>NC_135805.1:18350569-20750569 GCF_964213995.1 Mustelus asterias | reverse complement strand
CCCTCGACTAAAACGTCAGTGGGTAGCCCGTCGAGGGAAACACAAGCTGCCCCCAGCCACTGGATTTGATTTTGATTTGATTTATTATTGTCACATGTCTTCACATACAGTGAAAAGTGTTGTTTCTTGCGCGCTATACAGACAAAGCATACCGTTCATAGAGAAGGAAAGGAGAGGGTGCAGAATGTAGTGTTGCAGTCACAGCTAGGGTGTAGAGAAAGATCAACTTAATGCTGGGTAGGTTCATTCAAAAGTCTGATGGCAGCAGGGAAGAAGCTGTTCTTGAGTCGGTTGGTACGTGACCTCAGATTTTTGTATTTATTTCCCGATGGAAGAAGGTGGAAGAGAGATGTCCGGGGTGCGTGGGGTCCTTGATTATGCTGGCTGCTTTGCCGAGGCAGCAGGAAGTATAGACAGTGTCAGTGGGTGGGACTTATCGACCATTTGGCCATTGGTAGATCAGAAGTGTGATTTCGGCCTCTCAGGACAGGAAGTCCCAACTCAGGGAGCTCGTTGGCCAATCAGAGGCCATCCCTGAAGGAGCTGTTGCTAATATGTTGAGATTGGGGATGGGACAGGCATGGATGCAAACAAGTGTGCTAAATGGCCTTAGCATAGGGCGGCATGGCGGCACAGTGGTTAGCACTGCTGCCTCACAGCACCAGCAACCCGGGTTCAATTCCAGCCTCGGGCAACTGTGTGTGGAGTTTGCACATTCTCCCCATGTCTGTGTGGGTTTCCTCCAGGTGCTCCGGTTTCCTCCCACACTCCAAAGATGTGCGGGTTAAGTTGATTGGCCATGCTAAAAATTGCCCCTCAGTGTCAGGGGATTAGCAAGGCAAACACGTGGGCTCTTACAGGGATAGGGCCTGGGTGGGATTGTTGTTGGTGCAGGCTCGATGGGCCGAGTGGCCTCCTTCTGCACCGTAGGGATTTTATGACTCTATGATGTAAAGGACGTGGTCTATGGAAGGTCCAAGGAATGCAAGCAAAGCTGCACACAGATTAGTGAGATTGTTCAATCAGTCAGGCACTGGGTTCAGGCCTGGGTTTGCCAGCTTGCTACTCAGGGGCACAAAATGAGGGAGAGTTACCGTTTTGCGAGTGCCAATCTGGAGGAAGTCCCAGTCAACCCATGTGGTATACGAGCAGCTCAGTAATGGTCAGGCCATTGCTAGGGAGAGGCAAAGGGAGATGACAATCAGCAACTGGGTGGTGGGTGCCTGGAACTGGGTGGTGGGTGCCTGGAACTCGCTGATGGGGGAAGCAGATATGATAGTGACTCTTAAGGGACGTCTTGACAAATACATGAATAGGATGGGAATGGAGGTATATGGTCCCCGGAATGGTAGGGGGTTTTAGTTCTGTCTGGCAACATGGTCGGGGCCGTAGGGCCTGTTCCTGTTCTGTAATTTTCTTTACAATAAAAGCAAATTACTGCGGATGCTGCAATCTGAAACCAAAAGAGAAAATGGTGGAAAATCTCAGTAGGGGGGGGTCTGTAAGGAGAGAAAAGAGCTGACATTTTGAGTCCAGATGACCCTTTGTCAAAGCTAAAAGGCAGAGAAAGTGGGAGATATTTATATTGCAGGGGGAGGGAATGAAAGATGAGTCATAGCCACAGAAACCAGGGGAAAAGGCTGCTAATGGCAGTCCATAGAGAGAATAAAGGGTATGAACGGCCAAACGGCGGAGAAGCTGAAATGAGAGCGTAAGCTGTGACAGATGGAGATGGCGGGGGGGGGGGGGGGGGGGGTGCGGTGGTGAATGGATGGGACAGAGGTAACATTTAGAAAAGGTAAGGGAAGGGGGATGATGTAGGGGGAAAGAGTGGGGGAGAAAAATGAGGAAAGACAATAAAGAAATAAAAGGTAGAAAACAGTAAAAAAGGAATTGTGGGAGGGGACCTGGGTCGGCCTGGAACAAGGAATGTTCCACATACCCCATAAAAAGACAAGCGTCGCTAGGACCCATGCGGGTACCCATTGCTACTCCTTTGATTTGGAGAAAGCAGGATGAGTTAAAGGAGAAGTTGTTGAGAGATAGAACGAGTTCAGCCAGGCGGTGAAGAGTGGTGGTGGTGGATGGGAATTGTTCAGGCCTCTTTTCAAGAAAGAAGTGAAGAGCTCTCAGGCTGTCCTGGTGTGGGATGGAGGTGTAGAGAGATTGCACATTCATGGTGAACAGGAGACGGTTAGGGCCTGCGAACTGGAAGCTGTCAATATGATGCAGGGCATCAGAGGAATCCCGGATGTAGGTGGGGAGGGAATGGACCAGGGGAATGAGGATGGAGTCAAGGCAAGAGGAGATAGGGTCAGTGGGGCAGAAGCATGCTGACACAATGGGAATTTTCTTTGTTCTTTGTTCTCTTTGTACTTTACAGCCACCAGAACATGTTTCCGATTTCACCAGGGACAAATCCTACAGGCGGGCATGGCCCTTGGCAGCGAACTCTGACCAACTCTTAACAACAATGCCCGTGATATTACCCGGCACATTGAATTCCCTTTCCGACAGGTGAAACATATTGAACAGATTAGGGAGGCGATGGCTGATCGCTAGACTATTAATCCAGAAACTCAGCTAACATTCTGGTTCGAATCCCGCCACGGCAGATGGTGGAATTTGAATACAATAAAAAAAATCTGGAATTAAGAATCGACTGATGACCATGAAACCATTGTTGGTTGTCAGAGAAGCCCATCTGGTTCACTAATATCCTTTAGGGAAGGAAGTCTGCCGTCCTTACCTGGTCTGGCCTACATGTGACTCCAGAGCCACAGCAATGTGGTTGACTCTCAACTGCCCTCAGGCAACTAGGGATGGGCAATAAATGCCGGCCAGCCAGCGACGCCCATGTCCCACGAATGAATAAAAAAAATAGATTCCCTAAGAATCTGCTCTCTCTCTCTCACACACATACACACACACACACACACAAAAAAAACAAACCGGCTTAATCAAGAGTAGAAATTCAATGGATAAATCAAGAAAATTGTTGAATGCAATTTCAGAGTGCTGGGACACGAATTCTCCTGTGGCTGCTTTCAATGACAAAGAAGGCTTTTAACTAAATAGAGTACAATTATCTGATTGCACCTTATATCTGTGATAAAGAAATGAAAATATGTGATACTAATCAATGAATCATACAGCGCACAGAGAGGTCATTCAGTCCATTGTGCTAATGTTGCTTGTTTGAAAGAGATATACAAACAATCCCACTCCCTTGCTCTTCCGCACAACCCTGCAAATGTCTCCTTTTCAAGTTTATAGTCAATTGCCTTTTGAGATTTACTGCTACCTATGTTAGCCTTATAACCATTAACCCTTAAATTGCAATGTGGGAGTCAAGAAACAAACATCTAGGAAATATTTAACATAAGAACATAAGAACATAAGAAATAGGAGCAGGAGTAGGCCATCTAGCCCCTCGAGCCTGCCCCGCCATTCAATAAGATCATGGCTGATCTGACGTGGATCAGTACCACTTACCCGCCTGATCCCCATAACCCTTAATTCCCTTACCGATCAGGAATCCATCCATCCGCGCTTTAAACATATTCAGCGAGGTAGCCTCCACCACCTCAGTGGGCAGAGAATTCCAGAGATTCACCACCCTCTGGGAGAAGAAGTTCCTCCTCAACTCTGTCTTAAACCGACCCCCCTTTATTTTGAGGCTGTGTCCTCTAGTTTTAACTTCCTTACTAAGTGGAAAGAATCTCTCCGCCTCCACCCTATCCAGCCCCCGCATTATCTTATAAGTCTCCATAAGATCCCCCCTCATCCTTCTAAACTCCAACGAGTACAAACCCAATCTCCTCAGCCTCTCCTCATAATCCAAACCCCTCATCTCCGGTATCAACCTGGTGAACCTTCTCTGCACTCCCTCCAATGCCAATATATCCTTCCTCATATAAGGGGACCAATACTGCACACAGTATTCCAGCTGCGGCCTCACCAATGCCCTGTACAGGTGCATCAAGACATCCCTGCTTTTATATTCTATCCCCCTCGCAATATAGGCCAACATCCCATTTGCCTTCTTGATCACCTGTTGTACCTGCAGACTGGGCTTTTGCGTCTCATGCACAAGGACCCCCAGGTCCCTTTGCACGGTAGCATGTTTTAATTTGTTTCCATTGAGATAGTAATCCCATTTGTTATTATTTCCTCCAAAGTGTATAACCTCGCATTTCTCAACGTTATACTCCATTTGCCATATCCTCGCCCACTCACTCAGCCTGTCCAAATCTCTCTGCAGATCTTCTCCGTCCTCCACACGATTCACTTTTCCACTTATCTTTGTGTCGTCTGCAAACTTCGTTACCCTACACTCCGTCCCCTCCTCCAGATCATCTATATAAATTGATTTATTATTATCACATGTATTGGGATACAGTCAAAAGTATTGTTTCTTGTTGTGAGTCGTGAACTATTTTCAACAACGTCTGTCACCATTCACTGGACCACAGGAGGGGAATACAGATTTCTCACTACTTTTCACAGTCGGGCTAGAAGGATTAAAAATGGAATTTGATTTGATTTGATTTGATTTATTATTGTCACATGTATTAGTATACAGTGAAAAGTATTGTATCTTTCGTGCTATACAGACAAAGCATACCGTTCATAGAAAAGAAACAAAAGAGTGCAGAATGTAGTGTTACAGTTATAGCTAGGGTGTAGAGAAAAATCAGCTTAATATGAGGTAGGTCCATTCAAAGGTCTGATGGCAGCAGGGAAGAAGCTGTTCTCGAGTCGGTTAGTACGTGACCTCAGACTTTTGTATCTTTTTTCCGATGGAAGAAGGTGGAAGACAGAATGTCCGGGGTGCGTGGGGTCCTTAATTTTTGATTTGATTTGATTTGATTTGTTATTGTCACTTGTATTAACATACGGTGAAAAGTATTGTTTCTTGCACTCTATACAGACAAAGCATACCATTCATAGGGCAGGAAAGTAGAGAGTGCAGAATGTAGTGTTACAGTCATAGCTAGGGTGTAGAGAAAGATCAACTTAATGCAAGGTAGGTTCATTCAAAAGTCTGACAGCAGCAGGGAAGAAGTTGTTCTTGGGTCGGTTGGTACGGGACCTCAGACTTTTGTGTCTTTTTCCCGACGGAAGAAGGTGGGAGAGAGAATGTCCGGGGTGCATGGGGTCCTTAATTATGCTGGCTGCTTTTCCGGGGCAATGGGAAGTGTAGACAGAGTCAATGGATGGGAGACTTGTTTGCGTGATGGATTGGGCGACATTCACGACCTTTTGTAGTTTCTTGCAGTCTTGGGCAGAGCAGGAGCTATACCAAGCTGTGATGCATCCGGAAAGAATGTTTTCTATGGTGCATTTGTAAAAGTTGGGTGAGATTCTCCAGCCTCCCACCTGCGTGTTTCCCGCCAGCAGGAGGTGACGCATTGTTTACTAATGGCGGTCAATGGGAATTCCCATTCCAGTCGCCCCACACCAGCGGGAAACCCACAGGCTGGGGTACGCTGCCGGCGGGACCAGAGAATCGCGCTGGCGTGAACAGCCGGAAATATTTCATTACCCAATACATAGAAATCCCATCATTCTCTTTTTAACTTCAAAGGCTGTCTTCCTGACATAATCTAATCTTGACATTGTCTTCACCGTGAAGGAGGATTCCGTCAAGGTCAAGGAGTCGTTGGATCAAAATTCCTGGAACTTCCATTCTAACAGCACTGTGGGCGTACCTACGCCACTTGGACCGCAGCGGTTCAAGAAGGAGGTTCACCACCTTGTATAGATTTAAGGTCAGGGGCAAGAGATTTAGAGGGGATTTGAGGAGAAACATTTTCACCCAGAGAGTGGTGGGAATTTGGAAGTCACTGCCTGAAAGGGTGGTAGAGGTGGGAAAACCTCACAGCATTTACAAAGTATTTAGATAAGCACTTGAAATGGCATAGCATACAAGGCTTCAGACTAATTGCTGGAAAATGGGATAAGAATGTAGAATAAAGAACAAAGAACAAAGAACAATACAGCACAGGAACAGGCCCTTCAGCCCTCCAAGCCTGCGCCGCTCCCTGGTCCAAACTAGACCATTCTTTTGTATCCCTCCATTCCCACTCCATTCATGTGGCTATCTAGATAAGTCTTAAATGTTCCCAGTGTGCCCGCCTCCACCACCTTACCCGGCAGCGCATTCCAGGCCCCCACCACCCTCTGTGTAAAATACGTCCTTCTGAAATCCGTGTTAAACCTCCTCCCCCTCACCTTGAACCTATGACCCCTCGTGAACGTCACCACCGACCTGGGAAAAAGCTTCCCACCGTTCACCCTATCTATGCCTTTCATAATTTTATACACCTCTATTAAGTCTCCCCTCATCCTCCGTCTTTCCAGTGAGAACAACCCCAGTTTACCCAATCTCTCCTCATATCTAAGCCCTTCCATACCAGGCAACATCCTGGTAAACCTCCTCTGTACTCTCTCCAAAGCCTCCACTTCCTTCTGGTAGTGTGGCGACCAGAACTGGACGCAGTATTCCAAATGCGGCATAACCAACGTTCTATACATCTGCAACATCAGACCCCAACTTTTATACTCTATGCCCCGTCCTATAAAGGCAAGCATGCCATATGCCTTATTCACTCCCTTCTCCACCTGTGACGTCACCTTCAAGGATCTGTGGACTTGCACACCCAGGTCCCTCTGCGTATCTACACCCTTTATGGTTCTGCCATTTATCGTATAGCTCCTCCCTACGTTAGTTCTACCAAAATGCATCACTTCGCATTTATCTGGATTGAACTCCATCTGCCATTTCTTTGCCCAAATTTCCAGCCTATCTATATTGGCGTTGGATGGCCAGTGCGGACATGGTGGGCTGAAGCGCCTCTTGCTGAGCTGTAAAACTTCATGACATCTTTTTTATTCATTTGTGGGACATGGGTGTCACTGGCTGGCCAACACTTATTGTCAAAACCTAGTTGCCCTTGAGAAGGTGGTGGTGAGCTGTCTTCTTGAACAACCGTGTGGCTCACTAGGGCATTTCAGAAATGCAGTTGAGGACATTGTGGTTCTGGAGCCACATGTAGGCCAGAGCAGGTAAGGATGGCAGATTTCCTTCCTTAAAAGACATTAGTGAACCAGATGGGTTTTTCCGACAATTGGCAATGGTTTCATGGTCATCAGTAGATTATTAATTCCCAATTTTTAAAATTCAATTCAAATTTCACCATTAGCCGTGGTGGGATTTTAACCCGTGTCCTCAGAACATTAGCTGTGTTTCTGGATTAGTAGTCTAGCTATGACACCACTAGGCCACCACCTCCTTCTCAATGACAATTAAGGATGCCGGCCTAGCTAGTGACACCCACATCCCATGAACGAATAAAAAATAGTGGAGAAATTGGATAATGTAAGAATACGTGAAGAGGAGGGATTTAAAAATTTGGCAGGCCTCAAAATTGAAAAGCTACCCAGGTACAGATGGATGCTATCCTACGTTACTGAGGGAAGTAAAGGTAGAAGATACACAAGTTCCAATACTCCTTCAATATGTACCAGAACCCTGGTCAAAAGAGAGTGAAATAAACTCGACTATGGGTGAATCAGTCTAACGTGTTGGCAAAAAGGCTGCAGAAAAATAATCCAGGACAAAATGAATTGACAAGTGGAAAAATATATGGGTTAATAAATTGAAAGCCAGCATGGAAATTTGTTTAAGGTAAATCTTGTTTGCCTAATTTGATTGAGTTATTTGATGAGGTAATCGAGAGTGTTGATGAGTGGATACTTGAAGTACGTTGTGTACATGGGCTTTCAAAGGATGTTTGAAAATATACAATATAATGGACTTGTCCGTAAAATTGAATGTCATCCGATTAAAGGGGGAAATGCCAATTCATCATCTAATCCCGACAGTGCAGAAGGAGACCATTCGGCCCATCACATCTGTACTGACCACAAACCCACCCAGGCCCTATTCCCATAACACCACATATTTACCCTACTAATCCCCTGACATTAAGGCTCAATTTACCACGGCCAATCAACCTAAGCCGCACATCTTTGGACTGTGGGAGGAAACCGGAGCACCCGGAGGAAACCCACGCAGACATGGGGAGAATGTACAAACTCCACACAGACAGTGATCCGAGGCCGGAATTGAACCTGAGTCTCTGGCACTGTGAGGCAGTAGTGCTAACCACTGTGCCACCATGCCGCCCCAATTTAGTTACAACGTTGGATAAGGAGCAGTCCAGATTGGACTGTAAGGTGCAGCGGGATTCTCCAGAAGTCAATGTAGTGACTACTGTTCTTTTTATGTATATTCGTCAACTTTGGGAAGCAGTGGCTTGTGGCATTGTCACTGGACTAGTAATCTAGAGACCCAGGGTAACGCTCTGGGAACCCGGGTTCGAATCCCATCTCAGCAATGAGGGAATTTGAATTCAATAAAAATAATCTAGAATTAAAAGTCTACTGATGACCATGAAACCATTGTCAATTGTCGGAAAAACCTATCTAGTTCACTAATGTCCTTCAGAGAAGGGAAATCTGCCATCCCTACCTGGTCTGGCCTACATGTGACTCCAGAGCCACAGCAATGTGGTTGACTACCCTTTCAAAGGCAGATAAGGATGGGCAATGAATGCTGGACCAGCCAGTGATGCCAATATCTCATGAAGGAATTTTAAAAATGAACCGCAATCACAGGTCTCAGAAAGATATTGAACAGTAGGAAGATGGTAGCAAACTTCAGGAGGACGGGGCAGCACGGTGGCACAGTGGTTAGCACTGCTGCCTCACAGAGCCAGGGACCCGGGTTCTATTCCGGCCTTGGGTCACTGTCTGTGTGGAGTTTACGCGTTCTCCCCGTGTCTGCGTGGGTTTCCTCCGGGTGCTCCGGTTTCCTCCCACACTCCAAAGACATGCGGGTTAGGTTAATTGGCCATGCTAAATTGACCTTAGCGTCAGGGGGATTAGTAACATAAACATGTGGGGTTACAGGAACAGGGCCTGGGTGGGATTGTGGTCGGTGCAATCTCGATGGGCCGAATGTCCTCCTTCTGCACTGTAGGGATTTTTGGATTAACATAGAACATAGAACATAGAAAGTCACAGCACAAACAGGCCCTTCGGCCCACAAGTTGCGCCGATCACATCCCCACCTCTAGGCCTATCTATAGCCCTCAATCCCATTAAATCCCATGTACTCATCCAGAAGTCTCTTAAAAGACCCCAACGAGTTTGCCTCCACCACCACCGACGTCAGCCGATTCCACTCACCCACCACCCTCTGAGTGAAAAACTTACCCCTGACATCCCCCCTGTACCTACCCCCCAGCACCTTAAACCTGTGTCCTCTCGTAGCAACCATTTCAGCCCTTGGAAATAGCCTCTGAGAGTCCACCCTATCCAGACCCCTCAACATCTTGTAAACCTCTATCAGGTCACCTCTCATCCTTCGTCTCTCCAGGGAGAAGAGACCAAGCTCCCTCAACCTATCCTCATAAGGCATGCCCCCCAATCCAGGCAACATCCTTGTAAATCTCCTCTGCACCCTTTCAATGGCTTCAACATCTTTCCTGTAATGAGGTGACCAGAACTGCGCGCAGTACTCCAAGTGGGGTCTAACCAGGGTCCTATAAAGCTGCAGCATTATCTCCCGACTCCTAAACTCAATCCCTCGATTAATGAAGGCTAGTACGCCATACGCCTTCTTGACCGCATCCTCCACCTGCGAGGCCGATTTAAGAGTCCTATGGACCCGGACCCCAAGGCCCTTCTGATCCTCTACACTGCTAAGAATGGTACCCTTCATTTTATACTGCTGCTCCATCCCATTGGATCTGCCAAAATGGATCACTACACACTTATCCGGGTTGAAGTCCATCTGCCACTTCTCCGCCCAGTCTTGCATTCTATCTATGTCTCGCTGCAACTTCTGACATCCCTCCAAACTATCCACAACACCACCTACCTTGGTGTCGTCAGCAAACTTACCAACCCATCCCTCCACTTCCTCATCCAGGTCATTTATGAAAATGACAAACAGCAAGGGTCCCAGAACAGATCCCTGGGGCACTCCTAGGATTCTAGGATTCCAGAACATACCAGGGTTGACACACTGGGGAAATGGATGGGTACATGGCAAATGAATAATGCAGAGATATATGAAATGATTTATTTTGGTTGAATGAATGAAGAGAGGAAATCTAACCTAAATGGTACAAGGTTTATACTGCTGCGGGAACAGAGGGACCCATAAGAAGGTGGCTGGATAGTTTTGAAGCCATCTAGTTTTATAGAAGAGTTCAGGAGTATAACAGAAAAGGCCGAATTCTCCAGTCTCGTACGCCCCGCTACCAGTACCAGCGAGAATGGAGAATTTGGCAATCGGACAAATCTCTCTTCATAGCAACAGGACCGGAGAATCCCAGCCACGGGTGAGGTTGGGGAATTCCGGCCAACTTTTTTAAAGCACTGATTAGGTCGAGGCAGGACTCTTGTGTCCAATGCTGGTCACCCTGTCAAATTACTCCCTCCAAAGTGTATCACCAGAGGTGAGGGACTCAATGGGCCTGAGGGTGGCTGGCACCCTAGCCCACCATAACATGGGGTTCAGCTCAGGGATATACACTGACTGGTTCAGTAAAAATCTCCCCCTTCACCACACCAGCCCGAGGTGAGGAAATGATTGAAGGTGAAAAGATGCTGGAAGTCGATTCAATATTAACTTTCAAAAAAGCATTGGATGAATACTGGAAGGGGCAGGTACAATTCGATCTGACGTAAAGCCTCAAGGGCCTGAAGTCACATCTCTCACAGTGAAGGGTAAATTCAGTGCAAACCTGAGGCAGTCCAGAGAAGATTCATTTGGTTGATCCCGGGTATGGAGGGATTTTCTTATGGGGTGAGGTTGAGTAAGTTGGGACTGTACTCATTTAGGAGTTCAGGAGAATGAGAGGCAACGTTGTTGAAACATATAGGATTCCCAAGGGTAGATGCTGAGAGGCTGTTTCCTATTGAGGGAGAGTCCAGGAGGCAGAATCTCAGAGTCAGGGGTCACCCATTTAAATGAACGTCAAGCGCTGCCACTTGATAAAGAAATGAACAAAACCCTCTGTATCTTACAGAACCAGCAAATGTCTCTGCCCAGCAGGTCAATATGTTTAAGACTGACAGTAGCTTGATGAGTTGCCAGTCATGCACAGGATAAAGTTCCAAAGTTGGTTAGGGCAATGACAAACAGTGGCAGCACTTGAAGTTCACTCCTTGTACAGTGAGTCGCTCTTTATTGTAGACAATAAGACCATAAGATGTACAGCAGAAGTAAGCCATTCAGCCCATTGAGTCTGCTCCATGACTGCTCTGATATGATAACCCTCAACTCCACTTTCCCACCTTATCCCCATAACCCTTGATTCCCTTACTGATTAAAAATCAGCCTATCGCAGCCTTGAACATACTTAACTATCCAGCCTCTACAGCCCTCTGCGGTAAAGAATTCCACAGATTCACTACCCTCTGAGAGAAGAATCCCTCCGCCTCTCTGTCTTAAATGGGTGACCCCTGACTCTGAGACTATGTCCTCTGGTCCTAGACTCTCCCTCAATGGGAAACAGCCTCTCAGCATCTATATAGAATCCTATAGGTTTCAATGAGGTCACCTCTCATTCTCCTAAACGCCAATGAATACAGTCCCAACCTACTCAACCTCACCCCATAAGAAAATCCCTCCATACCCGGGATCCACCGAGTGAACCTTCTCTGAACTGCCTCCAATGCCAGTATATCTTTCCTTATATAGGGGGACCAAAGCTATTCACAGTATTCCAGGTGTGGTTTAACTAGTGCCTTCTATCGTTTTAGCAAAACTTCCCTATTTTTATACTCCATTCCCAATGAATTGAAGGCCAACATTCCAATCGCCTATTATCTGTTGAACTTGCATGCTAACTTTTTGTGATTTATGCACAAGGACCCCCAAATCCCTCTGTGCTGCAGCTTTCTGCAGTCTTTCTCCATTTAAATAATATTCAGCTCTTTTATTCTTCCCACCAAAGTGCATAACTTCACATTTTCTTACATTATATATGTCTTGTTGAAGTTGTACAAGACATTGGTAAGGCCACACTTCGAATACTGTGTACAGTTCTGGTCGCCCTATTATAGAAAATATATTATTAAACTAGAAAGAGTGCAGAAAAGATCTACTAGGATGCTACTGGGACTGGTTGATGGTTTGCGTTATAAGTAGAGGCTGGATAGACTGGGACATTTTTTCCTGGAACGTAGGAGGCTTAGGGGTGATCTTATAGAGGTTTATAAAATAATGAGGGGCATAGATCAGTTAGATAGTCAACATCTTTTTCCAAAGGTAAGGGAGTCTAAAACTAGAGGGCATAGGTTTAAAGTGAGAGAGAAGAGATACAAAAGTGTTCAGACGGGCAATTTTTTCACACAGAGGGTAGTGAGTGTCTAGAACAAGTGCCAGATGCCTTCCCACCTATTTTTATGTCGTCCGCAAACTTGTATATTCACTTCCCTTGTTCAAGTCATTAATATATATTGTAAATAATTGTGGTCTCTTTTAACAAAACACTGCCTCTTAAAGCAATCCCACCTTAAACACAAAATATATCAAAATAGCACAGTGTCATCACGGATGCAACCCATCAGGTCCAGGGGACTTATTGGCCTTCAACCCCCATGTCTTTCCCCAGTACATTTTCACTAGTGATTGTTATTGTATTTATTTCCTCTTCCTTTTTCCCCCATGATTATTTAGTATATTTGGAATGTTATTAATGTCTTCCACTGTGAAGATTGATGCAAAGTATTTGTTTAACTACACTGCCATTTCCTGGTTCCCCATTATTCTTTTCCCAGTCTCACTCTCTAAGGGGGCAATGTTCACTTTGGCCTCTTTCTTCCTTTTTATATATTGAAAGAAGCTCTTACTGACCATTCTTACATTTCATGCTAATTTACCCTCATAATTTATCTACTTTCTCTGTATTTTGTTGGTCATCTTTTGTTGGTTTTTAAAACCTTTAGCTTACCACTAACCTTTGCCACAGTGTTGGTTAACCCTCTCTCCACTCGTATTGTCTGCACCTGTAAAGACTTGATCACCTGTTAAGACTCGTATTCCAACCATTATCTTGTAATTGAATTTGTGTCTATGTATGCCCTGTTTGTGAACCCAATCCTCCACTCACCTGATGAAGGGGTGGTGCTCCGAAAGCTCGTGCTACCAAATAAACCTGTTGGACTTTAAACTGGTGTTGTGAGACTTCTTGCTGTGCCTATCCCAGTCCAATGCTGGCATCTCCACATCATATACAGTGAAAAGTATTGCTTCTTGCACGCAATACAGACAAAGCATACCATACATAGAGAAGGAAACAAGAGAGTGCAGAATGTAGTGTTACAGTCATGGTTAAGGTGTAGCGAAGGATCAACTTAAAGCAAGGTAAGTCCATTCAAAAGTCCGATGGCAGCAGGGAAGAAGCTATTCTTGAGTCGGTTGGTACGTGATCTCAGATTTTTGTATCTTTTTCCCGATGGAAGAAGGTGGAAGAGAGAATGTCCAGGGTGCTGGCTGCTTTTCCAAGGCGTTGGAAAGTGTAGAAAGTGTCAATGGACGCTGGTTTGAGTGATAGACTGGGCTTCATTCATGACCCATTGTAGTTTCTTGCGGACTTGGACAGAGTAGGGGCCATACCAAGCTGTGATACAACCAGAAAGAATGCTTTCTATGGTGCATCTATAGAAGTTGGTGAGAATCGTAGCAGACATGCTAAATTTCCTTCATCGTCTGAGAAAGTAGAGTCATTGATGGGCTTTCCTAACTCTAGCGTCTGCATGGAGGCGTCAGGACAGGTTGTTGATGATCTGGACACCTAAAAACTTGAAGCTTTCGACCATTTCTACTTCGTACCCATTGATATAGATAGGGGCATGTTCTCCACCAAGCTTCCTGAAGTTGATGACAATCTCCTTCCTTTTGTTGACATTGAGGGAGAGATTATTGTCACCACACCAGTTCATCAGATTCTCTATCTCATTCCTGTACTCTGTCTCATCATTGTTTGAGATCTGAAGGCAGTGAAAGCAATGGTGACCATTTGGAGGAGCTTCCAAACCTTGGCTGGCTCTTTCCTGACAGAGTTATTGTTTCTATGATGGCAGGCCTGTCATATGAGGAGAGACTAAGTCGGTTAGAATTATATTAATTGGGGCTCAGGAGAGTGAGAGGGGATCTCATAGAAACTTATAAAATTCTAACAGGGTTAGACAGGGTAGACTCAGAATGTTCCCGATGGTGGGGGAATCCAGAACTAGGGGTCATAGATTGAGGATAAGGAGTAAACCTTTCAGAACTGAGGTGAAGAGAAATTTCTTCACCCAGAGGGTGGTGATTGTGTGGAATTCACTACCACAGAATGCAGTCGAGGCCAAAACGTTGTCTGATTTCAAGAAGAAATTGGATATGGCTAAAGGGATTAAGGGATACGGGAGGAAGCGGGGGGGGGGGGGGGGGATCAGGATATTGAATTCGATGATCAGCCATGATCAAAATGAATAGCAGAGCAGGCTTGAGGGGCCGAATGGCCTACTCCTGCTTCTAGTTTCTGTGTTTCTGTGTTTGTCCAGTTTTGCCTGCCAATCTTTGATTCCAATTTTCCTCATCTAGCTGGTTCTCAACCCTTTGAAATCGCTGTCCCCCAATTTTACTCTTGTGCTGTTCATTCCCACTCTACGAATAAAAGAACTGAAATAATGATAATGAGATATAAAAGTATTTGAAACGACGCTGCGAGAATACTGGTCAAATTGAATTATTTTGTTTGCTATCTTAAAGAAGGAAGCCATGCGTTTATTTGAAACGCATTAAGCTAAGATTCTCATAGCCGAAGGGCAGCTTGAGATTGCTGGAATGTTCTAGAAATGGGTAGCTGGCAGTGTACAGGTGGCGAGGCGACCAAGTGGTTAAAAGGGTACAGGCAGTGTGTAAATCTATTTGCAATGTCGGAAACTGCTTCACGACACGGGACCCCTGATGTGTGGTCATGCAACGTGAGGCAGTTAACATGATGGATTAGGAAACAACTAGTGAGGAGCCTTGAATTAGCAGAAACAAATAGGAATCAGTCGTAAAGCCTGCTAATGATGTGATAATCAGAAGCAGCTTCGCCGCAAAGAACTCCTGGGCCCTGGTAATGCTACACGGGGCAGTTAGCACGACGAATAAAAAACAGAAAATGCTGGAAGTTTCCCAGGGGCTTCAGGCTGGCATCTGTCGTCATGCCCAGTGAGGGCATGTCGTATCCCTGACTTTATGAGATCAACTGTACTCAGTGTGGAACCTTCTGGAACTGACCTTTCTTTAAAAATTGGACAAAGGCAAAAGATGGCCACCAAGGGTGATCTGACTTGCTCTGTGGATTCAAAATTGCCACATTGGGGCCGATTTTACCCCAAAAAATGATTTTAAAAAAGTCCAGGAGGGGCGTGAGAACAGGAGAGTTTCAAATCCTCTTTTTCGGGGTGAGTTCAAAGCTGCGATCTTATCCACTTAGATTAAAAAAAACACAGAAGAAACGGTTTCTCGCCTGTAGGGGAAGGGGAGGTGGGGGTGCGAGGTTTTAGTCACCTGAATGCTGGCTGAGAGCAGCAGCGGGGGGGGTGGGGGGGGGGGGGGGGGGGCGCAATTGTACACATGGAGTCTCCAGCAGCAGAAACCTGTCACTCAGCCTCTGCTGCTCTCAGCTTGCCAGTCTGCCAAAAACACAGCAGCCCTCCGCCGCCCTCGCACCAGATACCGCGGGGGCTAAGACGTGATGGCCTTGCCGGTAGAACCAGGAGCCATTGAGGCCCCTCGGGGATGAGAGGAAGTTGCCCCTTGGGCAGCCCCACCCTGGCACCCTGGCACAGCCCACTGGGCACAGAGCAGTGTCAAGGGAGTGGGGCCAGAGGGGGTGATCTATCCTGAACCCCCTCCCACCCACCCAGACTGATACCCCCCTTCCACCTCCTCCCCACGATAGGCTGCCCGAACCCCCCTCCCCCCTCCCCGTGATTGGCCACCCAACACCCCCCACATGATGGCCGGCCTGACAAGCCCCCCAAGGCCTGCTCCAATCGTCCTGCAAATGTCCCCCTAATGATCCCGATGCAGTGTGAGTGGTGGGTTCCCCCTCCCTCTCCTACTGATCCCAATGAAGTGTGTGCGATGGGTTTCTCCTCCTTCCCCCCACTGATCCCAATGCAGAGTGTGTGGTGGGTTCCCCCCTCCCGCTCTCCCACTGATCCCAATGCAGAGTGTGTGATGGGTCCCCCCCTCCTGCTCTCCCACTGATCCCAATGCAGAGTGTGTGGTGGGTCCGCCCTCCCTCTCCCACTGGTTCCTGTGCAGACTGTGCAGTGCTCTCCCGCTACCATCATTGACTGCTCAGCCCGGTCTGGCTGTGCCTTCCAGTGGCCCCACCCCCTCTGGCCCCACTCCCTTGACACTGCTCTGTACCCGGTGGGCAGTGCCAGGGTGCCAGGCTGGCACTGCCCAAGGGGCAACTCCCCCTCCTCCCCGGGGTCCTCAATAGCCTCTGGTTCTACCGGCAAGGCCATCATGTCTGGTCCCCGTTGCTGTAATTGTCATCAGAGACAGCCTCTAACAATGAGGTCACACAGGCATGTGAGCCCGGACGATAGTGTCGCAGACTCTAGTTAAATGAACTATTTCCAGCGCGAGGCTAATCTCGCCGGATATCTGGTGCTGGTGAGATCACGAGAGGCGAGAAATCAGGTGCAAACCCTGATGGGGGTCGGGGGGGAGGGGGGGGGGGTGGTGGGGGGGGTGAGGGGAGGGTGTGTGATGTCTCATCCTCTGGTCGGGGGGGGTTCCGATGCCCGTCTGTGGCCGATCCCTCCTGGCACCATCACTGGTACACTACCAGCTACAGCCATCTCTCCCGCTCTCTCGCACCTGCAGGGAAGAGTAATCTGTGGTTGGTAGTGAACCAGTGATGGTGCCAGGAGGGATCGGCCGCAGACAGGCAGCGGAACCCCCCCCGACCAGAGGATGAGATGTCACACCCCCTCCCCTCCCACCATCCCCCCCAGGCGATGAGACGTCACACCCCCCACCGACCAGAGGATGACCTGGGTCAGAGAGCCGTTGCAGTCTCTGACCCCACTCTTCAGAGGCTGCAGCGGCGACTTCGGATTTTTATTCGGCAGGTCGGTAACAGCGCGGACGCGGATTGGGCCAGAAGACGGTAAAGTGGGATTTGGCGGTAGAGTTGGGCGCGCGGTTCATTAAGTCGATTTAAATGCATGCCAATGCATTTAAATCGTCGCGCCACCCGATTCGGGCGCGGGCCGGACCCGCGCCCGAATCGGGTGTCGGTAAAGCCGCGATCTGCTCGGATTCGGGTGCAGATCGCGTTAAAGGCCCGACGCCCAACTTTACCGCGATTTTGCGCCCGGTTTCGGGTGCGAAGGTTTGGGAAAATCAGGCCCCTTATGTCTGTCTTGAGCATCTTCCCTCTTCCTCGACAACTATGGCCTCTTGTCCCAGACTGTTGTGGAAGGGGGAACATCTGGTTAACATTTACTTTATCAATCCCGTTGAGTATTTTATATTCCTCAGTCAAATTCCCTCTCATTCTTCTGTACTCCAGCCAATTCAATCCCAAATACACAACAGCTCCTCATACGACAGCCTCTTCTAACCTGGAATCAATCCAGTGAACCTCTTCTGAACCGCTTCCAGTGCCACCACATCCTTCCTCAAAGAAGGTGACCGAAACTGAACACAATACTCCAAGTGTGGTCTCACCAAAGCCTTATACAATTGTCATGATGTGGAAATGCTGGCATTGGACTGGGGTAAGCACAGTAAGAAGTCTCACAACACCAGGTTAAAGTCCAACAGGTTTATTTGGAATCACGAGCTTTCGGAGTGCTGCTCCTTCATTAGGTGAGCTATTATACAGGTGTAACAACATTTCTCTACTTTTATACTCTAGACCCTTTGCAATAAATGCCAAAATTCAATTTGCTTTCCTTAGAACATTCTGCACCTGCATACCCACTTGCTGAGACTCATGCACAAGGACATCCAGATCCCTCTGCACAGACACCTTTTGAATCTGTTTCTCATTTAAATAATAATTTGCCCTTTTATTTTTCTAGCCAAAATGGATGACCTCACATTTATCCACATTAAACTCCATCTGCTAGATTCTGGCCCATTCCCCTAGCCTCTCAGTATCCATTTGTAAAGTTTTTATCTCCTCATCACAGCCTGCTTTCCCACCTATTTTTGTGTCGCCAGCAAATTTCACTATGTTACATTCTGTCCCTGCTTGTAGATCATTGATATAGATTGTAAATAGTTGTGGTCTGGGAACTGAGCCCTGCGGGGCCCCACTAGTTACAGTCCTCTCTCTCCCTGTCTTCAACAGTCATGACCTCCTCAAGTTTCTCCTTCCCCCCACATACCTCATGAACAAAAGAACCCCCCTTTTCTTTTTATCACCCACCACACGAATACCCCCCCATCCATCCACCACTCTGCACAAAGAAAGACTAGCATGTTTAATAGGTGGCACGGTGGTTAGCATTGCTGCTTCACAGCGCCTGGGACCCAGGTTCGATGCCCGTCTGTGCGGAGTTTGCATGTTCTCCCCGTGTCTGCATGGGTTTTCTCCGGGTGCTCCCACACTCCAAAGATGTGCGGGTTCGGTGGATTGGCCATGCTAAATTGCCCCTTAGTGTCAAGGGGACTAGCTAGGGTAAATGTATGGGGTTATGGGAATAAGGCCTGGGTGGGATTGTGGTCGGCGCAGGCTCGATAGACTGAATGGCCTCCTTCTGCACTGTAGGATCCTATGATTCCATGAATAAAAATGGAAAAATGGAAAAACTCCAGGGGACAAGAAGACTACAAGCCAGAATATGAGGGCAAGGCATCGCAAGGGGGCAACAAGGGTTGGCTGTGAGCCAAACGAAAAGTGGCAGAGCAAGAAGTAAAGGGGACATGCCCTCTCTCCGTCTGACCCCAAAAAACTGTCATGAGTGAAACAGGGTTAGCATTTAATCTCCTCATTACAAATCTGTGTCGGAGCTTTTCATTTCTATTTCATATTTGCAGCATATTAATTTTTGCGCAACGAATTAAAAAGCTGGTAGCGTACTCAATCAAAGCAGAATCCATTGAATAACCAGAACAAATTGGAGACCCGTTGTAAAGCCTGCTTACTAAGCAATTGTCACGGCGTAAGCTCTCTCCTTGATGCCATGTTAAATGTGAAACCTGATCACAATGGAGGAAAAACAAACAGCTTGGATCCTTTGTTTGGCTGCTGCAGAACTTTCTGTTGGAGGAATGATACACGGTGATAATGATCTATTAGCTGTATTGATTTTTTTAACAGATCTGAGCAGGCAGATTTGAAGAGGATAAGCGAGTGAATAAACCAATTGAGTCTATCAAACACAGTGGGTGGTGGTAATGTTATTACCAAGCGAAGTCACATCTTGTCATTCGCTCACTATAACCAGGAGGCACTTTGCAATTTTCACTCAATCAGTTCTGAGCTCCGGGCTACTTTAGCTTTGTCTATATCTTTGCAGATTTCGGGAGAGCAGGTTTGGCTTCTCCCTTCCCGCCCTCTGCGGGGTTCGGTGTGGGTCTTCAGCCCATTGTCATGGCTGCTGCTTAGTGTTCTGGGTGGGTGCAGCGACTGGGGAGGGCTCCTGAAGGCCTCGTCTCCATAGCGCCGTCACGCCTGCACAGGCAGTTCACCCGCAAGGAAAATTAACTTGACTAAAGCTGCTGTTTTAGCAGGGTTCCTCTGGTAATTTTTTTCAGGAGGATTGGAATAATGGAAAGAGTGTGTATGGGGGGGACATGCAGATTATTATGAGGACTGTGTAGTCAGGGTGATTTGATTTGATTTATTATTGTCACACGTATTGGGATGCAGTTGTAGAAGGGAAATAAAATGGGTCGAGCCTTGGAGGCTGTGTCGAACTTCAAGAAAAGTTTTTATTCCACATGCATGAGGGAGACTAGACTCTCACCTGAAATCTCAGATTGTCTGCAAGCCCTTCTCTGACTCAGTTAGATTGGTACAGGGCATTATATTTTTTTGAGTCACGAAGGGGGTGGCACGGTAGCACAGTGGTTAACGCTGTTGCCTCACAGCGCCAGGGACCTGGGTTCGATTCCCAGCTTGGGTCACTGTCTGTGCGGAGTTTGCACATTCTCCCCGTGTCTGCATGGGTTTCCTCCGGGTGCTCCAGTTTCCTCCCAGAGTCTGAAAGATGTGCTGGTTAGGTGCTGACCTGAACAGGCGCTGAAGTGTGGCGACGAGGGGAATTTCATAGTAACTTCATTGCAGTGTTAATGTGAGCCGACTTGTGACTAATAAATAAAACACGAGCATATCAATTCTTCAAGTTGGATACAAGATGGTTCTTCTAATCTCATTATGCAGACTGCATTGTTCAGTGCAACTTTGTTAATCAGTTCTTGGGCAGTTCCATTTACCTGGTTATAATGTCAAAGCGCTGTATTTGCTCAACCAATTTACACTGATGTGTTAATCATCACCCCCCTCTGCTAGATGATCATGTTTTATGGAAGACTATACCCTCCCTCGAATATGGAGCCTGGCTGTCTTAATGTTGGTTCTCCCATTGTCGTGATAATTCGGAACAATCTCCTGCACATCAGAAGTTGATAGCATGCGTTAATCATTATCTGTTGGCAGAGCAGGCCTCTAGCTGTCTGCGTTAACCCTTTCCTTCCCTCTGGTGAGGCCTGGCTCTCTGGGCTTGCTCTATGTAGCCCTGCATGTATTACACTGAAATTAAATAAAATATGAAAGGACATAGAAACTAAAATGTAAAAGACATGATCCCTGATATTGCCCAACAACACAGTGAAAAGTATTGTTTCTTGCACACTATACAGGCAAAACATTCTGTTCATAGAGTACATAGGGGAGAAGGAAACGAGAGAGTGCAGAATGTAATGTTACAGTCATAGCTAGGGTGTAGAGAAAGATCAACTTAATGCAAGGTAGGTCCATTCAAAAGTCCGATGGCAGCAGGGAAGAAGCTGTTCTTGAGTCGTTTGGTACATAACCTCAGACTTTTGTATCTTTTTCCCGATTGAAGAAGGTGGAAGAGAGAATGTCCGGGGTGCATGAGGTCCTTAACAAATGGCTGCTTTTCTGAGGCAGCAGGAAGTGTAGACAGAGTCAACTCTGGCACTGACAGAGTCAGAGTCCCCACTTGCCTGGATGGGTGCAGCTCCAGTAACACTCAAGAAGCTTGACACCATCCAGGACAAAGTAGCCCGCCTCATTGACACCACATCTACAAACATCCACTCCCTCCACCACCGACGCTCAGTAGCAGCAGTGTGTACTATCTACAAGATGCACTGCAGCAATCCACCAAAGATGCTTAGACAGCACCTTCCAAACCCATGACCACTTCCATCTCGAAGGACAAGGGGAGCAGATAAATGGGAACACCACCACCTGCAAGTTCCCCTCCAAACCACTCTCTATCCTGACTTGGTATGTCTCACCATTCCTTTGCAGTCACTGGGTCAAAATCCTGGAATTCTTTCCCGAACGGCATTGTGGGTCAACACACAGAAAATGGACTGCAGCGATTCAAGATGGCAGCTCACCACCACCTTCTCAAGGGAAACTAGGAATGGGCAATAAATGCTGGCCAGCCAGCGACGCCCATGTCCCATGAATGAATTTTTAAAAAGCCAGCATCCATCTCTAGAGCAGCTCTCCACCCCTGCCAGTTTAAACCTCTCTTAAGAGAATTATCCAGCTCTCTAACAGAAGGATACCGAGTCAGAAAGACCTTACAGACAGCGAACAACTACAGCAGACCTCCAAAACCTCTGAACGCTATCAGACCTGGATATGTGTAGAGGGACCTGGGGGTCCTTGTGCATGAATCGCAAAAACTCAGTTTGCAGGCACAGCAGGTGATCAAGAAGGCAAATGGAATGTTGGCCTTTATCGCGAAGGGGATGGAGTATAAAAGCAGGGAGGTCTTGCTGCAATTGTACAAGGTACTGGTGAGGCCGCAACTGGAGTACTGTGTGCAATTTTGGTCCCCTTATTTGCGGAAGGATGTATTGACCTTGGAGGGAGTACAGAGAAGGTTCACCAGGTTGATACCGGAGATGAGGGGGTTAGCTTATGAGGAGAGATTGAGTAGATTGGGCCTGTACTCGTTGGAGTTTAGAAGGCTGAGGGGAGATCTTATAGAGACATATAAGATAGTGAAGGGGCTAGACAGGGTAGAGGCAGAGAGATTCTTTCCATTTAGAAAGGAAACAAGAACTAGAGGACACAATAATAAGGGGGAGTCAGTTTAGGACAGAGTTGAGGAGGAACTTCTTCTCTCAGAGGGTAGTGAATCTCTGGAATTCTCTGCCCACTGAAGCAGTGGAGGCTACCTCGTTAAATATGTTTAAGTCACAGGTAGATAGATTTCTGATCAATAAGGGAATTAAGGGTTATGGGGAGCGGGCGGGTAAGTGGAACTAAACCACTATCAGATCAGCCATGATCTTATTGAATGGCGGGGCAGGCTCGAGGGGCTAGATGGCCTACTCCTGCTCCTATTTCTTATGTTCTTATGTTCTTATGTATATTTTTTTGAGAGTGACTAAACTTCTGTCATTACTGTTTTGGTAATGAATATTCCTTGTATTATTTGAACAGCATTTCAGTCGAAACGTACGTTAGTTAATATATTACTTGTTTAGTTAAAGTTCCTGGTTATTTAAATAAAATACCTTGTTAAATCTTCACTTAAAGCAAGTGTCAGGCCTTTATATAAATTAACCCCTAACCATTAATTAAGAACAGCGAACACCTTCCCAAATAATTAAGCAGATTACCACGCGAGGTAAAGGGGATTAATCTCTGTGTCATAACAATAATGCGTATGAAACAATACTTTTCACTGTTCACACTGTGTCAATAATAAGTCAAATCAAATCACTGGGACATCTTTCTAAGTCACTGGTTAGGGTCTAGCTGGGGGATTGGAGCAAATTCTGGGCCCTACACTTCAGGGAGGATGGCAAGAACCATTGAGAGTGAGGAGAGGACGGTTTACTGGAATGGCGGCAGAGATGGGCAACTTCAGTTTTGTGGAGAGACTGGAGAAGCTGGGATCGTTTAAGTTTAAAGTTTATTTATTAGTGTCACAAGTCGGCTTACATTAACACTGCAATGAAGTTACTGTGAAAATCCCCTCGTCTCCACACTCCGGCGCCTGTTCGGGTACACTGAGGGAGAATTTAGCATGGCCAATGCACCTAACCAGCACGTCTTTCGGACTGTGGGGGGAAACCGGAGCAGCCGGAGGAAACCCACGCAGACACGGGGAGAACGTGCAGAATCCACACAGACAGTGACCCAAGCCAGGAATCAAACCCGGGTCCCTGGTGCTGTGAGGCAGCAGTGCTAACCACAGTGCCACCATGAATTGTTCGCCCTCAAGCAGAGATTGTAAAGGGAGGTTTGACAGAGGTGTTTCATTTTAATGTTAATAATTAGAAATTGTTAATAATAGAAATTAGAAATGGTTTCACAGGTTGGAAACCAGAGCACTCTGATTTACAGGAATAGGCAACAAAGAATCGAAAACAAGAAAAAGAGAATTTATCCCCCTTCCCCCCCCAACACCCCCCCGCCCCCCCGCCCCACACCCACCTCAGTGAATTTTTAATGATCTGGAATACATTACCTGAAAGAATAATCAAAGCATGTTCAATAATAACATTAAATGGAATCAATACATGGAGTGGAAACGTTAGTTGGGTTGTGAGGCAATGGCAGGGAAATTAGGAGTTGGACAGCTCTTTCAAAGAGATAGCACAGGCACGATGGGTTGAACTGCCTCCTACTGCGCTGTAAAGTTGTCCGACTATGATTTCTCTTCTGTACACGCCACACTTTGCATTCACTGTCAGTCCAAGCCAGGGGAGGCAATGGCCTCATGGTATTATCGCTAGACTATTAATCCAGAAACTCAGCTATTGTTCTGGGGACCCGGGTTTGAATCTCGCCACGGCGGAGGATGGAATTTGAATTCAATATTAAAAATAGATCTGGAATTAAGAATCTACTGATGTCGATTGTCGGAAAAACCCATCTGGTTCACTAATGTCCTTTTGGGAAGGAAATCTGCCGTCTTTACCTGGTCTGGCCTACATGTGACTCCAGAGCCACAGCAATGTGGTTCAACTGCCCTCAGGCAACTAGGGATGGGCAATAAATGCTGGCCAGCCAGCGATGCCTATGAATGAATTAAAAAAAAGATTTAAATCCTTCAAACAGTCTCTGCCGACAGGATGAAGTGAAAGCCCTGAACCAACTGGTAAGAAAAATGAATTTTGGGCAACTGTCAGAGAACCAAGCTATGCATTTTCTGGAATCTTCTTAGAATCATAGAATGATTGCCGTGAGGAAGGAGACCATTTAGCCAATTGTGTCCAATCTGGATCTCAGGAAGAGCCATGCACCCAATCCCATTCCCATGTAGCCCAGGACATTTTTGAATTCCTTATAGCGTTCCTTTCCTCATAATATCGGGGGTGGAAAATAACTCCAAATGCATTCAAATAACCTTGGATGCACCTTTCTCCTCCCGCCAGTGCTGGGAATTGATGGTGGGCAGGCAGACGGGGGTGACAACATTTAGAGTGTTTGCAGAAGTCAGTTTCCAGCCACCGAGGAATTAGTTTGCAATTTTGCTCTCCCAACTTTGATGGCAGGTTAAAGGTGGGTCAACTTTCCCTCTGATCTGCATCAGAAACATCGGCCTTCCCTTCCATCTCATCAATGCTGATTATGAGGCCACCTCGCTGGAGTTACCTTCTCCCTCCCATTAGTGGATAATCAGACTGTCCTGGTGCTGAGACCATACTGTGGCGGAGAGTTAGAATCATAGATCCCTACAGTGCAGAAGGAGGTCATTCAGTCCCACAGGTTCACCAACAACCTGTCCCGGTCCCCCCATGCCGACACTATGGTTAAGAAAGCCAATCAACGTCTCTACTTTCTCAGAAGACTAAGGAAATTTGGCATGTCAGCTCCGACACTCACCAACTTTTACAGATGCACCATAGAAAGCATTCTTTCTGGTTGTATCACAGCTTGGTATGGCTCCTGCTCTGCCCAAGACCACAAGGAACTACAAAAGGTCGTGAATGTAGCCCATCACGCAAACCAGCCTCCCATCCATTGACTCTGTCTACACTTCCTGCTGCCTCGGCAAAACAGTCAGCATAATTAAGTACCCTACACACCCCGGACACCCTCTTTTCCACCTTCTTCCGTTGGGAAAAAGATACAAAAGCCTGAGGTCACATACCAACCGACTCAAGAACAGCTTCTTCCCTGCTGCTGTCAGACTTTTGAATGGACTTACCTTGCATTAAGTTGATCTTTCTCTACACCCTAGCTATGGCTGTAACACTACATTCTGCACTCTCTCGTTTCCTTCTCTATGAACGGTATGCTTTGTCTGTATAGCACGCAAGAAACAATACTTTTCACTGTATGTTAAAACATGTGACAATAATAAATCAAATCAAATCAAATCATTGAGCCTGCACCGACAACAAACCCACCTCGGCCCATTCCCCATAACCCCACTTATTTACCCTGCTAATCCCCTGAAACTAAAGGGCAATTTAGCATGGCCAATCAACCTAACCTGCACAGCTTTGGAGTGTGTGCACTTGACTGTTTCTTTGATATACCTAAATGCTTGGCTAGCTCCATTACAATTTCAGCTTTCTTCTTATCCCTGGTGAAACCCAATTTTAGCTTATTTACTAATTCTACCAGTGTCATCTTTTTCTGTCTATCTAAACTTTCTTGGCAAATTTGGGAAGCATCTTTGACCCCCAGAACCTCTTTAGCAATGTTAAGAGCCATTTCCCCACTTTTAAGTTAACCCACAAGCAACTGAAATTAAACAGATTTTCCACTCTTCACTTAATGTTTATTTAAAGACCTCGGACAGTTCCAATCCCAGACCTGAGCCCCCGATCTGTTATGAAACAGAGGTCGATCCCCCCTCTGCGAACTAACTCTGAAACCCCCAAAGTGGAGTACCTCTCCTCATAATCTGTAATAAGTGTGTGAGAAGTGGTGTGACCGACTCTTTAGAAACTTCTCGTGGTTAAATACAAAATAAATCCCTGACACTCTCTCTAAAATAAACAAATAATACTTTATTTATCTAACAGTGAACAAATGAACTAAACTCTTAACAAATGGAATAAAATATACTGGTATACTGTTCAGATTAATACAATTCCCACTCATTAACAGAATAGAATTTCATCACTCTCAAAATTACAACCAGGTTTGGTGTCTTCCGGAATATTCTGTGCCTTCTCTGTTGATTCTTCTGTCTTCTTTCTTCTTCTTTGCTATCTAGATGAGGCTTTGAGCTGAAAGCTGTGAGCGGTGGCAGGTGGCAATTGCTCTCTGCCCTTGTCCCCCACCCTCTACTTTTATACATGTGATGACATATCAATATCCCCCACAATAGGATTGGTCCAAGGTTGCCAAAAACATCAGACTTAAATTTAATAGGTTCTTGGTATCTAAGAGCCTAATTGAAATTGATTGACCTCATTTAAAAAATTCAAAAGGCTGAAAGCCTGTCACTTTGGTAACACTGCTGCTTGGCCTGTTGATACAAATGTTTCATTTTGGGCTCTCTGTGTACTTGAATTTTTTTAACACTCTTAGCACAGAAAAAGCACCACCTTTTGAAGGGACCATGCAATATTTTTTTCTCCAGATGTCACTATCAGGGGGAGTTAGAACAGATTGTCCTGGGGCTGAGACCACACTGTCAGGGAGAGTTAGAACAGATTGACCTGGGTCTGGAGCCACACTGTCAGAGGGAGTTAGAACAGATTGTCCTGGGGTTGAAGCATCTCGTTAATGAGATTGAATCACATTCAAATTGATTCAAATCAGATTCTTGCCCTTTCTGGGTGATATGATAGAATCATAGAATCCCTACAATACAGAGGCGGTCATTCAGCCCATTGAGTCTGTACCGACCATGATCCCAAGCAGGCCCTATTCTCACAACCCCACACATTTACCAAACTAATCCCCCTGACACTAGCATCAATTTAGCATGGCCAATCCACCAGACCCCACATCTTTGGATTGTGGGAGGAAACTGGAGCACCCAGAGAAAACCCACGCAGACGCAGGGAGAATGTGCAGACTCCACACAGACAGTGACCCAAGCCGGGAATTGAACCCGGTGCCTGGCGCTGTGAGGCAGCAGTGCTAACCACTGTGCCACAATGCTGCCAGTGGGATAGGCCTGGGAAAATGGCGATCAGATTTCCGCCAGTGCGAATCCCATTTTTGGCCTCTTGCCAGACTAAGCGGCCAAACGGGATTTGCCCGCGCGGCTGATGGGACCGGAAAATTGTGCCCATTGAATCTGTGAAGACACGGTCGGTTGTCATTATCGGAGAGTTAGGGAATATAGAGAGGAACTTCAACAAGATGGATGCCCTTTATCTGTGAGGGCCCTTTCCGTCATCTCACAGTCCACAAATTTAGTTCAGTGTCAAAAGCAATACGCTAAGGTCATCGGCAGGCGTGATAATGACAAATGGCCTCACACTGTGGGTCATTTGTTACAGTGATAAAGAAGGGATTGATTTGCAATCAATTATTGAACACTAGCATGGCCCAGTTCTTAAATGGTAAAGGCAACCGGGATAAACTCTCTTAATAAAAAGACACAGTAGTTCAGGGAACCGCTGTTCAAATGTGTTGATTGCAATACCTTTTGCCCCTTTCAGTTCTGTTCTTAATCAAAGTCAGTCAAGGCTTTTATGAAGTGATGCCTGAGGAAGGCCCAGAACAGTTCCCACATATGAACAGTAGTTTTGGTTGGCATTAATGTTTGATGTAGTCTTTTCCTCCATCAGAGAGGACTTCAAGGAGCACACTGATCTTCCAGAATTGAAATTGATACTTGTGAGATAAACATATGCTTCAACTTAAAGATAAAGGTTACACAGGCTTGGTTTTTATATCAAGAATCATAAGATCCCTACAGTGCAGAAGGAGACCATTCAGCCCATCGAGTCTGCACCAATAACAATCCCACCCACGCCCTATCTCCATAACCCCATGCATTTACCCAAGCTAGTCCCCCTGACACTAAGGCTCAATTTAGCATGGCCAATCCACCTAACCCACACATCTTTGGACTGTGGGAGGAAACCAGAGCACCCGGAGGAAACCCACGCAGATACGGGGAGAATGTGCAAACTCCACACAATCAGTCACCCAAGGCAGGAATTCGCCTGGGTCCTTGGTGCTGTGAGGCAGCAGTCCTAACCACTGTGCCACCATGCTGCCCAAATTGTCAGCAATGTTAGAAAGGAAGGAATTTCATCGATATAGTGTCTTTCTTGACCTCAGGATTTCCCAAAGTGCTCACAATACACTTTTTCATATGTAGTCACTGCTGTCATGTCGGAACTCCAGCAGCCGTTTTGGGTAGAGCGATGTGGCAGTTATTTTTAAAGCAATATTTTGACCAGAGCACAACCAGGCAGCACTGTGACACAGTGGTTAGCACTGCTGCCCCACAGCGCCAGGGACCCGGGTTCGATTTCTGGCTTGGGTCACTGTCTGTGTGGAGTTTGCACATTCTCCTCGTGCCTGTGTGGGTTTCCTCCGGGTGCTCCGGTTTCCTCTCACAGTCCAAAGATGTGCAGGTTAGGTGGATTGGCCATGCCAAATTGCCCCTTAGTGTCAGGGGGATTAGCAGGGTAAATAGGTGGGGCTAAGGGAATAAGGCTAGAGTGGGATTGTTGTCAGTGCAGGCTTGATGGGCCGAATGGCCTCTTTCTGCATTGTAGGGATTATCTGATTTCTATGAGAACTTTACTCTTCTTTGAGTAATGGCTTGTGATTCTTTTTTCAGTCAGCTGTGGGAAAACATTTATTCTGCCCCCCTAATTGTCCTTGATGCTAACAGCACCTTCTTGAATACAACTGAGAAGTTTGCAGGGTGACACTCTTTAGAATCGGTTGGGCGGCACGGTGGCACAGTGGTTAGCACTTCTGCCTCACTGCGCCAGGGACCCAGGTTTGATTCTGGCCTTGAGGGTGACTGTGTGGAGTCTGCACTTTCTCCCCGTGTCTGCGTGGGTTTCCTCCGGGTGCTCCGGTTTCCTCCCACAGTCCAAAGATGTGCGGGTTAGGTGGATTGGCCATGCTAAATTGTCAGGGGGATTACTAGGGTAAATACGTGGGGTTACGTGGACAGGGTCTGGGTGGGATTGTTGTCGGTGCAGACTCGATGGGCCGAATGGCCCCCCTCTGCACTGTAAGGATTCTAAGTAAAATAAGGAGCACTTCAACTGTGGAATTGAAAGTTGAGGGTTGTGGTGTAGGGCAGTGAAGCGGTGGTGAGGAGGGGGGAACCGCTGGGACTAGTACCCTAAAATACAGGATAGTTGGTCACCCTGGTTACTTGCAAGGCCAGCCACATGACTGAGGTATGGAATTACATGCAGTCGAGGTAAGGATAGCCGATTTCCTGCTGAAAGGAGTTAAGTTTTTTTTGAATTTGTTGGCTCGGCTAGCATTTATTGCCCGTCCCTTTACAGCAGTAGCAGCTTTGAATGTTCACCATTATTGATTCCAGATTGAATTAAATGAATTGAATTTGCCTTCTGCCATTTGAACTCATGTTTCAGTGTTATCTGTTCTGGATGACTAGCCCAGTAACATAGTCTCTGTGCTACCGTTCTCTTTTACAGCCACTGGAGTTGGTGAATGGGGGCTCATCTTTTGGCGAATGGGGCTTATTTTAACACCCTGTTGGAAATACGGCACCCTCACATTTCTCCCTCTCAGTGTTAGCCATATTCCACGCTCAAGTCTCCAGAGAGGGGCGTGAAGGAACCCACAGCTTTCCACCTCAGAGGTTAAAGCACAGTCCATTAATTCTGTCTACACTTCCCGCTGCCTCGGCAAAGCAGCCAGCATAATTAAGGACACCGGACATTCTCTCTTCCACCTTCTTCCTTCGGGAAAAAGATACAAAAGTTTGAGGTCACTTACCAACCGACTCAAGAACAACTTCTTCCCTGCTGCCGTCAGACTTTCGAATGGACCTATCTTGCATTAAGTTGATCCTTCTCTACACTCTAGCTATGACTGCAATGTTATATTCTGCACCCTCTCCTTTCCTTCTCCCCTATGTACTCTATGAACAATATGTTTTGTCTGTAGAGGGTAAGAAACAATACTTTGTACTGTATCCCAAAACATGTGATTATAATAAATCAAATCAACTCAAATCAGATCAAAGATCAAATAAAATCAAATCAATTCACTGAGCTCTTAATGCCAGCAATCTGACTTTTGAGTGACCCTTACTATGCAATCCTGGAGTGTCGGGCTAACTGGTGGCTTTCTGTTCAAGTGTACAGCGAAACATTAATGATCTCATTACAAGTCTGTGTACGAGGTGCCTGAACTCAAGCTGCAGTGTGGATTTTGTGGTGCACATTGGGGAGGAAAGGGGAGGACGTAAAGAACGGCGGCACAGTGGCACAGTGGTGAGCACTGCTGCCTATATATGCCCTGTTTGTGAACACAACTCCTACTCACCTGATGAAGGAGCAGCGCTCCGAAAGCTTGTGCTGCCAAATAAACCTGTTGGACTTTAACCTGGTGTTGTGAGACTTCTTACTGTGCCTACCCCAGTCCAACACCAGCATCTCCACATCATGTACTCACAGCGCCAGGGACCCGGGTTCAATTCTAGCCTCGGGTCACTGTCTGTGTGGAGTTTGCACATTCTCCCCGTGTCTGTGTGGGTTTCCTCCGGGTGCTCCGGTTTCCTCTCACACTCCAAAGATGTGCAGGTTAGGTTGATTGACCATGCTCAATTGCCCCTTCGTGTCAGGGGCACTTGCTAGGGTAAATGGGTGGAGCTGAGAAACAGGAAAGGTATGACCACATTAATGGGGTTGTATTATAGACCACCCAATAGTCAGCGAGAATTGGAGGAGCAAATCAGCGGAGAGATAGCTGACAACTGCAAGAAACACAAAGTTGTGATAGTAGGGGATTTTAATTTTCCACATATAGATTGGGACTCGCATACTGTTAAAGGTTTAGACGGGGTAGAGTTTGTAAAATGTGTTCAGGAGAATTTTCTACATCAGTATATAGAGGTGCCAACGAGAGAGGATGCGATATTGGATCTCCTATTGGGAAATGAGTTAGGGCAGGTGATGGATGTGAGTGTGAGGGAACACTTTGGATCCAGTGATCATAATGCCATTAATTTCAACCTAATCATGGATAAGGATAGATCTGGCCCTCGGGTTGAAGTTCTGAACTGGAAAAAGGCCAAATTTGATGAAATGAGAAGGGATCTGGGAAGTGTGGATTGGCACAGGCTGTTCTCTGGTAAGGATTGTGGTGAACCATCGTTGGTTCCCACTGGATAGTGCTGAGCCAGGGGCTGGCCAGGACTACAAGGATGTTCATATGTTACTGTTGGATTGTGCTATTGTTGCTGTTGGGTTAGGGTGGGGTTGTTACACCTTTGTACTGTAGTGTTGTGGCACATCCCAGTCGGGCTCCGCCTCCTGGGAGAGGTATAAGAGTCCCTGCTCTGGCCGGGACCCCTTCAGTCTGGGATAGTGTATATAAGTTCTGGTAGCTTCATTAACAGTAAATAAAAGCCTTCATTTACTGAGCTTCGAGCCTCGTGTCTAAATTGATGCGCATCAATTTTATTTACTGTCGTTAAACTCTCGTCGGAGAAAAAAAAGAAGAGAGAGAGTATGGAGTAAATTCTCAAGCCGGAACGCCTGACGCTAGATCCACGTGCGGTGGGCGCTTCTAACACCTTCGACCACTGGCTGAAGTGTTTTGAAGATTACCTAGCAGCCTCCGCAGCGGTCACCACAGATGATGACAGACTCCGGGTCCTCCATGCGAGGGTAAGCGACACAGTCTACCTCGCGATCCGTGCGGCCACTAATTACCCTAAGGCCCTCGAGCTTCTAAAGAAGCGCTATACAAAACCACCTAACGAGATACACGCTCGTTACCTCCTAGCCACTCGACGACGGCAGTCTGGCGAAACGATGGAGGACTACGCCAATGAGCTCCTGCAGCTAGCCAGGGGCTGTAACTGCAAAGCTGTGTCGGCTGAGCAGAGCATGTACGACCTCGCCCGAGATGCGTTTGTGGCCGGGGTCGGATCGTCGTACATTCGACTTAAACTGTTGGAGAAGGGTAACCTTAATCTTACCCAGGCCATCGAGTTAGCAGAGATGCTCGAGTTGGCTTCAAAGAGCTTAGTTTTATATCCAGAGGACCACGTGGAGACAACGTGGCAGGAGCAGTCGCAAATCCCTCCTCGCCCCTCGGGTTCGAAATTCTGTGTAATGGCGTGCTCCCATTCGGGCTAGACGATGGCTGCAGCCCCGTGCGGCCCGCGGTGCTACTTCTGTGGAGGAGCAAAACATACCCGGCAAAAGTGTCCCGCTAAAGCTGTATTGTGCACCGCATGCGGTAAAAAAGGGCATTATGCCAAAGTGCGCCGATCGAAACCCAGGAACGGCAGTGTGGCCTGCGATTCTTCAGAGCTTGGATCATCATCATCGAAGTCATCGCGGGGTTCGTCCACGTGCGAGACCAGGACGACGCCATTACGGTCGACGGAGTCGGAGGAGTATGACCACCAGGGGTCGCTGAGTTTGGCGCCCTCACCCACGTGCGATTCATGGGGGCAGCCATGTTGGTCGACACTGACCACGAACGACCAGCAGGGGTCCTCCGCATCGATTTCAGCTGCCTGCAGTGGCGTTCATGAACCAACGGTGGCGTCGATCATCCTGGACCAGGCCAAGCCTCATAGACTCGACCGTTCAATGATGAATATCCAGGTAAATAATCATGTGATTTATTGTCTGTTTGACAGCGGGAGCACTGAGAGCTTTATCCACCCAGACACTGTGAAGCGGTGTGGACTCCAGATTCAACCTGCCAAACAGACAATGTCTATGGCATCAAGGTCCTGGTCTGTTGCCGTGCTAGGAGTTGCGTGGTAACCTTGAAAGTACAAGGCACAGTTTACGAGCGCTTCAAGCTCCTTGTGTTGCCGTATCTTTGCGCGCCAATACTTCTCGGACTAAACTTCATGGTCCACTTGAGGAGTGTAATCCTACAGTACGGTGGGCCACTCCCTTCACTGACAGTGGGAAAACAGCAGCAGCCTCCAAATTGCCCAACGCGCCCCGCCTGCAGCCTCTCGACGCTGAAGATCACCACACCCTCCTTGTTTCAGAATCTGGTGCCAGGCTGCAAGCCCATCGCGACTAAAAGTAGGCGTTACAGCACTGAGGATCGGATCTTCATTAGATCTGAGGTTTAGCGGCTCCTCAAAGAAGGGATCATACAACCCAGTGTTAGTCCGTGGAGAGCACAGGTTGTGGTGGTCAAGAGCGGGAACAAAGCCCGGATGGTCATTGACTACAGTCAGACCATTAACCAATATACGCAGCTGGAGGCGTATCCTCTCCCGCGCATATCTGATATGGTCAATCAGATTGCGCAGTACCGGGTGTTCTCCACCATAGACCTCAAGTCCGCCTACCACCAACTCCCCATCCGCCCAGAGGACCGACACTACACGGCTTTTGAGGCGGATGGTCGCTTGTATCATTTTCTTAGGGTGCCCTTTGGTGTCACCAATCGGGTCTCGGTCTTCCAGCGTGCTATGGACCGAATGGTGGATCAGAACGGGCTGCGGGCTACCTTCCCGTACCTGGATAATGTCACCATCTGCGGCCATGACCAGCAGGACCACGACACAAACCTCCTGAAATTTTTACGCACTGCATCACGCCTGAACTTGACCTACAACAGGGAGAAGTGTGTGTTTCGTACGCGCCGTTTAGACATCCTAGGATACGTGGTGGAAAACGGGGTCATTGGCCCTGATCCAGACCGTATGCGCCCCCTTGCTGAACTTCCCTTACCTGCTAGTGCAAAAGCACTGAGAAGATGCTTAGGCTTCTTCTCTTATTATGCGCAGTGGGTTCCCAACTACGCGGACAAAGCCCGTCCGCTCATTAAGTCCACGACTTTCCCCCTAACGCCAGAGGCCCGATTGGCCTTCGATAAATTGAAAGACGACATCGCGAAAGCCACGATGCACGCGGTAGACGAGTCCATCCCCTTTCAGGTGGAAAGCAATGCATCTGATTTCGCCCTGGCCGCCACACTTAACCAGGCGGGCAGGCCCGTTGCATTTTTTTCCCGCACCCTCCAAGGCCCCGAAATTCGGCATTCAGCGGTGGAAAAGGAGGCCCAGGCCATTGTGGAGGCCGTCAGACACTGGCGCCATTACTTGGCGGGAAAACGGTTCACCCTGATCACGGACCAGCGGTCCGTGGCGTTCATGTTTAACAACACGCAGAGGGGCAAGATCAAGAATGACAAGATCTTGCGGTGGAGAATTGAGCTCTCCACCTATAACTACGATATCATGTATCGTCCAGGGAAACTCAATGAGCCCTCGGATGCCCTCTCGCGTGGAACATGCACTAGTATTCAGGAGGATCGTTTGCACGCCCTCCATAATGATCTGTGCCATCCTGGGGTCACTCGGCTCTACCACTTTGTAAAAGCCCGCAACCTGCCTTACTCGGTGGAGGACGTCAGGTCGGTAACAAGGAGCTGTCGGATTTGCGCGGAATGCAAACCGCACTTTTACCGACCTGACCGGGCACATTTGGTCAAGGCCACTCGTCCCTTCGAGAGACTGAGTGTTGATTTTAAGGGCCCCCTTCCCTCAACAGATCGGAACGTGTACTTTCTAAACATCATCGATGAGTACTCCCGGTTCCCTTTTGTTGTTCTCTGCTCGGATACATCCGCTGCCACGGTGATCAAGGCATTCCGTGATCTTTTTACCCTGTTCGGGTATCCCAGCTACATCCATAGCGACAGGGGCTCGTCGTTCATGAGCGATGACTTGAGGCAATTCCTGCTCTCATACGGGATTGCCTCTAGTAGAACCACGAGTTACAACCCTAGGGGTAATGGACAGGTGGAACGCGAGAATGCTACAGTCTGGAAGGCTGTCTTACTGGCGTTGAAGTCCAAAGGTCTTCCAGTCTCCCGTTGGCAAGAGGTGCTCCCTGATGCGCTCCACTCTATTTGCTCCCTCCTGTGTATGGCAACCAATGCTACTCCCCACCAGAGGATGTTCTCATTCCCTCGGAAGTCTTCCTCGGGGATCTCTTTACCGTCTTGGTTGACGTACTCAGGACCCGTCCTCCTGCGGCGACATGTAAGGGCCCGCAAGTCCGACCCATTGGTCGAACAGGTCCATCTCCTCCACGCCAACCCTCAGTATGCCTATGTGGCATACTCTGACGGGCGAGAGGACACGGTCTCGATCCGAGACCTGGCGCCAGCAGGGGACGTAGCAACCCCTGTCGCTCCCATACCCCCAGTAACAAACCCATTATCTCTCATTTCTTCCCCGGACACGGCGCGGGCAGCATCGGGACCATTGCTTAACCATTTTACTCCCATGTACAGCTTGCCTGAGCCCAGAAGATGGTCGCCACCGCAGGGCGTGTCAGGATCCCCTGGACTACCGTCACCTCAGGGTCAACCGGCCTGTGAGTCCGTGGAAGAACAGCTGGACGCCGCCTTGGGGAGAACGCCACCGCAAGTGCCTACTCCGGTGTCACCGCCGGTATTGAGGAGGTCACAACAACGGTGTGGTCCCCCTGACCGTCTGAACTTATAGACTGCTGACATTTTATTCTGGTTTTTGTACCCCGCTGGCCTTTGTTTTCAAAGGAGGGGTGAATGTGGTGAACCATCGTTTGTTCCCACTGGATAGTGCTGAGCCAGGGGCTGGCCAGGACTACAAGGATGTACATATGTTACTGTTGGGTTGTGGTATTGTTGCTGTTGGGTTAGGGTGGGGTTGTTACACCTTTGTACTGTAGTGTTGTGGCACATCCCAGTCGGGCTCCGCCTCCTACATAGAACATAGAACAGTACAGCACAGAACAGGCCCTTCGGCCCACGATGTTGTGCCGACCTTCATCTGAAACCAAGATCAAGCTATCCCACTCCCTACCATCCTGGTGTGCTCCATGTGCCTATCCAATAACCGCTTAAATGTTCCTAAAGTGTCTGACTCCACTATCACTGCAGGCAGTCCATTCCACACCTCAACCACTCTCTGCATGAAGAACCTACCTCTGATATCCTTCCTATATCTCCCACCATGAACCCTATAGTTATGCCCCCTCGTAATAGCTCCATCCACCCGAGGAAATAGTCTTTGAACGTTCACTCGATCTATCCCCTTCATCATTTTATAAACCTCTATTAAGTCTCCCCTCAATCTCCTCCGCTCCAGAGAGAACAGCCCCAGCTCCCTCAACCTTTCCTCATAAGACCGACACTCCAAACCAGGCAGCATCCTGGTAAATCTCCTCTGCACTCTTTCCAGCGCTTCCACATCCTTCTTATAGTGAGGTGACCAGAACTGCACGCAATATTCCAAATGCGGTCTCACCAAGGTCCTGTACAGTTGCAGCATAACCCCACAGCTCTTAAACTCCAACCCCCTGTTAATAAAAGCTAACACACTATATGCCTTCTTCACAGCTCTATCCACTTGAGTGGCAACCTTTAGAGATCTGTGGACATGGACCCCAAGATCTCTCTGTTCCTCCACAGTCTTCAGAACCCTACCTTTGACCCTGTAATCCACATTTAAATTAGTCCTACCAAAATGAATCACCTCACATTTATCAGGGTTAAACTCCATTTGCCATTTTTCAGCCCAGCTTTGCATCCTATCTATGTCTCTTTGCAGCCTACAACACCCCTCTACCTCATCCACTACTCCACCAATCTTGGTGTCATCAGCAAATTTACTGATCCACCCTTCAGCCCCCTCCTCTAAGTCATTAATAAAAATCACAAAGAGCAGAGGACCAAGCACCGATCCCTGCGGCACTCCGCTAGCAACCTGCCTCCAGTCCGAAAATTTTCCATCCACCACCACCCTCTGTCTTCGATCAGACAGCCAGTTACCTATCCAATCGGCCAACTTTCCCTCTATCCCACACCTCCTTACTTTCATCATAAGCCGACCATGGGGGACCTTATCAAACGCCTTACTAAAATCCATGTATATGACATCAACCGCCCTACCTTCATCAACACACCTAGTTACCTCCTCAAAAAATTCTATCAAATTTGTGAGGCACGATTTGCCCTTCACAAATCCGTGCTGACTATCCCGGATTAATCCGCATCTTTCTAAATGGTCGTAAATCCCATCCCTAAGGACCTTTTCCATCAATTTACCAACCACCGAAGTCAGACTAACCGGTCTATAATTACCAGGGTCATTTCTATTCCCTTTCTTAAACAGAGGAACAACATTTGCCACTCTCCAGTCCTCTGGCACCATCCCCGTGGACAGCGAGGACCCAAAGATCAAAGCCAAAGGCTCTGCAATCTCATCCCTCGCCTCCCAAAGAATCCTAGGATACATTTCATCAGGCCCAGGGGACTTATCGACCTTCAGTTTATTCAAAACTGCCAGGACATCCTCCCTCCGAACATCTATTTCCTCCAGCCTATTAGCCTGTAACACCTTCTCTTCCTGAAAAACATGGCCCCTCTCCTTGGTGAACACTGAAGAAAAGTATTCATTCATCACCTCGCCTATCTCTACTGATTCCATACACAAGTTCCCACCACTGTCCTTGACCGGCCCTAACCTCACCCTGGTCATTCTTTTATTCCTCACATAAGAGTAAAAAGCCTTGGGGTTTTCCTTGATCCGACCCGCCAAGGACTTCTCATGCCCCCTCCTAGCTCTCCTCAGCCCCTTTTTCAGCTCGTTCCTTGCTAACTTGTAACCCTCAGTCGAGCCATCTGAACCTTGTTTCCTCATCCCTACATAAGCTTCCCTCTTCCTTTTCACAAGACATTCCACCTCTTTTGTGAACCACGGTTCCCTCACTCGGCCATTTCCTCCCTGCCTGACAGGGACATACCTATCAAGGACACCCAGTATTTGTTCCTTGAAAAAGTTCCACTTTTCATCAGTGCCTTTCCCTGACAGTTTCTGTTCCCATCTTATGCCCCCTAATTCTTGCCTAATCGCATCATAATTACCTCTCCCCCAATTGTAAGCCTTGCCCTGCCGTCCGGCCCTATCCCTCTCCATTGCAATAACAAAAGACACCGAATTGTGGTCACTATCTCCAAAGTTCTCTCCCACAACCAAATCTAACACTTGGCCCGGTTCATTTCCCAGTACCAAATCCAATGTGGCCTCACCCCTTGTCGGCCTATCCACATATTGTACCTCCTGGGAGAGGTATAAGAGTCCCTGCTCTGGCCGGGACCCCTTCAGTCTGGGATAGTGTATATAAGTTCTGGTAGCTTCATTAACAGTAAATAAAAGCCTTCATTTACTGAGCTTCGAGCCTCGTGTCTAAATTGATGCACATCAAGGATGTAAATGGAAAGTGGGACGCCTTCAAAGGAGAAATTTTGAGAGTGCAGAGTTTGTATGTTCCTGTCAGGATTAAAGGCAAAGTAAATAGGAATAAGGAACCTTGGTTCTCGAGGGAGATTGTAACATTGATTAAGAGGAAGAGAATGTACAGGCAGCAAGGAACAGATCAGATGCTCGAGGAGTATAAAAAGTGCAGGAAGCTACTTAAGAGGGAAATCAGGAGGGCTAAAAGAAGACATGAGGTTGCTTTGGCAGACAGAGTGAAGGAAAATCCAAAGAGCTTCTATAGGTATGTTAGGAGCAAAAGGATAGTGAGGGATAAAATTGGTCCTCTTGAAGACCAGAGTGGTAGACTGTGTATGGAACCAAAAGAGATGGGGGAGATACTAAATGGTTTTTTTGCATCCGTATTTACTGAGGAAACGGGCATGGAGTCTACGGAAATAGGGCAAACAGGTAGTGAGGTCATGGAACCTTTACAGATTAAACGGAAGGAGGTGCTCGCTGTCTTGAGGCAAATCAGAGTGGATAAATCCCCAGGACCAGACAGGGTATTCCCACGGACCTTGAGGGAAGCTAGTGTTCTTGCAGGGGCCCTGGCAGACATATTTAAAATGTCAGTATTCACGGGGGAGGTGCCGGATGATTGGAGGGTGGCTCATGTTGTTCCGTTGTTTAAAAAAGGTTCCAAAAGAAATCCGGGAAATTGTAGGCCAGTAAGTTTGACGTCGGTGGTGGGCAAGTTATTGGAAGGTGTGATAAGGGATAGGATCTACAAATATTTGGATAGACAGGGACTTATTAGGGAGAGTCAACATGGCTTTGTGCGTGGTAGGTCATGTTTGACCAATCTATTAGAGTCTTTCGAGGAGGTTACCAGGAAAGTGGATGAAGGGAAGGCGGTGGATGTTGTCTACCTGGATTTCAGCAAGGCCTTTGACAAGGTCACTCTTGGGAGGTTAGTTAGGAAGGTTCAGTCGCTAAGTATACATGGGGAGGTAGTAAATTGGATTAGACACTGGCTCAATGGAAGAAGCCAGAGAGTGGTTGTGGAGGATTGCTTCTCTGAGTGGAGGCCTGTGACTAGTGGTGTGCCGCAGGGATTGGTGTTGAGTCCATTGTTGTTTGTCATCTATATCAATGGTCTGGATGATAATGTGGTAAATTGGATCAGCAGGTTTGCTGATGATACAAAGATTGGAGGTGTAGTGGACAGTGAGGAAGGTTTTCAAAGCTGGCAGAGAGATTTGGACCAACTAGAAAAATGGGCTGAAAAATGGCAAATGGAATTTAACGCAGACAAGTGTGAGATATTGCACATTGGAAAGACAAACCAAAGTAGAACGTACAGGGTAAGTGGTAGGACTCTGAAGAGTGCAGTTGAACAGAGGGATCTGGGAATACAGGTGCAGAATTCCCTAAAAGTGACGTCACAGGTGGATAGGGTCGGTCGTAAAGAGTGCCTTTGGTACATTGGCCTTTATAAATCGGAGTATCGAGTATAAAAGTTGGAGTGTTATAGTAAGGTTATATAAGGCATTGGTGAGGCCGAATTTGGAGTATTGTGTACAGTTTTTGTCACCTAGTTACAGGAAGGATGTAAATAAGGTTGAAAGAGTGCAGAGAAGGTTCACAAGGATGTTGCCGGGACTTGAGGAGCTGAGTTACAGAGAGAGATTGAATAGGTTGGGACTTTATTCCCTGGAGCGTAGAAGATTGAGGGGAGATTTGATAGAGGTGTATAAGATTTTGATGGGTATAGATAGAGTGAATGCAAGCAGGTTTATTCCGCTGAGGCTCGGGGAGAAAAAAACCAGAGGGCATGGGTTATGGGTGAAAGGAGAAAAGTTTAAAGGGAATATTAGGGGGGGCTTCTTCACGCAGAGAGTGGTGGGAGTGTGGAATGAGCTGCCAGATAAAGTGGTAAATGCGGGGTCACTTTTAACATTTAAGAAAAACTTGGACGGGTTCATGGATGAGAGGGGTGTGGAGGGATATGGTCCAAGTGCAGGTCAGTGGGACTAGGCATAAAATGGTTCGGCACAGACAAGAAGGGGCAAAAGGCCTGTTTCTGAGCTGTAATTTTCTATGGTTCTATGGTTCTTTCTATGGTTCTAAATGCATGGGGTTATGACAATAGGTCCTGGGTGGGACTGTGGTCAGTGCAGACTCGATGGGCCGAATGGCTTCCTCCTGCACCGTAGGATTTTAAAACCAAAATGGAGGATAATCATGGATGTTTATATATATTTATTTTCTTTGTTCAAGGGTTCTGAGCGCCACTTGTTAGTCCAGTATTTATTGGTCATCCCTAATTTCCCTTGGGAAGGTAGTTGTGAGCCTCTTTCTTCTACCGCTGCAGTCCATGTGGTGTAGGTACACCCACAGCGCTGTTAGGGAGGATGATCCAGGATTTTGACCCAGTGACAGTGAAGGAATGTTGATATAGTACTCGTTCTGGAACGTTTAAAGTTTATTTATTAATGTCACAAGTAGGCTTACATTAACACAGCAATTAAGTTACTGTGAAAATCCCCTACTCGCCACACTCCGGCGCCTGTTCAGGTAGACTGAGGGAGAATTTAGCAAGGCCAATGCACCTAACCAGCACGTCTTTCGGACTGTGGGAGGAAACCGGAACACCCGGAGGAAACCCACGCAGACACGGGGAGAACTTGCAGACTCCACACAGACAGCGACCTAAGCCAGGAATCGAACCCCGGTCCCTGATGCTGTGAGGCAGCAGTGTTAACCACTGCGCTGAGCGGCTCGGAGGGGAACATCCAGATGGTGGTGTTCCCATGCACCTGCTACCCTTGTCCTCCAAGGGTGTAGGAGGGGCTGTGGGTTTGGAAGGTGCTGTCTGAGGAATATTGGAGAGTTGGTGCACTGCATCTTGTAGCTGGTACACACTGCTCCCTCTGTGTATCGGCAGTGGAGGGAATGAATCTTCCACCTGCCTTTTTGACCAGTTTCTCAACCTATTCTGCCACCTTCACTGATTTCTGCACATCTAGCCCCATTGGTTCTTGTGTTCCCTTTTAGAATGGTACCCTTTTTAAACATTGCCTTTCTTCATTCTTCCAACAAAATGTATCAGCTTCATGCTTCTCTGTATTAAATTTGATCTGCTAACCTGAACATGCATCCCCCAAGCCTGTCTATCTCCTCGTGAAGCCTATCACTATTCTCCTCACAGTTCACAATACTCCCAAATTTTGTGATATCTGCAAATTTTAAAACCATGTCTGTGCGCCCACATCATTAATATCGATCAAGAAAGGCACTGGTCCTGGAACTAACCCTTGGAGATGCCCTATTACATACTTTCTTCCAGGCTGAAAGATGGAACAGTTCATCACTATGTTGTGTTTCCTGTCTTATCTAAAGTTTAAAGTTTATTTATTAGTCACAAGTAGGCTTACATTAACACTGCAATGAAGTTACTGTGAAAATCTCCTAGTCGCCACACTCCGGCACCTGTTCGGGTACACTGAGGGAGAATTGAGCATGGCCAATGCATCTAACCAGCACGTCTTTCGGACTGTGAGAGGAAACTGTGGCACCCGGAGGAAACCCATGCAGACACGGGAGAACGTGCAGACTCCGCACACACAGTGACCCAGGCCGGGAATCGCACTCGGGTCCCTGGCGCTGTGAGACAGCAGTGCCAACCACTGTGCCACCGTGCTGCCTATCTTTGCAGCTGTATGCATTCACATACAGTAACACAAGTTTAGATACAATCACAATCACTCTTAACACCTCATAATGCCTTTCTATTTCTATCTCTAGCGTTTTCTGCCTCTCTCAGTCCATTGTTCTCCTTGTTGCCTTGTTAATGCTTTCTGGTTTCCACACTGTTGCTAAGTTAGTGGGCAGCACAGTGGCACAGTGGTTATTATGGCTGCCTCACAGCGCCAGGGACCCAGATTTATATTAAGGAACCTCTAAACGTTAATGTTCAACAGTTAACACTTTCCCAAACACTTTTACCAGATTATGAAGTGAGGTAAAGGGGATTAACCTCTGCGTCATAACACTATCTCAGCCTCGAACATATTTAATGACCCAACCTCTACAACCCTCTGTGGTAAAGCATCCCACAGATTCACTACCCTCTGTGAGAAGAAATTCCTCCTCATCTCTGTCTTAAATAGATGAACACAGTAAGAAGTCTCACAACACCAGGTTAAAGTCCAACAGGTTTATTTGGTAGCAAATACCATAAGCTTTCGGAGCACTGCTCCTTCGTCAGATGGAGTGGAAATGTGCTCTCAAACAGTGCAAACAGACACAAAATCAAGTTGCAGAATACTGATTAGAATGCGAATCCTACAGCCAGCCAGGTCTTAAAGGTACAGACAATGTGGGTGGAGGGAACATTAAACACAGGTTAAAGAGATGTGTATTGTCTCCAGACAGAACAGCTAGTGAGATTCTGCAAGCCCAGGAGGCAAGCTGTGGGGGTTACTGATAATGTGACATAAATCCAACATCCCGGTTTAGGCCGTCCTCATGTGTGCGGAACTTGGCTATCAGTTTCTGTTCAGCGACACTGCGCTGTCGTGTGTCGTGAAGGCCGCCTTGGAGAACGGTTACTTGAAGATCCAAGGCTGAATGCCCGTGACTGCTGAAGTGCTCCCCAACAGGAAGAGAACAGTCTTGCCTGGTGATTGTCGAGCGATGTTCATTCATCCGCTGTCGTAGCGTCCGCATGGTTTCCCCAATGTACCATGCCTCGGGACATCCTTTCCTGCAGCGTATCAGGTAGACAATGTTGGCCGAGTTGCAAGAGTAGGTACCGTGTACCTGGTAGATGGTGTTCTCACGTGAGATGATGGCATCTGTGTCGATGATCCGGCACGTCTTGCAGAGTCTTGCTGTGGCAGGGTTGTGTGGTGTCGTGGTCACTGTTCTCCTGAAGGCTGGGTAGTTTGCTGCGGACAATGGTCTGTTTGAGGTTGTGCGGTTGTTTGAAGGCAAGAAGTGGGGGTTTGGGGATGGCCTTGGCGAGATGTTCGTCTTCATCAATGACATGTTGAAGGCTCCGGAGGAGATGCCGTAGCTTCTCCGCTCCGGGGAAATACTGGACGACGAAGGGTACTCTGTCCACCGTGTCCCGTATTTGTCTTCTGAGGAGACACGACATGTCATGACAACTAATTCCAGTAAAAAAGTTTGTTCGTGTATCACAAAGTGGATGTTAGTTTCTGGAATGAGTTTCAGCATTTGGATTTTGCAATATATTTTAAGCAGTTTTTAAGAGTCTCCCTGATACAACGTTGATCCTGATGTAACTTGGCTAGTTCAAATGCTTCAGTAGAATGTACCCCTTAAGATGACATATGCAAGTCTCCTGTAATGTTTATCCCAATTTTAAGGGTCTGCCTGATGCAACGTTGATCCTTATGGAACTCGGCTAGTTCAAATGCTTCAGGAAAGTGGAATTAATTCATTTTTAAAAATTCATTCTTGGGACATGGGCGTCGCTGGCTGGCCAGCATTTATTGCCCATCCCTAGTTGCCCGAGGGCAGGCGAGAGTCAACCACATTGCTGTGGCTCTGGAGTCACATGTAGGCCAGACCAGGTAAGGACGGCAGATTTCCTTCCCTAAAGGACGTTAATAATGGATCCCTTAAGGTGACATACGCAAGTCTCCTGTAAGGTGATGTGAACTTGTTATTACAGAATCCAGTGCAGATTGAAAATCTGGAGTCACGTTCTACCGCCGTTGGAACATCACGCTTCTCGTTTGATTCTTACCTGAAGTTCTTTTTGAGACTTTGATGTGGGCATGAAGAGTCAGGCTACATGTAAATTCCAAACCCTTCCCTCTCCCCTTTCCCCCCTCCAACTTTCCGCCCTCCCCCTCTCTCTCCTTCCCCCATCCTTTTCCCCTCCCCTCCTTTCCCCTCCACTCCTTCCCCCCTCTTTTTCCCCCTTCTCCTCCTTCCCCTTCCTCATATCCCTTCCTCATCTCCTTGTTAAGAGACAACAGAATTGTTATGTTAATGTACTGACATTTTGTTGATTGTTGTTAGAGAAATATATATTTTGTAAGAAACTTGAAAAGATGAGGCAATTAAACATGTCAGTGCGGCTGCTAAGGTAAAATGTTTAGTGAGATGTTAATATGGTATCATTGTTTTATATTTCTAACATTATCCTGTTAATAAACATTTTTCATTAAACTACAAAATTCCACTAATTTGTTATTAAAACAAAACAAACATGAATGTGCCTTTGGAGGGAGTACAGAAAGGGTTTAACCAGGATATTACCTGGTATGGAGGGTATTAGCTATGAGAGGAGATTGAATAAACTAGTATCGTTCTCCCTGGAAAGACAGAGGTTGAGGGGCGAGTTTATAAAATTATGAGGGGTATAGATAGTGTGAACAGTTGGAAGCTTTTTTCCAGGGCAGAAATGGCAATTACAAGGGGGCACAAGTTCAAGGTAAGGGGGGAAAGGTTCAGTGGAGATGTGCGGGGGGGAAGTTTTTTACGCAGAGGGGGCCTGGAATGCACTGCCAAGTGAGGAGGTTGAGGCAGATGCGTTAGCGACATTTAAGACTTATCTGGACAGACACATGAACAGACGGGGAATAGAGGGATACAGGCGGTTGGCCTAGATAGGACAATGTGATCGGCGCAGGCTTGGAGGGCTGAAGGGCCTGTTCCTGTGCTGCACTGTTCTTTGTTTTTTGTTCTTTGTTCTATTTAAATATGAAATTATGCATATGTTTTATTGAAACATAAAGAAGAGTTAAATATGAGAATTATAAATGAAGTAAGCAAGGCAGAAGAATACTAATGATAAACACATCTAGATTTTCCATGGCCCAAAACCTGAACTCTCCCATGGTCAATTTCACGCAGGCATCCAAATCATGGTTTAAGAAGTTCTGACCTTCCCACTAAATTTTTAGTTTCCATCATCTAAATTTAAACACATGAAAACTTATGTAACTTTTATAATAATAGAATGCAAGCTTAAATAGTTTCCCAGATTCAGAATATTCTAAACTAAAACATATGAACACCTATAAGCAAGCATGATGCAGATTTAATGAGTAATTTTCCATGGCCCAAAACTTGAACTTTCCTCAGTTCCACTTCATGCGTTAGATTTTCTAAATCATAGTCAGGGATTTTCTAAATCATAGTCAGAGAAATTCTGAGTTCTCTTTTTTCCAGCAAACCTTTCAATGGCCATAGGGAGGATAGGGGAAGGGGATATTAGGCAGGGATTTATGGAGTTGGGGTGGAAACTAAAGGCCAAGACTGACAGAGTGGTTATCTCTGGACTCTTGCCTGTACCACGGGATAGTTTAGAGAGGAATAGGGAGAGGGAAGGTTTGAATTCATGGCTGAGGGGATGGTGCAGGAGGGAGGGGTTCAGGTACTTAAGCAATTGGGGCTCGTACTGGGGAAGGTGTGACCTCTATGAGAAGGATGGTCTACACCTTAATCAGAAGGGGACCAATATCCTGGGGGGTAAATTTGCTAAGGCCATGCAGGGAGGTTTAAACTGATTCGGGGGGGGGGGAGGGATCCTGAGTAGTGGGGCTGAAAGTGAGGGATGCATGGATGGGGACTGCAATGCACGGCATTGCAGAGGTGGGGTGGAGCAGGGTTTGAAATGTGTATACTTCAATGCCAGGAGTATTCGCAATAAAGTGGGTGAACTTGCAGCGTGGATCAGTACCTGGGACTTCGATGTTGTGGCTATTTCAGAGACATGGATAGAGCAGGGGCAGGAATGGATGCTGCAGGTCCCGGGGTTCAAATGTTTTAGTCGAAGTAGGGAAGGAGGTAGAAGAGGGGGAGGGGTAGCATTATTGGTCAGAGATTGTATCACAGTGTCAGAGAGGAGGTTTGATGAGGACTTATCTGTTGAGGTAGTATGGGCGGAGATTAGAAATAGGAGAGGAGAGGTCACCCTGTTGGGAGTCTTTTATAGACCTCCTAAAAGTTCTAGAGAGGTTGAGGAAAGGATTGCGGAGTCAATCCTGCTTAGGAGTGAAAGTAATAGGGCAATTGTTATGGGGGATTTTAACTTGACTAATATTGACTGGAATTGTTATAGCTCTAGCTCGTTAGAGGGGTCAGTTTTTGTTCAAAGCGTGCAGGAAGGTTTTTTGACTCAGTATGTAGACAGGCCAACCAGAGGTGAGGCTATATTGGATCTGGTGCTGGGAAATGAGCCAGACCAGGTGCTAGACTTGGAAGTTGGTGTGCATTTTGGTGATAGTGACCACAATTCGGTTACGTTCACCTTAGTGATGGAAAGGGATAGGCATGAACCTCGGGCCAGTGGTTTTAGCTGGGGGAAGGGTAATTATGAGGCTATTAGGAGAGAATTAGGAAACATAGGTTGGACTAGGAGATTACAGGGACTGGGAACGTCCGACATGTGGAGTTTTTTCAAGGAGCAGCTACTGCGAGTCTGTGATAGGTATGTCCCTGTCAGGCAAGGAGGAATTGGTAGGGCTAGGGAACCGTGGTGCACCAAAAAAGTTTCTTTGTTGGTTAAAAAGAAAAAGGAGGCTTATGTTCGGATGAGACGTGAGCACTCGGGTAGTGCACTAGAAAGCTTTAGATTGGCTAAGAGGGAGTTGAAGAGCGAGCTTAGAAGGGCTAAAAGGGGACATGAGAAGACTTTGGCGGATAGGGTTAAAGAGAATCCTAAGGCGTTCTATAGGTATGTCAAGAACAGAAAGTTGGTTAGGGCAAGTTTAGGGCCAGTTATAGATGGCAGAGGGAAGTTATGTGTGGAACCGGAGGAGATTGGTGAAGCATTGAACCAATATTTCTCTTCGGTGTTCACGCAAGGGGACATGAATATAGCTGAGGAGGACACTGGGTTGCAAGGGAGTAGAATAGACAGTATTACAGTTGATAAGGAGGATGTGCAGGATATTCTGGAGGGTCTGAAAATAGATAAATCCCCTGGTCCGGATGGGATATTTCCAAGGATTCTCTGGGAGGCAAGAGAAGTGATTGCAGAGCCTCTGGCTCTGATCTTCAGGTCGTCGTTGGCCTCTGGTATAGTACCAGAAGATTGGAGGTTAGCGAATGTTGTCCCATTGTTTAAGAAGGGGAACAGAGACTTCCCCGGGAATTATAGACCGGTGAGTCTCACTTCTGTTGTCGGCAAGATGTTGGAAAAAATTATAAGGGATAGGATTTATAGTTATTTGGAGAGTAATGAATTGATAGGTGATAGTCAGCATGGTTTTGTGGCAGGTAGGTCGTGCCTTACTAACCTTATTGAGTTTTTTGAGAAAGTGACCAAGGAGGTGGATGGGGGCAAGGCAGTGGACGTGGTATATATGGATTTTAGTAAGGCGTTTGATAAGGTTCACCATGGTAGGCTTCTGCAGAAAATGCAGATGTATGGGATTGGGGGTGATCTAGGAAATTGGATCAGGAATTGGCTAGCGGATAGGAAACAGAGGGTGGTGGTTGATAGTAAATATTCATCATGGAGTGCGGTTACAAGTGGTGTACCTCAGGGATCTGTTTTGGGGCCACTGCTGTTTGTAATATTTATTAATGATCTGGATGAGGGTATAGTTGGGTGGATTAGCAAATTTGCTGATGACACCAAAGTCGGTGGTGTGGTAGACAGTGAGGAAGGGTGTCGTAGTTTGCAGGAAGACTTAGACAGGTTGCAAAGTTGGGCCGAGAGGTGGCGGATGGAGTTTAATGCGGAGAAGTGTGAGGTAATTCACTTTGGTAGGAATAACAGATGTGTTGAGTATAGGGCTAACGGGAGGACTTTGAATAGTGTGGAGGAGCAGAGGGATCTAGGTGTATGTGTGCATAGATCCCTGAAAGTTGGGAATCAAGTAGATAAGGTTGTTAAGAAGGCATATGGTGTCTTGGCGTTTATTGGTAGGGGGATTGAATTTAGGAGTCGTAGCGTTATGTTGCAACTGTACACAACTCTGGTGCGGCCGCACTTGGAGTACTGTGTGCAGTTCTGGTCCCCACATTACAGGAAGGATGTGGAGGCTTTGGAGAGGGTGCAGAGGAGGTTTACCAGGATGTTGCCTGGTATGGAGGGGAGATCCTATGAGGAGAGGCTGAGGGATTTGGGATTGTTTTCGCTGGAAAGGCGGCGGCTAAGAGGGGATCTTATTGAAACATATAAGATGATTAGAGGTTTAGATAGGGTGGATAGTGATAGCCTTTTTCCTCTGATGGAGAAATCCAGCACGAGGGGGCATGGCTTTAAATTGAGGGGGGGTAGTTATAGAACCGATGTCAGGGGTAGGTTCTTTACCCAGAGGGTGGTGAGGGATTGGAATGCCCTGCCAGCATCAGTAGTAAATGCGCCTAGTTTGGGGGCGTTTAAGAGATCCGTAGATAGGTTCATGGACGAAAAGAAATTGGTTTAGGTTGGAGGGTCACAGTTTTTTTTTTTAACTGGTCGGTGCAACATCGTGGGCCGAAGGGCCTGTTCTGCGCTGTAATGTTCTATGTTCTATGTTCTATGTTCTATATTCTAAATTGCCTTCCAAAGATACACAAGGCCAACACACCCAGCCGCCCCACTGTATCAGGCAATGGGACCCTGTGTGCGAACCTCTCTGGGAACATCGAGGGCATCCTGGAACCTATCACACAAGGAACCCCCAGCTTCTGTCGCAACAGTACGGACTTCCTACAGAAACTCTGCACCCATAGAGCAGTTGAACCAGGAACACTCCTTGTCACAATGGATGTCTCGGCACTCTACACCAGTATTCCCCATGACAACGGCATTGCTGCAACTGCCTCAGTACTCAACGCCGACAACTGCCAATCTCCAGATGCAATTCTACAACTCATCCGATTCATCCTGGACCACATCGTCTTCACCTTCAACAACCAGTTCTTCATCCAGACACACGGAACAGCCATGGGGACCAAATTCGCACTTCAAAATGCCGACATCTTCATGCACAGGTTCGAACAAGACCCCTTCACCACACATGACCTTCAACCGATGCTATACACTAGATACATCGATGACATTTTCTTCCTTTGGACTCACGGTGAACAATCACTGAAACAACGACATGATGACATCAACAAGTTCCATCCCACCATCAGACTCACCATGGACTACTCTCCAGAATCGGTTGCATTCTTGGACACATGCATCTCCATCAAGGACAGTCACCTCAGCACTTCACTGTACCGCAAGCCCACGGATAACCTCACGATGCTCCACTTCTCCAGCTTCCACCCTAAACACGTTAAAGAAGCCATCCCCTACGGACAAGTCCTCCGTATACACAGGATCTGCTCAGATGAGGAGGAACATAACGGACACCTACAGATGCTGAAAAGTGCCCTTGTAAGAACAGGATATGGCGCTCGACTCATCGATCGACAGTTCCGACGCGCCACAGCGAAAAACCGCACCGATCTCCTCAGAAGATAAACACGGGACACGGTGGACAGAGTACCCTTCGTCGTCCAGTACTTCCCCGAAGCAGAGGAGCTACGACATCTTCTCTGGAGCCTTCAACATGTCATCAATGAATACAAACATCGCGCCAAGGCCGTCCCCATATCCCCACAACTTGCCTTCAAACAACCGGGCAACCTCAAACAGACCATTGTCCGTAGCAAACTACCCAGCCTTCAGGAGAGCAGTGACCACGACATCACACATCCCTGCCACAGCAACCTCTGCAAGACATGCTGGATCATCGACATGGAGACCACCATCACACATGAGAACACCACCCACCAGGTACACGGGACATACTCATGTGACTCGGCCAATGTTGTCCACCTGATACGGAAAGGATGTCCCGAGGCATGGTACATTGGGGAAACCATGCAGACGCTATGACAACGGATGAATGAACACCGCTTGACAATCACCAGGCAAGACTGTTCTCTTCCTGTTGGGGAGCACTTCAGCGGTCACGGGCATTCAGCCTCTGATCTTGGGGTAAGCGTTTTCCTTCACGACACACGACAACGCAGAGTCGCTGAGCAGAAACTGATAGCCAAGTTCCGCACACATGAGGACGGCCTCAACCGGGATCTTGAGTTCATGTTACGCTACATGTAACCCCCACCATTTGGCCTGGGCTTGCAAAATCCTACTAACTGTCCTGGCTTGAGAGAATTGACACCTCTTTAATCTATGATTATCCCTCTCTCCACTCGCACTGTCTGTACCTGTAAAGACTCACATTCCAACCATTATATTGCAGTTGCGTCTTTGCCTTTATGTGTCATATTTGTGAACCCACCTCTCCACTCACCTGATGAAGGAACAGCGCTCTGAAAGCTTGTGATATCAAATAAACCTGTTGGACTTTAACATGGTGTTGTGAGACTTCTTACTGTGCCCACCCCAGTCCAACGCCGGCATCCCCACATCATCTCACATCATGTTCTAAATTAAAACACATAAACACCTATAAGCATGCCACACATATTAAGAAGTTACATAATAAAACAATGCAGATTTAGGGTGACATGGTGGCACAGTTTTGTTAGCACTGCTGCCTCACAGGTTCAATTCCGGCCTCGGGTCACTGTCTGTGTGGAGTTTGCATATTCTCCCCGTGTCTGCGTGGGTTTCCTCCGGGTGCTCCGGTTTCCTCTCACACTCCAAAGATGTGCAGGTTAGGTTGATTGGCCATGCTAAATTGTCCCTTGGTGTCAGGGGGAGTAGCAACGTAAATTTATGGGGTTACAGGGATGGGGCCTGGGTGGGATTGTTGTTGGTGCAGGCTCGATGGGCCAAATGGCCTCCTTCTGCACTGTTGGGATTCTATGATTCTAAATAGTACTTTCACAAATTTAAAACAATAAAACATATGTTTATTTATACATATTGAATAATACTCATGTTCAATCATTGAAATAAATTAAAAATTACTGTTTGAGTGAGCCAATAACAGTAATATTAATTACTTAAAAGAAACAGCAAAAAAATGAAATGCAAATACAAATATGTACCTTTTACAAGAGCAGGAGATCCCGTTCTCAATGCAAAATTGCCCTTTCGAACCTGGTCCTCAATGGGTGTTCCCAGCTTTTCTGTGTCATGAGGGGGGGTGGTTAGGATTCGCTGGCATCGTGCTGGGGCCTGGTAAGATGGCTGTGCTGAAGGTCGGAAGCGGCTGCATCCATTGGGAGTTCCAGCAGAATTTCTCACGAAAGGTAAGTGCGCAAAAGTTTCTTATATTTTTGGCGGCCCATACACTTCCGCTGGCGATTGGAGGTTACAGGCCATCCTTTCAGCATCTAAATGCAATTGACTTCATATAATCCGTACAGTGCAGAAGGAGGCCATTCGGCCCATCGAGTCTGCACCAACCACAATCCCACCCAGGCCTTACTCCCGTAATCCCTCATATTTACCCTGCTAATGCCCCTGACGCTAGGGTTAATTTAGCAATCAACCTAACCCGCACATCTTTGGATTGTGGGAGGAAACCAGAGCACCCGGAGGAAACCCACGCAGACACAGGGGTAACGTGCAAACTCCAGACAGACAGTGAGCCGAAGCTGGAATTGAACCCGGGTCCTGGCGCTATGAGGCAGCAGTGCTAACCACTGTGCCATCATGCCTCCCTACTTGGCTCTGATTGAACTTAGATACAGATACTAGATAGAACTTAGCTCTTGGGGCTAAAGGAATCCAGGGATATGTGGGGAAGACAGGATCAGGATATTGAATTTGATGATCAGCCATGATCAATATGAATGACAAAACACCCTTGAAGGGCCTCATTCCCTCGCTCCCCGCACAGCCTGAAGCTGTCAAAGGAACTTGTACTCCTGCAGTTGCCAACACATGGCATGCATGTGGCTGCCCAGGATACGAGCAGCATTCCGGAGTTACCACGTGTAACAGGACATGCATTCCACAGGAGCAGAGATGTCCTTCCCTGCTGCTATGTATTCACCTATTAGTTGACATAACAAAAATAAACTTAAGAATTAAAGACTCGCCTGCTACTCCTAATCATCTGCTTCCTTTGTGCTTTTATCACTTGATTTTACAAGGCGCTTGACTTAAATGTTTTTGCTTATCTCCTAATTATCCAAATATCTCAGATTTTAATGGAATGAAAAATTCAGAAGCCTTTTTAATGTTACCATCTCTTGTTATTAAATCTGAACTTTATTCCCTTAAATCTGGGTAATTAATTGTGCATTGCTTGCAATTATAAGAAAAATGTACAAATTAATTTATTTGTGAATCAATTGATCTAGTCTTACATAATAGTTGATTAACTTAAATTAAATTAAAAGCTTACTCACCAGTATACTCACCACGCATAACTCCTTGTGTTGTTTCCTTTCTCCTCATACTCAGTTAAGAGCCTGATCATAGGGCTGCTCCAAACCCCAACATTACCTTCAGTGCTGCTCCTCTGAAGGGATGGCTTACAAATATTGCCGCTGCGCTAGTAATCTAAAGACCTAGGGTAATGCTCTGGGGACCTGGGTTCGAATCCCATGACAGCAGATGGTGAAATTTGAATTCAATTTGAAAAGAATCTGGAATTAGAAGTCGAATGTTGTCTTTGTTCTTTAAAAAAAAATCTGCTTCACTCAAGGAAATCTGCTATCTTTACCAGGTTTGGCCTACATGGGCCAGGATGGCACGGTGGCACAGTGGTTAGCACTGCTGCCTCACAGCGCCAAGGACTTGGGTTTGATTCCCGGCTTGGGTGACTGTCTGTGTGGAGTTTGCACGTTCTCCCCGTGTCTGCGTGGGTTTCCTCCGGGTGCTCCGGTTTCCTCCCACAGTCCAAAGATGTGCAGGTTAGGTGGATTCACCATGCGAAATGCCCCTTAGTGTCCAAAGATGTGTAGATTAGGTCGAATGACCATGCTAAATTGCCTCTTAGTGTCCAAAGATGTATAGGTTCAGGGGATTGGCATGGCAAATTGCCCCTTAGTGTCCAAAGGTGTGCAGGTTATGTAGATTGGCCATGCTAAATTGCCCCTTAGTGTCCAAAGATGTGTAGATTAGGTAGAATGACCATGCGAAATTGCCTCTTAGTGTCCAAAGATGTGTAGCGTCTGGGGATTGGCCATGGTAAATTGCCCCTGAGTGTCAAGGAGAATAGCAGGGTAAATAGGTGCGGTTACGGGGTTAGGGCCTAGCGGGGTAGTTATTGGGGCTGGCTCAGTGGGTCAAATGGTCTCCTTCTGCACTGTAGGGATTCTGTCCTTCTATTCTATTCTTCTACATGCGATTTTAGACCCAACAATGTGGTTGACATCTAAATGCCACACAGTTCAAAGGCAATTAGGGATGGGCAATAAATGCTGGCCCAACTGGTGACAACAACATCCCATGTTGAATTTTCAAGAAATTTGTGCTGTTATTTGTGCTGAGGTTGGCGCTCAACTGGGAAATATCAAAGCTGTGATTGGCAGGTTTTAATAGCAGAAGGGTTGCCCACAGAAAGGAGAAGCCAGTGAAATGTGTGCCTCCTCAGCTCACTGTCTTCCGCCACAGCCGAATGTGGCAGAGACTGCCATGCCACAGTGCGACTCCTGAGTCAGAGAAAACGACACAGGGCTGATCACCGCAGCGCAAATCTCTCCCTCAATGTCAACAAAACGAAGGAGATCGTCATCAACTTCAGGAGGCGTAAAGGAGAACATGCCCCTGTCTACATCAACGGGTACAAAGTAGAAAGGGCTGAGAGCTTCAGGTTCTTAGGTGTCTAGATCATCAACAGCCTGTCCTGGTCCCCCCCCCCCATGCCAACCCTATCGTTAAGAAAGCCCACCAACCCCTCTACTTTCTCAGAAGACTAAGGAAATTTGGCATGTCAGCTACGATTCTCACCAACTTTTACAGACGCACCATAAAAAGCATTCTTTTTGGTTGCATCACAGCTTGGTATGGCTCCTGCTCTGCTCACAATATTTCAAATGGGGTCTGACCAGAACCTTATACAGCCTCAGCAGTACATCCCTGCTCTTGTATTCCAGCTCTCCAGAGATGAATGCTAACAAGAATGTGGTAAGGAGTCTAACAACACCAGGTTAAAGTCCAACAGGTTTATTTGGTAGCAAATGCCACGAGCTTTCGGAGCGCTGCTCCTTCGTCAGGTGAGTGGGAGAACAGAGCAGCGCTCCGAAAGCTAGTGGCGTTTGCTACCAAATAAATCTGTTGGACTTTAACCTGGTGTTGTTAGACTTCTTACTGTGTTTACCCCAGTCCAATGCCGGCACCTCCACATAACAAGAAACCGAGGCAAAATACTCATTAAGCACCTCTGCCATTTCTACTGGTTCCGTCCAGACTTTCCCGCCTTCACCTTTTATAGGCCCTATTCCGTCACTTCTCATCCTTTTACTCTTCACATATTTATAGAACGCCTTAGGGTTTTCCTTAATCCTACCTGCCAGGGCCTTCTTGTGACCCCTTCTGGCTCTCCTAATTTCCTTCTTTAGTCCCTTCCTACAAGCCGTATACTCTCCTAAATCCCTATCTTCGCCAAGCTCTCTGAACCTTTTGTATGCTTTCCTTTTCTTCTCGACTAGGTCCCACACAGCTTTCGTGCACCACGGTTCCTTTAACCGACAAACACCTCCCTGTCTGCTCGGAACATTGTCCTGTAGAACTCTAGACAGACATTCCTTGAAAAACTGCCACCTCTCTTCAGTACATTTCCCCGAGAATACCTCCTTCCAATTTACTCCTCTAATTTGCTGTCTAATGTCTTCATATTTCCCCTTACTCCATATAAACACTTTCCTAACTTGCCTGATCCTCTCTTTTTCCAATGCAAGCCTAAAGGAGATAGAGTTATGATCGCTATCCCCAAGATGTTCTCCCACTGAGAGATCTGACACCTGAGTCATAGAATCCTAGACCGACCACAAACCCATGCAGGCCCTATTCCCGTAACCCCACACATTTACCCCGCTAATCCCCTGACACTAGGGTCAATTTATCATGGCCAATCAACCTAACCCGTACATCTTTTGAGTATGGGAGGAAACTGGAGCACCCGGAGGAAATCCTCACAGACACAGGGAGAATGTGCAAATTCCACACAAACAGTGACCTGAGGCCGGAATTGAACCTGGGACCCAGGCGCTATGAGGCAGCAGTGCTAGCCACTGTGCCGAGTGTTGCTTTATCCCATTGTGGTTTTAGTCATCCAAACTAGCATTACAAGTTGCCAATGTAAAGGCCCGTAAGATAGTAGCTTCTAGATACGCATTATCTTTATCAGCAATGTCACGTTAATGTGAAGGGAGTTGACCACATTTGTGCTTGGTCAATTTTGCTCTCAGAAGAATGCAACCTCAGAATATGAGGGGAGGCAGTGGCATAGTGGCATTACCACTGGACTAGTAAACCAGAGAATCAGGGTAATGCTCTGGGAATCTGGGTTTGAATCCCATCATGGCAGGTGGTGAAATTTGAATTCAGTAAACATCTGGACTTAAAAGTCGAATGATGACCAGGCCTCTGATATACTTAGCATCTAACAAGTGTCAGTGAGCCACATTGCTGCATCCACAGATAATCTTAATTTGGTTGTCAATGTGATTCACGGCACACTCGGTATTATTCAGCAAGTGCTGTCCAAATCGCAGAATCTAATGTCCAATGTTTTCCAACAATAGTGATTGTGTAAAGTGGGCAATATTCAAGTAAAGTTAATAGAGGAAAAATCTGGAGTGTGATTTTCCCAGCCTGCAGAGGGGATGGGGGGGGGGCGGGGTGGGCGGAGGCGGGGGTCACGGAGGCTGATGATTGGGGTGGCTGTGGGTTAGGGAAGCCAGCAATTGGAAGGCTGGAAATGGGTGAGGTGGGGGGAGGGGGGGAGGGGGGGGGGGGTTGCATTGCGTATGCGCCGATCTCCCCACTGACAGATCTGCGCAAGTGTAGTGGCCCGCTCGAGCACCGATGACCATCTCTTGGGTGGGATTAGGCTCCATATCCCCTTCGCTGTGCGAATTCCCCTGGCAGACTTTCTGAAGCACAGAGTGCTGGAAACCCATCCCACTAAGTACGCCCAAAAAAGGGGCAGGAAAGTCTCCCATTTTTCCGCTGTTGGGCACTTAGATTTTTTTCGGGGGAAAGTCGCCTTCACCCCTTCCCCCACCTCACCCACCCCCCCAAACCCCCCGATGTGGAGTAGCCCTGTTGCAATTGTCTGATTTACACAACTACTGACAGTCACAATGATCAACTTTACCCTATTGCAATAAGCCATGACTTTTAACAGATACTCTGAATTATTCAAACCTCTTGCATGGGAATTCAAAATGCAGCTTTACAAGTGATTCCTTTTGTAATGGTCAGTCTTATGGCACGCTGAAGCAAGTTGGAGAATTACATCGGTGGCCAGAAGTGGGGATTAGTGAACAGATCGATGTTCAGCAGCAGTATAATGGAGAGGGAAAGCAAACCAGAGTAATCCGTACTGAGAGATCATAGAGATGTCTGGCACTGCGAGGCAGCAGTGCCAACCACTGGACCACCGTGCCAGCCCCTGGCAACCTATCCTGAATTTTCAGCATCTTCTGCCTGTGTCACCATCTTCTGCCCCTTTGCGCTCTGTCAATAGTGAGCGACAAATTGGTATCAGCGTATGAAACAGTGGTTCCCCCACAACATCTTTCAACCCTGAGGCGGGCGAGGTGTACAGCTTTCTCCTGGTGCTCCACAGCAGACATTCGATTGAATCATCTCCAAATTGGCTGTTTGATTTCAATCGAACATCTAATCTCCAAGCTGATGCACAGGTTATCATAGAATCATAGAAACCCTACAGCGCAGAAGGAGGCCATGTGGCCCATCGAGCCTGCACCGACAACAGTTCCACCCAGGCCCCGTCCCCACAACCCCACACATTTATCCCGCTAATCCCTCTAACCTACGCATCCCGGGATGCTAAGTGGCAATTTAACATGGCCAAAGTACCTAACATCTTTGGACTGTGGGAGGAAACTGGGGCACCCGGAGGAAACCCACGCAGACACGGGGAGAATGTGCAAACTCCACACAGGCAGTGACCTAAGCTGGGAATCGAACCCAGGTCCCTGGCGCTGTGAGGCAGCAGTGCTAACCACTGTGCCACTGTGACGTCCCCTTGACTGCTTATCTTGACTGCTTTGAAAAGCACCCACCCCAGGTACTCTGCTGCTAGATGACAAATATATCAATCTTCCCCCACCCCCTCGCACCCCCCCTCCCTGAGCGCATCACACTGTTAAACTATCCCTTTATTCCACACGTACAATTACTTTCTGTATCTCTCAGTTAATGGCAGGGTGTTACTCAGTAATGATAGGGCATTGGGGAGAGTTATAGTACAAAGAGATCTCGAGATACAGGTTCAGAGCTCAGGAGTCACAGGTGGACAGAATGGGTGAAGAAGGCATTCAGCATGCTTGGTTTCATTGGTCAGAACATTGAATACAGGAGTTGGGATGTCTTGTTGAAGTTGTAAAAGGCATTGGTAAGGTCACACTTGGAATACTGTGTTTAGTTTTAGTCACCCGATTATAGAAAGGATATTATTGAACTAGAAAGAGTGCAGAAAAGATTTATCAGGATGCTACCGGGACTTGATGGTTTGAGTTAAAAGGAGAGGCTGGATAGACTGGGACTTTTTTCTCTGGAGCGTAGGAGGCTTAAGGATGATCTTATTGAGGTCTATAAAATAATAAGGGGCATAGATCAGTAGATAGCCAACAGCTTTTCCCAAAGTATAGGAGTCTAAAACTAGAGGGCATAAGTTTCAGGTGAGAAGGGAGTGATACAAAAGGGCCCAGAGGGGCAATATTTTCATGCAGAGGATGACGAGTGTCTGGAACAAGCTGCCAGAGGCAGTAGTAGAGGCGGGTACAATTTTATCTTTTAAAAGGCATTTAGACAGTTACATGGGTAAGATTAGTATAAAGGAATATGAGTCAAACGCAGGCAATTGGGACAAGTTTAGTGGTAAAAAATGTGTGGCATGGACAAGTTGGGCTGAAGGACCTGTTTCCATGCTGTAAACCTCTATGACACTAAGCAATAATTAGGGACAAATGAATAGTCACATGGACAAATACAGGTTATATGATGAAAGCCAGCACTCATTTCTTAAGGGAAAGAGGTGGCAGCGAGGGTAAATGAGGGCAATGATGTTGATGTGGTATAAGTGGACTTCCAGAAGACTTTTGATACAGTACTGAACCACAGATTTGTGAGCAAAATTAGAGCTCATGGAATAGAATTGGCAGACGAATGGCAGATGAAGTTCAATGAGGACAAGTATGAAGTGGTTCATTTTGGTTGGAAGTACATGGAGAGACAATATAAAATAAAGAGTAAAACTCTAAAGGGGTGCAGGGGCAGAAGGACCTAGGTGACAATGCGCATAAGTTGTTAAAGGTTTATCTCAGTCTTTATTAATAGGGGCATTGAGCAAGGGGATGATGTTGAACTTGCATAAGACACTAATTCGTCCTCAGAGATAGTATTGCATTCAGTTCTGGGTGCTACACTTTGTGACGTGAAGACATTGAAGAGCGTGGGATGAGGAACTTCAATTCTGAAGACAGATTTTGATTTGATTTGATTTAATTTATTATTATCACATGGATTAGCATACAGTGAATAATATTGTTTCTTGTGCACTGTACAAACAAAGCATACCATAGTGCGAGGTAGGTCCATTCAAAAATCTGATGGTAGCGGGGAAGAAGCTGTTCTTGAGTCGGTTGGTACCTGACCTCAGACATTTGTATCTTTTCCCCGACAGGAGGTGGAAGAGAGAATGTCCGGGGTGTGTCGGGTCCTTTATTATGTTGGCTGGTTTTCCAAGGCAGCGGGAAGTGTAGACAGAGTCAATGGATGGGAGGCTGGTTTGAGTGATGGATTGGGCTTCGTTCACGCCACTTTGTAGTTTCTTGTGGTCTTGGACAGAGCAGGAGCCATACCAAGCTGTGATACAACCAGAAAGAATGCTTTCTATGGTGCATCTGTAAAAGTTGGTGAGAGTCGTAGCTGACATGCCAAATTTCCTTCGTCTCCTGAGAAAGTAGAGGCGTTGGTGCGCTTTCTTAACTATAGTGTCGGCATGGGGGGGACCAGGACAGGTTGTTGGTGATCTGGACACCAAAAACCTGAAGCTCTCGACCATTTCTACTTCGTCCCCTTTGATGTGGACAGGGGCATGTTCGCCACTATGCTTCCTGAAGTTGATGACAATCTCCTTCGTTTTGTTGACACTGAGGGAGAAATTATTGTCGCCGCACCAGTTCATTGGATTGTTCACCAGTTTATTGGAGAAACTGCAATGACTTTCCTTGAGATAAGAAGGCTGGGAGTAAATTTGATAGAGGTATTAAAAACCAGAGGGATCTGAACAGAGTAGATAGGGAAAAACTGTTCCCTCTCATGAAAGGATCAAAAACAAGAGGGCGCAGATTGAAAGTAATTTGTCAAAGAAGCAAAAACAACATGAGAGAAGCAACACAGTGAATGATTAATGTCTAGAATGCACTTCCTGAGATAGTGGTGCAGGCAGATTCAGCGGGGGCATTCAAACCAGACTGTAAATTGAAATGGAAAAATGTGCAGGGTTAAGGGGAGAAGGGTGGCACTAAATAAATTGCTCATATGGAGAGCCAGTGCAGACATGATGGGTCGAATGGCCTCCTTCTGCACTTTAACATTTCTGTGATTCTGTGAAGTGCAGTCACTGTCGTAATATTGGTAACAAGAAAGCCAACTTGTTCACTGGAAGCCCCCCCAAAATGCAATGAGGTAATAGCCAGATGAACTATGGTAGTGTTATTGGCTGAGGGATAAATATTGGCCAGAACATTAGGGGAAATAATGTTTGGGATATTTCACACCGACCATGTTTAAAGTTCTTTCATGAGGTGTGGGCATTGCCTCTGGCCTCCTCTTGTAGCCATAGTTTTTACTTTTTTTATTTATTCATTTTTATGGGATGTGAGCACATCCCGAACTGCCCTCCATTGCTGGGGCTCTGGAAGTCACACATAAGCCAGACCAGGTAAGAGCGGCAGATTTCCTCCTCTAAAGGACATTAGTGAACCAGATGGGGTTTTTTTTTAACGACAATTAACAATGGTTTCATGGTCATCAGTCGACTTTTAATTCCAGATTTTTATTGATTTCAAATTCCACAATCTGCTTTGGTAGGATTCGAACCCGGGTCCCCAGAGCATTACCTTGTGTCTTTGGATTGCTAGTCCTGCGATAATTCCACTGTGCCACTGCCTCCCTAAGTGGCTAGTCTAATTCAGTTCATGACCGCCCCCAGGATGTTGATGGTGGGGGATTCAGTGATGGTAATGCCATTGAATGCCAAGGGATGATGGTTAGATCCTCTCTTGTTGGAGATGGTCATTTCCTGGCACTTGTGTGGTGCGAATGTTACTTCCAGGCAGATGGGTTTGGGTTTAGAATCATTTCTGAAAGATGATACCTCTGATAGTGCAGCACTCCTTCAAGGCTGCATTGGAAGTGCCAACCCCGATTTTGTCTTTGAGCGGTCATGAATCCACAATCTTTCTGCCGTGTAGGGTAGCACGCTGCCTCTGAGCACATTCCATCTGAGAGACGTCGCTTGCAGCTGTGCTGTTGCTCTTTCTTGACATATCAAAGAACCGTAACCATTGAAGCCAGGTGATCTCTCCAAGGTGACAGATGCTGCTGTTCCTTAGCCTGCTGTTTGTATGGTGCACCTCTGTCAAGGGGTGAGGGAAATTGCATCCCTGAGGACGCATATCCAGAACTGAGGACACTTCTGACTGAACTTAACAATGGCCTTGTGCTGGATTCTGGAGATTAGCCAAAAGAAAGTCGCTTTATCCTAGCCTTGCCTGTGTTTTTTTAAATGCACGTTTTCTCAGTTGGCTGAATGGTTTTATTAATAAGGAGAATGACAGCAATGGTGGAGGTTCAATCCCTATACTGGCTGTAGTTTGTACAGGCCTACCTCCCTGCTATGCTCCAGACTTGATAAACCCTTGCAGCTATATACATGAAAACATAGAAACATAGAAGATAGGAGCAGGAGGAGGCCATTTGGCCCTTCGAGCCTGCTCCGCCATTCATCATGATCATGCCTGATCATCCAACTCAATAGCCTAATCCTGCTTTCTCCCCATAACCTTTGATCCCATTCGCCCCAAGTGCTATATCCAGCCGCCTCTTGAATACATTCAATATTTTGGTATCAACTACTTCCTGTGGTAATGAATTCCACAGACTCACTACTCTTTCAGTGAAGAAATGTCTCCTCATCTCCATCCTTAATGGTCTACCTAGAATTCTCAGACTGTGACCCCTGGTTCTGGACTCCCCCACCATCGGGAACATCCTCCCTGCATCTACCCTGTCTAGTCCTGTTAGAATTTTATAAAGCCTCGATGAGATCCCCCCTCATTCATCTGAACTCCAGCAAAAATAATCCTAACCTAGTCAATCTCTCCTCATACATCAGTCCCGCCATCCCCGGAATCAGCCTGGTAAACCTTTACTGCACTCCCTCGAGAGCAAGAACATCCATCCTCAGAAAAAGAGACCAAAACTGCACACAATACTCGAGGTGTGGCCTCACCAAGGCCCTGTATAATTGCAACAACACATCCCTGCCCCTGTACTTGAAACCTCTCGCAATGAAGGCCAACATACCATTTGCCTTCTTTACCGCCTGCTGCACCTGCATGCTTATATTCAGTGGCTGGTGCATAAGGACACCCAGGTCCCGCTGCACACTCCACTCTCCCAATTTACAGCTATTCAGGTAGTAATCTTCCTTCTTGTTTTTGCTTCCAAAGTGAATAACCTCACATTTATCCAAATTATACTGCACCTGACATTGATTTGCCCACTCACCCAACCTGTCCAGATCATTCTGAAGGATCTCTGCACCCTCGTTACAGTTCACCCTCCCACCCAACTTGGTATCATCTGCAAACTTTGAGTTTTGTTCCCTCATCCAAATCATTAATATATATTGTGATCCCAGCACCGATCCCTGTGGCACCGCACTAGGTATTGCCTGCCAATTTGAAAAGGACCCATTAATTCCTACTCTTTGGTTCCTCTCTGCCAACCAGTTTTCTATCCATCTCAATACACTTCCTCCAATCCCATGTGCTTTAATCTTGCACGATAATCTCTTATTTGGAACTTTGTCAAGCGCTTTCTGAAAATCCAAAAATACCATATCGAATGGCTCCCCCTTGTCAACTCTACTAATTATATCTTCAAAGAATTCCAACAGATTTGTCAAGCATGATTTCCTCTTCATAAATCCATACTGACTCTGTCTGATCCTGCCACTGCTTTCCAAATGCTCTGCTATAAAGTCCTTGATAATGGACTTGGAATTTTCCCCACTAACGATGTTAAGCTTACTGGTCTACAATTCCCTGTTTTCTCTCTACCTCCCTTTTTGAATATTGGAGTGACATTAGCTACACTTCAATCTGCAGGGACTGTTCCAGGGTCTATAGAATCCTGGAAGATGACCACCAATGCATCCGCTATTTCTCGAACCACTTCCTTAAGATGTAGATTATCAGGCCCTGGGGATTTATACACCTTCAATCTCATCAATTTTCCCAGCACCATTTCTCTACTAATATTGATCTCCCTCAGTTCTTCCCCCTCACTATAACCAATAGTCTGTCTCTAACAAAGGCTAGGTCCATTATGGACTCTGGCTAATTGCCTGTTTTTAAAATGAAAAATATTGACTACTATTTCTTCATTTGAAACTGAATTATATAGCATAAAACCAATAAAACCAATAAAAACTAGGGTAGGTGATGGCCGAGTGGTATTATCGCTAGACTATTAATCCAGAAATTCACTGACGTTTGGGGGACCTGGGTTCAAATCCTGCCATGACAGATGGCAAATTTGAATTCAATAAAAAATATCTGGAATTAAGAATCTACAGATGACCATAAAACCATTGTCTATTGTCAGAAAAACCCACCTAGTTCACTAATGTCCTTTAGGGAAGGAAATCTGTCATCCTTACCTGGTCTGGCCTACAGGTGACTCCAGAGCCACAGCAATGTGGCTGACTCTCAACTGCCCTCCAAGGACAACTAGGAATTTAAAAAAATATTCATTCATGGGGCATGGGCGTCGCTGACTGGCCAGCATTTATTGCCCATTCCTAGTTGCCCGAGGGCAGTTGAGAGTCGACCACATTGCTGTGGCTCTGGAGGCACATGTAGGTCAGACCAGGTAAGGATGGCAGATTTCCTTCCCTAAAGGACATTAGTGAAACAGGTGGGTAATAAATGCTGGCCAGCCAGCAACGTCCATGTTCCTCGTATGAATAAAAGGTTGCAACCAAGGTTAACTGAACCCAGATATCAGGAAGCTACCTTGTTTCTGTGTTGCAGATTCTTTAGCATTATATCTGTGCAATGCTGGGGTTACCCCTTCCGATTTCACTCTCCACAGTGGATAGGATATCCAGGTGGTGATCCACCCCTGTCCTTCATCGTCCTGCTCAGTGCGTGGTGTCACGCCTGGGGAATTAGCTTCATGTCAGTGATCCCGGTTTTCCAGTATTCATGGCTCTCAAAAGCCAATAATAAAAGAAAAGGTTGATGGACAAAGAGACACGTTGAAGCTTTTTCTCTTGCACTCTTCAGGATGTATCCCAAGAATACCAATAAAGGAAAAAGCAACTTACACTGCCAAATGTTCTGATGAGTGAAGACGAAAAGCTTCGACATGACTTTTTTTCAGCAAGTTTTGTTCTACCAAATGAGAGAAGTAATGTGTATTTAGATTCAGCCTCAACCCAGTGGGGAAAAAAAAGGGCATAAAGAGTGAGACTTCAGCAGAGAGAAACTTCAGCAAGGAGAATGGATGTAAAGAACAAAAGTTCAGCAAGGAAAGCGCTGTATAAAGAGAGAGACTTCAGCAAGGAAAATGGGTATAAAGAAACTTCAGTGAGGAGGGCATAAAGAATGAGACTTCAACATGGAGAAAGGAGAATAAAGAGTGAGTCATCAGTGAGGAGAGTGGGGTTGTACAAAGCGAGGTTTCAGTTAGGAGACCCGATACCGTTGTATGAATCCCAGGGAGAGAGGTCCTATGGGAGGGAGAAAGGAGGGCAGTAGGAGTATGTGTGCTGGTATGTCCTAGGCCCATACAGCAGTGCCTGGTCTCCAGTCATCTTGGACCCCTTGCCACTGGACCAAGGCCTTGCTCCATCAAGCCTGTGTGGGCAGCTAGTTTGCAATGTCCACCCACATTAAAATAACTCACTCACAGGCAACTTCCACCTCTTAAAATGAACTTCGAGACCTGGAACATCAGGACCGTCATGGACAACCCCAACTGTGACAGAGACTATAGACCATGTGTTGAAGTACTCGGTTACCTGAGAACTCATTTTTATTCATAGAATAATAGAATCCCCACAGACCAGAAGGAGGCCATTCGGCCCATCGAGTCTGCACCGACCACAATCCCACCTAGGCCCTATCCCCGTAAGCTCACACATTTACCCTGCTAATCCCCTGATACTCGGGTCATTTTAGCATGGCCAATCAACCTAACCCACACATCTTTGGAGTGTGGGAGGAAACCAGAGCACCCGGAGGAAACCCACGCAGACACGGGGAGAATGTGCACACTTCACACAGACAGTGACCCAAGCCGGGAATCGAACACTGGTCCCTGGCGCTGTGAGGCAGCAGTGCTAACCACTGTGCCACCGTGCCGTCCCGATACAGTGCCAATTAGCAGCTAGCAAAGAAAGCCAGTAGGTGGAAGCAAGTCACCTTCAACTCACAGAGACTAAGAATAAGAGTGGAAGGAAATATATTGCGCCTTCAGCGGAGGCGATGGCCTAGAGGTATTATCCAGAAACTCAGCCAATGTTCCGGGGACCCGGGTTCGAATCCCGCCACGGCAGATGGTGGAATTTGAATTCAATAAAAAATAGTCTGGAATTAAGAATCTGCTGATGACCGTGAAACCATTGTCGATTGTCGTAAAAACCCATCTGGTTCACTAATATCCTTTAGGGAAGGAAATCTGCCGTCCTTACCTGGTCTGGTCTACGTGTGACCCCAGAGCCACAGCAATGTGGCTGACTCTCAACTGCCCTCTGAACAAGGGCAACTAGGGATGGACAATAAATGCTGGCCAGCCAGCGACGCCCGTGTCCCACAGATGAATAAAAAAAATATGGAGGAGGCCAATGGAGACAGGTTGTATCCTGTGTTGTTAAAATGGAGAAGACATGTCCCATTGAGAACAGTGGCTGCATCTGACTGTATGCAGCCCGCTGGGTGTGTTGATCAGTCCTGCCACAGAGCAATAACAACACCTTGCATTTCTATAATGCCTGTGATGTAGCAGAATGGCTGGGAGGCATTCGGATTCTCAGGCAGGGCTCCCAGAATGAAAGCTAAAGTCATACAAAGAAATCAGGTTCACTCTATGTGAAATTTCATGAAATAGTGATGAAAATTCCAGATTCTGAGACAAAGACAACTTTCCTTCCAATACACATAACAGCAGTGTTTTTACAAATTAGAGTCTCATTTGTCCCGAGCACATTTAGGCATATTGATGCGCCAAATTCATTATTTTCCATTCATTAAAATAATAGGCGGAGAGTCACAAAGTCTCAGTGGTAGTGAGGGGAAAAGTGGGTTCTTACATCAGTTCCCAATCTGTGCCGTAGAGGAGTGAAGCCCACACTGTAACTCACCGTAAATTCAGAAAATAATCCCTACCTACTTCTGCCATCCCAATATCGCAAGAAAGATTATTCAGAAACACCAAATTCAATCATTGTCAAGTCAGGATCAGGCAAGTCGGCACGGTGGCATCGTGGTGAGCACTGTTGCCTCACAACGCCAGGGACCTGGGTTCGATTCCCGACTTGGGTCACTGCTTGTGTCTGCATGGGGTTCCTCCGGGTGCTCCAGTTTCCTCCCACAGTTTGAAAGATGTGCTGGTTAGGTGCATTGGCCGTGCTATATTCTCCCTCAGTGTACCCGAACAGGCGCCGGAGTGTGGCGACGAGGGGATTTTCACAGTGACTTCATTGCAGTGTTAATGCAAGCCTACTTGTGACTAATAAATAATCTTCAACTTAAGTCCATACTTCAACATCCTTTTGTGTTTAAAAGATCAAAATATAAATTTGCATTTGCATGGAGATGGAACTTCATATACTACAGAGGGGAGGTGATGGCCTCGTGGGATTATTGCTAGACTATTAATCCTGAAACTCAGCTAATGTTCTGGGGATCTGGGTTCGAATCCCATCATGGTAGATGGTGGAATTTGAATTCAATAAAAACTATCTGGAATTAAGAATCTACTGGTGACCATTGTCGATTGTCGGAAAAACCCATCTGGGTCAGTAATTTCCTCCAGGGAAGAAAATCTGCCATCCTTACCTGGTCTGGCCTAAAGGTGACTTCAGAGACACAGCAATGTGGTTGACTCTCAACTGCCCTCAGGCAACTAGGGATGGGCAATAAATGCTGGCCAGGTAGCGACGCCCATGTCCCACGAATGAATAAAAAAGATGACCAAGTGTGACTTGGTCATGCCTCAGTTGCTGAAGCTCCGAAGGTAAGGAAGGGAGAATCAGGGAGGGAGACATTTTACAGATTGGAAGTCTCCATGGAAGAGTTCATTCACCATCTGACTGAGGTAATGAGCTGTGTTCCTGTCATTCTGAAGTGAAAACCTGAATAAAAGCATGGTTCTCAGCCTAGGGCTTCCTCCCTGCGCTTTGTGCAAGCTTCCCAACACATTAATGGCCTCCCTTCACAGTGATTGAACACATCAGTCATGCCTGTATCGTATTGGGAATTATAATGTCTGTCAGAATAGACTGACCTGGCGTCACAGAGTTCTGTCATTCTCCATGTGTGCTCACTGCACCTTTGAATTAAGTCTGGCTCCCCATCCTCTCAGCTCCTGCCTCCTGTGACACTGGGCTCCTCAAGGGCACTGCTCACAAAGCATGCTGCATTATCAAGTGAGTTAAACTTTTTCTGCTGCATCGCCATGATTATGACCTTGTTCACAGAGGGCACACAAGCTGAACATTCAGCGAGTGGAAACCCTTGCTGTTCATATAGAGTCAGAGAGTCATAGAGGTTTACAGCATGGAAACAGGCCCTTCAGCCCAACTTGTCCCTGCTGTCCACAAAGCTAATCCCAATTATCCGCTGTTCGGGTGAAATCGAAGTGATGGACACAAAATGGTTACCTGGCACACAAAATGGATTCTGGGAAGGGACATTAAGAGGCACTGACTTTGGGCACAGACATTACACAAAGAGTTGAAACCTGTAGTGTTTAAATTACTGCAGGAAACTGCTCAGACCTTGAGGTACCTTAAAACTTGAGATAAGAGCAGACCCAGAACAATGAGTTTGATAACGAGATCAGCCACTGATGGGGACATAAATGCATAAATGTATATAACAAAATCAGTCATTGATAGAGGACATAACTGCATAAATGTATCTACTCTATGTACAATGATGTGATAACTGTCAATGTCTGTACTTGTCTATATATAACGATGTGTTAACTGTCGATGTCCATATCTGTCTACTCAACTTGTAACGATGTGTTATCGGCTAATGTCCACACTGTATATTATCTAAACAGTATAAAAGATGTTCAACTACCATTGTGTAGTTGAGAAGGTGGCTGCCAAGTACTGCGGAGTACCAGCGCTTCCCCCAAAGCTTTGTCCGAATAAAACTGTTTGTTGAACCTCCAAGTCTGACTCCGAAGTGGTGAATTTCCCACAACACCGCATTTGGCCCATATCCCTCTATACCCATCTTACCCATGTAACTGTCTAAATGCTTTTTAAAATACAAAACTGTACCCACCTCTACTACTACCTCTGGCAGCTTGTTCCAGACACTCACCACCCTCTGTGTGAAAAAATTGCCCCTCTGGACCCTTTTGCATCTCTCCCCTCGCACCTTAAACCTATGCCCTCTAGTTTTAGACTCCCCTATCTTTGGGAAAAGATGTTGACTATCTAGCTGAACGGGTGTCCGAGTGTGGCGATTTTCACAGTAACTTGTGTTAATGTAAGCCTATTTGTGACACTAGTAAATAAACTAATAAATAAACTTTAAACCATCCAAGACCTTGTTCACCCCAGTGTAAAATGTGGTCTGAAAGGGCAGTAACCCGGAAGAAATCCCATCCGTTCAATTCATCGCTCCCCCTGTCCACCCCCTTCCAAAAGCCCGCTGATGGAGGAGGGTAAAATTCTGGCCAGTTAATAACTAATTAATTTGTGGCCTGGTACTATGGAAGCAGCAGGATTATTGTGAAGGCTTATCTGCTTGATGCATGTTGGAGAACAACCTGCTTCCTCCAGAACCTTCCCCACCTGACAACCAGTGGAGGACAATAAGTTCAGCCTTGTCATCCCACAACAAGGATGTGATTGCACTGGAGGGGGTGCAGAGGAGATTCACCAGGATGTTGCCTGGGACGGAACATTTAAGTTATGAAGAGAGGTTGGATAGGCTTGGGTTGGTTTCGTTGGAGTAGAGAAGGCTGAGGGGCGGCCTGGTCGAGTGTTCGTGATTGTGAGGGACATGGACAGAGTGGATGAGGAGCAGCTGTTCCCCTTAATTGAAGGGTCAGCCATGAGGGGACATAGGTTCAAGGTGAGGGGCAGGAGGTTTAAGGGGGATGTGAGGAAAAACCTTTTTGCCCAGAGGGTGGTGATGGTCTGGGATGTGCTGCCTGGGAGGGTGGTGGAGGCGGGTGGCCTCACATCCTTTAAAAAGTATCTGGATGAGCACTTGGCACATCGTAACATTCAGGGCCATGGGCCAAGTTTTGGCAGATGGGATGAGGTGGGAGTTCAGGTGTTTCTAACGTGTCAGTGCAGATTCGAAGGGCCTTTTCGGCACTCTATGATTCTATGATTTCCAACTGAAAAATGGGGCTTCTGTCATTCCAGTGTGAAGGGTTAAAGAGGAAGTTGTTTTCCCAGAAGATTGGCGCTTCATTAAGTATAACGTACCGTCTGCCATGGTGATCACTGACTTTGTATCCGTTCAGGAGGAAAATAGACGATTTCCAGCATTCAGAAGGATGGCAAAAGTATAAATCTAGTTCACGATGATGATGGATGAGGTTGTCATTCCTGAAGTAATCTGAGGAAGATGACAGACAGAAACGGCCTGTCTGTTTGACAAAGTGAGCCTGAGAGACAGCATGTGTTTCCACAGGATTGAATGTCCTGGTCTACAAGTGTCTTTCCCACACATGGCAGGTCATTAACCGACTGCATTGTCGAGTACTGACTGAACTACAGCAATATGTCCGAGTCAAAGTCTGAACAGAGTTTGTGGAGTTCCTCCCCATTACTTACCAAGGATAGCTATAGACTGGAACAAACAAGAAAGATCATTTAACTGAGCGTTTAATAAGCGTGTTACAGAGTCATAGAGGTTTACAGGATGGAAACAGGCCCTTCGGCCCAACTTGTCCATGCCACCCCTTTTTTTAAAAACTCTTAAGCTAGTCCCCATTGCTCATGTTTGGCCCATATCTCTCTATACCCATCTTACCCATGTAACTGTCGAAACACTTTTTAAAAAACAAAATTGTACCCACCTCTACTACTACCTCTGGCAGCTTGTTCCACCCTCTATGTGAAAAAATTGCCCCTCTGGACCGTTTTGTATCTCTCCCCTCTCACCTTAAACCTATACCCTCTAGTTTTAGATTCCCCTACCTTTGGGAAAAGATATTGACTATCTAGCTGATCTCTCATTATTTTATAGACCGCTATAAGATCACCCCTTAGCCTCCTATGCTTCAGAGAAAAACGTCCCAGTCTATTCAGCCTCTCTTTATAACTCAAACCATCAAGTCCCGGTAGCATCCTAGTAAATCTTTTCTGCACTCGTTCTAGTTTAATAATATCCTTTCTACAACAGGGTGACCAGAACTGTACACAGTATTCCAAGTGTGGCCTGACCAATGTCTTGTACAACTTCAACAAGACATCCCAACTCCTGTATTCAATGTTTTGACCAATGAATGGTCAGTGTTCTCAAATGGCCGCAATCTCAGATGCGCAAGTTAAGCTGCAGCCCCTCGCTGCCTGGTGTATCTTTCATCTCCTGGAATTTTGTTTGTTTAGAGTCATAGGCCAGAATTTTACTGCCCGCCCACCACGGGAATCGGAGCGGGCGAGGGGCGGACCATGAAAAGGTCCGTTGACCTCGGGCAGGATTTTGCGGTTTTGGGACGAGCGAGGCCATAAAATCCCACCCGTAGAATCATAGAGTTATAAAGCAATACAGCACGGAAACAGGCCCTTTGGCCCAACCGGTCCATGCTGCCCTCCCAGCTAGTCCCAATTGCCCACGATTGGCCCATATCCCTCTGATCCTTTCCCATCCATGTACTTATCCAAATGCTTTTTAAATGTTGCTATTGTACCTGCCTCAACCATTGTCTCTGGCAGCTCATTCCATGATGTGGAGTTGCTGGCGTTGGACTGGGGTGGGCACAGTAAGTTGTCTCACAACACCAGGTTAAAGTCCAACAGGTTTATTTGGTAGCACAAGCTTCCGGAGCGTTGCCCCTTCATCAGGTGAGTGATGAAGGCGACCTTCACGACACATGACAACGCAGAATCGCTGAGCAGAAACTGATAGCCAAGCTCCGCACACATGAGGACGGTCTCTGTCCTCATGTGTCCTCATGTGTGCGGAACTTGGCTGTCAGTTTCTGCTTAGCGATTCTGCGTTGTCGTGTGTCATGAAGGCTGCCTTCATCACTCACCTGATGAAGGGGCAATGCTCCAAAAGCTCGTGCTACTAAATAAACCTGCTGGACTTAAACCTGGTGTTGTGAGACTACTTACTTGTTTCAAAGTTTTAACCTTTGAAGTAAAACGCAGGGACCAGTCCATCTGGTTTATTTTTTGAGAGCAAGACTGTACTATGTCAGGGCTTTCGAGATGCGTGAGGGAGTAACATTTCTTCGATTCAGAGCTGTTCTTTAACAATATCCATTTCCTCACTGACCAATTTCTTTGAACTCCCTCTCCAACCTCATTTAAAATCCCCGAAGGCCGTGTGCAAGCCATGCCACTTGCTTGCTGGTGCGCCATACACCTGGCAAACATTTATTAGCCCAGAGGGAAGGTGTTTGCCGACAGTTGGTACTTTTTCTTAACAAAGATTAAATGGAAAACTGAGATTCTGTTGCAAAGAAAAGAGGGCTTGAAATTACACTACCCCATCAGTAACCTTTTAATCGTCGCTTTGTAGACAGCAGGATCCCAAGGGAGTGATTTGACCTGCCCTTTGCAGTTTGTTGTTTGAAAGAAAAAATGATTACCGCCTTGCTGCAGCAGGCGGTAAAGAAGGCAAATGGCATGTTGGCCTTCATAGCGAGAGGTTTTGAGTACAGGAGTAGGGATGTCTTGCTGCAATTATACAGGAGCTTGGTGAGGCCACACTTGGAACATTGTGCGTAGTTTTGGTCTCCTTATCTGATGAAGGATGTTCTTGCCATAGCGGGAGTGTAGCAAAGGTTTACCAGATGTTTCCTGGGATGGCGGGACTGATGCATGAGGAGAGATTAAATCACTGATTATATACACAGGAGTTCAGAAGAATGACGGGGAAATCCCATAGAGACTTATAAAATTCTAACAGGACTGGACAGGATAGACGCAGGAAGAATGTTCCCGATGGTGGGATCATATCCTAAGGAAAAGGGGTAAACCTTTTAGGACAGAGATGAGGAGAAATTTCTTCACCGAGAGAGTGGTGAGCCTGTGAAATTCACTACCAGAAAGTAGTTGAGGCCAAAACATTGTCTGCTTTCAAGAAAGAGTTATTTATAGCTCTTGAGGCAAAGGAGATCAAAAGATATGGGGGGAAAGGTGGATCAGGATATTGAATTTGATGATCAGCCATGATTGTGATGAATGGTGGAGCAGGCTCGAAGGGCCGAATGGCCTCCTCCTGCTTCTATCTTCTATGTTTCTATGTTTCTGTTAAGGGCATAGATCGTGCAACCAAAGAACTGTTTCTTTTGAACATTCATTTATGGGGTGTGGGTGTTGCTGGCTGGACAAGCATTTATTGCCCATCCCTAGTTGCCCTTGAGAAATAGATGATGAACTGCCTTCTTGAACTGCTGCAGTCCCTGAGCTGTAGGTACACCCCACAATGCTGTTAGGGAGGGAGTTACAGGATTTTGACTCAGTGGCTGAAGGAATGGTGATATATTTCCAAGTCAAGATGGTGAATGGTGATGCGCGAAATAACTCACGAGGCTAGAGATGCTCGAGGAAATAAAGGCTTTTATTTACTATTACAATGAAGCTACCATATATAGTACACGATCCCAGACTGAGGGGTCCCAGACAGAGCAGTGACCTTTATACCTCTCCCAGGAGGCGGAACCCGACTGGGATGTACCATAATAACTATAATACAGGTAGAACAGCCCAACCCTAACCCCAACAGTAACAAGTAGAATCAACCCAACCCTAACCCCAACAGCAACATATATACAGACTCATAGTACTGGCCAGACCCTGGCTCAGTACTACCTGGTGGGAACCAACGATGGTTCACCACAAGTGGCTTGGAGGAACTTCCAGGTGGCAGTGCTCCCATGTCTCTTCTGCTCTTCCAGATGGTAGCAGTCATGTGTTTGGAAGGTGTTGCCTAAGGAGCCTTGCTGAGTTCCTGCAGTGCATTTTGTACATGGTACACACTGCTACCACTGTTCGTTGGTACTGGAGAGAAGTCAGAGAGTCATAGAGGTTTACAGCATGGAAACAGGCCCTTCAGCCCAACTTGTCCATGCCGCCCTTTTTTTTAAACCCCCGAAGCTAGTCCCAATTGCCCGCATTTGGCCCATATCCCTCTATACCCATCTTACCCATGTAACTTTCTAAACATTTTTTAAAAGACAAAATTGTACCCGCCTCTACTACTACCTCCGGCAGCTTGTTCCAGACACTCACCACCCTCTGTGTGAAAAGATTGCCCCTCTGGACCCTTTTGTATCTCTCCCCTCTCACCTTAAACCTATGCCCTCCAGTTTTAGACTCCGCTACCTTTGGGAAAAGATATTAACTATCGAGCTGATCTATACCTCTCATTATTTTATAGACCTCTATAAGATCACTCCTCAGCCTCCTATGCTCCAGAGAAAAAAGTCTCAGTCTATCCAGCCTCTCCTTATAACTCAAACCATCAAGTCCCGGTACCATCCTAGTAAATCTCTTCTGCACTCTTTCTAGTAATGCATTTTGGAAGGTCTAATACAGATAGGAAATATACAGTAAATGGCAGAATCCTTAAGAGTATTGATAGGCAAAGGGATCTGGATGTACAGGTACACAGGTCACTGAAAGTGGCAATGCAGGTGGAGAAGGTAGTCAAGAAGGCATATGGCATGCTTGCCTTCATCGGCCGGGGCATTGAGTTTAAAAATTGGCAAGTCATGTTGCAGCTTTATAGAACCTTAGTTAGGCCGCACTTGGAATATAGTGTTCAATGCTGGACGCCACACTACCAGAAGGATGTGGAGGCTTTGGAGAGGGTACAGAAAAGATTTACCAGGATGTTGCCTGGTATGGAGGGCATTAGCTATGAGGAGAGGTTGGAGAAACTTGGTTTGTTCTCACTTGAGCGACGGAGATTGAGGGGAGACCTGATAGAAGTCTACAAGATTATGAGAGGCGTGGACAGAGTGCATAGTCAGAAGCTTTTTCCCAGGGTGGAAGAGTCAATTACTAGGGGGCATAGGTTTAAGGTGCGAGGGGCAAAGTTTGAAGGAGATGTACAAGGCAGATTTTTTACACAGAGTAGTGGGTGCCTGGAACTCGTTGCTGGGGGAGGTAGTGGAAGCGGATACAGTAGTGACTTTTAAGGGGCATCTTGACAAGTACATGAATAGGATGGGAATAGAGGGATATGGTCCCTGGAAGGGTAGGGGGTTTTAGTTAAGTCGGGCAGCATGGTCGACGCAGGCTTGGAGGGCCGAAGGGCCTGTTCCTGTGCTGTAAGTTTCTTTGTTCTTTGTTCTTTAATAATATCCTTTCGATAATAGGGTGACCAGACCTGTACACAGTATTCCAAGTGTGGCCTTACCAATATCTTGTACAACTTCAACACGACGTTCCAACTCCTGTATTCAATGTTCTGACCAATAAAACCAAGCATGCCGAATACCTTCTTCACCACTCTGTCCACCTGTCACTCCACTTTCAAGGAGCTATGAACATGTACCCCTAGATCTCTTTGTTCTATAACTCTCCCTAACGCCCTTCCATTAACTGAGTAAGTCCTGCCCCGGTTCAATCTACCAAAATGCATCACCTCGCATTTATCTAAATTAAACTCCATCTGCCATTCATCAGCCCACTGGCCCAATTGATCAAGAAAGTGAAGGAAGTGTATGTTTGTGGAAGGTGTAGTACTCAAGTGGGTTGCAATGTCCTAGATGATGTTGAGCTTCTTGAGTGTTGTTGGAGTTGCACCCATCCAGGCAAGTGAAGATTATTCCACCACACTCCTGACTGGTGCCTTACAGATAGTGGACAGGCTTTGGGGAGAGTCAGGAGATGAGTTATCTGCCACAGAATTAATGCTGTTGAAGCCGCAGTATTTATATGGCTAGTCCAGTTGAGTTTCTGGTCAATGGTATTCCCCAGGATGTTGATAGCGGGGGATTCAGCAATGATAATGCTATTAAATATTTTCATAGAACAGAACAGCACAGAACAGGCCCTTCGGCCCACGATGTTGTGCCGAGCTTTATCTGAAACCAAGATCAAGCTATCCCACTCCCTATCATCCTGGTGTGCTCCATGTGCCTATCCAATAACCGCTTAAATGTTCCTAAAGTGTCTGACTCCACTATTACTGCAGGCAGTCCATTCCACACCCCAACCACTCTCTGCGTAAAGAACCTACCTCTGATATCCTTCCTATATCTCCCACCATGAACCCTATAGTTATGCCCCCTTGTAATAGCTCCATCCACCCGAGGAAATAGTCTTTGAACGTTCACTCTATCTATCCCCTTCATCATTTTATAAACCTCTATTAAGTCTCTAAATATTGAAGGGCAATAATTAGATTCTCTTCTGTTGGAGATGGCCATTGCCTGGCACTTGCATGATGTGAATGTTACTTGCTATTTGTCAGCCCAATCCTGGATATTGTCCAGATCTTGTTTCATATGTTCATGGACTGCTTCAATATCTGAGAAGTTGCGAATGGCGCAGAACGTCCCCACTTCTGACCTTATGATGGAGGGAAGGTTGGACTCAATCAGTGGAGAGATTTCCTCCTGAATCCCATTGACTTCCGTTTTGTTAGGGCTCCTTTAGTCAAATGCTGCCTTGATATCAAGGGCAGCCACTCTCATCCCGCCTCTGCAATTCAGCTCCCGTGCCCATGTTTAGACTGAGGCTGTAATGTTGCCAGGAGCTGAGTGTCGCTGGTGGAACCCAAACTGAGCGTCAGTGAGCAGGTTATTCCTGAGTAATCGCTGCTTGATAAAACTGCCAACAGCCACCATTTTATGATGATGGAAAGCAGACCGATGGCATGTTCATTGCTGGGTTGGATTTGTCCTGCTTTTTGTGAGTATATAGTCATAGAATCATAGAATCATACAGTGCAGGAGAGGCCCTTCAACCCATGAAGTCTGCACCAACACACGATAAACATCTGTCATAGAGACATACAACACGAAAACAGGCCCTCCATACCAACTAGGTTTCTTAAACTGAACTAGTCCCATTTTGCCTGCATTTGGCCCATGCCCCTCTAAACCTTTCCTATCCTACAGGGCAGCATGGTGGCACTGTGGTTAGCATTGCTGCCTCAATGCGCCAGGGACCTGGGTTTGATTCCTCGCTTGAGTCACTGCCTGTGCAGAGTCTGCACGTTCTCCCCGTGTCTGTGTGGGTTTCCTCCGGGTGCTCTGGTTTCCTCCCACAGTCCGAAAGGTGTGCTGGTTAGGTGCATTGGCCTTGCTAAATTCTCCCTCGGTGTACCTCAACAGGTGCCAGAATGTAGCGACGAGGGGATTTTCACAGTAACTTCATTGTAGTGTTAAGCCTACATGTGACACGAATAAAATAAACTTTTCCTATCTGTGCCCCTGTCCAAATGTCTTTTAAATGTTGTAATTGTACCCGCCTCTACCACCCACTCTGGCAGCTCATTCCATATACTTACCACCCTCTGCGTGAAGAGGTTGCCCCTCAGGTTCCTTTTAAATCTTTCCCCTCCCACCTTAAGCCTATGTCCAATGGGTTTATTTGGTAGCACGAGCTTTGGGAGTGCTGCCCCTTCATCAGGGCAGCGCTCCGAAAGCTCGTGCTACCAAATAAACCTGTTGGACTTTAACCAGGTGTTGTGAGACTTCTTACTGTGCCCACCCCAGTCCAACGCCGGCAACTCCACATCACATCTTAAACATATGTCCTCAATTTTAGACTCACCTTCCCTGGGGAAAAGACCTTAGCTACTCACCTTACCTATGCCCCTCATGATTTTATAAGGTCACCTCTCATCCTCCTACGCTCCAGGGCAAAAGGACTCAGCCTATCCAGCCTCTCCTTATTATTCAATCCTTCCAGTCCCGGTCAGATCCTTGTAAATCTTTTTTGCAACCTTTCCAGTTTAATAACTTCCTTCCTATAGCAGGGAGACCAGAATTGTATGCTGGAGTGCGAGGTTTGAAATGAAAAACACACACAAAGGATATACAAGGACAATACAGCACAGGAACAGGCCCTTCGGCCCACTAAGCCTGCGCTGATATGCAATTTCTATCCCTCTGATCGCCTCCTGTTTATGTGTCTATCAAGGTACACTTTGAATGTTGCTAATGCGCTTGCTTCCACCACCTCCACTGGCAGTGCATTCCAGGCACCCACCATTCTCTGCATGAAAAACCTCCTCCGCACATTTCCCCTAAACATACCCCCTCTCACCTTAAACCTGTGCCCTCTTGTAGTCGATTCTTCCACCATGGTAAAAAGCCTCTGACTATCCACTCTGTCTATGCCTCTCATTATTTTGTAGACCTCTAACAGCTCGTCCCTCAGCCTCTGTCTTTCCAGTGAAAACAATCCCCGTTTATCCAACTTCTCCTCATAGTCATCACCACTCTAGAGACCAGGCAACATCCTGCCAAACCTTCTTTACCCTCTCTCCGTAGCATCCATGTTGTTCTGTATGGGATTGGGGGTGATCTAGGAAATTGGATCAGGAATTGGCTAGCGGATAGGAAACAGAGGGTGGTGGTTGATAGTAAATATTCATCATGGAGTGCGGTTACAAGTGGTGTACCTCAGGGATCTGTTTTGGGGCCACTGCTGTTTGTAATATTTATTAATGATCTGGATGAGGGTATAGTTGGGTGGATTAGCAAATTTGCTGATGACACCAAAGTCGGTGGTGTGGTAGACAGTGAGGAAGGGTGTCGTAGTTTGCAGGAAGACTTAGACAGGTTGCAAAGTTGGGCCGAGAGGTGGCGGATGGAGTTTAATGCGGAGAAGTGTGAGGTAATTCACTTTGGTAGGAATAACAGATGTGTTGAGTATAGGGCTAACGGGAGGACTTTGAATAGTGTGGAGGAGCAGAGGGATCTAGGTGTATGTGTGCATAGATCCCTGAAAGTTGGGAATCAAGTAGATAAGGTTGTTAAGAAGGCATATGGTGTCTTGGCGTTTATTGGTAGGGGGATTGAATTTAGGAGTCGTAGCGTTATGTTGCAACTGTACACAACTCTGGTGCGGCCGCACTTGGAGTACTGTGTGCAGTTCTGGTCCCCACATTACAGGAAGGATGTGGAGGCTTTGGAGAGGGTGCAGAGGAGGTTTACCAGGATGTTGCCTGGTATGGAGGGGCGATCCTATGAGGAGAGGCTGAGGGATTTGGGATTGTTTTCGCTGGAAAGGCGGCGGCTAAGAGGGGATCTTATTGAAACATATAAGATGATTAGAGGTTTAGATAGGGTGGATAGTGATAGCCTTTTTCCTCTGATGGAGAAATCCAGCACGAGGGGGCATGGCTTTAAATTGAGGGGGGGTAGTTATAGAACCGATGTCAGGGGTAGGTTCTTTACCCAGAGGGTGGTGAGGGATTGGAATGCCCTGCCAGCATCAGTAGTAAATGCGCCTAGTTTGGGGGCGTTTAAGAGATCCGTAGATAGGTTCATGGACGAAAAGAAATTGGTTTAGGTTGGAGGGTCACAGTTTTTTTTTTAACTGGTCGGTGCAACATCGTGGGCCGAAGGGCCTGTTCTGCGCTGTAATGTTCTATGTTCTATGTTCTATGTTCTGGTAGTGTGGCAACCAGAACTGCGCACAATATTCCAAATGCGGCCTAACTAAAGTTTTATGCATCTGGGTGGCATGGTGGCACAGTGATTAGCACTGTTGCCTCATAGTGCCAGGGATCTGGGTTCGATTCCAGGCTTGGGTCACTGTCTGTGCGAAGTTTGCACATTCTCCCCGTGTTTGCGTGGGTTTCCTCCGGGTGCTCTGGTTTCCACCCACAGTCCAAATGATGTGCTGGTTAGACGCATTGTTAATAATAAATTCTCCTTCGGTGTAACCATACAGGCACCGGAGTGTGGCGACTAGGGGATTTTCACAGTAATTTCATTGCAGTGTTATGGAATCATAGAATCCTACAGTGCAGAAGGAGGCCATTCGGCCCATCGGGTCTGCACTGACCACAATCCCACCCAGGCCCAATCCCCATAACCCCATGCATTTACTCTAGCTAGTCCCCCTGACACTAAGGGGCAAATTGGCATGGCCAATCCCCCTAACCCGCGCATCTTTGAACTGTGGGAGGAAACTGGAGCACCTGCAGGAAACCCACGCAGGTACGGGGGGAATGTGCAAACTCCACACAGACAATGACCAAGGCTAGGAATTGAATCCGGGTCCCTGGTCCCTCACGGAGGGACTGTCAGCATCTGGATTCAAACTGGTGTATGTGGTGACAGTGCACCATTCCTGAAATTACTCTTCCTGTATTTTCTTCATTGGTTTCACTGCTGTGTTTTGCCAGCATTTTCCATTCCTATTTTCCTTCTCCTCCATTACTGATGACGAACTGAATGACAGACCTTTGTGCTGTATAATAGGACACGCTGCGATGCAATCGTGTCAGGCCCCGCGGCTTGCTTTAATTTGATTTGATTTATTATTGTCATATGTATTGGGATACAGTGAAAAGTATTGTTTCTTGTGCGCTATACAGACAAAACATACCATTCATAGAGTACATAGGGGAGAAGGAAAGGAGAGGATGCAGAATGTAGTGTTATAGTCATAGCTAGGGTGCAGATAGATCAGCTTAATATGAGGTAGGTCCATTCAAAAGTCCGATGGCAGCAGGGAAGAAGCTGTTCTTGAGTCGGTTGATACGTGACTTCAGACTTTTGTATCTTTTTCCCGAAGGAAGAAGGCGGAAGAGAGAATGTCTGGGGTGTGTGGAGTCTTTGATTATGCTGGCTGCTTTTCTGAGGCAGCGGGAAGTGTAGACAGAGTCAATGGATGGGAGGCTGGTTTGCGCGATGGATTGGGCTTCATTCACGACCCTTTGTAGTTGAATGCGATCTTGGACAGAGCAGGAGCCACACCAAGCTGTGACAGGACCGGAAAGTGGGCCGTTTGAATATACGTCCAGTTCTGGTTGTCGGCCAAGATTGCCACTTTGGTTCATGATCATTTTTACTGATTCAGGACAGTCTATAATTGGAGTATATTTTTTGACTTGAATTAGGATCAAAGAGTGGTTAGCTTGTCTTAACACAGTGTGAGGACTTTCTATTGTTTCCCACAAGTCATTTATTGACCGAAGCGTGTGATTAAATGTCAGCTGGTGGCATTCTGAAGGCATTTTGGCTTTCAAGTGATAACGTATTGATTAATGGAGAAATTAATGCTTCCTGATATTAAGCAGCCAGCCGCAGCCAGTCCAGAGCCTGTGGAGCTTTAACACAGTTGGATGTGGAAGGGAGGACACAAGATTCTCTCTGTTTCAGTTTAGAAATATTTCTATTTAAAGCTGCATTGTTGGTACATTTTGGCAAGTGATTTGGAATCAATATTCAGACTGGGGGAGGCAGTGATATTTCCGCTGGACCAGTAATCCACAGACCCAGGGTAATGTTTCAAAATTTAAAGTTTACTTATTAGTGTCACAAGCAGGCTTACATTAACACTGCAATGAAGTTACTGTGAAAATCCCCGAGTCGCCACACTCCGGAACCTGTTCGGGTACACTGAGGGAGAATTTAGTACGGTCAATGCACCGAACCAGCACGTCTTTTGGACTGTGGGAGGAAACTGGAGCACCCGGAGGAAACCCACGCAGACACGGGGAGAACGTGCAGACTCCACACAGACAGTTACCCAAGCTAAGAGTCGAACCCGAGTCCCTGGTGCTGTGAGGCAGCAGTGCTAACCACAGTGCCACTGTGCCACCCTGGAAATTTTTGACAGCAGTGGAATTTGAACCCATCCCTCTATAGAGACTGGAACTTAAGTCCGGCACGTGAGACTGCTACCACATAACACAGGACATCTGTGGACCCGGGTTCAAATCCCATCACGGCAGATGAATTCAATAAAAATCTGGAATTAAAAGTCTAATAGTGACCATGAATCCGTTGTCGATTGTCGTAAAAACCCATCTGGGGTTTAGTGAAGGAAAGCTGCCATCCTTACCTGGTCTGGCCCATACATGATGATGCGGATGAACACATGGCTGAGGAACTGGTGGAGGGGGCAGGGGTTCAGATTTCTAGATCATTGGGACCTCTTCTGGGGCAGGTGGGACCTGTACAAGAGAGACGGGTTACACCTGAACTACAAGAGGACCAATATACTTGCAGGGAGGTTTGCTAGTGTTATTGGGGAGGGTTTAAACTAGATTTGCAGGGGGATGGGAACCAGAGTGTCAGAGCAGATAGTGGAGCGGGGGTGAAAATAAATGATATTCATAGTTCATGCAAAATCACAAATAGAAGGGTTGTGTGTGGTGGTAATAATCTTCTGAGGTGTGTCTATTTCAATGCCAGGTGTGTTGTGGGGAAGGCAGAGGAGCTGAGGGCGTGGATTGACACATGGAAATATGACATTATCGCCATTAGTGAAACTTGGCTACAGGAGGGGCAGGACTGGCAGCTCAATGTTCCAGGGTTCCGATGTTTCAGACGTGATAGAGGCAGAGGGATGAAGGGTGGGGGGGGGGGGGGGGGGGGGGGGGGGGGAGGTGGGGGCGGTCGGTGGCATTGCTAGTCAGGGAAAATGTTACAGCAGTGCTTAGGCAGGACAGATTAGAGGGCTTGTCTACCGAGGCCATATGGGTGGAGCTGAGAAACAGGAAAGGTATGGCCACATTAATGGGGTTGTATTATAGTCCACCCAATAGTCAGCGAGAATTGGAAGTGCAAATCTGCAGAGAGATAGCAGACAACTGCAGGAAACATAATCATAGAAATCATAGAAACCCTACAGTGCAGAAGGAGGCCATTCGGCCCATCGAGTCTGCACCGACCACAATCCCACCCAGGCCCTACCCCCACATATTTACCCACTAATCCCTCTAACCTACGCATCTCAGGACTCTAAGGGGCAATTTTTAACCTGGCCAATCAAGCTAACCCGCACATCTTTGGACTGTGGGAGGAAACCGGAGCACCCGGAGGAAACCCACGCAGACACGAGGAGAATGTGCAAACTCCACACAGACAGTGACCCGAGCCGGGAATCGAACCCGGGACCCTGGAGCTGTGAAGCAGCAGGGCTAACCACTGTGCTACCGTGCCGCTAAAGTTGTGATAGTAGGGGATTTTAATTTTCCACATATAGATTGGGACTCCCATACTGTTAAAGGTCTAGATGGGTTAGAGTTTGTAAAATGTGTTCAGGAAAATTTTCTAAATCAATATATAGAGGTACCAACGAGAGAGGATGCAATATTAGATCTCCTATTCGGAAACGAGTTAGGACAAGTGATGGAAGTGTGTGTATGCGAACACTTTGGTTCCAGTGATCATAACGCCATTAGTTTCAACGTGATCATGGATAAAGATAGATCTGGTCCTCGGGTTGAGGTTCTAAACTGGAAAAAGGCCAAATTTGAAGAAATAAGAAAGGATCTAAAAAGCGTGGATTGGGACAGGCTGTTCTCTGGCAAGGATGTGATTGGTAAGTGGGAGGCCTTCAAAGGAGAAATTTTGAGATTGCAGAGTTTGTATGTTCCTGTCAGGTTTTAAGGCAAAGTGAACAAGAATAAGGAACCTTGGTTCTCGAGGGATATTGGAACTCTGATGAAGAAGAAGAGAGAGATGTATGACATGTATAGGCAACAGGGAGCAAATAAGATGCTTGAGGAGTATAAAAAGTGCAAGAAACTACTTAAGAAAGAAATCAGGAGGGCTAAAAGAAGACATGAGGTTGCTTTGGCAGACAAGGCGAAGGATAATCCTAAGAGCTTCTACAGGTACATTAAGAGCAAAAGGATAGTAAGGGATAAAATTGGTCCTCTTGAAGATCAGAGTGGTCGGCTATGTATGGAACCAAAAGAAATGGGGGAGATATTAAATGGGTTTTTTGCATCCGTATTTACGAAGGGAACTGGCATGGAGTCTATGGAAATAAGGCAAACAAGTCGGGAGGTCATGGAACCTATACAGATTAAAGGGGAGGAGGTGCTTGCTGTCTTGAGGCAAATCAGAGTAGATAAATCCCCAGGACCGGACAGGGTATTCCCTCGGACCTTGAAGGAGACTAGTGTTGAAATTGCAGGAGCCCTGGCAGATATATTTAAAATGTCGGTATCCACAGGTGAGGTGCCGGATGATTGGAGGGTGGCTCATGTTGTTCCGTTGTTTAAAAAAGGCTCAAAAAGTATTGCGGAAATTATAGGCTGGTAAGTTTGACGTCAGTAGTAGGTAAATTATTGGAAGGAGTACTAGGATCGACAAATATTTGGATAGACAGGGGCTTATTAGGGGGAGTCAACATGGCTTTGTGCGTGGTAGGTCATGTTTAACCAATCTATTAGAGTTTTTCGAGGAGGTTACCAGGAAAGTGGATGAAGGGAAGGCAGTGGATGTTGTCTACATTGACTTCAGTAAGGCCTTTGACAAGGTCCCACATGGGAGGTTAGTTAGGAAGGTTCAGTCGCTAGGTATACATGGAGAGGTAGTAAATTGGATTGGACATTGGCTCAATGGAAGAAGCCAAAGAGTGGTAGTGGAGGATTGCTTCTCTGAGTGGAGGCCTGTGACTAGTGGTGTGCCACAGGGATCAGTGCTGGGTCCATTGTTGTTTGTCATCTATATCAATGATCTGGATGATAATGTGGTAAATTGGATCAGCAAATTTGCTGATGAAACAAAGTTTGGAGGTGTAGTGGACAGTGAGGAAGGTTTTCAAAGCTTGCAGAGGGATTTGGACCAGCTAGAAAAATGGGCTGAAAAATGGCAGATGGAGTTTACTGCAGACAAGTGTGAGGTATTGCACTTTGGAGGGACAAACCAAGGTAGAACATACAAGGTAAATGGTAGGACACTGAAAAGAGCAGTAGAACAGAGGGATCTGGAAATACAGATACATAATTCCCTAAAAGTGGCATCACAGGTAGATAGGGTCGTAAAGAGTGCTTTTGGTACATTGGCCTTTATAAATCAAAGTATTAAGTATAAGAGTTGGAATGTTATGGTGAGGTTGTATAAGACATTGGTGAGGCCGAATTTAGAGTATTGTGCGCAGTTTTGGTCACCTAATTACAGGAAGGATATTAATAAGGTTGAAAGAGTGCAGAGAAGGTTTACAAGGATGTTGCCGGAACTTGAGAAACTGAGTTACAGAGAAAGGTTGAATAGGTTAGGACTTTATTCCCTGGAACGTAGAAGAATGAGGGGAGCTTTGATAGAGGTGTATAAAATTATGATGGGTATAGATAGCGTGAATGCAAGCAGGCTTTTTCCACTGAGGCTCGGGGAGAAAATAACTAGAGGACATGGGTTATGGGTGAGGGGGGAAAAGTTTAAAGGGCATATTAGGGGGGGCTTCTTCACACAGAGAGTGGTGGGAGTTTGGAATGAGCTGCCAGATGAAGTGGTGAATGCGGGCTCACTTTTAACATTTAAGAAAAACTTGGACGGGTACATGGATGAGAGGGGTGTGGAGGGATATGGTCCAGGTGCAGGTCAATGGGACTAGGCAGAAAAATGGTTCGGCACAGCCAAGAAGGGCCAAAAGGCCTGTTTCTGTGCTGTATTGTTCTATGGTTCTATGGTTCTATGACGACAGATCGACAGCAATGTGGTTGGCTCTGTGGTTGATGGGGCAGCACAGTGGCACAGTGGTTAGCACTGCTGTCTCACAGCACCAGGGACCTGGGGTCGATTCCAGCCTCAGGTCACTGTCTGTGTGGAGTTTGCACATTCTCCCTGTGTCTGCGTGGGTTTCCTGCAGGTGCTCCTGTTTCCTCCCACAGTCCAAAGATGAGTGGGTTAGGTTGATTGGCCGTGCTAAATTGACTATTGTGTCAAATGGATTAACAGGGTAAATATGTTGGGTTACGGGAATAGGGCCTGGGTGGATTGTGGTCGATGCAGACTTGATGGGCCGAATGGCCTCCTTCTGCACTGTGGGAATTCTATGATTCCATGACTCTGAAATGCCATTCAGTTCAAGGGCAATGAGGGATGGGCAATAAATGCTGAATGAATAAAAAAAGGATTGTCTGTGCGCACATTTCCTGTCGAGGCTAATACATGGACTAGGTCGCCCGTTGTAATTCAAGAACAAATCCTGAAGGAGTTGGATCAGTGTTGGACTTTTGTTTGGTCCTGTACACAGAGATATTGTCTGGAATCACACAGGTAAATGCAAGTTTCTTCACCTCCCCCCACTCTGGGACTTCAGCAATGAATGACAGACATCGGAACATTCGAAACAGAGATAAGCCTTGTGTACGGTTCTACCAAACCAGGACTGCACTGCATCTCAATTCCATTTTTCCAAATAGACTTCACCACTGTGCAGCAGTCACAGACAGTGTGACACAAATAAACACAAGCACCCATATCGTCTGTCTTTCATTCATGACCTCTTTCATTCTATGAGTACCATTCAATGGGATTTACCTCAAGGTTAGAATAATTGAATCTCACAGAGGCAAATTACCTCTGGCGGCACGGTGGCACAGCGCCAGGGAACCGGGTTCGATTCCCGGCTTAGGTCACTTTCTCTGCAGAGTCTGCACGTTCTCCCCGTGTCTGCGTGGGTTTCCTCCGGGTGCTCCGGTTTCCTCCCACAGTCCGAAAGACATGCTGGTTTGGTGCATTGTGTCATTGAATCCCTACAGTGCAGAAGGAGGCCATTTGGTCCATTGAGTCTGCACCCACCACAATCCGTAACCCCACATATTTACCCTGCTAATTCCCTGACACTAGGGCCAATTTAGCATGGACAATCAACCTAACCCGCACGTCTTTGGCCATGCTAAATTCTCCCTCAGTGTACCCAAACAGGCGCTGGAGTGTGGCAACTGGGGGATTTTCACAGTAACTTCATTGTAGTGTTAATATAAGCCAAACGCAAAATACCGCAGATGCTGGAATCTGAAACAAAAACAGAAAAATGCTTGAAAATCTCAGTACGCCGACAGTAGGTGGAGAGAGAGTAGAGCCAATGTTTCAAGTCGAGATGACCCTTTGTCTGAGCTTACATTACAGAGGTAATGTATGCCTACTTGTGACACGAACAAACATTAAACTACCCGTCCTACCTGTGCCTGCTCTTTAAAAGAACTATCCCATTCGCCTCACTCCCCATCTCATATTTCGTGGTTGTATCTCTTTCCCGAAGACCTGGAATTTTTTTTTCATCCTTTTCAAGTATTTATCCAATTCCCTATTGAAGTTAAATTGAATCTGCCTCCCTGTCCTTTCCAGCACAACTAAGCATATCATAACCGCCCACTGCGTAAGAAGAGTCCTCCTCATCTGTCCCCGTTATTTTTTGTCGATTATTTGCCGGTTGCTGTTCCCTTTGAGATTTGGTATCCGAGACAATCTGCCCTGATGAGTGGAGGATGTCAAGCTTCGACAGCAATTTTCTTTTGTCGGCAATATTCAAGTTCTGCACTGCCAAGTGAGTGTTTGCCGATGATCTTAAATCTGTGTTCTCTGGTTACCAACTCCCCCTGCCAGTGGAAGCAGTTTTATTTTTATGCATGTTGTCAGAACCACTCATAGATTCATAGAATCCCTACAGTGCAGAAGGAGGCCATTCAGCCCATTGAGCCTGCACAATCCCACCCAGGCCCTATCCCCGTGAACCCACGTATTTACCCTGCTAATCCCCTGACACTAGTTTAGCATGGCCAATCCACTTAGCCCGCACATCTTTGGACTGCGGGAGGAAGCCGGACACCCGGAGGAAACCCACTCAGACATGGGGAGAATGTGCAAACTCCACACAGACAGTGACTCGAGGCCAGAATCGAACCTGGATCCCTGGTGCTGTGAGGCAGCAATGCTCGCCACTGTGCCACCATGCCGCCCATCATTTTCAATAGTTCATGACCAATGTATGTCTCTGTGTGCCTTGTTTGTGAGCAGATATCCACTCCATCTGATGAAGGAGCAGTGCTCCGAAAGCTAATGGCATTTGCTACCAAATAAACCTGTTGGACTTTAACCTGGTGTTGTTAAAACTCTCACTGTGTTTACCCCAGTCCAACGCCGGCATCTCCACATCATTCTTCTAAATTCCAGTGAAAGATCTTTGACTCCAGCCAGATCTAGACGAAGGCACCCAATGTCTTCCCAGGCAACCCAGCTAATCTGAAGAAGAGTTATATGGATCATAGAAAGAATCATAGAAAGAATCATAGAAAAGAATCATGTGAAACATTAACTCTGTTCTCTCTCCACAGATGCTGCCAGACCTGCTGATAATTTCTGTTCTATTCCAGCAATGACAGAATTTGTGGCGATTTGCAACGCATATGGTATCCCGCTGCCTCGGCAAAGAGCCAGCATAATCAAGGACCCCACGCACCCCGGACATTCTTTCTTCCACCTTCTTCCGTCGGGAAAAAGATACAAAAGTCTGAGGTCACGTACCAACCGACTCAAGAACAGCTTCTTCCTTGTCGTCATCAGACTTTTGAATGGACTTACCTTGCATTAAGTTGATCTTTCTCTACACCCTAACTATGACTGTAACACTACATTCTGCACTCTCTCCTTTCCTTCTCTATGAACGGTATGCTTTGTTTGTATAGCGCGCAAGAAACAATACTTTCCACTGTATGTTAATACATGTGACAATAATAAATCAAATCAAATCAAATAGGTGTATCCCTTTATTATTTATGCAACATGGTGGCATGGTGGTTCGCACTGCTGCCTCATAGCACCAGGGACCCGGGTTCAATTCCGGCCTCAGGTGACTGCCTGTGTGGAGTTTGCACATTCTCCCCGTGACTGCGTGGGTTTCCTCCGGGTGCTCCGGTTTCCTCCCACTCTCCAAAAATATGCGGGTTAGGTTGACTGGCCGTGTTAAATTTACCCTTAGGCTGAAATTTTACTGCCCCGCCTGCCACGGGAATTGGAGCGGGGGAGGGGTGGACAATGGGAATCTCTGTTGACCTCGGGTGGGATTTCATGGTTTTGAGATGAGCGAGACCATAAAATCCCATCCTTAGTGTCAGGGGGATTAACATAGAAACATAGAAACTGGATGCAGGAGTAGGCCATTCGGCCCTTCGAGCCTGCTCCGCCATTTTGATCATAGTTGATCATCAAATTCTATGTCCTGACCCCCTCTTCCCCCCATATCCCTTGATCCCTTTAGCCCCAAGAGCTATATCTTATTTCTTCTTGAAATCAGACAACGTATTGGCCTCAACAACATTCTGTGATAGTGAATTCCACACATTCACCACCCTCTGGGTGAAGAAATTTCTCCTCACCTCAGTTCTAAAACATTAACCCCTTATCCTCAAACTATGACCTCTGGTTCTGGACTCCCCCACCATTATCGGGAACATTCTTTCTGAATCTACTCTGTCTAATACTATTAAAATTTTATAAGTTTCTTTGAGATCCCCTCTCACTCTAGTGAATATAATCCTAACTGACTTAGTCTCTCCTCATATGACAGTCCTGCCATCACAGGAATCAGCCTGGTAAACCTTCGCTGTACTCCCTCTATAGTAAGGACATCCCTCTATAGTAAGGGCTATATTGGATCTGGTGCTGGGAAATGAGCCAGACCAGGTGCTAGACTTGGAAGTTGGTGTGCATTTTGGTGATAGTGACCACAATTCGGTTACGTTCACCTTAGTGATGGAAAGGGATAGGCATGAACCTCGGGCCAGTGGTTTTAGCTGGGGGAAGGGTAATTATGAGGCTATTAGGAGAGAATTAGGAAACATAGGTTGGACTAGGAGATTACAGGGACTGGGAACGTCCGACATGTGGAGTTTTTTCAAGGAGCAGCTACTGCGAGTCTGTGATAGGTATGTCCCTGTCAGGCAAGGAGGAATTGGTAGGGCTAGGGAACCGTGGTGCACCAAAAAAGTTTCTTTGTTGGTTAAAAAGAAAAAGGAGGCTTATGTTCGGATGAGACGTGAGCACTCGGGTAGTGCACTAGAAAGCTTTAGATTGGCTAAGAGGGAGTTGAAGAGCGAGCTTAGAAGGGCTAAAAGGGGACATGAGAAGACTTTGGCGGATAGGGTTAAAGAGAATCCTAAGGCGTTCTATAGGTATGTCAAGAACAGAAAGTTGGTTAGGGCAAGTTTAGGGCCAGTTATAGATGGCAGAGGGAAGTTATGTGTGGAACCGGAGGAGATTGGTGAAGCATTGAACCAATATTTCTCTTCGGTGTTCACGCAAGGGGACATGAATATAGCTGAGGAGGACACTGGGTTGCAAGGGAGTAGAATAGACAGTATTACAGTTGATAAGGAGGATGTGCAGGATATTCTGGAGGGTCTGAAAATAGATAAATCCCCTGGTCCGGATGGGATTTATCCAAGGATTCTCTGGGAGGCAAGAGAAGTGATTGCAGAGCCTCTGGCTCTGATCTTCAGGTCGTCGTTGGCCTCTGGTATAGTACCAGAAGATTGGAGGTTAGCGAATGTTGTCCCATTGTTTAAGAAGGGGAACAGAGACTTCCCCGGGAATTATAGACCGGTGAGTCTCACTTCTGTTGTCGGCAAGATGTTGGAAAAAATTATAAGGGATAGGATTTATAGTTATTTGGAGAGTAATGAATTGATAGGTGATAGTCAGCATGGTTTTGTGGCAGGTAGGTCGTGCCTTACTAACCTTATTGAGTTTTTTGAGAAAGTGACCAAGGAGGTGGATGGGGGCAAGGCAGTGGACGTGGTATATATGGATTTTAGTAAGGCGTTTGATAAGGTTCACCATGGTAGGCTTCTGCAGAAAATGCAGATGTATGGGATTGGGGGTGATCTAGGAAATTGGATCAGGAATTGGCTAGCGGATAGGAAACAGAGGGTGGTGGTTGATAGTAAATATTCATCATGGAGTGCGGTTACAAGTGGTGTACCTCAGGGATCTGTTTTGGGGCCACTGCTGTTTGTAATATTTATTAATGATCTGGATGAGGGTATAGTTGGGTGGATTAGCAAATTTGCTGATGACACCAAAGTCAGTGGTGTGGTAGACAGTGAGGAAGGGTGTCGTAGTTTGCAGGAAGACTTAGACAGGTTGCAAAGTTGGGCCGAGAGGTGGCGGATGGAGTTTAATGCGGAGAAGTGTGAGGTAATTCACTTTGGTAGGAATAACAGATGTGTTGAGTATAGGGCTAACGGGAGGACTTTGAATAGTGTGGAGGAGCAGAGGGATCTAGGTGTATGTGTGCATAGATCCCTGAAAGTTGGGAATCAAGTAGATAAGGTTGTTAAGAAGGCATATGGTGTCTTGGCGTTTATTGGTAGGGGGATTGAATTTAGGAGTCGTAGCGTTATGTTGCAACTGTACACAACTCTGGTGCGGCCGCACTTGGAGTACTGTGTGCAGTTCTGGTCCCCACATTACAGGAAGGATGTGGAGGCTTTGGAGAGGGTGCAGAGGAGGTTTACCAGGATGTTGCCTGGTATGGAGGGGAGATCCTATGAGGAGAGGCTGAGGGATTTGGGATTGTTTTCGCTGGAAAGGCGGCGGCTAAGAGGGGATCTTATTGAAACATATAAGATGATTAGAGGTTTAGATAGGGTGGATAGTGATAGCCTTTTCCCTCTGATGGAGAAATCCAGCACAAGGGGGCATGGCTTTAAATTGAGGGGGGGTAGTTATAGAACCGATGTCAGGGGTAGGTTCTTTACCCAGAGGGTGGTGAGGGATTGGAATGCCCTGCCAGCATCAGTTGTAAATGCGCCTAGTTTGGGGGCGTTTAAGAGATCCGTAGATAGGTTCATGGACGAAAAGAAATTGGTTTAGGTTGGAGGGTCACAGTTTTTTTTTTAACTGGTCGGTGCAACATCGTGGGCCGAAGGGCCTGTTCTGCGCTGTAATGTTCTATGTTCTATGTTCTATCCTTCCTCAGATAAGGACACCAAAACTGCACATAATACAGGGTAAGTACGTGGGGTCATGGGAATAGGGCCTGGATGGGATTGTAGCCAGCGCAAGCTCGATGGGCCAAGTGGCCTCCTTCTGCACTGTAGGATTCTATGATTCTATGACTAGACATGATGTGCATTAATAACAGCATGTGTTAAATTCAAACTGTTATTTTCCTGACAAATCCAGGGCCAAAACCTCATAGGAATGAACATCAGGGAGTTAGTATTGTAATGACATGTTACATTCGAATGAGATAATGTCTCTGCCCATTAATCAATATTTATCATAGAATCTCCACAGCGCATTGAGTTTGCACCGACCACAATCCCACCCATGTCCTTTCCCCATAGCCCCAAGCATTTACCCTAGCTATTCACCCTTACACCAAGGGGCAATTTAGCATGGTCAAGCCACCTAACCCGCACATTTTTGGACTGTGGGAGTAAACCGGAGAATCCGGAGGAAACCCATGCAGATATGGGGAGAACGTGCAAATGTCACATAGGCAGTGACCCAAGCTGGGAATCGAACCCAGGTCCTTGGCGTTGTGAGGCAGCAGTGCTAACCACCGTGCCACCATGCCGCCCCTTCACCTTCACTGAAATGGCCACTAGTGGAATTGTATTCCAGAACATTGCTTACCAGAGGTGATAATGCACAAACTATTTCTGAAAGATGGGGAGACGGGGTAATGGGGCTCGTGGAAGAACAAAGAACTAAGACCAAAGAAAATTACAGCACAGGAACGGGCCCTTCGGCCCTCCAAGCCTACACCAACCATGCTGCCCGACTTAACTAAAAACCCCCAGCCTTCCGGGGACCAGATGCCTCCATTCCTATCCTATTCATGTATTTGTCAAGACGCCCCTTAAAAGTCACTGTCGTATCTGCTGCCACTACCTCCTCCGGCAGCGAGTTCCAGGCACCCACCACCCTCTGCGTAAAAAACATGCCTCGTACATCTCCTTTAAACCTTGCCCCTCGCACCTTAAACTGGTGCCCCCTAGTAATTGACTCTTCAACCCTGGAAAAAGCTCCTGGCCATCCACACTGTCCATGCCCCTCATAATCTTGTAGACTTCTATCAGGTCGCCCCTCAACCGCCGCCGGTCCAGTGAGAACAAACCAAGTTTCTCCAACCTCTCCTCTTAGCTAATGCCCTCCATACCAGGCAAGGGGAAGAGGAACTTGTATAAAGTTTTCTGGGAATTCAAGCACTGTGCAAAGCCACGAAAGGATTGGCTGTGAATCCAATCCAGGACAGACAGGAATGAATTTCATACAGGTGGCATCTAATCACCAGCTTGCACTGAGCATCGACAGAAGAAAGAAAGAAACCCTGTGGGTACCCAACAGGAGTTGGCAGGCACACTGTGCCCTTTTGCTGGACTGCATGCCTACTCAAAGACAGCACACACCTGGGAAATTTCAAGCAGTTTTGAACGCGAGTTTGTGTTTTTTTGCAGCCGCCCCCAGACTCCCCTTCCGAGGGAGGTTCAACTTTGAGCCAATTCTTCCGGAGTTTTTAATTTAATATCATAGTGGACCCGCACACTTTAATCATTTCATAACAGCTGTCAGTATCCCAGCCAGCTACAATGTTGGATGACTTTCATAGTGCCTTTGCGTTGAATAACATGTTCGATTTCTTTTTATTTGAAACGCAATCTCGGGGTGTGAGTGCCAGCAGCAAGGACAACATGCATTGCCTGCCCCGCGTTTATCGTCTGCCCAGGGACCCAGGTTCAATTCCGGCCTCGGGTGACTGTCTGTGTGGAGTTTGCACATTCTCCCCGTGTCTGCGTGGGTTTCCTCCAGGTGCTCCGGTTTCCTTCCACAGTCCAAAGATGTGCAGGTTAGCTGAATTGGCCATCTTAAATTGACCCTTAGTGTCTCAAGATGTGTAGGTTAGGGGGATTATGTGTAGCTTAAAGTTTAAAGTTTATTTATTAGTGTCACAATTAAGCTTACATCAACACTGCAATGAAGTTACTGTGAGAATCCCCTAGTCGCCACACTCCGGCGCTTGTTCGGGTACACTGAGGGAGAATTTAGCATGGCCAATGCACCCTAACCAGCACGTCTTTCGGACTGTGGGAGGAAACTGGAGCACCCGGAGGAAACCCACGCAGGCACAGGGAGAATGTGCAAACTGCACACCAACACTGACCCAAGCTGTGAATCGAATCTGGGTTCCTGGCGCAATGAGGCAGCAGTGCAAACCACTGTGCCACCATGCCACCCATGTGGGGTCGCAGGGATAAGTCGGGAGAGTGGGTTTTAGGTAGAATGCTCTTTTGGAGAGTCAGTGCAGACTCGATGGTCCGAATGGCCTCCTTCTGCACTGTAGGGATTCTATGATTCTCTGCATTTTCCTGAGATGGACTTACTGGAAGAACCATAGGTTTATTTTCTTCCATTCACTGCATGTAATGTGACAGAGAAGGAGATCGCTTGTGGAATCAGAGATTGACCCAGCGTAGGAGACCATTTGGCCCATCATGCTGTTTTTGGCCCTTGGAAAGATTTCTCCAATTAGCCCCAGACCTTTCCCTGTCACCCTTCAATTAAAAAAAAATCCTTTGAATCTATATCTCCAATTCCATTCGAAAGTTACCGTTAACTCTGCTTCCACCCAGGCTGTCAGACATTCCAGATTGCAGCAACGTGCTGAGTCAAAGAAAAATACACCATTCTCCTTAGCTAGGATAATGTTTCGTGTGGTGTTCCCCTTTGTGCACTTTTAATGAGCATCACCTCTAAGTGATTGCGTAGAAAATAATCTGTGGTTCATCTGACAAAGATAAACGAGCTGCAGAAATCTCTCCCAAATCCCCAAAAGACGGCATTGGCACAGGGCAAAGTTGAGGTGGACAATTCCAGGAAGCCTTCCTAACTTTCAAAGCCAGTAAGGCTTTGAAGGTTAGCCTGTCCTGTCACAGAGCTCGCTGCAAGCCGATAGATCCCATGTCAAACCTTTCGAACACTGGCTAAGTCATTCAAATGTCAGTATTGTGATCTGGGATGCACTCCTTGAAAGGATGTTGGAAGCAGACTCAATCGTAACTTTAAAAAGGTGTTTAATGGGCGGCACGTTGGCACAGTGGTTAGCACTGCTGCCTCACAGCGCCAAGGACCTGGGTTCGATTCCGGCCTCGGTCACTGTCTGTATGGAGTTTGCATGTTCTCCCCTTTTCGACATGGGTTTCCACTGGGTGCTCCAGTTTCCTCCCACAATCCAAAGATATGCAGGTTAGGTTGATTGGCCATGCTAAAATTGACCCTGGTATAAGTGGGATTAGCAGAGTAAATGTGTGGGGTTTGGGGAGAGGGCCTGGGTGGGATTGTGGTTGGTACAGACTCGATGGGCTGAATAGCTCTTTCTGTACTGTTATGATTCCATGATTATTTGATTTGATTTATTATTGTCACATGTGTTGGGATAAACTGAAAAGGATTGATTCTTGCATGCTAAACAGACAAGGCATACTATTCATAGAGTACATAGGGGAGAAGGAAAGGAGAGAGTACAGAATATAGTGTTACAGTCATACGAGGGTGTAGAGAAAGATCAACTTAATATAAAATAGGTCTATTCAAAAGTCCAATGGCAACAGGGAAAAAGCTGTTCTTGAGTCAGTTGGTGCGTGATGTCAGACTTTTGAATCTTTTTCCCAACTGAAGAAGGTGGAAGAGAGTATGTCTTAATTATGCTGGCTGCTTTTCCGAGGCAGCGGGAAATGTAGACAGAGTCAATGGATGGGAGGCTGGTTTGTGTGATGGACTGGGCTTCGTTCATGACCCTTTGTAGTTTCTTGCGGTTTTGGGCAGAGCAGGAGCCATACCAAGCTGTGGTACATCCAGAAAGAATGCTTTCTATGGTACATCTGTAAAAGTTGGTGAGAGTCAGAGCAAACATGCTGAATTTCCTTAGTCTTCTGAGAAAGTAGAGGTATCGGTGGACTGTCTTAACTATAGATTCAGCATGGAGGGACCATGACAGGTTGTTGGTGATCTGGACACCTAGAAACTTGAAGGTCTCGACCATTTACACTTCATTCAGACAAAGAGCGGCACGGTGGCACAGTGGTTACCACTGCTGCCCTACAGCTCCAGGGACCCAGGTTCAGTTCCGGCCTCGGGTACTGTGTGGAGTTTGCATGTTCTCCCCGTGTCTGTGTGGGTTTCCTCTGGGTGCTCTGGTTTCCTCCCACAGTCCAAAGGTGTGCGGGTTAGGTTGATTGGTTGTGCTAAATTGCCCCTTAGTGTTAGTGGGTTAAATATGTGGAGTTATGGGGATAGGGCCTGGGTGGGATTGTTGTCAGTGCAGGATTGAGGGACCGAGTGGCCCCTTCTGTACTGAAGGGATTCTATGATACAATGACTACGAGTAACGATACACCAACTAGAACCTGACTTTGCAAGGAGCAATCCAGCTGGCAGTGCGATTGCTGCACTGCTTCCTCTCGCTGGTTGGCAGAGTCTGTTAAATATCGATTGCGAGGGCTTTGGATGGACTGAGTAAGGATATACTGCTCCTAGTGGCAGGAGGGTTGATAACCGGAGGTCGCACATTCAAGATAATTGGCAAAAAGAGCCGGGGGGGAGATTGAGGACACATTGTTTTAACACAGCCAGCTTTTGTGAGTTGGGATGCCCTGCAGGAAAGGGCAATGGAAGCAGACTCGAGTGTCTCTCTCACAAGGGAATTGGATAAATATGTGAAAGGGAAAACATTTTCTGGACTGTGGTGAGAGAGCAGGATGAGTGCGGCTAATTGGATAACTCTTTCAAAGATCTCAGCCAGATAGCCGCTTTCTGTGCTGTAAGAATTCTTTGATTCCACTGAATGAAAGTCCAATGTATTGATGTAAGTCAGTCAACTGTTCAACTGAAATGGGGCTTTTCACTTATGTTAACTCATCTCTGCTACGTCACGGGTGGAATATCACAGATTCTTTTTATTCTGGCCAACCACAGGCCTTGCACATGCACATACATACACACACACACACAGACACATACACACACACACACAGACACATACACACACACACACAGACACACACACATACACACACATGCACACATACACACACACACACACACACACAGACGCACACACAGACACACACATATGCACACATACGCACACACACGCACACACACACACCAACACACAGACACACACACACATATGCACACTGATGCGCTATCAATAAGGCGAAAGACTACCGATATGCCAATATAAGTGTAGGCTTTTATTCACAACAGAATCAGGAGCAGATCCCAACAAATAACCGACCTGGACTGAACAAGGGGGAGGAGACAGCCACCTTTATACTAGCTGCCGAGGGGAGGAACCAAACTGGAAGGGGATGTTTCCAGGTATGACAAGCACACACAACGGTGGTCCATATAGGACAAAGGCACAACTGAGGTCCACCACACACACATACACACAAAGAACAAAAAACAAAGAAAAATACAGCACAGGAACAGGCCCTTCGGCCCTCCAAGCCTGCGCCGATCATGATGTCTGCCTAAACTAAAACCGTATGCACTTACAGAGTCCGTATCCTTACATTCCCATCCTATTCATCTATTTATCTCGTTGCTCCTTAAATGCCGCTATCGTACCTGCTCCCACCACCTCCCTGGGCAGCACATTCCAGACATTCACCACCCTCTGTGTAAAAAACTTGCCTCGCACATCCCCTCTAAACTTTTCCCCAGGCACCTTAAACCTATATCTCCTGGTACTTGACTTTTCTACCTCAGGAAAAAGCACCTGACTATCCACTCTGTCCATGCCTCTCGTAATCTTGTCAATCTCTATCAGGTCACCCCCTCAACTTCCGTCGCTCCAGTGAGAACAAACAGAGTTTCTCCAACCTCTCCTCATAGCTAATACCCTCCATACCAGGCAACATCCTGGTAAACCTCTTCTGTACCCTCTCCAAAGCCTCCACATCCTTCTGGTAGTGTTGGGACCAGAATTGTACATAATATTCTAAATGAGGTCTAACTAAGGTTCTGTACAGCTGCAGCATGACCTGCCAACACTCAATGCCCCGACTGATGAAGGCAAGCATGCCGTACGCTTTCTTGACTACCCTATCCACGTGCGTTGCCACTTTCAGTGTTTGGTGGACATGCAGGCCCAGATCTTTCTGCCTGTCAATACTCCTGTACCGTATAATTTCTACATGCATTGGATCTTCCAAAATGCATTATCTCAAACCTGTCCGGATTAGACTCCATCTGCCATTTCTCCGCCTAGATTGCCAACCGATCTACACGCATGCACATGTTCAGACAAACATGCATACACATGCACACACACACGCACACTCTCACGCACAAACACACACACGCTCTCACACAGACGCACACACTCTCATGCACAACCACACAAACACACACGCACACACGCAGACACACACACTAAAGGTATTGAAAAAGTTTGAGACTTGTACCACACAGGGCAAAACCCAAGGAACACTTTGGACGCCTGGGCCAGAATCTTACCTCCATTCACACTGGCAGGATTTTCCAATTCCCCCGACGTGAACAGGGATTTGGCTGGCTGCCCGATTCTCCGACCTCGCTGCAGTGGCAGTGTGGCGTCAACAGAGACAACATCGTGCCCCTGGTATTTCTATGGAAATGCCTCTGTTAGGGAGGAGAGCGGAGGTGGCGGGGGGAATGGAGACCATTGCCATGTTTCATAATTTCGCTCCTTGTAAGTCCTGGTGGATTTAATGAGCTGTAGAAATTATTTTGGAGGAGGGTGAGAGGAATAATAATGGTTTATGAGTCAAGCAGCATGATAATGGCCAATTAATCTGTTTTTAGTGATGTTTTTTGAGGGATACATTTGGCCAGAACATCAAAGAGAACTCCTCTGCTCTGTAAAATAGTATCATGGGTTCATTTACCTGAGAGGGCAGACTGTTTAACATCACATCCTAAAGGCACTGTTCTCGACAGGGTGGGAGAACTGCTGAAATCCCTGTCCCCTTCCCATCAGTGAATATTTGAGAAGAAGCTGTGCGTGTGTGTATATGACCGTGCACATGTGTATGTGTATGTGTGCGTGTGTGTGTATGTGTGCATGTGTGTTTGTGTGCGCATGTGTGTGTATGGGCCTGATTTTACCATTTTGAGTCTAAGTGCCGAATCTGGGCGTCAAATAGATCCGCGCCTGGAATCCTCTTTGCAACGCGCCCATACGCGTTTTGCTGGCTCCAGTCCGAACCGCGCTGTGGGTGGAACTTAGCGCTGCTGGACCGATCGGAGCTCTGAACTGCGCATGCGCAGTTCGAAAAAAATCCGAAGCAGTGCGCCCGGGCGTGAAAGAAAAAAACAGCAGAAAGAGCAGGGGTCGGGGGGTTTGGCGGGGGGGGGGGGGGGGGGGGGGGGGGGGGTGGGTGGGGGGGTGGGGGGGTGGACTTGAGAGAATCTTGCAAACTGAAAATAATGTAGCATCTTCTTTGTACTGCCCAATTATCTATGGGAAAGGTAATTAAACTACAGTGTCCTGGTGAGCAATTAGTGACCTGTATAATACATTTGTGATCTGTAACTGGATTGTTGATGCTCAAATGTTCAGAGTCCTGTGGTGAATTTGGAAGAATTGTCCCCATGGTGGAACTTGGTTGGAAATAAGATTCAAGGAGATTACTAAATCTTGTTTTCATCTGAACATTGCACAGAATTAGAGGAATTCCCTTTGGAAAATAATGTCAAAATTAAAATCGCAGGAACTAAAAACCTGACAGTCAAATATTTGGGAAAATATTTCACAATATGGATAGGGGGATTTTTGGTAAAATCGGGCCCTATATGTGTGCATGTGGGCACGTGTCTTTGTGCGCGCATGTGTGTATCTATATGTGCAAGTGTGTGTGAGTGCCCATGTGCATGTGTGTGTTTTTGTGTGTGTACGTGCGTGTGTGCGCTTAACCTCTCAGTGTGTGGATGACTTGACTTACAGCAGCAGGCTTTATTTGAGTTTAAATAAACAAAAAATGATGACTTTTTACACCACTCATCCAAAAATTGAATGTTATTGTGTCCACTCACACATTCACATACAGGAATATACTCGAAGAAAGTACAGTTGAAGAGAATAGTGCACTTTTACAAGTTGTGAAAGTAGAAAAGAATAGTTCCTAATTCACATGGATGTATTGTTTTTCAAGAACTCTGTGCCGTTCTGATGTGAAGTGTCCTTCACATCTTCAGTGAAGTTTAGCTACACTCAGTCCTATGCATCACACCCTAAAGGCGCTGTTATAGACAGGGTGTGTGTTTGGTGGCTGGAAGGTTTACCTGTCCAGTATCTGGTTGGACCCACTGTAAGGTAAAATTTCCCTCTTGCTCTCACTCTCTGATCAGCATTGAGGAGATGGTGGTGTAGCACTAACGATTAGTAACACAGAAGCCTAGGACAATGCTTTATGAATATAGGTTCAAATTCCAGCTGTCAGAATTTAAATTCCATTAATAAATCTGGAATATTAAGCTTATCTCACTAAAGTGTTCCATCGTGTCCATAGGACATGAAAGCAATCATGAACTGTTTATAGATCCAACCTTTTCTTTCTGTCCATTTAGAAATGGAATTCGCTGGACCAAAAACAAGGCTGCTGCAGGTCACTTGATTTGCAAATTGGCTGCAGTTCCGGAATCTTCCAACAGTAATTAAAGGACAAAACTCAACCCTGGCCCCTGTAGAATCTCACACCTATCATTGTGTGAACCCATTACAATCAATTCAACAAGGCAACAGCAGGCAATCTGTCTCCCCAGCCTGTACTCGAAACAAAGAGAGATAAATAATGACACTCATTTTCTGAAATTTTGTTCCCCCCCCCCCTTTGCCACAGGGGTAAATGGCGACGGGGGCAGGAGATCTCACAAGAGACTCAAAACGAGATTCTCGCCAGTGAGACCTCATGACTCGATCATCCTGGCCCCCCCCCCACCCCACTACCCCACCAGTGACATAATGGGGATCCCGGCATGCAGTGATGGGAACTCAATTTAAATGCATTTCAATATCATGTGCGGCCCGCCGTATTGAACCCATCACATTTAGATCTCCTCCCACGCCAATGTGATGCCACATTGGTGAGGTTTACAACAGGCCTGGACCGATATGAACCAGGCAAAGAGAAGCTGTCAGGGGCACACAGGTAGGGACAGTTCTCAGGTGGGGAGAGCGACATGCCCAGACAGCACTGTGGCTGTTCCCTGGCTGGCACTGCCCCCCCCGCACCCCCCCTCCCTGCCCACCCCTCCCCAGCATTGTCCCCTGCACTGCCAGGCCTGGCCCTCTCCCTCCTGAGTGACATGAGTTTCTCTGGAGGGTCTTCTGCCCCTCTCGTGGAGTGTTTTGCCCGTCATTGGCTGGGTCCTGCCACTGTTAATAGGGTTTCCTGGAACCTGCAGCAGGGGCTCACCATCAGGGGGACCGGACGATCACGCCAATGGGAATGGCAGAAAAACTCACCCAATGGCCTTTCATTATTCCAAAGTATTCCTATTTATCCAACTTCCCCAGAGATTTATTTATTTATTTCTTAGTGTCACGAGTAGGCTTGCATTAACACTGCAATGAAGTTACTGTTAAAATTCCCTAGTCGCCACACTCCGGCGCCTGTTCGGGCACACTGAGGGAAAGTTTAGCATGGCCAATGCACCGAACCAGCACGTCATTTGGACTGTGGGAGGAAATTGGAGCACCTGGAGACAACCCACACTGAGAGCATGCAGACTCCGCACAGACAGTGGCCCAAGGCTGGAATCGAACCCGGGTCCCTGGCCTTGTGAAGCAGCGGTGCTAACCACTATGTCACCGTGCCGAGATATCAAAGACTGGATCCTGCAATATTATTCAGCTGGGGTCTTCGCCGGACTATGTTAGGAGGAGTGCCGTCCATTTATTGCAAGTGGTTCAGTAAAAGAACGGGTGAGGAACTTTGGATAGATGAACTAAATGTTTGCATGATTGTATCACCAAATCTCATTTCAGGGTCGTTGCCTTGCCATAATGGACTCCTTCAGTGGGAAGTACATTTTATCGTGAGGGACCATTAAGACTCCTTGCATGGTGGATGTGAGATAATTATGACCTAAGCAAGCGTGATTTACAGCTTTTTATCATGTTTTAATTTAACGCTGATGGTTGAGTTAAGACATCCAATGGAACATTATAGAGAATTATCCAAATAAATCTGATTAACAGGGAGAAATGAACCGAGTGACCTTTTGGTAATGGATTGGGCTCTATCATCACTGTTGCTCACTGAAGTTCAATGCAGTGGAAAACAGCAATAAAGTGTCTATTTAATTTTCGTAGCTGCATAGAGGAGGGGTGAGCTGTGCGTGGCATCTTGCCCGGGGGAAACAGAGAAACCATGCCCAGAAAATGATGGGGAAATTGCCCCACTGCTACGGGAGTGTGACCATCATTATGTTCCCTCGGGGCCCCCTTCTGGGCCGATGATTAGAAATAACTGTGAATAGAATAGAATCCACACAGTGCGGAAGCAGGCCATTCGGCCCATTGAGCCTGCAACGACAACAATCCCTTTTCCCATAACCCCACATATTTACCCTGCCGATCCCCCTGACACTTAGGGGCAGTTTAGCATGGCCAATAAACTTAGCCCGCACATCTTTGGAGTGTGGGAGGAAACTGGAACGCCCGAAGGAAACCCACTGTGTGCCGGCAATGAGCAGCAAAAATTGGAATTCGGAAGATCCGCGACTTCTGGGTCACATCGCATATTGAGTCCCTACTGGCAATCTCAAGGATGGTAAGAGTGGACTCAAGATCCCACCCATAGTCTTACAAAACAATCCCCTAAAAAGACACTCTGCTTGGTCAGGCCTACAAGAAAACACCTTCCAAGCTACATTCCCTTATAGATGCCGAACTATAAAAATCCAGCAATGTAACCCAAGAAAAAAACTGCTGTCACTTTAATAAAGATATATCGCGACGGCCTGTCCAACGTGCTTTCATTCTGCTGTGGAAATCTAAAAAAGAAGCCAGAACAAAACTACTTATTTCAGCCCAAGATTTTTCGGACATGACTGGATGGTTGATTCAAGCTTCCCCTTTGCCCAGCACAGAGCTGTTTTCATCAGGACGTTTCCCCAAACAACCAACATAAGATCAGCTCAACATTTTTCCTCACACATCCCTTTTCCCTTTCATCTTTGATTCCATTAGTCTTCGCACTCCTTTGAACTTACCTTTTCCAAAATATAAAACTTTTTCATGTTTTTCCACTATTCCCACTTTTGGGATTGAATAAAATAAGACCTTCCCTTGTTTATTCACAAAACCTTTGCAAGTTGCCTTTTATTCCCCATTGAAATTTAACTAGTCCCTTTCTATCTCCTAATGCAAATTTCCAAATTACGTATTTACTTATAGAACTCCTTGACCGCAGTTTCATTACAAATTTGTGCATTTGGCACCTTCACTTCTTTCATCCCTCAAATCTTTCAGACAATTGGGGTGGGAATTTACGGCTCACTCGGGCGTGACCAGAAATTCCCGCCCGTGGTCAACGGAGATTTCCATTGTGGGATCCTCGCCCGTGCCGATTCCGTGGCAGGTGAGGTGGTAGAGTTCCGGTAATGGTCCCCATCAACCTTTATCCGACTTAATTAAATCATTGAAACACCCACACGCAGGTACGCAACCTTCTTTACAGAAAATAGCAATATTCCCCCCAGAATACTTTTAAAAATAACATCCATTCTCACACTGCATTATCAATGAAAGGCCCCTAAGTAGTTGAGGCCAAAACGTCTGATTTCAAGAGGGAATTAGCTCTTGGGGCTAAAGGGATCAAGGGATATGGGTGGAGGAAGGGGGGTGGGTGTTAGGGGGGATCAGGATATTGAATTCAGTGATCAGCCATGATCAGCATGAATGGCAGAGCAGGCTCGAAGGGCCGAATGGCCTACTCCTGCTTCTAATTTCTATGTTTCTTGAGACAATTCACACCTCTTTAACCTGTGCTTAATCCTCTCTCCACTCGCATTGTCTGTACCTGTAAAGACTTGATTATCTGTAAAGACTCACGTTCCACCTATTATCTTGCAGTTGGGTCTTTGTACATATATATATATATATGCTATGTTTGTGAAACTTACCTCTCCATTCACCTGATGAAGGAGCAGCGCTCCGAAAGCTCGTGCTACCAAATAACCTGTTGGACTTTAAACTGGTATTGTGAGACTTCTAACTCTGCGACCCCTGTTCAATGCCGGTATCTCCACATTCTGTTTCTATGTGACACAGCAGCGCTGTGAGGCAGCACTGCTAACCAGTGTGCCACTGTGACCAGGTAAAGATGGCAGATTCCCTCCCCATTTCTTAATCCAGATCACCATTTGGGACGTTATAGATATGAGCTGTTATTGTTGATGACGATCGAGTCTTTTGATCCCGGCTGTATTCAAGCTAAAGCTGCAAGGAATACCTTCTGGCTGGCTAACCCATTCCCATCCCCCATCCCGTGTCTCCTTTTGTTTGAACTCAGGAATGTATTTTCCATTAATAGGCACCGGCACTTCCATACCTGGGAATATAACATGTTTTAACAGGCATTACTTGCACCTGAGTTAGAACTGTTAACTCGTTTAATTAAGTGCATTAATCTTGAAACATGCTCCAAAGTCACAAACATCTAATCTGCGTCAGGTAACAGATGGTAATATCTAATTGCATCCAGCCTATTCTGCTCTCCTTCAATTCCCAACCTCTCGCTCTCTCTCTGTCACATTCCTTTCCTATTTTGGAAATTCTACTAAGGCCTGTGCTCCTCTGAAATTTTCAGCATTCTTAACTTCCTTGGTGATGGTGGTGCTCTCCACTTTAGCCTTTGTGGTGTCCCAAACTCCAGGCCTTGGTGGAGGCTACTGCCCTGGGCCTAATTGTTGCCACACCCTTTGTATCTTGGGGTACCCTGCACTTTGATTTTGATTTGATTTATTATTGTCAGGTGTATTGGGATACAGTGAAAATTATTCTTTCTTGCGCACTATATGGACAAAGCATACCATTCATAGAGTACATAGGAGAGAAGGAAAGGGAGAGGGTGCAGAATGTAGTGTTACAATCATTGCTAGGGTGTCAGGAAAGGTCAGCTTGAATAGACCTATGGAAGGTCTATTCAAAAGTCTGATGGCAGTAGGGTAGAAGCTGTTCTTGAGTCGGTTGGTACGTGACCTCAGACTTTTGTATCTTTTTCCCGACGGAAGAAGGTGGAAGAGAGTATATCTGGGGTACGTGAGGTCCTTAATTATGTTGGCTGCTTTTCCAAGGCAGCGGGAAGTGTAGATGGATTCAATGGATGGGAGGCTGCTTTGCGTGATAGACTGGGCTTCGTTCGCCTCCCTTTGTAGTTTCTTGCAGTCCTGGGCAGAGCAGGAGCCATACCAAGCTGTGATACAACCAGAAAGAATGCTTTCTATGGTACATCTGTAAAAGTTGGTGAGAGTCGTAGCGGACATGCCGAATTTCCTTATCCACATTTGATCGGGTGACCAAAGCCTTGGTCAACCAGATAGCCCTTAGGAGGATGGAGAGGTAAAGAGCTTTAGGATGAAAATGCCAGAGCTTTCAACCACTGTGGCTGCAAGTAAGACATCTTGTGGAAATTAGGGCCTTGGGAGGTTGTAGGACTGACTGCCAATAGTGAGGAGATTAAAACTGGAGATGTACTGCAGTTCTTGTCACCATTACAGGATGGATGTGATTGTACAGGAGGGGGCGCAGAAGAGATTCACCAGGATGCTGCCTGGGATGGAACATTTAAGTTATAAAGAGAGTTTGGATAGGCTTGGGTTGTTTTCGTTAGAGCAGAGAAGACTCAGGGGTGACCTGATCGAGGTGTACAAGATTATGAGGGACATGGACAAAATGGATAGGGAGCAGCTGATCCCCTTAGTGTCCGCCATGAGGTGACATAAGTGCAAGGAGAGGAGCAGGAGGTTGAGGGAGGAGGAGAGGAAAAACCTTTTTACCCAGAGGGTGGTGACAGTCTGGAATGCGCTGCCTGGGAGGGTAGTAGAGGCGGGTTGCCTCACATCCTGTAAAAAGTATCTGGATGAGAACTTGGCATGTCATAATATTCAGGGCTATGGGCCACGTGTTGGTAAATGGGATTAGGTGGGAGTTCAGGTGTTTCTAGTGTATCGGTGCCGTTTCAATGGGCCAAAGGGCCTTTTCTGCACTGTATGATTCTATGATTCTATGTGCAGTAGGGCACAATGGGAGGAGGGTAGAGATGGAGGGTTGCAAGTCTGGAGGATGTTATTGGATATTAGCAATAGGGAAAGGGCAAAGAAAGGGCAGATGAATGTAGGAGTGTTATGAGACATGATGCACAGTAATGCTGGCCATGGCGTTCTGGATGGAAGGACTTGTTGCTATTGGAGGAATGGGAAATGATGAGTGTTAGCGCGAGTGGGCGAACACGACCACTTCGGACTCAGAGTCAGGTTCAACAGCGGTACAGCTTTATTAACGTCGACAGAGGTGCAATCAGGACATACAAACAACACTGTCCCGAAAGCACTCTGAAAGCCTGACGCAATGGGCTACAGTTATACTCGAACTTTGACACTTTGTATGATTCAAATGTTAATGTTTTGTTTCCAGTATTTGACTCTGACCATTCTGTGGTTGATGTGTAAATGGTTTGTTTATGATGTTCTGATATGGTCATCCTGTTTAATGGGTTTTTAGGTGCGGAGTTGATGTGTTAAGTCTGGTGATTGCCCAGTCTAGGGAGGTGATAATTGTCTGAGATCTCTGGAGTTTCTTATACAATAGGTGTTTAGTTGGATATCAGGAAGTCTTCCAGGTCTCAGAGACCTTCTGAAGTGTTTGATAAGGGCTTCCTGATATCCTTGGAGCCAATTTAATTAAATGCTAATGTGAGTTCCTGAGTCCTTTCGTCAGCCTTGTTTCTGCATTTTAAAAGACCTGCTTGTCTGTGCACACTTTGTGCCTGGGTGCTGCTTTGTCCTGTTTCATTTATTTGATTTTATTCTGAGAAATATTTATCGAAGGAATCACAGAAATTTGTGTCCGCTTACAATGAGCAATGTTATATTTGGAGAGGTAAGGGCAGGCTGAAGGACATATACTTGAGGGCTTTGCTAAAATAGGTTGAACGCAATTAGGAACAAAGAAACAGGAAGAGGCCATTCAACCTTTCACACTACATTAGACCACAGCTGATCTGAGCCACAATTTCATTTACTTGCCTTCACTACATCATTGGGGATGAAGTGGAAATGGTCGAGAGCTTCAAGTTTTTAGGTGTCCAGATCACCAACAACCTGTCCTGGTCCCCCCATGCCGACACTATAGTTAAGAAAGCCCACCGACGCCTCTACTTTCTCAAAAGACTAAGGAAATTTGGCATGTCAGCTACGACTCTCACCAACTTTTAGAGGTGCACCATAGAAAGCATTCTTTCTGGTTGTATCACAACTTGGTATGGATCCTGCTTGTCCAAGACTGCAAGGACCTACAAAGGGTCATGAACGAAACCCAGTCCATCACTCAAACCAGCCTCCCATCCATTCACTCTGCCTACACTCCCGCTGCCTTGGAAAAGTAACCAGCATAATCAAGGACCCCACGCTCCCCGGACATTCTCTCTTCCACTGTCTTCCATCGGGAAAAAGATACAAAACCCTAAGATTATGTACCAACCCGACTCAAAAACAGCTTCTTCCCTGCTGCCATCAGACTTACGAATAGACCAATCTTACACTAAGTTGATCTTTCTCTACACCCTAGCTATGGCTGTAACAATATATTCTGCACCCTTTCCTTTCCTTCTCTATGAAAGGTATGTTTTTCTGTATAGTGCGCAAGAAACAATACTTTTCACTTTGTACTAATACAAAGTGTGAGTGTGAGATATTGCACTTTGGAAGGACAAACCAAAGAAGAACGTACAGGGTAAATGGTAGGACTCTGAAGAGTGCAGTTGAACAGAGGGATCTGGGAATACAGGTACAGAATTCCCTAAAAGTGACGTCACAGCTGGATAGGGTCGTAAAGAGTGCCTTTGGTACATTGGCCTTTATAAATCGGAGTATCGAGTATAAAAGTTGGAGTGTAATGGTAAGGTTATATAAGGCATTGGTGAAGTCGAATTTGGAGTATTGTGTACAGTTTTGGTCACCTAGTTACAGGAAGGATGTAAATAAGGTTGAAAGAGTGCAGAGAAGGTTCACAAGGATGTTGCCGGGACTCGAGAAGCTGAGTTACAGAGAGAGATTGAATAGGTTGGGACTTTATTCCCTGGAGCGTAGAAGATTGAGGGGAGATTTGATAGAGGTGTATAAGATTTTGATGGGTATAGATAGAGTGAATGCAAGCAGGCTTTTTCCGCTGAGGCTAGGGGAGAAAAAAACCAGAGGGCATGGGTTAAGGGTGAAAGGAGAAAAGTTTAAAGGGAATATTAGGGGGGGGCTTCTTCACGCAGAGAGTGGTGGGAGTGTGGAATGAGCTGCCGGATAAAGTGGTAAGTGCGGGGTCACTTTTAACATTTAAGAAAAACTTGGGCGGGTTCATGGATGAGAGGGGTGTGGAGGGATATGGTCCAAGTGCAGGTCAGTGGGACTAGGCATAAAATGGTTCGGCACAGACAAGAAGGGCCAAAAGGCCTGTTTCTGAGCTGTAATTTTCAATGGTTCTATGGTTCTATGGTTCTAATACATGTGACAATAATAAATCAAATCAAATCCATAAATAAAAATAAATAAAAACAAATTACTGCGGATGCTGGAATCCGAAACCAACAAGAGAAAATGCTGGAAAATCTCAGCAGGTCTGGCAGCATCTGTAAGGAGAGAAAGGAGCTGACGTTTCGAGTCCAGATGATCCTTTGTCAAAGCTGAAAGGCATTGAAAGTGAGAGATATTTATACTGCAGGGGGAGGGAATGAAAGATGAATCACAGCCACAGAAACCAGGGGAAAAGGCTGCTAATGGCAGTCCACAGAGAGAATAAAGAGTGTAAATGGCCAAACAGCAGAGAAGCTGTAAGCTGTGAAAGATGGAGATGGTGGGAGGCGGTGGGGGTGGAAAAGATGGGACAGAGGTAGTATGTAGAAAAGGGGAAGCGGGGAGAGAAAAGGTAAGGGAAGGGGGATGACGTAGGGGAAAAGAGTGGGGGGGGGAAAGAAAAATGAGGAAAGACAATAAAGAAATAAAAGGTAGAGAACAGTAAAAAATTATATAAAATAGAATGAAAACAAAAGAGGTCGAGGTGGAGTAGAGCAAATTGTCTGAAGTTGTTGAATTTGATGTTGAGACGGGAAGGCTGCAAAGTGCCTAGCCGGAAGATGAGATGCTGCTCATTTTGGTAGAAATAATGTAGGGAGGAGCTATACGATAAATGGAAGAACCATAAAGGGTGTAGATACGCAGAGGGACCTGGGTGTGCAAGTCCACAGATCCTTGAAGGTGACGTCACAGGTGGAGAAGGTGGTGAAGAAGGCATATGGCATGCTTGCCTTTATAGGACGGGGCATAGAGTATAGAAGTTGGGGTCTGATGTTGCAGATGTATAGAACGTTGGTTCGGCCGCATTTGGAATACTGCATCCAGTTCTGGTCACCACACTACCAGAAGGACGTGGAGGCTTTGGAGAGAGTGCAGAGGAGGTTTACCAGGATGTTACCTGGTATGGAGGGGCTTAGTTATGAGGAGAGATTGGGTAAACTGGGGTTGTTCTCACTGGAAAGACAGAGGATGAGGGGAGACTTAATAGAGGTGTATAAAATTATGAAAGGCATAGATAGGGTGAACGGTGGGAAGCTTTTTCCCAGGTCAGTGGTGACGTTCACGAGGGGTCATAGGTTCAAGGTGAAGGGGGGGGGAGGTTAACACAGATGTCAGAAGGACATATTTTACACAGAGGATGGTGGGGGACTGGAATGCGCTGCCAGGCAAGGTGGTGGAGGCGGACACACTGGGAACGTTTAAGACTTATCTAGATAGCCATATGAACATAGTGGGAATGGAGGGATACAAAAGAATGGTCTAGTTTGGACCAGGGAGCAGCACGGGCTTGGAGGGCCGAAGGGCCTGTTCCTGTGCAGTATTGTTCTTTGTTCTTTGCTCTTTGTTCTTTTGTCCTCCAGTTTGCGTTGAGCTTCACTGGAACATTACAGCAGGCCAAGGACAGTCATGTGGGCATGGGAGCAGGATTGTGTGTTAAAATGGCAAGCAACCGGAAGGTCAGGGTCCTGATTGTGCACAGACCGAAGGTGCTCAGCAAAGCGATCACCCAGTCCACGCTCGGTCTCTCCGATATAGAGGAGACCGCATTGGGAGCAGCGAATGCAATAGACCAAATTGAAAGAGGTGCAAGTGAAACACTGCTTAACCTGGAATGAGTGTTTTGGACCTTGGATGGTGAGCATAGAAGCGTTAAAGGGGCAGGTGTTACACCTTCTGCCATTGCATGGGAAGGTGCCATGAGTGACGGGAGAGGTGTTGGGTATAGTGGAGGAGTGGACTCGGTTATCCCGGAGGGAACGGTCTCTGCAGAATGCTGTCAGAGGGAGTGAAGGGAAGATGTGTTTGGTGGTGGCATCACGCTGGAGTTGGTGAAAATGGCGGAGGATTATGCTTTGCATGCGGAGGCTGGCAGGGTGAAATGTGAGAATGAGGGGGACTCTATCCTTGTTCTGGGAGGGAGGGGAAGGGGTGAGGGTCATGGCGCGGGAGATGGACCGCTTGCTGCTGAGGGCCCTGTCGACAACTGTAGATGGGAATCCACAATTGAGGAAAAAGGAGCACATATTAGAAGCACCACTTTGGAAAGTGGCATCATCGGAACAAATGCGACGGAGGCGAAGGAGCTGAGAGAAAGGGATGGAATCCTTACAGGATGTAGCGTGTGAAGGGCTGTAGTCCAGATAGCTGTGGGAGTCAGTGGGCTTGTAATGAATATTGGTAGATAGCCTGTTGCCGGAAATGGAGACAGAAAGGTCAAATTCATATTCCTTTACCTAACAAGAATTCCCCTCCAACTCAATTTTCAAGTTTGTTGATGACACCACCTTAGTGGGTTGGACCACAAACAATGTCGAGAGAGAGTACAGGAATGAGAGAATCTGGTGAGCTGGTTTGGCAACAATAATCTTTCCCTCAATGTCAACAAAATGAAGGAGATTGTCATCGACTTCAGGAAAGGCAATGGAGGACTTGCCCTTGTCTACATCAATGGGAACAAAGTAGAAATGGTCGACAGCTTCAAGTTTTTAGGTGTCCAGCTCCAACAACCTGCCCTGGTCCCCCCATGCTGACACTATAGTTAAGAAAGCCCACCAATGCCTCTACTTTCTCAGAAGACTGAGGAAATTTAACATTACATTCTGCACTCTGTCCTTTCCTTCTCTATGTACGACATGCTTTGTCCGTATAGTGCGCAAGGAACAATACTTTTCACTGTATACCAATACATGTGACAATAATAAATCAAATCATAATAAAAACAAATCAAATAACCTTGTTGAAGTTGTATAAGAAATTGGTAAGGCCACACTTGGAAGAATGTGCACAGTTCTGGTCACCCTATTATAGAAAGGATATTATTAAACAAGAAAGAGTGCAGAAAAGATTTACTAGGATGCTACCGGGACTTGATGGTTTGAGTTACAAGGAGAGGCTGGATAGACTGGGACTTTTTCTCTGGTGTGTAGGAGGCTGAAGGGTGATCTTATAGAGGTCTATAAAATAACAAGGGGCAAAGATCAGCTAGATAGTCAATATCTTTCCCCAAAGGTAGGGGAGTCTAAAATTAGAGGGCATAGGTTTAAAGTGAGAGGGGAGAGATACAAAGTGTCCTGAGGGACAGTTTTTTCACACAGAGGGTGGTGAGTGTCTGGAACAAGCTGCCAGAGGTAGTAGTAAAGGCGGGTACAATTTGATCTTTTAAAAAGCATTTCGACAGTTACAGGGGTAAGATGGATAGAGAGGGATATGGGCCAAACGCGGGCAACTGGGACTAGCTTAGGGGTTGTCGGCATGGACAAGTTGGGCCGAAGGGCCTGTTTCCATGTTGCAAACCTCTATGACTCTATAATCTATAGGTTCCACTTCCAGTCGATGTTACTATTGGATAGAAAGGTACCAAAGTAGTACCCTGGCTCAAAGGATTGTAACTTTTACTTATTCTTTAAAAAATGTGGATGAAAAGAGTCCAGGTCAGTCAATTTGCTTTTAACTACAAAAAAATGTTTTATTAAATATGAAAAATTTGATTATGATACAATAATCCTTCATTCCCACTTACCTTCACAAATGTACGCAGATTTTAAGAACAATACAGGTCACAAAATACAGCTTATTCTATTATATACTAAGTAAATACACAGTCTTTGTAAACCAACAGACCAACTGTGGTCAGACACACCGCATTCTGAAGCCAAGTGGCCACTAAATATAACTTTCTTCTCAAATTCCCCCCAGGTGATTATCAGACAAATGTTTCCAAACTCACTCTTGAAAAGGCCCACCTGAGAATTTTCCTCCAAACAATGCTTTCTTGCAGCCTTTTTCAGTGAGGATCCACCTCCAAGATTTTCAACTCTCCTTTCATTTGACAAGGTGCCGCATCAAAGACTGCTACATAAAATAAAGGTGCACAGTGTTACGGGTAATGTATTAGCATGGATAGAGGATTGGTTAACTAACAGAAAGAAAAGAGTGAGGGTAAATGGGTGTTTTTCTGGTTGGCGATCAGTGACTAGTGGTGTGCCTCAGGGATCAGTGTTGGGACCGCAATTGTTTACGATTTACACAGATGATTTGGAGTTGGGGACCAAGTGTAGTGTGTCAAAATTCGCAGATGACACTAAGATGGGTGGAAGAGCAAAGTGTGCAGAGGACGCTGAAAGTCTGCAAAGGAATATAGATAATCTAAGTGAGTGGGCAGATGGAGTCTAATGTTGGTAAATGTTAGGTCATCCATTTTGGTAGGAATAACAGCAAAATGGACTATTATTTAAATAGTAAAAAATTTCAGCATGCTGCTGTGCAGAGGGACCTGGGTGTCCTTGTGCAGGAATCTCAAGGAGTTGGTTTGCAGCATGCAGCAGGTAATTAAGGCGGCAAATGGAATTTTGTCCTTCATTGCTAGAGGGATGGAATTTGAAAACAGCGAGATTACGTTGCAGCTGTATAAGGTGCTGGTGAGGCCACACCTGGAGTACTGTGTACAGTTTTGGTCTCCTTACTTGAGAAAGGATATACTGGCACTGGAGGAGGTGCAGAGGAGATTCACTAGGTTGATTCCGGAGTTGAGAGGGTTGGCTTATGAGGAGAGACTGGGTAGACTGGGGCTATACTCATTGGAATTCAGAAGAATGAGGGGAGATCTTATAGAAACATATAAGATTATGAAGGAAATAGATAAGATAGAAGCAGGGAAGTTGTTTCCACTGGCGGGTGAAGCTAGAACTAGGGGGCATAGCCTCAAAATAAGGGGAAGCAGATTTAGGACTGAGTTGAGGAGGAACTTCTTCACACAAAGGGTTGTAAATCTGTGGAATTCCCTGCCCAGTGAGGCAGTTGAGGCTACCTCAGTGAATGTTTTTAAGGCAAAGATAGATAAATTTTTGAACAGTAAAAGAATTAAGGGTTATGGTGAGCGAGCGGGTAAGTGGAGCTGAGTCCACAAAAAGATCAGCCATGATCTTATTGAATGGCAGAGCAGGTTCGAGGAGCCAGATTGCCTACTCCTGCTCCTAGTTCTTATGTTCTTATGTTCAGTATTCCTTTACCTTGAATCACGACGTGCATTCAAACTCGCACGCAATCTCTCAGGAACGCATCAACCAATGGTGCACAATTGCTGTACCAAGGTCGGCAACCTTAGGATTGCTTAGGATTGTTTTCTCTGTACCACAGTGGTAAGCACTGCTGCCTCACAACACCAGGAACCTGGGTTCTATTCCAGCCTTGGGTGACTGTCTGTGCTGGATTTTCCAGCTGCGCTGTCCCCAAGACTGGAAAGTCCCGCCCGAGGTCAATGTGCCTTTGCATGATCCGTGTCGCGCCCCCCACTACGATTCTTGTGGCTGGCAGGACGGGAAAAATCTTCCCATTGTGTGGAGTTTGCACGACCTCCCTGTGTCTGCATGTGTTTCCTCTGGGTGCTCCGGTTTCCTCCCACAGTCCAAAGGTGTGCATGTTAGGTGGATTGGCCATGCTAAATTTCCCCTTAGTGTCCCAAGGCGGCACGGTAGCGCAGTGGTTAGCACTGCTGCTTCACAGCTCCAGGGTCCCGGGTTCGATTCCCGGCTCGGGTCACTGTCTGTGTGGAGTTTGCACGTTCTCCTCGTGTCTGCCTGGGTTTCCTCCTGGTGCTCCGGTTTCCTCCCACAGTCCAAAGATGTGCGGGTTAGGTTGATTGGCCAGGTTAAAAATTGCCCCTTAGAATCCTAAAATGTGTAGGTTAGAGGGATTAGTGGGTAAATATGTGGGGGTAGGGCCTGGGTGGGATTGTGGTCGGTGCAGACTCGATGGGCCAAATGGCCTCCTTCTGCACTGGGGGGATTCTAAAATGTGTAGATTATGGGGATTAACAGGGTAAATGCTGAGGGATAGGGCAGAGGGTGGGCCTGAGTAAGATGCTCTGTCGGAGAGTCAGTGCAGACTTGATGGACCGAATGGATTCCACTAGGTCTGCACATTTCAGCTCTCTCTTTAACTTCAACGAACAATACCTTGTTCAAATTCCAGTTCCTCTTTTATACCCCTTTGACTGTAACCTTCCTGGAACTTGCCTTTTCATTCCTTGGTTGCTAGAACAAGCTGTTCTTTAATTTCTGAGACTCGCTTTCTTGTCATTGTTGCATTGTTCTGCTTCTGCTCCTGGCAGACCTGCCTTCTCTTTCACTGCCTCGCCTCAATGCCTTGGGTCCAGTTAAAATTAAACTCAGAATTTTAACTTAAAAGGTGGCTCCTGGTTGCTAAGCAGCTGCTCAGTCCCTTTCTCATCTCTGTTTGAATCAGAGAATTCCTGCAGCAGGAGGCCGTTTGGCCATCGGGACCGCACCAACTCTCCGATAGAGCATCCCAGCCAGGCCCCATGCACCTAACCCCAAGTATTTACCCTGCTAATCTCCCTAACCTGTAGAATCCCATTGAATCATAGAATCCCTACAGTACAGAATGAGGCCATTCAGCCCATCGAGTCTGCACTGACCGCAATCCCACCCAGGCCCTATTCCCGTAACCCCACACATTTACCCTGCTAATCCTCGGACATTAAGGGTCAATTTAGCACAGCCAATCAACCTAATCTGCACATCTTTGGACTGTGGGAGGAAACCGGAGCACCCGGAGGAAACTCACGCAGACACGAGGAGAATGTGCAGACTCCACACAGACAGTGACCAAGGCCGGAATCGAACCTGGGTCCCTGACGCTGTGAGGCAGCAATGCTAACCACTGTGCCATCGTGCCCTATACATCTTAGGAGTTTGCACCAACTCTCTGCAAGAGGATCTTACCCAGGTCCACAACACCTCTGCCCTGTCCCCATAGCCCTGCACATTTACCATGGCCAATCTACCTAACCTGACACTGCTCAACATATACACAGAAGAGACTCCCGGATTGGGCAGGCAATTGTTACCTCAATCAGGGAGCTCATTCTCCAAGAGGCCAACTTCATGGGTCTCGTTGGGGTCATCACACATCAAATCCCTATAGTGCAGAAAGAGGCCATTTGGCCCATCGAGTCTGCACCGACTCAGCATCTTACCCAGGTCCACATTAAGGGGCACTTTACCAAGGCCAATCCTCACCCGCACATCTTTGGACTGCCGGAGCACACAGATGAAACCCACGCAGACACGGAGATAACGTGCAGACTTCGCACAGACAATGACCCAAGGCCGGAATTGAATCTGGGCCCTGGCACTGTGAGGCAGCAGTGCTAACCACTGTGCCACCGTGACGCTTGCTTTTCACATCATAAACTCTCAGATCACAATACAGACACAGTCTGAAATGAAACAAAAACCCCCATACATGCAAACACCTCCCTTTAACACAAATCTAACTGGAGCCTCAGCGTTTCTTACACAAACACACTGAATTAAACTCACTTATATCTGCCCTTATTTCGAATATCCAACAGCACAAACATAGCTGACTTAAAACTACCTCTGCTTCCTGACACTATCATTCTCAAGTTTGAAAAATACAATTGCCCTCACATCCACAGCTTTTGAAATAATTTCTTCCACTCTTTGTTTAAAAAAGGGACGGCACGGTGGCACAGTGGTTATCACTGCTGCCTCACAGCGCCAGGGACCTGGGTTCAATTCCCAGTGTGGAGTCTGCACGTTCTCCCTGCGTCTGCGTGGGTTTCCTCCGGGTGCTCCAGTTTCCTCCCACAGTCTGAAAGACGTGCTGGTTAGGTGGATTGGCCATGCTAAATTCTCCCTCAGTGTACCCGAACAGGCACCGGAGTGTGGCGACCAGGAGATCTTCACATTAACTCCGTTGCAGTGTGAATGTAAGCCTACTTGTAGCAATAACAAATTGTAATAGAAAAAACTTCTTGACATAGCTAAATATTATTTGATTTGATTTATTAATGTCACAGGTATTAGCATAAAGTGTAAATTATTGTTTCTTGCACGGTGTACAGACAAAGCATACCGTTCATAGAGAAGGAAAGGAGAGAGTGCAGAATGTAGTGTTACAGTCATAGCTAGGGTGTGCAGAAAGACAAACTTCATGTGAGGTAGGTCCATTCAAAAGTCTGACAGCAACAGGGAAGAAGCTGTTCTTGAGTCGGTTGGTACTTGACCTCAGACTTTTGCATCTGGTCCTTTGAGCTGGTGCTGATTCTCTGCCAGGGCAATTTAACTAATCCCCTCCTTTCCCCTCTCCCCAAAGCCTGCAATCCTTTCCCCCTCGACTGCTTATCCAAATCCCCTTTGGAAAGGCAAGATTGAACTTACCTCCACCAGCCTATTGGGCAGTGCCAGATCCTAACCACTCGCTGCGTTTTGCCATCATCTTAAATCTGTAAATAGATTTCCTCTGATGGTATTCAGTAAGGCGGGATCACACAGACCCCTGGGAGAAGGTGGAAGAGAGAATGTCCGGGATGTGTGGGGTCCTTAATTATGCTGGCTGCTTTGGCGAGGCAGCGGGAAGTGTAGACAGAGTCAATGGATGGGAGACTGGATTGCGTGATGGATTGGGCTACATTCATGACTTTTTGTAGTTTCTTGCACTCTTGGGTAGAGCAGGAGCCATACCAAGCTGTGATTTAACCAGAAAGAATGCTTTCTATAGTGCATCTGTAAAAGTTGGTGAGAGTCGGAGTTGACATGCCAAATTTCCTTAGCCTTCTGAGAAAGTAGAAGTGTTGGTGGGCTTTCTAAACTATAGTGTTGGCATGGGGGGACCAGGACAGGTTGTTGGTGATCTGGACACCTAAAAATGTGAAGCTCTCAGCCTTTTCTACTTTGTCCCCATTGATGTAGACAGGGGAATGTTCTCCTCTACACTTCCTGAAGTCAATGACAATCTCTTTCATTTTGTTGACATTGAGGGAGAGATTATTGTCACCACACCAGTTCACCAGATTCTCTAGCTCATTCTTGTACTTTGTTTCATTATTGTTTGAGATCCGACCCACTATGGTGGTGTCGTCAGCAAACTTGAAAATCGAGTTGGAGGGGAATTTGGCCGCACAGTCAGAGGTGTATAAGGAGTATAGTAGGGGGCTGAGAACACAGCCTTGTGGGGCACCGGTGTTGAGGATGATCGTGGAGGAGGTGTTGGTGCCTATCCTTACTGATTGTGGTCTGTGGGTTAGGAAGTTCAGGATCCAGTCACAGAGGGAAGAGCCAAGGCCCAGGCCACGGAGTTTGGAGATGAGTTTCGTTGGAATAATGGTGTTGAAGGCTGAGCTGTAGTCAATAAATAGGAGTCTGACATAGTCCTTGTTATCCAGGTGTTCCAGGGTTGAATGCAGGGCCAGGGCAATGGCGTCTGCTGTGGGCCTGTTGTGGCAATAGGCGAACTGTGGTGGATCCGGGTAGTCCGGGAGGCTGGGATTGATTCGTGCCACGACTAACCTTTCGAAGCACTTCATAATGATGAATGTCAGAGCCACCGGTCGATAGTCATTAAGGCACGCTGCTTGGCTTTTCTTTGGTACCGGGATGATGGTCATCTTCTTGAAGCAGATAGGGACCTCAGATTGTTGTAAAGAGAGGTTGAAGATGTCTGTGAATATCCCGCCAGCTGATCCACGCAGGATCTGAGTGCTCGTCTGGGTATCCCATCTGGTAGTCATGATGTGAAGATGCCGGCGTTGGACTGGAGTGAACACAGTAAGGGTTTTCACAACACCAGGTTAAAGTCCAACAGGTTTATTTGGTAGCAAATGCCATTAGCTTTCGGAGCGCTGCTCCTTCGTCAAATGGAGTGGAAATCTGAGTGGAAATTTCCACTCCATCTGACGAAGGAGCAGCGCTCCGAAAGCTAATGGTATTTGCTACCAAATAAACCTGTTGGACTTTAACCTGGTGTTGTTAAAACTCTTGCTGTATCCCATCTGGGCCAGTTGCTTTCCGTGGGTTGACCTTCGAGGAGGCTGCTCTGACATCTGCAATGGTGACCCCAGATACAGGTTCATCCAGGACTTCCAGGGTGGAGGGCATGCTCTCGCTGACCTCTTGTTCAAAATGTGCATAGAATGCATTGAGCTCATCAGAGAGGGGTGCGTTGGAGCCGGCAATTTTACATGCCTTATCTTGTAGCCTTCATTTTGTATGTCTTGCAGACCTTGCCATAGTCGGTGGGGGTCCATGTGGTCCCTGCTTTACTGAATGCCATCAGAGGAAATCTATTTACAGATTTAAGATGATGGCAAAAGGCAGCCAGTGGTCAGGATCTGGCACTACTCAATAGGCTGGTGGAGGTAAGTTCAATCTTACCTTTCCAAAGGGGATTTGGATAAGCAGTTGAGGGGGGAAAAGGATTCCAGGGCTTTGGGGAGAGGGAAAAGGAGTGGGATTAGTTAAATTGCCCTGGCAGAGAATCAGCACCAACTCAAAGGGCCAAATGACTTTCTTCTGTGCTGCGACTATCCTATGATTCTACGACCTACTCTATTAAAATCTTAAAATCATAAAATCCTGCAGTGCAGAAGGAGGCCATTCGGCCCATCGAGTCTGCACTGATCACCATCCCACCCAGACCCCATTCCCGTAACCCCACGTATTTACCCTGCTAATCCCCCTGACACTAAGGGGCAATTTAGCAAGGCCAATCCTAACCTGCACATCTTTGGGCTGTGGAAGGAAACCGGAGCACCTGAAGGAAACCCACACAGACACGGGGAGAATGTACAGACCCGAGACCGGAATTGAACCCAGATCCCTGGCACTGTGACGCAGCAGTGCTAACCACTGTGCCGCCTTGCCTGGCAGCATGCTTTTGATAAAGAGATGATTATGCCACAAAGCTGTGCATAAATAAGATCTCCAAGGATAATAAAAGTTGCAATAACTACTGCAGCACTTCATCTTGCCCAGAACCGAAGATAAATCAACTGAAGCCATAATATTAATGCAATAAAGGACACATATCCATGTTAAACACTGTAGTAAATATTTGGTGATTTAAGCAGTGTTCCTTCACCCATGCTTCAGTGTCTGTTGAAAGGGAAAGAAAAGTTTTGAATAATTTACTAATCCAACATTATCCTGTCCCTTTTGTTTCAGAGACTGTCACGTACGTGAAAACAATTTATCGATTCATTAGGAGAAACAAGCTTGTGATATTGAAACTCTCAATCAACCATGAAGAATCTACAAAGAGATTAATGCGTGCCCTGGAGTTGTGCAAGGCTAGAATCTAATGGTACATCATTGGTGGCCATGCATTTAGCTGTCTAGGTGCTAAGAATTCCTTCTGTAAAACTCTCGTCCTCTCCACCTCTCTCTCCTCCTTTGAGAAATTACTTAAAGCCTCCCTCTTTGAGCAGTATAATTAAGAAAGCTCACCAATACCTTTACTTTCTCAGGAGGCTAAGGAAATTTGACATGTCTGCTACGTCTCTCACCAATTATTGCAGTGGCATTATAGAAAGCATCCTTTCTGGTTGTATCACAGCTTGGTATGGCTCCTGCCCTGACCAAGACTGCAAGAAACTACAAAGGGTTGTGAACATAGCCCAGTCCATCATGCAAACCAGCCTCCCATCCATTGACTCTGTCTACACTTCCCGCTGCCTCGGCAAAGCAGCCAGCATAATTAAGAACTCCATGCACCCTGGACATTCTCTCTCCCACCTTCTTCTGTCGGGAAAAAGATACAAAAGTCTGTAGTCACGTACCAATCGACTCAAGAACAGCTTCTTCCCTGCTGCCATCAGACCTTTGAATGGACCTACCTTATATTAAGCTGATCTTTCTCTACACCCGAGCTATAACTGTAATACTACATTCTGTACTCTCTCCTTTCCTTCTCCCCTATGTACTCTATGAACGGTCTGCTTTGTCTGTGTAGCGCGCAAGAAACAATACTTTTCATGTATGTTAATACATGTGACAATAATAAATCAAATCAAATTCTTTCTCACGACATCTTGCATAAACGCTGCAGAGGATGGGATTGCTGGGGGTCTCTTAAATATATAACAGCTTAAATCGTCAAATATTTACAATGGTGTTTAACATGGATATGTATCCTTTATATTTGACAATAGTGGAAATGGATTATATGCCATCCAGGCCTGCCCTGCCCCGATGTGTAAAACACCCGGGTTCATCATCAACCAGGTCGTGGCCGGAAGATTTGACATGTTTCTCCGCCTGTCTCCACAGTGGGAAATGCTCCACATTTCCACTCCGACATCATGGAACCCGGTGTCGAATTGGGAGAATTCTGCCTTCTGTATCATGGGCCTGGCACAGTAGCGTAGTGGTTCTACTCCTGGTGAGTGTGAGTGAGTGTGGGGAGTGTGACTGTGGGAGTGTGGGAGAGTGAGTGAGTGAGCAAGTGTGAGAGAGAGAGTGAGTGAGTGTGAGGAGTGTGAGTGTGGGAGAGTGAGTGAGTGAATGTGGGAGAGTGAGTGAGTGAGTAAGTGAGTGAGTGAGAGACAGTGAGTGTGGGGGGTGTGAGTGTGAGTGTGGGAGAGTGAGTGAGTGAGCGAGGGTGAGAGAGTGAGTGAGTGTGAGGAGTGTGAGTGCGGAAGAGTGAGTGAGTGAGTGTGGGAGAGTGAATGAGTAAGTGAGTGAGAGACAGTGAATGTGGGGGGTGTGAATGTGGGAAAGTGAGTGAGTGAGTGTGGGAAATTGAGTGAGTATAGGAGAATGAGTGAGTGAGCGAGTGTGGGAGAGAAAGTGAGTGTGGGTGGGTGAGTGTGGGAGAGAGAGTGAGTGAGTGAGTGTGTGAGAGAGAGAGTGAGTGAGTGATTGAGTGAATGTGTGAGAGAGAGAGTGAATGAGTGTGGAAGAAAGAGTGAATGAATGAGTGTATGAGAGAGTGAGTGACTGACTGAGTGAGTGAGTGCGGGAAATATATGTGTGGTTGACTCACTCAATCTGAGGGTCCTTATCCACCCTCGCTCCCACACACCAACACCCAATCGTACAGCGAGTGAAGGTGAGTGAGTGAGCATTAAGAGAATGGGGTTGAGCCAAACACACACACTCTGTCCCCCTCACACTCTAATTACGATCTTTATTAATTGCTCTTTTTTTAAATGATCAATTTCTCATTTTATTTTTGCACAGCAAGTTGTCCCTTTCCTTCATACCTAACTTTATTTTGAAAATCATATTTAATGCGGTGCCAAATCTCTTCTAAGGAAAGGATATCTTTCTTTTGGCAGGAGTTAGTGCCTCAGGTGTGGTATCACCAAGGTCCAACACGATTGGAGCAAGACTTCCAAACTCTTTATACTCTAATGCTTTTGTAAGACTTCTAACGTGTCATTTATCTTCCAAATGACTTGTTATGCCTGCATATTAACGAGCTGTGAATCTTGTGAAGGGACACACAAATCCCTCTGAATACCAATATTGCCTACTCTCTCACAAGAACACCTGAAAGAAAATGGCAGTTCAGAAGGTTGCCCATGTTTGGTTAATAGGGTCAGAATGGAAAAGTTGGAGTCATAAAATAGCAGATGGGTTTACTTAAAATAAAAACAAAAAGTGCTGGTGTAATGACCTCAACCAGGTCAATGAGTTTGGTCTCTTGGAATATGAGCTCCCTGATTGAGGTAATGGTTACCTGTTCAATCAGGGAGTCTCACCTGTGTATATAATGAGAACTACTGACATTCTGGTGTTTGTACTTGGAACACTCATAGGAGTGGAATTGAGTTTGTAAATGGTGTGAGAAGAAATTTAAGTTTATTTTATTGATTTATTAGTGTCACAAGTAGGCTTACATTAACACTGCAATGAAGTTACTGTGAAAATCCCCTAGTCGCCATACTCCGGCGCCTGTTCGGGTACACTGAGGGAGAATTTAGCCTGGTGAATGCACCTAACAGCACCTCTTTTCGGACTGTGAGAGGAAACCGGAGTACCCAAAGGAAACCCACGTAGATACGAGGAGAACATGCAGACTCCACACAGTCAATGACCCAAGTCGGGAATCGAACCTGGGTCCCTAGTGCTGTGAGGCAGAAGTGCTAACCACTGTGCCACAGTGCTGCCCAATTTAGAATCACTTGGGATTAAAAGACTAACAGATCAGAGAGAATAGAGTATAGAAAAAGTCACAAAGTGCCTGGAATATAGTTTACAAAGGTACTCTTTATATAGAGACACATATAACTACTGTTAGAGAATTTCGACATGTGTTTCTGAATATTCTGTATTAAAAGCATATATCTTGGTCAATGGCACAATGTTCTGAGGCATGATGGGACGTAGTCAAGTAAAAAGAACCACATTCCTTGGAACAATGCAGCTACTGAGTGAAGGGAAAAGCAACTCTTATCAGTGTGGACCCCAAGCAGTGCAAGAGATCCCAGACAGTTAATGAATAGAACACACATTCCACCCAATAAGAAAGGGTCAGGTGACTGTTAAAGACTTCCAAAGTCCACAAACTCACATCGTCCCATGTAATTGGTCAAGGTAAATAATCCGTATTAATAATGGTCGGCTCATACTCAGCTGGGGTGAGCAGAAGGGCAGGAAAATGACGATTGAAAATTGTATAATTGTAATACTGAGTGTGATGTAATTTCAGAGTGATATGGAACTGCCCCAAATCTCTCTCCTTTGTATGTTGACCAGGCCTGGAATACTGTCTCCGCGAGTCTTTATGTTAGCTGAGCTGTATTTAAGTGAAAACCAGTTTAATACTTAGTCTCTGAGAAACTCTCCTACAGAAGATCTCATGTTGAGATCAAAAAGGAGGAGGTATTGGGGTTCTTGAGAAACATTAAGGTAGACAAGTCCCCAGGGCCTGATGGGATATACCCCAGAATACTGAGAGGGACAAGGGAGGAAATTGCTGGGGCCTTGAGAGAAATATTTGCACCCTCACTGGCTACAGGGGAGGTACACACAGTAAGAAGTTTAACAACACCAGATTAAAGTCCAACAGGTTAATTTGGTAGCAAAAGCCACACAAGCTTTCGGAGCTCCAAGCCCCTTCTTCAGGTGAGTGGGAATTCTGTTCACAAACAGGGCATATAAAGACACAGACTCAATTTACATGAATAATGGTTGGAATGCGAATACTTACAGCTAATCAAGTCTTTAAGATACAAACAACGTGAATGGAGAGAGCATCAAGACAGGCTAAAAAGATGTGTATTGTCTCCAGACAGGACAGCCAGTGAAACTCTGCAGGTCCAGGCAGGCTGTGGAGATTACAAATAGTGTGGCATGAACCCAATATCCCGGTTGAGGCCGTCTTCATGTGTGCGGAACTTGGCTATCAGTTTCTGCTCAGCGACTCTGTGCCGTCATGTGTCGTGAAGGCCGCCTTGGAGAACGCTTACCCGAATATCAGAGGCCGAATGCCCGTGACCGCTGAAGTGCTCCCTGGTGATTGTCGAGCGGTGTTCATTCATCCGTTGTCGCAGCGTCCGCATGGTCTCCCCAATGTACCATGCCTCGGGACATCCTTTCCTGCAGCGTATCAGGTAGACAACGTTGGCCCAGTTGCAAGAACATGTACCGTGTACCTGGTGGATGGTGTTCTCACGTGAGATGATGGCCTCTGTGTCGATGATCCGGCATGTCTTGCAGAGGTTGCTGTGGCAGGGTTGTGTGGTGTCGTGGTCACTGTTCTCCTGAAGGTTGGGTAGTTTGCTATGGACAATGGTCTGTTTGAGGTTGTGCGGTTGTTTGAAGGCAAGAAGTGGGGGTGTGGGGATGGCCTTGGCGAGATGTGGGGATGGCCTTGGCCTTGACAAGCTCCGAAAGCTTGTGTGGCTTTTGCTACCAAATAAACCTGTTGGACTTTAACCAGGTGTTGTTAAACTTCTTACTGTGTTTACCCCAGTCCAACGCCGGCATCTCCACACACAGCGGAGGTCCCAGAGGATTGGAGAATAGCCAATGTTGTTCCTTTGTTTAAGAAGGGTGGCAAGAATAATCCAGGTGATTACAGGCCGGTGAGCCTTACATCAGTGGTAGGGAAATTATTGGAGAGGATTCTTCGAGACAGGATTTATTCCCATGTGTAAATAAGTGGACGTAGTATTGAGAGGCAACATGGTTTTGTGAAGGGAAGGTCATGCCTCACTAGCTTGATCGTGTTTTTCGAGGAAGTGACGAAGATGATTGATGAGGTAGGGCAGTGGATGTTGTCTACATGGACTTCAGTAAGGCCTTTGACAAGGTCCCTCATGGCAGACTGGTGCAGAATTTGAAGTTGCATGGGATTAGAGGTGAGCTGGCAAGGTGGATACAAAACTAGCTCGGTCAAAGAAGACAGAGGGTAGCAGTGGAAGGGTGCGTTTCTGAATGGAGGGCTGTGACAAGTGGCGTTCCTCAGGGACCTTTGCTGTTTGTAATATATATAAATGATTTGGAGGGAAATGCAACTGATTTGATTAGTAAGTTTGCGGACGACACGAAGGTTGGTGGATTTGCGGATAGCGATGAGGACCATCAGAGGATACAGCAGGATATAGATTGGTTGGAGACCTGGGCGGAGAGATGGCAGATGGAGTTTAATCCGGACAAAGGTGAGGTAATGCATTTTGGAAGGTCTAATACAGATAGGAAATATACAGTAAATGGCAGAACCCTTAAGAGTATTGATAGGCAAAGGGACCTGGGTGTCCAGGTACACAGGTCACTGAAAGTGGCAATGCAGGTGGAGAAGGTAGTCAAGAAGGCATACGACATGCTCGCCTTCATTGGCCGGGGCATTGAGTCTAAAAATTGGCAAGTCATGTTGCAGCTTTTTAGAACCTTGGTTAGGCTGCACTTGGAATATAGTGTTCAATTCTGGTCACCACACTACCAGAAGGATGTGGAGGATTTGGTGAGGGTACAGAAAAGATTTACTCGGATGTTATCTGGTATGGAGGGCATTAACTATGAGGAGAGGTTGGAGAAACTTGGTTTGTTCTCACTGGAGCGACGGAGGTTGAGGGGAGACCTGATAGAAGTCTACAAGATTATGAGAGGCATGGACAGAGTGGATAGTCAGAAGCTTTTTCCCAGGGTGGAAAAGTCAATTAGTAGGAGGCAGAGGTTTAAGGTGTGAGGAAGCAGCGCTAGCCACTGTAAGGTTGTAATATGCCTCATTGGAAGATGCATTTAGAGACGCAAGGACTGATTAGGGACAGTCAGCGTGGCTTTGTGAGTGGAAAATTATGTCTCACAAATTTTATTGAATTTTTTGAAGGGGTAACCAAGAAGGTAGATGAGGGCAGTGCAGTTGATGTTGACTCCATGGACTTTAGCAAGGCTTTTGACAAGATACCGCATAGTAGGTCGTTGCATAAGGTTAAATCTCATGGGATCTAGGGTGAGGTAGCCAAATGGATACAAATTGTCTTGATGACAGAAGACAGAGGGTGGTTCTAGAGGGTTGTTTTTCAAACTGGAAACCTGTGACCAGTGATGTGCCCCAGGGATTGGTGCTGGGTCCACTGTTATTTGTCATTTATGTTAATGATTTGGAAGAGAATTCCGTAGGCATGGTTAGTACGTTTGCAGATGACACCACGATTGATGGTGTAGTGGACAGGGAAGAAGATTATCTAGGATTGCAGCGGGATCTTGATCAATTGGGCCAGTGGGCTGACGAATGGCAGATGGAGTTTAATTTAGACAAATGCCAGGTGATGCATTTTGGTAGATTGAATCAGGGCAGGACTTACTCAGTTAATGGTAGGGTATTGGGGAGAGTTATAGAACAAAGAGATCTGGGGGTACAGGTTCATATATCCTTGAAAATGGAGTCACAGGTGGACAGAGTGGTGAAGAAGGCATTCAGCATGCTTGGTTTCATTGGTCAGAACATTGAATACAGGAGTTGGGACGTCTTGTTGAAGTTGTACAAGACATTGGTAAGGCCACACTTGGAATACTGTGTACAGCTCTGGTCACCCTATTATAGAAAGGATATTATTAAACTAGAAAGAGTGCAGCAAAGATTTACTAGGATGCCACTGGGACTTGATGGTTTGAGTTATAAGGAGAGGCTGAACAGACTGGGACTTTTTTCTCTGGAGCATAGGAGGCTGGGGGGTGATCTTATAGAGGTCTATAAAATAATGAGGGGCAGAGACAAGGTAGATAGTCAATATCTTTCCCCAAAGGTAGGGGAGTCTAAAACTAGAGGGCATAGTTTTAAGGTGAGAGGGGAGAGATACAAAAGTGCCCAGAGGGGCAATTTTTTCACACAGAGGGTGGTGAGTGTCTGGAACGAGCTGCCAGAGGTAGTAGTAGAGGCAGGTACAATTTTGTCTTTTAAAAATCATTTAGACAGTTACATGGGTAAGATGGATATAGCGGGACATGGGCCAAGTGCAGGCAATTGGGACGAGCTAAGGTGTTAAAAAAAAGGGGCAGCATGGACAAGTTGGGCCGAAGGGGCTGTTTCCATGCTGTAAACCTCTATGAGTCTCTGACTCTGTGACTCTATGAAACGTTGTTCTTCCAGTTTCTCTCGTTAGCTGTGTGTGTCTCTCTCTCCACAGATGAAGTCAGACTTGTTCAGCTTATCCAGCATTTCCTGCTTTCATGTGAGAGTTCCGGCATCAGCTGGGTTTTCATTTTAATTTCGATGGGGTTTACTTGGTTGGAGATGGGATATTTACAAAGCTTGGAAGGGAAGACAATCCAGAGATGTTTTGCTTTGGGAATTAGACTTAAGCAAGAGTATTTAAGGCAGGATTAGATAGGTTATTTTGATTAGATTTTATTTTATTTATTATTGTCACATGCATTAGCATACAGTGAAAAGCATTGTTTCTTGCGCGTTATAGAAAATCATAGAAATCATAGAAACCCTACAGTGCAGAAGGAGGCCATTCGGCCCATCGAGTCTGCACCGACCACAATCCCACCCAGGCCCTACCCCCACATATTTACCCGCTAATCCCTCTAACCTACGCATCCCAGGACTCTAAGGGGCAATTTTCAACCTGGCCAATCAACCTAACCCGCACATCTTTGGACTGTGGGAGGAAACCGGAGCACCCGGAGGAAACCCACGCAGACACGAGGAGAATGTGCAAACTCCACACAGACAGTGACCCGAGCCGGGAATCGAACCCGGGACGCTGGAGCTGTGAAGCAGCAGTGCTAACCACTGTGCTACCGTACCGTTATACAGACGGCGCATACCGTTCATAGAGAAGGAAAGGAGACAGTGCAGAATGTCGCGTTACAGTCATAGCTAGGGTGCAGAGAAAGATCAACTTAATGCGAGGTAGGTCCATTCAAAAGTCTGACCGCAGCAGGGAAGAAGCTGTTCTTGAGTCGGTCGGTACGTGACCTCAGACTTTTGTATCTTTTTCCCCGAGGGAAGAAGGTGGAAGAGAGAATGTCCAGGATGCGTGGGGTCATGAATTATGCTGACTGCTTTTCCGAGGCAGCGGGAAGTGTAGACAGTGTCAGTGGATGGGAGGCTGGTTTGAGTGATGGATTGGGTTACATTCACGACATTTTGTCGTTCCTTGCAGTCTTGGGCAGAGCAGGAGCCATACCAAGCTGTGATACAACCAGAAAGAATGCTTTCTATGGTGCATCCGTAAAAGTTGGTGAGGGTCGTAGCTGACATGCCAAATTTCCTTAGTCTTCTGAGAAAGTAGAGGCGTTGGTGGGCTTTCTTAACTATGGTGTCAGCATTGGGGGACCAGGACAGGTTGTTGGTGATCTGGACAGCTGAAGTTCTCGACCCTTTCTACTTTGTTTATTGGTCGGGGGATCAAAGGTTACGGGGGAAGGCGAGAGAATAGCATTGAGAAACTTATCAGCCATCAATGAATGGCGGAGAAGATTCAATGGGCCGAATGGCCAAATTCTGCACCTATATCTTTAAAAGCATTCAGTGAACCCTGAATGTTCCTCTGTCATCAGCTAATGTCTCCAAAGTGGGACAATCAATGTTTAGTGCCTTCATGCTTCCAAACATCCTTGAAACACACAGATTTAGATGTCATATCGCCTGTCTGGCTCTGACTGTCACACTCTGAGCGCGATCTTACCGCCTGTTCACGCCACATTCCTGCTGCTGCGAGGTCGGAGAATTTGTTGGCCAGTCAAGTCTCTGTTCACTGCAGCGGGATGGGAAAATGCCACTGGCGTGAATGGTGATAAGATGCAAGCTCTGTCTCTTTCCTTGGGCTGCCAGATGATGGAAGTTCTTACCTCCCAATACCCCCTCTAACCTCTAGGTTTTAAAACCTTTTGCACTGCTGCCTCACAGCGCTAGGGACCCACGTTCAATTCCAGCCTCGGGTCACTGTCTGCGTGGAGTCTGCACGTTCTCCCCGTGTCTGCGTGGGTTTCCTTCGGCTGCTCCGGTTTACTCCCACAGTCCAAAGATGTGCGGGTTAGGTTGATTGGCCATGCTATATTGACACTTAGTGTCAGGGGGACGAGCAGGATATAACTTGGGGTCGCGGGGTTAGGGTCTGGGTGGGATGGTTATCAGTGCAGGCTCGATGGGCTGAATGGACTCCTGCTGCACTGTAGGGATTCTATGGTTCTAAGTCCCCCCCACAAATTGCAGGCAAATCGACTGTTGAATAATGTAAAAAATCCCACTTTCTCAAACACAAATTGCCTTCGATTTGATAAGCCTGCAGTAATATTCAAATACAATCTTCCCTCTGAAGAATCAGACAAAAACAAAAATTACTGAGTTCATTAAAATCATCGAGAATAAAAGCAAAGTACCCGCATTTAATCCAATCTGTATGAATCACATCAAAACCAGAACACAAATTGGAACAAAATGTGAATAAAGGTAAGTTCAAACATCTGCGCAATTAAAAAAATAAGGTCAGTTGATTAAAGTACATTCCAATGATAAAAACAAAAGAGAACTGAAATATTCACAAATATCAAATTAAAATGATCAGAAAGAGAAAGCTGTCTCCCCAGTCTATAAGGACAGAGACTGAAGTTCATTTATTAGTGTCATAAGTAGGCTTACATTAACACTGCAATGAAGTTACTGTGAAAATTCCCTAATCGCCACACTCTAATGTCTGTTCTGGTACACTGAGGGAGAATTTAGCATGGCTGATGCACCTAACCAGCACGTCTTTCGGACTGTGGGAGGAAACAGCCGCGCTAACCGCCAGCCCTGAATGATTGTCGTGACTGCCAACCCGACTCGCAGCTGTTCAGGGGGGTGCCCGACAACATGCCCGAACCACTGCCGACACCGAAATGACTGCTCCGACTGCCAGCTCCAGTCCCCCCTCCTGCGGAGAGGGACCTGAGTTCGATTCCCGGCCTTGGGTCACTGTCTGCGTGGAGTCTGCACATTCTCCCCGGAGGAAACACACACAGACACGGGGAGAATGTGCAGACTCCACGCAGACAGTGACCCAAGGCCGGGAATCGAACTCAGGTCCCTGGAGCCGTGAGGCAGCCGTGCTAACCACTGTGCCACCGTACCGTCCTGAGCACAACGGGCCAGTATTCTCTTGAGTGTGGAAGAAAAACTTGTATTGGTGGGATGAAATGTCTGGGAGGGAGGGGGCTTGAACCCACGACCTTTGACTTGGAGCCAAAGGTGAAATCACTTTTATCACCTCGCAGTTGGGGATCGCTCAGTTTACTTGGCTGTCTAGGTCACCGGTTACAGGATTTCTGGGGAACATCAGCCTCTGTAGAAGATAGGTCACCTACCTACTTCAAAAGGAAATCATTATTACGTTATTCTGTTGTCCATTAACGGTGCACACTGGTCTATAAAAGTGCGTGCCAAGGTCATTTGTGTGCAATAATGATTATTGTTAAATTTAAGGCAATATTCTCTGGCTGTTAGCTGTGAGCATGTGAATGCACGGCGTGTCACGAAGGGCACATTTAAACAGTGCCCTTGCTGCTAAATAACTAGGCCGCAGTAAAATGTCAGCCCTGGGAAAAGCCCAGAGGGCCGAGCCATTTACAGATTAGTGGGTCTGCCGGGGCTCGTACTGGCAGCTCGTGTAATTGGCTGCACTTTAAAGAAACAGAAGGACAATGATATCTCCGCAGGAGGGGGGACTGGAGCTGGCAGTCGGAGCAGTCATTTCGGTGTCGGCAGTGGTTCGGGCATGTTGTCGGGCACCCCCCTGAACAGCTGCGAGTCGGGTTGGCAGTCACGACAATCACTCAGGGCTGGCGGTTAGCGTGGCTGTTTTCTTTAACCAGCTGCGATAAACACAAATAATTACGCCTCCAGCTTTCCAGGCTGACAAATAGGTGGGGAAAGGCGGCGACGATTGTATGATGCTCGCGCTGTGCTGGGGTCAAGAATCCGGCTGCCTCGACATGTAATAATGATCCGGTTGCAGCAAAGTGTTTTCGGGAAGGGAGTGCGAGCTTAGCTCAGTGAAATCAGAGCAGGATTCACGGTTTCTGATGCACCGCTTCAGCTCAGAGTCGACCATTTGGCCCCATCATTGTTAAAGTTTATTTATTAGTGTCACAAGTAGGCTTACATTAACACTGCAATGAAGTTACTGTGAAAATCCCCCAGTCGCCACACTCCGGTGCCTGTTCGGGTATACTGAGGGAGAATTTAGCATGGCCAATGCACCTAACCAGCACGCTTTTCGGACTGTGGGAGGAAACCGGAGCACCCGGAGGAAACCCACGCAGACACGGGAAGAATGTGCAGACTCCGCACGGTCACCCGAGGCCGGAATTAGAACATAGAACATAGAACATAGAACAGTACAGCACAGAACAGGCCCTTCGGCCCACGATGTTGTGCCGAGCTTTATCTGAAACCAAGATCAAGCTATCCCACTCCCTATCATCCTGGTGTGCTCCATGTGCCTATCCAATAACCGCTTAAATGTTCCTAAAGTGTCTGACTCCCCTATCACTGCAGGCAGTCCATTCCACACCCCAACCACTCCCTGCATAAAGAACCTACCTCTGATATCCTTCCTATATCTCCCACCATGAACCCTATAGTTATGCCCCCTTGTAATAGCTCCATCCACCCGAGGAAATAGTCTTTGAATGTTCACTCTATCTATCCCCTTCATCATTTTATAAACCTCTATTAAGTCTCTCTTCAGCCTCCTCTGCTCCAGAGAGAACAGCCCTAGCTTCCTCAACCTTTCCTCATAAGACCTACCCTCCAAACCAGGCAGCATCCTGGTAAATCTCCTCTGCACTCTTTCCAGCGCTTCCACATCCTTCTTATAGTGAGGTGACCAGAACTGCACACAATATTCCAAATGTGGTCTCACCAAGGTCATGTACAGTTGCAGCATAACCCCACGGCTCTTAAACTCCAACCCCCTGTTAATAAAAGCTAACACACTATAGGCCTTCTTCACAGCTCTATCCACTTGAGTGGCAACCTTTAGAGATCTGTGGATATGGACCCCAAGATCTCTCTGTTCCTCCACAGTCTTCAGAACCCTACCTTTGACCCTGGAATCCACATTTAAATCAGTCCTACCAAAATGAATCACCTCACATTTATCAGGGTTAAACTCCATTTGCCATTTTTCAGCCCAGCTTTGCATCCTATCTATGTCTCTTTGCAGCCTACAACAGCCCTCCACCTCATCCACTACTCCACCAATCTTGGTGTCATCAGCAAATTTGCTGATCCACCCTTCAGCCCCCTCCTCTAAGTCATTAATAAAAATCACAAAGAGCAGAGGACCAAGCACTGATCCCTGTGGCACTCGGCTAGCAACCTGCCTCCAATCCAAAAATTTTCCATCCACCACCACCCTCTGTCTTCGATCAGACAGCCAGTTACCTATCCAATCGGCCAACTTTCCCTCTATCCCACACCTCCTCACTTTCATCATAAGCCGACCATGGGGGACCTTATCAAACGCCTTACTAAAATCCATGTATATGACATCAACTGCCCTACCTTCATCAACACACTTAGTTACCTCCTCAAAAAATTCAATCAAATTTGTGAGGCACGACTTGCCCTTCACGAATCCGTGCTGACTATCCCAGATTAATCCGCATCTTTCTAAATGGTCGCAAATCCCATCCCTAAGGATCTTTTCCATCAATTTACCAACCACCGAAGTAAGACTAACCGGTCTATAATTACCAGGGTCATTTCTATTCCCTTTCTTAAACAGAGGAACAACATTCGCCATTCTCCAGTCCTCTGGCACCATCCCCGTCATGATGTGGAGATGCCGGCGTTGGACTGGGGTAAACACAGTAAGAAGTTTAACAACACCAGGTTAAAGTCCAACAGGTTTATTTGGTAGCAAAAGCCACACAAGCTTTCGGAGCTGCAAGCCCCTTCTTCAGGTGAGTGGCACCACTCACCTGAAGAAGGGGCTTGCAGCTCCGAAAGCTTGTGTGGCTTTTGCTACCAAATAAACCTGTTGGACTTTAACCTGGTGTTGTTAAACTTCTTACTGTGACCATCCCCATGGACAGTGAGGACCCAAAGATCAAAGCCAAAGACTCTGCAATCTCATCCCTTGCCTCCCAAAGAATTCTAGGATATATTTCATCAGGCCCAGGGGACTTATCGACCTTCAGTTTATTCAAAACTGCCAGGACATCCTCCCTCCAAACATCTATTTCCTCCAGCCTATCAGCCCAGATCCCTGGCGCTGTGAGGCAGCAGTGCTTACCACCTTGCCACCATGCTGTCCATGTAGTGTAGTTGCACTCTTATCCATGAATCTTACTTCATCTCACCTCCTCAGAATATCCTTCTATTCCTTTCTCCCCGATGTGGATGCCCGACTAGAGAGGGGCAAAACCTAACCTCCTCTTGGGAAATAAGGAAGTTCAGGCCTGTTTCCATGGTGTAAACCTCTATGACTCTATGACTCTGTGACATGACGTGCATAGGCAGCTGGGATCAAGTGGATCCCTTGAAGAATATAGGGGGTGTAGGGGTATAGTTAAGAGAGAAATCAGGAGGGAAAATAGGGAACACAAGATTACTTAGGTAGATAAGGCAAAGGCGAATCCAAAGAGCTTCTACAAATACATAAAGGCCAAAAGAGTAACAAGGGAGAGAGTAGGGCCTCTTAAGGATCAACAAGGTTATCTATATGCGGATCCACAAGAGATGGGTGAGATCCTAAATGAATATTTCTCATCAGTATTACTGTTGAGAAAAACATGGATGTTAGGGAACTTGGGGAAATAAATAGTGATGTCTTGAGGAGTGTACATATTACAGAGAAGGAGGTGCTGGGAGTCTTAAAGTGCATCGAGAATTTAGTAGGCATGTTAGTAAGTTTGCAGGTGACACCAAGATTGGTGGCATAGTGGACAGGGTACAAGGTTATCTAGGATTGCAATGGGATTTTGATCAATTGGGCCAGTGGGTTGACAAATGGCAGATGGAGTTTAATTTAGATAAATGCGAGGTGATGCATTTTGGTAGATCGAACCAGGCAGGACTTATTCAGTTAATGGTAGGGTGTTGGGCAGAGTTACAGAACAAAGAGATTTGGGGGTACAGGTTCATAGCTCCTTGAAAGTGGAGTCACAGGTGGGCAGAGTGGTGAAGAAGGCATTCAGCATGCTTGGTTTCATTGGTCAGAACACTGAATACAGGAGTTGGGACGTCTTGTTGAAGTTGTACAAGACATTGGTAAGGCCACACTTGGAATACTGTGTGCAGTTCTGGTCACCCTATTATAGAAAGGATATTATTAAACTAGAACGAGTGCGGAAAATATTCACGAGGATGCTACCAGGACTTGATAGTTTGATCTTACAGAGGTCCATAAAATAACGAGGGGCATAGATCAGCTAGATAGTCAACATTTTTTCCCAATGGTAGGGGGGTGTAAAACTAGAGGGCATAGGTTTAACGTGAGAAGGGAGAGATACAAAAGAGTCAGAAGGGCAATTTTTTCACTCAGAAGGTGGTGCGTGTCTGGAACAATCTTCCAGAGGTAGTAGTAGAGGTAGGTACAATTTTGTCTTTTATAAAGCATTTAGATAGTTACATGAGTAAGATGGGTATAGAGGGATATGGGCCAAACGCGGGCAATTGGGACTATCTTAGTGGAAAAACTGGGCGGCATGGACAAGTTGTGCCGAAGGGCCTGTTTCCATGTTGTACACCTCTCTGACTCTATGTGCTTATCAAGCTTAAGATCCTTCAGTGCTCACTGGAGAAGAACAGGGTTCCCTGGTCTCAAAGCTCACATTCCCCTTCAGACAACATCATGAATGACAGATAAATTGATTATTTGCCTCCTTCAAATGCTGCCTCTGTGTCCTGGAATAGTTAGGTATGATTTTGGTTTAATTTGGGATGATTTTATCTTGTGCCTTTTGTAAGGGATTGAGGTGATAGCAGCCCTAAATTGGGGAGCTATACCTGTGGCTTTGTTTCTGCTCTGATCCATCGAACTACTTTGTTCAAGGCCCTCACAAAGCTGGCCCACCTTAATCAGGCAGGAACCTCAGGAGCCTCACTATATAGAATATGCTGAGTGGGGAGAAAGGAAGTAATTTTGAGTTCTAAATAGGTGGAACCCCTGCCTTGAGTGCCCCTCAATTTACACGAGAGTGTCAGCAGCAGAGCCAATCCCTCTTCAGGGACTGCTGGAGATTGTCCATTAAACAGTCTCCATAAAAATGACTTCCGGCCAGTGCCCTGAGAATATTTGACAATTATCTTTACCATACATTATTTTACCTTTGTTACATTTTGTGATGAGTTAATGTTTAGCACAGAACCGTAGCCCAGTCCATCACGCAAACCAACCTTCCATCCATTGACCCGAGTGTTGGGGGATCAGCAGGGTAAATATGTGGGGTCATGGGAATAGGGCCTGAGTGGGATTGCGGTTGGTACAGACCCGATGGGCTGAATGGCCTTCCTCTGCACTGTAGGGATTCGATGATTCTTTGATTAAGTTGAACTTTCTCTACACCCGAGCTTAAGTTTATTTATGAGTGTCACAAGTAGGCTTACATTAACACTGCAATGAGGTTACTGTGAAAATCCCCTTGTTGCCACACTCCGACGCCTGTTCAGGTGCACTGGGGGAGAATTCAGCATGGCCAATGCACTTAACCAGCACATATTTCGGACTGTGGGAGGAAACCGGAGCACCCGGAGGAAACCCACAACTGTAACGCTACATTCTGCACCCTCTCCTTTCCTTCTTCCCTATGTGCTCTATGAACGGTATGCTTTATTTGTATAGCACACAAGAAACAATACTTTTCACTGTATCCCAATACATGTGACAATAATAAATCAAATCAAATCAAATCATAATTGTCATGGTGCAGAAGGAGACCATTTGGCCCATCATGTCTGAACCAGTTCTTTGAATGGACATTATGACTTGGTGCCATTCCCCTGCCTTTTCCCCCGTACCCCTGCACATTGTTTCTATTCAAGTAATCATCTGATGCCCTCTTGAATACCTCGATTGAACCTGCCTCCATTACACTTCCAGGCAGAGCATTCCAAACCTGAACCACTCGCTGTGCGAATCAGCTTCTTTCCAACATCAGGTTTGTTTTTTCTCATGTCACAGTTAGAATACTGATATAGAACCATTACACTGCACAGGTACATTTGCACAGTTCAGATGGGTTGAATGGCCACCTATGCTTAAACGAACCGCAATTTCTATGTCAAACGTTCAGGCATAAATCTGTGCGAACTGAACAATTTCTAAAAGATCCAGGGAGAGCCAGGTTGAGTTCAGAAATAACTGTAGGTTACGTCTTAGTCTGCACTGATACAGGAAAGCAGATGGCTAACATCTAGCCAGTAGCATTGCAATCAGCCGCAGTTAATAATCTCGCAGATGGCAGATACCTTTTGTCTCCCTTTATGCCTCTTATTACTCCATAACTTATCAAGCCATGCATTAGTTGTGATCATCATCATCAGTGAATGTTCGCTCCCTGAATGCATCTCAGTGTTTCCTGTCTAGAAAGGTCCCAATTTGTCAGCCATTATATGGCCACCACCAATTTAAGCAAATATTTTTTGATAATGTAATGAAAAAGCCTTGTTCTGACCTCTTGTGTTTCCTTCCCACTGCAATCAGTCTCTGTCTGAGTTTTCCACTCTATATAGTCCAGGGAGTCGATTGCTTCGTGGTATCATATTTATTTTTTAAGTGAAGTTAAAAAGTTTATTTATTAGTCACAAGTAAGGCTTCCAGTAACTCTGCAATGAAATTACTGGGAAATTCCCCTCGCCGTCACAGTCCGGCACTTATCCGGGGTCAATGCACCTAGCCAGGCACATCTTTCAGAATGTGGGAAGAAACCGGAGCACCCAGAGGAAACCCACGCAGACACGGGGAGAGCGTACAATCTCCACACAGACAGTGACCCAAGCTTGGAACCAAACCCGGGTCCCTGGCGCTGTGAAGCAGCAGTGCCAACCACCGTGCTACCGTCCCTCCCATTCATTCATGGGACATGGGCATCGCTGGCTGGTCAGCATTTATTGCCCATCCCTAGTTGCCCTTGTTCAGAGGGTAGTTGATAGTCAACCACATTGCTGTGGCTCTGGAGTCACATGTAGGCCACACCAGGTAAGGATGGCAGATTTCCTTCCCTAAAGGATGGGTTTTGCCAACAATCGACAATGGTCATCAGTAGATTCTTAATTCCAGATATTTTTTATTGAATTCAAATTCCACCATCTACCAGGGCGGGATTCGAACCCAGGTCCCCCGAACATTAGCTAAATTTCTGGTTTAATGGTCTAGCGATAATACCACTGGGCCATCTTTCCCATTGCTAGGCTATTAATCCAGAAACTCAGCTAATGTTCTGGGGACCTGGGTTCGAAACCCACCATGGCAGGTGGTGGAATTTGAATTCAATAAAAAAAATCTGGAATTAGGAATCTACTGATGACGATGAAACCATTGTCGATTGTCAGAAAAACCCACCTGATTAGAGAAGGAAATCTGCCATCCTTGTCTGGTCTGGCCTACATGTGACTCCAGAGCCACAGCAATGTGGCTGACTCTCAACTGCCCTCCAAAGGCAATTAAGGAAGGGTAATAAATGCTGGCCAGCCAGCGACGCCCATGTCCCATGAATGAATACCAAAAAAAATCCAATTATGTTTTATGCATCCTGTCCAGAATGTTCCTTCTGCTCCTTGAATTAAAATTCATTGCCTCATGTTCGAATTTAACTTACTCCCTTCTTGGCTTTCAAACAATGAAACTCCTTTCCTTAATAAGGCCGGTCGCTGGAGTTGATACAAAGAACAAAGAACAAATAAAATTACAGCACAGGAACAGGCCCTTCGGCCCTCCAAGCCTGCACCGACCATGCTGCCCAACTAAACTAATACCACCTACCCTTCCAGGGACCATATCCCTCCATTCCCATCCTATTCATGTATTTGTCAAGATGCCCATTAAAAGTCACCATCGTATCTGCTTCCACTACCTCCCCCCTGGAGGAGCAGACGCGAGAGTTGGAAAATCCAGCTCCAATTTCTAAGTTTCCATAGAAACCATAGAAGCCCTGCAGTGCAGAAGGAGGCCATTCAGCCCATTGAGTCTGCACCGACCACAATCCCACCCAGGCCCTACCCCCTCGTGTCTGCATGGGTTTCCTCCGGGTGCTCCGGTTTCCTCCCACAGTCCAAAGATGTGCGGGTTAGGTTGATTGGCCAGGTTAAAAAAATTGCCCCTGAGAGTCCTGCGATGCGTAGGTTAGATGGGTTAGTGGGTAAAATATGTGGGGGTAGGGCCTGGGTGGGATTGTGGTCGGTGCAGACTCGATGGGCCGAATGGCCTCCTTCTACACTGTAGGGTTTCTATGATTCTATGATTCTATGATTCTCTGGTTTCCTCCCACAGTCCAAAGATGTGCGGGTAAGGTTGGTTGGCCAGGTTAAAAATTGCCCCTTAGAGTCCTGAGATGCGTAGGTTAGAGAGATTAGCGGGTAAATATGAAGATTGGGGGACAGCCGTTTCCTGGTTCATTCCCCATGGCAATGCCTTGACCAATTAGAGTTGACCTGCCTGGCTTGAATTTGAGCAAAAGTTTGACAGTTAAGCATTCCTTGCTGCTTTCTCCATGGCAATGCATCTACCAATCAGAATCCCTTTGCCTACCAATCAGAATCCTTTTGCCAACCAATCAGCATCAAAGAACAAAGAACAAAGAACAGTACAGCACAGGAAACAGGCCCTTTGGCCCTCCAAGCCTGTGCCGCTCCTTGGTCCAACTAGACCAATCGTTTGTATCCCTCCATTCCCAGGCTGCTCATGTGACTATCCAGGTAAGTCTTAAATGATGTCAGCGTGCCTGCCTCCACCACCCTACTTGGCAGTGCATTCCAGGCCCCCACCACCCTCTGTGTAAAAAACGTCCCTCTGATGTCTGAGTTATACTTCGCCCCTCTCAGCTTGAGCCCGTGACCCCTCGCGATCGTCACCTCCAACCTGGGAAAAAGCTTCCCACTGTTCACCCTATCTATACCCTTCATAATTTTATACACCTTTATTAGATCGCCCCTCATTCTCCGTCTTTCCAAGGAGAACAACCCCAGTCTACCCAATCTCTCCTCATAGCTAAGACCCTCCATACCAGGCAACATCCTGGTAAACCTTCTCTGCACTCTCTCCAATGCCTCCACGTCCTTCTGGTAGTGCGGCGACCAGAACTGGATGCAGTACTCCAAATGTGGCCTAACCAGCGTTCTATACAGCTGCATCATCAGACTCCAGCTTTTATACTCTATACCCCGTCCTATAAAGGCAAGCATACCATATGCCTTCTTCACCACCTTCTCCACCTGTGTTGCCACCTTCAAGGATTTGTGGACTTGCACACCTAGGTCCCTCTGTGTTTCTATACTCCTGATGACTCTGCCATTTATTGTATAACTCCTCCCTACATTATTTCTTCCAAAATGCATCACTTCGCATTTATCCGGATTAAACTCCATCTGCCACCTCTCCGCCCAATTTTCCAGCCTATCTATATCCTGCTGTATTGCCCGACAATGCTCTTCGCTATCCGCAATTCCAGCCATCTTTGTGTCATCCGCAAACTTGCTGATTACACCAGTTACACCTTCTTCCAAATCATTTATATATATCACAAATAGATATCTTCTTATGCAGTATAAATCATTGTTGCCTTTAGATATGGCATTCTTGTACATGTCACCTGATAGGTGCAAGACAAAAACTTTTACAATGTGTCCATTTTTTTGAGCCACCTCTTTTGTCATTCAATCTCTTGCACCTTCCCTCTCCACCCCTTTCCCTACCCTTGTGCTGGTTAAAACATATTACATTGCATAGATAGGATGAGCGCACAATGTTTTTTTCCCAGGGAAGGGGAATTGAAAACTAGAGGGCATGGGTTTAAGGTGAGAGGGGAAGGATTTAAAAGGGACCTGAGGGGCAAATTCTTCACACAGAGGGTGCTGCATATATGGAATGAGCTGCCAGGGAAAGTGGTTGAGGCAGGTTCAATAGCAACATTTAAAAAGTATTTGGATAAGTACATGGATAGAATCATAGAAATAGAATCATAGAAATCCACAGTGCAGAGAGAGGCCATTTGGCCCATCGAGTCTGCACTGACAACAACCCCAATCAGGCCTACCCCCAAAACCCCACATATTTACCCTGTTAATCCCTCGAACATGTACATCCTGGGTCACGAAGGGGCAATTTAACATGGCCAATCAACCAAACCTGCACATCTTTGGACTGTGGGAGGAAACCGGAGCACCCGGAGGAAACCCACGCTGACACGGGGTGAATGTGCAAACTCCACACAGGCAGTGACCCGAGGCTGGAATTGAACCCAGGCCCCTGGAGCTATGAGGGAGCAATGCTAACCACTGTGCCACCGTGCCACGAATGGGAAAGGATTAGAGGGATATGGGCCAAACGTGGGCAATTGGGATGAGCTGGGAGGGCAGTATGGTCAGCATGGATCAGTTGGGCCGAAGGGCCTGTTTCCATGCTGTATTGCTCTATGACTCTATAACTTCGTCTGGTTAAGGTGGAAGGTGATCAATTTGGTTGGTCTCTCTCTCTTTCTGCGGGTGCTGCCTGACCTGCTGAATATTTGCAGAAACCAAAAGAGAAAATGCTGGAAAATCTCAGCAGGTCTGGCCAGCATCTGTAAGGAGATGCATTTTGGAAGAAATAATGTAGGGGGGAGTTATACAATAAATGGCAGAGTCATCAGGAGTATAGAAACACAGAGGGACCTAGGTGTGCAAGTCCACAAGTCCTTGAAGGTGGCAACACAGGTGGAGAAGGTGGTGAAGAAGGCATATGGTATGCTTGCCTTTATAGGACGGGGTATAGAGTATAAAAGCTGGAGTCTGATGATGCAGCTGTATAGAACGCTGGGGTGAGGCCACATTTGGAGTGCTGCATCCAGTTCTGGTCGCCGCACTACCAGAAGGACGTGGAGACGTTAGAGAGAGTGCAGAGAAGGTTTACCAGGATGTTGCCTGGTATGGAGGGTCTTAGCTATGAGGACAGATTGGGTAAACTGGGGTTGTTCTCCCTGGAAAGATGGAGAATGAGGGGAGATCTAATAGAGGTGTACAAGATTATGAAGGGTATAGATAGGGTGAACGGTGGGAAGCTTTTTCCCAGATCAGAAGTGACGATCACGACCTCAAGCTGAGAGGGGCGAAGTATAACTCAGATATTAGAGGGATGTTTTTTACACAGAGGGTGGTGGGGGTCTGGAATGCGCTGCCAAGTAGGGTGGTGGAGGCAGGCACACTGACATCGCTTAAGACTTACCTGGATAGTCACATGAGCAGCCTGGGAATGGAGGGATACAAACGATTGGTCTAGTTGGACCAAAGAGCGGCACAGGCTTGGAGGGCCGAAGGGCCTGTTTCCTGTGCTGTACTGTTCTTTGTTCTTTGTTCTTCGAGAGGAAAGAGCTGATGTTTCGTGTCCAGATGACCCTTTGTCAAAGCTTATATGATGAATATTTACAGGATTTTCTGATTTTATTCCAGATCTCCTACATCTCCCATGTTTTGCTTCTCTCTTCAAGCGTTAACATTGCTTTAAGAAAACACTTGATGTTTGTCACTTAACTCTAAATTTACTTTAATGAACATTAACATTGTGAGGAGGCCTTTGATTTTCCCAATTGGATTATTCTTCAATTACTTCTCCAGAGGTGTTTAAGATCGTCTTGCAAATCCCCTATAATGGGAAATCTAATGAAAATGTATTGGGGGCAAGCAAAGGCCTAATAGCATTATAATTTGGCCATTTCTCACACAGCTAGTTTAAATTCCTAGCAGCGCGACATTTGCTCCCCTGCATATTTAAAACGGTTGAATTGAGATTAAAGACTGCAGGCTCCCATTGCAGCCCCGATTACACAACAGAATAGAGCCGCAAACGGCATGCCATCGAGGGCTAGGTGTGAACGAGCACCCACCATCCATCATCATGCAATCACAGCACTTCACAAGTGCAAGAGGAGGCCATTCAGCCCTTCAAACCTGTGCTAACTCTCTGGAAGAGCTTGCTCTCATGCCCACAACTCCTCCCTCTTTCAATTTCTTCTTTGTCAAATATTTATCCCCTCCCTTTTCAAATGTTCTGACAGATTCTGCTCTCGCCATTGCTTGTGGTAATGCAGTCCATGCTGTAAGAATCATAGAATCCCGACACTTCAGAAGGCGGCCATTCAGTCCTTTGAGCCTAAACCAACAATAATCGATTTGATTTGATTTATTATTGTCACATGTATTATCATACAATGAAAAGTATTGTTTCTTGCGCGCTGTACAGACAAAGCACACCATTCATAGAGAAGGAAACGAAAGAGCAATGTAGTGTTACAGTCATAGCTAGGGTGTAGAGAAAGATCAACTTAATGCAGGGTAGGTCCATTCAACAGTTTGAAAGCAGCAGGGAAAAAGCCACCCTATTCCCATAATGCCATGCATTTACCCTGCTAGTCCCCCTGACACTAAGGGGCAATTTAGAAAGGCCAGTCAACCTAACCTGCACATCTTTGGACTGTGGGCGGAAACCGGAGCACCCGGAGGAAACCCACACAGACACGGGGAGAACGTGCAAACTCCACACAGACAGTGACCCGAGGCCGGAATCGAACCTGTGTCCCTGGCAGTGTGAGGGAACAGTGTTAATCACTGTGCCACCGTGCCGCCCCAAACTACTCTTTATGTAAAATAAAAATCTCCATTTATTCTTTTGATGATTGTAATTTTTTAATATTCGTGGGACATGGGCGTCGCCTGCTGGCCAGCATTTATTGCCCATCCCTAGTTTCCCAGAAGGAAGTTGGGAGTCAAGAAATACGAATGCTTGACTGTTTCCTCTACCTATCATTATTACATTTTTACTCATTCATGAGACATGGGCATCGCTGGCTGGGCCAGCATTTATTGCCCATCCCTGATAACATTTTAAGAGTCAACCACATTGCTGTGGATCTGGAGTCACATGTAGGCCAGACCAGGTAAGGACGGCAGATTTCCTTCCCTAAAGGACATTAGTGAACCAGATGGGTTTTTCCGGCAATCGACAATGTTTCATGGTCATCAGTAGATTCTTAATTCCAGACATTTTTTATTGAATTGAAATTCCACCATCTGCCGCGGCGGGATTCGAACCCGGTCCCCAGAACTGTGCTGAAAATTCCTGACTGATGGAATGGTAGCCCAGCTGGGCGGCACGGTAGCACAGTGGTTAGCACTGGTGCTTCACAGCTCCAGGACCTGGGTTCGATTCCTGGCTTGGGTCACTGTCTGTGTGGAGTTTGCACATTCTCCTCGTGTCTGCGTGGGTTTCCTCCGGGTGCTCCGGTTTCCTCCCACAGTCCAAAGATGTGCGGGTTAGGTTGATTGGCCATGGTAAAAAATTGCCCCTTAGTGTCCTGAGATGTGTAGAGGGATTAATGGGTAAAATATGTAGGGATATGGGGGTAGGGCCTGGGTGGGATTGTGGTCGGTGCAGACTCGATGGGCCGAATGGCCTCTTTCTGTGCTGTAGGGTTTCTATGATTTCTATGAAATCCTCTTTTCCCTATTGTTACAATCCCTAATGTTGAGGGATTAGCAGGGTAAATATGTGGGGTTACGGGAATAGGGCCTGGGTGGGATGGTGATTGGTGCAGCCTTGATGGACCGAATAGCCTTCCTCTGCACTGTAGGGATTCGCTGATTCTTTGATTAAGTTGATCCTTCTCTACACCCTAGCTTAAGTTTGTTTATTAGTGTCACAAGTAGGCTTACATTAACACTGCAATGAAGTTGCTGTGAAAATCCCCTAGCCACCACACTCCGGCACCTGTTCGGGTACATTGAGGGAGAATTTAGCATGGCCAAAGCACCTAACCAGCTGGACAAATCAGATCCCAGAGTGAAACCTGGCTTGATAGAACTTAACATTTTTTATGAAGAATCGTCAAGGAAAGTTACCGAACCAATTCGCAGAAGTCTGCTGTGCAGAGTTTACAGTTTTTCCCCGTGTCTGCATGGATTTCCTCCGGGTGTTCCGGTTTCCTCCCACAGTCTGAAACGTGTGCTGGTTAGGTAAATTGGCCATGCCACGTTCTCCCTCAGTGTACCTGAATAGGCGCCGGAGTGTGGCTGCTGGGGGATTTTCACAGTAACTTCATTGCAGTGTTAATGTAAGCCTACTTGTGACACAAATACTTTAAAAATGAGAATTTAATGCAAAAAACAGGAGTGTCAGTTCCTCTGGCACTCTCAAAGGTAGGCTGCTGACTGATAATACTCTGTGTACTGCTGTTGGAATTGTTAATAAAGGGATTTTGGTAAAGGGACTTCAGCCTCCAAAAACCTATTACAAGGTCCATTGACCTTGGGTGGGATTTTGCGGTTTCGGGACGAGTGAGGCCATAAAATCCTGCCCAGTCTCTCACTAGCCTTGTAATATTTCTTATCTCAGAGGAGTGAGAATCCCTGACTTCACTCTAACACACACTGAACTCTTTCTGTTTTTCTCTGTGTCACTTGACAACTGTCGGTAGGCAACAGCCCAGTTTTTTTTACTCTGTGTTTTTTCCAAAATTGCTAAACGTCTAACCACCTTTTAGCCCATCTCTTTAACCCAACGTCAGGAGTTGTAAAACCTTTTCAAATATGTATAAACTTACCCAAGGGCGGCACGGTGATACTGTGGTTAGCACTGCTGCCTCACAGCTCCAGGAAGCTAGGTTCAAGTCCCAGCTTGGGTCTGTGTGGAGTTTGCATGTTCTCCCTGTGTCTGTGTGGGTTTCCTCCGGGTGCTCCGGTTTCCACCCACAGTCCAAAGATGTGTGGGTTAGGTACATTGGCCATGCTAAATTGCCCCTTAGTGGCCCGGGATGCGTAGGTTAGAGGGATTAGTGGGGTAAATATGTGGGGTTGGAGGGATAGGGCTTGGGTAGGATTGTTGTTGGTGCAAACTCAATGGGCTGAATGGCCTCCTTCTGCATTATCGGGATTCTAAAGGCTAATTTCCAGCCACAGGCCCACCCAGACTCCTAAAACATCAAGCTTCATACCAGACCTACATGAAACTGAAACCCTCTTTACCTTTCTAACACACAAGTATGTCAGGATACTGCCCGGGCATGATCCTCTCCCTGCTGGAGCCTGTACTTACTTGTGGGCCCCTAGTGGGTTCTCCTCACCAGGTCCCCATTGGTTAAAAGGTTGTGGGGGGGCAGTAGATTAGTGATTTTGTCACTGGACCACTAATCCAGAGACCCAGGGTAATACTCTGGATTCGAATCCTGCCATAGCAGATGGTGAAATTTGAATTCAATAAAAATCTGGAATCAATAGTCTAATAATGACCACAAAACCATTGTTGATTGTCATAAAAACCCATCTGTGTACTAATGTCATTTAGGGAAGGAAAGCTGCCTCCTTCACTAGTCTGTCTTACATGTGACTTCAGATCCACAGTAATGCAGTTGACTCTTAACAATGCCCTCTGAAATGCTTAGAAAGCCCACTCAGTTCAAGGGCAATTAGGGATGGGCAGCCAGTAATGCCCATATCCCATGAATGAATTGAAAAGAAACCCTGCTGACACAACGTCACATCGGTGGGGGGGGAACCCAATGCAGGGGGTTAATAGAGCAGGGAAGCCTGCTAATTGTATAGGGCGTTGGTGAGGCCACACCTCCAGTATTGTGTGCAGCTTTGGTGTCCTTACCTGAGGAAGGATGTCCTTGTTATGGAGGGAATACAGCGAAGGTTTACCAGGCTAATTCCTGGGATGGCAGGTCTGTATCAGGAGGAGAGATTAAGTCAGTTAGTTTTGTATTCACTTGAGTTTAGAAGAGTGAGAGGGGATCTCATAGAAACTTACAAAATTCAAACAGGGTTAGACAGGGTAGATTCAGAAAGAATGGTGGGGGAGTCCAGAATGAGGGGTCATAGTTTGAGGATAAGGGGTAAAGCTTTTAGAACTGAGGTGGGGAGAAATTTCTTCACCCAGAGGGTGGTGAATGTGTGGAATTCACTACCACAGGAAGTAGTTGAGGCCAAAACGTTCTGTGATTTCCAGAAGAAATTAGATATAACTCTTGGGGTGAAAGGGATCAAGGAATATGGGGAGGAGGGGGGATCAGGATATTGAATTTGATGATCAGCCATGATCAAAATGAATGGCGGGGCAGTCTCGAAGGACCAAATGGCTTATTCCTGCTTCTGGTTTCTATGTTTCTATGTATCACATACACAGAAACGTATGTACCGACTCAAAAACAGCTTCTTCCCTGCTGCTGTCAGACTTTTAAATTGACTTACCTTGCATTTAGTTGATCTTTCTCTACACCCTAGCTATGACTGTAACATTACATTCTGAACTCTCTTGTTTCCTTCTCTATGAACGGTATGCTTTGTCTGTATAGCGCGCAAGAAGCAATACTTTTCACTGTATACTAATACATGTGACAATAATAAATCAAATCAAATCAAATCAAATTAAAGATATTACAATGTATGCTAACCGGGGTTCCCGACCTTTCATAGTGGGAACCCCATTATGCCATTGGCAGGGACATTCGAGCGGGGAAATCCCACTGGCATGAAAGCTATTTCGGGATGTCCTCTCAATTCCCAGCCTCCATTGCCATTCCAGACGGGGAAGGGGATGGGGGGAGCGGAAAATCCCATCCCTTGGCATTAGCAGTGATAAGATACATCACATTCTCCATTCTTCACTGTATCTTTGCCACAAAATATAACCTGCACATTTATTTGTGCATATCTCTTGAAATTTGCTCTTCAAATATTTACACAATTTTTTTTCCCCTTATCCTGGATTTTGCAAACATTGCCTTGCAGAGACTAATGCATTCTCCAGTTGAACCAACACGTTGGATCACTGTTAGGCTTTGAACCAATTGCCACAGTATAATATATTTTCCCTGCAGCTAACGTTATATACTCAATTGAATAATTAATTGTTTAATTAACATTTAAATGGAGAAGCACCACATTAACGAACCCATTACAATTTCATCTAATCAGCTCCCATATTAACAGCACAGTTGCGGCAGTTTGTCTCCTCTCTTGAAACTTTCTGTGGAGGTTTACCAGGAGGGGATGTTGGGCCAGATCTTTGCGGGGCTCATGGTGGACAAGAGCTGCAATTAGTCTTTCCCAACGGATCCTACTTTCACCATGGTGAGTGGTGGGGTGGTGGAGGGGGGGGGTGGTGGGGGGGAGGAGGGGGGGGGTGGTGCATGGTAGATAAATTGACGTGGAACTTGACTCCCATGCATGGGAAACCTGAACTTAACAGAACCATTCGAACCCCATTTTCACTGGAACCAGGGCTTTATCCCACAGTGTGGGAGATACAAACTCTGAAGGTCATAAATGCTTATAAAGTCTACAGAACTGTTATCCAGCTGCCAAGTTATTTAAATTGCCAGCTTTTAAAAAGGAAACAGCCTGCATGTATCTGTGAGAATGGCAAAAAACCTTTCCAGCACTTTCAGCAGCTGTTTGTTGAATAATTTGAAGGGCTATCATGAAAGAAATTAAACGAATGCTTGACTGCTTTCACAACCTATCATTATTACATTTTTACTCATTCATGGGGCATGGACGTCGCTGGCTGGGCCAGCATTTATTGCCCATCCCTGAGGGCATTTTAAGAGTCAACCACACTGCTGTGGCTCTGGATTCACATGTAGACCAGACAAGATAAGGGCGGTAGATTTCCTTCCCTAAAGAGCGTTAGTGAATCAAATGGATTTTTCTGACAATGGTTTCAAGGTCATGATTAGACTTTTAATTCCAGATTTTTTTTATTGCTTTCAAAATTCACCAATTGCCATGGTGGGATTCAAACCCAGGTTCTCAGAGCATTATCCTGGCTCTCTGGATTGCTAGTCTAGTGACAATGAAGTCAAGGCTATTGTCAATCAATGACAGTGAAGGCAGTGAGAGGTGAGTTGATGACAAGAAGGCTATGGGAAGTGAGGACCTAGGAACTATCATTTTCACGAAAGAGGTAGTGTTGGGCAAGTTAATGGGGCAAAAGGTAGACAAGTCTCCTGGTCCTGATGGAATGCATCCCAGGGTACTAAAAGAGATGGTGGGGGAAATAACAAATGCACTAGTGATAATTTGCCAAATTCACTGGACTCTGGGATGGTTCCCACAGATTGGGTAACAGTAAATCTGACGCCACTGTTTAAAAAAGGAGGTAGACAAAAGGCGAGTAACTATAGGCCGGTTAGCTTAACTTTCTGTAGTAGGGAAAATGCATGAATCTATCATCAAGGAAGAAATAGCGAGACATCTGGACATAAATTGTCCCATTGGGAAGATACAGCATGGGTTCATGAAGGGAAGGTCATGTTTGACTAATCTGGTGGAATTCTTTGAGAACATTACATGTGCAGTGGGCAATGGGGAGCCTGTGGATGTGGTGTATCTGGATTTCCAGAAGGCATTTGACAAGGTGCCGCACCAAAGACTGCTACATAAGATGAAGGTGCACGGTGTTGCAGGTGATGTATTAGCATGGATGGAGGATTAGTTAACTAGCAGAAAGCAAAGAGTGGGAGTAAATGGCTGTTCTTCTGGTTGGCGATCAGTGACGAGTGGTGTGCCTCAGGGATCAGTGTTGGGACCGCAATTGTTTACAATTTACATAGATGATTTGGAGTTGGGGACCAAGTGCAGTGTGTCAAAATTCGCAGATGACACTAAGATGGGTGGCAGAGCAAAGTGTACAGAGGACGCTGAAAGTCTGCAAAGGGATATAGATAGTCTAAGTGAGTGGGCGAGGGTCTGGCAGATGGAGTACAATGTTGGTAAATGTGAGGTCATCCATTTTGGTAGGAATAACAGCAAAATGGACTATTATTTAAATGGTAAAAAATTGCAGCATGCTGCTGTGCAGAGGGACCTGGGTGTCCTTGCGCAGGAATCACAAAACGTTGGTTTGCAGGTGTAGCAGGTAATTAAGAAGGCAAATGGAATTTTGTCCTTCATTGCCAGAGGGATGGAGTTTAAAAACAGCGAGGTTATGTTGCAGCTGTATAAGGAGCTGGTGAGGCCACACCTGGAGTACCGTGTACAGTTTTGGTCTCCTTACTTGAGAAATGATATACTGGCACTGAGGGGGTGCAGAGGAGATTCACTAGGTTGATTCCAGAGTTGAGAGAGTTGGCTTATGAGGAGAGGCTGAGTAGACTGGGGCTATATTCATTGGAATTCAGAAGAATGAGGGGAGATCTTGTTTCTTCAAAAGGAACTCTTCAAAATGCAGCTAATGAAAATACAATAAAACTCACTCCAACTTATAGATCAAAGAAAGGGTTTAATAGTCATTACTCCATCATTACTCCAAACTTGGGGCCTCACCCTGGGCCACTCCAAGCTCCCCACAATTCGACATAGTTCTTTATTTATAGTGAATCAGCTGGTCAGCTGACTATTACATCACTCTGTGATTGGTTCCATGTTTTACTGGGTCAGCTGACCCTTACATCTTGTTCCCATTGGTCACATTACATCCAATCAAAGTTGTCACCGGTTACATTCCAACAGATCTTATAGAAACATATAAGATTATGAAGGGAATAGATAAGATAGAAGCAGGGACGTTGTTTCCACTGGCGGGTGAAACTAGAATTAGGGGGCATAGCCTCAAAATAAGAGGGAACAGATTTAGGATTGAGTTGAGGAGGAGCTTCTTCACACAAAGAGTTGTGAAGCTGTGGAATTCCCTGCCCAGTGAAGCATTTAAGGCTACCTCATTGAATGTTTTTAAGGCAAGGATACTTAAATTTTTGAACAGTAAAGGAATTAAGGGTTATGGTGAGTGGGCGGGTAAGTGGAGCTGAGTCCACGAAAAGATCAGCCATGATCTTATTGAATGGCGGAGCAGGCTCAAGGGACCAGATGGCCTACTCCTGCTCCTAGTTCTTATGTTCTTATGACAATACCACTACTCCATCACGAGAGGAGAAGCAATTACTTTGAGAATTGCGTTCAATTTTGGTCACCACATTACAGGAAGGATGTGGAGGCTTTGGAGAGGGTGCAGAAGACGTTTACCAGGATGCTGTCTGGGTTAGAGAGTATGAGCCATAAGGAGAGGCTGGACAAACTAGATTTGTTTTCTTTGGAGCAGCGGAGGCTAAGGGGAGACCTGATAGAAGTCTATAAAATTATGAGAGGCATTGATAGGGTGGACAGTCAAACTCTTTTTCCCAGAGTTGAAATGTCTAATACAAGGGGGCAGGCACTTAAGGTTCAAAGGAGATGTAAGGGGTAGATTTTTTTACATAGAGTGGTGGGTGTCTGGAACATGATGCCAGGGCTGGTGGTGCAGGCAGATACGATAGGGGCATTTAAGGGGCTTTTAGATAAGAGCATGAATATGCAAGGAATAGAGGGATGTGGACCCAGGGCAGGCAGAAGGGATTAGTTTAATTTGGTGTCATGTTCGGCTGAAGGGCCTGTTGCTGTGCTGTACTGTTCTATGTTCTAAGTAGCTTGTGATCCAGCTTCAGTTTCACTTTTGCTTATGAGCAGAACACAACACACACAGCTCTGCTACTAATGTCTTTCCACTGATATATGCAAAGTACAAATAAATGACAACAATATGTACCTAATCCCTTTTATCTTTATAAAAATGTAACATGGCATTCAGCAGTGGTCAAACATTTTGCACAACATCAATAATAAAGCGGCATAGTGGCACAGTGATTAGCACTGCTGCCTCACAACGCCAGGGTCCCAGGTTCAATTCTGACCTCGGGTCAACGTCTGTGCGGAGTCTGCCCGTTCTCCCCGTGTCTGCGTGGGTTTCCTCCGGATGCTCCGGTTTCCTCAGTGCTGGTTAGGTGCATTGGCCACGCTAAATTCTCCCTCAGTGTACCCAAACAGGCACCGGAGTGTGGCGACTAGGGGATTTTCACAGTAACTTCATTGCTGTGTTAATGTAAGCCTTACTTGTGACTAATAAATCAACTTCACTTTGACAGCAGCTGCATAAGAAACGGTGAGAAAGCCCAACTTACAGGAACTGTGGAAAAACATCTTGAAGGATGGTCTGGTTCAATTCAGCATGTCCACAAACACATGAGGCACATGGGCCTTACTTGAATCAGCAAGACATCACCTGGGAAGTCATTTGTAAATCATCATCATACCAGAATATTTGCAACCTGATATTCTTCAACAACTTCATCACTCACGCATGAGAAGACTCACAAGAGAGACATTGAAGTAATTGTCAAGAACTGCTGGGTATGTCAAAAGCAAATGCCAAGTCAGCACAAAGCATCACATGAAGTTCCTACCCATCCTTGGTCCAAAGTCACACCCAAACCCTTCCATGTCCATGGCACTGACTTCATTGTCACCATCGACTACTCGAGTAATTATCCCATTATTCAACAATTGCACATCAATCATAACTGTCATGCACACTCTCGGTGCTAGTTTCAGTTTATTTGGTGTGCTTAAAGAGATTATTTTAGATGAAGGTCCAGAATAGGGTGGCACAGTGGCACAGTGGTTAGCACTGCTGCCTCACACCGCCAGGGACCTGGGTTCAATTCTGACCTCGGGTCACTGTCTGTGTGGAGTTTGCACGTTCTCCCCATGTCTGCGTGGGTTTCCTCCAGGTGCTCCGGTTTCCTCCCACAGTCCAAAGATGTGTGGGTTAGGTGGATTGGCCATGTTCAATTGACCTTAGTGGCAGGTGGATTAGTAAGGTAAATATGTGGGGTTACAGGAATAGGGCTTGGGTAGGATTGTGGTGGGTGCAGACTTGATGGGCCGAATGGCCTCCTGTAGGGATTCTATGATGTTTTGAATTTATTTATAAGCCATTTCAGGATATGTCTGCGAAGTAGAATATTAACCACACTACTTTTTCTCCTCATTTCCCAGGTCTAACTGCCTAACTGAATGAATGATTCACACGGTGAAATCCCTAATTCTCAAATGTCCACAGATTAAGCAATATCTATACATTGCAATGTTATATCTGACAGTGGGACATTTAAGTGCAGCTATCCCATCACAGCAGAGTCCATGTTTGGCACACCGGTACATACCAATTTACCCAGCCTTACCCATTCTACTTTGTTAGAATTGAGGGAGCTAACTTTAAAGTTAGCCAGTGGCACAGTGGTTAGCACTGCTGCCTCACACTGCCAGGGACCTGGGTTCAATTCTGACCTCGGGTCACTGTCTGTGTGGAGTTTGCGCATTCTCCTCGTGTCTTCGTGGGTTTCCTCCGGGTGCTCCGGTTTCCTCCCACAGTCCAAAGATGTGCGGGTTAGGTTGATTGACCATTGTAAAATTGCCCCTTAGTGTCCTGAGGTTTGTAGATTAGAGGGATTAGCGGGTAAAAATATGTAGGGATATGGGGGGAGGGCCTGGGTGGGATTGTGGTCGGTGCAGACTCGATGGGCCGAATGGCCTCTTCCTGCACTGGAGGGTTTCTATGATTTCTATGATTTCTACGAAAGCGGCAAGGGAAGATGAACAACACACACCATAAGATGCAGCTGCGGAATAGCCAAGCTTACATCTTGGTCAACAAGTTTGTATCATGGATCCCAGAGATGTACGTGGCAACCGGCCGAAGAGACAAGAATTTATTCGGAACCAAAGTCCGACGAAGTTATTATGCACAAAGGTGCAGCAGTGAGATGTAACCAGGGGCAAATCTGGTCTAGTTCAGTTCCTCAATCATCGTACTGTCCTACTGCATCAAAGATTAGATTCCAAATGTAACCAGGAACAGCATCCAGGAATGCCAATCACACAGTTCACTGTGAGCAATTAATACCTCTAGACAAGGTTCCCATTACAAGATCGGGCGAGGCACAGTGGCACAATGGTTAGCACTGCTGCCTCACAGCGCCAGGAACCCAGGTTCGGTTTCCAGCCTGGGTCACTGTCTGTGTGGAGTTTGCACAGTCTCCCCGTATCTGCATGGGTTTCCTCTGGGTGCTCTGGTTTCCTCCCAATGTCCAAAGATGTGCGAATTTGGTGGATTGGCCATGCTAATTTGGCCCTTAGTTTCAGAGGGATTGACAGAGTAAATGCATGGGGTTGTGGGGATCGGGCCTGGGTGGGATTGTGGTGGGTGCAGACTCAATGGGCTGAATGGTCTCCTTCTGCACTGTAGGGATTCTATGGTTCTATTCTAAGTAAAGTACAGTTTATTTATTAGTCACAAGTAGGCTTACATTAACACTGCAATGAAATTACTGTGAAAATCCCCTGGTTGCCACACTCCAATGTCTGTTGGGTACACAGAGAAAAAGTTTAGCGTGGCCAATGCATCTAACCAGCACATCTTTCAGACTGTGGAAGGAAACCGGAGCACCCGGAGGAAATCCACATAGACACGAGAGTATGTGCAAACTCCAGACAGGCAGTGACCCAAGCTGGGAATCGAACCTGGGTCCCTGGTGCTGTGAGGTAGCAGTGCTAAACACTGTGCCACCATGCCACAGTGCCACTGTGCCATCTATGTGTACCTGTTATACTTCCTTCAACGTATATATTCCATGGCAGTAAAAATGGGGGTGTTGGGATTAGGGTTAGGAATCCTGGAATCAGGATCTTCCACCATTTTTAAATGGCCCCAAAATCATTCTGATTCCATGAAAATCTAGACCCGAATTCCAGATGAGACCTGACCATATCGCTGTTTGTTTTTAACTTGAAATACCGAATCTGGGCCAAATCTGTTATTACGTCTCCATTTGATTGTGGTCTTTCTTCCTCGTTCAAGGTTTTAATATCGTAACACGGGCATAAATCTCACTATCATCTATGAACCTGCTGACAGTTCCACTAACACCTTCATCCAGATCATTAATATAGATAGGGAAGATTAACGGCCTGAGCATAAATTCCTGTGGGACTCTCCTAATAACAGTCTCCATGGAGAACCACTGTCATTAATAACAGGCCCCGAGAATGAAACCAATTCTTTATCTACCCCAGGATCAGCCCTCCAATTCCACATGACTCTATCTTCTAAATCACTTTGCGTGGGGAACTTGTTAAACTCCAAGTGCACTATGCCGACCAGTCACTCGCTCATCATATACCAACCTAGTAATCTTTTCAAACAATGTAATCAGCTTCATGAGTCAGACCATCTTTATCTACAGCCAAGTTAAAATCAGTACTCTATTCAGGTGGTAAAACAGGGAGTATCTGACATGACTATTTGATTTGATTTATTATTGTTACATGTATTAGTATACAGTGAAAAGTATTGTTTCTTGCGCGCGATACTGTTCACAGACAAGGAAACAAGAGAGTGCAGAATGTAGTGTTACAGTCATAGCTAGGGTGTAGAGAAAGATCAACTTAGTGCGAGATAGGTCCTTTCAAAGGCCTGACAGCAGCAGGGAAAAAGTTGTTCTTGAGTCAGTTGGTACGTGACCTCAGACTTTTGTGTCTTTTTCCCAGCAGAAGGTGGAAAAGAATATGTCCGGGGTGCGTGGGGTCCTTGATTATGCTGGCTGCTTTGCCGAGGCAGCGGGAAGTGTAGACAGAGTCAATGGATGGGAGGCTGATTTGCGTGATGGATTGGGCTATATTCACGATCCCTTGTAGTTCCTTGCGGTCTTGGGCAGAGCCGGAGCCATATCAAGCTGTGATACAATCAGAAGGAATGCTTTCTATGGTGCGCCTGTAAAGGTTGGTGAGAGTCGTAGCGGACATGCCAAATTTCCTTAGCCTCCTGAGAAAGTAGAGGCATTGGTGAGCTTTCTTAACTATAGCGGCCGTATGGAGGGACCAGGACATGTTGTTGGTTATCTGGACACGTAGAAACTTGAAGCTCTCGACCATTTTCACGTCATCCCCGTTGATGTAGACAGGGGCATGTTTTCCACTATGCTTCCTGGATCTGACCATAAAACCATTGTCGATTGTCGGAAATACCCATCTGGTTCACTACTATCCTTTAGGGAAATAAATCTGCCAGCCTTACCTGGTCTGGACTGCATGTGACTCCAGAGCCACAGCAATGTGGTTGACTCACAAATCCCTCAGGCAACTAGTGATTGACAATAAATGCTGGCCAGCCAACGACATCCATGTCCCATAAATGAAATAAAATTTTTTTTTTAAAAATCTGGATCAGAAGACTGCAAAGCTGCAACAAGCAAGAGTTAATAAAGACATTATTTCACCAAAGATCATTTGGAAAAGTTCAGACAACTAATAGGACCAGCACTCACTGACCACACAGGGATGCCAAATTGACAGCATCAGGCCATTTCGAGCTTTATCCTTTCATTAACTTTAATTCACTACCACAGAAAGCAGTTAGAAATGAGATACAACTCTTATAAAGTCATAGTGTCATAGAGGTTTACAGCATGGAAACAGGCCCTTTGGCCCAACTTGTCCATGCTGCCCTTTCTTTTTTAAAACGCCTAAGCTCATCCCAATTGCCCGCATTTGGCCCATATCCCTCGAGACCCATCTTACCCATGTAACTATCTAAATGCTTTTTAAAAGACAAAATTGTACCCGCCTCTATTACTACCTCTGGCAGCTTGTGTGAAAGAATTGCCCCTTTGGACACTTTTGTATTTCTCACCTTAAACCTATGCCCTCTAGTTTTAAACTCCCCTACCTTTGGGAAACGATATTGACTATTTAGCTGATCTGTGCCCCTCATTATTTTATAAACCTCTATAAGATCACCCCTCAAGCCTCCTACACTCCAGAGAAAAAAGTTCCAGTCTAATCAGCCTCTCCTTATAACTCAATCCATCAAGTCCCGGTAGCATCGTAGTAAATCTTTTCTGCACTCTTTCTAGTTTAATAATATCCTTTCTATAATAGGGTGAGCAGAATTGCACACAGTATTCTAAGTATGACCTTACCAATGTCTTCTACAACTTCAACAAGACATTCCAACTCCTGTGTTCAATGTTCTGACCGATGAAACCAAGCATGCCGAATGCCTTCTTCACCACTCTGTCCACTTGTGACTCCATTTTCAATGAGCTATGAACATGTACCCCTAGATCTCTTTGTTCCGTAACTCTCATCAACGCCCTACCATTAAGTGAGTAAGTCCTGCCCTGATTCAATCTACCAAATGCATCACCTCGCATTTATCTAAATTAAACTCCATCTGCCATTCGTCAGCTCATTGGCCCAATTGATCAAGATCCCGTTGCAATCGGAGATAACTTTCTTCATTGTCCACTATGCCACCAATCTTGGTGTCATCTGCAAACTTACTAACCATGCCCCCTATATTCTCATCCAAATCATTAATATAAATGACAAATAACAGTGGACCCAGCACTGGTCCCTGAGGCACACCGCTGGTCACAGACCTCCAGTTTGAAAAACAACCCTCTACAACCACGCTCTGGCTCCTGTCAAGAAGCCAATTTTGTATCCATTTAGATACCTCACCCTGGATCCTGGGAGATTTAGCCTTATGCAACAACCTACCATGCGGTACCTTGTCAAAGGCCTTGCTAAAGTCCATGTAGACAACATCAACTGCACTGCCCTCATCTACCTTCTTGGTTACCCTTTCAAAAAACTCAATCAAATTTGTGAGACATGATTTCCCACTCACAAAGCCATGCTGCCTGTCCCTAATCAGCCCTTGTGTCTCTAAATGCCTGAGATCCTGTCTCTCAAAATACCTTCCAACAATTTACCCACCACAGATGTGAGGCTCACTGGCCTGTAGTTCCCAGGCTTTTCCCTGCAGTCCTTTTTAAACAAAGGCACAACATTTGCCACCCTCCAGTCTTCAGGCACCTCACCCGTGACTATCGATGATTCAAGTATCTCGGCTAGGGGACCCGCAATTTCCTCCCTTGCCTCCCACAATGTCCTGGGATACACTTCATCAAATCCCGGGGATTTATCTACCTTGATGCCTCTTAGGACTAAAGGGATTAAGGGACACGGGAGAAGGGGGGAATAAGGGTATTGAATTTGATGATCAATCATGATTAAGATTAGCAGGCTTGAAGGGCTGAATGGCCTACTCCTGTTTCTATTTTCTAATGTTTCTACGCTGCCATGAGAGTCAAACTCCACACGGTAACAGAAAACTCCACGGAATCCAACACCCAGCTTCAACACCCAGCTTCAATACCCAGCAAAAGGCAAGAAACTCAAAATACTTAGATACTGTGGGGAATACTGAGAAAAGGTCGATCCACGGAGTTTCTGCTGAAGATTTACAACACAGAATCTGCAAAAACCATTACTGCACCAACAAGCATGCAATATCGCATTGAGAAAAACAGTAAGGCAGCAGCATCGTGGATATTCATACAGAATTAAAGCTAGACAGGCTTTTAATTTTAAATGACTGTGGATCAAAAGTCTACCTTCCAGTCTAGTTTTGACTGATCCCAGGCCCAATCCAGTCCTACAATTGGTGACATCGGAGAAGTTTATTTCATTAGTCTCACAAGTCGTGACACATTAATCCTGCAATGAAGTTTACTGTGAAAATCCCCGAGTTGCCACACTCTGGCACCTGTTTGGGTACTCTGTGGGAGAATTTAGCATGATCACTGCACCTAACCAGCACATCTTTCGGACCGTGGGAGGAAACCAGAGCACTTGGAGGAAACCCATGCAGATATGGGGAGAGTGTGCAGACTCTGCACAGACAATGACCCAAGCTGTGGATCGAACCCGGATCCCTGGCGCTGTGAGGCACAGTAAGAAGTCTCACAACACCAGGTTAAAGTCCAACAGGTTTATTTGGCAGCACTAACTTTCTGAGACTCCGAAAGCTCGTGCTGCCAAATAAACCTGTTAGACTTTAACCTGGTGTTGTGAGACTTCTTACTGTGCCCACCCCAGTCCAACGCCGACATCTCCACATCACTGTGAGGCAGCAGTGCTAACCGCTGTGTCACCATGCTGCCATGGACTTCTTAGATACTTGACTGCTTCAGGTTCAGACAACAGGACAGGAGCTGAACAGGTTCACACACTATTTTATTTGGTCGGTCCAATAGCCAATGATATAATAGCTGGACTCGGAATCAATTGATCCCCAACAAACTTTGTGAACGGTTTGTGTTCATTTGAGAATATTTTAATTTGAGCAGCAACAAGATCCTTGCAATGGCAAAGTTTCACAAACATATCCAAGGCTGTGATCACAATGACCTGCAAACACGTAGGCCAGATGGCAGAGTTCCTTCCCAAAAGGACATTAGTGAGCCAGATGGGTTTTTACGACATTCGACAAAGGTTTCATGGTTGTCAGTAGACTTTTAATTCCAGATTTTTTTATCTGCCAGATCTGCGGGAGTTGAACACGACTCCCCAGATCTTAACACTGCAATGAAGTTACTGTGAAAATCCCCTCGTCGCCAGACTCTGGCGCCTGTTCGGGTACACTGAGGGAGAATTTAGCGTGACCAATGCACCTAACCAGCACGTGGGAGGAAACCGGAGCATCCGGAGGAAGACACGGGGAGAATGTGCAGACTCCGCACAGACAGTGACCCGAGCCGGGAATCGAACTTGGGTCCCTGACACTGTGAGGCAGCAGTGCTAACCACTGTACCACCATGCCGCCCCATCTTGCACTGGGTCCCTGGATTACTGGCTCAGTAACAGAAAAATAGACGCTGCGGTCAGGTGAGATTGAATATGGGGGGAGGTCTAAAACTACCATGAGGCTCCTGGCCAACAGGCTCAGAGACGGAGCGGGAATGTCTACTTGTCCTTTTCCCCTTCTTCATTTTCTGAGGGATGCAGAATCCAATTTGACTGCAATCTGGCTCCACAATGAATAACTCACACAGCGCGCACCTGTCCACCATTTCTTTTCCCAATTATGTTTGCCAGTTGATTAAAGATTAATTTCTCGAAACCAACCTCAGATATTTCCAGCAAATCCCCCCCCGTAGCAGGTTTTAACTGCAGTAACATATGTACGTGCGCGCTCTGTAGCGGGAGAAATCAGGACAGCTTGGCTACCCCAAGTCCCTAATCAGCAGCTTTGTCCCGTAAATTGGCCACCTGTAGAAAGAGTCCAACTTGGCAGTTTGCTTCCACAGTGAGTTCGCTCAGCAGCCTTTAGCTGGAATTGTGCAGAATTAAATTCCGTGCGGTGCTTGAATCTTTCTGCCAGCAGTAGAAAGTCAAATGAAGGAGAGGAAAGGCTAGAAAATGAACACTGTGCGCATTGTGTGCACTGACTCCGTAAGGTAAGGGAGTCTAAAATTAGAGGGCATAGGTTTAAGGTGAGAGGGGAGAGATACAAAAGGGTCCAGAGGGGCAATGTTTTCACACAGAGGGTTGTGAGTGTCTGGAACAAGCTGCCAGAGGTAGTAGTAGAGGCAGGTACAATTTTGTCTTTTAAAAAGCACTCAGACAGTTACATGGGTAAGATGTGTATAGAGGGATATGGGCCAAATGCAGACAATTGGGACTAACTTAGGGGTTTAAAAAAATGGGCGGCATGGATAAGTTGGGCCGAAGGGCCTGTTTCCATGCTGTAAACTTCTACTACTCCTTGACTCTAAGCTGAAGGAACAACATCTTGTGTTTATGTCTCTTCTTTCATGACCTCAAAGGTCGTCACAGACAACAAGCTAATTTTAAATTTGCCCTCAAACCACAATATGGGGGTGGCATGGCGGCATAGTGGTTAGCACTGCTGCCTCACAGCGCCAGGGACCCGGGTTTGATTCCCGGCTTGGGTCACTGTCAGTGTTGAGTTTGCACATTCTCCCCGTGTCTGCATGGGTTTCCTTCCGGGTGCTCCGGTTTCCTCCCACAGTCCTAAAGATGTGTGGGTTAGGTTGATTGGCCATGCTAAATGGACCCTTGTTCAGGGGGCATTAGCAGGGTAAATATGTGGGGTTATGGGGATAGGGTGGGATTGTTGTCGGTGCAGACTCAATGGGCCGAATGGCTTCCTTCTGTACTGTAGGGATTCTATGATGATGAACAAATCCTCTGTTTTAATCAAGTTGGTTGAGGGATAAAAGTTAGAACATAGAACATAGAACATTACAGCGCAGAACAGGCCCTTCGGCCCACGATGTTGCACCGACCAGTTAAAAAAAAACTGTGACCCTCCAACCTAAACCAATTTCTTTTCGTCCATGAACCTATCTACGGATCTCTTAAACGCCCCCAAACTAGGCGCATTTACTACTGATGCTGGCAGGGCATTCCAATCCCTCACCACCCTCTGGGTAAAGAACCTACCCCTGACATCGGTTCTATAACTACCCCCCCTCAATTTAAAGCCATGCCCCCTCGTGCTGGATTTCTCCATCAGAGGAAAAAGGCTATCACTATCCACCCTATCTAAACCTCTAATCATCTTATATGTTTCAATAAGATCCCCTCTTAGCCGCCGCCTTTCCAGCGAAAACAATCCCAAATCCCTCAGCCTCTCCTCATAGGATCTCCCCTCCATACCAGGCAACATCCTGGTAAACCTCCTCTGCACCCTCTCCAAAGCCTTCACATCCTTCCTGTAATGTGGGGACCAGAACTGCACACAGTACTCCAAGTGCGGCCGCACCAGAGTTGTGTACAGTTGCAACATAACGCTACGACTCCTAAATTCAATCCCCCTACCAATAAACGCCAAGACACCATATGCCTTCTTAACAACCTTATCTACTTGATTCCCAACTTTCAGGGATCTATGCACACATACACCTAGATCCCTCTGCTCCTCCACACTATTCAAAGTCCTCCCGTTAGCCCTATACTCAACACATCTGTTATTCCTACCAAAGTGAATTACCTCACACTTCTCCGCATTAAACTCCATCCGCCACCTCTCGGCCCAACTTTGCAACCTGTCTAAGTCTTCCTGCAAACTACGACACCCTTCCTCACTGTCTACCACACCACCGACTTTGGTGTCATCAGCAAATTTGCTAATCCACCCAACTATACCCTCATCCAGATCATTAATAAATATTACAAACAGCAGTGGCCCCAAAACAGATCCCTGAGGTACACCACTTGTAACCGCACTCCATGATGAATATTTACTATCAACCACCACCCTCTGTTTCCTATCCGCTAGCCAATTCCTGATCCAATTTCCTAGATCACCCCCAATCCCATACATCTGCATTTTCTGCAGAAGCCTACCATGGTGAACCTTATCAATGTTGGGCCAGAACATTGGGGATAGCACCCATGTCCTTCAGCAAATTGTTCCATGGGTTATTTGACATTCAGCTAATGCCCGATGCAGCCATTTGTGGATATGAGTGACTGCAGTGACAATTTGCCTTTACATCAATCTCTTAGCATTGAAAACTGCCCCTTGGCACTGAATAAGAGTTTTACATTTGTTTAAGTTTATTTCTTAGTGTCACAAGTTAGCTTACATTAACACTGCAATGAAGTTACTGTGAAAATCCCCTAGTTGCCACACTCCGGTGCCTGTTCAGGTACATTGAGGGAGAATTTAGCATGGCGAATGCACCTAACCAGCACGTCTTTCAGACTGAGCATCCTGGATAGAGTGGACGTGGAGAGGATGTTTCCACTAGTAGGAAAAACGAAAACCAGAGAGCACAACCTCAGGCTAAAGGGATGATCCTTTTAAACAGAGATGAGGAGGAATTTCTTCAGCCAGAGAGTGGTGAATCTGTGGAATTCTTTGCCGCAGAAGGCTGTGGAGGCCAGGTCATTGAGTGTCTTTAAGACAGAGATAGATAGGTTCTTGATTAATAAAGGGATCAGGGGTTATTAGGGGGATTACAATAGAATGAGGGCGAAGTTGGCTAATGTAGACTGGGAACACAGACTAATTGGTGGGACAGTTGATGAACAGTGGAGGATTTTTAAGGAGATTTTTCTCAGTACTCAGCAAAAATATATTCCAGTGAAAAAGAAGGAATGTAAGAAAAGGGATAACCAGCCATGGATAACTAAGGAAATAAAGGAGATTATCAAATTAAAAACCAATGCATATAGAGTGGCCAAAATTAGTGGGGAACTAGAAGATTGGGAAGGCTTTAAAAAACAACAAAGAACTACGAAGAAAGCAATAAAGAAAGGAAAGATAGATTATGAAAGTAAACTAGCACAAAATATAAAAACTGATAGTAAAAGCTTTTACAAATATATAAAACGGAAAAGAGTGGCTAAAGTAAATGTTGGTCCCTTAGAAGATGAGAAGGGGGATTTAATAATAGGAAACGAGGAAATGGCCGAGGCCTTGAACAAGTTTTTTGTGTCGGTCTTCACAGTGGAAGACACAAATAGCTTACCAATAATTGAAGTTCAATGGACTGTCGGGGGCGAGGAACTTAAAACGATCACTATTACTAAAGAGGTAGTGCTGGGTAGGCTAATGGGACTAAAGGTAGACAAGTCCCCTGGTCCGGATGGAATGCATCCCAGGGTACTAAAAGAAACGGCAGAAGTAACAGCAAATGCATCAGTTGTAATTTATCAAAATTCACTGGACTCTGGGGAGGTGCCGGCTGATTGGAAAACAGCTAATGTAACGCCACTGTTTAAAAAAGGAGGTAGACAAAAGGCAGGTAACTACAGGCTGGTTAGCTTAACATCCGTAGTTGGGAAAATGCTGGAATCCATCATTAAGGAAGAAATAGCAGGACACCTGGAAAAGAATGGTTCAATCAAGCAGACGCAGCATGGATTCATGAAGGGAAAGTCATGTTTGACTAATTTACAGGAATTTTTTGAGGATATAACGAGTGCGGTTGACAGAAGGGAACCGGTGGATGTGGTGTATTTAGATTTCCAGAAGGCATTTGATAAGGTGCCTCACAAAAGGTTGCTGCATAAGATAAAGGTACACAGAGTTGGGGGTAAAGTGTTAGCGTGGATTGAGGATTGGCTATCTAACAGAAAGCAGAGAGTCGGAATAAATGGGTGGCAATCAGTGACTAGTGGCGTGCCACAGGGATCGGTGCTGGGGCCTCAACTATTCACCATATACATATACATAACTATTTACCATATACACAGACGATCTGGAGGAGGGGACCGAGTGTAGGGTAACAAAGTTTGCGGATGACACAAAGATGAGTGGGAAAGCAAATTGCGTGGAGGACACAGAGAGTCTGCAGAGAGATTTGGATAGGCTAAGTGAGTGGGCAAGGATCTGGCAGATGGTGTACAACGTTGGTAAGTGTGAGGTTATCCACTTTGGAAGGAATAATAGTAAAATGGACTATTATTTAAACAGTGAAAAATTACAACATTCTACTGTGCAGAGGGACCTGGGGGTCCTTGTGCATGAATCACAAAAACTCAGTTTGCAGGTGCAGCAGGTGATCAAGAAGGCAAATGGAATGTTGGCCTTTATCGCGAGAGGGATGGAGTATAAAAGCAGGGAGGTCATGCTGCAACTGTACAGGGTAATGGTGAGGCTGCACCTAGAGTACTGTGTACAATTTTGGTCCCCTTATTTAACAAAGGATATATTAGCTTTGGAGGGGATACAGAGAAGGTTCGCCAGGTTGATTCCGGAGATGAGGTGGTTAGCTTATGAGGAGAGATTGAGTAGACTGGGCCTGTACTCATTGGAGTTTAGAAGGTTGAGGGGAGATCTTATAGAGACATATAAGATAATGAAGGGGCTAGACAGGGTAGAAGCAGCGAGGTTATTTCCACTTACAATGGAAACAAGAACTAGGGGGCATAGCCTCAAAATACAGGGAAGTCAATTTAGAACAGAGTTGAGGAGGAACTTCTTCTCCCAGAGGGTAGTGAATCTTTGGAATTCTCTGCCCAATGAAGCAGTAGAGGCTACCTCGTTAAATGTGTTTAAGTCACAGATAGATAGATTTTTAACCATTAAGGGAATTAAGGGTTATGGGGAGCGGGCGGGTATGTGGAACTGAACCCAATATCAGATCAGCCATGATTTTATTGAATGGCGGAGCAGGCTTGAGGGGCTAGATGGCCTACTCCTGCTCCTATTTCTTATGTTCTTATGTTATGGGGAAAAGGCAGGAGAACGGGGATGAGAAAATATCAGCCAAGATTGAATGGCGGAGCAGACTCGATGGGCCGAGTGGCCTAATTCTGCTCCTATGCCTTATGGTCACCCGGAGGAAACCCACACAGACACAGGGAGAACGTGCAGACTCCCCATAGACGTCGACCCAAGCCCGGAATCGAACCTAAGTTCCTGGCGCTGTGAGGTAGCAGTGCTGACCACTGTGCCACCCAACCACAGTTGTGATGTAAGTGGACTGGTGGATCAATATGAGTTAGGGAGCAAGGCACTGATGAAGGAGTCTTGGCACCAGAGAGGATTTTGTCTTTGCTGCTTTTGAATTTGGGTTGCCCATCACGATAGTATTGACAGTTGAGTCTGATGTGACAAAGGCATGGTTAAAGGCTTCACTGTCTCACACCACTGTCGATGTGGATGGTGTCACAAAAGTAGGGATCTTTATCCTCAAGGCAAAACAGGATGAGGAAAGAATAAATTGCAAACAGCCCAGTTCAACATTTACATTGAATACAATAAGTTTAAGTTAAAGTTTCTTTATTAGTGTCACAAGTAGGCTTACGTTAACACTGCAATGAAGTTACTGTGAAATTCCCCTAGTCGCCACACTGTGGTGCCTGTTCGGGTGCACTGAGGGAGAATTTAGCATGGCCAATGCACCTAACCAGCTCATCTTTGGACTGTGGGAGGAAACCGAAGCACCCGGAGGAAACCCACGCAGACACAGGGAGAACATGCAAACTCCACACAGACAGTGACCCAAGCCGGGAACCGAACCATTTACCATTGTGCCACTGGGAGGGTGGTGGAGGTGGGTGGCCTCACATCCTTTAAAAAGTATCTGGATGAGCATTTGGCATGCTATAAAATTCAGGGCTATGGGCCACGTGCTGGCTGGTGGAATTAGGTGGGAGTTCACGTGTTTCTAATGTGTCGGTGCAGACTCGATGGGCCGAAGGACCTCTTCTGTGCTGTATGATTCTATAATTCTGTGACTTATTTCTATAGGGATAGGGTTGCAAATCAGGGAAGTTTTTCTAAGTCTGTATCAAATCTCAGTTCGACCACACTTAGAGGACTGCCTCCAGTTCTGGTGGCCACATTATAAAAGGACACTGGGGAGAGTGCAGAGAAGATTTACAAGGATGATACGAGAAATTTGAAATATTGTGAGCTCCACTGCACAGGAGCAGATTATTCGACCCAAATAGTGCACTGTGGTGTTTATGCGCCACTCGAACCTATTCCTATTTTACCTCTTCTAAATCTATAGCTGTCACCCCCATTCCCTTTTACCTCATATGCTTGTCTTGATTCCTTTAAATGCACCAATCCAATTCGCTTAAACCAGGTCTGTGAGAGTGAGTTCCATTTTTTCACCACTCTTTAGGTGAAGAAGTTTCTTTGGAATTCTCAATGGGTTCTCCTGGTGACTACCTCATATTGACGGCCTCTGGTTATACTCCTTCCCACATGAGGCAACATGTTGGGGAAGCAGTGGTGCAATGGTATCGTCACTAGTCTATTAACCCAGAGACCCACGGTAATGTTCTGGGGGATCCAGGTTCGAATCCCATCACGATAAATTGGTGAAAGTTGAATTCAATAAGAATGTAGAATTGTAAAAACCTATAGAACATAGAACAGGCCCTTGGGCCCACGATGTTGTGCCGAGCTTTATCTGAAACCAAGATCAAGCTATCCCACTCCTATCTGATTGACTGATACCCTCTCAGGAAGGGAATCTGTTTGCTTGTCTGGACCCACAGCAATATGGTTGACTCTTAAAAGGTTGAACAAGCCGCTCAGTTCAAGGGCAATTGAGGATGGGTAACAAAAGCTGTCCCACCCGGCAATGAGTAAAACAAAACTCTATCGAAACTTTTCATAATTTAACCAACATATTCCCCTCTCTCCTTTCATAATTTCAAAGACTTATTAATTGACCCATCAGCCTTCTTTTCTCAAAATAAAACAGACCTAGCCTTTCCATCCTTTCCTGATAGGTATATTTAGACCATAAGACCATAAGATATAGGAGCAGAATTAGGCCATTCAGCCCATCAAGTCTGCTCCGCCATTCAATCATGGCTGATATGATTCTCATCCCCATTCTCCTGCCTTCTCCCCATAACCTTTGATCCACTTACTGATCAAGAGCCTATCTACCACTGTCTTCAAGACATTCAATGACCTGGTCTCCGCAGACTTCTGTGGCAATGAGTTCCACAGATTCACCACCCTCTGACTGAAGAAATTCCTCCTCATCTCAGCTTTAAAGGAGCGTCCCTTCACTCTGAGGCTGTGCCCTCGAGTTCTAGTCTCTCCCACTGATTTAAACATCCTCTCCACGTCCACTCTATCTAGGCCTCTCAGTATTCTGTAAGTTTCAATTAGATTCCCCCTCATCCTTCTAAACGCCATCGAGTAGAGACCCAGTCTCTTCAACCGCTTCTCATATGACAAACCCCTAATTCCTGGGATCATTCTTGTGAACCTTCTCTGGACCCTCTCCAAGACCAGCACATCCTTCTTTAGGTATGGAGCCCAAAACTGCTCACAATACTCCAAATTTCTAGTAGCACCTTGTAAATCTTCTCCGCACTCTCCCCAGTGTCCTTTTATAATGTGGCCACCAGAACTGGAGACAATCCTCTAAGTGCGGTCTAACTGAGGTTCAATATAGACTTAGAAAATCTTCCCTGCTTTGCAATCCTTTCCCAATAGAAATAAGTCATAGAATCATACAGCACAGAAGAGGCCCTTCGGCCCATTGAGTCCTCACCAACACATTAGAAACACCTGAACTCCCACCTAATCCCATCTGCCAGCACTTGGCCCATAGCCCTGAATGTTATAGCTCATCCAGATACTTTTTAAAGGATGTGAGGCAACCCACCTCTGCCACCCTCCCAGGCAGCACATTTCAGACAATCACCACCCTCTGGATAAAAAAGATTTTCCACACATCCCCCCCACATCTCCCCTGTGGAGGAACAGAGAGATCTTGGGGTTCATATCCATAGATCTCTGAAGGTTGCCACTCAAGTGGATAGAGCCGTGAAGAAGGCCTATAGTGTGTTGGCGTTCATTAACAGGGGGTTTGAGTTTAAGAGGCGTGGGGTTATGCTGCAACTGTACAGGACCTTGGTGAGACCACATTTGGAATATTGTGTGCAGTTCTGGTCACCTCACTACAAGAAGGATGTGGAGACACTGGAAAGAGTGCAAAGGAGATTTACCAGGATGCTGCCTGGTTTGGAGGGTAGGTCTTATGAGGAAAGGTTGAGGGAACTTGGGCTTTTCTCTTTGGAGCGGAGGAGGTTGAGAGGGGACTTGATAGAGGTTTATAAGATGATGAGGGGGATAGATAGAGTGAACGTTCAAAGACTATTTCCTCGGGTGAATGGAGCGGTAACTAGGGGGCATAACTATAGGGTTCATGGTGGGAGATATAGGAAGGATGTCCGAGGTAGGATTTTTACTCAGAGAGTGGTTGGGGTGTGGAATGGACTGCCTGCAGGGATAGTGGAGTCAGAAACTTTAGGAACATTTAAGAAGCTATTGGATAGGCACATGGAGTACTTCGGGATGATAGGGAGGAAATAGCTTGATCTGGGTTTCAGACAAAGCTTGGCACAACATCGTGGGCCGAAGGGCCTGTTCTGTGCTGTACTGTTCTATGTTCTAAACCTCCTCACCTTGAACCTATGTCCCGTCGTGACTGACCCTTCAACTAAGGCTGCTTCATATCCACTCTGTCCATGTCCCTCATAATCTTGTACACCTCGATCAGGTCGCCCCTCAGTCTTCTCTGCTCCAATGTAAACAATCCAAGTCTATCCAACCTCTCGTCATAACTTAAATGTTCCATCCCAGGCAGCATCCTGGTGAATCTCCTCCAGTGCGATCACATCCTTCCTATAATGTGGCGACCAGAACTGCACACAGTACTCTCGCTGTGACCTCACCAAAGTTCTATACATCTCCAACATGACTTCCCTGCTTTGGTAATCTATGCGTCGATTGATAAAGGCAAGTGTCCCATATGCCTTTTTCACCACACTACTAACATTCCCTTCCGCTTTCAGAGATCAATGGACAAACACGCCAAGGTCCCTTTGTTCCACAGAGCTTCCTAGTGTCCTACCATTCATTCAGATCATATCATTCATAAAGCTCAGTGTTTGTTTATTTTTCTGGCACATCTTTTAGTGATTGAAATATTTGCACTCTGAGATCCCTGTGTTCCTTTACACTCAGCCCCAATACTCACACATTGCAGATGAGTATTTTTCCTACTGAAATGTACACATTCACATTCATTTGAGTTAAAATTCATCTGCCAATTATTAGCACATGCTGTGAGTTTATTAATGACCTCCTGTCATGTGATGCAGTCTTGACTTTCATCCCAAATTTGGGCACGGTGGCACAGTGGTTGGCACTGCTGCCTCACAGTGCCAGGGACCCAGGTTCGATTCCCGGCTTGGGTCACTGTCTGTGCAGAATCTGCACACTCTCCCTGTGTCTGCATGGGTTTCTTCCCACAGTTCAAAGATGTGCGGGTTAGGTCGATTGGTCATGCTAAATTCTCCCTCAGTGTACCTGAACAGACATCGGAGTGTGTCGACTGGGAGGTTTTCACAGTAACTTCATTGCAGTGTGAATGTAAGCCAACTTGTGACACTAATAGATAAACTTAAACTTAAAAATGGGTGACTAATGTGCTAAATTGGTTAAGAACATAAAAACATAAGAATTAGGCGCAGGAGTAGGCCATCTGGCCCCTCGAGCCTGCTCCGCCATTCAATAAGATCATGGCTGATCTTTTTGTGGACTCAGCTCCACTTACCCACCCGCTCACCATAACCCTTAATTCCTTTACTGTTCAAACATTTATCTATCCTTGCCTTAACTTGAAGCTACTATTTGTAATGACCAAGCAGCCCATTCAGTTGTTCCATCATTGTCTCAGGAATGAATGAGTGGGCAATGCCCAGATCATGAGAATAAATAATGAAGAGTAACGGTTTGGTGACAAAATGTAATAAATTACGAAAGTGAAATGAAGATCTTAAGTTATTGGAGAGAAATATCAAGGAGGTTGAAAATCAAGGGCAGGTTTTTTAAAATAGCAATGTTAAACATATGATACTTTGCTTTGCTATATATAAAATATAACAAAAATCAAACTGTGCCTGACAGGAGGAGTGCTGGCACCTCAATATTCAAGAGATTTTCAGCACTGTTGGATTGCCTCGAGCTTCCCTCAGTCTTTGACTTAAGGCCCCGTCTCAGTATCAGTCATGCAACATTTCCACATTCTGAAGTCCAAGCAAATGTGCCAACTTGATAACAATTGCTTCCAACTGCATTCATCTTTACTCCGTGGACACACTCCATCTTGCAAGTGGATTGATGCCATCCAAGCTCGTTTTCTCTTTTAGTGTCAATTAACCAAAGTAAAGCCAGCTGAGAGAGAACACCATCAATATAATGCTCTGCACTTAACCGAAACCCACTAAAAAAGGGATGTCTCAGACACCAGACAGACAGCAGGTGAGCAAGATAATGACAAAAGCTAACGGTCTTATCTTCTGTGACAAGGATTGTGTTGTATCTTTCCTTCTCATGCTCCTCAATAGCTCTGCAGTCTGTGAAAAGCCAATGGCACAAGCTTCCGACAGTGCCTCTCTCAAGTTGGATGCGACTGCCCACACTTAGGACCACTCTTACCTATGTAGGAGGGAATGAACAAACTGAGTCTTCAGAGACTGTGGAGAACTTCAACAAAAACAGCTTTATTCAACATGCATGAGGCCGAGCAGAATTCGTGGCTGTAACTACAGCTTGCTTCCGAGCTACTCTTCTGAGCATTGGCTCATGCATCTTCTTATACTTTTTCATGTTGCAAAGTTCTACATTTCAATTCGGTTATCAGATTGTTACTTTAAATTGGTTGCAGTTCTGTTTTTGATCGCATTATATGGGTTAATTGTCCTGTGTACTTTAGCTTTAATACTTGATTAGTTTTCCAGAGGCACAATGACTCCTCTAGATTTTTTGGAGCCTTGATAAGTGGTATCAATTCTCTTATTGTTGCTGTAAACTCGGAACAATCTCAACTGGGTGTGACTGTTTTAGTGCCATCTGGGGTGTAGTTATTTGTAATTTGTAATTTGTCTGCCTGCAGTGAGTGTGGGGACTACAGTCAGACTGTCGGTTTGACCCTTTCCATTCATTCCTCTCCTGCTAAAGCCCACACTACCTGGGTTTGCCCTACTACACCTATCTGATCATGGACAAAGGCACCTTTAGCTATAGTGTCTCTCCCAACCCAAAACGGCCATTAGGGGAAATTTCCTTGGCTCATTCCTCTTCCGAGTTTAAACATTGCCTCCCTGCCTCTTTCTCCCTCTAAGACGCTCCTTAGAAACCTACCTATTTCATCAAGTTTTTGACCATCTGCCCGAATATTGCCTGACATGGCTCAGTGTAAAAAGTTGTTTTTAGTGCTGCTGTGAAGCGCCTTGGGATATTTTATTACATTACAGGCGCTATATAAATACAAGTTGTTGCTAGAGCTTGGGACGACCAAAACCTTCATCCTTGACTACCGCCACAAACTCCATAGATAGCGAAACAGTGAACCCCATCACCTACTCCAGCCACCAGCCCAGCTTACAAGTGAGTGGAGTCCGACTAAAGGAGAGACTAGAAGCATAGAAAAAAATATAACAATCAATAGTCTGCCTTCAGTTCAAAAGAAAAGTCTTGCTTGACCAAACCTATTGAATTTTTTGAGGAGATAATAGAGTAGACAATATTAATGCAGTAAATGTGTCATAATGATAAAGGAAAAAACATCAAATAAAGTCTGGAAAGATTGAACCTTAAATAAAACCTGTGGGTTTAAAATAAAAATGGACAAATGAGCCAAATGGTTGCAGAGGATGTAAAGTAGTAAAGTGTTACGGTTGGGGGGGGGGGGGGGGGGGGGGGTGAGGTGGGGGGTGATGCTCTGATGGGCAATGGAACCACACCCTGTTTCCAGACAAGGGATGACTAAAGCACCCAGAAATTAATTGCCATCTCCAATGGAGACAATGGAACATAATGGGAGATGAGGATCATCTCATCAAGAGAGATGTCCTGTGAATTATGTCCAGAGCGATTTTTGGATTTTGCCTTCCAGCGTGTGTGTGTGTGTGTGTGTGTGTGTGTGTGTGTGGTGTGTGTGTGCATGCGTGTTTGGGGAACCACCCCTGGGGACTGGTCGTAACAGATCAAATTTATCTGAATACTAATAGGCTTTTGGTAATTTCCAATTCTCTTCCCACACCTGGTGATGCACAAAAGCAGTATTTCATCTGTTTCCGGAGTTAGTAATTCCTGGAACAAGGTTAGATGGATTAGTCATGGTAAATGTACAGGGTTATGGGGATAGGGCAGGGAGAAGACCTGGGTAAGATACTCATGATGTGGAGATGCCGGCGTTGGACTGGGGTAAACACAATAAGAAGTCTCACAACACCAGGTTAAAGTCCAACAGGTTTATTTGGTAGCACAAGCCACTAGCTTTCGGAGCGCTGCCCCTTCATCAGGTGAGTGGGAGTTCTGTTCACAAACAGGGCATATAAAGACACAAACTCAATTTACAAAATAATGGTTGGAATGCGAGTCTTTACAGGTAATCAAGTCTTAAAGGTACAGACAATGTGAGTGGAGAAAGGGTGAAGCACAGGTTAAAGAGATGTGTACTGTCTCCAGCCAGGGCAGTTAGAGAGATTTTGCAAACCCAGGCAAGTCGTGGGGGTGAAGATAAACATCTCGCCAAGGCTATGCCCACACCCCCACTTCTTGCCTTCAAACAGCCGCACAACCTCAAACGGACCATTGTCCGCAGCAAACTACCCAGCCTTCAGGAGAACAGTGACCACGACACCACACAACCCTGCCACAGCAGCCTCTGCAAGACATGCCGGATCATCGACACGGATGCCACCATCTCACATGAGAACACCATCCACCAGGTACAGGTTGCAACTCGGCCAATGTTGTCTACCTGATACGCTGCAGGAAAGGATGTCCCGAGACGTGGTACACTGGGGAGACCATGCAGACGCTACGACAACGGATGAATGAACACCGCTCGACAATCACCAGGCAAGAGTGTTCTCTTCCTGTTGGGGAACACTTCAGCAGTTACGGGCATTCGGCCTCTGATCATCGGGTAAGCGTTCTCCAAGGTGGCTCAGTGACTCTGAGCAGAGACTGATAGCCAAGTTCCGCACACATGAGGACGGCCTCAGCCTGGATCTTGGGTTCATGTCACACTATCTGTAACCCCCACGACTTGCCTGGGCTTGCAAAATCTCTCTAACTGTCCTGACTGGAGACAGTACACATCTCTTTAACCTGTGCTTAACCCTTTCTCCACTCACATTGTCTGTACCTTTAAGACTTGATTACCTGTAAAGACTTGCATTCCAACTATTATTTTGTGAATTGAGTTTGTGTCTTTATATGCCCTGTTTGTGAACAGAACTCCCACTCACCTGATGAAGGGGCAGCGCTCTGAAAGCTAGTGGCTTTTGCTACCAAATAAACCTGTTGGACTTTAACCTGGTGTTGTGAGACTTCTTACTGAGATACTCGGTCAGAGAGTTGGTGCAGACTTGATGAACTGAATGGCACTTTCTGCACTGTCGAGATACTATGATTCTTGTAACCCAGAGATTCAATCCAATGCTTCAGTTTAGAATCCTGCCACAGCATCTGAGCTCAAATTCCATTCATAAATCTAGAATTGAAAGCTTGCCTCAGCAATGGTGACCATGAACCTATCATTAGTTGCCAGTGAAAACCCATCTGGTTCACGAAGGAAGGCTATTCCACTGAACCTACACATTATTGGGCTGGCCTGGGGATATTTCTATCATGCCACTGCCTATATCATTACCCTGGCTGGCCTCCATGTGACTGCAGACCCAGGCCAATGAGAATGACTCTTACCTGCCCTCTGAAATGGCCGAGCAAGCCATTCAGTTCAAAGGTGATCAGAGATGAGCAACAAATGCAAACCTTGCCATCGATACCCACGTCGTCTGGAAGAATAAATGGAATAAAAAATCATAGAATCATAGAAACCCTACAGTGCAGAAGGAGGCCATTCGGCCCATCGAGTCTGCACCGACCACAATCCCACCCAGGCCCTACCCCCACATATTTACCCACTAATCTACGCATCCCAGAATTCTAAGGGGCAATTTTTAACCTGGCCAATCAACCTAACCTGCACATCTTTGGATGTGGGAGGAAACCGGAGCACCCGGAGGAAACCCACGCAGACACGAGGAGAATGTGCAAACTCCACACAGACAGTGACCCGAGCCGGGAATCGAACCTGGGACCCTGGAGCTGTGAAGCAGCAGTGCTAACCACTGTGCTACCGTGCCGCCCCAAAATGGAAATGTTTTCTCAGTTGACATCCCACAGAAACCAGTACATAATTGTTCATAAGTACCATCAGGCTTGCCTTTATTGGTCGGGGCATTGAGTACAAGAGTCAAGGTGTCATCTTGCAGCTTTATAAAACTTTGGGTTCGGCCACATTTCGAGTATTGCATTCACTTCTGGTCGCCACATTGTAAGAAGCATGTGGAGGCTTTGGAGAGGTTGCAGAAGAGATTTACCAGGATGCTGCCTGGATTAGACAGTGTGAGCTATAAGGAGAGACTGGACAAACTAGAGTTGTTTTCTCTCGCGCAGCGGAGGCTGAAGGGAGACCTGATAGAAGTCTATAAAATTATAAGAGACAGAGATAGGGTTGACCATCAGAATCTTTTTCCCAGAGTTGATATGTCTAATACTAGGGAGAATGCACTTAAGGTGAGAGGGAAAAAGTTCAAAGGAGATGTGAGGGGCAAGTTTTTTACACAGAGAATGGTAGGTGTCTGGAACACGTTGCCAGGGGTGATGATGGAAGCAGATACGATAGGGGCGTTTAAGGAGCTTTCATATAAGCACATGAATATGCAAGGAATAGAGGGAGATGGACCAAGGGCAGGCAGAAGGGATTAGCTGAAATTGGCGTCATGATGGGCACAACATCGTGGGCCGAAGGGCCTGTTCCTGTGCTGTACTGACCTATGTTCTATGTTCTAAGTTCTAAATTCTATATTCTAAATTCTATGCTCTAAGTTCTAAATTCTAAGTTCTAAATTCTATGCTCTATGTTCTAACGTCTATGTTCTATATTCTCGTCCCGATTTTACCATTGCGTCGCGCCCAGAAACGGGCGCGAAAACTTTGTAAAGTCAGGCGTGAGGCCATTAACACGATCCGCGCCCGCGTCCGTGCAGATGCCCACTTTACCAAGGCCCGAAAATGGCCGCGATCCGAATCGCACCCGAAATGGGTGCAATGGCGATTTAAATGCATTTGCATGCCTTTAAATTGAATTAATGGGCTGCCTGCCCAACTTTATCAGCATTTCCTCCTTCATCACCGCATCCACCCGTCCAGATTCGGCGTGAAACAGACTTGCTCGGCAAAGGTCCGATTCGGGCGCTCCAGCTTCTGAAGAGGTAAGTTCAGAGCTTCCAACGGCTCTCTGACTCAGATCGGCGGTGGGGGGACGGGGGGAGGCGAGTCAGATCATTCCCTGGTGAGGGGGGGGAGGGAAGAGGAGGCGGGTCAGATGTGTCTCTGGTGGGGTGGGGTGGGGGGGGGGAGAGGGGGAGGGAGACCAGATCGGGAGTGGGTGGATAAGGGGGACAGTTATGTTGTTGGGGGTGGGGCGATGTCTGTGGGTGCCATCGCTCCCGGGCCGCTTTACCTGCTTTTTGCTGCCCTGGAGCAATGTGACAGGGGAGCGTTTAAAAAATTTTTTTTACTGCGCATACACCGATCGGAGCTGCAGCGTTTTGGGCGCGATAAGCCCCGCCCACAGTCCGATTCAGACTCGTGATTTTTTTTTAGGCTGAGTGCTGAGTGTATGAGTGGCCTGAGAACAGGTTTACAAGTTCCGATCTGAATCACGCCCAGATTCAGCACTTAGATTCAAAATGGTAAAATCGGGCCCTCTATGTTCTATGTCACCCCTCAGCCTTCTCTTCTCCAGAATAAAGCAAGTCTTCAATCTTTCCTGGTAATACTCTTTTGATTGGATTAAAGCTGTGATATAAGCATAAGTTGTCTTCCCTGTCAATGGCAAAGTTACGAAACAGGTGCCACTGCCAGTGTAACGCCAAAGTGAAACTCTGTGCTAACTTTTCATCGAGATCAGTGCTGCCTGGCAACGGGAAGGAGTTAATGAGATGTGCAATATCCTTCTCTATCAGGGTCTGTGCAACCTTCACCTTCAATTCTCCGCGGGATCATGGATCTCTGCTTCTTCACTCGATGTAGATGGAAGTGCTAAACACACGCAGATGGAAGGGAAGCAGTTTTAATGAGGCACAGAGCCAGGCTCACAGTCAGTCTATCTGGGCCATAAGCCATGTCAGGATTGTACTCAATAACACACACAATTAGGCCTGCTTCAGCAGGCTCCATTCCAAATAATGCTGAGCCAGGCAGCTTAAGTCAAATTAATGCTCTTGTCTAATACGCACGGAGACTGCGAGTTGGGAGCAAGTTATTACAGCATCACGTGTGAGATACAGAGAGAGACAGAGACTGAGCGAAGACAAGAGGTTTCATCTTGGGATTCGTTATCTTCTTACTTTGGAAGAGATCTTGCTCGAGGCAATGGCCTTTTGTAGCAAATACATTTGTTTACATACGAACCATTTGGAAAGGTGAAGTTCGGACCAAGCCTTAGCTGCTGTGACTCTCGAAGATGCCTTCCTGTCATCTTCTCACAGTGCACATGCTCAGTCGCTATCATTCGGATTACTTTTCCCGACAGAGCGAGAGAGAAGGCCATCAGGCCAGCAACCATTTTGGCTGGATGTTCATTTTGATTACATTTAACTCAACAGCTTAACAATTCTTTCCAGGTCATCAGGTACTGAAGGGAGTGGATCAAACACACGTTTATTTGCAAGGAAAATCATTTTGTGGGCTACCTACGTTTCAGAAATTTAAAATAAACAGTCAAGGCATTGGATGAAATTGGAGTTGGCATCGGATGTGGCACGGTGGCACAATGGTTAGCACTGCTACCTCGCTGCGCCAGGCACCTGGGTTCAATTCCAGCTTTGGGTGACTGTCTGTGGGCCCAATCTGGGAGTCTCACTTGTGTATATATTGAGGAGTGTCAGGTTAGGTGGATTGGCCATGCTAAATTACCCCAGAAATGTGTAGGTTAGGTGGATTAGTCATGGTAAATCTACAGGGTTATGGGAACAGGGCGGGGTGTTCCTTTTTTATTTTTATTTTTTATTTATTCACGGGACACGGGCATCGCTGGCTAGCCAGCATTTATTGCCCATCCCTATTTGTCCGAGGGCAGTTGAGAGTTAATCACAGTGGCTCTGGAGTCACATGTAGGTCAGACCGGGTAAGGACAGCAGATTTCCTTCCCTAAAGGACAAAAGTATCAGGTACTTTTTTCCAACAATCGACAATGGTTTCATGGTCATCAGGAGATTCTTAATCCCAGATATTGAATTCAAATTCCACCATCTGCCGTGGTGAGATTCGAACCTGGATGTCTATGTTCGAACCTGGACGTCCCCAGGACGTCACCTGAGTTTCGGGATTGACTATCGAGCAATAATGCCACGAGGCCACTGCTTCCCCTCCTGGGTAAGATGATGTTTCAGAGAGTTGATGCAGATTCGATGGGCCGATTGATCTTCTTCTGCATTTATATATTTATTATTATTAGTGTCTCACGTGGGCTTACATTAACACAGCAATGAAGTTACTGTGAAATTCCCTGAGTCGCCACACTCCAACGCCTGTTCGGATACACTGAGGGAGAATTTAGCATGGTCAATGCACCTAACCAGCACGTCTTTGGAGTGTGGGAGGAAACCGGAGCACTCGGAGGAAACCCATGCAGACACGGGAAAACATGCAGTGACCCAAGCCGGGAATCGAACTCTGGCTCCCTGGTGCTGTGAGGCAGCAGTGCTAACCACTGTGCCACCGTGCTGCTGCACTCCTGGGATCCTAATAGATTCTATGGGGATTGGAGTAACGTTCGCCTCCAGCAGAGGACCAAGACATTTGGCACATCAGCTACGACTCTCACCAACTTTTACAGGTGCACCATAGAAAGCATTCTTTCTGGTTGTATCACAGCTTGGTATGGCTCCTGCTCTGCCCAAGACCGCAAGAAACTACAAAGTCTATTACGCAAACCAGCCTCCCATCCATTGACTCTGTCTATACTTCCTGCTGCCTCGGAAAAGCAGCCAGCACAATTAAGGACCCCACCCACCCCGAACATTCTCTCTTCCACCTTCTTCCATTGGGAAAAAGATACAAAATTCTGAGATCACGTACCAACCGACTCAAGAACAGCTTCTTCCCTGCTGCCATCAGACTTTTGAATGGACCTACCTCACATCAAGTTGATCTTTCTCTGCACCCTAGCTATGACTGTAACACTACATTCTGCACTCTCTCCTTTCCTTCTTTATGAATGATATGCTTCGTATAGCCTGCAAGAAACAATATTTTTCACTGTATGCTAATACATGTGACAATAATAAATTAAATCAAATCAAATCAAAAAGTACTGGCCTATCATTCAGCTTCATTGAAATGAATGTCACTGGAAGCATGGGGTGATTGAAGCAAGATCCTCACTGGTTCCCACCTGTGACCAGTTACCAGCCTCTGACCTCTGATCTGAAAGTGGATGAACCCAATGCCCCCCACGTTCCTTTCCCCCAGGCCCCCCACCAAAGGATGTTGTGTGTCACTGAAGGGCTTCAAGGGCTGCAGCAGCACAAAACTGGAGATGCATATTTAACCTTCATGCTGAAGGAGCCGGTTTAGGACAAGTGGCTTTTATCCCAGCCAGGCCCTACTGAACAGCTGAAGGGAGAATTATTCACTTCACTTATGAGGATAGATTGGAGAGGTTGGGTCTGTTCTCTGAGAGAAAGCAGCTAAGAGGAGGTTCGATAGAGATGTCCAAAATCATGAGGGGGCTGAACAGAGTAGATAGGGAGAAACTGTTCCCGCTCGTTAAAGGATCAAGATTGAGAGGGTGCAGATTTAAATAAAATTGCAAAAGAAGCAAACGTGATATGAGAAAAAAAAACTTTTTCACACAGCGAGTGGTTGGGGCCTGGAATGCGCTGCCTGGAAGTGTATTGGAGCAGATTCAATCAAGGCATTCAAGAGGGCCTAGATTATTTTTAAAAATTCATCAATGGGACATGTGTGTCGCTGGCTGGTCAGCATTTATTGCCCATCCCTAGTTGCCCTTGGAGGGCAGTTGAGCGTCAACCATTTACAGCTAAAGGAATAGAATATAAAGGTAAGGAAGTATTGTTCTAACTGGACAAGGCATTGTTGAGGCCGCACCTGGAGTATTACGCACAGTTTTGGTCCCCTTATTTGAGGAGAGATGGAGTGACATTGGAGACAGTTCAGAGGAGGTTCACTAGATTGATTCCAGAGATGAGGGGTTTGTCGTATGAAGAGAGATTGAACAGTTTAGGCCGATATGCTCTGGAATTTAGAAGAATGAGGGGAGATCAAATTGAGGTATACAAGATGATAAAAGGTATGGATAAAGCAGACGTGGAGTGGATGCTTCCTCTTGTGGGGCATTCTAGGACAAGAGGTCACAGTCTTAGAATAAGGGTTAGCTAATTTAAAACAGAGTTGAGGAGAAACTACTTCTCCCAAAGGATTGTGAATCTGTGGAATTCGCTACCCCAAAGTGCGGTGGATGCTGGGACAGTGAGTACATTTAAGGAGGAGTTAGACAGATTTTTAATTGGTAATGGGTTGAAGGGTAATGGGGAGAATGCAGGAAAATGGGGATAAGGAGAATATCAGCCATGATCGAATGGCGGAGCGGACTCAATGGGCCGAATGGCCTAATTCTGCTCCTATATCTTATGAACCTATGAACCACGTTACTGTGGTTCTGGAGTCACGTGTAGGCCAGACTAGGTAAGGACAGCAGATTTCCTTCCCCCAAAGGACATTAGTGAACCAGATGGGAATTTCCGACAATCGATAATGGTTTCATGGTCATCAGTAGATTCTTAATTCCAGATATATCTTATTGAATTTAAATTCCACCATCTGCCATGGTGGGATTCAAACCTGGGCCCCCAGAACATTAGTTGAGTTTCTGGATTAATAGTCCAGCAATAATACGACAAGGCCATCGTCTCCTCATTACTTGAATAGAAACAATATGCAGGGGTACGGGGGAAAGGCAGAATGGCCCGAAATCATGATGCTCGTTTGGAGAGCTGGTGCAGATACGATGGGCCGAAGGGCCTCCTTCTGCGCCGTCACAATTCTGATTCTGTGAATTAAACAGAAATTGCTCAATGCCCGAGTATAAATCACCCTATCCAAATGTGGGCAGCTTCACTGCGGTGGCACGGTGGGTAGCACTGCTGCCTCATAGCGCCAAGGACCCAGGTTCGATTCCCGGCTTGGGTCACTGTCTGTGTGGAGTTTGCACATTCTCCCTGTGTCTGCGTGGGTTTCCTCCGGGTGCTCCGGTTTCCTCCCACAGTCCAAAGATGTGCGGGTTAGGTGGATTGGCCATGATCAATTGCCCCTTAGTGTCAGGGGGCTAGCTCGGGTAAATGCATGGGTTGATGGGGGTGGGGCCTGGGTGGGACTGTGGTCAGTGCAGACTCGATGGGCCAAATGGCCTCCTTCTGCACTGTAGGATTCGATGATTCAGTCTCAGTTTCCAATGGCGTATCCTTATCAAGGCCAGAATTGCAGGGTTGCAGCATCACCTCTGAATCATTTTGTACACTGTTTAAATGTTCCTGCTAGTTTCTGTAAGATCTTTCTGCCACTGCTGGGTGCACTGCAGGAAGAGCATGTGGGAGTCCCAGCTGCACATCACTGCTCCAATATCCTCCTCCTCCTGCTCTGAGAATAAGTGCCCAGGGGGGATTACAGAAGAAAAAGAGCTTTTAATTCAAAATTACCATAAAACCATAAGATGGAACAGCAGGGGGTCATTCGGCCCATCGAGTCTGCTCTGCCATTCAATGAGACATTGGGGTGGCGGGGCGGCACAGTGGTTAGCACTGCTGCCTCACGGCGCCAGGGACCCGGGTTTAATTCCCGGCTTGGGTCACTGTCCATGTGGACCTTGCACATTCTCCCCGCGTCTGCGTAGGTTTCCTCCGGGTGCTCCGGTTCCCTCCCACAGTCCAGCGTGTGGGTCAGATTGATTGGCCATGCTAAATTGCGTCTTAGTGTCAGGTGGATTAGCAGGATAACTATGTGGCATTACGGGAATAGGGCCTGGGTGAGATTGTGGTTGGTGCAGACTCAATGGGCTGAATGGCCCCCTTCTGCGCTGTAGGGATTCTATGATTCTATGACTGATCCGACATGCCAACCTTCAATTCCACTTTCTCACCTTATCTCATAAAATCAAGGAATCTACGGCACGGAGACAGGCCCTTCGGCCCAAACTGGTCCATGCCGACCACAAAACCCATCTAAACTAACCCCATTTGCCTGCATTTGGCCCATATTTGGTCCAAAGATGTGCGGGTTAGGTTGATTGGCCATGCTAAAATTGCCCCTTAGTGTCCTGAGATGTGTAGGTTAGAGGGATCAGCGGGTGGATATGGGGGTAGGGCCTGGGTGGGATTGTGGTCGGTGCAGATTCGATGGGCCGAATGGCCTCTTTCTGTACTGTAGGGTTTCTAAAAAAGAAAATCCCTCTAAACCTTTTCTATCCATGTTTCTGTCCAAATGCCTTTGAAATGTTGTCAATGTCCCTGCCTCAACCACTTCCTCCGGCAGCTCATTCCACACACGCACCACCCTCTGTGTAAAAAAGTTGTTCCTCAGGTTCCCATTAATTCTTTCCCCTCTTAACTTAAACCTGTGCCCTCTAGTTCTCGATTCCCCAACCCTGGGAAAAAGACTTTCACCCTAACCATGCCTCTCATGATCTTATACACCTCTATAAGATCACCCCTCAGTCTCCTATGCTCCAGAGTCCTAACCTGTCCAATCTCTCCCTATAACTCAGTCCCTTGAGTCCTGGCAACATCCTTGTAAATCTCTTCTGCACTCTCTCCAGTTTAATAACATCTTTCCTGTAGCAAGGTGACTGAAACTGAACACAATACAACAGGCGTGGCCTCATCAACGTCCTGGACAACTGCAACATAACTTCCCAACTTCTATACTCAATGCCTTGACTGGAGAAGGCCAGCATGCCAAAAGCCTTCTTCACTGCTCTATCCACTTGTAACTCCACCTTTAGAGAACCATGCACCTGAACTCCAAGGTGCACGGTTCTTGTGTTGGTTGGTCCGTGACCTCAGACTTTTGTATCTTTTTCTCCACGGAAAAAGACCCCAATGAGTACAGGCTCAATCGACTCAACCCCTCCTCAAAAGAAAATCCCTCCGTATCCAGGATCAACGAAGTGAACCTTCCCTGGACTACTTCCAATGCTAGTATATATTTCCTTAGATTAGGGACTATAACTGTTCAGCACTGGCTTTGACTTACCCTCAATTTTTCATTTACCTGCATTTCCACAACGCCTCACTAACAGACTAAAAGAAGCACCTTTGAGTAGCTGGATATTGGGCTACAGTGTTGACATTGTTCTTGGCAGTTGGTCCAGTTTAGCTTAGTAATGGTGCTCCTCCCTGGAGAAGCATTTCAATTCCACCTCCCCACATCATTCCCAATCTTCTACCCCCACCCCCCACCCCCCCGCCCGTCTTCCACATTTCTGCTGAAGGTATTTCTTCCTGTCTGGCTAGGTTGCTGAATAAGGGTAATGACTGGGAACTGGCCCTCCATTACTGCATTGACCTGAAGGTAATAAGGCCAAATTGACCTTATATTACTCACCCTGATAACATCACACCGGATCTCAAACAGTGATGGGACAGAATACAGGCAAGAGATAGAGAATCTGGTGAACTGGTGCGGCAACAATAATCTCTCCCTCAATGTCAGTAAAACAAAGGAGATTGTCATTGACTTCAGGATTTGATTTGATTTGCTTTTGATTTGATTTGATTTATTATTGTCAAATGAATTAACATACAGTGAAAAGTATTGTTTCTTGCGCGCTATACAGACAAAGCATACCGTTCATAGAGAAGGAAAGGAGAGGGTGCAGAATGTAGTGTTACAGTCATAGCTGGGGTGCAGAGAAAGGTCAACTTAATGCGAGGTAAGTCCATTCAAACGTCTGACAGCAGCAGGGAAGAAGCTGTTCTTGAGTCGGTTGGTACGTGACCTCAGACTTTTGTATCTTTTTCCTGATGGATGAAGGTGTAAGAGAGAATGTCTGGGGTGCGTGGGGTCCGTAATTATGCTGGCTGCTTTGCTGAGGCAGCGGGAAGTGTAGACAGAGTCAATGGATGGGAGGCTGGTTTGCGTGATGGATTGGGCTACATTCACGACCTTTTGTAGTTCCTTACGGTCTTGGGCAGAGCAGGAGCCATATCAAGCTGTGATACAACCAGAAAGAATGATACAACCAGAACCATAGAAAAGTTGGTGAGAGTCGTAGCTGACATGCCAAATTTCCTTCGTCTTCTGAGAAAATAGAGGCGTTGGTGGGTTTTCTTAACTATAGTGTCGGCATGGGTGTTGGTGAGCTGGACACCTAAAAACGTGAAGCTCTCAACTTTTTCTACTTCATCCCTGTTGATGTAGACAGGGCATGTTCTCCTTTACGCTTCCAGAAGTCGATGACAATCTCCTTCGTTTTGTTGACATTGAGGGAGAGATTATTGTTGCTGCACCAGTTCACCAGATTCTCTATCTCATTCCTGTACTCTATCTCATCATTGTTTGAGATCCGACCCACTATGGTGGTGTCATCAGCAAACTTGAAAATCAAATTGGAGGAGAATTTGGCCACACAGTCATACTTGTATAAAGAGTATTGTACGGGGCTGAGAACACAGCCTTGTGGGGCACCGGTGTTGAGGATGATCGTGGAGGTGGTGTTGTTGCCTATCCTTACTGATTATGGTCTGAGGGTTAGGAAGTTCAGGAAGCATAGTGGAGAACATGCCCCTGTCTACACCAACGGGGACAAAGTGGAAATGGTTGAGAGCTTCAAGTTTCTAAGTGTCCAGATCACCAACAAACAATCCTGACCCCTCCATGCCGATGCTATAGTTAAGAAAGCACACCAATGCCTCCACTTTCTCAGGCGGCTAAGGAAATTCGGCATGTCTACTACGACTCTCATCAATTTTTACAGGTGCACAATAGAAAGCATCTTCTCCGGATGTTTCACAGTTTGGTCTGTCTCCTACTCTGACCAAGACCGCAAGAAAGTACAAAAGGTTGTGAACGTAGCCCAGTCCACCACGCAAACCTGCCTCCCATCTGATGCGTGATTAAATCACTCGGGAGGCTGGATCGTACCCGGGAAATAAAGGCTTTTATTAGTGACAAGAATGGAGCATACTGCATAACAATACAATCCCAGACTAAAGGGTCACCAGGCAGTGCAGTGACCTTTATACTCCTACAGGTAGGCGGAGCCAACCGGAGTGTACCACAGAACAATACCAACAGGTAGAACACCCCAACCCTAACCCCAACAGTGACAACAGCAACATATGTACAAGTACCCATAGTGCTAACCATCTATGGTTCAGTACCCATAGTGGTAACCATCTATGGTTCACCACATTCACCCCTCCTTTAAAACAAAGGCCAGTGGGGCAAAAAACAGTACGAACTGTCCATATATTCACAAGTTCAGTCATATCGGAGGGCCGCAGCGTCTCTGCGACCTCCTCAGCACTGGCGGTAGCGCCGGTTCTGGTGACCGTGATGACCCTCTCTCCAAGGCGGTGTCCAGTGACTCCTCAAGTTCCTCACGGACAGGTGGACCACGAGGTGGTGACAATCTCCTGGACTCGAGCACGCCCCGAGGTGGCGACAATCTCCTGGACTCAGGCAAGCTGTACACGGGAGTAAGAGGATTAAGTGGTGGTCCTGATACTGCCCGCGCCGTGTCAGGAGGGGAGATAAAGGTCAAGGGGTCCCTAACCAGGGGTGCGGGAGTGACAGGGGTTTCCAAGTCCCCTGCAGGCACCAGATCTCGAATAGAGACCGTGTCCTCTCGCCCGTCAGGATATGCCACATTGGCATATTGAGGGTTGGCGTGGAGGAGATGGACCTGTTCAACCAAAGGGTCGGACTTGCGGGTCCTAACATGCCGCCGCAGGAGGAGAGGTCCTGAGTACATCAACCAAGATGGCAGTGAGGTCCCAGAGGAAGACTTCCTAGGGAAGGTAAACATCCGCTCATGTGGGGTAGCGTGGGTTGCCGTACACAGGAGGGACCGGATTGAATGGATATACAGTGTCGCTTACCCTTGCGTGGAGGACCCGCAGTCTATCGGCGTCATTTTGAATGGCTGTTGAGGCATCGATATAGTCTTGAAAACACTTCAACCAATGGTCGAAAGTGTTCGACGCTCCAGCTGCACGCGGATCTAAGGTAAGCCGATCGGATTTTAACATTTGCTCCATGGTTTTTTTTTAACCAAATTTGTTACTAATAAAATTGATGCGCGATTAAATCACTCGGGAGGCTGGATCGTACCCAGGAAATAAAGGCTTTTATTAGTAACAAGAATGGAGCATACTATATAACAATACAATCCCAGACTAAAGGGTCACCAGGCAGTGCAGTGACCTTTATACTCCTACAGGTAGGCGGAGCCAACCGGAGTGTACCACTGAACAATATCAACAGGTGGAACACCCCAACCCTAACCCCAACAGTGACAACAGCAACATATGTACAAGTACCCATAGTGCTAACCATCTATGGTTCAGTACCCATAGTGGTAACCATCTATGGTTCACCACACCATCCATTGACTCTGCCTACACTTCCTGCTGCCTTGGAAAAGTAGCCAGCATAATCAAGGACCCCAGATACCCCGGACATTCTCTCTTCCGTCTTCTTCCATCAGTAAAAGATACAAAAGTCTGAGAACACGCACCAACCGACTCAAGAGCAGTTTCTTCCCTGCTGCCGTCAGACTTTTGAATGGATCTACCTTGCATTAAATTGATTTTTCTCTACACCTTAGCTATGATTACATTCTGCAAATTCTCCTTTCCTTCTCCTCTATGTACTCTATGAATCTTATGCTTTGTCTGTATATTGCGCAAGAAACAATACTTTTCACTGTATCCCAATACATGTGACAATAATAAATCAAATCACATTGTTGGGTCCATTCATTCATTTGAAGAGATGAGAGGACAGCACTCGGATGCTTTTTAAAATGTTTTCCTTTTATTGAACAGAACTTTAAAAAGTTAACATGTGGGAAGCAAAGGAAAGCGAATTTGGGGACTGGCTTCTGGCCAGGTCCTTGAACTGAATAATTGAACTGAAAACAGGTAATTACAGGCCGGTGAGCCTTACTTCAGTGGTAGGGAAATTATTGGAGAGGATTTTTCGAGACAGGATTTATTCCCACTTGGAAATAAGTGGACGTATTAGTGAGAGGCAACATGGTTTTGTGAAGGGGAGATCATGTCTCACGAACTTGATCAAGTTTTTCGAGGAAATGACGAAGATGATTGATGAGGGTAGGGCAGTGGATGTTGTCTACATGGACTTCAGTAAGGCCTTTGACAAGTTTCCTCATGGCAGACTGGTGCAAAAGGTGAAGTCGCATGGGATCAGAGGTGAGCTGGCAAGGTGGATACAAAACTGGCTCGGTCAAAGAAGACAGAAGGTAGCAGTGGAAGGGTGTGTTTCTGAATGGAGGGCTGTGGCAAGTGGCGTTCCTCAGAGATCAGGGCTGGGACCTTTGCTGTTTGTAATATATATAAATGATTTGGAGGAAAATGTAACTGGTTTGATTAGTAAATTTGTGGATGACACAAAGGTTGGTGGATTTGCGGATAGTGATGAGGACTATCAGAGGATACAGCAGGATATAGATTGGTTGGAGACTTGGGCGGAGAGATGGCAGATGGAGTTTAATCTGGACAAATGTGAGGTAATGCATTTTGGAAGGTCTAATACAGATAGGAAATATACAGTAAATGGCAGAATCCTTAAGAGTATTGATAGGCAAAGGGATCTGGGTGTACAGGTACACAGGTCACTGAAAGTGGCAATGCAGGTGGAGAAGGTAATCAAGAAGGCATACGGCATGCTTGCCTTCATCGGCTGGGGCATTGAGTTTAAAAATTGGCAAGTCATGTTGCAGCTTTATAGAGCCTTAGTTAGGCCGCACTTGGAATATCGTGTTCAATTCTGGCCGCCACACTATCAGAAGGATGTGGAGGCTTTGGAGAGGGTACAGAAAAGATTTACCAGGATGTTGCCTGGTATGGAGGGCATTAGCTATGAGGAGAAGTTGGAGAAACTTGATTTGTTCTCACTGGAACGACGGAGGTTGAAGGGCGACCTGATAGAAGTCTACAAGATTATGAGAGGCATAGACAGAGTGGATAGTCAGAAGTGGAAGAGTTAATTACTAGGGGGCACAGGTTTAAGGTGCGAGGGGCAAGGTTTAAAGGAGATGTACGAGGCAGATTTTTTACACGGAGAGTAGTGGGTGCCTGGAACTCGTTGCCGGGGGAGGTAGTGGAAGCAGATACGGTAGTGACTTTTAAGGGGCGTCTTGACAAATACATGACTAGGATGGGAATAGAGAGATATGGTCCCCGGAAGGGAAGGGTAGAAGGGCAGCATGGTTGGTGTAGGCTTGGAGGACCGAAGGGCCTGTTCCTGTGCTGTAATTTTCTTTGTTCTTTTTTCTTTGTTCTTTGAACTGAACTGAACTTGAACACACTGAACTGAAACATTCTAAAATCTAAACTCTATTTCAATCCTTAGCTCATTGTTGGAAGTGTTTTTCACGTGCTGTCTCCAACAAATATCTTGTTATTGGAAGTGGTTTTCGCAGGCTGTCTCCATCTGGAAAAACAAACCTTGTAGCTGCTGTTTACCTGCATTGTGTACCCTTCAGGAATGCAGTCAATTTTTAGCTAACCCATCATGCCTTCTTATTTTACATGTAGTCAAGCCAGCTACAATTTGTCAGCTTAGCAGAGTTCGCTGCACAGGCAGAAATATCTTAAAATGAAGTCTTCCCATAGATGGAAGCAAACAGCGCTAAGCATACAGAGAATCCCTCACAAATCAAATCAGCCTAGTTAACATAAAGTTCAAGGACTAAATGTGGATCCTTTGTTCTCTGTGTGGAGCAGGTCACCATGAGCATTTCATAAATAGATAATGGGCGGGATTGTCCAATCTCGACCATTCCCACCCACTGTCAGCGAGAATGGAGAATTTGGCGCGCAGCCAAGACTCCAGTCACTGCAGCGGCACCGGGACTTCCGTCGGCGGACGAGGTGGGAGGTTTTCGGTGCTTATGTTTGGTATCAAGGGCCCCAATGTTTATCCAAACTTGGCATCACCTTGGTATTATTTTCTTCTTGCTTCAACTTTGATGGTGTCCTGTGCTTGGACGTTTTCTCAGAACTGTGCATTGCAAAGAAGTTCAGTTCAAACCAAGGCCCCAGGGCTATGACACTACCTCATGAAACAGCAGAAAATGGACAATCACAAATTGCTTACTATGCAAGATTAGCTTATGCTGCGGTGCACCTCACCTGATTGGGGAAAGTCATGGTTTTGCACGATGATGTGCTATCCTTGGACCCTTTGATTCGCTTCTGGAAGATGGATGAGAAGAGAATTGAATTGTAGTGCTAGTGTGGATCTGAGAACACGTTGGATGTTGCTTCAGAGCAGCACTGAGGGAGGGGATGCCCCACCAGAATAACTGTCTTCAGGATACAATGCTGAATCGAGGTTGGGTAAGATGTAAAGGATCTCAACACCACCAGAAATAGATCATAGAATCCCGACAGAGCAGAAGGAGGCCATTCGGCCCATCGAGTCTGCATTGACCTCAATCCCACCCAGGCCCCATCCTCGTAACCCCACATATCAACTCCTCTAGTGACACTAAGGGTCAATTTAGCATGGCCAATCAACTTAACCCGCGCATCTTTGGACTGTGGGAGGAAACCAGAGCACCCAGAAGAAACCCATGCAGACACGGGGAGAATGTGCAACCTCCACACAGAAAGCGATCTGAAGCCAGAATTGAAACCAGGTCCCTGGCGCTGTGAGGCAGCAGTGCTAGCCATTGTGCCACCGTGCTGCCCCAGTGAGCCATGGCTTTGAACAATAATTGATAATAGTTATCGTGGCTAACTTTCCACATTTATTGTGGTGAACCATAGTTGGTTACCACTATGAGTACTGAACCATAGATGGTCAGCACTATGGGTACTTGTAGATATGTTACTGTTGTCACTGTTGGGGTTAGGGTTGGGGTGTTCTACCTGTTGATATTGTTCTGTGGTACACTCCAGTTGGCTCCGCCTACCTGGAGGAGTATAAAGGTCACTGCACTGCCTGGTGACCCTTTAGTCTGAGATTGTATTGTATATAGTATGCTCCATTCTTGTTAGTAATAAAAGCCTTTATTTCCCGGGTACGATCTAGCCTCCCGAGTGATTTAATCGCGCATCATTTATTAATTGAATTTAAATTGATGAACCGGGGGTCTAACCTTCTGCTCTCATCCTGAAAGGGGAAAAGGAGAAGGGGAACCTTCTGCCTCTTATTCATCATTTAATTACTATTAATTGGATCTTGCTTTGTGTTGGTTGATTGTTGCGTTGTCCTATGCCATAACAGTGCAATGTTTCCCACAATTTTAACGGGGAGATGATGGCCTCATGGTTTTATCGCTAGACTGTTAATCCAGAAATTCAACGAATGTTCTCGGGACCTGGGCTCAAACCCTGCCATGGCAGATGATGGAATTTAAATTTAATAACAAAAATCTGGAATTAAGAATCTACTGATGATCATGAAATCATTGTCGATTGTTGGACAAACATGGTAGTGTCATAACATGGTCACTTGTATTTCAGAGGCCCAAGCTAATAGTCTAGGGACTCAGATTTGAATCCCACTATAGCAGCCAATGGAATTTAAATTGAATTACTAAATGTGGAAAGTTAGCCACGACAACTATTATCAATTATTATAAAAACCCAAGGTTCCCTCATCTCTTTTAGGGAAGGAAATCTGCTGCCCTTACCTGGTCTGGCCTACATGTGACTCCAGAGCCAAAGCAATGTGGTTGACTCTCAACTGCCCTCTGGAATGGCCTCGCAAGCCACTCAGCTGAAGGGTGAAGAGGGATGGGCAATAAATGCTGGTCAGCCAGTGATGCCCATGCCTCATGGGTGAATTAAAAAAAAATTAGCTGCCCTACGCCATGTGCCATTTTTACCACATCGATGCTGAAATTTGAATTCAATCAAATATTAAGAATTAGGAATCGACATGAAACCATTGTCACTCGTCAGATAAACCCATCCAGTTCACTAAAATCCTTTAGGGAAGGAAATCTGCTGTTCTTACCTGGCCTGGCCTACATGTGACTCCAGAGCCACTGCAATGTGGCTGACTCTCAACTACCCTCGAACAACTAGGGATGGGCAATAAATGCTGGCCAGCCAGCGACGCCCATGTCCCGTGAATGAACATAAGAACATAACATAAGAACTAAGAGCAGGAGTAGGACACCTGGCCCCTCGAGCCAGCTCCACCATTCAATAAGATCATGGCTGATCTTTTCATGGACTCAGCTCCACTTACCCGTCCCGCTCACCCATAACCCTTAATTCCTTAATTGAATAAACAAAAATTCTGGGAAGTCTGGAGGATGAGCCGTAAATTGTGACTCCTTCCACAGTCAAATAGTCCATTGAAACTCACTCCGTCTAGCACCGCATAACAGCAGTGCCTGACGGGGTTGTTCTGGCATGTATTGGAATTCTGTAATGTGAAATGGAAGCAGTTGCGGGTGTGTGGGAACTGGGCAGTGGAATAGCACAAGAGGCTGCTCTGTGCTGTACAATGTGCTGAGAAGTGAAGTATTTAGGGCCACTGCAGCATATGTTACTGAGGCTCGATGCCCTGGAGGCCTGAGATAGAACAACCTGCCTGGAATGTGACTGTCTGTAAGAAAATCTGCAGCAGTGCCTAATGAGAAACTTGCTGCAGATTTAATGAGATGTCACTGCAGCATAATCCACTTGCCCATCCATTTTTAACAAAAGCCAAATAAAAGTTCATTTGAAAAAAATGTTTAAACCCGTCAGGCCATTTTCAAAAGGTGTAGATTTTCCCCGACACTGTGACAGGCCGGCAGCTGATAACAATTCTAACCCCTCTTCCCTTGCGAAGTGACCCCGCGCGCAGGGCACTCCAGAGAGTTGCCAAGGTGATAGCCACGTGGTGATGTACACACCACTCTTAACAAGTTTGCCCAGCTCTTCAGATTAAACAGGCTTTGCTGCAAATAACCAACTGGATGATCAGATCATGCTCCTGTCAACACGGTGGTGAGTGGCACAGTGGTTAGCACCGCTGCCTCACAGCGCCAAAGACCCGGGTTCGATTCCCAGCTTGGGTCACTGTCTGTGGGTTTCCTCCGGGTGCTCCGGTTTCCTCCCACAGTCCGAAAGACATGTTGGTTCGGTGCATTGGCCATGCTAAATTCTCCCTCAGTGTAGGGATTCTATGAGCTGGTGAGATTTGAAAACAATAAAAATCTGGAATTAAAAGCCTAATGATCACCATGAAACCATTGTTGATTATTGTAAAAACCCAAATGTCTTTTCAATACGGAAATCTGCCATCCTTACCTGGTCTGGCCTACATGTGACTGCAGATTCACAGCAATGTGGCTGACTCTCAAATGCCCTCTGAAATGGTCTAGCAAACCACTCAGTTCAAGGGCAACTGGGGATGGGCAATGAGAGCTGGGCAACCAGTAACAGACGGCATGGTGGCACAGTGGTTAGCATTGCTGCCTCACAGTGCCAGCGGCATGGGTTTAATTCCAGCCTCGTGTGACAATGTGTAGTTTGCACGTTCTCCCCGTGTCTGCATGGGTTTCCTCCGGGTGCTCCGGTTTCCTCCCACAGTCCAAAGATACGCGGGTTAGGTGCATTGACCATGCTAAATTGACCCTAGTTTCGGGGGGATTAGCCGGGTAAATACATTGCTGACTGTGGGATCTTGCTGTGCACAAATTGACTGCTGTGTTTCTGACATACAGTCAGTAACTACACTTGATCAATATTTCACAAAGTTCTTTGGAATGTCCTGATGGTGTGAACGGAACTAAATAAATGCAAATTCTTCCTTTCATTTTCTTAACTGATCAGTTGTCTTTGAGTCAATTTGCCTGATTTGTAAGTTCTGGGAATAGAACATGCGGGGGGTTTACAGGGCATTGCACTCCCTCAGACGTGTGAGCAATCTCTGTGTCACGACCTGCACACTAAATAAACATGATATATGATAGCGGGCAAAAACATTGACAGTAATTGAGAAATGGAGTGTTGTCCACCACAGGTTACATAATCGAGCTTGTAGAATCTCTACAGTACAGAAGCAGGCCATTCGGCCCATCAAGTCTGCAGTAACTCTCCGAAAGAGCATCCTATCCAAACCCTATCCCTGAAACCCTGTGTGTTTACTCTGCTAATCGTCCTAATCTTTGGGTAATAAGGGACAATTTAGCATGGCCAATCCACCTAACCTGCCCATGTTTGGACTGTTTAAAGTTTATTTATTAGTGTCACAAGTAGGCTTACATTAACACTGCAATGAAGTTACTGTGAAAATCCCCTAGTCGCCACACTGCTGCCCCTGTTCGGGTACACTGAGGGAGAATTTAGCATGGCTAATGCACCATGCACCGCACATCTTTGGACTGTGGGAGAAAACCAGAGCACCCAGAGGAAACCCAAGCAGACACGGGGAGAACGTGTAGACTCCGCATAAACAGTGACCCAAGCCGGGAATCGAACCCGATCCCTGGCTCTGTGAGGCAGCAGTGCGAACAACTGTGTCAGTGTGCCACTGTGGAAGGAAATAGGAGCACCCGGAAGAAACCCATGCAGACATGGGGAGAATGTACAGACTCTACACAGACAATGACCCGAGGCTGGAATCGAACCCAGGTCCCTGGCGCTGTGAGGCAGCAGTGCTAACCTCTGTGCCACCATGCCTCCTGCCACTGAAACAATTCATGATATTGCTGCACGTAACAACTGAAGAAGGTTTTGTCCCAATCGAGCTTTCTTTAATTCCAGGGAAACACACTCATACTGATTCTATATCACATTTATTTTGGACCGTGCAATTTGGGTCTCGCTGAGGGACTGGTAATTTTGTGCGGAACTGTGCTGCAGTAACCTCTTGGCCAGCAGGAGCTGATTCCAGGCTGCTCCTGGGTCACAGTGCAGTCACCTGCTTATTCAGTTCAGTTCACTGTTAAATGATCTCTGCGCAGAACGCAGCATGAACTGTTTAAGTAATTCCTTAAAAGCACCGTCACAGTTCGCATCCCATCTCTAGGTCTGACTTTGGAATGATTATCAACATTGACAGAATGGATTTGGTTCCGTGAGAGAAAGTAGGTTTCGTCTCTCCAGCTGTATTTGCTTGGATCAATAGCAAGACAGCACCAATGAACCTTCAGAGCTTCACCTTACTTAACAGTGAAACAAAAATCAAATAATGATATCTTAACTGGAGCGAAACATCATTTAACCTACCTTGCTCCACTCCACAGATATCATTTCAACGGCACCGATAAGAGCATCTGATTATTAAGCAAGAGGCTAGGAACGGTAGCACAGTGGTTAGCACTGCTGCTTCACAGCTCCAGGGTCCTGGGTTCGATTCCCGGCTCGGGTCACTGTCTGTGTGGAGTTTGCATATTCTCCTCGTGTCTGCATGGGTTTCCTCCGGGTGCTCCGGTTTCCTCCCACAGTCCAAAGATGTGAGGGTTAGGTTGATTGGCCAGGTTAAAAATTGCCCCTTAGAGTCCTGAGATGCGTAGGTTAGTGGGATTAGCGGGTAAAATATGTAGGGGTAGGGCCTGGGTGGGATTGTGGTCGGTGCAGACTCGATGGGCCAAATGGCCTCCTTCTGCACTGTAGGGTTTCCATGATTTCTATGATTCTATGATTTCTATGAAGGCGATGAATGGAGACAAGCCAGTGTTAGCTTGCAAAAGTAACTGTACTGGTGTTAATGGATACCTGAGAATGATTACAGACAGGAATTGAAGAGGGGGATACAGATAGTTTATATGGAGAATAATGGATTTGGAATGGTTGCAGGCTGGAATTTAATGGAAGTGTTCAGATCATTTATATATCCAATAATATTTACTGGGAATAATTACAAACTGGAATAGAAACCAGGGATTGCAATGGGACTATGAGCGGTCAAACCAGCCTCCCATCCATTGACTCTGTCTACATTTCCCGCAACTTCTGAAAAGCAGCCAGCATAATCAAGACCCCACGCACCCCAAACACTCTCTCTTCTGCCTTCTTCTGTCGGGAAAAAGATACAAAAGTCTGAGATCACGTACCGACCGACTCAAGAACAGCTTCTTCCCTGCTGCCGTCAGACTTTTGAATGGACGTATATTAAGTTGATCTTTCTCTACACCCTAGTGTGGTGAACCATCGTTGGTTCACCACTGGGGGTTGTTATTATGTTACTGTTGGGCTAGGGTGTTGTTACTGTGGGGGTTGTACTATGTTGTTGGGTTAGGGTGTTTACCTGTTATAAGTGTCATCATGGCACATTCCAGTGGGGTCCCGCCTCTGGTGGCGAGGTATAAGACCCTCTGCTCCGGCAGGACCCCTTCAGTCTGAACTGGTGTATTCGTGTTGGTAGTTCCATTGTTACACAATAAAAGCCTTCAATATCGAAGCCTTGGTTCCACGTGCTTAATTGTCACGCATCAATTTTATTGTGTAACAGAAAACTCACAGCTGTACAAAAAAAAGAGTATGGAACAGATCTTAAAACCGGATCATCTGACACTGGACCCACGTGCGGTCGGTGCCGCTAACACATTCGACCATTGGTGGAAGTGTTTCGAGGACTACCTGGCAGCCTCGGTAGCTATCACTACAGACAGTGATAAACTCCAGGTCCTCCACGCAAGGGTAAGCGACACGATTTATCTCGCCATTCGTGCAGCTCCCACTTACCCGGGTGCCGTCGAGCTCCTAAAAAAACGATACACGAAGCCACCCAACGAGATACACGCTCGTTACCTCCTCGCTACACGACGTCGGCAGTCGGGCGAAACCATGGAGGACTACGCCAATGAGCTCCTGCAGCTTGCCAGGGGTTGCGATTGTAAAGACGTATCAGCCGAACAATATATGTACGACCTCGCCCGAGACGCGTTCGTAGCAGGGGTAGGGTCCTCGTACATCAGGCTTAAATTGCTGGAAAAGGGGAAACTCGACTTGACCCAAGCGATGGAGATGGCTGTGATGCTGGAAGCGGCGTCGAAGAGCTTGGTGCTGTACCCCGAGGACCACGTGCAGTCAACGTGGCTGGAGCAAGCTCAGCTCCCTCCTCGCCCCGCTAACCCGCGCTCCCAGATCGATCCGACGACGGCGGCAGCTCCAGGTGGCCAGCGATGCTATTTTTGTGGTGGGGCCAAGCATCCACGGCAACAGTGTCCGGCAAGAACGGCAATCTGCAGCCAGTGCGGTAAAAAAGGCCACTACGGCAAAGTCTGCAGGTCCAAGCCTAAAAACGGCAGTGCAGCTTGTAACCCTCCAGAACGGAGACAATCTCCTTCGGCGTCGCAGTACCCACGAGGTCCGACCACGTGCGAACCCAGGACGGCGCCATCGTGGCTGACGGAGGAGGAGGAAGACCACCAGGAGTCGCTGCGTTTGGCGCCCTCGCCCACGTGCGATTCATGGGGGCGGCCATCATGGTCCACGACGACTAGGAGCGACCAGCAGGGGTCCTCAGCATCAACATCGGCAGCATGCAGTGACGCCCAGGGGCCAACGGTGGCGTCGATCTCCCTGGACCAGACCAGGCACTACAGACTTGAAAATTCCATGATGGATATAAAGGTTAGTGGTCGAACTGTGAATTGTCTGTTTGACAGTGGGAGCACCGAAAGTTTCATACACCCTGAAACTGCTAAAAGGTGTGGACTCCGGGTTCTCCCTGCCAAGCAGACAATTTCCATGGCATCACGGTCCCGGTCTGTACCGATCCAAGGACGATGTATGGTAACTCTTGAGGTACAGGGCACAATTTACGAGCAATACAGGCTCCTTGTGTTACCTCACCTTTGTGCGCCAATTCTCCTCGGACTAAACTTTATGGTCCACATGAAGAGTGTGATCCTACAGTACGGTGGGCCACTCCCTTCACTGGCAGTAGGGAATCAGCCGCAGCCTCCAAATTGCCCAAAGCGCCCCGCATGCAATCTATCCACCCTGAAAATCACTACACCATCCCTTTTTAAAAATCTGGTACCTGGCTGCAAGCCCATCGCTACTAAAAGTAGGCGTTACAGCGCTGAGGACCGGATCTTTATTAGATCTGTGGTTCAGCGGCTCCTCAAGGAAGGGATCATACAGGCCAGTGCTAGTCCGTGGAGAGCGCAGGTCGTGGTAGTCAAAAGCGGGAACAAACCTCGGATGGTCATCGACTATAGTCAGACCATTAATCGTTATACGCAGCTGGATGCGTATCCTCTCCCGCGCATTTCTGATATGGTCAATCAGATTGCGCAGTACCGAGTGTTTTCTACCATAGACCTTAAGTCCGCCTACCATCAACTCCCCATCCGCCCAGAGGACCGACAATATACGGCTTTTGAGGCGGATGGTCGTCTATACCAATTCCTCAGGGTTCCATTTGGTGTCACCAATGGGGTCTCGGTCTTCCAGCGTGCTATGGACCGAATGGTGGACCAGAACGGGTTGCGGGCTACCTTCCCGTACCTGGATAACGTCACCATCTGCGGCCATGACCAGCAGGACCACGACACGAATCTCCAACACTTTCTGCGCACTGCATCTCGCCTGAATCTGACCTATAACAGGGAGAAGTGCGTATTCCGTACGCGCAGGTTAGCCATCCTCGGATACGTGGTGGAAAACGGGGTCATTGGCCCTGATCCAGACCATATGCGCCCACTTACTGAACTTCCCTTGCCCGCTAGCACGAAAGCACTGAGGAGATGCCTCCGGTTCTTTTCGTATTATGCACAGTGGGTCCCCAACTACGCGGACAAAGCTCGTCCGCTCATTAAGTCCACGACCTTCCCACTTACGCCGGAGGCCCAATTGGCCTTCAAGGCTTTGAAAAGCGACATCTCGAAAGCCACGATGCACGCGGTGGATGAATCCATCCCTTTCCAGGTGGAGAGTGATGCATCTGATTTCGCCCTAGCCGCCACACTAAACCAGGCAGGCAGGCCCGTCGCGTTCTTTTCCCGCACCCTTCAAGGCCCCGAAATTCGGCACTCAGCGGTGGAGAAGGAGGCTCAGGCCATTGTGGAGGCAGTCAGACACTGGCGCCATTACCTGGCAGGGAAGCGGTTCACCCTGATCACGGATCAACGATCCGTGGCGTTTATGTTCAGCAACACGCAGAGGGGCAAGATCAAGAACAATAAGATCTTGCGGTGGAGAATTGAGCTCTCCACCTATAATTACGATATTATGTATCGTCCAGGGAAGCTCAATGAGCCCTCGGATGCCCTCTCGCGCGGAACATGCGCCATCATGCAGGAGGACCGCTTGAAGGCTCTCCACAATGATCTGTGTCATCCTGGAGTCACCAGACTCTACCACTTCGTCAAAGCCCGCAACCTGCCCTACTCGGTGGAGGATGTCAGGTCAGTGACGAGAAGCTGTCGGATTTGCGCAGAATGCAAACCACACTTTTATCGACCAGACCGGGCACAATTGGTCAAGGCCACTCGCCCTTTTGAGAGGCTGAGTGTGGATTTTAAGGGCCCCCTTCCCTCAACGGACCGGAATGTCTATTTCCTCAACATAATAGACGAGTATTCCCAGTTTCCGTTTGTTGTCCCCTGTGCGGACACGTCGACTGCCACCGTCATCAAGGCATTCAGTGAGCTTTTTACCCTGTTCAGGTACCCCTGCTACATTCATAGCGACAGGGGCTCGTCGTTCATGAGCAAGGACTTGAGGCAATTCCTGCTCTCATTCGGGATTGCCTCTAGTAGAACCACGAGCTACAACCCTAGGGGTAACGGACAGGTGGAAAGGGAGAATGCTACAGTCTGGAAGGCTGTCCTACTGGCACTGAAATCCAGGGGCCTTCCAGTCTCCCGTTGGCAGGAGGTCCTTCCAAATGCGCTCCATTCTATCCGTTCCCTCCTGTGTACGGCAACCAATGCTACTCCCCACGAGAGGATGTTCTCATTCCCTCGGAAGTCGTCCTCGGGCACCTCATTGCCAGCCTGGTTGACGTACCCAGGACCCGTCCTTCTGCGGCGACATGTGAGGGCTCGCAGGTCCGATCCCTTGGTCGAACCGGTCCAACTCCTCCACGCCAACCCTCAGTATGCCTATGTGGCATATCCTGACGGGCGAGAGGACACTGTCTCCATTAGAGACCTGGCGCCCGCAGGGGACGTAGCAACTCCTGTCGCTCCTATTCCCCCAGTCACGAATCCACTACTCCTCATTGCTTCCCCAGACGTGGCGCGGTCAGCACCGGGACCAGTGCATAACACTTTTACTCCCATGTACAGCTTGCCTGAGACTCGGAGATCGGCGCCACCATCATCACCACCACCACCACCACCAAAGGTTCCAGGATCCCCTGCACCATCGCCTCACCAGGGCCAGCCGGCCCGGGAGTCCTTGAGGGGACAGCCAGACGTTGTTTTGGAGAGAACGCCACCGCAAGCACCTGCTCCGGTTTCGCAACCGGTGTTGAGGAGATCACAGCGTCGGTGCGGTCCTCCAGACCGTCTGGACTTGTGAATTCTGTTTATATGACCTGTTTTTTTCTTGCACCCCGCCACCTTTTGTTCTTAAAGGAGGGGTGAATGTGGTGAACCATCGTTGGTTCACCACTGGGGGTTGTTATTATGTTACTGTTGGGCTAGGGTGTTGTTACTGTGGGGGTTGTACAATGTTGTTGGGTTAGGGTGTTCACCTGTTATAAGTGCCATCATGGCACATTCCAGTGGGGTCCCGCCTCCGGTGGCGAGGTATAAGACCCTCTGCTCCGGCAGGACACCTTCAGTCTGAACTGGTGTATTCGTGTTAGTAGTTCCATTGTTACACAATAAAAGCCTTCAATACCGAAGCCTTGGTTCCACGTGCTTAATTGTCGCGCATCACCTAGCTATGACTGTAACACTACATTCTGCACCCTCTCCTTTCCTTCTCCCCGATGTACTCTATGAATGGTACGCTTTGTCTGCATAGCACGCAAGAAATAATACTTTTGACTGCATCCCAATAGATGTGACAATAATAAATCAAATCAAACCAAATCAAGTTGTGGCTCAGTTTGTTCAGTCTCATCTCAAAGGCACATGATCCTGGGTTCAGTCTCACTCCACATTTGGATACAAAAACTAAGGCTGATGATCCAGTGGAACACTGAGTGCTATACGCCCTTTCTAATGAAACATTAAAGCAAGACTCCATCTACCTGCTAGCTGGCTGTAAAAGATCCATTGACACTAACTTGATGGACAGCAGGGGAGTTATCCTGGTCAAGATTTCCACCTCAATCGACGTCCCAAAAACAGATTATCTGCTGGTCAGAAGAACATAATGAACAGGAGCAGGGGGGGAGACCACTCGGCCCATCGGACCTTCTCCACCAGCCAACAGGATCATTGCTTATCTTGGGCTTCAATTTGATTTTACCACCCGCACTCCATATCTTTTAATTCCCTGAGAGATCTGTCTATCCCAGTCTTAAATATATTCAAAGATGGAGCATCCACAAGCTTCTGGGGTATAGAATTCCAAAGACCCCTTGAGTGAGGAAATTTCTCCTCATCTCAGTCCCAAATGACTGAGACTGTGCCCGATCAATGGAGGCAATGGAAACGAAGGCAGCACGGTGGCACGGTGGTTTGCACTGCTGCCTCACAGCACCAGGGACCTGGGTTCAATTCCGACCTTGGGTTCAAATCCACCGTGGCTGATGGCGAAATTTGAATTCAATAAAAATAATGATGACTATGATGTGGAGATGCCGGCGCTGGATTGGAGTGGGCACAGTAAGAAGTCTCACAACACCAGGTTAAAGTCCAACAGGTTTGTTTGGAATCATGAGGTTTCGGAGCGCTGCCCCTTCATCAGGTGAATGAAGAGGTAAAAATAGACAAAGACACAATTGCAAACTAATGGTTGGAATACAAGTCTTTTCAGTAATCAAATCGTTCCAGGTACAGACAATGCGAGCGGAGAGAGGGATAATCACAGGTTGAAGAGGTGTGAATTGTTTCAAGCCAGGACAGTTAGTAGAACAGCACTCACCTGATGAAGGAGCAGCATTCTGAAAGCTCGTGATATCAAATAAACCTGTTGGACTTTAACCTGGTGTTGTGAGACTTCTTTCAATGACCATTGTTGTAAAAACCTCTCGGAAGGAAATCTGCCATCTTTACCTTGTCTGGCTCACAAGTGACTCCAGGATCACAGCAATGTGGTTGACTCTTAATTGCCCTCTGCACTGGGCTAGCAAGCCACTGAAGGGCAATTAACGATGGGTTATAAATGTTAGCACCCACATCCAATGAATGATTAAAAATAAATCTACTGGTTCACCCTATCACTGCATTAGTTACAAACATTAATAAATTTGTCAAACAGGGTTTCTCTTTGTTAAAACCATGTTGAATTGTTCTAATCATTTGCTTTACTAAGTGGAGTGATAACATTCTCTTAATTATCGATACCAACATATTCCCAGGAATAGGGGTCAGGCTAGTTCATTGTTTCCCCCCTTCCTCCTTTCTTGAAAAGCAGAGTAACATTTGTCAACTTCCAATCTAATGGGATTACTCCCAAATCTAATGAATTCTGGAAAATCACAGACAGCGTGTCCACTATCTTTGCTCTATCCCTAGGGTGTTGGCAATCAGGTCCCAGGGATTTGTCAGATTTTATTTCCTTCAGTTTCTCTAAAGCTTCATCACTGCTGATATTAAGTCCCCCTAATTTCCTCACTCTTCTTAATCTTTTGCTGTGAAGCCAACACAGAATATTTATTCAACACCCCTGCCATTTCTTCATTCCCCATGATAACCGATGGCACAGTGGTTAGCACTGCTGCTCCACAGCGCCAGGCATCCGGGTTCGATTCCCGGCTTGGGTCGCTGTCTGTGTGGAGTCTGCACGTTCTCCCCATGTCTGCGTGGGTTTCCTCCGGGTGCTATGGTTTCCCCTCACAGTCCAAAGATGTGCAGGTTAAATGAATTGGTCATGCTAGATTCTCCCCCAGTGTACAGGCGCCAGGGCGACTAGGGGATTTTCACAGTAACTTCATTGCAGTGTTAACGTAAGCCTACTTGTGACACTAATAAATAAACTTTAACTTTAATTTCCTCTGCCTCTGCTACTGAGGGACTAATGTTTACTTTACTGTATATAATTACAGAAGCACTTCAAATCTGTTTTTTACACTCCTGACAAGTTCACCCTCTTCCTCTTTAACAACTTCAGACGATTAGCTCTACCCCGCCTCAGCCCCTTTCTTTCCATTCTATTTAATTTTCCTACCTTTTATTTCTTTATTGTCTTTTTTTATTTTTCTTGCCCCCCCCCTTTCCCCCTATTTTGTCCCTTTTCCTTGCCTTTTCTCCCCCCTTTGCTTCCCTTTTCCCCCTTTTTCTCCATTTCACTTCTCTCCCACCCATCTCCCCCCCTCCCTCCACATCTTCATCTGTCACAGTTTACCCTCTGACTTCAGCTTCTCTGCCGTTTGGCCATTCACACCTTCTATTCTCTCTATGGACTTAGCAGCCTTTTCCCTCATTTTTGTGGCTCTGATTCATCTTTCATTCCCATACCCTGCAGTATAAATATCTCCCACTTTCTATGCCTTTTAGCTTTGACAAAGGATCATCTGGACTCAAAACCTCAGCTCTTTTCTCTCCTTACAGGTGCTGCCAGACCTGCTGAGATTTCCCACCATTTTCTCTTCTGGTTTCAGATTCCAGCATCTGCAGTAATTTGCTTTTATCACTTTCTTCCTGTTTTTTTCCTTGACATCAACATTTGGTGACCCTTTGTTGATTTCTAAAACACTGCCCACCCTCCAACATGCTACTAATATTACATTACAAGCCTCTTCTTTTAATTTACCTTAACTTGTTGAGTGAGTTCTTCAGTGGAATCTATTCCTGTGGAACATTTTGAATTGCTTCCTCAAATGTTTCGCACCATTCCTTTACCTTAAGACCATAAGACATAGGAGCAGAATTAGGCCACTCGGCCCATCGAGTTTGATATTTTTCTCATCCCCGTTCTCCTGCCTTTTCCCCATAACCCCTGATCCCCTTATTAATCAAGAACCTATCTATCTCTGTCTTAAAGGCACTCAATGACCTGGCCTCCACAGCCTTCTGCGGCAAAGAGTTCCACAGATTCACCACTCACTGGCTGAAAAATTCCTCCTCATCGCTGTTTTAAAGGATCGTCCCTTTAGTTTGAGGTTGTGCCCTCTGGTCCTAGTTTTTCCTACTAGTGGAAACATCCTCTCCACGTCCACTCTATCCAGGCCTCGCAGTATCCTGTAAGTTTCAATAAGGTCCCCTCCCCATCCTTCTAAACTCCAACGAGTACAGACCCAGAGTCTTCAACTGTTCCTCATACGACAAGCTCTTCATTCCAGGGGTCATTCTTGTGAACCTCCTCTGGACCCTTTCCAAGGCCAGCACATCCTTCACACCTTTTAGTCTATTTACCCACTTAACCTTAACCTCGTACCTATGTAATTGGCAGAATTTAAGTTTAAGATTGTTGCTTGCGCTTAGCTTATGTCACTTCCAAACTTAACATGGAATTGAATGATGTTATGCTCACTATTTCCCAGTGGACCTTACGTGAGTGGAATCGGCTGACGTCGGTGGTGGTGGAGGCAAACTCGTTGGGGTCTTTTAAGAGACTTCTGGATGAGTACATGGGATTTAATGGGATTGAGGGCTATAGATAGGCCTAGAGGTGGGGATGTGATCGGCGCAACTTGTGGGCCGAAGGGCCTGTTTGTGCTGTGGCTTTCTATGTTCTATGTTACATTTTTAATTGACCCTTTTTCATTACACAATAGCTTTATCCTTAGTTGTTTCCACCAAGCTCTGATCCATGAAACTGTCAGAAAAAACATTCTGCAAACTCGTCTTCCAGACCATTCTTGCCAATTTGGTCATTATTACATTGATATTTTTGGGAGGTTGTTATATGGGTATGTTGCTGCTGAGTACAGAAGCATTTCATCAGCCCTGATGAAGGGTCATCCAGACTAGAAACATTGGCTCCATTCTCTGTCCACAGATTCTGTCAGACCTGCTGGGATTTTCCAACATTTCCTGTTCTTGTTGCTGCTTGACCAGCATCCTATCCATAAACATTTACTCTCTCCACCACTGACAGCCATGTGAACCATCTACACATCCAAAGATGTGCGGGTTAGGTTGGCCAAGCTAAATTGCCCCTTCGTGTCGCAGAATGCGTAGTTAGAGGAATTAGTGGGTTAAATATGTGGGGTTACAGGGATGGGGCCTTTGTGGAATTGTTGTCGGTACAGACTCGATGGGCCGCATGGCCACCTCCTGCACTGTAGGAATTCTATGAAGATGTACCATAGGAATTTACCAAGGCTCCAGATACTGAAACTTCAAAACCCATGGCCACTACCGTCTAGAAGGACAAGGGCAGCAGATACATGAGTGCACCACCACCTGCAAGTCTCCTCCAACCAACACCATCCTGACTTGGAAATATATCGCCATTCCTTCGCAGTCGCTGGTTCAAAATCCTGGAACTCCCTCCCTAACAGCACTGTACCTACACCTCATGGATTGATTTGATTTGATTTGATTTATTATTGTCGCATGTATTAGTAAACAGTGAATAGTGCGCTATATAGACAAAACATACCATTCATAGAGAAGGAAAGGAGAGAGTGCAGAATGTAGTGTTACAGTCAAAGCTAGGGTGTAGAAAAAGATCAACTTAATTAGAAGTAGGTCCATTCAAAAATCTGATGGCAAAGGGAAGAAGCTGTTCTTGAGTCGGTTGGTACATGTCCTCAGACTTTTGTACCTTATTCCCAACGAAGAAGGTGGAAGAGGGAATGTCCGGGGTACATGGGGTCCTTCATTATGCTGGCTGCTTTGCCGAGGCAGCGGGAAGTGTAGACAGTGTCAATGGATGTGAGGCTGGTTTGCGTGATGGACCGGGCTTTGTTCATGACCTTTGTAGTTTCTTGCGGTCTTGGATAGAGCAGGAGCCACACCAAGCTGTGATATAACCAGAAAGAATGCTTTCTATGGTGCATCTGTAAAAATTGGTGAGAGTTGTAGCGGACATGCCAAATTTCCTTAGTCTTCTGAGAAAGTTAAGGCATTGATGGGCTTTCTTAACTATAGTGCCAGCATGGACGGACCAGGGCAGGTTGTTGGCGATCTGGACACCTAAGGACTTGAAGCTCTTGACCATTTCTACTTCGTCCCCATTGATGTAACCTGCAATCATTCAAGAAGGCAGCTCACCACCACCTTCTCAAGGGCAATTAGGGATGGGCAATAATTGCTGGCACCTAACCAGAGACGCCCACATCCTTCGAATGAATTAAATTAGATGATAGATGACATAGAATCACTGCAGGTTATTTATCATTTGCTTGAATGTTGTAACAGTTTTCCATCCTATTTCTGTATCTGCTGTGTTACTTAATGATGAGGTTCACACTGCAGCATATAAAAAGTGGCACATGATTCCATCTAGTTCATGGAGATATAACTTGCAATTGATTACCTGGGAAGCTGTAGAGCTTGGTTTTCTTTTATGAGACTTGTTCTTGTTAGCACCGTGTGGCCAGTATTCTTTTCTACACTCCTGCTTTATAACAATTGTCCGTTGGTACTATTTCTCCCTGACAATTCTATTCAACCTGATGTATATATTCAGAAGCTGCATGAAGCATGTAGTCCAATTGACAAGACATAGGGGCCCCATTTTCCGAGCTCCTTCTTCTGAAGGGAACAGGTGGGAATTAACTTTATTCTATTGTCATCGCTGTGTCAAGTCTCAAAGAATCATAGAATCATAGAACCCTAACAGCACAGAAAAGAGACGATTCAGCCCATTGAGCTTTTACCAAAAACTACCCCATCCAGACCCTACCCCCGTAACCCCATGTATTTACCCTGTGGTCACCTTGACACAAAGGGGCAACTTTAACATGGCCATCCAGGACAAAGCAGCCCGCTTAATTGGCACCACATCCACAAACATCCACTCCCTCCACCACCGACGCTCAGTAGCAGCAGTGTGTACTATCTACAAGATACACTGCGGCAATTCACTAAAAATCCTTAGACAGCACCTTCCAAACCCATGACCGCTCCCATCTGCAAGGACAAGGGCAGTAGATACATGAGAACAGTACCACCTGCAAGTTCCTCTCCAAGCCGCTCACCATCCTGACTTGGAAATATATCGCCATTCCATCGCAGTTGCTGGGTCAAAATCCTGGAATTCCCTCCCTCACGGCATTGTGGGTCAACCCACAGCACGTGGACTGCAGCGATTCAAGGAGGCAGCTCACCACCACCTTCTCAAGGGCAGCCAAGGATGGGCAATAAATGTTGGCCAGCCAGCGATGCCCATGTCCCACGAATGATTAAAAAAAAATCATCCTTACCCACTCACATCTTTGGACTGTAGGAGGAAACCAGAGCACTCAAAGGAAACCCACGCAGACACGGGGAGAACGTGCAGACTCCATGCAGTCACCCAAGGCTGGAATTGAACCCGGGTCCCTGGCGCTGTGAGACAGCAGTGCTAACCACTGTGCCACTGTGCCATCCCAATGTAGAAATGTAGAACTTTGCATGGTTGAGGTTGGGTTTATTTTGTCACAGCTCCCCATACACAGAGCCTCACTCACTAATATTATGAGACAAGTAAAAGGCCAAAATATTCAATCAATGTTATGATCAATTTGATTTGATATGATTTATTATTGTCATGTGTATTGGGATACAGTGAAAAGTATTGTTTCTTGCGCGCTATATAGACAAAACATACCGTTCATAGAATACATAGAGGAGAAGGAAAGGAGAGGGTGCAGAATGTAGTGTTGCAGTCACAGATAGGGTGTAGAGAAAGAATATCAGGTCGGTCCATGCAGAAGTCTGATGGCAGCAGGGAAAAAGCTGTTCTTGAGTCAGTTGTGGGGGGCGGCACAGTGGTTGGCACTGCTACCTCACAGCACCTGGGACATGGGTTCGATTCCTGGCTTGGATCACTGTTTTGTGCGGAGTTTGCACGTTCTCCCCGTTTCTGCGTGGGTTTCCTCCAGGTGTTCCGGTTTCCTCCCACGGTCCAAAGATGTGCAAGTTAGGAGAATTGGCCTTGCTAAATTCTCCCTCAGCGTACCCGAACAGGCACTGGGGTGAGGCAACTAGGGGATTTTCATAGTAACTTCATTGCAATGAGAATGTAAGCTTATTTGTGACTAATAAACTTTTACTTTCCGTGATCTCAGACTTTTGTATCCTTTTCCTGACAGAAAAGGGTGGCAGAGGGAATATCCGGGATGCGTGAGGTCCTTGCTCAGTAGTTCAAATCTCCCAAGCTGAGAAATAGGCAAATTTTGCCCGGTACAGCAAAGCAATACAAAAGGATATTGGACAAGTGCAGGAAAATGGGATTAGCGTGCCTTTAGTGGTAGTTATCATCAGTGCAGAAATGATGGGCCGAAGGGCCTTTTCTGCACTGTATGACTGCAGTCGGCATTTTACTGCCCCGCCTGCCACGGGAGTCTGAGCGGGCGAGGGGCGGACAATGGTTGACCTCGGGTGGGATTTTATGGCTTCGGGACGAGCAAGGACGTAAAATCCCGCCCAACGACTCTGACTAAATGAGTTGGCAGTGACCTACAAGAAACTAATTTAACTATTGCAAGCTTAAGACATTTTTCAGTTGATGGTAACAGGCCTGCAATATCTCTTGGCTCAAGCATGTTACCATAACATGAAAACACAATGTAGCAGAGTGTTCCTTTGACCTGCTCGGAGTGTGAAAGAGGGCTCTTGGGCTTTTAAAGGAGCCCTTCTGCCTTTGAAGATGAAGATCGCTGTGATCAAAGGTGCAACTGTCACAGATTTTCAAATTATTCGACCGCAGTATGGTAATGACAATCCCATTGAATGCTAATGACAAGATAAACACACAGATTGCCTGGGACTCAACACCTGGTCGCCTTCATGCACATCAGTCAGATATTATCATCACCAAACATTAAAACACATGGGTTTAGCCCTGATGGCAATCCACTAACAATTTTCGATTAAAATATTCCTGATTTGGTGTTGAATGTCAGCACCAAATAATTGATTATGTTGCTTCCCTTTAACGTGCGTATTTATGCTTCAAACTTTCCAATATTAGACTTAATTCTGGCCACCACACTACCAGAAGGACATGGAGGCTTTGGAGGGAGTGCAGAAATGTTTTACCAGGATGTTACCTGGTATGGAGGGTACTAGCTATGAAGAGAGATTGTATAAACTGAGATTGTTCTCCCTGGAAAGACAGAGGCTGAGGGGCAAGTTTATAAAATTATGAGGAGCATAGAAAAGATGAACAGTTGGAAGCTTTTTCCCAGGGCAGAAATGACAATCACAAGGGGGCACAAGTTCAAGGTAAGGGGGGAAGGTTCAGTAGAGATGTGCGGGGGTAACCTTTTACACAGAGGGTGGTGGGGGCCTGGAATGCACTGCGAAGTGAGGTGGTTGAGGCAGACACGTTAGCGACATTTAAGACTTATCTGGATGGACACATGAACAGACAGGGTATAGAGGGATACAGGCGGTTGGTCTGGATAGGACAACGTTATCGGCGCAGGCTTGGAGGGCCAAAGGATGTTCCTGTGCTGTACTGTTCTTTGTTCTTTGTTTGTTAAAACAAATCAAATTCCTGGCAGGGAAGATGGATGCCATCCTTCTGAATTACAATCAGAAGAAAAGCATGGAATGTGTACCCCTTACAAGAACATGGCTCATTTCTTTCGAATGGGACTCTCACAAGTGTCGCAATTTGTCACAAGAGTTCACTGTAACTTAAAGGGAGTGACTGAACTTCTTGGGCGGGAATTTACAACCTCACTCGTCCCGAAACCGCAAAATCCCGTCCGAGATCAATGGACCTTCCCCTGCTCCGACCCTCGCCCGCTCCGATTCATGTGATGGGCGAGGCGGTAAAATTCCAGCCCCTATTTCATCATCTGCCCATATAGAACTGCGGCACATATTTCAGCACACAGAGGGTATCTCTGACTGTGCATAATTTGTGAGCCTGTTGGGGGAGATATCGACCCTCCAGCAAAATAACCTGCCTTTTCTTTTGCCATCACATTGATTGAATTGACTTGATCTATTATTGTCACACGTATTGGGATACAGTTAAAAGTATTGTTTCTTGCATGCTGTTACAGACAAAGCATACCGTTCATAGAGTACATAGAGGAGAAGGAAAGGAGAGGGTGCAGGCTTCTGCATCTTTTTCCTGATGGAAGAAGGTGAAAGAGGGTATGTCTGGGAGGGTTTGGACAGGTGAGGCTGAGCTGTAGTGAATGTGGGCCATGAGCACTAATTCCTTTTTAAAATGTACTCGTGGGACGCGGACATCGCTGGCTGGCCGGCATTTATTGTCCGTCCTTAGTTGCCTGAGGGCAGTTGAGAGTCAACCACATTGCTGTGATTCTGGAGTCACATGTAGGCCAGACCAGGTAAGGACAGCAGATTTCCTCCCCTAAAGGACATTGGTGAACCAGATGGATTTTTCTAACAATGATTTCATGGTTATCAGTAGACTCTTAATTCCAGATTTTTGAATTCAAATTCCATCATCTGCTGTGGTGGGATTCGAACCCGGGTCCTCAGAACATTAGCTGAGTTTCTGGATTAATAGTCTGGTAATAATACCACTAGGCCACCACCAGCCCTGTTCTCTCCTGCAACTTACTTGGAGGACAAATGCCAACAGGGACAAACATCCTGTTTTTGTGTCACCATTTCTATGTGATAGTATTGAAAGAACAAAGAGGGTTTTAATGTATTTGAGGAGAAATTGGATAAACACAAGAGGGAGAAAGAAGGAGACGCTGAGAGAATTAGATGAGGGGCTGGGAGGAGGCACACATGGAGTGTGGAGCAGAAGGTCGAATGGCCTATTACTGTGCTGTACCATACACGTAAATCTATGCAAGTGCCAAGAGTGCCATTTTGACCTGGTGCTTACATTGGCATCTATAAAACTAGGCTTCCTTGTCCTCAAAGGGTTTCTATTACGAGGTGTTGATAAATGTGCAACTGGTGATGTACAACATCTTCCCTTTTAACAGCAGGCAACAGGCAATTGTGTTCACATTGCTTTCTGTCTAAACATGTTGTCCATCAAATACTCAATATTCCCTCAGGTATTCCGAAGCTCATCACTCCTTGGTGGCTTCTCTCGATGTTCCCAAGCAAACAGAGGCCATATGGACACGATGGGATTGATCTGTTAAAAAAAACAATGCTAAACAGAGTAATTGATTTGCCAGGCGATTATTTTTCTTGTTTGGTACTTACAGCAGATGCCAGGGTGTAATGTCTCCTCAGCCATCTGCTTCTATTCATTCCATCTTAATTTGGCCAAACTGATTATGGCTAATCCTTTAATTCTCCTTATTGTGGAAGTGAGCGAGTTTAAGTTTAAGTACTAGCGTCACAAGAAGGCTTACATTAACACTGCAATTAATATAGGAGTTGGGATGTCTAGTTGAAGTTGTACAAGACATTGGTAAGACTGCACTTGGAATACTGTGTACAGTTCTGGTCACCCTATTATACAAAAGATATTATTAAACTAGAAAGAGTGCAGAAAAGATTTACTAGGATTCTACCGGGACTTGTTGGTTTGAGTTGTAAGGAAAGGCTGGATGGACTGGGATTTTTTTATCTGGAGCTTAGGAGGCTCAGGGGTGATCTTAGAGGTCTATAAAATAATGAGGGGCATAGATTAGCTGGATAGTCAGCACCTTTTGCCAAAGGTAGGAGACATTGACAAATTTAAAAGGTATTTGGACAGAGACATGGAGAGGAAAGGTTTAGAGGGATATGGGCCAAATGTAGGCAAATAGGGTTAGCTTCGATGGACTTTTGGGTCAGCATGGATCAGTTTGGGCTGAAGGGCCTGTTTCCATGCCAGAGATTCTATGGCTCTATGATTCTATGACAAAAGACATCCACAAGTCAACAAAGGTCCCAGTGTGCAAAGCAGTTGTTAGCAAAATAGCTCCTGAAGGGAGACCTGCACTGTGTTTCTGCAAAACATGCAAGTGAAGGCTTGCGAATCCAGTTCGAAAACAGGCTCCAAAGTTGTCGCCTATTATTCCTGCTGATCTGCACCCAAGAAATACTGGGGCGAGGGCAGGGTGTAAGAATGGGAAGAATGGAATGGTCTAGAGAGGTGGAAGGCGATGGGGAAAGTAGGTTTGAGGGTGTACAGTTAGATCTGGAAGTGAAAGGACCATAAAATATTTTGGGTGGCACGGTAGTTAGCAGTCCAGCGCCTGTTCGGGTACACTAAGGGAGAATTTAGCACAGCCAATTCAGCTAACTTGCACAGTTTTGGACTGTGGGAGGAAACCGGAGCACCCGGAGGAAACCCACACAGACACGGGGAGAATGTGGAGAATCCGCACAGACAGTGACGCAAGCCGGGAATCGAACCAAGTCCCTGGCGCTGTGAGGCAGCAGTGCTAACCATTGTGCCACCGTGCTGCCATATCTTGTTTCCGACGGATGAAGGTGGAATAGTGTGTGTCCGGGGTGTGTGGGGTCCTTGATTATTATTATTAAAAGCAGGGATCAAAATTTGCATTTATTTAAATATGGCTATTAGGCATTTACCCCTCATAGCCCCCCACGGAACTCACAGCCTGCTAATGCAGAGGCAAGAGCATTGCCCATTCAATGACCACTCATACAGTGAGGCGGGCAACTTGCTACAGGTTGAGAATCAATTGTGGGACCTGCCGCACTGTGGTCTCACTTCCAAGATGGCAGTTGTCTTGCCAAAGGACCCAGCTAAGTAAGATCCCAAATCTATTTCTTCGATGGCCCGTGCCTCCTGAGGGTACACTTGCAACAATGCTGTCTGGTCTTTCGGAATTCCGTGCAGGTTTGACCTACAGAGTTTACCTCCGAAAGACATTAACAAACTTCATTTTGTTCCAAAAGGTTACTCCTTCTTAAATGTACTTTATGACCATGGCCTTTCGAATTCATTGAATTCATTTTTGTTAAATACTTCTTAATTCCAACCGGTGCTGAAACAGCAGAATTCACATCCCATAATCAAGGGCGTCAAATTGATGTAAATAAAGAATAAAAGGGCGACACAGAATTTGCTGCAAGCTTGCTGCAAAATAGGTCAGAGAGTGTAAGAGTCCATTTCCTCTCCATGCACCTGCCAACAATGGACCTAGTTAAAAGTTGAGGGACCACAGTCAGGTGGGTAGATTGGAAAAGTTGGGGCTGTTCACCTTGGAGAAGAGAAAGTCGGGAGGAAATTTGATAGAGGTGTTCAGAAAAGACGAGTGTTCTGGACGGAGTAGATGGAGAGAAACTGCTCCCATTGGCGGAAGGGTGGAGAACCAGGGGAGGTAGATTCGAGGTGAATGGCTGAAGAACCAAGGGGACGTGAGGAAAGACTTTTGGTTTGGCAGCGAGTGTTCAGAATCTGGAACGCACCGGCTGAGACAGTGTTGGAGTTAGGCTCACTCACAGATTCATAGAATGGCTATGATTTATTATCCAGATTCATGAGCCAGTCACGATTCTCTAAAGGGGATTGCTAATTATTCGAAGAAAAAATTCATAGAATCACAGAATCCCACAAGACCATAAGATATAGGAGCAGAATTACACCATTCTGCCCATGGAGCTTGCTCCGCCATTCAATCATGGCTGATGTGATTCTCATCCTCATTCTCCTGCCTTCTCCCTGAAACCCTTGATCCCCTTATTGATCAAGAACCTATCTACCTCTCACTTAAAGTCACTCAATGACCTGGCCTCCACAGCTTTCTGTGGCAATGAGTTCCACAGATTCACCACCCTCTGGCTGAAGAAGTTCCTCCTCATCTCAGTTTTAAAGGAGCGTCCCTTCATTCTGAGGCTGTGCCCTCGAATTCTAGTCTCTCCCACTAGTGGAAACATCCTCTCCACGTCCACTCTATCTAGACCTCTCAGTATTCAATTAGAAGTTTCAATTAGTTCCCCCCTCATCCTTCTAAACTCTATCGTGTATAGACCCACACTGCTCAACTGCTCCTCATATGACAAATCCTTAATTCTTGTGAACCTCCTCTGGACCCCCTCCCAGGCCAGTCCTTAGATATGGAGCCCAAAACTGTTCACAATATTCCAAATGGGGTCTGACCAGGACCTTATACAGCCTCCGCAAGAGCCCTGCTCCTGTATTCTAGCCATCTAGAAATGAATGCGAACATTGAATTTGCTTTCCTAACTGCCAACTGAACCTGCATGTTAACCTTAAGAGAGTCCTGAACCAGGACTCCCAAGTCGCTTTGTGCTTCAAATTTCCAAAGCCTTTCCCCATTTAGAAAATAGTCTACTCCTCTATTCTTCCAGCCAAAGTGCATAACCTTAGACTTTCCCACACTGTATTCCATCTGCCACTTCTTTGTCCTGATGTGGAGATGCCTGCGTTGGACTGGTAAGAAGTCTCACAACACCAGGTTAAAGTCCAACAGGTTTATTTGGTAGCACAAGCCACTAGCTTTCGGAGCGCTGCCCCTTCATCAGGTGAGTGGGAGTTCTGTTCACAAACAGGGCATATAAAGACACAAATTCAATTTACAAAATAAATTGAGCTTAATTTACAAAATAAACTGCAGGAAAGGATGTCCCGAGGCATGGTACATTGGGGAGACCATGCAGGCACTACGACAACGGATGAATGAACACCGTTCGACAATCACCAGGCAACAATGTTCTCTTCCTGCTGGGGAACACCCCAGCGGCCACGAGCATTCGGCCTCCGATCTTCGGGCAAACGCCCTCCAAAGTTGGGGCTGTTCACCTTGGAGAAACGTCCTACAGTGGAGTGTGAAGCGAGCAGACTGAATAAAGATCTGTGCTCCCTGACTGTGGAGTAGTTTTTGAGGAGACCCCTCAGAACTAAGGAATTTAAGGGCGGCACGGTGGCACAGTGGTTAGAACTGCTGCCTCACAGTGCCAGGGACACACGATACACGACAACGCAGAGTCGCCGAGCAGAGACTGACAGCCAAGTTCCGCTCACATGAGGACAGCCTCAACCGGGATCCTGGACTCATGTCACACCATCTGCAACCCCCACGGAGTCGTGGGGGTTGCAGATGGTGTGACATGAGCCCAGGTGTTCCCCAGCAGGAAGAGAGCACTCTTGCCTGGTGTGAATTGAGTTTGTGTCTTTATATGCCCTGTTTGTGAACCTGATGAAGGGACAGCAAAAAGAACAAAGAACAAAGAACAGTACAGCACAGGAAACAGGCCCTTCGGCCCTCCAAGCCTGTGCCGCTCCTTGGTCCAACTAGACCAATTGTTTGTATCCCTCCATTCCCAGGCTGCTCATGTGACTATCCAGGTAAGTCTTAAACGATGTCAGCGTGCCTGCCTCCACCACCCTACTTGGCAGCGCATTCCAGGCCCCCACCACCCTCTGTGTAAAAAACGTCCCTCTGATGTCTGAGTTATACTTCGCCCCTCTCAGCTTGAGCCCGTGACCCCTCGTGATCGTCACCTCCGACCTGGGAAAAAGCTTCCCACTGTTCACCCTATCTATACCCTTCATAATCTTGTATACCTCTATCAGATCTCCCCTCATTCTCCGTCTTTCCAAGGAGAACAACCCCAGTCTACCCAATCTCTCCTCATAGCTAAGACCCTCCATACCAGGCAACATCCTGGTAAACCTTCTCTGCACTCTCTCTAACGCCTCCACGTCCTTCTGGTAGTGCGGCGACCAGAACTGGACGCAGTACTCCAAATGCGGCCTAACCAGCGTTCTATACAGCTGCATCATCAGACTCCAGCTTTTATACTCTATACCCCGTCCTATAAAGGCAAGCATACCATATGCCTTCTTCACCACCTTCTCCACCTGTGTTGCCACCTTCAAGGATTTGTGGACTTGCACACCTAGGTCCCTCTGTGTTTCTATACTCCTGATGACTCTGCCATTTATTGCATAACTCCTCCCTACATTATTTCTTCCAAAATGCATCACTTCGCATTTATCCGGATTAAATTCCATCTGCCACCTCTCCGCCCAATTTTCCAGCCTATCTATATCCTGCTGTATTGCCCGACAATGCTCTTCGCTATCCGCAATTCCAGCCATCTTCGTGTCATCCGCAAACTTGCTGATTACACCAGTTACACCTTCTTCCAAATCATTTATATATATCACAAATAGCAGAGGTCCCAGTACAGAGCCCTGCGGAACACCACTGGTCACAGACCTCCAGCCGGAAAAAGACCCTTCGACCACTACCCTCTGTCTCCTATGGCCAAGCCAGTTCTCCACCCATCGAGCCACTTCTCCTTGTATCCCATGAGCCTTAACCTTCTTAACCAACCTGCCATGTAGGACTTTGTCAAATGCCTTACTGAAATCCATATAGAAGACATCCACGGCCCTTCCTTCATCAACCGTTTTTGTCACTCCGAAAGCTCGTGGCTTGTGCTACCAAATAAACCTGTTGGACTTTAACCTGGTGTTGTGAGACTTCTTACTGAACTTCTTTGTCTTACAGTACAGAAGGAGGCCATTCAGCCCATTGTGCTTGCACTGACTCTCTGGCAGAACATCTTACACACCCCCTTCCCATCTCCATAACCTCACATATTTACCCAACCAATCCCTCTAACGTACACACCTTGAGACACTCAGGGTCAATTTAGCATGGCCAATATACCTAACCTGCGCATCTTTGGAGTGTGGGAGGAAACCGGAGCATCCGGAGGAAACCAAGCAGACACGGGAAGGAAGTGCAAACACCACACAGGCAATGACCCAAGGCTGGAATCAAACCCTGGTCCCTGGTGCTGTGAGGCAGCAATGCTAAGCACTGTGCTACCGTGCTGCACCAAAGAATACTGCAGGGCTATAGGAAAAAAGCAGGGAGGTGGGACTTGGTGAGTTGATTTTGCAGAGAGCTGGCACAGATACAGTGGAGTGTGGAGCGAGGAGACTGAATAAAGATCTGTGCTCCCTGACTGTGGAGTAGTTTTTGAGGAGACCCCTCAGAACTAAGGAATTTAAGGGCAGCACGGTGGCACAGTGGTTAGAACTGCTGCCTCACAGCGCCAGGGACCCAGGTTCAATTCCGGCCTCAGGTGATTGTTTGGAGTTTGCACGTTCTCCCCGTATCTGCGTGGGTTTTCTCCGGGTGCTCCGGTTTCCTCCCACAGTTTGAAAGACGTGCCGGTTAGGAGCATTGGCCATGCTAAATTCTCCCTCAGTGTACCCGAACAGGCGCCGGAGTGTGGCGACTAGAGGATTTTCACAATAACTTAATTGCAGTGTTAATGTAAGTCTACTTGTGACTAATAAATAAACTAAAACACGAGGTATTGCGGAGTATTGCTGTTGTTTGTCAGGGATGGCATCTTTCTAATGAATCATTAACTACACCCTCCTCGTTGACTGGGTCCTGACCTGCTTTTGGTTTGCCTTGTCCAATTCTCCCATAATGCCATTTAACAGCATCTGTCACTTGCCAGCCCAGTGATCTCTCTGACCTGTCTGGCCCCATTGATTTATTTTTCCCTCTAGCCCTCTGCTCCTTCCCCATTTTGTGTTGTTAGCAGACGTCAGAGGCTACAGACACTCTATAATGGAAACGCTAACACATCTGGCTGCTGGGGGATGGAGAGGGTGAGGGGAGAGGGGCTGTTCCCCTTGGTTGAGGGGTCAATCAAGAGAGGTTATAGTTTAAGGGGCAGGAGATTCAGTGGGGATTTGAGAATTGTTATTTTCATTCGGAGTGTGAGGGGAATCTGGAATGCACTGCCTCTGGGCACACACTGTTTCCTGGAGGGATGACCCTTTAGAACTGAGATGTGGAGGAATTTCTTCAGCCAGAAGGTGGTGAATCTATGGAATTCATTGTCACAGAGGGCTGGGGAGGCAGATCATTGAGTGTCTTTAAGACAGAGATAGATAGGTTCTTGATTAATTAGGGGATCGGGGTTTTGGGGAAAAGGCAGGAGAATGGGGATGAGAAACTAATCAGTCACAATTGAATGGTTGAGCAGACTTCAAGGGCCAAATGGCCTAATTCTCCCCCTGGATATTATGGTCTTATGGTGTGGGAAGGTAGTCCCACGAGGCCGGAAACCTCCCAACCTTTAAAAAAAATACTTGGATGAGCCCTTGAAACATCATAACATTCAAGGATATGGAATAAATACAGGAAAGTGGGATTAGCGCGCCTTTAGTGGAAGACACTGTTGGTGCAGACTCGATGGATCAAAGGGCCTTTTCTACGCTGTCTGACTCCATGGGCCCGATTTTACCATTTTCATTCTAAGTGCCGAATCTGGGCGTAGCACAGATCCGACTTAGAAATCCGCTTTCAGGCGCCCCCATACGCTCTCAGCCGTCTCCAGTCCGATTCGCGCTGTGGGCGGGGCTTAGCGCTGCCGGAACGATCGGAACGCCGAACCGCGCATGTGCAGTTTGAAAAAACATTGAAAAAACACGCCCGTCACATCACTGCCGGGCCGGATAATCCCGCACAAGGCCCCATCCCACTTACACTCCGATGGCTGTGTGACACCCCCCTCTCTCTCTCCCCTGTCGCTAATCATGGAGGCACTCATCCACCACACCCGCCCCCCCCTCCCTCCCACCCCTCCCAAGCAGCACACCTGCAAGTGCTCACTTGCCTTCCCCTCAATGCGAACAAGCAAACTGCATGGAACTTGCTGGAATGTTCTGTCAAACCGCCTGCAGCTGATCTGCCCTAACGAGGGGCAGCTCCATAAGAAACTCCAGGATGGACAGGCAGGCAGTGCAGGACGATGAGCACACGACCAGCCCCCCGATTCTCTGAGGACGACTTGGGGAGGCTGCTGGATGCAGCAGAGGCGAGGCAGGCCACCCTCTTCCTCCCAGGAGGACGCAGACCCAGGGGGGCTGATGGCCATGTGGCCTGGGAGGCAGTTGCCGCCTCGGTCAGTGCCAGGGTACTGGCCCCCCCGAACCGCGAAGCAGTGCCGGAGAAAAATCAGTGACCTCATCCGTGCAGCAGGGGTGAGTGCTGAACCCCATTCAGCATGCTCCCCCATATCTCCCCCAGATCCCCCTATTCCCAGCACCCTGCATGCTCCCAGCTCCTGGCCCCCAAGCACCTCCGTCCTTTCCCCCCAATGAGCCTCACTGTGTTTGCCCTCTAAGGGTCACCACCTGATTCTCTGCCACCATTTATTTCATGGTTCCTTCTGTCTCCACAGAGGAAGACTGAACAGAACACTCGGGAGAGGGTGAAGACAGGGGGTGGTGAGCCAGACCTCCAGGTCCTCACCCCGTTCGAGGAGCGGGCGCTGGAGTTCACAGGAGAAGCGGAGACGCGGGCTGTCAGTGACAGCAGGGTCGGTCTGCCATCCAGACGTGAGCACCTGTCATTCCTACACTCACATTGAGGCAACATCTTGGGGGCATGGGTTTCGGGTGCAAGGGGCAAGGTGTAAAGGAGGTGTATGAGGCATTGTATTCGCATTGAGAGGATAGTGGGTGCCTGGAACTCACTGCCCGGGGTGGTCGTGGAAGCGGAAACTACAGGAACATTTCAGGGGCATCTCTACAGCTGTCTGTGTGGGATGGGAACAGAGGCATATGGGGGCAAACAAATCAGATGGGCAGCCTGGTCACTACAGGGTTGGAAGTCCGAAGGGCCTGTCCCTGTGATGTAATTGTCTGGGTTCAGTGTTCTATTTTCAAGGGAGCCATGTGATTCATGTGTTTGGCATCCCGGATTCCTCTCCCTCCCTTACACTTAACCTTGTGTCCTGTGTTTCAGGGACAGATCCTGACACCCTAGGGCCTTCTGGAGCGCAGGCCCCAGCTACAGCTCCCAGCCACCCTGACAACGAGAGCTCGGACGAGTGCTCAGAGGATATGGGTGAAGGAACCTCCGAGGGTGGCACCGTTTATCCGTCAGCTTTTACCTCACAACTCACCATCGCAGAAACTGACACGTTGGTGGGTCCAGTTAGTGTTGAGGCTTCTGGGTCACTCTCTGGTGAGCACGACACATCTGCTGATGTACATCGGGTGGAGGAGGAAATGTCCGAGGCCTCTGGCATGCGGAAGCCTGCTGGAGGCGAGGACTCAGCTGGCTCCAGGCTACGTGCTGGGCTTCTGAGATCACTTCTCCCTCAGCTGCTGGAGATGCAGCAACAGAGTCAGGGAATGCAGGAGGGGCTGACGGCCACACTGGACCAACTGCGAGGCTGCTGGGAGGAGTCCCAACGCTTTCAGGTGGACCAGCTATTGCCTGTCATGCGTGTTTCCAATGGCAACACTGCAAGGGTGGCGTCTGCAGTGGAAAGCCTGGGGAACGGGATCCTCACCATGGGTGGCAGGCTCCAAGCAATGACCGAGTCACAGCAGGCCACAGCGGAGGGACTGGGCAGGCTTCCTGAGATTCTGCGGCGCATGGCTGAGAGGCTCGAGAGCTTGCAGGAAACCCAGAGGGACAGCACTGAGACACAGCGGGCAATGGCAGCAACTCTTGAGAAGGTGGCCCAGTCTCAGAGGGCCACGGCTGAGGGCTTGCAGAGCGCAGCCCAGTCTCAGAGGGCACTTGCTGCGGCCATTGAGAGATGGCCCACGACTCAAGTGGCCATCGCGGAGGGGTCGACCACCATGGGTAGGACGCAGGTGGTCCTCCAGGACTGGCAGTGCCAGGTGACGCCGGAGCTTCTGGAGCTCACTGCAGAAGCACCAGTGTTCCATGGAGTGACCTAGGGGCCAAAAGGGACCCCAAGGGAGGAGGAAGGGTGCGGGCCCAGGCCGGGGCCTTCCAGCCAGGAGACTGTGGCTATGGCAACACCTTCTGACTCCCCCCTTCCTGACACCGGGCCATCTCAGGGGCAGCGGGATGAAGAGGGTGTCATGGAAACATTCCAGACACCTGGAAGCCGACCAGGGCCCTCAAGGTCCAGGGCCTCCAGAGGACGCCCGCCACGCGCATCACAGGCCACGGGGCGAGGTCGACAGCTGGCCCCCTCTACCTCTGATGTACATTCTGGGGAGTCATTGAGGCGCAGTGTGAGGCAGCGTAAGGTGAGGAAGTTGTAGTTGCTCTGAGATGGCGCGGGTGACGGGCTGCACTAGTTAGAAAGAACTATAAGCACCTTAGTGTTTCCTTTTCACAAGTATTTGAGTTTCACCAGCTTATCTGAACAGTTTTACTGTAAATAAATGTTTCTTCTCCACAACCACCTGCGAATAGGTTGTTTCGAATAGAATTCCTGCCCCATTGACGATCACCCGATGGATGCCTCATGGTGAGATCAGTTGGGGCGGCCCCTCAATGCGGTGTCACTGAGAAAAGGAAGCCATTGGTCTCTCAGACCCCACGAGCGATGACCTCCCGTCCCCCAACCCACCCGCCCCAGGGCCCTGTGTGGGGGTTTCGGATCCCTTACCCACTAGACAGGCTTGGGCCCAGGTGCCAGCGTGCATGTGGCTCTCAGGCAGCAGTCAGACTGGTTTGCACCAGGGCGTCATCAGCCATGTCCGAAGCGGGTAACCCACATCACCCAGGAGCCACCCCCGCAGCCTGGGCTCCTCCTCAAATGCATGTGGGATGTCTGACCTCCTTATAATGAAGCTGTCGTGCACGCTGCCTGGATGTCTGGCGCAGACGTGCATGATGGTAATATTGTGGTCACACACGATTTGTACATTCAGGGAGTGGAACCCCTTCCTATTGACAAATCATCGTGGATTCTGTAGGGGGGCCCTGAGGGCGACATGGGTGCTGTCGACCGCCCCCTGCACATTCGGCATCCCCGCAATTGCAGCGAACCCCACAGCCCGGCTCCCTGATGGGCCGGGTCCAGGTTGAATTTGATGTCCTGCCCAGCCCGGGCAGACAGGGCTTCAGTGACCTGCTTGACACAGGTGTGGACTGAGGACTGGGAGATGCCACAGACATCTCCGCTCGGGCTCTGGAAGGAGCCAGTCACGTAGAAGTTCAGAGCAGCCGTCAATCTGACAGCCACTGAGAGTGGGTGACCACCCCCCCACGCCCCCCTCCCCCCCCCCCCCCCCCGCCCCGCCCCTAGGCGCCAGGTCCTGTAACAGGTCGCACAGGTGTCGCACGGTATCCTTTCGGAGTCGGAGACGTCGGCGGCAAACGGTGTCCGACGTCTCCTCGAAGGACACTCGTGCACGGAACTGCCGGGGTCTCTGCTCCCTCCTTCTCTGAAGCCCCCGCTCTGGGTGAATGACGGCCACCTCCTGCCTCTGATGGTCATCTCCCTCCGGTCCTGCAGGTGGTATGGCCTGGGCCTCCTGGGCCCCCAGGTCTCCCTCCAGTTCCTCCTCCTCAGCTCCAGCAGCAACCAGAAGAACAGCAAGATCGATTGGTTGCATTGCAAAAGCCATCTCGTCACTCTGAAAGGGCGGGGGGGGGGGGGGCGGGGGGGCGTGGGGAAGTGGGGGGGAGGTGGGGGTGAACAAATCTTGGAGTCATGCAACGCTGCTTGCCCCTCGCACATCGACAATCACAGCCCCCCCATGCTCGCCAATCCCCCCCAGCCACATGCTCCACACAGTCACAGCCCCCCCATGTCCCCCAATCCCCCCCAGCCACATGCTCCACACAGTCACAGCCCCCCCATGTCCCCCAATCCCCCCCAGCCACATGCTCCACACAGTCACAGCCCCTGGTAACGTTGAGGGGCTGCAGCAGTGCGATCTGCAAGGGCTTTGTGCACATCCTTCAGCCTGAAGTGAGCTGCGGTGCTGGGACCCAGCAGCACTGCAGGACCCGAGGTCAGTGCTGAGACCCGGGTCCGTACTGCCAGACGGACATCGGAGATCGTGCACAGCAACAGCCCCCCCTCCCCCCCACACACTCGCAGAGTCGCCACTGACCCGAAATGGCCGCAACAACAGGACACCCGTGAGTAGCGGAGAGCTTTCGGACGCCATGCACCTACCTCCTCGCCAACCCTCACAGAGGAAGCGCCGGCTTCAGACTTTTATTCAGGTCTCTAAAAGAGCAGTTCCGGATTGGCAAACGCGGTGGTGAAGGGGGAAATGCTGATAGAGTTGGGCGGGCAGTTCATTAATTCAATTTAAATGGATGCAAATGCATTTAAATTGTCGTTGCGTCCGATTTGGGCGCGGAATGGATCCCCGCCATTCGCGGGTCTCAGCAAAGTGGCAATCTGCGCGGACGCGGCTGCAGATCGCGATAAAGGCCTCACTCCCGACTTTACCACGATTTCGTGCCCGAAAACGGGTGCAAATTGTTGGTAAAATCGGGCCCTATGATTCTATGAGTCTAGCAAAGGATAGCGGTGCATTTTAAAATCAATTCTTGGGATGTGAGAGTTACTGGCAAGGTGACTGCTTATTGCCTCTCCCTCGCTGTGACTGAGTGGCTTGCTAGGCCATGTTGGGGAGCAGTCAGAGCCAAGCATATTCATAGAATCCCAACAGGACAGAAGGAGGCCATCCGGCCCATCGAGTCTGCACCGACCACAATCCCACCCAGGCCCTATCCCCATAACCCCATGCATTTACCCCGGCTAGTTCCCCGGACACTGAGGGAGAATTTAGCACGGCCAATCCACCTAACCCGCACGTCTTTGGACTGTTGGAGGAAACCGGAACGCCCGGAGGAAACCCACGCAGACACGGGGAGAACGTGCAAACTCTGCACAGACAGTGACCCAAGCCGGGAATCGAACCCGGGTCCCTGGTGCTGTGAGACAGCAGTGCTAACCGCTGTGCCACCGTGCCGAACTGCAGTGACACATAGACTGAGTGAGGGTGGGACATTTCCTTCCTTGGCGAAAGGCTTGGGTAATTTTTTTTCACAAGATTCTGCCAACATCGGTGGTCACTTATAACTGACCTCAATTTTCTTTTTAAGTTTCAGATTTAAATTTAGATTCCCGAACCGGCAAGGTGGGGTTTAGACTCTTATTCCCTGGATTATTATCCCATACATCTAAGATTGTTAAATTACAATAATCTTTGCTACTCTGTCCTCTCCCTGCCCTGCAATTTTCCATGACTATTTCAAGTCACCACGAGGAAGCTGAAATTAAATTGAATCGTAAAGTATTGGAGAGTCCAAGAGGAGGTCCAGCAAAGGCCACAACATCAGCTTTTCATCCTTAGTGAGTCGGGTGGGCTGTATGAGACAGGTACCGCTCCTGCTATTAATAATTCACCAGCATTAGCTCATCATTTAGAAGAAATCCATTATTAATGAGTCCAAACAATCTCATTAAACTTTCAATGCGTTTCAAAGCTTAACCTGCACTCTGATTATCTGAAAGTAAACAGCAGCATTGCTGCCTTCGGTAAGCATCTTAATATCATGGGAAATCCTGCTCTGATAGCTTGGCGACAGAAGAGGCATCAACCACCTGATGAAATGATCATGAGTTACTGCCAGTGGGTGAACGCAGATTCCAATGAGGTCTCGTTGGGTCCGCGTAATGACATTCAGCCCATCGCAGAAGGTGCAACCCTTTCCCTCCTCACTTTTACAGATGCACCATCAAAAGCATCTTTCAGATTATATCACAGCTTGGTATATGGCTCCTGCTCTGTCCGAGATCGTGAGAAACTACAAAGGGTTGTGTACGTAGCCCAGTCCATCACGCAAACCAGCCTCCCACCCATTGACTATGTCTACACTTCCCTCTGCCTCGGAAAAGCAGCCGGCATAATTAAGGACCCCTCGCACCCCGGACATTCTCTCTCCCACCATCTTCCGTTGGGAAAAAGATACAAAAGTCTGAGGTCACGTACCAATCGACACAAGAACAGCTTCTTCCCTGCTGCTGTCAGACTTTTGAATGGACCTACCCTGCATAAAGTTGATTTTTCTCTACCTCTCGCTGTGACTGTAACACTACATTCTGTACTCTCTCCTTTCCTTCTCTATGAACGGTCTGCTTTGTCTGTAGAGCGCGCAAGAAACAATATTTTTCACTGTATACTAATACATGTGACAATAATAAATCAAATCAAATCCTCCCTCTCTTTGGGTGAACTGCCCCAGATGCAGAAACGTTTTTTGCCACGTCTAATCAAATTCACTGGATGCGTGGTTTGGTTGCCAAGTACTTCTTCTATTCAACATCTCCAGGGCATGCGGAGAGAGTGCTGCTTTCCTCAGTGGATTTGAGCAATGATAAATCACTCACAACTACTTCTGACTGACCTTTGAAATCACAACCTCCAGCACCAGACTGCAAAGAAAGAGAAAACTCACTCTTCTAAAAGACCCACGACAGCGCAAGATATTGACTAAGATGTCAGGAGGTATTTGAAAATCTACGCCAAGCAGCGCATCTTGCATTGGCCCATCTTGGCTTTTCCAATTTCCCTGCTCCCTCAAGTTTCCATGGTGATTTGCTCATGTTTTCTAATCACCGGCAGCCGATACAATATGTGTCCCAGAAGGTATCTGTGGAGCTCACTGCACTGATAAGCCCTCTCTATGTTATCAAAAAAAAATTGTAAATTTACCATCGACAATCAGTATTTGAACGGCAGAGTCAGATTCAGGTCTTGGCTGGGAGGGCAATGGAAAAGTAGGCGTGCCCGTTCCTGGGACTAATCAAAACATGGAGAGAAGATGAAAGAATGAAAGAAAATGGCATTTATATACTGTAGCACCTTTCCTGACCTCAGCACTTTGCAGCCAGTATTACATCTTTGAAGTGTAGTCTCTTATAATGTAAGACATGGCAGATAAAGTGCTTCAGTCAGATAATCTGAAGAGGAGAAGCTAAAAGCTGGCAGGAAAATTGCAGCAACAGTTAAGATGTAAAGTTGGTAATGTCAATGTTCAGTCCAGAAGGCTGCAGAGTGCTCAGCTTAAAGTTCAGATGGTTAGCTAATGGTGCGCCATCGGCCAATGTCAGTGTCTGTCTGTCATATGAGGAGGGACCAAGTCAGTTAGGGTTATATTCACTGGAGTTTAGAAGAGTGAGAGGGGATCTCATAGCAACTTATAACATTCTAACAGGTTTGATTTAGAAGGAATGTTCCTGATGGTGGGGGAGTCCAGAACTAGGGGTCTGATGCGCGATTAAATCACTCGAGAGGCTGGATCGTACCCGGGAAATAAAGGCTTTTGTTAGTAACAAGAATGGAGCATACTGCTTAACAATACAATCCCAGACTAAAGGGTCACCAGGCAGTGCAGTGACCTTTATACTTCTACAGGTAGGCGGAGCCAACCGGAGTGTACCACAGAACAATACCAACAGGTAGAACACCCCCAACCCTAACCCCAACAGTGACTACAGTAACATATGTACAAGTACCCATAGTGCTAACCACCTATGGTTCAATAGCCATAGTGGTAACCATCTATGGTTCACCACAGGGTCATAGTTTGAGGATAAGGGGTAAACCTTTTAGATGAGGAGATGAGGAGAAATTTCTTCACCCAGAGGGTGGTGAAAGTGTGGAATTCACTACCACAGAATGTAGCTGAGCCAAAACATTGTCTGGTTTCAAGAAGAAATTAGATATAGCTCTTGAGGCCAAAGGGAACAATGGATATGGGGGGAAGGGGGGATCAGGATATTGAATTCGATGATCAGCCATGATCAAAATGAATGATGGAGCAGGCTCGAAGAGCCGAATAGCCTACTCCTGCTTCTAGTTTCTATGAATGTGCCTGTGAGGACTTCCTCTTCATACACCTTGTCCATATCTTCCAATCAGTGTTTTTTTTTATACTTTTCCAATTCAATCAAATCAAATCCAATTCAGAGTCTCAACAAGTTGAGACATTTCAGATCCAGGCTGACAAGACAGGGCGAGCGACCAAACCACCCTGTCCTGGGCCTGATCTACATGAGCCAAGCTGATTGGAGAAGGGGGAGGATCCTCCTCCAAGACTTGAGCTCATTTGCATCTTAGCCAAAAGGCCGAGATGCCGCTTTTAAAAATTGCTTCATATGAAACATATGAAGCCTCAGCGTAACCTAATGACCTCAACCAAGTGCAGATCCGATACTACACTTGATCTTAGCCAAAAGGCCGAGATCTTCCAATCAGTGTTGCAAGATTCCAACCTAGATCGGGCAATAAGTACCCACTAACCTCCCTCTGATTTTCTGGCCAATCTTACTGTAGCTGGCCCCTTTAAGGTGTGCATGTCGGGAGGGTCATGTGACTCGATCACCCAATGGAGAACGAGCGCAGGATTGTCGGTGCAGAATGCAATCTTTTACAACCAAAACAGCTCCAAGAGCAGGAAGTGTAAACATCGTGAAAGCACTCTGTATATTTGCTTGTAAATAAACCATTTTGGTTAGCACTGCTGCCTTACGGCGCCAGGGACCCGGGTTCGATTCCCGGCTTGGGTCACTGTCTATGCGAGTTTGCACATTCTCCCAGTGTGTGCGTGGGTTTCCTTCGGGTGCTCCGATTTCCTCCCACAGTCTGAAAGACGTATGGGTTAGGTGCATTGGCCGTGCTAAATTCTCTCTTAGTGTATCCAAACAGGTGCCGGAGTGTGACGATTCGGGGATTTTCACAGTAACTTCAATGCAGTGTGAATGTGACACTATACTTATGACACTTATAAATAAATCTTTAAAAATTATTGTTCGATATACTAACTTGCCAATCCTTGCAATGACTACACTAGCACAGTAGCACAGTGGTTAGCACTGCTGCTTCACAGCTCCAGGGACCTGGATTCGATTCCCGCTGTCACTGTCTGTGTGGCGTTTGTACATTCTCCCCGTGCCTGCGTGGGTTTCCTCTGGGTGCTCCAGTTTCCTCCCACAGTCCAAAAATGAGCAAGTTAGGTGGAGTGGCCATGTTAAATTGCCGCTTAGTGTCCCGGAATGTGTAGATTAGAGGGATTAGTGGGTTAAATATGTGGGTTTGCAAGAATATGTCCTAGCTGTGTTTGTTATCAGTGCAGATTTGATGGGCTGAATGGCCTCCTTCAGCATTGTAGGGTTTCTATGGGCCCGGACGCAAAACATGGTAAAGTCGGGCGTGAGGCGAGTAGCGCAATCGCACCCGCCTTCATGCCCTTTCCCACTTTACCAAAGGCCGAAAATGGCCGCGATCGGGACCGCACCCAAAACTGGCACGATGGCCATTTAAATGCATTTGCATGCATTTAAATTGACTTAATGGGCTGCACACCCAATCTTACCAGCCCTTCCCCCTTTACCACCGCGTTCGCCCATCCAGATTCAGCGCAAAACAGACATACTCTAGAAAAGTCCGATTCGGGCGCTCCAGCTAAGTACCGACGTCCAACGGCTCTCTGCTTGAGATCGGTGAGGGGGAGCGGGGAGGGCGGGGTGGGGGGGGGGGGGGTGTGTCGGGGGGGAGGTGGATCCAACGGCTCTCTGCTTGAGATCTATGATGGGGAAGGGGGGATCTGCAGCCACTCTGCCTGAGATCAGTGAGGAGGAAGGGGGAGAGGGGCCCGCGATCGGTCTGGGTCACAGGGGGGGAGGGGCAGTGGGGGGAAAAGAGGGTCAGTAATGTTGTGGGGGTGGGGCAATGTCTGTGGGGGCCGGGGGAGGCATTATCCCGATCGGGAGGGATGTGGCAGGGGAGCGGCATTCTATCACTTTTTTTCTGCGCAGGCGCAGTGGGAGGCGCCAATCGGAGCTGCAGGATTTTGGGTGCATTAAGCCCCACCCACAGGCCTGTGCAGCGTGATTCAGAATCGCTGATATTTTTTCAGGCAGAGTGTGTATGGGGGCGCCTGAGAACCGGTCTAAAAGTCGGATCTGAAACACTCCCAGTTTCAAGTCGCCCAGCACTTAGAATCAAAATGCTAAAATAGGGCCCTATGATTCTACGAACATGATAAATCAGAGTGACTCCGTTTGCAGCAGGGAATGTGTACGGAATGTCATTGCAAAATTGCAAATTGAATCACATCAATCCAGGCCTGGAAAAGAGGGAGCAGGCATGTCTCTCTTTGGGAAGCTGGAAACCTCCAGCACGACCATTAACAACTGAGAACAATATATGGAACGGTTGGAGTACTTTTTCGGAGTTAATGGAATAGAGGAGGAGGATAAGAAGAAGGTCATTTTATTTAACATATGTGGGACCCATGTATATAACTTAATGTGAAGTGTAAGCTCCCTGGATGTTCCTGAAATGAAGACATTTGCAGAGTTTGTTGAACTAATAAAGCGGCAATACCACTCTATAGCCTTGGTAACACTGCAAAGATGTAGGTTTAATTTGACAGAGAGGGCCCTGGGGAACCCATTGCAGCCATGTAGCAATGCTAAAGCAGATTACAAAGCGATGCAACTTTGGTTGAGCTTTGGACGACATGTTAAGGGATCGATTGGTATGCGGTGTAAATAATGCGGCCACACAAAGGAATAGGTTGGCTGCGTCTGAGTTGACTTTTAAGAAGGTGATGGAAATGGTGACAGTGATGAGAAGGGTACCCAGGAATTACAAAGCGAGCAAAACATTGAGGTCCACCTGTTAGGGTGGAATTCATGAGCAGTAATGTTGCCAAATCAAGCTCAAGCAGTGAGTTGAATGTACAAGCGGGAAGAATCACTAAGTACCAAAGACTTAAGCAGCCTAGAAGTAACACTTGCGTACAATCAATGTGGGAGAAGCCACTCCCCAGAAGTAGGTAGATTTAGAGGAGCAGGTGCGGAAAAAAGGTCGTAAAAATATTAAAACATAAGAAATAGGAACAGAAGGAGGCCATTTAGCCCTTCGAATCTGTTTCACCATTCATTATGCTCATGGCTGATCATCCAACTCAATAGCCTAATTTTTGGTAAGATCGCCCCCATAATGTTTTGGCTTCAACTACTTTCTGTGGTAGCGAATTCCATTGGCTCTCCACTCTCTAGGTGAGGAAATCTCTCCTCATCTCAGTCCTAAAATGTTTACCCTATATCCTCAGACTGCGACACCTGGCTCTGGACACCCCCACCATTCGGAAAATCCTTCTTGCATCTACCCTGTCTAGTCCTGTTAGAATTTTCTAGGTTTCTATGAGATTCGACCCTCATTCTTCTAAACTACAGTGAATATAATCCTAACCAATTCAATCTCTCCTTAAAGTTCAGTCCCGCTATCTCTGGTAAACCTTCTCTGCACTCCCTCTACAGGAAGAACATCCTTCCTCAGATAAGGAGACCAAAACTGCACACATCATTTCGGGTGTGGCCTCACCAAGGCCCTGTATAATTGCAGCAAGACATCCTTGCTCCTGTGCTCTCCCAGTGAAGGCCAGTATACCATTTGCCTTATTTACTGCCTGCTGTACTTGTAGGTTTCATTTGAGGCAGAAATGTCAAAGCAAACAGAGCCAGCACAGTCGAAGCAGAGTAAATAATCCAGCCCCGGTGTATAGTGTGAAGGACTGTCCAGTGGGGGGAACAAAATGCTATGTCATTAAACAACATGGAAGTGGGCAAGTGAGCCCCTGTGGAAGGCAGTTCTGAGTTAATGAGCAAAGCCACAGGCAAATTCTTAGTTTTAGCAACAGCTGGGAAGGAAGGAATCAAGATGACTTTCACCGATCGAGATAATGTTAACAGTTTACTCATATGCGAATACTAAACGCTATCAAAAGTGAATGAGAAATGATTTTAATGTTAAGTATCTATATTCATATATTAAATAAGATCTAATATATTAATGAATATTAAGTTTAACTGAAATATCTGCCGACCTCAGTCAAAATGCAAACACTGCAGATACTGTGAAAGTTCAGGAGTTCAACAGAAACACAATGTAGTTTCAAGTTTCCTGAAATATTTAATATCAAAATGTAAAAGGCTCTATTGTCCAGACATGGAAAGTGTCAGCTCGAGGGCTCAGAGTTGATACTATCGGTTGTTTTAGCAGTGTGCCGGTGGAAAAGGTATTTGGGTGGTAGCATCCTTAGAGAGGCATAGCAACAAGGAAGTGAACCGTGCCAGGGGGAAGAGATCCAGTTTTTGGATTGGCAAATGATAGATCAGCAAGCCAAGCAGTGGATCTCAATTGGCTGAAGTATCTGTCATGTTTTGGACTGACATGCTAATGTGAAATGAAATCAAGTTTAAGCTAATTAGAAGGAGTACCTTAGATATCGGTAAAGTTTAATTGTATATTAATTACATGAATAGGCTGGGAATAGAGGGATATGGTCCCCGAAAGTGTAGGGGACTTTAGTTCAGCAGGGCAGCATGGTCAGTGCAGGCTTGGAGGGCTGAAGGGCCTGTTTCTATGCTGTGATTTTCTTTGTTCTTTGTTCTTGTAATAGATTTTGGCTCAGTGCCTTAGATCTTTGAAAGGGTTTTTAGTGCTAACTTGAGCTATTTAACCATCCGAAGGCCTCTCACGGTCAAGGTTAAATGTTTGTCTTGTTTGTCTTGTAAATGATTTTTCATGTTTTTCAATAAATTTTATAATGCCTTGTGCAAAGATTTTGCCTTTGCAAATTTAATTCGGAGTTTTCTTAATTTTTTAAGAGAATCACCCCCCCCCCCCCCCCCCCACCCCCCTGCCGCCATTGCAGATGTGTTATTAATAAAGAGCCGGCCATTGAAGATGGATGTAGACACGGGGTTGTCAGCTACTGTTGTGAGCGCATGGACTTATTGGTATCTTCAAGAAGGAATTCAACCCTTGAAGTTGATGAACGCTGCAGCAAGACTAGTTATGTATACCGGAGAACATTGTGAAGGTACTCTATATAGTTACCTGTTTGTAAATGAACTATTTGTTATATAAACTGGTGGTCGTCAATCCTTGCCATTATTGCCATTGCGATGGAAGATCCCGTCGAACTCAGGAAACCTCGAGATATCAGCGAAGGGAATCTGTACAAAAGACCCGTCCCCTGTTTAGAGCATTAGCTACAGTATCTGGTAAATGTTCACCAACAGAATGAGAATGATAAAATCATAGATTCCTACAATGCAGAAGGAGGCCATTCAGCCATCGAGTCTGCACCAACCACAATCCCACCCAGGTGCTTTTCCCATAACCCCTGCTAATCCCCTGACACTAAGGATCAATTCAGCATGGCCAATCCACCTCACCCGCACATCTTTGGAGAGCGGGAGGAAACCGGAGCACCCGAAGGAAACCCGCGCAGATGCGGGGAGATTGTGCAAACTCCACACAGACAGTGACCCGAGGTCGGAATTGAACCTGGGTCCTTGGTGGTCTGAGGCAGCACTGATAACTACTGTGCCACCATGCTGCCCCAGAAGATTTGGGACATTTAAAGAGCTTTTCAGTATGTTAGTGAATGAGCTATAGGGTAAGTGAGGAAAGTGGGTAAAGGGGTATGGTTCTCCATAGGGGATGTGGGCCTCATTAATATAACGACTCCAACAAGGCCGCTGAGGTTAGCCTCTTGGAGTATGAGCTCTCTGATTGAGGTTATACAAAGGATTAAATCACATGGGATCAAGAGAGACCTAACTAGATGGATTCAGAACTGGCTTGCCATAGAAAATAGGGTAGTGGTGGAAGAGTGTTTTTCTGAAAAGAGGTCTGTAATTAATGGTGTTCCGCAGGGATCGGTGCTGGGACCTCTGCTGCTTGTGATGTATATAAATGACTTGGAAGAAAACGCAGCTGGTCTGATCAGCAAGTTTGCGGATGGTACTAAGATTGCTGGAGTCACAGATAGTGATGAAGATTGTCAGAAAATGCAGCAGGATATAAATAGGCTGGAAAAATGGGCAGAGAAATGGCAGATGGAATTTAATCTGGACAAATGCGAGGTGATGCATTTTGGTAGATTCAATTCAGGTGGGAGCTATAAAATAAATGGCAGAACCATCAGGAGCATCAACACACAGAGGGATCTGGGAGTACAGGTCCACAGATCCTTAAAAGTGGCAGCACCGGTGGAAAAGGTGGTGAAGGAAGCATATGGCATGTTTACCTTCATTGGACAGGGCATTGAGTACAAAAGTTGGCAAATTATGTTACAGTTGTATAAAATGTTGGTTAGGCCACATTTGGAATACTGTGCCCAATTCTGGTCACCACACTACCAGAAGGATGTGGTGGCTTTGGAGAGAGCACAGAAAAGGTTTACCAGGATGTTGCCTGGATTGGAGGGTATTAGCTATGAGGAGAGATTGGAGAAACTGGGATTGTTCTCCCTGGAAAGACGAGGCTGAGGGGCGACCTGATCAAAGTTTATAAAATTATGAGAGGTATAGATAGGGTGAACAGTTGGAAGCTTTTTCCCAGAGCAGAAATGACAATTACAAGGGGGCACAAGTTCAAGATAAGGAAGGAAAGGTTCAGTAGAGATGTTGGGGGGAAGTTTTTTACACAGAGGGTGGTGGGGGCCTGGAATGCACAGCCAAGTGAGGTGGTAGAGGCAGATACATTAGCGACATTTAAGACTTATCTGGATGGACTCATGAACAGGCGGGGAATAGAGGGATACAGGCAGTTGGTCTAGATAGGACAAGGTGATCGGTGCAGGCTTGGTGGGCCGAAGGGCCTGTTCCTCTGCTGTGCTGTTCTTTGTTCTTTGCTTTCTTCTAAAGGCACAGATGGTAAACATTCAAAGGAGAGAATGGGAGTAAATTTCACACTTATATTTTAAAAGGGTGAACTCATGTAATGCCATTAAGAGGGGCCTCTAAGATAAGTAGGACAATGTGATCGGGGAAGGCTTGGGAGACAGAAGGGCCTGTTCTTGTGCTGCACTGTTCTTTGTTCTTTTTGTTCTAATTGCATGCCTGCATATAAATATGGGAGCATCAGATCTACTGGCACTCCGGATTCTGACATTTTTACCTGAAATGCTCCAAAGTTGAATAGAATTTGTAAGTGAAGGGAATCTGGTGAAGGGACTCTGAGGAATTATTTCAGCATTTGTTGCCCACCCCTGTTGGCCTTGGGTGACCTGTTCAGCCATTTCAGAGGGCATTTAAGAGTCAACAGCACAACTGTGGATCTGGAGTCACAGGTCGGTCAGGCCTTTAAAGGATGGCAGGATTTGGGGTGGCACGGTGGCGGTTAGCACTGCTGCCTCACAGCACCAGAGACCCGGGTTCCATTCCTGGCTTGGGTCACTGTCTGTGTGGAGTCTGCACATTCCCCCCGTGTCTGCATGGGTTTCCTCCCAAAGACGTGCTGGTTAACTGCATTGGCCGTGCTAAATTCTCCCTCCGTATACCCGAACAGGGCGCCGGAGTGTGACAACTAGGGGATTTTCACAGTAACTTCATTGCAGTGTTAATGTAAGCCTTACTTGTGACTAATAAATAAGCTTTAAAAAGATAACCTCCTCTGGAGGTTATCTTTGGAATTGTTTACCATGGCTGGGATTCAAACATGGGTCCTTAACACATTACTCTCAACTATTAGCCCAGTGACAATACCACTACACCTCTGCCTCCCCAAGGCTCAATCCCTTGCTCTCCTTCAAGTCAAGCATATCATATCTGTCCCTCACCACAAATTGCCAGACACAAATAAATGGCCATTAAACCCGCTGCTGTATTGCCAACAAATCCTGGGCCAATATGTATTATTCTTGAAGCTTAATGCATGTCTGTGAGATTAGTGACAGTTGTGCTGATACCTTGTGTGAGGAATGATTACGGGAGCATCATATTTCAAATGATAAGAGTAAAGGATTCTGTTCAATTCGGTTGAATCAAGTTTGCATTGATATCATCTGACAAGAAAAGTGCTTCAGTGAAAAAGTTCAGTTCTATTGTCTTGTGTTCAGAGAGTCTGGGATACATTATAATACAGACCAGAGCAACTACTCATTTATCATCCGCTGAGAAAAATAGATCATAGGGATGGGCGGGAGAACATTCAGCCCCTCAAACCTATATCACCATTCAGTTAGTTAGAGTTAAAGGGCGGGATTTTATGGCCTCACCTCGAGCGAGACCGGAAATACCCACCCGAGGTCAATGGACATTTGCGTTGTCCGTCCCTCGCCTGCTCCGATTCCCTGGAGGGCAAGGTGGTACAATTCCAACGATTGAGTCAGAGGTATATACAGCACGGAAACAGGCCCTTTGGCCCGACTCATCCATACCGACCAGGTTTCCTAAACTGAACGAGTCCCATTTGCCTGTGTTTGGCCCATATCCCTCTAAACCTTACCCATCCATGTACCTGTCCAAATGTCCCTTAAATGTTATAATTGTACCCGCCTCTACCACCTTCTCTGGAAGCTCATTCCATATACGCACCACTCTCTGTGTGAAAAAGTTGCCTCCTCAGGTCCCTTTTAAATCTTTCCCCTCTCACCTTAACCCTATGCCCTCTAGTTTTGGGACTCCCCGACCCTGGGGAAAAGACCTTGGCTACTCACTTTACCTCTGCCCCTCATGATTTTATAAACCTCTATAAGCTTATCTCTCATCCTCTTATACTCCAGGGAAAAAGTCCCAGCCTATCCAGCTTTTCCTCGTAATTCAATCCTCCCAGTCCCAACAGCAGGGCGACCAGAATTGTGCGCAATACTCCAAATGCGGCTTGACCAATGTCTAATACAGTTTGTAACATAACATCCCAATTCGTGTACTCAATTCTCTGACCAATGAAGGCAAGTGTGCCAAATGCTGTCTTCACCACTCTGTTTACCTGTGACACCATTTTCAAGGAACTTTCAAAGAACTAGGATCATGGATGATCTGTGTTTTATTATATCCACCCACCTTGATTCAAAGGAATAGAAAATAGGAGGAGGAGGCCATTCAGCCCTTCGAGCCTGCTCTGCCATTCATTATGACCATGGCTGATCATCCAACTCAATATCCTGACCTCGCCTTCCTCCCATATCCTTTGATCCCCTAATAATATGTTGTCTTAATATATTTGCCTATCAAAAATCCATGAATTTCTCTTCAGAAAGGATCTCCAGCCTCAGCAGCATTTTGGGGAGAGAATTCCACTACCCTTTCTGTGATGAAGTGCTTCCTGATATAACTCCTGAATGGTCTTGCTCTAATTCTCAGGTTAAACCTACTTGTTCTCGGCTCTTCCAACAGTGGAAATAATTTTTCTCTCTCTATCCGATCAAGTCTTTGAATCTTCCTAAGGGGCAGCACAGTGGCACAGTGGTTAGCACTGCTGCCTCACAGCGCCAGGGACCCGGGTTCGATTCCCGACTTGGGTCACTGCCTGTGTGGAGTTTGCATGTTCTCCCCGTGTCTGCGTGGTTTTCCTCTGGGTCCTCCGGTTTCCTCCCACAGTCCAAAGATGCGCGGGTTAGGTTGATTGGCCAGGCTAAATTGCCCCTTTGAATCAGAGAGACTAGCCGAGTAAATGGGTGGGATTGAGGGAATATAGCCTTTATGGGATTGTGGTCGGTGCAGACTCGATGGGCCAAAGTTCCTCCTTCTGCACTGTAGAGATTCTATGATTCTAAGTACCTCCATTAGGTACACCTTCCACACACTCACAAGAGAATGCAAACTTTGCCCATAAACTGGTCTTCACAAGTGAGCTTTTTTAACCGAGGTTTCATTCTGGTAAATCTGTGCTACACCCCAAGGTTAATATATCCTTCTTGATAGAGGTACAATACTCAGACTGAGTGCACAAAATTGGGTCTAACCTGAGTTTCACATAGCTGTAACTTGGACAGAGCCTAGCTTTATGTCTCCAACACTGGGGGGTTTGTTGTGGGGAGGGAGGTGAATGACAAGGATTAAGAACATGGTTCCCTTTCTGGGACTATTACTAGTCAAAGGTGAATCGAGTGCGGGGAATTGGAACGAGTTTCGTAAAGGACATGAGCTTAAACTGTCCAGCACAGTGGATTAATTGGTAGGGATTTGACAATCGGTCATTGTCTGATGAGGCGCCCCGGGGTAATATACGATGTGCCTCAGCCATGTCGTATCTAACAGAGTGTTGAGCGGACAGCAAGAGTGATGGGATACATGTGGCAGAGAATCCAGCACAAAGGCTGGTGATGCCGTTATTAAGACTGAAAAAAGGACTTGCTTTTATATTGCATCTTTCCTGATTCCAGTTAAGATGGTTTACAGCCAATGAAATACTTCTGAAGCGTTGGGCGGGGTTTCTCTTCCCTCCCAGCCGCTTGCTGGTGGTGGGCTCTTCTGGTTCTGCTGCTGTCAATGAGATTTCCCTTTGGGAAGGTGAAGGCCTCGTGGTAATATTGATTGACTATTAATCCAGAAATGTAACTACCTTAGGTAGCATGGTGGCACAGTGGATAACACTGCTACCCCACAGCTCCACGAACCTGGGTTCAATTCCCGGCCTGGGTCACTGTCTGTGTGGAGTTTGCATGTTCTCCCCGTGTCTGCATGGGTTTCCTCCGGGTGCTCCGGTTTCCTTCCACAGTCCAAAGATGTGCCAGTTAGGTTGATTGGCCATAGGCCATGCTAAATTGCCCCTTAGTTAAAGTTTTATTTGTTAGTCGCAAGTAAGGCTTACATTAACACTGCAATGAAATTACTGTGAAATTCCCCTAGTTGCCACAGTCCGGCGCCTGTTCGGGTCAATGCACCTAACCAGCAAGTCTTTCAGACTGTGGGAGGAAACCGGAGCACCCGGAGGAAGCCCACACAGTCATGGGGAGAAGGTGCAAACTCCACACAGACGGTGACCCAAGCGGGAATTGAACTCAGGTCCCTGGTGCTGTGAAGCAGCAGTGCTAACCACTGTGCTCTCATGCCGCCCAGAATGCATAGGTTAGAGGGATTAGCGGGGTAAATATGTGGGGTTATATGGATAGGGCCCTGGGTGGGATTGTTGTAGGTGCAGACACGATGGGCCAAATGGCCTCCTTTTGAACTGTAGGGATTCTATGATTCTAATGTTCTGGGGACCCAAGTACAAATCCCACCACGGCAGATGGTGGAATTTGAATTCAATAAAAATCTGGAAGTATTGACGTTTGATAAGGTGCCCCATGCAAGGCTTATTGAGAAAGTGAAGGGGCATGGGATACAAGGGGACATTGCCTTGTGGATTCAGAACTGGCTTGCCCACAGAAGGCAAAGAGTGGTTGTAGATGGGTCTTTTTCAGCATGGAGGTCGGTCACCAGTGGAGTGCCCCAGGGATCTGTTCTGGGACCCTTGCTCTTTGTGATTTTTATAAATGACCTGGATGAGGAAGTGGAAGGATGGGTTGGCTAGTTTGCTGATGACAGAGGTTGGTGGTGTTGTGGACAGTGTAGAGGGATGTCAGCAGTTGCAACGAGACATAGATAAGATGCAAGACTGGGTGGAGAAGTGGCAGATGGACTTCAACCCAGATAAGTGTGTGGTGGTTCATTTTGGCAGGTCGAATAGGATGAAAGAATATAATATTAAGGGTAAGACGCTTGGCAGTGTGGAAGATCAGAAGGATCTTGGGGTCCGGGTTCATAAGGCACTCAAAGCAGCGTCGCAGGTAGAGGCTGTGGTTAAGAAGGCGTATGGAATACTGGCCTTCATCAATAGAGGAATTGAGTTTAGAAATCGGGAGATAATGCTGCAGCTGTATAGGACCCTGGTCAGACCCCACCTGGAGTTCTGTGCCCAGTTCTGGTTGCCTCATTACAGAAAGGATGTGGAAGCCATAGAAAGGGTGCAGAGGAGATTTACAAGGATGTTGCCTGGATCAGGTGGCATGCCTTATGAGGATAGGTTGAGAGAGCTCGGTCTTTTCTCCTTGGAGAAGCGAAGGATGAGAGGTGACCTGATAGAGGTGTATAAGATGTTGAGAGGTATTGATAGAATGGATTCTCAGAGGCTTTTATCCAGGGCTGAAATGGTTGCCACAAGAGGTCACAGGTTTAGGGTGCTGGGGAGTAGGTACAGAGGAAATGTTAGGGGTAAGTTTTTCACTCAGAGGGTGATGGGTGCGTGGAATCGGCTGCCGGTAGTGGAGGCGATTTGATAGGGTCGTTTAAGAGACTTTTGGATAAGTTCATGGAAGTTAGTAAGATAGAGGGTTATTGGTAAGCCTAGTAGGTAGAGACATGTTCGGCGCAACTTGTGGGCTGAAGGGCCTGTTTGTGCTGTAGCTTTTCTATGTTCTATATTCTATGTTCTCAGTAAGAATCTACTGATGACCATGAAACCATTATCGATTGTCACAAAAACCCATCTGGTTCACTAATGTCCTTTAGGGAAGGAAATCTGCCATCCTTACCTGGTCTGGCCTACGTGTGACTCCAGAGTCACAGTAATGTGGTTGACTCTCATCTGTCCTCTGAACAAGGGCAACAGGAATGGGCAATAGATGCTGGGCAGCCAGCGACGCCCATGCCCCACGAATGAATAAAACAAAAGATTCCACCCTTGGCCAACAGGAAACCCGCAGAGGGGGTGCAGTGTCAACGGGAACAGAGACCCCCGTTCGTGTGAACGTCCGGAGAATTATGCCCATAGTCACTGGCAGAAAACACAGCGGCTAATCTGCACATAGCAAACTCCTACCACTAGCAATGAGATAATGATCAGAGAATCTGCTTTATTGATTTTGGTACCGGGATCAATGTTGACCAGCTCACTGGGGAGAAATCCCCTGCTCTCCTTCGATTTAGCATCAAGGGATCATTTACAACCACCTGGAAGGGTAGGCGGGAGTTTTACTTCATGTTTCATTTGGAAGATGGCACTGTCGATTGCACAGCTCTCCCTCAGAACTGCATTCATGTGTAAGCTTGGGTTACATGCTCAAGCCTCCAGAATGAAACCTGAACCAATGAGCATCTGAAAAAGGACTGAGTATACCAGGCCTGACAATTCATGAAGGAAAGGGAGGAGATGTTTATAATCATAGAAACATAGAAACTAGAAGCAGGAGGAGGCCATTCAGCCCTTCGAACCTGTTCCGCCATTCATTTTGATCATGGCTGATCATCAAATCCAATACCCTGATCCCCACTTCCCCCCATCTCCCTCGATCCCTTTAACCCCAAGAGCTGTATCTAATTTCTTCTTGAAATCACTCAATGTTTTGGCCTCAACTACTTTCTGTGGATTGCACACATTCACCACCCTCTGGGTGAAAACATTTCTCCTCACCTCAGTTCTAAAAGGTTTACTCTTTACCCTTAAACTATGACCCCTAGTTCTGGACTCCCCACCATCGGGAACATTTGTTCCGAAGGTTAGATCTGTTGCCTCATAGCGTCAGGGACCTGGTTCGATTCCCAGCTTAGGTCACTGTCTGTGCAGAGTCTGCGCGTTCTCCCCGTGTCTGCGTGGGTTTCCTCCGGGTGCTCCCGTTTCCTCTCACAGTCTGAAAGACGTGCTGGTTAGGTGCGTTGGCCATGCTATATTCTCCCTCAGTGTACCCGAACAGGCGCCAGAGTGTGGCAACTAGGGGATTTTCACATAAATTTCATTGCAGTGTTAATGTAAGCCTACTTGTGACGCCAATAAATAAATTTTAAACTTTAACCCTGTTAGAATTTTATAAGTTTCTATGAGAACTCTTGAGGGCACAGATCAGCTAGATAGTCAATACCTTTTCCCAAAGGTAGGGGAGTCTAAAACTAGAGGGCATCGGTTTAAGGTGAGAGGGTACAAAGAACAAAGAACAAAGAACAATACAGCACAGGAACAGGCCCTTCGGCCCTCCAAGCCCGCGCCGCTCCCCGGTCCAGGATTGAATCCTGAATCCAGGATCCCCGCCCAATTTTCCAGCCTATCTACATACCAATATCCTATCCACCGAGCTGTCCCTCACAGCTACGATGCTTTGTTCATTACAACCTATTAACTCACCCCCACCCCCCCATTCCAGACCATGTGATCTCCAGGGAGAGGCGAAAACCCAGAGTGAAAAACCCCAGAGCCAATGTGGGGAAAAAAAATCTGGGAAATTCCTCTCCGACCCCCTGAGGCGATCGAAACGAGTCCAGGAGATCACAATGGCCCTGATCGGAAAATGCTTCCCAACCCTAGTCATTTCCACTTCCACGAACACCATATGAATTCCCTGCCCCCGAGACAGGTTCCCAACTATCCGCAGTCTCGCTCTGTACTGGCACCAGCAAGATGATCATAGAATGAAGCCTTGAAACGAGAAACAAGGAACAATTAGCCCGCGCCGCTCCCTGGTCCAAACTAGACCACTCTTTTGTATCCCTCCATTCCCACTCCATTCATATAGCTGTCTAGATAAGTCTTAAACGTTCCCAATGTGTCCGCCTCCACCACCTTGCCCGGCAACACATTCCAGGCCCCCACGACCCTCTGTGTGAAATATGTCCTTCTGATATCTGTGTTAAACCTCCCCCCCTTCACCTTGAACCTATGACCCCTCGTGAACGTCACCACCGACCCGGGGAAAAGCTTCCCACCGTTCACCCTATCTATGCCTTTCATAATTTTATACACCTCTATTAAGTCTCCCCTCATCCTCCGTCTTTCCAAGGAGAACAACCCCAGTTTCCCCAATCTCTCCTCATAACCAAGCCCCTCCATACCAGGCAACATCCTGGTAAACCTCCTCTGTACTCTCTCCAAAGCCTCCACATCCTTCTGGTAGTGTGGCGACCAGAACTGGACGCAGTATTCCAAATGCGGCCGAACCAACGTTCTATACATCTGCAACATCAGACCCCAACTCTTATACTCTATGCCCCGTCCTATAAAGGCAAGCATGCCATATGCCTTCTTCACCACCTTCTCCACCTGTGACGTCACCTTCAAAGATCTGTGGACTTGCACACCCAGGTCCCTCTGCGTCTCTACACCCTTTATGGTTCTTCCATTTATCGTGTAGCTCCTCCCTACATTATTCCCACCAAAATGCATCACTTCGCATTTATCAGGATTGAACTCCATCTGCCATTTCCTTGCCCAAATTTCCAGCCTATCTATATCCTTCTGTAGCCTCTGACAATGTTCCTCACTATCTGCAAGTCCTGCCAGTTTTGTGTCGTCCGCAAACTTACTGATCACCCCAGTTACTCCTTCTTCCAGATCATTTATATAAATCACAAACAGCAGAGGTCCCAATACAGAGCCCTGCGGTACACCACTAGTCACAGGCCTCCAGCCGGAAAAAGACCCTTCCACTACCACCCTCTGTCTTCTATGACCAAGCCAGTTCTCCACCCATCTAGCCACCTCCCCCTTTATCCCATGGGATCCAACCTTTTTCACTAGCCTACCATGAGGGACTTTGTCAAACGCTTTACTAAAGCCCATATAGACAACATCCACGGCCCTTCCTTCGTCAACCATTTTGGTCACTTCTTCAAAAAACACCACCAGGTTAGTGAGGCATGACCTCCCTCTCACAAAACCATGCTGACTATCGTTAATGAGTTTATTCCTTTCTAAATGCGCATACATCCTATCTCTAAGAATCTTCTCCAACAACTTCCCCACCACGGACGTCAAGCTCACCGGGCTATAATTACCCGGGTTATCCTTCCTACCCTTCTTAAATAACGGGACCACATTGGCTATCCTCCAATCCTCTGGGACCTCACCTGCGTCCAGTGACGAGACAAAGATTTGCGTCAGAGGCCCAACGATTTCACCTCTCGTCTCCCTGAGCAGCCTTGGATAGATTCCATCAGGCCCTGGGGATTTGTCAGTCTTTATATTCTCTAACAAACCTAACACTTCCTCCTTTGTAATGGAGATTTTCTCCAACGGTTCAACACTCTCCTCCGAGACACTCCCAGTCAACACATCCCTCTCCTTTGTGAATACCGACGCAAAGTATTCATTTAGGATCTCCCCTACTTCTTTGGGCTCCAAGCATAAGTCCCCACTTTTGTCCCTGAGAGGTCCGATTTTTTCCCTAACAACCCTTTTGTTCCTAACGTATGACTAAAATGCCTTGGGATTCTCCTTAATCCTGTCTGCCAAGAACATTTCGTGACCCCTTTTTGCTCTTCTAATTCCCCGTTTGAGTATTTTCCTACTTTCATTGTACTCCTCCAGAGCTCCCTCCGTTTTTAGCTGCTTGGACCTAACGTACGCCTCTCTTTTCCTTTTGACCAGTCCCTCAATTTCCCTGGTTATCCACGGTTCTCTAATCCTACCCTTCCTATCCTTCTTTTTTACAGGCACATTCTTGTCCTGTAGCCCTAACAACCGTTCCTTAAAAGACTGCCACATACCAGATGTGGATTTACCCTCAAACAGCCTCTCCCAATCAAGAGCTGCCAATTTCTACCTGATCCCAATAAAGTTAGCCTTCCCCCAATCCAACACCTTACCCTTGGGACACCACTCATCCTTTTCCATCACTATCCTAAAGCTAACAGAATTGTGGTCACTATTTGCCACATGTTCCCCAACCAAAACTTTGAAGACCTGACCGGGCTCATTCCCCAGTACCAGGTCCAGTATAGCCCCCTCTCTAGTTGGGCTGTCCACATATTGTTCCAACGAACCCTCCTGTACACATTTTACAAATTCCTCCCCATCCAGAGTCCCTGCCCTCAGCGATTTCCAGTCTATACCAGGGAAATTGAAGTCTCCCACTACAACAACCCTATATTTCCTGCACCTATCCAGTATCTCCTGACATATCCATTCTTCCACTTCCCTTGGGCTGTTGGGGGGCCTGTAGTACACCCCCAACATAGTGACTGCGCCTTTCCTGTTTCTAAGGGTAGGGATACAAAAGTGTCCAGAGGGGTAATTTTTTCACACAGAGGATGGTGAGTGTCTGGAACAAGCTGCCAGAGGTAGTAGCAGAGGCGGGTACAATTTTGTCTTTTAAAAAGCGTTTAGACAGTTACATGCGTAAGATGGGTATAAAGGGATATGTGCCAAATGTGGGCAATTGGGACGAGCTTAGGGGTTTAAAAAAAAAGAGCGGAATGGACAAGTTGGGCCGAAGAGCCTGTTTCCATGCTGGAAATGTCTATGGCTCTATAACTAAGGGCTGAATGGCCTACTCCTGCTTCTAGTTTCTGTTTTGATGTTTACCTGGGTCCAAACCACTTACACGTGCAGTGCACAGCAATAGTACCAGTCGATACCTGTGGATTAATCCAGATGGTTAAAAATTAAGTTTTGAAGATGAATGTACTCTTTAAAAACAATATTACTCTCATTTGCAGTCTCTGTGAATGTGAAAGTGACACTAAGTTACAGCTCGTTAATGAAGAAGCAGTCATATCATAAGATTGCTCGCTGTAGTTCCTTGCTTGAAATTACACTGCAGTGAGTGCTTAGTGCTTCCCCAGCCCTGACATTCACTTCATCTTCGCAATGAAAAGCAGAGCAAGCGTATGCAAGATGAAAGGATTGTGCTTTGTATTCTACCATCAGCATCACATTAAGAGATTGCGGTGACTCTCATCCCTGCATCTTGAGATATGCTTTTATCTAATTCATACCCATGCTTAAGCTGTTATTTACTCTTTGCTTCACACATTATTTTCTGCGGAATCTATTATGTTTGTTTTTAGTGGTCCTGTATTTCACGCTGCTTATTTGTTAGAAGGCTGTGGGGCGTGATTGGGGTGAGGGTTGGGAGTTTGAGATGCATGATTTTGGATTTCTCCACTGCCTTCATATGCCCCCTGATTTGAAGATGCCGGTGTTGGACTGGGGTGGGCACAGTAAGAAGTCTCACAACACCAGGTTAAAGTCCAACTGGTCTATTTGGTAGCACAAGCTTTCGGAGCGCTGCTCCTTCATCTGTTTCATTTTCCCCAGTACTGATGGTGTAAGTTAAACCCTTAATGTTCAGGAACCCTATGCGTGCTACAAACATCCAATGTCATTTCCACTCCATCTGACGAAGGAGCAGTGCTCCGAATGCTTATGGTATTTGCTACCAAATAAACCTGTTGGACTTTAACCTGGTGTTGTGAGACTTCCTACTGTGTTCACCCCAGTCCAACGCCGGCATCTCCACATCATAACGTTGTATGTGGCAGGGAGAGGTGGGAAGGTGGGCAGCACAGTGGCACAGTGGTTAGCACTGCTGCCTCACAGCTCCAGCGACCTGAGTTCAATTCCCGGCTTGGGTCACTGTCTGTGTGGAGTTTGTACATTCCCCGTGTTTGCGTGGGTTTCCTCCGGGTGCTCTGGTTTCCTCCCACAGTCCAAAGGTTAGGTGGATTGGCCATGCTAAATTGCCCCTTAGTGCCAGGGGGACCAACTAGGGTAAATGCATGGGGTTATGGGGATAGGGCCTGGGTGGGATTGTGGTCGATGCAAACCCGATGGGCTGAATGGCCTCTTTCTGCACTGTATGATTCTATGATTCTATAAACATTACTTCCACATTGTTGGAAAGCCTTACAGGAAAAGATTGAATTCCCAAAATGTCTTTCAAAACTTCAGGATGTCCTAAAGTGATTAACAGCCAATGAAATACTTTCAAAATATTTTACCACTGACAAGCGGGCAAAAAGGGGACTGAGAAGCAGTCTGCAGCAACTAGGAAGAGTGGGCTAAACAAGGACCCAGAGGAAGTCAGCAGCACCTCAAAGAGCTGTCCAGTCCAGTCCAGTATGTGGCTCCAGAGTAGAATGGTTACATTCTCAACATTTTGGCTAAGATCAAGCACAGGATCAAGCCTGAGATCAGTTGCAATGCCCGCGCATAGAAACATAGAAACTAGAAGCAGGAGGAGGCCATTCGGCCCTTCGAGCCTGCTTCACCATTCATTATGATCATAACTGATCAACAAATTCAATATCCTGACCCCCTTCCTCCCATATCCCTTGATCCCTTTAGCCCCAAGAGTTCTATCTAATTTCTTCTTGAAATCAGACAATGTTTTGGCTTCAACTACATTCTGTGGCAGTGAATTCCACACATTCACCACCCTCTGGGTGAAGAAATTTCTCCTCACCTCAGTTCTAAAAGGTTTACCCCTTATCCTCAAACTATGACCCCTAGTTCTGGACTCCCCCACCATCGGGAACATTCTTTCTGAATCTACCCTGTCTAACCCTGTAAGAATTTTATAAGTTTCTATGAGATCCCCTCTCACTCTTCTAAACCCCAGTGGATATAATCCTAACTGACTTAGTCTCTTCTCTATTGGATCTAGCATGTCTCTCTTGTGGGGGCCATGAATTGGATTCAATTTGAATTGGTTTCTTGGGCAAGCAAGGAGATGAATTAAGGGCGGCACGGTAGCACAGTGGTTAGCACTGCTGCTTCACAGCTCCAGGGACCTGGGTTCGATTCCCGACTTGGGTCACTGTCTGTGTGGAGTTTGCACATTCTCCTCGTGTCTGCGTGGGTTTCCTCCGGGTGCTCTGGTTTCCTCCCACAGTCCAAACGATGTGCGGGTTAGGTTGATTGGCCAGGTTAAAAATTGCCCCTTCGTGTCCTGGGATGTGTAGATTAGAGGGATTAGCAGGTAAAATATGAAGGGATATGGGGGTTGGGCCTGGGTGGGATTGTGGTCGGTGCAGACTCGATGGGCCAAATGGCCTCTTTCTGTGCTGTAGGGTTTCTATGATTTCTAAGGGCACGCCTTAATTAAAGTTAAAAAAGGGGCGGCATGGACAAGTTGGGCCTGTTTCCATGTTGTAACCTCTATGACTCTATGACTCCGCGACTCATGCCCTTGCTGCCACAGAGTGTGGTAGGAAGGAACAGGGCGTACAAACTTAACCATGTGCCGGCAGATTAGACCAGTGGTTGCACAAATGATAAAAAGGCAGAATTGAAAGGCTCTGTACCTGAATGCATGCAGCATTTGTAGCAAACAGAAGAATTGACAGCTCAAGTAGAAATAAATATGTATGGGCTGATAGCCATTACAGATATGGCTAAAAGATGACAAAGATGAGGACTTGAATGTTCAAGGTCTCATGACATTTTTGGAAGGACAGGAAGCTGGGGAAAAGTGGAGGGCCGGCGCTCTGAGTTAAGATGAGATTAGTACACAAGGTGATCTGACAGCAGCAGGGAAGAAGCTGTTCTTGAATCAGTTGGTACGTGACCTCAGACTTTTGTACTTTTTTCCCGATAGAAGAAGATGGAAGAGAGAACGTCCGGGGTGCGTGGGATCCTTAATTATGCTGGCTGCTTTGCTGAGGCAGCTGGAAGTGTAGACAGAGTCAATGGATGGGAGGCTGGTTTGCGTGATGGTTTGGGCTACATTCACGACCTTTTGTAGTTTCTTGAGAGACAGAGCAGGAGCCATACCAAGCTGTGTAATTAGTGACAATCCCTGTGGATGATTGTTTACTGCCTGCTGCTGTCCGAGAGAGCCCTCAGAAGAGGAGGTCTGTATGACCATAAGATGAAGGAGCAGAAGTATGCCATTCGGCCCATCAAGTCTGCTCTGCATGACTGATAAGCACGTTAGCTGAGGCTTGAAGAAGCTGAAGAACACCTTAAAGCTAACTAAGTATATATGTTGTTGTGTCACTTATCCAGTGCACAGAGCAGGTGACTTTTTTTTATTCATTCATGGGACATGGGCGTCACTGGTTGGCCAGCATTTATTGCCCATCCCTAGTTGCCCAAGGACAGTTGAGACTCAACCGCATTGCTGTGGCTCTGGAGTCACATGTAGGCCAGACCAGGTAAGGTCGGCAGATTTCCTTCCCTAAAGGACATTAGTGAACCAGATGGGTTTTACGACAATTGACAATGGTTTCATGGTCATCAGTAGATTCCTAATTAAAGGTATGTTTTATTGAATTCAAATTCCACCGTCTGCCGTGGCGGGATTTGAACCATTAGAGCAAATAACAAAGAATAAAGAACAAAGGACAGTACAGCACAGGAACAGGCCACTCGACCCATCGTGCCGGTGCTGATCATGATGCCTGCCTGAACTAAAACCGTAAGCACTTACAGAGTCCCTATCCTTCCATTCCATCCTATTCATGTATTTGTTTTGTTGCCCCTTAAATGCCAATATTGTACCTGCTCCCACCATCTCCCCGGGCAGCGCGTTTCTGACATTCACCACCCTCTGTGTAAAAAAACTTGCCTCACACATCTCCTCTAAACTTTTCCCCACGCACCTTAAACCTATGCCCCCTAGTACTTGGCTTTTCTACCCTAGGAAAGAGCATCTGACTATCCGCTCTGTCCATGCATCTCATAATCTTGTAAACCTCCATCGTTCCAGTGAGAACAAACCGAGTTTATCCAACTTCTCCTCATAACTAATACCTCCCATGCCAGGCAACATCCTGGTAAACCTCTTCTATATCCTCTCTAAAGCATACACATCCTTCTGGTCGTGTGGCGACAAGAATTGTACGCAATGTTCTAAATGAGGCCTAACTAAGGTTCTGTACAACTGCAGCATGGCCTGTCTATTTTTTTACTCAATGCCCCGGCCAATGAAGGCAAGCATGCTGTATGCCTTCTTGACTATCTTATTCACTTGCATTGCCACTTTCAGTGATCAGTGGACATATAAACCCAGATCTCTCTGCCTGTCAATACTCCGAAGGGTTCTACCATTTAATGTAAAATTTCGACATGTATTGGACCTTCCAAAATGCATTACTTCACATTTGTCCTGATTAAACTCCATCTGCCATTTCTCTGCCCAAGTCTCAAACCGGTCTATATCTTGCTGTATCCTCTGACAATCCTCTTCACTATCCACAACTCCACCAATTTTTGAGTCATCTGCGAACTCACTAATCAAGGCCAGCTACATTTTCCTCCAAATCATTTACATATACTACGAACAACAAAGATCCCAGAACTGATCCCGAAGGAACACCGCTAGTCACAGCCTTCCATTCAGAAAAACACCCCTCTACTGCTACCCTCTGCCTTCATGGCCAGTTCAAGCCAGCTCTGCATCCATCTTGCCAGCTCTCCTCTGACCCCGTGTGACTTCACCTTTCATACAAGTCTGCCTTGAGGTACTTTATCAAAGGCTTTACTGAAGTCTATGTATACAACATCCACTGCTTTTCCCTCATCTATCATCTTCGTCACTTCCTCAAAAAGCTCGATCAAGTTACTGAGGCACGACCTCCCCTTCACAAAGTCATGCTGTCTATCACAAATAAGTCCATTTGTTTCCAACTGTGAGTACATGCTGTCCCTAGGAATCTTTTCCAATAATTTCCCTGCCACTGACGTAAGGCTCACCGGCCTATAATTTCCTGGATTATCCTTGCTGCCCTTCTTAAATTTAATCTTAAACAATTGGAACAACATTAGCTGTCGTCCAGTCCTCTGGAACTTCACCTATACCCAATGAGGATACAAAGATTTCTGTCAAAGCCTCAGCAATTTCCTCCCTTGCCTCCCTTAGTATTCAGGGATAAATCCCATCAAGCTCTGAGGACTTATCTACTTCAAGATTTTTAAGACTCTCAACACCTCCTCCCTTTTGATATCGACATGCCCCAGAATATCTACACACCCTACCCTAGGCTCCTCACCCATCAAGTGTCTCTCTTTGGTGAATACTGAGGTAAAGTTGCCCATTTCCTCTGGTTCCAAGCATAGATTCCATCCACTATCCTTGAGTGGACCCAACCCTTTCCCTGGCTACCCTCTTAGTTGAGTTAGTTGAGGTTCTGGATTAATAGTGTAGTGATAATACCTCTAGGCCATTGCCTTCCCCTGCATAGCAAGCTCCCATGGACAGCAGCTGGTACATGGCAAGACAGAGCGTTTGCAGTGGGCGGCACGGTAGCACAGTGGTTAGCATTGCTGCTTCACAGCTCCAGGGACCTGGGTTCGATTCCTGGGTCACTGTCTGTGTGGAGTTTGCACATTCTCCTCGTGTCTGCGTGGGTTTTCTCCGGGTGCTCCAGTTTCCTCCCACTGTCCAAAGATGTGCGGGTTAGGTTGATTGGCCATGCTAAAATTACCCCTTAGTGTCCTGAGATGCGTAGGTTAGAGGGGTTAGCGGGTAAATATGTAGGGATATGGGGGTAGGGCCTGGGTGGGACTGTGGTGGGTGCAGACTCGATGGGCCAAATGGCCTCTTTCTGCACTGTAGGGTTTCTATGATTCAGTTTTGGCTAAATGTCAGTCAGTACATCAGGAGGGGATGAGCCCTGCTCTTCTTTGAGTAGAACAGTGGAAACCATTAACTGCACCTGAAAGGGGAGGTGGTGCCTCAGTCTAATATCTCAGCTGAAGGAAACTTTTAACATTCCAAACATGGATGGGTGGAAGAGAGGAGGTAGGCAAAGAATCGAATGGCTGAAATAAAACACTGTGGATGCTGGAACCTGAAACAAGAACAGAGAACGCTGGAAAAACATAGCACATCTGCCAGCATCTGTCAAAGAGAAACAGAGACCAGGGTCGGGATTAGGGTGGCATGGTGGCACAGCGGTTAGCACTGCTGTCTCACGGAGCCAGGGACCCAGTTGGGGGTAGTGTGTTAAAGTGGACTGGGGACTGGCTATCCGACAGGAAGCAAAGAGTCGGAATAAATGGGTGTTTTTCCGATTGGAGGAAGGTAACTAGTGGCGTGCCGCAGGGATCGGTACTCGGGCCGCAACTGTTTACCATTTATATAGATGATCTGGAGGAGGGGACGGAGTGTAGGGTAACGAAGTTTGCAGACGACACAAAGATAAGTGGAAAAGTGAATCGTGTGGAGGACGGAGAAGATCTGCAGAGAGATTTGGACAGGCTGAGTGAGTGGGCGAGGATATGGCAAATGGAGTATAACGTTGATAAATGCGAGGTTATACACTTTGGAGGAAATAATAACAAATGGGATTACTATCTCAATGGAAACAAACTAAAACATGCTACCGTGCAAAGGGACCTGGGGGTCCTTGTGCATGAGACGCAAAAGCCCAGTCTGCAAGTACAACAGGTGATCAAGAAGGCAAATGGGATGTTGGCCTATATTGCGAGGGGGATAGAATATAAAAGCAGGGATGTCTTGATGCACCTGTACAGGGCATTGGTGAGGCCGCAGCTGGAATACTGTGTGCAGTATTGGTCCCCTTATATGAGGAAGGATATATTGGCATTGGAGGGAGTGCAGAGAAGGTTCACCAGGTTGATACCGGAGATGAGGGGTTTGGATTATGAGGAGAGGCTGAGGAGATTGGGTTTGTACTCGTTGGAGTTTAGAAGGATGAGGGGGGATCTTATGGAGACTTATAAGATAATGCGGGGGCTGGATAGGGTGGAGGCGGAGAGATTCTTTCCACTTAGTAAGGAAGTTAAAACTAGAGGACACAGCCTCAAAATAAAGGAGGGTCGGTTTAAGACAGAGTTGAGGAGGAACTTCTTCTCCCAGAGGGTGGTGAATCTCTGGAATTCTCTGCCCACTGAGGTGGTGGAGGCTACCTCGCTGAATATGTTTAAAGCGCGGATGGATGGATTCCTGATCGGTAAGGGAATTAAGGGTTATGGGGATCAGGCGGGTAAGTGGTACTGATCCACGTCAGATCAGCCATGATCTTATTGAATGGCGGGGCAGGCTCGAGGGGCTAGATGGCCTACTCCTGCTCCTATTTCTTATGTTCTTATGTTCTTATTCCAGCCTTGGGCCACTATCTGTGTGGAGTCTGCACGTTCTCCTCATGTCTGCGTCGGGTTCCTCCGGGTGCTCCGGTTTCCTCCCACAGTACAAAGATGTGTGGGTAGGTTGATTGGCCATGCTAAATTGCCCCTTAGTGTCAGGGGGATTAGCAGGGTAAATGAGGGTTAGAGAATAGGGTCTGGGTGGGATTGTGGTCGGTACACCTGTAAATAAATCTGTACTGTAGGGATTCTTTGATTCTGAGGGATTCTATAAGAGGGTACAGAATGTAGTGTTACAGTCATAGCTAGGGTGTGGAGAAAGATCAACTCAGTATAAGGTAGGTCCATTCAAAAGTCTGAAGGCAGCAGGGAAGAAGCTGTTCTTAATTCAGTTGGTACGTGACCTCAGACTTTTATATCGTTTTCCCAATGGAAGAAGGTGGAAGAGAGAATGTGCATGGGGTCCTTGATTATGCTGCTGCTTTTACTGGGGCAGCGGTAAGTGTAGACAGAGTCAGTGGATGGGAGGCTGGTTTGCGTGATGGACTGGGTTACATTCATGACGCTTTGTAGTTTGTGTTGTCTTGGGCAGAGCAGGAGCCATACCAAGCTGTGATACAATCAAAAAGAATGCTTTCTATGGTGCATCTGTAAATGTTGTCTGCTCTGCCATTCGATAAGATCATGACTGATCTGATATGATAATCCTCAATGCCGCTTTCCTGCCTTATCCCCATAACCCTCGATTCCCTTACTGAGTAAATATCTGTCTATCTCAGCGTGGAACATACTTAACGACCCAGGAACTGAATAAATCATATTTTGGTTAAGGCTCTTTCATTACCACTTTCCCTGCTTTTAAGTGTCTAAGATCCTATCATTCTCCAATCGCGCGCCCCATGACAAGAAATTCCCATCTGGCCCTTTAAATGATCGGCTAAGTTTTCTGTCTCGCCCACTACGATTCCTACGACGGCTGAAACATGAGATTTACAGCCAATGTTTCGAGTCCTTTGACTCTTCATTAGAACTGAAGGGATGGAGAGTGTATTAGGGATGCAGAAACTCCAACAAAAAGTCACAACTTTAAGAACAAATGACCTGTGTGAGAGGGAGAAGGGACATAGTTTTGCACTGAAACAACACAAGTGTGGGATATTAAAGAAAAGGGGTTTAAGAAAGTTCAATATATCCTTAAGAAAGGTCACAGTCTTAGGATAAGGGCAAGCAAATTTAAAACAGAGTTGAAGCGAAACTAGTTCACCCAAACTTGTAGGGCGGCACGGTAGCGCAGTGGTTAGCACTGCTGCTTCACAGCTCCAGGGTCCCGGGTTCGATTCCCGGCTCAGGTCACTGTCTGTGTGGAGTTTGCACATTCTCCTCGTGTCTGCGTGGGTTTCCTCCGGCTGCTCCGGTTTCCTCCCACAGTCCAAAGATGTGCGGGTTAGGTTGATTGGCCAGGTTAAAAAAAAATTGCCCCTTAGAATCCTAAAAAAAAATGGGTAGGTTAGAGGGATTAGTGGGTAAATATGTGGGGGTAGGGCCTGGGTGGGATTGTGGTCGGTGCAGACTCGATGGGCCGAATGGCCTCTTTCTGCACTGTAGGGTTTCTATGATTCTATGAAAAGGTTGTGAATCTGTGGAATTTGCTACCCCAAAGTGCGGAGGATGCTGGGACAGTGGGTAAATTAAAGGAGGAGTTAGACAGATTGGTAATGGGTTGAAGGGTTATGGGGAGAAGGCAGGAAAATGGGGATGAGGAGCATATCAGCCATGATCGAATGGTGGAGCGGACTTGATGGGCCAAATGGCCTAATTCTGCCCCTATATCTTATGCACTTATGAACTATCTAAAGTTGTTGAACACAGTGTTGAGTCCCAAGAGCTGTAACATGTCCAATCAGGAGATGAGATGCTGTTCCTCCAGTTTGCATTGGGCTTCACTGGAGCATTGCAATCGGCCAAAGATGGACATGTGGGCCTGAGATCAATGAGCTGAGTTAAAATGGCAAGCAACAGAAAGGGGGGGGGGGGTCACACTCGCAGACAGAGCGAAAGCATTCCTGAAAAACAATCACCCAGACCAGCTCAGCCTTCAACACCATTATTCCCACGAAACTCATCTCCAAACTCCATGGACTGGGCCTCGGCTCCTCCCTCTGCGACTGGATCCTGAACTTCCTAACTCACAGATCACAATCAGTAAGGATAGGCAACAACACCTCCTCCACGATCATCCTCAACACCGGTGCCCCACAAGGCTGTGTTCTCAGCCTTCTACTATATTCCTTATACACCTATGACTGTGTGGCCAAATTCCTCTCCAACTCGATTTTCAAGTTTGCTGATGACACCACCATAGTGGGTCGGATCTCAAACAATGACGAGGCAGAGTACAGGAATGAGATAGAGAATCTGGTGAACTGTTGCAGCAAGAATAATCTCTCCCTCAATGTTAACAAAATGAAGGAGACTGCCATCGACTTCAGGAAGCGTAAAGGAGAACATGCCCCTGTCTACATGAACGGGGACGAAGTAGAAAGGGTCGTCAGCTTCATGTTTTTAGGTGTCCAGATCACCAACAACCTGTCCTGGTCCCCCCATGCTGACACTATAGTTAAGAAAGCCCACCAACACCTCTACTTTCTCAGAAGACTAAGGAAATTTGGCATGTCAGCTACGACTCTCACCAACTTTTACAAATGCACCATAGAAAGCATTCTTTCTGGTTGTATCACAGCTTGGTATGGCTCCTGCTCTACCCAAGACCGCAAGGAACTACAAAAGGTCGAGAATGTAGCCCAATCCATCACGCAAATCAGCTTCCCATCTATTGACTCTGTCTACACTTCCCGCTGCCTCAGCAAAGCAGTCAGCATAATTAAGAACCCCATGCACCCCAGACATTCTCTCTTCCACCTTCTTCCGTAAGCCCACTTGTGACTAATAAATAAATATTGTCGCATGCATTGGTATACAGTGAAAAGTATGGTTTCTTGCCAGCTATACAGATAAAGCATATTGTTCATTGAGTACATAGGAGAGAAGGAAAGGATAGGGTGCAGAATGTAGTGTTACAATCATAGCTAGAGTGCAGAGAAACATCAGCTTAACATGAGGTAGGTCCATTCGAAAGTCTGATGGCAGCAGGGAAGAAGCTGTTCTTGAGTCGGTTGGTACGTGACCTCAGACTTTTATTTTTTTTCCCGCTGGAAGAAGATGGAAGAGAGTATGTCCAGGGTGCAAGATTAAACTGCGTGGGATTGGAGGGAGTGTATTGAGACGGATAGAAAACTGGCTGGCAGAGAGGAAACAAAGAGTAGGAAATTGGCAGGCAGTAACTAGTGGGATGCCACAGGGTTCGGTGCTGGGACCCCAGCTATTCACAATATATATTCATGATTTGGATGAGGGAACAAAATGTAACATCTCAAAGTTTGCAGATGATACCAAGTTGGGTGGGAGGGTGAATTGTGACGAGGATGCAGAGATCCTTCAGAATTATCTGGACAGGTTGGGTGAGTGGGCAAATCAATGGCAGGTGCAGTATAATTTGGATAAGTGTGAGGGTTATTCACTTTGGAAGCAAAAACAAGAAGGCAGATCACTATCTGAAGGCTGTAAATTGGGAGAGGGGAGTGTGCAGCAGGACCTGGGTGTCCTTGTGCACCAGTCGCTGAACATAAGCATGCAGGTGCAGCAGGCGGTAAAGAAGGCTCATGGTATGTTGGCCTTCATTGCGAGAGGTTTTGAGTACAGGAGCAGGGATGTGTTGTTGCAATTGTACAGGGCCTTGGTGAGGCCACACCTAGAGTATTGTGTGCAGTTTTGGTCTCCTTTTCTGAGGAAGGATGTCCATGCTCTCGAGGGAGTGCAGCGAAGGTTTATCAGGCTGATTCCGGGGATGGCGGGGCTGATGTATGAGGATAGATTGACTAGATTAGGATTGTTTTCGCTGGAGTTCAGATGAATGAGGAGGATCTCATAGAGACTTATAAAATTTTAACAGGACTCGACAGGGTAGATGCAGGGAGGATGTTCCCAATGGTGGGGGAGTCCAGAACCAGGGGTCACAGCCTGAGGCTTCGGGGTAGTCCATTGAGGACATTTCTTCACCCAAAATGTGGTGAGTAGGAAGTAGTTGATGCCAAAACATTGAATGTATTCAAGAGGCGGCTGGATGTAGCACTTGGGGCGAATGGGATCAAACGTTGTGGGGACAAAACAGGATTAGGCTATTGGGTTAGGCGATCAGCTGTGATCGTGATGAATGGTGGAGCAGGCTCAAAGGGCCAAATGACCTCCTTCTGCTCCTATCCTCCATTGTGTTTGTATGGGATCTTTGATAATGCTGGCTGCTTTGCTGAGGCAGAGGGAAGTGTAGACAGAGTCAATGGATGGGAGACTGGTTTGCGTGATGGGCTGGGCTTTGTTCACGACGCTTTGTAGTTTCTTGGAGTCTTGGGCAGAAAGAATGCTTTCTATGGTGCATCTGTAAAAGTCAACCACATTGCTGTGACTCTGGAGTCACATGTAGGCTAGTGAACCAAGTGGGTTTTTCCAACAATCAACAATGGTTTCATGGTCATCAGTAGATTCTTGAATTCAAATTCCACCATGTGCCGTGGCTGGGTTTGAACCCGGGTCCCCAGTACATTAGCTGAGTTTCTGCATTAATAGTCTATCGATAATACCATCAGGCCATCACCCCCCCAATATCAAAACATCCAAATGCTCTTCACTGCCAATGAAGCACTTTCAAAGTGTAGTCACTCCTGTAATGTAAGCTGAGGGTCCACAGACAGCGAGTGTGGCCATCACACAAAGAGGATGTGGGCCTGCTTCATTGACACAGGTTCCGACACTTGAATCTCTGGTGCTTAGATGCTAAGGGAACGATTTCACCCCAGAGATGTGAAGCTTCTCGAGATATCTCCTGCCCATTTGGTCTCTTCCAGTTGCCTCAGAATTGCAAACTTCAAGTAGCTGTTTGAAGTGTTCTCAGCATTAGCATCCATCAACTAAGATCCAAGTGAGCTGGATATAGGCGGCCTAGTGGCACAGTGGATAGCATTGCTGCCTCATAGCGCAAGGGACCTGGCTTGGGTCACGATCTGTGTGGAGTCTGCACATTCTCCCTGTGTCTGCGTGGTTTTCCTCCGGGTTCTCCAGTTTCCTCCCACAGTCCGAAAGATGTGCTGGTTGGGTGGATTGGCCATGCTAAACTTCCCCTTAGTGTCAGGGGGATTAGCAGGCTAAATGCATGGGGATAGGGCCTGGGTGGGATTGTTGTTGGCGCAGGCTCGATGGGCCGAATGGCCTCCTTCTGCATTGTAGGGATTCTATGATTGAGCCCTGCTTTTCCTGATGTGCCAGCAGCCTAACTCGGGATTTATAGGGCTCTTGAACTCTCTCGGAGCAGGTGCTGAATTCTCCGAGCGCCACCCACATGGACTGGTGCCTCGAGCGACTGCGGCATTGGTGGCCTCTTAACATGCACAGCCTGCCTTGTCAACCTGTCATAAAATATACATGAGGAGCAAAAATAAGCACTTCTAAATGACAGGAGACATAATTCATTCTAATTACCTTTGAGCCACCAGAGACTAATCCAGATAATGAACAACAGTTGTTGGAGGGGAGGGGGCTCACTAAGATGGGCAAGCAACGAAAGTCACTCCTCAGACCCGGAACACTGCAGTGAACAATGATGTGAGGCTCGTTTAACGGGCCTAAGAATGATGGGCTTATTTATGGCACTATATACACAGAACTTTTTACTAAGTCTCCGTGTGCATAAAAGCCTCAGTTAAGGAAGCGCAATGTAAAGTGAGGGAGTGGAGAGCACCGGTAGACAAGAGCTCCAAACGGCCGTAAAATAAGCTGCAGAGATAGAAGTCAGCAGAAGCTTATGGCTGAAGGTAATTCAAACGTTATTAATGGCCCTTCACAAGGGGCTTTGGAAAATGTGTCCTAGCAACGGCAGTAGATCTGAGAATCGTTGTCTGCGCTGTGACAATGAAATGTGTGAAAAGCGTCCTGTCAACAACAACATTCAGCAACAACTTGCGTTTTTATATCTAATATCCCAAGACATTTCACAGGAGCTTAATTATTACCGCTCTGCTTTCTCTAACCCCAGGCATGGTGAATTCATTCGTTGAACCTTATTGCTTTGATTTGATTTGATTTATTATTTTCACCTGTATTAATATACAGTGAAAAGTATTGTTTCTTGCACGCTATCCAGACAAAGAGTAGGAATTAATGGGTGCTTTTCAAATTGGCAGGCAGTAACTAGTGGGGTGCCACAGGGATCGGTGCTGGGACCCCAGCTATTCACAATATGTATTAATGATTAGGATGAGGTAACAGCTCAAAGTTTGCAGATGAAACCAAGTTGGTTTGGAGGGTGAACTGTGACGAGGATGCAGAGATCCTTCACAATGTTCTGGACAGGTTGGGTGGGTGGGCAAATCAATGGCAGGTGCAGTATAATTTGGATAAATGTGACACTATTCACTTTGGAAGCAAAAACAAGAAGGCAGATTACTACCTGAATGGCTGTAAATTGGGAGAGGGGAGTGTGCAGTGGGACCTGGGTGTCCTTGTGCACCAGTCGATGAAGGTAAGCATGCAGGTGCAGCAGGTGGTAAAGGAGACAAATGGTATGTTGGCCTTCATTGCGAGAGGTTTCGAGTACAGGAGCAGGGATGTGTTGTTGCAATTATACAGGGCCTTGGTGAGGCCACACCTAGAGTATTGTGTGCAGTTTTTGACTCCTTTTCTGAGGAAGGATGTTCTTGCTCTCGGGGGAGTGCAGCGAAGGTTTACCAGGCTGATTCCGGGGATGGTGGGACTGATGTACGAGGAGAGATTGACTAGGTTAGGATTGTTTTTGCTGGAGTTCAGACGAATGAGGGGGGATCTCATAGAGACTTATAAAATTCTAACAGGAATAGAGAAGGAAAGGAGAGAGTGCAGAATGTAGTGTTATAGTCATAGCTAGGGTGTAGAGAAAGATCAACTTAAGATGAAGTAGGTTCATTCAAAAGTCTGATGGCAGCAGGGAAGAAAACAGTTAGAATAGACTTTTAGAAGCTTAGAATGAGAGTAAAAGATAGAATTAGAAGATATGTTGAGCACAGCTTGCAAGAAGTCATCTCGCTCTGGCGCCATCTTGAAAAAGATTGTTAGCTGAAATCTCCAACTGAAAGAACTTTGAAATCATCATAAGGGGAGACAGTGGAGTCGTGGGATTGTCACTGGACTAGTAATTCACAAAGATAAAAGCAAAATGCTGCGGACGCTGGAATCTGAAACAAAAAGAGAAAATACTGGAAAATCTCAGCAGGTCTGACAGCATCTGTGAGGAGAGAGAATAGAGCCAACGTTTCGAGTCTGGATGACCCTTCATCAAAAAGTTCCAGCAGGTTTGTTGAACATGTTTTTTTTATATTTGTTCACGGAATGTGGGCATTGCGGACTGGGCCAACATTCATTGCCCATCGCTGAGGGCATTTAAGAGTCAACCACTTTGCTGTGGATCTAGAGTCACTTGTAGGCCAGACCGGGTAAGGACGTTTCAAGTCATGATGACCCTTAGTCAGAGCTGAAGACAAGGGAAGTCGGGCAAGATATCCATTGTGAGGGCGTATTAATCTTGTCCAATTTTACTTCATCCTTGACGAACCGTCATCCTGACTTGAAACGTTGGCTCTATTCTCCCTCCACAGATGCTGTCAGACCTGCTGAGATTTTCCAGCATTTTCTGTTCTTATTTGTAGTAATTCTGAAACCCAGTGTAAAGCTCTGGGGACCTGGATTTGAATCCCACCACGGCAGATAATGAAATTTGAGTTCGGTAAATATCTGCAATTAAAAGTTTAATGATTACCTTGGAACAATCGTTGTAAAAATCCATCTAATGCCCTTTAGCGAAATAATTCTGTCACCCCCTGTCTGCTCTGGCCTGGCCTATATGTGACTCCTGACCCACAGGGTCACTCTTCCAGGACTATCTGGACTAGAGTCATCGAGTCATAGAGTTTACAGCATGGAAACAGGCCCTTCGGCCCAACTTGTCCATGCCACCCCTTTTTTTAAAATCACTCAGCTCGTCCCAATTGCCCGTGTTTGGCCCATATCCCTCTACACCCATCTTACCCATGTAACTGTCTAAATGTTTTTTAAAAGTCAAAATTGTACCCGCCTCTACTACTACCTCTGGAAGCTTGTTCCAGACACTCACCACCCTCTGAGTGAAAAAATTAAAGTAAAGTTTATTTATTAGTCACAAGTAAGGCTTACATGAACACTGCAATGAAGTTACTGTGATATTCCCCCAGTCGCCACACTCTGGCACTTGTTCAGGTCAATGCACCTAACCAGCACGTCTTTCAGACTGTGGGAGGAAACCAGAGCACCCAAAGGAAACCCACACAGACATGGGGAGAATGTGCAGACTCCACTCAGACAGTGACCCAAGCTCGGAACCAAACCAGGGTCCCTGGCGCTGTGAGGCAGCGGTGCTCACCACTTTGCCACCATTCTGCCCCTCTGGATCCTTTTGTATCTCTCCCCTTTCACCTTAAACCTATGCCCTCTAGTTTTAGAATCCCCGACCTTTGGGAAAAGATATTGACTACCTAGCTGACCTGTACACCTCATTATTTTATAGATCTCTATAAGATCACCCCTCAGCCTCCTACGCTCCAGGGAAAAAACTCCCAGTCTATCCAGCCTCTCCTTATAACTCAAACCATCAAGTCCTGGTAGCATCCTAGTAAATCTTTTCTGCACTCTTTCTAGTTTAATAATATCCTCTCTATAATAGGGTGACCAGAACTGTACACAGTATTCCAAGTGTGGCCTTACCAATGTCTTTTATAACTTCAACAAATTGTCCCAACTCCTGTATTCAATGTTCTGAACAATGAAACCAAGCACTCCGAATGCCTTCTTCACCACTCTGTCCACCTGTGACTCCACTTTCAAGGAGCTATGAACATGTGCCCCTAGATCTCTTTGTTCTGTAACTCTCCCCAATGCCCTACCATTAACTGAGTAAGTCCTGCCCTGTTTCAATCTACACAAAGATAACTCAGAATAAAACATATGTGGCATATTATAGCAGAATTATCTCTCCTATTGAAGAGTAACCTCTCTTAGAATCTTATAATTCAGAATTTTATAAGAGTTTAAAGTTTATTTATTAGTGTCAGAAGTGGGCTTACATTAACACTGCAATGAAGTGACTGTGAAAATCCCCTAGTTGCCACACTCTGGTGCCTGTTCAGGTACACTGAGGGAGGATTTAGCATGACCAATGCACCTAACCAGCACGTCTTTCTGACTGTGGGACGAAACCGGAGCATCCGGAGGAAACCCACGCAGACATGGGGAGAACGTGCAGACTCCACACAAACAGTGACCCAAGTTGGGAATCGAACCCAGGTCCCTGGCGCTGTGAGGCAGCAGTGCTCACCACCGTGCCACTGTGCGATTAGGGTCTGTGAGGTTTACAGAGTGAGAATCAATGGTTGGCACAGATACGCTGGACAGAAGCATCCCTCTCTGTGCTGTAAAACTCTAAGACTACAACCTTTTATAATGGTTCACTTATAATACTTTATTATAAGCTTAAATCTTGGATTACATTACAGTAATATTTTGAATATTACGTAGTTGAGGGTAAATGCAAAATAAAGAAATTCCTCTGAATAAAATAAACGTAAACTTCAAATCCACTTGGAGGATTAGAGTGGGATATTCACACAAACAACAAACTAGTTTTAAGCCTACAATCAAAGGTATAAAATGGAATTCCCTGCTCAGTCTCTTCAGCTGTGAGGAAACGTTTCTTACGGCCTTGACTCAGTGATCCTACAAAATCTGAATCATTTGCTTACTTAACTTTGCAATATGAAGAAAATCTGTTGCCACAGATTGACAAACCATTGTTCGTCATAACCCTTTGGACCCTTTGTTCTGAGCAATTCTTTAGAATCAGAACAGTCTCTTTTGCCAGGTTATTTTCTGTCTGGAAGCCTTGGTTCTCAAGACTTTTGCATCTATGCCTGTGTGAGTGAAATGAATGTGCATCTGTTCCTCAAAGGATTTTTTTTAGCTGTGTTTTGTGTTAAATGTTTGGCTCTCTTATCGACTGAGTCAAATCCTGAGAAAACCCGTGTCTGCACGGGTGCAAACAGTGCCGGATTTAGGCATAAGCTAAACAAGCTACAGCTCAGGGCCTCACAATCCGCAGGGGCCTCACAAAATTTCAGAGGGTCTACAATGAAGAGAACATTTAAGAGCGGATACCAGAAAAGAAAAAGAAAGCACCAGCTTGAAGAGCAACTCAAAAAATGACCAAAATTACCAAAATCTATGAGAGAGATCAAGCCAGCCGAATGATAAATATGTCATCGGTAAATGCATTCATTTGAAAATAATTTGTATTTTTCACTTTAAATACCTTGCTATTAAATAATTAAAAGGCATAATTATGTTTTCAATTTTTTTGTGGCGACCCAAGCTCCTGTATTGGTATGCACCTTTGTGAGACCTTTCGGTGTAATTTTTTAACAAGGGGCCTCCAAGCTTTATATAGCTTAGGGCCTCACCAAGTCGAAATCTGGCACTGGCTGCAAACTCCACACAGACAATCATTCAAGGTTGCAATCGAACCCTGGTCCCTGGCGCTCTGAGGCAGCAGTGCTAACCCCTGTGCCACCATGGCGCCACCAGTCAGCTCTCTCCCTGAAAGGGGAGAGCTGCCTATAGTCATCTGGGATTGTGGCGGACTTCACATCTACGTATGTGTCAGAAAGATGGACAACGTACAGCCGACATAGGGTGGCATGGTCGCACTGTGGTTAGCACTGCTTCTTCACAGCGTCAGGAACCCGGGTTCAATTCCCAGCTTGAGTCACTGCCTGCGTGAGGGTTTGTACGTTCTCCCCATGTCTGCATGGGTTTCCTCTGGGTGCTCCAGTTTCCTCCCACATTCTGAAAGACGTGCGGGTTAGGTGCATTGGCCCGAACGGGTGCCGTACTGTGGTGACCAGGGGAATTTCACAGTAACTTCATTGCAGTGTTAATGTAAGCCTTACTTCTGATTAATAAATGAACTTTACATTTTTTACACGTCAAATCCCTGGAGAGATATCACCAACGTTACCTCCACAAAATCCTGCAAATCCACTGGCAGGGTAGTCGCTACCAACATGAGGATCCTTTCCCAGGCTGATCGAGGCATTGGTCACGCTTGGCTAGCTGCGATGGGTGGGCCACATTGTCCGCACGGCAGACACAAGCCTCCCAAAACAAGTGCCCTACTCCTCGCTCCACAATGGCAAGCGATCACGAGGCCAGAGGGAACGTTACAAGGACACTCTGAAAGCCTCCCGAAATAAATGCAACATCCCCATCGACACAATTGCTTGCCTTAGGACGCACAAACTGGAGAAGAAATATCCGCCAAGGAGATCCGCCAATCACGGACAACGCGGAGGCCAAACGTAAACGGCAATAAAAGAGCGCACAGAATGCAGAGTGTCCCACCCACGGGGCAGCATGGTGGCACAGTGGTTAGTACTGCTGCCTCACAGTGCCAGGGACACGGGTTCGATTCCCAGCTTGGGTGACTGTCTGTGTGGAGTTTGCATGTTCTCCCCATGTCTGCGTGGGTTTCCTCCGGGTGTTCCGGTTTCCTCTAGTCGGTTTCCTCCCGCACTCCAAAGACGTGCTGGCTCGGTGTATCGGCCATGCTAAATTCTCCCTCAGTGTACCCGAACAGGCGCCGGAGTGTTGCGGCTGGGGGATTTTCACAGTGACTTCATTGCAGTGTTAATGTAAGCCTACTTGTGACACTAATAAATAAATAAACTTAATCAAACACCTCCTGCCAAATCCTTAATAAAATACACAAAAGAATGGCATAAATGTTTAACAGTGTAAAGATTCCACCTCTGGTGATTAGGAAGAAGAAGTGCGACTTCCCGCCTTCATAAATGCAGGTTCACATTTCCAGTTAAACTATTTCAAACTGGCTCAGATTTTCTTCTTAAGAACGGGATATCTCAATCAAATGGAGGCAAGTGTCACATTTCTGGACACAACCACGACTCACACCACCAAAACAATTTAGATTCTGTATGTCCTTTACCAGGTTAACACTTCCTGAATGTTACTGTTGACACATGGGGGTTCCCTGCCCACCCAGATTAGATTAGGAGCCCATCCCTTGATAGTGGGAACTTAGACAGAGTCAGTGCTGGAAACTCCAGGGAGGCCTCATCCCAGTATTTGCTCCTGGTTTGGATCCCTCCGAGTTTTCCAGATCCCGGTGGCACAGCGGTTAGCACTGCTGCCTCACAAGAGTCTAAAGTCGGTTGTTCAAGAAATGGGGGTTCTTGATGGATGGGAGACTGCCTGGGAATATCAAGTGCAGTAGGCTTTGGGGTGGCACGGTGGCACAGTGGTTAAGCACTGCTGCCTCATAGCGCCAGGGACCTGGGTTTGATTCCAGTCTCGGGTGACTCTGCGTGGATTTCCTCTGGGTGCTCTGATTTCCTCCCACAGTCCAGAGATGTGCGGATTAGGTGGATTGGCCATGCTAAATTGCCCCTTAGTGCCAGGGGGATTAGTGGGGTAAATACATGGGATGACAAGGATAGGGCCTGGGTGAGATTCTGGTCAGTGCAGGCTCGATGGGCCGAATGTCCTCACTCTGCACTGTAGGGATTGTATGATTCTCTGAACCCAAATAAATCTTTATAATTCTGTTAGAAACACAGGAGGAAATCATCACCAGGTGGCTCTTACAATGCTCGGCGCGGTGCTTAGCAACCAAAGGAGTTTGGAACACACCATCAAAAGCAGGGCGAGATCCCCCAGCCTTGAATTCATGTTACTTTTAACCTGACATACAGGGCGATAGCACTGAGTACAAATAATGAGGAAAGAAGAAAAAAAGTCTCCTGCTCCCCGGTCACCAACATCTTTCACCACGAAAGCTGAAAAGAAACTAAATATATGTCAGTTCTTTGCACTGGCTCATCAAGTAATTATCATCTTCACATTCATGGCACCAATAAAGACACAAGTACAGAGGGTTTGTTGCAAAAGAAATTAATCCGTTCACAAGAGAATAAGAAGTATGAGCAGCAACATCAATCTTTTACTTTCTTTCTGATCCTTTTCTGAATTAATATTATTCCTGTGTCTGGATAGCTTTCTCCTTTCTTTTGCGATATTGTAAAGAATGTCGATTCTGCCATTATCTGGAGATTTTCTTCTCCTCTTTGTGTTGACAGGTCCAGCCCAGAACGCCAAGGTTAGAATTGATGTTCCCAACCCTGGTTGACCTCATTCCTGGAGGTGGCCTCGTCCCAGCTTCCTGCCTCCAGCTACCTCACCCGCTGTTCGCCCACCATATCCATCGCCGTGGTGTCCTGCCCTCCCACATCCAATCAGAAAGCAATCAGCCTCCTCTATACCCGATTGGAGAACTCTTCATCGTCAGTGAACCAACCTTTTGTCCCCAAGTCCAATTATTTTATCATAGGTCATAGAATCCCGACAGTGCAGAAGGAGGCCATTTGGCCCATCGAGTCTGTATTGACCCCAATCCCATCCAGGCCCTAATCCCATAACCCCACACATTTACCCTGCTCATCCCACTGACACGAGGGTCAATTTTAGCATGGCCAATCCACCTAACCTGCACATCTTTGGACTGTGGGAGGAAACCAGAGCACCCAGAGGAAACCCATGCAGACATGGGAAGGACGTGCAAACTCCACACAGACAGTGACCCAAGGCCGGAATCGAACCCAGGTCCTTGGTGCTGGGAGGCAGCAATGTGAACCACTGTGTCACCGTGTCGCCGCCTTTGAATAAAACTTTCAAAAAACCTCTCTGATATCACCCTCATTAGAAGAGTATTCTGCATCCTGTTATTTCTTTTTTCTCTATGGACGGTATGCTTTGTAAAATGCGCAAGGAACAATACTTTTCACTGTGTTAATACATGTGACAATAATAAATCAAATCAAATCAAAGGCTGAAACACAGGAAAGAGTTGGAATACTTGTCGGATGAGAAGGAGATTGGGACCGGGATTCTCCCAAAAAATTCTATGTGTTGAACTTGTGTGAAAACTGGAGTAAATCACGTTGGTTTTTTCAGCGGGAATTTCAAAATGAAGCTCCCACACTCTGAGCGCTCCAGAGTGCACAAGTGTGAATCACGCTAAACTTCACGGGGAGGAACTATTCCTGCGGCAGGTGCCGGCAGCATAGCGCTGAACGGGCCACTGTGCATGTGCCGATCTGTCAGTGCCGAGATCAGCGCATGCGCAGTAGCTCCGTACTGTCGGCCTCCCGATTGTCGGCCAGTTCGATCGCTGGCCAGCCCCGCGACTCCCTCAAAGCTGGTCCTCCAACCCCCACGGGCCCGATCGCTGGCCACCCGACCACGTCCAACCCAGCCTCCACTCCACTCCCGCAACCCCAATTCCCGACTCCACCCGTTCCGCCCCCCCCCGGATCCATGCCCCTCACCAGCAAACCTCCCCTACATCTCTGATCCCACCCAGCAGGCTGTCCTGTCCCCCACACCCCGATGGCCAGCCCCGATCGCTAGATTCCCTCCCTCCCCCACCAATCTCCACGCAGAGTGGCAGCGGGACCCCCCCACCCCCCACCGATTTCTCCGCCAGGCCTAGCTCCCATCAGGCCCCGACCCTATGCCCCTCCCCTTGGCATTGCCTGATGGAGAGTGCCAATGTGCCCCCTGGACATTAGCACTTTGCCCCTTGGGCAATGCCCCCGGGCATTGGCACTTTGCCCCTTGGGCAGTGCCAGGGGCACAGGCTGGCACTGCCAAGGTTCGAATGCCCAGTGGGAACCACCCCCCACCGCCAAATCATCTGGGGAGCCCCGATCGCATTTCTGAATGGAGGGCTGTGACAAGTGGCATCAGGTTAAAGTCCAACAGGTTTATTTGGTAGCAAAAAGCTAGTGGCTTTTGCAACCAAATAAACCTGTTGGGCTTTAACCTGGTGTTGTTAGACTTCTTACTGTGTTTATCCCAGTCCAATGCCGGCATCTCCACATCACAAATGGCATTCCTCAGGGATCAGTGCTGGGATCTTTGCTGTTTGTAATATATATAAATGATTTGGAGGAATATGTAACTGGTTTGATCAGTAAGATTGCGGACGCCACAATGGTTGGTGGATTTGCGGATAGCGATGAGGACCATCAGAGGATACAGCAGAATATCGATCGGTTGGAGACTTGGGCGGAGAGATGGCAGATGGAGTTTAATCCAGACAAAGGTGAGGTAATGCATTCTGGAAGGTGTAATACAGATAGGAAATATACAGTAAATCGCACAACCTTTAAGATATTGATAGGCAGAGGGTTCTGGGTGTACAGGTACACAAGTCACTGAAAGTGGCAATGCAGGTGGAGAAGATAGTCAAGAAGGCATACGGCACGCTTGCCTTCATTGGCCAGGGCATTGAGTTTAAAAATTGGCAAGTCATGTTGCAGCTTTATAAAACCTTGGTTCGGCCACACTTGGAATATAGTGTTCAATTCTGGTCGCCACACTACCAGAAGGATGTGGAGGCTTTGGAGAGGTTACAGAAAAGATTTGCCAGGATGTTGCCCGGTATGGAGGGCATTAACTATGAGGAGAGGTTGGAGAAATTTGGTTTGTTGTCATTGGAACGACGGTGGTTGAGGGGCAACCTGATAGAAGTCTACAAGATTATGAGAGGCATGGACAGAGTGGATAGTCAGAATTTTTTCCCAGGGTGGAAGCGTCAATTACTAGGGGGCATAGGTTTAAGGTGTGAGGGGCAAAGTTTAAAGGAGATGTATGTGGCAGGTTTCTTACACAGAGGGTGGTGGGTGCCTGGACCACGCTGCCGCGGGAGGTAGTGGAAACAGATACAGTAGTGACTTTTAAGGGGCGTCTTGAATAGGATGGGAATAGAGGGATATGGTCCCTGGAAGGTTTTAGTTAAGTTGGGGCAGCAAGGTCAGTGCAGGCTCGGAAGGCCAAAGGGCCTGTTCCTGTCCTGTAATTTTCTTTGTTCTTTGTTCTTTGCCTCCCTTCACTCCAGCAGGGTCGGGCCCCCAGCTCCCCGAAAGTGGGGAGATACTGTAAACCCCACTGGAGTGAACCACTCTGGTGGGGAGAGATGCTGAAGTCTCCAAGCATGCTAATTGCATTAAAAATGTATAGTAATGTGTATTACCATAATTTATACTCCTCTCCGCCGATTTCCAGCGTGGATGTGATACCAGAAATCTAGCGCTGCGAGTTGCTAGCGGGCTGAATGCTCAGCGTGGATCCCGTGCATTGGGCACTGCTGGAATCTCCTGCCCCGCTGCGCTAACTTTTTAGCACAGCGGGATGTTAGAATCGACCCCCTGGCTTTTATTCCTTTGTACTTTCATGGGGCATTGCTGGGCTGGGCCAGCGTTTGTTGCCCATCCCTAATTGCCCGTGTGGTGAGTGGCTTCCTGGGCCATCTCAGAGGGCAGTTAAGAGTCAACCACATTGCAGTGGGTTTGGAGTCACATGTAGGCACGACCATATAAGGATGATAGCTTTCCTTCCCTGAAGGACATCAGTGAACTGGATGGGTTTTTATGACAATTGAGACTTCTTTCATGGCCATCAATAGATTATTATTTCCAGATTTTTTATTGAATTCAAGTTTCGCCGTCTGCCGTGGTGGGATTTGAACCCAGTCCCCAGAGCAATACCCTGGGTCTCTGGATTACTAGTCCAGCGACAATACCACTATGGCACCGCCTCCTGTTAGAATATAGGAAGAGGAGTATGGCTATTCAAACTTCAGACCTGCTCTGTCATCCATTTCGATTGTGGCTAATCTGTACTTCAATTCAATTGACATTGCTTTACTTTACGGTGCTTGGTAGCTTTGCTTCACAGAAGTCGATACATCTCAGTCTTGATCATTCTAATTCTTGTAGCATCCAGTCTTTTGAGGCAAGAACTCCAGGTATCTGCCACCCTTTTTGTGGAAGAATGTGCTCCCTGACTGCACTCCGGAATGGGTTCAGACTTGAATCAAAGATAAATCAGTCTTTTCTGTTTTCCATATCTATCCTTTCCATTGCTAATGCTGGTTCAATGTTTAGATTTGAATTGATTTATTATTATCACATGTGTTGGTATGCAGTGAAAAGTATTCTTTCTTGTGTGCTACACAGACAAACCATACCATTCATAGAGTACATAGGAGAGAAGGAGAGGCACATGGCACAATGGTTAGCACTGCTGCCTCACAGGGACCAGGGACCCAGGTTCAATTCCAGCCTTGGGTTACTGTCTGTGTGGAGTTTGCACATTCTCCCCGTATCTGCATGGGTTTCCTCCGGGTGCTCCGGTTTCCTCCCACAGCCCAAAGATGTGCGGGTTAGGTTGATTGGCTCGGCCAAATTGACCCTCGTGCCAGGGGGATTAGCAGGGGAAATGAAGGCTATGGGAATAGGGCCTGGGTGGGATTGTGGTCGGTGTAGACTCGATGGGCCAAATGGCCTCCATCTATACTGTAGGGATTCTATGATTCTATGGGATTCTATGAGAGGGTGCAGAATGTAGCTAGGGTGTCGAGAAAGATCAGCTTAACATAAGGTAGTTCCATTCAAAAGTCTGACGGTAGCTGTTCTTGAGTCGATTGGTATGTGATCTCAGACATTTATATCTTTTTCCCAAAGGAAGAAGGTGGAAGAGGGAATGTCTGGGGTGACTGGTGTCCTTGGTTCTGCAGATCTACAGGCATTTAGAGATGCAAGGATTGATTAGGGACCGTCATCATGGCTTTGTGAGTGGAAAATCATGTCTCACAAACTTGATTGAGTTTTTTGAAGGGGTAACCAAGAAGGTAGATGAGGGCAGTGCAGTCAATGTTGTCTACATGGACTTTAGCAAGGCCTTTGACAAGGTACCGCATTGTAGGTTGTTGCACAAGGTTAAATCTCACGGGATCCAGGGTGAGGTATCTAAATGGATACAAAATTGGCTTCTTGACAGGTGGTTGGAGAGGGTTGTTTTTCAAACTGGAGGGCTGTGACCAGCGGTGTGCCTCAGGGATCAGTGCTGGGTCCACTGTTATTTGTCATTTATATTAATGATTTGGATAAGAATATAGGAGGCATGGTTAGTGAGTTTGCAGATGACACCAAGATTGGTGGCTTAGTGGACAGTGAAGAAAGTTATCTCCGATTGCAACGGGATCTTCATCAATTGGGCCAGTGGGCTGACGAATGGCAGATGGAGTTTAATTTAAATAAATGGGAGGTGATGCATTTTGGTAGATTGAACAAGGGCAGAACTTACTCAGTTAGTGTTAGGGTATTGGGGAGAGTCACAGAACAAAAAGGTCTAGGGGCACATGTTCATAGTTCCTTGAAAGTGGATTCACAGGTGGACAGAGTGGTGAAGAAGGCATTCGGCATGCTTGGTTTCATCGGTCAGAACATTGAATACAGGAGTTGGGATGTCTTGTTGAAGTTGTACAAGACATTGGTAAGGCCACACTTGGAATATTGTGTACAGTTCTGGTCACCCTATTATAGAAAGGATATCATTAAACTAGAAAGAGTGCAGAAGAGATTTACTAGGATGTTACCGGGACTTGATGGTTTGTGTTATAAGGAGAGGCTGGATAAACTGGGACTTTTTTCTCTGGAGCATAGAAGGCTGTGGGGTGATCTTATAGAGAACTATAAAATAATGAGGGGCACAGATCAGCTAGATAGTCAATATCTTTTCCCAAAGGTAGGGGAGTTTAAGGTGAGAGGGGAGAGATACAAAAGTGCCCAGAGGGGCAATTTTTTCACACAGAGGGTGGTGAGTGTCTGGAACAAGCTGCCAGAGATAGTAGTTGAGGCGGGTACAATTTTGTCTTTTAAAAAGCGTTTAGACAGTTACATGGGTAAGATGGGTATAGAGCGATATGGGCCAAAAGCGGGCAATTGGGATTAGCTTCAGGGTTTAAAAAAAAAAGGGTGGCATGGACAAGTTGGGCCAAAGGACCTGTTTCCATGCTGCAAACCTCTATGAATCTATGACTCGATGACTGCTTTTCTGAGGCAGCGGGAAGTGTAGACGGAGTCAATGGATGGGCGGCTGGTTTGCATGATAGACTGGACTATGTTCACGACCCTTTGTAGTTCTTGTGGTCTTGGTCAGAGCAGGAGCCATACCAAGCTGTGATACAACGAGAAAGAATGCTTTCTATGGTGCGTCTGTAAAAATTATGTAAAACCAATGTAAATCTGAAACTGCAATGATCAATAATATGATATGCAAGGGCATCCAAATCTTTCCAACCCACATTCTCCAAAATTATCTGTAAATGAAGAGGGTGGTATCATGATAATAAACAAGAGCATTCCTACAATGCAGAAGGAGGCCATTTGGCCCATTGAGTCTGCACCGACTCTCTGAAATGTCACACTAGAATTCCAGAGGTCCAGGCTAATGTTTTGCAACCTGCATTCCAATCCTAGCAGCTGGTGGAATTTAAATTCAATTAATAAATCTGGATTTTAAAAAAATTCACTTGTGGGACATGGGTGTCACAACATTTATTGCGCATCCCTAATTCCTCTTCTTCAGAGGGCAGTTGACAGTTAATCACGTTGCTGTGGCTCTGGAGTCACATGTAGGCCAGACTGGGTAAGGATGGCAGATCATCACACTACCAGAAGGATGTGGAAGCTTTGGAGAGAGTGCAAAGAAGGTTCACCAGATGTTGCCTGGTCTCGAGGGTGTTGACTATGAGGAGAGGTTGAAAAAACTAGGATTGTTTTCACTAGAAGGAGGCTGAGGGGAGACCCGATAGCGGTCTACAAAATTATGTCTCAGCTAAGCTCAGTGATGGTGACCATGAAGATATCACCAATTGTTGTAACGACCCATCTGGTTCACGAATGTCCTTTAGGGAAGGAAATCTGCCGTCCTTACCTGGTCTGGCCTACATGTGACTCCAGAGTCACAGCAATGTGATGGACTCCTTACTGCCCTCAGTAAACGCCATTTAGTTCAAGGGCAGGTACAAATGTTGGCCTTGCCAGTGATGCCCATATCCCATGCAAGAATAAATAAAATCTTTCCAACTTCTCATAGAAACATAGAAGATGGGAGCAGGAAGAGGCCATTTGGCCCTTCGAGCCTGCTCCACCATTCATTAAGACCATGGCTGATTATCCAACTAATCCTGCTCCCCCTGGATGATTTAAAATCTAATCTTCATGTTTAAAGCCCTCCCTGGTCTTGTTTCTCCCTGTCACTGTAACAAACTCAGCTGCACAAACCAATGTAAGGTCCCAATATTCCAGTCTCTTCATCTGATTTAAATCTTCCCTTAAAAGATGCCATAGTCTATACTTCTCATTGCTCCCAGAGACAAAGCATTCCCTGCTCAGGCAGCTTTTTAGTCTGAAGAAAATCTTAATTTTAAAGTTTAAACTTCATTCATGAGGTATACAAGATGATAAAAGATATGGATAAAGTAGACGTGGAGCAGATGCTTCCTCTTGTGGGGCATTCTAGGACGAGAGGTCATAGTCTTAGGATAAGGAGTAGCAAATTTAAAACAGAGTTGGGGAGAAACTACTTCTCCCAAAGGATTGTGAATCTGCAGAATTCGCTACCCCAAAGTGCAGTGGATGCTGGGACAGTGAGTAAATTTAAGGAGGAGTTAGACAGATTTTTAATTGGGAATGGGTTGAAGGCTTATGGGGAGAAGGCAGGAAAATGGGGATGAGGAGCATATCAAACACGATCGAATGGCGGAGTGGACTCGATGGGCCGAATGGCCTAATTCTGCTTCCATATCTTATGAATAGTGCTACAAGTAGGCTTATATTAACACTGCAATGAAGTTACTGTGAAAATCCCCCAGTCGTCACACTCCGATGCCAGTTTGGGTACAAAGAGGGAGAATTTGCATGGCCAATGCACCTAACCAGCAAGTCTTTTGGACTGTGGGAGGAAACCGGAGCACCTGGAGGAAACCCACGCAGACACGGGGAGAATGTGCAGGCTCTGTACAGGCAGTGACCCACATCAGGAATTGAACCCGGGTCTCTGGCGCTATGAGGCAGCAGTGCAAACCATTGTGTCACCGTGCCGCCCTTAGTCAATGCTTTTAAATCTACCGAGGATTACAGAAGGTTTGATTTGCCTTCCGAGGAACCTATGCTGTAATTCTTTCTATTTCATGATGAAAAGTGCAAATCCGTGACCTTGATCATATTTTGCGGAGGTTAATGGCTGCATTAAAATGGCACGCAGAATGAGTTTATGTAAAAAAAATGTAAGAACTGTTCTTTCATGACCTCAAGACATCCTAAAGACGCTTTACAACCAATTAAGTACTTTTTAAAGTGTAATTACTGCAGTAATGTCAGGAAATGTGAAGCTGCGAACAGAGAAAGTCGAACCTCCCCAGCAGTTTTCCCTGACGTTGGCTGGAAGGCCATTTCTGAGGCAACTTAAAATGGTCGGAGCTTGGAATCTACCCTGAGGAGTGAAGTAACTCCTCCGAGGCTGGTACAGAGACTCTGTATGCCCTGTTTCAGAGCAGATTCCCACTCCATCTGACGAAGGAGCAGCGCTCCGGAAGCTAAATGGCATTTGCTACCAAATAAACCTGTTGGACTTTAACCTGGTGTTGTTAAAACTCCTACTGTGTTCACCCCAGTCCAACGCCGGCATCTCCACATCAGTTGTGGGAGACAGAGGGTGATGACAAAGGCTGCTTTAGTGACTGGAAGCCAGTGTCCAGTGGCGTACCACAGGGATCTGTGAAGGGCCCCCTATTATTCATCATTTATATAAATGACATTGATGCCTATGTGGGGGCAGTGTTAGTAAATTTGTGGATGACACAAAGATTGGACGGTGGGTAACAGTGAGGTGGAGTGTTTTGGGCGACAAGAAGATATAGACGGAATGGTCAAATGAGCAGATAAGTGGCAGGTGGAATTTAACCCTGAAAAGTGTGAGGTGATACACTTTGGAAAGGGTAATTTGACAAGAAAGCATTCAATGAATGGTAGGACACTAGGAAGTTCTGTGGAACAAAGGAACCTTGGCGTGTTTGTCCACAGATCTCTGAAAGCGGAAGGGCACATTAGTGGAGCAGTGAAAAAGGCATTTGGGAAACTTGTCTTTATCATTCGAGGCACAGAGTACAAAGGCAGGGAAGTCATGTTGGTGTTGTGTAGAATTTTGGTGAGGCCACAGCTGGAGTACTGTGTGCAGTTCTGGTCACCACATTATAGGAAGGATGTGACTGCACTGGAAGGGGTGCAGAGGAGATTCACCAGGATGCTGCCTGGGATGGAACATGTAAGTTATGAAGAGAGGTTGGATAGGCTTGTTTTCGCTGGAGCAGAGAAGACTGAGGGGTGATCTGATTGAGGTGCACAAGATTATGAGGGACATGGACAGAGTGGATAAGGAGCAACTGTTCCCCTTAATTGAAGGATCAGTCACGGGGGGACATAAGTTCAAGGTGAGGAGTGGGAGGTTTAAGGGGGATGTGAGGAAAAACCTTTTTACCCAGAAGGTGGTGATGGTCTGGAATGCGCTGCTTGGGAGGGTGGTAGAGATGGGATGCCTCACATCCTTTAAAAAATACCTGGATGAGCACTTGGCACATCGTAACATTCAGGGTTACGGGCTAGGGGTTGGCAAGTGGGATTAGGTGTTCAGGTGTTTCTAATGTGTCAGTGCAGACTCGATGGGCCAAAGGGTCTCTTCTGCGCTGTATGATTCTATGATTCTACAGGGTATAAACCCAATGTGCCAGTAACCCTGACGCTCAGGTACACAGACAGGGCTCCCTGATTGGGCAAGCCATTACTGCCTTAATCAGGGAACTCTATTTCTAAAAGGTCCACATCGTGGGTAACGTTAAACTGATTGCATGGAGCTCCTGCAACGGTGCATTGGGAGGTGAGAATGATTTGCCTCCAATTAGTAACAACAAGGCTTCCCTTTATCATGCTGTGTCAGAATCTGATTCGGAACTGGTATTTATTGCAAGGGGATTACAGGAATAAAGAGGTCTTGCTGCAATTGCATGGGGTATTGTTGAGATTTTGATTTTGATTTGATTTAATTTGATTTATTATTGTCACATGTATTAGTATACAGTGAAAAGTATTGTTTCTTGCGCGCTATACAGACAAAGCATACCATTCATAGAGAAGGAAAGGAGAGGTTGCAGAATGTAGTGTTACAGTCATAGCTAGGATGTAGAGAAGGATCAAATTAATGCGAGGTAGGTCCATTCAAAAGTCTGACAGCGACAGGGAAGAAGCTGTTCTTGAGTCGGTTGATACGTGTCCTCAGATTTTTGTATCTTTTACCCGATGGAAGAAGGTGGAAGAGAGAATGTCCAGGGTGCGTGGGGTCCTTGATTATGTCAGCTGCTTTGCCGAGGCAGCGGGAAGTGTAGACAGAGTCAATGGATGGGAAGCTGGTTTGTGTGATAGATTGGGCTACATTCATGACCTTTTGTAGTTTCTTGCGGTCTTGCACAGAGCAGGAGCCATACCAAGCTGTGATACAACCAGAAAGAATGCTTTCTATGGTGCATCTGTAAAAGTTGACAGCCAGGATGGTGTGTGACAAACCTTTGCTGTAATGCCTCCAATGTAAGTATATCCTCCCTTGAATATGGAGAGTAATCAGTGTGTAGTACTCCAAGTGAAGTCTATAAAATTATGTCTCAGCTAGTCTCAGGTTTGCAAAGTCTCAGCAAACGTTTGCTAGATTGGTCTCTGGGATGAGAGGGTTGTCCTATGATTAGAAGATGAGTGATTTGGGTTTATATTCTCTGGAGATTAGAGGAATGAGAGGTGAGCACATTGAAACCTACATGGATGGCTCGGTGGCAGAGTGGTCAGCACCAGGGACCTGGGTTCGATACCCGGCTTCGGTCACTGTCTGTGCAGAGTTTACACGTTCTCCCCGTGTCTGCGTGGGTTTCCTCCGGGTGCTCCAATTTCCTCCCACAGTCCAATGACGTGCGGATTAGGTGGATTGGCCATGCTAAATTGCCACTTCTTGCAGGGGGAATAGCAGGGTAAATATGTGCGGTTACGGGGCTGAGTGGGATTGTTGTCAGTGCAGACTTGATGGGCCGTCTGGAATCCTTCTACACTGTAGGGATTCTATGATTCTGATGAGGATTGGTGGGGTAGATATTCACAGGTTGCTTACCCTGGCTGGTGAATCTGGAAAAAGGGGGCACTATCTCAAGCTAAGGGGCCAATCCCTTCGGAATGGGATGAGGAGAATTGTTTTCTCCCAGAGGGCAGTGTGTTTGAAACATTCTTCCTCAAAGGCAGTGAAAGCAAAATCTTTGAATATTTTTCACAGCCAGAGGTAGGTAGATGTATCCTTTTTATTTTTATTCATTTACAATTCATTTGCGATCTAGTAGAGGCAGCTGAGGGACTTCACTGGAGCATTCTGGGAGAAGTCGGCCTAGCAACATCTACCAAGAAGTGAGAGGCAGAGGAACCCCTCCAGCCATAAATGGGAGGAAGAGCATCTGGTAGAGGCAGCAGAGGTAAACTTGAAGTCAGAACAACTTCCCAAAACACTAGGGAGTGAGAGAGAGGCTCTAGGTAATAACTAGCAACCCATCAACAGTTGAAGTTTCACTCCAGGGAGGCCAGGAGATCTGTTTCCAGAGAGCCAGGAGAATCTATAATACCAGGGATAGAGAGAGGGAGAAAAACTGCCTGCAACTTGACAGCCAGGGCAGCTTCTGACTAAAACAGCAGCTCGCAGCCAAACTGAAAGTTAAGTTAAAGTTAAAGTTTATTTATTAGTCACAAGTAAGACTTACATTAACACTGCAGTGAAGTTACTGTGAAATTCCCCTAGTCGCCACAGTCCAGCACCTATTCGGGCCAATGCACCTGACCAGCACGTCTTCACAATGTGGGAGGAAACCAGAGCACCTGGAGGAAACCCACGCAGACACGGGGAGAATGTGCAGACTCCACACAGACAGTGACCCAAGCCGGGAATCGAACCCCAGCCCCTGGCACTGTGAGACAGCAGTGCTAACCACTATGCCACTGTGCCGTCCCACATTGCTAACCTTGAATTCACAAAAACTGTCCAAAACACATGACCTGCCACCCAGTCTTCCCCCTAACAATACAGGGTCATTAAACAAATCCCACAAACTACCTGAGGCACAGAGTATAAATAAACAAGTCCCCCATTTAAACCATTGAAGGACTTCTAGCTGACAGCCTGGCAACAGTGAAAAAAACCGAAGCTGCAGAGAACATGATTTTAAAAAAAATCTTAAACTTAAAGGTACACTAGCATGACTTAAAGGTACACTAACCTTCCATCATTTTGCTGATGATTGTGGGTAGACTGATGGGCAGTAACTGGCCGGATTGGATTTGTCTGGTTTCTCACATATAGGGCATAGTCGGGCAATTTTCCACATTTTGGGCTAAATTCCAGTGTTCTTGCTGTACTGGAACAGCCTGGGGATGGGAAATTCCACAGCACTGGTCTTCTGTGTGACAGCCAGGGATGTTGTCAAGGCCAATAGTCGTTCCAAGATCCAGTGCCTTCAGCCGTTCCTTGATATCAAGGGGAGGGAATCGAATTGGCAGAATACTGAGATGAAGGCAAAATACTGCTGAAATCTGAAACGCAAACAGGAAATGCTGGAAAATCTCAGCAGGTCTGACAGCGTCTGTGGAAAGAGAACAAAGCTAATGTTTCAGGTCAGGATGATCTTGTGTTGGGCAGCACGGTGGCGCAGTGGTTAGCACTGCTGCCTCACAGCGCCAAGGCCCCAGGTTCGATTCCCGGCTTGGGTCACTGTCTGTGTGGAGTTTGCGCATTCTTCCTGTGTCTGCGTGGGTTTCCTCCGGGTGCTCCAGTTTCCTCCCACAGTCTGAAAGATGTGCAGGTTAAGTTGATTGATCGTGGTAAATTCCCCCTCAGTGTACCCAAACAGGCACCGGAGTGTGGCGACTAGGGGATCTTCGCAGTAACTTTATTCTCGACTGGATGTGACAAGACAGTTTAAAGTTTACTTATTAGTGCCACTAGTAAGGTTACTGCAATGAAGTTACTGTAAAATCCCCTCGTCACCACACTCCAGTGCCTGTTCGGGTACACTGAGGGAGAATTTAGCGTGGCCAATGTACTTAACCAGCACGTCTTTCGGACTGTGGGAGGAAACCGGAGCACCCGGAGGAAACCCGGTGCAGACTCGGGGCGAACATGCAAACTCCACACAGATAGTGATCCGGGGCCGGAATCAAACCCGGGTCCCTGTCGCTGTGAGGCCGCAGTGCTAATCACTGTGCCACTGTGCCGCCCACAGAGCTTCGAGCTGCTTTGTTGGCTATAAAATCAATGAACTCTTTCTGTAGCATGTTGTCTTCACTGTTTTGCATACTTGCCATCCTGTATTGCAGCTTAAGCAGCTTGACAGCTCGTTTTTAGATATGCCTGGTGCTGCTCCTGGAATGCCCGCCTGCACTCTCCATTAAACCAGGGTTGGTCACCTAGTTTGATGGTAATTGTGGAGTGGGGGATATGCTGGACCATGAGGTTTAAGTTGTTGAAAATAATCCTGCTACAGATGGTTCACGGTGCTACATGGATGCCCAGTTTTGAGCTGCTAAAACTGTTCTGAATCCATCCCATTTAGCACAGTGGGTAAGCTCCACGCAACATGGCGGAAGATATCTTCACTGTGAAGATGCATCTTTATCTCTACAAGGACAATGCAGTGGCCATTCCAACCAATACTCCCATTGAATCGATGAAGTTGTGGCAGGTAGACTGGTGAGGATGAGGTCAGGTAGAGTTCTCTTTCTTGTTGGTTCCCTCACAATCTGCCACAGGCCCAGTCTGGCACCTATGTCCATCAGGACTTGATATGGAGATGCCAGCGTTGGACTCGGGTGAACACAGTAAGAAGTCTCACAACACCAGGCTAAAGTCCAACAGGTTTAACAGGTCCAACAGGTCCATCAGGGCTTGGCCAAGATGGAGCTTATACTGAGTCACTTTTATCATAGGATTATCGAACACTGACAGTGCAGAAGGAGGCCATTTGGTCCATCAAGTCTGCACCAACAATTTGGCGTGGCCAATCAACCTGCACATCTTTGGAGTGTGGGAGGAAACCGGAGTACCCTGAGGAAACCCACGCAGACACGGGGAGAATGTGCAGACTCCACACAGACAGTGACCAGAGGCCAGAATTGAACCCAGGTCCCTGCAGTGCTAACCACTGTGCCATTGTGCCGCCCATTGTTGATAGACGTTGAAGCTTCCCACCCAACCTACATTCTGTGCTTTTTCTAAGTGGTGTTCAACAACATGGGGGAGTAATGATTTGTCAGCTCAGGATAAAGACGGGGCCCTTCCTGAAGGAGGATTCCTTCTTGTCCATGTCTGATGCCTGATGCCGTGAGAACTCATACGGTTTGGAGTCGATGACTCCCCCTTATTTTGAGGCTGTGTCCTCTAGTTCTTGTTTCCTTTCTAAGTGGAAAGAATCTCTCTGCCTCTACCCTGTCTAGCCCCTTCATTATCTTATATGTCTCTATAAGATCTCCCCTCAGCCTTCTAAACTCCAATGAGTAGAGGCCCAATCTACTCAATCTCTCCTCATAAGCTAACCCCCTCATCTCGAGTATCAACCTGGTGAACTTTCTCTGTACTCCCTCCAAGGCCAATACATCCTTCCGCAAATAAGGGGACCAAAATTGCACATAGTACTCCAGTTGCGGCCTCACCAGTACCCTGTACAATTGCAGCAAGACCTCCCTGCTTTTATACTCCATCCCTCTCGCGATAAAGGCCAACATTCTATTTGCCTTCTTGATTACCTGCTGCACCTGCAAACTGAGTTTTTGCGATTCATGCACAAGGACCCCCAGGTCCCTCTGCACAGTAGCATGTTGTAATTTTTCACCATTTAAATAATAGTCCATTTTACTATTATTCCTTCCAAAGTGGATAACCTCACACTTGTCAACGTTATATTCCATCTGCCAGATCCTCGCCCACTCACTTAGCCTATCCAAATCTCTCTGCAGACTTTCCGCATCCTCCACGCAATTTGCTTTCCCACTCATCTTTGTGTCATCCGCAAACTTTGTTACCCTACACTCGGTCCCCTCCTCCAGATCATCTATGTATATGGTAAACAGTTGAGGCCCCAGCACCGATCCCTGCAGCACGCCACTAGTCACCAACTGCCAACCAGAAAAGCACCCATTTATTCCAACTCTCTGCTTCCTGTTAGATATGATGTGGAGATGCCGGCGTTGGACTGGGGTAAACACAGTAAGAAGTTTAACAACACCAGGTTAAAGTCCAACAGGTTTATTTGGGAGCAAAAGCCACACAAGCTTTCGGAGCTGCAAGCCCCTTCTTCAGGTGAGTGGGAATTCTGTTCACAAACAGAGCATATAAAGACACAAACTCAATTTACATGAATAATGGTTGGAATGCGAATACTTACAACGAATCAAGTCTTTAAGAAACAAAACAATGTGAGTGGAGAGAGCATCAAGACAGGCTAAAAAGATGTGTATTGTCTCCAGACAAGACAGCCAGTGAAACTCTGTGGAGATTACAAATAGTGTGCCATGAACCCAATATCCCGGTTGAGGCCATCCTCATGTGTGCGGAACTTGGCTATCAGTTTCTGCTCAGCGACTCTGCGCCGTCGTGTGTCGCGAAGGCCGCCTTGGAGAACGCTTACCCGAATATCAGAGGCCGAATGCCCGTGACCGCTGAAGTGCTCCCCAACAGCGGTCACGGACATTCGGCCTCTGATATTCGGGTAAGCGTTCTCCAAGGCGGCCTTTCCGACACACGATGGCGCAGAGTCGCTGAGCAGAAACTGATAGCCAAGTTCCGCACACACGAGGACGGCCTCAACCGGGATATTGGGTTCATGGCACACTATTTGTAACCCCCACAGAGTTTCACTAGCTGTCTTGTCTGGAGACAATACACATCTTTTTAGCCTGTCTTGATGCTCTCTCCACTCACATTGTTTTGTTTCTTAAAGACTTGATTAGTTGTAAGTATTCGCATTCCAACCATTATTCATGTAAATTGAGTTTGTGTCTTTATATGCTCTGTTTGTGAACAGAATTCCCACTCACCTGAAGAAGGGGCTTGCAGCTCCGAAAGCTTGTGTGGCTTTTGCTACCAAATAAACCTGTTGGACTTTAACCTGGTGTTATCCTGTTAGATAGCCAATCCTCAATCCACGCTTACACTTCACCCCCAACTCCGTGTACCCTAATCTTCTGCAGCAACCTTTTGTGAGGCACCTTATCGAACGCCTTCTGGAAATCCAAAAGCACCACATCCACCGGTTCCCCTCTGTCAACCGCACACTCGTTACATCTTCATAAAAATCCAGTAAATTCGTCAAACACGACTTTCCCTTCATGAATCCATGCTGCGTCTGCTTGATCGAACCATTTTTGTCCAGGTGTCCTGCTATTTCTTCTTTAATGATGGATTCCAGCAATTTCCCAACTACGAACGTTAAGCTAACCGGCCTGTAGTTACCCGCCTTTTTTCTACCTCCTTTTTTAAACAGTGGCGTCACATTAGCTGTTTTCCAATCAGCCGATTTGATACAACTGAGTGGCTATTTCAGAGGGCAGTTAAGTGCCAACCACATTGCTGTGGGTCTAGAGTCACATGTAGACTAGTCTGGGAAAGGACAGTAGATCACAGAATCATAAAATTGTCACAGCACAGAGGAGGCCATTTGGCCCATCGCATCAGCACTAGCTCTCCAAACAAGCATCATGATTTAGTGCCATTCCCCTGCTTTTCCCCCCAGAGCTGTGCATGGGATTTTCCCCATATCCCTTCACATTGTTTCTATTCAGATCATCATCTAATGTCCTTTTGGATGCCTCAGTTGAACCTGCCTCAACCACATTCCCAGGCAGTGCTTTCCAGAACCCAACCACTCGCTGTGCGAAAAATCTCTTCGCACGTGGCATTTACTTCTTTTGCAAGTCGCCTGAAATCTGTGCCCTCTCATTCTCGATCTTTTTATAAGTGGGAACAGTTTCTCCCTATCTACTCTGTCTAGCATGATTTTGGACATCGCTATCAAAACTCCCCTTAACTTTCTTCTCTCCAAAGAGAACAGTAACAACCTCTCCAATCTGCCCCTGGAACCATTCTTGTCAAGCTCTCCTGCACTCTCTCCAATGCATTCACATCCTTCCTATAGTGTGGCTCCCAGAACTGTACACAATGTTCTAGCTGAGGTCTAACTAGTGTCTTGCATAAATTCAGCATTCCATCTTGCTCTTGTACTCTATGCCCCTATTAATAAAGCCCCAAATACTATATGCTTTATTAACTGCTCACTCCACCTGTCCTGCCACCTTCAATGATCTATGCCCATATACATCCAGCTGCCTCTGCTCCTGAACTCTCCTTAAGAATTTTATCCCTTATTTTATATTTTCTCTCCATGTTCTTCCTACCAAAATGCATCACCTCACACATCACTGCATTAAACGTCAACTGCCACTTAGCTGCTCACTCCAGCAACTGTTTAAGTTCTTTTGAAGCTCCACAATGTCCTTTACATATCCTCTTCCATGAACCAGATGTTTTTTTTTACAACAGACCATTAATTGCTTGATCACCATGATTGAGAGTGACATCTTAGTCTAGATTTATTCACAAACTGAATTTCTATATTTCCCCCAGAATGGTGGGATTTGAACTCATGTCTCCTGTGCATTTGGATTACTAATCCAGTAACGTTACCATTGTGCCACTGCCCTCCCACAAGAGACGGAGTTGATGACCCAAAATGGCCCTTCCTTGTTTTTAACTTGAAATCGAGGTCACCGCCAATCTAACAAAGTGGCTTCAGGGAAAGGATGCAAGGCCTATAGAGGAAAGAATGAACTCACGTTTACTTCGTTCATTTTAACTTCTCCAAACACGGCTTTGCAACCAATAACCGAACTTCCTGTTGCCGCTGTGAGGTAGGGAAACACGGCAGCCAAGTTAGGCACGGCAAGATCCCACGAGAAGCAACCAGCTTCGTAGGTTGAGGTTCATCGGGAATGCCACCTGCTCCTCTTCAAAATGCGGGGGTCTTACGTCCACCTACACAGGGAAGGTGATGGTCTAATGGTATTATCGCGAGACTATTAATCCAGAAACTCAGCTAATGTTCTGGGGACCCGGGTTTGAATCCCACCACGGTAGATGGTGGAATTTGAATTCAATAAAAAAAATCTGGAATTAAGAATCTACTGATGACCATGAAACTATTGTCGATTGTTGAAAAAACCCATCTGGTTCACTAATGTCCTTGAGGGAAGGAAATCAGCCATCCTTACCTGGTCTGGCCTACATGTGACTCTAGAACCACAGCAATGTGGTTGACTCTTAACTGAAATGGCCTGGCAAGACCCTCAGTTTCAAGAGCAATTAGCGATGGGCAATACACGCTGGCCAGCCAGCGACGCCCCAAGCCCCATGAATGAATTATATAAAACAAGAACACTTGGTGCAACATCTGTTTTTGTCGAGGAAAGGGTGGCTGATTTTCACCTCCACTACCTGGAACCATGGTGCCTACCTGCCTCACTACCTGGTGCTGAGGCTGAGGGTGGTTTGCCCAGTGTAGAACTCTCCCACCTTAATCCACTGATTTCATAGGACTGGAAGCCAATACGCTGGGTGCAAGGCCCAGTCAGCTCAACATCAAGATGGTGAGGGGAATACTCTCCGCCATGAGGCAGCACAGTGGCACAGTGGTTAGCACTGCTGCCTCACAGTGTCAGGGACCCAGGTTCAATTCCGGCTTCAGGTGACAGTGTGGCATTTGCACGTTCTCCCCGTGTCTATGTGGGGTTCCCTCCGCTCCTCTGCTCCCACACTCCAAAGATGTGCTGGTTAGGTGGATTGGCCATACTAAATTGCCCCTTAATGTCAGGAGGATTAGCAGGGTAAATATGCGTGGTTATGGGGATAGGGCCTGGGTGGGATTGTTGTCGGTGCAGGCTCGATGGGTCGAATGGCCTCCTTCTGCATTTGGGGATTCTATAAATTTAATATGAGGTGGAGATGCCAGCGTTGGACTGGGGTGGGCACAGTTAGAAGTCTCACAACACCAGGTTAAATTGCAATTATCTTGCTGTTATGGCTTTGCCTATATATGGCATGTTAGTAAATTAACCTCCACTCACTTGATGAAAGAGCAGTGCTCGTGATTCCAAATAAACCTGTTGGACTTTAGCCTGGTATTGTGAGACTTCTTACTGTGATTTACTAGTGAGGGCATCTAACTGTATGGGTTTTCTGAAGATTCAGACTTTATTTGGAGCAGCTGCTTGAATGTACAGTGTTGTAATAAGATGCTGTTCTTTCAGAAAGTTCACTTTCATCACTGCCTGTGTTTACTTTAATGTTTACTGCTTTATTAATAAGGATGAACTAGCTGGCTGATTCAAAGCTCCCTCTTCCGTGCCTTGCTGCAGACACAGAAAAGAAACATTAAAAGTGCAAGAGAGAGAGAGAGGGAGATGCAGAGTGACAGATGTTGCAATTATGCAGTGCTCCAGGAGTGCCCCATTTACCAAATTAATTGTCACAACGCGAACCCGCCTGGGATTAATGAATTGCTTCATCCAGAGGAACAAAAATCCATTGAACATGTTTCTGTCATCCAACAGATATTATTTCCTTTGCTTGGCATCGATATTACAAAGCGAATTTCCAAACTGTTGGCCAAAGAGTTGCATTCATTCAGGAAGTTTAGGGCGGCACAGTGGTTAGCACTGCTGCCTCCCAGCGCCACGGACCCAGGTTTAATTCCCGGCTCGGGCCACTGTCTGTGTGGAGTTTGCACGTTCTCCCCGTGTCTGCGTGGGTTTCCTCCAGGTGCTCTGGTTTCCTCCCACAGTCCAAAAGTCGTGCTGGTTAGGGTGCATTGGCCGTGCTAAATTTTCCCTCAGTGTACCCGAACAGGCACTGGAGTGTGGCGACTGGGGGAATTTCACAGTAACTTCATTGCAGTGTTAACGTAAGCCTACTGGTGACACTAATAAATAAACTTAAACTTAAGTTTATCATGCCCCTCGCATGTGTGACAAAATTACTTTAAAGTATGCGAGAAGAGAGGAACATTTGCATTTATAACGGGATTTTCATGCGCTCAAGTTGTTCCAAAGCTCTTTACCATCATTAGCGCGTATTATTAAAGTGTAATCACTGCTGTAGTGTCAAAAACCTCAGCGGCCAATCTGTACACAACAAGCTCCCACAAACAGCAATGTGATCAGGCCCAGGTAACCTGTCTCAGTGATGGCTGAAGGAGAAATAGAAAGGCATGGAGAGACAGTCGGAAAAATATGGAGAGACAATGTAAAATGTGGGCTAAAAGTATTAAGGGGGTGCAGGAGCAGGGGGTCCTGGGTGTATGATGGAGCTGTATAAAACACCCACTCAGCCACAGCTAGAATACTGTGTGCAGTGCTGGTCACCACATTACAAGGGGGAAGTGATTGCACTGGAAAGGGTACAGTTATGAGGGACACTGATAGGGTAGATAGAGAGAAACTTTTCCTCTTCATAGAGAGGTCAATAGCCACAGGGCGTAGATTTAAGGTAAGAGGCAGGAGATTTTGAGGGGATTTGAGGAAAAATGTTTTCACCCAGAGGGTGGTGGGAATCTGGAACTCACTGCCTGAAGGGATGGTGGAGATAGGTGAACCCTCACAGTATTTAAGAAGCATTTGGGTGGCACTTGGAACACCATAGCATACAAGGCTATGGACCAAGTGCTGGAATGGGATTAGGATAGGTGCTTGATGGGCAGCACATTCATGATGGGCCGAAAGGCTTTCTCCTGTGCTGTAAAACTCTCTGGGCCCCCACCCTGCCTGCTACAATTCTTGTGGCACGCAGAACAGGAAAATTCAGCCCTATAACTGGATAATAAAGCATAAAGTATCCTGGGCTTTATTAATAGCGGCATAGAGTACGAGCACAGGGAGGTTTTGCAGAACTCCCACAAATCAATAGTTAGACTGCAGCTGGAATGTTATGTACAGTTCTGGGTGCTACACTCTCGGAAGGATGTGAACACATAGGGGAGAGTGCAGGAAGTGTTTACAAGAATGGTTCCCGGAATGAGAAACTTCAGTTATGAGGATAGATTGGAGAGGCTGGGGTTGTTCTCCTTGGAGAGAAAGTGGCTAACAGAAGATTTGATAGAAATATTCAAACTCACGAAGGGGCTACACAGAGTAGATAGGGATAAACACAGAAACATGGAAGATAGGAGCAGGAGGAGGCCATTCGGCCCTTCGAGCCTGCTCCGCCATTCATCACGATCATGGCTGATCATCCAACTCAATAGCCTTTCTCCCCATAATGTTTGATCCCATTTGCCCCAAGTGCTATATCCAGCCGCCTCTTGAATACATTCAATGTTTTGGCATCAACTACTTCCTGTGGTAATGAATTCCCACAGGCTCACCACTCTTTGGATGAAGAAATGTCTCCTCATCTCCATCCTAAATGGTCTACCCCGAATCCTCAGACTGTGACACCTGGTTCTGGACTCCCCCACCATTGGGAATATCCTCCCTGCATCTACCCTGTCCAGTCCTGTTAGAATTTTATAAGTCTCTATGAGATCCCCCCTCATTCATCTGAACTCCAGCAAAAACAATCCTAACCTAGTCAATCTCTCCTCATACATCAGTCCCGCCATCCCTGGAATCAGCCTGGTAAACCTTCGCTGCACTCCCTCGAGAGCATGGACATCCTCCATGATCATCCTCAACACCGGTGCCCCACAAGGCTGTGTTCTCAGCCCCCTACTATACTCCTTATACACCTATGACTGTGTGGCCAAATTCCCCTCCAACTCGATTTTCAAGTTTGTGGACGACACCACCATAGTGGGTCGGATCTCAAACAATGACGAGACACAGTACAGGAATGAGATAAAGAATCTGGTGAACTGGTGCGGCAACAATAATCTCTCCCTCAATGAAGGAGATTGTCATCGACTTCAGGAAGCGTAGTGGAGAACATGCCCCATCTACATCAACAGGGATTAAGTAGAAATGGTCGAGAGCTTCAAGTTTTTAGGTGTCCAGATCACCAACAACCTGTCCTGGTCCCCAATGCCGACACTACAGTTAAGAAAGCCCACCAATGCCTCTACTTTCTCAGAAGACTAAGGAAATTTGGCATGTCAGCTACAGCTCTCACCAACTTTCACAGATGCAACAGAGAAAGCATTCTTTCTAGTTGTATCACAGCTTGTTATGGCTCCTACTGGACTTGATGGATTGAGTTATAAGGAGAGGCTGAATAGACTGGGACTTTTTTCTCTGGAGCGTAGGAGGCTGAGGGGTGACCTTATAGAGGTCTATAAAATAATGAGGGGCATGGACAAGGTAGATAGTCAATATCTTTTCCCAAAGTAGGGGAGTCTAAAACTAGAGGGCATAGGTTTAAGGTGAGAGGGGAGAGATGCAAAAGTGTCCAGAGGGGCAATTTTTTCACACAGAGGGTGGTGAGTGTCTGGAACAAGCTGCCAGAGGTAGTAGTAGAGGCGGGTACAATTTTATCTTTTAAAAAGCATTGAGACAGTTACATGGGCATGATGGGTATAGAGGGATATGGGCCAAATGCGGGCAATTGGGATTAGCTTAGGGTTTTTTTAAAAAAAGGGCAGCATGGACAAGTTGGGCCGAAGGGCCTGTTTCCATGCTGTAAACCTCTATGACTCTATGACTCTATGACTTTACTCTGCCCAAGACTGCAAGGACTACAAAAGGCCATGAATGTAACCCAATCCATCATGCAAACCAGCCTCCCATCCATTGACTCTGGCTACACTTCCCACTGCCTTGGCAAAGTAGCCAGCATAATTAAGGACCCCACGCACCCCGGACATTCTCTCTTCCACCTTCTTCCGTCGGGAAAAAGATACAAATGTCTGAGGTCACGTACCAACCGACTCAAGAAAAGCTTCTTCCCTGCTGCCATCAAACTTTTGAATGGACTTACCTTGCATTAAGTTGATCTTTCTCTACACCCTAGCTATGACTGTAACGCTACATTCTGCACTCTCTTGTTTCCTTCTCTATGAGCGGTATGCTTTGTTTGCATAGCGCGCAAGGAACAATACTTTTCACTGTGTGTTAATACATGTGACAATAATAAATCAAACCAAATCAAATCAAATCGAACCAAAATCCTTTCTCAGAAAAGGAGACCAAAACTTCACACACTGTATCCTCAGACTGTGACCCCTGCTTCTGGACACCTCCACCATCGGGAACATCCTCCCTGCATCTACCCTGTCTAGTCTGTTCGAATTTTATAAGTCTCTATGAGATTCCCCCCTCATTTGTCTGAACTCCAGCAAAAACAATCTTAACCAAGTCAATCTCTCCTCATACATCAGTCCCGTCATAACCAGAATCAGCCTGATAAACCTTCGCTGCACTCCCTCGAGAGCAAGAACATCCTTCCTCAGAAAAGGAGACCAAAACTGCATACAAATACTCTAGCTGTGGCCTCCCCAAAGCCATGTATAGATGCAACAACACATCCCTGCTCCTGTACTCGAAACCTCTCGCAATGAAGGCCAACATGCCATTAGCTTTCTTTACCACCTGCTGCACCTGCATGCTTACTGTTCCCACTTGCAAAAGGATCAAGAACGAGAAGGCACATCAAGTGAACATGGGTTAATATTGAAGGAGCATTGGGTTGCAATAATTGGCAATCGGGGCGAACAACAAATTAGGTTTATTGATAAAACAGAGCTGCTGTTGCATGTTGCTCTTTCATGCCTGCTCCCTGGGGGCGCTCCCACACTCCCAACACCTGACCCCATGTCATCATATTCACTTGAACAGCCGATTTCCAAGTATGGAGGAAATGTTGAGGATTTTTGGAATCTGCTTTTGCTGGATTCCAGCTAGCACTGAGGGAAATGTCTCATTAGCCTAGTTTGGACTCAAACCCATCACCTATGGTCAAAGAAGACAAATTGTTCTAAACCCATCCAAATATCAATCAGGTAATTATCTCCAAGCTTATTCCACTGCACCAGAGGAGGAGCATCGGAAACCTCATTCGTCCATTTCTAGTGGAGAATATTTTTTATGTCATGTGATGTGAGTGCCACTGGCAAGGCCAACATGTGTGGCAGAACTTTTCCGAAAACCTTCCAGCATGTAATCAGGAATCGTCCATGCCGGTCTTCTGGGAGAGCTTGGCGTGGCAATTTTCCCACACTGGCAGTTTTTTGCCAACTGGGAGCTTTGTGCTGATGGGGGTAGGGGCCGTCTAGGTGCGCCGGTGAAACTGGCTTCAGATCATTCAGGCATCATTGCACAGGGCGCCCCCATCTCCGACGGAACCAAGAGACCTCCTCCCACCCCACACCCCCATCATCAGCGGCATTATCGCCCCTCCCATTTTCCCCCACCACCCACCCCCCGGCCCCCAACACTAACATGGGTTGCCAACATCGGGGCACCAGGTCCCTCCCGATGAGAACCCTGGAGGAACCTCGACATGCCCCCTCCATCTGTTACACCCCCCTTCATGACCCACCCAGCATGACCCCACATGCACAGCCACCCACCCCTTGTCACCCAACCCCTTGCAGAGCTCCCCCACTGCATGAGCCCCCTGTTATTGTGCATATCCACCGCCATAGCTCCACCCCAACTCAGGGCCCACCCCCACTTAGGCCCCAAACCTTCGGCACCGCCCTGGCACATTTATAGAACATTTATAGACATTTATAGAACACAACCAGCAGTACAAGGCATTGGTGAGGCCTCACCTGGAGCGTTTTGCGGAGTTTTGGTGCCCTTATTTGAGGAAGGATGTGATTGAGATGTAACAACATGAGGCTGGCCTCATGGAGTATGAGCTCCCCGATTGAAGCGATAATTGCCTGCCCAATCAGAGAGTCTCACTTGTGTATATATTGCGGAACGTCAAGGCTACTGACACTCCGGATTCTGACTTTGTATCTGAAGCATTGAACTTGTAAATAAACAGAATCTGGGAAAGGTTCACCAGTGTCTGAGAAGTTATTCCGAGAGGCATTTCAGGGGAAGTTCACTTGATTGATTCCAGCGATGAGGGATTTGTCTTATGAAGAGAGATTAAGCAATTCAGGCCTGAACTCTCTCAAGTTTAGAAGAATGAGAAGAGGGTGGCACAGTGGCACAGTAGTTAGCACTTCTGCCTCACAGCGCCAGGGACCCGGGTTTGATTCTCGGCTTGGGTCACTGTCTGGGCGGAATCTGCACCTTCTCCCCGTGTCTGCTGGGTTTCCTCCGGGTGCTCCGGGTTCCTCCCACAGTCCTAAAGACAAGCTGGTTAGGTGGATTGGCCATACTAAATTGTCCCTTAGTGTCGGGGGACTAGCTAGGGTAAATGAATGAGGTTATGGGGATAGGACCTGGGTGGGATTGTGGTTGGTGCAGACTCGATGGGCCGAATGGCCTCCTTCTGCACTGTAGGATTCCATGATAGCTATGATATCTACGATCTAATTGAGGTGTATAAGACGGGGATTGACTGGGTAGATGTAGAGAGGATGTATCTTCTTGTCAGGCAATCTAGAACAAGAGGTCATAGTTTTAGGATAAGGGGTAACAGATTTAAAACAGAGATAAGGAAAAATTACTTCTCTCAAAGTGTTGTAAATCTGTGGAATTCACTCCCCCAGAGAGCAGATGCTGAGCCATCAAGTAGGTTTAAGGAGGAGATAGACAGATTTTTAATTCGTAACAGGTTGAAGGATTATGGAGAAAGGGTAGGAAAATGGAGTTGAGGCTTAGATGAGATCAGCTATGGTCGTATTGATCAAGTTCAATGGGCTGAATAGCCTAGTCCTGCTCCTTTTTCTTATGTTCTTATGTGGTGTTGATACACCCACAGTGCATTTTCTTCCTTTCCTGTTGTGGTTTGATACAACTCAGTGGCTTGCCACATCATTTGATGGAATCATGTGTCGACCAGATTGAGTAAGGATGGCTGATTTCCTCCCCTGTAGGTCACTAATGAACCAATCTGAGAATCCAACAGTTTCAGGATCATTGTTAATAAAACTAGCATCTTATTCCAGAGATGACCTTTCAGGATGGCGAGCAGTTGGCGCCTGTCATCCTGAGAATAGTAAGAAGTCTCACAACACCAGGTTAAAGTCCAACAGGTTTATTTGGTAGCAAATACCATAAGCTTTCGGAGCGTGCTGCTCCTTCGTCAGATGGAGTGGTTGATAACCACTCCATCTGACGAAGGAGCAGCACGCTCCGAAAGCTTATGGTATTTGCTACCAAATAAACCTGTTGGACTTTAACCTGGTGTTGTGAGACTTCTTACTGTGCTTACCCCAGTCCAACACCGGCATCTCCACATCCTGAGAATTGGCAGGGCAGCGATGGCTGAATGGTATTGCCGCTAGACTATTAATCCAGAAACCCAGCTAATGTTCCGGGGACCCGGGTTCGAATCCCACCAAGGAATTTGAATTCAATAAAAAATAAGTCTGGAATTAAGAATCTGCTGATGACCATGAAACCATTGTCGATTGTCGGAAAAACCCATCTGGTTCACTAATGTCCTTTAGGGAAGGAAATCTGCCGTCCTTACCTGGTCTGGCCTTCACGTGACTCCAGAGCCACAGCAATGTGGTTGACTCTCAACTGCCCTCTGAAATAGCCTAGAAAGCCTCTCAGTTCAAAGGGAACTAGGGATGGGCAATAAATACTGGCCAGCCAGTCCCATAAATGAACTAAAAAAACACATCACATTTCCTCACATTAATGTCAAATAGCAATTTGTTGGGCTCCAGTCTAACTTCATAATATACCTTGGGGATTCTCTTCTCATGCCGTAACACTCATATGAATAGTCATTAGGAAGGAAAGCCAAGAGTCGCGTGTATTACAATATCTGGTGACTAGAAAGAATCAATTATATCGCTGTTACTGGTTTGAAATCTTATCTGAAGTAAGTGCCAGTGAAAGGTACCATTGTGAGAAGATGTGAGTCCAAAACATTGAAGGTACATATTGACAATGGAGAACTGCAATTTTGACTCTTATGTTTTTTTCATTCGTGGGACATGGGCGTCGCTGGTTGGCCAACATTTATTGCCAATCCCTAGTTACCCGAGGGCAGTTGAGAGTCAACCGCATTGCTGTGGCTCTGGATTCACATGTAGGCCAGGCCGGGTAAGGATGGCAGATTTCCTTCCCGAAAGGACATTAGTGAACCAGATGGGTTTTTCCAACAATCAACAATGGTTTCATGGTCATCAGTAAATTCTTAATTCCAGATATTTTTAATTGAATTCATATTCCACCATTTGCCGCGGCCCCAGAACATTGGTTGAGTTTCTGGATTAATAGTCGAGAGATAATGCCGCAAGGCCATCGCTCCCCTTGTGCAGTCTGCGAAGATTCCCACTCTCTAAAATCAGTGCTAGTTCAATATTTGGGCAAATAGCTATTTTTTATGCAAGTACCCAAAGGAAGAAATGGATCATTTCAGCATGGAGGGAGGCTATTCGCCCATCGGCCCATCTTCCCTTTGCCAGCTCTGTAAATCAACTATCAAATGAGCCCCGTTCCTCATATTGTGGCATCTCCCAGTTCTGGGGAAAGTTCATTGATACAAAACATGAATTCTGTTTCTCTCTCCCCCAATGATCTGCTATGTGTTACTGCAAAGCACAGCAGCAAAAAGCATTTCCTGCTTTTTATTTCAGACTTCCAGGAATCGCTTTTGTCCGTTTTTAGCATTCCTACCTATAGCCTCCAGAGAAATATGCTTCATTGTGATATAGAAACATAGAAACAGAAAATAGGTGCGCATTCTCTTGTTTCCTTCTCTATGAACAGTATGCTTGGTCTGTATAGTGTGCAAGAAGCAATACTTTTCACTATATGTTAATACATGTGACAATAATAAATCAAATCAAATCAAATCATATCAAGGAGTAGGCCATTCGGCCCTTCGAGCCTGCACCACCATTCAATATGATTCTGGCAGATCATGCACTCTCAGTATCCCACTCCCGCTTTCTCTCCATACCCCTTGATCCCTTTAGCTGCAAGGGCCACGTCCAGCTCCCTCTTGAACATATCTCACGAACTGGCCCCAACAGTTTTCTGAGGTAGAGAATCCCACAGGTTCACAACTCTGAGTGAAGAAGTTCTTCCTCATCTCAGTCCTGAATGGCTTACCCCTTAGACTGAGACCAATAGTTCTACACTTCCCGAACATCGGGAAGAAAGAACAAAGAAATTTACAGCTCAGCAACAGGCCCTTCGGCCCTCCAAGCCTGCACCAATCTTGCTGCCCATCTGAACTAAAAAAACCCTATCCTTCCGGGGACCCTCTATCCCTCTTATCCCTCCATTCCCATCCTATTCATGTATCTGTCAAGACATCTCTTAAAAGTCACTATTGTATCCGCTTCCACTACCTCCCCCGGCAGCGATTTCCAGGCACCCACCACACTCTGTGTAAAAAATCAGCCTTGTACATCTCCTTTAAATCTTGTCCCTCGCACCTTAAACCTGAGCCCCCTAGAAATTGACTTTTCCACTCTGGGAAAAAGCTTCTGACTATCCACTCTGTCCATGCCCCTCATAATCTTAGAATCATAGTATCCTTACAATGCAGAAAGAGGCCATTTGGCCCATCGGGTCTGCACCGACCACAATCCCACTAAGGCCATATCCCCGTAACCCCACATATTTACCCTGCTAGTCCCCCTGACACTAAAAGGCAATTTAGCATGGCCTATCAACTTAACCCACACATGTTTGGAGTGTGGGAGGAAACTGGAGCACCCGGAGGAAATCCTCACAGACACAGGGAGAACATGCAAACTCCACACAGACAGTCACCCGAGGCTGGAATTGAACCGGGGTCCCTGGCGCTGTGAGGCAGCAGTGCTAACCATTGGGCCATCGTGCCGCCCTAGACTTCAGCAAGTCGCTCTTCGACCTCTGTCATTCCAGTGAGAACAAACAAAGTTTCTCCAACTTCTCCTCACAGCGAATGCCCTCCGTAAGATTCTTCCCGCATCTAGCCTGTCCAGTCGCATCAGGATTTTATATGTTTCTATAAGATCCCTCTCCTTCTGAATTCCAGCAAGTACAGGCCCAATCGATTCAGTCTTTCTCCATATGTCAGTCCTGTCATTCTGGGAATTAGTCTGGTGAATGAGATGAGAACAGATGGACAGTGCTTTAGAAATGCAACATATTTTTTGCGCCGTACTGTTGATTTAAACGTTATACTGTCTTGCAATGTGAGGTTTCAGTACCAACGCTGTTACAGTATAAATTTCACCGTAACAAATGGATAGTGAATAACTCGAAAGCTTCCAGCTGGGAATCAATCTGCTCCTGGCTAATTGGCTAAATTAGTGAGCTTTGAGACTGTACCAAAACAAAAATAATTCATTTCAGTTCAATATTACATTACATAGAATTATATATCACATCGCACAGAACAGAACTACCAGAGCAAGAGATGCCAATTTAACCCCACCAGCCTAACACAGCACAGAAACAGGCCATTCGGCTTGACTGGACTTTGCCACGGCTTACGGTCCACACAATCATCCTCCCACCTCCCAAAAAGGTTGTATTTATACGACACCCATCTCATCGAGTCATAGAGTCATAGGGCGGAATTATATCGGCACGTCCGCCCGAGGTTTGTACGATCCTGCCCAAGGCCAACGGAGAATGCTGTTCTCCGAGCCTCACCCGCCTCCGGAATCGGGGCGGACATGCTGGTAAAATTCTGGCCATAAGTCATAGAGGTTTACAACATGGAAACAGGCCCTTCGGTCCAGCTTGTCCATGCTGCCCTCTTTTTAACCACTAAGCTAGTCCCAGTTGCCCGTTTGGCCCATATCCCTCTATACCCATCTTACCCACATAACTGTCCAAATGCTTTTTAAAAGACAGAATTGTACCAATTGCCCTTGTTTGGCCCATCTCCCTCTATACCAATCATACAGTCTAAATGCTTTTTAAAAGACAAAATTGTACCAGCCTCTAGAACCATAGAACCATAGAAAATTACAGCTCAGAAACAGGCCTTTTGGCCCTTCTTGTCTGTGCCAAACCATTTTTTGCCAAGTCCCACTGACCTGCACTTGGACCATATCCCTCCACACCCCTCTCATCCATGAACCCGTCCAAGTTTTTCTTAGATGTTAAAAGTGACCCCGCATTTACCACTTTATTCAGCAGCTCATTCCACACTCCCACCATTCTCTGCGTGAAGAAGCCCCCCCTAATATTCCCTTTAAACTTTTCTCCTTTCACCCTTAACCCATGCCCTCTGGTTTTTTTCTCCCCTAGCCTCAGCGGAAAAAGCCTGCTTGCATTCACTCTATCTATACCCATCAAAATCTTATACACCTCTATCAAATCTCCCCTCAATCTTCTACGCTCCAGGGAATAAAGTCCCAACCTATTCAATCTCTCTCTGTAACTCAGCTTCTCAAGTCCCGGCAACATCCTTGTGAACCTTCTCTGCACTCTTTCAACTTTATTTACATCCTTCCTATAACTAGGTGACCAAAACTGTACACAATACTCCAAATTCAGCCTCACCAATGCCTTATATAACATAGAACATAGAACAGTACAGCACAGAACAGGCCCTTCGGCCCACGATGTTGTGCCGACCTTCATCTGAAACCAAGATCAAGCTATCCCACTCCCTACCATCCTGGTGTGCTCCATGTGCCTATCCAATAACCGCTTAAATGTTCCTAAAGTGTCTGACTCCACTATCACTGCAGGCAGTCCATTCCACACCCCAACCACTCTCTTACCATAACACTCCAACTTTTATACTCGATACTCCGATTTATAAAGGCCAATGTACCAAAGGCACTCTTTACGACCCTATCCACCTGTGACATCACTTTTAGGGAATTCTGTACCTGTATTCCCAGATCCCTCTGTTCCTCTACTACTCTCTACTACTACCTCTGGCAGCTTGTTCCAGACACTCCCCAACCTCTGTGTGAAAAAATGCCCCTCTGGATCCTTTTGTATCTCTCCCCTCTCACCTTAAACCTTTGCCCTCTAGTTTTAGACCTTTGGGAAAAGATGTTGACTATCCAGCTGATCTATGCCCCTCATTATTTTATAGACTTCTATAAGATTTTTACAACCAATGAGTACTTTTTGAATTGGTGACAGCAGTATTGGGGTGGGTGCTACACTCTCAGGCAATGGTAGACGACTCAATACATCTGCATTTGCTATCTGCGTTCCAGACTGGTGTTGCAATGTATACTGGTATGCAGATAAGATTCATGCTCCAAGCACGAGTAATCGGGAGACTCAGGATAATGCTCTGCAGACCCGGGTTCGAATTCCACCATGGCAAATTTGAATTCAATAAAAAAATCTGGAATTAAAAAGTCTAACGATGACCATGAAACCATTGTCGAAAAAACCCATCTGGTTCAATAATGTCCTTTAGGGAAGGAAATCTGCCGTCCTTACCCGGTCTGGCCTACATGTGGCTCCAGATCCACAGCAATGTGGTTGACTCTTAAATGCCCAAGGGATGGGCAATAAATGCTGGCCCATTCAGCGACACCCACATCCCATGATCAAATAAAATAAATGCGAATCCTTGCTAATGCGAATGGCGAAATATCCTTGTCTTCCTTAAGAAGACCCAAAAGTGGTCTATGGTCTGTTACAATGATAAAATGCCATCCATACACATGCTGGTGGAACTTCTTTGCTCCATACATGATAACCAAACCTTCTTTCTTGGTCTCTGAAAGGGTTCTGGAGCCATATCCTACAGGTATTGTCGACCCATCATCCACTATATGAGATGAAACGGCACCACACCATAAGGAGTGAGTCACAAGTTAATTCAATTCTCTAGAAGGGTCGAAGTGTACCAATAGACAAGACAGATTTATTTACTGCTTTACCTTGTTAAAAGCTTCTCTCTCAGGCGTCCTCCAAACCAAACGCTGGTGCTCCTTTGGTACACTATGACTATGATTGTCAGTGATTTCACGAAACACAGGTGCACTGCTGCTGTTCACAGCTGTTTGGGTGGCACGGTGGCACAGTGGTTAGCACTGCTCCCTCATGGGGCCAGGGACCTGGGTTCGATTCCGGCCAGGGATCACTGTCTGTGCAGAGTCTGCACGTTCTCCCCTTGTCTGCATAGAGTTTCCTCCGGGTGCTCCGGTTTCCTCCCACACTCCAAAGATGTGCGGGTTAGGTTGATTGGCCATGCTAAATTGATCCTAGTGTCAGGGGGATTAGCAGGGTAAATGCGTGGGGTTACAGGAATAGGGCCTGGGTGGGATGTGGTCAGCACAGACTCGTTGGCCGAATGGCCTCCTTCTGTACTGTAAGGATTCTATAATTCAATGTCCCTCTCTCTTCAAATGCCCAGTGATCAAAATCTGGTCATAGCAAGTGGATCTTAGTTGCCTGGCTCACATGATTCGATTGGATCTCAGCAAATTCTTTTCATAGCCAGTGTCTCAAGGTCCAAGTGCTTATGTCTAATGTTTTGTCTCCATCCAGTTGAGTATCTGAGCGGTGCAGAGGGAGGACAATTCAGAGGAGTCGTGTAACGAGTTACTCTGGGTGGAGCTTAGAAACAGGAAAGGCGCAGTCACTATGTTGGGGGTGTACTACAGGCCCCCCAACAGCCCAAGGGAAGTGGAAGAATGGATATGTCAGGAGATACTGGATAGGTGCAGGAAATATAGGGTTGTTGTAGTGGGAGACTTCAATTTCCCTGGTATAGACTGGAAATCGCTGAGGGCAGGGACTCTGGATGGGGAGGAATTTGTAAAATGTGTACAGGAGGGTTCGTTGGAACAATATGTAGACAGCCCGACTAGAGAGGGGGCTATACTGGACCTGGTACTGGGGAATGAGCCCAGTCAGGTCTTCAAAGTTTTGGTTGGGGAACATGTGGCAAATAGTGACCACAATTCTGTTAGCTTTAGGATAGTGATGGAAAAGGATGAGTGGTGTCCCAAGGGTAAGGTGTTGGATTGGGGGAAGGCTAACTTTATTGGGATCAGGCAGAAATTGGCAGCTCTTGATTGGGAGAGGCTGTTTGAGGGTAAATCCACATCTGGTATGTGGCAGTCTTTTAAGGAACGGTTGTTAGGGCTACAGGACAAGCATGTGCCTGTAAAAAAGAAGGATAGGAAGGGTAGGATTAGAGAACCGTGGATAACCAGGGAAATTGAGGGACTGGTCAAAAAGAAAAGAGAGGCGTATGTTAGGTCCAAGCAGCTAAAAACGGAGGGAGCTCTGGAGGAGTACAATGAAAGTAGGAAAGTACTCAAACGGGGAATTAGAAGAGCAAAAAGGGGACACGAAATGTTCTTGGCAGACAGGATTAAGGAGAATCCCAAGGCATTTTATTCATACGTTAGGAACAAAAGGGTTGTTAGGGAAAAAAATCGGACCTCTCAGGGACAAAAGTGGGGACTTATGCTTGGAGCCCAAAGAAGTAGGGGAGATCCTAAATGAATGCTTTGCGTCGGTATTCACAAAGGAGAGGGATGTGTTGACTGGGAGTGTCTCTGAGGGGAGTGTTGAACCGTTGGAGAAAATCTCCATTACAAAGGGGGAAGTGTTAGGTTTGTTAGAGAATATAAAGACTGACAAATCCCCAGGGCCTGATGGAATCTATCCAAGGCTGCTCAGGGAGACGAGAGGTGAAATCGTTGGGCCTCTGACGCAAATCTTTGTCTCGTCACTGGACACAGGTGAGGTCCCAGAGGATTGGAGGATAGCCAATGTGGTCCCGTTATTTAAGAAGGGTAGGAAGGATAACCCGGGTAATTATAGGCCGGTGAGCTTGACGTCCGTGGTGGGGAAGTTGTTGGAGAAGATTCTTAGAGATAGGATGTATGCGCATTTAGAAAGGAATAAACTCATTAACGATAGTCAGCATGGTTTTGTGAGAGGGAGGTCATGCCTCACTAACCTGGTGGTGTTTTTTGAAGAAGTGACCAAAATGGTTGACGAAGGAAGGGCCGTGGATGTTGTCTATATGGACTTTAGTAAAGCGTTTGACAAAGTCCCTCATGGTAGGCTAGTGATAAAGGTTGGATCTCATGGGATAAAGGGGGAGGTGGCTACATGGGTGGAGACCTGGCTTGGTCATAGAAGACAGAGGGTGGTAGTGGAAGGGTCTTTTTCCGGCTGGAGGCCTGTGACTAGTGGTGTACCGCAGGGCTCTGTATTGGGACCTCTGCTGTTTGTGATTTATATAAATGATCTGGAAGAAGGAGTAACTGGGGTGATCAGTAAGTTTGCGGACGACACAAAACTGGCAGGACTTGCAGATAGTGAGGAACATTGTCAGAGGCTACAGAAGGATATAGATAGGCTGGAAATTTGGGCAAGGAAATGGCAGATGGAGTTCAATCCTGATAAATGCGAAGTGATGCATTTTGGTGGGAATAATGTAGGGAGGAGCTACACGATAAATGGAAGAACCATAAAGGGTGTAGAGACGCAGAGGGACCTGGGTGTGCAAGTCCACAGATCTTTGAAGGTGACGTCACAGGTGGAGAAGGTGGTGAAGAAGGCATATGGCATGCTTGCCTTAATAGGACGGGGCATAGAGTATAAGAGTTGGGGTCTGATGTTGCAGATGTATAGAACGTTGGTTCGGCCGCATTTGGAATACTGCGTCCAGTTCTGGTCGCCACACTACCAGAAGGACGTGGAGGCTTTGGAGAGAGTACAGAGGAGGTTTACCAGGATGTTGCCTGGTATGGAGGAGCTTGGTTATGAGGAGAGATTGGGGAAACTGGGGTTGTTCTCCTTGGAAAGACGGAGGATGAGGGGAGACTTAATAGAGGTGTATAAAATTATGAAAGGCATAGATAGGGTGAACGGTGGGAAGCTTTTCCCCGGGTCGGTGGTGACGTTCACGAGGGGTCATAGGTTCAAGGTGAAGGGGGGGAGGTTTAACACAGATATCAGAAGGACATATTTTACACAGAGGGTCGTGGGGGCCTGGAATGTGTTGCCGGGCAAGGTGGTGGAGGCGGACACACTGGGAACGTTTAAGACTTATCTAGACAGCTATATGAACGGAGTGGGAATGGAGGGATACAAAAGAGTGGTCTAGTTTGGACCAGGGAGCGGCGCGGGCTAATTGTTCCTTGTTTCTCGTTTCAAGGCTTCATTCTATGATCATCTTGCTGGTGCCAGTACAGAGCGAGACTGCGGATAGTTGGGAACCTGTCTCGGGGGCAGGGAATTCATATGGCGTTCGTGGAAGTGGAAATGACTAGGGTTGGGAAGCATTTTCCGATCAGGGCCAGTATGATCTCCTGGACTCGTTTCGATCGCCTCAGGGGGTCGGAGAGGAATTTCCCAGATTTTTTTTCCCCATATTGGCCCTGGGGTTTTTCACTCTGGGTTTTCGCCTCTCCCTGGAGATCACATGGTCTGGAATGGGGGGGTGGGGGTGAGTTAATAGGTTGTGATGAACAAAGCATCGTAGCTGTGAGGGACAGCTCGGTGGATAGGATATTGGTATGTAGATAGGCTGGAAAATTGGGCGGGTATCCTGGATTCAGGATTCAATCCTGGACCGGGGAGCGGCGCGGGCTTGGAGGGCCGAAGGGCCTGTTCCTGTGCTGTATTGTTCTTTGTTCTTTGTTCTTTGACTGTCTGGATTTGCTTGGAGGTGGTCCCATTCATAGCCCTTCAAGGCAATTGCTTCTGGAGATGCTTTGCAGACAGCTTGGCTCAATTTCAGTGGCTTTGGAACGGTGAAGGTGCAGTGATGCAAATATTTGGCCACCCATAACTGAGATTTCATTGGAAAGTAGCTTTCATCTTTTGAAAAAATTCAATGACTGGTTTCTAGCCAGTAAGCTCATCAAGTCATTTTGATAAAGCATGGCTTCATAACAATGTGTCGTTCTTAGCAATTAAGTCTCAGTATAAATGCTCTGATTTTTTACATGTAGTGGGTGGAATATTCTATTTTACTGGCACAGCAGATTCTCATTATTGCATAGAGACATAAATAGTTTTGGTTTGTGATAATGAATGTGTTCAGATAGAATTGGATCCATAGATGCCCATCATAGGTGCCCAAGTGCTGGAATGTTCAGAATCACAGAATCCCTACAGTAAAGAAGGAGGCCATCCAGCCCATCGAGCCTGCACAATCCCACCCAGGTCCTATCCCCCTAACCCCACGCATTTACACTGGTAGTCCCCCTTACACGAATGGGCAATTGAGCATGGCCAATCATGAAGAAGTGACCAAAATGGTTGACGAAGGAAGGGCCGTGGATGTTGTCTATATGGACTTTAGTAAAGCGTTTGACAAAGTCCCTCATGGTAGGCTGATGAAAAAGGTTGGATCTCATGGGATAAAGGGGGAGGTGGCTAGATGGGTGGAGAACTGGCTTGGTCATAGAAGACAGAGGGTGGTAGTGGAAGGGTCTTTTTCCGGCTGGAGGCCTGTGACTAGTGGCGTACCGCAGGGCTCTGTATTGGGACCTCTGCTGTTTGTGATTTATATAAATGATCTGGAAGAAGGAGTAACTGGGGTGATCAGTAAGTTTGCGGACGACACAAAACTGGCAGGACTTGCAGATAGTGAGGAACATTGTCAGAAGCTACAGAAGGATATAGATAGGCTGGAAATTTGGGCAAGAAAATGGCAGATGGAGTTCAATCCTGATAAATGCGAAGTGATGCATTTTGGTGGGAATAATGTAGGGAGGGGCTACACGATAAATGGAAGAACCATAAAGGGTGTAGAGACGCAGAGGGACCTGGGTGTGCAAGTCCACAGATCTTTGAAGGTGACGTCACAGGTGGAGAAGGTGGTGAAGAAGGCATATGGCATGCTTGCCTTAATAGGACGGGGCATAGAGTATAAGAGTTGGGGTCTGATGTTGCAGATGTATAGAACGTTGGTTCGGCCGCATTTGGAATACTGCGTCCAGTTCTGGTCGCCACACTACCAGAAGGACGTAGAGGCTTTGGAGAGAGTACAGAAGAGGTTTACCAGGATGTTGCCTGGTATGGAGGGGCTTGGTTATGAGGAGAGATTGGGGAAACTGGGGTTGTTCTCCTTGGAAAGACGGAGGATGAGGGGAGACTTAATAGAGGTGTATAAAATTATGAAGGGCATAGATAGGGTGAACGTTGGGAAGCTTTTCCCCGCGTCGGTGGTGACGTTCACGAGGGGTCATAGGTTCAAGGTGAAGGGGGGGAGGTTTAACACAGATATCAGAAGGACATATTTCACACAGAGGGTCGTGGGGGCCTGGAATGTGTTGCCGGGCAAGGTGGTGGAGGCGGACACACTGGGAACGTTTAAGACTTATCTAGACAGCTATATGAACGGAGTGGGAATGGAGGGATACAAAAGAGTGGTCTAGTTTGGACCAGGGAGCGGCGCGGGCTAATTGTTCCTTGTTTCTCGTTTCAAGGCTTCATTCTATGATCATCTTGCTGGTGCCAGTACAGAGCGAGACTGCGGATAGTTGGGAACCTGTCTCGGGGGCAGGGAATTCATATGGTGTTCGTGGAAGTGGAAATGACTAGGGTTGGGAAGCATTTTCCGATCAGGGCCATTGTGATCTCCTGGACTCGTTTCGATCGCCTCAGGGGGTCGGAGAGGAATTTCCCAGATTTTTTTTTCCCCATATTGGCCCTGGGGTTTTTCACTCTGGGTTTTCGCCTCTCCCTGGAGATCACATGGTCTGGAATGGGGGGGTGGGGGTGAGTTAATAGGTTGTAATGAACAAAGCATCGTAGCTGTGAGGGACAGCTCGGTGGATAGGATATTGGTATGTAGATAGGCTGGAAAATTGGGCGGGGATCCTGGATTCAGGATTCAATCCTGGACCGGGGAGCGGCGCGGGCTTGGAGGGCCGAAGGGCCTGTTCCTGTGCTGTATTGTTCTTTGTTCTTTGTTTGTTCTAATCAGCCTAACCCGTAAATCCTTGGAGTGTGGGAGGAAACCCATGCAGACACGGGAAGTATGTGCAGAATCCGCCAGACTGTCACCCAAGGCAGGAATTGAACCCGGGTCCCTGGAGCTGTGAGGCAGCAGTGCTAAACCATGTTGGTGGAGTACAGGTCAGAAATAATATTGATAATGCAGCTAATTCTGGGCCCATTGTGTGGAGAATGGTGCAGAGAAAGGCATTGGCAACTCCATTGCAACATTGTCAGCAGCAGTCCTTAGCCAGATGGTTGAAGGCAACAGGAAATGGGGAGTAAGAGAGTCGGTAATGTAATGGCGACTAACAGGCTGTATTTAACTGACAGAGGCCATGAGTAACTGGGGAGGAAAGGGGGCCATGTTGGTGGGTTATGGGGTGCATTGAGGTATGGAATGCGACAATGACGATTATCAGGGAGATTTTTCTTTCCCTCGTGGGATGCGAGCATCATTGACAAGGCCGACAGTGTTGAGGTAAACAATGTTTGCATGTGAGCTAATAGTCTGTCCTTAAAGGCACACTGCAACTAACAAGGTGACTGGTGTAAAAGTGTATCCCTAAATGTGGAGATAGGAATGAGATTCAAACCATGCTGGCTACTGCCTTCCAAGATTCCCCCAACACCACCCAAACCTGTCATGGCCTCTGCCGGAAATCGGCTGCAACGCCTTCCAAGACAAACTGGTTTGTTTAATCGTCACCCTCTCCCCCAATTTAAACTTTCATCTCCTCCACCCCCGATGCACAGTCACAGCTGTGTGTACCATCTACAAGTTGCACTGCAGCAACTCATGAAAACTCCTTCATCAGCACCTTCCAAACATACCAACACTTCCTTCAAGAAGGATAAGGATAGTAGATGTATTAGTATACAGTGAAAAGTATTGTTTATTGCGTGCTGCACAGACAAAGCATACCGTTCATAGAGAAGGAAAGGAGAGAGTGCAGAATGTAGTGTTACAGTTATAGCTAGGGTGTGGAGAAAGATCAACTTAGTACGAGGTAGGTCCATTCAAAAGTCTGATAGCAGCAGGGAAGAAGCTGTTCTTGAGTCGGTTGGTACGTGACCTCAGACTTTTGTATCGTTTTCCCAATGGAAGAAGGTGGAAGAGAGAATGTCCGGGTGCGTGGTGTCCTTAATTATGCTGGCTGCTTTCCCGAGGCAGCGGGAAGTGTAGACGGAGTCAATGGATGGGAGGTGTAATTTGCTGAATGGATTGAATTCAATTGAATTGAATTGATTTGATTTATTATTGTCACATGTATTGGGATACAGTGAAAAGTATTGTTTCTTGTGCACTATACAGACAAAGCATACTGTTCATAGAGTACAAAGGGGAGAAGGAAAGGAGAGGATACAGAATGTAGTGTTACAGTCATAGCTAATGTGTAGAGAAAAGCTTCATGTTTATAGGTGTCCAGTTCACCAACAACTGTCCTGGTCCCCCCACGCTGACACTATAGTTAAGAAAGCCCACCAACACCTCTACTTTCTCAAAAGATGAAAGGAAATTTGACATGTCAGCTCTGACTCTCACCAGTTTTTACAGGTGTACCATAGAAAGCATCTTTTCTGGTTGTATCACAGCTTGGTATGGTTCCTGCTCTGACCAAGACTGCAAGAAACTACAAAAGGTCATAAATGTAGCCCAATACATCACTCAAACCAGCCTCCCATCCATTGACTCTGTCTACACTTCCCGCTGCCTCGGCAAAGCAGCCAGCATAATCAAGGACTCCACGCACCCCAGACATTCTCTCTTTCACCTTCTTCCGTCGGGAAAAAGATACAGAAGTCTGAAGTCACGTACCAACCGACTCAAGAACAGCTTCTTCCCTGCTGCTGTCAGACTTTTGAATGGACCTACCTCACATTAAGTTGATCTTTCTCTACACCCTAGCTATGACTGTAACACTACATTCTGCACTCTCTCGTTTCCTTCTCTATGAACTTTGTCTGTATACTGTGCAAGAAACAATACTTTTCACTGTATACTAATATATGTGACAATAATAAATCAAATCAAATCAAATCAGCTTAATATATGATAGGTCCATTGAAAAATCTGAGGGAAGAAGCTGTTCTTGAGTCGAGTTTTATGATGCAGTGTCGTCCAAGTTACCACCTAGCTTTGCCAGAGGCTCATGTAGGCCTGGGTTAATACTGTTGTCCGACACAATTTGAACAGTAATTGTAACTTTAGACCCAAGCGCAGAACATTTAGTGCATGGCTCCCTTTAAGCGAGTTACATCTTATCATCAAATAGAAAAGCGACCATTAGCTTCTGCAGTTAAAATGCGATGAGCTGGGCTCCTTTACAAAATGGAGTTTGTCAAAGGCTAATGTTCTGACCTTTAAACTACAATGAAGTATCATCTCCGTGCCCGTCAACCAAATGAAAGCTAAGATTGGTATTTAGTAGATTGGAGAAATAAAAGTTTAATGATGTTACAAATGATTCAGCCGAAAGATTTGCAGCGATTCAGCTTGTGACAGAGAGATTTATTATGGATTTGTAGCAAAATGTATTTTTATGGATCTCAATAAAGGCCTGACAAAGACCGCTTAAAGAGGGACCTACACGGTTCTGTGGAATTGATCAATAAATAATATACTGCCAGACCTGGGCAGGAAATCTGTGCCCGTGTTCACCACGAACGCAAAAGGCAATGTCAGCACAAAGTTCCGTGAGAGTCAGGAAGCCAGATTCTCACCAGTGAGATCTCGTTTCCCAATTTCCCCCGTCCCTCATCAATCATGTAACAAAGGGTGGGGACCTCATTTCCATAAATTTTAATACATTAACATATTATTAAAGGACTTCCCAGCCACATGATGGACAGGGTAGATTCAGGAAGAATGTTCCTGATGGTGGGGGAGTCCGGAACTCGGGGTCATAGTTTGAGGGTAAGGGATAAACCTATTGGGTCTGAGGTGAGGAGAAATGTCTTCACCCAGAGAGTGGTGCATTGGCCATGCTAAATTCTCCCTCAGTGTACCCAAACAGGCGCTGGAGTATGGTGACTAGGGGATTTTCATAGTAACTTCATTGCAGTGTTAATGTAAGCCTATTTGTGACATAATAATTAGATAAACTTTAAATTTTATGCTTTAAACTTTAAACTCGTGGAATTTGTGGAATTGACTATCACAGAAAATAGTTGAGGCCAAAAAGTTGTCTGATTTGAGGAATAAATTAGGATTAGTTCTTGGGGCTAAAGGGATCAAGGGATATGGGAGTAAGGTGGGATCAGGACATCGAATTTGATGATCAGCCATGGTCATAATGAATGGTGGTACAGGCACGCAGGGCCGAATGGCCTACTCCTGCTTCTGGTTTCTATTTTTCTACGTTTCTATGGTTTCCCCCCCTCCCTCACTAAATAGTCAGACACTTTGCCAACAGGACGTCGCGTCAGCAAAGTTTACAACAGCTATATGAGAACGGGATTCAGTCGATGGGATGCTGCCGGGGGCAGCATGGTAATGATAGCCCGAGGATAGAGGAACAGGCCCAGGATGGTGGGAGGGTGGGGAAAGAGTGACCCTGATACTTGTGTGGTTGTGAGAGAGGGGGAAAGAACCCGATACCTCCTTGGTGCAGTAGGTGGGAGGGTGCCCCAATGCTTGTGGACGGGGCCCTTTGTGTCCATGCTGTGGGAGTGGGGTGGGGGGGGGGGGGGGGGGGGGGGGGGGCGGGGGAGGGCGCCTGACTTTAATTTCATCGCTGTTGGGGGTGGGGTGGGGGGAAACGCCCTTCAAAAAGTGCGTCCAATCTCCATGGAGCCGGCAAGGTCATCGGGTTCATCAGGTTTCATCCCAGCAGAGTGACGGAATTAACCCCACTCCCACATATTCAGTGCACTCAGTACACATCTGGAGAGATACATCGGTAAAGACTGACATTCTGACAAATTTTGGTAAAACTCGGCCCTAAATTAAAATATTCACATCTTAAAATTTAAATCAAAATAGGGAATTTACTTTGATGATTTCTTAACTAAGTCGGGAATGGGTGTTTGTGAATAATAATTGCTGAGGAAGATGATTTTGGAATCTCCAGGTTTGTGTCGAAGCAGTGGACGAGCCAGACACACCAGGTCCTGCCTTTCATAATCAAACTCAGTGTTTAAAAATCCTGTTCCTAATGACAGTGTACCGCACCCAGATCTGACTCCTAAAAATCCTGATCCTAATGACAGTGTACCACATCCAGATCTGACTCCTAAAAATCCTGTTCCTAATGACAGTGTACCACACCCAGATCTGACTCCTAAAAATCCTGTTCCTAATGACAGTGTACCACACCCAGACCTGACTCCTAAATATCCTGCTCCTAATGACAGTGTACCACACCCAGACCTGACTCCTAAAAATCCTGTTCCTAATGACAGTGTCCCACACCCAGATCTGACTCCTAAAAATCCTGTTCCTAATGACAGTGTCCCACACCCAGATCTGACTCCTAAAAATCCTGTTCCTAATGACAGTGTACCACACCCAGATCTGACTCCTAAAAATCCTGCTCCTAATGACAGTGTACCACACCCAGATCTGACTCCTAAATATCCTGCTCCTAATGACAGTGTACCGCACCCAGATCTGACTCCTAAAAATCCTGCTCCTAATGACAGTGTACCGCACCCAGATCTGACTCCTTCTTGGTCTTTTAGCTCAGATCAAGTGGTGGATCAGCCCAAGATGGGGTGCAATGCTTTATCTTGCCAGCTTGGATCTTCGTTACCTCCATTGTGGGGACCATGCGTTGGACTGAATTGGATTTTGGTTATTGGAGCAAGCAGGGAGATGGATTCACCTGGTCGAGTTTGCACCTCGGCATTGTAACTTAAGAATGGAGCAAAAGATTTGAAAAATTAAAAACTGGGTTCCAATAGCAGCCCCCTTCACCCCCGTCCCCTCCAATATCAGCCCCCCTCACCCCGCTCCCTCCAATATCAGCCCCCCTCATCCCGGACTCCTCCAATATCAGCCCCCCTCACCCCGCCCCTCCAATATGTGGGGGTAGGGCCTGGGTGGGATTGTGGTCGGTGCGGACTCGATGGGCCGAATGGCCTCCTTCTGCACTGTAGGGTTTCTATGATTCTATATCAGCCCCCCTCACCCCGGCCCCTCCAATATCTATCTCCCTCACCCCCACCCCCTCCAATATCAGCCCCCTCACCCCACTCTCTCCAATATCAGCCCCCCTGTCACTCCACACCCTCCAATATCAGCAGCCCTCATCCTGCTCCCTCCAATGTCAGCCCTCCTCAACCCCGCCCCCTCCAATATCATCCCCCTCACTCTGCCCCCTCCAATATCAACCTCCCCTCACCCCACTCCCTCCAATATCAGCCCCCCATCACCCCACTCCCTTCAATATCAGCCACCCTCACCCCGCCCCCTCCAATATCAGCCCCCCCCACACCACTCCCTCCAATATCATGTGCCTATGAAAAGGAAGGACAGGAAAGGCAGTATTCAGGAACCATGGGTGACCAGGGAAGTTGTTATTCTTGTCAAAAAGAAAAAGGATGCATGCATAAGGTCTCGGCAACTAAAAACAGATGAAGCACTTGAAGAATATGGGGAAAGTAGAAAAAACCTCAAACAGGAAGTTCGAAGAGCAAGAAAGTGTCACATAGAATCATAGAATCCCTACAGTGCAGGAGGAGGCCATTTGGCCCATCAGGTCTGCACCGACCCCAATCCCACCCAGGCCCTATTGCCGTAACCTTGCATATTCACCCTGCTAACCTCCCTGACACTAAGGGGCAATTTAGCAAAGCCAATCAACCTAACCCGCACATCTTTGGAGTGTGGGAGAAAACCGGAGCACCTGGAGGAAACCCACGCAGACACAGGGATAACTTGCAAACTCCACACAGACAGTGACCCAAGCCAGGAATTGAACCCGTGTCCCTGGCGCTGTGAGGCAGCAGAGCTAACCACTGTGCCACCCACCGTGGGGGTTTGGCAAATGTCGTTGGCAGATTAAGGAGAACCCCAAGGCATTTTTTACATATATTAGCAACAAGAGGGTAGCTAGAGAAAGAATTGGTCCACTTAAGGACAAAGGAAGGAAGTTATGTGTTGAACCAAAGGAAGTAGGTGAGATCCTTAATGAATATTTTTCATCGGTATTCACAAAGGAGAGGGACACGTCGATTGATGGCGTCTTGGAGGGTTGTGAAAACCCTTTTGAACAAGTCATCATTACAAGGGAGGAAGTGTTAGGTGAATTAAAAAACATTAAGGTAGACAAACCCCCAGGACCAGATGGCATCTATCCCAGATTAATGAGGGAGACAAGAGATGAAATTGCCTGGCCTTTAACAGAAATCTTTCTTTCCTCGTTGGCCACAGGTGAGGTCCCAGAGGATTGGCGGATAGCCAATGCTGTCCCATTATTTAAAAAGGGTTGCAAGGATAACCCAGGTAATTATAGGCCAGTGAGCTGGATGTCAGTGATAGTGAAATTGTTGGAGAAGATTCTTAGAGATAGGATCCATACACATTTGGAACTAAATGGTTTTATTAGTGACAGACAGCATGGTTTTGTACGAGGGAGGTCATGTTTCACTAATTTGATTGAGTTTTTTGAGGAGATGACAAAAATGAATGATGAGGGGAGGGTTGTGGATGTTGTCTACATGGACTTTAGTAAAGCATTTGACAAGGTCCCTCATGGCAGGCTGGTGCAAAAGATTCAATCTCATGGGATCAGGGGTGAACTAACTAGATGGATTCAGAACTGGCTTGGCCATAGAAGACAGAGGGTAGCGGTGGAAGGGTGTTTTTTTCTGAATGGAGGTCTGTAACTAGTGGTGTTCCGCAGGGATCAGTACTGGGACCTCTGCTGTTTGTAATATATGTAAATGGCTTGGAAGAAAACATAGCTGGTCTGATCAGCAAGTTTGTGGATGATACTAAGATTGGCGGAGTTGCAGATAGTGATAAAGATCGTCAGAGAATACAGCAGAATATGGATAGGCTGGAAAATTGGGCGGAGAAATGGCAGATGGAATTTAATCCAGACAAAATGGTGATGCATTTTGGTAGATCCAATTCAGGTGGGAGCTATAAAATAAATGGCAGAACCATCAGGCGCATAGACACACAGAGAGACCTGGGAGTACAGGTCCACAGATCCTTAAAAGTGGCAGCACAGGTGGAAAAGGTGGTGAAGAAAGCATATGGAATGCTTGCCTTCATCAGCCAGGGTGTCAAGTATAAAAGTTGGCAAATGATGTTACAGTTGTATAAAACGTTGGTTCGGCCACATTTGGAATACTGCGTCCAATTCTGGTCAGCACACTACCAGAAGGATGTGGAGGCTTTGGAGAGAGTGCAGAAAAGGTTTACCAGGATGTTGCCTGGTATGGAGGGTATTAGCTATAAGTAGAGATTGAATAAACTGTGATTATTCTCCCTGGAAAGCCGAAGGCTAAGGGGCGACCTGATCAAAGTTTATAAAATTATGAGGGGCATAGATAGGGTGAACAGTTGGAAGCTTTTTCCCAGGGCAGAAATGACAATTACAAGGGGGCACAAGTTCAAGGTAAGGGGGGAAAAGGTTCAGTGGAGATGTGCAGAGGCAGTCTTTTACACAAAGGGTAGTGGGGGCCTGGAATGCACTGCCAAGTGAGATGTTTGAGGCAGACACATTAGCGACATTTTAGACTTATCTGGATAGACACACGAACAGGCGGGGAATAGAGAGATACATGCGGTTGGTCTAGATAAGACAAAGCAATCGGTGCAGGTTTGATGGGCCGAAGGGTCTGGTCCTGTGCTGTACTATTCTTTGTTCTTTGTTTTGTTCTAAAGGCACTGATGGTGAATGTTCAAAGGAGAGAATGGGGGTGAATTTCACACTTATGTTCTAAAAGTTCGAAGTCATGTAATGTCATTAAGAGAGACGTCGAAGATAAGTAGTTCAGAATAAGAAAGATCAAAAGAAAAAGCAGTATATCAGTGGCGGGATTCATCCTTTAAGCAGATCAGCCACACAGAACCAGAAGCTGTGGTCACCCCAAACAAGCTGCTGCCAGGGTATCCCCGTTGAACCACTAGTTGCTGTTATTCTAAACCAGGAGAGATTCGCAGAATAGATATAACTACTGAGTGTGGTAATTATTGCTGGATTGGTGATGTTGTTTGGGGAGTTTAGCTCCGAGTTTAGGAAAATAGAAGGGTTTGAAACTGGGTCAATTTAATGATACTATTTTAATTCAGTTTATTATGTTGCCTTTCCTGTTGTGTGTTTTGTTTAATGATTACAAAGTTGGAACCTTCCACCCTGGTTTTCACCACATTGCACTAAATTGCAAAAAACACAATTAGGAACCGGCATTCCAAGTTTCCCCTCAGGGATTTTGAATACTTTGATTTGATTTTGATTTATTATTGTCACATGTATTAGTATACCATGAAAAGTATTGTTTCTTGCCTACTATACAGACAGAGCATACCGTTCATAGAGAAGGAAAGGAGAGGATGTAGAATGTAGTGTTACAGTCATAGCTAGGGTGTAGAGAAAGATCAATGAGGTAGATCCATTCAAAAGTCTTATGGCAGCAGGGAAGAAGCTGCTCTTGAGTTGGTTAGTATGTGACTTCAGACCTTTGTATCTTTTTCCCGACGGAAGAAGGTGGAAGAGAGAATGTCCGGGGCGCATGGGATCCCTAATTATGCTGGCTGCTTTTCCAAGGCAGCGGGAAGTGTAGACAGAGTCAATGGATGGGAGGCTGGTTTGTGCGATAGATTGGGCTACATTCACAACCTATTGTAGTTTCTTGCCAATACCCTAGTTTTAACATGAACCCGGTTGTTAACAACACATGCACGCACACACGCGCACACACACGCACCAGCAGCTAGTGGTATTACAACCTGCCATCATTCCACCTTGCCCTTGACACTAGCATGTCTAAGATGGGCTGCAGTCATCCACATCTTAGCACGCTGTATCCAGTACAAGGTACCAATGTCTCACTGCACTAAAGTTATGCAGCGCAGGAAAAGGCCATTTGGCCCATTGTGAATGTGGTAGTTCCACTATACCCTGCTATTTCGTCATAAAAATTAAATATTTCTTTGCCTTAGTATATATCCAATTTCTCACTGAGAGTTGCTCAGAGTTTCAGATCAGTCTCAAAGCTTTAAACTGGGTCAATTATAGAACCATAGAATCCTACAGTGTAGAAGGAGGCTATTTGGCCCATTGAATCTGTATCGACCACAATCCCACCCTGACCCCATCCCCATAACCCCATGTATTTACCCTAGCTAGTCCCCCTGACACTAAGGAGCGATATAGCCTGGCCAATCCCCCTAACCTGCACATCTTTGGACTGTGTGAGAACGTGCAAACTCCACACAGACAGTGACCTGAGGCCGGGATTGAACCTGGGTCCCTGACACTTTGAGGCAGCAGTGCTAACCACTGTGCCACCGTGCCCTCCACTATTTCTGTGGTGACTGAGCATTTAGTTTGTTAGTGGATTTCACAATATCTGAATATAAAGATCTGTATTGTCTTGAGTTGTGGAATGAACAGGACTGACTGAGCAGATACCCAGAGAGTGAGGGCCATCAACTTTCACCTTTGACTTTTGTGGATCTTCAGCGATGATCAATATGCTCCTGATCACAGGAAGATGCAAATTCAGACTGGGGGTAAGCTCTCTGCCTTTTCCTGGCTAATATTCTGATGATGTGGAGATGCCGGCGTTGGACTGGGGTAAACACAGTAAGAAGTTTAACAACACCAGGTTAAAGTCCAACAGGTTTATTTGGTAGCAAAAGCCACACAAGCTTTCGAGGCTCTGAGCCCCTTCTTCAGGTGAGTGGGAATTCTGTTCACAAACAGAACTTATAAAGACACAGACTCAATTTACATGAGTAATGGTTGGAATGCGAATACTTACAACTAATCCAGTCTTTAAGAAACAAAACAATGGGAGTGGAGAAGACACTGAGGAGACCTCCTCAGAAGACAAACACGGGACACGGTGGACAGAGTAACCTTCGTTGTCCAGTACTTCCCCGGAGCGGAGAAGCTACGGCATCTCCTCCGGAGCCTTCAACATGTCATTGATGAAGACGAACATCTCGCCAAGGCCATCCCCACACCCCCACTTCTTGCCTTCAAACAACCGCACAACCTCAAACAGACCATTGTCCGCAGCAAACTACCCAGCCTTCAGGAGAACAGTGACCAAGACACCACACAACCCTGTCACAGCAACCTCTGCAAGACGTGCCGGATCATCGACACAGATGCCATCATCTCACGTGAGAACACCATCCACCAGGTACACGGTACATACTCTTGCAACTCGGCCAACGTTGTCTACCTGATACGCTGCAAGAAAGGATGTCCCGAGGCATGGTACATTGGGGAAACTATGCAGACGCTGCGACAACGGATGAATGAACACCGCTCGACAATCACCAGGCAAGACTGTTCTCTTCCTGTTGGGGAGCACTTCAGCGGTCACGGGCATTCGGCCTCTGATATTTGGGTAAGCGTTCTCCAAGGCGGCCTTCGCGACACACGACAGCGCAGAGTCGCTGAGCAGAAACTGATAGCCAAGTTCCGCACACACAAGGACGGCCTCAACCGGGATATTGGGTTTATGTCACACTATTTGTAACTCCCACAGTTGCGTGGACCTGCAGAGTTTCACTGGCTGTCTTGTCTGGAGACAATACACATCTTTTTAGCCTGTCTTGATGCTCTCTCCACTCCCATTGTTTTGTTTCTTAAAGACTGGATTAGTTGTAAGTATTCGCATTCCAACCATTATTCATGTAAATTGAGTCTGTGTCTTTATAAGTTCTGTTTGTGAACAGAATTCCCACTCACCTGAAGAAGGCTCGAAAGCTTGTGTGGCTTTTGCTACCAAATAAACCTGTTGGACTTTAACCTGGTGTTGTTAAACTTCTTACTAATATTCTGATGTCAATAAAGGAGGGAGTGGAAGGGTGGCAATTTTAACTTAACACATCCATTGGCCAGCTGATGGGATTGGGTGTGATGCTGGTTATACACCACGCCCGGTTTTACTCTCCATTGCATTCAACGGGCAAGGAGCAAAATCAATGTTGCACCAACCCTTGTGAACGAAGCCCAATCCATCATGCAAACCAGCCTCCCATCCATTGACTCTGTCTACACTTCCCGCTGCCTCAGCAAAGCAACCAACCTAATCAAGGACCCCATGCAACCTGGACACACTCTCTTCCACCTTCTTCCATCGGGAAAAAGATACAAAAGTATGAGGTCACGTACCAACCGACCCATGAACAGCTTCTTCCCTGCTGCCATCAGACTTTTGAATGAACCAACCTTATATTGAGTTGATCTTTCGCGACACCCTAGTTATGACTGTAACACTACATTCTGCACTCTCTCCTTTCCTTCTCCCCTATGTACTCTATGAATGATATGTTTTGCCTGTATAGTACAAAGAAAACAATACTTTTCACTGTATAACAATACATATGACAATAATAAATCAAATCAAATCTCGCCTGCTAAATTGAGATGACACCCATCTTGTATTAGTGCAAGGCCATTGTAAGTGAGGGTGACCTGTTCGAGGTGTACAGGATTATGGGGGTTATGGACAGAGTGGATGAGGAGCAGCTGTTCCCCTTAGTTGAAGGGTCAGTCATGAGGGGACGTAGGTTCAAGGTGAGGGGCAGGATGTTTAGGGGGGATGTGAGGAAAAACGTTTTTTTACCCAGAGGATGCTGATGGTCTGGAATGCGCTGCCTGGGAGGGTGATAGAGGTGGGTTGCCTCACATCCTTTAAAAAGTACCTGGATGAGCACTTGGCACATCAAGTGTCAATACTGCATGTGGTGAACCATAGATCGTTACCATTATGGGTACTGAACCATAGATGGTTAGCACTATGGGTACTTGTACATATGTTACTGTTGTTACTGTTGGGGTTAGGGTTGGGGTGTTCTACCTGTTGGTATTGTTCTGTGGAACACTCCGGTTGGCTCCGCCTACCTGTAGGAATATAAAGGTCACTGCACTGCCTAGTGACCCTTTAGTCTGGGATTGTATTGTTATGCAGTATGCTCCATTCTTGTTACTAATAAAAGCCTTTATTTCCCGGGTACGATTCAGCCTCCCGAGTGAATTAATCGCGCATCACTGCACTGAAATGTCGGCCTAGTTCATGGGTTTTGCATCTGTGCTTCTTCATACCGGACTGTATTTGAAAGAATCTGCACTGTAGTCCATTAGAAGCCTTGATATCCTCCCTGCAGTGTGGAGGCCATCACTGCACACACTACTCTAACTAAAGGTGTTAATCATGATTTATATTGCCTCATTATTATCTCTTGAATGTTATCTTGCAATGCAACCTAGAATTTCATGAGGATTTCTTTTTTTAACAGCCTTGTCAAGCTGATGTGCTGGTTTTAATATTTCACAAAGCTCAACCCACAATCCCGCAGCTCTCCCACAGCATTGAGCCTCCTTCCATTCGCAGTGCAATTACTGCTCGTTATTCTTTATTCGCTGAATGTATCACTTCACAATTACTAACACCAAATTCTACCCGCCGCTTCTTCACCCAGGTCTCCCACTGCAATGTGCTATTTGCGGACTCCTTTAGTCTTCTCAACAGATCATCCAATCTTTCGTTTTTTTGCGGTGTCAATTGTAAACACTCCCCCACTTGGTGCGGATCAAAATTGTTGATGCACCCATTGGACAGAAGTGGATCCAGAATTAAACCTTGGATAACAGCACTGCCCACTTCCAACCGTTTTGGATCAATACATTTAACTCTCCACAATGCCACTATTTAAGAATTGTTAACATTGTTTTCAGATTGCTGCACGACTTCACATCTTCCAGACCGACATCCCTCTCAAATCTCTGTTCTCCAACAATTTTGGCCTCCAATTTTAAAATCGCTCCACCATTGGGGCAGTACGGTGGCACAGTTGTTAGCACTGCTGCCTCCCAGGGACCCAGCTTCCTGGCTTGGGTCACTGTCTGTGTGGAGTTTGCACGTTCTCCCCGTGTCCACGTGGGTTTCCTCCGGGTGCTCCGGTTTCCTCCCACAGTCCAAAGACGTGCTGGTTAGGTCCATTGGCCATGCTAAATTCTCCCTCAGTGTACCCGAACAGCGCCGGAGTGTGGCGACTGGGGGATTTTCACCATAACTTCATTGCAGTGTAAATGTAAGCCTTACTTGTGACACTGATAAATAAAACTAAAAAAAAAATCCTCCAGCTGCCAGTCCTATGGAGTGCAATTCTCTCCTTAAACCTTGACTTCTTCATTCCATATTTGTTTGATATTTCTATTAATCATCTCTGGGAGTCAAGGCAGCACAAGAAAATCATTCAATCTCTTTTTTACTGTTAGCTTCTCTTCCTGTCTGCTGTAGACACAGCCACATATGATTTGGCTAGCAGTGGTCAATGCATGTGCCTTCAATTTAAGTTTCATTAGACTTGCTTCTTATTAAACTCAAGGGAGACTTCAAAAGACGTAACTGAAATTCATTTAAACTCAAAAGTCAAACGAGCCAAACAATACATTAACGTACGGCCGTTCCGAAGGGTTGGACAGCGCAGGTTCAGGGCTGTGACACCTCTCCAAAGATCTGAGGCACTCAGCCAAATTACAGAATGATTATGCCTTTCCTTATCTAAGATACACCTCTTCATCAACTTAGAATCAATTTCATTCAGTGTTTACATGTCAGTCCAGTTTTTGACAAAGTATCTCAGTCAATTGCAACATGCCACCCAGTACAATGATATTTCATTATACCGACGCTATAGTTAAGAAAGCCTCTACTTTCTCAGAAGACGAAGGAAATTTGGCATGTCAGTTACGACTCTCACCAACTTTTACAGATGCACCATAGAAAGCTTTCTTTCTGGTTGTATCACAGCTTGGTATGGTTCCTGCTCTGTCTGAGACCGCAAGAAACTACAAAAGGTCGTGAATGTAGCCCAATCCATCACACAAACCAGCCTCCCATCCATCGACTCTGTCTACACTTCCCGCTGCCTCGGCAAAGCAGCCAGCATAATTAAGGACCCCCCACACCCTAGGCATTCTCTCTTCCACCTTCTTCCGTCGGGAAAAAGATACAAAATTCTGAGGTCACGTACCAACCGACTCAAAAACAGCTTCTTCCCTGCTGCTGTCAGACTTCTGAATGGACCTACCCCGCACTAAGTTGATCTTTCTCTACACCCTAGCTATGACTGCGACACTACATTCTGCACTCTCTCCTTTCCTTCTCTATGTACGGTATGCTTTGTCTGTATAGCACGCAGGAAACAATACTTTTCACTACACACCAGTACATGTGACAATAATAAATCAAATCAAACCAATAGTCCATTCAATCCGGACAACCTCCCATTTTGGCTAAACTCATTTCCTGGTTCCACTTTGGAAGCTTTCTATAGATGAACCTTTCCCACGGGCGTATTGCCAAGACAGAGAGATATGTGAATTCTGGGCCCTAGAAATCTTATGGCTGGACAATGCATGCTGCTATAATGTTACAACATTTGTCCCAAAAACTTGAAACTTCAAATGCTTACTTTGCTGACTAACGGATTCCTAGTTCTAATCCCCTGACCTTACCATTACACTTTGCAGCATCTGTTCTTTTTGACTGAGACAAACAATACATTTTATACATTAAAAAACATTCAATACTTTGATATATATTTGCTATAAAATCATCCTCATTTACTTTAATACTGTTATTGCATTCACATATGAGCAAACTGTTCACATTAGCATGTTTTAAGGAATTATTTAACCCCTTCTAGCTATCCTGTCACTAAAAAGACCATAACTGTTCTTGGATCTCACTAGCTGATTTAAGACTCCCTTCTACCGCGGTGTTAGCTGGTTTCACAAGAACCGCACTGCTGCCGTGTGTGTGGAACCTAATCGATGTTCCTATTTATCAAACGGCCAGGTTCTCCAGATTCCCTGACTGATGCTCTGTCTCTGCTGTTCAATTTTCTTCCAATCATCTCTAATACTCATTACGATTCTCTGCAGTTTAGTGTTTGGCTTCTTGGGATTCTTCTGCTTCTTCCTGATGTATTCACGAGCAGCCCCTTACCACATCGCCATCAACTTCCTACTTACTGGATCAAAGCAACCAATTTCCCCAGAGCTGGGAATTGGCTAAATTCTTCCCTGGAATCTTAAGTTTGTTTTTTGATCTGCTGCAAGAGACATCTGTACCCCCACCCCCCAACCCAACGCCCCCCACCCCCCCCAAGAAATATTCTTATTTCATGTTTTGAATCAAACTATTCCCATGTTTAGCAGTCGGGCTTCAAATATCGAATCAAAGCACAACTCAAAATTGTGGAAAATTAAATGCATAGAAACATAGAAGATAGGAGCAGGAGGAGGCCATTCGGCCCTTCGAGCCTGCTCCACCATTCATCACGATCATGGCTGATCGTCCAACTCAATAGCCTAATCCTGCTTTCTCCCCATAACCTTTGATCCCATTCGCCCCAAGTGCTATATCCAGCCGTCTCTTGAATTCAATGTTTTGGCATCAACTACTTCCTGTGGTAATGAATTCCACAGGCTCACCACTTACTGAGTGAAGAAATGTCTCATCTCCATCCTAAATGGTCTACCCTGTATCCTCAGACTGTTCTGGACACGGTGGCACAGTGGTTAGCACTGCTGCTTCACAGCTCCAGGGACCTGGGTTCGATTTCCGGCTTGGGTCACTGTCTGTGTGGAGTTTGCACATTCTCCTCGTGTCTGCGTGGGTTTCCTCTGGGTGCTCCGGTTTCCTCCCACAGTCCAAAGATGTGTGGGTTAGGTTGATTGGCCATGCTAAAATTGCCCTTAGTGCCCTGAGATGCGTAGATTAGAGGGATTAGTGGGTAAAGATGTGGGGGTAGGGCCTAGGTGGGATTGTGGTCGGTGCAGACTTGATGGGCCGAATGGCCTCTTTCTGTACTGTAGGGATTCTATGATCTATCTATGACACCCCCGCCAATGGGAACATCCTTCCTGCATCTATTCTGTCTAGTCCTGTTAGAATTTTATAAGTCTCTGTGAGATCCCCCCTCATTCATCTGAATTCCAGCAAAAACAATTCTAACCGAGTCAATCTCTCCTCATACATCAGTCCCGCCATCCCCGGAATCAGCCTGGTAAACCTTCGCTGTGCTCCCTCAAGAGCATGGACATCCTTCCTCAGGAAAGGAGACCAAAACGGAACAGAATATTCTAGGTGTGGCCTCGCCAAGGCCCTGTATAATTGCAACAACACATCCCTGCTCCTGTACTCGAAACCTCTCGCAATGAAGGCCGACATACCATTTGCCTTCTTTACCGCCTGCTGCACCTGCATGCTTACCTTCAGTGACTGGTGCACAAGGACACCCAGGTCCCGCTGCACACTCCTCTCTCCCAATTTACTGCCATTCAGGTAACCTTGCTGGTCACCACACTACCAGAAGGATGTGGAGGCTTTGGAGAGGGTACAGAAAAGATTTATCAGGATGTTGCCTGGTATGGAGGGCATTAGCTATGAGGAGAGGTTGGAGAAACTTGGTTTGTTCTCACTGGAATGACGGAGGTTGAGGGGTGACCTAGTAGAAGTCTATAAGATTATGAGAGGCATGGACAAAGTGGATGGTCAGAAGCTTTTTCCCAGGGTGGAAGAGTCAATTACTGGGGGGCATAGGTTTAAGGTGCGAGGGGCAAGGTTTAAAGCAGATGTACGAGGCAAGTTTTTTACACAGAGGGTGGTGGGTGCCTGGAACTCGCTGCCGGGGGAGGTAGTGGAAGCGGATACAATAGTGATTTTTAAGGGGCATCTGGACAGATACATGAATAGGATGGGAATAGAGGGATATTGTCCCCAGAAGGGTAGGGGGTTTTAGTTCAGTCGGGCAGCGTGGTCGGTGCAGGCTTGGAGGGCCGAAGGGCCTGTTCCTGTGCTGTAATTTTCTTTGTTTTATGTTCTTTGTTTGTTCTAATCTGCCTTCTTATTTTTGCTTCCAAAGTGAATAACTTCACCGTTATCAAATTATACTGCAAATTTATCCAAACAGAACTGAAAATCAATATTGGTTCGAGCATAGCTCACTAAGAAATCATCCTGCACCAAGGATGTGGTTGCACTGGAAGGGGTGCAGAGGGGATTCACCAGGATGCTGCCTGGGATGGAACATTTAAGTTATGAAGAGAGGTTGTGTAGGCTTGGGTTGTTTTCACTGGAGCAGAGAAGACTGAGGGGTGACCTGATCAAGGTGCACAAGGTGATGAAGGACATGGACAGAGAGGATAAGGAGCAGCTGTTCCCCTTAGTTGAAGGGTCAGTCACGAGGGGACATAGGTTCAAGGTGAGGGGCAGGAGGTTTACGGGGGATGTGAGGAAAATTTTTTTTTACTCAGAGGGTGGTGACAGTCTGGAATGCGCTGCCTGGAAGGGTGGTGGAGGCGGGTTGTCTCGCGTCCTTTAAAAAGTACCTGGATGAGCACTTGGCACGTCATAACATTCAGGGCTATGGGCCAAGCGCTGGCAGATGGGATTAGGTGGGAGTTTAGGTATTTCTAATGCGTGTAGACTCGATGGGCCAAAAGGCCTCTTCTGCATGATGTGATTCTACGATTCTATGATTTATTTTCTTCAAAAATGCCCACAATCACTTTAAAATTGAACTTGGTGTACTTCAGACCACCGCTCCCCCCCACCCTCTCACACCCTCCCCACCACTCCCACCCCACCTCCCACCACCCCACCCCCCCCACACCACCACCGCCCCCCCCCCTCCCACCACCACCCCCCCCCCCACACCACCACCGCCCCCCCCACCTCCCCCTCCCGCCACCCACCCCAACCATCCTGCTATAATAGAACTGATGGATCATTGGGTGTAGCCGTAGCTTATGTTGTTGCTAAATTCTTTAGTACTGAGGAATATTGTCAAGAACTCACTCCACAGCCAGGCATCAGGGAACACAGATCTTTTTGCAGTCTTACTCGTTCTACAATCCAAACAAGAACCGCCCTTATCTGAGGAAGGATGTCCTTGCTACAGAGGCAGTACTGCGAAGGTTTACCAGGCTGATTCCTGGGATGGCAGGTCTGGCATATGAGATTAAGTCTGTTAGGATTATACTCACTGGAGTTTAGAAGAGTGAGAAGGGATCTCATAGAAAGTTATAAAATTCTAACAGGGTTAGACAGGGTAGGTTCAGAAAAAATGTCCCCAATGGTTGGGGAGTCCAGAGCTAGGGGTCATAGTTTGAGAATAAGGGGTAAACCTTTTAGAACTGAGGTGAGGAGAAATTTCTTCCCCCAGAAAGTGGTGAATGTGTGGAATTCATTACCACAGAAGGTAGTTGATGCCAAAATGTTTGTGTGATTTCAAGAAGAAATTAGATATAGCTCCTGGGGCTAAAGGGAACTCAACCGACTCAAAAACAGCTTCTTCCCTGTTGCCATCAGACTTTTGAATGGACCTACCTTGCATTAAGTTGATCTTTCTCTACACTCTAGCTATGACTGTAACACTACATTCTGCACTCTCTCATTTCCTTCTCTATGTACAGTATGCTTTGTCTGTATAGCACGCAGGAAACAATACTTTTCACTGTATACTAATACATGTGACAATAATAAATCAGATCAAATCAAATCATATCAAGCTTTAGGTCACCTTCTCCAATATGTGGCTCAATACCGAATTTTGTTTTCTGTGGAGTGCCTTGGGCAGTTCTATGTTGTTCAAAGATACGCTACAAATGCAAGTTGCTTGTTGTTGAATAAACCTACATTCTTCAGTCGGTGGTCCACTCTGGTCATCAAGTCCGTTACAGAATGTCAAATACACCAGCATCCATCCATCACTTCCAAGAAGCTCTCTGGGAGGTTCAAGATGCTCTCTGGGAGGTGAGCTCCCACAGGAGCTCCTTATTTGCACTCCATCCTTCACCATCTTGTGCTTTATCTCTCCCAATCTCCCATCCCTGTTGTAATTTGGATTCTTTCAATGTCTCAATGATGAGATCTTGAGACTTGTATGGTGGAAGATAAACCGCTTATTGCTAACCTTAACCTATGCATAGATCATGGGGGAGGCACTGGCGTAGTGGTATTATCACTGGACTAGAAATCCAGAGAGCCAGCGCAAGATCTGGAAACCTGGGGTCAAATCCCACCATGGTGAAATATGAATTGAATAAAAAATCTGGAATTAAAAGTCCACTGATGACCATGAACGGTAAGTAGTTTCACAACGACAGGTTAAAGTCCAACAGGTTTATTTTTATTTATAAACCTGTTGGACTTTAACCTAGTGTTGTGAGACTATTTACTGTGCCTACCTCAGTCCAACACCAGTAACTCCACATCACGATGACCATGAAACCATTGTTGATTGTTGTAAAAACCCATCTGATTCACTAATGTCCTTCAGGGAAGGAAATCTGCCGTCCTTACCTGGTCTGGCCAAAAGGTGACTCCACAGCCACAGCAATGCGGTTGATTCCCAAATTAATCCCTAGTTGAATCTCCAACTAAGGATGGGGAATAAATGCTGGCCCAGCGAGCAATGCCCATGTCCCACAAATGAATAAATAAAAACAATGCTATCCAATTGAGTACTGGATAAGCAGGAAGTTAATTATTTGACTTGGTGCCAAATTCTATTTGATCACACAACTGTGAAGTGCTTTTAAGATATTTGACTTCATTAAGTCTACTATATAAATGCAAGTTGTTGTTGAACTGCTTCATTTGAGTCATGAAAAACCTTCATAGCACAACAAACGATGGTAATCTTCTGAAAGTAATTTCTAAAAGTGCGTCAGGCGGGAGCTATCTAATGGAAATGTTTTTTATTGCTGCTAACCTTTCAGACTCTCCTCTGCTGTGTTCAGGAGGCTCACTGCCTTAGTACATGGAAATCCCACCCCTGACGCTCGCCCAGAGCCTTTGGAATTTTCTCATTCGCTCCTTACAATAAATCCATTCATCTGCCTGGGGATTACATCAACCAAGCTTAGTTCTCCAATGTGAAGCAGTTAGCACAGCAGAGCAGTCCCTGTTGCACTATCTGATCGATCCAGCTATATGGCACTTATAGATATATAAGGGCTGGGGGAGAGCCTATAATATGGTGCTGGATTGTAGTCAGGCCCTGATAACATCCAACATTGGTGGAGGGGGAAAACATTGACAGTAACTAGCTATTCCTCACCTCCCCCCATATTTCCCACACCCCACTTACTTCCCAAAAGGACCATTGCACAGGGTATGTGGTAAGTGACCTATTTGCTATTGTCTCCTTCCTCAGCCTCTGCACAAGTTGATTTTTACCCCCTTAAAGATGATTCAGAGCAGAGTGGATTTCCCTCCTGATCTAAATGCTCTCTGTAGATAAACACATTATATCCACATTGACACTGCTCCAATGACAGATCAGACATGAACAATGGAACATGCTTGAGGCTAAGCATGTACCTTTGTTGTCATCTTGTCTGCTATTTGAAATAGTAATTCTGGCTGGAGACAGTCCCATGTGATCTGGAACCGAAACCTATTGAGAGTCAAGGGACATGCTGGACTTGGAACAGCTGCTTTATATAACAGTGAGACATAGAGAGATAGAGAGGGAGAGAGTCAAAGGAATGATTGCGGTGGTGGAGAAGCAGCAGCCAGTGCTGTGAAGAGCCACGTGAAGCATGTTTGTGTTTACAACTAAGCAGAGTCCTTGCAAAAGTTGGTTTTATGGCCAAAAGGAAGGAAGCAGGACTGAGGTAACTTTGAGGCTTCAGAAAGAAGAAAGTGGGCCTTGCTTGCGAAATCTGTTCTGCAACTCAGAATGAGTGGAATAGTTTTCGAAGGGCATTAGTAATCTGCTCTGGCATGGCAGGGAGAAACAAGCCTGCTGGAAGTTGCAATTACCTTGAGACTTCTTTTATTGCTACTGATCTGCCAGAAGTGTGGTGCAAAGCAAAAGCATGTTGTACAATATATCTCAGTTGTACTATTAGTGAACGCAATCATGTTTAGTTGCCTGTTAGATAATAGTAAGAAGTTTCACAACACCAGGTTAAAGTCCAACAGGTTTATTTGGTAGCACGAACTTTCGGAGCGCTGCTCCTTCATCAGGTGAGTGGAGAGTTGGGTTCACAAACACGACATATCGCGACAGTCCAATGCCAGCATTTCCACATCATGGCCTGTTAGGTAATGTTTAGACTGTGTTGATTTTAGTACCATTCACGGCACACAAATGCCAGGCAATGACCATCACCAATAAGAAACTATCTAACCCCCATCCCTTAACAATCAATGGTGTTATCATCCCTAAGTCCCCCACTGTCAATATCCTTGGGGTTACCATTGACCAGAAACTCAACTGGACTCGCCACATAAACACAGTGGCTACAAGAGCAGGTCAGAGGCTAGGAATACTGTGGCGAGTAACTCACCTCCTGACTCCCCAAAGCCTATCCATCATCTACAAGACATGTGTCAGGAATGTGATGGAATACTCCCCACTTGCTTGGATGGGTGCAGCACCACTCAAGAAGCTTGACACCATCCAGGACAGAGCAGCCCACTTGATTGGCACCACATCCACAAACATCCACTCCCTCCACCATCGACGTTCAGTAGCAGCAGTGTGTACTATCTACAAGATGCACTGCAGCAATTCATCAAAGATCCTTAGACAGCACCTTCCAAACCCATGAACACTTTCATCTAGAAGGACAAGGGCAGCAGATAAATGGGAACATCACCACCTGCCAGTTCCCCTCCAAGCCACTCACCATCCTAACTTGGAAATGTATCGCCGTTCCTTCGCAGTCGCTGGGTCAAAATCCTGGAATTCCCTCCCTAACGGCATTGTGGGTCAACCCACAGCATGTGGACTGCAGTGATTCAAGAAGGCAGCTCACCCACCACCTTCCCAAGGCCAATTAGGGATGGGCAATAAATGCTGGCCAGCCAGCGATGCCCATGTCCCACGAATTAATAAAAATAAGTTAATTGTAAATGGCTGAGGAACTGGTGTAGGGGGCAGGGTTTCAGATTTCTAGATCATTGGGACCTCTTCTGGGGCAGGTGGGACCTGTACAAGAGAGACGAGTTACACCTAAACTACAAGGGGGCTAATATGGGAGGTTTGCTAGTGTTGTTGGGGAGGGTTTAAACTAGATTTGCAGGGGGATGGGAACCAGAGTGTCAGAGCAGATAGTGGATCGGGGGTGAAAATAAATGATGTTCATAGTTCATGCAAAATCACAAATAGAAGGGTTGTGTGTGGTGGTAATAATCTTCTGAGGTGTGTCTATTTCAATGCCAGGTGTGTTGTGGGGAAGGCAGACGAGCTGAGGGCGTGGATTGACACATGGAAATATGACATTATCGCCATTAGTGAAACTTGGCTACAGGAGGGGCAGGACTGGCAGCTCAATGTTCCAGGGTTCCGATGTTTCAGACGTGATAGAGGCAGAGGGATGAAGGGTGGGGGGGTGCCATTGCTAGTCAGGGAAAATGTTACAGCAGTGCTCAGGCAGGACAGATTAGGGGGCCTGTCTACCGAGGCCATATGGATGGAGCTGAGAAACAGGTATGACCACATTAATGGGGTTGTATTATAGACCCCCCAATAGTCAGTGAGAATTGAAGGAGCAAATCTGCAGAGAGATAGCAGACAACTGCAGGAAACATAAAGTTGTGAGAGTAGGGGATTTTAATTTTCCACATATAGATTGGGACACCCATACAGTTAAAGGTCTAGACGGGTTAGAGTTTGTTCAGGAAAATTTTCTAAATCAATATATAGAGGTACCAACTAGACAGGATGCAATATTAGATCTCCTATTAGGAAACGAGTTAGGACAAGTGACGGAAGTGTGTGTAGGGGAACACTTTGGTTCCAGTGATCATAACGCCATTAGTTTCAACTTGATCATGGATAAAGATAGATCTGGTCCTCGAGTTGAGGTTCTAAACTGGAAAAAGGCCAAATTTGAAGAAATGAGAAAGGATCTAAAAAGCATGGATTGGGACAGGCTGTTTTTTGGCAAGGATGTGAATGGTAAGTAGGAGGCCTTCAAAGGAGAAATTTTGAGAGTGCAGAGTTTGTATGTTCCTGTCAGGATTGAAGGCAAGGTGAATAAGAATAAGGAACCTTGGTTCTTGAGGGATATTGGAACTCTGATAAAGAAGAAGAGAGAGATGTATGACATGTATAGGCAACAGGGAGCAAATAAGATGCTTGAAGAGTATAAAAAGTGCAAGAAACTACTTAAGAAAGAAATCAGGAGGGCTAAAAGAAGACATGAGGTTGCTTTGGCAGACAAGGTGAAGGATAATCCTAAGAGCTTCTACAGGTATATTAAGAGCAAAAGGATAGTAAGGGATAAAATTGGTCCTCTTGAAGATCAGAGTGGTCGGCTATGTATGGAACCAAAAGAAATGGGGGAGATATTAAATGGGTTTTTTGCATCCGTATTTACTAAGGAAACTGGCATGGAGTCTATGAAAATAAGGCAAACAAGTAGGGAGGTCATGGAACCTATACAGATTAAAGGGGAGGAGGTGCTTGCTGTCTTGAGGCAAATCAGAGTAGATAAATCCCCAGGACCGGACAGGGTATTCCCTCGGACCTTGAAAGAAACTAGTGTTGAAATTGCAGGGGCCCTGGCAGATATATTTAAAATGTCGGTATCCACAGGTGAGGTGCCGGATGATTGGAGGATAGCTCATGTTGTTCCGTTGTTTAAAAAAGGCTCAAAAAGTAATGCGGGAAATTATAGGCCGGTAAGTTTGACGTCAGCAGTAGGTAAATTATTGGAAGGAGTACTAAGAGATAGGATCTACAAATATTTGGATAGACAGGGACTTATTAGGGAGAGTCAACATGGCTTTGCGCGTGGTAGGTCATGTTTAACCAATCTATTCGAGTTTTCCGAGGAGGTTACCAGGAAAGTGGATGAAGGGAAGGCAGTGGATGTTGTCTACATGGACTTCAGTAAGGCCTTTGACAAGGTCCCACATGGGAGGTTAGTCAGGAAGGTTCAGTCGCTAGGTATACATGGAGAGGTAGTAAATTGGATTAGACATTGGCTCAATGGAAGATGCCAGAGAGTGATAGTGGAGGATTGCTTCTCTGAGTGGAGGCCTGTGCCACAGGAATCAGTGCTGGGTCCATTGTTGTTTGTCATCTATATCAATGATCTGGATGATAATGTGGTGAATTGGATCAGCAAGTTTGCTGATGATACAAAGATTGGAGATGTAGTGGACAGTGAGGAAGGTTTTCAAAGCTTGCAGAGGGATTTGGACCAGCTTGAAAAATGGCCTGAAAAATGGCAGATGGAGTTTAATGCAGACAAGTACGGTACGGTAGCACAGTGGTTAGCACTGCTGCTTCACAGCTCCCGGGACCTGGGTTCGATTCCCGGCTTGGGTCACTGTCTGTGTGGAGTTTGCACATTCTCCTCGTGTCTGCGTGGGTTTCCTCCGGGTGCTCCGGTTTCCTCCCACAGTCCAAAGATGTGCGGGTTAGGTTGATTGGCCAAGGTTAAAAATTGCCCCTTAGAGTCCTGAGATGCGGAGGTTAGAGGGATTAGCGGGTAAATATGTGGGGGTAGGGCCTGGGTGGGATTGTGGTCGGTGCAGACTCGATGGGCCAAATGGCCTCCTTCTGCACTGTAGGGTTTCTATGATTTCTATGATTTCTATGAAGTGTGAGGTATTGCACTTTGGAAGGACAAACCAAGGTAGAACATACAAGGTAAATGGTAGGACACTGAAGAGTGCAGTAGAACAGAGGGATCTGGGAATACAGATACATAATTCCCTAAAAGTGGTGTCACAGGAAGATAGGGTCGTAAAGAGTGCTTTTGGTACATTTGCCTTTATAAATCAAAATATTGAGTATAGGAGTTGGAATGTTATGGTGAGGTTGTATAAGACATTGGTGAGGCCGAATTTAGAGTATTGTGTGCAGTTTTGGTCACCTAATTACAGGAAGGATATTAATAAGGTTGAAAGAGTGCAGAGAAGGTTTACAAGGATGTTGCCGGGACTTGAGAAACTGAGTTACAGAGAAAGGTTGAAAAGGTTGGGACTTTATTCCCTGGAGCGTAGAAGAATGAGGGGAGATTTGATAGAGGTGTATAAGATTATGATGGGTATAGATAGAGTGAATGCAAGCAGGCTTTTTCCACTGAGGCTAGGGGAGAAAATAACTAGAGGACATGGGTTAAGGGTGAGGGGGGGAAAGTTTAAAGGGAATATTAGGGGGGGCTTCTTCACACAGAGAGTGGTGGGAGTTTGGAATGAGCTGCCAGATGAAGTGGTGAATGCTCACTTTTAACATTTAAGAAAAACTTGGACAGGTACATGGATGAGAGGGGTGTGGAGGGATATGGTCCAGGTGCAGGTCAGTGGGACTAGGCACAAAAATGGTTCAGCACAGACAAGAAGGGCCAAAAGGCCTGTTTCTGTGCAGTAATGTTCTATGAGAGAGTTGGGATAAAAGGTTCTTTCTCAGAATGGCAACCGGTGACAAGTGGTGTCCCGCAGGGTTCAGTGTTGGGGCCACAGCTGTTCTCTTTATATATTAACGATCTAGATGACGGGATTGGGAGCATTCTGGCCAAGTTTGCCGATGATACAAAGATAGGTGGAGGGGCAGGTAGTATTGAGGAGGTGGGGAGGCTGCAGAAAGATTTAGACAGTTTAGGAGAGTGGTCCAAGAAGTGGCTGATGAAATTCAACGTGGGCAAGTGCGAGGTCGTACACTTTGGAAAAAAGAATAGAGGCATGGACTATTTTCTAAACGGTGACAAAATTCATAATGCTAAAGTGCAAAGGGACTTGGGAGTCCTAGTCCAGGATTCTCTAAAGGTAAACTTGCAGGTTGAGTCCGTAATTAAGAAAGCAAATGTAATGTTGTCATTTATCTCAAGAGGCTTGGAATACAAAAGCAGGGATGTACTTCTGAGGCTTTATAAAGCACTGGTTAGGCCCCATTTGGAGTACTGTGAGCAATTTTGGGCCCCACACCTCAGGAAGGACATACTGGCACTGGAGCGGGTCCAGCGGAGATTCACACGGATGATCCCAGGAATGGTAGGCCTGACATACGATGAACGTCTGAGGATCGTGGGATTATATTCATTGGAGTTTAGGAGGTTGAGGGGAGATCTGATAGAAACTTACAAGATAATGAACGGCTTAGATAGGATGGACGTAGGGAAGTTGTTTCCATTAACAGGGGAGACTAGGACGCGGGGGCACAGCCTTAGAATAAAAGGGAGTCAATTTAGAACAGAGATGAGGAGAAATTTCTTCAGCCAGAGAGTGGTGGGTCTGTGGAATTCATTGCCACAGAGGGCTGTGGAGGCCGAGACGTTGAGCGTCTTCAAGACAGAAATTGATAAATTCTTGATTTCTCGAGGAATTAAGGGCTATGGGGAGAGAGCGGGTAAATGGAGTTGAAATCAACCATGATTGAATGGTGGAGTGGACTCGATGGGCCGAATGGCCTTACTTCCGCTCCTATGTCTTATGGTCTTATGGTTCTATGGATAACATTTCTTAAAATTTGAAATTTTGTCCCTCGGTTATTTTTGATGTTCGCTTGGGAATCGGAACAAATTGGGAGCTCTCACAGGATGCAAAGGCTTTAAAATGGAGACATTGGGATTTTCCAGCATTTGAAATCATGGGTATACAGACTTACAGAATACTGAGAGTGGACGTGGAGAGGATGTTTCCACTAGTGGGAGAGACTAGAACTCGAGGGCACAACCTCAGAGTGAAGGGACGCTGCTTTAAAACTGAGATGAGGAGGAATTTCTTCAGCCAGACGGTGGTGAATCGGTGAAACTCTTTGCCACAGAGGGCTGTGGTGGCCAGGTCATTGAGTGTCTTTAAGACAGAGATAGGTAGGTTCTTGTTCAATAAGCGGATCAAGGGTTACGGGGAGAAGGCGGGAGAATGGGGATGAGAATCATATCAGCCATGATTGAATGAAGGGCAGACTCGATGGGCCGAATGGTCTAATTCTGCTCCTATATCCTATGGTTTTATGGTCTTGTGGATTCCACATTGACCTCTGCCGTTTTTGGTGAAAATTCACCGTGGCTCCTCTCAATGTTGGTATTCCTGGGCAGCACAGTGGCACGGTGGTTGGTGCTGCTGCCTCACAGCTGCTGCCTCACAGCGCCAGGGACCTGGGTTCGATTCCCGGCTTGGGTCACTGTCTGTGTGGAGTTTGCACGTTCTCCCCATGTCTGCGTGGGTTTCCTCCGGGTGCTCCGGTTTCCTCCCTCAGTCCAAAGATGTGCAGATGAGGTGAATTGGCCACGTTAAATTCTCCCTCAGTGTACCCGAACAGGCGCCAGAGTGTGAAGACTAGGGGATTTTCACAGTAACTTCATTGCAGTGTTAATGTAAGCCGACTTGTGATTAATAAATAAACTTTTCAATCAGTATGCTAAGGCCTGTGCAATAGTCAGGAAAGGTTAATTGAAAGGTTGTGTGAAGAATTCGGAATCAAGTTGAGAGTAGGCAGTGAAAAGGTTGAGATGATTGAACCTGGAGGAGGGAACGAGGAATCCCGATAGCCCTCAGGGTTGATGCAGATAGATTTCAATTACTAATCAAACAAGTGGAGCCAAAACAAGCAAAACTTGACTTGCAAAAGAGATGGAGAAATGCAAAGACTCCAACTCAGAAAAAGAACGACAAATGTGAAATCTTGAATTAGAATTTCCAGTAAGAAGTCTCACAACACCAGGTAAAAGACCAACAGGTCTATTGGTGTCAAGATCTTTCGGAGCGCTGCTCCTTCATTGGGTGACTCACCTGGAAGTCACTCGCGATCCAAAATAAACCTGTTGGACTTTAACCTGATGGTGTGAGACTTCTTATTGTACCCATCCCAATCCAACGCCGGCATTTCCACATCTTGGAATTCCCAAGAGAGAGAAGAAAAGCTTGAATTTCAGAGAGAAAGGAGACAGTGAAAGGAAGAAACTGCTGTACAAAATTATGGGGGACATAGAGCAGATAGGAAGGAACCTGTCCCCTTAGTATAAGGGTCAATAACTAAGGGATAGATTTAAGACCATAAGACATAGGAGCAGAATTAGGTCACTCGAATGGCCCAGTGAGTCTTCTCCGCCATTCAATCATGGCTGATATGTTTCTGATATTTAAGGCAATGAGCAAGAGGAGGAGATGTGAGGAAAAGCTTTTTCACCCAGAGGATGGTGGGAATCTGGAACTCACTGCCTGAAAGGGTGGTAGAGGCGGGAACCTTCACAACATTGAAGAAGCAGTTAGATGAGAACTTGAAACGCCATAGCATACAAGGCTACGTACCACATACTGGAAAATGGGATTAGATTAGGTGGGTGCTGGATAGCCAGCGCAGATACAATGGGGTGAATTTTACTGTCCCATCCGCCACTGGAATCGGACCGGGCGAGGGACGGACCACAGAAAGGTCCGTTGAATTTGGGTGGGATTTTCCGGTTTGAGGTTGAGTGAGATGAGCAAACCCTGGCCTTAGGGCTGAATGGACTCTTTAGGTGATGTAAAACTCAATGGCTGCGATCTGACCATATTGCCCCACTAGCCAATGGGTGGGGCAAGCTGTTAAGGTTGTGAAATGAGGTCCGTGCCGCCCGATATCACGTCTCTTGTGATTTTACCAGCACTGGGTATCAGGCGAGATCAGCCTTGAGCCTGAAAAAGGCATTGAAATGCAATTTAAATATTCTGAGTGAACCTGGGATGCTAGCATCTGGGCCCACTAACCTGTGTGGCCGCCCTGGGGACGGATCTCTCCGGCAAGGAGCACATATGGCCCCCATCAATGGGAACCAGACTCAGCAACGCCTGAGGGGGCGGGGTCTGAGGGGGCAGGGCCAACAGAGGAGGCAGGGCCAGACGAGGCAGGCTGTTCAGTGGGAGGGGAACCACTGCATGCTCTGCAACAGCGATCGGTGTGCGGGGGTCGCAGCCATTCCAGGCGGGGAGGGGTCACGATTCTTCTGGGCAGGGGGTGGGTGGCGATCATTCCAGGTGAGGGAGATGATGGGTAATGGGCCACAGACCCTGCCCTGCTATAGCAACAGAGGCAGTGCAGATCTATGTGCTCAGAGCACATGCGCAATTGTGCCCTCTGCTGCTATCAGTTGGCTTTTGGGCGATGGAGGCCCAGTCTACTCCTCCTACTGGCGTGAAACAAGTTTGTCGAGTTTTTTTTTTGCCAGAGTGAGCAAAGAATTAATTTTTAAGTCACTCGAATTTCTCTCATTTTCACGCTCATTCGGGACATTGAACTTTTTTGGCAAGATCGCCCCTCCATGACTCTATGGAGGAAGAGAAATTAGGAAGAAAGTGTGAACTCGACAGGGGAAGGCTTTGATTACCTGATGGCAGGGAAATCCAACTGGTTCGTTTGGGAAGAAAACCTGCCATCCTTATTCAGTCTGGCCTACACCTAACACTAGGCCCAAATCCAGTAGTTAACTTGTAATTGATCTCTGAGGTAACCTTAGCTGCATCGATCTCAGCAGCATTCTGGGAGCAGGGACGGCAGCAGTTGAAGAAGGTGGTACCACCACCTTCTCAAGGGCAACAAGGAATGGGAAAGAAGTGCTGGCCGAGCAGGTGAAGGTGCGAATTAATTTTTATTCAGAGACACACACACATACACGCACACACACACAGACAAACACACACATGCACACATGCGCAAGCATGCACAGATGCACACACGCATGCATGCATGCATGCGCACACCTGCGCAACACACACGCACACACTTACACACACACATACGCACACTTACACACACCCACACATATGCACACACACACCCACGGAAACACACAAATGTACACATGCACACACACACACACAAACAGTCGCACAAACACTCACACACACTCGCACACACACTCACACACATATGCACTCATACACACACACGCACTCACACACTCACTCGCACACACACACACACACGTACACACGCACTCACATACACACTCGCACACACACTCGCACACACACACTCACACACACACTCGCACACACACACTCACACAAACACTCACACACACACACACTCGCACACACTCACAAACACTCACACACACTCACACACACACTCACACACACAAACATTCACACACACGCACTCACTCACAAACACTCACACACACGCACTCACTCACGCACTCACACACACACTTGCACACACACACACACACTCGCACACACACACTCACACACACACACACTCGCACACACTCACACACACACACTCGCACACACTCACACACACACACTCTCGCACACACTCACACACACTCCCTCACACACACTCACACACACACACTCACACACTCGCACACACACACTCACACACACACTCACACACACACACACTCGCACACACTCACACACACACACTCGCACACACTCACACACTCACACACACTCCCTCACACACACTCACACACACACACTCACACACTCGCACACACACACTCACACACACACTCACACAAACACACACACACACACACTCACTCACACACACTCACACACTCGCAAACACACACTCACACACACACACAAACATTCACACACACACACACACACTCACTCACACACACTCACACACACACTCACACAAACACGCACTCACACAAACGCTCTCACACACACACACGCACACGCACATACACACACATACTCACACACACTCAGACACACACACACACTCACACAAACACTCTCACATGCACGCACGCACACATAGACACACACATGCACACTCAGACACACTCACAAACACACACACACACTCAGACACACACACAAACACACACACACACACTCACAAACACTCACACATGCACACTCAGACACACACTCAAACACTCACACACACACGCACACACACTCAGACACACACACAAACACACACACTCAGACACACACACAAACACACACACACACACTCAGACACACACACACACACACACTCAGATACACTCACACAAGCACACACACACACTCAAACACTCACACACACGCACACACACTCAGACACACTCACCCACACACGCACACTCAGATACACTCACACACACACGCACACACCCACTCAGACACACTCACACAAACACTCACACACACACTCACAAACACTCACACATGCACACTCAGACACACACTCAAACACTCACACACACACGCACACACACTCAGACACACACACAAACACACACACTCAGACACACACACACACACACACACTCAGATACACTCACACAAGCACACACACACACTCAAACACTCACACACACCCACACACACTCAGACACACTCACCCACACACGCACACTCAGACACACACACACACTCAGACACACTCACCCACACACGCACCCTCAGATACACTCACACACACACGCACACACCCACTCAGACACACTCACACAAACACTCACACACACACGCACACACCCACTCAGACACACTCACACAAACACTCACACACACACGCACACACCCACTCAGACACACTCACACAAACACTCACACACACACACCCACTCAGACACACTCACACAAACATTCACACACACACGCACACACCCACTCAGACACACTCACCCACACACGCACACACACACGCACACACATTCAGACCCACACACCCACACACTCAGATACACTCACGCAAACACTCACACTCACACAGATGAGAGATTTTCACGCAGTGTTCCTGAATGTAGTGGAAGCAGTCAACCCAAGTCTTGTGTGGCTGCACTGGCGTCTGGTGACAGGACCAACATGACATACAGCCCCAGTCAGTCTTCAGCACTGATGGTTCGCAGTTACAGAGAGATTTCGGCTTTATGCAGAGTCAGACTCTGTGCTCATTAGCAGCTGTCTGACTGTGTAACTAGACCGAGGATTCATGGATTGCAAGACAGAAGGCAGACACAACTCGGGAGACAAACTCTCAATAGCTCAGTGAGCAACAGCCTCAATTTGCTGTGTTCATGATTCATCTATAATACAGATTATCGCCGGAGAAGAACAATAAATAAATCAGTGGTCCCCAATCTGGCAGCAGTTTCTTCATTTGTTTAGTGCGCTGAAGCCATTAATGATTGTGAATTGAATTACCCTCCCCCACAACAACGCCCCCCCCCACTTCCCCACCCCACCCCCCCACCCCACACCCTCCCCTCCCCATCATCATCACCATCATGACTTGCACAACCTTTCACAGATGCACCATAGAAAGCATCCTTTCCGGATATATCACAGCTTGGTATGGCTCCTGCTCTGCCCAAGACCGCAAGGAACTACAAAGGGTTGTGATTGCAACCATCACGCAAACCAGCCTCCTGTCCACTGACTCCGTCTACACTTCCCACTGCCTCGGAGAAACAGCCAGCATTATCAAGTGGTGGCACAATGGCTAACACTGCTGCCTCACAGCACCAGGGACCCGGGTTCGATTCCAACCTCGGGTCACTGTCTCTGTGGAGTCTGTGCGTTCTCCCCGTGTCTGCGTGGGTTTCCTCCGGCTGCTCCGGTTTCCTCCCACAGTCCAAAGATGTGCGGGTTAGGTGGATTGGGTTGGGGATTATGGTGCGGATATGGAATGAAGTGGCAGAGAGAGTGGTTGAGGCAGGTTCAATAGCAACATTTAAGAAGCATTTGGATAAGTACGTGGATGGGAAAGGATTAGAGAGATATGGGCCAAACGTGGACAATTGGGACTAGCTGGGAGGGCACCATGGTCGGCACTGACCAGTTGGGCCGAAGGGCCTATTTCTGTGCTGTAATGCTCTTTGACTCAGTGTGTGGGATATCCCACATGCTAACTCCCAAGGCTAAAAAATCCCACTTGAGGACGTCTGCATGGTCCATGTCCCACCCACTACGATTCCCTTGGCAGGTGGGCAGGACAGGAAATTTCCACCTAATGACTCTAAATGGGCCAGCATTTATTGCCCATCCCTAGTTAACCTTTCACTGTGTGGAATTTGCACATTCTCCCCGTGTCTGCATGGGTTTCCTCCGGGTGCTCCGGTTTCCTCCCACAGTCCAAAGATGTGCTGGTTAGGTGGATTGGCCGTGGTAAATTGCCCCTTAGTATCAGGGGGATTAGGAGAGTAATAGGGCTTGGGTGGGATTATGGTCAGTACAGACTCGATGGGCCAAATGGCCTCCTTCTGTACTGTCGGGATTCTATGATTACTTCTCCAGACTCTATGAAGAGGCTTGTTCAGCCATTTCAGAGGGCAGTTGAGTGTCAATCACATTGCTGTGGGTCTGGAGTCACATGTAGGCCAGACCAGGTAAGGAATTTCCTTCCCTAAAGGACATTAATGAATCAGATGGGTTTTTCCGACAATTGACAATGATTTCATTGTCATCAGGGGACGCTTAATTCCAGATATTTTTTATTGAATTCAAATTCCATCAGCTATCACAGCGGGATCCGAACCCAGATCCCCAGAACATTAGAAATCTCAGAAACCCTACAGTACAGAAAGAGGCCATTTGGCCCATCGGGTCTGCACCGACCACAATCCCACCCAGGCCCTACCCCCGTATCCCTAGATATTTTACCCACTGATCCCTCTAACCTACGCATCCCAGGACACTAAGGGCAATTTTTTTTAGCATGGCCAATCAACCTAACCCGCACATCTTTGGACTATGGGAGGAAACCGGAGCACCCGGAGGAAACCCACGCAGACACGAGGAGAATGTGAAAACTCCACACAGACAGTGACCCAAGCCGGGAATCGAACCCATGTCCTTGGAGCTGTGAAGCAGCAGTGCTAACCACTGTGCTACCGTGCCACCCCACTGAGTTTCTGATTTAACAGTCCAGTGACAATACCACGAGGCCATCGCCTTCCCTGATTACAGGCTTGCATTTCCAAAATTAGCTCTGGCACCTCACAGCACCAGGGACCCGGGTTCCATTCTTGGCTTGGATCACTGTCTGTGCGGAGTCTGCACCTTATCCCCGTGTCTGCGTGGGTTTCCCTCGGGTGCTCCAGTTTTCTCCCACACTCCAAAGGTGTGCGGGTTAGGTGGATTGGCCATGCTAAATTGTGTCCTAAAATATGTAGGTTATGGGGGTTAGTGTGGTAAATCCATGGGGTTAAGTGAATGGGACGGGGGAGTTGGACAGGATGTTTGGTTGGAGAGTCGGTGCAGACGTGATTGGGTCGAATGGCCTTCTTCTGCACTGGAGGAATGATGCACCAATAATCGAGCAAAGACTAGTTTGTATGCAAGAACAAATAGGCTTTTATTAGCAAAAGACTTGGAGCATACCCATGCCGATGAACTGGTCCAGACTGAGGCAGGGGGTGGGGAGCAGTCGCCTTTATACTCGGACCAGGGCGGGGAGGAGTCCCGGGCAGGGCCGGCAGGGATGTGTCCAGGCATGTCACACACACACAGGCAATAAGCTAACAGTGGTTTACCACAAGGAATTCTATGAATACTAAGGGCTGGATTTTACGACTTCGCTCGGGTGAGGCTCGTATAATCCCACCCGAGGCCAACGGAGAATCCCGTTCTGCGTGCCTCGCCCGCCCCGGAATCGGTAAAAAGCCAGGCTTTGTATCATCTCAAAACCGAGATCCAACCCTCAAACTGCAATAGGATGGATTTGCAATGTTGTTGTCTGGATTATTAGTCCAGTAACATAACCACTGTGCAACCATACCCCAGATAATCATTATTGCCTTTCAATGTAATTAACTGTCAGGGAATTGCTTTGAGATTTAACTGAGAGATGAAATAAAACATTCAAGAAATGTAAATACAATTGGCTAATGTGCTTTACTATTTAAAGAACATCATCATAAAAATCACATCTATGATTTGTGCGGGATTCAGTTACAATGCACACCAGTAAATATGTCTGATGATTCACTACAAACACAGATTGATGTCCATTTGTTCAGTGGCAACTTTGTATTTGAGTAGCACCTTTAACGTGGTTTAAGACATCCCAAGGTGCCTCATTTGATTTGATGTATTATTGTCACATGTATCAGTATACAGTGAAGTGTATTGTTTCTTGTGCGCTCTACAGACAAGGCATACCATTCATAAAGAAGGAAACGAAAGGATGCAGAATGTCGTGTTACAGTCATAGCTCGGGTGCAGAGAAAAATCAACTTAGTGCGAGGTAGGTCCATTCAAAAGTCTGACAGCAGCAGGGAAGAAGCTGTTTTTGAGTCAGTTGGTACATGACCTCAGACTTTTGTATCTTTTCCTGTCGGAAGAAGGTGGAAGAGAGAATGTCCGGGATGCGTGGGGTTCTTAATTATGCTGGCTGCTTTGATTTGATTTGATTTGATTTGATGTATTATTGTCACATGTATTAACATACAGTGAAAAGTATTGTTTCTTGCGCGCTATACAGATAAAAAATATCGTCCATAGAGAAGGAAAGGAGAGAGTGCAGAATGTAGTGTTACAGTCATAGCTAGGGTGTAGAGAAAGATCAACTTGATGCAAGGTAGGTCCATTCAAAAGTCTGACAGCAGCAGGGAAGAAGCTGCTCTTGAGTCAGTTGGTAAGTGACCTCAGACTTTTGTATCTTTTCCTGTCGGAGGAAGTGGAAGAGAGAATGTCCGGTGTGCGTAGGGTCCTTAATTAGTCTGGCTGCTATTCCGAGGCAGCGGGAAATGTAGACAGAGTCAATCGATTGGAGGTTGGTTTGCGTGATGGATTTGGCTACATTCACGACCTTTTGTCGTTCCTTGCGGTCTTGGACAGAGCAGGAACCGTACCAAGCTGTGATATATCCAGAAAGAATGCTTTCTATGGTGCATCTGTAAAAGTTGTTGAGAGTCGTAGCTGACATGCCAAATTTCCTCAGTCTTTTGAGAAAGTAGAGGCGCTGGTGGGCTTTCTTAACTATAGTGTCGGCATGGGGGGACCAGGGAGTCACAGGGGGTGTTGGGAAACAAAATTGGATGCTGCTGTTTCAGGGAGCGTCTTAAAGGAAGAAAGGGAGATCAACGAATGGCAAGTTTTCGGAAGGGAATTACAGAGTTTCGGACCCAGACAGCTGGAGGCATTGCTGCCAATAGGGAAAAGGTGCAGATCAGGAGAGTGCAGGAGGTGAGAATTGGAGCAGCAGAGAGAGGTCCTGGTGGAATGAGAGTCTGCAGGATATTGCTGAAGTGGGCACAGTAAGAAGTCTCTCAACACCAGGTTAAAGTCCAACAGGTTTATCTGGTATCATGAGCTTTCAGAGCACTGCTCCTTCATCAGGTTAGTGATTTCAGAGCAGCGCTCCAAAAGCTCAGGATACCAAATAAACCTGCTGGACTTTAAACAGGTGTTGTGAGACCTCTTACTGTGCCCACCCCAGTCCAAAGCGACACATTCACATCATGGTTATAGAGGTAGGGAGGGAGAGGCTATGATGAGGCTTTGAAAATAAGGGTGAGAATTTAAAAACGGCTGCAGATGTGGACCAGGATCTAATATAGGTCAGGGAGAACAGGGATGAAAGGTGTTTAAGTTTAAAGTTTATTTAATAGTGTCACAAGTAGGCTTACATTAACACTGCAATGAAGTGACTGTGAAAATCCCCGAGCTGCCACACTCCGACACCTGTTCGGGTACACTGTGGGAGAATTTAGCATGGTCAATGCATCTAACCAGCATGTCTTTCGGACTGTGGGAGGAAATCGGAGCACCCGGAGGAAACCCACGCAGACACGGGGAGAACGTGCAGACTCCCCACAGACAGTGACCCAAGCCAGGAATCGAACCCAGGTCACTGGCGCTGTGAGGCAGCAGTGCTAACAACTGTGCCACTGCGCTGCCCCACAAGTGAATGGGGCTTGTGTGAGTTAGTTCACTCCAGACTTAGTTACGCCTATCAAAACCGTGGTTTGAAGGGCTAACAGATGGGATATGCTAATATATGATATAGATGATGATGCACCACTAACATCAGTGTTAGACTCTCTCTCAAGAATCATGTTTAGGAGCAACATTACTCCTCTGTCACCTTTTTGCTGTCGTACTAATAAACAAATGTTAAGTAGGTACCAGAGTATTGCTGTCTGTTAATCAGTGGAGGCAATGGTCTAGTGGTATTATTGCCCGACTATTAATCCAGAAACTCAGCTAATGCTCCGGGGACCCGGGTTCAAATCCCGCCACGGCAGGCAGTGGAATTTGAATTCAATAAAAATATCTGGAATTAAGAACCTTCTGATGACCATGAAACTATTGTCAATTGTCAAAAAAACCCATCTGGTTCACTAATGTCCTTTAGGGAAGGAAATTTGCCGTCCTTACCCGGTCTGGCCTACATGTGACTCCAGAGCCACAGCAATGTGGTTGACTCTCAACTGCCCTCCAAGGGCAACTAGGGATGGGCAATATATGCTGGCCTAGCCAGTGACACCCATGTCCCATGAATGAAAAAAAACAAATCCCGTACCTGCGGGCAAATTTTACTGTCCCGCCCGCCTCAGGAATCAGAGCGGGCAAGGGACAGACCATGGAAAGGTCTGTTGCCCTTGGGTGGGAGCTTCCGGTTTCTGGGTGAGTACGGCCGGAAAATCCCGCCCCTAGGGTCACAGATAATAGGGACCATTCCAGAGCGTGCTGGCAGCAGTGCAGACATTGATGTAAAAAGAAACACAATGCCATTCGTGAAGGTACCACAAAGTGACGAGAACCTAGATAGCAGCTCCTAAAAAGTTCACTGGTAGAAGGAAGAACACTGGAGAGAGGTAACGGTGACTGTACCTGATGAACTGTCCGGCCCCTATCCCGCCCGTTTGACTGCCTTGAGGCTCCACCGAGAGGCCATCAGTGGGAGTCATGGAAACACCATTTTCTGCAGCACCAAGCAGCATCGGCCCTTCACCAAATGGGCATCGCCGGCTGGTCAGCATTTATTGCCCATTGCTGTGGCTCTGGAGTCACATGTAGGCCAGGCCAGGTAAGGACGGCAGATTTCCTTCCCGAAAGGACATTAGTGAACCAGATGGGTTTCTCCGACAATCAACAATGGTCATCAGGAGAGGCTGGATAGACTGAGACTTTTTTCTCTGGAGCGTAGGAGGCTGAAGGATGATCTTATAGAGGTCTATAAAATAATGAGGGGCATAGATCAGCTAGATAGTCAATATCTTTTCCCAAATGTAGGGGAGTCTAAAACTAGAGGGCATAGGTTTAAGGTGAGAGGGGAGAGATACAAAAGGATCCAGAGGGGCAATTTTTTCACACAGAGGGTGGTGAGTGTCTGGAACGAGCTGCCAGAGGTAGTAGTAGAGGCGGGTACAATTTTGTCTTTTAAAAAGCATTTAGAGAGTTACATGGGTAAGATGAGTATCGAGGGATATGGGCCAAACGTGGGCAATTGAGACTAGCTTAGTGGTTCAAAAGTAAGGGCAGCATGGACAAGTTGGGCCGAAGGTCTTGTTTCCATGCTGCAAACATCTATGATGTGGAGTTGCCGGCGTTGGACTGGGGTGGGCACAGTAAGTAGTCTCACAACACCAGGTTAAAGCCCAACAGGTTTATTTGTTAGCACAAGCTTTCAGAGCGCTGCTCCTTCATCAGGTGAGTGCACCTGTTGGACTTTAACCTGGTGTTGTGAGACTACTTACTGTAAACATTATGATTCTGTCAGTAGATTCTAGATATTTTTTATTGAATTCAAATGCCACCAGCTGCCGTGGTGGGATTCAAACCTGGGTTCCCAGAACATTAGCTGAGTTTCTGGATTAATAGTCCAGCGATAATACCACTCGGCCATCGCCTCCCTGAATGACCTAGCCAATGTTTTAGAACAATGAAGGCTCCCTGCTCCTATACTCTAAGTACCAGCTAACAACGACAAGCATTCCGTTTGCCTTCTTCGCCACCCTATCTACCTGTGCTGCCACCTTCAGGGATCTGTGGACTTGTGCACCAAGGTCTCTTTGTTCCTCAATACTCCCGAGGGACTTACCATTCATTGTGTATACCCTATCTTTATTAGTTCTCCCAAAATGTATCTCCTCACGCTTATCAGGATTAAATTCCATCTGCCATTGGCCTGCCCAATTTACCAGCTGATCAGTATCAGTCTGTAGCCTAAGGCTATCCTCCTCATTATCAACAACACCACCAATTTTCATGTCATCTGCAAACTTACTAATTATATCTGCTACATTCACATCCAGGTTGTTACTGTATATAACAAACAGCAAGGGTCCCAGCACTGATCCCTGTGGTACAACGCTGGTCACAGGCTTCCAATCACAAAAGCAACCCTCCACCGTCAGACTTTGCCTCCTATTAACAAGCCAATTTTGGATCTAATTTGCCAATTTACCTTGGATTCCATGGCTCTAATCTTTTGGTAAGAAGTCTTACAACACCAGGTTAAAGTCCAACAGGTTTATTTGGTAGCAAAAGCTGCCAAATAAATAGCTTATTAACATCATAGGAGTTACTCCCACCCACCTGACGAAGGGACAGCCTGTTCCAAAAGCTAGTGGCTTTTGCTACCAAATAAACCAGTTGGACTTTAACCTGGTGTTGTTAGACTTCTTACTGTGTTTACCCCAGTCCAACGCCAGCATCTCCACATCTAATCTTTTGGACCAGCTTTCTATGTGGGACCTTGTCAAAGGCCTAACTGATGCCCATGTAAACCACATCAACTGGGCTACCCTCATCAAAATACCCAATTAAATTGGTTAGACAGGATCTCTCACCAACAAATCCATGCTGACTACCTTTGATAAATCCTTGCCTTTCCAGGTATTGATTAACCCTGTCCCTGAGAATGTTTCCCAATAATTTCTCCACCACTGACTAACTGGCCTGTAATTACTTGGCTTATCCCTGCTGCCCTTCTTGAATAAAGGAACCACAGTAACTATCCTCCAGTCATCTGGCATTTCACCTATGGCCAGACATTTAAATATCTCCGTCAAGGCCTCTGCAATCTCTTCCCTTGCCTCCCACAGCAGCTGAGGACACATCGCATCAGGCCCTGGGGATTTATGCACCTTTAAGCCCGCTAAAACATTTCATACTCCTCCTTATTAATCTTAACATGCTCTCGAACTCCACCGTCCCTACTGAAATTTCCAGCTGCAATGGGACTTAACTTCCATCACGAATCCTGACTTACGGGGATCGTCCACCGCACGTGCATGCTGGGACAATGCAGAAGTCCCGCATGTACAGACATGCATGCTGGGACAATGCAGAAGTCCTGCACGTATGGACATGGGTGCTGGGACAATACAGAGGTCCCGCATATACGGACATGCGTGCTGAGACAATACGGAAGTCCCACATGTGTGGACATGCGTGCTGAGACAATACGGAAGTCCCACATGTGTGGACATGCGTGCTGAGACAATACGGAAGTCCCACATGTGCGGACATGCGTGCTGAGACAATACGGAAGTCCCACATGTGTGGACATGCGTGCTGGAACAATATGGAAGTCCCGCATGTACGGACATGTGTACTGGGACAATGCGGATGTCCCGCACGTACGGATATGCATGCTGGGATAATACGGAAGCCTCACACATACAGACATGCATGCTGGGACAACACGGATGTCCCACACATACGGACACACGTGCTGGATCAATACGGAAGTCCTGCACATACGGACATGCGTGCTGGTACAATACGGAAGTCCCACATGTACAGACATGCATGCTGGGACAATACGAAAGTACCACATGTATGGACATGCGTGCTGGGACATTACAGAAGTCCCACATGTGCGGACATGCATGCTGGGACAATACAGAAGTCCCACATATATGGACATGCATGCTGGGACAATACAGAAGTCCCACACATATGGACATGCATGCTGGGACAATACAGAAGTCCCACATGTATGGACATGTGTGCTAGGACAATACAGAAGTCCCACATGTACGGACATGCGTGCTGGGACAATACAGAAGTCCCACATGTACGGACATGCGTGCTGGGACAATACAGAAGTCCCACATGTGCGGACATGAGTGCTGGGACAATACAGAAGTCCCACATGTACGGACATGCATGCTGGGACAATACAGAAGTCCCACATGTACGGACATGCGGCTGGGACAATGCAGAAGTCCCACATGTGCGGACATGCATGCTGGGACAATACAGAAGTCCCACACATATGGACATGCATGCTGGGACAATACAGAAGTCCCACACATATGGACATGCATGCTGGGACAATACAGAAGTCCCACACATATGGACATGCATGCTGGGACAATACAGAGGTCCCACACATATGGACATGCATGCTGGGACAATACAGAAGTCCCACACATATGGACATGCATGCTGGGACAATACAGAAGTTCTGCATGTATGGACATGTGTGCTGGGACAATACAGAAATCCCCACATATGGACATGTGTGCTGGGACAATACAGAAGTCCCACATGTGCGGACATGCATGCTGGGACAATACAGAAGTCCCACATGTGCGGACATGCATGCTGGGACAATGCAGAAGTCCCGCATGTACAGACATGCGTGCTGGGACAATACAAAAGTACCACATGTATGGACATGTGTGCGGGGACAATGCAAAAGTCCAGCACGTATGGACATGCGTGCTAGGACAACACAGAAGTCCCGCACTTACGGATATGTGTGCTGGGACAATATTGATGTCGCGCACGGACGGACATGCATGCTGGGACAATGCGGAAGTCCCACACGTACGGTCATGTGTGCTGGGACAATAAGGAAGTCTCACATGAACGGACATGCATGCTGGGACAATACAGATGTCTCGCACGTACGGACATGCGTGATGGGACAATATGTAAGTCCCGCATGTACGGACATGCGTGCTGGAAGTGCACCAAGTTTAAACCTCCAATTCTGCTTTTTAAAGCATTCCCCCAAGTCCCTCAAAGAAAAGCCCTAACTTTGCTGACTCGTCCCAATGATGGACAAGAGTTAATGCTTTCTTAACGTTAAGTTTATTTAATTATGTCACAAGTAGGCTTACATTAACATTGCAATGCAGTTACTGTGAAAATCCCCCAGTCATCACACTCAGGTGCCCCTTCCCGTACACTGAGGGAGAATTTAGCATGGCACGTCTTTTGGACTGTGGGAGGAAACTGGAGCACCCGGAGGAAACCCATGCAGACACGGGGAGACAGTGCAGACTCCGCACAGACAGTGAGCCAAGCCAGGAATCGAACCCAAGTTCCTGATGCTATGAGGCAGCAGTGCTAACCATTGTGCCATCGTGCTATTCTTTGCACACTTACCTTCTGCTCCAGCTGCAGTGGGTAGAGGCAGCAGGCATTCTTTGGGTGGGTTATATGTAATGTACAGAAAGTGAAAGAAAGATTTGTTTTATTTACAACTTTGTCATGACACACTGTTAACCCCATTGAAAAGTACGTTCATTTATCGCAAAATGGATTGACAGTGTAAGTTCATTTGGAGTTTGCTATGCATCTTAAGCAGTGTTGTTTATCCCAATTTTAAGAGTGTCCCTGATGCAATCTTGATCCTTAGAAGCCTCTTAAGATGTAGGGTAAAATAAGTTCTGCATTTACAGTGGAAAATATGCAACTTGGCTATTTCAAATGCTTAAGAAAGTGTATTCCTTAAGATGACATGCAAGTCTCCTATAAGCTGATGTGAACTAAAGGTATTGCAGAATCCAATGCAGATTGAAAATCATTGACTCCGTCTAAGTTGTAAGTTGATAGGGATTCAGGACCAGCACATTCCTGTAAGGGTGAAGGATAAATATGGCAAGTTTTGGGAACCTTGGATAACGGGAGATATTGTGAGCTTAGTCAAAGAGAAAAAGGAAGCATTTGTCAAAGCTAGGAGGCTGGGAACACACGAAGCAAGTGTGGAATACAAGGAAAATAGAAAGAAACTTAAGCAAGGAGTAAGGAGGGCTAAAAGGGGTAATGAAAAAGCATTGGCCAGCAGGATTAAGGAAAATCCCAAGGCTTTTTATACATATATAAAGAGCAAGAGGGTAGCCAGGGAGAGGGTTGGCCCACTCAAGGACAAGGGAGGGAATCTATGCGTGGAGCCAGAGGAAATGGGTGAGGTATTAAATGAAAACTTTGCGTCAGTATTCACCAAAAAGAAGGACTTGGTGGATGATGAGTCTGGGAAAGGGTGTGTAGATAGTTTGAGTCATGTTGAGATCAAAAAGGAGGGGGTATTGGGGTTCTTGAGAAACATTAAGGTAGACAAGTCCCCAGGGCCTGATGGGATATGCCCCAGAATACTGAGAGAGGCAAGGGAAGAAATTGCTGGGGCCTAGAGAGAAATCTTTGTATCGGCACTAGCTACAGGGAGATCCCAGAGGATTGGAGAATAGCCAATGTTGTTCCTTTGTTTAAGAAGGGTAGCAAGAATAATCCAGGTAATTATAGGCCGGTGAACCTTACATCAGTGGTAGGAAAATTATTGGAAAGGATTCTTCGAGACAGTATTTATTCCCACTTGGAAATAAGTGGACGTATTAGTGAGAGGCAACATGGTTTCATGAAGGGGAGGTCGTGTCTCACTAACTTGATCGAGTTTTTTGAGGAAGTGATGAAGATGATTGATGATGGTAGGGCAGTGGATGTTGTCTACATGGACTTCAGTAAGGCCTTTGACAAGGTCCCTCATGGCAGACTGGTGCAGAAGGTGAAGTCGCATGGGATCAGAGGTGAGCTGGCAAGGTGGATATAAAACTGGCTCAGTCAAAGAAGACAGAGGGTAGCAGTGGAAGGGTGTGTTTCTGAATGGAGGGCTGTGACAGGGATTCCTCAGGGATCAGTGCTGGGACCTTTGCTGTTTGTAATATATATATAAATGATTTGGAGGAAAATGTAAGTGGTTTGATTAGTAAGTTGGTGGATTTGCGGAAAGCGATGAGGACCATTAGAGGATACAGCAGGACATAGATCGGTTGAAGACATTGGCGGAGAGATGGCAGATGGAATTTAGGTGAGGCACATTGACCCGAACAGGGTGTGGTGACTAGGGGAATTTCACAGTAACTTTCATAGAAATCATAGAAACCCTACAGTGCAGAAGGAGGCCATTCGGCCCATTGAGTCTGCACCGACCACAATCCCACCCAGGCCCTACCCCCACATATTTACCCGCTAATCCCTCTAACCTACACATCTCAGGACTCTAAGGGACAATTTTTAACCTGGCCAATCAACCTAACCCACACATCTTTGGACCATGGGAGGAAACCGGAGCACCCGGAGGAAACCCACGCAGACACGAGGAGAATGTGCAAACTCCACACAGACAGTGACCCGAGCCGGGAATCGAACCCGGGACCCTGGAGCTGTGAAGCAGCAGTGCTAACCACTGTGCTACCGTGCCGCCCTTTGTTGCAGTGTTAATGTAAACCTTACTTGTGACTAATAAATAAACTTTAAATGCCCATCTAAGCGAACCCCATTTGCCTGCATTTGGCCCATATCCCTCGAAACCTTTCCTATTCATGTATCTGTCCAAATGCCTTTTAAATGTTGTCAATGTCCCTGCCTCAACCACTTCCTCCGGCAGCTCATTCCACACACGCACCACCCTCTGTGTAAAAAAAGTTGAATGAATAAGAAATAAGAACTGTGCGAAAGGGCTGCAAGTGCTGCCTAATCAATGTTTGATACAAGTCGAACAGAACTTCTCTACTTTCCAGTTCTCTCCCTCCGAAGCTGGTTTGGTAGGCTTTTCGTCTCTTCATTAAAGGAATTTTTACATCAAAGCTTCGGCAGACAAAATACTTACGGCAATCCTCAGGGAATCATGTTTCAGGGAAGGGAAGATTGCACCCTCGTTCTAGTCAAAAGGAAAATTTATTTTCATCAAATACTAAAATGCAAGATTTTTTAATTAACTTAAATGTCAGCAGCATATCTGAACCCTTAGCTACAGTTAACAGAAATAGGTTAGGCAAATACTCTACTGTCATCTGTGTGCACAGTATCATTTTTATAATCAAAACCTTGACTCTGAAGTAAATATTTTTTCTCTGTGGTGCTTGCATTTTCACCCCCCACCCCTCTCGTGTTCATATGAAAACTAATAAAAATCTCATCATATTGTAATTAATCTACCAGTTATAAAGTTGCTTGTCAAAAAGCAACCTGTCCCCGATTGTTAATTCATTGAGCCTTGAATACTAAGGAGAACTGGTTGCTACGGAGTGTAAAACATTGCTGCCACTTTCAATGATTCCCGCTGTGTTGATATGATCACGGGTTGAAACTGAGAATTTGAACTCAGTAAAACATATCTGGAATTTTAAAAAAATCAACTGGTGACCATAAAACCATTTTCGATTGTCAGATAAATCCATCTGGTTCGCTTAATGTCCTTTGGGGAAGGAAATCTGTAGTCCTTATCTGGTCTGGCCTACATGTGACTCCAGAGCCACAGCAATGTGGTTGACTCTCAACTGCCCTCTGGAATGGCCTAACAAGCCATTCCGTTCAAGGGCAATTAAGGATGGGCAATAAATGCAGGCCCAGCCAGTGTCACCCACATCCCATTAACAAATAAAGTTTGACAACCTTTCCCACCTGGGGGCAAGCAAATAGGAAGGGACAACTGGTACCTCCGATAGGTGTGAACAAGGCTCAAGGAAAATCAGGTGGGAAAGGTAGTGATCTGGATGCTCCAATCGCATTAGTACACATTATTTACCTTGGCCAATTGCATCCTACCTTCCAGCAGAATTAGGAATTCATTGGTCAATAGGACACGGAAGTTCCTACCCACTGTTACCAAGCAACCTCACTTACGTAAATCCGTAAAGTTCAAAGTTTGCTTTCTCACTGTAAGCCACAGAGTTGAAAAGGTGATGTTCCCACTGCTTCGTTCTGCTTCATTATCAGTAGGAATTGAATACTTTATATACTTTAAGAAAACTGCTATTCATTTTCGAAAGTATGTGAATTTGCACTCTCTGTGACTTTCCTCTGATAACATGGCTGTATTCTGCAGCCTATTGTTCCCAAAGAATGTAGCCTGTCTGATTTAAGTCTCTTCCCATCATGCTCCAGGGCAGTTTGTATTATGGCCAAGGTGCATAATGCATAGAAACATAGAAACATAGAAGATAGGAGCAGGAAGAGGCCATTCGGCCCTTCGAGCCTGCTCCACCATTCATCACCATCATGGCTGATCGTCCAATTCAATAGCCTAATCCTGCTTTCTCCCCATAACCTTTGATCCCATTCACCCCAAGTGCTACATCCAGCCGCCTCTTAAGTACATTCAAAAATACTTGCTTAAATCTAAAATACATATTTAATTCCTATAGCAGTAGTTATGTGTGTGTCTATGCAAGTAGTATTTTTATGTAAAATAAGTATAAGGCACATTGTTGTCCTTATTCTAAGTTAATTTCCCCTGTTTAGTAATCTTATTAGTTTTTAAATCCCAGGGTTATCTGAATCCTTCTGACAGTGTCAAAGCAAAGATTTATGTTAACCATGTATAAATAAATCACTGATCCAGCCTCAGCTAGAGGCTTGCATTCATGATTTGGCAGCACAGTTCAGGAAGGATGTGAAAGCATTAGAGATTGTGCAGGACAGATTCAGAAGAGTGGTTGCAAGGAAGAGATACTTAATTTATGCAGAGAGATTGGAGCGGTTGTTCTCCTTGGGGAAGACAAGGATAAGAGGTGGCATGGTGGCACAGTGGTTAGCACTGCTGCCTCACAGCGCCAGGGACCTGGGTTCAATTCCCGGCTTCGGGTCACTGTCTGTGTGGAGACCGCACTTTCTCCCGTGTCTGCGTGGGTTTCCTCCGGGTGCTCCGGTTTTCTCCCACAATCCAAATATGTGTGGGTTAGGTGGATTGGCCGTGGTAAATTGTCCCTTAACATCATGGGGGTTAACAAGGTAAATGCGTGGGGTTATGGGGATAGGAAATGGATGGGATTGCTGTCGGTGCAGATTCGGTGGGCCGAATGGCCTCCTTCTGCACTGTAGATGCTATGATTCTATGAGAGGAGATTTGCTAGAGGCATCATGAGAGGTCTGTACACAGTAGGTGGGGGGGAAGCTGTCCCGGTAGCGGAAGGAGAGAGAATGAGAGGGCAGAGATTTTAGGGCATTAGTTAAAAAAAGCAATGGTAACATAAGGAAAAATCTTTACATGCAGCAAGTGGTTAGGATCTGTAATGCGCTGTCTGAGAGACTGTGGTGGAGGGAGCTTCAATCGAGGAAGTCAAAAGGGAATCAGATTATTATTGAAGAGGAAGAACATGCAGGGTTGTGGAGAGTGGAATGGCCTCTGGAACGGGCTAGAATCATAGAATCCCTACAGTGCAGAAGGAGGCCATTTGGCCCATTGAGCCTGCACCAACAACAATCTCACCCAAGCCCTATCCCATAATCCCAAGTATTTGCCCTCCTAGTCCCCCTGACATGAAGGGGCAATTTGGCACGGCCAATCAACCTAACCCACAACTCTTTGGACTGTGGGAGGAAACCGGAGCATCCGGAGGAAGCCCACACAGACACGGGGAGAATGTGCAAACTCCACACGGACAGTGGCCCATGGCTGGAATCGAACCCGTGTCCCTGGCACTGTGAGGAAGCAGCGCTAATCACTGTGCCACCGTGCTGCCCTATATCTGGGATTCCGTCTCCATTGGTGGTGCAGTTTTCTGTTCAATGAAGGACTGCAGTACAAACACTGATTCACCATTGGGTGATGAAAATCTGGAGTTTCCACTCTGAAAAGAAGTTAAAGCTGCAAGTCCGTTGAAAATTTCATGACCAGGATTGATAGGTAGTTCAGTTCATTTCAAGTTTATTTATTCGTGTCACAAGTCGGCTTATATTAACACTGCAATGAAGTTACTGTGAAAACCCCCCAGTCACCACACTACGGCACCTGTTCAGGTACACTGAGGGAGAATTTAGCATGGCCAATGCACCCTAACCAGCACGTCTTTCAGACTGTGGGAGGAAACCGGAGCAGCCGAAGGAAAGCCACGCAGGCACGGGGAGAATGTACAAATTCCACACAGACAGTGACCCAAGCCGCGAATCGAACCCGGGTCCCTGGCGCTGCGAGGCAGCAGTGTTAACCACCGTGCCACCGTGCCACCCCTTCTGGTTGTTTAAAGGTTTTATGGACTATGGAACCAAAATGGGTAATTGGAATTGTGATATAAATCAGCCATGATCCAATTTGATCATGTGAGACAGGCTTGAGGGACTGAGTTGACTCCCTTTCCCTGTGTTCTTATGCCCCATTCACATCCAATGCTGTATGTTTGGTGCCAAGCTCTCGTTCCTGTGGTGAATGTAGCAGCAAAATCCTCTGTTCCAGGAAGCCTTGAAAGGCAGCTTATTATCTAAATGGAAAGCAAATTCAAAATGCGTCAGTGCAGAGGGATCTGGGTGTCTTTGTTCATGAACCACAGAAAGTCGGTATGGAGGTACAGGGTGTAATAAAAAAGGCAAATGGGATGTTAGCATTTACTGCAAAAGGACTGGAGTATAAAAGTAGAGAAGTGTTGTTGCAATTGTATAGGGTGTTGGTGAGACCACATCTGGAGTATTGTGTCCAGTTTTGGTCTCCTTATTTGAGGAAGGATGTGGTGGCATTGGAGGCAGTTCAGAGGAGGTTCACCAGATTGATTCCGGGGATGGAAGGGTTGACATATGAGGAGAGATTAAACAGTTTGGGCTTGTACTCGCTGGAGTTTAGGAGGATGAGAGGGGATCTGATCGAGGTATATAAAATTTTAAAAGGGATTGATAAAGTAAATGTGGACCATATGTTTCCTCTTCAGGGGAAAGCTAGAACACGAGGTCACAGGTATAGGTTGAGAGGCGATAGATTTAAAACTGAGATGAGGAGGAGCTACTTCGCGCAGCGGGTGGTGAATTTGTGGAACTTGCTGCCCCAGAGCGCGGTGGAGTTTGAATAATTAAGAAGGAGATAGATATATTACTGATTTTAAAAATGGGTCAAAGGGAAACGGGGAACAGATGCGGGGGTGAATTTGAGACCAGGGAGAGATCAGGCATGATCTGATTGAATGGCGGAGCAGGATTGAAGGGCTGAATTTGCCTCCTTCTGCTCTTAATTCCTATGTTCCCTCCTTATTGTTAGATCCTGGCTTTAAAGTGGATGTAAAATGTTTAGTCATTAGTGTCACAAATAGGCTTACATTAACACTGCAATGAAGCTACAGTAGAAATCTAGTCGCCACACTCCGACGCCTGTTCGGGGACACTGAGGGAGAATTTAGCACGGCCAATGCACCTAACCAGCACGTCTTTCGGACTGTGGGAGGAAACCGGAGCACCCGGAGGAAACCCACGCTGGCACGGGGAGAATATGCAGACACCGCACAGGCAGTGACCCAAGCCGGGAATCAAACCTGGGTCCCTGGAGCTGCGACACAGCGGTGCTAATCACTGTGCCGCCATACCACGGGGATTGATTCAGGTGTCAGGGAATACTCCCACTCGCTTGTGCAGTCTTGCATCTCCACTCTGTGTGAAGAAAGCAGCTGGGACATCATTCACATTTATCCGTTTAGCTATAATACTTTCATTGCCTGAAGTAAAAAGCACTTGTGCACAATTGGTGCATGTGGAAAATGCTGATGTAACATATGGTGCGACGCTTGGAGCGTGTCATTTGTTTGATACACTAGGTGGTGCATGCAGCCCTCTCACCCCAGGGGAACCAAAGCCATTGAACGTTTTCCTCCTCCCTCTCCTCCGATTTAAAGAAATGAATACTGGATGTGAGCGTCCCTAGGCAGGTCCGGTGTTGTACCCGTTCTTCTGTTAAGGTCATGGGAGTCTGGGGAAGTTGCTCTGTCAGAGTTGATGCAGACTCGATGGGCTGAATAGACTCTTCTGCATTGTACAGATTGTTGTTTTTTTAAAGTTTATTTATTAGTGTCACAAGGAGGCTTACATTAACACTGCAATGAAGTTAGTGTGAAAATCCCCTAGTCGCCACACTCTGGCGCCTGTTCGGGTGCACTGAGGGAGACTTTAGCACGGCCAATGCACCTAACCAGCACGTCTTTCGGACTGTGGGAGGAAACCAGAGCACCTACAGGAAACCCACGCAGACACGGGGAGAATGTGCAAACTCCACACAGACAGTGACTCGAGGCTGGGAATCGAACCCGGGTCCCTGGCACTGTGAGGCAGAAGTGCTAACCACTGTGCCGCTGTGCCGCCCAATTGTATGATACCTTTTTTTTATATTCGTTCATGGGATGTCGGCATCACTGGCTGGGCCAGCATTTTAGTGTTTAGCTTCTCTGCCGTTTGGCCATTTACAGTCTTTATTCTGTGGACTGCCGTTAGCAGTATTTTCCCTTGGTTTCTGTGGCTTTGACTCATCTTTCATTCCCTCTCCCTGCAGTATAAATATCTCCCACTTTCTCTGCCTTTTAGCTTTGACAAAGGGTCACCTGGACTCGAAACGTCAGCTCTTTTCTCTCCTTACAGAAGCTGCCAGACCTGCTGAGATTTTCCACTGTTTTCTCTTTTGGTTCCATGACGCTGCTGTCTCCCCTCCTCTCAGACATTAGTGAACCAGTCGGGTTTTTAAATGACTGTCCAACATTTTTTACTGGTACCGGCTTTTTAACTTTCCAGATTGTTTCAATTCGAATTCTCGAAAAGAAACAGTGGAATCTGTGCTCATAAATCCCTGGATGATTAACCAGGCTGTTAGCTCACTTGACCCAGTACTTGCTTTACTCATTCATGCATTATCATGTTGACTCTTTAAACAAAGAGAACTGAAATATTGGACAGCCTCCTGCGTCAGCTGACATTAAATCAATCTATGTGACTCTATGGACCTTTACTGCTTACTTCATGTGATAAAAAAACTGGAATCGAAAGCACTCGCATGAAGGTCTCTCGCACCCACAGTGACTTGGCAGTCAATTCGATAAGTGTGGCTCCTCCAGCATTTACTTTACTCCATTCATCATATTGGAAGGAAACAACTAAAAACATCCCTCATATTTGTTCCTCTTTTCCAAGCTAAGATGGGTTCATATTAAGACAGATACAAAGAACAAAGAACAGTTCAGCACAGGAACAAGCTCTTCAACCCTTTCTTTGATTTATTATTGACACGTGTTTTGAGATACAGTGAAAAGGATTGTTCCTTTTGTACTATACAGACAAAAGCATACCGTTCATTGAGAAGGAAATGAGAGAGTGCAGAATGTAGTGTGACAGTCTTAGCGAGGGTGTAGAGAATGATCAACTTAATGCAAGGTAGGTCCTGTGAAAATCCCCTCGCCGCTACACTCCGGCGCCTGTTTGGGAACACTGAGAGGTAATTTAGCATGGTCAGTGCACCTAACCTTCATATCTTTGGACTGTGGGAGGAAACCAGAGCACCAAGGAATCTCATGCAGACAGGGAAAATCTGCAAACTCCACACAGGCATTGACCCAAGCCGGGAATCAAACCCAGGTCCCTGGCGCTGTGAGGCAGCAGTGCCAACCACTGGGCCGCCGTGCCGCCCCATTCAAAAGTCTGATGTCAACAGGGAAGAGTCGGTTGGTACATGATCTCAGACTTTTGTATCTTTTTCCCGACGGAAGAAGGTGGAAGTGGGAATGTCCAGGGTGCGTGGGGTCCTTGATTATGCTGGCTGCTTCTCCAAGGCAGCAGGAAGTGTAGACAGAGTCAATGGATGGGAGGCTGGTTTGCGTGATGGACTAGGCTACATTCACAACCCTTCGTAGATTCTTGCGATCTTGGGCAGAGCAGGAGCCATACCAAGCTGTGATACAACCAGATTTCTAGGCTTTCTATGATGCATCTGTAAGCATTGGTGATCTTATGCACCTCCTTCTAAATACTTGAAGTGATTAATCCGCAGTTGATCTATTTAAGTGCCGTTGAGAATCAGAACTTGCTCAAGTTCAGGGGAACAGAACGTGTGATGGTTAAAGTGGGCTGCAATACAGTCTTAACTGTAACATTGGGGGACTTGCATTCTGCACAACTGAAGGAATGATCTATGGAAGATTTGTTCCATGTGACCAGCAATTGAGATAACAGATGTTTAAACTGAACATTATTAGCTATATTGACTGAGCTTTCATCCGTTAATGCTAAAAGATTCTGAATGTATGTCTGAAGCTAAAGTAATATTAACTCTGCTGTCATTTAGATTAATTTGCTGAATCCAGCAAAATAAAAGTGTTTTTAACCCTTTAGATTGGAAAATATATCACAAAGATACATGAAATTCCTACAAGGAGGCAGGGTGACTTAAGATTTTGAAGCCTGTTTCGTATCTTCTCTACACCTTTCCCTATACTCTTAGAATTACCCAATAAATTCTTCTCATCTGCTTAACCAGCCTTTTCAACCTCCAGGCTACACATCCTATAGTTCTTAACTCTTCATGAAAAAAATCTCCATGAAAGATATATTGACTGAGAAGATACCCCATAGAAAGCATCCTTTCCGAATGTATCACAGATGGTATGGTCCCTGCTCTGACCAAGACTGCAAGAAATTACAACGGGTTGTGAACAAAGCCCAGTCCATCATGCAAACCAGCCTCACTTCCATTGGCTCCATCTACACTTCCCGCTGCCTCAGCAAAGCAGCCAGCATAATTAAGCTCCCCACGCACCCCAGACATTCTCTCTTCCATCTTCTTCCATCGAGAAAAAGATACAAAAGTCTGAGGTCACATACCAACCGACTCAAGAACAGCTTCTTCCCTGCTGCTGTCAGACTTTTGAATGGACCTACGTCATATTAAGTTGATCTTTCTCTACACCCTCGCTATGACTGTAACACTACATTCTGCATTCTCTCTTTTCTTGCTCCCCCATGTACTCTATGAACGGTTCGCTTTGTCTGTATAGCACAGAAGAAACAATATTTTTCACTGTATCCCAATATATGTGACAATAATAAATCAAATCAAATCAAATCAATCTACACCACCTACAAGGCACAAATCAGGAGTGTGATGGAATACTCCCCACTTGCCTGGATGGGTGCAGCTCCAATAACACTCAAGAAGCTTGACACCATCCAGGACAAAGCAGCCCGGTGATTGGCACCACATCCACAAACATTCAATCCATCCACCACCGATTCTCAGTAGCAGCAGTGTGTACTATCTACAAGATGCACTGCAGCAATTCACCAAAGATCCTTAGACAGCACCTTCCAAACTCACGACCACTTCCATCTAGAAGGACAAGGGCAGCAGATATCTGGGGACACCACCACCTGCAAGTTCCCCTCCAAGCCACTCACCTTCCTGACTTGGAAATATATTGCCGTTTCTTCGCAGTCGCTGGGTCAAAATCCTGGAATTCCCTCCCTAATGCCATCGCGGGTCAATGCACAGAACATGTACTGCTGCGATTCAAGGAGGCAGCTCACCACCACCTTCTCAAGATGGCAGGTGGTGGAATCTGAATTCAATAAAAAAAAATCTGAAAACAAGAATCTACTGATGACCATGAACCCATTGTCGATTGTCGGAAAAACCCATCTGGTTCACTAATGTCCTTTAGAGAAGGAAATCTGCCATCCTTACCTGGTCTGGCCTACATGTGACACCAGAGCCACAGCAATGTGGTTGACTCTCAACTGCCCTCAGGCAACTAGGGATGGGCAATAGATGCTGGCCAGCCAGCGACGCCCATGTCCCACGAATGAATAAAAAAAACACATCGGGGGGAAAGAAATGAAGGACATATTGATCGGGATGAAAAAGCTGAGGAGAGCCTTATGGGGGAGATGGTGGAGCTATGGTCATCCAGAGGCCCAGGCTAATGCTCTGGGGACATAGGATCAAATCCTACTGGGGAAACTGGTGGAATTTGAATTCAGTTAATAAATCTGAAATTGAAAGCGAGTCTCAGTAATGGTGAACACAAAACTTGTCATAAAAACCCATCTGGTTCATTCATGTCCTTTCGGGAAGGAAATCTGCCGTCCTTACCCGGTCTGGCCTACATGTGACTCCAGAGCCACAGCAATGCGGTTAACTTATAACCGACCTCTGAAATGGTCAAGCCAGCCACTCAGTTCAAGGGTCATTAGGGATGGGCAAGAAATGTTGGCCTCACCAGTAACACTCACAAGCCATGAAAGAATAATTTAAAAAAAATATTTATGAAGAGGAAGAAAGAGGAAACACAAGAAAAAGAGCGTGGAGTGAAAGTGCAACTACTGTAACAGGAATAAAAGACAAAACCAGATCAATTTCTCATATTTCCTTGGTTATCATTACTGAGACTGGCCAACATTCGCTGATTACATTTGCCCCGCCACTACTGCCAGGTTTGTTAATTGAATTTAAATTCCACCCATACCCTCAGATCATTAGCCTGAGCTTTTGGATTACAAGGATTACACTGACTCTGTCTACACTTCCTGCTGCCGCGATAAAGCAGCCGGCATAATTAAGGACCCCTCGCACCCCGGACATTCTCTCTTCCACCTTCTTCCCTCTGGAAAAAGATACAAAAGTCTGAGGCCACGTACCAACCGACTCAAGAACAACTTCTTTCCTGCTGCTGTCAGACTTTTGAATGGACCTACATCATATTAAATTGATCTTTCTCTCCACCCTAGCTATGACTATAAAACTACATCCTGCAGTCTCTTGTTTCTTTCTCTATGAATGGTATGCTTTGTCTGTAAAGCGTGCAAGAAACAATACTTTTCACTGTATGTTAATACATAGAAATCATAGAAACCCTACAGTGCAGAAGGAGGCCATTCAGCCCATTGAGTCTGCACCGACCACAATCCCACCCAGGCCCTACCCCCATATCCCTACATATTTACCCGCTAATCCCTCTAACCTCAGGACTCTAAGGGGCAATTTTTAGCATGGCCAATCAACCTAACCTGCACATCTTTGGACTGTGGGAGGAAACCGGAGCACCCGGAGGAAACCCACGCAGACACGAGGAGAATGTGCAAACTCCAGACAGACAGTGACCCAAGCCGGGAATCGAACCCGGGTCCCTGGAGCCGTGAAGCAGCAGTGCTAACCACTGTGCTACCGTGCCGCCCCATGTAACAATAATAAATCAAATCAAATCAAAATCAAATCAAATTTGTGTTCTAACATTCAGACACAGCTGGGGTGTCCATAGATAGTTGGAACAATAACCTACTGAAGCAATTAAAACCTCACGCTGATTGGATATTATAATTAAGCAAAGTGATTGTGATTGGTTTTAATATCTGTATCTTATGAATGATGTAACCCTAATCAATATTTGTGAGTGAATAGAGATAACTCCTATAAGTTGATAATGATATGCTATGGACTTGTAATTGAATTTGGAACTATAATTGCTTGTGTATTTCTGAATTCTGCACTGTGGGCTTAATGGCTGAATGGGGGTCCTGTACGACATTCTTCAATAAATCATTTTGAATCGCTCCATGACTTTGTCTGGCTACTTGAGAGGAATGGAAGTTGTAACTACATTAACAAGCAAAGCATCATTAGAACCCCACAACCCCATTAATGAAGGCGTACGGCGTACTGGCCTTCATTAATCGAGGGATTGAGTTTAGGAGTCGGGAGATAATGCTGCAGCTTTATAGGACCCTGGTTAGACCCCACTTGGAGTACTGCGCGCAGTTCTGGTCACCTCATTACAGGAAAGATGTTGAAGCCATTGAAAGGGTGCAGAGGAGATTTACAAGGATGTTGCCTGGATTGGGGGGCATGCCTTATGAGGATAGGTTGAGGGAGCTTGGTCTCTTCTCCCTGGAGAGACGAAGGATGAGAGGTGACCTGATAGAGGTTTACAAGATGTTGAGAGGTCTGGATAGGGTAGACTCTCAGAGGCTATTTCCAAGGGCTGAAATGGTTGCTACGAGAGGACACAGGTTTAAGGTGCTGGGGGGTAGGTACAGAGGAGATGTCAGGGGTAAGTTTTTCACTCAGAGGGTGGTGGGTGAGTGGAATCGGCTGACGTCGGTGGTGGTGGAGGCAAACTCGTTGGGGTCTTTTAAGAGACTTCTGGATGAGTACATGGGATTTAATGGGATTGAGGGCTATAGATAGGCCTAGAGGTGGGGATGTGATCGGCGCAACCTGTGGGCCGAAGGGCCTGTTTGTGCTGTGGCTTTCTATGTTCTATGTTCTAACAGTGGCATTAGTGGGATCCCTGTGCATGCAAAATGGCTGCCATGGACTCACTCATTTGCATTTCAAAGCAATTCATAGAATCCTACAGTGCAGAAGGGGCCCATTGGGCCCATCGAATCTGCACTGACCACAATCCCACCCAGGCCCGATCCCCACAACCCCATGTATTTACCCTAGCTAGTCCCCCTGACACTAAGGGGCAACTTAGCATGACCAATCCACCCTACCCGCACATCTTTGGAGTGTGGGAAGAAACCCACACAGACACGGGGAGAATGTGCAGACTCCACACAGACAGTGACCCGAGGCTGGAATTGAACCCGGGTCCCTGGCGCTGTGAGACAGCGGTGCTAACCACTGTGCCACCATGCCATCCCAATTCATTGGAATGTTTTCTCCAAGCGATCACGAGATAATTGCCTGTCTTTACCATGTGGCCAGTAACCTGGACATCACCTTCTGCCCAATTTCTAAAATGAGTGGGTTTTTTTTTAAGGCACTGCCAGATTGCTGTCCCCATTTTAAAGATGTCAGTTCGCCCTCTTCCTCCTCCCACAGCTGCTTTAGATGTGCAAGCCTTTCCTTCTGCGTAACGCTCACTCCCTCACCTTTACAAGGTGCTTTGTGTTCAACTCCATCGAAACTGCATCTTTCTATAGCCCCAAATCCAGTCTGCTTAATGGAATGCTTTCCGACTGCATCATCGACTGGCTAACAACAACATCCAAAGCAGGGCGGCCTGGAAATATTTTTAGATTAAAGACAAGTCACCCAACAGTCATCATCTCATAAACAGATCCCTGATTGCAGTAATTAAGCCAATAAATGTGATGATTATTGTAATTACCCCGCGTGCTTGCATTTTCTGTGACCTTTCAGGTAGTCCTTTTAATTACTTAATCAGTTTTTGTTACGTGCTTGCTCACACTTGTATACCTCGTTACTTTCATTTACTCGGTCTGTTTTAATTGTTTGCAATTCGTTAATTTTAAAGCAAACACTCATTTTTTTTTAATTTTCCTGCCCCTTCTCTTTTTGGTGTCACACCCGATTAAGTTAATCCTTTATTATTATGCAGGGTTCTCTGCCTCAGCCTGTTAGTTGGCTGCTTCTCGTAACACTAAGGGGAAAATTAGAACAAAGAACACAAACAAAGAAAATTACAGCACAGGAACAGGCCCTTCGGCCCTCCAAGTCCACACTGACCATGTTGCTCGATTTAACTAAAACTCCCTACCCTTCCGGGGACCATATCCCTCTATTCCCATCCGATTCACGTATTTGTCAAGATGCCCCTTAAAAGTCACTACCGTATCCGCTTCCACTAACTCCCCCGGCAGTGAGTTCCAGGCACCCACCACACTGTGTAAAAAATCTGCCTCGTACATCTCCTTTAAACCTTGCCCCCTAGTAATTGACTCTTCCACCAATTACGAGTGGAAGAGTCACGGTAGCACAGTGGTTAGCACCACTGCCTCACAGCGGCAGGGATCCGGGTTCGATCCCTGGTTTGGGTCACTGTCTGTGCAGAATCTGCACGTTCTCCCTGTGTCTGTGTGGGTTTCATTTGGTTTCCTCCCACAGACCGAGAGACGTGCTGGTTAGGTGCGTTGGCCATGCTAAATTCTCCCTCAGTGCACCCGAACAGGCACCGGAGTGTGGCAACTGGGGGATTTTCACAGTAACTTCATTGCAGTGTTATGTAAGCCTACTTGTGACACTAACAAATAAACTTAAGACTTAATAGACCTGTGCTCTTCCAGTTCTGGCCTCTTGCATATCACCAGTTTTCATGACTTCCAGCTGATTAGGCCCGAACAATGGAATTCCTCCTGTAAATCTGCTCACTCCTGTATCTCTTTCTCGCCTTTCAAGCTTCTCTTGCTTCCAATAATCCTGGCCTGTATATCCATATATCCAGGGGACGGCATGGTGGCACAGTGGTTAGCACTGCTGCCTCACAGCGCTAGGGACCTGGGTTCAATTCCGGCTTGAGTCACTGTCCGTATGGAATCAGTACGTTCTCCCCGTGTCTGCATGGGTTTCCTCCGGATGCTCCCACAGTCTAAAGATATGCGAGTTAGGTGGATTGGCCATGTTAATAGTGGATAGTCAGAAGCGTTTTCCCGGGATGGAAGAGTCAATTACTAGGGGGCATAGGTTTAAGGTGCGAGGGGCAAGGTTTAAAGGAGATGCACGAGGCAGATTTTTTACACAGAGGGTGGTGGGTGTCTGGAACTCGCTGCCGGGGGAGGTAGTGAAAATACTGAAAATTAGCCCCAATTAACAGGAACACAACAGGCATACAAAATACTGCAGGAACTAATAAATATATGAATACATGAATAGGATGGGAATAGAGGGATATGGTCCCTGGAAAGATAGGGAGTTTTAGTTTAGTCGGGCAGCATGGTCGGTGCAGGTTTGGAGGGCCGAAGGGCCTGTTCCTGTGCTGTAATTTTCTTTGTTTGTGTTCTTGGTTCTAAATTTCTCCTTAGTGTCAGGGGGATTAGCAGGGTAAATATGTGGGATTACAGGAATAGGGCCTGGGTGGGATTGTGGTTGGTGCAGGCTCGATGGGCCAAATGGCCTCCTTCTGCACTGTAGGGATTCTATGATTCTATGAACATGATTTCCTCTCCGTCTCGCACGCATTGTGGATTCATAAAAGGGGGAGTATCGGGTGAGGCAACATCAGAAGAGGAGTTTTAAATGGGGAAAGGAAAGAATTTGGCTTTCTCCCATCTTGTTTGCTGAAGGACTCGGAGGTTGAAATGAATCTTTCTCCTTCGCGCAAAACAGGTTCGCAGGCAATTTTCCACTCTGTTTTCTCCCAATTGATATCGTCACAAGCTCGTTTCGCACCACAGCAGCGTAATCCAATTTCACCCGCTTCTGATTCAGCTTCAAGCATCTGAGACGTTTCCACTGCAGAATGAAAAACCTGACGTGCGAGGAGCGTCTGAGGATGTCCTGGCCCCGGAGAGGGTCCAGAGGAGGTTCACGAGGATGATCCTGGGTATGAAGAGCTTGATGTATGAGGAACGGTTGAGGACTCTGGGTCTGTACACGTTGGAGTTTAGAAGGTTGGGGGGGGGGGGGGGTCTGACTGAAACTTACAGAATGCTGAAAGGCTTGGATAGAGTGGATGTGGGGAAGATGTTCCCATCAGTAGGAGAGACTAGGACCCGAGGGCACAGCCTCAGCATAAAGGGACAACCCATTAGAACTGAGAGGAGGTATTTCTTCAGCCAGAGGGTGGTGAATCTGTGGAACTCTTTGCCGCAGAAGGCTGTGGACGCCAGGTCATTGAGTGTCTTTAAGATAGAGATAGATAGATTCTTGATTGGTAAGGGGATCAAAGGTTACAGAGAAAAGGCTGTTTATGTCTTTTCCTTGGGTTACCAGAGAATGGGATTGAGAAACTTATCAGCCATGATTGAATGGTGGAGCAGACTCGCTGGACCGAATGGCCTAGTTCTGCTCCTATATCTTACAAATCATAAAATCGCTACAGTGCAGAAGGGGGCCATTCGGCCCATTGAGTCTGCACTGAGCACAATCCCACCCAGATCCTATTCCCATACCCACTCATATTTACCCTGCTCATCCCCGTGACACTAAGGATCAACTTATCATGCCCAATCCACCGAACCTGCACATCTTTGGAGTGTGGGAGGAAACCGGAACACACGGAGGAAACCCATGCAGTCACAGGGAGAATGTGCAAACTCCACACAGACAGTGGCCCGAGGCTGGAATTGAATCCAGGACCCTTGCGCTGTGAGGCAGCAGAGCTAACCACTGGGCCACCATGCCACCCACTATGGTCTTATAGTCATTCACCTATTCTGCCTGTGAGGCTCATTTGGCCAAATCCGTCGAATCCCGTTACCCTTCACCCTGTTAGCCCTGACAACTCAGTTTGGAAAGAGTGCGGTGCAGTATCAGTTGTGTCACTAGGCTAATAATCCCAAGACCTAGAATGATAATCATGGACCTCAAATCCCATCAGGGCAACGTGAAGGGATCTTGCAGCAATCATTAGGATCGGAACATAACACGAGGAAAATTAGCAGAGCGAAATCCAGTTTCATTAATGAGCAGTAAAATTAACACACCTCTCGCAAATTTTAAGATTAAAAGGAATGTTTTTTTAAACCCACACTGAATAGTGAATGTGTATGATGAGTTGCTATCCCTAGCAATTAATTCTGTGTTGATTCAACACCTTTTGGAAGGAACAAGATATAAATCTGCTTAGGGAGAAGACAAAAGATGTAAGGATCCATCAAACAGCATGACAGATGTCAAAGCCCAGACGTCGGATTCTGGATGTCACATTCCAGACATCTCACTCTGTTACAGGAGCAAAAATAATCAGAAAAAAGAGCAAAATGAGTTACATAACCCTGGTCTTTCCTCATGTGATACTATGGGTGATGAGCCGTTTATAATTGACAAAGTGCCTTGATCACAGCATTTAAACTACTAGTGCCTTGAGGTGAGCTTTACTTATTTAACAGGAATTATAAAGCTAAAGGCCGCAACCTTGCCAGCCGCAGTGAGCCAGGACGGAGAATTTTGCGCTCAGCCAAATCTCTGTTCACTGCAGCGGGACCAGAAAATTCCACCGGCGCGGTCAGAACTGCTGCCTCACAGCGCCAGGGACACGGGTTCAAATCCGCCATTGGGTGACTGTCCATGATGATCTCTCCTGTGTCTGTGCGGGTTTCCTCCGGGTGCGCCGGTTCCCTCCCTCAGTCCAAAAGACGTGCTGGTTAGGTTGATTGGCCACGCTAAATTGCCCCTCAGTGTCAGGGGGACTAGCAGGGTGGATGAGTGGAGATAGGGCCTGGGTTGTTGTCAGTGCCGACTCGATGGGCCAAATGGCCTTCTTCTGCAATGTCGGGATTCTATGATTCTATGAAAGGCTGTAAGATTCCACCCAATGACTTGCTCTTTATTGACCTTAGGATGTCACAAATTGCCTTGCAGTTAATAAAGTACTATTCACTGGTGTGTATACCTTAACATGGAACACCATGGGGTGGCATGTGGCACAATGGTTAGCGCTACTGCTTCACAGCTCCAGGGATTCGGGTGACTGTGTGGAGTCTGCACGTTCTCCCTGTTCTGTATGGGTTTCCTCCGGGTGCTCAGGTTTCCTCCCACAGTCCAAAGATGTGTGGATTAGGTGGATTGGCCATGCTAAGTTGCCCATTAGTGTCAGGGGGACTAGTTGTGTAAATACATGAGATTAAGGGGGCCGGGCCTGGGTGGGATTGTTGTTGGTGCAGACTCAATGGGCCAAATGGCCTCCTTCTAAACTGTAAGGATTCTATGATTCTATATAATCAAGTTTGGACCAGGACAAGTTATTTCCCAAATTTTACTGATTTTTTGATTTGATTTTTGATTTTGATTTGATTTATTATTGTCACATGTATTAACATATAGTGAAATGTGTTGTTTCTTGCGCGCTATACAGATAAAACATACCCTTCATAGAGAAGGGAAGGAGAGGGTGCAGAATGTAGTGTTAGTCATAGCTAGGGTGTAGAGAAAGATCAACTTAATGCAAGATAAGTCCATTCAAAAGTCTGAACAGCAGCAGGGAAGAAGCTATTCTTGAGGCGGTTGCTACGTGACCTCAGACTTTTGTATTTTTTTCCTGAAGGAAGAAGGTGGAAGAGAGAATGTCCGCGGCACGTCGGGGCCTTAATTATGCTGGCTGCTTTGCCAAGGCAGCAGGAAGTGTAGACAGAGTTCATGGATGGGAGGCTGATTTGCGTGATGGATTGGACTACATTCATGACCTTTTGTTGACAGCGCAGGTAAATTCCCAGGCCTAATTGTGTGAATTGTCTTATCTTTAGCCACCTCAGATCAGCTAATAAAGAGTAAAAGATAAATGATGGAAGAGTATCGTAATCATAGCAACGATAGCCTGAACAGTTGTAAATGGAGGGATTGTTGACCTGTTCGTTGCATTCAAATTAAACATATGTCTTGATTAAAAAGGTCTGCAGGAGCAATGGAATGAATTTTACAAGATTCTTCGTGAAAGGCCTGAGAAGCAGGAAGAGTGGAAAATGGAAGGTGGTGGGTGGCATTTTGCCAGAAACAGGAATGGTGCCAACTTGCCCAGGTTCCAATTGAACCACGTAAGTGACCAATCAAGGGCCTCTTCCCGCCTCTGGCATTTCGCCCGTCGTTTGTGGGGGGACATTGCGCCACGTGTGGAGACTGTCAGTTAAACCCAGTCAGTGTCTGGGGTGAAGGCCTTTCTCATTGGTGGTTTGGCTCATGGGGTGGTACCCCGCTGGCATTGGCTGCACCCAGGGCAACAACACTCGCTGCATCCCTCACCTCCCCAACCGCTTCGGACTGACTGATCCTCGGCACCCCCAGATCTGATTTTGAGGGTGCACGGCCATCGAGGTGCCCTCACCCTGCAGGTGCAGTACCAGCAGTGACCACTGCTAATGGTGGTGCCTCTGAGCTACCGGCCATTTGATTGGACTGTCAGACCTTGGAGATAGACCGCTATCCTTAATGCGATCATAGAATCCCGACAGTGCAGATAGAGGCCACCTGGCCAAAAGAGTCTGCACTGACTCTCTGAAAAAGCATCCACCCAGGACTTGCCCCCTCCACCCGCCAACCCCGCCCCTTCCCGTAACCCTGTACATGGACACTGAGGGACAATCAAGACCAAAAGAGAAAATGCTGGAAAATCTCAGAGGTCTGGCAGCATCTGTAAGGAGAGAAAAGAGCTGACATTTCGAGTCCAAATTACCCTTTATCAAAGCGTGGCAATTGAGAATGGCCAATCCACCTAACCCGCGCACCTTTGGACTGTGGGAGGAAACTGTAGCACCTGAAGGAAACCCATGCAGACATGGGGAAAACATTCAAACTCCACCCAGATAGTCACCCAAGGCCAGGATGAGCCAGGGTCCTTGGCACTGTGAGGCAGCAGTGCTAACTGTGTCACCATGACCTGCTAAAACTGGCCCCACTCTGTTTCCAAACAGGTCCCCTTGCCACTGGTATAAAATTTAACCTTATGACTGTGAATTCATAGGGGAGGCGATGGCCAACTGGCATTATCGCTAGACTATTAATCCAGAAACTCAGCTAATGTTCTGGAGACCCGGGTTCAAATCCCACCATGGCAGATGGCGGAATTTGAATTCAATAAAAACTTAAGAATCCACTGAAGACCATGAAACCATTGTCAATTGTCAAAAAAACCCATCTGGTCCACTAATGTCCTTTAGGGAAGGAAATCTGCCGTCCTTACCTGGTCTGGCCTACATGTGATTCCAGAGCCACAGCAATGTGGTTGACTCTCAACTACCCTCAGGCAACTAGGGATGGGCAATAAATGCTGGCCAGGTAGTGACGCCCATGTCCCAGGAATGAATATAAACCAAATCCCGAACCTGGGGGCAAAGTTTACTGTGGCATAGTTGCATTATCACTGGATTAGTAATCCAGAACCCTGGGCAAGATCTGGGGATCTGGGTTCAAATTCCACCACGGCAGATGGTGAAATTTGAATTCAACCAAAAAAATCTGGGATTAGAAGTCTAACGATGGCCATGGAACAATTGTCGTAAAAACCCACCTGATTCACTAATGTCCTTTCGGGAAGGAAATCTGCCGTCCTTCCCTGGTCTGGCCTACATGTGACTCCAGAGCCACAGCAATGTGGTTGACTCCCAGTTGCAATCAGAGATGGGTAATAAATGCTGGCCAGCCAGTGACACCCATGTCCCACAAATAAATTTTTTAAAAAGTTACAGCAAGAATTGTCAATCACAAACTTCTGATTTTCAGTGTTAACTCAATATTAGGATATATCTGCAAATATGTTCATTTCTATTGAAATCATTTTCGTGCAGAGCCTAAAAGCATTTACGGATTGAGATACATTCCACATACAGCCGAGGTACATTTTTGTTTTCTTGTTTAGACGTCATTCTGCTTATAATAAATCTTGTGCTGACTTTCCTACCTCCCATGGAGACAGACATGTAGGTTTGTTAACTGAAGTTCATCTCCTTCTTTCATCACTAGATATCCATTTCTTTTTATCATTGAAATCCCACCATGAGGCCAAACCTATCTCAGCAAGAACTGACAGTGACATTTCTGCTCATTTCCTTCAACCATACCAATAATTTCTTTGCCTCGTCTGTTACCTGCGTTACCCAATCATAAAGCAATTACATAACACAGGAAATGTGGGAGCCAACCTAGAGAAATAGGGCCCCACAAACAACAATGTGGCAATAGCCTCGGCATCTGTTTCTGTGATGTTGATTGAAAGCTAAATATTCGCTGGGATACTGGGGTAAACATCCTCACTCTTCGCAAGTAGTGCCATGGGACCTTTCATATCCATCCAGCTGGGAAGACAGGGTCTTAGTTCAACATCTCAGTTGAAAGACCCTTCAGGCCCAACTTGTCAATGCCCCCCCCAGTTTTTACCACTAAGGTAGTCCCAGTTGCCCTCATTTGGCCCATATCCCTCCATACCCATCTTACCCATGTACTTCACCTCCTACAAGCTTCAAGAATAAAAATCCAAGACAGTGAAGCATGATTTTTAAAAAATTCATTCATGGGACATGGGCGTCGCTGGCTGGACAGCATTTATTGTCCATCCCCAGTTGTCCTTGGAGATCAGTTGAGAGTCAACCACATTGCTGTGGCTCTGGAGTCACATGTAAACCAGACCAGGTAAGGACAGCAGATTTCCTTCCCTGAAGTACATTAGTGAACCAGATGGGTTTTTCCAACAATCAACAATGGATTCATGGTCGTCAGTAGATTCTTATTTCCAGATATTTGTTGTTGAATTCAAATTCCACCATCTGCCATGGCAGGATTCGAACCCGGGTCCCCAGAACATTAGCTGAGTTTCTGGATTTATAGTCTAGCGATAATACCACTAGGCCATCGCCTCCCAGGTGAGCTGGGGCATGTTGGAATTAATATGAGGATGGAAGATTATCTCAGACTTCAATATGATACGAGGGTTGCAAACAGACTGATTTAGCCTCAGACTGTTGCCAGGGAGGGGGATGGGCTCAGTAACGACGAAATGGGAATCTAAAGCGATGATTGAAAACACTGACTTGAGTCTTCCCTCTATTAAATTGGAGGATATTTCATCCAGGGCTGGATGTCGGATAAGCAATCTTATAATTTAGCGACAGTGCAGGGGTGAAGCAAGGCAGTGATGCAATGGAGCAGTGCAGAATGAAAAGCTATCCGTAGCAGGCTATGTCAGTGACAGGACGGCATGGTGGCACAATGGTTAGCACTGCTGCCTCACAGCCCCATGGACTCGGGTTCAATTCTGGCCTTGGGTCACTGTCTGTGTGGAGTTTACACGGTAAGAAGCCTCACAACACCAGGTTAAAGTCCAACAGGTTTATTTGGGAGCAAAAGCTTTCGGAGTGCTTGCTGCTCCTTTGTCAGGTGAGTTTCGACAGGTGTGTGGAGTTTATACGTTCTCCCCTTGTCTGTGTAGCTTTCCTCCAGTTTCCTCCCACAGTCCGAAAGACGTGCTGGTTAGATTCGATTTGATTTGATTCATTATTGTCACATGTATTAACATACAGTGAAAAGTATTGTTTCTTGTGCGCTATACAGATAAAACACGGTAACACAGTGGTTAGCACTGCTGCTTCACAACTCCAGGGACCTGGGTTCGATTCCCGGTTTGGGTCACTGTCTGTGTGGAGTTTGCACATTCTCCTCGTGTCTGCGTGGGTTTCCTCCGGGTGCTCCGGTTTCCTCCCACAGTCCAAAGATGTGCGGGTTAGGTTGATTGGCCATGCTAAAATTGCCCCTTAGTGTCCTGGGATGCGTAGATTAGAGGGATTAGTGGGTAAAATATGTAGGGATATGGGGGTAGGGCCTGGGTGGGATTGTGGTCGGTGCAGACTCGATGGGCCGAATGGCCTCTTTCTGTTCTGTAGGGTTTCTGTGATTTCTATCATACCGTTCATAGAGAAGGAAACGAGAGAGTGCAGAATCTAGTGTGACAGTCATAGCTAGGGTGTAGAGAAAGATCAACTTAATGCAAGGTAAGTCCATTCAAAAGTCTGACAGCAGCAGGGAAGACGCTGTCCTTGAGTCGGTTGGTATGTGCATTTACCCGAACGTGCACTGGAGTGTGGCGACTAGGGGAATCGCACAGTAGCTTCATCGCAGCGTTAATGTAAGACTTACTTGTGATTAATAAATAAACCTAATTTAGGGGATTAGCAGGGTAAATATGTGGGGTTACAGGAGTAGGGCCTGGGTGGGATTGTGGTCGGTGCGGACGTGATGGGCTAAATGGCCTCCTTCTGCACTGTAGGGATTCTGTTCTATTCTACTTGAACTCTGTAGCGGTAAAGACTGAAAGGTAAATCTCCTTAGCACATCAATACATCAGAACAAAAGGTAGGGACAAAGGTTATTGTCGGGATAAGAAATGAATGCACACTAAACAAGGGGTGTTAGAGTATATGATTTGTAACAAGTGCCAAACACAAGAGAGGTAATAAAATGTAGGTTATTGTCAGAGATAGTGGAAAAGGCGTAGTTACACTGCCTGGAAATTACATCTATTCAAACACAGGATATTAAGAGCATAAAATATTATTTTTTCTTCAAAGGTGGTTGCCAATAGCCCCTGTTTTATGATGGGCTTTAAAAGTCATGGTTAAAAAAAATCGTAAGACAGATATAATTTAGGTGGGTATAAGAAAACATTTAACATCAATGCGAGAAGTTGCTAATATACTGGTTCCTCAGCGAACGGAACATAAAATATAATGGAAGATAAATGAACAGATCAAAGTGACGCCATTTTCCAAGGATAGACACTCATAAATGTACCAGCATCTTAATGCGAGTATCCTGTTAGCAAGGAAAGTGGTACCTTTTATTCAATCTTCCGCATTAAAGTATAGAAGAATAAATGAAAAATAAACATTCTTTTATTCCTCATATCACTGTGTTGGATTACAAGGATCTCTGAATCAGAGAGTGGGGTGGCAGCTTGGTTTCATGGGTTGTACTCCATGGCTCAGGTTAAAGGTTCAGCTTCCAGTCAGGGTATAGTGGAAAATCGGCCAGGTACGTCCTGTACACAAAAAACAGGTAAACCCGATCCAGCCAAATGTCCGACCTCATCACGACACGGTGGCTCAGTGGTTAGCACTGCTGTCTCACAGCGCCAGGGACCCGGGTTCGATTCCCAGCTTGGGTCACTGTCTGTGTGGAGTTTGCACGTTCTCCCCATGTCTGCGTGGGTTTCCTCCGGGTGCTCCGGTTTTTTCCCACACTCCAACGATGTGCTGGTTAGGTTGATTGGCCGTGCTAAATTGCCCCTTAGTGTCCCAGGATGCGTAGATTAGCGGGGTTACGGGGACAGTGCCTGGGTGGGGTTGTTGTCGGTGCAGACTCGATAGGTCGAATGGCCTCCTTCTGCACTGTGGGATTCTATGATTCTACCTGGCCAATACTCAGGCTTGGGCTAGTAACTGACAAGTAACATTCATACCACAAAAATGACAGGCATACCATATTAGTTTGTGTTTCTCCTGGATGGGAAGATCCCAGAATGGAATCCTGGCTCAAATAATCATAATTTTTACTTCTTTTAGAAAATGTGGAGGAACAGAGTTACAAGAACAACAAGAAAAATGAAACATTTACTAAGCATACAGGGAGAAGAGAGGGCAGAAGAATGAGGGGAGATCTTGTAGAAATACATAAGATTATGAGCGGAATAGATAAGATAGAAGCAGGGAGGTTGTTTCCACTGGCGAGTGAAACTAGAACTAGGGGACATGGCCTCAAAATAAGGGGAAGCAGATTTAGGATTGTGTTGAGGAGGAACGTCTTCACTCAAAGGGTTGTGAATCTGTGGAATTCCCTGCCCAGTGAAGCAGTTGAGGCTACCTCATCGAATGTTTTTAAGGCAAGGATAGATAAATTTTTGAACAGTAAAGGAATTAAGGGTTATGGTGAGCGGGCGGGTAAGTGGAGCTGAGTCCACAAAAAGATCAGCCATGATCTTATTGAATGGCGGAGCAGGCTCGAGGGGCCAGATGGCCTACTCCTGCTCCTAGTTCTTACGTTCTTATGAAAAGTTTGATTGCAATACAATACTCCTTTACTCTCTCGGTTAGCTTCACAATTGTGTACCATTTTCAAAAATAACACTCTGTTCTGAAACCAAATGGCTGATGCCATTAAACCGACCTTTTGTGGATTTCTTCTCACAATCCCCCTCGGATGATTGACACATGAGTGTTTCCAAACTCCACTCCCAAACAGACACGCTTTAAAATCTTCTTTCAAACAATGTTTTTCATCAGCTGCTTGCATTAAGAATCCCCTCCAGGTTTTCTAACTGTCCTGTTAAACAAAGATTCCTCTCTTCTGTTTTAATAAGGAATCCAGCTCCAGGTTTGCCACCTCTCCTTTCAGATTTTCTTTGTCCCAAATGCTTTTACACATACTCCGAGATCCAGCCATTAATATCCACAACTATTTCAAGTGGTGTCTCACAAACTGTAGTAAAATCTCACAAACATCAGAACTACTTCAGTTATCTTTCTGGCCTCTCGTGAGCCAACTTCTTTTCAGCTTTATCTGTGGCTTTACTGAACAGTACTTTGCGCTTGTTCCAGTTTCCTTTGTTCCCTTACTTCAGCATTCTTAGAAACTTCTCTTCATTTCTCTAGTTTCCTGAACTAGCTGTTCTTTAAGTTTCCAGCACTGGTTTTCTTATTCCAATGTATGGCTTTTCTTCTAGCAAAGCTGTCAATCCACATGGCCAATCAACCTAACCCGCACATCTTTGGACTGCGGGAGGAAACTGGAGCACCCGGAGGAAACCCACGCTGACACGGGGAGAACGTGTAAACTCCAGACAGACAGTTATCCGAGGCCGGAATTGAACCCGGGTCCCTGGCACTGTGAGGCAGCAGTGCTAACCACTGTGTCACCATGCCGCCGGACTCTCAACTGCACTCCAAGGGCAACTAGAAATTGGGCAATAAATGCTGGCCAGCCAGTGATGTCCAGGTCCCACAAATAAATAAAAACTATAACACCATTCTTTCACTGTCGCTGTGTCAAAATCCTGGAACTCCCTCCCTAACAGCACTGTGGCTATACCTACACCACCATAGACTGCAGCGGTTCAAGATGGCAGCTCACCACCAACTTTTCAGAGGGAATTAGCAATGGGCTTGCCAAAGAGCTCTACATCCCATGAGTGAATAAAAAGTAAAATTGGCCCTTCTGTTTTCTTTCCAGCTCTTCATGGGCTTGCTGTGCATTGCAAGTATTTTCTTTACAATTTCCTGTGGTGAAACTTAGTTTTGTTTATTACGCTGTGGTATCTCAGGAGGAACGCAAGCCTTCACAAGAGCAGGGAGGACATCCAAGTTGCTCACTCAACCTTGTGTTTCCTTGTAATGCATCACTCCACCTAAAGTACGAATAAAATTTCACTATTAAAAACTATTACTGAGCTCGATAATAAACAGATAGCAGTGGAAATGCTGTACCATTACACATTCTTCGTACAACAGACTGAAGAGATACTCTTGACAGTATATATTGTCAGCCCCAGACAATACAGGAAATTTTATGTCAGTATGGAGCAACAACTTGCATTAATATAGCACCTGTAACAAACGTCCCAAAGAGCTTCATAGAATTGTCATCAAATAAAGTAAACATTGTGGAATTTTTGATTTGATTTGGTTTATTATTGTCACATGTATTAAGCTGTTCTGTCTGGAGACAATACACATCTCTTTAACCTGTGTTGAATGCTCCCTCCACCCACATTGTCTGTACCTTTAAGACCTGGCTGGCTGTAGAGATTTGCATTCTAATTAGTATTCTGTAACTTGATTTCTGTGTCTGTGCACTGTTTGCGAGCACAGTTCCACTCCATCTGACGAAGGAGCAGTGCTCCGAAAGCTTATGGTATTTGCTACCAAATAAATCTGTTGGACTTTAACCTGGTGTTGTGAGACTTCTTACATGTATTAACATACAGTGAAAAGTATTGTTTCTTGCGCGCTCTACAGACAAAGCATACCATTCATAGAGAAGGAAACGAGAGAGTGCAGAATGTAATGTTACAGTCATAGCTAGGGCATCTGTAGTGTTACAGTCATAGCTAGGCTTACATTAACACTGCAATGAAGTTACTGTGAAATTCCCCGAGTCGCCACCCTCCGGCGCCTGTTCGGGCCAATGCGCCTAACCAGCACGTCTTTCAGACTGTGGGAGGAAACCAGAGCACCTGGAGGAAACTCACGTAGACACGGGGAGAATGTGCAGACTCCGCACAGACAGTGACCAAGCCAGGAATTGAACCTGGGTCCCCAGCGCTGTGAGGTAGCAGTGCCACCATGCCTCAGACACGGGTAGAACATTGAGGAATTTTTGATTTGATTTGATTTGATTTATTGTCACATGTATTAACACACAGTGAAAAGTATTGTTTCTTGCACGCTCTACAGACAAAGCATACCGTTCATAGAGAAAGAAACGAGAGAGTGCAGAATGTAGTGCTATGGTCATAGCTCGGGTGCAGAGAAAGATCAGCTTAATGCAAGGTAGGTCCATTCAAGGACCCCCATGCACTCCGGGCATACTCTCGTCTACCTTCTTCCATGCCACCATGCTGTAGACAGAGGAAACACACGCAGACACGGGTAGAACATGCCAACTCCACATGCAAACTATGGATGGGAGGCTGGTTTGAGTGATGAATCTCAGTCTAAAGGAAATATCGTGCAAATATACTTATATTTAGAGTGGCACAGTGGCACAGTGGTTAGTATTGCTGCCTCACAGCCTCGGCCTCGGCTCAGTGTCTGTGTGGAGTTTGCACATTCTCCCCATGTCTGTGTGGGTTTCCTCCGGGTTCTGCAGTTTCTCCTACAATCCAAAGTTGTGCGGGTTAGGTTGATTGGACGTGCTAAATTGCCCCTTAGTGTCAGGAGGTCTAGTGGCGTAAATACGTGGGGTTACGGGGATAGGGCCTGGGTGGGATTGTTGTTGGTGCAGGCTTGATGGGCTGAATGGCCTCCTCCTGCACTGTAGGGATTTTATGAATCTATTCCATGATATAATGCAAATGCTCAAGAGTAAAGGGCACACTGTGACAGTATACAGTGGCAATCCATCAGAGTAAACGACGTACTGTGCCAACCCTTCAGAGTAAAGGGTTGTGCCAGTTGCAATGCCAGAACCTCAGCTGAAGCAAATTCTGTGCTCGAATACAGTGCAAATGATGAGGAAATATTGTGCCCCCGTGTACATTTTCAATTTCTTCGCACAAACAGAAGTCCTGTGCCAACGTAAAATGCCAAATCTTGGTGATAGTCAACAACTCCATTCCCCTTGTAACACGCAAATGCCAGGGTGGTAGAAAGTGAACTAAATGGTTGTTCATCACCCAGCAGTTTCTGTGTTTCTATGGTAACATTCACAGCTAGAGAAAAATGCCTTCTCACTGTGCAATCATTCCCAGATAATGAACTGCTCGTGGAGAGGCAGCCATTTTAGGATTTTATCACAAACAGTTTTGTGAGCCTCGCCCGCACCGATTCTGGGGCAAGCGAGGCCCCGCAGAATGGCATTCTCCGTTGGCCTCGGGCGGGATCCTATAAGCCTCGGGTGTCAAGGCAGTAAAATTCTGGCCTCAGAAACTAGAAGCAGGAGTAGGCCATTCGGCCCTTCAAGTCTACTCCGCCATTCATTATGATCATGGCTGATCATTGATTTCAACATCCTTATCCTCCCATCTCCCCATATCTCTTGGTCTCTTTGGCCCCAAGAGCTATGTCTAATTTCTTCTTGAAATCAGACAACATTTTGGCCTCAACTACTTTCGGTGGTCATGAATTCCATACATTCACCACCCTCTGGGTGAAGAAATGAAATGAAAGACTGCTTTCATTTCACCGCTAGCAACCTGCATCCAATTTTCGGATTGGAGGCAGGTTGCTAGCGGTGTGCCGCAGGGATCAGTGCTTGGTCCTCTGCTCTTTGTGATTTTTATTAATGACTTAGAGGAGGGGGCTGAAGGGTGGATCAGTAAATTTGCTGATGACACCAAGATTGGTGGAGTAGTGGATGAGGTGGAGGGCTGTTGTAGGCTGCAAAGAGACATAGATAGGATGCAAAGCTGGGCTGAAAAATGGCAAATGGAGTTTAACCCTGATAAATGTGAGGTGATTCATTTTGGTAGGACAAATTTAAATGTGGATTACAGGGTCAAAGGTAGGGTTCTGAAGACTGTGGAGGAACAGAGAGATCTTGGGGTCCATATCCACAGATCTCTAAAGGTTGCCAGTCAAGTGGATAGAGCTGTGAAGAAGGCCTATAGTGTGTTAGCTTTTATTAACAGTGGGTTGGAGTTTAAGAGCCGTGGGGTTATGCTGCAACTGTACAGGACCTTGGTGAGACCACATTTGGAATATTGTGTGCAGTTCTGGTCACCTCACTATAAGAAGGATGTGGAAGCGCTGGAAAGAGTGCAGAGGAGATTTACCAGGATGCTGCCTGGTTTGGAGGGTAGGTCATATGAGGAAAGGTTGAGGGAGCTAGGGCTGTTCTCTCTGGAGCGGAGGAGGCTGAGGGGAGACTTAATAGAGGTGTATAAAATGATGAAGGGGATAGATAGAGTGAACGTTCAAAGACTATTTCCTCAGGTGGATGGAGCTATTACAAGGGGGCATAACTATAGGGTTCGTGGTGGGAGATACAGGACGGATATCAGAGGTAGGTTCTTTACGCAGAGAGTAGTTGGGGTGTGGAATGGACTGCCTGCAGTGATAGTCGAGTCAGACACTTTAGAAACATTTAAGCGGTTATTGGATAGGCATATGGAGCACACCAGGATGATAGGGAGTGGGATAGCTTGATCTTGGTTTCAGATAAAGCTCGGCACAACATCGTGGGCCGAAGGGCCTGTTCTGTGCTGTACTGTTCTATGTTCTATGTTCTATGTTCTACTCTCTTTTTGGTGGTGGTTCTTAGGCTGTGGTTTGGATATTGTGCCATCGTTGGTGGTCTAGGAAGGACATAGGATTATATTCACTGGAGTTTAGAAGAGTGAGAGGAGATCTTATAGAAACTTATAAAATTCTAACAGGGTTAGACAGGGTTGATTCAGAAAGAATGTTCCCAATGGTGGGAGAGTCCAGAACTAGGGGTCATAGTTTGAGGATAAGGGGTAAACCTTTTAGAACTGAGGTGAGGAGAAATTTTTTCACCCAGAGGGTAGTTAATTTGTTGGAGCAATGAGTTGTCATGATATACAACATACTTCCCGCAAACATTACATCGGGGAGGCGATGGCCTCGTGGTATTATCGCTAGATTGTTAATCCAGAAACCCAGCAATGTTCCCGAGTTCAAATCCTGCCACGGCAGATGGTGGAATTTGAATTCAGTCGAAAAATAATCTGGAATTAAGAATCTCCTGATGACAATTGTTGATTGCCAGGAAAACCCATCTGGTTCACTAATGTCCTTTAGGGAAGGAAATCTGCCGTCCTTACCTGACCTGGCCTACATGTGACTCCAGAGCCACAGCAATGTGATTTGATTGCATGCGATTTATTATTATCACATGTATTAGTACACAGTGAAATGTATTGTTTCTTCCGCGCTATACAGACAAAGCATACCGTACATAGAGAAGGAGAAAGTGCAGAACGTAGTGTTACAATCATAACTAGAGTGTAGAGAATCATAGAATCCCTACAGTGCGGAAGACAGCCATTCGGACCATCAAGTCTGCACCGACCAGAGTCCCACCCAGGCCCCATTCCTGTAACCCCACATATTTGACCCTGCTAATCTCCTGACACTAGGATCAATTTAGAGAAAGATCAACTTAACATTGTTACAGAGTTTAAGAGAATTAGAATAGAGTTTTAGGAGCATAGAATGAGAGTAAAAGATAGAATTGGAGGGTATGATGGACACAGCTTGCAAGAAGGGGGCGGCATGGTAGCACAGTGGTTAGCACTGCTGCTTCACAGCTCCAGGGTCCCAGGTTCGATTCCCGGCTCGGGTCACTGTCTGTGTGGAGTTTGCACATTCTCCTCGTGTCTGCGTGGGTTTCCTCCGGGAGCTCCGGTTTCCTCCCACAGTCCAAAGATGTGCGGGTTAGGTTGATTGGCCAGGTTAAAAATTGCCCCTTAGAGTCCTGAGATGTGTAGGTTAGAGGGATTAGTGGGTAAATATGTGGGGGTAGGGCTTGGGTGGGATTGTGGTCGGTGCAGACTCGATGGGCCGAATGGCCTCCTTCTGCACTGTAGGGATTCTATGATTTCTATGATTTCTAAGTCACCTCGCTCCGGTGCCATCTTGAGAGGGAACCCTGTGGCTGACTCTTAACTGCCCTCTGAACAAGGGCAACTCGGGATGAGCAATAAATGCTGGCCAGCCAGCGATGCTCATGTCCCACGAAGGAATTAAAAAGATCTGAAATCTGCCATTAAAAAACTGTCATTGACAAATGTAGACCAGTGAGTGGAAAGTGGATAAAAATGGAATTAGGTGAACAGACAGTTCTTTCAGTGAAGGCAGCGCAAGCAAAATAAGCCAAATGTCCTTGATTTGTGCTGTAAAGTTTCTATAATTCTGTTACAAGAGAATGGGCAACGGAACTTGGAGATCTCCCCACTCTTCTTTGAAATAGTTCCATGGAATCATTAACATCCACCCTGGGCTGACAGTCAAGGGCATCCATTCGATATCTCATCCAAAAAGGGAAGTAGCAGTTCCTCACCGCTGGCCTATAATGCTAGTTTAGATTGTGGTGGAAGGGAAGAGGTGCAGAGGCTCAAACAGCTTAAGTGGGCGATCCCTGGGGCACGACTCAAGTCTTTAGCTGCTTGATATTTCCAATGGGGATTCATTCGAACAGAGGAGGCCTTCATGTCGGCAATGCAATTCTTATCCCCGCTGGATCTAAATAGCAAGGAGTCAAATTGGTTGCTTGTTATTCCTCAATTACTTGTGTATTCCCATCAGTTGTACAGATTTTCTAATCAGCCAGGTTTCCTAATGTGAAGAATGTAACAGAATTAATCAGAACATGCTTTTAATTAATCAATCCTTGGCATCTCATAACTCTTTATTTCTCATTAAATTGCTTGTGACAACTTTTTAATATAAAGGCAAAATAACTGTGGAGAACATCTGTCCATTTATGCTGGTTAGATAACGTTATTCAATCTACGATAGACATTTTGTATATATTTTTTTAATAGGCTGGTACCTGTATTAATTTAAAATTTTCAGTCCTGACAGTCCTCCCCTGGAAAAATACAATAGTGTAACTACATTATCCAACTCCATGGCGCCTAGGGAGGTTTCTAGGAAAATTAAATCATCTTGCAAGTTATACAAATAAGTTAATAGAATCGTAGAATCATACGGCACAGACAAGGCCCTTCGGCCCACTGAGTCTGCACCGATATGTGAGGAACATCTGAGCTCCCACCTAATCCCAACTGCCAGCGATGGCCCGGAATGTTATGACGTGGCGTAGCAGCTCGCCAATGATGTCAGGAACTTCCAACTACTGATCAACAGCAACTGCCAGGAGGCCTTGTTAATACTGGAATCCTGTTGCAATGAAGCGCACACTTTAATTTGTAACTGAGAGCATAGGATCATAGAATCATGCAGTGCAGAAGAGGCCCTTTGGCCCATCGAGTCTACACTGATGCACTAAAAACACCTGAACTCCCACCTAATCCCATCTGCCAGCACTTGGCCCATAGCCCTGAATGTTATGATGTGCCAAGCGCTCATCCAGGTACATTTCAAAGGATAGAATCATAGAATCCTACAGCGCAGAAAAGGGCCATTTGGCCCATCGAGTCTGCACTGACCACAATCCCACCCAGGCCCTATCCCCGTAACCCCATGCACTTACCCTAGCTAGCCCCCTAACACTAAGGGGCAATTTAGCATGGCCAATCCACCTAACCCGCACATCTTCGGACTGTGGGAGGAAACCGGAGCATCTGGAGGAAACCCACGCAGACACGGGGAGAACGTGCAAACTCCACATAGACAGTGACCCAAGTTGGGAATCGACCACAGGTCCCTGGCGCTGTGAGGCAGCAGTGCTAACCACTGTGCCACCGTGCCGCCCATGTGAGGTAGCCCGTCTCTACCACCCTCCCAGGCAGTGCATTCCAGACCGTCACCCCCTCTGGGTGAAAACGTTTTTCCTCACATCCCCCCTAAACCTCCTGCCCCTCACCTTGAACCTATGTCCCCTCGTGACTGACCCTTCAATGAAGGCGAACAGCTGCTCCTTATCCACTCTGTCCATACCCCTCATAATCTTGTTCGCCTCGATTCGGTCGCCCCTCAGTCTTCTCTGCTCCAACAAAAACAAACCAAGCCTACACAGCCAATAAAAACAATTCTAAAACATGAGGGCCGGGATTCTCCCAAAAAAAACATCCGACGGTTAGGAAAATGGGAGAATTTCCCGGCTGTTTTTTGGACGTACTTACCTGAACAAATCTCTGGCACTCTGTGCATCAGAGAGATATACGACGGAAAAAGAGCAACATAGTGCTGAGTGAGCCATTGCGCATGTGGCAATCTATCAGCGCATGTGCACAGGCCTCCCCCCCCCCCCCCCCCCCCGCCCCCCATCACTGGCCTCCCAATCGTTGGCATCCCGTTTTTTTGCAGGCTTCCATCCCATTCGCCAACCTCCCAGACTCCTCCCACCGCCCTGATCGTTGGTCTTCCCAACCCCCACCCACAATTGCCAGCCCCGATTTCCCCACCTCCCATCATGGTCAGTCCCGAACCCCTTCCCCCCATGACAGCCCCAGTCTCCCTCCCCCACCATGGATAGCCCCAATCACCCCCTCATTCCCTTCCCCATCGATCTCATTGCACAGTGACAGCAGATCCCCATCCCCCCACCGCCAATCGTCCCCCCAGTAGGCCCTGCCCCCCAGTAGGCCATGCTCCCTCTGGACCCGCCTCTTTGTCTTTGCCCAGTTCCCCCCTGACACTGTCTGGTGTCTGCTGGGCAGTTCCGGGCTGTCCCTTGGGCAGTGCCAGGGTACAAGGCTAGCAGTGCCAGGATGGCAGGTTGGCGCTACCAGACTGGCAGTGCCCAAGGGGCATCCCATGTCCCTGACCTCCAAGGGGGCCACAATGGCCTCTGTCCATACCAGCAGATTGAGGATGCCTGTTACCCGTTGATGGGGAGCTGTTATAAACCCCACTGGTGGGAACCTCCTGCTGAATGACCTTAATGGCCATTTCAGAGGGCATTTAAGAGTCAACCATTGGTGTAGGGAGTTACATGTTCATGTAAGGATGGCAGATTTCCTTCTTTAAAGGACATGAGTGAACCAGATGGTTTTTTTACACAACAATCCGCAATGGTTTCATTACTATTATTAAACTTTTAATTCCAGATTTTTATCGAATTCAAATTTCACCATCTGCTGTGGTGGGATTCGAAACGCTGTCCCCACATCACCCTGGGTCTCTGGATTACCAGTCCAGTGACAATACCACTATGACATTGCTTCCCCCTAAATGGTGGAATGGTGTCACAGTGGTTAGCACTGCTGCCTCACAGCACCAGGGATCCGGGTTCGATTCCTGGCTTGGGTCACTGTCTGTGCGGAGTCTGCACGCTCTCCTCGTGTCTACGTGGGTTTCCTCTGGGTGCTTGGTTTCATAGAGCATAGAACAAAGAACAAAGAACAAAGAACAGTACAGCACAGGAAACAGGCCCTTTGGCCCTCCAAGCCTGTGCCGCTCCTTGGTCCAACTAGACCAATCGTTTGTATCCCTCCATTCCCAGGCTGCTCATGTGACTATCCAGGTAAGTCTTAAACGATGTCAGCGTACCTGCCTCCACCACCCTACTTGGCAGCGCATTCCAGGCCCCCACCACCCTCTGTGTAAAAAACGTCCCTCTGATGTATGAGTTATACTTCGCCCCTCTCAGCTTGAGCCCGTGACCCCTCGTGATCGTCACCTCCGACCTGGGAAAAAGCTTCCCACTGTTCACCCTATCTATACCCTTCATAATCTTGTATACCTCTATTAGATCTCCCCTCATTCTCCGTCTTTCCAAGGAGAACAACCCCAGTCTACCCAATCTCTCCTCATAGCTAAGACCCTCCATACCAGGCAACATCCTGGTAAACCTTCTCTGCACTCTCTCCAATGCCTCCACGTCCTTCTGGTAGTGCGGCGACCAGAACTGGACGCAGTACTCCAAATGTGGCCTAACCAGCGTTCTATACAGCTGCATCATCAGACTCCAGCTTTTATACTCTATACAGTACAGCACAGAACAGGCCCTTCGGCCCACGATGTTGTGCCGAGTTTAATCTGAAACCAAGATCAAGCTATCCCACTCCCTATCATCCTGGTGTGCTCCATGTGCCTATCCAATAACCGCTTAAATGTTCCTAAAGTGTCTGACTCCACTATCACTGCAGGCAGTCCATTCCACACCCCAACCACTCTCTGCGTAAAGAACCTACCTCTGATATCCTTCCTATATCTCCCACCATGAACCCTATAGTTATGCCCCCTTGTAATAGCTCCATCCACCCGAGGAAATAGTCTTTGAACGTTCACTCTATCTATCCCCTTCATCATTTCCTCTCAAAGTCCGAAAGACGTGCTGGTTAGGGTCCATTGGCCATGTTAAATTCTCCCTCAGTGTACCCGAACAGGCGTCGGAGTGTGACGACTAGGGGATTTTCACAGTAACTTCATTGCAATGTTAATGTAAGCCTACTTGTGACACTAATAAATATACTTTAAAAGCAAAATGCTGCAGATGCTGGAATCTGAAACAAAATCAGGGAATGCTGGAAAATCTCAACAGGTCTGACAGCATCTGTGGAGAGAGAGTAGAGCCAATGTTTCGAGTCTGGATAAATCTTCATCAGAGCTGAAGATAAAGAAAATCGGACAAGATTTATATTGTGAGGGTTGTGGGGGGGACCTTGGGTGGAGTGGAGGAAAGGGGGGGGCTGTGATTAATAGGAATGGCATAGACAGAAAGACAAAGGGAATATAAATGGTGATGATGAAGGCTCAGAATGATGTTAATAGCGTCCATTAAGGGATTGGAATGTGTAAATGACAGAACAAAGATGCAGAGTATGGGAATGAGGCAGTTGGCCCGAGTGGGATGGGGGAGGGAACAAGATAGACAGTGAGATTTAAGAAGCCGGAAAGTAAAGGTAAGAATATGAAGTAATAAAAATCGATTAAGATAAAGTAAAGTTTATTTATTAGTCACAAGTAAGTTGATATTCACCTCATCTACACTGAGACATGAGAAACACCTAATCCCATTTACCAGCACTTGGCCCATAGCCCTGAATGTTATGATGTGCCAAGTGCTCATCCAGATACTTTTTAAAGGATGTGAGGCAACCCGCCTCCACCACCCTCCCAGGCAGCGCATTGCAAACCGTCACCACCCTCTGGGTGAAAAAGATTTTCCTCACATCCCTCCAAACCTTCTGCCCTCACCTTGAACCTATGTCCCCTCATGACTGACCCTTCAACTAAGGGGAACAGCTGCTCCCTATCCATTCTGTCCATGCCCCTCATCATCTTGTATACCTCGATCACCCCTCAGTCTTCTCTACTCCAATGAAAACAACCCAAGCCCACGCAACCTCTCTTCATAGCTTAAATGTTCCGATCTGGGTTCGAATCCCGCCATGGCAGCTGCTCGAGTTTGAATCCAATAAAAAATATCTGGAATTAAGAATCTACTGATGGCAATGAAACCATTGTCAATTGTCGGAAAAGCCCATCTGGTTCATTAATATCCTTTAGGGAAGGAAATCTGCACTCTATGATTCCATGATTCTAACAGTTCTTCTTATCCAATAATGTTGAAGAAAGTTTTAAAGTTTATATAGTATTCACAAGTAGGCTTACATTCACACTGCAATGAAGTTACTGTGAAAATCCCCGAGTCACCACACTCCGGCGCCTGTTCGGGTACACTGAGGGAGAATTTAGCATGGCCAATGCACCTAACCAGCACATCTTTTGGACTGTGGGAGGAAACCGGAGCACCCGAACGAAACCCACGCAGACACGGGGAGGACGTGCCGACAGTGTCCCAAGCCAGGAATCGAAGCCAGGTCCCTGGTGCTGTGAAGCACTGTGCCACCATGCCACCCTGCCACCATGCCGAACTGAGAAAACAAAAACTGAGAAACGAGAGGTGGTTGGGAACGTAGCCCAGTCCATCACACAAACCAGCCTCCCATCCATTGACTCCATCCACACTACCTGCTGCCTCAGAAAAGCAGCCAGCATAATCAAGGACCCCGTGCAAGCCGGACATTCTCTCTTCCACCTTCTTCCATTGGGAAAAAGATACAAAAACCTGAGAATATGTACCAACCAATTCAGGAACAGCTTCTTCCCTGGTGCCATCAGACTATAGAATCATCCTACCAGATATAAAGCTGATCTTTCTTACACCCGAGCTATGGCCAGGCTAAATTGCCCCTTTGTGTCAGGGGGACTAGCTAGATTAAATACATGGGGTTATGGGGATAGGCCTGGATGGGATTGTGGTCGGTGCAGACTTGATGGGCCAAATGGCCTTCTTTGGGACTGTACGATTCTATGATGACTGTAACATTATATTGTGCACCCTCTCCTTTCCTTCTCTCCTATGTACTCTATGAACGGTACGCTTTGTCTGTGTAGCGCACAAGAAACAATACTTTTCACTGTATAGAAACATAGAAACATAGAAGATAGGAGCAGGAGGAGGCTGCTCCACCATTCATCACAATCATGGCTGATCATCCAACTCCATAGCCTAATCCTGCTTTCTCCCCATAACCTTTGATCCCATTCGCCCCAAGTGCTATATCCAGCTGCCTCTTGAATACATTCAATGTTTTGGCATCAACTACTTCCTGTGGTAATGAATTCCACAGGCTCACCGCTCTTTGGGTGAAGAAATGTCTCCTCATCTCCGTCCTAAATGATCTACCCCGAATCCTCAGACTGTGACCCCTGGTTCTGGACTCCCCCACCATGGCGAACATCCTTCCTGCATCTACCCTGTCTAGTCCTGTTAGAATTTTATAAGTCTCTATGAGATCCCTGCTCATTCGTCTGAACTCCAGCGAAAACAATCCTAACCTCGTCAATCTCTCCTCATACATCAGTCTCGCCATCCCTGGAATCAGCCTGGTAAACCTTCACTGCACTCCCTCGAGAGCAAGAACATCCTTCCTCAGAAAGGGAGACCAAAATTGCACACAATATTCTAGGTGTGGCCTCACCAAGGCCCTGTATAGATGCAACAACACATCCCTGCTCCCCGCAATGAAGGCCAACATGCCATTTGCCTTCTTTACCGCCTGCTGCACCTGCATGCTTACCTTCAGCGACTGGTGCCCAAGGACACCCAGGTCCCACTGCACACTCCCCTCTCCTAATTTACAGCCATTGAGGTAGTAATCTGCCTTCTTGTTTTTGTTTCCAAAGTGAATAACCTCACACTTATCCAAATTATACTGCACCTGCCATTGATTTGCCCACTCGCCCAACCTGCCCAGAACATTCTGAAGGATCTCTGCATCCTCGTCACGGTTCACCCTCCCACCCAACTTGGTATCATCTGCAAACTCCAAATCATTAGTATATATTGTGAATAGCTGGGGTTCCAGCACTGATCCCTGTTGCACCCCACTAGTTACTGCCTGCCAATTTGAAAAGCACTCATTAATTCCGACTCTTTGTTTCCTCTCTGCCAACCAGTTTTCTATCCATCTCAATACACTTTCCCCAATCCTTTGTGCTTTAATCTTGCATGATAATCTCTTATGCGGGGTTTTGTCAAACGCTTTCTGGAAGTCCAAACATACCACATCAACTGGTTCCCCCTTGTCAACTCTACAAGTTACACCTTCAAAGAATTCCAACAGATTTGTCAAGCATCATTTCCCCTTCATAAATACATGCTGATTCTACCTGATCCTGCCACGGCTTTCGAAATGCTCTGCTCCTCGCATTTTGAATATTAGAGTGACATTAGCTACCCTCCAATCTGCAGGGACTGTTCCAGAGTCCATAGAATCCTGGAAGATGACCACCAATGATCCGTTATTTCTACAGCCACTTCCTTAAGTACTCTGGGATGCAGATTATCAGGCCCTGGGGATTTATCCGCCTTCAATCCCATCAACTTTCCCAGCACCATTTCTCTACTAGTATTGATCTCCCTCAGATCTTCCCTCTCACTAAATCCTGCATTCTCCAACATTTCTGGCATCTGATTTGTGTCCTCTTTTGTGAAGACAGAACCAAAGTATGCATTCAGTTACTCGGCCATTTCTTTGTCCTCTATTATACATTACCTCGTTTCTGTCTGTAGGGGACCTACATTTGTCTTCACCAACCTCTTTCTCTTCACATACCTATAGAAACTCTTAGTGTCAGTCTTTATGTTCCCTGCAAGCTAACATTTGTACGATATTTTCTCCTTCTTAATCAATCCCTTGGTCCTTTGCTGAATGATAAACTGCTCCCAATACATGTGACAATATTAATCAAGTCAAATCAAAAATGACAGAGCAGGGTGATGGAGACAGGATGCCTCACATCCTTTAAAAAGTACCTGGATGAGTACTTGGCACGCCATAACATTCAAGGCTATGGACCAAGTGCTGGCAAGTGGGATTAGGTGGGCAGGTCTGGGCCTTTCATGCGTCAGTGCAGACTCGATGGGTCGAAGGGCCGATTCTGCACTGCAGTATTCTGTGATTCTGTGAGGAGGTTCATTTAGATTGAGTGATACAAAAGTAGGAAGAGAGGGTAAGATAAAATGGGTTAAGAGAGGGAGCTAAAAAGTAGATGGGGAGGAAAGATCAGGAAACAATTAAAAGATTACAATTTTTCAGAATCTCTTAACAACAATTTGCTATCTTCAGAATGAAACGTCACAGTTTCAATTGTTCCCTTGCTGGGTTCGAGGTGTTCATTAGCATTGCAAGAACATGAATCTCATCATTCAAGAGATATTCATAGAATCCCTATAATGCAGAAGGAGGCCATTCAGCCCATCGAGTCTGCACTGACAACAATCCCACCTGGGCCTTTACCCCATAACCCCACATATTTACCTCACTAATCCCTCTAACCTACGCATCCCAAGACAGTAATTTAGCAATGAACCTAATGAACCTAACCCGCACACCTGTGTACTGTGTACAAAACTGTGTACAGTTCTGGTCACCCTATTATAGAAAGCACATTATTAAACCGGAAAGAGTGCAGAAAAGATTTACTAGGATGCTACCGGTACTGGATGGCTTGAGTTATAAGGAGAGGCTGGATAGACTGGGACTTTTTTCTCTGGAGCGCAGGAGGCTTAGGGGTGATCTTCTAGAGGTCTATAAAATAATGAGAGGTATAGATCAGCTAGATAGTCAATATCTTTTCCCAAAGGTAGGGGAGTCTAAAACTAGAGGGCATAAGTTTAAATTGAGAGGGAAGAGATACAAAAAGGTCTGGAGGGGCAATTATTTTCACACAGAGGGTGGTGAGTATCTGGAACAAGCTGCCAGAGGTAGTAGTGGAGACAATTTTGTCTTTTAACAAGTGTTTAGACAGTTACATGGGTAAGATGGGTATAGAGAGATACGAGCCAAATGCGGGCCATTTGGACTAGCTTAGTGGTCAAAAAAAAGGGCAGCATGGACAAGTTGGGCCGAAGGACCTGATTCCATGCTGTAATCCTCTATGACTGTATGATTCTATCTTTGGTTAACCCCAACACAGTTAACTCATGCTATTAGTTTCTCAACCTAACTCATTATGCAGCAGTTTCTTGCTGGGGAGATTGAGAGAGAGCTGTCATCTTTGTGAGGTTAATGACAACTCACAATTGCTGGACTATCCGCTTCCTGGCCATAGGCTGATGAGCAATTTACACAGGCATGACAGCAACAAGTGGCATTAAACCTGCAGCAATCTCGAAGTGAAGTCTGGATTAACAGTTGCAAAAATGCTAGTCGGGGAAGGAAAGATGGATGAAAGATGGTGAATTCCTCAAGATCTCACTATTCAAAATAATCAGACATCCTGTCGGATCTCATGTCATTCCCCATCACAGACTGCGCTATCTTGTGACATTACCCAACAGTGATGATGACTGCGCAAGTGACAGCAATAGTGGAGACAGAGTGGCAATAACAAATTGCAACAACTGTTATGAGCAACAGCAGGCGGACAGCAAAGGATCGGTAGATGCTAATGTAGCTTCGCAAACACCGCGCGGTGCAGTGTGCTGAGCATATTCAGCCGTTCCTGCCGCCCTCTCTGCTGGAGAGACGTGAATAAAGTCAGTTCGATCGTGACTGCCTGCTGTGAATCCACACAGCGAATTTCCCTCAGTCTGAAACACAACAGAAAGATGAAAATGAGCCAATGGTGGAATTTTCTTTCACATTTTGTTTGGGAAATGAAAGATTGAAGAACGCCGTGATGCGTTTTGAGAATTCCTAAGGTTGAATTTCAAGGAAGTTTGAGCACATAGAGGGTCCATGTTTTTTAAGGCTTGCTCCATGGGTGCACATCGGGTACAGCTGCACAGTGGGTCAGCACAGTGCTACAATCCAGTTCAGAAACTCCAAGGTGCTTTACAAGGTCAGCCAAGACCTTACGTTTTCACATTTGAATTTGGCACGGGTGAGCATAAGAGGTTTCACTCCAAGTATGATTCAAGTGACCCACTAGGGAACTTTTATCAAAGAACAAAGAACAAAGAGAATTCGTCCCTCCAAGCTTGCACCAACCATGTTGCCTGACTGAACTAAAATCCCTTACCCTTCCGGGGACCATATCCCTCTATTCCTATCCGATTCATGTTTTTGCCAAGATGCCCCTTAAAAGTCACTATAATATCTGCTTCCACTACCTCCCCCAGCTGCGAGTTCCAGGCACGCATCACCCTTTATGTAATAAGTTTGCCTTGTACATCTCCTTTAAACCTTGCCTCTTTCACCTTAAACCCATGTCCCCTAGTCATTGACTCTTCCACCCGGGAAACAAAATCAAACAAAGTTTCTTTAAGAACACAGTTAAGATATAATCAGAATCAAAGAATCACAGGATACCCCAGCGCAGAAGAGGCCCTTTGGCCCATCGAGTCTGCACTGACGAATGAAAGGCCCATGATCTGCCCACCTAATCCCACTTGCCAGCACTTGGCCCGTAGCCTTGAATGTTATGGCGTGCCAAGTATTCATCCAGGTACTTTTTAAAGGATGTGAGGCATCCCGCCTCCACCACCCTCCCAGGCAGCGCATTCCAGACCGTCACCACCCTCTGGGCAAAAATGTTTTTCCTCAAATCCTCCTTAAACCTCCCACCCCTCACTTTTAACTTGTGTCCCCTCGTAACTGACCTCTAAACGAAGGGGAACAGCTGTTCCCTATCCATGCCCTTCATAATCTTGAACACTTCAATTAGGTCACCCCTCAGTCTTCTTTGCTCCAAAAAAATTAACATAACCTTTACGAATTACGACGTGAAATTGTATAAACCTTAACAGCTAAGTATACTGTTCCAAATCAAACAACCCCCACAAACATACAGCCTGTTCTCAGCCTGGCACAGAAAACAGGTGTGCTCACGAGATGTTTTATATTGCATGTTTGCAACACCTGTTGTAAATTGGTGCTTTGAAATTTTGGACCACAACTGAGACTTCCCAGCCCTGGAACTTCCAGCACACGTTGAGAGACCCAGAGATCTCGGACCCAGCAAGTCTGAAAGAGGTGCTGGTTAGGTGCATTGGCCATGCTAAATTCTCCCTCAGTGTACCCGAACAAGCGCCGGAGTGTGGTGACTAGGGGATTCTCACAGTAACTTCATTGCAGTGTCAATGTAAGCCTACTTGTGACAGTAATAAATCAACTTAAATTTAAACTTAAAAAAACAGATTGGGCCTCTAGCTTCCAGCTGCACCACCCAGACAGTAGAATTTTCACTCCAGAGAGAGAGAGTGAACACTGCTTTCAGTCTGCAGTCCAAACAGCTTCTAACCAAACTATAACAAAACCTTTTCTCCTGTGAAAACAGACTGTCACCTCCTGACCTGTCAATCAGGCTCCACCCAACAGTTCCAAAAGGGTCATAAAAGTCCAGGACACTGCATTGGGCCCAGATTAAAAGTAAACGTTGCTTCAATTATCCCGCTTCAGCAACAGTACAAGATACCGGTACAAATAGCATTGTGCCAATACAAAAAGGCCATGCCTGTTTAACAACTGCATAGAAACATGATTCCAATACATCTTTTAAAGGCAGAGTATCATCACAACTGTATGCAGTTGAAAAATTTGGCACTGAAGGCATGTAAGGGATCAATGGGACTGAGATACGGGGGGGCTTGGACAGGCTAGGACTTTTGCTTTGGAGCGTAGGAGATTGAGGGGTGATCTTATAGAGGCGTATGAGGTCACATGAAGCATGGATAGGATGAATGCACTCAGTCTTTTTTCCCAGGGTTGGGGAATCGAGAACGAGAGGACATAGGTTTAATTTAAGAGGGGAAAGAATTAATGGGAACCTGAGGAGCAACGTTTTTACACAGAGGGTGGTGCGTGTGTGGAATGAGCTGCCGGAGGAAGTGGTTGAGGCAGGGACATTGACAACATTTAAAAGGCATTCGGACAGAGACATGGGTAGAAAAGGTTTAGAGTGATATGGGCCAAATGCAGGCAAATGGGGGTTAGCTTTGATGGGTATTTTGGTCGGCATGGACCAGATTGGGTTGAAGAGCCTGTCTCCGTGCCATAGATTCTATGATTCTATCAATGGGGAAATTCAACCCTAACAAAGTGAACTGATATAATTACGAACAAAAGTTACACATTTGGCTGGAAACAAATACAATAGGAGATGGGGATAAAGTAAATATATTCCTCACCAAGATGAGGACAAAAGCTTACATGCATTCGAGCATACGTATTGGAGCTGGAGTAGGCCACTTGGCGCTTTGAGATCGCTCCCTCATTCAATAAGATCATGGCTGACCTGATTCTAACCTCAACCCCACAGTCTCCCCGACCCCTGATAACCTTTCATCCCCTTCTTTGTCAAGAATCTATCACTGCCTTAAAAATATTCAAAGACTCTGCTTCCACCGCCATTTGAGGAAGAGAGCAGCAATGGCCATCTGAGAGAAAAATAATCTCCTCATCTCTGTCTCTGGCACTGGAGGGGGTGCAGAGGAGATTCACTGGGTTGATTCCGGAGTTGAGAGGGTTGGCTTATGAGGAGAGACTGAGTAGACTGGGGCTATACTCATTGGAATTCAGAAGAATGAGGGGAGATCTTATAGAAACATGTAAGATTATGAAGGGAATAGTTAAGATAGAAGCAGGGAAGTTATTTCCACTGGCAGGTGAAACTAGAACCAGGGGGCATAGCCTCAAAATAAGGGGGAGCAGATTTAGGACTGAGTTGAGGAGGAACCTCTTCACACAAAGGGTTGTGAATCTGTGGAATTCCCTGCCCAGTGAAGCAGTTAAGGCTATCTCATTGAATGTTTGTAAGGCAAGGATAGATACATTTTTGAACAGTAAAGGAATTAAGGGTTATGGTGAGCAGGCGGGTAAGTGGAGCTGAGTCCACGAAAAGATCAACCATGATCTTACTGAATGACGGAGCAGGCTCGAGGGGCCAGATGACCTACTCCTGCTCCTAGTTTTTATGTTAAATGGTCAAACATCTTACTGTGAAACAGTGGCCCCTAGTTCTAGATTCTCCCACAAGAGGAAACATCCTTTCCACATCTACCTGGCCAAGTACCCTCAGTGTCTTGCACGTTTCAATCAAGTCGCTTCTTACTCTTCTGAACTGCAGTGGATGCAAGTATGCCTGTTTAGCCTTTCCTCATCAAACAATCTGCCTGTTCCAGATATTAGTCTCATAAAGTTAATGTTCTGGGGATCCGGGTTCGAATCCCGTCATGGCAGATGGTGGAATTTGAATGCAATTAAAAAAGAATCTGGAATTAAGAATCAACTGTGAAACCATTGTCAATTGTAAGAAAAACCCATCTGGTTCACTAATGTCCTTTAGGGAAGGAAATCTGCCATCCTTACCTGGTCTGGTCTACATATGAGTCCAGAACCACAGCGATGTCATAGTCATAGAGTCGTAGAGGTTTACAGCATGGAAACAGGCCCTTCGGCCCAACTTGTCCATGCTGCCCTTTTCTTAACACTAAGCTAGTCCCAATTGCTCACGTTTGGCCCATATTCCTCTATACCCACCTTACCCATGCAACTGTCTAAATGTTTTTTAAAAGGCAAAATTGTACCCGCCTCTACTACTGGCAGCTCGCTCCAGACACTCACCACCCTCTGTGTGAAAAAACATGCCCCTCTCTCTCTCCCCTCTCACCTTAAACCTATGCCCTCCAGTTTTAGACTCCCATATCTTTGGGAAAAGCTGTTGACTACCTAACTGATCTATGCCCCTCATTATTTTATAGACCTCTATAAGATCATCACTAAGCCTCCTATGATCCAGGGAAAAAAGTCCCAGTCGAACCAGCCTCTCCTTGTAACTCAAACCATCAAGTCCCGGTAGCATAGTTGACTCTCAACTGTCCTCCAAGGGCAACTAGGGATGGGCGATAGATTCTGGCCAGCCAGTGATAGCCATGTTCCATGAATGAATTTAAAAAACCCTCCTCTGAACTGCTTCCAACATACTTACATTGTTCCTTAAATAAGGAGACCAATACTGTCCTCAGTACTCCAAATATGGTCTCACCAATGCCCTGTATAACTGAAGTATAACCGAGTGTGAGGAAGGACATTCTTGCTATTGCGGGAGTTCAGCGAAGGTTCACCAGACTGATTCCCGGAATGGCAAGACTGACATATGAGGAGAGACTTGATCAATTGGGCTTGTACTCACTAGAATTTAGAAGAGTGAGAGGGGATCTCATAGAAAGATATAAAATCCTGATGGGACTGGACAGGTTAGATGCAGGAAGAATGTTCCGATGTTTGGGATGTGCAGAACTTGGGGTCACAGTCTAGGAATTTCTCATTCAGTATGTGGCTGGCCCAACTAGAGAGGGGGCAAAACTTGACCTCCTCTTGGGAAATAAGGAAGGGCTGGTGACAGAAGTGTTAGTGAGGGAACACTTTGGGACCAGTGACCATAATTCCATTAGGTTTAAGATAGCTATGGAGAATGAAAGGTCTGGCCCAAAAGTTAAAATTCTAAATTGGGGCAAGGCCAATTTTGATGGTATCAGGCAAGACCTTTCAACAGTTAATTGGGGGAGTCTGTGGGAAGGCAAATCTGGTAAGTGAGAGGCTTTCAAAAGTGTGTTAACCAGGGTTCAGGGTAAGCATATTCCTCTTAGAGTGAAGGGCAAAGCTGGTAGAAGTAGGGAACCTTGGATGATTCGGGGTATTGAGGCCCTGGTTAATAAGAAGAAGGAAGCACATGACATGCATAGGCAGCTGGGATCAAGTGGATCCCTTGGAGAGTATAGGGGGATGTAGGAGTGGAGTTAAGAGAGAAATCAGGAGGGCAAAAAGGGGACACAAAATTGTTTTGGCAGATAAGGCAAAGGAGAATCCAAAGAGCTTCTACAAATACATAAGGGCCAAAAGAGTAACTAGGGAGAGAGTAGGACCTCTTAAGGATCAACAAGGTCATCTACGTGCAGATCCACAAGAGATGGGTGAGATCCTAAATGAATATTTCCCATTAGTATTTACTGTTGAGAAAAGCATGGATGTTAGGGAACTTGGGGAAATAAACAGTGATGTCTTGAGGAGCGTACATATTACAGAGAAGGAGGTGCTGGAAGTCTTAAAGTGCATCAAGGTAGATAAATCCCCGGGACCTGATGAAGTATATCCCAGGACACTGTAAGAGGCTAGGGAGGAAATTGTGGGTCCCCTAGCCGAGATATTTGAATAATCGATAGTCACGGGTGAAGTGCCTGAAGATTGGAGGGTGGCAAATGTTGTGCCTTTGTTTAAGAAGGGCTGCAGGGAAAAGCCTGGGAACTACAGACTGGTGAGCCTCACATCTGTAGAGGGTAAGCTGTTAGAAGGTACAAAGAACAAAGAACAAAGAACAATACAGCACAGGAACAGGCCCTTCGGCCCTCCAAGCCCGCGCCGCTCCCCGGTCCAGGATTGAATCCTGAATCCAGGATCCCCGCCCAATTTTCCAGCCTATCTACATACCAATATCCTATCCACCGAGCTGTCCCTCACAGCTACGATGCTTTGTTCATTACAACCTATTAACTCACCCCCACCCCCCCATTCCAGACCATGTGATCTCCAGGGAGAGGCGAAAACCCAGAGTGAAAAACCCCAGGGCCAATATGGGGAAAAAAAAATCTGGGGAATTCCTCTCCGACCCCCTGAGGCGATCGAAACGAGTCCAGGAGATCACAATGGCCCTGATCGGAAAATGCTTCCCAACCCTAGTCATTTCCACTTCCACGAACACCATATGAATTCTCTGCCCCCGAGACAGGTTCCCAAGGTATTTTGAGAGACAGGATCTACATGCATTTAGAGACACAAGGACTGATTAAGGACAGTCAGCATGGCTTTATGAGTGGAAAATTATGTCTCACTAATTTGACTGAGGCTTTTGAAGGGGTAAACAAGAAGGTCGATGAGGGCAGTGTAGTTGATGTTATCTACATGGACTTTGGCAAGGCTTTTGACAAGGTACCACATGGTAGGTTGTTGCATCAGGCTAAATCTCACGGGATCCAGGGTGAGGTATCTAAATGGATTCAAAATTGGCTTGATGACAGAAGCCAGAGGTGGTTGTAGAGGGTTGTTTCTCAAACGGGAGGCCTGTGACCAGCGGTGTGCCTCAGGGATCAGATCAGAATTTAGTCGGCATGGTTAGTAAGTTTGCAAGTGATACCAAGATTGGTTGCATAGTGGGCAGTGAAGAAGGTTAGCTAGGATTGCAACGGGATCTTGATCAATTGGGCCAGTGGGCTGACGAATGGCAGATGGAGTTTAATTTAGGTAAATGCGAGGTGATTCATTTTGGTCGATCGAATCAGGGCAGAACTTATTCAGTTAATGGTAGGGCATAGGTTTAAGGTGAGAAGGGAGAGGTACAAAAGGGCCCAGAGGGGTAACTTTTTCACACAGAGGGTGGTGAGTGTCTGGATCAATCTACCAGAGGTAGTAATAGACGTGGATACAATTTTGTCTTTTAAAAAGCGCTTAGTTACATGGGTAAGATGGGTATAGAGGGATATGGCCAAACGTGGGCAATTGGGACTAGCTTAGGGGTTAAAAAATGTGGTGGCATGGACAAGTTGGGTCGAAAGGCCTGTTTCCATGCTGTAAACCTCTATGACTCTATGACTCTAATAAGGGGTAAGCCATTCAGGACTGAGATGAGGAAGAACCTCTTTACTCAGAGAGGTGTGAACCAGTGGAATTCTCTACTACAGAAAGCTGATGGGGGCAGTTTGTTAGATATGTTCAAGAGGGAGCTGGACGTGGTCTTGGTGGTTAAAGGGATCAGAGGGTATGGAGAGAAAGTGGAAGTGGGATACTGAAAGTGCATGGTCAGCCATGATCATATTGAATGGCGGAGCAGGCTCGCGGGGCCGAATGGCCTACTCCTGCACCCATTTTCTATGTTCAATGTTCTATGTTCTCCCTGTTCTTACTTTTTGGTGTAGTGCTGAACCAATGCTACCCCAGAAACCCCAGTTTAAAGGAATATGCTGAAATGAAGGTAATTCTGAACTCATATTAACAAATACTTAAGAAAGAGATTACACTAAGAGTTGCATCCCATGAAAGCAAGTAGTTGACAAGTTTAGAAGCTCCCATTGCCACGGTAATCACCAACCATTTAAATGCCCCCATTTCCAGTCAAGGTTTTAAATGCATCTTACCAAGGCCCATCCCCTTCTGTCTTATCTCCGTAACCTCATGCATTTTACAATGGCTAATCCACATATACGATACATCTTTGTCACTAAGGAGCAATTTAAAATGGCCAAACCACCTAACCTGCACATTTTCGGACTGTGGGAGGAAACCGGAGCACCCGGAGGAAACTCACACAGACATGGGGAGAATGTGCAAACTCCACACAGACAGTACCCGAGGCTGGAATTGAACCCAGGTCCCTGTCGCTGTGAGGCAGCAGTGCTAACCACTGTGCCACTGTGCCGTGATGGGGGCGGGTGTTTGGCTGGATTGGTTCTATCCTATTTGTTTACAGGACGTACCTGGACGATTTCCAACTATGCCCTGACTGGAACCTGAACCTATGACCTTGAACCAGGGCAGGACTTACTTAGTTAATGGTAGGGCGTTGGGGAGAGTTACAGAACAAAGAGATCTATTGGTACAGGTTCATAGCTCCTTGAAAGTGGAGTCACAGGTGGACAGAGTGGTGAAGAAGGCATTCGACATGCTTGGTTTCATTGGTCAGAACATTGAATACAGGAGTTGAGACGTCTTGTTGAAGTTGTACAAGACATTGGTAAGGCCACACTTGGAATACTGTGTGCAATTCTGGTCACCCTATTATAGAAAGGATATTATTAAACTAGCAAGAGTGCAGAAAAGATTTACTAGGATGCTACCGGGACTTGATGGTTTGAGTTGTAAGGAGAGGCTGAATAGACTGGGACTGTTTTCTCTGGAGCGTAGGAGGCTGAGGGGTGATCTTATAGAGGTCTATAAAATAATGAGGGGCACAGATCAGCTAGATAGTCAATATCTTTTCCCAAAGGTCGGGGAGTCTAAAACTGGAAGGCATAGGTTTAAGGTGAGAGGGGAGAGATACAAAATGTCCAGAGGGGCAATTTTTTCACACAGAGGGTGGTGAGTGTCTGGAACAAACTGCCAGATTTAGTAGTAGAGCAGGCACAATTTTGTCTTTTAAAAAGCCCTTAGATAGTTACATGGGTACGATGGGTTTAGAGGGATATGGGCCAAATGCGGGCAATTGGGACTAGCTTGGGGGTTTAATAAAAAAGGGCGGGATGGACAAGTTGGGCTGAAGGGCCTGTTTCCATGCTGTATACCTCTCAACCTCTAAACACGTTCCATGGAGTATGACCCATGAAACCAAGCTGACACCCCACTCTCTGATTCACATCAGATTCATACTCTGGTCACTTCACATTTCTCCGCATTGAACTTCATTTGCCACTTGTCTGCCCATTCCTTCAACACTGACAAAGGGTCATCCAGACTTGAAACATTGGCTCTATTCTCTCTGACAGCAAGTCAGACCTGCTGGGTTTCTCCAGCATTTTTTGTTTTTGTTCCTCCAACTTGTCTATGTTCTTTTGCAGTACCGCATTATCCTCCTCCAAGTGGAAGTTTGGCATGTCAGCTACGACTCTCACCAACTTTTACAGATGCACCATAGAAAGCATCCTTTCTGGTTGTATCACAGCTTGGTATGGCTCCTGCTCTGACCAAGACCGCAAGAAACTACAAAGGGTCGTGAATGTATCCCGATCCATCACGCAAACCAGCCTCCCATCCATTGACTCTATCTACACTTCCCGCTGCCTCAGCAAAGCAGCCAGCATAATTAAGGACCCCACATTCTCTCTTCCACTTTCTTACATTGGGAAAAACATATAAAAGTCTGAGGTCGCGTACCAACCGCCTCAAGAACAGCTTCTTCCCTGCTGCCATCAGACTTTTGAATCGACCTACCTCGCACTAAGTTGATCTTTCTCTACACCCTAGCTATGACTGTAACACTACATTCTGCACTCTCTCCTTTCTTTCTCTTTGAACGGCAAGCTTTGTCTGTATAGCGCGCAAGAAACAATATTTTTCACAGTATACTAATACATGTGACAATAATAAATCAAATCAAATCAAAAAGTCTACCTTTGGCTGGCAGTTCCTATGGCAACACCCTAACTAACTAATGAGAGTCCACTTGCCAACCAATCAGCACCCTTTTCACATGCAGTATAAATTGTTGTTCCTTTTGAAATTTGGTATTCTTGGGTGGAATTTTACCGGCATGTCCGCCCAAAGTTCATACAATCCCGCCCGAAGCCAATGGAGAATGCCATTCTCTGAGCCTAGCCTGTCCCCGGAATCGAGGTGGGCGTGGCGGTAAAATTCCGGTCCGTGTGTCTGACCTGTTGAGTACAAGCTGAAAAACTTCGACGTCACATCTCTTTTTTCAGAAATGGATTCACATTGAGTCTTTGCCCAATGCAAGTGTCAAACCTATTGGGATTTTGATAAGTTGCTTTGCGATCTATGTGTTGGCAGAGACATTAGAACCATAGAACCATCGAACATTACAGCACAGAAACAGGCCTTTTGGCCCTTCTTGTCTGTGCCAAACCATTTTTCTGCCTAGTCCCACTGACCTGCACCTGGACCATATCCGTCCACACACCTCTCATCCATGTACCTATCCAAGTTTTTCTTAAAGTGAGCCCGCATTCACCACTTCATCTGGCAGCTCATTCCACACTCCCACCACTCTCTGTGTGAAGAAGCCCCCCCCCCTAATATTCCCTTTAAACTTTCCTCCTTCACCTTTAACCCATGTCCTCTAGTTTTTTTCTCCCCTAGCCTCAGTGGAAAAAGCCTGCTTGCATTCACTCTATCTATACCCATCATAATTTTATACACCTCTATCAAATCTCCCCTCGTTCTTCTATGCTCCAGGGAATAAAGTCCTAACCTATTCAACCTTTCTCTGTAACTCAGTTTCTCAAGACCCAGCAACATCCTTGTAAACCTTCTCTGCACTCTTTCAACCTTATTAATATCCTTCCTGTAATGAGGTGACCAAAACTGCACACAATACTCTAAATTCGGCCTCACCAATGTCTTATACAACCTCACCATAACATTCCAACTCCGATACTCAATACTTTGATTTATAAAGCCCAATGTACCAAAAGCACTCTTTACGACCCTATCTACCTGTGATGCCACTTTTAGGGAATTATATATCTGTATTCCCAGATCCCTCTGTTCTACTGCACTCTTCAGTATCCTATCATTTACCTTGTATGTTCTACCTTGGTTTGTCCTTCCAAAGTGCAATACCTCACAGTTGTCTGTATTGAACTCCATCTGCCATTTTTCAGCCCATTTTTCTAGCTGGTCCAAATCCCTCTGCAAGCTTTGAAAACATAGCAACATAAGAACATAAGAAATAGGAGCAGGAGTAGGCCATCTAGCCCCTCGAGCCTGCCCCGCCATTCAATAAGATCATGGCTGATCTGAAGTGGATCAGTTCCACTTACGCACCCGATCCCTATAACCCATAAGTCCATTACCGATCAGGAATCCATCTATTCGTGATTTAAACATATTCAACGAGGTAGCCTCCACCACTTCAGTGGGCAGAGAATTCCAGAGATTCACCACCCTCTGAGAGAAGAAGTTCCTCCTCAACTCTGTCCTAAACTGACCCCCCTTTATTTTGAGGCTGTGCCCTCTAGTTCTAGTTTCCTTTCTAAGTGGAAAGAATCTCTCCACCTCTACCCTATCCAGCCCCTTCATTATCTTATAGCCAATAAGATCCCCCCTCAGCCTTCTAAATTCCAACGAATACAAATCTAATCTGCTCAGTCTCTCCTCATAATCAACACCCCTCATCTCTGGTATCAACCTGGTGAACCTTCTCTGCACTCCCTCCAAGGCCAATATATCCTTCCGCAAATAAGGGGACCAATACTGCACACAGTATTCCAGCTGCGGCCTTACCAATGCCCTGTACAGATGCAGCAAGACATCTCTGCTTTTATATTCTATCCCCCTTGCGATATAGGCCAACATCCCATTTGCCTTCTTGATCACCTGTTGCACCTGCAGACTGGGTTTTTGCGTCTCATGCACAAGGACCCCCAGGTCCCTCTGCACAGCAGCATATTGTAATTTCTTTCCATTTAGATAATAATCCAATTTGCTATCATTTCTTCCAAAGTGAATAACCTCGCATTTGTTAACATTATACTCCATCTGCCAGATCCTCGCCCACTCACTCAGCCTGTCCAAATCTCTCTGCAGACCTTCTACACCCTCCACACGATTCACTTTTCCACTTATCTTTGTGTCGTCTGCAAACTTTGTTACCCGACACTCAGTCCCCTCCTCCAGATTGTCTGTATAAATGGTAAATAGTTGAGGCCCCAGTACCGATCCCTGCGGCACGCCACTAGTTACCATCCGCCAACCAGAAAAGCACCCATTTATTCTGACTCTCTGCTTCCTGTCGAACCTTCCTCACTGTCCACTACACCTCCAATCTTTGTATCATCAGCAAATTTGCTGATCCAATTTGCCACATTATCATCCAGATCATTGATATAGATGACAAACAACAATGGACCCAGCACTGATCCCTGTGGCACACCACTAGTCACAGGCCTCCACCCAGAGAAGCAATCCTCCACTACCACTCTCTGGCTTCTTCCATTGAGCCAATGTCTAATCCAATTTACTGCCTCTCCATGTATACCTAGCGACTGAACCTTCCTAACTAACCTCCCATGCGGGACCTTGTCAAAGGCCTTACTGAAGTCCATGTAGACAACATCCACTGCTTTCCCTTCATCCACTTTCCTGGTAAGCTCCTCGAAAAACTCGAATTGATTGGTTAAACATGACCTACCACGCACAAAGCCATGTTGACGCTCCCTAATAAGTCCCTGTCTATCCAAATATTTGTAGATCCTATCTCTTAGTACTCCTTCCAATAATTTACCTACTACCAATTAGCGTCAGATAATGCCAGAAATAACAGTTTACGCCAGAAGAGTTTGAAATATTTTTTGAGTAAGAATAGAGTCAAGCACACTCTGATATCACTATATCACCCAGCGTTGAATGGTGCTGCAGAGAGAAGTGTACAGGTTGCGAAGAGGTCTTTTCAGAAGAATGTTCGAAGCGACAAGCCAGCTATTAGTTCATACATTTCTCTTTGACACAGCCGAAGCAATTTTCTCCTCCGCAGAATAAGCCTACAATTGGTGACCTCAGGGGTTATTGTTTAAAAACACTCCCAGGACAAGGTTTGCTTAAACCCAACATCAACAACAAGATAAGAGAAAGACAAGTGAAAGTGAAGCTGAGTCATCAGACACCAGGCATGAAATTAAGGGGGTTGAGGGCTGGTCAGAGCGTCATGGTGAAAAGCTGTCGTGGCGATAGGGAGAAATATGTGATTGGAATTGTAGCAAGGAGATTGGGTGCATTCATGGCCAGAATTCTCTGGCCGTTCACGCCGGCAGGATTCTCCAGTCCCGCCGGCAGCGCACCCCTGCCTGTGGATTTCCAGCCGACGTGCGGTGACGTCAATGGGAATTCCCATTGACAGTGGCGGGACCTGAGAATCCCACCGCCAGCGAACAAGGCGCCACCTCCCGCTGACGGGAAACATGTGGCTGGGAAGCTGGAGAATCTCGCCCCATTTATCCAGTGAAGATTGCAAAGAGACCATAGAAAGCATTCTTTCTGGTTGTATCACAGCTTGGTGTGGCTCCTGTGCTGACCAAGACCGCAAGAAACTACAATGAACGAAGCCCAGTCCATCACGCAAACCAGCCTCCCATCCATTGACTGTCTACACTTCCCGCTGCCTTAGAAAAGCAGCCGGCATATTCAAGGACCCCACACACCCCGGACATTCTCTCTTCCATCTTCTTCCGTTGGGAAAAAGATACAAAATTCTGAGGTCACGTACCAACTGACTCAAGAACAGCTTCTTCCCTGCTGCTGTCAGACTTTGAATGGACCTACCTCGCATTAAGTTGATCTTTCTCTACACCCTAGCTATGACTGTTACACTACATTCTGCACTCTCTCCTTTCCTTCTCTCTGAACGGTATGCATTGTCTGTATCGCGCGCAAGAAACAATACTTTTCACTGTATACTAATACATGTGACAATAATAAATCAAATCAAATCAAATCAAAGATGCTCTGTCAGGTTCATGTAGATCATGTGCTTGAAAGCAGAAATCTGGGGGGGAGTTTTATGGATTTCGTGTGATCAGTGCTCACCATCCTGCGAGGCGGCCCCTAATGCGCAGCCTCTGACTCTCCGAGTCCCACTGCCATTTAACGCTCACTTGAACATTGGCCGGCAGTAAGCCCGCCCTTGGAAGGAGGTACTGCCCGTGAGAGCTGTCGGCCAATCACATTGGCTGACAACCCTCCGACCCGACCTGGCACAGCGCTGCAGTGGTCAGGAGTGGTACTGCATTGCTCTGCCCAGGACTGAGCCCTGGGATATTTGATAAGGTATTTCCCAGGGGTTCTGGGGCGGGAGGGTAGAGACACCCCCCCGGTGGGGGTCGGGAGGGGGGTGATTGCGGCGTCAGGTGGTAGGCTTGGGATGAAGGGGCTCCCGGAGTTCCAATATCCCGGGGGGGAGCGTACCCCAAGTCTGAGCCCACTTCCTGTTTGGACTGAGAGAAAGTGCCAACATCTCTTTCTCACCCTTTCCTTACCCATCCCTGTTGCCTGCAAATTGAGACTTCATGAGATAAGGCCTTTAGGTGGCCATTAAGTGTTTACTTAAGGATAGGTGAAGGGGCTCAAGATCCTGCCTGCCCAAGCGTGAAATTGCATCTGGGTTTGGGCAGGCGTGTTCCCGGGGGGAATCCCATCCATTCAATATTACGCTCCCCCCAAACCACACCCCCAACTATCCCTGCCACCCTCGCCTCAGAACCCGCCTTGCGAGTAGCTTAAAATTATGCCCCTGACAAAGGGAGAGCATGAGAAATGTCCTCTAGTCCAAATTCCCCCCACAGCCCCAAATGAAACAGAGAGCGTAGGAACAGGAGTAGGCCATTCAGCCCATTGAGCCTGCCCCACCACTCAATATGATCATGGGTGATCAGATACTTCAATGCTTATTACCCACGCTATCCCCATAACTCTTTACGTTATTGTGAATCAGAAACCTATCACCCTCTGCTTTGAACATATTCAGTGACTGAGCTGCCACTGCCCTTTGGGATAGAGAATTGCAAAGATTCGCAACATTCTGTTGCAGAGAAATCTCTCCTCACCTCGGTCCGAAGTGGCTTCCCCCGAAAGTCAAAAATAAATTAATTGTGCATTTAAGCACCTGGATGAGTGGTGGGGCGGGAAGGCCGTTCCCATCACAGATATAACTGGGATGGAGGCAGGAAGGTGCGATCTGATTGAACGCTCCGAAACACCACACCAAACAATCATCCCGTCACGGTGGAACGGGGAGGGGAGTATGTTCAGGACTTTTTGTTTTATTCTTTCCTGGGACATGGGCATCGCTGGCTGGCCAGCATTTATTGCCCATCCCTGGTTGCCCGAGGGCAGTTGAGAGTCAACCACATTGTTGTGACTCTGGAGTCATATGTAGGCCAGACCAGGTAAGGATGGCAGGTTTCCTTCCCTGGTGAACCAGGTAGATTTTTCCGACAATCGGCAATGCTTTCACGGTCATCAGTGGTGTCACAGTGGTTAGCACTGCTGCCTCACAGTGCCAGGGCCCAGATTCGATTCCCAGCTTGGGTGACTGTGTGGAATCTACACGTTCTCCCCGTGTCTGCGTGGGTTTCCTCCGGGTGCTTTGATTTCCTCCCACAGTCCGAAAGACGTGTTGGTTAGGTGCATTGGCCATGCTAAATTCTCCCTCATTGTACCCGAACAGGCGCCGGGGTGTGGCGACTAGGGGATTTTCACAGTAACTTCATTGCAGTGTTGATGTAAGCTTTACTTGTGACACGAATAAATAAACTTTAAACGCGTCGCTGGCTGGTCAGCATTTATTGCCCATCCCGATTTCCCGAGGGCAGTTGAGAGTCAACCCCATTGCTGTGGATCTGGAGTCACATGTAGGCCAGACCAGGTAAGGATGGCAGATTTCCTTCCCTAAAGAACATTAGTGAACCAGATGGGTTTTTCCGACAATGCTATCATGGTCATCAGTAGATTCTTAATTCCAGATATTTTTTATTGAATTCAAATTAAAAGTTTATTTATTAGTCACAAGTAAGGCTTACATTAACACTGCAATGAAGTTACTGTGAAATTCCCCTAGTCGCCACATTCCGGCACCTGTTTAGGTCAATGCATCTAACCAGCACATCTTTCAGACTGTGGGAGGAAACTGGAGCACTCGGGAGAAACCTACGCAGACACGGGGAAAACCTATAAACTCCACACAGACAGTGACCCAAGCCGTGAATCGAACCCGGGTCCCTGGCACTGTGAGGCAGCAGTGCTAACCACTGCGCCACCGTGCCACCCATTCTCCCATCTGCTGCGGTGGGATTCGAACCTGGGTCCCCAGAGCATGAGCTGAGTTTCTGGACTAATAGTCTAGCGATGATACCACTCGGCCACTGCTTTTCCCATCGCCCCTGCTCTTTGCCGTGGTGATTTAGGTTTCTTCCATCAGCACTGAAGGCGGCTCTCCGAATACTCTGGGTCCATGACCCTCAGGCAGAGCAAAGCGATAGAGGTATCGATAAACATGGGCAGAGTGTTCGTCAGAATCTCCTGTCTCTAGTGTCGCCGCAGTCTGGTGTTCCGACATCCCATGTACCCGATGACAAACTGCCCTCATTCTGCATTGTGGGCTAATTGAGAGAGATTCATTGTTCTGATTAACCAACAGCTACGTCACCACGTAACCATGTGTGGTAGACTTTACAAGACGGGCCTTCAACTTTTCCACACCCGGTGATTCTTATGTTCTTATGATTACATTGCAAAAGACACAATGAGCTATCTTGCAATGGTGAATGTATTAAGATTGCGGGAATCTAAATTATCTGATTTTTAAAACAAAATCTTGCTGTCTGTTATTCCATTACCACGTAGCTTTAGCTCCTTGATCATGAACTAATCACATTTTCTTCCCCCACGAGAAATACGTTCGGCTGCCACATCGCAAATGGATTAAGGAAAATAAGCCACAGATTCAGAATCTCTTAAAAGCCCCGTGGGAAAAGCAGCTGGGATTATCAGTGTTTTGCAACCATTGATCAGCTAAATGAAGTAAAGTAATTTATTGTGTTAAGCTGGCAGTCTCATTAAAGATTTAACTACTAAGTGGAGTGCAGATGTATTAAACCATCTCCCTGAGAGGCAGTACCAGGCAAGGCAGGCCTCCTTAACGTCTGGGGAAACCAGGCCTTGTTAAAAACAACAGGCCTTGTTAAAGTTTACTTGAATAGGTCTGGTTGAAGAAAATGGAATAGGTCCGAATAAAATGTGGCAAGACAGACCTGGTTAAAATTGAGTAAGATAGGCCTGGTCAAGTTAGCCTGATGTAGATCAAGGAATGCGCAACTCCCTCCTCTTTGGAATAATCGGACAGGATTGCTAACATCAACATCAATGAGTGTTGGGGGACCTCATTATTTGTAGAGGATGAAATTAATCTCTGGTAATGGTATGACCCAGGCTAATTGGGATTGGCAGCTTGGTTTAACCTATGCCCTTTGTCACACATTCAGCGCAAAAGAAAACCAGACATGGAGGCCGGACTTTTACTGGCACGCCCGCCCGAGGATCGCAGAATTGCGCCCGAGGCCAACGGAGAATGTCGTTCTGCGAGCCTCGCCCACCCCGATTTTGGGGCGGGCATGCCAGTAAAATCAGGGCCAGAGTGTCCGTCGGTGTGGAGTTTGCACGTTCTCCCCGTGTCTACGTGGGTTTCCTCCGGGTGCTCCGGTATCCTCCCACACACCAAAAGATGTGCTGGTTAGGTGCATTGGCCATGCTAAATTGACCCTTAATGTCAGGCGGATTAGCAGAGTAAATGTGCCAGGTTGTGGGGATAGGGCCTGGGTGGGATTGTCGGTGCAGGCTCGATGGGCTGAATGGCCTCTTTCTGCACTGTAGGGATTCTATGATTCTATGATTAAATTACGCCGCCAGAGAGGCTATCAGCCCATTTCCCATATTGGTTAAGATCACATTCATCACCACTATTTCCAGCAATGCAGCTCTCTGTCATATTGGCTGGCACGGTGGCACAGCGGTTAGCACTGCTGCCTCACAGCGCCAGGGACCCGGGTTCAATTCCGGCCTCAGGTGACCGTCTGTGCGGAGTTTGCACATTCTCCCCGCGTCTGCGTGGCTTTCCTCCGGATGCTCCGGTTTCGCCCCACAGTTCAATGATGTGCAGGTTAGGTTGATTGGCCATGCTAAATTGACCCTTAGTGTCAGGTGATTAACAGGGTAAATATGAGGGGTTACGGGCATTGGGCGTAAGTGGGATTGTGGTCAGTGCAGGCTCAATGGGCTGAATGGCCTCCTTCTGCGCTGTCGGGATTCTATGATTCCATGATTCTATAATTCCGGCCTCGGGTGACTCTATCTGTGGAGTTTGCACGTTCTCTCCGTGTCTGCATGGGTTTCCTCCGGGTGCTTCGGTTTCCTTCCACAGTCCAAAGATGTGTGGGTTAGGTGCATTGGCCATGCTAAATTGCCCCTTAGTGTCAGGTGATTAACAGGGTAAATACTTGTGGTTATGGGGAGAGGGTCTGGGTGGGATTGTTGTCGGTGCAGGCTCGATGGGCCGAATGGCCTCCTTCTGCACTGTCGGGATTCTATGAATCTACCACTGTGGTTCAAAGAGTAACACTCTCAGCTCCGAGTCAGTAGGTTGTGGGTTCAGGCCACACTGCAGAGGCTTGAGCATGTGAACCAGGGTGAAACTCCCAGTACAGCACTGAGGGAGTGCTACACTGTTGGAGGAGGCAGCTTTCAGAGGAGAGGTTAAACTATGGCCTTGTCCAGCCCCTCAGATGGTTGTGGACTACCCCAAGGTGAGAGCTGGGGAGTTCTCCCTAGTGTCCTGATCAATAATTAGCCCTCAACCAACATCACTGAAACAGGCTATCTGGGCCTACATTTTCTTGGCTTGACGCACATTCAAATCCTACCTAGGCAGCTGGTGGATATCGAATTCAGCTCATAAATCTGGAAAGCAAAGCTAGATACATGAATAGGCAGGCAATAGAAAGATACGGAATGCATAGAGCCAAAAGGGCTTTAGCTGAGAAAGGCGCCATGTGACGGCACAGGCTTGTGGGCCGATGGGATTGTTCCTGCATTGTGTTGGTGGCACAGTGACACAGTGGTTAGCACTGTTGCCTCACAGCGACAGGAACCCGGGTTGGATTCTGGGCTTGGGTCAGTGTCTGTCCGAAGTCTGCTTGCTGTCTGCGTGGGGTTCTTCCGGGTGCTCCGGTTTCCACCCACAGTCTGAAAGACGCACTGTTTAGGTGCATTGGCCATGCTAAATTCTCCCTCAGTGTATCCGAACAGGTGCCGGAGTGTGGCAACGAGGGGATTTTCACAGTAACTTCATTGCAGTGTTAATGTAAGCCTACTTGTGACACTAATAAACAAACTTAAAAACTTTACTGTTCTTTGTTCTATGTTCAGTGATGACAAATATCATCAATTGTTGGAATAACCCATCTGGTTCACTAATGTCCTTTAGGGAAGGAAATCTGCCGCCCTTACCTGGTCTGGCCTACATGTGACTCCAGACACATGTGGTTGACTCTAAACTGCCCTCTGAAATGCCCTGGCAAGGGTAATCGAGGATGGCAACAAATGCTGACCTTGCCAGCAATCCCATGGAATAATAATAAAGAAAGCACTTGAGTGCCTTATTGCAAAAGTACCTTATTGAATGTAAAGCATATTAAGGACCATGAAAGGTGCTATATAAATGCAGGTTATTTCTTCATCTTTCCTGCTCAAGTCCCGAGGTTCTGCTCGAGCCAAAATGCGACAACATAGAAATTGATAATCGACTCTTGAGTTCCTTCTCAAATTCCTTTCCTTTGCTGCCTTTGACAATACAGAAATGAATAGGTTTCCTGAGCCGCGCGTGAAATTATTTGCAATTCCCAAGACCCGACACTTCGACCACAGTGTCACAAGTGAATTTGCTTTCTACTGTGAATGAATTTCAGTGTACCAGAGTTAATTCATTTGCAAGCGCAGTTCATCCTCCAGCTGATAGGAATTAACAATTTAATGGATATTTTAAATTGAAACATATTGTTCGAACAAGGGTGCTGATTGTAAATCAAATACTTTAATGCAATGGGCGTATACATGGCATGAATATAATAGATGACTGAGGCACTGCGTCCACAGTTAAAACTAACGGTTCAGGTTGGCCTCCTGAGGGTGTCCAGCGTGGTTCTTTACTCGTTGGGGTGAAGTGGGGGGTGGAAGAGGTGTTGGCACAGGCTAAACTCAGCAAAGATGAAGCAATGGCCTAGTGGCATTATCGCTAGACTATTAATCCAGAAAGTCAACGAATGTTCTGGGGGCCCGGGTTCAAATCCCACCATGGCAGATGGCAGAATTTGAATTCAATAAAAAATATCTGGAATTAAGAATCTACTGATGACCATGAAACCATTGTCGGAAAAACCCATCTGGTTCACTAATGTCCTTTCGGGAAGGAAATCTGCCATCCTTATCTGATCTGGCCTACATGTGACTCCAGAGCAATGTGGTTGACTCTTAACTGCCCTCCAAGGGCAACTAGGGATGGGCAATAAATGCTGGCCAGCCAGTGACACACATAGAACCATAGAAAATTACAGCTCAGAAACAGGCCTTTTGGCCCTTCTTGTCTGTGCCGAACCATTTTATGCCTAGTCCCACTGACCTGCACTTGGACCATATCCCTCCACACCCCTCTCATCCATGAACCCGTCCAAGTTTTTCTTAAATGTTAAAAGCATTTACCACTTTATCCGGCAGCTCATTCCACACTCCCACCACTCTCTGCGTGAAGAAGCCCCCCCTAATATTCCCTTTAAACTTTTCTCCTTTCACCCTTAACCCATGCCCTCTGGTTTTTTTTCTCCCCTAGCCTCAGCGGAAAAAGCCTGCTTGCATTCACTCTATCTATACCCATCAAAATCTTATACACCTCTATCAAATCTCCCCTCAATCTTCTACGCTCCAGGGAATAAAGTCCCAACCTATTCAATCTCTCTCTGTAACTCAGCTTCTCAAGTCCCGGCAACATCCTTGTGAACCTTCTCTGCACTCTTTCAATCTTATTTACATCCTTCCTGTAACTAGGTGACCAAAACTGTACACAATACTCCAAATTCGGCCTCACCAATGCCTTATATAACTTTACCATAACACTCCAACTTTTATACTCGATACTCCGATTTATAAAGGCCAATGTACCAAAGGCACATGTCCCATGGATAAACAAAAAAAAATATCATGTAGGTTAGTGTTTGAACAGATCACATGTGGTCCCCGGATTATTATCAATTGCCGGAGAGACAGAGAGAACATTTCATTTTTTGATCTTTTCCATATATTTTTTAATTCATGTGGGTGTCGCTGGCTGGGCCAGAATTTGTTGCCTCTCCCTAATTGCCCTTTCTAGGCCATTTCAGAGGGCATTGCTGTGGGTCTGGAGTCACATGTAGGCCAGACCAGGTAAGGATGGCAGATTTCCTTCCCTAAAGGACATTAGTGAACTGGATGAGTTTTTCTGACAATCGACAATGGTTTCATGGTCATCAGTAGATTCTTCATTCCAGATTTTTATTGAATTCAAATTTCACCATCTGCCGTGATGGGATTTGAACCCATGTCCCCAGAGCATTACACTGGGTCTCTGGATTACTCATTCAGTGATAATATCACTTTGCCACAAGAGGATGCAGAGCTAGCTATCAGCTTTTTCATTTACTCCGTTTGTCTTAATCGTCACTTCGGGACATGAGCAGTAAAGATAAAAGAAATAATCCTCTCCGACTCGATCACACGAATGCGGCTGATGGGGAACGGGGAATGTGCTGGGTGATAAGGAGATACTCAAGTCCTCACAACTAAAATATATCCCAGTAAAGAAGAAAGATGGTAAGGGGGTAAAAAAAAATCCATGGCTAAACAAGGAGGTCAAGGACAATATAAAGATAAAAACTAAGGTGTACCACATTGCAAAGGCCAGTGGCAGGCTGGAAGATTGGGAGTCTTTCAAACATAAACAAGGGACACTAAAAAAGTCATTAAAAAAAGCTAAGGTAAATTACGAAAGAAAACTGGAACAAAAAATCAAGAGGGATAGCAAAAGCTTCTATAGGTATATAAAAGGGAAGAGAGTCGCTCAGGTGAATGTTGGTCCCTTGGAAGATGAAACCGGAGAGTTAACAGTGGGGAACACTGAAATGGCAGAGATGCCAAATCAATACTTTGCCTCAGTTTTCACGGTGGAGGACACGAGTACCATTCCTATAGGAACGGGCAAGTCAGAGGTAATAGAAAGGGTAGAACTTAGAACACTCAACATCGATAAGGAAAAGGTACCCAGCAAACTATTGGGATTGAGGGCAGACAGGTCCCTCGGGCCTGATGGCCGACATCCTGGGGTATTAAAGGAAGTGGCTGCAGAAATAGTGGATCCAATGGTTATAATATTCCAAAATTCCCCGGACACAGGAAAGGTTCCAATGGATTGGAAAAATGTTAACGTAACGCCCTTATTCAAAAAGGGAGGGAGGCAAAATGTGGGAAATTACAGACCAGTTAGTTTAACATCTGTTGTTGGGAAAGCGTTAGAATCAATTATCAAGGAAACAATATCAGGACATTTGGAAAGTCAAAACACCATCCATCAGAGTCAGCATGGTGTTATGAAAAGCAAATCATGTTTGACTAATTTGCTAGAGTTCTTCGAGGGTGTAACAAGCAAAGTGGATAATGGGGATCCTGTAGATGTAGTATATCTGGACCTCCCGAAGGCATTTGATAAGATGCCACACAAAAGGTTAATTCACAAGGTTAGATCACATGGGATTAGGGGTAATTTGTTAGCTTGGATAGGTGACTGGCTGGTGTACAGAAGACAGAGAGTCAGGGCAAATGTTTTTATTTCTGGATGGCAGGAAGTAACTAGGGGGGTGGCACAGGGGGTTTGGTCCTTGGTCCCCAGCTATTTACAATCTATATTGATGACTTGGATGCAGGGATAGAAGGTTCTGAAGCTAAATTTTGATTTGATTTGATATGATTTATTTGATTTGATTTATTACACATGTGTTAGCACACAGTAAAAACTATTGTTTTCTGCGCGCTACACAGACAAAGCATACCGTTCATAGGGAAGGAAAGGAGAGAGTGCAGAATGTAGTGTTACAGTCATAGCTAGGGTGTAGAGAAAGATCAACTTAATGCAAAGCAGGTCTATTCAAAAGTCTGATGGCAGCAGGGAAGACTCTCTGTCTTCTGTTCTTGAGTCGGTTGGTACGTGACTTCAGACTTGTGTATCTTTTTCCCGATGGAAGAAGGTGGAACAGAAAATGTCCGGGGTGCCTGGAGTCCTTAATTACGCTGGCTGCTTTGCCGAGGCAGCAGGAAGTGTAGACAGAGTCAATGGATGGGAGGCTGGTTTGCGTGATGGATTGGGGTACATTCACAACCTTTTGTAGTTTCTTGCGATCTTGGGCTGAACAGGAGCCATACCAAGCTGTGATACAACCAGAAAGAATGCTTACTATGGTGCATCTGTACAAGTTGGAGAGAGTAGTTGACAAATTGACAAATTTCCTTAGTCTTCTGAGAAAATAGAGGCGTTGGTGGGCTTTCTTAACTATAGTGTCGGCATGGGGGGACTGGGACAGGTTGTTGGTGATCTGGACACCTAAAAACTTGAAGCTCTCGATACTTTCTACTTCATCCCCGTTGATGTAGACAGGGGCACGTTCTCCTTTACGCTTCCTGAGGTCGATGACAATCTCCTTTGTTTTGTTGACATTGAGGGAGAGATTATTGTTGCCGCACCAGTTCACCAGATTCTCTATCTCATTCCTGTACTCTATCATTTGCAGATGACATAAAAATAGGCGGGACAGTAAGTTGCAATGAGGAAATAAGAGCCTTACAAATGGATATAGGTACATTCGGAGAGTGGGCCAAAACGTGGCAGATGGAGTTTAACGCGGATAAGTGTGAGGTTGTGCATTTTGGTCGGAAAAATGGGAAGGCGACTTATTATTTAAATGGGGAGAGACTTGGGGGTGCACCGGTGCAGAGGGATCTGGGTGTCCTCGTTCATGAGTCACAGAAAACTAGCATGCAGGTACAGCAGATAATAAAGAAAGCATTGGCATTTATAGCTAAAAGAATAGAATATAAAGGTAAGGAAATATTGTTGCAACCATACAAAGCATTGGTGAGGCCGCACCTGGAGTATTGTGCACAGTTTTGGTTCCCTTATTTGAGGAAAGATGTAGTGGCATTGGAGGCAGTTCAGAGGAGGTTCACTAGATTGATTCCAAAGATGAGGGGTTTGTCGTATGAAGAGAGATTGAACAGTTTAGACCTATACTCTCTGGAATTTAGAAGAATGAGGGGTGATCAAATTGAGGTATTCAAGATTATAAAAGGTATGGATAAAGTAAACTTGGAGTGAATGCTTCCTCTTGTGGGGCATTCGGAGACAAGAGATCATCGTCTTAGTCTAGGGGCTAGCAAATTTAAAACAGAGTTGAGGAGAAACTATTTCTCTCAAAGGGTTGTGAATCTGTGGAATTCACTATCCCAAAGTGCGGTTGATGCTGGGACAGTGAGTAAATTTAAGGAGGAGTTAGATTGGAGGAATGGATTTGGATAACATCAGCAAATTCACCAGGGAACTGGGACATTTTTGACTGAGCCAGTGGTTGAAGAGTTGGGAACATAAAATATCTTTCACATTGCAACCCTTCAAACAGTGCTTCAACCGCTTTGAATTGATTTGGGGTCTCCTGATGTCAGGTAAGATGCTATATAAACATATAGATGGGAAGGCTTTGGAAAGGGAACAGAAATTGATGTTGCCTGGTTTGGAGGGTATTAGCTATGAGGAGAGATTGGACAAACTTGGTTTGTTTTCACTTGGGCGTCAGAGGCTGAGGAGGTGACTTGATAGAAGTTGGCAAAATTATGCAGGGCATGGATAGAATAGGTAGGCGGAGTCTTTTTCCCAGGGTAGAAATCTCAATTACTAGGGGACATAAGTTCAAGATAAAAGGGGGAAAGTTTAAAGGAGATTTGAGAGGCAAATGTTTTATACAGAGGGTGGTAAGTGCCTGGAATGCACTGCCAAAGGAGATGGTTGAAGCAGATACAATAGCAATGTTTAAGAGACATCTCGACAGGAGCATGAATAGACAGGAGATAGAGGGGCACGGACCACGTAGAGGCAAAAGGTCTTTAGTTTAGAAAGGCGTCATGTGTTAGTGCAGACTTGATGGGCCAAAGGGCCTGTACTTGTGCTATACTGTTCTTTGTTCTATAAGTTTCTGTTACTCTTTTCATGAGTGGGTAGATTTTTCAGTGGGTGGCATCAGAATAGATGTCTGATGGCTGCAGGACAAAGAAATCAGGTCAGCTTCCCTTTAGCTGCACCCCTGCACAATTATCTCCATCTGCAATTTCTCTGCAGTTGTTTTGGGGTGTCAATCTCAAATGAGCCAGCCTCAACTGAAGCCACCGACTGAGGAGGTGTTATATATTTCAGTGGTTGTGTGATTGCTTCAGATTTGCCGGTGAGCTCCTTGGGGTGTTTCACAGGCTCCTGCCTAGTTTCATTTTCTACTCTGACAGGCAATATCTCCCTGAACAAATTTGTTGTTGTCAGTATGGATCAAGGTGTGCAAACCACATACTCTTCTTTCTTGTTTAAACCCACAACCCCAACATAGTTCGGACATTACAGGAATGCTGCCTGGGTGCAATTGTTAAATTATTTCCTCGTGGAAATAATGGTAATAGCATCATAGAATCCCAATAGCCCCACACAGACACGGGGAGAACGTGTAACCTCCACACTGACAGTGACCCGAGGCCCGGAATCGAACCTGGGTCCGTGAGGCAGCAGTGCTAACCACCGTGCCACCATGCCAACAAAAAGAAGGAGATTGTCATCGACTTCAGGAAGAGTAAAGGAGAACATGCCCCTGTCTACATCTGTCCTGGTCCCCTCATGCCGACACTATAGTTAAGAAAGCCCACCAACGTCTCTACTTTCTCAGAAGACTAAGGAAATTTGGCATGTCAGCCACGACTCTCACCAACTTTTACAGATGCACCATAGAAAGCATTATTTCTGGTTGTATCACAGCTTGGTATGGTTCCTGCTCTGACCAAGACCGCAAGGAACTACAAAAGGTCGTGAATGTAGCCCAATCCATCATGCAAACCAGCCAGAAACCAGAAACAATACTTTTCACCGTATGTTAATACATGTGACAATAATAAATCAAATCAAATGTGGTTCACTCTCTGGTATAAATTGGGATGGGCCAGAAATGATTAAGATGCCTGCATACAATCCAATTCTTTAAATCAAATCCTTCATTTTCCTTGGAAAAGATACACTTTATTCCAAAACCCTTTCAATGAATTGCTAGGTTTTTTTCTGCCTGTTTGAGAGTTCTTTTCATAATATCAAAGAGAAACATTCATTACATGGTCTATCACTTTTAAGCGCTCAGACACTCCAGCATCGGTGGAATCTGTGTTTTGATCGGAATGGTTTTAATAGCATGATTTATGGATTCTTGGCTGGCTGGGGCAAACTATGCCTCATGCTCTGGTTGATTTTTATTTTAAGAGTTCCAGAGATGCTTTGAGGACCCGATGATTAGAAATTAGATTTTCTGAAGCACATCAGTGTGGTCACAAAGGCAGCCACAGCACTGCATCTCTGGTAACAAGATCCGACAAACAGCAAAAGGAATGAAGAGCCAATTCATTTGTTTTTTGCCGGGGTTTTTTTTTTGAGGGTGAATACTGACTGGAAAAATTCCTTTGCTGTTCATTAAATAGTGTCATTAAATAGTGAACATTCATGACCATCTTTATATTTGTATCCTCTACCAGCCCTCTAACCCCTCCTGATCTATGCACACCTCCCATTCTGGCCTCTTGTGTGTTACCGACTTCCATCGCTCAGTTATGTTGCATCATTGTGTTCAGAACCGGATCAGAAACTCCAAGGTACTTTGTGGTAATTTACTCGATTTTCAGGTTTGCTGATGACACCACCGTTGTGGGTCAGGTCTCAAATAATGACAAGCCGGAGTACAGGAAAGAGATAGAGGGCCCGATTTTACCATCAAGTTGCGCCCGTTTTCGGGCACGCAAACTTGGTAAAATCGGGCATGAGATGAGTAGCGCGATCCACGCCCGCTTCCACGCCAGTTCCCCTTTCACCAAGGCCCGAAAATGGACGCGATTGGGACTGCGCCCAAATCGGGCGCGAAGGGCATTTAAATGCATTTAAATTGAATTAATGGGCTGCACGCCCAACTTTACCGGCACTTCCCACTTTACCACCGCGTTCGCCCATCCGGAATTAGCGCGAAACAGACATGCTCCATAAAAGTCCGATTCGGGCGCTCCATCAGTGAGGGTTAGTGAGGAGGTGAGTGCTGGGCATCCGACGGCTCTCTGCTTTTCATAGGTGTGATTTTGTTGTGGCCATTTTCGGTCTCGAGTCGGTGAGAGGCCTGCGAGTGTGTGCGGGGTGGGGGGCTGTTGCTCAGCAGGGTCTCCAAAGCCCAACTTGCAGCACAGACCCGGGTCTCAGCACTGACCTCGGGTCTTGCAGTGTTGCTGGGTCCTAGTGCACTCAGCACTCTTCCAGCTGAAGGATGTGCACAAAACCCTTGCAAGTTGCACTGCTGAAGCCTCTCAACTTTGCAAGGAGCCATGATTGTGGGGAGCATGTGGCTGGGGGAATTGGGGGACCTGTGAATGTGGGGAATCATGTGGCTGGGGGAATTGGGGGGGCTGTGATTGTGGGGAGAATGTGGCTGGGGGAATTGGGGGAGCTGTGATTGTGGGGAGCATGTGGCTGGGGGAATTGGGGGGGGGCTGTGATTGTGGGGAGCATGCAGTTGGGGGAGTTGGTGGGGGCTGTGGTTGTGGGGAGCATGTGGCTGGGGGAATTGGGGGGGCTGTGATTGTGGGGAGCATGTGGCTGGGGGAATTGGGGGGGCTGTGATTGTGGGGAGCATGTGGCTGGGGGAATTGGGGGGGGGCTGTGATTGTGGGGAACATGTGGCTGGGGGAATTGGGGGGCTGTGATTGTGGGGAGCATGTGGCTGGGGGAATTGGGGGGGGGCTGTGATTGTGGGGAGCATGTGGCTGGGGGAATTGGGGGGGCTGTGATTGTGGGGAGCATGTGGCTGGGGGAATTGGGGGGGGCGCTGTGATTGTGGAGAGCATGCAGTTGGGGGAGTTGGTGGGGGCTGTGATTGTGGGGAGCATGTGACTGGGGGAATTGGGGGGGGCTGTGATTGTGGGGAACATGTGGCTGGGGGAATTGGGGGGGCTGTGATTGTGGGGAGCATGTGGCTGGGGGAATTGGGGGGGCGTGATTGTGGGGAACATGTGGCTGGGGGAATTGGGGGGGGCTGTGATTGTGGGGAACATGTGGCTGGGGGAATTGGGGGGGCTGTGATTGTGGGGAACATGTGGCTGGGGGAATTGGGGGGGCTGTGATTGTGGGGACCATGTGACTGGGGGAATTGGGGGGGCTGTGATTGTGGGGAGCATGTGATTGGGGGAATTGGGGGGGCGTGATTGTGGGGAGCAAGTGGCTGGGGGAATTGGGGGGGCGTGATTGTGGGGAGCATGTGGCTGGGGGAATTGGGGGGGCGTGATTGTGGGGAGCATGTGGTTGGGGGAATTGGGGGGGCGTGATTGTGGGGAGCATGTGGCTGGGGGAATTGCGGGGGGGGCTGTGATTGAGGGGAGCATGCAGCTGGGGGGATTTCCTCCAGATCCACTGCCTCAGCTCCAGCAGCTCCCCCTACAGAATCCGGGAAATTCAAGAACAGAAAGGGGTTCCACTCCCTGAATGTTCAACTAGTGTGTGACCATAATATAAACATTATGCACATCTGCACAAGATATCCAGGTAGTGTTCATGACAGCTTCATTGTCAGGAGCTCGGACACCCTGGAGGCATTTGAGGAGGAGCCCAGGCTGCGGGGGTGGCTCCTGGGTGATGTGGGTTACCCGCTTCGGACATGGCTGATGACGCCTGTGCGGAGGCCTGTGTCTGAGGCGGAGACCCGCTATAATGTGGCCCATGTAGCCACCCGTGCGATAATGGAAAGGTGTACTGGGCTCCTCAAGATGCGATTCTGGTGCCTGGATCGATCTGGCGGGGCCCTCCAATACAACCCAGTGATCTCTCCCCACACTGTGGTCGTGTACTGTGCCTTGCACAATCTGGATCGACAGAGAGGTGACCTATATGGAGGAGGAGGAGGACATGGAGGCTGACCAGAAGAACACCACCAAGGCACTGAAGGGCTGGCAGTTCAAATGAGGCATGCGATGATGGCAAGGGAGGCCCTGGTTACCAGGCGGTTCACTCGCAAAGGGGTTTGTGTCTGTGGGTTCCATTCCTCCCCCTCACCCATAAAATTCATTCTATCTCCTCCAACATTGTCACACCAGAGTGGTGGGTACGCTGTGTTAGTGAGTTTCTTGTCAGGGAGGAGGGTGATGACGACTCGTGAAGCACCATTCTGATGATACTCTGGTGCAAACTAGCTCCGCGTGCATGCTGGCACCTGGGCCCACAGTGGGTAAGGGATCTGAAACCCCCATACAGGGCCCTGGGCAGGTGGGTGGGGGATGGGAGGAAATCGCTCCCATCCGGTGTCACCTGACATTGCCAGTCCCGGAGGATCACCTGCATCCTACCCATGGTGGTCGAGCCGTCTGCGGTGGTCACTTGAATCGGGGTGGGGGGCCAATGACCGCAACAAGTACGCTCTGAGACTGGGCCACGCTCTGCAACCCCTCAGCCGTGGCCCTCTGACACTGGGCCACGTTCTCAAGGGCTGCTGCTGTAGCCCGCTGTGTCTCAGCGCTGTCCCACTGGGTCTCCTGCAAGCTCTCAAGCCTCTCAGCAATGGGCCGCAGAACCTTGAGAATCCTATTCAATTCCTCAGCTGTGGCCTGCTGTGACTCGGCCATCGCTTGGAGCCTGCCACTCATGGTGAGGGTCCCCTGCCCCAGGCTTTCCACTTGAGATGCTGGCCTGGGAATCACAAAAGACAGGCAATAGCTGATCCGCCTGAAAGCTTGAGGAACCAATTCCTTCCTTTTATCAGTGACACAGCATTGAGGGGCCTCCCCAACTGACATCAACATGAAGCATCCCTCCAGTGATTATCAATGGAAGAAGATTCCTGTTTGAGGCAAATCTGAGACAAATTAGTCACAGATGGGTGATGAAAAAATATTTAATTGCAATAACGATGTTTAAATAAGACGTTCTAACATAAAAACTTGTGAACAGAAAACGTTAAGCTTCTTAAATATATTTCTAACTCATGCAGCCCTTCACCCGTGTGATCTCAATGCAACCATAACTTCCTAATCTTATGTGGCCTACCACTCCATCTCAGTGACTCCCCAGAATGTACATTGGAGGTGGAGGGGGCCAGCTGTCTACCTCGCCCCGTAGCCTGTGATGCGCTTGCCGGGCGCCGTCTCGAGGCCCTGGACCTTGAGGGTCCTGGCTGGCTTTCATGTGTCTGGGATGTTTCCATGACACCCTCTTCATCCCGCTGCCCCTGAGATGCCCCGGTGTCAGGAAGGGGGCAGTCAGAAGGTGCAGCCACAGCCACAGTCTCCTGGCTGGAAGGCCCCGGCCTGGACTCAAGACCTTCCTCCTCCCTTGGAGTTCCTGTGGGCCCCTGGGTCACTCCATGGGACGGCGGTGCTTCTGCAGTGAGCTCCAGAAGTTCCGGCGTCACCTGGCACTGCCAGTCCTGGAGGACCACCTGCGTCCTACCTATGGTGGTCGAGCCGTCTGCGATGGTCACTTGAATCGGGGTGGGCCACCTCTCAATGGCCGCAACAAGTGCGCTCTGAGACTGGGCCACATTCTCAAGGCTGCTGCCGTAGCCCGCTGTGTCTCAGCGCTGTCCCGCTAGGTCTCCTGCAAGCTCGGGAGCTTCTCAGCCATGGGCTACAGAACCTCGAGAATCCTGTTCAGTCCCTCAGCTGTGGCCAACTGTGACTTGGCCATCGCTTGGAGCCTGCCACTCATGGTGAGGGTCCTCTGCCCCAGGCTTTCCACTGCAGACACCACCCTTGCAGTGTTGGCCTGGGAAGCACGCAAGACAGGCTGGTCCACCTGAAAGCTTTGGGACTTCTCCCAGCAGCCTCGCAGTTGGTCCAGTGTGGCCGTCAGCCCCTCCTGCATTCCTCGGCTCTGTTGCTGCATCTCCAGCAGCTGAGGGAGAAGTGATCTCAGAGGCCCAGCATGCAGCCTGGGGCCAGCTGAGTCCTCACCTCCAGCAGGTCTCCGCATGCCAGAGGCCTCGGACATTCCCTCCTCCACCCGATTTACATCAGCAGATGTGTCGTGCTCACCAGAGAGTGACCCAGAAGCCTCAACACTAACTGGACCCACCGACGTGTCAGTATCTGGATGATGAGTTATGAGGTGGAAATTGATGCGGAAATGGTGCTACCCTCGGAGGTCCCTTCACTCATATCCTCCGAGGACTCGTCCGAGCTGTCCTGAATAGGATGGGCGGGAGCCGCAGCAGGGGCCTGTAGTCCAGAAGGCCCTGGGTGTCCGGATTTGTCCCTGAAACACAGGACACAAGGTTAAGTGTAAGGGAGGGAGAGGAATCCGGGATGCCAAACACGCAATTCACATTTCTCCATTGAACATAGAACAAAGCATCAAGAAAATTACATCACAAGAACAGGGCCTTCGGCCCTCCAAGCCTGTAGCGACCAGGCTGCCCATCTGATTTGTTACCCCCTACCCTTCCAGGGGCCATAAACCTGTATTCCTATCCCATTCACATAGCTGTAAAGACGCCCCTGAAAGGTCACTATCGTGTCTGCATCTGCGAACTCCCCCAGCAGCGAGTTCCAGGCACCCACCAGCCTCTCTGTGCAAATAAACATGCATCGTACATCTCCTTTAAACCTTGCCTCTCGACCCGAAACGTGTGCCCCCGAGAAGTTGCCTCAAAGTGAGTGGAGGATTGACAGGTGCTCACGTCTGGACGGCAGCCCGACCCTGCTGTCACTGACAGCCCGCGTCTCCCCTTCCCTGGACAGCTCCTCAAAGGGGCTGAGGACCCAGAGGTCAGGCTCACTAACCCTGTCTTCAGCCTCTCTCTGGTGTCATGGTCGGGCTTCTCCTGTGGAGACAAGGACAGTAAGAGTTTTAGAACACCAGGTTAAAGTCCAACAGGTTTATTTGGTAGCAAATGCCATTAGCTTTCGGAGCGCTGCTCCTTCGTCAGATGGAGTGGAAATGTGCTCTCAAACAGTGCAAACAGACACAAAATCAAGTTGCAGAATACTGATTAGAATGCGAATCTCAACAACCAACCAGGTCTTAAAGATACAGACAATGTGAGTGGAGGGAGCATTAAGCACAGGTTAAAGAGATGTGTATTGTCTCCAGACAGGACAGCCAGTGAGATGCTGCAAGTCCAGGAGGCAAGCTGTGGGGGTTACTGATAGTGTGACATAAACCCAACATCCCGGTTTAGGCCGTCCTCATGTGAACGGAACTTGGCTATTAGTTTCTGCTCAGCGACTCTGCGCTGTCATGTGTCGTGAAGGCCGCTTTGGAGAACGCTTACCCGAAGATCAGAGGCTGAATGCCCATGACCGCTGAAGTGCTCCCCCACAGGAAGAGAACAGTCTTTCCTGGTGATTGTCGAGCGGTGTTCATTCATCCGTTGTCATAGCATCTGCATGGTTTCCCCAATGTACCATGCCTCGGGACATCCTTTCCTGCAGTGTATCAGGTAGACAATGTTGGCTGAGTTGCAAGAGTAGGTACCGTGTACCTGGTAGATGGTGTTCTCACGTGAGATGATGGCATCCGTGTCGATGATCCGGCACGTCTTGCAGAGGTTGCTGTGGCAGGGTTGTGTGGTGTCGTGGTCACTGTTCTCCTGAAGGCTGGGTAGTTTGCTGCGGACAATGGCCTGTTTGAGGTGGTGCGATTGTTTGAAGGCAAGAAGTGGGGGTGTGGGGATGGCCTTGGCGAGATGTTCATCTTCATCAATGACATGTTGAAGGCTCCAGAGGAGATGCCGTAGCTTCTCTGCTCCAGGGACGTACTGGACGACGAAGGGTACTCTGTCCACCGTGTCCCATGTTTGTCTTCTGAGGAACTTCAACCGATGCTATACACTAGATACATCGATGACATTTTCTTCCTTTGGACTCATGGTGAACAATCACTGAAACAACTATATGATGACATCAACAAGTTCCATCCCACCATCAGACTCACCATGGACTACTCTCTGGAATCGGTTGCATTCTTGGACACACGCATCTCCATTAAGGACGGATCCTCAGCACCTCACTGTACCGCAAGCCCACGGATAACCTCACGATGCTTCACTTCTCCAGCTTCCACCCTAAACACATTAAAGAAACCATCCCCTACGGACAAGCCCTCCGAATACACAGGATCTGCCCAGATGAGGAGGATCGCAACAGACACCTCCAGACGCTGAAAGATGCCCTCATAAGAACAGGATATGGTGCTCGACTCATCGATCGACAGTTCCGACGTGCCACAGCGAAAAACCGCACCGACCTCCTCAGAAGACAAACACGGGACACGGTGGACAGAGTACCCTTCGTCGTTCAGTACTTCCCCAGAGCGGAGAAGCTACGGCAACTCCTCTCGATCCTTCAACATGTCACTGATGAAGACGAACATCTCGCCAAGGCCATCCCCACACCCCCACTTCTTGCCTTCAAACAACCGCACAACCTCAAACAGACCATTGTCCGCAGCAAACTACCCAGCCTTCAGGGGAGCAGTGACCACGACACCACACAACCCTGCCACAGCAACCTCTGCAAAACATGCCGGATCATCGACACAGATGCCATCATCTCACGTGAGAACACCATCCACCAGGTACACGGTACCTACTCTTGCAACTCGGCCGATGTTGTCTACCTGATACACTGCAGGAAAGGATGTCCCGAGGCATGGTACATTGGGGAAATCATGCAGACGCTACAACAATGGATGAATGAACACCGCTCGACAATCACCAGGCAAGACTGTTCTCTTCCTGTGGGGGAGCACTTCAACAGTCACGGGCATTCAGCCTCTGATCTTCAGGTAAGCGTTCTCCAAGGCGGCCTTCATGACACATGACAGCGCAGAGTCGCTGAGCAGAAACTGATAGCCAAGTTCCACACACATGTGGACGGCCTAAACCGGGATCTTGGATTTATGTCACATTATCAGTAACCCCCACAGCTTGCCTCCTGGACTTGCAGCATCTCACTAGCTGTCCTGTCTGGAGACAATTCACATCTCTTTAACCTGTGCTTAATGCTCCCTCCACTCACATTGTCTGTATCTTTAAGACCTGATTAGCTGTAAGGATTAGCATTCTAATCAGTATTCTGTAACTGGATTTTTTGAGTCTCTGTATGCCCTGTTTGAGAGCAGATATCCACTCCATCTGACGAAGGAGCAGTGCTCCGAAAGCTAATGGTATTTGCTACCAAATAAACCTGTTGGACTTTAACCTAGTGTTGTTAAAACTCTTACTGTGTTCACCCCAGTCCAACGCCGGCATCTCCGCATCGAGACAGAAGGAGCCATGAAAGAAATGGTGGCGTGACAACTGCAGAGTATCAGGTAGTGTCCCTTAGAGGGCAAGCACAGTGGGGCGCTTGGGAAGGATAGGAAGGAGGTGCTTGGGGGTCAGGAGCTGGAAGTGTGCAGGGTGCTGGGGATGGGAGGATCTGGGGGAGATTTGGGGGAAGATGCAAGATGGGGTTCAGCACTCACCATTGCTGCCTGGATGAGGTCATTGACCTTCTTGCGGCACTGCTTCCCGGTTTGGGGGGCCAGTGCCCTGGCACTGACCGAGGCGATGACTTCCTCCCAGACCATATTTCCATCAGCCTCCCTGGGTCTGTGTCCTCCTGGGCTGAAGAGGGTGTCCCACCTCGCCTCTGCTGCATCCAGCAGCCTCCCCAGGCCGCACTCAGTGAATCGGGGGGCTGGTCGTGCACACATTTTGTGCAGGAATGCCTGCCTGCCTGTCCATTCTTGAGTTTTTAATGGAGCTGCCCCTCGTTATGGCAGATCAGCTGCAGGCAGTTTGACAGAACATTCCAGCAAGTTCCATGCAGTTTGCTTGTTAGCATTGAGGGGAAGGCAAGTGAGCACTTGCAGGTGTGCTGCTGGGGAGGGGTGAGGGGGAGGGTGGATCAGTGCCTCAATGATTGGGGACAGGGGGGAGAGAGGGAGGTGTCACACAGCCATCAGAGTCTGGAGGAGATGGGGGGCCTTGTGCGGGAAGGTCCGGGGTGTGGGTGAGGGGGATCACTCTGCCTGATATCTGTAGGGTGGAAGGGATAGGGTGGATCTCTCTGTCTGAGATCATTGGGGGTAAAGGGGGGGTCTGCTGCCACTTTGTCTGTGATCAATGCAGGGAAAAGGGGGTCCGCTGCCACTCTGCGTGTGATCGCTGGGGGGGAAGGGGGGCAGGGGCCCGCGATCAGTCTGGGTGGCAGGTATTTGGGGGGATAAGGGGTCATTAATGTTGTGGAGGTGGGGCAATGTTTGTGGGGGCCGGGGGGAGGCATTACCCGGCCCGGGAGCGATGTGGCAGGGGAGCAGCATTCTTTCAATTTTTCTGCGCATGCGCAGTGGGAGGTGCCGATTGGAGCTGCAGAATTTCGGGCATGTTAAGCCCCGCCCACAGGCTTCTGCAGCACGATTCGGAATCGCTGATATTTTTTCAGGTAGAGTGCGTATGGGGTGCCTGAGAACGGGTCTAAAAGTCGGATCTGAAACACCCCCAGTTTCAAGTCTGCCCAGAACTTAGAATCAAAATGGTAAAATAGGGCCCAGTGAATCTGGTGAACTGGTACAATGACAATAATCTCTCCCCCAATGTCAACAAAACAAAGGAGATAGTCATCGATATCAGGAAGCGTAAAGGAGAACATGCCCCTGTCTACATCAATGGGGTTGAAATAGAAATAATCGAGAGCTTCAAGTTTTTAGGTATCCAGATCACTAACAACCTGTCCTGGTCTCCCAATGCGGACACTATAGTTAAGAAAACCCACCGACACCTCTACTTTCTCAGGAGACTAAGGAAATTTGGCATGTCAGCTACGACTCTCACCAACTTTTACAGGTGCACCATTGAAAACATCCTTTCTGGGTGTATCACAGCTTGGTATGGCTCCTGCTCTGTCCAAGACCACAAGAAACTATAAATTGTCATGAATGAAGCCCAGTCTATCACTCAAACCAGCCTCCATTCCATTGACACTGTCTACACTTCCTGCTGCCTCAGAAAAGCAGCCAGCTCATGCAACCCGGACATACCCTCTTCCATCGGGAAAAAGATACAAAAATCTGAGATCACATACCAACCAACTCAAAAACAGCTTCTTCCCTGCTGCTGTCAGACTTTTGAATGGACCTACCTCACATTAAGTTGATCTTTCTCTCCACCCTAGCTATGACTGTAACACTACATTCTGCACTCTCTCCTTTCCTTCTCTATGAACGGTGTGCTTTGTCTGTATAGCGCGCAAGAAACAATACTTTCCACTGTATGTTAATACATGGGACAATGATAAATCAAATCAAGTTTGCCTTGACCCTAAATTGTAGATTTGATTTTGGCATTAAGGTGAGCACAAGTTGTTTCACTGCAGGTATGATTCCAATGACCCACTAAGAAGCTTTCATCAAAACAAGCTTTATTTAAGAACATAGTCAGAATATAACAAAAAGAATTAGCATAACTTGTACCAATTAAAGTACTTAAGCATGACAAAATGTAATTTTTAATAGCTAGCTATCTCGATTGTTCCAATTTAGCATGCCATCCATAGACATAAATCCCTCCTTTTGAACCAGTTAGTACAGAAACCAAAGATGTCTATGTAGGTATTAGATTTCCAGCCTTTTGGCACTTCTGGAGAGGGATCCAGACAAACACTTGTCTTCTAATTCTCATGCAGCCTCTTCCAGAGAAAGCTCCACCCCAAATAGCAGAATCTCTGAAAAAAAGCTTATTCCTTGGCAGATTCCAGTCTCCACTTCAGACGGAGGAAGAGATACAGAGAACCTCTCTCTGAAAATCCCAAAAGCAGGCTGCCTTGAATTCTCTGTGAAAGGCTGGCTGTACCCAGTCATATGACCTTATCTATCAATCAACCTAACCAAGCCCAATCTGCTATCCCAGGGGAAGACTAAAAACAACAGAACAACATTAGTCCAGATTGAAACAAACATTGTATCAATTAAGATCAAATATTGTCCTGCAGTAACAATACCGTGCTTCTGGATCCATACTGTACTGCTACAATAGTAATAGGACCGATTGTTTTCTGGTGGAAGGGGGGCGGGGGGGAAGGAAGAGGAGGGTCAGATAATTCTCTGGTCGGGGGAGGTGGTGGCGGGGGGGGGGGGGGGGGCGGAGGGGGGGGGGGCGCGGGGGGGGGGGGGGGGGGACTGTGCATGCGCAGTTGAAGGCTCTGATTGGAGCAGCAGCATTTCGGGTGTGATAAGCCCTGCCCACAGTGTGATTCAGACTCGCAATTTCTTTTTTTCAGGCTGAATGCTGAGTGTATGTGGGCGCCTGAGAGCAGGTTTCCAAGACAGATCTGAATCACGCCCAGATTCAGCACTTAGAATCAAAATGGTAAAATAGGGCCCGAAGTGTGACATGAACCCAAGATCCCGGTTGAGACCGTCCTCATGCATGCAGAACCTGGCTATCAGTTTCTACTCGGTGATTCTGCGTTATCGTGTGTCTTGAAGGCTGCGTTGGAGAACGCTTACCCGAAGATCGGAGGCTGAATGCCCTTGATTGCTGAAGTGTTCTGCAACTGGAAGGGAACACTCCTGCCTGGTGATTATCGAAACCCAGTTTTTAGTAATCTCACCTCATTTTAAAAGCATTCATTCATGGGATCTGCTGGTTGGGCATACATTTGTTGCCCATCCTTAATTATCCTTGATCTGAGTGACTACCTGGGCCTTTTCAGAGGGGCAGTTTCAGGTCAACAACATCTTCAAAGTTTATTAGTGTCACAAGTGGGCTTACATTAGCACTGCAATGAAGTTACTAAAATCCCCTAGTCGCCACACTCCGGCACCTGTTCGGGTACACTGAGGGAGAATTTATCATGGCCAAAGCATTCCATCAGCATATCTTTCGGACTGTGGGAGGGACCCGGAGCACCCAGAGGAAACCCACAGTTTTAAATTTTAAAGTTTTAAGTTTTTTCATTAGTGTCACAAGTAGGCTTAAGTTAACACTGCAATGAAGTTACTGTAAAAATCCCCTAATCACAACACTCCGGTGCCTGTTCTGGTACACTGAGTGACAATTTAGTATGGCCAATGCACCTAACCAGCACATCTTTCGGGAGGAAGCTGGATCACGGGGAGAAGGTGCCGACTCCGCACAGACAGTGACCCAAGTCGGGAATCGAACCCGGGACCCTGGTGCTGCGAGGCAGCCGTGCTAATCACTGTGCCATCGTGCCGCCCTGGAGTCACATGTAGGTCAGATCAAGTAAGATGGAAGATTTCCCTCCCTCAGGGACATGAGCAGACGTGGGTTTACAGGTCATGAGGCCCTGATCTCAGCTTTATTTTCAGCCCCCATCCCAAGATATGAAAACTGAAGCCCACCACTTGCGCACACTCTCCTCTCCCCTCACACACACCCTTCTCTTCGTCCCACCCCTCACAGAGACTATATTCCCTCGTCTCTTGCACAGACTCTCTCCTCTCCTTCCCCTCACCCACGCTATACATTCTCTCTCTCCCTGCCACCATCAATGGTGTCGTTCACAACTTTGAACAAAGAACAAAGAAAAGTACAGCACAGGAACAGGCCCTTCGGCCCTCCAAGCCCATGCTGATCATGATGCCCTAATTAAACTAAAAAAAATCCTGCTGTCTTTACTCGGGCCATATCCCTCTATTCCCTCCCTATTCATTTATCCATCCAGATGCCTCTTAAATGTTGCCAATGTGCCTGCTTCCACCACCTCCTTCGGCAGCGCATTCCAGCATCCACCACCCTCTCTGTGAAAAACTTAACCCGCACACCTCCCTTAAACTTTCCCCCTCTCACCTTGAACAAGTATTCCCTTGTAATTGACGCTTCCGCCCTTGGAAAAAGCCTCTGACAATCCATCCCGTCTATGCCTCTCATAATTTTAAAGATCTCCCCTCAGCCTCTGTCTTTCCAGTGAAAACAATCCTAGTTTATTCAACCTCTCCTCATAGTCAACACCCTCGAGACCAGGCAACATCCTGGTGAACTTTCTTTGCACTCTCTCCAAAGCTTCCATGTCCTTTTGATAGTGTGCAGGAGCTCTGAGATGATGTGTTGGGTGTTGGCCATATAATTTATTAATCTTCCATTCCATTGTTTTCCCATGTATTCATCATTTGAGTCGCCAAACATCAGTTAAATGATGCTTTTTAAGTGAAATGTTTTTGGCATTTTATTTTAGTCCATGACTCATTGAATCATTAGTAGTCAGCATGGCTAGAAATTAATTATTCAGCAGGTTAATTATGTAATTCAAGCCTATTAAAAACATGAACAACAAAGCTTTGCTTACAAGATATAGAACTAAACTTGGTGAACGCAGTTAAGACACTGATCCGCCATAAGGCCGGAACAAGATCATGGGGCTGAATTTGATTTTTGGTTTGATTTGATTTGTTATTGTCACACGTATTGGGAAGCAGTGAAAAATATTGTTTCTTGTGCACTATACAGACCAAGCATACCGTTGATAGAGTGCGTAGAGGAGATGGAAACGAGAGGGTGCAGGATGTAGTGTTCTTTGTTCAAAGTTGCGAACTACACCATTGATGGTGGCAGGGAGAGAGAGAGAATGTATAGCGGGGGTGAGGGGGAAGGAGAGGAGAGAGTCTGTGCAAGAGATGAGGGAATATAGTCTGTGTGAGGGGTGGGACGAAGAGAAGGGTGTGTGTGAGGGGAGGGGAGAGTGTGCGCGAGTGGTGGGCTTCAGTTTTCATATCCTGGGATGGGGGCTGAAAATAAAGCTGAGATCAGGGCCTGTAAACCCACCTCTGCTCATGTCACTGAGGGAGGGAAATCTTCCATCTTACTTGATCTGGCCTACATCTGACCCCAGGGTGGCACAGTGGTTAGCACTGCTGCCTCACAACACCAGGGACCCGGGTTCGATTCCCAACTTGGGTCACTGTCTGTGCGGAGTCTGTAATAAGTCCACAGAGGCCCCTTCACCAAAATTCTCTTCTTTACAAGATCCAACACTGTATAGCGTGCCCTCAGTTAGCAGTCTACATCTGGAGTGCCAGAGGAACTGACACTCTTGTTTAAGTACAGAGCACGGGCCTCCCTGATTGGACCATCAATTTGGCCCTTAATTAGTGAGTTGATATTCAAGTAGGCCAACCTCAATTGTCTGATTAAAATCATCACACAGTCATAGCCAAGGTGGAGAGAAAGATCAACTTAATATGAGGTAGGTCCATTCAAACATCTGATGGCAGCAGGGAAGAAGCTGTTCTTGAGTCAGTTGGTACGTGACCTCAAATTTTTGTATCTTTTTCCCGACAGAAGAAGGTGGAAGAGAGAATGTCCGGGGCAAGTGGGGTCCTTGATTATGTTAGCTGCTTTTCTGAGACAGCAGGAAGTGTAGATGGAGTTAATGGACGGGAGGCTGGTTTGTGTGCTGGACTGCGCCATGTTCACAGTCCTTTGTAGTTTCTCAGTCTTGGTCAAAGCAGGAACCACACCAAGCTGTGATACATCTGGAAAGGATGCTTTCTACGGTGCATCTGTAAAAATTGGTGAGAATAGTGGACATGCTGAATTTCTTTGCCTCCTGAGAAAGTAGAGGCGCTGGTGGGCTTTCTTAACTGTAGCGTCGCCGTGGAGGGACTACTAGAGGTTGTTGGTGATCTGGACACCTAGAAACTTGAAACTCTCAGCCATTTCCACTCCATCACCATTGATGGAGACAGGGGCAGATCCTCCACTACGCTTCCTGAAGTCGATGACTATCTCCTTCATTTTGTTGACATTGACGGAGAGATTACTGTCGCCGCACCAATTTATCAGATTCTCCATCTCTTTCCTCTACTCCGTCTCTTGTTCTTTTTTCTAATTCAGATACCAATGAATAGGGCTTGGCATAAATGTGAAAACCAGTCAATCCAAACCAGTCCAGGTTTCAAAGAACTATCAGGCAGCTAAATGAATGGCTCGCAGTGTACCTCCCTGGTGTGCTGCAGCATTTGAGATTGGGTCCAGTAACCTGATCAGTCTTCTGTGCCTCAAACCAAGATAAGGCCACTTATGCACTTTCATTCAAGCAGTCAAGTTGGGTGGCACAGCGGCACAGTGGTTAGCACTGCTGCCTCACAGGAACCCGGGTTCGATTCCTGGCTTGGGTCACTGTCTGTGTGGAGTTTGCACGTTCTCCCCATGTCTGTTTGGGTTTCCTCCGGGTGCTCCGGTTTCCTCCCACATTCTGGAACATGTGTAGGATAGGTGCATTGGCCTGAACAGGTGCCAGAGTGTGGCAACTGGGGGAATTTCACAGTAAGTTCATTGCAGTGTTAATGTAAGCCTTACTTGTGACTAATAAATAAACTTTACTTTAGTCAATACCTAAAGCATTTATACTTACCGCTATAACATCTTCAATAGCGAAAATAAATACAATATATATTTCCATTTCAGCCATATCCCACTCCTCAATTCTCACCACCAAGATAAATCTTTCAAAGGACCGATGTGGTTTTTCTGCCCACTAACAGATCTTAGAAAGCTTTACTATGACAATGTCACCTGACCTTTTTTTATAATGCATTTTGGCATCCAATGGTGGCTTCAGTTAACTTCAGTTGTGCCTAATGCCTCCACCTGCCAATGTTTTGTACTTTGTGAAGATTTCATTTTTGAGGTGACTTTATTACTTTTTATGCAAATAACTTTTTTTTTATATAACTTATTTCCAACCAACACACCCTAATATTCTTTTCTGAAACATTCATTGGGCGGAATGTTACGGCCCCACTCGTCCCGAAACCGTAAAATCCCACTCAAGGTCAACGGACCTTTCCATTGTCCGCCTCTCGCCCGCTCTGACTCCTGTGGCGGGCAAGGTGGTCGAATTCTGGTGTTTATACCTGAAAATTAAACACATTTTTACAGCAGTAGTACTTTTCTCAACCTTTATTAATCCAGAAACTTCGCGAATGTTCTGGGGATTGGGTTCAAATCCCATCACGGCAGCTGGTGGAATCTTGAATTCAATAAAAAAATATTTGGAATTAAGAATCCTCAGATGACCATGAAACCATTGTCAATTGTCAGAAAAACCCATCTGGTTCACAAATGTCCTTTAGCGAAGGAAATCTGCTGTCAATACCTGGTCTGGCCTACATGTGACTTCAGAGCCACAGTTGGCTCTCAACTACGCCCCAGCAACTAAGGATGGGCAATAAATGCTGGCCTGCCAGCAGCACCCAGGTCCCAGGAATTAATCAAAAAGTTGCTGGCATTTATTTCCCATCCCAAACTCCTCTTGGAGGGAAACCAGATGGGTTTCTCCGACAAATGGTTTCACGGTCATCAGCAGGTTCATAATTCCAGATATATTTATTGAATTCAAATCTGCCGTGGTGGGATTCGAACCTCGGTCCCCAGAACATTAACTGAATTTCAGGATTAATAGTGATAATACCACTCGGTCATCACCTCCCCAGTGTAATGATACAATGACTATTCGCTATGAATTGAGGGGATGTTCAGACATGAGTGTTCCCACCAGAGACAGTTACAGGAACGAAATTCATCATATGTTTATATCTGAAATTTAAAAATGGAGAAGTATTGGGAAATAGGGTGATGTGGATTGTTATGGAGTCATACAGTCATAGAGGTTTACAGAATGGAAACAGGCCCTTTGGCTCAACTTGTCCATGCTGCCCCTTTTTTTAACCCCTAAGCTAGTCCCAATTGCCCACGTTTGGCCCATATCCCTCTATACCCATCTTACTCATGTAACTGTCTAAAAGCTCTTTAAAAGTTCTTTCTGAAAGCTGTATAGTAGCAATGATGGGCCAAATAGCTTGCTTCTGTTCCATGAATCTCTTCACCTCCCACAAGAAAATTGAATATCATCTCAGGAATACTGTTCCTGATTAATTCCATTATTTCCCAATGTGTTAAGTAAGGAAGAAACTCTTGCCTGCATCCTCAACTATCTTTTCCCTGCCATACTATCCATTGAATAATATATCCGAACAAAGTATAAACCATTGGCAAGATGGCATGTGTCGGTATCAGACACAATTGAAGTTAATTAAAGCCATCATTGAATGCCAAAATGCTTTATTAAAAAAATACTGATCGGTGGCGTTGCCATGGTAAAGCTTTATAAGTTCTGTTAGTGACCAGAAAAAAATACATTGGTCCTTTGTAAGGTTTAGCATTGTGATGAGAATTGAGGAGTGGGCTATAGAATCATAGAATCCCTACAGAGCAAAAGGAAGCCAATCAGCCCATCGAGTCTGTACCGACCACAGTCCCACCCTGGCCCTAATCCCGTAATCCTTCATATTTACCCTGCTAATCCTGCTGGCACTAGGGTTAATTTAGCATGGCCAAGCAACTTATCCCGCACACCTTTGGACTGTGGGAGGAAACCGGAGCACCCGGAAGAAACCCACGCGAACACAGGGAGAACGTGCAAACTCCACACAGACAGTTATCCGAGGCCGGAATTGAACCCGGGTCCCTGGCGCTGTGAGGCAGCAGTGCACTAACCACTGTGCCACCGTGTCGCCCCAGCCCCTTGATATGGCTGAAATGGGAATATATGTAATACACCCTCATTTCTGGCCAATTATCAGCAAATGCATGGGAAAGGTTTAGAGGGATATGGGCCAAATGCAGGCAAATGGGACTAGTTCAGTTTAGGAAACCTGGTCGGCATGGACGAGTTGGGCCGAAGGGCCTGTTTCTGTGCTGTATATCTCTATGACTCGATGACTGTTTCATAACATACTAAAACATGGTTAATTTCAGGTATTCTGGTTCGGTTTTAAATAGGATAAATTAAGTGATTGACAAAAACTCCGGGGTCTAAAGAATCCTTTACATTCTCAGAGAATTTGGCTTAATGTGGCTCAAGTCTTGATCCTTATAAATTATTTATGAGGTTGGGAAGACTAAAGAGGTCACAGCCCTGGTGCCGAGATTTTATAATAGTGGCCAATGCCTTGATTCGCTCCTGCTTGCGACAACACAAAGGTTGAAAGTACATTAATTGAAAAGTAGAATTCATTGTTATTTCTGAGGGAATGCAGACTGAAAGTGGACGGACTTTGCCTGACCTCAGGTGGGTGAGGGATTTACCTGCGGATTGGGCTTCTCTCCCCCGATGAGCTGGTGCTGCGCTCCTGTGCGCCATATCCTACAGCGATGGTAGTTGCCCCTTGTACAGTCTTAGTAGCCCACTGCATCGCACTGCCAGGGGATACCTCTCTGGGTGGAGGCTGTTCTCTGGCTCGCTCCTGAAGAATACTGGATACAGATGGCTTCTCCCACACACTTTCTCACTCCCACACAATCAAAGTGTTCCTACTGGGGGATGGGGAGTGAAGGAAGGGAGATTGGGGTAGGGGGGTGAGGGATGGGGGGGGACAGGGTAGACGGTGTTAAGCATGGAAACATAGAAAATTTAGTTTAGCTCCCGTAAACAGCATTCCAACTTCCTCTTGAGGTTATCAATTGTCTCCAGTTCACGCCACCCTCCTGAGCAGTGAGTTCCAGTTAAATACCAACATAGAAACACAGAAGCAGGAGTAGGCAATTCGGCCCTTCGAGCCTGCTCCACCAATCATCTTGATCATGGCTGATCATCATATTCAATTTTCGGATCCTCCCATATCCCTTGATCCCTTTAGCCACAAGAGCTATATCTAATTTCTTCTTGAAATCACACAACGTTTTGGCCTCAACTACTTTCTGTGGTAGTGAATTCCACAGATTCACCATCCTCTGGTTGAAAAAAATTTCTCCTCACCTCAGTTCTGAAAGGTTTACCCCTTATCCTCAAACTATGATCTCTAGTTCTGGACTCTCCCACCATTGGGAACATTCTTTATGGATCTACCTTGTCTAACGCTGTTAGAATTTTATAAGTTTTGATGGGATCCCCTCTCGCTCTTCTAAATTCCAGTGAATATAGAACATAGAACATTACAGCGCAGTACAGGCCCTTCGGCCCTCGATGTTGCGCCGACCAGTGGAACCAATCTAAAGCCCCTCTAATCTACACTATTCCAATATCATCCATATGTTTATCCAATAACCATTTGAATGCATTTATAATCCTAACCAACTTAGTCTCTCCTCATATGACAGACCTGCTATCCCAGGAATCAGCCTGGTAAACCTTCACTCCATAGCAAGGACATCCTTCCTCAGAAAAGGACGCCAAAACACAACCCATGATTTTTTAAATTCATTCGTGGAACATGGGCATCATTGAGGGGCCAACATTTATTGCCCATCCCTTGGACGGCAGTTGACAGCCAATCCCATTGCTGTGGCTCTGGAGGCACATGTATGCCAGACCATTCATCTGGCATACATGTGTTTCCAGACAGAAATCGGAAAAGAAGCCAGCATAATTAAGGACCTCACGCATCCTGGACAAAGTCTCTTCCACCCTCTTTCATCGGGAAGAAGATACAAAAGTCTGAGGACACGTACCAACCAACTCAAGAACAGCTTCTTCCCAGCTGTCATCAGACTTTTGAATAGACCTACCTTATATTAAGTTGATCTTTCTCGACACCCTAGCTGTGAAAGAGGTTTATAAAATGATGAAGGGGATAGATAGAGTGAACGTTCAAAGACTATTTCCTCGGGTGGATGGAGCTATTACAAGGGGGCATAACTATAGGGTTCGTGGTGGGAGATATAGGAAGGATATCAGAGGTAGGTTCTTTACGCAGAGAGTGGTTGGGGTGTGGAATGGACTGCCTGCAGTGATAGTGGAGTCAGACACTTTAGGAACATTTAAGCGGTTACTGGATAGGCACATGGAGCACACCAGGATGATAGGGAGTGGGATAGCTTGATCTTGGTTTCAGTTAAAGCTCGGCACAACATCGTGGGCCGAAGGGCCTGTTCTGTGCTGTACTGTTCTATGTTCTATGTTCTATGTGACTGTAACACTACATTCTGCACTCTCCGCTATCCTTCTCGATGTACGATATGCTTTGTCTGTATAGTGCGCAAGAAACAATACTTTTCACTGTATACTAATACATGTGACAATAATAAATCAAATAAATTAAATCAATCAAATAATCAAACCTCCAGTTCCCATTGTTTTGGTTTATATCTTCATAATTACAGTGGAGAACATGTCCATTAACATTATATAAGTTTCCATCAATGATCACGTAAGGTGTCAAGCTAGGAATTGAGTAGTTTTAGAGGTAATGTGTTCTCATAATAAATGATGTGGAGATGCCAGCGTTGGACTGGGGTAAGCACAGTAAGAAGTCTCACAACACCAGGTTAAAGTCCAACAGGTTTATTTGGTAGCATGAACTTTTGGAGCACTCCCCCATCATCAGGTGAGTCTGATGTCTGCCACTCACCTGATGAAGGGGCAGCGCTCCAAAAGCTCGTGCTACCAAATAAACCTGTTGGACTTTAACCTGGCTCATAACAAATGCTGTGGAGATGCCGGCGTTGGACTGGGGTAAGCACAGTAAGAAGTCTCACAACGCCAGGTTAAAGTCCAACAGGTTTATTTGGTAGCAAATACCATGCTACCAAATAAACCTGTTGGACTTTAACCTGGTGTTGTGAGACTTCTTACTGCATAACAAATGCACCAGAGTTGTAGAATTAGATAGAATTCATAGAATCAATGAATTATAGGATGGTTGCAGTACAGAATGAGGCTATTCGGCCCATTGTGTCCGTGCCAGCTCTCTGCAAGCGCAACTCACCTCGTCCCACTCGCCACTTTTTCTGCATCATCTTGTCATCCTTTAACTTTTCAAATAATTAATCAATTCTCTTCTGAAGGCCACAATTGAATCTGTTTCCTCAGACAGTGCATTCTGGGAGGCGATGGCCCAGTGGTATTATTGCAAGACTGTTAATCCAAAAACTCAGCTAATGTTCTGGGGTCCCGGTTTCAAATCCCACCACAGCAGAATTTGAATTCAGTTAAAAAAAAACTGCTGATGACCATTGTCGATTGTCGGAAAAACCCATCTGGTTCACTATTGTTCTTTTGGGAAGGAAATCTGCCGTCCTTACCTGAGATAGCCAGGGTAGATTCAGAACGAATGCTCCTGATGGTGGGGGAGTCCAGAACTAGGGGTCATAGTTTGAGGATAAGGGGTAAACCTTTTAGAACTGAGGTGAGGAGAAATTTCTTCACCCAGAGGGTGGTGAATGTGTGGAATTCACTACCACAGAATGTAGTTGAGGCCAAAACATCTGATTTCAAGAAGAGATTAGAAATTGCTTTCTGAATTTATCCTGTCAAACCCTGTAAAGTTCTTTCTTCTGAATCCCCTGTTGGATTTGCCAGTGACTAATGATGAATAAGAGACATGTCAGTGAGCGAAAGCTTTCCAATCAGCTTGGATTTCTGGAGGCAATCTCCCCTTCCTTAGGGGAGGCAGCTGAGGGAACAGGAGAGGATTATGACTCAGAAACATAGGCTGGGACTTTACGGCCTCACTCGAGCGAGTCCGGAAATTCCTGCCTGAGGTCAATGGACATTTCTATTGTCCGCCCCTCGCCCGCTCCGATTCTGTGGCGGGCGAGGCTTTAGAAATTCCGAAGATAAGAACGGAAGGACATGAGAAATAAGAGCAGTTGTAAGGGTGGCATGGTGGCACAATGGTTAGCACTGCTGCTTCACAGCACCAGGGACCTGGGTTCAATTCTGGATTTGAATGACTTTCTGTTTTGGGTCTGCACTTTCTCCCCATATCTGCGGGGATTTCCTCTGGGTGCTCCGGTTTCCCCTCACTGTCCAAAGATGTGCAGATTAGGTGGGTTGACCATGATAAATGGGACACAGGGATTGGGCGGAGGGGAGGGCCTGGGCAGATGCTGTTTCGGAGATTTAGTGCAGACTCAATTGGCTGGATGGTCTCTTTCTGCACTGTTGGGATTCTGTGCTTTGGTTGTAGGCTATCAGGTCCTTTAGCCTGCTCCAACATTTAATGTGGTCAGTGGGATGAATTCCAGGTTTTCCGGCTGGATTGAAAATTGACTTTGCCTCAGACAGGTCATTCCACAAAAAACTATTCCACTTTTATTACTTTTTAATGATATCAGATTTGAGTCGTACAGCTTTACAAAATTCACTGGGCAAGCAATTAGTAGAAAAGGAGATTGATGGTATTCAGGGGGATTTAGACTAATTACACAGATGAAATGTGCAATAACAAATGGATTTCAGAGCAGAAAATATGCATATAGGAGTTGACAACTGTAAATATGAATATAATATGGAACAGTTTGGTTTACCCGTGGTGATCATCAATCAAACCCCCCCAAAAAATGATCTACCCATTTGTGAAGTAATTATCCGCTTGTCTATGAAGGAATATGCATCACAAAGAACAATTCAGGCAATTGATGACATCTTTATAGGAGGGAAAGGTCCCTCGGAGAGACTCGGTTCAGGTCTTCAGAATCATAAGTCAATAAGTCAAATAATAAGTCAAAGGTTATTTAGCTTGCAGTTGGGACGGCACAGTGGCACAGTGGTTAGCACTGCTGCCTCACAGCGGCAGGGACGTGGGTTCGATTCCCGGCTTGGGTCACTGTCTGTGTGGATTCTGCACATTCTTCCTGTGTCTGCGTGGGTTTCCTCCGGGTGCTCCGGTTTCCTCCCACAGTCCAAAGACGTGCTGGTTAGGTGCATTGGCCTTGCTAAATTCTCCCTCAGTGTACATGGGCAGGTGCCGGAGTGTGGCGACTGGGGGATTTTCACAGTAATTTCATTGCAGTGTCAATGTAGGCCTACTTGTGAAAATAATAAATAAACTTTAAACAAAACTCAGATATGCCGAACAAGATTAGTGGTTTGTCACCACAGGGTGTTCAACCAGCCACTAAAATAAACCTCCCACTGGGCTAATTGACACAATTGAAGAAAGAACTCACATTTATCTAATGTCCTTAATAGAATCCTACAGTGGTGAAGGAGGCCATTCAGCCCATCGAGTCTGCACCGACCACAATCCCACCCAGGCCCTAACCCCATAACCCCAGGTATTTACCCTGTTAATCCCCCTGAAACTAAGGGGCAATTTAGCATGACCAGTCCCTCTAACCTGCACATCTTTGGACTGTGGGAAGAAACAGGAGCACCCAGAGGAAACCCACGCAGACTCGGGGAGAATGTGCAGACTGCACACAGACAGTGACCCAAGGTGGGAATCAAACCTGGGTCCCTAGCGCTGTGAGGCAGCAGTGCTAACCACTGTGCTAGCGTGCCTTATGGCCACGAGATCACTCAAACTGCTTCAGAGTTAGTGAGGCACATTTGAATCACTGATGAAGATTTAGGAGGTAATGTTAGCCTAACTGGCAGGGGGGAGACCCACAGGACCGGGTGGAGTGCTGGAGTTATACCCACCCAATGACATTTTAATGGAGGCTACAACTAAGTGAGGTAAAAATTGATGTTGCACCGGATTGGTTTCCTATTTATTTTATTTATTTAGTTTAGTTTCTTAGTGTCACAGATAGGCTTACATTGACACTGCAATGAAGTTACTGTGAAAATCCCCCAGTCGCCACACTCCGGTGTCTGTTCGGGTACACTGAGGGAGAATTTAGCATGGCCAATGCACCTTACCAACACATCTTTCGGACTGTGGGAGGAAACTAGTAACTCATGGGGTGCCACAGGGATCGATGCTGGGACCCCAGCTATTCACAATATATTTAATGATTTGGATGAGGGAACAGAATGTAACATCTCAAAGTTTGCAGATGATACCAAGTTGGGTGGGAGGGTGAACTGTGATGAGGATACAGAGATCCTTCAGCATGATCTGGACAGGTTGGGTGAGAGGGCTAATCAATGGCAGATGCAGTATAATTTGGATAAATGTGAGGTTATTCACTTTGGAAGCAAAAACAAGAAGGCAGCTCACTACCTGAATGGCTGTAAATTGGGAGAGAGGAGTGTGCAGCGGGACCTGGGTGTCCTTGTGCACCAGTCGCTGAAGGTAAGCATGCAGGTGCAGCAGGCGGTAAAGAAGGCAAATGACATGTTGGCCTTCATTGCGAGAGGTCTTGAGGACAGGGATGTGTTGTTGCATCTATACAGGGCCTTGGTGAGGCCACACCTAGTGTATTGTGTGCAGTTTTAGTCTCCCTTTCTGAGGAAATATGTTCTTGCTCTCGAGGGAGTGCAGCGAAGGTTTGCCAGGCTGATTCCGGGGATGGTGGGACTGGAAAGGCTCTGTGCCACTGTGCTGCCCTTCCTGAGAGGGGGAGAGGGGCGAGGCAGGACACGATTATGATCCAGAGACATAAGAGCAGGAATAGGCCATCAGGTCCATAGGCCATCCACCCACCCGCTCCTCCAACCACCGTCTGCCCCACCAATGACAGAGATTGAAGGTCGTGCACTGATCTCCTCAGTCTCCTGCGAACTCATTCTTCGTGTGGAAGCAACACATCCTTGACCCCAAGGAACTGTCTCAGAGATAGTGGGGAGTACAAAAGCAAGTCATGATAAAGCAGTCTGAAACATTGGTTAGGCCTCAGCTGGAGTATCATGGCCCGTTCTGGGAAACACACCTTTCCAAAAATGTGAAGGCGTTAGACAGGATGTGGAAAATGTACACAAGAATGAATCCGGGAATGATGAACTTCAATTACGTGGATAGATTGGAGAAGCTGGGATTGTTGTCCTTGGAGAAGAGCTTTTCCCACTATTTAATACAATCATGCTGATCTCTCTGCCGCAACTCCATTTTCCTGCCTGTTCTTCATCATTGTGCTAAACATTGTATTGTATTATGGCTCCCGAAGCTACCAGGTAATTCAAAAAAAGGTGAAAGGTTTGAACATATTTGAACATAAACCCGCAGAGCATTCCTGCTTTTTATTTCTCTGCCTGATCGCTTGTCCCTTTGCAAGTTTAGTTCCCTCAAACAGCATTCCAATTTCTTTTTGAAATTATCAATTGTCTCCAGTTCACATCACCCTCCTGAGCAGCGAGTTCCAGTTAAATACCAACAAAGAAACAAAGAAACTGGAAGCAGGAGTAGGCCATTCGGCCCTTCGAGCCTGTTCCACCATTCATCTTGATCATGGCTGATTATCAAATTCAATATCCTGATCCCCCTTCCCCCCATATCCCTTGATCACTTTCGCCACAAGAGCTATATCTAATTTCTTCTTGAAATCAGACAACCTTTTGGCCTCAGCGACTTTCTGTGGTCGTGAATTCCACACATTCACCACTCTCTGGGTAAAGAAATTTCTCCTCACCTCAGTTCTACAAGGTTTACCCCTTATCCTCAAACTATGACCCCTAGTTCTGGACTCCCCCACCATTGGGAGCATTCTTTCTGAATCTACCCTGTCTAACCCTGTTAGAATTTTATAAGTTTCTATGGGATCCCCTCTCACTCTTCTAAACGCCAGTGAATATAATCCTAACTGTCCTAGTCTCTCCTCAAATGACAGACCTGCCATCCCAGGAATCAGCCTGGTAAACTTTTGCTGTACTCCCTCTATAGCAAGGACATCCTGCCTCAGATAAGGACACCAAAACTACACATGTTGATGGTAAATACATAAACCGACCAGTTTATATCGTCAGTGATGTAAGATCACATGACCACAGTGTATGTCAAGGCTGAACTTGACAGATTTTTAATCAGGAAGGGAATTGAGCGTTATGGGGATAAGGTGGGAGAGTGGAGTTGAGGATTATCACACTAGATCAGTCATGATCTCATTGAATGGGGCAGTAGACTCGATGGGCTGAATGGCCTACTTTTGCTCCAATATCATGTGGTCATATGGAGATAGCTTTATGTAGAGCCTCATGGTAAGGCCTGTACTGTACACAGTCAGTAGAATGTTCAGTAAAAGCTAACGTTTACCAGCACCTTTGCCTCCAGCAGTTCTTAACCATGGGAAACCTCAACTAAGACCCACAATGATGATATCAGACTCACATAATTCAATGCCCTGTGGGGCCAAATTATCTTTTTTTCCTGTTATTCGTTCAGGAGATGTGGGCATTGCTGGCTGGGCCAACACTTAATACTCTTTAACTGAGTGGCTCACTAAGCCATTTCAGAGGGCAATTGAGAGTCAACCACATTGCTGTGGCTCTGGAATCACATGTAGGCCACACTAGGTAAGGGCGGCAGATTTCCTTCCCTAAAGGACATTAGTGAACCAGATGGGTTTTTACGACAGTTGGCAATGATCTTGTGGACATCATTGGACTATTAAATTTCATCATCAGCCGTTATGGGATTCGAACCCGGGTCCCCAGAGCATTATCCAGATCTCTGAATTACTACTCCAGAGACAATGACCACGATGCCACTGCCTTCCTTGTCTCTTGACTGTCTATCTCGGTCTTAAATATAGTTAGTGAGGTGCATTCACAGCCCTCTGGGTAGAGGATTCCAGAGATTCACAAACCTGTTATGTGAAGAGGTTTTCTCCTCAATCCAGCCTTAAGTGATTAATGATCTGGAAGGTGGAACTGAAGACACTGTTGCGAAGTTTGCTGATGATACAAAGATATGTAGGGGAACAGGTAGTGTTGAGGAAATGGGGAGGCTGCAGAATGACATGGACAGGTTAGGAGAATGGGCAAAGAAGTGGCAGATAGAATACAATGTGGAAAAGGGTGAGATTATGTACTTTGGTAGGAAGAATAGAGGCGTAGACTATTTTCTAAATGGGGAAAGGCTTCGGAAATTTGAAGCACATAGGGACTTGGGAGTCCTGGTTCAGGACTTTCTTAAGGTTAATGTGCAGGTTCAGTTGGCAGTTAGGAAAGCAAATTCAATGTTAACATTCATTTCCAGAGGGCTAGAATACAAGAGCAGGGATGTACTTCTGAGGCTGTATAAGGCTCTGGTCAGACCCCATTTGGAGTATTGTGAGCAGTTTTGGGCCACGTGTCGAAGGAAGGATGTGCTGGCCTTGGAGGGGGTCCAGAGGAAGTTCACAAGAATGATCCCTGCAATGAAGGGTTTGTCATATGAGGGGAAATTGAAGATTCTGGGTGCATACTCGATAGAGTTCAGAAGGATGAGGGGGGATCTTATTGTAACTTACAGGATACTGCGAGGCCTGGATGGAGTGGACGTAGAGAGGATGTTTCCACCAGTGGGAGAGACTAGAACTCGAGGGCACAGTCTCAGGCTGAAGGGATACCACTTTAAAACTGAGATGAGGAGGAATTTCTTCATCCAGAGAATGGTGAATCTGTGGAACTCTTTGCCACAGAGGGCTGTGGAGGGCAGGTCATTGAGTGTCTTTAAGACAGAGATAGATAGGTTCTTGATCAATAAGGGGATCAAGGCTAATGGGGAGAATGGGGATGATATCATATCAGCCATGATTGAATGGTGGAGCAGACTCGATGGGCCGAGTGGCCTAATCTGCTCCTATATCTTATGGTCTTCTGACCCATTGCTCTGAGGTTACACCACTGGGTACTAGATTCCCCAGCCAATGCACACAACCTCTCAGGGTCTAACCTGTCAAGAGGAGACCCATGAGCAGTAGATGCTTCAGCAGGTGAGATGTGCACAGTATGAGGACATGGCAACTCAGGTCACAGGTTTCGAGGAAACCAGTGAGCAGGGCAGAGGACTCATGAAACTAAAGTTCTGGGAAAAAAGCTACATGGGGTGGCACGGTAGCACAGTGGTTAGCACTGCTGCTTCACAGCTCCAGGGTCCTGGGTTCGATTCCCGGCTCGGGTCACTGTCTGTGTGGAGTTTGCACATTCTCCTCGTGTCTGCGTGGGTTTCCTCCGGGTGCTCCGGTTTCCTCCCACAGTCCAAAGATGTGCGGGTTAGGTTGATTGGCCAGGTTAAAAATTGCCCCTTAGAGTCCTGGGATGTGTAGGTTAGAGGGATTAGCGGGTAAAATATGTGGGGGCAGGGCCTGGGTGGGATTGTGGTCGGTGCAGACTCGATGGGCCGAATGGCCTCCTTCTGCACTGTAGGGTTTCTATGATTTCTATGATGACAAAGATAAGGTCTTTGAGCGGGGTAACCTCATGCAAATTGGTGAATACTGAACATTTTAACAAAGACTCCCTATTTCTTTCCCAAACTTGACTAGTATTCGATCTACAAACATTCACTGCCTCCATCACCGACGCACAGTGGCAGCCGCGTGTATCTATAAGGTGCACTGCAGGAACTCACTGAGGCCCCAGACACAATACCTTCCAAACCCACGACCGTGACAATTAAGGAGAACAAGGGCAGCAACACATGGGAACACCACCGCCTGGAAGTTCCCCAAGCCACTCACCACTCTGACTTGGAAATATGCCGCCATTCCTTCTCTCTCACTGGGTCAAAATCCTGGAACTTCCTCCCTAACAGCACAGTGGATGTGCCTACACCCCATGGGCTGCAACGGTTTAAGAAGGCAAATTACCACCACCTTTTACCACCGGGGCATTGAGTTTAAAAATTGGCAAGTCATGTTGCAGCTTTATAGAATCTTAGTTAGGCCACACTTGGAATATAGTGTTCAATTCTGGTCGCCACACTGCCAGAAGGATGTGGAGGCTTTGGAGGGGGTACAGAAAAGATTTACCAGGATGTTGTCTGGTATGGAGGGTATTAGCTATGAGGAGAGGTTGGAGAAACTTGGTTTGTTCTCACTTGAGCGACGGAGGTTGAGGGGAGACCTGATAGAAGCCTACAAGATTATGAGAGGCATGGACAGAGTGGATAGTCAGAAGCTTTTTCCCAGGGTGGAAGAGTCAATTACTAGGGGGCGTAAGTTTAAGGTGCGACAAGTACATGAATAGGATGGGAGTAGAGGGATATGGTCCCCGGAAGGGGAGGGGATTTTAGTTCAGTCGGGCAGCATGGTTGGTGCAGGCTTAGAGGGCCGAAGGACCTGTTCCTGTGCTGTAATTTTCTTTGTTCTTTCTTTGTTCTTTTGAAGGGCAATTAGGGCTGAGTAATAAATGTTGGTCTAAGCAACATTTATATATCCAAGAAGTATTTTTGAAGTGTAGGATATCATTCAGAGATTGCATTGGAGGGAAGGAAAGGAAAGGGTACAGAACATAGAGTTACATTCATAGATGGACACAGACTTGACAGAGTTGGGGGAGGGGCGGGTTTGGGAGGTGCAGGGGTGGGGTACTCGGATGCCATCTAATTAACCCATTGCCCAATCGTGAGTACCCTGTCTGAGATCACCAAACTCCCAGGATCAATAGCAAGCACTTTCTTACTCCGTGTGGCTTGGATCTGACCCCTGGAGGCTTTTTTCTCTCAGCAAGTTGTGGTGAGGAATCCTCACTTAGCGAAGCTTGATTCAGCTGCCTTTATTTATTAGAGGCAATACACTTTAGCCTCTGTTATTTGTGGTGTTGTCTGCGTGCGCTTCCTGTGGTTTGGCTGTGTACACATTTTTACCGGCGGGCTGTTAAACTGCACTTTGCTGATTGCAAAATAAATCCCTTGAATACCTTGCGAACGCATATTAAACCGTCCTCGCGGGTAATTACACTGATCGATCGTCTCCATACCTTTCATAACTGGGAGAGAGAAAAGAAACATCTTCAATTATCAGCCACTGTTTTCCAGTGTGGCCTAACGATTACTAATCTCCCACAAATTAAATGAAAGCATTGCGTTTCCTGACCACTGGCCAATAATCATTCCTCAGCCAACATCCCACAAAAACAGATTATCTAGTCATTAACATTTACAGTTTGTTAAGCACTTTCTTGGCTGTAGGACACTTTGCGATGTCATGCTAGCTGCTTGTAAAAATGCAAGGCGCCCTTTCTTTACCTATCTCTTAATTCCCATTTCAACCTTGGTGGTTTCCTGCACTGTGGCCCTTTGATTAGGTTCCTTGGTTTTTAAAGCAGTCGCAAACAATGCTCGCAAGACTGACTGATATGAAGGAGACCCTTCAGTCTATTTGATCTTCCACTTCCTGCACCATACCAACCCTACCATCCTCTTGCGATAGCTGGTCCTGAGTGCAAACAGGCTATTAAAATGACTGCGGCAAATCATGCGACCATTGGCATTTGAGCTCTAGACAGTACCCAGTTTCAAGTGAATGCCTAATTAAATACGGACATTCACAACCATCTGGGGAATTCACACATCTCTTTGTTTAAGGATGGACCTACACGGAAGGACTATTGAACCTCCAGTTTTCCTGTCTGCAGTATCCATGCTGAACAAAAGGGGCGATCACAACCCAATTGGTGGCAGATAGGAGTGAATCTTCCTTCATACGATGATGGTTTGCCCCCATCTAAGTTGGACTGGGTGAATCTCAAAGGTGTTAAGCCACAAAACTAGGTGGTGAATTTTCCCGTTCCACTTGCCACGGGAATCGGAATGGACAGTGGAAAGGTCCGTTGAGCTCAGGCGGGATTTTCCGATTTCAGGACAAGCACGGCCGGAAAATCCCGCCCTAGATGTTGGAATCAACAGAAACAACATTCCTCATTTGAAAAGGACTTTGAACTTGTAAAAGTCACATGGTGGGGCAGACACATTTTCTATCTGCTAATTTAAAATCAGCACAAAGCTGTTTGCAGTCAGGGCCGCAAGAAAACCTTAGAGCCAAGATTTGATTTGATTTGATTTATTATTGTCACATGTATTAATATACAGTGAAAAGTATTGTTTCTTGCGCACTATACAGACAAAGCATACCGTTCATAGAGAAGGAAAGCGGAGAGTGCAGAATGTAGTGTTACAGTCACAGCTAGGGTGTAGAGAAAGATCAACTTAATATAAGGTAGGTCTATTCAAAAGTCTCATGACTGCAGGGAAGAAGCTGTTCTTGAGTCAGTTGGCACATGACCTCAGACTTTTGTATCTTTTTCCCAAGGGAAGAAGGTGGAAGAGAGAATGCCCGTGGTGTGTGGGATTCATAATTATGGCTGGCTACTTTTTCGAGGCAGCGGGAAATGTAGACAGTGTCAATGGATGGGTGGCTGGTTTGCATGAAGGACTGGGCTTCATTCACAACCCTTTGTAGGTTCTTGCGGTCTTGGGCAGAGCAGGAGTCATACCAAGCTGTGATACAACCAGAAAGAATGCTTTCTATTGTGCATCTGTGAAGGTTGGTAAGAGATGTAGTGGGCAAGCCGAATTTCCTTAACATTTCTTTATAATATTGATGGTCAACAGAAAGTGTAGACAGAGTCAATGGATGGGAGGTTGGTTTGCATGATGGGTCATTCGTGACCCGTTGTAGCTTATTGCAGTTTTGGGCAGAGCAGGAGCCATACCGAGCTGTGATACAACCAGAAAGAATGCATTCTATGGTGCGCCTGTAAAGGTAGCTGACATGCCAAATTTCCATAGCCTCCTGAGAAAGTAGAGGCGTTGGTGGGCTTTCTTAACTATAGCGTCAGCGTATTTGTGGTCAGAGTAAAGAAATTCTGCATGTCAGCTGTGACTCTCACCAACTTCTACAGATGCACCATAGAAAGCATTCTTTCTGGTTGTATCACAGCTTGGTATGGTTCCTACTCTGCCCAAGACCGCAAGGAACTACAAAGGGTTGTGAATGTAGTCCAATCCATCACACAAATCAGCCTCCCATCCATTGAATCTGTCTACATTTCCCGCTGCCTCAGAAAAGCAGGCAGCTTATTTAAGGACCCCACGCACCCCGGAGATTCTCTCTTCCACCTTCTTCCATTGGAAAAAAGATACAAAAGTCTGAGATCACGTACCAACCGACTCAAGAACAGCTTCTTCCCTGCTGCCATCAGACTTTTGAATGGACCTACCTCACATTAAGTTGGTCTTTCTCTGCACCCTAGCTATGACTGTAACACTACATTCTGCACTCTCTCCTTTCCTGTTCTATGAACGGTATGCTTTGTCTGTATAGCGCACACCAAACAATACATGTATACTAATACATGTGACAACAATAAATCAAATCAAATCAAATCAAAAACGAACTCGCTGCAGGTCACCAAGCAGCCAAAATAACTATCAGCAATATCTTGAAAAAGTATGATCCCAACAGAGGGAAGGACTCCCCCAACCTGTTCCCAATTCCAGCTCACCTGAGAACCAACCTCTTAGACATTTAACAACAACCGTGGGCGACACGGTGGCATAGTGGTTAGCACTGCAGCTCCACAGCACCAAGGACCTGGGTTCAATTCCTGGTTTGGACCACTGTCTGTGTGGAGTTTGCACATTCTCCCCGTGTTTGCGTGGGTTTCCTCCAAGTGTTCTGGTTTCCTCCCACATTCTGAAGGACGGGCTGGTTAGGTGGATTGACCTGAACAATGGAATAAATTGAGTGTGGCTACTAGGGGAATTTCACAGTAACTTCATTGCAGTGTAAATGTAAGCCTTACTTGTGACGAATTAATAAACTTTAAACCACCCCCCCCCCCCCCCAACAGCCTGCTTTGCCTGACCCTTGCTTCAATTTCAAAGCATCCAAACCATACAAGATTCTCACCACATGACAGACCAGAGACCACAAATCAGAGACTGAGGTAATTATAAGCTGCAGTAATACACAGCCTTCACCTGTATCTGCTCCGAGTGCGTGTGAGACAAGAGCAATGTTTGAACATTTGTGCTTAAGTTCAACGTCAGTGTGTGAGAATAAATAACTTCATCTAATTCAAAATTTACAAAAGGCTGATGTTATTTCATTCACGTACACCCTCCAAGGAGTAAGAGCAGAAACGCCACTTTTCATTACAAAGCTTACTGATTGTGTGCGGCAAGGGAACACATCGGGCCGATTTTCCCCCCAAAAGATCGAAGTGCCTAATAGGTGGTAACAGGTGAAAATAAAGAGATCTTCCCACCTGTTTTTTTGGGCGCACATTGTGGGATGGATTTCCAGCAATCTGTGCTTTCCACACAGAATGCTGGAAAGCAATCCCACAAAACGTGCCCAAATCCTGGGTCTAATCCCGCCTGAGAGGCTGGCATCAATGTGCTGAGCGGGCCACTGTGCGTGCGCTCATCTGTCAGTGGAGGATCGGTGCAAGAGAACTGACCCTCCTTCCCTCCCTATCGCCGGCCTCAGTGACCCCCTCCCCACCCACCATCGCCGGCCTCCGTAACCTCCCCCCACCATCGCCGGCCTCCGTGACCTCCCCCCACCATCGCCGGCCTCCGTGACCTCCCCCCACCATCGCCGGCCTCCGTGATACCCCCCACCCTCCTGATCTCCCACCTCCGTGAACCCACATCCTCACACCCCTGATCGACGGCCTCTGTGACACCACCCTGGCCTGTCCGACTCCCCCCACCACACCCCCCACCCCTCGGCCAGCCCGACCCCTCCAACGGCCAGCTGTTCAACGTCTCAAAGATACAGAGTTAGGATTTAGAAGCAGGGGTGAGGTGAGAAGGATTTTTTCCACACAGTGCGGCTGTATCAAATTCAACAGTAATCTTCAGCTGGGAATTGAATATATTTCAAAAGCAAAAAAAAAACAGGACAAAAGGGAGTAGGATTCTTTCAAAGATATGGTGCAGGCATGATGAACTGAAGGGCTTCTTTCTGTTGTCAATGACAGAATGTATGGCTGAGATTTTCCTGGGATCTTATGGGATTCCCACCCCCCCCCCCCCTCACCCCCTGGCCATGGCCACCCTCCTCCCTCCCTCCCCCACTGATCCCTAATGCAAAGTGCACAGCAGGATCCCCCCTCATCGCCGCCGATCGGCCCTGCCGCCAAGAGGGCCGCGCCAGAGTGCAGGTGAGCAGTGCCAGGGTGCCCGGTGGGCACTGCAACGGTATCAGGCTGGCAGTGCTCAAGTGGCACCCTCTGACCCCAATCTCCTGGGGGGCCTCAATGGTCTCTGTCCCCACCAGCAGGATGATCACGCCTGGTCCCCTCTGATGGGGACCATACATGATCCCCGCTGGTGGGAACCTCTCCCAGCGGATGGGGGAGGCGGTGGAAACATTAGCGAGCGCGGACAATACCATCCTGGGCTTGCTAATGATATGGAAATGACAAGTTCCATATTGTAATCAGCCTTCTGTGAGGCTGATTGCGCTTAAAAAAACGTCCTGGGAAAGACGCGACCGGCTAGACAATAGTTGCGAATCCCATATTTTCACATCCCTCTATATCCATCTTACCCATGTAACTGTCTCAATTCTTTTTAAAAGACAAAATTGTACCCGCCTCTACTACTGCCTCTGGCAACTCATTCCAGACACTCACCACCCTCTGTGTGAAAAAATTGCCCCTCTGGACCCTTTTGTATCTCTCCCCTCTTACCTTAAACCTATGCCCTCTAGTTTTAGACTCCCCTAGCTTTGGGAAAAGATATTGACTATCGAGCTCATTATTTTATAGACCTCTCTAAGGCCTCATTATTTTATAGACCTCTATAATTTCTTTGAAAAAGTCCTACTTCCTTGCATCCTGTAATTTTTTGCTTTTGAAATATATTTAATTCCGAGTTGAATAGTGAATTTGCGACTACCATACTGTACGAAACAAAAATCTTCTCATCTCACCCCTGCTTCTAAATTGTAACTCTGTATCTTCTGGATGTTGAACCTCTTACCAGCGACAAGAGTTTCTCCCAATTTATTCCATTAAAAAACCCCCAATCATTCTCAACATCTCCATTAGCTTTCCCCATAACCTGCAAGACCCATAACTGTAGATTAATGCAAATGGTATAACTTATGCTGGAATACTTCAAATATATAATTGCGACTAAAAGGAATGCTGGTTCCAAACAGAGGAATGATGATACAACAGAGCAATTGGTGGAGTTAAATTACAATGGCGTCCAAACAAAATGAAATGTAAGAGTTGGAAATAAGATGGCCTAGAATATTGTGTGCAGTTTTGGTCTCCTTTTCTGAGGAAGGATGTTCTTGCTCTCGAGGGAGTGCAGCGAAGGTTTACCAGGCTGATTCCGGGGATGGCGGGACTGATGTATGAGGAGAGATTGACTAGGTTAGGATTGTTTTCGCTGGAGTTCAGACGAATGAGGGGGGATCTCATAGAGACTTATAAAATTCTAACAGGACTAGACAGGGTAGATGCAGGGAGGATGTTCCCGATGGTGGGGGAGTCCAGAACCTGGGGTCACAGGCTGAGGATTTGGGGTAGACCATTTAGGATGGAGATGGGAGACATTTCTTCACCCAAAGAGTGGTGAGCCTGTGGAATTCATTACCACAGGAAGTAGTTGATGCCAAAACTTTGAACTTAGGCAGCTAGATATAGCACTTGGGGCGAATGGGATCAAAGGTTATGGGGAGAAAGCAGGATTAGGCTATTGAGTTGGATGATCAGCCATGATCGCGATGAATGGCAGAGCAGGCTCGAAGGGCCGAATGGCCTCCTCCTGCTCCCATCTTCTATGGTTCTATGTTATATACTGAAAGGGTTTCGTATTAACTGTAGTGATGGCTTCGGAGTCAAGAATGCGATGGGTTCAAACCTCATCACGGGAGAGGCAGTGGCGCAGTTGTATTGTCGTTGGTCCAGTCATCCAAAGATCCAGGGTAATGCTCTGAGGACCCCCGGGTTTGAATCCCACCACGGCAATGGTGAAATTTGAATTCAATAAAAAATATCTGGAATTAAGAATCTACTGATGACCGTGAAACCATTGTCAAATGTCGGAAAAACCCATCTGGTTCACTAATGTCCTTTAGGGAAGGAAATCTGCCGTCCTTACCTGGTCTGGCCTTCACGTGACTCCAGAGCCACAGCAATGTGCTTAACTCTGAAATGCCCTCTGAAATGGCCTGGCACAACACTCGATTAGAGATGGGCAACAATTGCCCAGTCAGCAGCACCCACATCCCATGAATGAATAAGAAAATAAAGTTTAAATACAGAATCCAATTAGAACTTAGTGCAGGTTTGAGGGAGTTCTCCTCCATCTTGCTTCTTCTCTCTATCCTCTCTTCTGGTTGGTATTTAATTGGCTGACAGTTATCGCGTTTGCCTCCAAGGACACAGATCATTCTGACTGTGTTTTACCCAAGGGACTCTGATGCAAAATGTCATTCGCTGCATTCATCTATTCTTTATTTTGCCTCCTGACTTATTTATTGCCAGTGGTATTTAAACTCTTGAGAGTGTTTTTTTTTGCTATTTGTTCTTTGTTAATATTCCCTTCTTTCTCCTCTTTGTCTTGTGTATCTCTCCCTTTTCTCTTCTCTTCCTTGTCTCTATTACTGTCTATCCCTTTCTACCAGTCTCATCTCATGTCCATAGGGTGACACGGTGGCACAGTGGTTAGCACTGCTGCCTCACAGTGCCAGGGACCTGGGTTCGATTCCCAGCTTGGGTCACTGTCTGTGCAGAGTCTGCACATTCTCCCCGTGCCTGCGTGGGTTTCCTCCTGGTGTTCTGGTTTCCTCCCATAGTCCAAAGATGTGCAGGTTAGGTGGATTGGCCGTGCTAAATTCTCCCTCAGTGTACCCGAACAGGCGCCAGAGTGTGGCGGCTAAGGGATTTTCACAGTAACTTCATTGCAGTGTTAATGTAAGCCTATTTGTGACTAATAAATAAATAAAAATACATGAAAAGATTGTCGTAAAACCCAAATGGTTCACTAATGTCCTTTTGGGAAGGAAATCTGCTGCGCTTACCTGGTCTGGCCTTCACGTGACTCCAGAGCCACATAAATGTGGTTCTCTCTTAAATGCCCTCAGGAATGGGCAATAAATGCCGGATCAGCCAGCGATGCCCACGTCCCATGAACAAATAAAAAAAGAGGGTCTTTGATTTTACGTAAAGCAAGAGAAGAGGCTGCATCGATAAATGACGGAAAGCAGGCTAGTTATACTGTTGGGAAAAGCTAACAGTGTCTGACCAAGAGACAAGCACGAATGGCTGAAAGGGCCATCATTTTGCACTTGTCTAGTGCAGTAAGGTGGTAAAACGCCCCAAGGCATTGCGCAGAGACAACCTTTTAAAATTCTGTCATGCGTTGTTGGCTAGGCCAGAATTTATCACCTGGACCTAATTGCCCTTGAGAAAGTGGTGGTGAGATGCCTTCTTGAACCGCTGCAGTCCTTACGATGTACATACACCCACAGCTGTCATTCAGCAGTGAGTTCCAGAACCTTGACCCAGCGATAGCAAAGGAACAGCAATTTAGTTCCAGGGCAGGATGGTGTGCGGCTTGGGTGTGGAATCGCGCGGGCATTTGTGCTCCCGTGCATCTGCTGCCCTTGTCCTTCTGCATGGCAGAGGTCACAGGTTTGGAAGGAAAACTATTTAAGGAGATTATGGTGGCACAGTGGTTGGCACTGCTGCCTCACAGCACCAGGGTCGCGGGTTCAATTCCGGCCTCGGGTGACTGTCTGTGTGGAGTTTGCACGTTCTCACGTGGGTTTCCTCTGGGTGCTCCTGTTTCCTCCCACAGCCCAAAGATATGCGGGTTAGGTGGATTTGCCAGGCTAAATTGCCCCTTCGTGTCCAAAAATGTGCAGGTTATGTGGATTAGCCATGATAAATTGCCCCTTAAGTGTCCCATGATGTGTAGGTTAGATGGATTAGCCATGGTAGTTGGGTGAGGTTATGGGACAGGGCCTGGGTAAGGTGTCTGTCGGAGAGTCAGTGCAGGCTCGATGGGTCGAATGGCCTCCTTCTGCACTGTAGAGATACTCTGATTCTAAACTAAGGCAGGTGAAAAAATGCTTGTTCAAAGAGATCAGTTCTAAGAAGCATTGGAAAGAAGGAGGAAGTGAAGCAAAGAGGTTTAGAGAGGGAATTCCAAAATTCAGGCAGTCTCCAATGTTAGAACGATTAAAATGAGCAGAGTGCAGCAGGTCAGAATTGGAAGGCTTGGAGGGTTGGAAGGCTCGAGCAGGTGACAGGGAATGGCAGGGACAAGGCTATGTAGGGATTTGAAAAGGAAGATAGAGGATTTTTAAATTCTCAATAGGGCTGATGCAATCCTGGGGAAACTGTGGGCCAGTCATCAGCTTTCAGAGTGAAGAAGCCATGTGAAGGAAAGGAGAGGGAGAGCACTGGGAATGGAAAGGTTATGATGTGGAGATGCTGGCGTTGGACTGGGGTGAACACAGTAAGGAGTCTCACACCAGGTTAAAGTCCAACAGGTTTATTTGGTAGCAAATACCATAAGCTTTCGGAGCACTGCTCCTTCGTCAGATGGAGTGGAAATGTGTTCTCAAACAGTGCACAGACACAAAATCAAGTTACAGAATACTGATTAGAATGCGAATCCTACAGCCAGCCAGGTCTTAAAGGTACAGACAATGTGGGTGGAGGGAACATTAAACACAGGTTAAAGAGATCTGTATTGTCTCCAGACAGAACAGCTAGTGAGATTCTGCAAGCCCAGGAGGCAAGCTGTGGGGGTTACTGATAATGTGACATAAATCCAACATCCCGGTTTCGGCCGTCCTCATGTGTGCGGAACTTGGCTATCAGTTTCTGCTCAGCGACTCTGCGCTGTCGTGTGTCGTGAAGGCCGCCTTGGAGAACGCTTACCTGAAGATCCAAGGCTGAATGCCCGTGACTGCTGAAGTGCTCCCCCACAGGAAGTGAACACTCCTGCCTGGTGATTGTCGAGCGGTGTTCATTCATCCATTGTCGTAGCGTCTGCATGGTTTCCCCAATGTACCATGCCCCGGGACATCCTTTCCTGCAGCGTATCAGGTCGACAATGTTGGCCGAATAGAAAGGTTGACAGACTCCACTCCACACATCCTGTTACATAAAACCCTGAAGCAGCCACACATCAGCACCATCAAATATCCCATCAACTTGCCACTGATACTTAGCATGATCTTGAAGACGCAACTCTGATCCTCCATTGTGCTTAAAGGATGGCGGTGCTGGAGAGGGGAAAGTAACTTTTGCTAAAGTTTTGCCAACACACAGACGTGGCAAACAGCATGCAAAGTTTGGGAAGTTGGCGCAAGTGGGAACTCAGTGCAGTGGTTAGCGCTGCTGCCTCACAGCGCAAGGGACTCAGGTTTGATTCCTGCCTCAGGTGGCTGTCTGTGCATGTTCTCCCCGTGTCTGCGTGGGTTTCCTCCGGCTGCTCCGGTTTCCTCCCACACTCCAAAAATGCATTAATTCGCCATGCTAAATTGCCCCTTAGTGTTCAAAAATGTACATATGTTTAGAGGGATTAGCAGGGATGGAGTGGGCCTGGGTAAGATGCTCTGTTGGATAGTGGGTGCAGCTCGAAGGTCTAAATGGTATTTTTCTGCGCAGTCGGGATTCTGTGAGTCTAGGCGGAAGGAGGTGCTGCATTTTTGCCTCCAATACTTCCAGCATTTGTGTTACAGATAAATATTTACTTGTGGGTGGTAGGCTGGCGCAGTGGTTAGCACTGCTGCCTCACAGTACCAGGAACTCGGGTTCGATTCCCGGCTTGGGTCACTGTCTGTGCGGAGTCTGCACATTCTTCCCGTGTCCGCGTGGGTTTCCTCCGGATGCTCCGGTTTCCTCCCACAGTCTGAAAGACGTGCTGGTTAGGTGCATTGGCCATGTTAAATTCTCCCTCAGTGTACCAGAAGGGGTACCGGAGTGTGGCGACTGGGGGATTTTCATAGTAACTTCATTGTCGTGTCAATGTAAGCCTACTTGTGACAATAATGAATAAACTTGACACTTCAAAATTTAACCTACCCATCATCTAAAGTGGATCAAGTAAGGATTTAAATGACTAAAACTGACGAGCAAAGTTGATTGAGTGCATTGCCTAATTTGTGAAATAAATGAAACAAGGTTGGATAGGAACAGCAGTCCTGGTCGCGTGCCACCCCTGCAGGGGAGTTTGAGCACTGTGATCCCGTCGGCAGTAAGGGTGTGCATCTCTCAGAACCTCAATTCACGGATATTCCGGGTTTGAGGTGCAGATATATGGCGGGGGGAGTAGGGGCATGGGGGACATCAGGGAGGGCAGAGTTCCCTGGACACTTCGATCTCGGAACCTCGGAAGACTAAGGAAATTTGGCATGTCCGCTATGACTCTCACCAACCTTTACAGATGCACCATAGAAAGTATTCTTTCTGGTTGCGTCACAGCTTGGTATGGCTCGTGCTCTGCCCAAGACTGCAAGAAACTACAAAGGGTTGTGAATGTAGCCCAGTCCGTCACACAAACCAGCCTCCCATCCATTGACACTGTCTACACTTCCCGCTGCCTTGGAAAAGCAGCCAGCATAATTAAGGACCCCACGTACCCCGGACATTCTCTCTTACACCTTCTTCCTTTGGGAAAAAGATACAAAATTCTGAGGACGTACCAACCGACTCAAGAACAGCTTCTTCCCTGCTGCCATCAGACTTTTGAATGGACTTACCTTGCATTAAGTTGATCTTTCTCTATACCCTAGCTATGACTGTAACACTACATTCTGCACTCTCTCCTTTCCTTCTCTATGAGCGGTATGCTTTGTCTGTATAACGCGCAAGAAACAATACTTTTCACTGAAAACTAATACATGTGACAATGATCAATCAAATCACATCAAATCAAATTGAAGTCACCCATCGGCTGAGGGAATGGTACACATCTTGTTAGTCGTCAGGGATAAAAGAGTGTGACTGAGTCAGGTAGGACAAGGGTCTCTCAGGTGCCCTGGAGATGGAGCCTCTCCCTTTACATAAAAGTACGAGGTTCTTGCTGCCTGTGTGGTTGAGGGAAATGTCTGCCCGGTGGATAAACAAACTGGCCGTTGCACCATAGAACAGAAGGACATTCTACTGGGGGCAGTGAAAAGAAATGTGGGGGTGATAGGGGGTAGTATAGTCCGAGGGATAGGTAGAACAAAGAACAAAGGGAGAACAGTACAACACAGGAACAGGCTCTTCGGCCCACCAAGTCTGTGCCAACACAGATGCCTCTCTAATCTAATATTTTCTTGCCTCTCCGTGGTCCATATCCCTCTATTCTTTGCCTATTCATTTATCTATCCAGATACCTCTTGAACGTTGTTATAGAATCTTCTTCCACCACCTCCTCCAGCAGCGCGTTCCAGGCATTCACCACCCTCTGTGTGAAAAACTTGCCCCTTACAGTTCTATTAAACTTTCCCCTCTGACTTTCAACCACACTGCCAGAAGGATGTGGAGGCTTTGGAGAGGGTACAGAAAAGATTTACCAGGTTGTTGCCTGGTATGGAGGGCATTAGCTATGAGGAGAGACTTGGTTTGTTCTCACTGGAATGACAGAGGTTGAGGGGAGGCCTGATAGAAGTCTACAAGATTATGAGGGGCATTGAGAGAGTGGATAGTCAGCAGCTTTTTCCCAGGGTGGAAGAGTCAATTACTAGGAGGCATAGGTTTAAGGTGCGAGGGGCAAGGTTTAAAGGAGATGTATGAGGCAGATTTTTTACACAGAAAGTAGTGGGTGCCTGGAACTCGTTGCCGGGGGAGGGAGTGGAAGCGGATACGGTAGTGACTTTTAAGGGGCGTCTTGACAAATACATGAATAGGATGGGAATATTGGGATATGGTCCCTGAGAGGGTAGTGGGTTTTAGTTCAATCGGGCAGCATGGTCGGTGCAGGCTTGGGGGGGGGGCCGAAGAGCCTGTTCCTGTGCTGTAATTTTCTTTGTTCTTTGTTCTATGCCCCTGAGTAATTGACCTTTCAATCCTGGGAAAAAGACTCTGATTATCCACTCTATCCAAGCCTGTCATAATCTTGTAAACCTCTATCAGGTCCCCCCTTATCCTCTGACGCTCCAGTGAAAACAACCCAAGTTTGTTCAATCTTTCTTCACAGTCCATATCCTCCAAACCAGGCAACATCCTGGTAAATCTCTTCTGCACCCTTTCCAATGCATCAATATCCTTCCGGTAGTGTGGTGACCAGAATTGTACACAATACTCCAAATGTGGCCAAACCAATGTCTTAGACAGCTGCAACATGATTTTCCGATTCCTATACTCAACACTCCAACCGATGAAGGCCAGCATGCCATAAGCCTTCTTGACGACCTTGTCCACCTGAGTTTCCACCTTCAGGGAACTGTCGATCTGCACACCTAGATCCCTCTGTATGCTAATATTTCTAAGGGCTCTACCATTTACTGTATACTTTCCTTCTGCAGTAGACCTTCCAAATTGCATCACCTCACATTTGTCCTGGTTAAATTCCATCTGCCATCTTTCAGCCCAGGTCTCCAGTTACTAATTTCTACTCCAAAGATGTGCAGATTAGGTTGGTAGGCCATGCTAAATTGCCCCTTAGTGTCCCAGGATGTGTAGGTTAGAGGGATTAGCGGGGTAAATATGTGGGGTGAAAAGGATGGGGCCTGGATGGGATTGTTGTCGGTGCAGACTCGATGGACTGAATGGCCTCCTTCAGCATTGTGGTGATTCTATGATTTATGATTCTATTTAGCCACAGATGGGCATTCAGAATGTTGTGCTCTCTGTCTGAGCCCGAATAAAAGAATTGGAGTGTGAGGGAGATGGTCCAAAAGGAAGGTAAAGTTTCAGGGTGGAAATAGACAGTCTTAGTGTGTACATGTGATCGTCCTTCCATCATAAGATCAGAAGTGTGGATGTTCATTGATGCCGGCACAATGTTCAGCACCAATCACAACATCATGGGTCGGATCTCAAACAATGACGGGACAGAGTACAGGAATGAGATAGAGAATCTGGTGAACTGGTGCGGCAACAATAATCTCTCCCTCAATGTCAACAAAACGAAGGATATTGTCATTGACTTCAGGAAGCGTAAAGGAGAACATGCCCCTGTCTACATCAACGGGGACGAAGTAGAAAGGGTTGAGAGCTTCAAGTTTTTAGGTGTCCAAATCACCAACAACCTGTCCTGGTCCCCCCATGCTGACACTACAGTTAAGAAAACCCACCAACGCCTCTACTTTCTCAGAAGACTAAGGAAATTTGGTATGTCACCTATAGCTCTCATCAACTTTTACAGATGCATCATAGAAATCATTCTTTCTGGTTGTCACAGCTTGGTATGGTTCCTGCTCTTCCCAAGACCGCAAGGAATTACAAAAGGTCGTGAATGTAGCCCAATCCATCACGCAAACCAGCCTCCCATCCATTGACTCTGTCTACACTTCCCGCTGCCTCGGCAAGGCAGCCAGCATAATTAAGGACCCCACGCACCCCGGACATTCTCTCTTCCACCTTCCTCCGTCGGGAAAAATATACAAAAGTCTGAGGTCATGTACCAACCGACTCAAGAACAGCTTCTTCCCTGCTGCTGTCAGACTTTTGAATGGACTTACCTTGCATTAAGTTGATCTTTCTCTACAACCTAGCTATGATTGTAACACTACATTCTGCACTCTCTTGTTTCCTTCTCTATGAACGGTATACTTTGTCTGTATAGCGCGCAAAGAAAAATACTTTTCACTGTATGTTAATACATGTGACAACAATAAATCAAATCAAATCAAAATCAAATCAAATCAAATCAAATCCTCAGATACTGAAGCAGCCCATCTCCAAATGCAGCAAGACCTGGACAATATCCAGGCTTGGGCTGACAAGTGGCAAGTAGCATTCATAACACAGAAGTGCCAGGCAATGACCATCACCAACAAGAGAGGATCTAACCATCACCCCTTGACATTCAAAGGCACCACCATTGCTGAATCCTCCACTATCAACATCCATTGACCAGAAACTGAACTGGATTAGCCATATAAATACAATGGCTAAAAGTGCAGGTCAAAGGTTAGGAACCCTGTGATGAGTAACCTCCTGACTCCCCAAAGCCTGTCCACCATCTACAAGACACAAGTCAGGATTGTGATGGAATACTCTCCACTTGCCTGGATGGGTGCAGCTCCAACAACACTCAAAAAGCTCAGCGTCATCCAGGACAAAGCAGCCCTTTTGCTACCAAATAAACCTGTTGGACGTTAACCTGGTGTTGTAAAATTCCTTACTGTGTTTACCCCAGTCCAACGTCGTCATCTCCACATCACGGTGTACCTACACCTCAGGGACTGCAGCGATTCAAGAAGGTAGCTCACCACCACCTTCTCAAGGGCAAATAGTGATGGGCAATAACTTCTGGCCTAGCCAGCGAAGCTCACATTCCATAAATGGATAAATAAAAAGAAAAGTTGCTGAAATGAAGCCTCATTGAACATATCCAGTGCACATTCTCCCGAGGCTGATTTGTGGAGCTCTTTTCCAACACTGTGTTCCCAACTTGAGAGTGGGAATTCAGCTCGTAATGCCATTTACATTACAGACAGAGACCATTTTGTACATTGTATCCTTGATGGCTCTCTGTGGAACAATCCAGTCAGTCCCATTCCTCTAATCTATCCCTGTAGCCCTGCATGTTTATTTCTTTCAAGTGTCCGTCCAATTTCCTTTAGAAAACATTGAGCATTTCTGCTTCCCTTGTGGGCAGTGGGATCCGGGTCATTAACACTCGTTGTGTAAATAGGTCCTTCCTCACATTCCTGCTGCATTGCCTGCCATAAACTTTCAATCCCTGGTTCTTGTGCCCTCCTGAAATTGGAACAGTTTCACTTGTCTCCCTTTTTCAAATCTGCCGTTGCCCTCTTCCCATCCGTCAAATCTTCCCTCGGTTTCCTTTGCTTCAAGGAGAACAGCCCTGCTTTATTCATTCTTTCACGGGATGTGGGCATCACTGGCAAGGCCAATATTTGTTGCCCGTCCCTAATTGCCCTTGAACTGAATGGCTTGCTGGGCCTTTGTAGAAAGTAGTTGAGAACCAGGCACACTGCTGTGGGTCTGGAGTCACGTGTAGAGCAGACCAGGGATTTGCTTCAGAGAATCATAGAATGCCTACAATATGGAAGGAGGCCATTCGGCCCATCAAGTCTGCACCGACCCTCCAACAAAGCATCCCATCCAGGCCCTATCCCTGTAACCCCAAGTATTTGCTCCACTAATCCCCATAACCTAAGCATCTTGGGACACTAAGGGGCAATTTAGCATGGCCAATGCACCTAACTCGCACATCTTTGGACTGTGGTGCCAGGGCAAAATTGACTTTTCTTTATCAACTTGGCTAAAAGACTGTTATCAGCTTCAATAAGTACGTTGGTAGCTATCGAGTAAGCGGAGAGAAGATTTACCAGACTGATTGATGGCAGGACTGACTCTTCCACCATCTTCCGTCGGGAAAAAGATACACAAGTCTGAGATCACGTACCAACCAACTCAAGAACAGCTTCTTGCCTGCTGCCATCAGGCTTTTGAATGGATCTACGTCGCACTAAGTTGATCTTTCTCTACACCCTAGCTATGACTGTAATCCTACATGCTACACTCTCTGCTTTCCTTCTCTATGAACAGTATAGTGTCTGCTTAGCACAAGAAACAATACTTTTCACTGTATACTAATATATGTGACAATAATAAATCAAATCAATCAAAATCAAATCAATCAAGATTGAGTTGGTTAGGGTTATATTCATTCGACTTTGGAAGAGTGAGGGAGGATCTCATCGAAATCTATAAAATTCTAATAGGAATATACAGGGTAGATGCAGGAAGGATGTTCCCAATGGTTGGGGTGTCCAGAACTAGCGGGTCACAGTCTGAGGATACAGGTTAAGCCATTTAGGACTGAGATGAGGAGAAATTTCTTCACCCAGAGATGGGTGAGGCTGTGGAATTCTCTACCACAGAAAGCAATTGAGGCCAAAACATTATGGGGCGAATTCACCCGTTCCGCCCACCAAAGGAATCAGAGCAGGCGAGAGGCGGACCATGCAAAGGTCCATGGACATCGGGTGGGATTTTCCGGTTTTGGGATGAGCACAGCTGGAAAATCCCACCCTCCATGTTTTCATGAAAGAGTTAGATACAGGTCTCGGGGCTAAAGGGATCAAAGGATATGGGAGGGAAAGCAAGAACAGGTTACTGACTTGGATGATCAGCCATGAGCATAATGAATGGCGGAGCAGGCTCGAAGATCTGAATGGCCTACTCCAGCAACTATTTTCTGCTTCTCTGATGCTTGAGTAAAACTTCTGCCTTTCTTGGCTGTTTCCAGTGTCTCTGGCACTTTCTCTTTATTGTCTTCTTCTGGTGAGTTTTCTCAGCATTTGTAGCTTCAGTTTGGAGTAAAAAATCCATTGAGAGTGTCCTTTTCTCTCATTCCTCAGCATTCCTGTGGGGCTGAGGGAACATGCTACCATCATGAAGAATCCTGTTTCAAATCCCACGAAGTAGGCCTTGCAATCTAGAGTATGTGAGCGACAAATATTTATTAAGAACTCATAGCTTCGTATACATTTACAGGAGAGGGTGCAGGTGTGGAGTTAGAACATAGAAGAAAGAACATCGAAAAAACTACAGCACAAACAGGCCCTTCGGCCCACAAGTTGCGCCGGTCATGTCCGTACCTACCTAGGCCTATATGTAGGCTAACCTATAACCCTCAATCCTATTAAGTCCCATGTACTCATCCAGAAGTCTCTTAAAAGACCCTATCGAGTTTGCCTCCACCACCACTGACGGCAGCCGATTCCACTCACCCACCACCCTCTGAGTGAAAAACTTACCTCTGACATCTCCTCTGTACCTACCCCCCAGCACCTTAAACCTGTGTCTTCTCGTAGCAGCCATTTCAGCCCTGGGAAAAAGCCTCTGCGAATCCACCCGATCTATACCTCTCAACATCTTGTACACCTCTATCAGGTCACCTCTCATCCTTCATCTCTCCAAGGAGAAAAGACCGAGCTCCCTCAACCTTTCCTCATAAGGCATGCCACCCAATCCAGGCAACATCCTTGCAAATCTTCTCTGCACCCTTTCAATAATTTCTACATCCTTCCTGTAATGAGGCGACCAGAACTGAGCACAGTACTCTAAGTGGGGTCTGATTCCAGGCTAGAACTTTATACGTCTCTGTCCATCTCTTGACTGACCCCTGGCTCTGGGTCAAAAGGTTCTTACATCACTGTGTGGGCAGTAGTATATCCAGTCCCACATTGACCCTTTTTGTATCAGATCCTACTATTCAAACAGCTTAGAGATCTGTGGTACCAGGACAAAGTAATTGACTACTTTAACAAATTTTTGGTCAGCGTCATCACTCATTCTGCCCACCTTTTTTGCATGTCAGCTACGACTCTCATCAACTTTTACAGGTGTACCATAGAAAGCATTCTTTTTGGTTGTATCACAGCTTGGTATGGCTCCTGCTCTGACCAAGACTGCAAGAAACTACAAAAGGTCATGAACGAAGCCCAGTCCGTCACGCAAACCAGCCTCCCATCCATTGACTCTGTCTACACTTCCCGCTGTCTCGGCAAAGCAGCCAGCATAATTAAGGACCCCACGCACCCCGGACATTCTCTCTTCCACCTTCTTCCGTCGGGAAAAAGATACAAAAGTCTGAAGTCACGTACCAACCGACTCAAGAACAGCTTCTTCCCTGCTGCCATCAGACTTTTGAATGGACCTGCCTCGCATTAAGCTGATCTTTCTTTACACCCTAGCTATGACTGTAACACTACATCCTGCACTCTTTCCTTTCCTTCTCTATGAACGGTATGCTTTGTCTGTATGATGCGCAAGAAACAATACTTTTCACTGTATGTTAATACATGTGACAATAATAAATCAAATCAAATCAAAATCAAATTATACTACACATCCTGCAGCACATCCCCTGTCTACATCAATGGGGACGACATAAAAAGGGTCGAGAGCTTCAAGTTTTTAGGTGTCCAGATCACCAACAACCTGTCCTGGTCCCCCCATGCCGACTCTGTATTTAAGAAAGCTCACCAACGCCTCTACTTTCTCAGAAGACTCAGGAAATTTGGCATATCAACTACGACTCTCACCAACTTTTACAGATACACCATAGAAAGCATTCTTTCTGGTTGTATCACAGCTTGGTATGGCTCTTGCTCTGCCCAAGACCGCAAAGAACTACAGAAGGTCTTGAATGTAGGCCAATCCATTACGTAAACCAGTCTCCCATCCATTGGTTCTGTCTACACTTCCCACTGCCTCGGAAAAGCAGCCAGCATAATTAACAACTCCACGTATCCCTGGAATCATTCAGCGCAGAAGAGGCCCTTCAGCCCATCGAGTCCGCACTGACACATTAGAAATACTTGAACTCTCCTAATCCCATCTGCCAGCACTTGGCCCATAGCCCTGAATGTTATAATGTGCCAAGTGCCAATCCAGGGACTTTTTAAAGGATGTGAGGCAACCCACCTCGACCAACCTCCCAGGCAGCGCATTCCAGACCGTCACCACCCTCTCAGTAAAAAATATTTTCTTCACATCCCCCTGAGAACAAAGAACAAAGAACAGTACAGCACAGGAACAGGCCCTTCGGCCCTCCAAGCTTGCACTGACATGATGTCTGCCTACCTGCTCCCCCCATCTCCCCGGGCAGTGCGCTCCTGACATTCACCACCCTCTGTATAAAAAACTTGCCTCGCACATCTCCTCTAAACTTTTCCCCACACACCTTAAACCTATGTCCCCTAGTACTTGACTTTTCTACCCTAGGGAAGAGCATCTGACTATCCACTCTGTCCATGCCACTCATAATCTTGTAAACCTCTATCAGGTCATCCCTCAACCTCTGTCGTTCCAGTGAGAACAAACCGAGTTTATCCGACTCTCCTCCTCGCTAATACCCTCCAGACCAGGCAACATCCTGGTAAACCTCTTCTGTACCCTCTCCAAAGCATCCACATCCTTTTGGTAGTGTGGCGACCAGAATTGTACGTAATATTCTAAATGAGGTCTAACTATGGTTCTGCACAGCTGCAGCATGACCTGCCAATTTTTATACTCAATGCCCCAACTGATGAAGGCAAGCATGCCGTATGCCTTCTTGACTATCTTATCCACCTGCGTTGCCACTTTCAGTGATCGGTGGATGTGTACGCCCAGATCTTTCTGCCTGTCAATACTCCTAAGGGTTCTCCCATTTACTGTATAATTCCTACATGCATTGGACCTTCCAAAATGCATTATCTTACACTTGTCCGGATTAAAGTCCATCTGCCATTTCTCCACCCAAATCACCAAACGGTCTATATCTTGCCGCATCCTCTAACAGCCCTCTTCACTATCCGCAACTCCATCAATTTTTGTGTCATCTGCGAACTTACTAGTCAGACCAGCTGCATTTTCCTCCAAATCATTTATATATACTGCAAACAACAAAGGTCCCAGAACTGATCCCTATGGAACACCGCTAGTCACAGCCTTCCATTCAGAAAAGCTAGCCACTGTCTTCTATGACGAAGCCAGCTCTGTATCCACCTTGCCATCTCTCCTTTGATCCCATGTGACCTGATAGAGGTTTACAAGATTATGAGTGGCAGACTTTCGTACCAGTCTGCCATGAGGTACCTTGTCAAAGGCTTTACTGAAGTCCATGTATACAGCATCCACTGCCTTTCCCTCATCTATCATCTTCGTCACTTCCTCAAAAAACTTGATCAAGTCCGTGAGGCACAATCTCCTCTTTACAAAACCATGCTGTCTATCACTAATAAGTCCTGTTGCCCCTTACCTTGAACCTATGTCCCCTTGTGACTGATCCTTCAGCTAAGGGGAACAGCTGCTCCTCATCCACTCTGTCCATGCCTCTCATAATCTTGTACACCTCGATCAGGTCACCCCTCAGTCTTCTCTGCTTCAATGAAAAAAAAACAAGTTTATGCAGCCTCTCTTCATAACTTAAATGTTCCATCCCAGGCAGCATCCTGGTGAATCTCCTCTGTACCTCCTCCAGTGCGATCACATCCTTCCAATAATGTGGCGACCAGAACTGCACACAATACTCTAGCTGTGGCCTCACCAAAGTTCTATACAACTCCAACATGATTTCTCTGCTTTCCTTCCACCTTCTTCTGTCAGGAAAACAATACAAAAGTCTGCGGTCACCAACTAACTGAAGAACAGCTTCTTCCCTGCTGCCATCAGACGTTTGAATGGACCTACTTTGCATTAAGTTGATCTTTCTCTACACCCTACCTTTGACTGTAACATTACATTCTGCACTCTCCTTTCCTTCTCTATGAATGGTATGCTTTGTCTGTATAGCGTGCAAGAAACAATACTTTTCACTGTATACTAATACATTGACAATAATAAATCGAATCAAATCAAATCAAATAAAACCTTGAGATCTCACCCTTTCTCCAATTTTCCATATCCTCAGTTTTAACTGCTTCACCACTGACAGTCGTGCCCTTAGCTGCCTTGACCCCAATCTCTGGAATTTTCTCCCTAAATCTCTTTTGCCTTTCTTTCCTCTTTCAATGTGCTGTATAAAACCTCACTCTTTGACCAAGTTTTTTGGTCTTAATATCTCCTTTCAGAATCACCGCATCTTTTCTGTGCAGAAAGAGGCCATTCAGCCCATCAAGTGTGCACTGGCTCTCTGAAAGAGCATTCTACCTGGGCCCACTCCCCTGCCTTATCTCCGGAAACTTGCACATTCTTTCTCTTCAGATTGCAATCCAATTCCCTTTTGAATATCTCAATCGCACCTGCCTCCACCACCCTCTCAGGAACTTCTTTCAAGGTGCCAACTACCCACTGGGTGAAATTATTTTTCCTCACATCACTTTTACTCCTTTTACCCCTTTTTTTGAATCTGTGCCCTCAGTGGCTCAGTGTCAAATATTGTTTTAGTGTGCTCCCTCAAAGTGCCTTGAAATGATTAAAGGTCATTTTCAGATTGGCAGTCAGTGACTCGTGGGATTCCGCAGGGATCTGTGCTAGGACCCCAACTGTTCACATTATATATTAATGATTTGGAAGAGGGAACTGAATGTATTACCTCCAAATTTGCAGATGATACAAAGTTGGGTGGGAGGGTGAGCTGTGAGGAGGATGCAGAGATGCTTCAGTGTGATTTGGATGGGCTGAGTGTGTGGGCATCTGCATGGCACAAGCTGTATAATGTGGATAAATGTGAGGTTATCCACTTTGGTAGCAATAATAGGGAGACAGATTATTACTTGGATGGGTGTAAATTGAGAGAGGTGGATACTCAGCGGGTCCTCATGCATCAGTCACTGAAAGTAAGCGCGCAGGTACAGCAGGCAGTAAAGAAGGAAAATGGTATGTTGGCCTTCATAGCGAGAGGATTTGAGTACAGGGCTAGGGATGTTTTGCTGCAATTATATCGGACATTGGTGAGGCCACACCTGGAATATTGTGTGCAGTTTTGGTGTCCTTACCCGAGGAAGGATGTCCTTGCTATAGAGGGAGTACAGCGAAGGTTTACCAGGCTGAATCCTGGGATGACATGTCTGTCATATAAGGAGAGGCTAAGTCGGTTAGGATTATATTCACTGGAGTTTAGAAGTGTGAGAGGGGATCTCATAGAAACTTATAAAATTCTAACAGGGTTCGACAGCATAGATTCAGAATGTTCCCAATGGTGAGGGAGTCCTGAACTAGGGGTTCATCGTTTGAGGATAAGGGGCAAGCCTTTTAGAACTGAGGTGAGGAGACATTTCTTCACCCAGTGGGTGGTGAATGTGTGGAATTCACTACCACAGAATGTAGTTGCGGCCAAAAAGTTGTGTGATTTCAAGAAGAAATTAGATATAGCTCTTGGGGCGAAAGGGATCAAGGGATATGGGGGGAAGGGAGAATCAGGATATTGAATTTGATGATCAGCCATGATCATAATGAATGGCGGAGCAGGCTCAAAGGGCCGAATGGCCTACACCTGCTTCTAGTTTCTATGTTTCTATGTGTCATGCAAATTCAAGTATTGTTGCAGACCATAAATATTGGTGTCTTTTAGCCATTGTAACTTACTGATTGTAGCACCATCTCCCACATGAGATGGAACAGCAGGTAGGGAGGAGATAGAGAGATAAACAGAGACATGTGGGTAATGATGGCCAAAGATGGCTAGGGGCTGGAGTGGAGCAGTGGGCTTCAGATACATGATGAGCACCTTGGAGAAGCCCCACACTTGTGGAGGCAGCAGTGAGAAAACACACTTAAAAATTACATTCTCAAGTTTTAAATGTAAGACTAACTCACAAAATAAGGAAATGAAGGAACGCACAAATTCGGCTGAAGGGTATCGGGGTTTGAAATGTGTATACAACTGCAGCACTACTTGGGCCAATGGTTCTGGGACACAGGCCCTGGAGGTGCAGGACTGCCACCTAGTGTTGGGTGGACTGAATGGCAGGCATAATGGTAATTATGTGAACCATCAAAGGGAATAGCCAGGGGTCACTGCAAGGGTGCCAATATTGTGAGATAAGGTGTGTGTACCACTCACTGGAAGTGTGCAGGGGATTTTGATGGTCAGACAATTGGTTGTGGTACAGCAGTACACTCACCCATTGGTGAGTTTAAAATGGAATCCAGTTGATAGTTTGGGCAGCACGGTGGCACAGTGGTTAGCACTGCTGCCTCACAGCGCCAGGACCTCGGGTTCAATTCCGGCCTCGGGTGGCTGACTGTCTGGAGTTTGCACATTATCCCCGTGTCTGCGTGGGTTTCCTCCGGGTGCTCCAGAGGAAAAATGCGTGGGTTAGGTTGATTGGCCATGCTAAATTGACCCTCAGTGTCAGGGAGATTGGCAGGGTAAATAAATGGGGTTACGAGGGTGGGACTTGAATGGAATAGCTGTCGGTGCAGGCTCGATGGGCTGAATGACCACCTTCTGCAATGTAGGGATTCTATGTTTCTCGAATAGGTATAACATCAAAGAATCATAGAATGATACAGTATGGAAGAAATCTATTTGGCCTATTATGCCTGGGAAAGAACTGTCCAATTAATCCCATTCACTGCCCTATCTCCATATCACTGCAAATCTATCCCATCAAGAATCTATTTCAATCCCCTTCTGAAGGTTATGATTTAATTCACTCGCACCATCCTTAGGGAAGATTAGAGATTGCTGTGCAGAATAAAAATGCTCATATTCTCCCTGGTTCCTTTGTCCATGATTTGTTCCTTCTGGTCACCCCCCTCTCCTGCCACTGAAAACAGTATCCCCTCAGTTACCCTAGCAAAACTCTGAATGAATTTGGACAACTCTGGTAACTCTCTCCTTAGTCCTGGCAGATGTCAGCAGAAGCACACCCCAGCATCTCCACGTGACTGAAGTCATCTGAAACTTGATGCCAGAAACATTACCATGGAAGTTGACGCCATGTTGGAAAAGCTCAATTGGGAATTCAATGGAACAATTGCATTTACCTAGCCCCTGTCATGACCATCATAGAATACCTACAGTGCAGAAGAAGGCCATTCGGCCCATCGTGCTTGCACGGACAACAATCCCACCCAGGCCCTGTCCCTGTAACCTCACATATTTACCCTGCTAATCCCTCTGACCCTGGTTTACCGGGCTGATTCCGGGGATGGCGGGACTAATGTATGAGGAGAGATTGACGAGGTTAGGATTGTTTTCGCTGGAGTTCAGACGAATGAGGGGGGATCACATTGAGACTTATAAAATTCTAACAGGACTAGACAGGGTAAATGCAGGGAGGATATTCCCGATGGTGGGGGAGTCCAGAACCAGGGGTCACAGTCTGAGGATTTGGGGTAGATGATTTAGGGAGGAAGTGAAGAGACATTTCTTCACCCCAAGAATGGCGAGCCTGTGGAATTCATTACCACAGGAAGCAGTTGTTGCCAAAATATTGACTGTATTCAAGAGATGGCTGGATATAGCACTTGGGGTGAATGGGATCAAAGGTTATGGGGAGAAAGCAGGATGAGGCTATTGAGTTGGATGATCAGCCATGATCGTGATGACTGGCGGAGCAGGTTTGAAGGGCTGAATGGCCTCCTCCTGCTCCCATTTTCTTATGTTTCTATGACACTATGAGGCAATTCAGCATGGTCAATCCAACTGACCTGCACATCTTTGGACTGTGGGAGGAAACCGGAGCACCCGGAGGAAACCCACGCAGACTCCACACAGACAGTGACCCGAGGCTGGAATCCCTGGCGGGTCCCTGGTGCTGTGAGGCAGCAGTGCTAACCACTCTGCCACCGTGCCGCCCTCAGACCTCGCAATGTGCTTTTGGAGTGTAGCTTTGTCATGCAGACAATGCAGCAGCCAATTTGCACCCAGCAAACTCCACAAGTAGCTCGCCAGAAGCAATACTTTTCACTGTATCCCAATACATCTGACAATAATGAATTAAATCTAACCAAACCCTGGGGAAATGACAATAACCATTTTTTGTGATCAAAAATGAAACCAATGTCGATTGTCGGAAAAGCCCATCTGGTTCACTGATGTCCTTTAGGGAAGGAAATCTGCCGCCCTTACCTGCTCTGGCCTACATGTGACTCCAGAGCCACAGCAATGTGGCTGACTCTCAACTGCCCTTGGAGAACTAGGGATGGGCCATAAATGCTGGCCAGCCAGCGACGCCCATGTGCCACGAATGAATAATAAATCTCCCTTTGTGTGCCTGCCACTGGCAGAGCCTGGGAGAGCAGTACCACATCTTGGCATTGGCACTTTTTAACGCCCCCAGGCACCCCAAAGATCCCTTTGTAAGGCCTGGTTCTGGCTTCACCAAGCTGTAGTCATTGGGTATTACTTAACTAGTGGTGGGGTGGATGGTGGGGGTGGGTGGGGTGGCACAGAGGGGCTGGGGGTTCACTCCAAGAAATAGCTGGGAAACGTAGATTCCAGTGCATCAAGTCCCTACAGCCTAGTGGGCTTGCTGCCAGGATCTTCCCAGAATTCATTCAGAACCAGTCTGTAGAATTATTATTGCAGCGGGTGGGTGGTCAATTTGTGAAACCGACTCCTTGGGTTAACAATGGAAGCAGACAGTATTGATTCATTCAAATGCCCAATTGGATCGATTTCTGGCAGAAAATAACATTGTGCAAAGCAGTAATTTGCGATTTGCCGTGTCTGTGTGTTTTTTTTGTTGTTGATTCTTTCATGGCATGCAAGACCAAGGCAACATTTACTGCCATGATCAGCCATGATATTATCCAAGAGGCCCAATGGCCTACTCCTATTCCTATTTCATTTAGTCTTGTGGCATGAACAACCCCATGAGCATGTGACTAGTAGGATGGGCAGCAGGGTGGCACAGTGGTTAGCACTGCTGCTCTGCAACGACAGGGACCCTGTCGTTGCAGAGGGATGTGTTCGGCACAACTTGTGGGCCAAAGGGCCTGTTTGTGCTGTCGTTTTTCTATGTTTCTATGTTTCTATGACCCGGGTTCGATTCCCTCCTTGGGTCACTGTCTGTGCGGAGTCTGCACGTTCTCCCCATGTCTGCGTGGGTTTCCTGCGGGTGCTCCAGTTTCCTCCCACAGTCCGAAAGATGTGCTGGTTAGATGCATTGGTCATGCTAAATTCTCCCTCAGTGTACCCGAACAGGCACCGGAGTGTGGTGACTTGGGGATTTTCCCAGTAACTTCATTGCAGTGTTAATGTAAGCCTATTTGTGACACTAATAAATAAACATAAAGTTAATGATTGGCCATGCTAAATTGCCCCTCAGTGTTAGTGGGACCGGCAGGGGAATACTGGGGGGAGGGGGCGGGGGAAGTTCTCCTGCATTGTAAGGATTCGATGATGGAAGTTGAACGAATTAGACCTCCGTCATTTCAGTTAGCGATTTCTATGTTATTCCAAAAATGGCACGGAAAGGCAGGAAGTTGCCACTCACTGTCCATCTCTGAAATCTTCTCCAGTCTTCTTTATCCATGGGCATTGTCTTCAATTCCTTCAATTCCTTCATTGTCTTCAACAGCTCGCAAGAAGCTGCCTCGCTCCGGCGCCATCCTGAGTTTTCTAGATGACAACATTGACGCCATTTTGAAAGATAAAGTAAAGTTTATTCATTAGTGTCAAAAGTAACAAAAAACAAAGAACAAAGAACAATACAGCACAGGAACAGGCCCTTCAGCCCTCCAAGCCTGCGCCGCTCATGTGCCCACTAGACCATTCTTTTGTATCCCTCTATTCCCAGTCTGTTCGTGTGGCTATCTAGATAAGTCTTAAACGATCCCAGCGTGTCCGCCTCAATCACCTTGCTTGGCAGCGCATTCCAGGCCCCCACCACCCTCTGTGTAAAATATGTCCCCCTGACATCTGTGTTGAACCTTGCCCCCCTCACCTTGAACCCGTGACCCCTTGTGTTCGTCACCTCCGACCTGGGAAAAAGCTTCCCACTGTTCACCCCATCAATGCCCTTCATAATTTTATACACCTCTATTAGTTCGCCCCTCATCCTCCATCTTTCCAGGGAGAACAACCCCAGTTTACCCAATCTCTCCTCATAGCTACGACCCTCCATACCAGGCAACACCCTGGTAAACCTTCTCTGTACTCTCTCCAGAGCCTCCACGTCCTTCTGGTAGTGTGGCGACCAGAACTGGACGCAGTATTCCAAATGTGGCCTAACCATCGTTCTATACAGCTGCAACATCATATGCCAACTTTTATACTCTATGCCCCCTCCAATAAAGGCAAGCATGCCATATGACTTCTTCACCACCCTCTCCACCTGTGCTGCCACCTTTAAGGATCTGTGGACTTGTACACCCAGGTCCCTCTGTGTGTCTATACTCCTGATGGTCCTGCCATTTATTGTATAGCTCCCCCTTACATTAGATCTACCGAAATGCATCACTTTGCATTTATCTGGATTAAATTCCATCTGCCATTTCTCTGCCCAATGTTCCAGCCTATCTATATCCTGCTGTATTCTCTGATAATGTTCATCACTATCCGCAACTCCAGCAATCTTCGTGTCATCCGCAAACTTACTGATCACACCAGTTACATCTTCCTCCAAATCATTTATATATATCACAAACAGCAGAGGTCCCAGTACAGAGCCCTGCGGAACACCACTAGTCACAGACCTCCAACCAGAAAAAGACCCCTCCACTGCTACCCTCTGTCTTCTATGGCTAAGCCAGTTCTCCACCCATCTAGCTAGCTCACCTTTTATCACGTGAGATTTAACCTTTTGCACCAGCCTGCCATGAGGGAGTTGTCAAACGCTTTACTAAAATCCATATAGACGACATCCACGGCCCTTCCCTCGTCAATCGTTTTTGTCACCTCCTCAAAAAACTCAACCAAATTTGTGAGGCATGACCTCCCTCGTACAAAACCATGCTGTCTATCGCTAATGAGATTATTCAGTTCTAAATGCACATATATCCTATCTCTAAGAATCTTCTCCAACAACTTCCCTACTATGGATGTCAAGCTCACCGGCCTATAATTACCTGGGTTATCCTTGCTACCCTTCTTAAATAACGGGACCACATTTGCTATCCTCCAATCCTCTGGGACCTCACCAGTGTCCAGTGCAGAGACAACGATTTATGTTAGAGGCCCAGCAATTGCATCTCTCGCCTCCCTGAGGAGTCTAGGATAGATGCCATCCGGCCCTGGGGATTTGTCTGTCTTAATGTTTCCTAAAAAACCTAACACTTCCTCCCTTGTAATTGAGATTTTTTCTAACGGGTCAACACATCTCTCTAAGACACTACCAGTCAACATGTCCCTCTCCTTTGTGAATACTGATGCAAAGTATTCGTTTAGGATCTCACCTACTTCCTTTGGTTCTAAGCATAATTCCCCTCCTTTGTCCCTGAGAGGTCCGATTCTTTCCCTAACAACCCTCTTGTTCCTAACGTATGTGTGAAATGCCTGAGGATTCTCCTTAATCCTGTCTGCCAAGGACATTTCGTGACCCCTTTTTGCCCTTCTAAATCCCTGTTTGAGTTCTTTTCTACTTTCTCTGTATTCCTCCAGTGCTCCATCTGTTTTTAGCTGCCTGGACCTCATGTATGCCTCTTTTTTCTTTTTGATTAGACCCACAATTTCTTTGGATATCCACGGCACTCGAATCCTACCTTTCCTGTCCTTCCTTTTTACAGGCACATGCCTGTCCTGCGGTCCTATCAACTGCTCCTTAAAAGACTCCCACATGCCAGATGTGGATTTACCGTCGAACAGCCTCTCCCAATCAACAGCCACCAAATCCTGCCTAATCCGGCGGTAGTTAGCCTTCCCCCAATTCAGTATCTTACCCATAGGACAACAGTCATCTTTTTCCATTACTATCCTAAAGTTTACAGAATTGTGGTCACTATTTGCCACATGTTCCCCTACTGCAACTTTGATGACCTGACCGGGCTCATTCCCCAGTACTAGGTACAGTATAGCCCCCTCTCTAGTTGGACTGTCAACATATTGTTCTAAAGAACCTTCCTGTATGCATTTTATAAATTCTTCCCCGTCCAGGCCCCCAGCCCTAAGCGATTTCCAGTCTATGTGAGGGAAATTAAAGTCTCCCACTACAACAACCCTATTTTTTCAGCACCTGTCCAGAACCTCCTTACATATCCATTCCTCAACTTCCCGTGGGCAGTTGGGAGGCCTGTAGTATACCCCCAGCATAGTGACTGCGTCCTTCCTGTTTCTGAGCTCCACCCACAGTAATGTAAGCAGTTAATGTAACTGCAATGAAGTGAAAATCCCCCAGTCGCCACACTCTGGTGCTTGTCTGGATACACTGAGGGAGAATTTAACATGGCCAATCCACCTAACCAGCACATCTTTCGGACTGTGGGAGGAAACCAGAGCACCCGGAGGAAACCCAAGCAGATACGGAGCAAGGCAACTTCTTGCGAGCTGTCCCCAGCATACCCTCTAATTCTATCTTTTACTTCCGTTCTATACTTTTATAACTGGTTCTATAACTGTTTTAAACTCTCTAACAATACTTCACTGGTAACTAGGGGAGAACACAGACAGCGACCCAAGCCAGGAATCGAACCCGCGTCCCTGGCGCTGTGAGGCAGCAGTACTAACCACTGTGCCACCCTGTCATTTTATTAGCTCTGAGGTTCTTGGGGATACCTGAGGGAGTGAAAGGTGCTATCTAAATGCAAGTTCTTTCTATCTTCGGACGTGAATCTTACTGCAACCACACAAACATATGGTGGCTGTTGTGGGCCATTCCACTCTTTGCTAAGAGAGAAAGCAGAACAAAGCAAATGTTGTTTGTCGCTCGGTTGGGAAATTTAAACATTAAACGTGATATTAGCAGGCAGAAGGCAATGAATACTTTGCTGCCCCATTCATCACAGCTTGAAGCTTGCAAGCTGCTACTGAGATTGAGGGATAGGTGATGGGAGGTGGGGTGGCGGGGGCGGGGCGGGGGGGGGGTGGTGTGGAGGGGGAGGAGGAAGGGGGGGAGAGGGAGGCGGAGGAGGGGGGAGGAGAAGGAGGAGGAGGGGGAGGGGCGTGGATCAATCTGCTGAAGATAGAGGGTAGAGTCAGGTATCATCTGTTCGGTTATTTTAAACATCTCCTCGAAGCTGCTACGACTGACATTTTATATAATTAATCACTTTTTGCTTGACAGGATGGGTAGGAATTGTTTAATTAGACTGGATGGCATTGCTTCCTGAATGCACTATGGAATTAGAGGAATCTTACAGGCCGGCGGACTTTTGTTTGGTCTTCCTGATTTTAATCCATGCTCTCCTGCGCATGTTGTGATGCGGTAGAAACATAGGCATTGGTACGTAGTGACCAGGAGCAGGAGTGTGCCGTTCGGCCCTTCCAGCCTGCTCCGCCATTCAATATGATCATGGCTGATCCTCTACCTCAATGCCATACTCCAGCGTTCTTCCCATACCCTTTGATGGCGGCACAGTGGTTAGCACTGCTGCCTCACAGCGCCAGAGACCTGAGTTCGATTCCTGGCTCGGGGTCACTGTCTGTGTGGAGTTTGCACCTCTCCCCGTGTCTGCGTGGGTTTCCTCCGGGTGCTCCGGTTTCCTCCCACAGCACGAAAGACATGCTGGTTAAATATATTGGCCATGCTAACTTCTCCCTCAGTGTACCCGAACAGGTGCCGGAGTGTGGCGACTAGGGGATTTTCACAGTGACTTCATTGCAGTGTTAATGTAAGCCTACTTGTGACACTAATAAATAAACTTTAAACATTTCTATCTCAATGCCATACCCCCAGAACTCTCCCCATTCCCATTGACACCTTTAGAGTCTAGAAATGTATTTCCTTCTTGAATATATTTGTCCTCAATAGCTTTCTGTGGTCGAGAATGCCATAGGTTCACCACCCTCTGAGTGAAGACATTTCTCCTCACCTCAGTCCTAATTTTTTTTTATTCATTCATGGGACGGGGCGTCGCTGGCTGGCCAGCATTTATTGCCCATCCCTAGTTGCCCTTGAGAAGGTGGTGGTGAGCTGCCTTCTTGAATCAATGCAGTCCATGTTCTGTGGGTTGACCCACAATGCCATTAGGGAGGGAATTCCAGGAATTTGACCCAGCGACTGAGAAGGAATGGTGATATATTCCCAAGTCAGGATAGTGAATGGCCTGGAGGGGAACTTGCAGGTGGTGGTGTTCCCATGCATCTGCTGCCCTTGTCCTTCGAGATGGAACTGGCCGTGGATTTGGAAGGCGTTGTCTAAGGATCTTTGGTGAATTGCTGCAGTGCATCTTGTAGATAGTACACAGGGCTGTTACTGAGTAATGGTGCTGGAGGGAGTGGATGTTTGTGGATGTGGTGCCAATCAAGTGGGCTGCTTTGTCCTGGATGGTGTCAAGCTTCTTGAGTGTTACCCTCCAGGCAAGTGGGGAGTATTCCATCACACTCCTGACTTGTGCCTTGTAGATAGTGGATAGGCTTTGGGGAGTCAGGAGGTGAGTTACTCACCACAGTATTCTTAGCCTCTGACCTGCTCTTGTACCCACTGTGTTTATGTGGTGAGTCCAGTTGAGTTTCTGGTCAATAGTAACCCCAAGGATGTTGACAGTGGGGGATTCAGTGATGGTTAATGATTGAATGTCAAGGGGAGGTGGTTAGAGTGTCTCTTATTGGTGATGGTCATTGCCTGGCATTTGTGTGGCACGAATGTTACTTGCCACTTGTCAGCTTAAGCCTGGATATTGTCCAGATCTTGTTGCATTTGAACAGGGACTGCTTCAGTATCTGAGGAGTCGCGAATGGTGCTGAACATTGTGCAATCATCAGCGAACATCCCCACTTCTGACCTGATGATGGAGGGAAGGTCATTAGTGAAGCAGCTGAAGATTGTTGGGCCGAGGACACTAAACTGAGGAACTCCTGCCGAGATGTCCTGGAGCTGAGATGACTGACCCTCCACAATAACAACCATCTTCCTATCTACCAGGTATGGCTCCAACCAGCGAAGAGTTTGTCCCCTGATACCCATTGATTCCAGTTTGGCTAGGGCTCCTTGATGCCACTTTCAGTCGAATGTGGCATTGATGTGAAGGGCTGTCACTCTCACCTCACCTCTCAATGGCCTACCGCATACCCTAACACTGTGATCCCTCAGCCAGAGGAAACAGCATCCAGCCTGACCAGCCCTGTCAGAATTTTATACGTTTCAAAGAGTTCCCTTCTCATTCTTCTACATTCCAGTGAATACAGGCCCAGTCGACCCAATCTTCCCTGACAGGACAATCCTGCCATCCCAGAAATCAGTCTGCTGAGCCGGGTGACTGAGGAAGAGCGTTGTCATAGGCGACATACATTCATTCCCAGGGATAAGTCTCTGAAAACAAAAGGGACATGTTCAAGCCTTTCACTTTAGTGAATTAGCAGCACCTTAGGGACCCTATTGCTCCCCATTGCTTTGTCTTTGCCAATCAGAGTCAACTTGCAAACCAATTTGCGCCCTTTTTTCCTTTGGTGTTGGTGATTAGATTGTTTGACATTTGACCTTCTTGTGTTTGTCCTGATGGGTTCAATATGAAAAGTCTCATCATCTTTCCAGCAATATTCAATTCATTGAATACAGGAGTTGGGACGTCTTGTTGAAGTTGTACAAGATATTGGTACGGTCACACTTGGAATACTGTGTATAGTTCTGGTCACCCTATTATAGAAAGGATATTATTAAGCTAGAAAGAGTGCAGAAATGATTTACTGGGATGCTGCCGGGACTTGATGGTTTAAGTTATAAGGAGAGGCTGGGATTTTTTTCCCTGGAGCTTAGGAGGCTTAGGGGTGATCTTATAGAAGTCTATAAAATAATAAGGGGCACAGATCAGCTAAATAGTCAATGTTTTTTCCCAAAGGTAGGGGAGTCGAAAACTAGAGGGAATAGGTTTAAGGTGAGAGGGGAGAGATACAAAAGTGTCCAGAGGGGCAATTTTTTTCACTCAGAGGGTGGTGAGTGTCTGGAACAAGCTGCCAGAGGTAGTAGTAGAGGCGGGTACAATTTTGTATTTTAAAAAGCATTTAGATAGTTACATGGGTAAGATGGGTATAGAGGGATATGGGCCAAATGCGGGCAATTGGGACGAACTTAGTGGTTAAAAAAAAGGGCAGCATGGACATGTTAGGCCGAAGAGCCTGTTTCCAAGCTGTAAACCTCTATGACTCTATGACTCGAAATCCTGTGCCACCAAACAACTCTTCAACACATGTTTATCTTCTTGGTTTAAGCATTACCGCGCTGGGCGGTATGGTTCAGTTGGATATTGTGCACTTCCAAATTGAACCACCAGGGGCATCTGCTCAGCTCCCTTTTGATTTTCATTGAATCGATTTTCTGTTTTCAGAGAATCATAGAGTGCTGACAGTGCAGAAGGAGGCCATTTGGCCCATCGAGTCTACACCAACTCTTTGGCCCTATCCCCATAACCCCGCGTATCCAGCTCACTAATCCCCCTCACCCACACATCCTCGGACACTAAGAGTCAATTTAACATGGCCAATCCACCTAACCTACACATCTTTGGAGTGTGGGAGGAAACCAGAGCACCCGGAGGAAACCCACGCAGACACAGGGAGAACGTGCAAAGTCCCCACAGACAGTGACCTGAGGCCGGGATTGAACCTGGGTCCCTGGCGCTGTGAGGCAGGGTTTTGCTTCAATTTAATGCAGGGCTTTATTTGATATGATGGGAGTCCTTTATACTCTCCAGTCTTGCCTGTTGGTTTGTGCCTTGTCTATTTGCATTGCCTTCACAGTCTGCCTTGCCGTTCTCACCTCACTTCAGGTTAAGTACACATCAGGTGGCGTGCTTGAACAGATGTCAGTGTGGGCAACATTGAGATACCTTTACATTTGAGTTCATGTCGAGGGATTAACTCTGGCTGTGCTGAGCGTTTGATTATTTCTGGTGGTTCTTAATGTCTGTCTGCACAATCAATATTTGCAGACTGAAGTCTCTATCTATCTCGCTGTGGGTGCAGACTGCATGCACCGCTCTGCAAAGGGGTAGGGATGGGAGTATTGTTGCCGTGACAACTCAATCTTAACCCTGAGCAGCAAATGGAAATAGTGGGGGGGAAGGGAAACTAAAACAAATCAAATACAACTTGTTAAAGTACAGATGCACCATAGAAAGCTGTGGTTGTATCACAGCTTGGTATGGCTCCTGCTCTGCCCAAGACCACAAGAAACTACAAAAGGTCGTGAATGTAGCCCAATCCATCACGCAAACCAGCCTCCCATCCATTGACTGTCTACACTTCCTGCTGCCTCAGCAAAGCAGCCAGCATAATTAAGGACCCCACGCACCCTGGACATTCTCTCTTCCACCTTCTTCCATCGGGAAAAAGATACAAACATCTGAGGTCACGTACCAACCAACTCAAGAACAGCTTCTTCCCTGCTGCTATCAGACTTTTGAATGGACCTACCTTGCACTAAATTGATCTTTCTCTACACCCTAGCTATGACTGTAACACTACATTCTGCACCCTCTAATTTTCTTCTCCATGAACGGTATGCTTTGTCTGTATGGCGTGCAAGAAACAATACTTTTCACTGTATGCTAACACATGTGACAATAATAAATCAAATCAAATCAAGTAGGCTTACATTAATCCTGCAATGAAATTACTGTGAAAATCCCCTGTCGTCACACTCCGGCGCCTGTTCGGGTACACTGAGGGAGAATTTAGCATGGCTAATGCACCTAACCAGCAAGTCTTTGGGACTGTGGGAGGAAACCAGAGTACCCGGAGGAAACCCACGCAGACACGGGGAGAATGTGCAAACTCGACACAGACAGTGACCCAAGCCGGGAATTGAACCCGGGTCCCTGGCGCTGTGAGGCAGCAGTGCTAACCACTGTGCCACCGTGCCGCCCCACCCTGAGTGACATGACAGCAGTAGAGGATGTCCCGAGGCATGGTACATTGGGGAAACTATGCAGACGCTGCGACAACGGATGAATGAACACCACTCGACAATCACCAGGCAAGACTGTTCTCTTCCTGTTGGGGAGCACTTCAGCGGTCACGGGCATTCGGCCTCTGATATTCGGGTAAGCGTTCTCCAAGGCGGCCTTCGCGACACACGACAGCACAGAGTCGCTGAGCAGAAACTGATAGCCAAGTTCCGCACACACGCGGACGGACTCAACCGGGATATTGGGTTCATGTCACACTATTTGTAACGCCCACAGTTGCGTGGACCTGCAGAGTTTCACTGGCTGTCTTGTCTGGAGACAATACACATCTTTTTAGCCTGTCTTGATGCTCTCTCCACTCACATTGTTTTGTTTCTTAAAGACTTGATTAGTTGTAAGTATTCGCATTCCAACCATTATTCATGTAAATTGAGTCTGTGTCTTTATATGCTCTGTTTGTGAACAGAATTCCCACTCACCTGAAGAAGGGGCTTAGAGCTTCGAAAGCTTGTGTGGCTTTTGCTACCAAATAAACCTGTTGGACTTTAACCTGGTGTTGTTAAACTTCTTACTGTGTTTACCCCAGTCCAACGCCGGCATCTCCACATCAGCAGTAGAGGAACCAGGGCTTTGGCTATTAAAGTCAGTGTCCATTCTGAATGGCTCCATCGAGGCTCATTCCTCTAGACTCATCGGGCGGAATTTCCCCCATCCCATTCACCACGGGAATTGTAGGGGGTGGGGGGGCAAACCATGCAAAGGTCCATTGACCTCGGGGCAGGATATTTTGGTCTTGGGGCGAGCGCGGCCAGAAAATCCCACCCACTGAGTCATAGGCTGGAATTTTACCGCCCTGCCCGCCATGGGATTTGGAGAGGGTGAGGGGCGGGCCATGGAAAGCTCCGTCGATCTCGGGCGAGATTTAAAGTTTTCGGGATGAGCGAGTCCGTAAAAATCCCACCCATAGAGCCATACAGATCAGAAAAGGCCCTTCGGCCCATCGAGTCTGCACCGACAATATCTGCAACTAAGGGGGCACAAATCCCATTTTCCTGCACTTGTCCCACATCCTTGGATGTTATGATATTTCAAGTGTTCATCCAAAATATTTTTTAAAGGTTGTAAGGTTTCCGGCCTCCAATATCTTCCCAGGCAGTGCATTCCAGATTCCCACCACCCTCTGAGCGAAAAAACATTTTCTCAAATCCCCTCTGAATCTCCTGCCCCTTACCCTAAAACTATGGCCCCTCGTGATTGAACCCTTGACCAAGGAGAACAGCTGCTCCCCATTCACCCTCTCTATAGCCCTCATAGGAACATAGAAACTAGAAGCAGGAGTGGGCCATTTGCCCCTTCGAGTCTGCTCTGCCATTCATTGTGATTTCACAAGAGGTGGGTACAGAGGCAGTTCACCAGGATGTTGCCTGGATTGGAGCATTTGAGCTATAAGGAGAGACAGGACAGGCTTTGATTGATTTCTTTAGAGCAGAGAAGGGTAAGGGGGGACATGATTAAGGTGTATAAGATTATGAGACCAGGCTGATTCCTGGGATGGCAGGTCTGTCATATGAGGAGAGACTAAGTCAGTTTGAATTATATTCACTGGAGTTTAAAAGAGTGAGAGGGATCTCAGATAATCTTATAAAATTCTAACAGTGTTAGACAGGGTGGATTCAGAAAGAATGTTCCGAGAATGGTGGGGGAGTCCAGAACGAGGGGTCATAGTTTGAGGATAAGGGGTAAACGTGTTAGAAGTGAGGTGGGGAGAAATTTCTTCACCCAGAGGGTGGTGAATGTGTGGAATTCACTACCACAGAATGTATTTGAGGACAAAACATTGTGTGATTTCAAGAAGAAATTAGATATAGCTCTTGGGCTAAAGTGGTCAAGGGATATGGGGGGAAGGGGGATCAGGATATTGAATTTGATGATCAGCATTGATCAAAATGAATGGAGGAGCAGGCTGGAAGGACCGAGTGGCCTACTCCTCTTCTAGTTTCTATGAGAATCAGCCTTTCAGCCACATGAAAACATAGGGCAGATACTCACAGCCCTGAGCAGACATCACTTGCAAATGGAGGGACATCCGACATGATGACCCCGGTAGAAGCCTGCCCGTGACTTAGTTTAACACAGGGATACCATCATTGTCTACATAATATTGACAGGTGGGTGGTCAGATTTCAGTGAGGGGACGAACAAGTATAACCAGGACCCACCTAGTTGCATTGGATTAGAATCATAGAATCATAGAATTCCTACATTACAGAAAAAGGCCATTTGGCCCATTGAGTCCGTACTGATCAAAATCCCATCCAGGCCCTATTTCCGTAACCCTCATTTATCCTATTAATCCCCCTGACACTAAGGATCAATTTAGCATGGCCAATCAACCAAACCTGTACATCTTTGGACTGTGGGAGAAAACCGGAGCACCCGAAGGAAACCCACGCAGACACAGGGGGAACGTGCAAACTCCACAGAGACAGTGACCTGATGCTGGAATTGAACCAGGGACCCTGGCACTGTGAGGCAGCAGTGCTGACCACTGTGCCACCATGCCTCACTCTGCCCTCACAGCCAGTGAGATCAGTGAGTCTTTCTTCCTCTATACTACCATTTTGAATTGCACTTATTCTAGAATATCCTTTCCCCCGCACACACCACCCCTGCCAACCGTCCTGCCGTGTATGGCCCTGATGTGGAGATGCCGGCGTTGGACTGGGGTAAACACAGTAAGAGTTTTAACAACAGCAGGTTAAAGTCCAACAGGTTTATTTGGTAGCAAATGCCATTAGCTTTCGGAGCCCTGCTCCTTCGTCAGATGGAGTGGATGGAGTCAGATGGAGCAGATATCCACTCCATCTGATGAAGGAGCAGGGCTCTGAAAGCTAATGGCATTTGCTCCCAAATAAACCTGTTGGACTTTAACCTGCTGTTGTTAAAACTCTTACTGTGTATGGCCCTACCAGGAGCAAGGAGACCGCAGTGACATTTGGATCCTCACTGTCCTTTTTCCTGAATTCTGTACCTGTGTCCTCTTTCTCCTGAGTGAAGATGGAAGAGAAGTATTCATTTAACACTGTTCCAATGTCATGGGGCTTCACATACACATTGTCCCCTTGATTTCTAATGGGCCCTACTTTTTCCCTGATTAACCTCTTCCCCTTAATGTATTCATAGAATATATTCTGATTCTCTCTAATCTTGTTCACAAGTCCTTTTTGAGTCTTACATCAGTGGTAGGGAAATCCTTGGAGAGGATTCTTCGAGACAGGATTTATTCCCACTTGGAAATAAGTGGACATATTAGTGAGAAGCAGCATGGTTTTGTGAAGGGGAGGTCGTGTCTCACGAACTTGATCGATTTTTTCGAGGAAGTGACGAAGATGATTGATGAGGGTAGGGCAGTGGATGTTGTCTACATGGACTTCAGTAAGGCCTTTGACAAGGCCCCTCATGGCAGACTGGTGCAGAAGGTGAAGTCGCATGGGATCAGAGGTGAGCTGGCAAGGTGGATACAGAACTGGCCCGGTCAAAGAACTCCCACCCACCTGATGAAGGGACAGTCTGTTCTGAAAGCTCGTGGCTTTTGCTACCAAATAAACTTGTTGGACTTTAACCTGGTGTTGTTAGACTTCTTACTTGGTCAAAGAAGACAGAGGGTAGAAGTGGAAGGGTGCATTTCTGAATGGAGGGCTGTGACAAGTGGTGTTCCTCAGGGATCAGTGCTGGGACCTTTGCTGTTTGTAATATATATAAATGATTTGGAGGAAAATGTAACTGGACTGATTAGTAAGTTTGCGGACAACACGAAGGTTGGTGGATTTGCGGATAGCGATGAGGAACACCAGAGGATACAGCGGGATATAGATCAGTTGGAGACTTGGGCGGAGAGATGGCAGATGGAGTTTAATCCGGACAAATGTGAGGTAATGCATTTTGAAAGGTCTAATACAGTTAGGAAATATACAATAAATGCAGAACCCTTCGGAGTATTGATAGGCAAAGGGATCTGGGTGTACAGGTACACAGGTCACTGAAAGTGGCAATGCAGGTGGAGAAGGTAGTCAAGAAGGCATACAGCATGCTTGCCTTCATCGCGGCACGGTAGCACAGTGGTTAGCACTGCTGCTTCACAGCTCCAGGGTCCCGGGTTCGATTCCCGGCTCGGGTCACTGTCTGTGTGGAGTTTGCACATTCTCCTCGTGTCTGCGTGGGTTTCCTCCGGGTGCTCCGGTTTCCTCCCACAGTCCAAAGATGTGTGGGTTAGGTTGATTGGCCAGTTTAAAAATTGCCCCTTAGAATCCTAAAATGTGTAGGTTAGAGGGATTAGTGGGTAAATATGTGGGGGTAGGGACTGGGTGGGATTGTGGTCGGTGCAGACTCGATGGGCCAAATGGCCTCCTTCTGCACTGTAGGGTTTCTATGATTTCTATGATCGGCCGGGGTATTGAGTTTAAAAATTGGCAAGTCGTGTTGCAGATTTATAGAACCTTAGTGAGGCCACACTTGGAATATAGTGTTCAATTCTGGTCGCCACACTACCAGAAGGATGTGGAGGCTTTGGAGAGGGTACAGAAAAGATTTACCAGGATGTTGCCTGGTATGGAGGGCATTAGCTATGAGGAGAGGTTGGAGAAACTTGGTTTGTTCTCACTGGAGCGACGGAGGTTGAGGGGAGACCTGATAGAAGTCTACAAGATTATGAGAGGCATGGACAGAGTGGATAGTCAGAAGCTTTTTCCCAGGGTGGAAGAGTCAATTACTCGGGGCACAGGTTTAAGGTGCGAGGGGCAAGTTTGAAAAGAGATGTACGAGGCAGATTTTTTACACAGAGGGTGGTGGGTGCCTGGAACTCGTTGCCGGGGGAGGTAGTGGAAGCAGATACGGTAGTGACTTTTAAGGGGCGTCTTGACAAATATATGAATGAGATGGGAAGAGAGGGATATGGTCCCCGGAAGCATAGGGGGTTTTAGTTAAGTCGGGCAGCATGGTCGGTGCAGGCTTGGAGGGACGAAGGGCCTGTTCCTGTGCTGTAATTTTCTTTGTTCTTTGTTCTTTGATGCCCCTTTTTTGCTCCTCTGTACATTTCTTCCGGGCACAGAAACATGAAGTTAAACCCATATCTTACTTCTAATCTATATCCATACAAACATGGGTAAACTACCTTTAGATATGGAATCTAATTGAGAGGTTCAGAAGGTACATATTTAGAATAATGGATACCTGGGAGTGATTACAGACTGGAATCTAATCAAGGGGTTCAGATCTTTATATGTAGAATAATGGATACCTGGGAGTGAACACAGACTGGAATCTAATCCAGGGGTTCAGATGGTTTATATATAGAATAATGGATACCCAGGAGTGATTACAGACTGGAATTTAATTGACGGCTTCAGATGGGTTATATATAGAATAATGGATACCTGGGAGTGATTACAGACTGGAATCTAATCGAGGGGTTCAGATGGTTTATATATAGAATAATGGATACCCAGGAGTGATTACAGACTGGAAATTAATTGACGGCTTCAGATGGGTTATATATAGAATAATGGATACCTGGGAGTGATTACAGACTGGAATTTAATTGACGACTTCAGATGGTTTATATATAGAATAATGGATACCTGGGAGTGATTACAGACTGGAATCTAACTCAGGCCTTCAGATGGTTTATATATAGAGGCCAAAACTTTACCGTCCTGCCAACCACGGGGACTGCCTCTTAATTTCCTAACTGTAATGCCAGTGTACGTATCAGAATCAATAACATCTTACTGTGTCTGCATGTATTTCCTAAATTTTGGAAGAACCATATTCACCCGAACTAAAGATTCCAGCAACGTTTGAGCCCATGTTGCAAACACCCTGGAGGATGCCATGTCCCATTATAAGCTCTGATACCTGTAAGAGTTTCATTTGTACTTGTTATGTCCTGCACTTCAAATTCAAGCCCATTTTGCACACATTCCGAAAGCAGCTATCTGCCAACATCAAGGATACTTGATATCAACTTATTTCAGTCACACACAGCACATTGTTCTTGCTATTTGCATGAATATTTACCCCAAATTAAACCAAATAATCCCCTCCCACTCTTCCTCTTCAACTGAAAGCAACACATACGTCCAGAACCACAGTTCCATTGGAGCGATTGAAAGGGTTACGTAACTGAATAATTCAGTTGGAAATTGTAAACTTTTTGAGTTTCGTATCTCATTTGCTGACATTATCTAAATCCTTTCATTCAATTCCAGTCTGTAATCACTCCCAGATATTCATTATTCATTATTCTGGGCGGGATTTTCCCGCCTCGCTAGCCCTGAAACATGAACATCCTAACCGCGGTTCCATGGTCCGCCCCTCACTCTGATCCCTGTGGTGGGCGGGACGGTAAAATTCCTGCCTCTATATATAAACCATCTGAACCCCTGGATTAGATTCCAGTCTGTAATCACTCCCAGGTATCCGTTGTTCCATATATAAACCATCTGATACCCTGGATTAGATTCCAGTCTGTAATCACTCCCAGGTATCCATTGTTCCATATATAAACCATCTGAACCCCTGGATTAGATTCCAGTCTGTAATCACTCCCAGGTATCCATTGTTCCATATATAAACCATCTGAACCCCTGGATTAGATTCCAGTCTGTAATCACTCCCAGGTATCCATTGTTCCATATATAAACCATCTGATACCCTGGATTAGATTCCAGTCTGTAATCACTCCCAGGTATCCATTATTCTATATATAAACCATCTGAACCCCTGGATTAGATTCCAGTCTGTAATCACTCCCAGGTATCCATTATTCTATATAGAAACCATCTGAACCCCTCGATTAGATTCCAGTCTGTAATCACTCCCAAGTATCCATTATTCTATATATAAACCATCTGAACCCCTGGATTACATTCCAGACTGTAATCATTCCCAGGTATCCATTATTCCATATATAACCCATCTGAATCCCTCGACTAGATTCCAGTCTGTAGTCACTCCCAGGTATCCATTATTCTATGTATAAACCATCTGAACCCCTGGATTAGATTCCAGTCTGTAATCACTCCCAGGTATCCATTATTCTATATCTAAGTCATCTGAACCCCTTGATTAGACTCCAGTCTGTAATCACTCCCAGGTATCCATTATTCTATATATAAGTCATCTGAACCCCTCAATTTGATTCCAGTCTGTAATTACTCCCAGGTATCCATTATTCTATATATAAACCATCTGAACCCCTCGATTAGATTCCAGTCTGTAATCACTCCCAGGTATCCATTATTCTATATATAAACCATCTGAACCCCTCAATTTGATTCCAGTCTGTAATTACTCCCAGGTATCCATTATTCTATATATAAGTCATCTGAACCCCTCGATTAGATTCCAGTCTGTAATAATTTCCAGGAATCCATTATTCTATACATTAATCATCTGAACCCGTTGATTAGATTCTGGTCTGTAATCACTCATAGGGATCCATTATTCTATATATAAACCATCTGAAGCCCTCGATTAGATTCCAGTCTGTAATCAAAGAACAAAGAACAAAGAAAATTACAGCACAGGAACAGGCCATCCTCCTTTTTGATCTCAATATGACTCAAACTGTCTCCACATCCTTTCCCAGATTCATCATCCACCAAGTCCTTCTCTTTGGTGAATACTGACGCAAAGTACTCATTTAATACCTCGTCCATTTCCTCTGGCTCCACACATAGATTCCCTCCCTTGTCCTTGAGTGGGCCAACCCTCTCCCTGGCTACCCTCTTGCTCTTTACATATGTATAAAAAGCCTTGGGATTTTCCTTAATCCTGCTGGCCAATGTTTTTTCATGACCCCTTTTAGCCCTTCTTACTCCTTGCTTAAGTTTCTTTCTACTTACCTTGTATTCCACACTTCCTTCGTGTGTTCCCAGCCTCCTAGCTTTGACAAATTCTTCCTTTTTCTCTTTGACTAAGCTCACAATATCTCCCGTCATCCAAGGTTCCCAAAACTTGCCATGCTTATCCTTCATCCTTACAGGAAAGTGCCGGTCCTGAATCCCAATCAACTTACATTTGAAAGCCTCCCACATGCCAGATGTTGATTTGCCCTCAAACATCTGCCCCCAAACATCTGCCCCCAATCTACATTCTTCAGTTCCTGACTAATATTGTTGAAATTAGCCTTCCCCCAATTTAGCACCTTAACTTGAGGACTACACTTATCTTTATCCATCAGTACTTTCAAGCTTACTGAATTGTGGTCACTGTTCCCGAACTGCTCCCCCACTGAAAATCGACCAGCTGGCCGGCTCATTCCCCAATACCAGGTCCAGTATGGCCCCTTTCCTAGTTGGACTATCTACATACTGTTTCAGGAAGCCCTCCTGGATGCTCCTTACAAACCCTGCCCCATCCACGCCCCTAGCACGAAGTGAGTCCCAGTTAATATAGGTGAAATTAAAATCTCCCACCACAACAACCCTTTTATACCTTGCCAAAATCTGCCTACATATCTGTTCCTCAATCTCCCGCTGGCAGTTGGGTGGCCTGTAGTAAACCCCCAACATTGTGACTACACCTTTCCCATTCCTGAGCTCTACCCATATTGCCTCTCTGTATGAACCCTCCGAGCTGTCCTCCCAGAGTACAGTTGTGATATTCTCCTTAACCAGTGGTGCAACTCCCCCACCCCTTTTACATCCCCCTCTATCCCACCTGAAACATCTGTATCCTGGAATGTTAAACTTCCAATCCTGTCCTTCCCTTAATCAAGTCTTAGTAATGGCAACAACATCATAGTTCCTAGTGCTTATCCAAGCTCTAAAGCATTCAGCTGAGCGTTCCCTCACCCTAGGTATCCATTATTCTATATATAAACCATCTGAACCCCTGGATTAGATTCCAGTCTGTAATCACTCCCAGGTATCCATTATTCTATATATAAACCATCTGAACCCCTGGATTAGATTCCAGTCTGTAATCACTCCCAGGTATCCATTATTCTATATATAAACCATCTGAACCCTTCGATTAGATTCCAGTCTGTAGATACTCCTGGAAATCTCTTATTCGGTATAGAAACCATCTGAATTCCTGTTCAGGCATTCCCATTGTTGGAGCTTTCGATCAATCTGTATTCCTCAGCACAATTACACTTCCCTCAGTTGAGCACAAGTGAAGGAGGAGGTTGATTGAGTCCACCTTTGTGGCTTCTCGGAGCTGAAGTGAATAAGGAAAGCTTTTCCTGTAGCATAATGACACTTCCCTCAGTTGAGCACAAGTGAAGGAGGAGGTTGATTGAGTCCACCTTTGTGGCTTCTCGGGGCTGAAGTGAATAAGGAAAGCTTTTCCTGTAGCATCTATTCACCGCGCACAATGGGGGCCTTCGATCAGGTGTGGGCCACCAGCATATGACCTAGACCTTCTTGAAATGTGCAGCCATCACGCCTTTTGAGTGCAATTTGTGGAAGTGCAAATAGCCATCAGTGTCTGACTGAGATTGAGGCCTGCTGCTGTCTCGTTCCAATACCTGTCTGATTGAAAAGCTCAGGAAAAAGCTGCCCCTGAAAAGCGTTCAGCTGAGCGTTCCCTCACCCCTAACTGCAATCGGGCCTAGTTAGCCTTATGAGTGATTGAATGAAAAGGAGAGATGTGCAATGGTGTTCACTAATTAGCAAAGGTTCAAGTTGCGATGTGGAGGATGTCCTCCAGTGCTGCCTAACTGTTTGGCATCACTCATCCATCAGAGAGGTATTACGATCTGAACTGCCAACAGGAGCGTTTTACGATCTTGAAATATAATTTTCTGGTTCAAAGACCTCTCTGCTTCTTTGAAGGTGCTTGTTGCCACAGCTGCACCAGCCGCCTCATTTGCCAAGTTACACACACTGACAAAAGAAAATTGCTTCAATATTTTTTTTTCTCTCTGTCTTTTCCATGACAGGCATGCACATGGCCAGCTTTGGTCTCCACGTTTCGGGGTCCTCATTTGCTGAGTGACTGCTGGAGGATTCGCGAACTGATCCCCAGGCTCTGCGAGAGGAATGGTTTTCACAGGTTGTTGGCTCGGTCGGGAGAGGACCCGGATTTAACATTTTCGGAAAGATGTCCAAGCAAAAGAGATTTACTGGAATAGTACCAAGAACCAGGGACTTAAGATAGAGAGACTGGAGAACCTGGTTTAGTTGTTCTTAGAGCAGCGAAGGTTCAGAGGGGCGGGTTGGTGACACAGTTGTTAGCACTGCTGACTCACGGTGTCAGGGTCCAGGGTTTAATTCCAGCCTTGGGTGAATATCTGTGTGGAGTTTGCACATTCTCCCCGTGACTGCGTGGGTTTCCTCCGGGTGCTGCGGTTTCCTCCCCACAGTCCAAAGATGTGCAAGTTAGGTGGATTGTCTTTGCTAAATTGCCCCCTAATGTCCCAGGATGTGCAGGTTAGGTGGATTGGCCATGCTAAATTGCCCCCTAATGTCCCAGGATGTGCAGGTTAGGTGGATTGGCCATGCTAAATAGCCCCATAGTGTCCCAAGATGGCCCCAAGATGTGTAAAAGGAGCTCCAGTAGATGTGCTCAGCATCATGATCTTGATAGGTGGGACACTATTTCCGATGACAGGAGAGTCAGTACACAAAGAAGACAGATTTAGGATAATGTAAAATAACAAATGAGATATTTCTTCCTGCAGTGAATTGTTACAATCTGGAATTCACTACCTGAAAGGTTGGAGGAATGAGAACTCCTCTATGGGTTCCCCAGAGGGCCTACCTCGGCACCATCATCCTGGCCACCGCCACCCTGGCACCCCCACCCTGGCACCCTTGCACTGCCATCCTGGCACTGCCACCCTGACATTGTCACCCTGACTTGCCACCCTGGCACCGCCAATCTGGCGCCACCAACCTGGCACCACCAAATCTGTTGTCCTTACCTGGTCTGGCCTACATGTGACTCCAGAGCCACAGCAATGTGGTTGACTCTCAACTGCCCTCTGAAATGGCCTCGCAAGCCATTCCGTTCGAGGGCAACTAGGGATGGGCAATAAATGCTGGCCAGCCAACGACACCCATGTCCCGCGAATGAATAAAGAAAAAATCAACTGCTCTTTCAAAGCCAGTCTTGACAGCCTCTTGTCATCACCTTTCCATTTGCAGGAAGAAGTGAGGGAGACCAACTTGTCCTTTCAGTTCACGTTGTCATGGCAACCACCATTTATATATCAGGCATTCTGCTGGATAACCCTAGAGGTATTTTTTTCCTGGAACAACATTCCAAATATCGACTTTCCATAAGATTAAAAAGAAAAGGACTTTCTTAAGACAATGCTCAAGGGTTATATATTCATTTGATGCTCTGTACCTTCTCCATCTCTACATTGTCCAAACTTGTTCACTTCTTTACAAGTGCAAAGCATCTGAGTTTTTCTAATCTTCCCACATCCCTCAAATCTTTGATAGTAGGCTCCTTCTTGCATCAATTACACGTACCTGTGTGCTTGGATCACAGGAATAGGAGTAAGAAACTTCGAAAACTCTTTCACAGGATGTGGGCATCAGTGGTTAAGCCAGCATTTCATACCCATCCCTAATTACCTTATAAGGAGCGTTAGTGTGCCACCTTCTTGAATTACTGCAGTCTCTATGGTGTAGGTAGTCCTACAGTGCTGTTAGGGAGGGAATTCTGGGAATCTGACCCAGCGACAGTGAAGGAACGGTGATATATTTCCAAGTAAGGATGGTGAGTGGCTTGGAGGGCAACTTGCAGGTGGTAGTGCTCCATGCATCTTCTGCCCTTATCCTTCTAGATGGTAGAGGTTATGGGTTTGGAAAGTGCTGTTTGAGTAACCTTGGTGAGTAGTTGCATTGCATCTTGTAGATAGTACACACTGCTGACACTGTGGGCCCGATTTTACCAAACATTCGCGCCCGTTTTCGGGCGCGAAATCGCGGTAAAGTCGGGCGTCGGGCCTTTAACGCGATCTGCACCCAAATCCGAGCAGATCGCGGCTTTACCGACACCCGATTCAGGCATGGGTCCAGTCTGCGCCCGAATCGGGCGGCCCGATGATTTAAATGCACTAGCATGCATATAAATCGACTTAATAAACCGCGCACCCAACTCGACCGCCAAATCCCACTTTACCGTCTTCTGGTCCGTACCAGATCCGCGCTGTAATCGACCTGCAGAATAACAATCCGAAGCGGATTTCTATTCTGCAGGGGAAACTCCAAAGCCCATCCTCCTCTACCATCCTTCGCAGACCCCCCCCCCCCCCCCCGCTAACCACCCCGGCAGACCACCCCTCTCCCCCGGGATCAGACCCCCCTGGGAGGCAGGCCCCCCTGGCAGACCTCCCCTCCTGGATCAGACCCCCCTGGGAGGCAGGCCCCCCTGGCAGACCTCCCCTCCTGGATCAGACCCCCCTGGGAGGCAGGCCCCCCGGCAAACCCACTCCCCCGGGATCGGACCTCCCTCGGAGGCAGCTCCCCCCCCGCCACAGCAGACCCCCACACCCTGGGATCAGACCCGCCTGGGAGGCAGGCCCCACCGGCAGACCCCCCCCCCCCCCCAACCCGGGATCGGACCCCGCTGGGAGGCAGGCCCCCCTCGGCAGAGCACACCCCCAACCTACCTCGATCACTAGTCTCCCTCCACCATCCTTCCGACCTGCAGTCCTTCAAGAGCCTGCAGCACCTTCCTGGCCTTCCGCTGGCGCCCAGTGGAGGATGGGGGGGGGGCTCAGATGGATCTCTGGTTGGGGTGGGAGGATGGGGGGGGAGGATGGACTTGGGAGAATCTTGCAAACTGAAAATAATGTAGCAACTTCTTTGTGCTGCCCCCGTGGTGGAACTTGGTTGGAAATAAGATTCAAAGAGATTACTAAATCTGACAGTCAAACATTTGGGAAAATATCCCCCCATCCATATTTTGAAGTATTTTCCCAAATTTTTGACTGTCAGGTTTTTAGTTCCTGCGATTATAATTTTGACATTATCTTCCAAAGCGAATTCCTCTAATTCTGTGCAATGTTCAGATGAAAACAAGATGAAAGAAAGGATCCAAGGCTGCTCCAGAGGCAGATTAGCTGCACCCAACGTTGCCCATGCAAATCACATTCATAAGTAGGGGCACATCTGCCATGGAATGTGAGAGAAGAGTTGCCAATACAAACTTCTTTTCACTATGGTTGATTTCCCAGATTTAGTAATCTCCTTGAATCTTATTTCCAACCAAGTTCCACCACGGGGACAATTCTTCCAAGTTCACCACAGGACTCTGAACATTTGAGCACCTGGCTCATGGCTACAGGGACATCAACAATCCAGTTACAGATCACAAATGTCACTAATTGCTCACTAGGACACTAGTTTAATTATCTTTCCCATAGATAATTGGGCAGCACAAAGAAGATGCTGCGTTATTTTCAGTTTGCAAGACTCTCCCAAGTCCATCCTCCCTCCCATCCTCTCCCCCTCTCTGCTCTCTCTGCTGTTTTTTTCTTTCGCACCCGGGCGCGCTGCTTCAGATTTTTTTTCGACCTGCACATGTGCAGTTCAGAGCTCCGATCATTCCGGCAGCGCTGAGCCCCACCCACTGCGCGGATCGGACCGGAGCCGGGAAAAAGCGTATGGGCACACTGCAAAGAGGATTCCGGGCTCGGATCTGCATTACGCCCGAATCCCACCCTTAGACTCCAAATAGTAAAATCGGGCCCTGTGTATTGGTGGTGTAGAGCCCCTACAGAACATTATCTGAATTTCTGGATTGATAGCAATAATACCACTAACCATCACCTCACCTCTTAACCATTTTGTGTCCACATTGCCTCAAACTTTTTAATAACAAATGGTTCGATTTCACTAACCGGTGCATATGGTCATGATATAGAGATGCCGGCATGGGTACATTAAGAAGTCTCACAACACCAGGTTAAAGTCCAAAAGGTTTATTTGGAATCAAGAGTTTTCGGAGCACTGCTGTTCATCAGGTGAGTGCACACGGTGGCACAATGGTTAGCACTGCTGCTTCACAGCACCAGGGACCCAGATTTGATTCCCGGCTTGGGTCACTGTCTGTGCAGAATCTGCACGTTCTCCCCATGTCTGCGTGGGTTTCCTCCAGGTGCTCCAGTTTCCTCTAAAACGTCCAAAAGATGTGTGCTGGTTAGGTGCATTGGCCATTCTCCCTCAGTGTACCCAAACAGGTGCCGGAGTGTGGATTTTCACAGTAACTTCATTGTAGTGTTAATGTAAGCCTACTTGTGACACTAATAAATAAACTAAAAAAACTATGCATCACTTGATCTTCTGTTGGTTCATATACACAATTTCGGCCATATAAGCTTTATCAATGTGATCAGGCTTGTCCAACCTGATTTGCTTTTAAATAATCCCCGCTATCCTAATTGTTGACCCAGATTTTTCCAAGTGACATTTAACTTTGCCTCAGTTTATCATCTCCAAAGGTTTCCTCGTCATCGTTATTTGACTGACCGAAGCCGAGGGATGCTAGGTTCTTCATTCTCCACCTCTCTGAACAGCATTTTAAATCCTGCAGCCCACAGCCTCTGCTCCCAGATCTACTCAAACTATTGCCTTTTTTGAAGGCATTGCATTGCTAATTTACTGTCACACTCTTCGATTCCAATCAACCCGAGGCAGCCCATTAGAGTTTGTTTTCTTTCACTTGAATATTTTCACATTCAGAGAAACATAGAAGATAGGAGCAGGAGGAGGCCATTCGGCCCTTCGAGCCTGCTCCACCATTCATCACGATCATGGCTGATCATTCAACTCAATAGCCTCATCCTGCTTTCTCCCCATAACCTTTGATCCCATTCACCCCAAGTGTTATATCCAACCGCATCTTGAATACATTCAATGTTTTGGCATCAACTGCTTCCTGTGGTAATGAATTCTACAGGCTCACCACTCTTTGGGTGAAGAAATATCTCCTCATCTCCATCCTAAATGGTCTACCCCGAATCCTCAGACTGTGACCCCTGGTTCTGGACTCCCCCACCATCGGGAACATCCTCCCTGCATCTACCCTGTCTAGTCCTGTTAGAATTTTATAAGTCTCTATGAGACCCCCCCTCATTCGTCTGAAACTCCATTCGATTTGTGTTTGTCATTTTCAGTAACCACTCTAAATCTTAGGAATACAATGATCACTGATTCCTAAATCAACCCTCTGTGTGCCCTCAGTTCCATTCCCAGACTCAAATCCAGCACTGTTCCCTTTTTTTTATTCATTCGTGGGACATGGGCATCGCTGGCTGGCCGGCATTTATTGTCCATCGCCAGTTGCCCTTGGAGGGCAGTTGAGAGTCAACCACATTGCTGTGGCTCTGGAGTAACATATAGGCCAGACCAGGTAAGGACGGCAGATTTCCTTCCCTAAAGAACATTAGCGAACCAGATGGGTTTTTCTGACAATTGACAATGGTTTCATGGTCATCAGAAGATTCTTCCAGATATTTTCTTACTGGATTCAAATTCCACCATCTGCCATGATGGCATTCCCCAGAGCGTTAGCTGAGTTTCTGCATTAATTCCATTAAGCTATCGCCTCCTTATTCATAATGGGGGTTGGAAACATACTGAACAAGGGGGTTTTTCAGTAATTTCTCCCCCTCTTTTCCCACATTGTTATTTTCTACGTTTAACTTATCACTATCTATAGTTCTTGCATCTTACTGAAATTTAGTTTCCTGAACTTGTTCCTCAATCTCCTTCCCATTATTTGGTGCCTTAAAGAAGGGGCAGTAAAGAAGGAAAATGATCTGTTGGCCTTCATAGCGAGAGGATTTGAGTATAGGGATAAAGATGTTTTGCTGCAATTGCATAGGGCGTTGGCGAGGCCACACCTGGAGTATTGTGTGCAGTTTTGGTCTCCTTATCTGAGGAAGGATGTCCTTGCTATAGAGGGAATACAGCGAAGGTTTACCAGGCTGATTCCTGGGATGGCAGATCTGTCATATGAAGATAATGTTCACTGGAGTTTAGAAGAGTGAGAGGGGATCTCCTTGAAGCTTATAAAATTCTACCAGGGTTAGACAGCAGGGGCGGGGAGGGGCGGGGGGGGGGTGAATTTTACCATTTTGAGTCTAAGTGCCTGATCTGGGCGTCAAATAGATCCGCGCCTGGAATCCTCTTTGCAACGCGCCCATACGCGTTTTGCTGGCTCCAGTCCGATCCGCGCTATGGGTGGGGCTTAGTGCTGGCGGACCGATCGGAGCTCTGAACTGCGCATGCGCAGTTCGAAAAAAATCTGACAGAGAGCGCCCGGGCGCGAAAAAAAAGCAGAGAGTGGCTCTCTGACATTCACCCTCGGGTCGGGGCAAGAGGGGGGTGGGAGGAGGAGAGGGGGTGTGACGTCTCATCCTATGGTTGGGGGGGTTCCGATGCCCGTCTGCGGCCGATCCCTCCTGGCACCATCACTGGTACACTACCAGCCACAGATGACTCTTCCCTGCAGGTGCGAGAGAGCGGGAGAGATGGCTGTGGCTGGTAGTGTACCAGTGATGGTGCCAGGAGGGATCGGCCGCAGACAGGCAGCGGAACCCCCCCCGACCAGAGGATGAGACGTCACACCCCCACTCCTCCACCCCCAGGGGATGATCGGTCACTCCCTCTCCCCTCCCAACCCCCCTCCCCCCCAGGGGATGCGATGTCACACCCCCTCCCCTCCCACCTCCCCCCCCCAGACGATGTGACGTCACACCCCCTCCCCTCCCTCCCACCCCCCCCAGGGGATGAGACGTCACACCCCCTCCCCTCCCACCCACCCCCCCCCAGGGGATGAGACATCACCCCCCCCCCCTCCCACCCACCCCCCCCAGGGGATGAGACATCACACCCCCTCCCCTCCCACCCACCCCCCCCCAGGGGATGAGACATCACACCCCCTCTCCTCCTCCCACTCCCCCTCCCCCCAGGGGATGATTGGTCACACCACCTCTCCTCACACCCCCCCCCCCCCCCCCTCCGAGAGGATGAGACATCACACCCCCTCTCCTCCTCCCATGCCCCTCCCGCCCAGACCAGAGGATGACCTGGGTCAGAGAGCCGTTGCAGTCTCTGACCCCACTCTTCGGAGGCTGCAGCGGTGACTTCGGACTTTTATTCTGCAGGTGGGTAACAGCGCGGACGCGGATCGGACCCCCTCCCCTCCCACCCACCCCCCCCCAGGGGATGAGACATCACACCCCCTCTCCTCCTCCCACTCCCCCTCCCCCCAGGGGATGATTGGTCACACCACCTCTCCTCACACCCCCCCCCCCCCCCCTCCGAGAGGATGAGACATCACACCCCCTCTCCTCCTCCCATGCCCCTCCCGCCCAGACCAGAGGATGACCTGGGTCAGAGAGCCGTTGCAGTCTCTGACCCCACTCTTCGGAGGCTGCAGCGGTGACTTCGGACTTTTATTCTGCAGGTGGGTAACAGCGCGGACGCGGATCGGACCAGAAGACGGGATTCGGCGGTAGAGTTGGGCGTGCGGTACATTAAGTTGATTTAATGCATCGTCGGGCCGCCCGATTCGGGCACGCGCCGGACCCACGCCCGAATCGGGTGTCGGTAAAGCCGCGATCTGCTCGGATTCGGATGCAGATCATGGTATAGGCCCGACTCCCAACTTTACCGCGATTTCACGCCCGAAAACAGGCACGATGTTTTGGTCAAATCAAGCCCAGGGTAGATTGAGAAAGAATGTTCCCAATGGTGGGGGAGTCCAGAACTAGGGATTATAGTTTGAGGATAAGGGGCAAACCTTCAGAACAGAGGTGAGGAGAAATTCCTTCACCCAGAGGGTGGTGAATGTGTGGAATTCACTACCACAGAATGTAATTGAGACCAAAACATTGTCTGATTTCAAGAAGAAATTAGATATAGCTCTAGGGGCTAAAGGGATCAAAGGATATGGGGACGACGGGGGTGGAGGGAACAGGATATTGACTTCGATGATGAGCCATGATCAAAATGAATGGTGAAGCAGGCTCGAAGGGCCGAATGGCCTACGCCTTTCTAGTTTCTATGTTTCTATGTTTCGAATACACCCAGCAGTGTAATAGCTCCTCTGTTGCTCCTTAATTACATTATGAACCCTCAAGGACATGACCACTTTCCAACGCATTATCTAACATCATACCACACACAACCTCCTTTTGCCCTTTCCTGAATACTTTGTAGGCAGGAATATTAAGTTCCCAATCCTCCCTTTCTTTGAGTCATTCAGTCCATCATGTCTTTATCGTTTTTGTGTTGGAACCGTCTAATTGTTGCCCTTTCCCCAAATCCTTTAACGATTCTCCTTTTCAGGTGTTTGTCTAATTCAATCTTAAAAGCAGCAATTTACTTGGCTTCAATAGTTACAGTAATGCGTTCCATATTTTAATAATCCAAAGCAATTTCTTCTAACTTCTCCCTTCAAGCTTTCAATGCTGCACTAATGCCATGTTCCCATCAGAGAAAAAAAGAAAGTTAAAACTGGGGACGTTAGAAGCTATTGAAGAGCAACAATGTTCTTTAATGCTTCAGGGTGGTGACCAAGCATGAACGAAATGACTAGTGTAATTTCCGAATCATTTCCTTTCGCTCAGTGAAACCAACAAAGAGCAGAAACTCAATCAGTTTCAATGCATTAATAACATGGTGAAACCACCAAACTGCTGCAGCGATCTCCCAGTCTGTAGAAATGACAGCCAAGGTTTATTAACTCTGCCTTGCCTCTGGAAAGCTTATTTATTTGTTTATTAGTGTCACAAGTAGGCTTACATTAACACTGCAATGGAGTTACTGTGAAAATACTCTGGTCGTCACACTCCGGCGCCTGTTCGGGTACACTGAGGGAGAATTTAGCATGGCCAGTGCACCTAACCGGCGCTTCTTTCAGACTGTGGGAGGAAACCGGTGCACCCGGAGGAAACCCACGCAGAGACGGGGAGAATGTGCAAACTTCACACAGGCAGTGACCCAAGTCAGGAATCAAACCCCCCCGGGTCCCTGGTGCTGTGAGGCAGAACCGCTAACCGAATCAGTGCCTGTTTGGGTACACTGAGGGAGAATTTAGCATGGCCAATGCACCTAACCAGCACCTTCTTACATCCTCAGGCAACCCCACCATCAGTAAATATCTGACAGAAAGTTGACCGGATAAGTGGCAAGTAACATTGCCCCTCCCCACCTCCCCCCCCCAACAAAACAACCCCCCCCTTCCCCCACCCCCGCCCCCATTATGTACAGACTTGATCACCTCCAACAACCTTTCCTTGACATCCCATGGTATGATCATCAACTGAATCCCCCACATGCTGGGGTTGCCATTTGTGAAGATGTACTTACGGAGACTTCTAAAGTTGAACAAATAAACTTTGGGCGTGATCTTACTTGCCCATTCGCACCACACTCGCGCTGCACCGAAGAATTTGGCGACACACCACATCTCCGTTCACTGCAGTGGAAGGGAAAATGCCGGCCTTTATTTACAATAATGTAAAAGCAAAATGCCACAATCTGAAACAGAAGCAGAAAATGCTGGAAAATCTCAGCAGGCCTCACAGCATCTATGGATCCTGACTTGAAACGTTGGCTCTTTTCTCTCCCCACAGATGCTGTCAGACCTGCTGAGATTTTCCAGCATTTTCTGTTTTTGAACGATGTCTCTCCCCAACCTTTACAGATGCGTCATAGATGCGCAGCTGGTTGCATCACAGCTTGGTGTGGCTCCTGCTCTGCCCAAGACCGCAAGGAACTACAAAGGGCTGTGAATGTAGCCCAATCCATCACGCAAACCAGTCTCCCATCCATTGACTCCGTCCATACTTCCCGCTGCCTCAGAAAAGTAGCCAGCATAAACAAGGACCCCTCGCACCCTCCCAGCATATGCCGGAATTCTATCGCCTCGCCTGCCATGGAATTGGAGAGGACGAGGGGTGGACAATGGAAATATCCGTTGACCTCGGGCGGAATTTTCCAGTCTCTGGTTGAGAAAGGGCGTAAAATACACCATACTATCTTCCACCTTCTTCCGTTGGGAAAAACATAGAAAATAGGTGAAGGAGTAGGCCATTCGGCCCTTCGAGCCTGCTCCGCCATTCAATATGGGCATGGCTGATCATGCACTCTCAGTATCCCACTCTCGCTTTCTCTCCATACCCTCTGATCCCTTTAGCCACAAGGGCCACGTCCAGCTCCCTCTTGAACACATCTAATGAACTGCCCCCAACAGCTTTCTGTGGTAGAGAATTCCACAGGTTCACAGAAATTCTTCCTCATCTCATTCCTGAATGGCCTACCCCTTATTTTGAGACTGTGAACCCTAGTTCAGGACTTCCCCAACATCGGGAACATTCTTCCTGCATCTAGCCTGTCCAGTCCCATCAGGATTTTATATGTTTCTCGGAGATCCCCTCTCATTCTTCTAAATTCCAGTGAATACATAGAACATAGAACATTGAACATAGAACATTACAGCGCAGTACAGGCCCTTCGGCCCTCGATGTTGCACCGACCAGTGAAACCAACCTAAAGCCCATCTAACCTACACTATTCTAATATAATCCATATGTTTATCCAATGACCATTTAAATGCCCTTAATGTTGGCGAGTCCACTACTGCTGCAGGCAGGGCATTCCACACCCTTACTACTCTCTGAGTGAAGAACCTACCTCTGACATCTGTCCTATATCTATCACCCCTCAATTTAAAGCTATGTCCTCTCTTGCTAGCTATCACCATCCGAGGAAAAAGGCTCTCATTATCCACCCTATCCAATCCTCTGATCATCTTGTGTGCAAGCGCAGCTGATCCAGTCTCTCTTCATATGTCAGTACTGCCATTCCAGGAATCAGTCTGGTGAACCTTTGCTGGACTCACTCAATAGCAAGAATGTCCTTCCTCAGACTAGGAGAACAAAACTGCACACAATACTCAAGGTGTGGCCTCACCAAGGCCCTGTATAACTGCAGCAAGGCATCCCTACTCCTATACTCAAATCCCCTTGCTATGAAGGCCAGCATGCCATTAGCTTTCCTCACCACCTGCTGTACCTACATGCCAACCTTCAGCGACACCCAGGTCACGTTGCGCTTCTCCTTTTCCTAAACTGCGACCATTCAGAAAATAATCTTCCTTCCTGTTTTTGCCACCAAAGTGGATAACCTCACATTGATCCACATTATATTGCATTTCCCAAGTATTTGCCCACTCAGTCAGCCTGTCCAAGTCACCCGGCAGCTTCTTAGCATCTTCCTCACAGCACACACTGACACCCAGCTTAGTTTGATAGAAAAGTCTGAGGTCACGTACCAACCGACTCAAGAACAGCTTCTTCTCTGCTGCCGTCAGATTTTTGAATGGACCTACCATATATTAAGCTGACCTTACTCTACACCCTAACTATGACTGCAACACTATATTCTGCACCCTCTTCTTGCCATCTATGTACTCTATGAACGGTATGCTTTGTCTGTATAATGCACCAGAAACAATACTTTTCACTGTATACCAGTAGGAGTGACAATAATAAATCAAATCAAAACAAGGTTGCCTTATTAGTTGCGTGCTTTGAGCTCGTCCATCGCACACTTTTTCTAATGAGGAAAACTCCTCCCCTCCAAGAGATTCCCCGCGCTACATGCTTATTTGTTATTCAGACCATGTGACCTTTACTCAGTTAGGCTGGCTTTAGGCAGTCAGCACACCATTGATCAGAAACTTAACTGGGCCAGCTACATAAATACTGTAGCTACAAGAGCAGGCCATAGGCTGGGAATTTTGCAAGTACTAACTCGCCTCCTGATTCCCTAAAGTCTGTCCACCATCTACAAGGCTCAAGTCAAGAGTGTGGAGGAATACTCTCCGCTTGCCTGAATGAGTGCAGCCTCAATAACACTCAAGAAACTCAACACCATTCAGGACAAAGCAGCCCACTTGATTGGCACCCCATCCACTACCTTGAATGTTCAATCCCTTCACCACCAATGCACAGTGACAGCAGGGTGGTACCATTTACAAGATGGCCTACAGCAACTCGCCAAGACTCTTTTTACAGCTCCTTCTAAACTCATGACTTTTACCGCCTAAAAGGAAAGTGGCAGTAGATTCATGGAAACACCACCACCTCAACGTTGCCCACCAATTCAAACATATCACTGTTCCTTCAGCGTCACTGGGTTAAAATCATCAAACTCCCTTCAAACAGCACTACAGGATTGTCTTCCCCAGACACATTCCCATCGTTCAAGATGGTTCATCACCCTTTTCTCAAGGGCAATGAGGGATGGGTAATAAAGACTTGTCTTGTCAGTAATGCCCATCAAAGAATAGAATAAGATCATTTTCATATTTTATGAAGCAAATCCTGCCATCAGAAACGGTTTTATGAAGAGAACTTCATCGACCAAATCCATTTTGTGATGGAGTCTCGCCATCAAAACCCTTTTATAGACACAATACCTCGAGCCCTTTCATAGAGAATTCATTACCAAGGATCATTTGTGGAACGTCTCCAATCCTGATTTTTACTTTTATTAATTCCAGGCTTGACCAGCATTTATTGCCCTTGAGCTGGGTGGCTTGCTGGGCCTTTTAAAAGTCAATCACATTACTGTGGGCTCTGGAGTCACATGTAGGCCTGACTGGGTAAGGATGACTTCTTTAAAGGATATGAGTGAACAAGATGCGTTTTTCCAGCAATCAGCAATGGTTTAATGGTTACCATTGGACTTCTAATCGCAGATGATTATTGAATTGAAATTCCACAATCTGCCACAGTGACATTCGAACCCTGGTCCCCTCAAAGCACTATCTTGCTCTCTGCATTACTGCTCAGTGACAGTGCCACTACACTACTATTATGTATGAAGGTCTAATATGGACTAATAAAAGACCACAAGGTAAGTGGAAGTAAACTAACTGGAACTGTTTATCAACACATCTATTCTCGAGCACAATCAGCACAAAACTGGCTTAACAAGCTCCACCCGGGTTGGAGCTTGTGTCCCAGGTCACCTGACCCGTTCTCTTAAAGGGGCATGCCCAACTAAAAACTAAACTAAAAACTCAATGAAATGGTACCTTTATCATAAAATACTACAGTGCAGAAGGAGGCCGTTCGGCCCATTGAGTTTGCAACGACCATAATCCCTCCTTGGCCCTATCCCCATAGCCCCACATATTTACCCGAGCTAGTCCCCTGACACTAGGGTCAAATTTAGCATGGCCAATCCACCTAACCCACACATCTTTGGACTGTGGGAGGAAACTGGAGCACCCGGAGGAAACCCACGCAGACATGGGGAGAACATGCAGACTCCCCACAGCGACCCAAGCCAGGAATTGAACTGGGTCCCTGGGGCTGTGAGGCATCAGTGCTAACCACTGTGCAACCGTGTCACCCTCCTCCTAATAGTGAAACCTTCTGCTAAATGGCTGCTGATGACCAGGGCTCTCCTCATATTGCTTCAGATATTGTCCATGTATATATACACAGATAGCTCTATATATAGATATATAGATATAGATATAACATATATAGCTAGCTATCTGTATTGCTCTATATATTGTCTCTGATGCTGAAACTTATGTATCAAACCCGGGTCCCTGGCGCTGTGAGGCAGCAGTTCTAACCACTGTGCCACCGTGTGAGGGCCTGCATCATGAATTGAAAACCTGGTTAATCTTTCCTTTTGATTTCTAAGATAAGGTGAATTGTTCTGGAATCCCATGTGACAATAATGAAAATTTGATGCATTCAGTCACAGTAAAACAATGGCTCAAACTGTAAATGGATGCACTTGCAGTAAAGATCCGTGTAATTTATAACAGAGTTTGACATTGCCAATTACAGGAGGCCTAAAGGCCATGCAGTGATATTGTGCGGACATCTCTCTGAATTGAAATAAACTCAAATGTAAAAGTACATCGAATTACACAGTAAAGGAGAGGTAACATAGACTTAGTGGCACAGTTCTAAAGAGTGTGCAGCAACGGGTGGAAATGGGGGCTGGGGGGAGTCTATGATTCCATGGTGGGATTGGAACCCCTGTCCTTCGAATGGTAATCCCAGAAGAAAAAAAGTTCACAAAAATAGCCACAACAGTTGCCAACTGGTGAGTGGAACCAATTGATCCCAGTTGACGGTGGTTGGGTTTTCCTGGTTGGAAACAGCTGATGCTGGTTGCTGGCCAGTTGGCTAGTGCCGCCATCACCATTCCATGTTTCTGCTTGAAAAGACAGTTGTCACATATCCCAGTAGAACCCAACTTATGAAAGGTAATTAGAAAACTGACTCCTAAGGCCTTTTTGATTTGATTTATTATTGCGTATATTAGTGTACAGTGAAAACGATCATTTCTTGTGCATTATACAGACAAAACATACCGTTCATAGAGTACGTAGGGGAGAAGAGAAGGAGAGGGTGCAGAATATAGTGTTACAGTCTTGGCGAGGGTGTAGAGAAAGATCAGCTTAACATATGGTAGGTCCATTCAAAAGCCTGATGGCAGCAGGGAAGAAGCTGTTCTTGAGTCGGTTGTAGTCATGGTGTGGAGATGCTGGGATGGGCATTGAAAGGAGTCTCGCAAAACCAAGTTCAAGTCCAACAGGTTTATTTGGAAGCACAAGGGTTCGGAGCGTTGCTCCTTCTTCAGGTGAGTCAACACACACCTGATGAAGGAGAAGCATTTCGAAAGATTGTGATTCCAAATAAACCTGTTGGACTTTAACCTGGTGTTGTGAGACTTCTTACTTCAGTCGGTTGGTACGTAACCTCAGACTTTTGTATCTTTCCCCCGATGGAAGAAGGTAGAAGAGAGTATGTCCGGGGTGCGTGGGGGTCCTTAATTATGCTGGCTGCTTTTGCGAGGCAGCAGGAAGTGTAGACAGAGTCAATGGATGGGAGGCTGGTTTGCATGATGGATTGGGCTACATTCATGACCCTTTGTAGTTTCTTACGTTCTTGGGCACAGCAGGAGCCATACCACACTGTGATACAACCAGAAAGAATGCTTTCTATGGTACATCTGTAAAAACCGGTGAGAGTTCCTTCCCTTGAGAAGGTGGAAGAGAATATGTCTGGGCACACATCATAATAATGAGGTGTGCAATTAAAACAAACTAGTGAAGGAGCTGAAGGACAGTGAAAGCTGCAAGTTTCAAAATATTACTGGCAAAACACAATTAAATTAAATGTTACATAAATCGTAGAAATAAATGCTTTTTGACAAATTTCACATAACATTTAATTCATCTCCAGGAAACATTATTCTCTGTTAAGGTCTGTATTTTATTGGCGATGTGGTTATTTATTTTGTCGGCCCTCCTTTTGTTGCAGCCTGTACACTTTGGTCCTGGTGCAGAGGTGACACGTGAATATGTTGCTGGGTCGAGAGAAGAAAAGGATTAAAGACGGATTTACTTAAGCCTTTAGTCAGCACAAAATGGACGTCCAATGACAGGCAGGTGAGTGAGATAAAGAAAAATGTACACCGCAGGCATGGAACAAAGAAGCTGACGACAATTAACGGTATGTAGCGCATTTTAGTGGACATGTTTGATAGCAGTCAAACTTACTGTCGTGAGGGCAGGCATCGCAGCACTCCCGCTGTTCTTCTGGGTGGCACGGTGGTTAGCCCTGCTGCCTCACAGCGCCAGGGACCTGGATTCAATTCCCACCTTGGGTCACTGTCTGTGTGGAGTTTACACATTCTCCCCGTGCCTGCGTGGGTTTCCTCCGGGTGCTCCAGTTTCCTCCCACACTCCAAGGATGTGCAGGTTAGGTGGATTGGCCACTGTAAAATGCCCCTTAGTGTCAGGGGGACTAGCAGGGTAAATACGTGGGGCTACGGGGAGAGGGGCTGGGTGGGATTCTAGTCAGTGCAGACTCGATGGGTTGAATGGCTTATTTCTGCACTGTAGGGATTCTATGATGCTTAAACCGGAGCCACATTATGCTGCCTCTTCTGAGTATCTCCGGACCCCAGATGCCAACAGCCAGGCACTTAACAAATAAGGAATTCTTCCTTTTTTGGGGAGATGGTTAGGCTGCATTTTAGTTAGGCCGCACTTGTTCAATTCTGGTCGCCACACTACCAGAAGGATGTGGAGGCTTTGGAGAGGGTACAGAAAAGATTTACTAGGAATTAAGGGTTATGGGGATCAGGCGGGTAAGTGGTACTGATCCACGTCAGATCAGCCATGATCTTATTGAATGGCGGGGCAGGCTCGAGGGGCTAGATGGCCTACTCCTGCTCCTATTTCTTATGTTCTTATGTTCTTATGTTCTTATGTTGCCTGGCATGGAGGGCATTAGCTATGAGGAGAGGTTGGAGAACTTGGTTTGTTCTCACTGGAGCGACGGAGGTTGAGGGGCGACCTGATAGAAGTCTACAAGATTATGAGAGGCATGGACAGAGTGGATAGTCAGAAGCTTTTTCCCAGGGTGAAGAGTCAATTACTAGGGGGCATAGGTTTAAGGTGCGAGGGGCAAGGTTTAAAGGAGATGTACGAGGCAGATTTTTTACACAGAGAGTGGTGGGTGCCTGGAACTCGTTGCCGGGGGAGGTAGTGGAAGCGAACACGGTAGTGACTTTTAAGGGGCGTCTTGACAAGTTCATGAATAGAATGGGAATAGAGGGATATGGTCCCCGAAGGGTAGGGGGTTTTAGTTAAGTTGGGCAGCATGGTCGGTGCAGGCTTGGAGGGCCGAAGGGCCTGTTCCTGTGCTGTAATTTTCTTTGTTCTTTGTATAGTGGCCCAGTGATATTATCACTAGACTATTAATCCAGAAACTCAGCTAATGTTCTGGGGACACAGGTTCAAATCCTACCACAGCAAATGGTGGAATTTGAATTCAGTAAAAAATATATCTGGAATTAAGAATCTCCTAATGACCATGAAACTATTGTCGGAAAGATCCATCTGGTTCAGTGATGTTCTTTCGGAAGGAAATCTGCTGTCCTTACCCTGGTCCTGATTAGATTTGATTTGTTATTGTCACATGTATCAGTATACAGTGAAAAGTATTGTTTCTTGCGCACTATACAGACAAAGAAACATAGAAGATAGGAGCAGGAGGAGGCCATTTGGCCCTTCGAGTCTGCTCCGCCATTCATCACGATCATGGTTAATCATCCAACTCAATAGCCTAATCCTGCTTTCGCCCCATAACCTTTGATCCCATTCGCCCCAAGTGCTATATCCAGCCGCCTCTTGAATACATTCAATATTTTGGCATCAACTACTTCCTGTGGTAATGAATTCCACAGGCTCACCGCTCTTTAGATGAAGAAATGTCTCCTCATCTCCGTCCGAAATGGTCTACCCCGAATCCTCAGACTATGACCCCTGGTTCTGGACACCCCACCATCGGGAACATCCTCTATGCATCTGCCCTGTCTGGTGCTGTTAGAATTTTATAAGTCTCTATGAGATCCCCCCTCATTCATCTGAACTCCAGCGAAAACAATTCAAACCTAGTCAATCTCCCCTCATACATCAGTCCCGCCATCCCCGGAATCAGCCTGGTAAACCTTCGCTGCACTCCCTCGAGAGCAAGACCTTCCTCAGAAAAGGAGACCAAAACTGCACACAATACTCTAGGTGTGGCCTCACCAAGGCCCTGTATAATTGCAGCAACACATCCCTGCCCCTGTACTTGAAACCTCTCGCAATGAAGGCCAACATACCATTTGCCTTCTTTACCGCCTGCTGCACCTGCATGATTACCTTCAGTGACTGGTGCACAAGGACACCCGGGTCCCGCTGCACACTCCCCTCTCCCAATTTACAGCCATTCAGGGAGTGAGCTGCCTTCTTGTTTTTGCTTCCAAAGTGAATAACCTCACATTTATCCAAATTATACTGCATCTGCCATTAATTTGCCCACTCACCCAACCTGTCCAGATCACGCTGAAGGATCTCTGCACCCTTGTTACAGTTCACCATCCCACTCAACTTGATATCATCTGCAAACTTTGAGATGTTACGTTTTGTTCCCTCATCCAAATCATTAATATATATTGTGGAAGCTGAGGTCCCAGCACCGATCCCTGTGTTACCCCACTAGCTACTGCCTGCCAATTTGAAAAGGACCCATTAATTCCTACACTTCGTTTTCTCTCTGCCAACCAGTTTTCTATCCATCTCAATACACTTCTTGCAATCCCGTGCGCTTTAATCTTGCACGATAATCTCTAATGCGGGAGACAAAGCATACCATACATAGGGAAGGAAAGGAGAAGGTGCAGAATGTAATGTTACAGTTAAATCTAGGGTGGAAAGAAAGATTAACTTAACACGAGGTAGGTCCATTCAAAAGTATAATGGCAGCAGGGAAGAAGCTGTTCTTTGATTTGATTTGATTTATTATTGTCACATGTTGGTATACAGTGAAAAGTATTGTTTCTTGTGCGTTATACAGACAAAGCATACCATTCATAGAGAAGGAAACGAGAGAGTGCAGAATGTAGTGTTACAGTCATAGCTGGGGTGTAGAGAAAGATCAACTTAATGCAAGGTGGTTCCATTCAAAAGTCTGATGGCAGCAGGGAAGAAGCTGTTCGTGAGTCGGTTGGTACGTGACCTCAGACTTTTATATCTTTTTGCTGACAGAAGAAGATGGAAGAGAAAACGTCCGGGGTGCGTGGGGTGCTTAATTATGCTGGCTGCTTTACTAAGGCAGTGGGAAGTGTAGACAGAGTCAATGGATGGGAGGCTGATTTGTGTGATGGATTGGGCTACTTTCACGACCTTTTGTAGTTTCTTGCAGTCTTGGACAGAGCAGGAGCCACACCAAGCTGTGATACAACCAGAAAGAATGCTTTCTATGGTGCATCTGTAAACGTCATTGAGAGTCATAGCTGACATGCCAAATTTCCTTCATCTTCTGAGAAAAGTAGAGGTGTTGGTGGACTTTCTCATCTATAGTATCGGCATGGGGGGAACCAGGACAGGTTGTTGGTGATCTGGACACCTAAAAACGTGAAGCTTTTGACATGTTCTACTTTATCCCCATTGATGGAGACAGGGGCATGTTCTCCACTACGCTTCCTGAAGTCGATGACAATCTCCTTCATTTTGTTGACATTGAGGGAGAGATTATCATCCTCAAACTATGATCCCTAGTTCTGATCTCTCCCACCATTGAGAACATTCTTGCTGAATCTACCCTGCCTAACCTTGTTAGAATTTTATAAGTTTCTATGAAATCCCCTCTCACTCTGCTAAACTCCAGTGAATATAATTCTAACCGACTTAGTCTCTTCCCATATGACTGACCTGCCATCCTAGGAAGCAGCCTGGTAAGCCTTCACCGTGCTCCCACTATAGCAATTGAGGTGTACAGGTTGCCAGCTTTGTCTCCAATGTTTGGAAGTATGAGGGAGTGACTCCGAGAGGACTGCCCTCTCTTTCCCAAGGCTCTTACCTGTGCAGGGATGCCTTCTCTTCTTTTCACCTCCTAATCTTCTTATCCCTTTTTCAGAGTTTTTAAAAAATTCATTCATGGGATGTGGGAGTCACTGGCTGGAACAACATTTCTTGCCCATCCCGAATTTCCCTTGAATTGAGTGTCTTGCTGGGCCATTTTCAGAGGGTATTTGCAGGCCAACCACATTGCTGTGGATCTGGAGTCACATATAGGCCAGAGCAGGTAAGGACGCAGTGCCAGATTTAGACTTGGTGAGGCCCTAAGCTATATAAAGGGCGGCACGGTAGCGCAGTGGTTAGCACTGCTGCTTCACAGCTCCAGGGTCCCGGGTTCGATTCCCGGCTCGGGTCACTGTCTGTGTGGAGTTTGCACATTCTCCTCGTGTCTGCGTGGGTTTCCTCCGGGTGCTCCGGTTTCCTCCCACAGTCCAAAGATGTGCAGGTTAGGTTGATTGGCCATGTTAAAAATTGCCCCTTAGAATCCTGAGATGCGTACGTTAGAGGGATTAGCGGGTAAATATGTGGGGGTAGGGCCTGGGTGGGATTGTGGTCGGTGCAGACTCGATGGGCCGAATGGCCTCCTTCTGCACTGTAGGGTTTCTATGATTTCTATGAAAGCTTGGAGGCCCCTTGTTAAAAAGTTATACCAAAAGGTCTCACAAAGGTGCGTACCAAAACAGGACCTTGGGTCGCCACAAAAAAATTGAAAACATAATTATGCCTTTTAATTATTTAATAGCAAGGCATTTAAAGTGAAAAATACAAATTATTTTCAAATGAATGCATTTACTGATTACATATTTATCATTTGTCTGGCTTGATCTCTCTCATAGATTATAATGTAGTATACCCTGGAAACAATACTTAAATGGAATTTTTAAAATAATTTTAAGATACATTAATATATATACAAAATGCTGACAAAATAAGTAATCAGGATCACTTTTATTAATATAAGTGATAATGAAATCGTTAGCAAAATCAGAAAACTGATATCAGATACAACCTAAAACATTTTCTTTCTTGATTTCTCAAAAGCAAAATCATGAATTATGTCCTCAAATGATATGCGACGCAGCTTATCGCTTTCTATGCTATCGCTTTCTATCGCTTTCTATTCCAGTGTTGACACTCTGAAGGAGCCTTAAGGATCCAGTATGAGAGTTCATCCTCGGTTAAGACATCCCATTGACCTACATCATTGAGTATCGTGAATTTTGTTGTTTCAACTGTGGATGTCGGCTCTGCAACGCTCACATTTGCATCACTTCCAGTGTTTTCCTCAGCTGAGATTCCAGACTCTGTTGTCTCAGTAGCAGAGGCACTAGGCTGTGGTTGTTTTGGACTTTGCTGATCACCTTGGGTTTGTCGATCCTTATCTGTTTCTGGAGTAAAGTAGCTGTCAACGTTTGGTAATTTTTTGACTTGCTCTTCAAGCTGGTGCTTTCTTTTTCTTTTCTGGTATCCGCTCTTAAATGTTCTCTTCATTGTAAACCTTCTGATATTTTGTGAGGCCCCTGCGGATTGAGAGGCCCTGAGCTGTAGCTTGTTTAGCTTATGCCTAAATCTGGCACTGTAAGGACGGCAGATTTCCTTTTCTAAAGGGCATTAGTGAACAAGGTGAGTTTTTCCAACAATGGTCATCATTAGATTTTTCACAGATGTAACTATAGAATCCCTACGTTGTAGAAGAAGGCCATTCAACCCCTCGAGCCTGCACTGACAACAATCCCACCCAGGCCCTTTGAAAGACGTGCTGGTTAGGTGCATTGGCCATGCTAAATTCTCCCTCAGTGTACGCGAACAGGCACTGGAGTGTGGTGACTAGGGGATTTTCACAGTAACTTCATTGCAGTGTTAATGTAAGCCTACTTGCGACACTAATAAATAAATAATAATTTGAGAGGCAAGAAGTAGGCACTTGGAGAATGTAAAGTTATGCCATCATTTCAGCTTTCAAAGACGATTTGCAAATGTGAATCGAGAACAACATTGACCTTAGCCATATTTACATCTTTCAGTGTCCTCTTTGCTCTCATCAGATCTGTTGATCCACCAGAAGAAACTCTTCAGTAAGATACTCTTCAGTTGTAGGCAAGAAAAAAAAACTTACTCCAACTTATAAATAAAAGAAAAAGGTTTTGTGAAGACACTTCATTACTCCAACGTTTGAGGCCTCACCCGGGGCCATTCTAAGCTCCCACAAACCCCAGCAGCTCAGCTATACTGAGTCAGCTGGTCAGCTGACCACCACATCTTCTTGCCATTGGTTACATAGTTTCCCAGGTCAGCTGACCCTCACAGCAGGTTACCACGGGTCACACCACAACAGATCCAATGTTATCATTGGTTACGTGCTAACAAGCTCTGCGTGGGAAACATGGCCAGCACTGCAATGCAGATAGGTTTTGATCTCCTGATCTGTCACAATGTCAAAAAGTGCAAACAGAACTAGGGAAATGAAATTAAATTCAATCTTACAGAATGCATTTTCAATTCGACCGCTCAATCGCTCAAGGCATCATACTTGCAGGCAAGCATACAGTGTGCTTTCAATGTAAGAGCAATTGCTGAGATTTAAAACCTGGCCCTTTCGGGGAAGAATCTATCCGCTCCACTTCAAGATTTATCTGTGGCCATAGGAATTCACGCTTTGCAGTACTCATTGTTTTTCAATCCTTCCTCAGGAATAGTCTGTCAACTCACTTGTTGACATCCACCGCACCATTACACCGTACTAGCTGAGAATCATAGAATTGCTACAGTGCAGAAGAAGGCCATTTGGCCTATTGAATTTGCACCGACTCTCTGACATAGCATCCCACTCAGGCCCTATTCCCGTAACCAAATATATTTACCGCGCTAATCCCCCTGACACTAAGAGGCAATTTAGCATAGCCGACCACACTGACCACAATCCCACCCAGACCCTATCCACATGACCCCACGCTAGTCCTCCTGACACTAAGGGGCAATTTAGCATGGCCAATCCACCTAACCCAGACATCTTTGGACCGTGAGAGGAAACCGGAGCACCCGGAGGAAACCCACACAGACATGGGGAGAACCTACAAACATCTTCATGTGCTGAGGACTCACAAGTTCTCGACGCTCCTCATGATGTCAACAATTTGGAGGACCATATCATGAGGCAAGTGTTTAACAGCCACGATTAGCATAGTCAGATACCAATATAATTAGTGCAGGTTTTCTAAGAGCGAGGCAATACATTGGCCAAAGAGTTTGTCCAGTAAATCTGAAGGCAGGAGAGCTTTACTGGCTTATGCTTGCAAATTGAAACCTCTCTCTCAGTAGCCTCTCTCTCTCTGGCCGGGACTTTTCAACCCATTGCGGTGGGTCTCCTTACAGCGAATATGGCCAAACATTCACATCTCCATTGACTTCAGTGGGTCAGGAGGATCCCGCCAGAATGATAAGGGAGACAGAAAATCCCACCCTCTATATTCCTTTACGCATTTCTGAAAAGAGAATGCAAGAAAATACTTGCCCAGCAACTTTTGACCTCCGGCAGGTCATGGAACATTGGTTGCAGATTAAAATCTCTTCCCATCCCCCCGCCATGCCTTTCAAGTGGGAAGCCGATTCCACCAGTGTGGGAACCTGCAGAAGTGATTCATAGAAATTATAGAATTCCTACAGTGCAGAAAGAGGCCATTCGGCCCATTGAGTCTGCACCGACAACAATCCCACCCAGGCCCTATCCCCGTAACCCCACACATTTACCCCACTAATCCCTCTAACCTACACCTCCCGGGACTCTAAGAAGCAATTTAGCATGGCCAATGCACTTAACCAGCACGTCTTTTGGACTGTGGGAGGAAAGGGGAGCACCCAGAGGAAACCCACGCAGATGCAGGGAGAACGTGCAGACTCTGCACAGACAGTGACCCAAGCCGGGAATTGAACCCGGGTCCCTTGCGCTGTGAGGCAGCAGTGCTAACCACTGTGCCACCGAGCCACCGCTCCATTGTACTGTACTGTAGATGTACTGAGGAGAGAGTTAAGAGTGAGTGGGGGATGTGAGAGGGGAAAGGGTGTTCCCAATTGCAGGCTGGGATTCCAGATTATAGGACAGCAATCCAGATCACAGCAGGGAGAGAGTCTGGCTCAGGGAAGGAGGGGAGCATGACGTAATGACAACAGGAGCTGCGTGGCCCTGACCTTGGCCCTGACTCACCTTTGAGTTGCAAAGTGACTTGGGTGCCATTTCCTTGGGTTTAATAAATGGAGATGTGCAGTGGCATGATGACCGGTTAGAATAAGGTCATTCATTATACGGACAATGAAGCATCCTGGTTATTGATTGAAAAGGATTGTAATGGTCTAAGCAGCTGGATGGAAACCAGATTATCAGAGTTTGCGTTGCAAAGACTGACTAATACTGAACAAATGTGAGTTATCCCATTTCTACCCTTGATCCACCTTAATGGCTGCCCTCAAGAACGCTACCATTTCATGGGTGTTTTTTAATGAAATCATTGCTAGTTTTCTGTTGTGGGATTGTTGAGATGGTTTTAGTGCTTCCATTTTCAAGACCCTTCAAAATCAGAAAAATGCATTTTTATTTTTGAGAACTGATTTTCGTCTCCTCATGAGTGGAAACATCTCTATCAGTTATAAAAATATGTTTAACACGGAATGCCTTCAGTCTCAGCGCAAAGAGTTGTCAGACAAAATTACATTTGGCCGATTGGCTTTAAAAATCACGATAAAGAATGAATGTAATAGTTTCTGGCAAACTCTCAGATGACCTGAAATGAAGCGTGACGTGCCCGAGGACCATCACCGCAATCAAACAGCTCTGATGTGAATTGATGGCCCAGTAACGTTTGCTTCCTGGTTGAGTTCACTATGTGAACATTGAAGGGAGTCCTACTGTGCAATAGGTGTTGAAGGCACCCGAGGGCGTCAGATCAAATAATAGTTGGAAAACGCAATGCGAAGGAGAGCATCAACATTGCACATTGTGCTCAGTGAGGATTAGGAAACATAAAGGACAAGTGAGGCACTCAATATGGGCTTAAATCTCGAGATGCTTCTGGCCTGCAAGCGTTTTTTGCTGCTGTTCCGCTCTTCGAGCCAAGGCACAGGAGACCACATGCAGCAGGCGGTAAAGAAGGCAAATGGTATTTTGGCCTTCATTGAGAGAGGTTGCGAGTCAACCTCCGCGTGGGAGGTTGAGGGGGATTTGAGGAAAATGTTTTTTACTCAGAGGGTGGTGACGGTCTAGAATGCCCTGCCTGGGAGGGTGATGGAAGCGGGATGCCTCACATCTTTTAAAAAGTATCTGGATGAGTGCTTGGCACACCATAACATTCAAGGCTACAGGCCAAGTGCTGGCAAGTGGGATTAGTTGGGCAGGAGCAGGCCATTCAGCCCATCAAGCCTGCTCCACAATTTAATACAATCATGGCTGATCGGTGTCTTCAATGCCTCTTTACTATCCCCGTAACCCTTATTGTTATTGTTAATCAGACTTCTATCAATCTCTACCTTAAACTTACTCTGTTAAGTATATTGGGTTAAATGTGTTGGGACGGCACAGTGGTTAGCACTGCTGCCACACTGCGCCAGGAACCCAGGTTCGATTCCCGGCTTGGGTCACTGTCTGCGTGGAGTTTGCATATTCTCCCCGTGTCTGCGTGGGTTTCCTCCGGGTGCTCCGGTTTCCTCCCACATTCTGAAAGACGTGCTGGTTAGGTGCATTGATGCGAACAGGCGCCCAAATGTGGCGACTAGGGGATTTTCACAGTAGCTTCATTGCAATGTTAATGTAAGCCTTACTTGTGACTAATAAACTTTAACTTTTAACTTTGGAGTATAGCCCCTTTAAGGGAATGGGTCTTGTGACCTGGGGTGTGTGGTTAGCTGGCCGGGAACCGCCCTGATAGGGCAGTCAATGTTTGGAGTGTGGAGTGAGTAGACTGAATAAAGATCTGTGTACCCTGCTCCCTGGCCATGGAGTCGTTTCTTAAGGGGACCCCCTTGGTGTTAAGGGATTTAATGTACTCAATGATAGAGCTTCCACAGCTCAGTCACACTGAGAATTCCAAAGATTCACAACCCTCTGTGTAAAAACATTTTTCCTCATCTTGGTCCCCCTTATTTTGAAATTGTTTCTCCTGGTTCTAGACTCCCCACTGAAGGGAAACATCTCACCAGCATCTACCCTGTCTATTCCTTAAGTACCTTGTAGGTTCCAGGTCTGCTCTCACCAATCACCTATACAATTGAAGCAAGACCTCACTACCCCTGTACTCAAATCCAGGAAAGTTCCAGGATTTTGACCAAGCGACAGTGAAGGGATGCTGATATATTTCCAAGTCAGGATGGTGAGTGGCTTGGGGGGGAACTTGCAGGTGGTAATGTTCCTATGCCCCCGTCTACATCAATGGGGATGAAATAGAAATGGTCGAGAGCTTCATGTTTTTAGGTGTCCAGATCACCAACAACCTGTCCTGGTCCCCCCATACCAACACTATAGTTAAGAAAGCCCACCAACGCCTCTACTTTCTCAGAAGACGAAGGAAATTTGGCATGTCAGCTACGACTCTCATCAACTTTCACATATGCAACATAGAAAGCATTCTTTCTGGTTGTATCACAGTTTGGTATGACCAAGACCACAAGAAACTACAAAGGGTTGTGAATGAAGCCCAGACCATCATGCAAACCAGCCTCCCATCCATTGACTCCGTCTACACTTCCCGTTGCCTCAGACAAACAGCCAGCATAATCAACGACCCCACGCACCCCGGACATTCTCTCTTCCACCTACTTCTGCCAGGAAAAAGATACAAAAATCTGAGGTTATGTACTAACTAACTAAAGAACAGCATCTTCCCTGCTGCCAACAGACTTTGGAATGGACTAAGTTGACCTTTCTCTACACCCTAGCTATCATTGTAACACTACATTCTGTACCCTCTTGTTTCCTTCTGTATGTACAGTATGCTTTGTCTGTATGGTGCGCAAGAAACAATACTTTCCACTGTATACAAATACATGTGGCAATAATAAATCAAATCAAACCAAAACCAAATCAATGAGATCACCTCTCATTCTTTGAAACTCTCAAGAATGAAGACCCAATTTGCCGAATCTCTCTTCATAAGAGGGTCCCGCCATCCCCGGAACAAGTTTGGTGAACATTCATTGCGCTCTCTCTATAACAACAATATCCTTTCTGATATAAGGGGACAAAAACTGCCTACAATGTTCCAGGTCTGCTCTCACCAATCACCTATACAATTGAAGCAAGACCTCACTACCCTTGAACTCAAATCCAGGAAAGTTCCAGGATTTTGACCAGCGACAGTGAAGGAATGACGATATATTTCCAAGTCAGGATGGTGAGTGGCTTGGAGGCGAACTTGCAGGTGGTGATGTTGCTACGCCCTTTTCCTTCTAGGTGGTCGTGGGGTTTGGAAGGTGCTGTCCAAGAAGGCAGCGTCCGAGATGAGAAGGGAGAAGAATTCGGATAATGTGATGGTGAGGAGGGTGGAGTGGGACACAAGGTGAAACAGTTCACACGAGTTTGAACAAAGACAACCAAACGCAGTCCCATTATACTATCTGTCACCCGGCACTGTCCCTCCAGTCATTTGGCTTTCTCTGGCGCGGTGATTCTATTAATAAATCTATATCTTTCTGACAAAGGTTTTTCTTTGTGTTGACAACTCTGCCTATTTGTGTGACTCTACCCAAAATTGTCACGCTGCAGATAAAATGGCCTCATTGTGTTGTCAGCCCAGTCATCTGTGAAGCACTGTCTGCTCCATTAAGTGGGCAAAGGCAATTTGAATTTTTAACAAAAGGGACTGATGAATTTCCATGTACTCTTATCGCCAAGAGACTCGATGAGGTTGTCCTTGTGAGGGAGACTGAACTGCACTCTGCTGTGTTAAAATTGGCTGAACCGTTTTTAGGCTGACGAACAAGAAGGGGAATGCGCCTTGAAACCACCCCGTCGCTCATCAATAACAATGGTCGCCCAAACCCAGCAACCTTCTTTATAGGCCCTTGCTTTCAGCACCGATCATCTCCAAGTCAGCTCCAGCCTGGGCTTGACTCTCTCCCCATTCTCCATCCTATCACATGCCTCCCCCGTAGATGGCCCACAGTTATTGTGTCAACACAACCGTTTTTAAACTTGAGCCCTGATGATGCTGACAGGTTAACCACATCAAGGAGTGGCAGCCGAGCGAAGATTGACCTTGTCCTGCTATGGCTCCTGCTCTGGCCAAGACCGCAAGAAACTACAAAGGGCTGTGAATGAAGCCCAGTCCATTGCTCAAACCAGCCTCCCATTCATCGACTCCGTCTACACTTCCTGCTGCCTCGGAAAAGCAGCCAGCATAATTAAGGACCCCACACAACCCGGACATTCTCTCTTCCACCTTCTTCCATCAGGAAAAAGATACAAAAATCTGAGATCACATACCAACCCACTCAAGAACAGTTTCTTCCCTGCTGCCATCAGACCTTTGAATGGACCTACCTTACATTAAATTGATCTTTCTCTACACCCTAGCTATGACTGTAACACTACATTCTGCACCCTCTCCTTTCTTTCTCCCCATGTACTCTATGAACAGTATGCTTTGTCTGTGTAGCATGCAAGAAACAGTACTTTTCATGCATACCAATTCACCAAATATCCTTAGACCTTCCACACCCACGACCACTTCCATCTCGAAGGACAAGGGGGGCAGATACATGGGAAAACCACCACCTGTACGTTCCGTTCCAAGCCACTCACCATCCTGACTTGGAAATACGTTGCCATTCCTTCACAGTCACTGGGTCAAAATCCCACGACAACCCTGCCATCCATGGCAACCTCCATCGGCATCCATGACCAAGAGAGGGGGTTTTGATAACATCTTCTTTTTTCTCCTGGTAGCCGCAACCTGACCTGCATTGGAAAAAATGGGCATATCGTGAGTGCCAGATGTTTGATTTAATTTGGGTTGATTTATTATTGCTACATGTTTTCTTTTATTTATTCATGGGACATGAGTGTCGCCAGCTAGGCCAAAATTTTTTGTCCATTCCTAGTTGCCCTTTAGAAGGTGGTGGTGAGCTGTTTTCTTGAACCTCTGCAGTCCATGTGGTGCAGGTACACCCACAGTGCTGTTAGAGAGGGAATTCCAGGAGTTTGATCCAGCGACAGTGAAGGAAAAGTGATATAATTCCAGTCAGAGTGGTGGAAGGCTTGGAGAGGAACTTCCAGTTTGTGGCATTCCCAGGTATCTGCCGTCCTTGCCCTTTTAGATGATAGCAGTCATCAGTTAGGAAGATGCTGCCTAAGGAACCTTGGTGAGTTCCTGAGGCAGTAGATGGTACACACGGCTGTCATTGTTCGTCAGTGGGGTAGGGAGTGAATGTTTGTGAAAGGCATACAAATCAAGTGGGCTGCTTTGTTCTGGAGAGCGTGGAGCTTTTTGAGTGTTGTTAGAGCTGCACCCATCCAGGCAAGTGGAGAGCATTCCATCACACTCCTGATTTGTAGATGACGGACAGGCTTTGGAGGTGAATTATTCGCCACAGGATTCCCAACCTCTGACCTGCTCTTATAGCAGTGGTATTTATATGACTATTCTCGCTCAGTTTCTGGTCGATGGTAACCCCCAGGATATTGATAGTGGGGGCTTCAAGGGGCAATGGTTAGATCCTCTCTTGTTGGAGATGGTCTGGAAGTTGTGTGGCATCAACGTTATTCACCACTTGTCAGCACAAGCCTGAGTATTGTCCAGATCTTGCTGCATTTGGACATGGACTGCTTCAGTACCTGAGGAGGTATGAATGGTGCTGAACATCAGTGAATGTCCACACTTCTGACCTTATGATGGAAGAAAGGTCATTGATGAAGCAGCTGAAGATGGTTGGGCCTAGGACACTACCCTGAGGAACTCCTGCAGTGATGTCTTGGAACAGAGATAATTGACCCTCCAATCACCACAACCACCTTCCTTTGTGCCACAGAGAATAGAATTTGGACTCACTTATTTTGAGCTGCATGACCTTCATGCAATAATACCAAACAAAGGAATTGCCACACTTCCCCATGTTAATGGGTCATTCCATCAGGCTCAAAAAAGATCATTTCTGACAACCTGTCCTTTCCCAATTGAGGCATAGAGCACAAAAGCAAGAAATCTGTGATGAACTTTTATAAAACACTGATTTGCCTTCAGCTGGAAGTGTGTCCAATTCTGGACATTACGCTTTAGGAAGAACATGGCAGCATGGAGAAGTTGAAGAGTTACAGGAATGGTTCCAGAGAGACTTCAGTTATGCGAGGAGGTTGCAGACGCTGCTCATGCTATCCTTAGAAACATAGAAACTAGAAGCAGAAGTAGGCCATTCGGCCCTTCAAGCCTGCTCCACCATTCATCTTGATCATGATGTGGAGATGCTGGTGTTAGACTGGGGTGGGCACAGTAAGAAGTTTCACAACACCAGGTTAAAGTTCAACAGGTTTATTTGGAATCATGAGCTTTTAGACTGCTGCTCCTTCATCAGTTGTTTCCTCTGCGTGCTCTGGTTTTCTCCCACAGTTCGAAAGATGTGCTGGTTAGGTGTATTGGCCATGCTGAATTTTCCCTCAGTGTACCTGAACAGGTGTCGGAGTGTGGTGACTGGGGGATTTTCACAGTAACTTCATTGCAGTGTTAATGTAAACCCACTTGTGACACTAATAAATAAACTTGAAATATATCCCCCCACCCAACATCCTTTGCCCTTACATCCTTCATGCCAACTCACCTAGTATTCCTGAATAAATCCTGGATAACTTGACAGTTCCTTGACAGCTGGTCAGTTCCTAGACACTTCCTGGACAGCTTGACACATCCTGAACGGCTTGACACTTCCAATGAGCTTGTGCATAAAAAGTGCACTCTCATATTTAATTTGAACAGTCCAAAATGATGCCTTACTCCTCCGAAACCTGCCATAGAGTCATAGAGGTTTGCAGCATGGAAACAGGCGCTTTGGCCCAACTTGTCCATGCCGCCCAGTTTTTACCACAAAGCTAGTCCCAATTGCCCCCATTTGGCCCATTTCCCTCGATACCCATCTTACCCATGTATCTGTCTAAATGCTTTTTAAAAGACAAAATTGTACCACCTCTACTGCTGCCTCTGGCAGCTTGTTCCAGACACTCACTACATTCTGTGTGAAATAAATTGCCCCCCTGGACCCTTTTGTATCTCTCCCCTCTCACCTTAAACCCATGCCCTCTAGTTTTAGACTCCCCTGTCTTTGGGAAAAAATGTTGACGATCTCGCTGATCTATGCCCATCATTATTTTATAGACCTCGAAAAGATCATCCCCAAGCCTCCTACGTTCCAGGGGAAGAAGTCCCAGTCTATCCAGCCTCTCCTTATGACTCAAACCATCAGGTCCCAGTAGTATCCTAGTAAATCTCCTCTGCACTCTTTCTTTAATTATATCCTTTCTATAATAGAATGACCAGAACTATACATAATATTCCGAGTGTGGCCTCACCAATGTCTTGTACAATTTCAACAAGATGTCCCAACTCCTGTGTTCAATCCTGGGACTATATCCAATGGTGTAGCCTACCTTAGTAAGAAGTCTCACAACACCAGGTTAAAGTCCAACAGGTTTATTTGGTAGCAAATACCATAAGCTTTCGGAGCGCTGCTCCTTCGTCAGATCGGAGCAGCATTGCTCCGAAAGCTTATGGTATTTGCTACCAAATAAACCTGTTGGACTTTAACCTGGTGTTGTGAGACTTCTTACTGTGCTTACCCCAGTCCAACGCCGGCATCTCCACATCATGACTACCGTAGCCTACCTTGCCAGAGAGGTGCCCCCTCAATATCCAAAAGATCCACCAAGTTCAAACCTCCTCTTACCTGGCCTGGTCTTGCACACTCCGAGATTCATGCAAATGCGTTCCAAAAAATCGGACATTAGTGGAGCAGATGCAAAGATGGAAGCTGCGTCTGTGAACTATGCATGACCTCTGGCCTGAGTGCAGTCCCACTCCATGAGGATGCGAAATGTCAGATTGGGGGGTGGGCGAGGGACTGGTGTGTGTATGTGTGTGTGGGAGGGGGGTGGGGCGGGGGGGGTGGGTGGGGGGAGAGGCGGAATTTAGAAATTGAAGGTTTTTCAAGCAGTTCCCAGCATGGTGAAAATCTGACCCTCTGTTTGTCTCTCTATGCAGATGCTGCCTAACCTGCTGAGGTTTTTCATGCATTTTGAGGGATGTGATTTCCTGGTGGTATTATCGCTCGACTATTAATCCAGAAACTTAGCCAATGTTCTGGGGACCCGGGGTCCAATCCCGCCATAGCAGATGGTGAAATTTGAATTCACAGAATACTACATAGAACATAGAACATTACAGCGCAGTACAGGCCCTTCGGCCCTCAATGTTGCGCCGACCAGTGGAACCAATCTAAAGCCCCTCTAACCTACACTATTCCAATATCATCCATATGTTTATCCAATGACCATTTAAATGCCCTTAATATTGGCGAGTCCACTACTGCTGCAGGCAGGGCATTCCACGCCCTTATCACTCTCTGAGTGAAGAACCTACCTCTGACATCTGTCCTATATCTATCACCCCTCAATTTAAAGCTCTGTCCCCTCATGCTAGCCATCACCATCTGAGGAAAAAGGCTCTCACTATCCACCCTATCTAATCCTCTGATCATCTTGTATGCCTCTATTAAGTTACCTCTTAACCACCTTACAGTGCAGAAGAGGCCCTTCAACCCATCAGTCAGGACTGACGCATGAAAGACCCTGACCTGTCCACCTAATCCCACGTGCCAGCACTTGGCCCATTGCCTTGAATGTTATGGCGTGCCAAGTGCTCATCCAGGTACTTTTTAAAGGATGTGAGGCATTCCGCCTCCACCACCCTCCCAGGCAGCGCATTCTAGACCATCACCACTCTCTGGGTAAAAAGTCTTTTCTCAAATCCCCCCCTAAACCTCCCCCTCCATCAATAAAAATCTGGAATCAAAAGTCTAATGACGACTATGAAACCATTGTCGAAAAAAAAAACATTTGGTTCACGAATGTCCTTTAGGGAAGGAAATCTGCCATCGTTACCTCGTCTGGCCTACATGTGACTCCAGAGCCACAGCAATGTGGTTGACCCTCAGGGATGGGCAACAAATACTGGCCCAGCGATGCCCACATCCCATCAACGAATATTTAAATAAAAGCTCAACACTTGGCCTCCTCTGTTCTAAGAAAACAATCCTAGCTTTTCCAATCTCTCCTCATATCCACAATTCTCAAGCCCTGGCAACCTTCTTGTAGACCTCCTCTGCACTCACTCCAGAGCAATCATGTCCTTCCTGGATTGTGGTGACCAGAACTGTACACCGAACTCTAGCTGTGGAGAGAGAGAAAGAGAGAGAGAGAGAGATAGAGAGAGAAAAACAGAGTGACAATCCTTCTTCGTATCAGATAAAAATAAAAACAGGTATTCAATTCACTGAATCCAATCCGACGACATGCCGTGGATAATACATTCTTATGGCATCTCGCCAAACAACCCATCATCTGAGTATAAGCTTCTGCGCAGTTTTATCTGCGCCCTCCAGGATCGGCACCTGCCAGGACTGCAGAAGCCGATACACTCGGAGCCTCGTGGGCCTACTTGTGAAGTTTAAATCGGCGTTCTTCTTGAATTACATTTAGCTCAAGCTGCTGTGACTAACAGATTTTGATGCAGCGATTTAGGATTTACCTCCTAATGCGGCATTAGTGCGAAGATCAGCCCTGTCCAAACCTCCAGGCTCGCAAAATTCTGGCAGCTCGAGTCAGCAAAGTAAATGGGAATAAGATGAAGCTGTCAGACCAACTGGGCCTGAGAGAATCATAGAATCCCGACAGTGCAGAAGGAGGCCATTCGGCCCATCGAGTCTGCACCGACCACAATCCCACACAGGCCCTATCCCCATAACCCCATGCATTTAAAAAAAAATACTTTTCCAATTCAATCAAATCAAGTCCAATTCAGAGTCTCAACAAGTTGAGACATTTCCCATCCAAGCTGACAAGACAGGGTATGCAACCCTCTACCCTGTCTTGGGCCTGATCTACATGAGCCAAGCTGATTGGAGGAGGCGCAGGTCTTCCTCCTCCAAGGCTTGATCGCATTTGCATCTTAGTCAAAAGGCCGAGATGCCGCTTTAAAAAATTGCTTCATATGAAAATGAAGCTTAAATGCAACCCAATGACCTCAACCAAGTGCAGCATCAGCAGACCACACTTGATCTTAGCCAAAAGGCCGAGAAATAACCCCATGCATTTACCCCAGCTAGTCCCCCTGACACTTCAGCATGGCCAATCCACACATCTTTGCACAGAAACGTCTGTGGCCTGCGGCAGCCCTCTTTTGGATGCAACGGCAGAAGGAGTTTCAGAATTCTTGCCTAGATAAAGCACTTGGGGCGAATGGGATTAAAGGTTATGGAGAGAAAGCAGGATTAGGCTATTGAGTTGGATGATTAACCACGATCGTGATGAATGGAGGAGCAGGCTCGATGGGCCAAATAGCCTCCTCCTGCTCCTATCTTCTATTTTTCTATGTTTCTATGTATAAACATAGAGCCTATGTTTATATATCATTATGCATTATATATCGGACACTACTTGTGTTCCTAACTTGTCTTCCTGTAGGGTCGTGAATGTAGCCCAATCCATCACGGCAAACCAGCCTCCCATCCATTGACTCTGTCTACACTTCCCACTGAGTCGGCATGGCAGCCAGCATAATCAAGGACCCCACGCACCCCGGACATTCTCTCTTCCACTTTCTTCCGTCAGGAAAAAGATGCAGAAGTCTGAGGCCACGTACCAACCGGCTCAAGAACAGCTTCTTCCCTGCTGCCATCAGACTTTTGAATGGACTTACCTTGCATTAAGCTGATCTTTCTCTGTACCCTAGCTATGACACTACATTCTGCACAATTTCCTTTCCTTCTCTATGTACGGTATGCTTTGTCTGTATGGCACGAGAAACAATATTTTTCACTGTATATTAGTACATGTGGCAATAATAAATCAAATCAAATTAAATCACATCAAAAAACGACCATGATATCTCCATGATCCTTGGCAGCTCAGGAACTATGGTGCCCCAGCGTAATGCTTGATCTGTTCTTATCCCTTAAAACCCTCTGTCCTCTTCTTAATTAGACAGCCATTCATCATCCTTTTTTGGCAAGATATTAATTAGCGAGCTATTAAATGTTTTACCTGTGGGAAATAGAACCCTTCTTATCTTGAAGCTTTCTTGGGGCTTGTTAACTTTCCTATTCATCACCTGTAGTCTCCCAAACTCCAAAAAAAAAACACTCACATTTGTGTTTTTTCACAGAATTATTTTTCTTTCAGCATAATCATGAGTACCGTGCGGTCCATAATTATGGGCGGCACGGTGGCACAGTGGTTAGCACTGCTGCCTCACTGCACCAGAGACCCAGGTTCAATTTCCAGCTTGGGTCACTGTCTGTGTGGAGTTTGCACATTCTCCCCATGTCTGCGTGGGTTTCCTCCGGGTGCTCCGGTTTCCGCCCACAATCCAAAGATGTGTGGGTTAGGTGGATTGGCCAGGCTAAGTTGCCCCTTAGTGTTAGGGGGACTAGCTTGGTTAAAAACATGGGGTTATGGGGATCGGGCCAGAGTGGAATTGTGGTCAGCGCGGACTCGATGAGGCTGAATGGCCTTCTTCTGCACTGTAGGATTCTATAATTCATATTAGTTGATGGGATGTGAGCGTCGTTGGCTCGGCCAGCATTTATTGCCCATCCCTGAAAGCATTCAAGACTGCTGTGGGACTGGATTCACATGTAGGCCACACTAAAGAACAAAGAACAGTACAGCACAGGAAACAGGCCCTTCGGCCCTCCAAGCCTGTGCCGCTCATTGGTCCAACTAGACCATTCGTTTGTATCCCTCCATTCCCAGACTGCTCATGTGACTATCCAGGCAAGTCTTAAACGATGCCAGCGTGCCTGCCTCCACCACCCTACTTGGCAGTGCATTCCAGGCCCCCACCACTCTCTGTGTAAAAAACGTCCCTCTGATATCTGAGTTATCAGGTAAGGTAAGGATGGCAGATTTCCTTCCCTGAAGGACATTAGTGAGCCAGATGGGTTTTTTACAACAATTGACAATGGTTTCTCCATTACAAAGGAGGAAGTGTTAGGTTTGTTAGAGAATATAAAGACTGACAAATCCCCAGGGCCTGATGGAATCTATCCAAGGCTGCTCAGGGAGACGAGAGGTGAAATCGTTGGGCCTCTGACGCAAATCTTTGTCTCGTCACTGGACGCAGGTGAGGTCCCAGAGGATTGGAGGATAGCTAAGGTGGTCCCGTTATTTAAGAAGGGTAGGAAGGATAACCCGGGTAATTATAGGCCGGTGAGCTTGACGTCCGTGGTGGGGAAGTTGTTGGAGAAGATTCTTAGATATAGGATGTATGCGCATTTAGAAAGGAATAAACTCATTAATGATAGTCAGCATGGTTTTGTGAGAGGGAGGTCATGCCTCACTAACCTGGTGGTGTTTTTTGAAGAAGTGCCCAGAATGGTTGACGAAGGAAGGGCCGTGGATGTTGTCTATATGGACTTTAGTAAAGCGTTTGACAAAGTCCCTCATGGTAGGCTAGTGAAAAAGGTTGGATCTCATGGGATAAAGGGGGAGGTGGCTAGATGGGTGGAGAACTGGCTTGGTCATAGAAGACAGAGGGTGCTAGTGGAAGGGTCTTTTTCCGGCTGGAGGCCTATGACTAGTGGTGTTCCGCAGGGCTCTGTATTGGGACCTCTGCTGTTTGTGATTTATATAAATGATCTAGAAGAAGGGGTAACTGGGGTGATCAGTAAGTTTGCGGACGACACAAAACTGGCAGGACTTGCAGATAGTGAGGAACATTGTCAGAGGCTACAGAAGGATATAGATAGGCTGGAAATTTGGGCAAAGAAATGGCAGATGGAGTTCAATCCTGATAAATGTGAAGTGATGCATTTTGGTGGGAATAATGTAGGGAGGAGCTACACGATAAATGGAAGAACCATAAAGGGTGTAGAGACGCAGAGGGACCTGGGTGTGCAAGTCCATAGATCTTTGAAGGTGACGTCACAGGTGGAGAAGGTGGTGAAGAAGGCATATGGCATTCTTGCCTTTATAGGACGGGGCATAGAGTATAAAAGTTGGGGTCTGATGTTGCAGATGTATAGAACGTTGGTTCGGCCGCATTTGGAATACTGCGTCCAGTTCTGGTCGCCACACTACCAGAAGGACGTGGAGGCTGTGGAGAGAGTACAGAGGAGGTTTACAAGGATGTTGCCTGGTATGGAGGGGCTTGGTTATGAGGAGAGATTGGGGAAACTGGGGTTGTTCTCCTTGGAAAGACGGAGGATGAGGGGAGACTTAATAGAGGTGTATAAAATTATGAAAGGCATAGATAGGGTGAACGGTGGGAAGCTCTTCCCCGGGTCGGTGGTGACGTTCACGAGGGGTCATAGGTTCAAGGTGAAGGGGGGGAGGTTTAACACAGATATCAGAAGGACATATTTTACACAGAGGGTCGTGGGGGCCTGGAATGTGTTGCCGGGCAAGGTGGTGGAGGCGGACACACTGGGAACGTTTAAGACTTATCTAGACAGCTATATGAACGGAGTGGCAATGGAGGGATACAAAAGAGTGGTCTCGTTTGGACCAGGGAGCAGCGCGGGCTAATTGTTCTTTGTTTCTCGTTTCAAGGCTTCATTCTATGATCACCTTGCTGGTGCCAGTACAGTGCGAGACTGCGGATAGTTGGGAACCTGTCTCGGGGGCAGGGAATTCAGATGGTGTTCGTAAAGCAGAAGTGGAAATGACTAGGGTTGGGAAGCATTTTCTGATCAGGGCCAGTGTGATCTCCTGGACTCGTTTCGATCGCCTCAGGGGGTCGGAGAGGAATGTCCCAGATTTTTTTTTCCCCATATTGGCCCTGGGGTTTTCACTCTGGGTTTTCGCCTCTCCCTGGAGATCACATGGTCTGGAATGGGGGGGTGGGGGTGAGTTAATAGGTTGTGATGAACAAAGCATCGTAGCTGTGAGGGACAGCTCGGTGGATAGGATATTAGGATGTAGATAGGCTGGAAAATTGGGCGGGGATCCTGGATTCAGGATTCAATCCTGGACCGGGGAGCGGCGCGGGCTTGGAGGGCCGAAGGGCCTGTTCCTGTGCTGTATTGTTCTTTGTTCTTTGTTTGTTTCATGGTCATCAGTAGATTATTAATTCCAGATTTTTATTGGTTTCAAATTTCACCATCTTCCATGATGGAATTCGAACCCTGTCCCCAGAACATTACCCTGGGTTTCTGGATTTCTAGTCCAATGACAGTACCACTATGCCACTGCTTAAGTTAGTGGTTGAGTCTGAAACACTCAACTCATCCATTAGAATCATAGAATTATCAAATCTACAGTGCAGAAGAAGGCCGCTTGGCCCATCGAGTCTGCACCGACCACAATCCCACCCAGGTCCTATCCCCGTAACCACACATATTTACCCTCTTAATCCCCCTGACAGTAAGGAGCAATTTAGCATGGCCAATCAACCTAACCCGCACATCTTTGGACTGTGGGAGGAAACTGGAGCACCCGGAGGTAACCCATGTAGACACAGGGAGAATAGAGTCATAGAGGTTTACAGCATGGAAACAAGCTCTTCGGCCCAACTTGTCCATGCCGCCCTTTTTTTTTAAAAACCCCTAAACTAATCCCAATTGCCCGCATTTGGCCCATATCCCTCTATACCCATCGTACCCATGTAACTATCTAAATGCTTTTTAAAAGATAAAATTGTATCCGCCTCTACTACTACCTCTGGCAAACTTGTTCCAGACACTCACCACCCTCTGTGTGAAAAAATTGCACCTCTGGACACTTTTGTATCTCTCCCCTCTCACCTTCAACCTATGCCCTCTAGTTTTAAACTCCCCTACCTTTGGGAAAAGATATTGACTATCTACCTTGTCTATGCCCCTCATTATTTTATAGACCTCTATAAGGTCACCCTTCAGCCTCCTACGCTCCAGAGAAAAAAGTCCCAGTCTATTCAGCCTCTCCTTATAACTCAATCCATCAAGTCCCAGTAGCATCCTAGTAAATCTTTTCTGCACTCTTTCTAGTTTAATAATATTCTTTCTATAATAGGGTGACCAGAGTTGCACACAATATTCCAAGTGTGGCCTTACCAATGTCTTGTACAACTTTAACAAGATGTCCCAACTCCTGTATTCAATGTTCTGACCGATGAAACCAAGCATGCCGAATGCCTTCTTCACCACTCTGTCCACCTGTGACTCCACTTTCAAGGAGCTATGAACATGTGCCCCCAGATCTCTTTGTTCTGTAACTCTCCCCAATGCCCTACCATTAACTGAGTAAGTCCTGTCCTGGTTCAATCTACCAAAATGCATCACCTCGCATTTGTCTAAATTAAACTCCATCGGCCATTCATCAGCTCACTGGCCAAATTGATCAAGATCCCGTTGCAATTGGAGATAACTTTCTTCATTGTCCACTATGCCACCAATCATCTGCAAACTTCCTAACCTTGCCCCCTATATTCTCATCCAAATCATTAATATAAATGACAAATAACAGTCAGCCCAGCACTGATCCCTGAGGCACACCGCTGGTCACAGTCCTCCAGTTTGAAAAACAACTCTCTACAACCACCCTCTGGCTTCTGTCAAGAAGCCAATTTTGTATCCATTTAGATACCTCACCCTGGATCCTGTGAGATGTAACTTTATGCAACAACCTACCATGCGATACCTTGTCAAAGGCCTTGCTAAAGTCCATGTAGACAACATCAACTGCACTGCCCTCATCTACCTTCTTGGTTACCCCTTCAAAAAACTCAATTAAATTTGTGAGACATGGTTTTCCACTCGCAAAGCCATGCTGACTGTCCCTAATCAGTCCTTGCATCTCTAAATGCCTGTAGATCGTGTCTCTCAAAATACCTTCCAACAATTTATCCACCACAGATGTGAGGCTCACTGGCCTGTAGTTCCCAGGCTTTTCCCTGCAGCACTTTTTAAACAAAGACACAACATTTGCCACTTTCCAGTGTTCGGGCATCTCACCTGTGACTATCGATGATTCAAATATCTCGGCTAGGGGACCCACAATTTCCTCCCTCGCCTCCCACAACGTCCTGGGATATACCTCATCAGGTCTTGGGGATTTATCTACCTTGATGCGCTTTAAGACTTCCAGCACCTCTTTCTCTGTAATATGTACACTCCTCAAGAATGTGCAAACTCCACACAGACAGTGACCCAAGCCGGGAATTGAACCCCGGTCCCTGGTGCTGTGAGGCAGCAGTGCTAACCACTGTGCCACCAGGCCACCCATTTAAAAGGTGGCTGGATCTGCACCTGAAGTGCTGTAACCTGCAAGGCTCTGGACCAGGTGCTGGAAAATGCGAGTGAAATAAGCATCTATTTTTCTCTTTATAGGCTTGGCTCAGACAGGATGGGCTGAATGGACTCTTTCTAAACTGTAACTTTTCTGTCTCACAGTGTTTCCAAGATGTTCTGTTTTTATATATTTCCTGCTTCTTAAATTCTACCGTGTTGTTTTGAGTTGGGGACCTTTGGGACCGTCTGCAGACAGAGGCACGCCACGTAAAGGTATCTATATGAATACCCTATCTATTCAGGGAGAAAACTACCTCGTCCCCTTCTCTATCGCACGGGTTGAGTACGGTAAGTTGACATGACAAGTAGGTGCTGAGCCCATGGCCCCAGCAGGGTAGTTGACAATCTGTTTGGCTATAAAGAAGCTGGTGTCAATCGATGTGACTATCGGGCAGTTGGATTGTCAGGAAATCTGACTGGTTCGCTCATGTGAAAAAACCCTGTAATTCATACCAAATTTAGTCGCTCGCCACTGAACCAGATGCTGGGCGGGATTACAAGGATAAGCTGACAGGATATGCTGTTAGTCGAAGAATAACCTGAATCACTTGGGCCAAATGGCCTGTAAATTCTGTGTTGTCAAACTAAAATCCCTGGCAGTTCATGGAAGGGACAGCATCTTGCAACAAATGCTCACCAACAGGGAATACCTTTTTTTTTAAAGAAAAGGATGACCAGGACTGAAGATGGTAGGCCAGAAACTCTTCACGGTTGATGGCAGGATCTCACAGGGTTCCCTCCAATAATTACCTCATCACACTTTGCTTCATTTGATATGATTTGATTTATTATTGTCATATGTATTGGCAAACAGTGAAAAATATTGCTTCTTGCGTGCTATTCAGACAAAGTATACCGTTCATAGAGAAGGAAACGAGAGAGTGCAGAATGTAGTATTACAGTCACAGCTAGGGTGTGGAGAAAGATCAACTTAATATAAGGTAAGTCCATTCAAAAGTCTGATGGCAGCAGGGAAGAAGCTGTTCTTGAGTCGGTTGGTACGTGTCCTCAGACTTTTGTATCTTTTTCCCAACGGAAGAAGGTGGAAGAGAAAATGTCCGGAGTGCGTGGGGTCCTTGATTATGCTGGCTGCTTTGCTGAGGCAGCAAGAAGTGTGGACAGAATCGATGGATGGGAGGCTGGTTTGTTTGATGGACTGGGCTTCGTTCACGACCCTTTGTAGTTTTTTGCGGTCTTGGGCAGAGCAGGAGCCATACCAAGCTGTGATACAACCAGAAAGAATGCTTTCTATGGTGCATCTGTAAAAATTGGTGAGAGTCATAGCGGACATGCAAGTTTCCTTTGCCTTCTGAGAAAGTAGAGGCATAGGTGGGGTCTCTTAACTATAGTGTTGGCATGGGGGGAGCAGGACAGGTTGTTGGTGTTCTGGACACCTAAAAACATGAAGCTCTCGACCATTTCTACTTCGTCCCCATTGATGTAGACAGGGGCATGTTCTCAACTATGCTTTCTGCAGTCAATGACTATCTCCTTCATTTTGTTGACATTAAGGGAGAGAATACTGTCATTGGACCAGTTCTATCACTTTCCTGTACTCCGCCATTATTGTTTGAGATCCGACGCACCAAGGTGGTGTCAACAGCAAACTTGAAAATGGAGTTCGAGGGGAATTTGGCCACAGTCATTGGTGTATAAGGGGGTCAGAAACATTTTCTTCCATGTCTTTGTGGCACGAGTGTGCTGACCAGGGAAGTTTTCTCTTAATCATTTACATGATGTGGGTGTCATTGGCTAGGCCAACAGTTATTGCCCATCCCTAATTGCCATTGAGTCGGTGGTGAGTTGTCTTCCCGTACCATTTTTAAAAATTCCTTCATGGGACATGGGTGTCACTGGCTGGCCAGCATTTATTGCTCATGCCTAGTTGCTCTAAAGAAAATTAGTGAACCAGATGGGTTTTTCTGACAATCGACAGTGGTTTCATGGCATCATGGTAGCACAGTGGTTAGCACTGCTGCCTCACACCACCAGGGACTGAGTTCGATTCCTGGCTTGGGTCACTGTCTGTGTGGAGTTTGCACATTCTCCCCGCGTCTGCATGGGTTTCCTCCGGGTGTTCTGGTTTCCTCCAACAGTCTGAAAGATGTGCTGGTTAGGTGCATTGACCCGAACAGGCGCCGGAGTGTGGCTGCTAGGGGAATTCCACAGTAACTTCATTGCAGTGTTAATGTAAGCCTTACTTGTAACTAATAAATAAATTTTACTTTATCGGTCGATTCTTAATTCCGGATATTTTTATCGAATTCAAATTCCACCATCTGTCATAGCGGGATACGAACCCCGGTCCCCAGAACATGAGCAGAGATTGGAAACCTCAGTGACCAGGGTTTAATGTGACTGTACAGAGATAGAGGGGACGCTTCGAAATGACATGCAAATGAGGCAATACATCACATGAACTAATTCTGCCTCCCTGCAAAACCTGGGTGCAGGAAACACACACATCATCAGGATTATATCGCCATACCTTCATCGGCACTGGGTCAAAACCCTGGAACACCCCTCCTAACAGTCCTGCAGAAATTCAAGAAGGCAGCTCACACCAACCTTCTCAAGCACAGTTAGAGATGGGCAATAAATTGGGGCTTTGCCTGTAAATGAATCAACAAAATAAAAAACACGCATTCTAGCAATTAAGGTAATTCAAGATTTAAAGATCAGCATTTCCGTACTGCAATCCATCAAGTGAAGAACTTGCACTTCTGTAGCAATTTTTAGCATGTCACGGTGGCACAGTGGTTAGCACTGCTGCCTCACAGCGCCAGGGACCCGGGTTCAATTCCCAGCTTGGGTCACTGTCTGTGTGGAGTTTACACGTTCTCCCTGTGTCTGCGTGGGTTTCCTCCGGGTGCTCCGGTTTCCTCCCACAATCTGAAAGACGGGCTGGTTAGGTGCATTGGCCATGCTAAATTCTCCCTCAGTGTACCTGAACAGGCGCCGGAGTGTGGCGACTAGGGGATTTTCACAGTAAATTCATAAGCCGACTTCTGACAATAATAATAAACAAATTTTAAACTTTAAAACAATCTCAAGATGTCCCTCGGGGCTTTCCAGCAAATGGTGGACCTTTGAGTTTGCTTCAGAGATTCTGGAGCAAGATTTAAGCGAAACTTGAAGAGAAAACGCCATTGCCGCAAATAGATGCCACAGAATTCGGAAATGAGAAAAATTAGGAGGAAGAGAAAAGCAGCTGAAAGAAATAGATGGAGCTGTCACAAACCATCAGCGAGTCATTCCAGCCGCACAAACTATTCCCAGCTTCTTCCCCTCTCTGTCTTTTTAAATCTCCCGATTACCAGACCCCCAACCCGACAGGGGAGACATCATTTGGCCGATACAATGGTGGGCAGGGAGTCCTGTCAGAAGGCACATTTAACAGAGGACAACATCTCGCCACAACCCAGCCCGTGACAGGAACAGGAATACAATCGTCAGGATATCAGAATAATCAAACTCAAGGCACAGATAAGCCTGTGCTGGAGTGAACCTCAGTTACAGTAGCTCGAACGGGGAACTTTCTTCAATGTCCACTATGCCGCCAATCTTGGTGTCATCTGCAAACTTACTAACCACGCCTCCTATATTCTCATCCAAATCATTAATATAAATGACAAATAACAGTGGGCCCAGCACTGATCCCTGAGACAACATCAACTGCACTGCCCTCATCTACCTTCTTGGTTACCCCTTCAAAAAACTCAATTAAATTTGTGAGACATGATTTTCCACTCACAAAGCCATGCTGACTGTCCCTAATCAGTCCTTGCATCTCTAAATGCCTGTAGATCCTGTCTCTCAAAATACCCTCCAACAATTTACCCACCACAGATGTGAGGCTCATTGGCCTGTAGTTCCCAGGCTTTTCCCTGCAGCCCTTTTTAAACAGAGGCACAACATTTGACACTCTCCAATCTTCAGGCACCTCACCCGTGACTATCGATGATTCAAATATCTCGGCTCGGGAACCCACAATTTCCTCCCTCGCCTCCCACAATGTCCTGGGATACACTTCATCAGGTCCCAGGGTTTTATCTACCTTGATGCACTTTAAGACTTCCAGCACCTCCTTCTCTGTAATATGTACACTCCTCAAGACATCACTATTTATTTCCCCAAGTTCCCTAACATCCATGTTTTTCTCAACAGTAAATACTGATGAGAAGTATTCATTTAGGATCTCACCCATCTCTTGTGGATCCGCACATAGATGACCTTGTTGATCCTTAAGAGGCCCTACTCTCTCCCTTGTTACTCTTTTGCCCTTTATGTATTTGTGAAAGCTCTTTGGGTTCTCCTTTGCCTTATCTGCCAAAACAATTTTGTGTCCCCTTTTTGCCCTCCTGATTTCTCTCTTAACTCTACTCCTACACCCCCTATACTCTTCAAGAGATTCACTTGATCCCAGCTGCCTATGCATGTCATGTGCCTCTTTCTTCTTCTTGACCAGGGCCTCAATATCCCGAGTCATCCAGGGTTCCCGACTTCTGCCAGCCTTGCCCTTCACTCTAAGAGGAATATGTTTACCCTGAACCCTGGTTAATACACTTTTGAAAGCGTGCCACTTACCAAACATCCCTTTGCCTTCCCACAGACTCCCCCAATTAACCTTTGAAACCTCCTGCCTGATACCATCAAAATTGGCCTTGCCCCAATTTAGAATTTTAACTTTTGGGCCAGACCTATCATTCTCTATAGCTATCTTAAAACTAATAGAATTATGGTCACTGGTCCCAAAGTGATCCCTCACCAACACTTCTGTCACCTGACCTTCCTTATTTCCCAAGAGAAGGTCAGGTTTTACCCCCTCTCTAGTCGGGCCATCCACATACTGAATGAGAAATTCCTATTAATATATTTAATATATGTGATATTAAAGGAAGCAGTTAGTGGATGCATTGTTAGTAATTTAAATTCTGGAAATATCCCAGAGGATTGGAAAACTGCAAATGTAATTCCCTTATTCAAAAAGAGAGGGAGATTGAAAGCAAGTAACTGTAGGCCAGGTACCTTAGTTTCTGTCATTTGAAAAATGTTTGAATCCATTATAAAGGATGTAACAGCAATACATTTAGAAATACATAAATATAATCAAGCAGGGTCAGCAGGGCTTCATTAAGGAGACATTATGACAAATTTATTCGTATAAAATGAGGTGATAATGAACAGGATAGATAAAGGGGAACCAGTAGATGTAATATACTTGGATTTTCAAAAAGCATTTGAAACATAATTGCATAAAAGATTACTTAATAAGAGAAAAGCCCATGGTGTTGGGGGTGGTATACTCGCATGGATAGAGAATTAGCTAACTGATAGAAGGCAGAGGGTCAGAATAAGAAGTGCATTATCAGGGTGGCAACCTGTAATTAGATGTGTGTCACAGGGATCCGTGTTAGGGTCACAATTATTTACAATATATATTAATGATTTGGATGAGGAAAGTTTGCAGATGACACAAAAATAGATGGGAAGGCAAGTGGCGAGGATGACACATAAGAACATAAGGACATAAGAACTAGGAGCAGGAATAGGCCATCTGGCCCCTCGAACCTGATCCACCATTCAATAAGATCATGGCTGATCTTTTCATGGATTCATCTCCACTTACCCATCCACTCACCATAACCCTTAATTCCTTTACTGTTCAAAAATGTATCTAACCTTGTCTTAAAAGCATTCAATGAGGTAGCCTCAACTGCTTCACTGGGCAGGGAATTCCATAGATTCACAACCCTTTGGATGAAGAAGCTCCTCCTCAACTCAATCCTAAATCTGTTCCCCCTTATTTTGAGGCCATGCCCCCTTGTTCCAATTTCACCTGCCAGTGGAAACAACCTGCCTGTTTCCAAGTTATCTATTCCCTTCATAATGTTATATGTTTCTATAAGATCTCCCCTCATTCTTCTGAATTCCAATGAGTATAGTCTCAGTCTACTCAGTCTCTCCTCATAAGCCAACACAGAGGGAGTGTGTGAAAATGGAATGAGTAACTCACTTCCTGACTCCCCAAGAATGCCCACCCTCTATATGGCACAAGGCATAATCTCTCCATTTGCCTGGATGAGTTCAGCTCCAACAACATTCAAGAAGCTCAACACATTCCATGACAAAGCAGTCCACTTGATTGGCACCCCATCTACCACCTCCAACATTCATTCCCTTCACCACCGATACAGTGACGGCCATGTGTACCATATATACTTAGCACTACAGCAACTCACCAAAGCTCCTTCAACAGCACCTTCCAAACCTGTGATCTCTACCAGCTAGAAGGACAAGGGCGGCAGATACATGGGTAACCACCACCTGCAAGATCCCCTCCAAACCACTCACCATGCTGACATTCGAAACATATCGCCTTTCCATCACTGTCGCTGGGTCAAATCTTTGACACCCTCTCCCTAACAGCACTGTGGGTGTACCTACGCCACATGCAGTAATTTAAGAAGGTAACTCACCACCACTAGCACCACTAAGGATGGGCAGTAAATGCTGGCCTCATCAACGATACCCACATCGCAAGGATGAATAAATTATTTCTGTTGGAAGTGTTGTAGTCTCAAATGTTCTCTGAAAGACCCAATGGCAACATTGAATAGTTGAAGCCAAAACGTTGTCTGATTTTAAGAAGAAATTAGATATAGCTCTTGGGACTAAAGGGATCAAGGGATATGGGGGGAAGGGAGGGATCAGGAAATTGAATTCGATGATCAGCCATGATCAAGATGAATGGCGGAGCAGGACTGAAGGGCCGAATGGCCTACTCTTGCTTCTAGTTTCTGTGTTTCTATGTAACATTCAAATGGGAAAAGGATAAGGGAACACTTCTGATTAGGAAGTGATCCAGTTGAGACCTTATTGCGGTCTTGTCTGAGTTCTTTTCATTCACAAATGCGACAGCGTTTTTCTGAATTACAAATGACTACACTTGAAAGACATTCCATAGAATCCATAGAATTCCTGCAGTGCAGAAGGAGGCCATTCAGCCCATCGAGTCTGCACCGACCACAATCCCACCCAGACCCTATTCCGGTAACCGCACACATTTACCCTGCTAATCCCCTGACACTAAGGGGCAATTTAGCATGGCCAATCAACCTAAGCTGCACATCTTTGGACTGTGGGAGGTAACTGGAGCACCCACACACGGAAAGAATGTGCAAACTCCACACAGACAGTGACTCGAGGCCGGAATTAAACCCAGGTCCCTGGTGCTGTGAGGCAGCAGTACTAACCACTGTGCCACCGTGCCCCCCCTGTGCTACAGTGCTGGGTTAAGAGGATGCTCCAAGATTGTGAAAAGTGGTCTATAAATGTTATTTCTCCCTGCCTTCCTTCCTTCTGAAGCTTGCTTGGTTGATTTAAAATACCCCTTCCTGGGCAAACATTAATTACCCTAACATGGATTTCCAGATGGACCAATTCAGCCTTCCCAGTTATTGGTGACTTAATTGTAGAATGGAGCTTAGTATTGAACAGGTCATCAAACCTTTGTCATTTGTCCATTAGGAATTATAATAGACTTTCCCAAGGATCTCTACAGACAATTGGGGCGGCACGGTGCCACAGTGGTTAGCACTGCTGCCTCACAGCGCCAGGGACCCATGTTCAATTTCGGCCTTGGGTCACTGTCTGTGTGGAGTCTGCACGTTCTCCCCGTGTCTGCGTGGGTTTCCTCCGGGTGCTCCAGTTTCCTTCCACAGTCCAAAGATGTGCGGGTTAGGTTGATTGGCCATGATAAATTGACTCTAATGTCCGGGGGATTAGCAGGGTAAATGCGTGGGGTTACGGGAATAGGGGCAGGGTGAGATTGTGGTCGGTACTGACTCGATGGGCTGAAGGGCCTCCTTCTGTACTGTAGGGATTCTATGAATTGCATAACAGATGGATTAATGAGCTACCTAGTGAGGCAAATTTCCCCTGAATGCAAATCAGATCCATTCCTTACGTTAGCGATAATTATTGTAACTGAACTCTTTCTTCTGAGAAATGCTCCCAATTGTGTTTCCTTTCTCACCATGCCTTCCGATTTTTATATTCCTCTAATCATTATTCCAAATCTCCGCAGGAAGCAATATTATTTTTACGCTGCATTCTACTTTTATTTCCAAGTCCCAGGGAGCTCAGTAGCTTTGAGATTGGAGGAACTCTATGCATAATCAGATTATTAAAAATAACCCATAGCTAGGCGATTTATGTGCACACTATTTTCTCTCTCTCTCTCTCTCTTGCAAACCAGAGAATGGGCTGATACAAAAGGACATCACCTGTCAAGATAAATCTCTATCTCTCCCGGTAAATGCTTTAAGAAAGATATTCTGCATCATCCAGGAGCCTCACTTTATAACACTGTTAATGTTTTTTTTTCCCAAGCCTTCAGCACTTGAAATAGATAGGCAGAGGTTATGCAATACATTTCATTCTCCGAGAGTTATTGTGCCTGTCAAAGGGAGAGAGGATGGAAAATCATTCCATTTCCGGAGTCCAGTGCCAGCACCAAGTACCGCTCGCAAGGTCAGAAGCAGATTAAAGCAAGCTCCATTCTGCCCCACAGCGTGATATCTCCATACCCTACCTTATATTAAGTTGATCTTTCTCTACACCCTCGCTATGAATGTAACACTATATTCAGCACCCTCTCCTTTCCTTCTCCCTTATGTACTCTATGAACGGTATGCTTTGTCTGAATAGCGCGCAAGAAACAATACTTTTCACTGTTTACATAGGACAATAATAAATTAAATCCAATCAGATATATCCTTGTAGCCTCTCTTTGATTTGAATTGATTTGATTTATTATTGTCACATGTATTAACATACAGTGAAAAGTATTGTTTCTTGCGCACTATACAGACAAAGCATACCGTTCATAGAGAAGGAAACGAGAGGGCAGAATGTAGTGTTACAGTCATAGCTAGGGAGTAGAGAAAGATCAACTTAATGCGAGGTAGGTCCATTCAAAAGTCTGATGGCAGCAGAGAAGAAGTTGTTCTTGAGTCGGTTGGTACGTGACCTCAGACTTTTGTATCTTTTTCCCAATGGAAGAAGGTGGAAGAGAATGTATCCAGGATGTGTGGGGCCCTTAATTATGCTGGCTGCTTTGCCGAGGCAGCAGGAAGTGTAGACAGAGTCAATGGATGGGAGACTGGTTTGCATGATGGATTGGGCTACATTCACAATCTTTTGTAGATTCCTGCTGTCTTGGACAGAGCAGGAGCCATACCAAGCTGTGATACAACCAGATCTCCATACCCTACCTTATATTAAGTTGACCTTTCTCTGTGCCCTAACAATGACTGTAACACTATATTCAGCACCCTCTCCTTTCCTTCTCCCTTATGTACTCTATGAATGGTATGCTTTGTCGGTATAGCGCACAAGAAACAATACTTTTCACTGTATACATATGACAATAATGAATCAAATCAAATATATCCTTGTGGCCTCTTTGGGCGGGGCAATGCTGTATTTATGGCAATAGTCAGTGCATCATAGTCACTGCAGTTTCAGCTCCTGTTCCTTTGCACATCGACCAATCTGTGAGTGTCTCTGAGTGAGGCCGGGAATTTCCAACAACAACAGCACCTTGCAATTGTATGACTCCCTTATCATAATAAGTCACCCCAGGACACATCATGGGATTCTATGAACGTTTATAGAATCTCTACAGTGCAGTGGGAAGCCAATCGGCCCATCCAGTTTTCACCAACTCTCTGACAGAGTATCTTACTCAGGCTCTCTCCCTCACTTTTAGTGTCAAGATTAGGAGGGTAAATATGTGGGGTTACAGGGATACGGTTGGGGAAAGGGATTGATGTTGTTGCAGGCTCGATGGGCTGAATGGCCTCCTTCTGTACCGAAGGGATTCTATGATAAAAACCCCATCCCCGTAACCCCAAACATTTACCATGGCTAATCCACCTAACCTCCATATCTTGGGACACTAAGGGGTAATTTTACAATGGCCAATTCACCCAACCTGCACATCGTCAGACTGAGAGAAAACCAGAGCACTCGGAGGAAACCCACGCAGCAACGTGGCGCTGTGAGGCAGCAGTGCTAACCACTGTGCCACCGTGCTGTTGATGAATGTATTGTGGGTACTTGTGGTACATTGTGTATATGGACTTTGAAAAAATGTTTGGTAATATACTACATAATAAACTTGTTCATAAAATTGAATGCCATTAGATTAAAAGGGGAATGACAGTTTAGTTTAACATTGGTTAAGGGGCAGGAGACAGTGGCATCTAGATTAGAATGAGGTGTGCAGCGATGTTCATACAATCATAGAATCCCTCCAGTGCAGAAAGAGGCCATTCGGCCCATCGAGCCTGCACTGATCACAATCCCTCCCAGGCCCTTTTCCCATAACACCACTTATTTACCCTTCTAACCCCCTGACACGAGGGTCAATTTAGCACAGCCAATCAACCTAACCTGCACATCTTTGGACTGTGGGAGGAAACCGGAGCACCCGGAGGGAACCCACGCAGACATGGGGAGAATGTGCAAACTCCACACAGACAGTGACTCAAGCCGGGAATCGAACCCGGACCCCTGGCACTGTGAGGCAGCAGTGCTAACCACTGTGCCACCGTGCTGCCCCATTATTCTCCAGAGACAATGTAGTGACCACTGTTCTTTTTATGTATATTCGTCATCTTGTATTAATAAACGATAATCACCGAACTCAGAAAGATAGCGAACAATAGAAAGGTAGTAACAAACTTCAAAAGGGCATACCAGGAGTGACACATTGGGGAAATGAACAGACACTTGGCCAATGAATAATGCATCCAGAGTCAATTAAAGCCTCTCACACCACTCCATCATCCCCGTTCATTTGATTTGATTTATTATTGTCACATGTATTAACATACAGTGAAAAGTATTGTTTCTTGCGCGCTATACAGACAAAACATACCGTTCATAGAGAAGGAAATGAGAGAGTGCAGAATGTAGTGTTACAGTCATAGCTAGGGTGCAGAGAAAGACCAACTTAATGCAATGTAGGTCCATTCAAAAGTCTGATGCCAGCAGGCAAGAAGCTGTTCTTGGGTCGGTTGGTACGTGTCCTCAGACTTGTGTATATTTTTCCAGATGAAAGAAGGTGGAAGAGAGAATGTCCGGGGTACGTGGGGTCCTTAAGTATGCTGGCTGCTTTGCCGAGGCAGCAGGAAGTGTAGACAGAGTCAATGGATGGGAGGCTGGTTTGCGTGATGGATTGGGCTACATTCACGACCTTTTCTTGCAATCTTGGGCAGAGCAGGAGATATACCAAACTGTGATACAACCAGAAAGAATGCTTTCTGTGGTGCATCTGTAAAAGTCGGTGAGAGTCGTAGCTGACATGCCAAATTTCATTATCCTCACAGTATAAATCTTGCCCAATTTTCCTTGTCTTCAGCTCTGACGAAGGGTCATCCAGACTCGAAATGTAGGCTCCATTTTCTCTCCACAGATGCTGTCAGACCTGCTGAGATTTTCCAGCATTTTCTGCTTTTGTTCCAGATTCCAGCATCTGCGGTATTTTGCTATTATAGAAATAACTCATGCCCTGACTGAGACAGTTAAAGTTTTTATTTATTAGTCACAAGTAAGGCTTACATTAACACTGCAATGAAGTTACTGTGAAAATCCTCTCCTCGCCACACTCCGGCGCCTGATCAGGTGAATGCACCTAACCAGCACGTTTTTCAGACTGTGGGAGGAAACAGGAGCGCCCGGAGGAAACCCATGCAGACACGGGTAGAACGTGCAGACCCCACACAGACAGTGACCCAAGCCAGAATTGAACCCAGGTCTCCGGTGTTATGAGGCAGCAGTGCTAAGCACTGTGCCACTGTGCCGCCCAGAGTGATTGACATCGACAGTTTACTGGTTTGATGGAGGTGAGTCCTGAAAGTCAGGTGTTGAGTGAACCTCAGACCATCATCTTTGGGCACAGATTCTCATCAGAGATATATGAGATGATTTATTTTGGTTGGATGAATGAGGAGAGGAAATCTAATCTAAATGATACAATTCTAATACTGCTGCAGGAACAGAGGAACCCAGGGCAAATGTCACACATGGGTGATATGTAAATTTTAATCAACTCCTAGAACTATTCATAGAAATCATAGAAACCCTACAGTGCAGAAAGAGGCCATTTGGCCCATCGAGTCTGCACCGACCACAATCCCACCCAGACCCCTACATATTAACCCGCTAATCCCTCAAACCTACACATCTCAGGACACTAAGGGCAACTTAGCATGGCCAATCCACCTAACTTGCACATCTTTGGACTGTGGGAGGAAACCGGAGCACCCGGAGGAAACCCACGCAGACACGAGGAGAATGTGCAAACTCCACACAGACAGTGACCCAAGCCGGGAATCGAACCCAGGTCCCTGGAGCTGTGAAGCAGCAGTGCTAACCACTGTGCTACTGTGCCGCCCAACTATTTGCGAACATACAATAAAGGGAACAAGCTGGGAGCTGAGTTAATGCTTGCTGGTACACATGGCTCTGTCCAACACCGGGGTGACTCTGGATGTGGGTCATTTGCTCTCTTACATCACATAGAAACATTGAAATGTAAAAAATAAGAGTTGTCCATTCGGCCCTTCGAATCTGCTCTGCTATTCATTATGATCATGGCTGATCTCCCAACTCCATCATCTGATTCCACCTTTTCCCCATTCCCTTCGCCCCAAGTGCTATATCTTGGGTCACTGTCTGTGCGGAGTCTGCACGTTCTCCCCGTGTCTGCATGGATTTTTTCCGGGTGCTCTGGTTTCCTCCCACAGTCCGTATCGTTGCTCCTTCATTGTTGCAGAGTCAAAAACCTTGAACTCCCCCCTTCACAACACAGTGGGTGTACCTACACCTTTGGGGCTGAAGTGGTTACAGAAGGCAGCTCGCCACCACCTTCTCATAGGACGACAGGGACTAGTGAACAAGTGTTGGCCTTGCTAGCGATGTTCACATCCTGTGAATGGGTAACAAAAGTGGTGAGGTGGCTTTTTCCCTAATCCCGGTTCAATTGCTACCATGGCCAGTTGTGAATTCAATAAATCTCTTTATTTGTGGTCTGTGGGTGAGAAAAATCATCACAAAGTAGATGAAGTAAGGATGCCTCTGGCAAAAGGTTTGTTGCATCAGTCCTCCAAGGAAGAGAAGAGGGAACACAAGAAGGAACGTCTGGTGCAATGTCCCAACTCCTACTGCATGGATGTCAAGTGTCCTGGTTGCTGCAAAGTCACTGCCGTGTTCAGCCACGTATAGACTGTCATGTTCATAGAATCCCTACAGTGCAGTTGGAGGCTATTTGGCCCATCAAGTCTGCATCGACCACAATCCCACACAGGCCCTATCCTCTTAATCCCACCTATTTACCCTGCTAGTCCCCCTGACATTAAGGGGCAATTTAGCATGGCCAATCAACCTAACCCGCACATCTTTGAGAGAGGGAGGAAACCAGAGCACCCGGAGGAATGTTGAGTGTCAAATGTTCCACTGTGCTCTATTAGCCCACCGGAGGAAAAGCCAGCTGAACAGAAGGCTGTTCCTTCACAGGAAAGCAGCCCTGAAAGTGAAAGTTGGTACTTGAGGGTAGGCGAGCCTCCTCACAGCCGGGCATCAAGTATCCGGCCGAGGGATACTGATTCACTTCCTTGGGGATCTGGATGGCAGCCTGGGAGAGATGGAACTGGGGAAAGGAGGGGGTACATCAATGCCCCAAAGCTTCGGCCACCTGGTTTATAGAAACCTTTTTGGATCCTCTTGCTGGTATTGAGTTATTTGTTAGAATTGTCAAATAAAATGATGTAACGTTAAAAAGAAACAGTCGGGCCATTGGGGTAGGGAACGTAGCACTCTGACCTAGTTCGCCCATACCACTCCCCACAAGATTACAACGTTATCAATTGAAATTTTGTGTTCTTTATTTATGTGCTAATGTCACATGCAGGCTCACATTAACATTGCAATTAAGTTACTGTGGTTAGCAAGGTAAATACATGGGATTATGGGGATAGGGCCTGGGTGGGATAGTTGTTGGTGCAGACTCGATGGGCCTGATGCACTATCAATCAAGCAAAGACTAGTTTGTATGCAAGAACAAATAGGCTTTTATTCGCAAAAGACTTGGAGCACACCCATGCCGATGAACTGGTCCAGAGACTGAGGCAGGGGGTGGGGAGCAGTCACCTTTATACCTGGACCGGGGGGGAGGAGTCTCAGGCAGGGCCGGCAGGGGCATGCCCAGGCATGTCACACACACACACAGGCAATAAGCTTAACAGTGGTTTACCACAGGGCCGAATGGCCTCCTTCTGCACTGTCGGGATTCTATAATTCTATGATCCACAAATTGCCATTTCCGTGGATGGTTGCAGCCACCACAACACTCAAGAAGCTCATCATCCAGTCAGCAAACATCCTTCACCACGTGAGCCGCAGTGATTCAACAGTAAAGTTTAAAGTTTATTTATCAGTATCACAAGTAGGCTTACATTAATACTGCAATGAAGTTACTGTGAAAATCCCCTAGTCGCTACACTCCAGCACTGTTTGGGTACACTGAGGGAGAATTTAGCATGGCCAATGCACCCTAAGCAGCCCGTGTTTCGGATGTGGGAGGAAACTGGAGCACCCGGAGGAAACCCACGCAGACACGGGGAAAACATGCAGATTCCGCACAGACAGTGACCCAAGCTGGGAATTGAACCAATGTACCTGGGTCTGTGAGGCAGCAGTGCCAACTATTGTGCCACCATGCCATCCTTGAGCCACACAATTCAGTGACCGCACGGGGTCCGCGACTGTGAGGGGGCCGGGTTGTCCTGCAAGTTTGTGCACGCCATTCAGGATTTGTGGTGTCCGTTGACATCAGGGGTACCAGGTTTGTGTAATACAGTTCAGAGTGTGCACACTGTTTGGAGATGTGAGGGGTTCTGGGTTTATGGATTACAGTTCAGGGGGTCAGAAACTTTTTCCCAGGTGGAAGAGTCAATTACCTGGGTGAATAGGTTTAAGGTGCGAGGGGCAAGGTTTAAAGGAGGTGTACGAGGCAGATTTTTTCCAAAGAGTGTGGTGGGTGTCTGGAACTCGCTGACGGGGGAGGTAGTGAAAATAGATACGATAGTGACTTTTACGGGGCGTCTGGACAAATAGATGAATAGGATGGGAATAGAAGGATATGGTCCCTGGAAGGGTAGGGGGTTTTAGCTCAGTAGGGCAGCATGGTCGGTGCAGGCTTGGAGGGCCGAAGGGCCTGTTCCTTTGCTGTAATTTTCTTTGTTCTTTGTCCTTTGATCTTTGTGTGTACAGAGTTTGGTGGCATGAAGTCTCCTGGACTGCGATTTGGTTTAAGTTCAGTTTCTCCTGAGCTGAATGGATGGTCCTGGTTCCTGTGTTGCATTACATTATGAGTCACATTTTAACAGTATACTGCTTGTAAACATTCAGTTTCTGGCGAATGTTTTCAACCTTCTTTTCAAAATATGCCATTTTTCTCAGAGCGTGAGTCCAGGGCTGAGTAAGTCAGAAGTCAAGTCACCTTCCATCTTGTGCAGTGAACTTGTTTTGTGTCAATACATATTGTTAGTCACGTCTTGTACTCGATTCCAAGATGTGATTGGCTTCTGGGAGTGTTGGCATGGCAGCAGAATTCTGAAGTCAACATGTGTTATTTTTGATGCTTTGAATTATGGGTAGAGATATCCAAGCCAATTTGTCCAACATTGAGGTGCTAATCATTCACAACTAGCTCTGCTGGATGGGACATGTTGTTCGTATCCCTGACAATGGACCCTTGAAGCAACTGCTCTACTTGGAAGTCTGTCATGGTAGCAGACTCCCAGAAGGACACAGGAAATGCTCAAAACATCCCTGAAGTGGTCAAACATAGAAACATAGAAGATCGGAGCAGGAGGGGGTCATTCGGTCCTTCGAGCCTACTCCGCCATTCATCACGATCATGGCTCAACATCCAACTCAATAGCCTAATCCAGCTTTCTCCCCATAACCTTTGATCCCATTCGCTCCAAGTGCTATATCCAGCCACCTCTTGAATACATTCAATGTTTTGGCATCAACTACTTCCTGTGGTAACGAACTCCACAGGCTCACCACTCTTTGGGTGAAGAAATGTCTCCTCACCTCCGCCCTAAATGGTCTACCCTGAATCCTCAGACTGTGACCCCTGGTTCACGACTCCCCCCCACTATCGGGAATATCCTCCCTGTATCTACCCTGTTTACCTCTGTTCGAATTTTATAAGTCTCTATGAGATCCCCCCTCATTCGTCTGAACTCCAGTGAAACCAATCCTAACCTAGTCAATCTCTCCTCATACATCAGTCCCAATTACTCATGTGGGCGCCTGACAGATGATGGACTAAAACGGGGAGGTTGTAGTGTTTGGGAAGGCGGCGAGTATGCTGAGAAACTTCGCCGGGAACCCACAAGGCCGAAGTCGGGGTATCAGAGAGAGTTACAAATCTCCAAACAACTCATCTAGCCAACCTTTCCCGGGCCTTCTGCCCTGCATATGACAGAGTGTACACATCTCGCATTGGACTTATCAACCCATCTCAGAATCTATCCAACTGGAATGGATGTAAGCCTCCCCAGATCCTGAGGGACTGCCGAAAAGAGAAATGAAAGATCTGGTCCGATGGGTCCCTGATCGGGCTAAGAGGTGGCTGGATACTTCTCAGAACTTTCTTTTGCGGTGCAAACCCTCTTCGAGCTTCTGATTGGAAAGCAAATGAGAGGACCAGAAGAACGGGGGTAGCTCCCTTGGGTGCCTCTGTGCCCGGGTGCCCTTCCAGTGAACCTAGAAGACAAAGGAGCCTGGGAATGGAGACCCTCCTTATGTGCTTTGCCTTGGGCAGCATCAGATGACAGGACTTCCTGCCTCCCCCCCCCTTTCCATATCCCTACCCCCTCCTAACTAGAGAAGCCCTGGAGATACTAAAAGCAGGTAAAAGGTTGGGGGCTAGTCAGGAGGGCGGGGGGGAGGGGGGGATGGTTGGGAAGGAAGATGCAGTTCTCTGCCCAAACATCCTTCCCTTTGAACCTCTGAAATTCCCCTCCAACTCAATTTTCAAGTTTGCTGATGACACCACCTTAGTGGGTCGAATCTCAAACAATGATGAGACGGAGTACAGGAATGAGATAGAGAACCTGGTGAACTGGCGTGGCAACAATAATCTCTCCCTTGATGTCAACAAAATGAGGAGATAGTCATCGACTTCAGGAAGCATAGGTGGGCATGCCCCTGTCTACATCAATGGGGACAAAGTAGAAATAGTCGAGAGCTTCAGGTTTTTAGGTGTCCAGATCACCAACAATTTGTCCTGGTTCCCCCATGCTGACACTATAGTTAAGAAAGCCCACCAACACCTCTACTTTCTCAGAATACGACGGAAATTTGGCATGTCAGCTACGACTCTCACCAACTTCTACAGATACACCATAGAAAGCATTCTTTCTGGTTGTATCACAGCTTGGTATGGCTCCTGCTCTGCCCAAGACTGCAAGGAATTACAAAAGGTCAGCCTCCCATCCATTGACTCTGTCTATACTTCCCACTGCCTCGGCAAAGCAGCCAGCATAATCAAGAACCCCACGCACCTTGGACATTCTCTCTTCCACCTCTTTCCATTGGGAAAAAGATACAAAAGTCTGAGGTCAGGTACCGACCGACTCAAGAGCAGCTTCTTCCCTGCTGCCACCAGACTTTTGAATGGACCTACCTCGCATTAAGTTGATCTTTCTCTACGCCTTAGCAATGACTGTAACACGACATTCTGCACTCTCTCATTTCCTTCTCTATGAACGGTATGTTTTATCTGTATAACGTGCAAGAAACAATACTTTTCACCGTATGTTAATATGTGTGACAATAATAAATCAAATCAAATCAAATCAAAACCTGTGAACGGAATATTTGCCAGACACAGGGAAGAGAATCAATGAAACCCAAATCTTTGGGCCTGATTTTACCAAAACTTAATTGCGGTAAAGTTGGGTGTCGGGCCTATACCGCGATCTGCACCCGATTCCGAGCAGATCGCGGCTTTACCGACACCCGATTCGGGCATTTAAATCGACTTTATGAACCGCGCGCCCAACTCTACCGCCAAATCCCACTTTACCGTCTTCTGGCCCAATCCGCGTCCGCGCTGTTACCGACCTGCCGAATAAAATCCGAAGTCACCGCTGCAGCCTCCGAAGAGCGGGGCCAGAGACTGCAACGGCTCTCTGACCCAGGTCATCCTCTGGTCCGGGCGGGAGGGGCGTGGAGGAGGAGAGGGGGTGTGGACCGATCATCCCCTGGGGGGGGTGAGGAGAGGGGGTGTGACGTCTCATCGCCTGGGGGGGGGGGGTGCTGGGAGGGGAGGGGCTGTGACCGATCATTCCCTGGGTGGGGGGTGGAGGGGAGGGGGTGTGACCGATCATCCCCTGGGGGGGTGGCGTGGGAGAGGGGGGGGTGTAACTCCTCATCCCCTGGGGGGAGGGTTGGAGAGGGGGTGTGACGTATCATCCCCTGAGGGGGAGGGGAGGGGGTGTGACATCTCATCCTCTGGTCGAGGGGGGTTCTGCTGCCTGTCTGCGGCCGATCCCTCCTGGCACCATCACTGGTACACTACCAGCTACAGCCATCTCTCCTGCTCTCTCGCACCTGCAGGGAAGAGTAATCTGTGGCTGGTAGTGTACCAGTGATGGTGCCAGGAGGGATCGGCCGCAGACAGGCAGCGGAACCCCCCGACCAGAGGATGTGACGTCACACCCCCTCTCCTCCCCTCCCCCCCCCCCCCCCCCCCCCCCCCCCACCCCGCTGCCGCCCCAGGGGACGATCGGTCACACACCCTCTCTACCCCGCCCCCCCACCCCAGGGGATGATCGGTCACACCCCTCCCCGACCACCGCCCCCCTCCCCGACCAGAGGATGAGTGTCAGAGAAACCGCTCTCTCCGCTTTCTGGGTTTTTTTTCGCGCCCGGGCGCTCTGTCAGATTTTTTTCGAACTGCGCATGCGCAGTTCAGAGCTCCGATCGTTCTGGTAGCACTAAGCCCCGCCCACCGCGAGGATCGGGCCGGAGCTGGCAAAACGCGTATGGGCGCGCTGGAAAGAGGATTCCAGGCGTGGATCTATTTGACGCCCAGATCCGGCACTTAGACTCAAAATGGTAAAATTCTCCCCTTTGTATTTCTTTGATAACAATATCTTTTCCCCAGGGTACGGGAGTCCAAAACTAGAGGGTATAGGTTTAAAGAAGAAAGGGGCAAGATTTGAAGGGGACCTGAGGTGGGCCGAAGGGCCTGTTCCGGACTGTAAATCTCTATGCTCCATCGCCATGATTTCTCGGCCCTCCTGATCTTACCAGCACCTGATTTCTGGCGCGGTCAGCCTCTCGCCCATTTCCGGTGAGAAGCTGGATAATTTATTAAAATTTATTGAAATGATCATTTGCATGGCATTCGTGAGCCTGGAATGCAATCGTCCGGGCTCACTTGCCTTTACGGCCTTGCTGGGAGAGTTTCTCTCTGGCGAGGAAAACATCTCTCCCCAAGAATGGGGAAACAGTCGTGCTGCCCTTGCTAATAGAACTGGAGGCCACTGAAGCCCCCTGGGGAGGTTGAGAGCAAGGGGGCTTCCCCTTGGGCAGTGGCACTGCCAGCCTGGCACCTTGGCAATGCCCACCGGGCAATTCCCCTCCGGGCAGTGCCATGGGTGAGCCCTGAAGGGGGTGGGGCCTATGGGGGGGGCAGGTCGGGGATTGGGGGAGCCCACTGCTATTCTGCTGGAGATTGGTGAGGAGTTGCGGGATCGGTCTGGGCAGTGGGGTGGTGGGGGTGGCAGGGGCGATATGTTCAGGAAGTGAGGGGCTCATGATCAGCCGGGGTCCCCTGCAATAGCAGGGTGGGAGGGCTGGCTTGAGGCCAGCTGGAACAATAGAGGCCTGACAGATCTCTCTCACTCTCTCTCTGTCAGGCCTCTGCTGCTGCTATTGCCACAGAGGTCTGCCCAAGCACAATAGCTCCCTCTGCTGCTTGATCAAGCTGACTGGTGAATTGAGTCCCGCCCACTGCCTCGAGTAGCTAGAAACAATCTAGCCCATGTTTTCATGCACTAAGTGCATTGGATTGGCAGTTACGACTCACCCAAAAAATGGTCTGAACTCTTCTGTTTTCATGCTAGCTGGACACTTAGAATTTTTCTCATAAAATTGCCACCCATATAAAAAAATATCTTTTTTCACAGTTACTTGTGACTTAGAAACCAATTTCATAGAATCCTTATCGTGCAGAATGAGGCCATTCAGCCCATTGAGGCTGCATCGATTACAATCCCACCCAGGCCTCATCCCCATTACCCCACGTATTTACCCTGTTAATCCCCCTGACACTGAGAGTCAATTTAACATGGTCAATGCAACTAACCTGCACATCTTTGGACTGTGGGAGGAAACCGGAGCACCTGGAGCAAACCCACGCAGACTCGCTGAGAATATGCAAACTCCACACAGACAGTTACCCAAGCCGGGAATAGAACCTGGGTCCCTGGCATTGTAAGGGAGCAGAGCTAACCACTGTGCTGCCCTATCGTCCCATCATAGGAGATAGCAAGGTATAATTTTGAAAGCGTGCGAATTTCAAAAATGGCAAATCCTTAAGTGGAAACAAAAACCAGGGGCCCATTGCGTATCTTGCCTAATATCCTTTCCATTAATATTGAGCCATCTAACTAGCATGAAACAGTGGGCCCTTGAAATTAATGGTACCTGTGTCAGGCAGGAAATAGGCACCAAAATATCCAAAATGGCTCACGGGGCTTGCATGCTCATTACGGCGCCATAATGGTTCAGGCAGAAAAACTAGCTGATGAGGACCCACACCTGAAATAGCTGTTAAGACCTTTTGGGTATGCAATTTTATGCCTGTTTAGGGCTCCCTGTGCCCCGGTTTACCCCTGGCTGACCAATTAGATCCGTCCGCACAATTATTGTCGGAAAAAAAAAGAGATTAAAAGGAGATTAAAAGCAGCCTGGTTTCAGGCCAAGGCCCCCGCTGTGCTGGCAATTCCGACCACAGGACAACACAAATGAAACGACTGAGGTAATCCTCAGATTTGCTGAGGTGGCGGTGACAGGCAGAGAGGATGCAGCCTATGAGGAGGAAAGTTAATGCGTTATTAAACATATGCGAGAAGGTAGCAGGCTTGCAGTTGGAGGAAGCTATAATCTTCCACTGTCAGCATGCTTATTAAGAATTGATAATTCCTGAGGGCTTCCTTACTTTGGAATGTTGACAGGAAGCTCTCCACTTCATCCTTGAGCAATCTTGACAAGAAGCTCCAGGTCTCTGATGTATTTCCTCAGCATATTTACAGGGTTTCAGTGGTTATCGCAAGCAGCAACACATCCACAGCAAGATAGGAAAACACTTACAATTGACCAAGAAGTCATCAAGTGCCAGAGAGTCGACCGGCTGCAAGCATTCATTGGAGGACTACGGACATCTTGCCCATGGATGACTGACCCCTGAACATCATGTCAGCCCCTCTGCCATTTTCCAGAACATTCTGAAGGATTTGAAAAACCCGACAACACAAGATCAGATTTTCCCTTGAATGTGCCTTTGAATCATAAAATCATACTGTGCAGAAGGAGGCCATTTGGCCCATCAAGTCTGGACCAACCAAAATCCCACCCAGGCCCTATTCCTGTAACTTCATATATTTACCCTACTAATCCCTCTGACACTAAGGGGCAATTGAGCACAGCCAATCCACCTGACCATACATCTTTGGACTGTGGGAGGAAACCAGAGTACCCGGAGGAAACCCACACAGACATGGGAAGAAAGTGCAAACTCCAGACAGACAGTGACCCAAACTGGGAATCGAACCCAGGTCCCTGGTGCTGTGAGAGAGCAGTGCTAACCACTGTGCCGCCATGCCACCCCACGTGGTGTCCAAGCTTCTCAATAGTATTCACTGTTAATTCTAACCTCTCAGCCTCCAGGCATTTATAGATAACTCCCTCTGTTCAACTCTGACTCCTCCCTCTAGCCTTCAGCCTCCCATTCCTTCCTTGATTTGTCCTCTCTTCTTCTTTTGCCTCTACCACCTTCAGTCATCACCAAACCTGAAGGCTGCCTATCCTCTCAGTTTTATTCCCTTCAGTATATCCATCATTCCATCCAGGGAAGGCGATGGCCTAGTGGTGTTATCGTGCAACTATTAATCCAGAAGCTCAGCTAATGTTTCGGGGACCCGGGTTCGAATCCCGCCACGGCAGATGGTGGAATTTGAATTCAATAAAAATGCCGGGAATTAAGAATCTACTGATGACTATGAAACCATTGCCGATTGTCGGAAAAACCCATCTGGTTCACTCATGTCCTTTAGGGGAGGAAATCTGCCGTCCTTACCTGGTCTGGCCTACATGTGACTCCAGAGCCACAGCAATGTGGTTGTCTCTCAACTGCCCTCCAACTAGGGATGGACAATAAATGCTGGCCCAGCCAGCAATGCCCATGTCCTACATAGGAACAAAAAAAAGGCTTCTGTCTTAACTCAGGAAGCCGACTGGAAAGAAAAAATGTTTTATTCATAAATTGAAAGTAAAACCACAACTCTGTGGTGCGTATGCATGAGTCTCATCTCAGGCGATAGATCACTGGGCCCACTCAGGAGTCTGCCTTATCTTGGGCTCGGGGAGTCAAGTTCCACCTGAGTCGACAGAAGCCTATTGCCACGGAAACTCGTATTCCATCAGTCCTACAGGGAGATCGATTAAGGAATCCCCATAAAAGTCCTGAGGATTATCACAGCCTCAGGTGTGTTGAAAGACTTGACCATACACCTGCAGCCTTCCTACACAATAACAGTGGCACAGTGGTTAGCACTGTTGCCTCACAGCAAGAAGTTTAACAACACCAGGTTAAAGTCCAACAGGTTTATTTGGTAGCAAAAGCCACACAAGCTTTCGAGGCTCTGAGCCCCTTCTTCAGGTGAGTGGGAATTCTGTTCACAAACAGAACTTATAAGACACAGACTCAATTTACATGAATAATGGTTGGAATGCGAATACTTACAACTAATCCAGTCTTTAAGAAACAAAACAATGGGAGTGGAGAGAGCATCAAGACAGGCTAAAAAGATGTGTATTGTCTCCAGACAAGACAGCCAGTGAAACTCTGCAGGTCCACGCAACTGTGGGAGTTACAAATAGTGTGACATAAATTCTGATTCTAGGATCGCATGATAAAGACTCAGGAGGAAAAAAGCAGAAATATTTATGTGAAATAGTGTGACATAAACCCAATATCCCGGTTGAGGCCGTCCTTGTGTGTGCGGAACCTGGCTATCAGTTTCTGCTCCGCGACTCTGCGCTGTCGTGTGTCGCGAAGGCCGCCTTGGAGAACGCTTACCCGAATATCAGAGGCCGAATGCCCGTGACCGCTGAAGTGCTCCCCAACAGGAAGAGAACAGTCTTGCCTGGTGATTGTCGAGCGGTGTTCATTCATCCGTTGTCGCAGCGTCTGCATAGTTTCCCCAATGTACCATGCCTCGGGACATCTTTTCTTGCAGCGTATCAGGTAGACAACGTTGGCCGAGTTGCAAGAGTATGTACCGTGTACCTGGTGGATGGTGTTCTCACGTGAGATGATGGCATCTGTGTCGATGATCCGGCACGTCTTGCAGAGGTTGCTGTGGCAGGGTTGTGTGGTGTCTTGGTCACTGTTCTCCTGAAGGCTGGGTAGTTTGCTGCGGACAATGGTCTGTTTGAGGTTGTGCGGTTGTTTGAAGGCAAGAAGTGGGGGTGTGGGGATGGCCTTGGCGAGATGTTCGTCTTCATCAATGACATGTTGAAGGCTCCGGAGGAGATGCCGTAGCTTCTCCGCTCCGGGGAAGTACTGGACAACGAAGGGTACTCTGTCCACTGTGTCCCGTGTTTGTCTTCTGAGGAGGTCGGTGCGGTTTTTCGCTGTGGCGCGTTGGAACTGTTGATCAATGAGTCTAGCGCCATATCCTGTTCTTATGAGGGCATCTTTCAGCGTCTGGAGGTGTCTGTTGCGATCCTCCTCATCCGAGCAGATCCTGTGTATACGGAGGGCTTGTCCGTAGGGGATGGCTTCTTTAACGTGTTTAGGGTGGAAGCTGGAGAAGTGGAGCATCGTGAGGTTATCCGTGGGCTTGCGGTACAGTGAGGTGCTGAGGTGACCGTCCTTAATGGAGATGCGCGTGTCCAAGAATGCAACCGATTCCGGAGAGTAGTCTATGGTGAGCCTGATGGTGGGATGGAACTTGTTGATGTCATCATAGAGTTGTTTCAGTGATTGTTCACCATGAGTCCAAAGGAAGAAAATGTCATCGATGTATCTAGTGTATAGCACCGGTTGAAGGTCCCGTGCGGTGAAGAAGTCTTGTTCGAACCTGTGCATGAAGATGTTGGCATATTGAGGTGCAAATTTGGTCCCCATGGCTGTTCCGTGTGTCTGGATGAAGAACTGGTTGTTGAAGGTGAAGATATTGTGGTCCAGGATGAAGCGGATGAGATGTAAAATTGCATCTGGAAACTGGCAGTTGTTGGCGCTGAGCACTGAGGCCGTTGCAGCAATGCCATCGTCATGGGGGATGCTGGTGTAGAGTGCTGAGACATCCATTGTGACGAGGAGCGCTCCTGGTTCAACTGCTCCATGTGTGCCGAGTTTCTGTAGGAAGTCCGTCGTGTCGCGACAAAAGCTGGGGGTTCTTTGTACAATGGGTTTCAGGATGCCCTCGACATAGCCGGAGAGGTTCTCGCACAGGGTCCCATTGCCCGATACGATGGGACGGCCGGGTGTGTTTGCCTTGTGTATCTTCGGGAGGCAGTAGAGATCTCCAACGCGGGGAGTACGTGGGATGAGAGCACGGAGGGTGTTCTGAAGGTCCGGATCAAAGGTCTTGATCAGAGTGTTGAGTTGACGGGTGTGTTCTTTGGTCGGATCTGCAGGTAACTGTCTGTAGTGTTCCTCGTTGTTGAGTTGTCGGTACACTTCTTTGCAGTAATCCGTTCTGTTCAGTATGACGATGGCCCCTCCTTTGTCTGCTGGTTTGATGACAATGTTGCGGTTGGTCTTGAGAGCGTGGATGGCGTTACGTTGTGCTTGGGTGATGTTCGGGGCTGTCTTGTGAGTGCGGCTGATGAATTTGGTGTTGACGCACCTCCTGACGGCTTGGGCATACATGTCAAGTCGAGGGCAGCGGCCTTCCGGAGGAGTCCAATTCGACTCTTTCCTCTTCGGATGCACTGCGGATCTCTCTGTCGGCTGTTCCAGTTCATTGGCTGTCTCATTGTGTTCGTTGTTGGCCTCTTGGGGTTTGTGGAAGAACTCCCTCAGCCTCATTCGCCTGATGAATTCCTCTGTGTCTGCTGCGAGACTGATGGGGTCTATTTTGGTGGTGGGGCAAAAATTAAGCCCTCGGCTGAGAACTTCGATTTCATCTGGTTGAAGTGTGTAGTCGGACAAGTTGACAATGGACTTCCCTGCAGTGGGACTGTTTCCTACTGTGGTACCGGGGGAGGCTTGGTTGCTGCTGGTGGTGATGCCGAGTTTCTCAAGTTTCCTGTTCTTGGTGTGCATGTAGATGGTGTAGTTCCTTTGTCTCGTCTGCTTGGCAGAGTTTCGCAGCTGGTCTGCGTCCTGAGCGCAAGTTGAGAATATGGATTCGATCTTGGTTTCCAGGCTGCGGCGTTTGCTGTAGAGTTGGTGTATGAGGTGGTTGAGGAGGGTGAGAGAGGTGCGACGGCAAAGTCTCTCAGCGTAGTCTGTGTTATAGGTTGACCTGAGTGGGTTCGTGATCTGTAGTCCTTTCGGTATCTTGTCTGCTTTCTTGCATCTTTGTAGAAACTTGATGTCTGTGTCGATATGCGCGATCTTCTTGGCGATCCTCTCCACTTGGAGCCGGCAGTTTGCGGTGTCTATGGTAGTCATGATGTGGAGATGCCGGCACAGCGCCAGGGACCCGGGTTCGATTCCTGGCCTCAGGTCACTGTCTGTGTGGAGTCTGCACATTCTCCTCGTGTCTCCATGGGTTTCCTCCAGGTGCTCTGGTTTCCTCCCACAGTCCAAAGATGTGCTGGTTAGGTGCATTGGCCGTGCTAAATTCTCCCTCCGTGTACCCGAACAGGCGCCGGAGTGTGGCAACTAGGGGATTTTCACAGCGACTTCATTGCAGTGTTAATGTAAGCCTTACTTGCGAAACTAACAAATAAAATTAAACTTTAAAACTTTAGTCCAATGATTTCTTCTCATCCTTCACACTTGGTAAGCTCCAGCTTATCCACAACACACAGCACCTTTTCCCTTCTCCCCGCACTAAGTCCTGATCAGCCACCTCTCCTGTACTTGCCGAGCTACACTGCTTACAAACATCTCCAATTCCAAATCCTTATCTCCACATCCCTTAAGGTCCCATCTCTGTAACTAAAGTCCCCAGAATTCTGCATTGCTTCAGATCTGACCACTGTTACACCCCTTTCTCCCCAAACCCACCAATGATGCCGGTACCTTCAGCCATAGAAAAGTTCCCCGAAGCCAATCCTAGTCAAATCTGGAAATGAAAAAGGCAAGGATTTTCCCAGTGACAACATGCACGTGAAGTTGTTTCAGCAGCAGAGGCAGACGGTGCCATTATCTTCAGCTATCCCTCAGTTGAGGATTGATCGTCTACTCAGGGTCATGGGCTTTGGCCATGTGTCTTCCTGTGACTGGACAGAACCGATTCTTGACCCGCCCACGGATCTTTGGGCACATGGGGTAGTGGGATCTGGAGTGCAGGATTTGCTTCCTTTCTCTTCTGTCTCTGCCACCGCTTGGCCTCAGCGTTAAGCTGTTGTGTCTCAAAGTGTGAGGCAGCTCGATGGACAAGTTGTCGCCATTTTGAATGACTGGTAGCGGGCTCCTCATTACTGTCAATGCTGCCCCACTTCAAGGAGACTTTCAGAGCGTCGGTGAAGTGTCCCCTGGAACATCGGCCGCTTGAGAGTTGATAAATCAGGATCTGATGGGCTAGATCGGTCACCCGGATACAGTGTCCATTCCACTGAAGTTGATTTTGCCGGAGTTTTGCCCGAATGCTTGTGGAGTCGGCTTCAAGACAAGCAATAGCGTTTGTTCTACGATCTTCCCATTGAATATAGAGGATGTGGCAGAGGCATTGCCCTCTCTCGCTGTCTTAGGGCGGCACGGTGGCACAGTGGTTAGCACTGCTGCCTCACAGTGCCAGGGACCCGGGTTCAATTCCCAGCTTGGGTCACTGTCTGTGTGGAGTGTGCATGTTCTCCCCATGTCTGCATGGGTTTCCTCCGGGTACTCCGATTTCCTCCTACAGTCCGAAAGATGTGCTGGTTAGGTGGATTGGCCATGCTAAATTCTCCCTCTGTGTATTCAAACAGGCACCGGAATGTGGTGACTAGGGGATTTTCACCGTAACTTCATTGCAGTGTTAATGTAAGCCTTACTTGTGACAATAATAAATCAACTTTAACCTTTATAGAAACATAGAAGAAACATAGAAAAACTACAGCACAAAACAGGCCCTTCGGCCCCACAAGTTGTGCCGAACATATCCCTACCTTTTAGGCCTACCTATAACCCTCCATCCTATTAAGTCCCATGTACTCATCCAGGAGTCTCTTAAAAGACCCTATTGAGTTTGCCTCCACCACCACTGACGGCAGCCGATTCCACTCGCCCACCACCCTCTGTGTGAAAAACTTCCCCCTAACATTTCCTCTGTACCTACCCCCCACCACCTTAAACCTGTGTCCTCTCGTAGCAGCCATTTCCACCCTGGGAAAAAGCCTCTGAGAGTCCATCCGATCTATGCCTCTCAACATCTTATATACCTCTATTAGGTCTCCTCTCATCCTACGTCTCTCCAAGGAGTAAAGACCGAGCTCCCTCAGCCTATCCTCATAAGGCATGCCACTCAATCCAGGTAACATCCTTGTAAATCACCTCTGCACCTTTTCAATCTTTTCCACATCCCTCCTGTAATGAGGTGACCAGAACTGAGCACAGTTTATGTGTCACTGGTATATAGTCCAGGTTTCACTATGCACAGGAGTGTGTTGATGACACCAGCTCTGTACAGTAGGACACTCGCAGATGCACCGAGACAGGCCCTGAGGTAGGCACAGTTGCGGGAATGGATGAAGGTGAAAAAGTTGGTAACGAAGAGAAAGATCTTTGCTCCCCAGGAGGGCCATGGTGTGATGAGGGCTTTAGGGAGAGGAGCACGAGACCTTGACAGTGCTTGATCTATTTCAGCCAGACATGGGGATGAATGGCTTCACCAGTTGTGTGCCAGATGTGGTTAAGGGTCTGAGCTATCCTGTATATGCACCTCCCCATTTGCTTCAGCCTGTGCAAAGACTTCATTTTAAGATATTTCTGCCTATGCACAATTACATTTAAGTGCTAGACTGTAGGGTCAATTGCAGCTAACTTGGCAACATGTCGAATCAGAAGGCCTGATGGGTTAGCTAAAAAATGACTGCATCGCTGAAGGATACACAAGGCAGGCAAACAACAGTTTCCTATAGCAGCAGCTGCAAGGATGGTTTTCCTGGACAGAACTAGCATGTGAAAAACACTTCCAGTAATGAGATAAGGGTTGAAATATATTTTGATTTTAGTGTGTGTGTTCAGTTCAGTTCTGGAATTCTGCTCATCTCAGTGCATGTTTTTTTGGTATTCATTCGTGGGACATGGGCGTCATTGGCTGGCCAGCATTTATTGTAAGGAGTCTAACAACACCAGGTTAAAGTCCAACAGGTTTATTTGGTAGCAAACGCCACTAGCTTTCGGAGCGCTGCTCCTTCGTCAGGTGATTGGAAGATCCACTCACCTGACGAAGGAGCAGCGCTCCGAAAGCTAGTGGCGTTTGCTACCAAATAAACCTGTTGGACTTTAACCTGGTGTTGTTAGACTCCTTACTGTGTTTACCCTAGTCCAACGCCGGCATCTCCAGATCAGCATTTATTGCCCATCCCTAGTTGCCCTTGAATTGAGTGGCTTGCGAGGCCATTTCAGAGGGCAGTTGAGAGTCAACCACATTGCTGTGGCTCTGGAATCACATGTAGGCCAGACCAGGTAAGGACGGCAGATTTCCTTCCCTAAAGGACATTAGTGAACCAGATGGATTTTTCCGACAATCAACAATGGTTTCATGGTCATCAGTAGATTCTTTATTCCAGATATATTTTTTATTGAGTTCAAATTCCACCATCTGCCGTGGCCGGATTCGATCACGGTTCCCCAGAACATTAGATGAGTTTCTGGATGAATACTCCAGCAATAACAGGGCCTGATAATCTGCATCCCAGAGTACTTAAGGAAGTGGCTCTCTAAATAGTAGATGCATTGGTGGTCAGCTTCCAGGATTCTATAGACACTGGAACAGACCCTGCAGATTGGAGGGTAGCTAATGTCACTTAAATATTCAAAAGGAAGGTCGAGAGAAAACAGGGAGTTATTGACCAGTAAGCTTAATATCAGTAGTGGGGAAAATTCTCGAATCCATTATGAAGGACTTTATAGCAGAGCATTTAGAAAGCAGTGGCAGGATCAGACAGAGTCAGCATGGATTTTTGAAGGGGAAATCATGGTTGACAAATCTGTTGGAATTCTTTGAAGATATAACTAGTAGAATTAACACGGGGGAGCCATTCGATATGGTATGTTTGGAATTTCAGAAAGCATTTGACAAAGTCCGCACAAGAGATTATCATGCAAGATTAAAGCACATGGGATTGGAGGAAACGTATTGAGATGGATAGAAAACTGGTTGGCAGAGAGGAAACAAAGAGTAGGAATTAGTGGATGCTTTTCAAATTGGCAGGCAGTAACTCGTGGGGTGCCACAGGGATCAGTGCTGGGACCCCAGCTATTCACAATATCTTTAATGATTTGGATGAGGGAACAAAATGTAACATCTCAAAGTTTGCAGAAGGACCGTGAGGAAGGTTTTCAAAGCTTGCAGAGGGATTTGGACCAGCTAGAAAAATGGGCTGAAAAATGGCAGATGGAGTTCAATGCAGACAAGTGTGAGGTATTGCACTTTGGAAGGACAAACCAAGGTAGAACATACAAGGTAAATGGTAGGACACTGAAGAGTGCAGTAGAACAGAGGGATCTGGGCATACAGAGACATAATTCCCTAAAAATGGCGTCACAGGTAGATAGGGTCGTAAAGAGTGCTTTTGGTACATTGGCCTTTATAAATCAAAGTATTGAGTATAAGAGTTGGAATGTTATGGTGAGGTTGTATAAGACATTGGTGAGGCCGAATTTAGAGTATTGTGTGCAGTTTTGGTCACCTAATTACAGGAAGGATATTAATAAGGTTGAAAGAGTGCAGAGAAGATTTACAAGGGTGTTGCCGGGACTTGAGAAACTGAGTTACAGAGAAAGGTTGAAAAGGTTAGGACTTTATTCCCTGGAGTGTCAAAGAATGAGGGGAGATTTGATAGAGGTGTATAAAATTATGATGGATATAGATAGAGTGAATGCAAGCAGGCTTTTTCCACTGAGGCTAGGGGAGAAAAAAACTAGAGGACATGGGTTATGGGTGAAGGGGGAAAAGTTTAAAGGGAATATTAGGGGGGGGGCTTCTTCACACAGAGAGTGGTGGGAGTGTGGAATGAGCTGCCAGATGAAGCAGTGAATGCGGGCTCACTTTTAACATTTAAGAAAAACTTGGATAGGTACATGGATGAGAGGGGTGTGGAGGGATATGGTCCAGGTGCAGGTCAGTGGGACTAGGCAGAAAAATGGTTCGGCACAGCCAAGAAGGGCCTAAAGGCCTGTTTCTATGCTGTAATGTTCTCTGGTTCTATGGCTCTGGATGATTCCAAGTTGGGTGGGATGATGAACTGTAACGAGGATGCAGAGATCCTTCGGAATGATCTGGACAGTTTGGGTGAGTGGGCAAATCAATGGCAGATGCAGTATAATTTGGATAAGTGTAAGGTTATTCACTTTGGAAGCAAAACAAAGAAGGCAGATTACTACCTGAATGGCTGTAAATTGGGAGAGGGGAGTGTGCAGCAGGACCTGGGTGTCCTTGTGCACCAGTCGCTGAAGGTAAGCATGCAGGTGCAGCAGAAGGTAAAGAAGGCAAATGGTATGTTGGCCTTTATTGCGAGAGGTTTCGAGTACAGGAGCAGGGATGTGTTGTTGCAATTATACAGGGCCTTGGTGAGGCCACACCTAGAGTATTGTGTGCAGTTCTGGTCTCCTTTTCTGAGGAAGGATGTTCTTGCTCTCGACGGGGTGCAGCGAAGATTTACCAGGCTGATTCCAGGGATGGCGGGACTGATGTATGAGGAGAGATTGACTAGGTTAGAATTGTTTTTGCTGGAGTTCAGATGAATGAGAGGGGATCTCATAGAGACTTATAAAATTCTAACAGGACTAGACAGGGTAGATGCAGGGAGGATGTTCCCAATGGTGGGGGAGTCCAGAACCAGAGGTCACAGTCTGAGGATTCGGGGTAGACCATTTAGGACGGAGATGCGGAGATATTTCTTCATCCAAAGAGTGGTGAGCCTGTGGGATTCATTACCACAGGAAGTAGTTGATGCCAAAACATTGAAAGCATTCAAGAGGTAGCTGGTTATAGCACTTGGGGCGAATGGGGTCAAAGGTTATGGGGAGAAAGCAGGATTAGGCTATTAAGTTGGATGATCAGCCGTGATCGTGATGAATGGCGGAGCAGGCTCGAAGGGCCGAATGGCCTCCTCCTGCTCCTATCTTCTATGTTTCTATGTTTTTAAAATACCAGTAGGCCACTGCCTCCCCTGTGGAGGGCCTGGCTGAGAAGCTGGTCTCCATGTTCACTTTCCTTTGCTTCTGTCATGTTAATTCTTTAAGTTCTTTTCAATAAAAGAAAACCATTTGAAAACCCGTACCAGTGCTGTCCTCTCGTTTCTTCAAACGAATGAATGGACCCAGCAGGGTCTGTCCCCTTGGATTCATTCTCTCCATCCCTAATCTCCATTGTCTTTATGCCTTCATCCAGTCGATCATTATTTCTTTCTGTGTATTCCTACTGAAGCCTCCTCTTTCTGACTCTTTATTCACCCCCATCGCAGATTTAATTTATTCCAGCAAGCAAGTTGTTTAAACTTCAAATAATATGTCCTTGTCGTGATGAACATTGACTTGTAGCTCATTTCCTCAGTAATAATTCCCCAACATTGAGAGGAAGGCTCTATTTACTTTAGAACTATTACACCTGTGCAGTAGTTATTAATCTAATTTAATAACTAATAATTACAGTTCGTGACTGTCAGCGGTGATGTGGGGAGTAGAACAGTACAATTCCTCTCTGTGCTGCCACAACATTTCTGTTTAGCACATTGTTACGAGAGTGTGTTTTTTTTAAAGATTCAATTTCTAATATTTCTGAAATGAGAGATCAAAATGTCTCTGAAATGATGACTGCTGCAGACTACTGGATTTACTCTGAAATATACAATCAGAGGGGTATTTGAAAGGACTGTTTGCCCAGCAAGAGAAACCTCCAGAGAATGGCAGTACTAAATCTGACTGAAGCCGTTTGCCCTCTCCGCCTCTGTCTCTCAGAAGTATTGTGCCCGGATTTGCAAAGTAACCATCCTGAGAAGTGAAATCGAACCCAGACCGAGATTTCTCAGCAATGAAATGTGGAAATATGCTACCGTGCAGGAAGACAACTAAACAAAATGGCCACAATGTGGAATCACCACATTGAGAACAATCAAAGAACAGCTTACAATATACTTCATTGTTTCATCTTCTTCACGAGCTGTAAAAAAATCCTTAAGTCTACCCTTTTGTTCTGCCATCTGTATTAGTGTGTGTTTGTGTGTGGCTTCAGGTGAATTTATTTATTTAAAAAACATTTGGATTAGGACATGGATCAGAAAGGATTAGAGGGATATGGGCCAAACGTGGACAGTTGGGACGAGCTGGGAAGGCACCATGGTCGGCATGCACTGGTTGGGCCGAAGGGCCAGTTTCTGCGCTGTATTGCTCTATGACTCTATGGGCGGGATTTTATGGCCTTGCTTGTCCCAAAACCATAAAATCATGCCCGAGGTCAACGGATCTTTCCATTGACTGTCCCTTGCCCGCTCCAATTCCCGTGGCGGGGGGGGGGGGTAAAATTCCAGCTATGACTCAATGAATGTGTGTGACGTAGGAATGGTGGTTACGATTTAACTAGTTTTCTTTAATTCAGGGAATTGTTTCAAAAAGTTACCTTGTTCTTTGTCGAACTTAAGGAAACCTACTTGACTAATTCTTTACAATCTGAAAGCTTAAATAGTGGGACTCATGCAGCACGGGCAAAGCACATTCTCTGTAAATTCACAAACAAACACTGTTAGAGTCAGAGTTAAAGGTCGGGAATTGGGGTATCATCGCACTCCTCCTTACATGGTTGTAACAATGAGATTGCCATCAGGGCAGGTTACAAAGGAAGATCCCAACTCGGCTTTGCTGATTCCAGACCAGGTGTAGTCCAAAGGAACCATTTCACAAATGTATGCTATCAGAGCAAAATCCTCATGTGTCAGAAAATAGGCCCTTCGCTCCATCCTCTGGTAAGTGACAATGAATTTTTTATGTAACATACAGCACAAAAGGATGGCTTGTTGGCACAGTGGTTAGTACTGCTGCCTCACAGCGCCAGGGACTGGGGTTCGATTCCTGTTTTGGGTCACTGTCTGTGTGGAGTTTGCACATTCTCTGCGTTTCCTACGGGTGCTCTGGTTTCCTCCCACAGTCAAAAGATGTGTGGGTTAGGTTGAGTGGCCATGTTAAATTGCCCCTTAGTGTCATAGAGTCATAGAGGTTTACAGCATGGAAACAGGCCCTTCAGCCCACCTTGTCCATGCTGCCATTTTTTAAAAAACCCCTAAGCTAATCCCAATTGCCCGCATTTGGCCCATATCCCTCTACACCCATCGTACCCATGTAACTATCTAAATGCTTTTTAAAAGATAAAATTGTACTTGCCTCTACTACTACCTCTGGCAGCTTGTTCCAGACACTCACCACCCTCTATGTGAAAAAATTGCCCCTCTGGACAATTCTGTATCTTTCCCCTCTCACCTTAAACCTATGCCCTCCAGTTTTAGACTCCCCTACCTTTGGGAAAAGATATTAACTATCTACCTCATCTATGCCCCTCATTATTTTATAGACCTCTATAAGGTCACCCCTCAGCCTCCTACGCTCCAGAGGAAAAAGTCCCAGTCTACCCAACCTCTCCTTATAACTCAAACTATCAAGTCCCGGTAGCGTCCTAGTAAATATTTTCTACACTCTTTCTAGTTTAATAATATCCTTTCTATAATAGGGTGACCAGAACTGCACACAGTATTCCAAGTGTGGCCTTACCAATGTCTTGTACAACTTTAACAAGATGTCCCAACTCCTGTATTCAATGTTCTGACCGATGAAACCAAGCATGCCGAATGCCTTCTTCACCACTCTGTCCACCTGTGACTCCACTTTCAAGGAGCTATGAACATGTACCCCCAGATCTCTTTGTTTTGTAACTCTCCCCAACGCCCTACAATTAACTGAGTAAGTCCTGCCCTGGTTCAATCTACCAAAATGCATCACCTTGCATTTGTCTAAATTAAACTCCATCTGCCATTCGTCAGCCCACTGGCCCAATTGATCAAGATCTCGTTGCAATCGGAGGTAACTTTCTTCACTGTCCACTAGGTCACCAATCTTGGTATCATCTGCAAACTTACTAACCATGTCTCCTATGTTCTCATCCAAATCATGAATATAAATGACAAATAACAGTGGACCCAGCACTGATCCCTGAGACGCATTGCTGGTCATAGGCCTCCAGTTTGAAAAACAATCCTCCACAACCACCATCTGGCTTCTGTCAAGAAGCCAATTTTGTATCCATTTAGATACCTCACCCTGGACCCCGTGAGACTTAACTTTATGCAAAAACCTACCATGCGGTACCTTGTCAAGGGCCTTGCTAAAGTCCATGTAGACAACATCAACTGCATTGCCCTCCCTACCTTCTTAGTTACCCCTTCAAAAAACTCAATCAAATTTGCGAAACATGATTTTCCACTCACAAAGCCATGCTGATTGTCCCTAATCAGTCCTTGCGTCTCTAAATGCCTGTAGATCCTGTCTCTCAAAATACCTTCCAACAATTTACCCACCACAGATGTGAGGCTCACCGGTCTGTAGTTCCCAGGCTTTTCCCTGCAGCCCTTTTTAAACAAAGGCACAACATTTGCCACTCTCCAATCTTCAGGCACCTCACCCGTGACGATCGATGATTGAAGTATCTCGGCTAGGGGACCCGCAATTTCCTCCCTAGCCTCCCACAATGTCCAGGGATATACTTCATCAGGTCTTGGGGATTTATCTACCTTGATGTGCTTTAAGACTTCCAGCACCTCCTTCTCGGTAATATGTACACTCCTCAAAACTAGCAGGGTAAATATGTAGGGTTATGGGGATAGGGGCTGGGAGGGATTGTCATTGGTGCAGACTTGATGGGCCGAATGGTCTCCTTCTGCATTGTAGGGATTCTATCTGCACAGAAACAGGACATTTGTTCCAAATGCTCTATGCCAGAGTTTGTGTTGCACACAAGCATTTTTCCCCCAACCTTCTATTCGTTTCTCCCTCATGAAGTTATAGAAATAGATAAATTTCTAGACATTAAACACATCAAGGGGTATGGGGAAGGAGCAAGAGTATGATGTTGAAATAGAGGACCAGATATTATTTATAATATATGTCAATGAAAATCACATACCAACCGACTCAAAAACAGCTTTTAAATGCTGCCATCAAACTTTTGAATGGACCTACCTCATATTAAGTTGATCTTTCTCTATACCCCAGCTATGACTGTGACATTAAATTCTGCACTCTGTCCTTTCCTTCTCTATGAACGGTATGCTTTGTCTGTATAGTGCACAAAAAACAATACTTTTCATTGCATACTAATACATGTGACAATAATAAATCAAATCAAATCAAATCAAAATGACTTGGATGAGGGAAGTGAATGTACTATTGTGGATGACACAAAAATAGGTGGGCGGGCAAGTGGTGAGGATGACACAGAGGCTACAGAGGGATATATATACAGGTTGAGTGAGTGGGAAAAAACTTGGCAGATGGAATAAAAATGTAGGAAAATGTGAAGTTATGTGCTTTGGTGGGAAGAATAAAGAAATTGAATATTATTTAAATGGAGAAAGACTGCAGAACGTTGCAGCACAGAGGAATTTGGGGGTCCTCGTGCATAAATCACAGAAGGCTAGCAAGCAAGTTCAGCAGCTAATTGAGAAGACAAATGGAATGTTGGCCTTTATTTCAAAGGGAATGGAGTATAAAAATATAGAAGTCCTGCTAAAACCGTACAATGATGTGGAGATGCCGGCATTGGACTGGGGTGGGCACAGTAAGAAGTCTCACAATACCAGGTTAAAGTCCAACAGGTTTATTTGGTGGCACGAGCTTTCGGAGCGTCGCTTCTTCTTCAGGTGAGTGTACAAGTTCGACCACACCTGGAACACTGTGAACGATTTTGGTCCCCTTATCCAAGGAAAGATAAACTGGAATTGGAGGCAGTCCAGAGAAGGTTCACTCGGTTGATTCCAGTTATGGAGGGATTTTTTTATGAGGAGAAGTTGAGGTGGAGAATTTAGAAGAATGAGAGGTGACCTTATTGAGACATTTATGATTCTCAGGGGACTTGACAGGGTAGATGCTGAGAGGCTGTTTCCCCTTGTGGGAGAGTCTGGGACCAAAGGGAATAATCTCAGTGGAAGGGCTAAGCCATCTACAACAGCACTGAGGAGGAATTTCTTCTCTCAGAGAGTAGTGAATCTGTGAAATTGTTTACTGCAGAGGGCTGTCGAGGCTGGGTCGTTCAGCATGTTCAAGGCTGAGATAGACAGATTTTTAATAAGTAAGGGAATTGAGGGTTATGGGGATAAGGCGGGAAAGTGGAGTTGAGGATAATGTTACGATCCCCGTTGATGTTATTACTAGATGGGAAGATCCCTTGAAAGGATAAAGAGGCCTTGGTTTAACATCTCATCTAAAAGGTGGCATCTCTGGCAGTACAGCACTCTGTCAGCTCTGCACTGGAGGACAAGCCCAGATTTTAAGCTCAGGTGCTTGGAGTGTAGCTTGAATCCACAAGCCGCTGGTAAAAGTACTACCCACTGAGTCGTAGCTTGGCACACAAAGAGGTTTGAAGGTTGGACCAATCACTTGCCAGGGGTGGCACGGTGGCACAGTGGTTAGCACTGCTGCCTCACTGTGCCACCCCTGTTCAATTCCAGCTTTGGGTAAATGTGCGCGTGGAGTTTGCACGTTCTCATCATGTCCGCGTGGGGTTCCTCCGGATGCTCCAGTTTCCTCCCACAGTCCAAAGATGTTCAGGTTAGGTGGATTGGCAATGGTAAATTGCCCCTGATTGTCAGGGGAATTAGCACAGTAAATACATGGAGTTATGGGGATAGGGCCTGGGTGCGATTGTTTTTGGTGCAGACTCGATGGACCCAATGGCCTCCTTTGGCACTGAAGGGATTCTACGATTCTATGAAGAGGCTGGCTTTTGAGGAGTTTTTTAAAAGTGGAAGGAGAGGCAGAGATTTTGAGGGAGAAAGTGACAGGGTGAGAGGATGGGGTGGGGGTGGGGGGGTGGGTGGGGGGGGGGGGGGGGGGGTGGATGTTGTCAAGGGGCCTAAATGTTCTCTCAACATTTGTGGCACACCGTGATTATGACACTTAAGATAGATCCGAAGACAAAGGAACAAAGAGTTTATAAGGCAATGTATGGTTGATGTGCATCCTCACACGCCACATGACTTGGATGAACAGACAAGTGGTAGATAATGTTCATGTGATGTAAATACCAGGCAAATGCCATCACCGGCAAGGAAATATCCATCCCAAATTTAATGAATCGCTGAAAACCATTGGCCACCACCCACCTCTTGAGTGTCTGACTAACTGAATTAGTCATGATGTGGAGATGCCGGCGTTGGACTGGGGTAAACACAGTAAGAAGTTCTAACTGAATTAGGCCAGACATATCAGTGCCATGGCTATAAAAACTCATACTGGGAGGCCTGCAAGGCAGATCTCCTGACCCCTTAAAAAACCTCACCATGGGGTGGCATGGTAGCACAATGGTTAGCACTGCTGCCTCACAGCGCCAGGGACTCAGGTTCAATTCCCGGTTTGGGTCATTGTCTGTGTGGAGTTTGCATGTTCTCCCCGTTTCTGTGTGGGTTTCTTCCGGGTGATCCGGTTTCCTCCCGCAGCCCAAAGGTGCTAAATTGACCCTTAGTGTCAGGGGGATTAGCAGGATAAATACGTGGGATTACGGGGATAGGGGCTGGATGGGATTGTTGTTGGTGCAGACTCAATGGACTGGATAGCCTCCTCCTGCACTGTAGGGATTCTATAATTCTATGATCCACAAATTGCCATTTCCGTGGATGGTTGCAGCCACCACAACACTCAAGAAGCTCATCATCCAGTCAGCAAACATCCTTCACCACGCAAGCCGCAGTGATTCAACAGTAAAGGCCCATCACCACCTTTCTAAGGACAACTTGGAGAAACATCGCCATTTCTTCATTGTCTCTGAATCAAGATCTTGGATTTTCTAACCAACATCAGTGTGGGAGCAGTACCTTAACAAAGACTGTGGCACCTCTGGAGAGATGGACACCAAATGGAGACTAGCCAGCTTCATGCACATCAATGAACAAATAGTATATAAAAATGTCAAAGAAGGTGAGCAGATGGGGCCGGTAGCTTTAGGCTTCAACATGAATTGATTTGATATTATTAAACTAGAACGAGTGCAGAAAAGATTTACCAGGATGCTAATGGGACTTGATGGATTGAGTTATAAGGAGAGGCTGGATAGACTGGGACTTATTCCCTGGACGTAGGAGGCTGAGGAGTGACTTTATAGAGGTCTATAAAATAATGAGGGGCATAGATAAAATAGACAGTCAACATCTTTTCCCAAAGGTAGGGGAGTCTAAAACTGGAGGGCATAGGTTTAAAGTAAGAGGGGAGAGACACAAAAGGGTTCAGAGGGGTATTCGTTTCACTCAGAGCATGGTGAGTGTCTGGAACAAGCTGCCAGAGGTAGCAGTAGAGGTGGGTACACTTTTGTCTTTTAAAAAGCTTTTAGACAGTTACATGGGTGAAATGGATATAGAGGGATATGGGCCAAACACGGGCAATTGGGGCTAGCTTAGTGGTTAAAAAAGGGGTGGCATGGACAAGTTGGGCCGAAGGGCCTGTTTCCCTGCTGTAAATCTCTATGACTCTACGACCCTATAATTCTATTTCACCCTATTCACTAAGTGATGTCAAAGGATAATTTTCAGTGCATTTCAGTCTGATATTGGGCCTGATTTTACCAAAACTTCGCGCCCGTTTCGCGGTAAAGTTGGGCGTCGGGTCTTTAACGCGATCTGCACCCGAATCCGAGCAGATCGCAGCTTTACCGACACCCGATTCGGGTGCGGGTCCAGCAGGGGGGGCGGTGTGATGTCCCATCCCCTGGGGTGGGGGGTGACCGGATCATCCCCCAGGGGGAAGGAGGAGAGGGGGTGTGACGTCACATCCTCTGGTCGGGGGGGTTCCGCTGCCTGTCTGTGGCCGATCCCTCCTGGCACCATCACTGATACACTACCAGCCACAGATTACTCTTCACTGCAGGTGCGAGAGAACGGGAGAGATGGCTGTGGCTGGTGTCTGGGATGCGTGGGGTCCTTAATTATGCTGGCTGCTTTTCCGAGGCAGCAGGAAGTGTAAACAGAGTCAATGGATGGGAGGCTGGTTTGCGTGATGGACTGGGCTACATTCACGACCTTTTGTAGTTCCTTGCGGTCTTGGGCAGAGCAGGAGCCATACCAAGCTGTGATACAACCAAAGGCCAAATTTCCTTAGTTTTCTGAGAAAGTAGAGGCGTTGGTGGGCTTTCTTAACAATAGTGTCGGCATGGGGGGACCAGGACAGGTTGTTGGTGATCTGGACACCTAAAAACCTGAAGGTTTCGACTATTTCTACTTCGTCCCCGTTGATGTAGACAGGGCCATGTTCGCCACTACGCTTCCTGAAGTCGATGACAATCTCCTTTGTTTTGTTGACATTGAGGGAGAGATTATTGTTGCCGCACCAGTTCACCAGATTCTCCATTTCAATCCTTTACTCTGTCTCGTCATTGTTTGAGATCCGACCCATTACAGTGGTGTCATCAGCAAACTTGAAAATTGAGTTTGAGGGGAATTTGGCCACACAATTTGGGCGGACCCACAATCTCGCCTCCGTCAAATTGACAGGCGGAGGGTCAAACAAGGGAGGTTTCAGCGCAGCGTGGATAAGAACTAACTGTTACACTTAACAAACCTGAAAGACGTCAAACTCACTACAGAACAAAGCAAATCCATGTGACACTGCATCGAACAACATGCTTGGAGAGACATGCTGATCAGAAGCATAATAACACAACTTAAACTTCTGCAGTCAAAACAGTGCGCTACACAATCATACAATTATCAATACAGAACTCTGCATGTTGAATGACATTGTAACAAAGGAGTTAATCCCTTTAATCTAAAAACAGGGTGTTAGAGCTTCCCAAGAGCTGTAGTTAAAAGCAACATGAATTTGATAACAAAAAACAGCAAGCGTTGGAAATACTCAGCAGATCTGGCAGCATCTGTGGTGAGAGAGAGAGAGACAGTAAGAAGTTTAACAACACCAGGTTAAAGTCCAACAGGTTTATTTGGTAGCAAAAGCCACACAAGCTTTCGAGGCTCTGAGCCCCTTCTTCAGGTGAGTGGGAATTCTGTTCACAAACAGAACTTATAAAGACACAGACTCAATTTACATGAATAATGGTTGGAATGCGAATACTTACAACTAATCCAGTCTTTAAGAAACAAAACAATGGGAGTGGAGAGAGCATCAAGACAGGCTAAAAAGATGTGTATTGTCTCCAGACAAGACAGCCAGTGAAACTCTGCAGGTCCACGCAACTGTGGGAGTTACAAATAGTGTGACATGAACCCAATATCCCGGTTGAGGCCGTCCTTGTGTGTGCGGAACTTGGCTATCAGTTTCTGCTCAGCGACTCTGCGCTGTCGTGTGTCGCGAAGGCCGCCTTGGAGAACGCTTACCCGAATATCAGAGGCCGAATGCCCGTGACCGCTGAAGTGCTCCCCAACAGGAAGAGAACAGTCTTGCCTGGTGATTGTCGAGCGGTGTTCATTCATCCGTTGTCGCAGCGTCTGCATAGTTTCCCCAATGTACCATGCCTCGGGACATCCTTTCTTGCAGCGTATCAGGTAGACAACGTTGGCCGAGTTGCAAGAGTATGTACCGTGTACCTGGTGGATGGTGTTCTCACGTGAGATGATGGCATCTGTGTCGATGATCCGGCACGTCTTGCAGAGGTTGCTGTGGCAGGGTTGTGTGGTGTCTTGGTCACTGTTCTCCTGAAGGCTGGGTAGTTTGCTGCGGACAATGGTCTGTTTGAGGTTGTGCGGTTGTTTGAAGGCAAGAAGTGGGGGTGTGGGGATGGCCTTGGCGAGATGTTCGTCTTCATCAATGACATGTTGAAGGCTCCGGAGGAGATGCCGTAGCTTCTCCGCTCCGGGGAAGTACTGGACAACGAAGGGTACTCTGTCCACTGTGTCCTGTAAATAAACTCAAATTTAAACTCATTGGATTCAAAAAGTTAACTCTGTTTCTCTCTCCAAAGATGCTGCCAGAACTGCTGAGTGTATCCAGCATTTTCTGTTCAGAACCTTTAAGTCTTCAAACTTGGGAACGTTGTCAAGTTTTTTGGTTTCAACAGGAGGGTTATAAGCTATAGAAAGCTTTATAGTTTATTTATTGTGTTAAATTATTCTGTTACATTCAGATGTATCTCTTTTACCTCACTGTGGTTTATCTGGGATATTTCAGAATCTGTGACCTGATACCCCCTTGGACTGTATCCAACTCTACCTTTCTCTTCACTTCATTCTCCCATTAGTGCCAAGGTCTTTAGTCTCCTTCTGAATTTGCTTCTGAAGACCCTTTCCTTTCCAATCATCTTGAAGAATCTTCTGTAAACCTATCTTTACCACCCAGCTTTCACATCACCTCACTCAACTTTCCCAGCCTGGTTTGGCTCACATTCTTTTATCTAATTTCGTTATGTTCCGATCAACACAGTTCCTCGGTGAATCATTCTGGGATGTTTTCTAGATTTGGCATGTTTGTAGCCTCCTTAATGTGGAGATGCCGGTGTTGGACTGGGGTGGGCACAGTAAGAAGCCTCACAACACCAGGTTGAAGTCCAACAGGTTTATTTGGTATCATGAGCTTTCGGAGCGCTGCTCCTTCATCAGGTGAATCTCACCTGATGAAGGAGCAGTGCTCCGAAAGCTCACTTTCGGATACCAAATAAACTTGTTGGACTTTAACCTGGTGTTGTGAAACTTCTTACTGTAGCCTCCTTAGATAGTACCTTCCAAATCTGCTACCTCTACCACCTCAAAGGACCAGGTGAGCAGACCCATTCTGTTCACTAATGTCCCTGTAGGGAAGGAAATCTGCCGTCCTTACCTGGTCTGGCCTACATGTGACACCAGAGCCACAGCAATGTGGTTGACTCTCAACTACCCTCTGAAATGGCCCAGCGAGCCACTCAGTGCAAGGGCAACAAGGGATGGATGATAAATGCTGACCAGCCAGCAACACCCATGTTGCATGAATGAATAAAAAGAAAGGCATGGGAGTACCACCACAACCTAAGAGGGCCAATCACTATCTTCTCAAGGCAACTAGCAAAGGATATGAAATGCCGGCCATGCGAGCAATGCCCACAATCCCAGAATAAACTTTAAAAGATTTTTTGTTAACGTCACAAGTAGGCTTACATTAACACTGCAATGAAGTTACTGTGAAAATCCCCTAGTGTCCACACTCCGGCACCTGTTCAGGTACACCGAGGGAGAATTTAGCATGGCCAATGCACCTAACTGGCACATCTTTTGGACTGTAGGAGGGAACCGGAGCACCCGGAGGAAACCCACGCAGACACGAGGAGAACATGCAGACTCCGCACAGACAGCGACCCAAGCCGGGAATCAAACATGGACAAGGGGCACCCATTAAGCCACACATTGACCGGAATTTTACCGTCCCACCCACCACGGGAATCGGAGCAGGCAAGGGGCGGACAATGGAAAGGTCTGTTGACCTCGGGCGGGATTTTACGGTTTTGGGACAAGCGAGGCCGTAAAATCCCACCCATCATCTTTGACTTGGAACAGCATTGCCACTGGCTCAAAATCCCAAAACTCAAACTCCTTCCCGAACAGCACAGGGGGGGTATACCTACACTACATGGCTGCAGCGATTCAAGAAGGCAGCTCACCACCCCCTTCTAGGGGGCAATTAGGGATGGGCAATAAATGCTGGCCTTGTCAAGCGTTGCTCACATCCGATGAATGAATTTTAGAAAACATAGATGCAAGCCGTTGTTCGGAAAATTAGATGCGAGTGGACCTTACAACCCTTTGAGAATGTTCCCCAGTTCGACAGCAAATCGGAATTCAAATCCATTTACCCACCTTTGTTCCATATGCTTACCTCATAAAAACTGACCCACCTCTGTCTCATTCTGAGGAAACTCTTAAATCGGCTTTCTTGCGTGGCAATCATTTGTACAACTAAAGGAAATGAGCTAAACACTCTTCTTTACCTTTCTCACGCTTCGATGTCCTTGGGTATTGTTACTCTCATACCTGAAGTTGCAGTTTACGAATGAAGATGCCTTGCCATCTGTTTGCTCATAATTAAGAACTTTATCTTCTGCCTGTCATAAAATCTAATTAAGTGTCTTGGAAAACAACATAAATCTTCTCTCTTTTAGATCTCTCTATGTTCTGAGGAGTATTGTTTTCCAGGTTGATAAAAGCCATCTCCCAATTGTTCTGCCCATTCAACAAACATGAAACCTTCCCTCTGTTTTGAGGTTAGTTTCGATCAGAGCCCCAATGTCTTTATCGCTGTCTAAGGACGTCTTTTTAAAATTTGATTTGATTTATTATTGTCACACATATTAATATACAGTGAAAAGTATTGTTTCTTGCACGATTTACAGACAAAGCATACTGTTCATGGAGTACATGGGGAGAAGGAAAGGAACGGGTGCAGAATGTAGTGTCACAGTCATAGCGAGGGTGTAGAGAAAGATCAATGTAATGTGATCTTAATGGTAGGTCCATTCCAAAAGTCTGATGGCAGCAGGGAAGAAGCTGTTTTTGTGTCGGTTGGTACGTGATCTCAGACTTCTGTATCTTTTTCCCGATGGAAGAAGGTGGAAGAAAGAATGTCTGTGCTGCTTGGAGCCCTTGATTATGCTGGCTGCTTTGCCAAGGCAGCAGGAAGTGTAGACAGAGTCAATGGATGGGAGGCTGGTTTGCGTGATGGATTGGGCTACGTTCACACCAATTTGTAGTTTCTTGCGGTCTTGGGCAGAGCAGGAGCCACACCAAGCTGTGATACAACCAGAAAGAATGCTTTCTATGTAATTGTCCGTAATTATCTGCTAAAATATTTGGACAAGGAAATTCTCTTGCACTTTGGTTACTAGGAATAGTAACAAGATCACTTTTCCCGGTAGCATGGTGGCACAGTGGTTAGTGTTGCTGCCTCTCAGCGTCAAGGACCCGGGTTCGATTCCAGGCTTGGGTCATTGTGCGGAGCCTGCATGTTCTCCCCGTGTCTGTGTGGATTTCCTCTGGGGTCTCCGGTTTCCTCCCACAGCCCAAAGATATGCTGGTTAGGTGCATTGGCCATGCTAAATTCTTCCTCAGTGTACCTGAACAGGCGCCGGAGTGTGGTCACTAAGGGATTTTCACAGTAACTTCATTGCAGCGTAAGTCTACTTGTGACATTAACAAAAAATCTTTGAAAGTTTATTCTGGGATTGTGGGCATTGCTAGCACAGCTGGCATTTCATATCCTTTACTAGTTGCCTTGAGAAGATAGTGATTGGCCCTCTTGAGTTGTGTGTTGAAAGGTTCTGATAAGTAGGAGGTTCCAGAATTTTGTCCCTGACTCTGTGAAAGGTCATTTAGTTTTGTTGTTGTTTAATCAAAGGATGCCGGCATTGCTGGTGAGGCCAGTATTTATTGCCCATCCCTAATTGCCCTTGAGAAAATGACGATCGGGTGGTTTGCTGGGTCATTTTAGAGGGCAGTTAAGAGTCAACCACATTACTGTGGGTCTAGAGTCCCCTGTAGGCCAGACCACCTAAGGACAGCAATTTCATCCCTAAAGGACATTAATGAAACGGATGGGTTTTTATGACGATCTGGTAGTTTTATGGTGACCATTACCGATATGAGTTTCTTAAGTCTCCAGGCCTCTGAACTACCCATCCAATCAGGTGACACGGTGGCACAGTGGTTTGTTTTCATTCATTCGTGGGACATGGGCGTCGCTGGCTGGCCAGCATTTATTGCCCATCCCTAGTTGCCCTTGGAAAGGTGGTGGCGAACTGCCTTCTTGGACCGCTGCAGTCCATCACAATCGCTGCAGTTAGCACTGCTGCCTCACATCGCCAGGGACCCGGGTTCGATCTCGGTCTTGGGTAACTGTCTGCGTGGAGTTTGCACATTCTCCCTGTGTCTGCATAGGTTTCCTCCAAAGATGTGCAAGTTAGGTGAATTGGCCATACTAAATTGCCCCTTAGTATCAGTGGGATTGGCAAGGTAAATATGTGGGGTTATGGGGTTAGGGCCTGGGTGGGATTGTGGTCGGTGCAGATTCGATGGGCCCAATGGCCTCCTTCTGCACTGTCGGGTTTCTATGATTCTATAAATAGTTTAAACAACTAACTGGAGGAGGAGGCCTCACATAGATCCCCATCGTTAATGATCATAGAAGAATCATAGAAACCCTACAGTACAGAAAGAGGCCATTCGGCCCATCGAGTCTGCACCGACCACAATCCCACCCAGGCCCCACCCCCATATCCCTACATATTTTACCCGCTAATCCACGCATCTCAGGACACTAAGGGGCAATTTTAGCATGGCCAATCAACCTAACCCGCACATCTTTGGACTGTGGGAGGAAACCGGAGCACCCGGAGGAAACCCACGCAGACACGAGGAGAATGTGCAAACTCCACACAGACAGTGACCCGAGCCGGGAATCGAACCCAGGACCCTGGAGCTGTAAAGCAGCAGTGCTAACCACTGTGCTACCGTGCCGATGGAGGAGCCCAGCACACCAGGGTTGTGTCCTTGGCCCAACTGCTTCATCAATGTTTTATCCTCATAGAAGAGAATCACAGCATCCCTACAGTACAGAAGAGGCCATTCGGCCCACCGGGCCTGCACCGACAGCAATCCAACCTGACCCCCCGTAACCCCACACATTTACCCTGCTAATCCCCCTGGGACAGTAGGTCAATTTAGCATGGCCGATCCACCTAACCCGCCCACCTTTGGAGTGTGGGAGGAAACCGGGGCACCCGGAGGAAACCCACGCAGACACGGGGAGAATGTGCAAACTCCACACAGACAGTGACCCGAGGCCGGGAATCGAACCCGGGTCCCTGGCGCTGTGAGGCAGCAGTGCTAGCCACTGTGGCACCATGCCACCTCAGGGTGCCACATTTGGTACAGAAGCACAGTGTATAATCGCATTATAAAAAATCACTTCTCAGAACCACAGGCTCATTGCTTACCATCTCATCCATTCATGAGGTGAGTTCACTGCATTTCCCTGCGGCGCAGATTCATTTTTCTCTTCCATCCTTATTTAATAGGCCCTTTTCAAAAGCATTGCCTTCACCTTCTGAAGAGGACAAGCTTCTTTCTCTGTGTCCCTTCCTTCCTGCAGCAGAAGTGAGCTTCAGAGGCTTAGTTTCTTCAGAGGTGTCGTGAAAGAGCACACAGAGAATTTCACACAGCTAAGTCCATTGTTGGAAGAAACAATATCCTTCCAAATAAAAGATTTTGCAGCTCAGTCAACACCAGGTACCGACCGATATCTAGAATCTCTTCTTTCTTCAGAGAGAGAGAGCTGAGAATGTGAAACCTGTCATCACATGAGCATTTGAGGTAAATAGTAGGGATTCTCACCAATTTTTACAGATGCACCATCGAAAGCATTCTCTCTGGTTGCTTCACAGCTTGGTATGGCTCCTGCTCTGCCCAAGACCACAAGAAACTACAAAGAGTTGTGAACGAAGCCCAGCCTCCCAGCCATTGACTCCGTCTACACTTTCTGCTGCCTCAGGAAAGCAGCCAGCAAAATCATGTATACAATCATATAATCCTTACAGTACAGAAGGAGGCCATTCAGCCCATTGAGTCTGTACCGACCACAATCCCACCCAGGCCTATGCTCATAATCCTACATATTTACCTTGCCAATACTCCTGACACAAGAGACAATTTAGCACGGCCAATCCACCTAACCCGCACATCTGTGGACTGTGGGAGGAAACCGGAGCACCCAGAGGAATCCCATACAGACAAGATAAGAATGCGCAAACTCCACACAGACAGTGACCCGAAGCCGGAACTGAACCTGTGTACCTGGTGCTGTGAAGCAGCAATGCTAACCACTGTGCCACCATGCCGCCTCCAAGGACCTCATGCACCCTAGAATTACTCTCTTCCACATCCTTCTGTCGGGAAAATGATACAAAAGTCTGGGATGACATAGCAACTGACTCAAGAACAGTTTAGTTTAGTTTATTTATCAGTGTCACAAGTAGGCTTAAATTAACACTGCAATTAAATTACTGTGAAAATCCCCTAGTCGCCACACTCTGGCAGTGACCCAAGCCGGGAATCAAACCGTGGTTCTGTGAGGCAGCAGTGCTAACCACTGTGCCACCAACTTCTATTCATGCCAACATGTTATCCAATAGAAAACATAGAGTAGGCATAAATGAGACATTGTCATGTTGGGAGAATGCACTCAGTGGAGTGTCACTGGCTGGAGCCGCAATTATTTGCCATTTTGATCAGTGATTTTGATGAAGGGACCAAATCTGTGGTTCCTAAATTTGCTGTTGACACCAAGATAGGTAGGAGAGTAAGTAAGCCAGAGGATATTAAGGGTGGGATTTTGCAGCCGCATTCGGCCCAAAACTGGTAAAGCCCACCTGGGGTGAACGAACCTTTGCATGGTCCGCCTCTCGCCCATTACGATTCCTGTGGTGGGCAGGACGATAAAATTCCCCCCTAGGAGTCTGCAAATCGATATGTTTAAGGCTGAGTTAGATAAATTTCTGACTGAAAAGTGAGTCACAGGGTCTGGGGTAGATAGGAAAGTATTGTAAATTACATTTTTTAAGAATCGCTCACAACAATTTGCTGCCTTCAAAATGAAACGCCACAGTTTCAATTGTTCCCTTGCTGGGCCAGAGGTCTTGATTAGCATTGCAAGAACATAGATCTCAACATTCAAAAGATACATGCGCTATTCAGTTCAGGGCAGGCATAGCCTTATCAAACGGTGAAGCAGGCTTGAGGGCCTCCTCCTGCTCCTGAGGATGTGATTGCACAAGAGAGGGTGCAGAGGAGATTCACCAGGATGTTGCCTCAGCGTTTCAGCTATCAAGACAGGCTAGTTAGTCTGGTGTTGTTCTCCTTCGAGCAGAGAAAAGTGAGGGGGGGGACCTGACTGAGGTGTACAAAAATATGAAGGATATAGATAGGGTAGATAGGAAGAAACACACAGCGAAATCCATTGTCGGAAGAAACAAGATCCTTCTTATGGGCCAAATAAAAAGAGCAACAGAAGATTTTGCAGCTCAGTCAACACCAGGTATCAACAGATATTTAGAATTTCTTCTTTATCCAGAGAGAGAAAGAGAACTGAGAATATAGATAGGGTAGATAGGAAGAAACACACAGCGAAATCCATTGTCGGAAGAAACAAGATCCTTCTTATGGGCCAAATAAAAAGAGCAACAGAAGATTTTGCAGCTCAGTCAACACCAGGTATCAACAGATATTTAGAATTTCTTCTTTATCCAGAGAGAGAAAGAGAACTGAGAATGTGAAATTTATCATCCATGAGCAGCTGAGGTACCCCTTAGTAGAGGGGTAAATAATCAGGGGGGAATTGCTTTAAGGTAAGGCAGCAGAGGTAATAGTAAAGGCAGATACAATTTTGTCTTTTAAAAAGCATTTAGACAATTACATGGGTAAGATGGGTATAGAGGCAATTGGGCCTAGCTTAGTGGTTAAAAACTGGGTGGCTTGGGCAAGTTGGGCCTAAGGGCCTATTTCCATGGTGAAAACCTCTATGATTCTATGCTTACAGTGCAGGTTGACCTGTCAGTTATTTATTTTGGAAATCTTCCATGGGCATTTGGCCTATATCCCCCTATACCCATCTTACCCTTGTAACTGCCTCAATGCTTTTTAAAAGACAAAATTGTACCAGAAGGACATGGAGGCTATGGCTCCAGCTCTGCCCAGGACTGCAAGAAACTACAAAAGGTCGTGAATGTAGCCCAATCCATCTCGCAAACCAATCTCCCATCCATTGACTCTGTCTACACTTCCCGCTGTCTCAGCAAAGCAGCCAGCATAATTAAGGACCACACGCACCCTGGACGTTCTCTCTTCCAGCTTCTTCCGTCAGGAAAGAGATGGAAAAGTCTGAGGTCACGTACCAACCGACTCAAGAACAGCTTCTTCCCTGCTGCTGTCAGACTTTTGAATGGACCTACCTCGCACCAAGTTGATCTTTCTCTCCACCCTAGCTATGACTGTAACACTACATTCTGCACTCTCTCACTTCCTTCTCTATGAATGGTATGCTTTGTCTGTATCGCGCGCAAGAAACAATACTTTTCACTGTAGACTAATACTTGTGACAATAATAAATCAAATCAAATCAAAGCAAATCAGCAGTGAGTTTCAGACTGCACACACCAGTTCAAAGTGACAACTACCACTTGGATGCTTCACAGCCCTATGTATCGTCTAAATCTGTTTCAGTCTGCCCAGAAGTTTTGGTTTCCTAGTCCCAGATTCAGTTTTTATTTCCTTAAAAACAGAGGGGGAGTTGTGATCCTTTTGACGTTGCCTTCAGTTTCTGTTTGCCCCTGCATTGCTTACATTTTTTCCCCTTGTAGTTTTATGGTTCTGTCTCTTCCCTCCTGATCTTTGCAGTGATATAACCTCCCAGCTTGCTAATATTGCAGTCACATCAGATGTTTACCAGTTTTCAATTAGTTTTTCCCACTCCCCCCCACCCCGCCCCCGAGCTCTCTGCAATTAAAGCTTTGATTCTCAAACCTACAATTTATCTGCTAAAACAGATGACCCATGAACTAGATATTCACAAAACTTTCTACCAACTTCCTACAGTTTATTTATTTCAAGCAACTTTATGAATCAGCTTTCAAAGTAATTTGTTAAAATGTAAGTTGCTACTGGCGCCAGACCAAGTCTGGAATGGCACGGTGGCTCAGTGGTTAGCACTGCTGCCTCACAGTGTAGGGGACTCGGGTTCGATTCCCGGCTTGGGTCACTGTCTGTATGGAGTTTGCACATTCTTCCCGTGTCTGCATAGGTTTCCTCTGGGTGTTCCAGTTTCCTCCCACGGTCCAAAGATGTGCAGGTTAAGTGGATTGGCCATGTTAAATTGCCCCTTAGTGTCAGAGGGAACCAGTTAGGGTAAGGTTCAGGGTGAGCACATTCCTCTTAGAGTGAAGGGCAAGGCTGGTAGAAGTAGGGAACCCTGGATGACTCGGGATATTGAGGCCCTGGTGAAGAAGGAGGCACATGACATGCATAGGCAGCTGAGATCAAGTGGATCCCTTGAAGAGTATAGGGGATGTAGGAGTAGAGTTAAGAGAGAAATCAGGAGGACAAAAAGGGGACACGAGATTGTTTTGGCAGATAAGGCAAAGGAGAATCCAAAGAGCTTCTACAAATACATAAAGACCAAAAGAGTAACTGGGGAGAGAATGAGGCCGCTTAAGGATCAACAAGGTCATCTATGTGCGGATCCACAAGAGATGGATGAGATCCTAAATTAATATTTCTAATCAGTGGGGTTATGGGGGTAGGGCCTGGATGGGATTGTGGTCGGTGCGGACTCGATGGACCAAATGGCCTCCTTCTGCACTATAGGAATTCTATGATAACTTTCTTCCTGAGGAAAAACAAGGCTAGTTAAATTAATGATATGCAAACACTCAGATTGTAGTCATTAGATGAGAATTTGAGGAAATTAACCTGAACTGCCCATCTGAATGATAGGGTGCGATTTTGTTACATTCCCAAATGTTAATTTACCACCAGTCACAAATTAACTCATTTTACGGGTGGTTAGAGAGAATTGCCCAATACAAACAATCAGCCAACCAAAGACAACCCACTTAACCTTTAATAGCTACTTTGGCTGATTTCATTGCAAGTTACTGAAGCAAATTGTCTCACCAGTTACAACCCCAATAAAAAAAGAGTAATGTACCAAGGGTCCACGAGTTCTCACTTTGTTTCCATCAATGAATTCATTACGAGGAAGCAGTGGGCTCACAAAGAGTCACTTTCGACAGCAGAATGACGACAGAGAGAAAGCACACTCTCCATCAGTGTCCCGCTGTGCAACATTAACTCACCCACGTACATTTCTGGCCATTCAGCCCATGGCTCTGATTGCTCTGTATGCTTGACATGGACCTCTGCCCAATCTTCATTTCATTTAACCCAATCAACATGACCTTCTATTCCCCCTCTCATGAGAGTGTCAAATCTCCCCTCAAATAGAAACATAGAAACTAGAAGCAGGAGGAGGCCATTCAGCCCTTCGAGCCTGCTGTGCCATTCATCATGATCATGGCTGATCATCGAATTCAATATCCTGATCCCCCATTTCTCCCCTATCCATATCAGATGCATCCGATTTGATTTGATTTGTCACATGTATTGGGATACAGTGAAAAGTATTATTTCTTGCTCACTATACAGACAAAAGCATACCGTTCATAGTGTACATTTCTCTACACCCTCGCTATGAGTGTAATACTACGTTTTGCACTCTCACCTTTCCTTTTCTATGAACGGTATGTTTTGTCTGTATAGTGCGCAAGAAACAATACTTTTCACTGTATACTAATACATGTGACAATAATAAATCAAATCAAATCAAAATCAAATCAAATCAAAAATACATAGGGGAGAAGGAAAGGAGAGAGTGCAGAATGCAATGTTACAATCATAGCTAGGGTGTAAAGAAAGATCAGCTTTATATATGTAGGTCCATTCAAAAGTCTGATAGCAGCAGGGAAGAAACTGTGATTGAGTCTGTTGGTATGTGATCTCAGACTTTTGTATCTTTCTCCCGACGGAAGAAGGTGGAAGAGTGAATGTCCGGGGTACATGGGGTCCTTGATTATGCTGGCTGCTTTTGTGAGGCAGTGGGAAGTGTAAACAGAGTCAATGGATGGGAGGCTGGTTTGCGTGATGGATTGGGCTACATTCATAGAACATAGAACATAGAAAGCCACAGCACAAACAGGCCCTTCGGCCCACAAATTGCGCTGATCATATCCCTACCTCTAGGCCTATCTATAGCCCTCAATCCCATTAAATCCCATGTACTCATCCAGAAGTCTCTTAAAAGACCCCAACGAGTTTGCCTCCACCACCACCGACGTCAGCCGATTCCACTCACCCACCACCCTCTGAGTGAAAAACGTACCCCTGACATCTCCTCTGTACCTACCCCCCAGCACCTTAAACCTGTGTCCTCTCGTAGCAACCATTTCAGCCCTTGGAAATTGCCTCTGAGAGTCTACCCTATCCAGACCTCTCAACATCTTGTAAACCTCTATCAGGTCACCTCTCATCCTTCGTCTCTCCAGGGAGAAGAGACCAAGCTCCCTCAACCTATCCTCATAAGGCATGCCCCCCAATCCAGGCAACATCCTTGTAAATCTCCTCTGCACCCTTTCAATGGCTTCAACATCTTTCCTGTAATGAGGTGACCAGAACTGCGCGCAGTACTCCAAGTGGGGTCTAACCAGGGTCCTATAAAGCTGCAGCATTATCTCCCGACTCCTAAACTCAATCCCTCGATTAATGAAGGCCAGTACGCCGTATGCCTTCTTGACCGCATCCTCCACCTGCGAGGCCGATTTAAGAGTCCTATGGACCCGGACCCCAAGGTCCTTCTGATCCTCTACACTGCTAAGAATGGTACCCTTCATATTATACTGCTGCTTCATCCCATTGGATCTGCCAAAATGGATCACTACACACTTATCCGGGTTGAAGTCCATCTGCCACTTCTCCGCCCAGTCTTGCATTCTATCTATGTCTCGCTGCAACTTCTGACATCCCTCCAAACTATCCACAACACCACCTACCTTGGTGTCGTCAGCAAACTTACCAACCCATCCCTCCACTTCCTCATCCAGGTCATTTATGAAAATGACAAACAGCAAGGGTCCCAGAACAGATCCCTGGGGCACTCCACTGGTCACTGACCTCCATGCAGAGAAAGACCCCTCCACAGCCACTCTCTGCCTTCTGCAGGCAAGCCAGTTCTGGATCCACAAGGCAACAGCCCCTTGGATCCCATGCCCTCTCACTTTCTCAAGAAGTCTTGCATGGGGGACCTTATCGAACGCCTTGCTGAAGTCCATATAGACCACATCCACCGCTCTTCCTTCGTCAATGTGTTTGGTCACATTTTCAAAGAACTCAACCAGGCTCGTAAGGCACGACCTGCCCTTGACAAAGCCATGCTGATTACTTTTGATCATACTAAACTTCTCTAGATGATCATAAATCCTGTCTCTCAGGATCCTCTCCATCAACTTACCAACCACTGAGGTTAGACTCACCGGTCGGTAATTTCCCGGGCTGTCCCTGTTCCCTTTCTTGAATATAGGGACCACATCTGCAATCCTCCAATCCTCCGGAAGCTCTCCCGTCTCCATCGACGATGCAAAGATCATCGCCAAAGGCTCCGCAATCTCCTCCCTCGCCTCCCACAGTAACCTGGGGTACATCCCATCCGGTCCCGGCGACTTACCAACCTTGATGCCATTCAATAGTTCCAACACATCCTCTTTCTTTATGTCCACATGCTCGATCCTTTCTGTCCACCGCAAACCAGCAGTACAACCACCCAGATCCCTTTCCACCGTGAATACTGAGGTAAAGTATTCATTAAGCACCTCCGCCATTTCTAACGGTTCCGCACAAACTTTTCCCCCTTCACCTTTTAAGGGTCCTATGCCTTCACATCTCATCCTTTTACTCTTGACATATTTGTAGAAAGCCTTGGGATTCTCCTTAATCTTACCCGCCAAGGTCTTCTCATGACCCCTTCTCGCTCTCCTAATTTCCTTCTTAAGCTCCTTCCTACATCCCGTATACTCCTCTAAATCCTTAACACCTCCTAGCTCTCTGAACCTTCTGTACGCCTCTCTTTTCTTATTCACCAGGTTCATCACAACCTTCGTGCACCACGGTTCCCGTACCCTACCAACACCCCCCTGTCTCATCGGAACGTTGTCATGCAGAGCTCCAGACAAACATTCCTTGAAAATCCTCCACTTTCCTTTGGTACTTTTCCCCAAGAATGCCTCCTTCCAATTTACCCATCTAATTTCCTCCCTGATGACACTGTATTTCCCTTTACTCCAGAGAAACACTTTCCTAGCCTGCCTGATCCTATCTCTTTCCAATGCTATCGTGAAGGAGATAGAATTATGATCGTTATCCCCAAGATGCTCACCCACCGAGAGATCCTCCACCTGTCCAGGTTCATTAGCCAGCACCAGATCAAGTACAGCCTCTCCTCTAGTAGGCTTATCCACATACTGTGTCAGGAAACTCTCCTGGACACACCTAACAAACTCCTCTCCATCCAAACCCCTAGCCCTAGGGATATTCCAATCTATGTTTGGGAAATTAAAATCTCCCATCACGACAACTTAAAATCTCCCATCACGACAACTCCCATTCACAATCCTTTGTAGTTTCTTGTGGCCTTGGTCAGAGCAGGAGCCATACCAAGTTGTGATACATCTGGAAAGAATGCTTTCTATGATGTATCTGTAAACATTGGTGAGAATCACAGTGAAAATGCCAAATGTCCTTAGCCTCCGAAGAAAGTAGAGGCATTGGTGGGTTTTCTTAACTATAGCATCGGTGTAGACGGACCAGGACATGTTATTGGTGATCTGGATACCTAGAAACTTGAAGTTCTCGATCATTTCCACTTCATCACAGTTGATGTAGACAGGGGCATGTTCTCCTTGATGCTTCCTGAAGTCGATGACAATCTCCTTCATTTTGTTGACATTGAGGGAGAGATTATTGTCGTTGCACCAGTTCACCAGATTCCCTATCTCTTTCCTGTACTCCGTCTCATCATTGTTTGAGATCAGACCCCCTACGGATCTCAAACAATGATAAGATGATCGAAGACAGAGGGTGGTGGTGGATGGAAAATTTTCGGATTGGAGGCAGGTTGCTAGCGGAGTGCCACAGGGATCAGTGCTTGGTCCTCTGCTCTTTGTGATTTTTATTAATGACTTAGAGGAGGGGGCTGAAGGGTGGATCAGTAAATTTGCTGATGACACCAAGATTGGTGGAGTAGTGGATGAGTGGAAGGCTGTTGTAGGCTGCAAAGAGACATAGATAGGATGCAAAGCTGGGCTGAAAAATGGCAGATGGAGTTTAACCCTGATAAATGTGAGGTGATTCATTTTGGTAGGACTAATTTAAATGTGGATTACAGGGTCAAAGGTAGGGTTCTGAAGACTGTGGAGGAACAGAGAGATCTTGGGGTTCATATCCACAGATCTCTAAAGGTTGCCACTCAAGTGGATAGAGCTGTGAAGAAGGCCTATAGTGTGTTAGCTTTTATTAACAGGGGGTTGGAGTTTAAGAGCCGTGGGGTTATGCTGCAACTGTACAGGACCTTGGTGAGACCACATTTGGAATATTGTGTGCAGTTCTGGTCACCTCACTATAAGAAGGATGTGGAAGCGCTGGAAAGAGTGCAGAGGAGATTTACCAGGATGCTGCCTGGTTTGGAGGGTAGGTCTTATGAGGAAAGGTTGAGGGAGCTAGGGCTGTTCTCTCTGGAGCGGAGGAGGCTGAGGGGAGACTTAATAGAGGTTTATAGAATGATGAAGGGGATAGATAGAGTGAACGTTCAAAGACTATTTCCTCGGGTGGATGGAGCTATTACAAGGGGGCATAACTATAGGGTTCGTGGTGGGAGATATAGGAAGGATATCAGGGGTAGGTTCTTTACGCAGAGAGTGGTTGGGGTGTGGAATGGACTGCCTGCAGTGATAGCGGAGTCAGACACTTTAGGAACATTTAAGCGGTTATTGGATAGGCACATGGAGCACACCAGGATGATAGGGAGTGGGATGGCTTGATCTTGGTTTCAGATAAAGCTCGGCACAACATCGTGGGCCGAAGGGCCTGTTCTGTGCTGTACTGTTCTATGTTCTATCTATGGAGTACAGAAAGGAGATAGATGATGTCCTATTCATGTTGAGAAAGAGTCTCCTGGAGCTGGATGTTACAATGTGCCCTTGTTCCTGCACCTTAGCCCAGGGATAAAGTCATTGGCGAACGCATTCCTGCTCCAGCAGCTTAGCAGGCAGCCAATGTTTGCTTAGCTGGGGACTAATTGACTCAGGTTGAGACTTCTGTCCCTGTCTAGAGAGGACGTCCCACCCCCGAGAACTATCAGACCATCAGACAACCGGCTGCTTTCCTGACTCAAACAGCTCCATTGACATTGGTGGTCACTGCTGGAACTGCAGCCAGTCCTTGACAGTGATGATCCCTGGGGCTGGAGGGGGAGGTCAGTTGGGCAGGATTTAGCATGGTAGAGTCTGAATCATTAAGCGATTAAGTGGTTTCAAGAAGGAGATAGATATATTTCTGATTTTAAAAATGGGTTAAAGGGATATGGGGAACAGGTAGATGGATTTGAGACCAGGGAGAGAGCAGCCATGATCTGATTGATTGGCAGAGCAGGCTTGAAGGACTGAATTTGTCTACTTCTGCTCCTAATTCAGATGTTCCTATGTATTACACTCAGTTTTACAACATGCCCCCCTCCCCACAACCACCCTGTCAATATGTCCTCAGGGGAGCAGAGAATTCTGATCTGTTTACTTCTTTAGAAGCATCCAGATCTCATGCTTGACGTAGGGTACTGTTAGAGGCATTGCAAGATGATCCTTGGGTATGGTCATCCAGACAGCAAATTCCTGAATGACGTGTGCCGAGATGCCTGATGACGGGAAGTGTTGTAGGGCAGCACGGTGGCACAGTGTTCAGCACTGCTGCCTCACAGCATCAGGGACATAGGTTCGATTCCGGCCTCGGGTCGCTGTCTGTGTAGAGTTTGCACGTTCTCCCCATGTCTGCGTGGCTTTCCTCCGGGTGCTCCAGTTTCCTCCCACAGCCCAAAGATGTGCGGATTAGGTTGATTGGCCATGCTAAATTGACCCTAATATCAGGGAGATCAGCAGGGTAAATGAGGATTATGGCGATACGGCCTGGGTGGGATTGTGTTGGTACAGACTCGATGGGTCAAATGGCCTCCTTCTGTACTGTCGGGATTCTATGATTCCATCTATGATCCTTCAACATGATCTGGACAGGTTGGGTGAGTGGGCAAATCAATGGCAGGTGCAGTATAATTCGGATAAGTGTGAGGTTATTCACTTTGGAAGCAAAAACAAGAAGGCAGATTACTCCCTGAATGGCTGTAAATTGGGAGAGAGGAGTGTGCAGCAGGACCTGGGAGTCCTTGTGCACCACTCGCTGAAGGTAATCATGCAGGTGCAGCAGGCGGTAAAGAAGGCAAATGGTATGTTGGCCTTCATTGTGAGAGGTTTCGAGCACAGGAGCAGGGATGTGTTGTTGCAATTATGATGTGGAGATGCCAGCGTTGGACTGGGGTAAGCACAGTAAGAAGTCTCACAACACCAGGTTAAAGTCCAACAGGTTTATTTGGTAGCAAATACCATAAGCTTTCGGAGCACTGCTCCTTCGTCAGATGGAGTGGTTATCTGCTCTCAAACAGTGCACAGACAAAGAAATCAAGTTACAGAATACTAATTAGAATGCGAATCTCTACAGCCAGCCAGGTCTTCAAGGTACAGACAATGTGGGTGGAGGGAGCATTCAACACAGGTTAAAGAGGTTAAAAAGACATATAACACAGGTTAAAGGAGACAATACACATCTCTTTAACCTGTGTTGAATGCTCCCTCCACCCACATTGTCTGTACCTTTAAGACCTGGCTGGCTGTAGAGATTCGCATTCTAATTAGTATTCTGTAACTTGATTTCTGTGTCTGTGCACTGTTTGAGAGCAGATATCCACTCCATCTGACGAAGGAGCAGTGCTCCGAAAGCTTATGGTATTTGCTACCAAATAAACCTGTTGGACTTTAACCTGGTGTTGTGAGACTTCTTACTGTTGTTGCAATTATACAGGGCCTTGGTGAGGCCACACCTAGAATATTGTGTGCAATTTTGGTCTCCTTTTCTGAGGAAGGATGTTCTTGCTCTCGAGGGAGCGCAGCGAAGGTTTACCAGGCTGATTCCAGGGATGGCGGGACTGATGTACGAGGAGAAATTGACTTGGTTAGGATTGTTTTTGCTGGAGTTCAGATGAATGAGGGGGATGTCATAGAGACTTATAAAATTCTAACAGGACTGGACAGGGTAGATGCAGGGAGGATGTTCCCGATGGTGGGGGAGTCTAGAACCAGGGGTCACAATCTGAGGATTCAGGGTAGACCATTTAGGATGGAGATGAGGAGACATTTCTTCATCCAAAGAGTGGTGAACCTGTGGAATTCATTAGCACAGGAAGCATTTGATGCCAAAACATTGAATGTATTCAAGAGGCGGCTGGATATAACAATTGGAGCGAATGGGATCAAAGGTTATGGGGAGAAAGCAGGATTAGGCTATTGGGTTGGACGATCAGCCATGATCGTGATGAATGGTGGAGCAGGCTCGAAGGGCCAAATGGCCTCCTCCTGCTTCTATCTTCTATGTTTCTATGTTCTCCCTGTGTCTGCGTGGGTTTCCTCCGGTTGCTCCAGTTTCCTCCCACACTCCAAAGATGTGTAGGTTAGATGAATTGGTCATGCTAAAGTGTCTCAAGATGTATAGATTAGGGGCATTAGTGGGATAAATATGTGGGGTTACGGGGATAGGGCCTGGGTATGATGCTCTGTCGGAGAGTCAGTGCAGACTGGGCCGAATGGCCTCCTTCTGTACTGTGGGGATTCTATGATTCTAAGATCATCATCAACAGGAGCTACTGGAATGTTTGAAGTCAACTGGGGAGTACATACATCGTACAGAGTTGTTATTGCCTTGTTTAAATGCCTCAAAAACCATTTCACGCAGGTTTAGGCTCCAGTGAGACCCCACCAATAGGAAACACACCAACAATCCATTCTCACCTCATGCTGGTCATTTTCAAAGGTCCTCAGCGTGGTTTCTAACCTGCCCTGTTGAGTGGGTTCTCTGATCAAAGTGGAGAAAAGAATGGTAGGAGGGGGAGATAGCAAAGGAATCATGATTCAAAAGGAATAATAGATGTTAAGCAAAAGCATGATTTCATTATCCATCCAAATGGCCTGAAGACACTGTATATAAATAACTATTATTTCCTTTTCGAGAACCAGCGTTGAATTGAACACTGATCAATTGGATGGACATTTCCTGGCTTTAACGGCTGTTAAGTTAAATAAATCTGTGACATTCTCAATCCAGCTCCTATTGGGCACAATTCCGTGCCGCCAAACTGCCAATAATTCATCCCTTAATTTCCAATCGGAATCAGTGAGGCCGCAAAGATATAGCACAGGTCCCAAAATTACTTGCAAGAATTGGCGTGATTTGAACTGATAAATCTCTTCCTTTCCTTCTGCGCCACCGCTTGCAGTATCAACCAGCATTAATCACCCCCAGTCACAAAGCAGAGATACATAATGTCACCGACTTCAACTGGCCCTCCTCACATCTATCGATGCTTCATGATCGAAACTCGACAGAAGCATATAACTTGCTCAGAACGTTCCCTCGCGAGGCTCAGTCAGTTCACAATCAGTCCCAGTTTCAGTCAATTCCCCCAGTTTCCTCTGAGCTAAATTAAGGCCATAAGACCATAAGACATAGGAGTAGAATTAGGCCACTTGGCCCATCGAGTCTGCTCTGCCATTCAATCATGGCTGATTTGTTTTCTCATTCCCAATCTCCTGCCTTTTCCCCATAACCCCTGATCCCCTGACTCCTCAAGCGGATGTCAAAGATCTCCCGGCATCCTCGCGAAGAAGGGCGTGGGATTTCCCACCCCCCCTCTTAGTCTCTTGGCCACCTCAAACCTAACACCTGTGATGGCCTAGTAGTATTATCGCTAGACTATTAATCCAGTAACTCAGCTCATGTTCTGGGGACCCGGGTTCGAATCCCGCCACGGCAGATGGTGGAATTTTAATTCAATAAAAAACATCTGGAATTAAGAATCTACTGATGACTATGAAACCATTGTCAGAAAGACCCATCTGGTTCACTAATGTCCTTTAGGGAAGGAAATCTGCCGTCCTTACCCGGTCTGGCCTACATGTGACTCCAGAGCCACAGCAATGTGGTTGACCCTCATCTGCCTTCCGGCAATTAGGGATGGACAATAAATGTTGGCCAGCCAGCGACGCCCAGGTCCCACAAATGAATTTTTAAAAACCCTAAAAACTGATTATCTGGTCATTGCCACGTGTGGGATCTTGCTTGAGCGTGTTGTCACCTTCCAAACCCATGATTAGCTTTCCCACAACTCCACGTTTGGACTTCACCAGTCAGGTTTTCACTCCTGCATTGAAAGGACCCTGAATAAAGCCTGAAGTGATATCCTCTGAGACTGATGAATCATTCCTCCTCCTCCGGTTAGGCCTCTCCCCGCAGCCTTTACACAGTTGTCCAGACCGTCCTCCTTCAAGTTGATTTGATTTGATTTATTATTGTCACATGTATTGGGACACAGTGAAAATAATTGTTTCCTGTGTCTGCCATACAGACAAAGCATACCATTCATAGAGTACAGGAGGGAAAGGAGAGAGTGCAGAATGTAGTGTTACAGTCATCGCTAGGGTGTAGAGAAAGATCAACTTAATATATGGTAGGTCGAATCAAACGTCAGGGAAGAAACTGTTCTTGAGTCAATTTACACGTGATCACAAACTTTTGTACCTTTTCCTAACATAATAGTTGGAAGCTTTTTCCCGAGAGCAGAAATGACAATTACAAGGGGGCACAAGTTCAAGGTAAGGGAGGTGGGGGGGTTGGGGGTGGAGTGGGGGGGAAGGTTCAGTGGAGAGATGCGGGGGAAGTTTTTACATAGAGGGTGGTGGGGCCTGGAAGGCACTGCCAAGTGAGGAGGTTGAGGCAGATACGTTAGCGCCATTTAAGAATTATAGACACATGAACAGGAGGGGAATAGAGGGATATAATTTGATTTGATTTGATTTGATTTATCATTGTCACATGTATTGGGATACAGTGAAAAGTATTGTTTCTCACGCACTATACAGACAAAGCATACCGTTCATAGAGAAAGAAACGAGAGAGTGCGGAATGTATTGTTACAGTCATAGCTAGGCTGTAGAGAAAGATCAACTGGATGCGAGGTCGGTCCATTCAAAAGTCTGATGGCAGCAGGGCAGAAGATGTTCTTGAGGCGGTTGGTATGTGTCCTCAGAATTTTGTATCTTTTTCCCGACGGAAGAAGGTGGAAGAGAGAATGTCCGGGGTGTTTGGGGTCCTTAATTATGCTGGCTGCTTTTCCGAGGCAGCGGGAAGTGTAGACAGAGTCAATTGATGGGAGGCTGGTTTGCGTGGTGGATTGGGCTACGTTCACGACCCTTTGTAGTTCCTTGCGGTCTTTGGCAGAGCAGGAGCCATACCAAGCGGTGATACAACCAGAAAGGATGCTTCAGCAGTTGGTCTAGATAGGACGACATGATTGATGCAGGCTTGGAGGGCCGAAGGGCCTCTTCCTGTGCTGTACTGTTCTTTGTTCTTTGTTCTTATAAGAAGTGGAAGAGAGTATTTCACCAACAAGCTGTTCTGGTCCCTCCATAACAACGCTATCGTTAAGAAAGCCAGTCAACTTTCTCAGGAGGCCAAGGAACTTGGCATGTCCACTACGAGTGTCAGCAACATTTACAGATGCACCATAGAAAGCATTCTTTCTGGTTGTATCACAGCTCTGCTCCTGCTCTGACCAAGACCACAACAAACCACAAAGGGTTGTGAACATAGTCTAGTCCATCACGCAAACCAGCCTCCCATCCATTGACTCTGTCTACACTTCCCGCTGCCTCAGAAAAGCAGCCAGCATAATCAAGGACCCAACGCACCCCAGACATTCTCTCTTCCATCTTCTTTCTTCGGGAAAAAGATACAAAAGTCTGAGGTCCGGTTCCCAACCGACTCAAGAACAGCTTCTTCCCTGCTGCCCTCAGATTTTTGAATTGACTTACCTTATATTAAGCTGATCTTTCTCTACACCCTAGCTATGGTTGTAACACTATATTCTGCAACCTCTCCTTTCCTTCTGTCCAATATACCTTATGAATTGTATGTTTTGTCTGTACAGTGAGCAAGAAACAATACTTTTCACTGTATACTAATATATGTGACAATAATAAATCAAATCAAATCAGTCTTAGAACATCCCCAGAGCTCTGTGTTTCTTCAACTCTGGCCACCTATCCATCCTCCTCTCCTTTTGCCCCAGCATTGTTGGTTGTGCCTTCAACAGTCCAGGTCCCCCCAGTCTAAATGTTTCCAGTGTTCCTTTTCCCATTTAAGATCTTGTCTAAAATCCACCCACCACTCGACCAAGCTCATGGTGATTTCTCACAATACCTGCTTCTTTGACTTAAGATCCATTCATCTTCTGATTACATCACTTTGAATCATTGTGAGTGTTTCTCCATGTTAAAGGTGCTACTTAAACGCAAATTCTTGTTGCTGTTGTTGTTTTACTATAATCATATATATGGGTATGCCACTTTTCATAATATATACAAGGTATAAAATTCCCAATAATAAGTTTCAGATGCATCATTCTTTGGAATAAATAATGCTATTCCCTCCCATATACTCATTGGAGTTTAGAAGGTTGAGTGGAGATCTTATAGCGACATATAAGATAATGAAGGGGCTAGACAGGGTAGAAGCAGCGAGGATATTTCCACTTACAATGGAAACAAGAACTAGGGGGCATAGCCTCAAAATATGGGGCAGTCAATTGAGAACAGAGTTGAGGAACTTCTTCTCCCAGAGGGTAGTGAATCTTTGGAATTCTCTGCCCAATGAAGCAGTAGAGGCTACCTCGTTAAATGTGTTTAAGTCACAGATAGATAGATTTTTAACCATTAAGGGAATTAAGGGTTATGGGGAGCGGGCGGGTAAGTGGAACTGAACGCACTATCAGATCAGCCATGATCTTATTGAATGGCAGAGCAGGCTTGAAGGGCTAGATGGCCTACTCTTGCTTCTTTTTCTTATGTTCTTATGTTCTTATATCTCGGGGAGGTGGGAGCACAGTGGACTCATCACTGGACTAGTTTGCTGGACTTGGGTTCGAATGCCACCATGGCAGGTGGAGAAATTTGCATTCATTCCGGAATTAAAAGTCTAATGATGACCATGAAACATCGTCAATTGTCGGAAAAACCCATCTGGTTCACTAACGTCCTTCAGGGAAGAAAATCTGCCATCTTTAGCTGGTCTACATCTGATTCCTGATCTACAGAACACCAATGCGGTTAACTCTTAACTGCCCTCTGAAATGGCCGAGCAAGCTACTGAGATCAAGGGCAATTAGGGATGGGTAATAAATGCCCCAAGCCAGTAATGATCACATCGTGTGAATGAATAAAAAAAGTATGTAATGTGTTAGGTGCAATAATATTTGATTTGATTTTATTATTGTCACATGTATTGGTATACAATGAAAATTATTGTTTCTCGTGCGTTATACAGACAATTGCATACCGTTCATAGAGTACATTGGGGAGAAGGAAAGAATCATAGGTTCATAAAATCCCTCCAGTATAGAAGGAGGCCATTTGGCCCATTGAGCCTGCACTGACAACGATCCCACCCAGGCCCGATCCTCGCAACCCCACTTATTTATCCTGTTTATCCTCCTGACACTAAGGGTCAATTTAGCATGGCCAATCCGCCTAACCTGCACATCTTTAGAAGTGTGGGAGGAAACCGGAGCACCCGGAGGAAACCCAAGCAGACACGGGGAGAACGTGCAGATTCCATACAGACAGTGACCCGAGCGGGTCCCTGGCGCTGTGAGGCAGCAGTGCTAATCACTATGCCACAGAATACAGTGTTACAGTTAGGGTGTGGGGAAAGAGCGATTTAATTTGTGCTATTTTGTATAATATGCAAGTAATTTATTATAAAATATATGTAGGATATTATATACCATAGAGGTCGACGTATAAGTTGACCTTTGAAGCCGCAAAAAATCCCTCCAGAAATGGTCGACTTATAGGTCGAGTATAGAAGTGAATGACTGGCGTAGGGGTTATGGGTATGGGGTGGACATGGCATAAGCACTTGTGTAACACAGCCTGGATAGCTTGTCTGTTTCCCTTACACCCAGTCACAAGCAACTGGTAAGTAAAGCATGCACGTGTGGGGAGAAATTGAGGTTGAAAATACGGTGAGTATAACATGTTGTGGCTGAAAAGTTGGGGGTGGGGAGGTCAACCTATCCACCACTGTTCATGGTATTTTAACCTGCAGTTTGATTTAAGAAAATGATTTAGGTTTCAGGGAAAGGGTCCTCTAATTATAATCAGAGTGACCCAAGTGTTGATTGAATCCGAGGCACCCTTTGTTGACAATTAAGAACAAATACTTTTGTTGTCTGAACAGAACAAGGGCAGTCAAAAGGTCAGCTCATCATCTCCCCAGATTCTGGCAATGAAAGAAACATTCATTCCCCAGGAATGAAGTTCAAGTCAACGTGGAATGTTTCATTTCTTTCATTGTAAGCAAAATGGATTTTGTGGAGAATGTGAGGTAAAATCTGTTATTCAGGGACTGATTGACACAATGGCCTTTCACCTCTGGGATTTAGTTTCAAATCCAACCCAGACTGTTGGGTGGAAAATATTCTCTGTCTTGGCTTTAAGAGTCCTGTGTTTAGTTTGGGTCGTCATAGCCACAGAGGAATGGACATAATTGGAAAAGGATAAACAGCCTTTCATCTGGGTATTTGCAATATTCTACCCTCTCGTAGTCAGCTCCTGGAGACACTGGCTCACAGTATAAAATTGCACCTCCTTAGGCACTAAACTTGAAACTTCAATCAGAGAAGTTCAACTTCAATGGCGGCACGGTAGCACAGTGGTTAGCACTGCTGCTTCACAGCTCCAGGGTCCTGGGTTCAATTCCCGGCTCGGGTCACTGTCTGTGTGGAGTTTGCACATTCTCCTCGTGTCTGCGTGGGTTTCCTCCGGGTGCTCCGGTTTCCTCCCACGGTCCAAAGATGTGCGGATTAGGTTGATTGGCCAGGTTAAAAATTGCCGCTTAGAGTCCTGGGATGCGTAGGTTAGAGGGATTAGTGGGTAAATATGTGGGGGTAGGGCCTGGGTGGGATTGTGGTCGGTGCAGACTCGATGGGCCGAATGGCCTCCTTCTGCACTGTAGGGTTTCTATGATTCTATGAGATGTCAAGGTGCGAGATATGGAAGATCACCGCACTGATATTTCAGAGTGCTGTTGCGAATTTGGGGTTAAGCAGACAGAGCTTTGCTCGACATCTAACCCATGCGAAATGCGACCTCTGACCTATTCATGGAAGAAGGTTAAATTTGTAACCCGTACAAAGGTATGGCCTCCAGGATTCAAAATGCCTGCTCGCCCGGTATCCATCAGTTGAAGAGAAAGAAATTGTGGGGCGATGGGAAGGGGCAGAGGTTCTACACCATCCAGGACAAAGCAGCCCACTTGATCGATGTCCCATCGATCACCTTGAACAATCACACCCTTCAATCTTGGCGCACAATGCCAGCAGTGTGTACCATCTTTATTGATTTATTTGGTGATTGATTGATTGATTTATTATTGTCACGTGTATTAGTATACAGTGAAAAGTATTGTTTCTTGTGCGCTATACAGACAAAGCATAACAAAGAACAAAGAACAAAGAAAATTACAGCACAGGAACAGGCCCTTCGGCCCTCCAAGCCTGCACTGACCATGCTGTCCGACTTATCTAAAACCCCTTACCCTTCCGGGAACCATATCCCTCTATTTCCATCCTATTCATGTATTTGTCAAGACGCCCTTCAAAAGTCACTATCGTATCTGCTTCCACTACCTCCCCCAGCAGTGAGTTCCAGGCACCCACCACCCTCTGTGTAAAACATCTGCCTCGTACATCTCCTTTAAACCTTGCCCCCCGCACCTTAAACCTATGCCCCCCAGTAATTGACTCTTCCACCCTGGGAAAAAGCTTCTGGCTATCCATTTTGTCCATGCCCCTCATAATCTTGTAGACTTCTATCAGGTCTCCCCTCAATCTCCGTCGCTCCAGTGAGAACAAACCAAGTTTCTCCAACCTCTCCTCATAGCTAATGCCCTCCATACCAGGTAACATCCTGGTAAATCTTTTCTGTACCCTCTCCAAAGCCTCCAAATCCTTCTGGTAGTGTGGTGACTAGAATTGAACACTATATTCCAAGTGCGGCCTAATTAAAGTGCGGCCTAACTATCTCCCCATCAAAGGAAGAATTCCTTATTTGTTAAATGCCTGGCCATTGGCATCTGGGGTCCTGAATAGAACACTATATTCCAAGTGCAGCCTAACTAAGGTTCTATAAAGCTGCAACATGAGAAAGTGAGAGGGCATGGGATCCAAGGGGCTGTTGCCTTGTGGATCCAGAACTGGCTTGCCTGCAGAAGGCAGAGAGTGGCTGTGGAGGGGTCTTTCTCTGCATGGAGGTCAGTGACCAGTGGAGTGCCCCAGGGATCTGTTCTGGGACCATTGCTGTTTGTCATTTTCATAAATGACCTGGATGAGGAAGTGGAGGGATGGGTTGGTAAGTTTGCTGACGACACCAAGGTAGGTGGTGCTGTGGATAGTTTGGAGGGATGTCAGAAGTTGCAGCGAGACATAGATAGAATGCAAGACTGGGCGGAGAAGTGGCAGATGGACTTCAACCCGGATAAGTGTGTGGTGATCCATTTTGGCAGATCCAATGGGATGAAGCAGCAGTATAATATGAAGGGTACCATTCTTAGCAGTGTAGAGGATCAGAAGGACCTTGGGGTCCGGGTCCATAGGACTCTTAAATCGGCCTCGCAGGTGGAGGATGCGGTCAAGAAGGCGTACGGCGTACTGGCCTTCATTAATCGAGGGATTGAGTTTAGGAGTCGGGAGATAATGCTGCAGCTTTATAGGACCCTGGTTAGACCCCACTTGGAGTACTGCGCGCAGTTCTGGTCACCTCATTACAGGAAAGATGTTGAAGCCATTGAAAGGGTGCAGAGGAGATTTACAAGGATGTTGCCTGGATTGGGGGGCATGCCTTATGAGGATAGGTTGAGGGAGCTTGGTCTCTTCTCCCTGGAGAGACGAAGGATGAGAGGTGACCTGATAGAGGTTTACAAGATGTTGAGAGGTCTGGATAGGGTAGACTCTCAGAGGCAATTTCCAAGGGCTGAAATGGTTGCTACGAGAGGACACAGGTTTAAGGTGCTGGGGGGTAGGTACAGAGGAGATGTCAGGGGTAAGTTTTTCACTCAGAGGGTGGTGGGTGAGTGGAATCGGCTGGCGTCGGTGGTGGTGGAGGCAAACTCGTTGGGGTCTTTTAAGAGACTTCTGGATGAGTACATGGGATTTAATGGGATCGAGGGCTATAGATAGGCCTAGAGGTGGGGATGTGATCGGCGCAACTTGTGGGCCGAAGGGCCTGTTTGTGCTGTGGCTTTCTATGTTCTATGTTCTATGTTCTAACATGACTTGCCAATTTTTAAACTCAATGCCCCGGCCAATGAAGGCAAGCATGCCGTATGCCTTCTTGACTACCTTCTCCACCTGCATTGCCACTTTCAGTGACCTGTGTACCTGTAAACACAGATCCCTTTGCCTATCAATACTCTTAAGGGTTCTGCCATTTACTGTATATTTCCTATCTGTATTAGACCTTCCAAAATGCATTACCTCACATTTGTCCGGATTAAACTCTATCAGCCACCTCTCCGCCCAAGTTTCCACCTGATCTATATGCTGCTGTATCCTTTGGTGGTCCTCATCGCTATCTGCAAATCTTCCAACCTTAGTGTCGTCCGCAAACTTACTAATCAATCCAGTTACATTTTCCTCCAAATCACTTATATATATTACAAACAGCAAAAGTCCCAGCACTGATCCCTGAGGAACACCACTTGTCACAGCCCTCCATTCAGAAACGCACCCTTCCATTGCTACCCTCTGTTTTCTTTGACTGAGCCAGTTTTATAGCCATCTTGCCAGCTCACCTCTGATCCCATGCGACTTCACCTTCTGCACCAGTCTGCCATGAGGGACCTTGTCAAAGGCCTTACTGAAGTCCATGAAGACAACATCCACTGCCCTACCCTCATCAATCATCTTCGTCACTTCCTCGAAAAACTCAATCAAGTTAGTGAGACACGACCTCCCCTTCACAAAACCATAACGTTCATAGAGGAGGAAAGGAGAGAGTGCAGAATGTAGTGTTACAGTCACAGCTAGGGTGAGGAGAAATATCAACTTTCTGGAGGTAGATAAACTGGAGGTAGGTCCATTCAAAAGTCTGATGGCAGCGGGGAAGAAGTTCATTTCTGAGTTGGTTGGTACATGTCCTCAGACATTTGTACCTTTTTCCCGATGGAAGAAGGTCGAAGAGAGAATGTCCGGGGCACGTGGGGTCCTTGATTATGCTGGCTACTTTTCCGAGGCAGCGGAAAGTGTAGACAGTGTCAATGGGTGGATCCACAAGATGCACTGTAGTATCTGCCAAGGTTCCTTCAACATTTTCCACACCCATGACCCCGACCACCTCAAAGGTCAAGGGCAGCAGGTGCATGGGAATTCCACCATCAGCAAGTACCCCTCCAATTCACCCACCATCCTGACTTGGAAATATATCGCTGTTCCTTCACTATTGTTGGGTTAGAATTCTGGAACTTTCTTCCTGACTGCACTGTGGGTGTACCTGTACTACATGGGTTGCAGCAATTCAAGAAGGCAGCTCACCACCACCTTCTCAAGAGCAATTATAGGAAATAAGTGTTGGCCTAGACAACCAACCCACATCCTGCAAACTAAAGCTAGATGTGTATCAGACAATGGGTATTATCGTTAGACTATTAATCCAGAACCTCAGCTAATGTTCTGGAGATCTGGGTTCAAATCCCATCATGGAAGAATTTGAATTCAATTTTAAAAATCTGGAATTAAGAATCTACTGATGATCAGGAAATTGTCGGAAAAACCCATCTGATTCACTAATGCCCTTTAGGGGAGGAAATCTGCAGTCCTTACCTGGTCTGGCCTACATGTGACTCCAGAGCCAATGCGCTTGACTCTGAACTGCCCTCAGGCAACTAATGATGGGCAATAAATGCTAGCCAGACAGCGACGTCCATGTCCCATGAATGAATAATAATGAGTGAGGAGTAAAGACAAGAGATTGTGGTGTAACTGGGGAGGGGTTACATTCGCACGTAACTAAATTACAGATTTAATTTGATTTGATTTATTATTGTCACATGTATTAACATGCAGTGAAAAGTATTGTTTCTTGCGCGCTATACAGACAAAACATACCATTCATAGAGAAGGAAACGAGAGAGTGCAGAATGTAATGTTACTGTCATAGCTAGGGTGTAGAGAAAGATCAATTTAATGCAAGCTAAGTCCTTGCAGCAGGGAAGAAGCTGTTCTTGAATTGGATGGTATGTGACATCAGACTTTTGTATCCTTTTCCTGACGGAAGGAGGTGGAAGAGAGAATGTCCGGGGTTCGTGGGGTCCTTAATTATGCTGGCTGCTTTGCCGAGGCAGCGGGAAGTGTAGACAGAGTCAATAGCTGGAAGGCTGGTTTGCGTGATGGATTGGGCTACATTCACAACCCTTTGTAGTTTCTTGCAGTCTTGGTTGGAGCCGGAGCCATACCAAGCTATGAAACAACCAGAAAGAATGTTTTACATCTGTAAAAGTTGGTGAGAGTCGTAGCTGACATGCCAAATTTCTTTAAAATCTTACAAATCTCCTTTTCTTTTATAGGAAGTAAAGCCCAGCTTCCCAATTGAATCAGTGTGGTGTGGCCATGGTGCAACTGAACCCATCACACCCAACACCCACCAGCAGCCACCCAACTTCCATTGGGAAGTTGGGTGGCTGCTGGTGGGTGTTGGGTGTGATGGGTTCAGAATAAACATGAGTCCCAATCAGGGACCAGGAATCTGGGAAATTCCTCTCCGAGATCTGTCAAACAGGGTTCCAGGAGATAACAGTGGAACATCCCACCCAATGCCTCATCTAGCCTCTGTATGCTGTGATATCAGCCTCATAACATCATCATATGGTGTAAGCACGCAGTATGCAATGATAAACGCATGAACTGGCCATCTTAGTGCCTTCCAATATATAGCAGATTGTCGGGGACAAGATAGACTCCAAGTACAAAATTATTGGCAGCAAATAGCCAGGAATCATAGAATCCTACAGGAGGCCATTCAGCCCATCTAGTCTGCACCGACCACAATCTCACCCAGGCCCTATCCCCACAACCACATGCATTTACCCTAGCGAGTCCCCCTGACACTAAGGGGCAATTTTGGCATGGCCAATCCACCTAACCCGCATATCTTTGGAGTTTGGGAGGAAACCAGAGCACCCGGAGGAAACTCACGCAGACACGGGGAGAACGGGCAAACTCCACACAGACAGTGACCCAAGCCGGGAATTGTACCCGGGCGCATGGTGCTGTGAGGCAGCAGTGCTAACCACTGTGCCACCGTACCGCCCTTAATGTGGCTTAATTGATCCCACAGCACTGTAATGAACAAGATCAATTAGCTCCCACTGGTCTACCTGTTCAAATGGTTTGAGATTTCAACTCAATCGTGCTCAGTCTTACTGTTTTCCAGTGTACCTTTTTAAAAATGTATTTATGGGTATGGGCATTGCTGGCTGGGCCAGCATTTATTGTCTATTCCTGAGGCAGTTGAGAGTCAACAAAACTGCTGTGACTCTGGAGTCACATGTAGGCCAGACCAGGTAAGGATGGCAGATTTCCTTCCCTAAAGGACATTGGTGAACCAGAGGGCTTTTCTGACAATCGACAATGGTTTCATGGTCACTATTAGAGTTTTAATTCCAGATGTTTATTGAATTCATAGAACATAGAACATAGAAAGCCACAGCACAAACAGGCCCTTCGGCCCACAAGTTGCGCCGATCACATCCCCACCTCTAGGCCTATCTATAGCCCTCAATCCCATTAAATCCCATGTACTCATCCAGAAGTCTCTTAAAAGACCCCAACGAGTTTGCCTCCACCACCACCGACGTCAGCCGATTCCACTCACCCACCACCCTCTGAGTGAAAAACTTACCCCTGACATCTCCTCTGTACCTACCCCCCAGCACCTTAAACCTGTGTCCTCTCGTAGCAACCATTTCAGCCCTTGGAAATAGCCTCTGAGAGTCTACCCTATCCAGACCTCTCAACATCTTGTAAACCTCTATCAGGTCACCTCTCATCCTTCGTCTCTCCAGGGAGAAGAGACCAAGCTCCCTCAACCTATCCTCATAAGGCATGCCCCCCAATCCAGGCAACATCCTTGTAAATCTCCTCTGCACCCTTTCAATGGCTTCAACATCTTTCCTGTAATGAGGTGACCAGAACTGCGCGCAGTACTCCAAGTGGGGTCTAACCAGGGTCCTATAAAGCTGCAGCATTATCTCCCGACTCCTAAACTCAATCCCTCGATTAATGAAGGCCAGTACGCCGTACGCCTTCTTGACCGCATCCTCCACCTGCGAGGCCGATTTAAGAGTCCTATGGACCCGGACCCCAAGGTCCTTCTGATCCTCTACACTGCTAAGAATGGTACCCTTCATATTATACTGCTGCTTCATCCCATTGGATCTGCCAAAATGGATCACCACACACTTATCCGGGTTGAAGTCCATCTGCCACTTCTCCGCCCAGTCTTGCATTCTATCTATGTCTCGCTGCAACTTCTGACATCCCTCCAAACTATCCACAACACCACCTACCTTGGTGTCGTCAGCAAACTTACCAACCCATCCCTCCACTTCCTCATCCAGGTCATTTATGAAAATGACAAACAGCAAGGGTCCCAGAACAGATCCCTGGGGCACTCCACTGGTCACTGACCTCCATGCAGAGAAAGACCCCTCCACAGCCACTCTCTGCCTTCTGCAGGCAAGCCAGTTCTGGATCCACAAGGCAACAGCCCCTTGGATCCCATGCCCTCTCACTTTCTCAAGAAGTCTTGCATGGGGGACCTTATCGAACGCCTTGCTGAAGTCCATATAGACCACATCCACCGCTCTTCCTTCGTCAATGTGTTTGGTCACATTTTCAAAGAACTCAACCAGGCTCGTAAGGCACGACCTGCCCTTGACAAAGCCGTGCTGACTACTTTTGATCATACTAAACTTCTCTAGATGATCATAAATCCTGTCTCTCAGGATCCTCTCCATCAACTTACCAACCACTGAGGTTAGACTCACCGGTCGGTAATTTCCCGGGCTGTCCCTGTTCCCTTTCTTGAATATAGGGACCACATCTGCAATCCTCCAATCCTCCGGAACCTCTCCCGTCTCCATCGACGATGCAAAGATCATCGCCAAAGGCTCCGCAATCTCCTCCCTCGCCTCCCACAGTAACCTGGGGTACATCCCATCCGGTCCCGGCGACTTACCAACCTTGATGCCATTCAATAGTTCCAACACATCCTCTTTCTTTATGTCCACATGCTCGATCCTTTCTGTCCACTGCAAACCAGCAGTACAACCACCCAGATCCCTTTCCACCGTGAATACCGAGGTAAAGTATTCATTAAGCAGCTCCGCCATTTCTAACGGTTCCGCACAAACTTTTCCCCCTTCACCTTTTAAGGGTCCTATGCCTTCACATCTCATCCTTTTACTCTTGACATATTTGTAGAAAGCCTTGGGATTCTCCTTAATCTTACCCGCCAAGGCCTTCTCATGACCCCTTCTCGCTCTCCTAATTTCCTTCTTAAGCTCCTTCCTACATCCCGTATACTCCTCTAAATCCTTAACACCTCCTAGCTCTCTGAACCTTCTGTACGCCTCTCTTTTCTTATTCACCAGGTTCATCACAACCTTCGTGCACCACGGTTCCCGTACCCTACCAACACCCCCCTGTCTCATCGGAACGTTGTCATGCAGAGCTCCAGACAAACATTCCTTGAAAATCCTCCACTTTCCTTCGGTACTTTTCCCCAAGAATGCCTCCTTCCAATTTACCCGTCTAATTTCCTCCCTGATGACACTGTATTTCCCTTTACTCCAGAGAAACACTTTCCTAGCCTGCCTGATCCTATCTCTTTCCAATGCTATCGTGAAGGAGATAGAATTATGATCGCTATCCCCAAGATGCTCACCCACCGAGAGATCCTCCACCTGTCCAGGTTCATTAGCCAGCACCAGATCAAGTACAGCCTCTCCTCTAGTAGGCTTATCCACATACTGTGTCAGGAAACTCTCCTGGACACACCTAACAAACTCCTCTCCATCCAAACCCCTAGCCCTAGGGATATTCCAATCTATGTTTGGGAAATTAAAATCTCCCATCATGACAACTCTGTTATTCCTACATCTCTCCAGGATCTGTTTCCCCATCTGCTCCTCAACATCTCTGTTACTATTGGGCGGCCTATAGAAAACACCCAGCAACGTTACCGACCCCTTCCTGTTCCTAACCTCCACCCACAGAGACTCCGTAGTCAATCCCTCCACGGCGTCCACCTTCTCTACAGCCGTGACACTATCCCTGATCAACAGTGCCACTCCCCCCCCTCTCTTGCCTCCCTCCCTGTCCTTCCTGAAACATCTAAAACCCGGCACCTGAAGCACCCAGTCCTGTCCCTGAGACATCCAAGTCTCCGTAATGGCCACCACATCACAATTCGAAGCAGCAATCCACGCTCTAAGCTCATCCACTTTATTCATGGTGGGATTCGAACCCAGGTCCCTAGAGCATTGCCATGAACCTCTGGATTACTAGCCCAGTGATAATACAACTAGGCCACCGACACCTCTGCAGCTGTTCAAGAAGGAAGCTCGCCACCACCTTCTCAAGGGCAATTAGGGAATGGGCAAAAAATGCTGGCCTGCCAGCAATGGCCATATTCCACGAATAAATTTTTTAAAAATGGCGTGGATGGAGTCTGTTGACTGAGTTGCTGACACCGTTTGGTGTCACAGTGGCACAGTGGTTCGCAATGTTGCCTCACAGAGCCAGGGATCTGGGTTCAATTCTGACCTTGGGCGACTGTCTGTGTGGAGTTTGCACGTTCTCCCCGTATCTGCGTGGGTTTCCTCCGGGTGCTCCGGTTTCCTCCCACAGTCCAAAGATGTGTGGGTTCGGTGCGTTGGCCATGCTAAATTGCCTCATGGTGTCAGGGGGATTATCAGGATAAATACATGGGGTTACAGGGATAGGGCCTGGGTGGGATTGTTGTTGATGCAGACTCGATGGGCCAAATGGCCTCCTTCTGCTCTGTCGGGATTCTGTGATTGTATGCTGCAAATTGTCTATTTGATTCAACTATCCACCACACTGGCTTTGGGTGAGTGTGTTTTGCCTGGGTGGACCTAGCCTCTGTATCACTGGTTGAGACAGCCACTGTAAGTGTCCCTGTTACTCTGTGGGCGCATGGTGGCACAGTGGTTATCACTGCTGCCTCACCAGTGCCAGGGACCCGGGTTCGATTCCCGGCTTAGGTCACTGTCTGTGCGGAGTCTGCACGTTCTCCCCTTGTCTGTGTGGGATTCCTCCGGGTGCTCCGGTTTCCTCCCACAGTCTGAAAGATGTGCTGGTTAGGTGCATTGACCCGAACAGGTGCCAGAGCGTGGCAACTAGGGGAATTTCACAGTAACTTCATTGCAGTGTTAATGTAAGCCTTACTTGTGACACTAATAAATAAAAAAAAATTAAAATATGGCAGCTCCCACAGCATACATAGGAAAGCCCAGAATAAAAGAACCATTCAGTTCATGCATTGAAAACATGGACTTGCTTTTCGGAGCTGATAATATTTTGAAAATGAAAATCAAGAGGTCCAAGCTCAGAGTAAGTCAATTCTTGAGTGCAAGGGAGCAATCTTGCAAACAGAGATTGGTCCAGACTGTTTATATGACACCAGTAAATATTCTTGCTTCCAACAGGCAAAGATGTGTCGTTCAAAGTAAATATCATTAGGTTGGAAGGACAGTTCAATCTCAAGGCACTAAAGATAGCAGAAACTCTTCTACAAATGCCAGGCTACCCTTGCAAATCTGATTTGTCCAATCTATATAAAGATTAGAATCACCAATGATGATTGTAGCACTTTTCCTACCAGCCAGCATTATTTCTTCTAGTATACTTTGTCCTATAGAGTCTCCGCTGTTAGGAGCCCGATAAACTACTCCTGTAAAGAACTTCTGACCTTGGTTATTTCAAGTTGGCAATAAGACAGTAAGGATTCTTGAGGAATGATGTAAAGGACCTCATGTTGGCAGTATATATATTATATAGGGTGTTGGTGAGGCCGCAGCTGGAGTATTGTGTGCAGCTTTGGTGTTCTTAGCTGAGGAAGGATGTCCTTGCTATAGAGGGAGTACAGCGAAGGTTTACCAGTCTGATTCCTGGGATAGTAGATCTGTCATATGAGGGGAGACTAAATCGGTTAGGATTATATTCACTGGAGTTTAGAAGAGTGAGAGGGGATCTGATAGGAACATCTGTGTGGAGTTTGCACATTCTCCTCGTGTCTGCGTGGGTTTCCTCCGGGTGCTCCGGTTTCCTCCCACAGTCCAAAGATGTGCGGGTTAGGTTAATTGGCTATGCTAAAAATTGCCCTTAGTGTCCTGAGATACATAGGTTAGAGGGATTAATTGGGTAAATATGTAGGGATATGGGAGTAGGGCCTGGGTGAGATTGTGGTCGGTGCAGACTCGATGGGCCGACTGGCCTCTTTCTGTACTGTAGGGTTTCTATGATTCTATGATGATATAAAATTTTAACAGGTTTAGACAGGTCAGATCCATAAAGAATGTTCCCAATGGTGGGAGAGTCCAGAACTAGGGGTCATAGTTTGAGGATAAGGGGTAAACCTTTTAGAACTGAGGTGAGGAGAAATTTATTTACCCAGAGGGTGGTGAATGTGTGGAATTCACTACCACAGAATGTAGTTGAGGCCAACACATTGTGTGATTTCAAGAAGGAATTAGATATAGCTGTTGAGGCTAAAGGGATCAAGGGATATGGGAGGAAGGGGGGATCAGGATATTGAATTCAATGATCAGCCATGATCAAAATGAATGGCGGAGCAAGCTCGAAGGGCCTACTCCTGCTTCTAGTTTCTCCGTTTCTATTCCAAATAAATCTGTAATTCAAAAGTTAATGGATTTAAAACTCGAATATTTGCCAAGAACATCATCTTCAACAATCCTTACATTGTGAGAAATAGGGAACAAGTTAGAGTAAAGAAATGAACAATTATTTGTTAACAAAAAATTAATGCAGGGTTGTGCATGATAAATCCTCACTAATGAAATGGAGAATCACTTGATAACCAATTCCTTAACAATCAATTGCTTTGTAATCGATCGCTCTGCAATCCATTATTCTGTAACTGATTGCTCTGCCATTGATCCTTTGGACATTGATCACTCTGCAATCAGGTGGGGTGGTGACGTATTGGGAATGTCACTGTTTTAAAGTTTATTAGTGTCACAAGTAGGCTTACATTAACACTGCAATGAAGTTACTGTGAAAATCCCCTAGTTGCCACACTCCGGCACCTGTTTGGGTACACCGAGCGAGAATTTAGCATGGCCAATGCACCTAACCAGCATGTCTTTCGGACTGTGGGAGGAAACCGGAGCGCCCGGAGGAAACCCACGGAGACACAGGGAAAACATGCAGACTCCCCACAGGCAGTCACCCAAGCTGGGAATTGAACCCGGGTCCCTGATGCTGGGAGGCAGCAGTGCTAACCACTGTGCCACTGTGCCGCCACTGGATAAGTAATCCAGAGGGCCAGGCTGATGCTCTGAGGACATGAGTTCAAATAGCAGTTGGTGAACCTTAAATTCAATTTATAAATCTGCAATTGAAAGCTGGTCTGATGGTGACCTCTATGCTCTGAAGTCCTGCCCTATCCAGTTGTGAATGGTGGTGGTTTAAAGAACTCACTGGGGGAGGAGGCTCCACAAATATCCCCATCCTCAATGATGGGGGAGCCCAGCACGTAAGTACAAAGGCAAGGCTGAAGCATTTGCAGCAATCTTCAGCCAGAAGTGATGAGTGGATGATCCATCTCAGCCTGCACAGGAGGTCCCCAGCATCAGAGATGTCAGTCTTTAACCAATTTGGTTCACTCCATGTGACATCGAGAAAGTCAATGGACACTGGATAGTGCAAAGGCAATGGGCCCTGCCAATATTCCGGGAGTACTACTGAAGAATTATGCTTCCAGTACACTGGCATCTATCCGGCAACATGGAGGAATCCAATTTTTATCAATAAACCCCACAGAAAACTCGGGTTAGGATAAATTCAGAGGGTTCATTTATCTGCACGCACGCAAAACAGAGGAACGGGATGTCATTATGTAACCCCGCAGCGCATTCTTACAATAAAAGAGGGATAGAGAAAGAAAGATTTAAAGGGAAAATAAAGGGAAAATATGGGCATGGTGGCACAGTGGTTAGCACTGCTGCCTCACAGCACCAGCACGTGTTCGATTCCCGGCTTGGGTCACTGTCTGTGTGAAGCCTGCATGTTCTCCTCGTGTTGGCATGGGTTTCCTCCGGATGCTCCGGTTTCCTCCCATAGTCCAAAGATGAACAGGTTAGGTGCATTGGCTATGCTAAATTTTCCCTCAGTGTACCCGAACAGGCGCCGGAGTGTGGCGACTGGGGGATTATCACAGTAACTTCATTGCCGTGTGAACGTAAGCCTACTTGTGACATGAATAAATAGACTTTACTTTTTTAATGATAATTTCACCAGAGTCCAGAGTCAGATGTCCAACGGTGAATTCCTCCACAGAGGTTAGCAGGTTGAACTGGGTAATTCACTTTTCCAAAGGAAATGTCTTCCACTCTGAGATAGGCACACAGCGATGAATCAGTCTTGTGGACAATGGTATAGAAGTTCATAAGTTCCGGTGGGGGGGGAACAATGTAGTTGGGACCGTGCATTCAAGCCTGGACAGAGGTGCTGCTTAGTGAATGGGAAGATGGCAGACTGAGCGTTGTAACTCCACAAAGCAATGTTGCCGGATTCTTCAGCTATGGGGTCATGTCACGTGACTCTCACCTCTCCATTGTGGCTTTGACAAAGGGTGCATAATCCTTTGTCTGAGTTCTTCAGATTGTTAATGTTCCACCCATTAAGAATTACAAGCGAAGATTGGAGGGCTCTTTATCCTAGCAGACTAGTAGACTCCAGTGGCCGTGCCTGGTTATAAAATGTAGATGGCCTTTGTATAACTCCCTTTGAATTCTGTTTTTACAGTCCACAGGGTCATTAGCATTTCTTCAGAGATAACCATGGAACCATAGAAAATTACAGCTCAGAAACAGGCCTTTTGGCCCTTCTTGTCTGTGCCGAACCATTTTTTGCCTAGTCCCACTGACCTGCACTTGGACCATATCCCTCCACACCCCTCTCATCCGTGAACCCGTCCAAGTTTTTCTTAAATGTTAAAAGTGACCCTGCATTTACCACTTTATCCGGCAGCTCATTCCACACTCCCACCACTCTCTGCGTGAAGAAGCCCCCCCTAATATTCCCTTTAAACTTTTCTCCTTTCACCCTTAACCCATGCCCTTTGGTTTTTTTCTCCCCTAGCCTCAGCGGAAAAAGCCTGCTTGCATTCACTCTATCTATACCCATCAAAATCTTATACACCTCTATCAAATCTCCCCTCAATCTTCCCAGCTCCAGGGAATAAAGTCTCAACCTATTCAATCTCTCTCTGTAACTCAGCTTCTCAAATCCCGGCAACATCCTTGTGAACCTTCTCTGCACTCTTTCAACCTTAGTTACATCCTTCCTGTAACTAGGTGACCAAAACTGTACACAATACTCCAAATTCGGCCTCACCAATGCCTTATATAACCTTACCATAACACTCCAACTTTTATACTCGATACTCCGATTTATAAAGGCCAATGTACCAAAGGCACTCTTTACGACCCTATCCACCTGTGACGTCACTTTTAGGGAATTTTGTACCTGTATTCCCAGCTCCCTCTGTTCAACTGCACTCTTCAGAGTCCTACCATTTACCCTGTACGTTCTTCTTTGGTTTGTCGAGGTGCACATAACGAGGTGCACATTCCTTTGATACTGCCAGATTAACTCTTGTGGTTTGAACATCGCAGACAAACATGGCTTCAGTTATTTTTGAAATGTTGTTGTCTAACTATAAAATTTTAGGAAGTAGCCATAATGACAAATGTATACATGTGTACATTTGGGTGGCATGGTGGTACAGTGGTTAGCACTGCTGCCTCACAGCGCCAGGGACCCGGGTTCAATTCTGGCCTCAGGTCACTGTCTGTGTGGAGTTTGCATGTTCTCCCCGTGTCAGCGTGGGTTTCCTCCGGGTGCTCCGGTTTCCTCCCACAGTCCAAAAATGTGTATGTGGGTTAGGTTGATTGGTCATGATAAATTGACCCCAGTGTCAGGGGGATTAGTGGGGTAAATGTGTGGGGTTACGGGAATAGGGTCTGGGTGGGATTGTGGTTGGTGCAGACTGAATGGGCCGAATGGCCTCCTTCTGTACTGTAGGGATTCGATGATTCTTCTATGTATGTACAGATTTCAGAAAAATATACTGTGAGGTCTTAGCTGCATTGTGCATACCAAACTTGAAGTCAATGGGAATCAGGGAGGGAAATTCTCCACTGCTTGGAGTCATAGCCAATACAGAGGAAGATTGTTGTGATTGTTGGAGGTCAATCATCTCAGTCCCGAAACATCACTGTAGGAGTTCCTCAGGATAGTGTCTTAGGCCCAGCCATCTTCAGCTGCTTCATCAATAACCTTCTCTCCATCATAAGGTTAGAAATGGGGATGTTCATTGATGACAACATAATGTTCAGCACCATTCGTAACTTCCCAGATACTGAAGCAGTCCATGTCCAAATGCAGCAAGACCTGGACAACATCCAGACTTGGGCTGAGAAGTGGCAAGTAACGTTCATACCACACAAGTGGCAGGCAAATATCATCTCCAGCGATGGAAGATTGAACCATTGCCCCTTGCCATTCAATGGCATTGCCATCGCTGAATCCCTACTATCAACATCCTGGGGGTTACCATTGACCAGAAATTGAACTGGACTAGCCATATAAATGCTGTAACTACAACAGCAGGCTAGGAATCCTGCAGCAAGTGGGGAGGCAGCGGCACTGGATTAGTAATTCAGAGACCCGGTGTAATGCTCAGGAGATCTGGGTTCGAATCCCACCATGGCAAATGGTAAAATTTGAATTCAATAAAACTCTGGAAAACTATTGTCAATTGTTGCAAAAGCTTAATCGTCCATCCTGACCTGGCCAACCCTGGATGTGACTCCAGGTCCAAAGCAATGCTGTTGACTCTGAAATTGCTTTTGAAATGGCCAGGCCAATGAAGTACTCTGTACCTGATCACTCTGTAATCAATCACCCTGCAATCGGCAACTTTGTAATTCATCATACTGTAGTTGATCACTCTGTAATCAATCACCTTGTAATCAGTAACTTTGTAATTAATTGCATTGTTATTGATCACTCTGTAATCAATTGCCCTGCAATCAAATCCTTTGTAATCAATCACCCTGTAATCAATCACTATGTAACCAGTTAGATTGTAATTGATCACTCTATAATCCATTACTCTGTAATCGACCACCATGTAATCAATTGCTCTGGAATGAATCACATTGTAGCCAATCACTCTGTAATTGAGCACTGCGATGGCCGAGTGGTATTATCGCTAGACTATTAATCCAGAAACTCAGCTCATGTTCTGGGGACCCAGGTTCGAATCCCGCCACGGCGGATGGTGGAATTTGAATTCAGTAAAAACAAATCTGGAATTAAGAATCTACTGATGATGACGAAACCAGTGTTGATTGTCAGAAAGACCCATCTGGCTCACTGATGTCCTTTAGGGAAGAAAATCTGCCGTCCTTACCTGGTCTGGCCTACATGTGACTCCAGAGCCACAGCAATGTGGTTGAATCTCAACTTCCCTCGGTCAACTAGGGATGGGCAATAAATGCTGTAAGAAGTTTAACAACACCAGGTTAAAGTCCAACAGGTTTATTTGGTAGCAAAAGCCACACAAGCTTTCGGAGCTCCAAGCCCCTTCTTCAGGTGAGTGGGAATTCTGTTCACAAACAGAGCATATAAAGACACAAACTTAATTTACATGAATAATGGTTGGAATGCGAATACTTACAACTAATCAAGTCTTTAAGAAACAAAACAGCATGAGTGGAGAGAGCATCAAGATGAGCATTCTTGATGCTCTCTCCACTCATGCTGTTTTGTTTCTTAAAGACTTGATTAGTTGTAAGTATTCGCATTCCAACCATTATTCATGTAAATTGAGTCTGTGTCTTTATATGCTCTGTTTGTGAACAGAATTCCCACTCACCTGAAGAAGGGGCTTGGAGCTCCGAAAGCTTGTGTGGCTTTTGCTACCAAATAAACCTGTTGGACTTTAACCTGGCGTTGTGAGACTTCTTACTGTGCACACCCCAGTCCAACGCCAGCATCTCCACATCTTAATCAATTTCTGTAACTTATCCTGGAATCAATCATTCTATAAATATCATCCTGTAATCTATCACACTGTATTCCCAATCGAATATCCTTCATTCAATAACCCTTAATCTATCACTCTTTTATTGATCACCCTGCAATCAATAATTTTATAATCAATCATCTATTAAGCCCCCACATTGGAATGGGACACTCTGTAATCAAGCAGCCTGTAATCAGTCACTCTGTATTTGATCACTCTAATCAATCAGCAGCAATCAATTACTCTGTGATCAATCACCCTGTCTTCAATATCTCTTCAAGCAATCACCCAACAGTCACCTTGCAATCAGTCACCTGACAACAGGGAACTTTGTAATCAATCGCTTTGAAATCAATCACTTCATAAGATGATCACTCTGCAATAAATGTCCCTGGAATGAATCACTGGAATGAATCACTCTGTGATTGATTGATTTGTAATCGGTCGCTTCGCGATCCATCACTCTGTAATCAATCACTCCGTAATCAATCACTCTGTAATCAATCTAATGTCCTTTAGAAATCTGCCACTCTTACCTGGTCTGGCCCCCCGGCCCCCCACCCGCCCCCCCACACCTCCCAAGCAACGCTCAGTCCTCTCATGTCTACCAGCATTCTCTAGTTAGGAGGGTGTTAAGTGCCACAAAGCACACTGAGAGTCTGTCCAACTCATCAGTCGGTTGGAGAAAATCACCCCTGACCCCAGAGGAGGCAGTCACAGCTGAGATGTGCCATTCAGCCTCTCTGGGCCCCTCGATTACCCTGTTCAGTGGCAGGTCGCATTCAGCTCTCTGTCAGGCAGGGTTCAGACATCTTGCAGAGGATAAGAGGAGCATCGCTCTGCCCTCACTGCAAGTCATCATCATTCTCCTGCAGCATTCAACCAATCGCTTTAACACTCGCCTATGAATGATGGAACCTTCACAATGACCTCCTGCAGGCCCCATAGTCGTGAGATGTAAGACCCCAAAGAGGAGGGCGTCTTTGGTCCCAGTCAAAGTTGATGTACAGATGGGCCATCACAAATAGCACATCTGTGACCTCCTTATTGTGTGCGGCTGACTGGGTGATGCTGTGCAGGTCACCAGTGCAACCTTGAAATGAGCCTCTGGCATAGAGGTTCAGAGCGGCAGTGACTTTCAGGGCCACGGGCAATGGGTGGCCTCCCAGTCCATGTGGTGCCAACTCTTGCATCACCTGGTCCACCATCTCCAGGGACAGATTCAATCTTCTCTGGCACTGGACCTCTGACATGTGGAGGCAGGAAGTTCGCTGGCAGTATGCCCGAGGCCGACAGTGTCTCCACTCAGGGTCCGCTATCTGTTGCCCAGCCCCCAGAAGATCAAGGGGCCCCTGCCTTCCCCCTCCTCTGCAGGATGCTGGTCCTGACCACGTGCAGCGGAACCTCAAAATTGCTGCTGCTGCTTCTCAAATGTAATCAAAATAATTGCCAGCTCACTGACTCCACGATTCACCCAAACGGAAGAGGGCATCAAAGTGAGCGATGTGGGGTCCGCACAATACACTGACCCACTGCCCTCTCAGGACTGGGACATCCACCTGTGCACTTACCCAATGAATGTAGCCCAATCCATCACGCAAACCAACCTCCCATCCATTGACTGTCTACACTTCCCGCTGCCTTGGAAAAGCAGCCAGTATAATTAAGGACCCCACACACCCCAGACATTCTCTCTTCCACCTTCTTCCATCAGGAGAGAGTTACAAATGTCTGAGGTCACGTACCAACCGACTCAAGAACAGCTTCTTCCCTGCTGCTGTCAGACTTTTGAATGGACTTACCTTGCATTCAGTTGATCTTTCCCTACACCCTAGCTATGACTGTAACGCTACATCCTGCACTCTCTTGTTTCCCTCTCTATGAACGGTATGCTTTGTCTGTATAGCGCGCAAGAAACAATGCTTTTCAGTTTGTACTAATGCATGTGACAATAATAAATCAAATTAAAATCAAAAAATGTGAGCACCTATGCAACGGGCCGCACATTTTCCCCTATCACACAATGGCCAATTCCCCACAGTTGCCTCTCTCAACTCCACCTGAATAAAATGTTTCAACCCTTGAGAATCTCAGCAGGCAGCTTGACTCCAAGGGTGAGGAATGAGTGCATTCAAGGCAGCACAGTGGCACAGGGGTTAACACTTAAGTTGAAAGAATAAATGTACAATTCTATGAAAATTAGTGGTGGATCAGACTTTCTGAAGAATGGAAAAAACAGGAAAGGAGTGACTAAAAAGATGAGGTAGAAAATAGAGTGTAAGAGATATTTTAAAATAGGTAGTAAGACTGGCTTGAACATCCCAAGATACTTGTGAAAGAAAAGGTGAAAGGGAGGGAGGAATTAAAAATAACTCAGTTGGCACGGTGGCACAGTGGTTAGCACTGCTGTCTCACAGCACCATGGACCCGGGTTCGATTCCAGGCTTGTGTCACTGTCTGTGTGGAGTTTGCACATTTTCCCAGTGTCTGCCTGGGTTTCCTCCGGGTGCTCCAATTTCCTCCCACAGTCCGCAAGACGTGCTGGTTAGGTGCATTGGCCTTGCTAAGTTCTCCCTCAGTGTACCTGAACAGGCGCTGGAGTGTGGCGACTAGGAGATTTTCACTGTAACTTCATTGTAATGTTAATGTAAGCCTACTGGTGACACTAACTTAAACTTTAAAAGAATGGACCTATGTTCTAACCTTAAAGGGGAATGAGCCACTGCCACCCATCATCTCCTGAATGGAGTGACTGCCAAGTAACTTTACCATAACGCCTTGCATATGGGGGATATCTGTGTTACCTCTCAGTGATGGAGATGTTATTATTAACCTTGGCATTCAATGTTTGGGGCTAGGCTCCCAAAGAGTTAACTATTGGTCGCCAATCAGTGGCACACTCATGCATTGCGATGCTGACTAAATTGGCACAATTGCCTCACCAAGGAAGGGGCAGGGAGCAGATTGGACAACTGGCTTCCCCTTGAGGCAGGTGAGGCACACCTAAAGCATGTGAAGACTGCAATTTGCAATCAACCTCATCCTGAGAGGACACCCTCATTTCCCCAGCTCTCTTGAGTTGTGGATTAAACAAGCCTCCCAAGTTGAACAGCCAGCCAGCCACTCACTAATCCCTGACAATAATAAGGGACATAGATCAGCTAGATGGTCAAATTCTTTTCCCAAAGGTAGGGGTGTCTAAAACTAGAAGGCATAGGTTTAAGGTGAGAGAGGAGAGATACTAGTAGAGTTGACAAGGGGGATCCAGTAGATGTGGTATAACTAGTAGAGTGGTATAACCAGTAGATATGTGTAACTAGTAGAGTTGACAAGGGGGAATCAGTTGCTGTGGTATATTTGACAATGTCCCGCACAAGAGATTATCGTGCAAGATTAAAAAACATGGGATTGGGGGAAGTGTATTGAGATGGATAGAAAGCTGGTTGGCAGAGAGGAAACAAAGAGTAGGTTTAATGGGTACTTTTCAAATTGGCAGGCAGTAACTAGTGAGGTGCCACAGGGATCAGTGCTGGGACCCCAGCTATTCACAATATATATTAATGATTTGCATGAGGGAACAAAATGTAACGTCTTAAAGTTTGCAGATGATACCAAGTTGGGTGGGAGGCTGAAATGTGACGAGGATGCAGAGATCCTTCAGCGTGATCTGGACAGGTTGGGTGAGTGGGCAAATCAATGGCAGGTGCAGTATAATTTGGATAAATGTGAAGTTATTCACTTTGGAAGCAAAAACAAGAAGGTAGCTTACTATCTGAATGGCTGTAAATTGGGAGAGGGGAGTGTGCAGCGGGACCTGGGTGTCCTTGTGCACCACTCGCTGAAGGTAAGCATGCAGGTGCAGCAGACGGTAAGAAGGCAAATGGTATGTTGGCCTTCATTGTGAGAGGTTTCGATTACAGGAGCAGGGATGTGTTGTTGCAATTATACAGGGCCTTGGTGAGGCCACACCGAAAGTATGCAGTTTTGGTCTCCTTTTCTGAGGAAGGATGTTCTTGCTCTCGAAGGAGTGCAGTGAAGGTTTACCAGGCTGATTCCGGGGATGGCAGGGCTGATGTTTCAGGAGAGATTGACGAGGTTAGGATTGCTTTCGCTGGAGTTCAGATGAATGAGGGGTGGGGGGGGGATCTCATAGAGACCTATAAAATTCTAACAGGACTGGACAGGATTGATGCAGAAAGGATGTTCCCAATGGTGGGGGAGTCCAGAACCAGGGGTCACAGTCTGAGGATTCAGGGTAGATCATTTAGGACGGCGGTGAGAAGACGTTTTTTCACCCAAAGAGTGGTGAGCCTGTGGAATTCATTACCACAGGAAGCAGTTCATGCCAAAACATTGAATGTATTCAAGAGGCGGCTGGATATAGCACTTGGGGCAAATGAGATCAAAGGTTATGGGGAGAAAGCAGGATTTGGCCATTGAGTTGGATGATCAGCCATGGTCGTAACAAATGGTGGAGCAGGCTCGAAGGGCCAAATGGCCTCCTCCTGCTCCTATCTTCTATGTTTCTATACAAAAGTGTCCAGAGGGGCAATTTTTCCACACAGAGGGTGGTGAGTGTCTGAAACAAGCTGCCAGAGGTAGTAGTAGAGGCGGGTACAATTTTGTCTTTTAAAAAGCATTTAGACAGTTACATGGGTATAGAGGGATATGGGCCAAATGCGGGGCAGTTGGGATTAGCTTAATGATAAAAACTGGGCGGTATGGACAAGTTGGGCCGAAGGGCCTGTTTGCATGCTGTAAACCTCTATGATTCTAAGAAAGCCTGGTTCCATAGCTAGTGGCCTTGAACTTCCAGACAGCTCATATCCTCAGTCTTCATGGTGCAGCCTCAGTGTGAGGCTTCATTCTGACTGCATTCATCCTCCTCACTGTGTGAAGGTCTTCAGTTCGAATGCAGCTGGTATAAGACTTGTTTAATCTGCAGCTCGTGAGAGCTGGGGTAATGAAAGTGCTTGATTAAGCAGTTGTTGCAAAAACTCCGTGACTTGTTCTAGTTACTTCAAGGGGAATTAAGTTGTAATAAATTGAAAGGCTGAACAGCAAAAAGCCCCACCACACTTGGTCTGGCCAATATGTGATTCCAAATCCACAGCAATGTGGTTGATTCTTAACCACCCTCAAAGACAATTCAAGTTGGGCAACAGATTTAGAGATGCATCCCATGAAAGAATTAAAAACAAACTTTTGGTTATAAAGTTTTGTAAAGTTTATTTATTATTGGCTTACATTAACACTGCAATGAAGTGACTGTGAAAATCCCCTCATCGCCACACTCCGGTCCCTGTTCGGGTACATTGAGGGAGAATTTAGCATGGCCAATGCAACTAACCAGCACGTCTTTCGGACTGTGGGAGGAAATGGAGCACCCGGAGGAAACCCACACAGACATGGGGAGAATGTGCAGACTCCACACTGACAGTGACCTGAGGCCGGAATCAAACCCGGGTCCCTGGCGTTGTAAGAATATAAGAACATAAGAACTGGGAGCAGGAGTAGGCCATCTGGCCCCTCGAGCCTGCTCCGCCATTCAATAAGATCATGGCTGATCTTTTCGTGGACTCAGCTCCACTTACCCGTCCGCTCACCATAACCCTTAATTCCCTTACTGTTCAAAAATGTATCTATCCTTGCCTTAAAAACATTCAATGAGGTAGCCTCAACTGCTTCACTGGGCAGGGAATTCCACAGATTCACAACCCTTTGTGTGAAGAAGTTCCTCCTTAACTCAGTCCTAAATCTGCTTCCCCTTATTTTGAGGCCATGCGCCCTAGTTCTAGTTTCATCCGCCAGTGGAAACAACTTCCCTGCTTCTATCTTACCTATTCCCTTCATAATTTTATATGTTTCTATAAAATCTCCCCTCTGAATTCCAATGAGTGTAGCCCCAGTCTACTCAGTCTCTCCTTATAAGCCAACCCTCTCAACTCCGGAATCAACCGAGTGAATCTCCTCTGCATCCCCTCCAGTGCCAGAACATCATTTCTCAAGTAAGGAGACCAAAACTGTACACAGTACTCCAGGTGCGGCCTCACCAGCACCTTATACAGCTGCAACATAACCTCGCTGTTTTTAAACTCCATCCCTCTAGCAATGAAGGACAAAATTCCATTTACCTTCTTAATTACCTGCTGCACCTGCAAACCAATGTTTTGTGATTCCTGCGCAAGGACACCCAGGTCCCTCTGCACAGCAGCATGCTGCAATTTTTTGCCATTTAAATGATAGTCCATTTTGCTGTTATTCCTACCAAAATGGATGACCTCACATTTACTAACATTGTACTCCATCTGCCAGACCCTCGCCCACTCACTTTGACTATCTATATCTCTTTGCAGACTTTCAGCGTCCTCTGCACACTTTGCTCTGCTACTCATCTCAGTGTCATCTGCGAATTTTGACACACTACACTTGGTCCCCAACTCCAAATCATCTATGTAACTCATAAACAATTGAGGTCCCAACACTGATCCCTGAGGCACACCACTAGTCACTGATCGCCAACCAGAAAAACACCCATTTACCCACACTCTTTGCTTTCTGTTAGTTAACCAACCCTCTATCCGTGTTAATACATTACCCGTAACACTGTGCACCTTTATCTTATGCAGCAGCCTTTAGTGCGGCACCTTGTCAAATGCCTCCTGGAAATCCAGATACACCACATCCACAGGTTCCCCATTGTCTACTGCGCATGTAATTCTCAAAGAATTCCACCAAATCAGTCAAAAATGACCTTCCCTTCATGAACCCATGCTGCGTCTTACCAATTTATATCCAGATATCTCACTATTTCTTCCTTGATGATAGATTCAAGCATTTTCCCTACCACAGAAGTTAAGCTAACCAGCCTATAGTTACCTGCCTTTTGTCGACCTCCTTTTTTAAACAGTGGCGTCACATTTGCGAAGCAGCAGTGCTAACCACTGTGTCACCATGGTTACCTGCCCTAATATCACCTTATGTAGCTTGATGCCTAAGGACGGGACTTTCCAGCCCTGCCCACGACCAGGATTGTTCATGGAATTTTGACTGGGCTGCCAAATATCCGAGGGTGGGTCTCACCATAAGTAGCACCAAGATGTTTTGTAGATGTTGTTGTAGCACCACCCAACTGACACTGAGTTCTCACTCTGCCAGAGCTAATTGGCCAGAATTGTAGTGGACCACAGAGGGTGGTGGGTATCTGTCAACTGCCTGAATTGGTGGTGGAAGCAGAGAGCCTGAACTCTTTCAAAACATACCTGGATCAGCACCTTAAGTGCTGTAAGCTGCAGGGTTATGGGTTGGATGCAGGAAGGTGGGATTAGTAAGGGCCATCTTTTGGGCTAACATGGACAAGATGGGTCAAATGGCCTCTTCTGTGCTGTAACTTTTCTCTGGTTCTATGATCTGTAGCATTTCTGGCCAAAGGCAGCATTCTCCTCAAATGTCTTGTTCACACTTCCGGCAAGAAAGAAAGACTTTGTATTTATGCTGTGCCCTTCATGTCCTCAGGATGACCCGAGGCTCTTGACAGCCAGTGCAGTGTGTTTTAAAACGGTAGTCACCGCTGACTTGGGGGAAAGGTGGTAGCGAATGTGTGGCAGAGGCCCCACAAAGACCTATCAGATAGTGACCAGACAATCTGCATTATTAATATTGGTTGAGGCTTAAACTTTGGCCAGCGCATGGAGAGACCATCTCTGCTCTTCTTCGAAACAATGGGGCCTGAGAGCTGAGAGGGCAGATCTCAGTTTAATATCCCATCGCTATGTCAGCCAAAATAAAAACAAAGAAAATTACAGCACAGGAACAGGCCCTTCGGCCCTCCAAGCCTGCAACGACCATGCTGCCCGACTTAACTAAAATCCCCTACCCTTCCGGGGACCATATCCCTCTATTTCCATCCTATTCATGTATTTGTCAAGGTGCCCCTTAAAAGTTACTTTTGTATCTGCTTCCACTACCTCCCCCAGCAACGAGTTCAAGGCACCCACAACCCTCTGTGTAAAAAACTTGCCTTGCACATCTCCTTTAAACCTTGCCCCTCGCACCTTAAACCTATGTCCCCTAGTAATTGACTCTTCCACCCTGGGAAAAAGCTTCTGACTATCCACTCTGTCCATGCCTCTCATAATCTTGTAGACTTCTATCAGGTCGCCCCTCAACCGCTGTCGTTCCAGTGAGGACAAACCAAGTTTCTCCAACCTCTCCTCATAGCTAATGCCCTCTATACCGGGCAACATCCTGGTAAATCTTTTCTGTACCCTCTCCAAAGCCTCCACATCTTTCTGGTAGTGTGGCGACCAGAATTGAACACTATATTCCAAGTGCGGCCTAACTAAGGTTCTATAAAGCTGCAACATGAAGTGTCAATTTTCAAACTCAGTGCCCCGGCCAAAGAAGGCAAACATGCCGTATGCCTTCTTGACTACATTCTCCACCTGTATTGCCACTTTCAGTGACCTGTGTACCTGTACACCCAGATCCCTTTGCCTATCAATACTCTTAAGGGTTCTGCCATTTACTGTATATTTCCCATCTGTCTTAGACCTTCCAAAATGCATTACCTCACATTTGTCTGGATTAAACTCCATCTGCCATCTCCCCGCCCAAGTCTCCAGCCGATCTATATCCTGCTGTATCCTCTGATGGTCCTCATCACTATCCGCAAATCCAAAAAACTTTGCGTCGTCCACAAACTTACTAATCAATCCAGTTACATTTTCCTCCAAATCATTTATATATGTTACAAACAGCAAAGGTCCCAGCACTGATCCCTGAGGAACACCACTTGTCGCAGTCCTCCATTCAGAAACACACCCTTCTACTGCTACCCTCTGTCTTCTATGATCGAACCAGTTCTGTATCCACCTTGTCAGCTCACCTCTGATCCCATGCGACTTCACCTTCTGCACAAATCCGCCATGAGGGACCTTGTCAAAGGCCTTTCTGAAGTCCATGGAGACAACATTCACTGCCCTACCCTCATCAATCATCTTCATCACTTCCTCGAAAAACTCGATCAAGTTAGTGAGACACGACCTCCCCTTCACAAAACCATGTTGTCTCTCGCTAATACGTCCACTTACTTCCAAGTGGGAGTAAATCCTGTCTCAAAGAATCCTCTCCAATAATTTCCCTATGACTGATGTAAGGCTCACCGGCCTGTAATTACCTGGATTATTCTTGCTACCCTTCTTAAACAAAGGAACAACATTGGCTATTCTCCAATCCTCTGGGTCCTCCCCTGTAGCCAGTGAGGATACAAAGATTTCTCTCAAGGGCCCAACAATTTCCTCCCTTGCCTCTCTCAGTATTCTGGGGTATATCCCATCAGGCCCTGTGGGCTTGTATAGCTTAATGTTTCTCACGAGCTCCAATACCTCCTCCTTTTTAATCTCAACATGAGTCAAACTATTTACACACCCTTTCCCAGACTCATCATCCACCAAGTCCTTCTCTTTGGTGAATACTGACGCAAAGTACTCACTTAATACCTCGCCCATTTCCTCTGGCTCCACGCATAGATTCCCTCCCCTGTCCTTGAGTGGGCCAACCCTCTCCCTGGCTACCCTCTTGCTCTTTATATATGTATAAAAAGCCTTGGGATTTTCCTTAATCCAGCTGAACAAATACTTTTTGTGACCCCTTTTAGCCCTCCTTACTCCTTGCTTAAGTTTCTTTCTACTTTCCTTGTATTCCACACTTGCTTCGTGTGTTCCCAGCCTCCTAGCCTTGAGAAATGCTTCCTTTTTCTCTTTGACTAGGCTCACAATATTTCTCATTATCCAAGGTTCAAACCATAAAATAACCAGTAATTGATGAGGGGGAATTTATTATTTATGTGGCAAGTTATTGTGATCTGTAATGCGTTGCTGGTCAGGATGGTACAGACAGATTGAATACAAGAGTTGGGATGTATTGTTGAAGTTGTACAAGACATTGGTAAGGCCACACTTGGAATACTGTGCACAGTTCTGGTCACCCTATTATAGAAAGGATATTATTACACTAGAAAGAGTGCAGAAAATATTCACTAGGATGCCACCAGGACTTGATGGATTGAGTTATAAGGAGAGGCTGGTTGACTGGGACTTTTTTCTCTGGAGTGTAGGAGGCTGAGGGATGATCTTATAGAGGTCTATAAAATAATGAGGGGCATAAATCAGCTAGATAGTCAATATCGTTTCCCAAAGGTAGGGGAGTTTAACACGAGAGGGCATAGATTTAAGGTGAGAGGGGAGAGATACAAAAGGGTCCAGAGGGGCAATTGTTTCACACACAGGGTGGTGAGTGTCTGGAACAAGCTGCCAGAGGTAGTTGTAGAGGTGGGTATAATTTTGTCTTTTAAAAAGCGTTTAGGCAGTTACATGGGTAAGATGGTTTTCGAGAGATATGGGCCAAATGCGGGCAATCGGGACTAGCTTAGTGGTAAAAAAAGGGCGACATTGACAAGGTTGGACTGAAGACCTGTTTCCATGCTGTAAACCTCTATGGCTCAGATTGAACAGGAACCTAACAAACAGCGAATGCAATTAACAGGAAAGTTCTTGCAAAGCTATGGTGCAGGAACAATGAGCTGAATGGCCTCCTTCTGCGCTCTTTGATCCTGTGCACATTGATACACAGGGTGCACTACTCGCCTGTGGCTATGTGTAAGAGACAGAATCCGACTGTATTAGTCTTCACGACATTTAATCAGTCGAAAGGTACCTTCTAACTTGCAGGGCTGGTTTGCTGCAGTTAGAATCTGTTGCGTCCCATTGATCAAGGCAAGACTCGAGTGAGTGCGAAGCTGAACACTATGCTTCACTGCAGCCCTCATGTTGATTGTACTAATAATTATACCTCCTAATATACTGCACATGTTAAATATATTTGCCTGTTATTCATATATCATGCGCAAGGTCAAGTCCTTTCAATTGCCAAAGGTAAATGGACAATTATTATCTGTAATGAAAACAGGGAACATTAGAAAACACTCAATAGATCCGGACGTATCTGATGAAACAGAGAGAGAGGTAGACAGAGTTAACATTTCAGGTTGGTGACCTCTCGTCACGACTGGAAGATATTTGAAAATTAATGGATTTTAAACAAGCGCAGAGCCGGGGAGGCTGGAAAAGGATAAAAGTCTGTGGATGGCAGGGGCGATGAAATGACAAAATGGATGATGGTGCAAAAAAAAAACACAAGGAGGTGACAGTGGGATAAGTATAGAAACAGAGGGTGGGCCCAGAGGCGATGTAAACAGTTACTGCAGAATAGCAGAGAGGGAGGGAAGGAAGAAAGCCTGGCAAAACACAGAACATTGTCATGGACAATTATCTGTGCTGAGCTGCAATGTTAAGCATTGCTAACTTCAATCCTCCTGGAGTCTGTGCTACATAAGAATCACTGACGAAGAAAATAAATTGTTATTTTTATTCATTTGTGGGACATGGTTGTCACTGGCTGGCCAGCAGTTATTGTGATGTGGAGATGTGGCACATTTCCACTCCATCTGACGAAGGAGCAGTGCTCCGAAAGCTTATGGTATTTGCTACCAAATAAACCCGTTGGACTTTAACCTGGTGTTGTGAGACTTCTTACCGCAGTTATTGTCCATCCATAGTTGCCCAAGGGCAGTTGAGAGTCAATCCCATTTCTGTGGCTCTGGCATTACATGTAGGCCAGACCAGGTAAGGATGGCAGATTTCCTTCCCTGAAGGACATAAGTGAATCAGATGGGTTTTTTCCGACAATTAATGAATGGTTTCATATTGAATTCAAATTCCACCACCCGGCGTGGCGGGATTCGAACGCGGGTCCCCAGAGCAGTAGTTGAGTTTCGGGGTTAATGGTTTAGTGATAATACCATGAGGCCATCACAGAGGTAGGCCTAGGGCAGCACGATGGCACAGTGATTAGCACTGTTGCCTCACAGCATCAGGGACCTGGGTTCGATACCTTGCTTGGGTCACTGTCTGTGCCGAATCCGCACGTTCTCCCCGTGTCTGCATGAGTTTCCTCCGGGTGCTCCGGTTTCAAAGAACAAAGAACAATACAGCACAAGAACAGGCCCTTCGGCCCTCCAAGCCTGCGCCGCTCATGTGCCCACTAGACCATTCCTTTGTATCCCTCTATTCCCAGTCCCATGTGGCTATCTAGATAAGTCTTAAACGATCCCAGCATGTCCGCCTCAATCACCTTGCTTGGCAGTGCATTACAGGCCCCCACCACCCTCTGTGTAAAATACGTCCCCCTAGCATCTGTGTTAAACCTTGCCCCCCTCACCTTGAACCCGTGACCCCTTGTGTTCGTCACCTCCGACCTGGGAAAAAGCTTCCCACTGTTCACCCTATCAATGCCCTTCATAATTTTGTGCACCTCTATTAGGTCGCCCCTCATCCTCCGTCTTTCCAGGGAGAACAACCCCAGTTTACCCAATCTCTCCTCATAGCTATGACACTCCATACCAGGCAACATCCTGGTAAACCTTCTCTGTACTCTCTCCAAAGCCTCCACATCCTTCTGGTAGTGTGGCGACCAGAACTGGACGCAGTATTCCAAATGTGGCCTCACCATCGTTCTATACAGCTGCAACATCATATGCCAACTTTTATATTCTGTGCCCCGTCCAATAAAGGCCAGCATGCCATATGCCTTCTTCACCGCCCTCTCCACCTGTGCTGCCACCTTTAAGGATCTGTGGACTTGTACACCCAGGTCCCTCTGTGTGACTATACTCCTGTTGGTTCTGCCATTTATTGTATACCTCCCCCTTACATTAGATCTACCGAAATGCATCACTTCGCATTTATCTGGATTAAATTCCATCTGCCATTTCTCCGCCCAATGTTCCAGCCTATCTATATCCTGCTGCATTCTCTGACAATGTTCATCACTGTCCGCAACTCCAGCAATCTTCGTGTCGTCCGCAAACTTACTGATCACACCTCGCACAGTCCTAAAGATGTGCTGGTTAGATGCATTGGCCATACTAAATTCTCCCACAGTGTATCCGAACAGGTGCCAGAATATGGCGGCTCGGGGATTTTCACAGTAACTTCATTGCGATGTTAATGTAAGCCTACTTGTGACACAAATAAACTTTAAAGCATATTGGCCAGAGCAGGTAAGGACGGTAGATTTCTTTCCCTAAAGGACTTTAGTGAACCAGATGGGTTTCTTTAGACAATGGTTTCATGGTCGTCAGTAGATATTTAAATCCAGATTTTTTAAAAATTGAATTCAAATTCCACCATCTGCCATGGCGGGATTCGAACCCGGGTCCCCAGAGCGTTAGCTGAGTTTCTGGATTAATAGTCTAATGGTAATACCACTAGGCCATCGCAAAAGCAGACCTTGCAGTCCCTCAGGCCAGATTTGCTGTTCAGTAAGTTCGTAATGGAGATAAATGGACAATTATTATCTGTAATTAAAACAAAAAATTCTGGAAAATACTCGACCAGTCAGGCAGCATCTGTGGAAATAGAGTGAGAGACGGAGAGCAAGAGAGAGAGAAAGAGAGGGGGGGATACAGAGTTAACATTTCAAGTTGGTGATCTTTTGTTGCAACTGGAAGATATCTGAGAATTAATGATTTTACAGCAAGCACAGGTTCAGGGAAAAGGGAAGCAGGGAGTAAGAAACGGGGAGGATATGTGATTCTTCAACTCCAAGTCTCTTCCCCATCTCTAGAAAGAAAATATATCTAATTTCAGACAATCTTATTTTCTATACCAATCCAAACTCCATGGGAGTGACCTTACCTTTGTGCCCTGCTGGCTGATGGGTGAAGTGAGTCGGTAACATCGCGAGAGATCCGAGAAATCAGGTTCATGCCGGATTTCTCACCTCTCACGGTCTTACCCGTGCCGGATACCTGCCGAGATCAGCCTATGAGGTCACGAGGCTGATTGTAATATTTGAATATATGTTAAATTTAATTTGAATAGAATTAGTGAGCCCAGGATGGAATTCTCAAAGCTCTCTTGTCTTAGCGGCTGTGACCTTGAGGTTCTCTCCAGCAAAGATCGCATATGGTCCCCATTAAAGGGCACCTGTCATGATCACCTGTCCAGTAGAGCTGAAGGCCATTGAGGTCCCCCTACCCACACTCCCCCCCCCCGCCTCCCCCGGGAAGTCGAGGGCAGAGGGGGATGTCCCTTGGGCAGTGCCAGCCAGGCACCGTGGCACTGCCAGTCTGGCACTCTGGCAGTGCCTGCTGGGGACCGGCTAGTGCCAGGGGATCTGAGGGTGTGGGGCCTAAGATTGCAGGGTCAGACCAGGAAGTGGGCCATTTGGTGGGGGAGGGGGGCACAGCGGCCATTCTGCGACAGCGATCGGTGGAGGGGGGGGGTGGCGATCGGTCAGGGTGGGGAGGCTGTGGAAATCGTTTTGAGCAGGGGGGCATGGGGTGGTGGCAATCGGCCATGGGGCCCCGCAGCAGCCAAGGAGAGGATGCTTTCAGCCATGCAGGCCGGTTAGAGCTGGCAGAGGCAGTGACAGATTTCTATGCTTTGCTCACACAGAAATGTGCACATGCACAATTGCGCCTCTGCTGCTATCAGTCAGCTTTTGGGCAATTTAGGCCCCACCCACTTCCCGTGCTGGCAGAGTTAATTTAGGTGAGATTTAATTCTTAAGTCGCCCAAAAAAATGGCGTGAATTTCTCCCATTTTCTTGCTTGCGTGGCACTTTGAAATATTTTGGTAAGATCAAAAGTTAAAGTTTATTTATTAGTCACAAGTAAGACTTACATTAACACTGCAATGAAGCCACTGTGAAAATTCCCCAGTCACTACAGTCCAGTGCAATGCACATAACCAGCACGCCTTTCAGAGTGTGGGAGGAAACTGGGAGCACCCAGAAGAAACCCACGCAGACACGGGGAGAGTGTGCAGACTCCACACAGACAGTGACCCAAGTCCCTGACACTGTGAAGCAGCAGTGCTAACCACTGTGCTGCCGTGCCACCCCTTTTGAATCCCGATGTAGTCCGGGTTATTTTGCACAAATTGCCACGGAAACACATTTCACCAGGCCACATGTTGGGAATGTGGATCTGTGTTCCCCCTGATTGTCCACCACTCATTCTGAATGGGAGATCAGGGAACGTGTGCGGCACAGTCTCATAAAGGAGGAGGAATAAGGAATATCATCTTTGACCAAGTGAGTCGTTCTGGCCTAAAATTCACCACCTGAAGGCTTGATGGAAGCAGATTTGGGGCAGTATGGTGGCATAGTGGTTAGCACTGCAGCCTCACAGCGCGAGGGACCCGGGTTTGATTCCCTTCTTGGGCCACTGTCTGTGTGGAGTCTGCACGTTCTCCCCGTGTCTGCGTGGGTTTCCTCCAGATGCTCTGCTTTCCTCCCACAGTCCAAAAGACGTGCTGGTTAGGTGCATTGGCCATGCTAAATTCTCCCTCAGTGTACCCGAACAGCTGCTGGAGTGTGGCGACTAGGGGAGTTTCACAGTAACTTCATTGCGGTGTTAATGTAAGCCTACCTGTGATTAATAAATAAATAAACTTTATAAACAGAAAAGGAGTTGTACAAGTACTTGAAGACAAAAAGGTTCATAGGAGTGTGATGAATTGAATAGGTCTTTCAAAGAGCTGACAGTGACATGATGGGCCGAATGGCTACTTTTCTGTGTTGTACTATTCTATCATTCTACAGAACATCATTTTGTGTAGCTCGAAAACAGATGCTTTACGAAAGGTCAAATAATGTGTTACTATTAAGGAAGATAAACCTTTAATAATTAACCTCTTGCATTTATATGTAAAGGTCATGTCTGATAAAGATCCCCCGGCAGAGAGACAGGTGAGTCACGCAAAATGCTATGGACATCGGCAGAACCAATGGTGAGCCACATCCACGACAGGAAAATACACCATGAGGTCGGTGGGGGTGGGGAGCGGATGACGGAAAATTCTGCCCAGAAAATCCTGCCTTTCTAACTTTTCACCATTTAGAAAGTACATTGCTCTATCCTTTAGATCCACCGTGGATGACTTCACATTTGCCTACAGTGAAATCCATTGATCAGTTTTGCCCATTCACTTAATCTATCAATGTCTCTTTGCTGTGTTATGCTTCCATCCACATCGCTTGCAATAAGGGTGGCACAGTGGTTAGCACTGCTGCCGCACAGCGCCAGGGACCTGGGTTCAATTCCGGTCTTGGGTCACTGTCTGTGTGGAGTTTGCACGTCCTCTCTGTGTCTGCGTGGGTTTCCTCCGGGTGCTCTGGTTTCCTCCGAAAGGCATGCTGGTTAGGTGCATTGTGACGTTAGTGTATCTGTAAGAGATTTCTTTTAAATCATGCTCTCTGCAGCTCTCAGCCTTACTTGATGTCATTGGCACTGGTTTGTCCACTAGGGGCCCTTTTATTGCTCCTTCAGTGGTTAAATGGAGGTTGTTTATTTATTAGTTTTATGACCCTGCATTGTCAGGAGGAAGACTGTTTGCAGGCCAGGTGACAGGGGCTCTTTCACTTTCAGTTCTGAGCTGCAGGTTGTGGTTTTTGGAAGGGAGAGGACATCATACTGAAAGCAGTGTTTCTCTCTCTCTCTCTCTGGTTTTGGGAGATTCTGCTGGTTAGCTGAAAGCCTCCCTGGAGTAGAAAATCTGTTGTTGGTGGCTTGACCAGAGTCTCTCCCTGGTGTTCTGTGAAGCTGTTCTGACTTCAAACTGTTCTGAGTGTTTCAAGAGAATTGCAGCACTCATCTAAAGGACTCAGCTCTAGTGTCACGTGAGCATCAGTCTTTGCTCTGTTATATCTGTGGAAGGGTTTTATCTCAAGGAAGTCTTTGTTTGATTGGAACATCTTAGATATACTTGTGAAGGGTTATACATTATTGTGGTTGTTTTGTTTCTGTTTGTAATTGATAAAAGTTATTGCTAATTTTCTTTCCATACATGCTCACTATATTCTTAAATAAATGTTGTTTGGTAAAAGCTCCCTCGTGGGTCATTTGAATCATACCTGAGGTGAAACCTATCATGCTTATCCTAGCCAAAATCAAAGTGCAAAACGTATGATCCAGGCGGGCTTCAAAAATACTTTGGAGTTTCTGACCTGAATTACAACTGCATTGGCCGTGCCAAAGTACACGTGCACACTCCCTCAGCGTGTCCGAACAGGCGCTAGAGTGTGGCAACTAGGGGATTTTCACAGTAACTTCATTGCAGTGTTAATGTAAGCCCACTTATGACACTAATAACTCAACTTTAAACTTGACTGCCTATCTTAGCGTCATCAGCAAATTGACATAAATGGCCTTCCACCCCATCATCTCAGTTGTTAAGGAACATAGCAAATAGCTGTGGCCCCAGCAATGACCTTGGCAGGACAATAATCTGATTTTGAGGCAAATGTTCCCCGACTGAGCAACATTCCCTTTAATTTTCTTTCCAAGTGCAGAGGAGATTTCTTGAAATGCTCAGCCCATTTAAATTTTTTGCATGGTAATTTGAAGGAGCCAACTTGTGTGCGGCCTGCATGGGATCTTACATGTTGCAGCTTAGAGAGAACACTGCGACTAGGCCACAGCATGAGAGGCAAACCTGCTATCAGATGCTCATATTGGGATTATGGTAATAGAGTTTTATGGCACAAAAAGAGGCCCTTCGGCCCATCATCTCTGCGCCAGCCATCAAGCAGCTATCTATTCTATTCCATTTTCCAGCACTTGGTCCATAGCCTTATATACCGTGGCATTTCAAGTGCTCATTTAAATGGTTCTTAAATGTTGTGAGGATTCCTGCCTCTACCACCATTTCAGGCAGTGAGTTCCAAATTCCTCTGGGTGGAAGGGTTTTTCTATAAATCCCCCTTAAATCTCCTGCCACTTTCCTTAAATCTAAACCCCCTGGTTAATAACCCTTCTACTAAGGGGAACTGTTCCTTCCGATCGACCCTATCGAACTCTGCCTAATTTTGTACACCTCGATCATACTCCCTCAGCCGCTCTGCTTTGAGGAAAACACCCACAGCCTGTCCAGCCTCTCTTCATAGCTGAAATGCTCCTGGTGAATCTTCTCTGCAACTTCTCTATTGCAATAACATCCTTCCCATGGTGTGGAGACCAGAGCTGCACACAGTACTCCAGTGGAGGCCTTACCAACATTTCATGAAAATTCATCAGAACCTCCCTGCCATTATATTCTTTGTCTCAGCTAATAAATGTAAGTATCCCATGTCCCTTCTTATTAAATTATGCTTTAATTATCTTTTTTCATTACATAATATAGAAACTAGAAGCAGGAGTAGGCCATTTGGCCCTTCGAGCCTGCTCCAGCATTCATTTTGATCATGGCTGATCGTCAAATTCAACATCCTTATCCCCTCTTCCCCCCCATATCCCTTGATCCCTTTGGCCCCAAGAGCTATATCTGATTTCTTCTTGAAATCACACAACATTTAAGAACATAAGAACATAAGAAATAGGAGCAGGAGTAGGCCATCTAGCCCCTCAAGCCTGCCCCGCCATTCAATAAGATCATGGCTGATCTGATAGTGGTTTAGTTCCACTTACCCGCCCGCTCCCCATAACCTTTAATTCCCTTATTGATCAGAAATCTATCGACCTGTGACTTAAACATATTTAACGAAGTAGCCTCCACTGCTTCGATGAGCAGAGAATTCCAGAGATTCACTACCCTCTGAGAGAAGTTCCTCCTCAACTCTGTCCTAAACTGACTCCCTCTTATTTTGAGGCTGTGTCCTCTAGTTCTTGTTTCCTTTCTAAGTGGAAAGAATCTCTCTGCCTCTAACCTATCTAGCCCCTTCATTATCTTATATGTCTCTATAAGATCTCCCCTCAGCCTTCTAAACTCCAACGAGTACAGGCCCAATCTACTCAATCTCTCCTCATAAGCTAACCCCCTCATCTCCGGTATCAACCTGGTGAACCTTCTCTGTACTCCCTCCAAGGCCAATACATCCTTCCGCAAATAAGGGGACCAAAATTGCACACAGTACTCTAGTTGCAGCCTCACCAGTACCTTGTACAATTGCAGCAAGACCTCCCTGCTTTTAAACTCCATCCCCTTCGTGATAAAGGCCAACATTCCATTTGCCTTCTTGATCACCTGCTGCACCTGCAAACTGAGTTTTTGCGATTCATGCACAAGGACCCCCAGGTCCCTCTGCACAGTAGCATGTTGTAATTTTTCACCATTTAAATAATAGTCCATTTTACTATTGTTCCTTCCAAAGTGGATAACCTCACACTTGTCAACGTTATACTCCATCTGCCAGATCCTCGCCCACTCACTTAGCCTATCCAAATCTCTCTGCAGACTTTCCGCATCCTCCACACAATTCGCTTTCCAACTCAGCTTTGAATCATCCGCAAACTTTGTTACCCTACACTCGGTCCCTCCTCCAGATCGTCTATGTATATGGTAAACAGTTGAGGCCCCAGCACCGATCCCTGCGGCACGCCACTAGTCACCAACTGCCAACCAGAAAAGCACCCATTTATTCCAACTCTCTGCTTCCTGTTAGATAGCCAATCCCCGATCCACGCTAACACATTACCCCCAACTCTGTGTACCCTAATCTTCTGCAGCAACCTTTTGTGAGGCAACTTATCGAACGCCTTCTGGAAATCCAAAAACACCACATCCACCGGTTCCACTCTGTCAACCGCACTCGTTACATCTTCATAAAAATCCAGTAAATTCGTCAAACACGACTTTCCTCTCATGAATCCATGCTGCGTCTGCTTGATCAAACCATTTTTTTCCAGGTGCCCTGCTATTTCTTCTTTAATGATGGATTCCAGCAATTTCCCAACTATGGACGTTAAGCTAACCGGCCTGTAGTTACCCACCTTTTGTCTACCTCCTTTTTTAAACAGTGGCGTCACATTAGCTGTTTTCCAATCAGCCGGCACTTCCCCAGAGTCCAGCGAATTTTGATAAATTACAACCAACGCATCTGCTATTACTTCTGCCATTTATTTCAGTACCCTGGGATGCATTCCATCCGGGCCCGGGGACTTGTCTACCTTTAGTCCCATTAGCCTACCAAGCACTACCTCTTTAGTAATAGTAATCGTTTTAAGGACCTCACCCCCTACAGTCCCACGACCATCAATTTTTGGTAAGCTATTTGTGTCCTCTACCGTGAAGACCGACACAAAAAACTTGTTTAAGGCCTCGGCCATTTCCTCGTTTCCCATTATTAAATCCCCCTTCTCGCCTTCTAAGGGTCCAACATTTACTTTAGCCACTCTTTTCCTTTTTATATATTTGTAAAAACTTTTACTATCAGTTTTTATATTTTGTGTTAGTTTACTTTCATAATCTATCTTTCCTTTCTTTATCGCTTTCTTAGTAGTTCTTTGTTGTTTTTTAAAGCTTTCCCAATCTTCTAATTCCCCACTAGTTTTGGCCACTCTGTATGCATCGGTTTTTAATTTAATACTCTCCTTTATTTCCTTAGTTATCCACGACTGGTTATCCCTTTTCTTACATTCCTTTTTTATCACAGGAATATATTTTTGCTGAGTACTGAGAAAAATCTCCTTAAAAATCTGCCACTGTTGCTCAGCTGTCCTACCAACTAGTCTGTGTTCCCAGTCTACATGAGCCAATTCTGCCCTCATCCTATTGTACTCCCCTCTGTTCAAGCAGAGGACGCTGGTTTGGGACCCTACTTTCTCACCCTCCATTTGTATTAGAAATTCAACCATATTGTGATCACTTATTCCAAGAGGATCCCTCACAAGTAGATCATTAATTTTACCTGTCTCATTACACAGGACCAGATCCAAGATAGCTTGCTCCCTCGTAGGTTCTGTAACATACTGTTCGAGGGAACTATCCCGACAGCATTCTAAGAACTCTTCCTCAAGTCCACCGCGTCTGATTTGAGTCAACCAATCAATATGCAGGTTAAAATCCCCCATGATTATTGCTGTTCCGTTTTTGCACGCGTCCATTATTTGCTTGTTTATAGCCCGACCCACCTCAAAGTTATTATTTGGGGGCCTATAGACCCACGTCCACCAGTGACATTTTCCCCTTACTATTCCTTATCTCCACCCACATTGATTCCACATTCTGCTCCTTAGAGCCTATACCACCTCTCACTACCGCCCTGATGTTATCTTTAATTAACAGAGCTGCCCCACCTCCTTTTCCTTCCTGTCTATCCTCCCAAAATGTGTGATACCCCTGGATATTCAGTTCCAAGTCCTGGTCACCCTGCAACCACGTTTCTGTAATGGCCACTGGATCATACCCATTTGTACTGATTTGTGCCATCAACTCATTCACTTTGTTTCGAATGCTATGTGCATTCAGGTAAAGTGTCTTTATGCCAGCCATTATATGGACCCAATTTGTTCGTGCATTCTTTTGATTGCACGCTCTGTCCCTACCTGTGGCAAACTGGTTATCCTTCCCCAGACCATCTCCTTGCACTGCGTTGACCACCTCCCTTTTTTACTCTGCCTGAGCCCTTGGCTCCTTTAACTAGTTGAAAGTCCTCATCATAAATCTGCACTCGTACCCTCTCCTTTACCTTTGATTTTGTAATTCCCCATACCCCTGAACCCTCCCCCCCACTATTTAGTTTAAAGCCCTATTTACAGCCCTGGTTATACGATTCGCCAGGACTCTGGTCCCAGCACGATTCAGACAAAGACCATCCCATCTGAACCGCTCCCCTCTTCCCCAATACTGGTGCCAATGTCCCATGAATTCAAACCCATTCCTCCCACACCAATCTTTGAGCCACGCATTTACCTCCTTAATCTTATTGACCCTGTGTCAATTTGCTTGTGGCTCAGGTAGTAATACAGAGATTACCACCTTGTTGGTTCTGTTTTTTAATTTGGCTCCTAGCTTTTCATATTCCCTCCACAGAACCTTTGTTCCTGTTCTACCTATATCGTTGGCACCTACGTGGACCACTACAAGTGGATTCTTACCCTCCCACTCCAAGTTCCTCTGCAGCCCAGATGAGATATCCTAGACCCGAGCACCAGGCAGGCAACACAACCTTCGGGATTCTCGATCCTGGTCACAGAGAACAGTGTTAATATCCCTAACTATACTATCCCCAGTTACCGCTACATTTCTTTTGTCTTCCTCCACCTGAACGGCTCCCTGTACCACGGTGCCGTGGGCAGTTTGCTCGTCCTCCTTGCAGTCCCCGTTCCCGTCCACACTGGGAGCAAGAATTTCAAACCTGTTGTACAGATTCAGGGACTGAGGCTCTTGCAACTCTACCTTCTGGATCCCACTTCCTGCCTCACTCACAGCCACACCCTCTTGTCCCTGACCCCTGGCTGAATTAGTTAGTCTAAGGGGTGTTACTGCCTCCTGAAACACAGCGTCCAGGTAACTCTCCCCCTCCCTGATATGTCGCAGTGTCCGAAGCTCAGACTCCAGCTCATCAACCTTGAGCTGGAGTTCCTCAAGCAACCAACATTCACTGCAGACATGCTCACTGGGAACCACAATGGGGTCCACCAGCTCCCACATCATGCAGAAACAACGCATCACATGACCCTCCATCACAATTACCTAGTTTAAGTTATTACAAAATTAAAAATAATCCGACCTGCCTCGCCCGTTTCCTCCGGAGCCCGAGGAGCCAAAGCCCTTTAGCTCTCACTCTGCTCCCTGCTCACTCCGCTGCCCACTTCCGCTTAACTTTTAAAGTAACTTTCTTAACAAAAAACAAACTCCGCAAAAAACGAAAAATTAGCCAGTCGCTTACCTTCAGTCTCCCACCACAAATCGATCCTCCTCTCAGCTTGTTCCGACGAACAAGCAGGCCTCAACTGCTTTCTGTGGGAGTGAATTCCACACATTCACCACCCTCTGGGTGAAGAAATTTCTCCTCACCTCAGTTCTAAAAGGTTTACCCCTCATCCTCAAACAATGACCCCTAGTTCTGGACTCCCCCACAATTGGGGACATTCTTTCTGAATCTAGCCTGTCAAACCCTGTTAGAATTTTATAAGTTTCTATGAGATCCCCTCTCACTCTTCTAAACTCCAGTGAATAATGGGCAGAAAGTTACGCTGAGTATTCACAAATTCCAGAGGTGTGTAACTGGGAGTGTAAGATTGAGGACTTGTCCCATAATATGTTAGCAGCCCTCAGCTCTATATACCCTGTGGTGTACTCAATTAATCCAGATGGTGCCTTATGCATATTCATTGATGTATTGATGGCTCAGATCGACCATCTCACACTCAGGGTGCGTCTAATATTGCCTGCCCTGGGTTTAAGGAACATTGAGAGTATGTGACGGGTTTGTGTCAAGCACACTGGCCCACAGGTCTGAACCCCTCGAACCCATTCACCCTTCAAATGGTCAACATAAAAAACCAATGTGAACCAACCTGCTCCCAGCCACCAACTATACAAAATACAAACCACCACCTGGAACTAATCCAGCCATGACTTTGGAAGCAAAGTCACTTTGGAAGCAAAAGCAAGAAGGCAGATTACTACCTGAATGGCTGAAAATTGGGAGAGGGGAGTGTGCAGCGGGACCTGGGTGTCCTTGTGCACCAGTCGCTGAAGGTAAGCATGCAGGTGCAGCAGGCAGTAAAGAAGGCAAATGGTATGTTGGCCTTCATTGCGAGTGGTTTTGAGTACAGGAGCAGGGATGTGTTGCTGCAATTATACAGGGCCTTGGAGAGGCCACACCGAGAATATTGTGTGCAGTTTTAGTCTCCTTTTCTGAGGAAGGATGTTCCTGCTCTCGAGGGAGCACAGCGAAGGTTTACCAGGCTGATTCTGGGGATGGCGGGACTGATGTATGAGGAGAGATTGACTAGGTTAGGATTGTTTTCGCTGGAATTTAGATGAATGAGGGGAGATCTCATCGAGACTTATAAAATTCTAACAGAACTAGACAGGGTAGACACAGGGAGGACATTCCTGATGGTGGGGGTGTCCAGAACCAAGGGTCACAGTCTGAGGATTCGAGGTAGACCATTTAGGACGGAGATGAGGAGACATTTCTGCATCCAAAGAGTGGTGAGCCTGTGGAATTCATTACCACAGGAAGCAGTTGATGCCAAAACATTGAATGTATTCAAGAAGCGGCTGGATAAAGCACTTGGGGCGAATGGGATCACTGATTAAGAGGAAGAGAGAGTTGTATGAAATGTACAGGCAGCAAGGAACACATCAGATGCTCGAGGAGTATAAAAAGTGCAAGAAGCTACTTAAGAGGGAAATCAGGAGGGCTAAAAGAAGACATGAGGTTGCTTTGGCCGACAGAGTGAAGGAAAATCCAAAGAGCTTCTATAGGTATGTTAGGGGCAAAAGGATAGTGAGGGATAAAATTGGTCCTCTTGAAGACCAGAGTGGTAGACTGTGTATGGAACCAAAAGAGATGGGGGAGATACTAAATGGTTTTTTTGCATCCGTATTTACTGAGAAAATGGGCATGGAGTCTACGGAAATAGGGCAAACAGGTAGGGAGGCCATGGAACCTTTACAGATTAAAGGGGAGGAGGTGCTCGCTGTCTTGAGGCAAATCAGAGTGGATAAATCCCCAGGACCAGACAGGGTATTCCCACGGACCTTGAGGGAAGCTAGTGTTGAACTTGCAGGGGCCCTGGCAGACATATTTAAAATGTCAGTATTCACGGGGGAGGTGCCAGATGATTGGAGGGTGGCTCATGTTGTTCCGTTGTTTAAAAAAGGTTCCAAAGAAATCCGGGAAATTATCGGTCAGTAAGTTTGACGTCGGTGGTGGGCAAGTTATTGGAAGGTGTGATACAGGATAGGATCTACAAATATTTGGATAGACAGGGACTTATTAGGGAGAGTCAACATGGCTTTGTGCATGGTAGGTCATGTTTGACCAATCTATTAGAGTTTTTCGAGGAGGTTACCAGGAAAGTGGATGAAGGGAAGGCGGTGGATGTTGTCTACCTGGATTTCAGCAAGGCCTTTGACAAGGTCCCTCATGGGAGGTTAGTTAGGAAGGTTCAGTCGCTAGGTATACATGGGGAGGTAGCAAATTGGATAAGACACTGGCTCAATGGAAGAAGCCAGAGAGTGGTTGTGGAGGATTGCTTCTCTGAGTGGAGGCCTGTGACTAGTGGTGTGCCGCAGGGATCGGTGTTGGGTCCATTGTTGTTTGTCATCTATATCAATGATCTGGATGATAATGTGGTCAATTGGATCAGCAAGTTTGCTGATGATACAAAGATTGGAGGTGTAGTGGACAGTGAGGAAGGTTTTCAAAGCATGCAGAGGGATTTGGACCAACTAGAAAAATGGGCTGAAAAATAGCAAATGGAATTTAACGCAGACAAGTGTGAGATATTGCACTTTGGAAGGACAAATCAAAGTAGAACGTACAGGGTAAATGGTAGGACTCTGAAGAGTGCAGTTGAACAGAGGGAGCTGGGAATACAGGTACAGAATTCCCTAAAAGTGACGTCACAAGTGGATAGGGTCGTAAAGAGTGCCTTTGGTACATTGGCCTTTATAAATCGGAGTATCGAGTATAAAAGTTGGAGTGTTATGGTAAGGTTTTATAAGGCATTGGTGAGGCCGAATTTGGAGTATTGTGTACAGTTTTGGTCACCTAGTTACAGGAAGGATGTAAATAAGATTGAAAGAGTGCAGAGAAGGTTCACAAGGATGTTGCCGGGACTTGAGAAGCTGAGTTACAGAGAGAGATTGAATAGGTTGGGACTTTATTCCCTGGAGCGTAGAAGATTGAGGGGAGATTTGATAGAGGTGTATAAGATTTTGATGGGTATAGATAGAGTGAATGCAAGCAGGCTTTTTCCGCTGAGGCTGGGGGAGAAAAAAACCAGAGGGCATGGGTTAAGGGTGAAAGGAGAAAAGTTTAAAGGGAATATTAGGGGGGGCTTCTTCACGCAGAGAGTGGTGGGAGCGTGGAATGAGCTGCCAGATAAAGTGGTAAATGCGGGGTCACTTTTAACATTTAAGAAAAACTTGGACGGGTTCATGGATGAGAGGGGTGTGGAGGGATATGGTCCAAGTGCAGGTCAGTGGGACTAGGCATAAAATGGTTCGGCACAGACAAGAAGGGCCAAAAGGCCTGTTTCTGAGCTGTAATTTTCTATGGTTCTATGGATCAAAGGTTATGGGGAGAAAGTAGGATTAGGCTATTGAGTTGGATGATCAGCCATGATCGCGATGAATGGTGGAGCAGGCTCGAAGGGCCGAATGGCCTCCTCCTGTTCCTATCTTCCATGTTTCTATGTTTCTATGACCTTTCTGCACGGAAACTATGAAAGACTTATTTTAATGTAGAACCTTTGATGACCTCAGTGTATCTCAGACTGCTTCACAGTCAAATGAAGTACTTTTAAGAAATGTGAGGGGCGATTCTTCCATCCCGCTGCACATATTTTTTAGCGCAGCGGGCCGGGAGAATCACGTGTCGGCTGATTCGCGGGATTCGCGCATGTGTTCCCGCTGCGCGTGCATCTCCCAGCGCAGGATATCCGCTGCTATCTGAGCCACGCTGGAAACCAGCGGGAACACCAGAGAAGTACTTCGCATCTATTTTTAACATGATTTTAATGTGATTAGTGGGCCCGGGACTGAATTCTCCGAGTCCGCTAACATTTCCCACCCCATCAGGAGTATTTCACTCCAGCCGGGTTCAGGCCAGCTCCCCACTCTCGAGGAATTAGCAGGATGATACCGCTTGAGTGAAGGGGGGCAGTCGGAGCCCCCCAGGGCGTCGGGCGGTGGGGGGGGTGGTGCCCCCTGGACATGTGGACCCTGGCATGGCCAGCCTGTTCCTCCTGGCACTGCCTAAGGGGCAAAGTGTCCATGCCCAGGCGGCACCTTGGCACTGCCCACTGGGCATCGGGTAGTGCCAAGGGGGCCGGGCCAACTGGGGGTCTGCCGGGGGCGGGCCTGCTGCGGGCGAATGGTGGGGGTGGGGGGTCCCTCTGCCAATGGAGGTGGAGGGGCAGTACTGCGAGGGTCCCAGGCTGGCTGGTGCTTGAGCTGGCCAGCAAAATGCAGGCTGACAGTTTGGGGCCACTGCGCATGTGCAGAGTTCCGGAACTTCAGACTCTGGCGTGAATAGGCCCCGCACCCTCCGAGCTTTTAATGATAATCACGATTGTGACCTCTACGTTACACATTCTTGTCTGAACTCCCACTGAAAAAAACGGCTTGATTTGCACCAGTTTTCTCGAACATTCAGCAAACAAAGAACAAAAGAACAAAGAAAATTACAGCACAGGAACAGGCCCTTCGGTCCTCCAAGCCTGCACCGACCATGCTGCCCGACTGAACTAAAACCCACTACCCTTCCGGGGACCATATCCCTCTAGTCCCATCCCATTCATGTACTTGTCAAGACGCTCCTTAAAAGTCACGACCAGATCTGCTTCCACTACCTCCCCCGGCAACGAGTTCCAGGCACCCACTACTCTCCGTGCAAAAAATCTGCCTGGTACATCTCCTTTAAACCTTGCCCCTCGCACCTTAAGCGTATGCCCCCTAGTAATTGACTCTTCCACACTGGGAAAAAGCTTCTGACTATCCACTCTGTCCATCCCTCTCATAATCTTGTCGACTTCTAACAGGTCTCCCCTCAACCTCCGTCGCTCCAGTGAGAACAAAGCAAGTTTCTCCAACCTCTCCTCATAGCTAATGCCCTCCATTTCAGGCAACATGCCTTCTTGACTACCTTCTCCACCTGCATTGCCACTTTCAGTGACCTGTGTACCTGTACACCCAGATCCCTTTGCCTATCAATACTCTTAAGGGTTCTGCCATTTACTGTATATTTCCTATCTGTATTAGACCTTCAAAAATGCATTACCTCACATTTGTCCGGATTAAACTCCATCTGCCATCTCTCCACCCAAGTCTCCAACTGACCTATATCCTGCTGTATCCTCTGATGGTCCTCATTGCTATCCGCAAATCCACCAACCTTTGTGTCGTCCGCAAACTTACTAATCAATCCAGTTACATTTTCCTCCAAATCATTTATATATATTACAAACAGCAAAGGTCCCAGCACTGATCCCTGAGGAACGCCACTTGTCACAGCCCTCCACTCAGAAACACACCCTTCCACTGCTACCCTCTGTCTTCTTTGACCGAGTCAGTTTTGTATCCACCTTGCCAGCTCACCTCTGATCCCATGCGACTTCACTTTCTGCACCAGTTCGCCATAAGGGACCTTGTCAAAGGCCTTACTGAAGTCCAAGTAGACAAAATCTACTGCCCTACCCTCATCAATCATCTTCGTCACTTCCTCGAAAAACTTGATCCTGTGAGACACGACCTCCCCTTCACAAAGCCATGTTGCCTCTCACTAATACGTCCACTTATTTCCAAGTGGGAATAAATCTTGTCTCGAAGAATCCTCTCCAATAATTTCCCTACCACTGATGTAAGGCTCACCGGCCTGTAATTACCTGGATTGTTCTTGCTACCCTTCTTAAACAAAACACTTCGAACTTTTTTGGGAGAATCTGCTTTGTGGTCATTATTATGAGCAGCATGGTGGCATCATGGGCGGCACAGTGGCACAGTGGTTAGCATTGCATCCTCAAAGTGCCAGGGGCCTGGGTTCAATTCCGGCCTCGGTCACTGTCTTTGTGGAGTCTGCACGTTCTCCCCGTGTCTGCGTGGGTTTCCTCCCATGCTAAATGCCCGTTAATGTCAGAGGGATTAGCAGAGTAAATAGTGGGATTACAGTGATAGGGCCTGGGTGGGATTATTGTCGGTGCAGGCTCGATGGACCACGTGGCCTCTTTTTGGTAGGGATTCTATGATTAGAATGTAGTCAAACAACTCACACACAGTGATGTGATATATGACCAAATTATTTGCTTTAATAATGCTGAGAGGTCTCACAACACCAGGCTAAAGTCCAACAGGTTTATTTGGAATCACGAGCTTTCGGAGCACTGCTCCTTCATCGGGTGAATAATGCTGCTTGCAGGAAAATCATTCGGCAAGGAACTGGTGCGAAAGTCACGAAGGATTCTTTCTGGGTTCTGACAAAGCATTCCACCTGAAACATTAAACCTTTTCTTTTGCGCTTTCTCTCCACAGTTGCTGCCTGACCTGCTGAGTGTTTCCAACTTGATTTTTTTGTGTTTTTTTTCTTATGAAGGTTTGCTTTTGGGCCTGTAAATTAGGAAGTGTCCACCTCCAACCAGTGACAGCATGAAGCTCCCATCCACTCTGCCTCAGACACATTGGTTGCGTCTCATTGCAGAACAGCAGTCTGTACTGAGTCAGTGTGAATTCCATCACATCATGTCATGCATTAGCCTGAAAGCCATTCTTCATTGCTGGACACATGATGATTGCTTTGACAATTGGATTATTTTAAGAAATTGCCCATGTTATTGATGTGTTATTATTCTAAGATGCTAAAGTCTAGTGGAAACATGCAAATATAATCTCTACCCTCCCTACCGCAATCACTATTCGTGCCCCTACTTGTACCTTCACCCATACCCCTCCCTGTACTCTACACATACTTCTATCTGTATCTTTACATGCAATTCTACCCTTACCTTTACCTGTAAATCAACCTGTAACTCTACCCCACCTTTATCTGTAACTCTACCTGTAACTCTACACATAGCTTTACCTGTAAATCTATTCATACCTTTACCTGTAAAGGTATGTATAGATACATGGATTTTAGTAAGGCGTTTGATAAGGTCCCCCATGGTCGGCTTATGATGAAAGTAAGGAGGTGTGGGATAGAGGGAAAGTTTGCCGATTGGATAGGTAACTGGCTATCTGATCGAAGACAGAGGGTGGTGGTGGATGGAAAATTTTCGGACTGGAGGCAGGTTGCTAGTGGAGTGCCACAGGGATCAGTGCTTGGTCCTCTGCTCTTTGTGATTTTTATTAATGACTTAGAGGAGGGGGCTGAAGGGTGGATCAGTAAATTTGCTGATGACACCAAGATTGGTGGAGTAGTGGATGAGGTGGAGGGCTGTTGTAGGCTGCAAAGGGACATAGATAGGATGCAAAGCTGGGCTGAAAAATGGCAAATGGAGTTTAACCCTGATAAATGTGAGGTGATTCATTTTGGTAGGACTAATTTAAATGTGGATTACAGGGTCAAAGGTAGGGTTCTGAAGACTGTGGAGGAACAGAGAGATCTTGGGGTCCATATCCACAGATCTCTAAAGGTTGCTACTCAAGTGGATAGAGCTGTGAAGAAGGCCTATAGTGTGTTAGGTTTAATTAACAGGGGGTTGGAGTTTAAGAGCCGTGGGGTTATGCTGCAACTGTACAGGACCTTGGTGAGACCACATTTGGAATATTGTGTGCAGTTCTGGTCACCTCACTATAAGAAAGATGTGGAAGTGCTGGAAAGAGTGCAGAGGAGATTTACCAGGATGCTGCCTGGTTTGGAGTGTCGGTCTTATGAGGAAAGGTTGAGAGAGCTAGGAGGAGGCTGAGGGGAGACATAATAGAAGTTTATAAAATGATGAAGGGGATAGATAGAGTGAACGTTCAAAGACTATTTCCTCGGGTGGATGGAGCTATTACAAAGGGGCATAACTATAGGGTTCATGGTGGGAGATATAGGAAGGATATCAGAGGTAGGTTCTTTACGCAGAGAGTGGTTGGGGTGTGGAATGGACTGCCTGCAGTGATAGTGGAGTCAGACACTTTGGGAATATTTAAGCGGTTATTGGATAGGCACATGGAGCACACCAGGATGATAAGGGAGCTTGATCTTGGTTTCAGATAAAGCTCAGCACAACATCGTGGGCCGAAGGGCCTGTTCTGTGCTGTACTGTTCTATGTTCTATGTTCTAAATCTACCCATACCTGTAACTCTACCCATGCCTTTACCTGTAAATGTACCTGTAACTCTGTCCATACCTTTACCTGCAACTCTACCCATACCTTTACCTGTAACTCTACCTGTAACTCTACACATATCTTTACCTTTAACTCTACCCATACCTTTACTTGTAACTTACACATACCTTTACCTGTAAATCTATCTATACCTTTACCTGTAACTCTACCCATACCTTTACTTGTAACTCTACCCATACCTTTACCTGTAACTCTACCCATAACTTTCCCTGTAACTCTACCCACATCTTTACCTGTAACTCTACCCATACCTTTACCTGTAACTCTACCCATACCCTTACCTGTAACTCTACCCATACCTTTACCTGTAACTCTACCCATAGTTTACCTGTAACCCTACCCATACCTTTACCTGTAATTCTACCTGTAACTCTACACATACCTTTACCTGTAACTCCACCTGTAACTCTACCCATACCTTTACCTGTAATTCTACCTGTAACTCTACCCATACCTTTACCTGTAATTCTACCTGTAACTTTACCCATACCTTTACCTGTAACTTTACCCATAGTTTACCTGTAACCCTACCATTACCTTTACCTGGAATTCTACCTGTAACTGTACCCATACCTTTACCTGTAACTCTATCCATACCTTTACTTGTAAATCTGCCTGTAACTTTACCCATACCTTTATTTGTAACTTTACCCATAGCTTTACCTGTAACTCTATCCATACCTTTACCTGTAATTCTACCTGTAAATCTACCCATTCCTTTACTTGTAACTTTACCCATATCTTTACCTGTAACTCTACCCATTCTTTTACCTGTAACTCTACCTGTAACTCTACCCATACCTTTACCTGTTACTCTACCCATACCTTTACCTGTAAATCTACCCATACCTTCCCCTGTAACTCTACCCATACCTTTATCTGTAACTCTACCCATACCTTTCCCTGTAACTCTACCCATACCTTTACCTGTAACTCTACCCATACCTTTACCTGTAAATCTACCCATACCTTTCCCTGTAACTCTACCCATACCTTTATCTGTAACTCTACCCATACCTTTACCTGTAACTCTACCCATACCTTTATCTGTAAATCTACCCATACCTTTCCCTGTAACTCTACCCATACCTTTATCTGTAACTCTACCCATACCTTTCCCTGTAACTCTACCCATATGTTTACCTGTAATAACACCTGTAAATCTGTCCTAACCTTTACCTGTACATCGACGCTTACATTTACCTATCTCTCTAATTGTAACTCTGTCCTTGTCTACACCTGTAACTGTGTCCTTACCATTATCTGTAATCTACCCAAACCTTTACCTGTCACTCTATTTGTAACTCTACTCTTACCTCTGTCCATATCTCTAACTGCAACTCTACCTTTTTTGCTAGCAGTTCCTTCACCTCTCTGTGCACCTTTCTCTCTGTTTCTCCCTGCTTATGTATCACTCTATCTGGAGTCTAGAACAATTTTGGGTACGTTAAGGGGATAGATCAGCCCTCACTTTCCTGAACTGGCCTGAGAGGTTGAATTGCCTGTTTCTGTTGCTGACCTGTATACCCTACCTCTCGCTATGCCTTCACCTCTGAACCAGTCATACTATAAAAGGCATTGTTGAGGCCGCACCTGGAGTATTGTGCACAGTTTTGGTCCCCTTACTTGGGGAAAGATGTAGTGGGATTGGAGGCAGTTCAGAGGAGGTTCACTAGATTGATTCCAGAGATGAAGGGTTTGTTATATGAAGAGAGATTGAACAGTTTAGGCCGATACTCTCTGGAATTTAGAAGAATGAGGGCAGATCAAAATGGGGTATTCAAGATGATAAAAGTTATGGACTGGATGCTTCCTCTTGAGGGGCATTTTAGGAAGAGAGGTCTTAAGATAAGGGTTAGCAAATTTAAAACAGAGTTGAGGAGAAACTACTTCTCCCAAAGGATTGTGAACCTGTGGAATTCGCTACCCCGAAGTGCGGTGGATGCTGGGACAGTGAGTAAATTTAAGGAGGAGTTAGACAGATTTTTAATTGGTAATGGGTTGAAGGGTTATGGGGAGAATGCAGGAAAATAGGGATGAGGAGAATATCAGCCATGATCGAATGGCGGCGCAGACTTGATGGGCCGAATGGCCTAAATCTGCTGCTATATCTTATGAACTTTCCCAAGATCGCGACTTATTACAAACTGTGCCCAGCATACCTTCTAATTCTATCTTTTATTCCTGTTCTATGCTTCTAAAACTTCACTCTAACTCTTTTAAACTCTCTACATTCCTGCACTCTCATTTCCTTCTCTATGAACGGTATGCTTTGTCTGTATAGCGTGCAAGAAACAATACTATTCTCTATCTGCTCATACTTGTGACAATAATAAATCAAATCAAGTCAAATTATGAACTTATACTGAGAACGTAGAGAAAATGTTTTGTACCAAGTGAATCTAAGGCTCATCCTCAGTGTTTTAGATATTAAACAAAAAACTGGTCCGTGTCTCTGCATCTGGCCAATACTTCACAAACACTGCATTTTAAACAGCGTGACTCACAATGCCGAATCGAACCAAAGTACTTAACAAAATTACATGCTGCGATCTACTCTAACTCTAGTAGATATTAACAAAACACAATGATCCCCAGGTGATAATTATAGCAGCATTGTTACATGATTGTGTGTGTTTGCAGACTGTGTAAACAAAGCGGGAATATAAAACAGAAAAGGCTGGGAACACATCAGGGGGTCACGGCAACATCTGCGGAGAGGGAAGCAGTTATTGTTTCGGATAAACACTCATTAGAGCAGCAAGGACAGAAGGCAATGTTGCATTTCTGTAGCACCTTCCTCTGCCTCGAGATTTCCCAAATGTATTCTGCAGCAAATTGATAAAAGCAAATTACTGCGGATGCTGGAATCTGAAACCAAAAGAGAAAATGCTGGAAAATCTCAGCAGGTCTGGCAGCATCTGTAAGGAGAGAAAAGAGCTGACGTTTCGAGTCCAGATGACCCTTTGGGAAAGCTAAAAAAGGCTTTGATTTGATTTGATTTATTACTGTCACATGTATTAGTATACAGTGAAAAGTATTGTTTCTTGCGTCCTATACAGACGAAGCATACCATTCATCAAGAAGGAAAGGAGAGAGTGCAGAATGTAGTATTACAATCATAGCTAGGATGCAGAGAAAGATTAATTTAATGCAAGGTAAGTCCATTCAAAAGTTTGACAGCAACAGGGAAGAAACTGTTCTTGAGTCGGTTGGTACGTGACTTCAGACTTTTGTATCTTTATCCTGATGGCTTTGCCAAGGCCGCGGGAAGTGTAGACGGAGTCAATGGATGGGAGACTGGTTTGCCTGATGGATTGGACTATATTCACGACCTTTTGCACTTCCTTGCGGTCTTGGGCAGAGCAGGAGCCATACCAAGCTGTGATACAATCAGAAAGAATGCTGTCTATGGTGCATCTGTAAAAGTTGGTAAGAATCGTAGCTGACATGCCAAATTTCCTTCATCTTCTGAGAAAGTAGAGGGGTTGGTGGGCTTTCTTAACTATAGTGTCAGCATGGGGGGACCGGGGCATGTTGAGGGTATAGAAAGTGGGAGATATTTCTCCCCCTTTGCTTCCCCATTTTTCTCAATTTTACCTCTCTCCCACCCATCTCCCCCTTCCCCCCACATCTTCATCTGTCACAGTTTACCCTCTGATTTCAGCTTCTCTGCTGTTCGGTCATTCACAACTTTTATTCTCTCTATGGGCTGCCATTAGCAGTCTTTCCCCTTGTTTTTGTAGCTCTGTCTCATCTTTCATTCCCTCCCCCTACAGTATAAATATCTCCCATTTTCTCTGCCTTTTAGCTTTGACAAAGGGGTTATCCTGTCTCGAGACATCAGCTCTTTTCTCTCCTTACAGATGCTGCCAGACCTGCTGAGATTTTCCAGCGTTTTCCTCTTTTGGTTGCAGCAAATTGAGGTACTTATGGAATATTATCTTGTGGGAAACAAAGCAGCCAATTAGCATTCAGCTTGGCTCCCACAAGCAGAAATATGATCATGGCTCGATAATCTGTTTTTACGATGTTGGTTGCAAGATAAACATTGTAGCAGGCTCACCAGAGGTAACTACCCCAGTTTGCTGTGAAATAGCGCGATGGGATATTTTTCACCCAGCGGTATAGATTGAACAACAGTTAAACATTTCATCCATAAGTTTGATTTGAGTTAATTTATTATTGTCACATGTATTGGGATTCGGTGAAAAGTATTGTTTCTTCTGAGCCGTACAAACAAAGCACACCGTTCATAGAGTACATAGTGGAGAAGGACAGGAGAGGGTGCAGAATGTAATTTTACTGTCATAGAATGTAGAGAAAGATCAACTTAGTATAAGGTAGGTCCATTCAAAAGTCTGATGGCAGCAGGGAAGAAGCTGTTCTTGTAGAATCATAGAATCGTATCGTGCAGAAGGAGGCTATTCGTCCCATTGAGCCTGCACAATCCCACCCAGGCCCTATCCCCATAACCCCATGTTTTTACCCCAGCTAGTCCCCCTGACACTAAGGGTCAATTTAGCATGGCCAATCCACCTAACCCGCACATCTTTGGACTGTGGGAGGAAACCGGAGCACCCGGAGGAAATCCATGCAGACAATGTGCAAACTCCACACAGACAGTGACCCGAGCCAGAAATCAAACCCAGGTCCCCGGCGCTTTGGGGTAGCATTGCTAACCACTGTGTCACCGTGACGTCCATAAGTTTAATTTGATTTGATTTATTATTTTCAGATGTATTGGGATTCGGTGAAAAGCATTGTTTCTTGTGAGCTGTACAGACAAAGCATATCGTACATAGAGTACATGGGGAGAAGGAAAAGAAAGGGTGCAGAATGTAGTGTTACAGTCATAGCCAGGGTAGAGAAAGATCAGCTTAATGCGAGGTAGGTCCATTCAAAAGTCTGACAGCAGCAGGAAAGAAACTGCTCTCGAGTTGGTTGGAACGTGACCTCAGACTTTTGTATCTTTTCCCCAAAGAGAGAATGTCCGGGGTGAGTGGCGTCCTTAATTATGCTGGCTGCTTTTCCGAGGCAGCGGGAAGTGTAGACAGAGTCAATGGATGGGAGGCTAGTTTGTGTGATGGATTGGGCTTCATTCACGACCTTTTATAGTTTCTTGTGGTCTTAGACAGAGCAGGCGCCAGACCAAGCTGCGATACATCCGGAAAAGATAGGTTTGTTCCTCCACGAGTGCAGCACTCCCTCAGAACGATATTGGGGTGTCAGAATAGAATAGAATAGAAACCCTACAGTACAGAAAGAGGCCATTTGGCCCATCGAGTCTGCACCGACCACAATCCCACCCAGACCCTACTCCCATATCCCTACACATTTTACCCGCTAATCCCTCTAACCTACGCATCTCAGGACACTAAGGGGCAATTCTTTAACATGGCCAATCAACCTAACCCGCACATCTTTGGACTGTGGGAGGAAACCGGAGCACCCGGAGGAAACCCACGCAGACACGAGGAGAATGTGCAAACTCCACACAGACAGTGACCCAAGCCGGGAATCGAACCCAGGTCGCTGGAGCTGTGAAGCAGCAGTGCTAACCACTGTGCTACCGTGCCGTCAGCTTGGGGTTTAATTGGCAGGGCAGGGGGAGGGGTGCGCTGAAGAACCTGCAGTAACAGTTTGAGTCCACGATCTTCTATCTCAGAGGTGGGATGCTACCCACTGTGGGAAGATGCATGATACGACGCAGGTACGGAGTGAGGGAAAAGGAAGGTGGTGGGGGGAGGGAACGTACAGAACAAAGCCAAGGGAATGTGACAGGCCGCCCTCCACATCTTCGAATCTCTCCCATTTTCTTCCGCCCCTGCCCCTCAGTGTGTGCAGGAGGGCTTTCGGCTGAGGTTTCACCTCTAATGCCCGGCCCCCACCTGCCATGTATGCCCCCATTTGCTATTCTTCTTCCCCTTTGCCAGCGAGGTTCTCATCCAGGAAGCCTCTGACCTCTCTTTTCTGCTGATTGTGACCACTTTTCAGCACCTGACCTGGGTTCGATCTCACCGCTTCAACAGATCCCATTCTACAGCCTGCCCAATGCTCGCGAATAGGATTGTACCATACAGAAGGAGGCTATTCGGCCCATCGAGTCTGCACCGACCACAATCCCACCCAGGCCCTCTCCCCATAATCCCATGCATTTACCCTAGCTGGTCCCCCTGACACTAAGGGGCAATTTAGCATGGCCAATCCACCTAACCCGCACATCTTTGGACTGTGAGAGGAAACCGGAGGACCCGGAGGAAATCCACGCAGACACGGGGAGAACATACAGACTCCACACAGACAATGACCCGAGCCGGGAATTGAACCCAGATCCCTAGCTTCATTCTCCTGCCTCTGACTAGAGTGCACTGCAGCCAGCCAGTCCTGGACATGCAGCAGCGTCTCCCTTAACCCCACTGGCTTCCCCCCTCACTCCCAAACACTCCCCCCATCTCCCCGAAATATTGGGACCAATGCCATGATGTGAAATCTCTTTGTTGGCTACTTCAAGAATCTGATTAACTTTCAGAGGTACCATGAGACTATCGCCTCCCCTAAAGGCTGAGGGTGATGAGGGGCCTAGGGAGGGTAGACAGGCAAGACTAATTACCAGGGGCCAAGGATTTAGGGTGATTGATAGATGGATTAGACGGGACATGCGAAAAAACCTTTTCACCCAGATGGTGGTGGGTGTCTGGAATTCACTGTCTAAGTAGCTGGTTGAGGCACTCAACCCATTCAAAAGGAACCTGGATCTGCTCCTGAATGCTGTAACCTGCAAGTCCATGGACCAGGTGCTTTTTGCCAGTGCAGGGACAATGGGCTGAATTCATTCCTTCTGCACCATAGTTTTTCTCATGCGAGGCGATGGCCTGGTGGTATTATCACTAGGCTATTAATCCAGAAACCCAACTAACGCTCTGGGGACTCGGGTTCGAATCCCGCCATGGCAGGTAAAGGTATGGGTAGAGTTACAGGTATGGGTAGATTTAGAACATAGAACAGTACAGCACAGAACAGGCCCTTCGGCCCACGATGTTGTGCCGAGCTTTATCTGAAACCAAGATCAAGCTATCCCACTCCCTATCATCCTGGTGCGCTCCATGTGCCTATCCAATAACCGCTTAAATATTCCCAAAGTGTCTGACTCCACTATCACTGCAGGCAGTCCATTCCACACCCCAACCACTCTCTGCGTAAAGAACCTACCTCTGATATCCTTCCTATATCTCCCACCATGAACCCTATAGTTATGCCCCTTTGTAATAGCTCCATCCACCCGAGGAAATAGTCTTTGAACGTTCACTCTATCTATCCCCTTCATCATTTTATAAACTTCTATTATGTCTCCCCTCAGCCTCCTCCTAGCTCTCTCAACCTTTCCTCATAAGACCGACACTCCAAACCAGGCAGCATCCTGGTAAATCTCCTCTGCACTCTTTCCAGCACTTCCACATCTTTCTTATAGTGAGGTGACCAGAACTGCACACAATATTCCAAATGTGGTCTCACCAAGGTCCTGTACAGTTGCAGCATAACCCCACGGCTCTTAAACTCCAACCCCCTGTTAATTAAACCTAACACACTATAGGCCTTCTTCACAGCTCTATCCACTTGAGTAGCAACCTTTAGAGATCTGTGGATATGGACCCCAAGATCTCTCTGTTCCTCCACAGTCTTCAGAACCCTACCTTTGACCCTGTAATCCACATTTAAATTAGTCCTACCAAAATGAATCACCTCACATTTATCAGGGTTAAACTCCATTTGCCATTTTTCAGCCCAGCTTTGCATCCTATCTATGTCCCTTTGCAGCCTACAACAGCCCTCCACCTCATCCACTACTCCACCAATCTTGGTGTCATCAGCAAATTTACTGATCCACCCTTCAGCCCCCTCCTCTAAGTCATTAATAAAAATCACAAAGAGCAGAGGACCAAGCACTGATCCCTGTGGCACTCCACTAGCAACCTGCCTCCAGTCTGAAAATTTTCCATCCACCACCACCCTCTGTCTTCGATCAGATAGCCAGTTACCTATCCAATCGGCAAACTTTCCCTCTATCCCACACCTCCTTACTTTCATCATAAGCCGACCATGGGGGACCTTATCAAACGCCTTACTAAAATCCATGTATCTATACATACCTTTACAGGTAAAGGTATGTATAGATTTACAGGTAAAGCTATGTGTAGAGTTACAGGTAGAGTTACAGATAAAGGTGGGGTAGAGTTACAGGTTGATTTACAGGTAAAGGTAAGGGTAGAATTGCATGTAAAGATACAGATAGAAGTATGTGTAGAGTACAGGGAGGGGTATGGGTGAAGGTACAAGTAGGGGCACGAATAGTGATTGCGGTAGGGAGGGTAGAGATTATATTTGCATGTTTCCACTAGACTTTAGCATCTTAGATTAATAACACATCAATAACATGGGCAATTTCTTAAAATAATCCAATTGTCAAAGCAATCATCATGTGTCCAGCAATGAAGAATGGCTTTCAAGCTAATGCATGACATGATGTGATGGAATTCACACTGACTCAGTACAGACTGCTGTTCTGCAATGAGACGCAACCAATGTGTCTGAGGCAGAGTGGATGGGAGCTTCATGCTGTCACTGGTTGGAGGTGGACACTTCCTAATTTACAGGCCCAAAAGCAAACCTTCATAAGAAAAAAAACACAAAAAAATCAAGTTGGAAACACTCAGCAGGTCAGGCAGCAACTGTGGAGAGAGAGCTCAAAAGAAAAGGTTTAATGTTTCAGGTGGAATGCTTTGTCAGAACGCAGAAAGAAACCTTCGTGACTTTCGCACCAGTTCCTTGCCGAATGATTTTCCTGCAAGCAGCATTATTCACCCGATGAAGGAGCAGTGCTCCGAAAGCTCGTGATTCCAAATAAACCTGTTGGACTTTAGCCTGGTGTTGTGAGACCTCTCAGCATTATTAAAGCAAATAATTTGGTCATATATCACATCACTGTGTGTGAGAACTTCCTGTGCGTTGTTTGACTACATTCTAATCATAGAATCCCTACCAAAAGGAGGCCACGTGGTCCATCGAGCCTGCACCGACAATAATCCCACCCAGGCCCTATCACTGTAATCCCACTATTTACTCTGCTAATCCCTCTGACATTAACGGGCATTTAGCATGGGAGGAAACCCACGCAGACACGGGGAGAACGTGCAGACTCCACAAAGACAGTGACCGAGGCCGGAATTGAACCCAGGCCCCTGGCACTTTGAGGATGCAATGCTAACCCTAACCACTGTGCCACTGTGCCGCCCATGATGCCACCATGCTGCTCATAATAATGACCACAAAGCAGATTCTCCCAAAAAAGTTCGAAGTGTTTTGTTTAAGATGGGTAGCAAGAATAATCCAGGTAATTACAGGCCCGTGAGCCTTACATCAGTGGTAGGGAAAAGCCAGGAGGTGAGTTACTTGCTGCAGAATTTCTAGCCTCTATCTGGCTCTGGAAGCCACAGTATTTATGTGGCTAGTCCAGTTCGGTTTCAGGTCAATGATGATCCACAGGATGTTGATGGTGGGGGATTCAGTCAGGGTAATGGCATTGAATGTCAAGGGGTGGTGGTTAGGTCCTCTCTTGTTGGAGATGGCCATTGCCTGACACTTGTGTGGCATGAATGTTACTTGTCACTTGTCAGCCCAAGCCTGGTTATTGTCCAGATCTTGCTGCGTTTGGTCATGGACAGATTCAGTAACTGAAGATACTCGAGCTGTTGTTGGAACTGCACTCATGAAGGCCAGTGGAGAGTATTCCATCACTCTCCTGACAGCCAGGCATTAAATCTACCCATCACCTTCTCTGCTTTAAGGAGAATATTTCAGTTCCTCAAGTCTCTCCAAATCATCCGTGGTCCCATTCCAGCAAATCTGCTCTGCACCCCCTCCAGCGTCTTGACATCCTTCTGAAATTGCGGTGTAGAGTTGATCACAAACTCCAGCTGGTACCTAACAAGTGAATTGGAAAGATTTAATTCCCTTGCTTTTGTATTCTGTTCCTCTATTAATAATGCCAAGGATGCTGTCTGATTTCACAGTGGCACAGTGGTAGCACTGCTGCCTCACAGCGTCAGGGACCTGGGTTCGATTTCCGGCTTGGGTCACTGTCTGTGCAGAGTCTGCATGTTCTCCCCGTGTCTGCGTGGGTTTCCTCCGGGTGCACCGGTTTCCACCCACAGTCCGAAAGACGTGCTGGTTAAGTGCAGTGGCCATGCTAAATTCTCCCTCAGTGTACCCGAACAGGCGCTGGATTGTGGCAACTAGGGGATTTTCACAGTAACTTCATTGCAGTGTTAATGTAAGCCTACTTATGACACTAATAAATAAATAATTTTATCCAAGTCATCTCACCCGGTCCTGCCATATTCAAAGATTTGTGTGTGTACAGCCCGCATGATTCTCTCCTCATTAACTCCCTTTAGAAGTGTATTACTTCTCTTGAATTGTCTTTCTGTCATGGTGGCACAGTGGTTAGCACTGCTGTCTCACAGCGCCAGGGACCCAGGTTCAATTTCACCCTCGGGTCACTGTCTGTGCGGAGTCTGCACATTCTCCCCGTGCCTGCGTGGGTTTCCTCCAGGTGCTCTGGTTTCCTCCCACACCTCAAAGATGTGCAGGTTAGATGGATTATAGAATCATAGAAAACCTACAGTGCAGAAAGAGGCCCATCGAGTCTGCACCGACCACAATCCCACCCAGGCCCTACCCCCATAGCCCTACATATTTAATCAGGGGCAATTTTAGCGTGGCCAATTAACCTAACCCGCACATCTTTGGACTGTGGGAGGAAACCGGAGCACCTGAAGGAAACCCATGCAGACACGAGGAGAATGTGCAAACTCCACACAGACAGTGACCCAAGACGGGAATTTAACCCGGTTCCCTGGCTCTGTGAGGCAGCAGTGCTAACCACTGTGCCATCGTGACGCCCATGTGTAGGGTAGCTAGATTAACCATGGTAATATGGGGTTAGAGGGATAGGGTGGCGGCGGGGGGCGGGGGGGGGGGAATGAAGAGGAGGCCTGGGTAAAGTACCCTGTCAAAGAGTCTGTGAGACCTTGATGGGCCAAATGGCCTCTTCTGCACAGTAGGGATTCTATGAATCTATGAATTTATGATTCTTCCAAAGTGCATCTCTTCATATTGCTTGGTGCAAAATTCCATCCGCCAGGTGCCTGCCCAGTCCTGAAGTCTGTCCCCTTGACGTCCAGTACTATTCTCCTGGCTGGTTACTTACTACCTGAGTTTCAAGTCAGATGCCACCTTTGAGATTGCACCCTGCGTAGCCAAGTGCAAGTCATTAATATATATCGAAAAGAGCAGTGATCCTCATCCAGACTCATAAACAACACACACACGCACACACGCACATACATACTGTGTATTTTCCCCCTGAGTGAAAAAAGGAGGATGTACGGATGAGGCTAAGGTTTACAATGCCAAATCCTGCAGATCATGCAGCGCGCTCGGAGAGCACAGCTTCGGGATTTTAAAATCAGATTCGAAGATTGAAGCAACACAGGGAGAGGATCAGCACCTAATTCCAGCAAGATCAGCAAGGGTTTGCCCCATTTGCTGGGTGTGATAGCCCTGTCACAGCGTCGCTTCACCACGGAGACCGGTTGAATTGTTTAAGTAAAGGAGTAACGTATGGGCAGTCAGCACCATCTGGGATATTATCAGCGATGGACCCTATTTCCTGCACATCTGACTGCCTGGGTGTCGTTGCCATACACCTACAAGATATTTGTTGTGATAAATCGGTGTGCGCAGTCTTGTTTTTTGGAATCCCGAGGGAACAGGTGGTCACCATGGGAACACAGAGCCTTGAATAAATGAACCAGATGATGGAGAAGTGGTGAAAAATTAATTTAAGTATTCTCACCAAAATATATTAATAACCAAAGGGATAAGCAAGCAAGCGATCTAAAAAGTGCGCTGCTGTGAAAATATTTGTTTCATTATCTTTTCTTCTGTTTGGTTTACTTATAACACAGAACATAAAACTTAGAACATAGAACGTAGAACAGTACAGCACAGGAACAGGCCCTTCGGCCCACGATGTTGTACCGAGCATGACACCAAATTAAACTAATCCCTTCCGCCTGCCCTTGGTCCATATCCCTCTATGCTGTGCATATTCACGTGCTTATCTAAAGGCCCCTTAAATGCCCCTATCGCATCTGCCTCCACCACCACCCCTGGCAGCGTGTTCCACACACCAACCACTCTGTGTAAAAAACCCATCCCTCACATCTCCTTTGAACTTTACCCCTCTCACCTTAAGTGCCTGCCCCCTAGTATTAGACATTTCAACTCTGGGGAAAAGATTCTGACTGTCAAACCTACCCATGCCTCTCATAATTTTATAGACTTCTATCAGGTCTCCTCTTAGCCTCCGCCGCTCCAGAGAAAACAACCCGAGTTTGTCCAGCCTCTCCTTATAGCTCACACCCTCTAATCCAGGCAGCATCCTGGTAAATCTCTTCTGCAACCTCTCCAAAGCCTCCACATCCTGCCTGTGATGTGGTGACCAGAATTGAACGCAATACTCTAAGTGCGGCCTAACCAAAGTTTTATAAAGCTGCAACATGACATCCTGACTCTTGTACTCAATGCCCCGACCAATAAAGGCAAGTATCCACACACCTTCTTTACCACCCTATTTACTTGTGTGGCCATTTTCAGGGAGCTATGGAGATGAATCCCAAGATCCCTCTGTACATCAATACGGCTCAGGGTCCTGTCATTAACTGAATACTTTTTGAGGTGAGGGGAGTCACTTGGCAGCAAATTTTAACACAGTAAAATATCCTAAGGTGCATTATCAACCAAATTTTGAAACTAAGGCCCATAAAGAGATAGTGGAGCTGAGTTGGATCATAGAGGTCATTTTTATCATGTGATTTAAAGGAGAAAAGACAGAAAAGGTCAGAAAGGGAATTCCAGAGTCGAAGACAGCAAAAGGCACGAGACAATGGCAGAACCATTCGTGCTGACTATGGATAGGCTGCTAGTCTCCAAGTCTCACAGGGAGATTTTAGGAATGTCAGGATTTATAAACAGTTATACTTTAAGCTGTCTATTTCAAAATAGATTGGAGGTAGGCGTCCAAAGGATAGCCAACTAGGATTTATATCTGGATACAATATCCATGTAATCCGCATTACCATGGAGATAGTCTTTGAAAGGGGAAGAGAAAATCACCGAAGGTTTTTCTTAAGATATCCTTGAACATCACAGACACCGTCAGTCTGCAAGAATCTGAGAGAAAGAGAGAGAGAGAGCAGAGAGATTGAGATGGAGTTTACACATTCTCCCTGTGTCTGCGTGGGTTTCCTCTGGGTGCTCCAGTTTCCTCCCACAGTCCAAGGATGGGCAGGTTAGGTGGATAAGCCATGCTAAATTGCCCCTTAATTTCCAAAGATGTGTAGGTTAGGGGGATTAGCCATGGTAAATGCACGGGCTTACAGGGATAGGGCAGGAAGGGTGGGCCTGGGCAAGATACTCTTGCGGAGAATCAGTGCAGACTTAATGGGCTGATTGGCCTCCTTCTGCACTGTAGGGATTTTATCATTGTACGGTTCGATGGCTAATCTTGATTGTTCACTACACAGAATGTGGGTGGGAGCTCGGATTGAAGAGACTTTTTGTGAGGATTTGATTTGATTTATTATTGTCACTTGCATTTGTATGCAATGAAAAGTATTGTTTCATGTGCACTATACAGACAAAGCATACTGTACATAGAGAAGGAAAGGAGAGAGTGCAGAATGTAGTGTTACAGTCATAGCTAGGGCGCAGAGAAAGAGCAACTTAATGTGAGGTAGGTCCATTCAAAAGTCTGACAGCAGCAGGGAAGAAGCTGTTCTTGAGTCGGTTGGTACGTGACCTCAGACTTTTGTACCTTTTTCCCGATGGAAGAAGATAGAAGAGAGAATGGAAGAGAGGCTGGAAAAACTTGGATTGCTTTCGGTGGAGCAGAGAATACTGAAGGGTTGATTGGGTGTACAAGATTCTGAGGGGCATGGACAGACTAGATAGGGAGCAGTTGTTCTCTTTAGTTGAAGGGTCAGTCATGAAGGGACATAGGTTCAAGGTGAAGGGCAGGAGGTTTAGGGGGGAATTTGAGAAAAAACAATTTTACCCAGAGGGTGGTGATGGTCTGGGATGTGCTGCCTGGGAGGGTGGTGGAGACGGGTTGCCACACATCCTTTAAAAAGTACCTGGATGAGCACTTGGCACGTCATAACATTCAAGACTAAAGACCAAGTGCTGGTAAATGGGATTAGGTAGCAGGTCAGGTGTTTCTCGCATTTCAGTGCAGACCTGATGGGCCGAAGGGCCTCTTCTTCACTGTATGATTCTATGATTATAAATGAGGCTGGAAGATTCACCCAGCTTTGGTAGAGGGAGGAATCTCCAGGGTAACATCCTGAAAATTAGTTTGGGGATTGGAAGTATCTGGCTGGAAAAGAAAGAAGGAAGCAAGCCATTGGAATCAGATAATGGATTCAGACTGGTTCTTGAAGAATGAAGTGTCCACTTAAGAGAGACAGAATATGCCGGAGCCACATGGATGGTGATTATTGGTAATTTTAAAAGTTATATTGCAACCTTTTCTCTAGTTTCGAGCATAAACTGGCTTGAGAATATTGTTTAGACAATGTTGCTTTTAGTTTAGTCTGTTATGAAAGCTGGAAATCTTGTTGTGTGATCTTTCCAGTTGGAAATTCAAATATCTTTTTAAAGGTTATCGGTCTGACATTTCTAACATAATCCTCTGAGACTTGGAGATGAGCAGCCTACCCATAGTCAGCTTGCTTCTTTCTTCCTTTTCCAGCCAGATACTTCCAGTTCCCAAACTAATTTTCAGGGTGAGTGTTACCCTGGAAATTCCTCCTCTAGCCAAAGCTGGGCGGATCTTCCAACCTCATTTATAATCATAGAATCATACAGTGCAGAAGAGGCCCTTTGGCCCATCAGCCTGCCATTGTCCACAGGTGTGAACATCTTGCATCTTCTAAATAAAAGCAAATCACTGCGGATGCTGGAATCTGAAACCAAAAGAGGAAACGCTGAAAAACCTCAGCAGGTCTGGCAGCATCTGTAAGGAGAGAAAAGAGCTGACATATAGATTCCAGATGACCATTTTTCAAAGCTTTGACAAAGAGTCATCAGGACTCGAAACGTCACCTCTTTCCCCTCCTTACAGGTGCTGTCAGACCTGCTGAGATTTTCCAGCATTTTCCCTTTTGGTATCTTGCATCTTCTTCCTGGTAAAGCAAGCTGGGCTCCGCTTTAAACTTAAACCATGGACCCACCCAACGCTTGTTGTTGGGCAGAATTCAGGGCAGGTCACATAATCCCTTTCATTCATTCCTCCTTTTATCCCAGATGAAAAAGACACTCCCAAATCATGGCAATCTCATAAACCATCATTTCCCTCCAATTGTTTTTCAGACTTGCTTAACTTTATAATGCAAGGCATGGAGGGATATGGGCCAAGGGCAGGCAGGAGGGATTAGTTTAATTTGGCATCATGTCCAGCATGACATTGTGGGCCAAAGGGCCTGTTTCTATACTGTATTATTTTTATTCCTTCGTCAGACATGGGTGTTGCTGGCTGGCCAGCATTTATTGCCTATCCCTAGTTACTCTTGGAGGGCTGTTAAGAGTCAACCACATTGCTGTGGCTCTGGAGTCACATGTAGGCCAGACCAGGTAAGGACGACAGATTTCCTTCCCAAAAGGACATTAGTGAACCAGATGGGTTTTTCCGACAATGGTTTCATGGTCATCAGCAGATTCTTATTTCCAGGTATTTTTCATTGAATTCAAATTCCACCATCTGCCATGGCAGGATTCGAACCCGGGTCCCCCAGAACATTCTGGATTTCTGGATTAATAGTCCAGCGATAATACCACTAGGCCATCACCTCCCCTGATCTGTGTTTTATGTTTAAACAGTAAGAGTTTTAACAACACCAGGTTACTCTTACTGTGTTACCCCAGTCCAACGCCGGCATCTCCACATCATGACTTTTATGTTTAAACACAGGGATGCCCAAGCTTTTAGTCATTTTCACCAAATTCATCAATAGAGGACATATGAAAGGGACAACATTGTGATTTCGATTACTCTCAGTGCATCTTTCACTGCTTAAACCATAGCATGATGCATGGACTACAATCAAAAACCGTTATCTGATTTGATTTGATTTATTATTGTCACGTGTATTAACATACAGTGAAAAGTATTGTTTCTTGCGCGTTATACAGACAAAGCATACCATTCATAGAGAAGGAAAGGAGAGAGTGCAGAATGTAGTGTTACAGTCATAGCTAGGATGCAGAGAAAGATCAATTTAATGCAAAGTAGGTCCATTCAAAAGTCTGACAGCAGCAGGGAAGAAACTGTTCTTGAGTCGATTGTTACGTGACCTCAGACTTTTGTATCTTTTTCTCGACGGAGGAAGGTGGAAGAGAGAATGTCCGGGGTGCGTGGGATCCTTAATTATGCTGGCTGCTTTTCCGAGGCAGCGGGAAGTGTAGACAGAGTCAATGGATGGGGGGCTGATTTGCGTGATGGATTGGGCTACATTCATGACCTTTTGTAGTTCCTTGCGGTCTTGGGCAGAGCAGGAGCCATACCAAGCTGTGACACAACCAGAAAGAATGCTTTCTATGGTGCATCTGTAAAAGTTAGTGAGAGTCATTGCTGACATGCCAAATTTCCTTAGTCTTCTGAGAAACTAGAGGTGTTGGTGGGCTTTCTTAACTATAGTGTCGGCATGGAGGGACCAGGACAGGTTGTTGGTGATCTGGATACCTAAAAACTTGAAGTTCTCGATGCTTTCTACTTCATCCCCGTTGATGTAGACAGGGGCATGTTCTCCTTTACGCTTTCTGAAATCGATGACAATCTCATTCATTTTTTTGACATTGAGGGAGAGATTATTGTCACCGCACCAGTTCACCAGATTCTCTATCTCATTCCTGTACTCTGTCTCATCACTGTTTGAGATCTGTCCCACTGTGGTGGTGTTGTCAGCAAATTTGAAAATCGAATTGGAGGGGAATTTGGCCACACAGTCATAGGTGTATAAGGAGTATAGTAGGGGGCTGACAACACAGCCTTGTGGGGCACCGGAGTCGAGTATGATCGTGGAGGAGATGTTGTTGCCTATCCTTATTGATTGTGGTCTGTGTGGTGAACCATAGATGGTTACCACTATGGGTACTGAACCATAGATGGTTATCACTATGGGTACTTGTACATATGTTACTCTTGTTACTGGTGGGGTTAGGGTTGGGGTGTTCCACCTGTTGGTATTGTTCTGTGGTACACTCTGGTTGGCTCCGCCTTCCTATAGGAGTATAAAGGTCACTGCACTTCCTAGTGACCCTTTAGTCTGGGATTGTATTGTTAAGCAGTATGCTCCATTCTTGTTGCTAATAAAAGCCTTTATTTCCCGGGTACGATCCAGCCTCCCGAGTGAATTAATCGCGCATCAGTCTGTGAGTTAGGAAGTTCAGGATCCAGTCGCAGAGGGAGGTGCCGAGGCCCAGGCCACAGAGTTTGGAGATTAGTTTTGTGGGAATAATGGTGTTGAAGGCTGAGCTGCAGTCAATAAATAGGAGTGTGAAATAGGTGTCTTTGTTATCTAGGTGTTCCAGGGTTGAGTGCAGGGCCAGGGAGATGGCGTCTGCTGTGGACCCGTTGCGGCGATAGGTGAACTGTAGTGGATCCAGGCAATCGGAGAGGCTGGAATTGACTTGTGCCATGACTAACCTTTCGAAACATTTCATAATGATGGATGTCAGAGCCACCGGCCGATAGCCATTGAGGCACGCTGCTTGGTTTTTCTGTATGTTGGTGACTCTAAAATTGGGCTTATCCAAAGCTCTGCTATACTTACCTCAACTTGCTCCAATCACTCTATCACCCCTTTGCTTGCTGACTTATACTGGCTTCTGGTTTGGCAATGCCTCAATTTTTTAAGAGAAGAGAGATTACAGACACCCTACAGTGCAGCCATTCAGCCCAACGAGTCTGTACCAACTCCCCGACTGAGCATCTTACCCAGGCCCACCCCACCCCCAAGCTATCCCCATAGCCCCATGCATTTACCCTACTAATCCCCCTAACCTACACACCTTGGGGCACACAGGGGCAGTTGAGCACGGCCAATCCAGCTAACCCGCACATCTTTGCAGTGTGGGAGGAAACCGGAGCACTCGGAGGAAACCCAAGCAGACACGGGGAGAACGTGCAGACTCCACACAGACAGTGACCCAAAGCCGGAATTGAACCCGGGTCCCTGGCATTGTGAGGCAGCAGTGCTAACCACTGTGCCGGCCCATTGAAAGGTTGTTGTACCCAGGCTGCACCAGACCTGGGAAAGCCTTGGTTACATTGTACCTCAGAGTTCTCCTTCAAATCCCATCACCAGTTATTTCCACCTAGAAATAAAGGCAAAATACTGCAGATGATGGAGCTTTGAAACAAAAACTCAAAGTGCTAGGAAAACTGGCAGCATCTGAGGAGGAAAAAACAGAGTTAATAATTTTCTTCTTTAAAGACAAGCAGAAATATGATGGGACGGTCAGGTGGAGCAAAAAGGGAAAGTCAGGGATAGGTCAGAGGGCAGGGGAAATTAAATTACAAAGATGTCATGAAACAAAAGGCAAAGAGAATGGGAACAATAATAATAAAGGAACAATACAGTGGTCCAGAGTTTATTGCTGCTGTCGCACCAGTTCACCAGATTCACCAGTTTGTCCATACTTCAACAATAACTTGAATTTCTGTGAATCCTTTCACATAATACAGAGGCCAAAGTGCTTCAGAGAAGCATTAGGAAACAAAATATAACACTCGGCCACAAACTGGTGAATCTGTTGAACTGATGCAACAGTAATAATCTCTCCCTCAATGTCAACAAAACAAATGAGATAGTCATCGACTTCAGGAAAAGTGTAGTGGAGGTCGTGCACTTGTCTACATCAATGGGAACGAAGTAGAAATGGTCAAGAGCTTCAAGTTTCTAGCGCCGGAATTCTACTGCCCCACCCGTGACAGAATTGGAGCGGGTGAGGGGCGGACAACGGAAATGCCCATTGACCTCAGGTGGGAATTTCTGGTCTCACTCATCCGAGACCGTAAAATCCCCCCCCCCCCCAGGTATCCAGATCACCAACAACCTGTCCTCGTCCCTCCACACCGACGCTAGTTAAGAAAGCCCACCAACCAAGAGGGTGATGAGGTCGGGTGGTTAAAGAGGTGGATTTTCAGGATCATCTTTGACGAGAGGCAGAGAGGCGTAGGGAAGGAATTCCAGAGCTTGGGCCTGGGCAACTGGTGTCACAGCCACAATAGTGGAGTCATTAAAATTGGGACTGCCCAACGGGCCAGAATTGGAGGGACGTAGGACTGGAGAAGATTACAGAGATGGGGAAGGGTGAGAACGTGCAGGTTATTTAAAAACTAGGCTGAGAATTTCATCATCAAGGTGTTGCTTAACCACTGAGGAGCACCTGGGATCCAACTGAGATGAGCGGATGCCAAGCTCTGGAATTCCTTCCCCACGTCTCTCTGCCTCTTCAGTTTCCTCGCCAAAGATGACCCTTAAAATCCATCCCTTTAACCACCTGATCTAATCACCCCCTTGTGGCCGAGTGTTATATTTTGTTTCCTAATGCTTCTCTGAAGCACCTTGGCCTCTGTATTATGTGAAAGCATTCACAGAAATTCAAGTTATTGTTGAAGTATGAACAAACTGGCGAATCAGGAGATATTTGGGGCACCGTACCTCAGCAAGGATATTTTTGCCTTAGAGAAGGCACTACACAGATTCTCTCAAAAGGCAATAGATATTAAACTTTTAAATGGTTCCTGTTGCGTGATGATGGCAATCAAATCGGGTTCTTTATACAGAGCAGGTATTTCATCTGGCAGAGGAATTCCAGAACAAAGTAGCACAATCATGAAGTTAAGTGCAGGTCAATGAGAAAAGGGGCGATGGGAAGTGGGACTTGGTGTACATTAAGACATGGGTAGCAGAGTTTTGGATGATCTCAAGTCTAGAATTAACAAAGACATCAATGAGAGTTTCAGGGGCAGATTTAAGGTTTATTTATTAGTGCCACAAGTAGGCTTACATTAACACTGCAATGAAGTTACTGTGAAAGTCCCCTAGTTGCCGCACACCGGCGCTTGTTTGGATACACTGAGGGAAAATTTTGCCTGGCCAATGCACCTAACCAGCACGTCTTTCGGACTATGGGAGGAAACCAGAGCACCTGGAGGAAATCCACACAGACACGGGGAGAACGTGCAGACTCCACACAGACAGTGATCCGACCTGGGAATCAAACCCGGGTCCCTGGCATTGTGAGGCAGCAGTGATGTGAAGGAGGTGGGAATAGACGTTCTTAGCGACGGCTTGGGAATGTGATGGGAAACTCACTTCAGGGTCAGGTACGATACTCAGGTTGCACACAGCATGGCTTTGACAGTGGCCAGGGAAATATATGGGCCAGAACTCTACCACCTCACCTGTCACGGAATCGGCTCCGAGAATGGAAATCTCCATTGATCTCGGGCGGGACCTTCCAGTTTCGCCCAAGCTAGGCAGTAAAATCCTGCCCGTGGACTTGGTAGCCAGGAAACAGAATTTGTGGAGGGAACCAAGTTTTTAAGTTTATTTATTAGTGTCACAAGTAGGCTTACATTAACACTGCAATGAAGTTACTGTGAAAATCCCCTAGTTGCCACACTGTGGTGCCTGTTCGGGTACACTGAGAGAGAATTTAGCATGGCCCAATGCGCCTAACCAGCACGTCTTTCAAACTGTGGGAGGAAACCAGAGCATCCTGAGGAAACCCACGCAGACACAGAGAGAACGTGCAAACTCCACACAGACAGTGACCCAGGCCGGGAGTCGAACCCAGGTCCCTGGTGCAGTGAGGCTAACCACAGTGCCACTGACAATGGCTTTGTTCTTCCTGATATACGGTGGGAGGAAATTACTCTTCATCCAGTACTGGATGTAGGGAAAGCAGCCTGCACATTTAGAGAGCGAGGAGGCCTCCAGACAGCTGGTGGCAAGGTAGAACTGGGTGTTGTCAACATGTAGAACCCAATGTCTTTACAACTGATGTTGCTGAGATACAGCATGTAGACACAAAATAGCGGAAGGACACAGAGACCATTGGGGCACACCAGGGGTAAGGGTGTGCGAGCACAGAGTGAAGACATTGTCGGTGATTCTCTGGTTACAATAAGATGGGCACCAGGTGAGAGCATTCTGACCCAGCTGGGCAATGGTGGAGAAGCTTTAAAGGAGGATGCATGATCAAGCACATCCAAGTCTGTGGACAGATTAAGAAGGACAAGGAGGGAAAGTTTACATTTGTCACAGTGAAAAAGAATGCCGATTTTTGATTTTGCCAAAGCAGTTCTGATACTGCAACAAGGGTAGAAACCCGGTTGAAGGTTTCTTTAGTAAATTCCTTGGGTGCCGTTGACAAAGGCAACATTTATTGCCCGACCCCAAATTCTCCTTGAGAAGGTGATGGTGAGCTGTGTACAATCATAGAATCCTACAATGCAGTAAGAGGCCAATCAGCCCATCGAATATGCCCTGACCACAATCCCACCCAGGCCCCATCCCCATAACCCCATGTATTTACACTATCTAGTCCCCCTGACACAATGGGGCAATTTAGCATGGCCAATCCACCTAACCTGCACATGTTTGGACTGTGGGAGGAAACCGGAGCACCCGGAGGAAACCCATGCAGACATGGGGAGAAAGTGCAAACTTCACACAGACAGACGCCCAAACCGGGAATCGTACCCAGGTCTCTGGCGCTGTGAGGCAGCAGTGCTAACCACTGTGCCACCGTGCCGCCTTCTTGGACTGCTGGGGGTACACCCACAGTGCTATTAGGGAGGGAGTTCCAGGACTTTGACCCGGCGAAAGTGAAAGAAATTCAACATAGTTGTGAGTTGCAGGTTTGGAAGGTGCTGTTGAAGGATCCTTGGTCAATTCCTAAAGTGCGACTTGGAGAGCAGAATCTTCTTCTATTTCTCCCACCCCACAAGTCCAGTGCTGACTAGGTGCCACCGTGCCGCCTACCGTTAATATAGAAGAAAGAGTGATGACAGCATTATTCACACTCTCCTGGGCTACGCTTATTCTTCAACCAACATCATTCCAAATGATTATCTGGTCGCTGTTGTTTGTCGGAACTTGCTCCGTACAAATTGGTGACTGCAATTTCTAAATCACAACAATTCAAACTTCCTTCCCTGACTGGATGGAGCTTTGAAACATTCGGGGCAGCACGGTGGCACAGTGGTTAGCACTGCTGCCTCACAGCGTCAGGGACTCGGGTTCGATTCCCGGCTTGGGTCACCGTCTGTGCCGAGTCTGCACGTTCTCCTGGTGTCTGCGTGGGTTTCCTCCGGGTGCTCCGGTTTACTCCCACATTCTGAAAGACATGCCAGTTAGGTGCACTGGCCATGCTAAATTCTCCCTCAGTGTATCTGAACAGGTACCGGTGTGGTGACTAGGGGATTTTCACAGTAACTTCATTGCAGTGTTAATGTAAGCCTACTCATGACACTAACAAATAAACTGATCACCACACTCTGACGCTTGTTCGGGTACACTGAGGAAGAATTTAGCGTGGTCAAAGAGGATTTTCACAGTAACTTCATTGCAGTGTTAATGTAAGCCTACTCATGACACTAACAAATAAACTGATCACCACACTCTGACGCTTGTTCGGGTACACTGAGGAAGAATTTAGCGTGGTCAAAGAGGATTTTCACAGTAACTTCATTGCAGTTTTCATAGAAATCCTAGAATCATCGAATCCTACAGTGCAGAAGGAGGCCATTCGGCCCATCGAGTCTGCACCGACCACAATCCCACCCAGGTCCTATCCCCGTATTGCCACATATTTACCCCGCTAATCCCTCTAACCAATGCATCCCTGGACACTGAGGGGCAATTTAGCATGGCCAATGAATCATACAATCATAGAATCTACAATGCAGCAGGAGGCCATTCGGCCCATCAAGCCTGCACCGACCACAATCCCACCCAGGTCCCATTCCCATAACCCCACATATTTACAGTCCTAATCCCCCTGACACTAGGGTCAATTTACCGTGGCCAATCAACCTAACCCGCCCATCTTTGGAGTGTGGGAGGAAACCGGAGCTCCCGGAGGAAACCCACGCGGACACGAGAAGAACGTGCAAACTCCACACAGACAGTGACCCAAGTCGGGCATTGAATGTAAGCCCACTTGTGACACTAATTAATAAACTTTAAATCTTTGAGACTGTGAGCTAGACAAAGTAACTAACCCTTCCCTCTTAAGCCCCGGTCAAGGCAGTAGTGGCCAAAGTGGCCACTAAAGTGGCACTTTGGCCACTTTAGCCCAGTTTAAGCAATAGCCCGGCTTACAGGAAGACACTGACTCCCTCCATAATGACACAGAAATCCTCTTAAGTAGGGAGTGTCTGACTGCTTGCAATGTCCATAATGTTAGAGCCGCTTCTCTCCCCGGGTCTGGGAGCTGCTGCTGTGTGTGTTCCTTGGTACAGTTCACCCAGCACGGTGAGTCTCTCCCCCAGCCTCTTCCTAAGGACACAGCCCCGGCAGCAGCGAGACTGATAGCTTCACAGTGCACCCTCGGCTGTCAACTGGGTTCACTCTGCCACCTACAGCCCTGCAAAGCGGACGGCTGCAGCGCCGTCTCCCTGCTTGCCTGTGTCTCCGTTCCCCCCTCTCTCCACTTGCTGCACTGCTCATAGCTGGGATTCAAAGCTGGGGGAGAGAGAGAGAAGGAGGGAGAGAAAGTGTAAATTTCCCTCGCCCTCTCTCATTTTTTGTGGAGCTGCAGTTGAAGAGGCGTGGGATAGAGAGAGAGAGAGAGAGAACGATGGTGAGAGAAGCTGAAAGAGAGAGGGACTGAGAGAGGGTGTGCAGGAGAGGTTCAGAGAGAGAGAGAGAGGCTGAAAGACAAGAAGGAAAGTAGGATTGAGAGAGGGAGGGAAAAGGCGAGGAGGGAATTGAGAAGGTGAGGAAGGCAGGGAGAGAAGGGGAAGGAGAGAGGGTGGGAGAGAGTGAGGGTGAGAGGGGGGGGGGAGTGGGTGAGAGAGAGGGAGGGAGAGTGGGTGAGAGAGAGGGAGTGAGAGAGGGTGCAGGAGGGAGGTAGAGAGAATGTGTGTGAGAGGGAGGGAGTGAGAGAGAGGGGGAGGAGGTGGGAGAGGGTGAAGGAGAGAGGTACAGAGAGAAGGAGTGAGAGAGAGAAAGGGAGTGAGGAGAGAGGGAGTGTAAGAGAGAGAGAGGGAGTGTGACAGAGAGGTAGAGTGACAGAGAGGGAGTGTGAGAAAGGAGAGAGGTGGAGAGTGTTTGAGAGGGAGTGTGACAGAGGTAGAGAGAATGGTTGAGAGAGGAGTGAGAGAGCGAGTGTGACAGAGAGAGGAGAGGGAGTGTGTGAGGGAGGAGAGAGAGGGAGTGTGTGAGAGAGAGGGAGTGAGAGAGAGAGGAGAGAGAGGGAGTGTGTGAGAGAGAGAGGGAGTGAGAGAGAGAGGAGAGAGAGGAAGTATATGAGAGAGAGGAGAGAGAGTGTGTGAGAGAGAGGGAGTGAGAGAGAGAGGGAGTGAGAGAGAGAGAGAGGGAGTGAGAGAGAGAGAGGAGAGGGAGGAAGTGTATGAGAGAGAGGAGAGAGAGGGAGTGTGAGAGAGAGAGAGGGAGTGAGAGAGAGAGGAGAGGAAGTGTATGAGAGAGAGGAGAGAGAGGGAGTGTGAGAGAGAGAGGGAGTGAGAGAGAGAGGGGGTGGCAGCGTGTATTTCAGTTTCTCTGGGATTTGGGCAGATTGCTGGAGTGTGGGTTTGACAGAGTGCTTTAACATGTCAGAATGGGGAAAAGAATCCTTCACAATCCTCCAGCCGCGGATTTGAGTTGCTCCCGACCTTTCTGACAATAATAAAAAAAGAGGAGGAAGAGAAAGAGAGAGAGATAGAGGAGGAGGGGGGGAAAGCAACCCCCGTCCACAAACACACTACACCCAGGATATAAATGGGAGCTGCGAGTGGCGAGAGCGAGCGGCGGAGGAGAGCTTGAATCTTGCAGCGAGGGGAGAATGACTCCTGCAGCTCTGAGAGCCACCCTTCCCAAGGACTGCACATGACGGCACTTTGCCCCTAGCAACCTGCTCAACGCTCCCCTCTGAAGGTAAGGCTCGGCTCCAGAGCTAAAGAGTAATGTGCAAGCCAGTCCGGTGTGTTTTGAATTGAATTTAACCCCTTCTGCACTGCCCAGCTCAGCCTTGGCACTGGCAGCTCCATACCAACTGCCAGGCTTTGTGGCACAGGGTGTTCACACTAAGTGCCCTGATCCCTGTTGTGAGTGAATGAAGGGTTGCTGCTTGCTGTACCTTGCCCGGGAGCCAGTGTTTACAGCCTGAATGAACCCTCCAAGCTGAACACCACAGGACAGCTCCTGGCTGAAGTTTGCCAGCAGTAAACTTCCAGCAGCCAGAGTCACCCCAGCTAACAGAGAGTGTTGTGTGACGCCAGGCAATGGTAGCCTTTCCCTCTCTCTCTCTCTCCCTGGCACCCACCCTTTCACATGTACCCTTCCTTGCAACTAAATCCCCCACTGAAGCTGGGAACAGCATTAACTCAGGAACAAGCGGATCAAGTTCTCTGCTCCAAGAACCCGCCTCTGTGTATATGTATGCATGTGTGTGTGTGTCATGTATCTGCTTAGGGTGCATTTCTACTCTGTGTCTGCCCTCCGCACCTGGGAGGCAGCTGCCGTCTGTTTTTGCAAATTATTCACAGCACAGAGAGGCCATTCGGCCCAAGTGGACCCTGCTGGTGCCTTGCACCCCCCCCCCCCCCCACACACACACACACACCCTCTTCCTCCCAGCCTAGTCTAAACCCCATCAATTTATCCCCCCCATCCAGCCTTCCCCTCCCATGCACCTGACCTCCACCTCAGAGCCTCCTTGTGGGAGTGAGATGTACATTCTCCGGGTATGGACATACCTCCTGACCCCCCTGGGGATTTTGTTAGTGACTATCTTATATTTATAGCCCCATGTCTCTAGTCTCCCCCTGAGGAGTGGGGGACACTATGTGTGTGTGTGTGTGTGGTGGGGATCCTCTCTCAAACTCCTTGGTAATCTCCAAAACTCTGGATGGGGGTGGGGTGGGGGTTGTCACCCATTTATGCAGCCTGAATCCCATCCTATTCCATTTCCACCCCCCTCCCCACCCCTGCGAGATATGACCTGTTCTGTTCTGATACTGTTCCAGTCAATCTTTTTCTCTTGCACTTTTGCCTGCGCCTGGAAGTAAGACTGACAGGGCTGGCTGTGCTCCGAGTCGGGGAGTGGGTACAGTCCGGAATCCTTCCTGGCTGAAACATTCCGTCTTTGTCTCTCCCGTGGACGTTTAACTGTTTCATTACTGCTGTGAAATTAATCTTTTGCTTGTTGCACACACTCACACACACTCACACACACACACTCACTCACTCACACACACGAACACACACACAGTCACACTCACACAGGTATTGTTTTGGATTGAAATGTATTTGGTGTGTTCTTTGGTAAAATAGACTGGAGCAACTGGTATTCTCTTTTGATTCATGTTGGGGATGTGGACATGGCTGGGCACAGGCCAGCATTCATTGCCCACCCCCAGTTGCCCCCGAGAAGGTGGGGCTGGTAATTGGTTATATTTTGGCTAATCGTCTTTATGATCACAGAATGTTGTTGCAGTATGTTCGGCCCATCGGGCCAGTGCTAGCTCTCTGAGAAACCTGCCTTCCTGTGTCTTGCTGCAGTGTGTGTTCCAGCTGGCTGTTGTTATTCAGCGTAATTCCACACCCGACTTTATTTTTTGAGTGAATTGAGCTGGTGATCTCACATCAGACTGGAGTATGCTGCCTATCCTGGTCGCACGGTACACCATCATACCCGCCGAGGGGGTGTGAAACGTTACACAGCTTTGGGCTCTCGTCGAAAGACATCAGTCTCATGCACAATGTTATTCTGGTTCCCCTGCCCTGGTTAACTGGGCCACCTTTCCCGGAATTAATTCTGGAATGCCTTCGTCAGTTCACTTCCGCACAGCACAAATCCATCTCATTTAGCTGCGAGAGAATTCAGGATGACAGCTGAGGGACATTTGTTGCACGGGAACCGTGTTTGTTTTACGTAGTGGAGACATAGAATCGTGCAGCGTGCAGCGAGGCCATTCAGTCCACATTCCGTCAGGTGCTGTCGCTTTGTAAGAGCCACCCAGCCGGTCCCACTCTACATGCTGGCCTGTCAATCCGAGTTTAAGATTAAATCTGTTTCCACCAGAATGTTAGGCTGTCCAGATCGGAAAAACTTGCAGGTTAAAGCAAAGCCTCCCCCCCCACCTTCATTCTCATCCTCTCCCCCAGTTCTTTTTTGCCAGTGACCTTTGTTCTCCAGCTGTTGACTCCTTTCTCGGCGCAAACGGTTTCTCCTTATTCATCCGATCAAAATCTTCATGATTTTAAACTGTGAGACGTAAACACGTCGTTGGTGTGTCTCATTCGGGCACTGCATAACCTCTCTGCAAATGACTGCATTGTGTACTCAGAGCAAAATAGGTGGGGACTGGAGGATGGGGATAGGAGGGCGGGGATCGGAGGGCAGGAGGGGACTGGGGAGTGGGGGGCATCACATACTGTCACGTGGGATTCACACATCAATTTTTTTTGGATAATCTTTTTTTAAAAAATTCATTCGTGGGACATAGGTGTCACTGGCTGGCCAGCATTCATTGCCCATCCCTAGTTACCCTTGTTCAGAGGGGCTCTTGAGAATCAACCACATTGCTGTGGCTCTGGAGTCACGTGTAGGCCACACCAGGTAGGGATGGCAAATTTCCTTCCCTAAGGGTGAACCAGGTGGGTTTTTCCAACAATCGACAATGGTTTCATGGTCATCAGTAGATTCTTAATTCCAGATTATTTTTTTTACTGAATTCAAATTCCGTCATCTGCTGCGGCTGGATTCGAACCCCGGTCCCCAGAACATTAGCTGAGTTTCTGGATTAATAGTCTAGCGATAATACCACTAGGCCATCGCCTCCCCTTCCTTGTTGGGATGTGAGCATCACTGGGGAGACCAGCATTTATTGCCCATCCCTAACTGATTTGATTTGTTTTATTATTGTCACATGTATTAGTTTACAGTAAAAGGTATTGTTTTGTGTGCGTTATACCAACAGCGCATACCATACATAGAGAAGGAATGGAGAGAATGCAGAATGTACTGTTACAGTCAAAGCTCGGGTGTAGAGAAAGATAAACTTAATATAAGATAGGTCCATTCAAAAGTCTGACAGCAGCAGGGAAGAAGCTGTTCTTGAGTCGGTTGGTATGTGACCTCAGATTTTTGTATCTTTTTCCCAATGGAAGAATCATAGAATCCTACAGTGCAGAAGGAGGCCATTCGGCCCATCGAGTCTCCAATGACCACAATCACACCCGGGCCATATCCCCCTCTCCCCATAACCTCATGCATTTACCCTAGGTAATTCCCCTGACATTAAGGGGCAATTTAGCATGGCCAACTCACCTAACCCTCACATCTTTGGACTGTGGGAGGAAACCGGAGCACCCGGAGGAAACTCACACAGTTACAGGGAGAACATGCAAACTCCGCACAGGCAGTAACCCAAGCCGGGAATCGAACCCGTGTCTCTGCCGCTGTGAGGCAGCAGTGCTAACCACTGTGCCACCGTGCTCCCAGAAGGTGGAAGAGAGAATGTCCAGGGTGCGTGGGGTCCTTGACTACGTTGGCTGCTTTGCTGAGCGTAGTGTAGACGGAGTGAATGGATGGGAGGCCAGTTTGCGTGATGGACTGGCCCTTGAGCAGGTGGGGGATAAACGTCTTGCTAAGTCCTTTCTGAGGGCGATTTAGAATCAACATTGCTGTGGTCCGGAGCGATGTATAGGTCAGACATGAGTAAGGACAGCAGATTTCCCTTAACAAACAGTCTTTGTGAACCCAGATTGGGTTTTTCACCAATCTTTTGAATTTTATCACTGGGCTGGAGGCACATTGCTTGTAGCAGCCGGAGAACACAGAGGTGAGCAGGAGAAGCAAATACAGACTTGGGCTCTCAGTTCTGATTGTATAACAGCCTTCCTCCTCACCGCCGAGTGTGCCATGTATGAAGGAATGCAAAGGTAAGTTTGGATTCAAGTGGCCCATGGTTGAATAGCCCACAAACTCTGTGGGTGGAATTTTCTGGCTGCGTTTGCCCCAAGACCAGAAAACCCTGTCGGAGGTCAACAGACCTTTGCATGATCCTGTCCCGCCCACTACCATTCCTGCGGCAGGAGGTTGGGAAAGTTCAACCCTGAGGTCAACGAACCTTTGTTTATTTAAAAAAAGTTGAAGTTTATTTATGTCACAAGTAGGCTTACACACTGCAATGAAGTTACTGAAATTCCCCTAGTCGCCACACTCTGGCGTCTGTACACTGAGGGTGAATTTTGGCATGGACAAATCACCTAACCAGCATGTCTTTTGGACGGTGGGAGGAAACCGGAGCACCTGGAGGAAACCCACACAGACACGGGGAGAATGTCTGTGCCAAGTCTGCACAGACAGTGACCCAAGCCGGAATCGAACCTGGGTCCCTGGCGCTGTGAGGCAGCAGTGTTAACCACTGTGCCACCATGCCGCCCTTTGTATGGCCCTGTCCCACCCGATACGATTCCCGTGGCAGGCGGGACGTTAAAATCCCGCCCTGAAGTTCCAGGTTCTCAAGTGAGTATGTGGGTGAGGTAACAAAGGCTGTCCCAGTGCTTGTACAATTGTAATGCCTTCCTCATCCCTCATATCATATGTGGGTGGCATAGTGGTTAGCTCTGCTGCCTCACCATGCCAGGGACTCAGGTTTAATCCCCGGCTTGGGTTGCAGTCTGTGTGGAGTTTGCACCTTCTCCCCGTGTCTGCGTGGGTTTCCTCCGGGTGCTCCGGTTTCCTCCCACAGTCCAAAGATGTGCGGGTTAGTTGGACTGGCCATGCTAAATTGCCTCTTAGTGAGCTAAGATGTGTAGGGTAGGGGGATTAGCGGGGTAAATGTATGGGGTTATAGGGATGGGGGGGGGGCGCGGTGGGCTTGGGAAAAATGCTCTATTGGAGAGTTAGTGCAGACCTGATGGGCTGAATGGCCTCCTTCTGCACTGTAAGGTTTCTATGATGCTTCTATGATCCCCCCATCACCACCCTCTGCTCGTATATCACTCCCAGCATCCTCCTACCTCTCCCTCACAATCACTGCTCTGTACATATTATGGAGAAGGAGGTGCTGGAAGTCTTAAAGCACATCAAAGTAGATAAATCCCCAGGAGCTGATGAAGTGTATCCCGGGACATTGCGGGAGACGAGGGTTGGAAATTGCAGGTCCTTTAGCAGAGATATTTGAATCATCAACAACCACAGTTGAGGTGCCTGAAGATTGGAGAGTGGCAAATGTTGTGCCTTTGTTTAAGAAGGGCTGCGGGGAAAAGCCTGGGAACTACAGGCCGGTGGGCCTCACATCTGTGGTGGGTAAGTTGTTAGAAGGTATTCTGAGCGGTGAGGTGGGAGAGATACAAAAGGGTCCAGAGGGGCAATGTTTTCACACAGAGGATGGTGAGCGCCTGGAATGAGCTGCCAGAGGCAGTAGTAGAGGCGGGTACAATTTTGTCTTTTAGAAAGCATTTAGACACTTACACAGGTAAGATGGGTATGGAGGGATATGGGCCAAACACGGGCAATTGGGACTAGCTTAATAGTAAAAACTGGGCGGCAAGGACAAGTTGGGTCGGAGGGCCTGTTTCCATGTTGTAAACCTCTATGACTCTATGTACTTATCCAGCTTAAGATCCTCCAGTGCTCACTGGAGAAGAACAGGGTTCCCTGGTCTCAAAGCAATTAGACAGTTACATGGGTAAGATGGGTATAGAGGGATATGGGCCAAATGCAAGCAATTGGGACTAGCTTAGTGGTAAAAACTGGACAAGTTGGGCTGAAGGGCCTGTTTGCATGCTATACACCTCTATGACTCTATGACTCATTGCCACCCCCTTCTCTTCTGCCAATTTCCTGACCGTTCACTTTACTCACCATCTCCCTCTGCCACTCTGACCCCTCACCTCTCACGCTTCCACCACCCCGGAACAGTCTCAAAGGGCTGAAGGGTCTTCCCTCAAGAAAGAGTTTCTCACATTAACTGCACCCACCATTAATGTAGCTCAACTTCTTGAGTTGGAGTTCTCACACTCCTTGACAGTCTTTTGCCTTCGGGAACGGTACGAGATACTTAACTAATTTAGTTTCCAGCCGTCAATCCAATAGGATTAATTTTGTACATTTAAATATTCATTAAGATTTCCAGGAGGAAACTTGAGAGTGATGGAGGAGAGAAAGAGGGGAAGAAAGCATTGTCAAATGGCATTAGATCACCTTCATCACCACTGTGACATTTACCGAGAATCGTAATGCGTTTAATATTGAGAGGGGACAGGGATCTCTACAGAATAACTTGGTATCTTAATCCTGTGTGGAGCCCATCTTTATTCCTGTAGGAAAGATTCACATCAAATCCAAAATTATGGCATGGGTTCATTCCTTCAAAGTTATTGCTTTTTCACTTGAGTATTGCTCTGGGATTATTCTCTCGCTGTTTTGTGCTTGCTATATATATCTTGTCAGTGCCAATTTCCAGCTCGCTTTCCCTCCATCTTTTACTCTTTGTTGAACTCAGAGCTGATATTGGGCCTACCTTAACCCATATCCATTTGAAGCCTGGCCTACTTTAATTCCCAGGCCTCATTTACACCCCACAGCGCCCCGAAATGGGCTGCCGGAATTAAAAATTACCCACTGACACGCTCTCCGACAGAGAGCCAGCACTGAAATGATGGAGCCACGTGGCCTCGTTTTGTGCTGCCCCCATTCTCGGGTCCTGTGGTGTGATTTGAGATTGGGGTGGTGTTTGGCAGGCTTCGATCCAGAGGTGGGTAGAGTCGAACACAGGAGCAGAGGAGGCCCAGACCTTCCTCCATTACAGCAGTGATCTATCACTACAAAGTATTTGATTGGCCTCAGATCAGGACCTCCTGAGGTGGTAAAAGGTGCTCCAGAAATCCAAATCTTTCCTTTCTCTTTTTTGAGGGCCTGACGAAACATGCCTGCCTCTCTCTATCCTGAAAAATAAGATTGAAAAGCACTTTTCACGCTCTCCGTTTCTTTGTTGACCATTTGAACCGAATGGCCAAGTCAGGCAGATGCCTTAGCCGGCTAAGCAAAAGGGCCCTGTTAAGATGAGGGTTGGCGGGGGAAACACGGTGGAATGTTTTTATAAATAGAAAGTACTGGAAAACTGTGGCGAACGGAACAAAGTTAACGGGGCAAATTCTCCTCATTCTGCCTGCCACAGGAATCATAGCGGGCAAGGGGGCGTGGACCATGGAAAGATTTGTTGGCCTCGGGCGGGATTTTCCAGTTTCGGGGTGAACCCGGCTGGAAAATCCCGCCCGGAAAATCCCGCCCAATGTTTGAATTTGATATGCCTCCTCATAGAACTCCTACAGTGTGGAAGGGGACATTCGGTCCTGACTCTGATAGTGGCACAGTGGTTCGCACTGCTGTCTCACAGCTTCAGAGGTTCGATTCTGGCCTTGGGTCACTGTCTGTGTGGAGTCTGCATGTTCTCCCTGTGTCTGAGTGGGTTTCCTCCGGGTGCTCCGGTTTCCTCCTGCACTCCAAAAGGCATGCTGGTTAGGTGCACTGGCCATGCTAAATTCTCCCTCAGTGTACCTGAACAGGCGCTGGAGTGTGGCGACTAGGGAGTTTTCGCAGTAGCTTCATTGCCATGTTAATATCGCCTACTTGTGCCTAATAAATAAACTTTAATTTACTGAGTATCTTACCGAGGCTATCTCCCCTTTCCTTTCCCCATAACCCCACACATTTCCCATGGCTAATGGGACACTAAGGGGCAATGTAGCATGGCCAATCCACCTAGCCTGCAGAGTCTTTCGGACTGTGGGAGGAAACCGGAGCACCCGGGAGAAACCCACGCAGACATGGGGAGAAGATGCAAACTCCACGCAGGCAGTGACCCGAGGCTGGAATTGAACCCGGGTCCCTGGCGCTGTGAGGCAGCAATGTTAACCACTGTCATAGAATCATAGAAACCCTACAGTACAGAAAGAGGCCATTCGGCCCATCAAGTCTGCACCGACCACAATCCCACCCAGGCCCTACCCCCATATTCCTACATATTTACCCGCTAATCCCTCTAACCTACGCATCTCAGGACACTAAGGGGCAATTTTAGCATGGCCAATCAACCTAACCCGCACATCTTTGGATTGTGGGAGGAAACCGGAGCACTCGGAGGAAACCCACGCAGACACGAGGAGAATGTGCAAACTCCACACAGACAGTGACCCAAGCCGGGAATCGAACCCAGGTCCCTGGAGCTGTGAAGCAACAGTGCTAACCACTGTGCTACCGGGCCACCCTCACAAGTAATTTGCTGCTTTGTCCGGAATGTAGATGTGGGGCCTTGGACAATGAGGATGGAGTGGATAACGGGACAGGGCTTACAACTCCTGCAATTGCAAAGGAAGGAGCCTTGGGAGGGGGATGAAGTGTTGGGTGGGTTGAGGGGGTGATAGAGGAGTGGACCAGGTGTCGTGGAGGGAACAGTTTCACTGTAATGCTGACAAGGGAGGGGGAGATGTGATTGGTGGCAGCATCTCGCTGGAGTTGGCGGAAATGGAGGAAGTTGATGTTTTGAGTGGGGAGGTTGGTGAGGTAGAAAGTGAGGACAAGGGGGACCCTATCGTCATTCTCGGAGGATTGGGAAGGGATGAGGGGAGAAGGCAGTAAATGGTCTGGACATGGTTGAGTGCCCTGTGACTGAAGTGGGGTGGGGGGTTGCGGGAGAGCTGAATTTTCGGCTGTGGAGGAAGCCATGTGGGAAGTATTGCTTTGGAAGATATCATCCGAACAGATGTGATAGTCACAGAGTCATAGACGTTTACAGCATGGAAACAGGCCCTTCGGCCCAAATTATCCATGTTGCCCTTTTTTTTTTTAACCACTAAGCTGGACCCAATTGCCCGCGTTTGGCCCATAGCCCTCTCTACCCATCTAACTGTCTAAATGCTTTTTAAAAGACAAAATTGTACCCGTCTCTACTACTACCTCTGGCAGCTCGTCCCAGACACTCACCACCCTCTGTGTGAAAAAATTGCCCCTCTGGACCCTTTTGTATCTCTCCCCTCTCACCTTCAGCCTATGCCCTCTAGTTTTAGACTCCCCTACCTTTGGGAAAAGATGTTGACTATCTAGCTGATCTGTGTCCCTCATTATTTTATAGACCTCTATAAGATCACCCCTCAGCTTTCTACGGTCCAGGGAAAAAAGTCCCAGTCTACCCAGCCTCTCCTTATAACTCAAACTCAGATGGAGTCCTGACAGGGAATTGGGTGTGAGGATGGGTGGTCGAGGTAGCTGTGGGAGTCGGTGGGTTTGGAATTAATTTTGGTGGGCTATCTATTCACAGAGATAAGTGTCAGCAAGTCAGGGAAGGGAAGGGAAATGTTGGAGATGGACTATGTGAAGCTGAGAGAGGAGTGGAAACTGGAAGTAAAATTGATTAATTTTTCCAGTTCTAAACAAGAGCAGGAAGCATCACTGATACAGTCATTGATGTCATGGAAGTATTTTGAGAGCAGGACTGAATAGGACTGCAACAAAGAATGTTCCACATAACCCACAAAAAGTCAGGTATAACTGGGGCCCATATCAGTTACCCATGGCCACACCTTTCATTTGGAGCAACTCGGCGATGGCCGAGTGGTATTAAACTATTAATCCAGGAACTCAGATAATGTTCTGGGGAACCGGGTTCGAATCCCACCACGGCAGATGGTGGAATTTGAATTCAATAAAAAATATTGGGAATTAAGAATCTACTGATAGCCATGTTGTCAATTGTCGGAAAAAAACATCTGGTTCACTAATGTCCTTTAGGGAAGGAAATCTGCTGTCCTTAGCTGATCTGGCCTACATGTGACTCCAGAGTCACAGCAATGTGGTTGACTTTCAGCTGCTCTCCAAGGAGGCCAGCGACACTCATGTCCCACAAATGAATACATTTTTAAAAAGTCATACAAGTTGTGGGTGGCACTGCTGCCTCACAGCGCCAGGGGGCCGGGTTCAATTCCAGCCTTGGGTGACTGTGGGCGAGATTTTCCGGCCACCATCGCTCCAAGGTCGGAAAATCCCGCCCAAGGTCAACGGACCTTTGCATGGTCCGTGTCCCACCTGCTATGATTTCCGTAGTGGGCGAGACAGGAAAATTCCGCCCTGTGTATGTGGAGTCTGCACGTTCTCTTCGTGTCAGTGTGGGTTTCCTCCGGGTGCTCCGTTTTCCTTCCACACTCCAAAGATGTGTGGGTTAGGGGGATTGGCCATGCTAAATTGCCCCTTAGTGTTCAAAGATATGTTGGTTAGGGGGATTGGCCATGGTAAATGTGTGGGATTATGGGGATAAGGCAGGGGTCTGACAGACGAGTCTGGGTCTAATGGACTCCCTTTTTTAATTCATCCGTGGGATATGGGCATTGCTGGCTGGCCAGCATTTATTGCCCATCCCTGGTTGCCCGAGGTTGCTGTGGCTCTGGAGTCACATGTCAGCCAGACCGGATAAGGACAGCAGATTTCCTTACCCATTAGTGAACCAGATGAGTTTTCGCGACAATCTGGGCCAGTTTGGGCCAGGGAACTGGAAAGTGTTGGAATGGTAGGGCATCTGAAGAATCACAAATATAGGTGGGAGAAAAAAATAAGACATTTTCAGAGGCAGTTCCAACCATGTGGGTCCACTGAATAGTGGAGATAGAATTAGACCCTCTCTCTCTCTCTCCATCTGTCTGTTCCTCTCTCTCCATTTATTTGTGTCTCTCCCTCTTTCCGTTATCTCCATCTGTCTCCATCTGTCTCTGCCCCGCTTTGTATCTGCCTATCTATACATTTTCATATATATATATATTCCCTCTCTCGCTCTCAATCCAAATTATTTTTCATCCACCAGTTTTGTCAGGTGTGTTAACACGAACCTTACTGTATTGGTTTGGTACCAAGAAAACGCATGAAGATTGCAGTCACGCCTTTGGCAATGTGCAGAGCTGCTGCCTCGTCTGTACAGCAACAGTTAAACATTCCTAATCGAGGAATTGCAGCCAGTAATTCTCCTTCAATCATAAAGATCTCTCCCTGTATTACTGGTCCTCAGATATTTGTGGCTTAAGTTTTTATTTTGCTTGTTTGCAGGCATTTACTCTTGTGCCCATCATATCATCTTGTGTGAAGGATGTTTACTGTGTTAAAGGCACCTTCTAGCTGTGGAATTCTGGTATTGACGAGTTTTTTTCTTCTTCCCTAAGTTTTCTCTCCACTTCTTAAGGCAAATTGGCTGTTGATGCCGCACACATTTTATAGGCATTAAACGTCGGCACCTAAACATTCAATATGGCGGGTGGCATCGGGGCCCCGAGCCTCAAACAGGCATGAATCTTTTTGTACCGAGAGTAGGCGAATGTCTGACCCAGGAACGTGCTTCTCGGCCTGCTACATTCACCAAAACCAGGTCTGAGGGGACTTAATCCTTTGTCCTGAAGGGGACCATTGGAGATAACCACATACTGCACCTGACTGTGGAGAAGGAAGAAGCTGGAGGGAAACACCCTCAAACAAAGATCATCCCCCCTCTCCTGACCACCCCCCCACCCATCACCTTAACACACTTCCTGATCATCCCCTCATCCCTCCTGATCGCACTCCCCACCCCAACATCCCCCCACCCATCAACTCACCCCCCTCCAGATCACTGCCCCCCCGACACCCAATCACCCCCGTCATTACATGGTGGCCCTTTGGTTAGCACTGTTACCTCACAACACCAGGGACCTGGGTTCGATTCCCGGCTTGGGTCACTGTCTGTGCGGAGTCTGCACATTCTCCCCGTGTCTACGTGGGTTTCCTCCATGTGCTCTGGTTTCCTCCCACAATCCAAAGATGTGCAGGTGAGGTGGATTGGCCACGCTAAACTACCCTTTAGTGTAAGGGAGATTAGCAGGGTAAATACATGAGATTACGGGGATAGGCCCTGGGTGGGATTGTTATCGGTGCAGGCTCGATGGGCTGAATGGCCTCCCTTTGCACTGTAGGGATTCTCTGATTCTAACCCCCTCCTGATCGCCCTCTACCCCAATCACACCCTATCCATCACCTCACCCCCTCCTGATCGCCCTCCATCCCATCACCCTGTCACCTCACCCCCTCCTGATCACCCTCCATCCCATCACCCTGTCACGTCACCCCCTCCTGATCACCCTCCATCCCATCACCCTGTCACCTCACCCCCTCCTGATCACCCTCCATCCCATCACCCTGTCACCTCACCCCCTTCTGATCTCCTCACTCCATCCCAATTATCTTCCCCCTCAATCACCTCCCCTTCCTGATCACTCCCCCTCACGATCAGCACCCCCTCACCTCAACTCCTCCCGGTCGCCACCACCCTTCCGATCAGCTCTCCCCCCCTCCCGCTGCTGATCACTTCCCCCACACCATTCAATGGGGTCATGGTTGATCTGTGGCCACGCTTAAGATTTGCCCTGCGTTTGTCTCACATTCCAAAATAACTTTGGCTGACAAAAATCAATCAAGCTCAGATTTAAAAGTGTAATAAGTCTTCGGACGCAGAAGTCTCTTCACCAGAATCCTTTTATTTATAATTCCAACAGCCGAATACAGAGTGCTATCAGTCAGCAGTCAACCTCCGGGAATGCCAAGGGAACTGACACTCCTGGTTAAATACAAGGAAAAGACTCCCTGATTGGCCCATCAATTGACTCCTTAATCAGGGAGTTCGTATTCCAATAGGCCAACCTCAATGGCCTGATTGAAGTCATTACAGAAAGTAACAATAAATGGAACATCAATTTCTTTTATTCGTTCAGGGGATGTGGGCATCACTGGCTGGGTCAGCATTTATCGCCCATCCTTGAATGCCCTTGAACTAAGTGGCTTCCTCAGCCCTTTTCAGAGGGCAGTTACCATATTCGAATTCTCCTGATAAAAAGGCGGACATTCTATTACATAAGAACATAAGAACTAGGAACAAGAGAAGGCAATTCAGCCCCTCGAGCCTGCTCCGCCATTAATAAGATCATGGCCGATCTCATCTCCACTTTCCTGCTTGTTCACCACAGCCCTTCTATGATAACTCCAGGGGTTGGCTGTGAGGGATCTGTTCTTTTATTGCACAAAGTGAAAATAAACAATATCCACAAACCTGTGGTGAACGCAACAGGTCCCAACTGGGACTAAAATGTTAACGGACCCTCTCAAGGTCTTGCTTTATACAGGGCTCAGTATATGAGCTTCACTTGGTTGACAAATCACCAATCCCCAGGGAGCTCGTATTCAATGAATGCAACTGGGAGACCAATTAATAATGCCCCATGCAGATCATGGGAGTTAGTACACCATCAAACCCAAACTAATTAAAAATCTGTCGACCTTTTCCTTAAATTTACTCAAGGTCCCAGTATCCACTGCACTCTGAGGTAATAAATTCCACACATTCACGACCCTTTGAGAGAAGTAATTTCGCCTCATCTCTGTTTTAAATTTGCCACCCCTTATCCTAAAACTATGACCTTTTGTTCCAGATTACCAAACAAGAGGAAACATCCTCTCCATGTCTACTTTGCCAATCCCTCTTATCAACTTTGTACATCTCAATTAGATCTCTCATTCTTCTAAACTCCGGGGAATATCGGCCTAAACTGCCCAGTCACTCTTCGTAAGACAAACATCTCATCTCTGGAATCAATTTAGTGAACTTCCTCTTAACTGTCTTCACTGCAACTACATCTCACAGGGGAGGTGATGGCCTAGTGGTATTATCGCTAGACCATTAATCCAGAAACTCAGCTAATGTTCTGGGGGACCCGGGTTCGAATCACGCCACGGCAGGTGGTGGAATTTGAAGTCAATAAAAAATATCTGGAATTAAGAATCTACTGATGACCATGAAACCATTGTCGGAAAAACCCATCTGGTTCACTAATGTCCTTTAGGGAAGGAAATCTGCCGTCCTTATCTGGTCTGGCCTACATGTGACTTCAGGGCCATAGCAATGTGGTTGACTCTAAACTGCAAACAGGGATGGGCAATAAACGCTGGCCAGCCAATGATGCCCATCTCAAAGAACAAAGAACAAAGAACAGTACAGCACAGGAAACAGGCCCTTCGGCCCTCCAAGCCTGCGCCGCTCCTTGGTCCAACTAGACCAATCGTTTGTATCCCTCCATTCCCAGGCTGCTCATGTGACCATCCAGGTAAGTCTTAAACGATGTCAGCGTGCCTGCCTCCACCACCTTACTTGGCAGCGCATTCCAGGCCCCCACCACCCTCTGTGTAAAAAACGTCCCGCTGATGTCTGAGTTATACTTCGCCCCTCTCAGCTTGAGCCCGTGACCCCTCGTGATCGTCACCTCCGACCTGGGAAAAAGCTTCCCACTGTTCACCCTATCTATACCCTTCATAATCTTGTATACCTCTATTAGATCTCCCCTCATTCTCCATCTTTTCAAGGAGAACAACCCCAGTCTACCCAATCTCTCCTCATAGCTAAGACCCTCCATACCAGGCAACATCCTGGTAAACCTTCTCTGCACTCTCTCCAATGCCCCCACGTCCTTCTGGTAGTGCGGCGACCAGAACTGGACGCAGTACTCCAAATGTGGCCTAACCAGCGTTCTATACAGCTGCAACATCAGACTCCAGCTTTTATACTCTATACCCCGTCCTATAAAGGCAAGCATACCATATGCCTTCTTCACCACCTTCTCCACCTGTGTTGCCACCTTCAAGGATTTGTGGACTTGCACACCTAGGTCCCTCTGTGTTTCTATACTCCTGATGACTCTGCCATTTATTGTATAACTCCTCCCTACATTATTTCTTCCAAAATGCATCACTTCGCATTTATCCGGATTAAACTCCATCTGCCACCTCTCCGCCCAATTTTCCAGCCTATCTATATCCTGCTGTATTGCCCGACAATGCTCTTCGCTATCCGCAATTCCAGCCATCTTTGTGTCATCTGCAAACTTGCTGATTACACCAGTTACACCTTCTTCCAAATCTCCCACGAATGAAGAATGAATCCATCAAGTAAGGAACCCAAAACTGTACACCTTGGGTGGAATTTTACCGGCATGTCCGTCCGAGGTTCGTACAATCCCACCCGAGGCCGATGGAGAATGCCGTTCTCTGAGCCTCACCCACCCCCGGAATCGGGGCGGGCATGCCGGTAAAATTCCGGTCAATATTCCAATTGCAGTCTCCCTAATGCTATTAACCTTTTAATTGATTAAACCTGCTCATGACATTTAAATGATCCTGTAGACACAAATCTCTTCAAGCCTCCATTGTAGGGGAGCAGTTCGGGAACAGTGACCACAATTCAGTAAGCTTTAAGGTACTGATGGATAAAGATAAGTGTAGTCCTCAAGTTAAGGTGCTAAATTGGGGGAAGGCTAATTACAACAATATTAGGCAGGAACTGAAGAATGCAGTTTGGGGGCAGATATTTGAGGGCAAATCAGCATCTGGCATGTGGGAGGCTTTCAAGTGTAAGTTGATAGGGATTCAGGACCGACACATTCCTGTAAGGATGAAGGATAAGGATGGCAAGTTTTGGGAACCTTGGATAACGAGAGATACTGTGAGCCTAGTCAAAGAGAAAAAGGAAGCATTTGTCAAAGCTAGGAGGCTGGGAACACACGAAGCAAGTGTGGAATACAAGGAAAGTAGAAAGAAACTTAAGCAAGGAGTGAGGAGGGCTAAAAAGGGGTCATGAAAAAGCATTGGCCAGCAGGATTAAGGAATATGCCAAGGCTTTTTATACATATATAAAGAGCAAGAGGGTAGTCAGGGAAAGGGTTGCACTCAAGGACAAGGGGGGGAATCTATGCGTGGAGCCAGAGGAAATGGGCGAGGTATTAAATGAGTACTTTGCGTCAGTATTCACCAAAGAGAAGGACTTTGTGGGTGATGAGTCTGGGAAAGAGTGTGGAGATAGTTTGAGTCATGTTGAGATCAAAAAGGAGGAGGTATTGGGGTTCTTGATAAACATTAAAGTAGACAAGTCCCCAGCGCCTGATGGGATATACCCCAGAATACTGAGAGTGGCAAGGGAGGAAATTGCTGGGGCCTTGAGAGAAATCTTTGTATCCTCACTGGCTACAGGGGAGGTCCCAGAGGATTGGAGAATAGCCAATGTTGTTCCTTTGTTTAAGAAGGGTAGCAAGAATAATCCAGGTAATTACAGGCCGGTGAACCTTACATCAGTGGTAGGGAAATTATTGGAGCGGATTCTTCGAGACAGGATTTATTCCCACTTGAAAATAAGTGGACGTATTAGTGAGAGGCAACATGATTTTGTGAAGGGGAGGTCGTGTCTCACGAACCTGATCAAGTTTTTTGAGGAAGTGACAAAAAGAAAGGTGGAAGAGTCAATTACTCAGGGGCACAGGTTTAAGGTGTGAGGGGCAACGTTTAGAAGAGACGTACGAGGCAGAGTTTTTACACAGAGGGTGGTGGGAACTCAGAGGAGGTAGTGGAAGCGGATGCGATAGTGACTTTTAAGGGGCGTCTTGACAAATACATGAATAGGATGGGAATAGAGGGATATGGTCCCCAGAAGGGTAGGGGGTTTTAGTTAAGTCGGGCAGCATGGTTGGTGCAGGCTTGGAGGGCCGACGGGCCTGTTCCTGTGCTGTAATTTTATTTGTTCTTTGTTGTTTCAAGCATTTCGACATTCATAAAGTACTTGGCTTCTCATTTCATTGTTGGGTGCCCAGTTTGGATGTACTGTGGGTTGGGCCCAATTTTTATCTCATGCCATTGAGGCTGGAGTTGTCCCTCCACCTATCTCCTTTATAATTGTCACATTGTAGCCAGTTACCTATCACTGCCTCCTGACCTAATGGGCCTCCACGCTGCCTGCGTTGACCTCTGCTCCCCGGCAATAGATGATCGCGCGCGGTCACGATCCGGAAAATTGACTCTCGCGTTTCTTAATTTAACAGACCATTGGTGTTAATGCTCGCAGGGTTAAGAGTGAAGTAAGCAGATGCATTTTGCTCCTACTGTTAGAGTATATATAGCAACTGTTATAATTGCCCTGTATAATGAATATTTAAACACTTGGATGAAGTTGCTTTGTAACCAGTCATTAGCCCTGTTTTGTATTTTAATCAGGCGATTAGCTATGTAAAATAACAATTATTGTTAATGTCGTACGACGTAAACTTTGCTGAGTCTGAGCATCACTTTGAAACCTCTCCTCAAACGCAGGCCAGGGATCATGCAGCAAAAGAACAGCTATAAATGTGAACCGATACATGTAATCTCATTAAATATCTGGTGCCGTTTCCCACTTCCCTCCCTCTCTCTTAATAAGAGATTCTTTTAACAATAGGTAAACTAATTTACAAACAGGCACGGCTAATAGTTGGAGAATAATTCAATTTCATAACACGGCAAAGTCTGACTCTAAGGAACTATCAAACAACAAAATACAGTAAGGAGAGCTATCTATGTTAAGACACTGTTGTATGCAGAACCAGGTCTCCTTCAGTGGTGAGAGTTTGTGCATTTGAAGCACAGTGTAATCGGGTATGAATGTCCTTCTTCTCCATGCCTCATTCATAGTTGAATGTCAATTCCTTTTAAACACGGTATCTTCAGAGCTCAAAGTCCGTCACATTTCACTGTGGGATATTCTCAGAGTCTGTCCTATTTAACCATGCAGTACTCATAGCTGAAGGACTGTCGCTTCCATCACCATGTTCGGATTTCAGTATGGCTACCATTCAACTGTGTTATATCACCAGAGTCCCATTTAACTGCATTATATACTCAGTCTCTGTCTTATTTAAGCATGTTATATTCTCAGTGTCTGTCCCATTTAACCACAATATATATTCAGTGTCCCATTTAACCACATTATATCCTCAGTGTCCCATTTAACAATGTTATATTCTCAGTGTCCCATTTAGCCATGTTATATTCTCAGTCTTTGTCCCATTTAACCATGATATATATTCAGTGTCCCATTTAACCACATTATATCCTCAGTGTACCATTTAACCATGTTATATTCTCAGTGTCCCATTTAACCATGTTATATTCTCAGTGTCCCATTTAACCATGTTATATTCTCACTGTCCCATTTAACCATGTTATATTCTCAATGTCCCATATAACCATGTTATATTCTCAGTGTCTGTCCCACTTAGTGTTATATTCTCAGTCTTTGTCCCATTTAACCATGTTATATCCTCAGTGTCCCGTTTAACTATGTTGTATTCTCAATATCCCATTTAACCATGTTATATTCTCAGTATCTGTTCCATTTAACCATTTAATAATCATAGAATCACTCTAGTGCAGAAGGAGGCCATTCGGCCCATCAATCCACACCAACAGACCATCCTATCCAGGCCCTATCCCTGTAACCCCACCACCACCACATACTTACCCCACCAATTCCCCCAACCCACGTATCTGGGGGCACAAAGGGGCAGTTTAGCATGGCCAATCCATCTGACCTATACGTCTTTGGACTGTGGGAGGAAACCGGAGCACCCCGAGGAAACCCACGCAGACATGGGGAGAACGCGGAAACTTCACACAGACAGTGACCCAAGGCTGGAATTGAACCCTTCTGTGGCAATGAATTCCACAGATTCACCAATTATTCGTGCTATGTTCTCAGTCTCTGTCCCATTTAACCTTTTATAATCTCAGCATTCCAGTTAACCATGTAGACTATTTTCTAAATCGGGAGAGAATTCAGAAATTGGAAGTGCAAAGGGACTTGGGGGTCCGAGCTCAGGATTCTCTTACAGTTAACTTGCAGGTTGAGTTGGTAATTAGGAAGGCAAATTCAATGTTAGCATTCATTTTGAGAGGACGAGAATACAAAAGCAGAGATGTATTGCTGAGGATTTATAAGATTCTGGTCAGGCCACACTTGGAATATTGTGAGCAATTTTGGGCCCCATATCTAAAGAAGGATGTGCTGGTCTTGGAGGGGGTCCAGAGGAGGTTCACTAGAATGATCCCGGGAATGAAGAGCTTGACGTATGAGGAGCATTTGAGGACTCTGGGTCCATACTTGATGGACTTTAGAAGGATGAGGATGAGGTGAGGGGTATCTCATTGAAATTTACAGAATAATGAAAGGCCTGGATAGAGTGGATGTGGGGAAGATGTTTCCATTAATAGGAGAAACTAGGATCCGAGGGCACAGCCTCAGAGGAAAGGGACGACCCTTTAGAACCGAGATGAGGAGGATTTTTTTCAGCCAGAGGGTGGTGAATCTGTGGAATTCATTACCACAGAAGACTGTGGTGGCCAAGTTATTGAGTGTCTTTAAGACAGGGATAGATAGGTTCTTGATTAATAAGGGGATCAGGGGTCATGGGGAAAAGGCAGGAGAATGGGGTCGAAAAACTTATCAGCCATGATTGAATGGCAGAGCAGACTCGATGAGCCGAATGGCCTAATTCTGCTCCTATATCTTCTGGTTTTATGTTAGATTCCCAGCATCTGTGCCATTTAACTGGTTTATATTCCCAATTGGCTTAAATGGGTCTTTTTGTGGTTGGCAGGATGTGACAAGTGGTGTGCCACAGGGATCCACGCTGGGGCATCAACAATCTACTATTTATCTAAATGATTTGGGATGAAGGGGCCACAGGTATAGTTGCTAAATTTGTTGACGACTCAAGATAGGTTGGAGTGTAAATTGTGAAGCGGACATAAGGAAGCTACAAAAGTCCATAGTTTAGTGAGTGGGCAAAAATCTAGCAAATGGAGTACAGTGTGGGCAAATGTGAAATTGTCCATTTCACTTGTCCAACAAATAAAAAAGAAACTTATTATCTAAATGGCGTGAGATTGCAGAGCTCTGAGATGCAGAGGGATCTGGGTGTCTGAGAGCCTAAATCACAAAAGACAAGTATGCAAGAACAGCAAGTTATTAGGAAAGCCAATCGAATGTTATTGTTTATTGTAAGAGGAATTGATTACAAAAGTAGGGATGTTATTTTCCTTTTTAATTCAATCGTGGGACATGGGTGTCACTGGCTGGCCAGCATTTACTGCCCACCCCTAGTTGTCCTTGAGAAGGTGGTGGTGAGTTGCCTTCTTGAATCGCTGCAGTTCATGTTCTGTGGGTTGACCCACAATGCCGCTAGGGAGGGAATTCCAGGATTTTGACCCAGCGACTCCAAAGGAACAGCGATATATTTCCAAGTCAGGACGGTGAGTGGCTTGGAGAGGAACTTGCAGGTAGTACTGTTCCCATGTATCTGCTGCCCTTGTCCTTCTAGATGGAAGCGGTCATGGGTTTGGAAGGTGCTGTCTAAGGATCTTTGGTGAATTTCTGCAGTGCATCTTGTAGATAGTACACACTGCTGCTACTGAGCATCGGTGGTGGAGGGAGTGGATGTTTGTAGATGTGGTGCCAATCAAGCAGGCTGCTTTGTCCTGGATGATGTCAAGCTTCTTGAGTGTTGTTGAAGCTGCATCCATCTCGGCAAGTGGGGAGTATTCCATCACACTCCTGACTTGTGCTTTGTAGATAGTGCACAGTCTTTGGGGAGTCAGGAGGTGAGTTACTCACCGCAGTATTCCTAGCCTCTGACCTGATCTTGTAGCCACTGTGTTTATGTGGTGAGTCCAGTTGAGTTTCTGGTCAATGACAACCCTAAGGATGTTGACATGGGGGATTCAGTGATGGCTACAGCATTGAATGTCAAGGGACGGTGGTTAGAGTGTCTCTTATTGGTGATGGTCATTGCTTCAGTTGTACAGGGCATTGTTGAGGCCACAGGCAAAATTTTATGATTTATTCTAAAAGTGTTGACTCAGGCAGGAAAAGTGAAGGGTAGCCTGCCAGCAACCATGCCAATTATTCCCGACAGATGTTAAGCATTTGAAAGGGTCCTTGACAGAAAGGCGCCTGATCTGAAAGAAATAAAAATAAAGGATGCCCCACGGAATTGGAACCCCACCATGGACGTGACAGTAGGCTGGCACTGTCAGGGGGCATTGCCTGGCCAGGGCCCTCTCCCCCCAGGTACGCCTGTGGCCACCTGTGCCCCTGCATAGAGACCATTCACCAGGTCCCCATTGGTCTCAACCTATATTAAATCATGCCAATGTGATGTTGTGCCAGCGATGAGTGGGGTGGAGGGTGGGGGGTGGAGAGTGGAGGGTGGGGTGGGGTGGAGGGTGGGGGGTGGGGTGGGGGGAGTTCCTTACATGGCCTTTCATGTCAGGCACCCCATTGTGTCAATTGGCAGGGTCCAGGGACAAGGTCAGTGGGAAATTCTGCTTGTGTAAAAGCCATTTGGGGTTTCTGTTGGATTCTTTGTCACCAGCAGCTTTTCCGCCCGCTAAAAAGGGGGATGGAAATGACCTCCTACAGGTGGGGGTATTGTGTAGAATGTTATATTCTCAGTGTCCCATTTAACCATGTTACATTCTCAGTGTCCCATTTAACCATGTTATATTCTCAGTGTCCCATTTAACCATGTTATATTATCAGTGTCCCATTTAACCATGTTATATTCTCAGTGTCCTATTTAACCACGTTATATTCACAGTGTCCCGTTTAACCATGTTATATTCTGTGTCCCATTTAACAATGTTATATTCTCAGTGTCCTATTTAACCATGTTACATTCTCAGTGTCCCATTTAACCATGTTATATTCCTAGTGTCCCATTTAACCATGTTATATTCTCAGTGTCCCGTTTAACCATGTTATATGCTCAATGTCCCATTTAACTGTGTTATATTTTCAGTGTCCCATTTAACCATGTTATATTCTCGGTGTCCCATTTAACCATGTTATATTCAGTGTCCCATTTAACCATGTTATATTCTCAGTGTCCCGTTTAACCATGTTATATTCCTAGTGTCCCATTTAACCATGTTATATGCTCAATGTCCCATTTAACCATGTTATATTCTCAGTGTCCCATTTAACCATGTTATATTCCTAGTGTCCCATTTTCCTCGGGTGGATGGAGCTATTACAAGGGGGCATAACTATAGGGTTCGTGGTGGGAGATACAGGACGGATATCAGAGGTAGGTTCTTTACGCAGAGAGTGGTTGGGGTGTGGAATGGACTGCCTGCAGTGATAGTGGAGTCAGACACTTTAGAAACATTTAAGCGGTTATTGGATAGGCACATGGAGCACACCAGGATGATAGGGAGTGGGATAGCTTGATCTTGGTTTCAGATAAAGCTCGGCACAACATCGTGGGCCGAAGGGCCTGTTCTGTGCTGTACTGTTCTATGTTCTATGTTCTAACCATGTTATATTCTCAATGTCCCATTTAACTATGTTATATTCTCAGTGTCCCGTTTAACCATGTTATATTCTCAATGTCCCATTTAACCGTGTTATATTCTCAGTGTCCCATTTAACCGTGTTATGTTCTCGGTGTCCCATTTAACCGTGTTATGTTCTCAATGTCTCAACTTTTTCACACAGAGGGTGGTGAGTGTCTGGAACAAGCTGCCAGAGGTAGTAGTAGAGGCGGGTACAATTTTATCTTTTAAAAAGCATTTAGTTACATGGGTACGATGGGTATAGAGGGATATGGGCCAAATGCGGGCAACTGGGATTAGCTTAGAGGTTTTAAAACAAAAAATAAGGGCGGCATGGCCAAGTTGGGCTGAAGGGCCTGTTTCCATGCTGTAAACCTCTATGACTCTATGACTCTAATTAGAACACCTGTGGCTGCCCAAAATATTCTATTTCCACCATTTGTTCAGTTCCTCTTCTCCTTTTGCCTTCCTGCCAGTCACCTTTCTTTAAAACTCAATTCTCGGGATGTGGGCTTTTCTAGGTTGGCCAGCATTTAATGCTCATCTCTACTTGCCCTTGAGAAGGTGGTGGTGAGCTGCCTTCTTGAACCACTGCAGTGCATGTGGTGAAGATACACCTACAGTGCTGTTCGGGAGGCGATGGCTTAGTGGCATTATCGCTAGACTTAATCCAGAAACACAACTAATGTCCTGGGGACCCAGGTTCAAATCCCACCACGGAAGGTGGTGGAATTTGAATTCAGTAAAAAAAAATCTGGAATTAAGAATCTACTGATGACCATGAAATCATTGTCAGAAAAACCCACCGAGTTCACTCATGTCCTTTAGGGAAGGAAATCTGCTGTCCTTACCTGGTCTAATCGACATGTGACTCCAGAGCCACAGCAATGCGATTCACTCTCAGCAGGCAGCTAGGGATTAGCAATAAATGCTGGCGATGCCCATGCCCCACGAATAAAATACATTCCAGTATTCTGACTCGGTGATAGTGAAGGAACGGCGATATAGTTCTCAGTCAGGACAGTTGAGGGGATTGGAGGGGAACTTGAGGTTCCCATGCACCTGCTGCCCTCATCCTTCAAGTTGGTAGAGGATGTGGGTTTGGACGGTGGTGAAGGAACTTCCTGGGTTCACCCTCAGTCAGCAAGCTGAGATTTTCCTCATCACGGTGGCTGCTATAAAATGCAACTAGGCTGTTACTCCCTCAATCATTCTTCCTGGGTTCGAGTTCACAGAGGAGAATTGCGAGATTCACAAACTTTGAAGTTAGATTACAATCCCACCATTTAAAGAAGTGCTCTCACCATCAAAATCATTGCCTTGCAGAGAAAGCAGAATATGCACTGACTCCACTGTGTTATGATGTGGAGATGCCAGCGTTGGACTGGGGTAAACACAGTAAGAAGTCTCACAACATCAGGTTAAAGTCCAACAGGTTTATTTGGTAGCACAAGCCACTGGCTTTTGGAGCGCTGCCCCTTCATCAGGTGCGTGGGAGTTCTGTTCACAAACGGGGCCTGTTTGCATATGCCCTGTTTGTGAACAGAACTCCCACTCACCTGATGAAGGGGCAGCGCTCCGAAAGCCAGTGGCTTGTGCTACCAAATAAACCTGTTGGACTTTAACCTGGTGTTGTGAGACTTCTTACTGTGTCCACTGTGTTAGTCAGGGCAGCACGGTGGCACAGTGGTTAGCACTGCTGTCTCACAGCGCCAGGGACCTGGGTTCAATTCCTGGCCTCGGGTAACTGTCTCCCCGTGTCTGCGTGGGTTTCCTCCGGGTGCTCTGGTTTCCTTCCACAGTCGGAAAGATGTGCGGGTTAGGTGGATTGGCCATGCTAAATTGTCCCTTAGTGTCAGGGGGACTAGCCAGCGTAAATGCATGGGGTTATGGGGATAGGGCCTGGGTGGGATTGTGGTCAGTGCAGACTTGATAGGCCAAATGGCTTCTTTCTGCAGTGTAGGGATTCAATGATTCTATTCTGTGAGAGGTGGGATGGAACCCACTACAAGCAATGTCTTTTAGTTGATTTTACTCAGCGTACAAAGTCTGTTTGACCCACAAGCTACAACAAACTGAACCCATGACTGAAACTGCAGTGAAGGCTCCTGATATTATTATTCTAGAAAAATGCAGTGAGTGGAGGATTGTTATTTAATGCAAATTTAATACAATATTACAGTGGTGGCTGACACGTGGGACTTAACCCAGTCGTCTCCATTTTCACTGGGTCATTTGATTTGATTTATTATTGTCAACAGGTATTAGCATACAGTGAAAAGTATTGTTTCTTGCACACTGCACAGACAAAGCATACCGTTCATAGAGAAGGAAAGGAGAGAGTGCAGAATGTAGCGCTACAGTCATAGCTGGGGTGTAGAGAAAGATCAACTTAATGCAAGGTAAGTCCATTCAAAAGTCTGACGGCAGCAGGGAAGAAGTAGTTCTTGAGTCGGTTGGTACATAATCTCAGATTTTCGTATCTTTTTCCTGACGGAAGAAGGTGGAATAGAGAATGTCCGGGGTGCGTGGGGTCCTAAGTTATGCTGGCTGCTTGCCAAGGTAGCAGGAAGTGTAGAGAGAGTCAATGGATGGGAGGCTGGTTTGCATGATGGATTGGGCTACATTCATGACCTTTTGTGGTATCATGCGGTCTTGGGGTGAGCAGGAACCATACCAAGCTGTGATACAACCAGAAAGAATGCTTTCTATGGTGCATCTGAAAAAGTTAGTGAGAGTCGTGGCTGACATGTCAAATTTCCTTATTCTTCTGAGAAAGGAGAGGCGTTGGTGGGCTTTCTTAACTATAGTGTCGGCATGGGGGGACCAGGACAGGTTGTTGGTGATCTGGATACCTAAAAACTTGAAGCTCTCGACCCTTTATACTTTGTCCCGTTGATGTAGACAGGGGCATGTTCTCCTCTATGCATCCTGAATTCGATGACAATCTCCTTCGTTTTGTTGACATTGAGGGAGAGCTTATTGTTGCCGCACCAGATTCTCTCATTCCTGTACTTTGTCTCGTCATTGCTTGAGATCCGACCCACTATGGTGGTGTTGTCAGCAAACTTGACAGGGGGAATTGGAGGGGAATTTGACCACACAGTCATAGGTGTATAAGGAGTATAGTAAGGGGCTGAGGACACAGCCTTGTGGGGCCCCAGTGTTGAGAATTATCATGGAGGAGGTGTTAGTGCCTATCCTTACTGATTGTGGTCTGTGGGGTTGCAGCAAATGCAATAAAATGGGCAAAACTCTTATTATTTAGTTTATTTATTAGCTTCACAAATAGACTTACATTCACACTGCAATGAAGTTACTGCGAAAACCCCCCAGTCGCCACACTCCCGGCGCCTGCGGGTACACCGAGGGAGAATTTAGCATGGCCAATTTACCCTAACCAGCACGTCTTTCGGACTGTGGGAGGAAACCCACGCAGACACGGGGAGAACGTGCTAACTCCACATAGACAGTGACCCAAGCCGGGAATTGGACCTGGGACCCTGGCGCTGTGAGGCAGCAGTGCTAACCACCCTGCCACCCGATTTTGGTCTGTCCCGATCAACTCTTTCAACACCTTTAAGCGAAGACATTGTCAGTGGTGGTGTGGTGGGGAATTAATAGCCTGAAGGAATTATTGAGGCCGGCAGTGCGATGGAGGCGGATTAACCTGCACACAGTCAGTAATGACGTGAATGGCAAGACGACCTGGGTTAATCAGTGCCTTTCTGATGTGCTTCCAGCTCAGTCTGTGCTATCAGCCTCAATCGGCTCCCGCAATGAGTTCCTCCAGCACTCACTGTTAGAACAAAACAAAAACTATGTTGACAAAATAATCGGGCTGCGAAGGTTAATCAGATTTGTTCTGTGATTTTTTTTCTTTGCTGTGCATTGCGCGGGATCTTGGGATTGGGAATTGCAACATTTCACTTATTCAAGCAATGGTTGTCAGCATCAGATTAAATTTAGGAAACAGGTTAGAAACAGAAGAAAGCTGTCTCTCCTTCTGCTATAATAAAGCCCAGCATCCCAGGCCCAGGATGATGCTTCCCTTTGCAATCACGTAGCATGTCCACTTTTTTTTTGATTTGATTTATTATTGTCACATGTATTAACATACAGTGAAAAGTATTGTTTCTTGCATGCAATGCAGACACAGCATACCATATATAGTGTACTTTGATTTGATTTATTATTGTCACATATATATATATATATATACAGTGATATATAGTATACAGTGAAAAGTATTGTTTCTTGCGTGCTATACAGACAAAGCATACCGTTCATAGAGAAGGAAAGGAGAGAGTGCAGAATGTGGTATTACAGTCATAGCTAGGGTGTAGGGAAAGATCAACTTAATACAAGGTAGGTCCATTCAAAAGTCTGACAGCAACAGGGAAGAAGCTGTTCTTGAGTCGGTTGATACGTGACCTCAGACTTTTGTATCTTTTTCCTGAAGGAAGAAGGTGGAAGAGAGAATGTCTGGGGTGCGTGGGGTCCTTAATTATACTGGCTGCTTTGCCGAGGCAGCGGGAAGTGTAGACAGAGTCAATGGATGGGAGGCTGGTTTGTGTGATGGATTGGGCTACATTCACGACCTTTTGTAGTTTTAATAGTGGGGATTTAATAGTGGGAAATGAGGAAATGGCTGAAACTTTAAATTTTTTTGTGTCGGTCTTCACGGTGGAAGACACAAATAGTTTACCGAATATTAACGATAGAGGGTTGGTAGGAGGAGAGGTACTCAATACAATTAACGTCATCAGAGAGGCAGTGCTTGGTAGACTAACGGGACTGAAGGTGGACAAGTCCCCGGGCTCGGATGGAATGCATCCCAGGGAACTGAAAGAAATGTCAGAGGTAACAGCGGATGCGTTAGTGGTTATTTATCAAAATTCGTTGGATTCTGGGGTAGTGCCGGCGGGTTGGAATACGGCTAATGTTACGCCGCTGTTTAAAAAAGGAAATAGACAAAAGGCGGGTAACTACAGGCCGGCTAGCTGAACGTCTGTAGTTGGGGAAATGCTGGAATCCATCATTAAAGAGGAAATAGCAGGCCATCTGGATAAGAATGGTTCGATTAAGCAGACGCAGCATGGATTCATGAGGGGAAAGTCGTGGTTGACGAACTTGTTGGATTTTTATGAAGATGTGACTAGTGCGGTTGACGGAGGGGAACCGGTGGATGTGGTGTTTTTGGATTTCCAAAAGGCCTTTGATAAGGTGCCTCACAAAAGGTTGCTGAAGAAGATTGGGTCACACAGAGTTGGGGGTAGGGTGTTAGCGTGGATTGGGGATTGGCTATCCGACAGGAAGCAGAGAGTCAGAATAAATGGGTGCTTTTCTGGTTGGCAGATGGTAACTAGTGGCGTGCCGCAGGGATCGGTACTGGGGCCTCAACTATTTACCATTTATATAGACGATCTGGAGGAGGGGACTGAGTGTAGGGTAACAAAGTTTGCAGACGACACAAAGACAAGTGGAAAAGTGATTCGTGTGGCGGGCATAGAAGGTCTGCAGAGAGATTTGGACAGGCTGAGTGAGTGGGCGAGGATCTGGCAGATGGAGTATAACGTTGACAAATGCGAGGTTATTCACTTTCGAAGAAATAATAGCAAATTGGATTATTATCTAAATGGAAAGAAATTACATCATGCTGCTGTGCAGAGGGACCTGGGGGTCCTTGTGCATGAGACGCAAAAACCCAGTCTGCAACATGTGATCAAGAAGGCAAATGGGATGTTGGCCTATATTGTAAGGGGGATAGAATATAAAAGCAGAGATGTCTTGCTGCATCTGTACAGGGCATTGGTGAGGCCGCAGCTGGAATACTGTGTGCAGTATTGGTCCCCTTAGTCGCGGAAGGATATATTGGCCTTGGAGGGAGAGCAGAGAAGGTTCACCAGGTTGATACCAGAGATGAGGGGTGTTGATTATGAGGAGAGACTGAGCAGATTGGGTTTGTATTCGTTGGAATTTAGAAGGCTGAGGGGGGATCTTAAAGAGACCTATAAGATAATGAAGGGGCTGGATAGGGGAGAGGTGGAGAGATTCTTTCCACTTAGAAAGGAAACTAGAACTAGAGGGCACAGCCTCAAAATAAAGGGGGGTCGGTTTAGGACAGAGTTGAGGAGGAACGTCTTCTCTCAGAAGGTGGTGAATCTCTGGAATTCTCTGCCCACTGAAGTGGTGGAGGCTACCTCTTTGAATATGTTTAAATCACGGATAGATGGATTCCTGATCGGTAAGCGAATTAGGGGTTATAGGGATCAGGCGGGTAAGTGGAACTGATACACTTCAGATCAGCCATGATCTTATTGAATGGCAGGGCAGGCTCGAGGGGCTAGATGGCCTACTCCTGCTCCTATTTCTTATGTTCTTATGTTCTTGCGGTCTTGGGCAGAGCAGGAGCCATACCAAGCTGTGATACAACCAGAAAGAATGCTTTCTGTGATGCATCTGTAAATGTTGGTGAGAGTCGTAGCTGACATGCCAAATTTCCTTAGTCTTCTGAGAAAGTAGAGGTGTTGGTGGGCTTTCTTAACTATAGTGTCGGCATGGGGGGGACCAGGGCAGGTTGTTGGTGATCTGGACACTGAAAAGCTTGAAGCTCTCGACCCTTTCTACTTCGTCCCCGTTGATGTAGACAGGGGAATATTCTCCTTTACGCTTCCTGAAGTCGATGACAATCTCCTTTGTTTTGTTGACATTGAGAGAGAGATTATTGTTGCTGCACCAGTTCACCAGATTCTCCATCTCACTCTGCACTGTAGGGATTCTATTATATGATAAATGCTTGGTGTGTGTGGGGGTGGGGGTGAGAGTGGGGTCCATGTTATTCTGTCCAGGGATGGGAGCGCCAGCGACAGATCTTCTTCAGCAGGGACTCCCGCGTGGCAAAACCTCAAAGCAAAACGAAAGAGATCAGATAAAATTGGATCACCCTTCCGTGTCTGAAGCGAGCCTCGAGTCTCCGCCTACCTTCCCAGAATGTCAGCACATAATCTGGATCAGACAAGAATAGTCTAATGCTGATGCTCAACTTGCTGTTGTTACAACTCCACTAATACCGGAGAATTGGAGCAATTACTCATCACCTGACTGTCAATTAGGCACACGCTCTGTCCACGGCTCTGGGATGTGGATAGAGTCCCATCGGAGATGACGGTTAAATCTGCTTCCGCCATCCTGCCAGGCAGTCAATTCCAATTCGGAACAAGCAGTCTTTTGGAAGCTGCGGGCCCAGCTGATAAAGCTGCTAAAATAAGCAGATGGTGAAATAAACAGGGGCACAGGGCTGCAAAGGCCAGGACATTGCTCTGAACTACAGAACCAGAGAACAATTACAGCACAGAAGGAGGCCATTTGGCCCATCTTGTCCATGCCAGCCCGAGGACACCCGGGTGCCCTTTCTAATCCCACCTTCCTGCACCCGGCCCATAACCCTGTAGCTAACAGCACTTAAGATGCAGAGATCCAGGTACTTTTTCAAAGAGTTTAGAGTCTCTGCCTCCACCACCAACTTGGGCAGCGAATGCCAGACACCCACCACCCTCTGCGTAAAAAAGCTTTTGATTTGATTTGATTTATTGTTGTCACATAGAACCATAGAATCCCTGCAGTACAGAAGGAGGCCATTCAGCCCATCGAGTCTGCATCGACCACAATCCCAACCAGGCCCTATTTCCGTAACCACATGTATTTACCCTTGCTAGTCCCCCTGACACTAAGGGGCAATTTAGAATGGCCAATCCACCTAACCCGCACATCTTTGGACTGTGGGAGGAAACCGGAGCACCTGGAGGAAACCCACACAGACACGGGGAGAATGTGCAAACTCCACACAGACAGTGACCCGAGGCTGGAATTGAACCTGGGTCCCTGGCGCTGTGAGGCAGCAGTGTTAGCGTACAGTGAAAAGTATTGTTTCTTGCATGCTATACAGTCAAAGCATACCGTTCGTACAGAAGGAAAGGAGATAGTGCAGAATGTGGTGTTATAGTCATAGCTAGGGTGTAGAGAAAGATCAACTGAGTTCTTCCTGACATTCCCCCTACACCTATTGCCACTTATCTTGAATCTATGTGGAAACTTTCTCTTTGGAGACAGGAGCCAGGATGGTTTGTAGGTCCTGAACCTGCCCGCAGGGGGCAACAGTCGCTCGTTGAAATTTGGACGATGGCACCCCCCCACCCCCCATTAATTGGCACGGAGACATTTCCCTGTCCAATGAAGTGTGGTGGGCGGGTTCTGGAAGTTAGAAGGTCAGTTGGAGGCCTCCCAGTCTTAAGCAGTGCACCAGGCTGCAGCACGGGATAAATAACTAAGAAGACACTCCAGCGGGAATGTTTCCTCTCAGCCACTTTTAAGAAAGTGTACTTACAGAGTAGAGAGAGAAGCCTAGCTACCACTGAGAGATTTCCACAGGGCAGCCATTTCATGCATCTTCAGCAGGTATCCCTGCGGTATCGGGGAACTGGAGATCGAGTGGGACGTCCCAGTTAATCGTTAACCAGGTGGTTATCTTGCTTTATTCATTCCTGGGATGTGGACATCGCTGACTAGGCCAGCATTTATGACACATCCGTAACTATGGAAACACAGAAACTAGAAGCAGGAGAAGGCCATTCGGCCCTTCCAGCCTGCTCCGCCATTCATTTTGATGGCTGATCATCGAATTCAATATCCTGATCCCCTCCCTCCCCTCCGCATCCCTTGATCCCTTTAGCCCCAAGAGCTGTATCTAATTTCTTCTTGAAATCAGACAACGTTTTGGCCTCAACTACTTTCTGTGGTAGTGAATTCCACACATTCGCCACCCTCTGGGTGAAGAAATGTCTCCTCACCTCAGTTCTAAAAGGTTTACCCCTTATCCTCAAACTATGACACCTAGTTTTGGACTCCCTCACCATCGGGAACATTCTTTCTGAATCTGCCCTTGAGGAGGTGGTGGTGAGCCGCCTTCTTGAACCACTGCAGTCCATGTGGTGTAGGTACACCCACAGTGCTGTGAGGGAGAGGGTTCCAGGATCTTGACCCAGTGACAATGAAGGAACAGCGATATATTTCCAAATTGGCTGTTTGTGTTGTGAGGACAGGGAGCCTGACTGGGTGCCAAAGTTGCCTTATCAAAAGGGTTGCTGCCAGGGACATGGAGCTGGTATGCCAGCTTGTACTGGCATTTTCGGGGCCCATCTGCCACCTTTTGCTACAATTGTATAGGACATTGGTGAGGTCACACCTGGAATATTTTGTGCAATTTTGGTGTCCTTATCTGAGGAAGGATGTCCTTGCTATAGAGGGAGTACCGTGAAGGTTTACCAGGCCGATTCCTGGGATGGCAGGCCTGTCATATGAGGAGAGATTGAGTTGGTTCAGTTTGTACAACCGACTCAAGTACAGCTTCTTCCCTGCTGCCATCAGGCTTTTGAATATATTAAGTCAATCTTTCTCTATATCCTATGACTGTAACATTACATTCTGCACCCTCTCCTTTCCATCTCTACATATGGTGTGCTCTGTCTGTATAGCATGCAAGAAACAGCACATTTCACTGTATATTAATACAGATGACAATAATAAATCAAATCAAATCAAAATGGAGTTTAGAAGAGTGAGAGGGGATCTCATAGAAACTAATACAATTCTAACAGGGTTAGACAGGGTAGATTCAGAAAGAATCTACAATTCTGGAGGAGTGCAGAACTAGGGGGTCACAGTTTGAAGATGAGGGGTAAACCTTTTAGAACTGAGGTGAGGAGAAATTTCTTCACCCAGAGGGTGGTGAATGTGTGGAATTCACTGCCACAGAATGTAATTGAAGCTAAAATGTTGTCTGATTTCAGGAAGAAATTAGATATCGCTCTTCGAATAGAATAGAATCCCTACAGTGCAGAAGGAGGCCTTTCGGCCCATCGAGTCTGAACCAACCACAATCCCACCCAGCCCCTATTCCTGTAGCCCCACGTATTTACCCTGTTAGTCCCCTTGTCACTAAGGGGCAATTTACCATGGCCTATCAACCTAACCATGATGTGGAGATGCCGGCGTTGGACTAGGGTAAACACAGTTTACCCCAGTAAGTTATGTGGTAAGCCACATAAGCATTCGGAGGCTCCGAAAGCTTATGTGGCTTTTGCTACCAAATAAACCTGTTGGACTTTAACCTGGTGTTGTTAAACTTCTTGCTATCAACCTAACCCGCACACCTTTTAGCTCTTGGGGCTAAAAGGATCAAGGGATATGGAGGGGGGAAAGGGGGATCAGGATATTGAATTTAACGATCAGCCATGATCAAAATGAATGGTGGAGCAGGTTTCGAAGGGCCGAATGGCTTCCTCCTGCTTCTAGTTTCTATGCTACGTTTCTACGTACCTCCATTGGCCGTGGTGGGGATGAAAGTCCTGCCCCGGGGTGTCAAAAGGACACTCTTAATGCCCCTCTGATTTTTCTCCTGTATTACTTGCAGCAGTGTCTTGACAATTAGGGTTAGTCCCCTTAGCTCACAGCTTGAAGGATTGAGTAGAATAATCTGAAATACCAGCACCAAGGGGAAACTCATGTCTAGAGCTCAATGAGGACCTCTATTGGCAGATACCTGATAGCACAACATTAGAGGGTGATCTTGATGGAAGCAATGTCCTGAAATTATGGAGATGCCGGCGTTGGACTGGGGTGAACACAGTAAGAAGTCTCACAACACCAGGTTAAAGTCCAACAGGTTTATTTGGTAGCAAATACCATAAGCTTTCGGAGCGCTGCTCCTTTGTCAGATGGAGTGGAAATGTGCTCTCAAACAGGGCGCAGAGACACAAAATCAAGTTACAGAAAACTGATTAGAATGCGAATCCTACAGCCAGCCAGGTCTTAAATGTACAGACAATGTGGGTGGAGGGAGCATTCAACACAGGTTAAAGAGATGTGTATTGTCTCCAGTCAGAACAGCTAGTGAGATTCTGCAAGTCCAGGAGGCAAGCTGTGGGGGTTACTGATAATGTGACATAAATCCAACATCCCGGTTTCGGCCGCCCTCGTGTGTGCGGAACTTGGCTATCAGTTTCTGCTCAGCGACTCTGCGCTGTCGTGGGTCGTGAAGGCCGCCTTGGAGAACGCTTACCTGAAGATCCAAGGCTGAATGCCCGTGACTGCTGAAGTGCTCCCCCACAGGAAGAGAACAGTCTTGCCTGGTGATTGTCGAGCGGTGTTCGTTCATCCGTTGTCGTAGCGTCTGCATGGTTTCCCCAATGTACCATGCCTCGGGACATCCTTTCCTGCAGCGTATCAGGTAGACAATGTTGGCCGAGTTGCAAGAGTAGGTACCGTGTACCTGGTAGATGGTGTTCTCACGTGAGATGATGGCATCCGTGTCGATGATCCGGCACGTCTTGCAGAGGTTGCTGTGGCAGGGTTGTGTGGTGTCGTGGTCACTGTTCTCCTGAAGGCTGGGTAGTTTGCTGCGGACAATGGTCTGTTTGAGGTTGCGTGGTTGTTTGAAGGCAAGAAGTGGGGGTGTGGGGATGGCCTTGGCGAGATGTTCGTCTTCATCAATGACATGTTGAAGGCTCCGGAGGAGATGCCATAGCTTCTCCGCTCCGGGGAAGTACTGGACGACGAAGGATACTCTGTCCACTGTGTCCCGTGTTTGTCTTCTGAGGAGGTCGGTGCGGTTTTTCGCTGTGGCGCGTCGGAACTGTTGATCAATGAGTCGAGCGCCATATCCTGTTCTTATGAGGGAATCTTTCAGCGTCTGGAGGTGTCTGTTGCGATCCTCCTCATCCGATCAGATCCTGTGTATTCGGAGGGCTTGTCCGTAGGGGATGGCTTCTTTAATGTGTTTAGGGTGGAAGCTGGAGAAGTGGAGCATCATGAGGTTATCCGTGGGCTTGCGGTACAGTGAGGTGCTGAGGTGACCGTCCTTAATGGAGATGCGTGTGTCCAAGAATGCAACCGATTCCGGAGAGTAGTCCATGGTGAGTCTGATGGTGGGATGGAACTTGTTGATGTCATCATATCGTTGTTTCAGTGATTGCTCACCATGACTCCAAAGGAAGAAAATATCATCGATGTATCTAGTGTATAGCATCGGTTGAAGGTCCTGTGCGGTGAAGAAGTCTTGTTCGAACCTGTGCATGAAGATGTTGGCATATTGAGGTGCGAATTTGGTCCCCATGGCTGTTCCGTGTATCTGGATGAAGAACTGGTTGTTGAAGGTGAAGACATTGTGGTCCAGGATGAAGCGGATGAGTTGTAAAATTGCATCTGGAAACTGGCAGTTGACGGCATTGAGTACTGAGGCCGTTGCAGCAATGCCATCATCGTGGGGGATGCTGGTGTAGAGTGCCGAGACATCCATTGTGACGAGGAGTGCTCCTGGTTCAACTGCTCCATGTGCGCTGAGTTTCTGTAGGAAGTCCGTTGTGTCGCGACAAAAGCTGGGGGTTCTTTGTACAATAGGTTTCAGGATGCCCTCGACGTAGCCGGAGAGGTTCTCGCACAGGGTCCCATTGCCCAATACGATGGGACGGCCGGGTGTGTTTGCCTTGTGTATCTTTGGGAGGCAAGACCTCTGCAAGACCTCTGCAAGACGTGCTGGATCATCGACACGGATGCCATCATCTCACGTGAGAACACCATCTACCAGGTACACGGTACCTACTCTTGCAACTCGGCCAACATTGTCTACCTGATACGCTGCAGGAAAGGATGTCCCGAGGCATGGTACATTGGGGAAACCATGCAGACGCTACGACAACGGATGAATGAACACCGCTCGACAATCACCAGGCAAGACTGTTCTCTTCCTGTGGGGGAGCACTTCAGCAGTTACGGGCATTCAGCCTCGGATCTTCAGGTAAGCGTTCTCCAAGGCGGCCTTCACGACCCACGACAGCGCAGAGTCGCTGAGCAGAAACTGATAGCCAAGTTCCGCACACATGAGGGCGGCCGAAACCGGGATGTTGGATTTATGTCACATTATCAGTAACCCCCACAGCTTGCCTCCTGGGCTTGCAGAATCTCACTCGCTGTTCTGTCTGGAGACAATACACATCTCTTTAACCTGTGCTTAATGCTCCTTCCACCCGCATTGTCTGTATCTTTAAGACCTGGCTGGCTGTGGGGATTCGCATTCTAATCAGTATTCTGCAACTTGATTTTGTGTCTCTGTGCCCTGTTTGAGAGCAGATTTCCACTCCATCTGACGAAGGAGCAGCGCTCCAAAAGCTAATTGTATTTGCTACCAAATATACCTGTTGGACTTTAACCTGGTGTTGTGAGACTTCTTACTGAAATTATTTAGCAGTATTGATCTAAGGCGAATATAGATTTCCTTTGTCGGCTGTTTTCATCGCAGGCTGAACTTCTGTTAAAAGTTCCAAACAATAATTCAAGCTAAGTTTGCTCCCTGTTTTTCATGCACTTCCTGTGGGGGAAGGGAAAATAACATTGTCCTTTTTTCCTTCATTCCTGGGATCTCGGCCTTGCTGGCTCGGCCAACATTTATGACGCGGTCCTAACTGCTCTTGAGAAGGCGATGGTGAGCCACCATCTTGAACCATTGCAGTCCATGTGGTGTTGGGACACCCCCAGTTCCGTTCGGGAGGGAATTCCAGGATTTTGACGCAGTGTCAGTGAAGGAATGGTGATATATTTCCAGATCAATGTTGTCTGTGGCTTGGAAGGGAACTTGCAGGTGGCGGTGTTCCCATGAGTCTGCTGCCCTTGTCCTCCTAGGTAGTAGATTCTTGGGTATAAAAGGTGCTGTTTAAGGATCTTTAGTGAATTACTGCAGAGCATCTTGTAGATAGTACACACTGTGTGTCAGTGGTGGAGTGAGTGGATGATTAAGAAAGTGGATGGGATGGCAGTTAAGCAGGCGGCTTTGTCCTGGATGGTGTCAAGCTTCTTGTGTTGTTGGAGCTGCACCCATCCAGGCAAGTGGGGAGTATTCCATCACACTCCTGATTTGTGCCTTGTAGATGGTCGATAGGCTTTGGGGAGTCAGGAGGTGAGTTTTAAAGTTTATTTATTAGTGTCACAAGTAGTCTTATATTAACACTGCAATGAAGTTACTGTGAAAATCCCCTAGTCAATGAACATCCCCTCTTCTGAACTTATGATAGGAGGAAGGTGAAGCAACTGAAGATGGCTGGGCTGAGGACATTATGATGTGGAGATGCCGGTGTTGGACTGGGGTAAACACAGTAAGAAGTTTAACAACACCAGGTTAAAGTCCAAGAGGTTTATTTGGTAGCAAAAGCCACTCCAAAAGCTTGTGTGGCTTTTGCTACCAAATAAACCTGTTGGACTTTAACCTGGTGTTGTTAAACTTCTTACTCTGAGGACATTATCCCATGGAATGTCCTAGGACTGAGATGATTGACCACCAAGAACCACACCATCTTTCCTTGTCCCAGGTATGACTCCAGCCTGTGGAGAGTTTTCCCCTGAGTCCCATTGACTCCAGTTTTGCTCAGGCTCCATGATGCCAACTCGGGTAGATTCCAGTGTTGTAGCTGTACGGAAACAGCTTGGCTAGGGGCCTGGCTAGTTCGGGGACACAAGTCTTCAGCACAATTGCCGGGATGTTGTCAGGGCACCTTAGCGTTTGCAGTATCCAGTGTCTTCAGCCATTTCTTAATATCACATGGAGTGAATCGAACTGGCTGAAGACTGACATCTGTGATGCAGGGGAAGTCAGGAGGAGGCCGAGATGGATCATCCACTCGGCACTTCTGACTGAAGATCACTGTCTTATCTTTTGCACTGATGTTCTGGGCTCCTCCATCATTGAGGATGGGGATATTTGTGGAGCCTCCTCCAGTGAGTTGTTTAACCATCCACCACCATTCACAGCTGAATGTGACAGGACTGCTGAGCTTGGATCTGACCTGTTGGTTGTGGGATCGCTTTGCTCTGTCTATTACTTGCTGCTTCTACTGTTTGGCATGCAAGTACTCCTGCGTTGTTGCTTCACCAGGTCGACACCCCATTTTTAGGTATGCCTGGTGCTGCCCCTGGCATGCTCTCCTCACTCTTCATTAAATCAGGGTTGACCCCATGTCTCAGTGGTAATGGTAGAGTGTGGGATATGTCGGGTCATAAGGTTACAGATTGTGGTTGAGTACAATTCTGCTGATGGCATACAATGCCTCATGGATGCCCAGTTTTGAGTTGCTAGATTTATTTGAAGTCTATGCTGTTTAGCACATTGGTAGTGCCACACAACACGATGATCCTCAAAGTGAAGGCCGGACTTTGTCTCCACAGGGACTGTGCACTGGTCACTCATACTGATACTGTCATGGACAGATACGTCACTGGCAAGTACAGCAAAGAATCAGGGCGTTCCATGTGCACGGTGGCACAGTGGTTAGCACTGCTGCCTCACAGCGCCAGGGACCTGGGTTCAATTCTGGCCCCGGCTGACTGTCTGTGTGGAGTCTGCATGTTCTCCCAGTATCTTCGTGGGTTTCCTCCGGGTGCTCCAGTTTCCTCCCACAGTCCAAAAATGTGCAGGTTAGGTTGATTGGCCATGCTAAATTGCCCTTTAGTGTCAGGGGGATTAGCAGGGTGAACATGTGGAGTTATGGGAATAGGGCCTGGGTGGGATTGTGGTTGGTGCAGACTCGATGGGCTGAGTGGCCTCCTTTTGCACTGTAGGGATTATATGATTCTATGATATTTATGCTCCATGTAGGCCTCCTTCCAATCTTCTCTTATCATCATTGTGGGTCTTAGCTTAATTTATCATTGGCCAGGATCGATAGAGAATGCTGGAGGAAAGGCTGTTGGTGAACGTCAACTTTTATTGAACATTCTTCTAACTATATCCGTGTTATAGCTTAGCATGATGCTTCGCGTTGAACTGCCTCTCAGCATGCCCTGCGGTCATGCGTTCTTACACCACTGATATTGTTAGACTGTCTATTTATATACTCACCATTAACTGTCTGCACTACATCACTGCCCCCCTCCCCCCAACCTCCCCATGAATACATTATTCTATATCTCTCTCCCCCAAAGATTCCGCCTTCATGCTTGGTTCACAGAGGTGACCATTGTGCTGGTTTCACCAGTCTTCATGATCTTCTACTCAGGTCCTTCAGGAGATGTCTAGGATTCAAATTCTTCATCTTCTCTGTCAAAGTTGGTGGGATAGTATGTGAATTATCAGAGAATACCAGCTCTCTGTTCTGGGTAACTGGTTGAGTGCATCGCCATTTTCCCATTAGAAATTCAGACAAGGCCAGACCATTCTGGAGTGGTGTGTAACAGTCACTCAGCAGTCCAAAGAAAGTTCACTCGGTTGATCCAGGGAATAGAGAGATTTTCTTATGAGGTGAGGTTAAGCAGGTTGGGCCTGTACTCACTGGAGTTTAGAAGAATGAGAAGCGACCCTATTGAGACATATAGGATTCTCAGGGGGCTTGACAGGGTAAATGCTGAGAGGTTGTTTCCACTTGAGGGAGAGTTAAGACCAGAGGGTATGATCTAAGAGTAAGGGGTCATCCATTTAAAACATCGAAACACAGAAACTAGAAGCAGGAGGAGGCCATTCGGCCCTTTGAGCCTGCTGCACCATTCATTTTGATCATGGCTGATCATCAAATTCAATATCCTGATCCCCCTTCCTCCCATATCCCTTGATTCCTTTATCCCCAAGAGCTATATCTAATTTCTTCTTGAAGTCACACAACATTTTGGCTTCAGCTACTTCCTGTGGTAGTGAATTCCACACATTCACCACCCTCTGGGAGAAGAAATTTTTCCCCACCTCAGTTCTAAAAGATTTTCCTCTTATCCTCAAACTATGACCCCTAGTTCTGGACTCCCCCACCATCATGCTCTACATCTCAACAAAATTTACCTTGTTCGTGCTTCTCAACAGCCATGCATGTCTCTGCATCCAGTGCGGTTTGTTGTTTTCCTTGCTCAAATTTGTCTATCCGTTTCTTCCTGGATGCAAGCTGTCCTTCCGGGTCATGAACTTGTGATCCCTTCACCTGCAGTTCACGGGAAATCTTCTGCCTGGTTTTCCCATGGTTCTATTTGGTTCTGATACTCTTACATTGGGGTATTTGTTCCAGTGTTCTCAGGAGCTCTGAGTAAGTTTGGAAATTCTGAATCCTTTGTCATCCCAAAGCTGTTCCATACCTGGTCAACCTGCAATGCCAGGTATTCCACTCCTCAGCTTGGGAAATTGGTGGCATAGTGGTATTGTTGCTGGACTAGTAATCCCGAGTTCGAATTCCACCATGGAATTTGAACTCAATAAAAATCTGGAATTAAAGTCCAAAAATGCCCATGAAGCTATTGTTGTACCTGCATGCCAACCTTCAGCGACTGTTCCACCATGACAGCCAGGTCATGCTGCACTTCCCCTTTTCCTAAACTGCCACCATTCAGAGAATAACCTTCCTTCCAGTTTTTGTCACCAAAGTGGATAACCTCACAATTATCCACATTATATTGTATCTGCCCATTTAGCTGCCTGTCCAAGTCACCCTGCAGCCTCTTAGCATCCTCCTCACAGTGCACACTGCCACCCAGCTTAGTGTAATTTGCAAATTTCGAGATATTGCATTCAATTCCTTCATCCAAATCATGAATGTATATTGTGAATAGCTGGGGTCCCAGCTCTGAACCCTGCAGTACTCCACTAGTCACTGCCTGCCACCCTGAAAAGGACCCATTTATTCATAGAAATCATAGAAGTCATAGAAACCCTACAGTACAGAAAGAGGCCATTCGGCCCATCGAGTCTGTACCGACCACAATCCCACCCAGGCCCTACCCCCATATCCCTACATATTTTACCCACTAATCCCTCTAACCTACGCATCTCAGGACACTAAGGGGCAATTTTAGCATGGCCAATCAACCTAACCCGCACATCTTTGGACTGTGGGAGGAAACCGGAGCACCCGGAGGAAACCCACGCAGACACGAGGAGAATGTGCAAACTCCACACAGACAGTGACCCGAGCCGGGAATCGAACCCGGGTCCCTGGAGCTGTGAAGCAGCAGTGCTAACCACTGTGCTACCGTGCCGCCCTACTCTCTGCTTCCTGCCTGCCAACCAGTTCTCTATCCACATCAATACATTACCCCCAATACCATGAACCTTAATTTTGCTCACTAATCTCTTGAGTGGGACCTTGTCAAAAGCCTTTTGAAAGTCCAGATACACAACATCCACTGGTTCACCCTTGTCCACTCTACTGGTCACATCCTCAAAGAAATTCCAAAAGTTTTGTCAAGCACGATTTCCCTTCAGTGAATCCATGCTGACACGGACCAATCCTGTCACTGCTTTCCAAATGCTCAGTTATTACAGCCTTAATAATTGACTCCAGCATTTTCCCCACCACCGATGCCAGGCTAACCAGTCTATAATTCCCCGTTTTCTCTCTCCCTCCTTTTTTAAAAAGTGGGGTTACATTAGCTACCCTTCAATCTACTGGAACTCTCCCAGAGTCTATAGAATGCTGGAAAATGAACACCAAATCTACTATCTTTACCTGCCCACAGGTGACTCCAAAGCCACAGCAATACGGTTGACTCTTCAATGCTCTTGGGGATGGTCAATAAATGCCGGATCAGCCAATGATACCCACATCCCTTGAAAGAATAAAAAAGAAGATCCGGGCCCTCCATGAATTCAAAGCACTCCGATAAGCATAAGATTTTCTTCATGGCTTTTCTTCACTCCAGCCTTTCCTCAAGGTCTGCTGATGGCACGGTGGCACAGTGGTTAACACTGCTGCCTCACAGCGCCAGGGACCTGAGTTCGATTCCCGGCTTGGGTCACTGTCTTTGTGGAGTTTGCACGTTCTCCCCATGTCTGTGTGGGTTTCCTCCGGGTGTTCCGGTTTCCTCCCACAGTCTGAAAGACGTGCTGGTTGGGAGCATTGGCCATGCTAAATTCTCCCTCAGTGTATCTGAACAGTGTGGCAACTAGGGAATTTTCACAATAACTTCATTGCAGTGTGGGTGTAAGCCTACTTGTGACTAATAAATAAACTTTACTTTATGGTTTTCCCCATCCGTCCTTTCCTGTGTTATGGTTCAGCTCAGAAACTTCAAAGTGTTTTATGAAGTTTGCCTGAATCATAAGTTTTGCATCTTGAATTTGGTTAGGATAAGCATGAGATGTTTCACTTCAGGTATGATTCAAATGACCCACTAGGGAGCTTTTATCAAACAAAGTTTATTTAAGAATATAGTTAACATGTATAATAAGAAAATTAGCAAGAATATTTACCAATTACAGACAAAAACAAAACAACCACTATAAGGTATAACTCTTAATGAATATCTCCACTGCATTCCAATTAAAACCAAAACCCCATGGACAGCAAAAACCCTTTTCATCGGTTTAACACAGCACAGACTAATGCTCTCGTGATACTGTGATCAAGGCCGTTTAGTTGAATTCTGCAGTTAAATGCTCTTACGACCCAAAACAGTTTGAAGTCAAGACAGCTTCCCAGAACATCAGGGACTTCAGGCAAACTACTGACAGAAAATTCTTTACTTCAGGAAGGCAAAACTTTGCTTTAAGATCACCAGCAGAATTTCCAAATAAAACAGGGAGAGAGAGACTTCTGTCCAGCTTGCTATCCCTTGTTAAAGCCCAACTGCAGCACAGAACTGAAAATGAAACCTTAAACTCATTGGGGAAAAAAATCCTGTCCAAAAGCTCATAGCTGTCCTCCTAACAATGCAGGATCATAAAACTAATCCCAGAGTAAACACAAACAACCCCATTTGCCTCTTAAGTAGCAATAACAGGACTCATCGTAGTCAAACCAGCAGCAATGACATCACTGATGCTGTGAGCTAAGAAATCATGTTTTGAAAACATTCTTTCTTAAAGGGACACTGACGTCACACCTGGCAGTTATTTCCCTCGATGCTTTTTCCAGTCTCTGGGCTCTTTATTCAGTGCGTTTTCTGTTATCTTTACCACTGTCACCATTGTCATGGGTTTTAGCTCAGTTTCCCCTTGGCCAGGATGGATGAGGGACTGCTAGAGCCAAGGATGTTGCGAAACTTTACCTTTTATTGAACATTCTTGCAACTATGTGCAGAATAAGGCTTAGCACGAGGCGTCACCTTGACCTATCCCTCGGCGTGCTCTGTTGTCAGGTGGTTTTATATTCCTGATGATGTAGATTGTTCATTTACATATTTAGCATCAACCCTTTACACTGCACTCCTCCAATCGCCCCTTTCAATAGAATTGGCTGCAACAGAGCAAATGCTGATTCTGAATAAATTCAGGGGGAAGACAGTTCCTTGAAGGGCTTAGAAGCCACAGCGTGAAGCTCTGAGTGTTTCTTTGGCTTTTGGAATATTGCGTGCAGCTCCAGGTGCCACACGACCAGAAGGAAGTGGATGCTTTGGAGAAGGTACAAAAATGTCACATGGCCTGGAGGGCTTTAGGTATGAGGAGAGGTTGGAAAAACTCGGATTGTCCTCACTGGAAAGACAGAGGCTGAGGGGTGACCTGAAAGAGGTCTACAAAACTATGAGAGGCATAAATAGGGTGGATAGCCAGAGGCTTTTTCCCGGGATGGAAAGAGGGCACAGGTTTAGGTGAGGGGTAAGTTTAGGGGGGACATATGGGAAAGGTTTTTCACATAGAGGATGGTGGGTGCCTGGAACGCACTGCCAGTGGAGGTGGTGGAAGCAGACGCGTTAGCAACATTTAAAGTTTATTTATTAGTGTCACAAGTAGGCTTACATTAACGCTGCAAAGAAGTGAAAATCCCCTAGTTGCCACACTCCGGCGCCTGTTCGGGTACACTGAGGGAGAATTTAGCACGGCCAACACATCTAACCAGCACGTTTTTCAGACTGTGGGAGGAAACTGGAGCACCCGGAGGAAACCTACGCAGACACAGGGAGAATGTGCAGACTCCGCACAGACAGTGGCCCAAGTCAGGAATCAACTAAGGTCCCTGGCGCTGTGAGGCAGCAGTGCTAATAACATTCAAGGCGTATCTTGATAACGCGTGAATGGGAGGCGAAGAGGGATAGGAACCCACATATTGGTACAGGCTCGGTGGGCTGAAGGGCTTGTTTCTGTGCTGTATTGCTTTTTGTTCTTTGCTCTTTGAAGTTCCCATAATACTGGTACAAATAGCAGCTCATTCTGAATGGGGAAATGAGAGCAGTTCAGAGCTGGTGTTCCCATAGATACCACCAGTTCACTGTGCTAGAAAGCCAGCTGGCAATGTCTGTAATACAGGTGCTAAAACTCCCATTGGTTTGAGCTGGTTATTTTGCCAGTTTATTCAGTGCTCTATTGCACTTATTTTTACTGTTTAATGCATTTATTTTTCCCATTTACTGCTGCTGCAGACTGGAGTATCAACTTCACGCCAACGTTATAGTTAAGAAAGCCCACCAATGCCTCTACTTTCTCAGGAGGCGAAGGAAATTCGGCATGTCCACTCTGACTCTCACCAATTTTTATAGATACGCTATAGAAAGCATCCTTTCTGGATGTATCACAGCTTGGTATGGCTCTTGCTTTGCCCAAGACCGCAAGAACTACAAAGGGTTGTGAATGTAGCCCAGTCCATCATGCAAACCAGCCTGCCATCCATTGACTCTGTCTACACTTCCCGCTGCCTCGGCAAAGCACCCAGCATAATTAAGGACCGCACGCACCCCAGACATTCTCTCTTCCACCTTCTTCCGTCGGGAAAAAGATACAAAAGCCTGAGGCAACGCACCAACCGACTCAAGAACAGCTTCTTCCCTGCTGCCATCAGACTTTTGAATGGACCTACCTCATTTTAAGTTGATCTTTCTTTATACCCTATCTATGAGTATAACACTACATTCTGTATACATACAGATGTGCGGGTTAGGTGGATTGGCCATCCCTAAATTAATGTCAGGGAGACGAGCAGGGTAAATGCATGGGGTTATGGGGATAGGGCCTGGGTGGGATTGTGGTCGGTACAGACTCGATGGGCTGAATGGCCTCCTTCTGTACTAGAGGAATTCTATGATTCTATGAAGAACAGTTTCTTCCCTGCTGCCATCAGACTATTGAATGGACCTATCATATTAAGTTGATCTTTCTCTACACCCTATCTGTGACTGTAGCACTATATTCTGCGGCCTTTCCTTTCCTTCTCCCATAGGTACTCTATGAACAGTATGCTTTGTCAGTATAGCGCGCAAGAAACAATACTTTTCACCGTATCCCAATACACGTGACAATAATAAATCAAATCAGATCAACTCACAAGTCAATCATGCCCCCCTCCTTAATTGCAATGTGTATTCTTGAAGATGAAAATGCTCTATAGTAATTGCGATTCTATCAGATTTGCAGTTGAAGAAAGCACTCTGACTAAAAGTATGCACACGGATGTGCAAATTATATTGAGGGAAAATGCAAAATTAGAATTCAACATTAATCACGGGGCAGGGAATAAACAGTGAAGGTTTAACAAGAACTTTAATAACATCATTAATAATTAAAAATTCCAGGAGGTGTCATGTCTTGCTGCCCTCCTGAACACAGATGGTGATCGAATCGCTCTAATTCTGTGGCAGACAGCATGGATAGGTTTGTTGAAGTGAAGTGATATTTTCTAATGGTGATAGGAAAGAGCCAAGCGCAAGTCTTCTCCTATCTGGTTTCCTCTTCAAGTCTTTTCTCAGGATCATAGAATCCCTACACTGCAGAAAGAGGCCATTCGGCCCATCATAGGAACATAAGAACATAAGAAATAGGAGCAGGAGTAGGCCATCTAGCCCCTCGAGCCTGCCCCGCCATTCAATAAGATCATGGCTGATCTGAAGTGGATCAGTTCCACTTACCCACCTGATCCCTATAACCCCTAATTCCCTTACCGATCAGGAATCCATCTATCTGTGAGTTAAACATATTCAACGAGGTAGCCTCCACCACTTCAGTGGGCAGAGAATTCCAGAGATTCACCACCCTCTGAAAGAAGACGTTCTTCCTCAACTCTGTCCTAAACCGACCCCCCTTTATTTTGAGGCTGTGTCCTCTAGTTCTAGTTTCCTTTCTAAGTGGAAAGAATCTCTCCACCTCTCCCCTATCCAGCCCCTTCATTATCTTATAGGTCTCTATAAGATCCCCCCTCAGCCTTCTAAATTCCAACGAGTACAAACCCAAACCCATCACGTCTGCACCAACAACAATGCCTCCTAGGCCCTCTTCCTGTAACCTCATATGTTTACCTTGGCACTAAGGGGCAATTTTGCACGGCCAATTAACCTAACCAGCACATTTTCCCGAGTGTGGGAGGAAACTGGAGCACCCGGAGGAAACCCACGCAGACACGGGGAGAATGTACAAACTCCACACAGATGGTGACCCAAGGCCGGAATCGAACCTGGGTCCCTGGTGCTGTGAGGCAGCAATGCTAATCACTCTGCCACCGTGCCACCCATATCGTCGGCTAATAGAATGTTTACAGCACAAAAGGAGGACATTCGGTCAGTCATGTCTGTGCCAGCTTCCTGCAGGAACAACTCTCCCAATGCCACCAACCTGCCTAGTCCTCACAGCCTCTGCAAACCTTTGCTCCACAGATAATTAATTATTAATCAAATTCCCTTCTGAAAGCCATAATTGAATCTGACTAACAACTCGCTACATAAAAACGACTTTTCCTCATGTTGCTTGTTTGGCCAATCATCTCAAATTGGTGCCCTCTGGTGCCTGATGCTTCTGCTAATAGGAGCAGATCCTCACTATCTACTTGTGGCACAGTGGTTAGCACTGCTGCCTCACAGCGCCAGGGACCCGGGTTCAATTCTGGCCTTGGGTGACTGTGCGGAGTTTGCACATTCTCCCCATGTCTGCGTGGGTTTCCTCTGGGTACTCCAGTTTCCCCCCCACAGTCCAAGGATGTTCAGGTTGGGTGGATTGGCCAAGGTGAATTCTCCCTTAATGTCCAAAGATGTGTAATTAGGTGGATTGGCCATGGGAGATGTATGGGGTAAGATGCGCTTTCGGAAAGTCATTGTGTCCCCTTAATGTTCTAGATGGTTAGATGGATTAGCCATGGGAAATATGTGGGGATTACAGGGATGGGGGTGTTGGGGGAAGAGGGCCTGGGTAAGATGCTCTGTCAGAAAATCAGCTGACTCGATGGGCCAAATGGCCTTTTCTGCACTGTAGAGATTCTATGATTCTATGATACTCTTTCCACACCCCTCATGATTTTGGACACCTCTATCAAATTTCCTCTCAGCTTTCCGTTCTCCAAGGAAAAGAGGCCCAGCTTCTCCAATATCTCCCCATTCCTGAAATAAAGATCCAGGAATTCTTTTTTTAAAGCCTGCACCAAAGGCTGGAATTTTTCTCAGAGGTGGTGGCTCTAGCCAAAGCCTGAAAAGCCAAGGCCGAACCCAGCTGGGTCTCTCGATTACCAGCCCGGTGACAATACAACTGTGTCACTGCCTCCCCTATTACTCGCGGCATGAGAGTACAAGAGCAAGGAGGTTAAACAAGACACTAGTTAAACCTCAACTGGAAGATTGTGCACAGTTCTGGGCACCACATTATAGGAGGGATTTGAATCATTATAGAGAGAGTGCAGAAGAGGTTTATAAGAATGGGACCAGGAATGAGAAACTTCAGTTATGAGGATAGATTGGAGAGGTTGGGACTGTTCTCCTCTGAGAGAAAGCGGCTAAGAGATTTGATAGAGATGTTCAAAATCAAGAGGGGGCTGGACAGAATGGATAGAGAGCAACTGTTCCCGCTCGTTAAAGAATCAAGAATGAGAGGGCACAGATTTAAGGTGATTTGCAAAAGAAGTAAATGTGATGTGAGAAAAAATGTTTTCACACAGCGAGTATTTAGGTCTGGGATGCATGACCTAGAAGTGTAGTGAAGGCAGGTTCAACTGAGGCATTCAAGAGAGCGTTAGATGATTACTCGAAACAATGTGCAGGGGAATGCAAAAAAGGCAGGGGAATGGCACTAACTCATGATGCCCATTTGCAGACATGATGGGCTGAATGGCCTCCTTCTGCACCGTAACAATCATGTGATTCATTGCCTGCTGGTGGGTATCACTCCCATTTATCATCCTATCCCTTCCTACCATGTAGAAGGAAGTCACGCATCTTCGCGAACGGCTGCAGTCTGTCTGGCGAAGAAGCTCCCGCAATAACTTATCAGGGCAGATGATGTAAAAGTGATGAAGAAATTAACAGGAGTAAAAGCTGACAAATCCCCTGCGTGCAGGGGCTAATATGTAGGGGTGTCCTGAAAGAGATGTCAGTAGAGGTAACGGATGCATTGGCTGCGATCTTCCAAAGTTACCTAGCTTTTGAGATGGTCCCAGTGGATTGGAACATAACAAATGCAACGCCATTATTCAAGAAAGGAGGAAGAAACAAAACAGGCAACCGAAGGCCAGTTGGCTTGGTATCAATCGCTGGGAACATGCTGGAATCCATTAATAGGAAAGTTGCGACAGGGCACTTAAGAAGTCACAGCATGATTAGGAAGAGTCAACATAGCTTTATGAAAGGAAAATCATGTTTGGCCAGCCTGAGAGTTTTTTTTGAGAATGTCTAAGAGGATAAAGGGGAACCAGTGGATGTAGCACACTTGGACTTTCAGCAGACATTTAATAAGGTGCCACATGAAATGTTATCACAAAAAAATAACATTTCATGTGGCACCTTATGAAGGCGGCACGGTGACGCAGTGGTTAGCACTGCTGCCTCACAGCGCCAGGGAGCCGGGTTCAATTCCCGGCTTGGGTCACTGTCAGTGCGGAGTCTGCACATTCTCCTTGTGTCTGCGTGGGTTTCCTCTGGGTGCTCTGGTTTCCTCCCACACTCCAAAGATGTGTAAGTTAGGTTGATTGGCCATGCTAAATTGACCCCAGTGTCAGGGGATTAGCAGGGTAAATATGTAGGGTTACGGGAATAGGGCCTGGGTGGGATTATTTTCGGTGCAGGCTTGATGGGCCGAATGATCTCCTTCTGCACATAGGGATTCTATGAATTATATTCTATAAGGACTCATGGGTGCAGTGTTTAAAGTTTTTTTAAAGTTTATTTATTAGTCACAAGTAAGGCTTACATTAACATTGCAAAAAATTATTGTGAAATTCCCCTAGTCGCCACACTCCGACGCCTGTTCGGGTAAATGCACGAACCAGCACGTCTTTCAGACTATGGGAGGAAACCCACATAGACATGGGGAGAACGTGCAAACTCCACACACAGACATTGATCCAAGCCAGGAATTGAACCCGAGTCCTTGGCACTGTGAGGCAGCAGTGCTAACCACTGTGCCACCCTGCCGCCAATGTCCTAACTATTTTAGGGGATTGTGGGTTTTAACACGGCAAGAAAAGACATGGTTTGCACGTGTTGATTTAAACTACTACACAAGAGGTTTTATTGAAGAACTTGTCACTCTGCAGTTCTGAATACAGAACTGCCAGCAAAACAACTTTTTGGGTGGGAATGTTGTCAGTGCAGGTTCAGTGGGCCACATGGCCTCCTTCTGCACAATAGGAATTCTATGATTCTATGAGAAACTTCAGTTATGAGGATAGATTGGAGAGGTTGGGACTGTTCTCCTTAGAGAGAACAAGGCTAAGGGATTTGATAAGAGATATTCAAAATCATGAGGTGGGTGAACAGAGTAAATGTCATAGAATCCCTACAGTACAGAAAGAGACCATTCGGCCCATCGCATCTGTGCCAACTGCAATCCTACCCAGGCCCTATTCCAGTAATCTGGCACATTTACCCTGCTTATCCCCCTGAACTAGGGCCAATTTAGCATGGCCAATCCACCTAACCCACACATCGTTGGACTCTGGGAGGAAACCGGAGCACCCTGATGAAACCCATGCAGACATGGAGAGAACGTGCAAGCTCCAGACAGACAGTGACCAAGGCCGGAATTGAACCTGGGTCCTTGGTGCTGTGAGACAGCAGTGCTAACCACTGTGCCACCCTCTAGGGAGCAACTATTGCTGCTTGTAACACGATCGAGAATGAGAGAGAGCACAGATTTAAAGTGATTTGCAAAAGAAGCTAATATGATGTGAGAAAAACGTTTTTTTGCACAGGAAGTGGTTAGGGTCTGGAATGCACTGCTTGGAAGTGTGGTGGAGGCAGGTTCAATGGAGGCATTCAAGAGGGTATTAGATGATTACGTGAATAGGAACAATGTGCAGAGGTATAGGGGAAAAGTCAGGGAATGGCAATAAGCCATGATGCTCATTTGGAGAATCAGTGTAGACACGATGGACCAAATGACCTCCTGAAAATAAAAGTTTATTTATTCATCACAAGTAGGCTTACATTAACACTGCAATGAAGTTATTGTGAAAATCCCCTGGCTGCTACATTCCGGCGCCTGTTCGGGTATATTAAGGGAGAATTTAGCATGGCCAATTCATCGAACCTGCACATCTTTTGGACTGTGGAAGGAAACCCATGCAGACACGGGGAGAACGTGCAAACTCCACACAGACAGTGACCAAAGCCAGGAATCAAACCCGGATCCCTGGCGCTGTGAGGCAGCAGTGCTAACCACTGTGCCACCGTGGAACAATCCTTACAAGCCTGGCTGAAGGCTGAATTTGTTTAATTTTTGGAGATGAAGGGAATGAAGGGCTACGATAAGTGGCAGGAGCAACTAATTTTCATTCCAGAATGTTGCAGGAGTTGGCTATCGAGACAATGGATGCATTGGTAATTATCTTTCAAAATTCTATAGATAGAAGAAAGGTTTCTGCAGACTGGAAAGTAGTAAATGTAACCCTACTATTTGAGAAGGGAGGGAGAGCGAAAACAGAGAACTGCAGACCTGTTAGTCTGACGTTAGTAGCAGGGAAAATGTTAGCATCAATAATAAAGGATGTGGTAAGCCGACGCATGGGAATAATGATGTGATTGCGCAGAGTTAGCACGGATTTATGGAAGAGAAATCAGGATTGACAAACCTTTTGGAGTTTTCTGAGGATGTTACTTGCAGCAGAGATAAAGGAGAATTAGTGGATGTGGTGCATGTAGATTTTTAGAAGGTTTTTGATAAGGTCCCGCAGAGGAGGTTAGTAAACAAAATTAGAGCCATCGGAGTGGGGGTAACGTACTGAGTTTAATGCAGTGAGTGGGGTACCACAAGGATCCATACTGGGGCCACAACTGTTCACAAAATATATCAATGATTTGGACGTGGGGGCCAAACTTTTTTTGATTTATTATTGTCACATGTATTAACATACAGTGAAAAGTATTGTTTCTTGCGCGCTATACAGACAAAGCATATCATTCATAGAGAAGGAAAGGAGAGAGTGCAGAATGTAGTGTTATAGTCATAGCTAGGGTGTAGAGAAAGATCAACGTAATGCAAGGTAAGTCCATTCAAAAGTCTGACTGCAGCAGGGAAGAAGCTGTTCTTGAGTCAGTTGATACGTGACCTCAGACTTTTGTATCTTTTTCCCGATGGAAGAAGGTGGGAGAGAGAATGTCTGGGGTATGTGTGTGGAGTCCTTAATTATGCTGGCTGCTTTGCTGAAACAGCGGGAAGTGCAGATAGAGTCAATGGATGGGAGGCTGGTTTGTGTGATGGATTGGGCTACATTCACGACCTTTTATAGTTCCTTGGGCAGAGCAGGAGCCATACCAAGCTGTGATACAACCAGAAAGAAAATGTTACATTTCCCAATTTCTTGACCACACAAAACTAGGTGGGAACACACGTTATGAGCAGAACACAAGGAGGTAACAAGGACAAGCTAAGTGATTGGGCAAGAACACGGCAGATGGAATGTAATGTGAATAAGTGTAATGTTATTCACTTTGGCAGAAAACAGAATAGAGTATTTCTTAAATGGTGAGAGACTGTGAAGTGTTAATGTCCAAAGGAACCTGGGTGACCTTGTTCAAGAGACACTAAAAGCTAGCATGCAGATGCAAAGAACAAAGACCAGGACAGCACAGGAACAGGCCCTTCGGCCCTCCAAGCCTGCGCCGATCATGTTTCCCTATTTAGACCAACCGCCTGTATCCCTCTATTCCCCGTCTGTTCATGTGTCTATCCAGATAATCCTTCAATATTTCTAACGTGTCTGCCTCAACCAAGTGCAGCAAGCAGTGAGGCAGGCAAATGGTGCTTTGGCCTTCATCTTAAGGGAATTTGAGTAAAGATGTCTTGCCACAATTGCATAGAGCCTTTGAGAGATTGCACCTGGAGCATTGTGTATAATTTTGATCTCCTTATCAAACAAGAGATATACTTGCCTTAGAGGAAATGCAACAGAGGATTACCAGACTAATCCCTGGGCTGACGGGATCGCCTTATGAGGAGAGATTGAGGAAACTGGGCCTGGATTCTTGAGAATTTCCAAGAATGAGAGATGATCTCAGTGAAACTTACAAATTTTCTTACAATGCAGGACACTCTAGATGTGGATAGGATATTTCCCCAGGCTGGTGAGTCTAGACCCAAGGGACATAGTCTCGGAATAAGGAGCGGGCCATTTAGGATTGAGATAAGGAGGAATTTCTTCACTCAGAGGATTCTGAATTCTCAACCCCAGAGGGTTGTGGTGCTCCATCATTGAACATGTCGTGTTCATCCAGCAATAAGGACACTTCATTGCAAGAGCTAACTTCACAAAGTATATCAAAGAAAAAGGTTCAATGAAGAAACATCATTACACAGCACTCAGGCCATGTCCTGAGCCACTCCCACAATCCCCATCTGCTTTCTATTTATACCGGGTCAGCTGACCACCACATCATTTCGTCATTGGTTACATTGTCTACTTGGTCAGCTGACCCTCACGGCATAGAACATAGAACATAGAACAGTACAGCTCAGTACAGGCCCTTCGGCCCTCGATGTTGTGCCGAGCTTTGTCCGAAACCAAGATCAAGCTATCCCACTCCCTATCATTCTAGTGTGCTTCATGTGCTTATCCAATAACCGCTTGAAAGTTCCTAAAGTGTCCGACTCCACTATCACAGCAGGCAGTCCATTCCACACCCCAACCACTCTCTGAGTAAAGAACCTACCTCGGACATCCTTCCTATATCTCCCACCATGAACTTTATAGTTATGCCCCCTAGTAACAGCTACATCCACCCGAGGAAATAGTCTCTGAACGTCCACTCTATCTATCCCCCTCATCATCTTATAAACCTCGATTAAGTCGCCTCTCATCCTCCTCCGCTCCAGAGAGAACAGCTCTAGCTCCCTCAACCTTTCCTCATAAGACCTATCCTCCAAACCAGGCAGCATCCTGGTAAATCTCCTCTGCACTCTCTCCAATGCTTCCACATCCTTCTTATAGTGAGGTGACCAGAACTGCACACAATATTCCAAACGTGGTCTCACCAAGGTCCTGTACAGTTGCAGCATAACCCCACGGCTCTTAAACTCAAACCCCCTGTTAATAAACACTAACACACTATAGGCCTTCTTCACGGCTCTATCCACTTGAGTGGCAACCTTTAGAGATCTGTGGATCTGTGGCATGTTATCATTGGTTATATTATAATAGATTTCAATGTTATCATTGCTTGCATTATGATATGTTGCAGACAGATATGGCGAGATTACTGGATACTAATGACATCAGGGGATATGGGAGTGCGTGTGTTGAGTTAGATGAGCAACCATGATCTGTTTGAAAGGTGGAGCAGCCACGACGGGCTGAATGGCCTACTCCATGTTCCTGTGAAAGTGGAGTTGGACTCAAGGATCCACCATCATATTGAACGGCAGAGCTGGTTGGAGGAGCCAGATGACCTCTTCCCGCTCTTATTCCTTGAGGCATTTACACATTCAGCTCAGTAAACACTGCAACGCTAACCTCCTTCCTGTGTCCAGCACACTGATATCTGGGAATGTGCTGTCATGTTTGCCAAGACAACAACATTGCTCACATTTCAAACTAACTTGTCATTTGAAGCACTTCTGAGAGTTTAACTTTATTTATTAATGTCACAAGTAAGCTTAGGCTAACATTCAGTGAAGTTACTGTGAAAAATCCTCTAGTCGCCACACTCCGGCGCCTGTTCGGGTACACCGAGGGAGAATTTAGCATGGCCAATGCACCTAACCAGTACGTCTTTCAGACTGTGGGAGGAAACCGGAGCACCCGGAGGAAATCCACAGGGAGAACGTGCAAACTCCATACAGACAGTGACCCAAGCCGGGAATCAAACCCGGGTCCCTGGCGCTGTGAGGCAGCAGCGCTAACCACTGTGCCATCGTGCTGCCCAAAGAAAGGCATTTCCTTTCGCAATAAGTTCACAGCATCTCTTTCGGACTGTGGGAGGAAACCAGAGCACCCGGAAGACATCCACAGGGACAGCATGCAAACTCCATACAGTGACCCAAGCCGGGAATCGAACCCGGGTCCCTGGCGCTGTGAGGCAGCAGTGCTAACCACTGTGCCACCATGCCGCCCATTAAGACGCTCATTTGCATGTAACGCTGGATGGGACATGGTTATCCTTAAGGATAGTGTGGTGAACCATAGATGGTTACCACTATGGGTACTTGTATATATGCTACTCTCGTTGCTGTTGGGGTTAGGGTTGTTGGGTGTTCCACCTGTTATTACTGTTTATGTGGTACACTCCGTTCGGCTCCGCCCAGGACTCCGCCTTCTTACAGGAGTATAAAGGTCACTGCTACTTCCTAGTAGTCTTTAGTCTGGGATAATATTGTTAAGTAGTGTGCTCCTATTTGTAGTGAATAAAAGCCTTTATTCCCGGGTACGTTCTAGCCTCCCGTGTGAATCAATCGCGCATCAGATAGGAAAACTGCAGTCATATTAAATTCGGTTTGATGAATGGCTTGAGTGGTCTGTCCTTGTTAACTGCAATTGAATATTAGATGTACGAAATTAACTAATTATTGAGAAGATTACAAATTGGCTGTAAAGCACTTTGGGATGGCCAGAGCTTGTGAAAGGCATTACAACTGTGTATAAATGCAAGTTCTTTTCCTTTTATTACTGGTGATTATTTATTTTATACTCCTTAAGGAGATTTAGATTTGCCTCGCCAGATTTATTCCTTGCAGGTGAGTGCTGCATGGCTGTTCACAATGATAGGCCCCGTGATTGCAAAAGCCTGAGGGAACTGGAAGTTTTTTTTGCTATTTTCGACCTCGGCCCTCCATTTCACGTGATTATGTAACTTAGTAACATCTTGCCAGTGGGCCTCAAAAAGCAGCTTTCATTTCTGCACGGAGACTTCTACTGTGTTAAGCTCACAGAGCCCGATCTCCCTCAAGTGTTGGCCCATGAATTATTCAATTCTTAAATTAATAATTCAACTTTGAAATCGCTCAAGCCAAACCCCCTCGATTTATCAATCAGCAGACAGATAATTCATGCCAGGTATTTTACATGACAAAAACGTGCAGAGTACCAGGATGGACCCAGGTTGTATCACTGGGCTGCGCTGAGTAAGCAGATCTTGGCTAGAGAGCTGTTGGGGCGTTTGAGACTGGGCCCCTGAGACTGATACAGAAGGGATGAAAGAATAGATGCAATTGCCGCATTGAAGCCAATTTTCCTCATCCCAAAAGGATGTCCCAGAGCTTCTTCAAGCCTGCGGGGGGCTTCTTCACTGGAGTTCTCAGTGGAAGCAGATGGACCTATTCAGAATTGGTCTCAACCTCCCTGGGCATCAGTCCAGAGAAATCAGGCAGGCTCTTTATATCTGCTGTCTTAGGGTCATAGAGTCATAGCGGTTTATAGCATGGAAACAGACTCTTCGGCCCTACTTGTCCATGCTGCCCTTTTTGTTAACCATGAAGCTAGTCCCAATTGCCTGCGTTTGGCCCATATCCCTCTATACCCATCTGACCGACCTAATGGCCGAAATGCTTTTTAAAAGACAAAATTGTACCTGCCTCTACTACTACCTCTGGCAGCTTGTTCCAGACACTCACCACCCTCTGTGAGAAAAAATTGCCCCTCTGGACACTTTTGTATCTCTCCCCTCTCACCTTGAACTTACGCCTCTAGTTTTAGACTCCCCACCTTTGAGAAAAGATGTTGACTCTCTCTATCTTATCTATGCCCCTCATTATTTTACAGACCTCTACGCGATCACCTTTCAGTCTCCTACGCTCCAGAGAAAAAAGTCCCAGTCTATCCAGCCTTTCCTTATAACTCAAACCATCAAGTCCCAGTAGCATCCTAGTGAATCTTTACTGCACTCTTTCACATCTGCAGTACTGTGTACAATCTTGGTCTCCTTACTTGAGAAATTATGTACTGGCACTGAAGGGGGTGTAGAGGAGATTCGCTAGGTTGATTCCGGAGTTGAGAGGGTTGGCTTATGAGGAGAGACTGAGTAAACTGGGGCTAAACTCATTGGAATTCAGAAGAATGAGGGGAGATCTTATAGAAACATACAAGATTATGGAGGGAATAGATAAGATAGAAGCAGGGAAGTTGTTTCTACTGGCGGGTGAAACTAGAACTAGGGGACATAGCCTCAAAATAAGGGGAAGCAGATTTAGGACTGAGTTGAGGAGGAACGTCTTAGAACATAGAACATAGAACAGTACAGCACAGAACAGGCCCTTCGGCCCACGATGTTGTGCCGAGCTTTATCTGAAACCAAGATCAAGCTATCCCACTCCCTATCATCCTGGTGTGCTCCATGTGCCTATCCAATAACCGCTTAAATGTTCCTAAACTGTCTGACTCCACTATCACTGCAGGCAGTCCATTCCACACCCCAACCACTCTCTGAGTAATGAACCTACCTCTGATATCCTTCCTGTATCTCCCACCACGAACCCTATAGTTATGCCCCCTTGTAATAGCTCCATCCACCCGAGGAAATAGTCTTTGAACGTTCACTCTATCTATCCCCTTCATCATTTTATAAACCTCTATTAAGTCTCCCCTCAGCCTCCTCCGCTCCAGAGAGAACAGCCCTAGCTCCCTCAACCTTTCCTCATAAGACCTACCCTCCAAACCAGGCAGCATCCTGGTAAATCTCCTCTGCACTCTTTCCAGCGCTTCCACATCCTTCTTATAGTGAGGTGACCAGAACTGCACACAATATTCCAAATGTGGTCTCACCAAGGTCCTGTACAGTTGCAGCATAACCCCACGGCTCTTAAACTCCAACCCCCTGCTAATAAAAGCTAACACACTATAGGCCTTCTTCACAGCTCTATCCACTTGAGTGGCAACCTTTAGAGATCTGTGGATATGAACCCCAAGATCTCTCTGTTCCTCCACAGTCTTCAGAACCCTACCTTTGACCCTGTAATCCACATTTAAATTAGTCCTACCAAAATGAATCACCTCACATTTATCAGGGTTAAACTCCATTTGCCATTTTTCAGCCCAGCTTTGCATCCTATCTATGTCTCTTTGCAGCCTACAACAGTCCTCCACCTCATCCACTACTCCACCAATCTTGGTGTCATCAGCAAATGTACTGATCCACCCTTCAGCCCCCTCCTCTAAGTCATTAATAAAAGTCACAAATAGCAGAGGACCAAGCACTGATCCCTGTGGCACTCCGCTAGCAACCTGCCTCCAATCTGAAAATTTTCCATCGACCACCACCCTCTGTCTTCGATCAGACAGCCAGTTACCTATCCAATCGGCCAACTTTCCCTCTATCCCACACCTCCTCAGTTTCATCATAAGTCTTCACTCAAAGGGTTGTGAATCTGTGGAATTCCCTGCCCAGTGAAGCAGTTGAGGCTACCTCATTGAATGTTTTTAAGGCAAGGATAGATAAATTTTTGAACAGTAAAGGAATTAAGGGTTATGGTGAGCGGGTGGGTAAGTGGAGCTGAGTCCACAAAAAGATCAGCCATGATCTTATTGAATGGCGGGGCAGGCTCGAGGGGCCAGATGGCCTACTCCTGCTCCGAGTTCTTATGTTCTTATATTCTTATATACCAAGCTGTGATATACCAGAAAGAATGCTTTCTATGGTGCATCTGAAAAAACTGGTGAGAATCGTAGCTGACATGCCAAATTTCCTTAGCCTTCTGAGAAAGTAGAGGCGTTGGTGGGCTTTCTTAGCTATAGCATTGGCATGGAGGGACAAGGACAGGTTGTTGGTGATCTGAACACCTAGAAATGTGAAGCTCTTGACCATTTCCACTTCATGACCGTTGATGTAGACGGGGCATGGTCCCCCCCCATGTCAACGCTATAGTTAAGAAAGCCCACTAACGCCTCTACTTCCTCAGAAAACTAAAGAAATTTGGCATGCCAGCTATGACTCTCACCAACTTTTACAGATGATCATCTCCTTTGCTTCAACAGAGTCTATGAATGGGATAATTAATTTATGGGCGAAGCTAAAACTGTTGGAATTACGGCTCAGTGTTGATTACAATTCCACCGTTCTTTGCGGGATTGTTTTGTTTCCATACTCCTCCCACTTGTATGTCCATGTAGTTCCTTCATTTGGAGAAACTGAAGCTCTCGACCATTTCCACTTTGTCCCCATTGATGTAGTCAGGAGCATGTCACCCACTCTGCTTCCTGAAGTCAATGACCTTCTCCTTCATTTTACTGACACTGGGGGAGAGGTTATTGTCGTTGCACCAGTTCACCAGGCTCTTTATTCTCTTTTCTGTTTCTGTCTCATCATTGTTTGAGATCTGACCCATTACGGTGGTGTCATCAGCAAACTTGAAATTCGAGTTGATTGGGAATTTTTTTGCTCCATCCCTAAAGTTTTAATACTTTTTTCTTGGGATGTAGACATCGCCAGCAAGACCCGTATTAGCTTTCCATCCCTAATTGCCCGTGAACTGAGTGGTTTGCTAGGCTAGGCTATTTTAGATGGCAGTTAAGGATCAACCACATGTAAACCAGACCAGGTAAGGGATGGCAGATATCCTTCGCTGAGGATGTCAGTGAACCGGATGGGCTTTTATGAGAATCGATGACAGTTGTATGGTCACCATTGCTGAGACTAACTTACTATTCCAGATTTATTCATTGAATTCAAATTTCACCAGTGCTGGAATTTTACCGCCTCGCCCGCCCAAGGCTCGGAAGATCCCACCGGAGGCCAATGGAGAATGCCGTTCTGTGAGCCGTGCTGGTAAAAGTCCGGCACAGGTGTTGCAGTGAGATTTGAACCTATGTCCCCAGAGCATTAACCTGGATCTCCAGATTGCTTACCCCATGACATTACCATTGCGCCACCATCTCCCTAGTTTTTACCTTTGTAAAAATGGCATATTTCTTTTACATTTTTTGCTCCATCCTTAAAGTTATATAGAAACCCTGCAGTGCAGAAGGAGGCCATTTGGCCCATCAAGTCTGCACCGACCACAATCCCACCTGAGCCCTATCTCCATAATCCCATGTATTTACCATAGCTAGTACCTCTGACACTAAGGGGCAATTCAGCATGGCCAATCAACCTAACCCGCACATCTTGGGACTGTGGGAGGAAACTGGAGCACCCGGAGGAAACCCACGCAGACACGGGGAGAATGGCAAAGCCAAAACTCAGTGTGTTCCGGGCAAAACCAAATCCATCTCCTTGCTTGCTCCAAACAACAAATCAAATTCCCAATTGAATCCAATTCATGGTCCCCACAAAACAGACCAACAAGATCCAAGCTGACAAGATGAGGCATTGCACTCCAAATTGGGCTTGATCTTACACTTGATCTTAGCCAAAAAGCCGATATATATGGTTTCCACTGTCTAGTCTGTACTGTAACTTTTCTATGGTTCTAAGCGGCACTCTGAAGTTTGTTTATTTATTAGTCGCAAGCAATGAAGTTACTGTGAAAATCCCCCAGTCGCCACACTCCGGCGCCTGTTCGGGTACACTGAGGGAGAATTTAGCATGGCCAATGCATCTAATCAGCACATCTTTCAGACTGTGGGAGGAAACCAGAGCATCCGGAGGAAACCCACGCAGACACAGGGAGAATGTGCAAACTCCACACAGACAGTGACCCAAGCCGGGAATTGAACCTGGGTCCCTGGTTGCTGTGAGGCAGCAATGCAACCACTGTGCCGCCGGGCCGTCCATTTGCAATGCCTTAGGCGATCTGCTATTATTGCTAACAATTTGAATCGAAAGAAAGATTGGCTGATCTCTGCTCTGTCGCAATGGTGTAAAATTGATGGAAATGTTAACTACTGCCAAACATACATCAGGCGAACAGGGGAACTCGAACAGAATTTCTACATCGTCACAGTTGGGGAAAGTATTCGTCTTGAACCCGAGATAACCTCCTGTATGAAACAGATTGCTGCAAAAGTCACGGGCCCTGAGATAAAATCACTTGTAGTTCATGTCGATCCCTTTTCAGGCCAGAGCGAAGATTAATGATTTTTCTGTAACTGTGTAACCTTTGTGTTTTGCTCTTCGATTGCAATCTCTGTTTGCCAACTCTGTAGCACTGGTTTCAACTAGGGCCTTCAGGTAACTTTAGGACAAGCCCTGCACCCCCTTCCACCTCCCCCCCCTCATCCCCCATCCCCAATCATAGAATCCCTACAGTGTTGAAGGAGGCCATTCAGTCCATCGAGTCTGCACCAACAACAATCCCACCCAGGCCCTATCCTCGTAACCCCGCATATTTACCCTGTTAGTTCCCCTGACACTAAGGGTCAATTTAGCACGGCCAATCCATCTAACCTGCACATCTTTGGACTGTGGGTGGAGACCTAATAGAGGTATATAAGATGTTGAGAGGCATAGATCGGGTGGACTCTTAGAGGCTTTTTCCCAGGGTGGAAATGGCTGCTACGAGAGGACACAGGTTTAAGGTGCTGGGGGGTAGGTACAGGGGAAATGTTAGGGGGAAGTTTTTCACACAGAGGGTGGTGGGCGAGTGGAATCGGCTGCCGTCAGTGGTGGTGGAGGCAAACTCAATAGGGTCTTTTAAGAGACTCCTGGATGAGTACATGGGACTTAATAGGATGGAGGGTTATAGGTAGGCCTAAAAGGTAGGGATATGTTTGGCACAACTTGTGGGGCCGAGGGGCCTGTTTTGTGCTGTAGTTTTTCTATGTTTCTATGTTTCTAAACCAGAGCACTCGGAGGAAACCCACGCAGAAACTGGGAGAATGTGCAGACTCCACATAGACAGTGACCCGAGGCCGGAATTGAACCTGGGTCCCTGGCGATGTGAGGTAGCAGTGCTAACCATTGCTGTTAACCGCTAACCAATGCTGTTCAGTGTGTCTTTCCCTCAGCTTTCTTCATCGGCACACCATGGTTAAATTTAACAAATGTGTGGAGGCCACTGTGAACACCAGGAATTGGTGAGCTCCTTGCACAGACTTCCCGTTGGAGCAAGATTTTGCTGGCGGAGGGAGAAACTCCACATGGTGGTAGTGGGGTATGTGCAGGGGTCAATGACAGCACTGAGAATGAGTAGCCTTCTCTAACAACAGAAAGCAACGTATATGAGGCCACAGTAAAAGGTGATTTGATTTTGATTTATTATTGTCACATGTATTAGTATACAGTGAAAAGCATTGTTTCTTGCTCACTATACAGACAAAGCATACCGTTCATAGAGAAGGAAACGAGAGAGTGCAGAATGTAATGTTACAGTCATAGCCAGGGTGTAGAGAAAGATCAACTTAATGCAAAGTAAGTCCATTCAAAATCTGACAGCAGCAGGGAAGAAGCTGTTCTTGAGTCGGTTGGTACGTGACCTCAGACTTTTGTATCTTTTTCCCGACGGAAGAAGGTGGAAGAGAGAATGTCCGGGGTGCATGGGGTCCTGAATTATGCTGGTTGCTTTCCCGAGGCAGTAGGAAGTGTAGACAGTCAATGGATGGGAAGCTGGTTTGCGTGATGGATTGGACTACATTCACGACCTTTTGTAATTTCTTGCAGTCTTGGACAGAGCAGGAGTCATACCAAGCTGTGATACAACCAGAAAGAATCCTTTCTATGGTGCATCTGTAAAAGTTGATGAGAGTCATAGCTGACATGCCAAATTTCTTTCATTTTCTGAGGAAGTAGAGGCTTTCTTAACTATAGTGTCGGCATGTGGGGACCAGGACAGGTTATTGGTGATCTGGACACCTAAAAACGCAAGGTGGGGGGGGTTAAGGTGGTCAAGAGCAGTGCTTCTCAGACCTGGGTCTGAGGATGCTAGGGTTCCACTAATGTCTGTTAATTGCTTTGCGGCGGGGAAGGTTCAGAGGTGACCTAGTGAAGGTTTTCTAGCAAGGTCTGCATAAAGTGGATAGAGAAAAACCATTCACTCCGGTGATTTTGTCATGAACCACTGGGCAGAGATTCAAAATCATTGATAAAAGGTCCAGAGGGAAGAGGCCGGAAGAGGGCAGCACAATGGCGCAGTGGTTAGCACTGCTGCCTCACAGCACCAGGGACCCATGTTCGATTCCTGAGTTGGGTCACTGTCTGTGTGGAGTTTGCACGTTCTCCCCATGTCTGCGTGGGTTTCCTCTGGGTGCTCCAGTTTCCCCCCCACAGTCCAAAGATGTGCGGGTTAGGTGGATTAGCCATGCTAAATTGCCCCTTAGTGTCAGGGGGATTAGCTGGGTAAAAATGTTGAGTTACGGGAATTGGGCCTGGGTGGGATTGTGGTCAGTGCAGACTCCCTGGGCCAATAGGCCTCTGTCTGCACTGTAGATTCTATAATGAGGAGCATTCTTTTCACTCAGAGTGATCATTGATGGGAACACGCGACATGCAGAGGTGGTGGCGTCTGAATCTGCAGCTAATTTTAATGGACGTTGAGGACTTGATCAGCAGTATAAGTTTGTCAATGTGTTTCACAGGGAAGTTTGCAAACAAAATTTGCCACATAAGGAGGTATTAGGGCTGCTGTCCAAAGCTTAGTCTTACAATCCATCTTGATAACTTGGGAGAAAGGACCAAATGTGCAGTTTCTAAATTTGCTGATGAGCCCAAGATAGGCACGTGAGTAAGTTGTGACGAGGACATCAGGTTACGAAGGGATATAGGCTGAGTGAGTGGGCAGATGCAGTATAATGTGGATAAATGTGAGGTCATCCACATTGGCAACATTAATAGGAGGACAGATTATTATCTGAATGGGTGTAAATTGAGAGAGGTGGATACTCAACGAGACCTTGGAGTCCTCGTGCATCAGTCGCTGAAATTAAGCACGCAGGTACAGCAGGCAGGATAGAAGGCAAATGGTATATTGGCCTTCAAAGCAAGAGGATTTGAGTATAGGGATTGGGATGTTTTGCTGCAATTGTGTAGGGTGTTGGTGAGGCCACACCTGGAATATTGTGTGCAGTTTTAGTGTCCTTACCTGAGGAAGAATGTCCTCGCTATAGCGGGAGCACAACGAAGGTTTACCAACCTGATTCCTGGGATGACAGGTCTGTCATATGAGGAGAGACTAAGTCGGTTAGAATTATATTCATTGGAGTTTAGAAGAGTGAGAGGGGATCTCATAGAAACTTATAAAATTCTAACAGGATTAGGCAGGGTAGATTCAGAAAGAATGTTCCCAGTGGTGGGGAAGTCCAGAACTAGGGGTCATAGTTTGAGAATAAGGAGTAAACAGCAATGTGGTTGACTCTCAACTGCCCTCTGAACCCAGCAAGCCGCTCAGTTCCAGGGCAACCAGGAATGGGCAATAAATGCTGGCCCAGCCAGTGACGCCCATGTCCCATGAATGAATTAAAAAAAAACTTTTAGAGCTAAAGTGAGGAGAAATTTCTTCACCCGGAGAGTGATGAATGTGTGGAATTCACTGCCACAGAAAGTAGTTGAAGCCAAGGTATTGTGTGATTTCAAGAATAAATTAGATATCGCTCTTGGAGTTAAAGGGATCAAGGGGAAGGCGGGATCAGGATATTGAATTCGATGATCAGCCATGATCAGAATGAATGGCGGCGGAACAGGCTCGAAGGGCCAAATGGCCTCCTCCTCCTTCTAGTTTCTATGATTCCAAATAGGTAAAGTGAGTGGGCAAAAATCTGGCAGATAGATTATAGTGTGGGAAAATGTGAGCTTGTCCACTCTGGCAAGAAAAGTGGAAAAGAAAGCATGTTATTTAAATAGAAAGAGATTGCAGAACTCTGCGGTATCGAGAGAACTGGGTGTCCTGGTACATGAGTCACGCAAATGCTGGTAATCAGGTACAGCAACTCATTAGGATGTTGGTCTTTATTGTACAGGGAATGGAATACAAGAGTGGTGAGGTTTTGCAACAGTTGCAAAGGGTGTTGGTGAGACCACATCTCGAGTATTATGCACAATTTTGGTCTGCTTATTTAAGAAAGGATATGATTGCATTCGAAGCACTTCGGAGAAGGTTCACTCGACTGATTCTTGGAATGAAGGGATTATCACATGTGGAAGGTTAGACAGGCGGGGCCCAAATCCATTCGGCTTTAGATAATTCGCAGGTTCAACTTAATGAAACATATAAGATCCTGAGGGGATTTGATAGGGTTTGATTTGATTTGATTTGATTTATTATTTTCACATGTATTAGCACATAGTGAAAAGTATTATTTCTTGCACACTATACAGACAAAGCATACCATTCATAAAGAAGGAAAGGAGAGAGTGCCGAATGGATTGTTAGGGTGTAGAGAAAGATCAACTTCATGCAAGGTAGGTGCATTCAAAAATCTGATGGCAGCAGAGAAGAAGCTGTTCTTGAGTCGGTTGGTTCATCACCTCAGACTTTTGTATCTTTTTTCCAACGGAAGAAGGTGGAAGAGAGAATGTCTGGGGTGTGTGGTGTCCTTGATTATGCTGGCTGCTTTGCCGAGGCAGCAGGAAGTGTAGACAGAGTCAATGGATGGGAGGCTGGTTTGCGTGATGGATCGGGCTACATTCACTACTTTTATAGTTTCTTGCGGTCTTGGGCAGTGCAGGAGCCAAAACAAGCTGTGGTACAACCAGAAAGAATGCTTTCTATGGTGCATCTGTAAAAGTTGGTGAGAGTTGTAGCTGACATGCCAAATTTCCTTCGTCTTCTGAGGAAGTAGAGGCGTTGGTGGGCTTTCTTAACTATAGTGTCGGCATGAGGGGGCCAGGACAGGTTGTTGGTGATCTGGACACCTAAAAACTTGAAGCTTTCGACCATTTCTACTTCTTCCCCGTTGATGTAGACAGGGGCATGTTCTCCACTACGCTTCCTAAAGTCGATGACAATCTTCATTTTGTTGAGATTAAGGGAGAGATTATTGTCATCACACCAGTTCACCAGATTCTCTATCTCTTTCCTGTACTCTGTCTCATCATTGTTTGAGATGCAACCCACTACGGTGGCTTCATCACCAAATTTGAAAATCGAGTTGGAGGGGAATTTGGCCGCACAGTCTTAGGTGTATAAAGAGTATAGTAGGGAGCAGAGGACGCAGCCTTGTGGGGTACCAGTGTTGAGGATGATCGTTGGATGCTGAAAGAATAATTCCCCTTTTGGGAGAGACTAGAACTAGGGGATACAGCATAAAAATAAGGGAAGGTTTAAGACAGAGAAAAGGAGAAATATTTTCTCACAGAGGATTTTCTGTCTGTGGAATTCTATTCCCCAGAGAGGTGGAGGCAGGGTCATTGAATATTTTTAAGGCTGGGCTAAATAGACTGTTGACCTATAAGGGCACCAAAGGTTCAATGTTAGAATTCATTTCTAGAGGGCTAGAATACAAGAGCAGGTGTGTACTGCTGAGGCTGTATAAGGTTCTGGTCAGACTCCATTTGAAATGATGTGAGCAGTTTTGGGCCCCATACCTCAGGAAGGATGTGCTGGCCTTGGAGGGGGTCCTGAGGAGGTTCACAAGAATGATCCCAGGAATGAAGGGTTTGTCATATGAGGAGCGGTTGAGGAGTCTGGGTCTATATTCGATGGAGTTTAGAAAGATAATTGAAACTTACAGAATACTGAGAGGCTGAGATAGAGTGGACGTGGAGAGGATGTTTCCACTCGTGGGAAAGACCAGAACTCGTGGGCATAACTTCAGAGTGAAGGGACGTTCCTTTAAAACTGAGCTGAGGAGGAATTTCTTCAGCCAGAGAGTGGTAAATCTGTGGAACTCATTGCCACAGAGGGCTGTGGAGGCCAGGTCATTGAGTGTCTTTAAGATAGAGATAGATAGGTTCTTGATTGATAAGAGGATCAAGGGTTACGGGGAGAAGGCAGGAGAATGGGGATGAGAATCATATCAGCCATGAATGACTATGATTGAATGGCGGAGCAGACTCGATGGGCCGAATGGCTTAATTCTGCTCTTATATCTTATGGTCTTATTGGGGCTAGACAGGAGAGTAGAGACCACAATCAGATCAATCAAGATCCTACAATATGGCAGAGCAGGCTTGGGGAGCTGAATGACCTTCTTGATCCTCATTCACATGTACGAATATCGTCCATGACGTAAGGTTTAAGGAACATCTTAAGTGAGGAAACAGAAATAGAGATCATAGATCATAGGATCCTACAGTGCAGAAGGAGGCCATTTGGCCCATCGAGTCTGCACCAATCACAGTCCCACCCAGGCCCTATCCCCATGCACTTATCCCAGCTAGCCCCCCTGACACTATTTGATCTGATTTGATATCATTTATTATTGTCACATGTTAACATACAGTGAAAAATATTGTTTCTTGCGCACTATGCAGACAAAGCATACCGTTCATAGAGAAGGAAACGAGAGAGTGCAGAATGTAATGTTACAGTCATAGCTAGGGTGTAGAGAAAGATCAACTTAATGCAAGGTAAGTCCATTCAAAAGTCTGACAGCAGCAGGGAAGAAGCTGTTCTTGAGATGGTTGGTGCGTGACTTCAGACTTTTGTATCTTTTTCCTGATGGAAGAAGGTGGAAGAGAGAATGTCCGGGGTGCGTGGGGTCCTTAATTACGCTGGCTGCTTTGCCGAGGCAGTAGAAAGTGTAGACAGAGTCAATGGATGGGAGGCTGGTTTGCATGATGGATTGGGCTACATTCACAACCTTTGTAGGTTCCTTGCGGTCTTGGGCAGAGCAGGTGCCACACCAAACTGTGATGCAACCAGAAAGAATGGTTTCTATGGTGCATCTGTAAAGGTTAGTGAGAGTCGGAGCTGACATGCCAAATTTCCTTAGTCTTCTGAGAAAGTAGAGGCATTGGTGGACTTTCTTAAATCTAGTGTCGGAATGGGGGGGACCAGGACAGGTTGTTGGTGATCTGGACACCTACAAACATAAAGCTCTCGACCCTTTCTGCTTTGTCCCCGTTAATGTAGACAGGGGAATATTCTCCTTTGCGCTTCCTGAAGTCGATGACAATCTCTTTCGTTCTGTTGACATTAAGGGAGAGATTATTGTTGCCGCACCAATTCACCAGATTCTCTATCTCATTCCTGTACTCTGTCTCATCATTGTTTGAGATCCGACACTCTACAGTGGTCATCAGCAAACTTGAAGGTCGAATTGGAGGGGAATTTGGCCGCACAGTCAGAGGTGTATAAGGAGTATAGTAGGGGGCTGAGAACACAGCCTTGTGGGGCACTGGTGTTGAGGATGATCATGGAAGAGGTGTTGTTGCCTTTCCTTACTGATTGTGGTCTGTGAGTTAGGAAGTTCAGGATCCAGTCACAGAGGGAGGTGCCAAGGCCCAGGCTACGCAGTTTGGAGATGAGTTTTGTGGGAATAATGGTGTTGAAGGCTGAGCTGTAGTCGATAAATAGGGGTCTGACATAGGTGTCCTTGTTATCTAGGGTTGAGTGCAGGGCCAGGGAAATGGCGTCTGCTGTGGACCTGTTGCAGCGATAGGCAAACTGTCGTGGATCCAAGTAGTCCGGAAGGCTGGGATTGATTCGTGCCATGACTAACCTTTCGAAGCACTTCATAATGATGGATGTCAGAGCCACCGGCCGATAGTCATTAAGGCACGCTGCTTGGTTTTTCTTAGGTACCGGGATGCTGGTTGTCTTCTTGAAGCAGATAGGGACCTCAGATTGTTGTAAGGAGAGGTTGAAGATGTCTGTGAATACCCCCGCCAGCTGATCCATGCAGGATATGAGTGCACGTCCGGGTACCCCATCCGGGCCAGTCACTTTCCGTGAGTTGACCTTGGAGAAGGCTGCTCTGACATCTTCAAAGGTGACCCCAGATACAGGTTCATCCAGGGTTTTTTTAGGGTGGAGGGCATGCTCTCACTGACCTCTTGCTCAAAATGGGCTCAACACTAAGGGACAATTTAGCACGGCTAATCCACCTAACCTGCACATCTTTGGACTGTGGGAGGAAACCCACACAGACACGGGGAGAATGGGCAAACTCCACACAGACAGTGACCCAAGTCGGGAATTGAACCCGGGTCCCTGGTGCTGGAAGGCAGCAGTGCTAACCACTGTGCCACCGTGCTACCCTATTGGAGGTTGGAGAAAGTTAGGGAGGTTTTCTTTGTAATTGAATAAAATGCTAAAATCTAACATTACATTGCAGATTTTACAAATATTTCATTTTTTGATTCTTTTAAAAATGCCCAACAATAATTATATTCTGAAGGGATTGGACACCACAATTTTAAAAATTAAAATTTCTGTGCCACTGCGATTGTTTGGCAGCAATTAAGATGTATATGCCATTAAAAATTCAATTACACTCAAAAGCACCGATCTTAACTTTTCTAATGTATGAACAGATAAGTGGGTAAGTAAAGCAACTTCACACCTTTACATAGATTTCAATATTCTATCGGTGAGGTGCCATTAGAGTGTAATTTGGGATATTGCCTGGAATGGAGGACCATTAGCTATGAGGAGAGGTTGGAGAAACTTGGTTTGTTCTCACTGGAACGACGGAGGTTGAGGGGAGACCTGATAGAAGTCTACAAGATAATGAGGGGCATGAACAAAGTGGATAGTCAGAAGCTTTTTCCCAGGATGGAAGAGTCAATTACTCAGGGGCATAAGTTTAAGGTGGGAGGGGCAAGGTTTAAAGGAGATGTACGAGGTAGGTTTTTTACACAGAGGGTGGGTAAAGTGTACAAGTTCTGGTGGATCTGTCTCTGGGCTCAGTCATTCGCTATTCCAGATGTCTACCCCAGCTGGACAGGGTATCCCTGATGGCTGGGTTGTGTTTTGAGATTCCTTTGATTGGGAATTTCTGTCTGGTACGGTTCCTGTGAAGCATCTTGGAACAGTCTGCGACATTAAAGGTGCCATCTCCAAACAAGTCGCTGTTGTTGCCTGGGCAACCTTGGCGAGCAGACGTGCAATGCCAAGCCTTTGACTACAAGCAGTCAGTGACTGATGGGTACTCGATGTGATTCATAGCTTCTCCCAGTACTTCAAGTCAACATTTCTCTGTTTTAGGAGATAAGTTTGGATGGACTGTCTGTTATTAGTGGCACTCTCCTCATTTTATCAAGGGACATGGTGGAAGGTTCATCGAATTCATAGAATCCCTACAGTGCAGAAGGAGGCTATTCAGCCCATCGAATCTGCAATGATCCCCCCCAGCAGAGCATCCTAACCAGCAGAGCATCCTCACCAGGCCCTATCCCATGTATTTACCCCACTAATCCCCCTAACCTACATATCAAGGGGCAATTTAGCAATCCACCTAACCTGCACATTTTTGAGAATGCAGGCGGAAACCGGAGCACCCGGAGGAAACCCACGCAGACATGGGGAGAATGTGCAGACTCCACACAAACACTCACCCGAGGTAGGAATTGATCCAGGGTCCCTGGCACTGTGAGGCAGCAGTGCTAACCAATATGCCACCATGCCGCCCCCATAGCCCTGTAAGTTTATTTTGCACAAGTGCCCACTAAATCTCCTTTTGAAATCACAGAATCAAAGATTCATACAGTGCAGGAGAGGCCCTTCAGCCCATCAAGTCTGCACTGGCACGCAAGAAACATCTGACCTCCCACCTGATCCCATTTACCAGCACTTGGCCCATAGCCCTGAATGTTATGATGTGCCAAGTACTCATCCAGGTACTTGTTAAAGGATGTGAGGGAACCCGCCTCTACCACCCTCCCAGGCAGCGCATTCCACACTATCACCACCCTCTGGGTAAAAAAGCCTTTCCTCTCATCCCCCTAAACCTCCTGTCCCTCACCTTGAACCTATGTCCCCTCGTGACTGACCTTTCAACTAAGGCAAACAGCTGCTCCTTATCCACCCTGTCCATTCCCCGACAGAATCTTGAACACCTCGATCAGGTCACCCCTCAGTCTTCTCTGCCCCAATGAAAACAACCCAAGCCCATCATTCATCATTAATTCATTTCTGCACTGTCCTGAAAATATATCGCCCAGAAACACCAATTGTTTGGAAAATATTTGAACAGATTCAAACGACTCACCTCTCGACAATTTGGCTCAATTTTGGTACTGTATTTTAGGATCAGAAGGCTGGAACGGATTTGAATAGAGGGAAAAAATTGCTGCTTTTATCATGTTTTATGCTTCAGGCAAATATTTATACCTGTAGTGTTTTCCGGTTCGCAAACGTGTGGTTCGGCATTCTCATGTCATCCTATAATCCAGAAAGTTCCCAAATCCAGACATGGGCCTGAGTATTCCGAACAGGAAAGGTCACGTATCATCATAGGTAGCAGATTCCAGACTATTACCTGGGGCTGCGTAAAAGGAGGTTCTTCCTCACATCCCACTCCTCCCCACCACATTTCTTGTCAAAGAACAGTACAGCACAGGAACAGGCTCTTCAGCCCACCAAGCCTCCACTAACACCTTTGTGGCCTTTGACAAGGTCCCTCATGGCAGACTGGTGCAGAAGGTGAAGTCGCGTGGGATCAGAGGTGAGCTGGCAAGGTGGACACAGAACTGGCCCGGTCAAAGAAGACAGAGGGTAGCAGTGGAAGGGTGTGTTTCTGAATGGAGGGCTGTGACAGGTGGCGTTCCTCAGGGATCAGTGCTGGGACCTTTCCTGTTTGTAATGTATATAAATGATTTGGAGGAAAATGTAACTGGTTTGATTAGTAAGTTTGTGGACGACACAAAGGTTGAAGGATTTGCAGATAGCGATGAGGACCATCAGAGGATACAGCAGGATATAGATCGGTTGGAGACTTGGGTGGAGAGATGGCAGATGGAGTTTAATCTGGACAAATGTGAGGAAATGCATTTTGGAAGGTCGAATACAGATAGGAAATATACAGTAAATGGCAGAACCCGTAAGAGCATTGATAGGCAAAGGGATCTGGGTGTACAGGTACACAGGTCACTGAAAGTGGCAATGCAGGTGGAGAATGTAGACAAGAAGGCATACGGCATGCTTGCCTTCATCGGCTGGGGTATTGAGTTTAAAAATTGGCAAGTCATGTTGCAGTTTTATGGAACCTGAGTTAGGCTGCACTTGGAATATAGTGTTCAATTCTGGTTGCCACACAACTAGAAGGATGTGGAGGCTTTGGAGAGGGTACAGAAAAGATTTACCAGGATGTTGCCTGGTATGGAGGTCATTAGCTATGAGGAGAGGTTGGAGAAACTTGGTTTGTTCTCACTGGAACGACAGAGGTTGAGGAGTGACCTGATAGAAGTCTACAAGCTTCTGAGAGGCATAGACAGAGTGGATAGTCAGAACCTTTTTCCCAGGGTGGAAGAGTCAATTACTAGGGGGCACAGATTTAAGGTGCGAGGGGCAAGTTTTAAAGGAGGTGTACGAGGCCGGGGGAGGTAGTGGAAGCGGATGCGATAGTGACTTTTAAGGGGCGTCTTGACAAATACATGAATAGGATGGGAATAGAGGGATATGGTCCCCAGAAGGGGAGGAAGTTTTAGTTCAGTCGGGCAGCATAGTTGGTGTAGGCTTGGAGGGCCGAAGGGCCTGTTCCTGTGCTGTCATTTTCTGTTTTTTGTTCTTTGACACATGACTCCTTTCTAAATTAAAGACCATGTGTGTGGGCGGGACTTCCCGGCCATGTTAGCCCCGAAACCGGAAAATCCCACCCGAGGTCAACGGACCTTTCCATGATTCACCCCTCGCCTGCTACGATTCTCATGGCAGGTGGAATGGGAAAATTTGTCCCTTCGCCTCTACCTGGACCATATCCCTCGAGTTCCAGCCTATTCACGTATCTGTCAAGATTCCTCTTCAACGTTGCTATTGTATGTATTCGGGCAGCACGGTGGCATAGTAGTTAGCACTGCTGCCTCACAGCGCCAAGGACCCGGGTTCAATTCCAGCCTCAGGTCACTGTCTGTGTGGAGTTTACACGTTCTCCCCGTGTCTGTGTGGGTTTCCTCTGGGTGCTCCGGTTTCCTCCCACAGTCCGAAGATGTGTGGGTTAGGTGGATTGGCCATGCTAAATTGCCCCTTCATGTTAGGGGGACTAGATAGGGTCAATGCATGGGGTTATATGGATAGGACCTGGGGGGATTGTGGTCAGTGGAGACTCGATGGGCCGAATGGCTTCCTTCTGCACTGTGGGATTCTATGATCTGCTTCTGCCGCTTCCTCTGGCAGCGCATTCCTTCACTTACCACCCTCTGTTTAAAAACCTCTCACATCTCCTTTAAACTTTCCCCCTTTTACCTTAAACCTATCTCCCCTAGTAATTGACACTTCTACTTTTGGAAAAAGACTCCAGCTATCCATACCTCTCAAAGGTTTGTAATCTCCAATCAGGTCGCCCCTCAGCCTCTGACATTCAAGTGAAAATGTACCAAGTTTGGCCAATCTCTCCTCCAAACCTGGCAACATCCAGTAAACGTTTTCTGTACTCTCTCCAAAGCCTCCACATCATCTTTGTAGTTTTGTGACCAGAATTGTTTGATTTGATTTGAGTTATTATTGTCACATATATTGGTATACAGTGAAAAGTATTGTTTCTTGCACACTATAAAGATAAAACATAGAGTACGCAGGGGAGGACAAAAGGAGAGAGTGCAGAATGTAGTTTTAAGAGCATAGAACGGGAGTAAAAGATGGAGTAAGAAGGTCGGCTGGGGACAGCTTACAAGAAGTTGCCTCACTCTGGCGCCATCTTTTTTTTAAGCAATATTCCAAATGTGGCCTAACTAAAGTTCTACACAGCTGCAAATGACTTACCTATTTTTATTCACTGTGCCCCAACTGATGAAGGCTCGCATGCCATATGTCCCTTGCTCAAAACGTTTCGCCTGTATCCTCTAGTCCTTCATCTATCAACTAATGGGAACAATGTTTCTTTGTCCACCTTACCAATTCTTGTATACCTCTATCACTGTGAGTTTTTTAAAGCATATCTTCACACACACACACACACGCACTGCTTTCATTGAGTCATAGTCATAGAGGTTTACAGCATGGAAACAGGCCCTTCAGCCCAACTTGTCCATGCTGCCCCATTTTTATCACTAAGCTAGTCCCAATTGCCCGCATTTGGCCCATGTCCCTCTATACCCATCTTACCCATGTAAAAGTCCAAATGCTTTTTAAAAGACAAAAATGTACCTGCTTCTACCAGCACCTCTGGCAGCTTGTTCCAGACACCCACCACCCTCTGTGTGAAATAGTTGTCCCTCTGGACCCTTTTTTATCTCTGCCTTCTCACCTTAAACCTATGCCCTCTAGTTTTACACTCCCCTACCTTTGGGAAAAGATGTTGACTATCTACCTTATCTATGCCCCTCATTATTTTATAGACCTCTATAAGGTCACCCCTAAGCCTCCTGCGCTCCAGAGAAAAAAGTCCCAGTCTATCCAGCTTCTCCTTCTAACTCAAACCATCAAGTCCTGGTAGCATCCTAGTAAATCTCTTCTGCACTCAAAGAACAAAGAACAAAGAAAATTACAGCACAGGAATAAATCCTTCGGCCCTCCAAGCCTGCACTTACCATGCTGCCCAACTGAACTAAAATCCCCTACCCTTCTGGGGATCACATCCTTCTATTCCTATCCCATTCATGTATTTGTCAAGATGCCCCTTAAAAGTCACAAAGTCACTCTTTCTAGTTTAATAATCTCCTTTCTATAATAGGGTGACCAGAACTATACACAGTATTCCAAGTGTGGCCTTACCAATGTCTTGTACAACTTCAACAAGACATCCCAACTCCTGTATTCAATGTTCTGACCAATGAAACCAAGCAATCCCTTTGGGGATTGGTGGGAAAAAGATTGCCGAGCTGGTTATAAGTCCGTTGAACCGTGTTATGAACGCTCCTTCTGTGGCCAACAACTTCTGACATTAATTTTGAACCTGGAACTTCTAGTGCAGAGGTAGGGACGCTCCCAACATACCACAGTGCCACAAGACCTCCCTCCCCTGTGTTGATAAGGGACAAGTGTGGTTCTAAAATACTGTGTGATTTCAAGAAGAAATTAGAGATAGCTCTTGGGGCTAAAGGGATCAAGGGATATGGGGGAATTGAATTTCCATAGAATCCCCACAGTGCAGAAGGAGGCCATTCCACCCATCGAGTCTGCACCAACAATAATCCCACCCAGGCCCTGTCCCTGTAACCCTAAATATTTACCCTGATAATCCCCCTGACACTAAGGGTCAATTTATCATGTCCAATCCACCTAACCTGAACACCTTTCGGACTGGAGCACTCGGAGGAAACCCACGCAGACACAGGGAGAATGTGCAAACTCCACACAGTCACCCGAGGCTGGAATTGAACCCAGCGCTGTGAAGCAGCCGTGCTAACCACTGCGCCATCATGAATTCGATGATCATCCATGATCAAAATGAATGGCAGAGCAGGCTCGAAGGACCGAATGGCCTATTCCTGCTTCTAGTTTCTCTGCTTCTAGGTTCCAGCACTTTGTATTCTTACATCAAGGTTCTGACATTTGTAGATTTTGATTTTCTCCTTCCTATTTACCTCAGATGTTTCTCCTCACTCTCCCAGCCCATCTGGGTTATCTGCGGTTACGAAGGAAGACAGGCTGCTCCCCCACTGGGCTGATCTCAAATGTGCCAACAGGATTCTCTTCACAGTTTTTTCCTCCCTTCTTGGCTTGACGCCCCCTGGCCTCTGAGCATGGCTTCGTCACGTTGCCATGACTGGGATTATATTCACAGCTCAGCGAGTGGGGAGAATTGCAGCTGAGAGCCCGCTGTCTGCCAAAGCCCATCAGTCTATGAATGTAGTGCACCAAGACATGTGGCCCATTTAGATGCCAAGATCCAATCCTTTCATTTCCCTTCACCATTGTTCCTGCACTTTGTCAGCCTCTGTACACAGCGGCAGCTCCTTCACAGCTGTAACATCTTGTTGGCAAATGTCAAATAGCAACCGATAAAGATGTAGAATAATAGAATTCCTACAGTGCAGAATCAGACCATTTGGCCCATCGAATCTGCACCGACCACAATCCCACCCAGGCCCTATTCCCGTAACTCTATGCATTTACCCTAGCTAGTCTCCCTGACACTAAGGGTCAATTTAGCATGGCCAATCCACATAACCCGCACATCTTTGGAGTGTGGGAGGAAACCGGAGCACCCGAAGGAAACCCACGCAGGCACGTGGAAAACGTGCAGACTCCACACAGACAGTGACCCAAATTGGGAATCGAACCCAGGTCTCTGACGCTGTGACACAGTAATCCTAACCACTGTGCCGCCCTTTTGATTTGATTTATTCTTGTCACATATGTTAGTATACAGTGAAAAGTATTGTTTCTTCCCCCCATCTGCAGGCAAAACATACCGTCCATAGAGTACACAGGGCAGAAGGAAAGGAGAGGGTGCAGAATATCGTGTTAGAGTCATAGCTAGGGTGTAGAGAAAGATGAGCTTAATATAAGGTAGATCCATTCAAAGGTCTGATGGCAGCAGGGAAGAAGCTGTTCTTGAGTCAGCTGGGACGTGATGTCAGACTTTTGTATCTTTTTCCTGATGGAAGAAGGTGAAAGAGAGAATGTCCGGGGTGCGTAGGGCCCTTAATTATGCTGGCTGCTTTTCCAAGGCAGCGGGAAGTGTAGACAAGTCAATGGATGGGAGGCTGGTTTGCGTGATGGACTGGGCTACATTCATAACCTTTTGTAGTTCCTTGCGGTCTTGGTCAGTGCAGGAGCCATACCAAGCTGTGATACAACCAGAAAAAACGCTTTCTAGGGTGCATTTGTAAAAGTTGGTGAGAGTCATAGCTGACATGCTGAATTTCCTCAATCTCCTGTGAAAGTCAAGGCATTGGTGGGTTTTCTTAACTATAGTGTCGGCATGGGGGGACTAGGACAGGTTGTTGGTGATCTGGACACCTAAAAACTTGAAGCTCTCGACCATTTCCATATCAGTACAGTGGCAGTATTTATTGTGTTTCCTCCCCCTTCCCCTCCGCCCCCACCACCACCCCAATCCCTGGGTTCCCCTTCCCGAGACCCCGTGCATTCCCAATCCCATCAGCATGACATTGCTCGCTTGGGAATTCCAGGATTTAGACCCAGCGAATGACAAACCTTGCCGAGATTTAGCTGCCGTTTACACAGTGGTATCTTATGCTCCTTCAGACAACACCACACCTCCGGCACGGGTTTCCTGGCAACGAGGGGTGTGTTCAATGGGAAACCCCAACGACAATGGTGGGACCATTAGATCCCGCTGCCAGCAAGCGACGCACCCCCTCCCACCATGGTGAAACCCACCACAGAGAGGGAGGAACATCCTGCCCTATATGTCCGCATTGGGATGGTGTGGGGCTTGTGGAGGAACTGGGAGGGGATCATATTCCCATGTAGGTTCTGTTCCTGTCCTTCTCGGGCAGGCAGTGGTTGTTGATATAACCTTGGTGAGTTTCTGCAGTGCATCCTATAAATAGTAGGCACTGTAACCACGGTTCATGACAGGAGTGAATATTTAGTCCAGTGGCAAGGACACCAGTCAAGGTAACTGCTCTGTTGTGGAATACGTTGACATTCTTGAATGTTGATGCAGATGTACCCCTCTTTTTATCAGTGATTCCACCCCATCTCTGCCATACGTGGAGAGGCCTTGAGGAGTCAAGAGGGGAACCAATCATCAGAGAATGCCCAAAGTTTCTCTTTATCTTGTTACCATGGTATTGGTATGTTTAAGCTGATGGGTGGCACAGTAATTAGCACAGCTGCCTCACAGTGCTCGGGACCCTGGTTCAGTTCCATACTTGGTTGACTGTGGGGAGTTTGCATGTTATCCCCATGTCTGCGTGGGTTTCCTCTGAATGCTGCGGTTTTCTCCCACAGTCTAAAGATGTGTAGGTTAGGTGGATGGGCCATGCTAAATTGCCCCTTAGTGTCCAAAGTTGTGCAGGTTAGGTGGATTGGCCATGTTAAATTTTCCCTAAGTGTCCATTGATGTGTAGGTTGGGTGGATTGGCCATGATTGCAGGGTTGTGGGGATAGGGAGGGGGAGTGGGTCTGAGTAAGATGCTCTTTCAGAGGGTAGGTGCAGACTCGAAGGATTGATTGGCCTCCTTCTGCACTGTAGAATTCTATGACTCAGATCCCAATGGGGAAAATACAGTACCAGCATTCTTATTTCCACATTTTTCCTGGAGTTCCATATTAAGGATTACAGGACCAGTTTGGACCAGTATTCCTATTTCCCTATTTTCACTGTTTTTTCCTTCTGGGATGTTGATGGCATCGAACTTGGGGAGGGTGGTGGCATAGAAGGTTAAAGTAATGACTGGGTCATTGTTTGTCTAAACAGTCATCGCCTGGTTCTTATCAGCCCAGTAAGGAGTCTAACAATACCAGGTTAAAGTCCAACAAGTTTATTTGGTAGCAAACACCACTAGCTTTCGGAGCGCTGCTCCTTCGTCAGATGGTCAGAGCGCTCCATCTGACGAAGGAGCAGCGCTCCGAAAGCTAGTGGTGTTTGCTACCAAATAAACCTGTTGGACTTTAACCTGGTGTTGTTAGATTCCTTACTGTGTTTACCCCAGTCCAACGCCACCATTTCCACATCATGATTATCAGCCCAGGCAAGGCTGCCGTTCAGGTGCTGTAGGTGGGCATGGCTCATGTTATTATTGGATAAATAACAAATAGGCTTGGAGCCTGTCTGATTATCGTGACAGCAGTGGACAGGTTATTCATGAAGTAAGGGAAGGATTGAGGATGCTTCCCCCAGGAAGTCGGGCAGAGATGCCCTCAGGCTGTGATGATTTGTCTCAAACACAGCCATCTTCCTTTGTGTTAGCTATGAGTTCAGCCACTGGACAGTTTCCCCTTTGACCCTCGTTAGCTTTGGTTTCAGTCCAACTTCTGGTTGTCAGACTCGGTATTGGATGTGGTAGCATCGCGGTGATGTTTCTCAATGGGTTCATCCAATGATCTGTAGATGCCAGTTCAGATACCACCCTCCCAGGAATCCAGATTCAGTCAGTTAACACGATCTAGAATAAAAAGCTCGTCTCAGTATTGGTGACCATGAAACTCGTGGATTTCTGTAAAACGCTTCCGGGTCACCAAAACACCCTTTATGGAACTTGATTTGATCTGATTTATTATTGTCACATGTATTAGTATACTGTGAAATGTATTGTTTTGTGCGTGCTATACAGACAAAGCATACCATTCATAGAGAAGAAAACAAAAGAGTGCAGAATATAGTGTTACAGATATAGCTAGGGTGTAGAGAAAGATCAACTTAATATACGGTAGGTCCATTCAAAAGTCTGATGGCAACAGGGAAGAAACTGTTCTTGAGTCGGTTGGTACGTGACCTCAGACTTTTCATAGAATCACAGAATCCCTACCTAATGCAGAAGGGGGGTCATTCAGCGCATCGAGTCTGCACCAACAATAATCCTACCCTAGGCCCTATCCCCACAACCCCACACATTTACCCTGCTGATCCCTCTAATCTACATATCCTGGGACACTAAGGGACAATTTAGCATGGCCAATCCACCTAACCCGCGCATTTTTGGAGTGTGGGAGGAAACCGGAGCACTCGGAGGAAACCCACACAGACACGGGGAGAATGTGCAAACTCCACACAGTGACCCAAGCCGGGAATCGAACCCAGTTCCCTGGAGCTGTGAGGCAGCAGGGCTAACCACTGTATCTTTTTCCCAATGGAATAAGGTGGAAGAAAGTATGTCCGGGTTGTGTAGTGTCCTTGATTATGTTGGTTGCTTTGCTGAGGCAGTGGGAAGTGTAGACAGAGTCAATAGATGGGAGGCTGGTTTGCGTGATGGACTGGGCTACATTCACAACCATTTGTAGTTTCTTGCGGTCTTGGGCAGAGCAGGAGCCATACCAAGCTGTGATACAACCAGAAAAGATGTTTTCTGTGGTGCATCTGTGAAAGTTGGTGAGAGCCGTAGCGGACATGCCGAATTTCTTTAACCTCCGGAGAAGGACCCTTCCATCCTTACCTCGTCTGGCTGATATGGAATTCCGTACCCACAACAATATGGTTGACTTTTGATTACTTTCTGGAACGGCTCAGCCATTCACTCAGTTGTATTAAATCTCTAGAAAGAACTCCAACAAGAACAAAGTCAGGCACTGACGTAGACAGTAGACGTGACCAGCACAGTTGATCCTGCAAACTGTCCCTCAGTAATATCTGAGGGCTTTGTGCCAAATTCGGGAGAGCTGCCCTGCAGCCTGCCATAGTTATATTCTGTTAGGTTACCCCTTAGCCTTCTTTTCTCGAGAGAACAGAGACCCAACCTATCAGTCCTTCCGTGACATGTACACCCACACATTTCTAGTACCATGCTTGTAAATCTTCTCTGCACACTCTCCAATGCCTCTATGTTATTTTTATAATCATAGAATCCCTACAGCGCAGAATGAGGCCAGTTGGCCCATCGGTTCTGCACCAACTCTCTGACAGAGCATAGAAACATAGAAGACTACAGCACAAAACAGGCCCTCCGGCCCCACAAGTTGTGCCGAACATATCCCTACCTTTTAGGCCTACCTATAACCCTCCATCCTATTAAGTCCCATGTACTCATCCAGGAGTCTCTTAAAAGACCCTATTGAGTTTGCCTCCACCACCACTGACGGCAGCCGATTCCACTCGCCCACCACCCTCTGTGTGAAAAACTTCCCCCTAACATTTCCCCTGTACCTACCCCCCAGCACCTTAAACCTGTGTCCTGTTGTTGCAGCCATTTCCACCCTGGGAAAAAGCCTCTGAGAGTCCACCCGAAAATCTTACCCAAGCCAATCCCAACTGCCCTATCCCAGTAACCCCACACATTTATCCCATTAATTCCCCTAATCTACACATCCTTGGACACTAAGGGGCAATTTAGCATGGCCAATCCACCTAACCTGCACATCTTTGGATTGTGGGAGGAAATCGGAACACCCGGAGGAAACTCACGCAGACACAGGGAGAATGTGCAAACACCACACAGACAGTGACCCAAGCCAGGAATTGAACCCGGTCCCTGGTGCTGTGAGGCAGCAGTGTTAACCACTGTGCCACCATGCTGCCATTGCGGAGGTGGCGGCTGCTGCCAGTATGAAACCCAGCCAGGGTTGTTGCTGAATATCAGGTTGGAGGTGAGGGCTGGCATGGGGGAGGGCGTTCTGCAGCAAGGCTGTCTTCAAATGGACCGCATTTCCTGAAGCCAGTCTTGTGGCGCAGTGGGTAGCGTCCCTGCCTCCGAGCCAGAAGCTCCGGGTTCGAATCCCACCCCAGAACCCGATGGCCGGGGAAGGTTTTGTTCATGACGCGGCCAAACAGGTTGAGTGCCGATCTGCAAATCCTTCCAACACACGCCAATGACTGGCAGTAAGTGCGGGAGAGAATCCTGGTCAGCCGTGCTTGATGTGGAGTGGCATCGCTCAAACTATAAGCCTCTGACTAGTGGCCTGTTCCAGGAAAGACGAGCGATGGAAAGAGATGAAAGTCTGCCTCGTGTGCCACCAGGTGCAGGAAGAGAAACAAAAACAACACTCCTGTGAAGTGAATCAGCATCATTTTTGCCATCTCGGAATGAAAGGTGGTGTTTAATGAGGTTCGCTGTTGGCAATGTCAACTCATAATAACACCTGCGATGTTCATCTAAAATCAGAAGAAAAGGAGGGCAGGAAATGTTCCAAAATGGCACAGTGGCACTGTGGTTAGCACTGCTGCCTCACAACGCCAGGGAGCCGGGTTCAATTCCCAGCTTGGATCGCTGTCTGTGCGGAGTCTGCACATTCTCCTCGTGTCTGCGTGGGTTTCCTCCGGGTTCTCCGGTTTCCTTCCACACTCCAACGATGTGCTGGTTAGGTGCATTGGCCATGCTAAAGTCTCCTTCAATGTACCCGAACAGGTGCCAGACTGTGGCGACTAGGAGTTTTTCATAATAACTTCATTGCAGTGTTAATGTGAGACTACTTGCGACTCATAAATAAACTTTAAATGAGACCAGAACGAATCTACAATCTAACGCTGTGATATCAAAGGAGACTTTGACCTAATTAAAACTTCCTCCACCGGTCGAATTAATGACGTGTCTCCCCTCTGCGTTCTCCCACACCAACCTAATAAATGATGGTGAGATTCTCCCAGAACAGAAAGATCGTTTATTGCAACGCCAGCCTAAATGTTGTGCTGCGACAGATTAACTGCTTGAATTCTGAGGTATCAGGAAGATGAATTCTTGTGAGATGCGGGGAGGGAAATCTCCCATTCTTCCATCGTAACAATGATCATTTATTTCACCTAGAACCACCCCACTCATAATATTGAATAGGTTGGCAAAATCCCCAGAGCAGTTTCATTTCTCTGTAATCACTACAGAACATAAATTAACCTTATATACTGTTAGCTTCTCAGTCGATTAGCAGGTTCTCATGGGTGCTCAGATGTAGTTAGATTCTCATATCCCTGGTCGGTGCTTGGAGGCTGATTATTCCCAGAGTACACTGTGGGTGTTTATATATTGTAACACGGTCGTAACAGCTCTGAAGAAGGCTATTCGATCCATTGAGCCAATATCAGCTCTCCATAGAGCAATCCACTCCCATTCCCTCCACTCCATCCCCATAGCCAAGGGCGGCACGGTGGCACAGTGGTTAGCACTGCTGCCTCATGGCGCCAGGGACCCGGGTTCGATTTCCAACTTGGGTCACTGTCTGTGCGGAGTCTGCACTCTCTCTCCATGTTCTCCAGGTGCTCCGGTTTCCTCCCACAGTCTGAAAGATGTGCTGGTTAGGTGCATTGGCCATGCTAAATTCTCCCTCAGTGTACCCGAACAGGCGCCGGAGTGGGCGACGAGGGGACTTTCACAGTTATTTCATTGCATTGTTAATGTAAGCCTACTTGTGACACTAATAAATAAATGAAACTAGTTCTGCAAGGTTATCTCCCCCAAGTACTCATCCAATTTCTTTTTGAAATTATTGATACTAGTATTGGTATTGACAGACGAGTAGATGCTTATTTTCTGGTGTGTGTCCAGTTTTGTTTTAAGTTTTATTTATTATTGTCACAAGTAGGCTTACATTAACACAGCATTAAAGTTACTGTGAAAATCCCCCAGTCAACACAATCCGACGCCCGTTCGGGTACACAGAGGGAGAATTTAACATGGCCAATGTACCGAACCAGCACGTCTTTCAGACTGTGGGAGGGAACCGGAGCACCCGGAGGAAACCCATGCAGACACGGGGAGAACATGCAAACTCCACACAGACTGTGACCCAAGCCGGGAATCGAACCCGGGTCCCCAACGCTGTGAGGCAGCAGAGGTAACCACTGTGCCACTGCTCCACCCTCGTGTTAACATGTTGTTAGAATATTGCTGCACTGGCAGGATTGCACATAATTGGTGCTAATGTGCTGTAATTATTCTTTGGTGCAGCTACTTTGGCCTTGAGGCTGTAGTTTCGTGGCCTTTCTATGGAACGTGCCCCTGAACTCCAGTGAGAGGCTGGAAGGTTGGAGAGAAATGAAGCTGAGACCCAGTTACCACACAACACAATCTTATGATACTGTTCCTGGGATAGTGTCATTGAGAGGGAAGCAGAGTCTCTGTCCCTCCTTTACAAGGCCATCAAAATAAGGGAGATAAATGTTGGGTGGCACAGTGGTTTGCAATGCAGCCTCGCAGCACCAGGGACTGGGGTTCAATTCCAGCCTCAGATCACTGTCTGTGTGGAGTCTGCACGTTCTCCTCATGTCTGCGTGGGTTTCCTCCGGGTGCTCCGATTTCCTCCCACAGTCCAAAGATGTGCAGGTTAGGTGGATTGGCCCTTAGTGTCCCAAGATGTTAAAGTTAGATGAGATTAGCCATGCTAAATGTGTGGGATTACAGGGGGAGAGGCCTGGGAAAGATACTCTGTCAGAGAGTTGGTCAGACTTGATAGGCCGAATGGTCCCTTCTGCACCAGAGGGATTCTATGAACCTCGGGTCTTTTGTTGGGGCTTAGGGACATTGAGACATTGGGGCATTGTTGATCATGGGAGCGAGCTGACGGATCAGTGTAGGATTCTAGTCGGTTGATCCAGGCAGCTATGATACTTCCTGAGCACGTATGGCCAAATTCCCCTCCAACTCGATTTTCAAATTTGCTGATGACACCACAGCAGTGGATCAGATCTCAAACAATGATGAGACAGAGTACAGGAAAGAGATAGAGAATCTGGTGAACTGGTGCGGCAACAATCATCTCTCCCTTAATGTCAACAAAACGAAGGAGATTGTCATCGACTTCAAGAAGCATAGAGGAGAATGTGCCCCTGTCTACATCAATGTGGATGAAGTAGAAATGGTCAGGGTTTCAAGTTTTTTGGTGTCCAGATCACCAACAACCTATCCTGGCCCCCATACTGACACTATAGTTAAGAAAGTCCGCCAATGCCTCTACTTTCTCAGAAGACTAAGGAAATTTGGCATGTCAGCTATAACTTTCACCAACCTTTACAGATGCACCATAGAAAGCATTCTTTCTGGTTGTATCACAGGTTGGTATGGCTCCTGTTTTGTCCAAGATGGCAAGAAATTACAAAAGGTCGTGAATGTCGCCCAATCCATCGCACAAATCAGCCTCCCATCCATTGACTCTGTCTACACTTCCTGCTGCCTCGGCAAAGCAGCCAGCATAGTTAAGGACCGCACACACCTTGGACATTCTCTCTTCCTCCTTCTTCCGTCGGGAGAAAGATACAAAAGTCTGAGGTCACATACCAACCGACTCAAGAACAGCTTCTTCCCTGCTGCCATCAGACATTTGAATGGCCCTACCTCGCACTAAGTTGATCTTTCTCTATACCCTAGCTATGACTATAACACTACATTCTGCACTCTCAACTTTCCTTCTCTATCAATGGTATGCTTTGTCTGTATAGTGCGCAAAGATCAATACTTTTCACTGTGTGTTAATACATGTGACAAAAATAAATCAAATCAAAATGACAGTCTGCTTTTTAAGGGAACTGTAATGGCAGCCACATGTTTAGACTGGGGTACCACACACACGAGGTCCCAAACCAAGACTTTGACAGCAGAGACCTCCTGACCTGAAGGAGGTCAGGACCAGATGTGATGCAGCATCCTACGGATATTTGGGACAGTGTTCATTCCAACCATACTTTATTGACTTCTGGAACAAGCTGCCAGAGGTAGTAGTAGAGGCGGGTACAATTTTGTCTTTTAAAAAGCATTTAGACAGTTACATGGGTACGATGGGTATAGAGTCATATGGGCCAGATGCTGGCAATTGGGATTAGCTTGGGGGTTTTGTTTAAAAAAAGGGCGGCATGGACAAGTTGGGCCGGAGGGCCTGTTTCCATGCTGTAAACCTCTATGACCTCAATGACTTAGATTGAGAAAGAATCTTCCGAATGGTGGGGGAGTCCAGAACTGGGGGTCGTTTCTTTTTTTATTTATTCGTGGGCCATGGGCGTCGCTGGCTAGGCCAGCATGTATTGCCCATCCCTAGTTGCCCTTGAGAAGGTGGTAGTGAGCTGCCTTCTTGAATCGCTGCAGTCCACGTGCTGTGGGTTGACCCACAATGCTGTTAGGGAGAGATTTCCAGGATTTTGACCCAGCGACTGCAATGGAACAGCGATATATTTCTAAATCAGGATAGTGAGTGGACAAGATGATTGAGGATAAGGGGTAAACCTTGTAGGACTGAGGTGAGGAGAAATTTCTTCACTCAGAGGGTGATGAAAGTGTGGAATTCATTACCACAGACAGTAGTTGAAGCCAAAACGTTGTGTGATTTCAAGAAGAAATTAGAGATAGTCCTTGGGGCTAAAGGGATCAAGGGATATGGGGGGAAGGGGGATCAGGATATTGAATTTGATAATCAGCCATGATCAAAATGAATGGTGGAGCAGGATTGAAGGGCCGAATGGCCTCCTCCTGCTTCTAGTTTCTATGTTCCTGTGTTTAATTCCAGGGACATCTTAAATGCAAAATTTGCCACACACTAAACTGAAACATTTCACACAAATGAAATCTGATCCAACGCCAACAATTGGTTCAATTGTATTTTTTTAATTTTTGGTTTCCTGGCAAATGAAATTTACCACTGAATTAAATTTCCAGAGGCAAGGAATCCGCTTTGGGTGGAACCAGGTGGTGTGGTGGTGAGAATTGTGTAGGATCACAGAATGCTTGCAGCAGAGGAGGAGGCCATTCAGCCCATCATTCCTGTGCTGGCTCCCGGTAAGAGCCACAAGTATGCCACTATTAGATTCTCAACCTGAACTGAGTTAGCTTTACTCATCCAGAAGAAGTAATGGGGATGCTACAGTTGGTCTCAGTCATGATTGGCCTTGCCTCTTGAGTCAGAAGGTTGGGAGCACTGCGCACAGTTTTGGTCCCCTTACTTGATGTTGATTTGGTTTATTATTATCACATGTATTAGTTTACAGTGAAAAGCATTGTTTCTTGCGCTCCATACAGACAAAGCATACCGTTCATAGAGAAGGAAAGGAGAGAGTGCAGAATGTAGTCTTACCGTCATAGCTAGGGTGTAGAGAAAGATTAACTCAATGCAAGGTACGGCCATTCAAAAGTCTGACAGCAGCAGGGAAGAATCTGTCCTTCAGTCGGTTGGTACGTGACCTCAGACTTTTGTATCTTTTTCCCAATGGAAGAAGGTGGAAGAGAGAATATCCGGGGTGTTTGGGGTCCTTAATTATGCTGGCTGCTTTTCCGAGACGGTGGGAAGTGTAGACGGAGTCAATGGATGGGATGCTGGTTTGCGTGATGAACTGGGCTACATTCATGACCCTTTGTAGTTTCTTGCGTTCTTGGGCAGAGCAGGAGATATACCAAGCTGTGATACAACCAGAAAGAATGCTTAAGCGGTTGGTCTAGATAGGACAATGTGATCGGCGCAGGCTTGGAGGGCCGAAGGGCCTGTTCCTGTGCTATACTGTTCTTTGTCCTTTTAGGAAGATGGAAGAAAGTATATCACCAACAAACTGTCCTGGTCCCTCCATGACAACGCTGTAGTTAAGAAAGCTCACCAATGCCTCTGCTTTCTCAGAAGGCGAAGGAAATTTGGCATCTCCACTACGACTCTCATCAACGTTTACAGATGCACCTTAGAAAGCATTCTTACTGGTTGTAGGGCGGCACGGTAGCACAGTGGTTAGCACTGCTGCTTCACAGCTCCAGGGTCCCGGGTTCGATTCCTGGCTCGGGTCACTGTCTGTGTGGAGTTTGCACATTCTCCTCGTGTCTGCGTGGGTTTCCTCCGGGTGCTCCGGTTTCCTCCCACAGTCCAAAGATGTGCGGGTTAGGTTGATTGGCCAGGTTAAAAAAAAAATTGTCCCTGAGATGTGTAGTTAGAGGGATTAGCGGGTAAATATGTGGGGGTAGGGCCTGGGTTGGATTGTGGTCGGTGCAGACTCGATGGGCCGAATGGCCTCCTTCTGCACTGTAGGGTTTCTATGTTTCTATGTTCTATGTATCACAGCTTGATATGGCTCCTGCTCTGTCCAAGACCGCAAGAAACTACAAACTACTTGTGAGCGAAGCCCAGTCCATCACGCAAACCAACCTCCCATCCATTGACTCTGTCTACACTTCCCGCTGCCTCGGAAAAACAAACAGCATAATCAAGGACCCCGTGCACCCCTGATATGCTCTCTTCCATCTTCTTGCATCAGGAAGAAGATACAAGAGTCTGAGGTCACGTATCAACTGACTCAAGAACAGCTTCTTCCCTGCTGCCATCAGACTTTGTTATCGATTAACCTTATGTTAAGTTGATTTTTCTCTACACCCAAGCTATGGCTGTAACACTATATTCTGCAACCTCTCGTTTCCTTCTCCACAGTATAGTTTATGAATGGTATGCTTTGTCTGTACAGTGAGCAAAAAAACAATAATTATCACTGTATCCTAATACATGTGACAATAATAAATCAAATCAAATCAGTCTTAGAACATCCCTCAAGCTCTTCATTTCTGCGAATCTGGCCACCTATCCATCCTCCTCTCCTTTTGCCCCAGCATTGTTGGTTGTGCCTTCAACAGTCCAGGCCTCCCCAATCTAAACATTTCCAATTTTCTTTTTCCCTTTTAAGACCTTGTCTAAAATCCACCACCCGACCAAGCTCGTGGTGATTTCTCACAATACCTGCTTCTTTGACTTAAGATCCATTCGTCATCTGATTACATCACTTTGAATCATTGTGAGTGTTTCTCCATGTTAAAGGTGCTACTTAAATGCAAATTCTTGTTGCTGTTGTTGTTTTACTATAATCATATATATGGGTATGCCACTTTTCATAATATATACAAGGTATAAAATTCCCAATAATACGTTTTAGATACATCATCCTTTCGAATAAATGATGTGTTATTCTCTCCCATATCTAGGGGAGGTGGTGGTGTAGTGAACTAATCGCTGGACTATTTTGCTGGACTTGGCAGATTTGATTTGATTTGATTTGATTTATTATTGTCACGTGTTAGCATACAGTGAAAAGTATTGTTTCTTACGCACTATACAGACACAATATACCGCACATAGGGAAGGAAAGGAGAGAGTGCAGAATGTAGTGTTACAGTCATAGCTAGGGTGTAGGGAAAGATCAACTTAATGCAAGGTAGGTCCGTTCAAAAGTCTGATGGCAGCAGGGAAGAAGCTGTTCTTGAGTCGGTTGGTACGTGACCTCAGACTTTTGTATCTTTTTCCCGATGGAAGAAGGTGGAAGAGAGAATGTCCGGGGTACGTGTGATCCTTAATTATGCTGGTTGTTTTTCCGAGACAGCGGGAAGTGTAGACAGAGTCAATGGATGGGAGGCTTGTTTAGGTGATGGATTGGGTTTCACTCACAGCCCTTTGTAGTTCCTTGCAGTCTTGGGCAGAGCAGGAGCCATACCAAGCTGTGAATCAACCAGAAAGAATGCTTTCTATGGTGCATCTGTAAACGTTGGTGAGAGTCGTAGCTGACATGCCAAATTTCCTTAGTCTTCTGAGAAAGTAGAGGCGTTGGTTGGCTTTCTTAACTATAGTGTCGGCATGGGGGGACCGGGACAGGTTGTTGGTGATCTGGACACCTAAAAACCTGAAGCTCTCGACCATTTCCACTTCATCCCCAGTGATGTAGACTTGAGGAAGGATGTAAATGCAATAGAGGCGGTTCACTGGATTGATTCCAGGGATGAAGGACTTATGTTGTGAGGAGCAATTGAGCGGTTTAAGCCCATGCCCACTGAAGTTGAGAAGAATTGGAGGAGATCTAATTAAGGTATACCGAATGCTAAAGGGATTAGCAATGGAAATGTAGAGAGGATGTTTCCTCTTGTTGAACATTCTGGAATAAGGTTTAGGCTAAGGGATGGCAGATTTAAAACAGAAATGAGGAGGAATTACTTCACTCAAAGTGTCGTGAATTTGTGAAATTGTCTACCCAGAGCATGGTGGACCCCAGAACACATAACGAATTTGAGATGGTAGATAGGTTTTTAATTAGAAGCGAAGTGAAGGATTATGGAGAGCGGACAGGAATGAGGCCAAGGTGAGAGCAGCCATTGTCGTATTAAATGGCGGGGCAGGCTCAAGTGGCTGGATTGCCACTTCTGCTCCATCTTCTTATGAGTTAACAAGTCCCACTACAGAAACTCAAGCACAAAATCCAAGCTGACCCTCCAGCAAAGTGCTGCACTGCCTGCGAGACGACTTTTGGGAATGAGGCGTTAAACTGAAGACACATCTGCTTCCTCCCAGTTGAATGGGAAAGATCCTTAGTTGCTATTTTAATGAAGTGAGAAGCCATACTCCCCGAGTCAGCATGGTGGCACAGCGGTTAGCACTGCTCCCTCACAAGTGCCAAGGACCTGGGTTCAATTCCCGGGTCACTCTCTGTGTGGAGTTTGCACATTCTTCCTGTATCTGGTGGGTTTCCTCCAGGTGCTCTGGTTTCCTCCCACAGTCTGAAAGATGTGCTGGTTATGTGCATTGGCCATGCTAAATTCTCCCTCGGTAAGTTTAATTATTAGTCACAAGTAGGCTTACATTAACACTGCAACGAAGTTACTGTGAAATTCCCCTAATCGCCACACTCCGGCGCCTGTTTGGGTACACTGAGGAAGAATCTAGTCTTGGCAACCACTCCCTCCACCACCAATGCTCAGTAGCAGCAGTGTGTACAATCTACAAGATGCACTGCAGCAATTCACCAAAGATCCTTAGACAGCACCTTCCAAACCCACAACCACTTCCATCCGGAAGGACAAGATCAAGGGATACATGGGAACACCACCACCTGCAAGTTCTCCTCCAAGCCACTCACCATCCTGGCTTGGAAATATATCGCTGTTCCTTCACTGTCGCTGGGTCAAAATCTTGGAATTCCCTCCCTAACAGCATTGTGGGTCAACCCACATCATGTGGCCTGCAGTGATTCAAGAAGGCAGCTCACCACTGCCTTCTCAAGAGCAACTAGGGATGGGCAATAAATGCTGGCCCAGCCAGCGACGCCCGTGTCCCACGAATGAATAAAAAAGAAAGATGGCGGCAGGCCATCACGACACAGCTGTTTTGAGTCACAAAAGCTGGGTGCTTGTAGACTGAGACATTCTAGCGCTTGAAAAACAGCTCCGGGGAGAAGCCCTGGGTTACCTTGGCAACGGTTGTTGAGTTCTTGCAGGGCCTTGCCAGGCGCATTCAACCAATGGGATCTACAACCTAAAAGAAGTTAGCAGTGATCGCAGCCAAGCTCCATCGAGGTAGTCAGGTTCTACCTTGCTTCCTGTGGTTCTGTGAGTAAAATTAACATCAACAAAAATAGTCACCGCTGAATAATTAATCACAGCAGCTGGTAACCCCCTCTGTTAACACTTGGTATCTCACCGCAGTGCCGGGTCTGATAAACAACACCGAGCCACAATTCTCATTGAGGCTCGATTCCATCTGCCTTAGAATAACAGCGCAGACGGAAGCCATTCCACTCATTGTGCTTGCGTCAACACTTTGGTAGAGCTCTCCAATTAATCCCACTTACCTTTCCCATTCCCCATAACTCTGCAACACTTTCCTCCACAAGTATTCATCTCGTTCCCATACCGAAGTTGACTTTTGCTGGAGAAGAAAAGAGACATGCTGTCGAAGCTTTTCATCTTGCACTCATCAGGACATATGCGCAAAATACCAAATCTCAAAGGGAACAGCAATTTATATGACACAAGAAGAGAGCACTGGCAAGTGGACTCTGACTGACAGATGCGTTGCCATTGATAATGCATCAGCAAACAGTTAACTGCCAAGCTTTTGTTGAATTTCAAACTAAGTGTGTTGATTCTGATTGGTAGCATTGCCATGGGGAATGAAGCAGGGAATGGCCGTCCCCAAGCTTTTGTTTCGATTTCCTTTTCTCTTGCGATCCTGTCTTGATGAGTGCAAGATGAGAAGCTTCGACAGTACATCTCTTTTTTCATCAGTATTTAAGTTCTGTACTACATGGTGACATTTGAAAGTTGATGGGCTGAATATTCTGTGGAGTGAAAATCACCGTCAGATAGCCACTGCATTCCCTCTTAACATACCTTAGACTGGAACTCTACTTTTCTCACCCGGACTTCTGAACCATACCTAGTGAGAAATCATAAAATCATAGAATCCCGATAGTCCAGAAGGAGGCCATTCAGCCCATCGAGCCTACACCGATAACAATCCCACCCGGCCCATAACCCCATGTATTTACCCTGCCAATCCCCCTAGCCTACACATCCTGGGACATTAAGGGGCACTTTAACATGGCTTATCAACCTAACCCGCACATCTTTGGACTGTGAGAGGAAACCGGAGCATCCGGAGGAGACCTATGCAGACACGGGGAGAATGTGCAAACTCCACATACACACAGTGACCCGAGGCTGGAATCGAACCCTGGGTCCCTCACGCTGTGAGGCAGCAGTGCTAACCACTGTGCCACCGTGCCGCCTAAGCGGTTAAGTGGGGTCACATGGCTAGGTGGGGTATTCAGGGGGCCCGGGATGATAGTCAGCGGATGGAGTGGTAACTGGGGGAATGGAGGTGGCTGGGTGGTCAGGGCTGGCTGGTTAATCAGGGGGTGAGGGCAGTAGTTGCGGGAATGGGAGCAGTTGGGTGGTTGATCAGGGGGTGGGGATTAGTTGAGCGGTTAGGTGAGGTAGTCAAGGGTTCATTGGTGAGTCGGGCAACAGATACCTGGGAACACCACCACCTGCAAGTTCCCCTCCAAGTCACTCACCATCCTGAGTTGGAAATATATTGCTGTTCCTTCACTGTCGCTGGGTCAGATTCCCAGAATTCCCTCTCTATTGGCATCGTAGATGTATCTACACCACATGGGCTGCAGTGGTTCAAGAAGCTAGTGTGGTGGACTTCAGTTGTGCCTTTGTCCTGCCTAGACCACCGTTGTGTGTTTGTTATGCCTGGACACATCCCCTGCCGGCTCGGCTCCTCCCCTTGTCACCTAGTATAAAGGTGGCTGTCTCCTCCCCCTTGTTCAGTCCAGGTCGGTTACCTGTTGGGATGTGCTCCTGATTCTGTTATGAAAAAAGCCTACAGTTGTATTGGCACACAAGTAGTCTTTTGCCGAATTGATAGCGCATCAGTTAGCTTATCATCAACTTCTGAAGGGCAATTGGGGTGCTGGTCTAGCCAGCGACACTCATGCCCTGTGAAAGTATAATAAAAGAAAATTATCCCTCAACCAGACTCACTAAAAACAGATTATCTGCTCAATATCATATTGCTAGCTGTGGGAGATTACTGTACAAAAAAAATTAACTGCTGCATTTTCCAGATTTCGGAAAAACCTTCATTGACTGTGATGATGTTTGGAATGTTGCGGGGCTGTGAACTGTTGTAAATTAGAGTCTATCTTCTCAGTGCCAGGGTTTGTTTCTTTCTTTATCTTTGTATAAGATGTGGGTGTCGCTGGCGAGGCCCAGCATTCATTGCCCATCTCAGATTGCCTCTGGTTTGTTAGGCCATTTTAGAGGGTAGTTAAAAGTCAACCACATTGCTGTGGCCCTGGAGTCACATATAGGCCAGACCAGGTAAGGACGGCAGATTTCCTTCCCTAAAGGACACTAGTGAATCAGATGGGTTTTTCCAACAATTACTGATAGTTGCCGTGGTTACCATTACAAAGACTAATTTTATATTTTGGATTATTTACTGAATTTAAACTCCACCAGCCAGATTTGAACCCCTTTCCCCAGTGAATGCATGGTGGCACAATGGTCAGCACTGCTGCCTCACAGAATCAGGGATCCAGGTTCGATTCTCAGCTTGGGTCACTGTCTGTGCAGAGTTTGAATGTTCTCCCCGTGTCTGCGTGAGTTTCCTCCGGGTGCTCCGGTTTCCTCCCACAGTCCAGAGATGTGCGGGTTAGGTTGGTTGGCCATGCTAAAAAGGTGGCCCTCGTGTCAGGCGGATTAGCAGGGTAAATGTGTGGGGTTACGGGGCTTGGGCCTGCGTGGGATTGTGATCGGTACAGACCCAATGGGCTGAATGGCCTCCTTCTGCACTGTAAGATTTTATGATTCGACGAATTTAAACTCCACCAGCTGGATTTGAACCCATTTCCCCAGGATATGAGCCTGGGCCGCTGATGACAAAGAACAAAGAAAAGTACAGCACAGAAACAGCCCATCGGCCCTCCAAGCCCGTGCCGATCATAATGCCCTAACTCGGTCCGTATCCATTGGTGTTATTCAGGCCACAGTGCATTTGAGATTCAGTGCACCTCACGCCATCAGGGTGTACAGGGTGAGATGGCTAATAGATTGCTGATTTTATATATATATATATATATAATATGTCACCTTACATTGGGAATCGAGAGCCAAAATTCCAGTCACCGTTGTGGTTTGAGATCCTCGGATCTGAGGGCAAATCTATCCGAGACATACGGGGCAGAATTTTCAATCACTTGGTGGCCTGGGAGATGAGGTGGGAGGAGCAGGAAAAAATGGCTCCCCCGTGTTATCCAGGTGTTTTTGGATTTCCAAAAGGCCTTTGATAAGGTGCCTCACAAAAGGTTGCTGAAGAAGATTGGGTCACACGGAGTTGGGGGTGGGGTGTTAGCGTGGATTGGGGATTGACGATCCGACAGGAAGCAGAGAGTCGGAATAAATGGGTGCTTTTCTGGTTGGCGGATGGTAACTAGTGGCGTGCCGCAGGGATCGGTACTGGGGCCTCAACTATTTACTATTTATATAGACGATCTGGAGGAGGGGACTGAGTGTCAGGTAACAAAGTTTGCAGACGACACAAAGATAAGTGGAAAAGTGAATCGTGTGGAGGGCGTAGAAGGTCTGCAGAGAGATTTGGACAGGCTGAGTGAGTGGGCGAGGATCTGGCAGGTGGAGTATAACGTTGACAAATGCGAGGTTATACACTTTGGAGGAAATAATAGCAAATTGGATTATTATCTAAATGGAAAAAAATTACAACATGCTACTGTGCAAAGGGACCTGGGGGTCCTTGTGCATGAGATGCAAAAACCCAGTCTGCAGGTACAATAGGTGATCAAGAAGGCAAATGGGATTTTGGCCTATATCGCGAGGGGGATAGAATATAAAAGCAGAGATGTCTTGCTGCATCTGTACAGGGCATTGGTGAGGCTGCAGCTGGAATACTGTGTGCAGTTTTGGTCCCCTTATTTGCGGAAGGATATATTGGCCTTGGAGGGAGTGCAGAGAAGGTTCACCAGATTGATAACAGAGATGAGGGGTGTTGATTATGAGGAGAGACTGAGCAGATTGGATTTGTACTTGTTGGAATTTAGAAGGTTGAGGGGGGAACTTATAGAGACCTATAAGATAATGAAGGGGCTGGAAAGGGTAGAGGTGGAGAGATTCTTTCCACTTAGAAAGGAAGCTGGAACTAGAGGGCACAGCCTCAAAATAAAGGGGGGTCAGTTTAGGACAAAGTTGAGGAGGAACTTCTTCTCTCAGAGGGTGGTGAATCTCTGGAATTCTCTGCCCATTGAAGTGGTGGAGGCTACCTCGTTGAATATGTTTAAATCACAGATGGATGGATTCCTGATCGGTAAGGGAATTAGGGGTTATGGGGATCAGGCGGGTAAGTGGAACTGATCCACTTCAGATCAGCCATGATCTTATTGAATGGCGGGGCAGGCTCGAGGGGCTAGATGGCCTACTCCTGCCCCTATTTCTTATGTTCTTATGTTCTTATTAGGTGCTGAGGAAAGATCTCCAGGCATTTGCTGGATACGGATTGGCTGCGTGTTACACGGAGGTGGACAGCTGATTTAAATAATCAAGTCACCTGTCAGGGGTAATGTTTCAGGGCTGCCATCACACACATACCCGTCCCCCTCCCTAGTCCACCAGCTTCGTGACACGATCTCCTGGAGCAATCCAGGGGGCTATCAGAGCCCCATGCCCCAAGGAGTATTCAAGGTAACGGGACAAAATTAGGTCGACGGAGTTAAGCTTTGAACATAGGAATTAGGAGCAGAAGTAGGAAAATGGCTCCTCCATTCAGTCAGATCCTGGCTGATCTCTCCCTCGTCTCAAATCCACCTCCCCACCTGTTCCCCATTTCCCTTTAACCCATTTTTAAAATTAGAAATATATCCATCTCCTTCTTGAAACCTTTCAATGATTCAGACTCCACCGCGCTCTGGGACAGCAAGTTCCACAAATTCATTACCCGCTGCGAGAAATAGTTCCTCCTCATCTCAGTTTTAAATCTACCGCCTCTCAACCTATACCTGTGACGTCATGTTCCAGATTACCCCACAAGAGGTAACATTTGGTCCACATTTACTTCATCAATCCCTCTTAAAATTTTATAAACCCCGATGAGATCCCCTCTTATCCGTCAAAACCCCAGCGAGTACCAGCCCAAACTGTTTAACCTCTCCTCATAGGTCAACCCTTCCGTCCCCGGAATCAGCCATGATCTACATGAATAGTGGAACAGGTCTGAGGGGCCGATTGGAAGAGCAGCCAGACAGTGAAGGTGAAGGTGACACTTTAAATATGTAGGCACAAAGATTATACGCTTGAACGAGGTCTAAAAACAACCATAGTGCAGCAACACGTGGTCAGAAGGCTACATCCCGCAGGGGCGAAACGGGTAAACAAAAATTCGGCAAATGGAAATAGAACAGGCGATGTCATCCCTCCCAGAATGCACTGCAGCAAAGAGACGCAACAGCATCCTCCCACTGCAAGAAGTGACAAAGTGAGACGGTATAACACATCCAGCACGTTGTGACATGTGGCTGTAAACATTTGTCGGAGGATTATCGCACTTGGCAGAAGATCTCATCAGTGAGCAAGCGATTGAGATTTACAGCTTTCTTCTTGTTGCAATGTCTTTGGCTCTCGTTCCTTCTGAACTGAATTGGATTTTTATCACTGCAGAAATGTTAAGGATTAATGTCAGACCTTACGTTTTCAAGAGTCCCTTTCTCTTTCAACTTAATGCTGCAGAATCGAAACATAGAAACGTGGAAACTAGAAGCAGGAGTAGGCCATTCGGCCCTTCCAGCCTGCTCCGCCATTCATTTTGATCATGGCTGATCATCAAATTCAATATCCTGATCCCCCCCCCTTCCTCCCATTCCCTTGATCACTTTAGCCCCAAGAGCTATATCTAATTTCTTCTTGAAATCAGACAACATTTTGGCCTCAACTACTTTCTGTGGTAGTGAATCCCACACATTTCCCACCCTTTAGGTGAAGAAATTTCTCCTCACCTCAGTTAAAAAAGGTTTACCCCTTATCCTCAAACTATGACCCCCCTAGTTCTGGACTCCCCCAAAATTGGGAACATTCTTTCTGAATCTACCCTGTCGAACCCTGTTAGAATTTTATAAGTTTCTATGAGATCCCCTCTCACTCTCCTAAACTCCAGTGAATATAATCCTAACCGACTTAGTCCCTCCTCTTATGTCAGTCCTGCCATCCCAGGAATCAGCCTGGTAAACCATCGCTGCACTCCCTCTGTAGCAAGGACATCCTTCCTCAGATAAGGAGACCAAAGGACAGCACGGTGGCACAGTGGTTGGCACTGCTGCCTCACAGCGCCAGGGGCCAGGGTTCGATTCCTGCCCTGGGTCACAATCTGCAGTCTGCATATTCTTCCCATCCCTGCGTGGGCTTCCTCCAGCTCAGGTTTCCGCTCACAATCCGAAATAAATGAATAAAACCGCACACAGTACTCCAGGTGTGGCCTCATCATTGCCTTCTACAATTGCAGCCCTGAATGGTGAGGCAACTTCAGCAAGCCTGGGTAAATTTTCCCTGTGCGTGGTTTTCGTTTCCCGATGGCATCCTTTTATTCATTCATGGGATATAAGTGTGGCTGACAAGGCCAGAATTTATTGTCCATCCCTAATTGTCCTTGGGAAGGTGGTGGTGAGCTGCTTTCTTGAACCACTGCAGCCGCTGAACTGTAGGTGCACCCACAGTGCTGTGAGGGTGGGAGTTCCACGAACTTGACCCAGTGACAGTGAAGCGACGGTGATATGTTTTCTTGTCAGGTTTATTGCGTGCCTGAGGAATGGGACGCACTAACATCAGACTGACATTCCTTTTGGAGTTCTAAACAGAATAGAACATTCAGATAAGATAAAGTTTTTGATTTGATTTGATTTATTATTGTCGCATGTACCGGGATACAGTGAAAAGTATTGTGTCTTGTGTGCTGTGCAGACAAACCATGCCATTCATAGAGTGTAGGGGAGAAGGAAAGGAGAGGGTGCAGAATGTGGTGTTACAGTCATAGCTGGGGTGTAGAGAAACATCAACTTAATACGAGGTCGGTCCATTCAAAAGTCTGATGGCAGCAGGGTAGAAGGTGTTCTTAAGTGGGTTGGTGCATGACCTCAGACTTTTGTATCTTTTTCTTGGTGGAAGAAGGTGGAAGAGAGAATGTCCAGGATGCGTGAGGTCCTTGATTATGCTGGCTGCTTTTCCGAGGCAGCGGGAAATGTAGACAGAGTCAATGAATGGGAGGCTGGTTTGAGTGATGGACTGGGCTACGCTCATAACCCTTTGTGCTTCCTTGTGGTCTTAGACAGAGCAGGAGCCATACCAAGTTGTGATACAACCAGAAAGCATTTTGATTTGATTTGATTTGATTTGATTTATTATTGTCACACGTATTAGCATACAGCGAAAAGTATTGTTTCTTGCTCACCATACAGACAAAGTATACCATTCATAGAGAAGGAAACGAGAAAGTGCAGAATGTAGTGTTACAGTCATAGCAAGGGTGTAGAGAAAGATCAACTTAATGCGAGGTAGGTCCATTCAAAAGTCTGATGGTAGCAGGGAAGAAGCTGTTGAGTCGGTTGGTACGTGATCTCAGATTTTTGTATCTTTTTACCGACGGAAGAAGTTGGAAGAGAGAATGTCCGGGGTGCATGGAGTCCTTGATTATGCTGGCTGCTTTTCCGAGGCAGTGGGAAGTGTATACAGAGTCATGATGCATCTGTAAAAATTAGTGAGAGTCGTAGCGGACATGCCAAATTTCCTTAGTCTTCTGAGGAAGTAGTTAACATGAGGAAGTTAACATTACTTTTGTCAGAGCAACTTCCACTTTAATGTTGAACAGCAGACCTCTGAGTGCTCCGGTTTCACAGGATTTTCACACCTTCTCAAGGGCAATTAGGGATGGGCAATGAATGCTGGTCTAGCCAGCATTTTCCTGTGACAGAAAACCCCTCAGCCTACAGTGCTGTCGGGTAAGCTCTCCTGGGCAATCTTTTTCAACGATCGAATGATTATCATACGAGAGATAAGGCAAGAAATTTGATTTGATTTATTATTGTCACATGGATACAGTGAAAAGTATTGTTTCTTCTGAGCTATGCAGTCAAAGCATACCATTCATAGAGTACATCGGGAAGAAGGAAAGAAGAGAGTGCAGATTATAATGTTATAATTATAGCTAGGGTGCAGGGAAAGATCAACTTAATATAAGGTAGATCCATTCAAAAGGTGTTCAAGATTATGAGGGGCATGGACAGGGTGGATAGGGAGCAGCTTAGTTGAAGGGTCAGTTACAAGGGGACACAAGTTAAAAGTGAGGGGTGGGAGGTTTGGGGGGATTTGAGGAAAATCTTTTTTACCCACAGGGTGGTGACGGTCTGGAATGTGCTGCCTGGGAGGGTGGTGGAGACGGGTTGCCTCACATCCTTTAAAAAGTACTTGGATGACTACTTGGCACAGTATAACATTCAAAGCTTTGGGCTGAGTGCTGGCAAGTGGGATTAGGTGGGCAGGTCAGAGCATTTCGTGCATCAGTGCAGACTCGATGGGCCGAAGGGCCTCTTCTGCGCTGTAGTATTCTGTGATTGTGTGATTCTGTGAAAGGTCTGACAGCAGCAGGGAAGAAGCTGTTCTTGAGTTGGTTGGTACGTGACCTCAGACTTTTGTATCTTTTTCCCGATGGAAGAAGGTGGAAGAGAGAATGTCCGGAGTGCGTGGGGTCCTTGATTATGATGGCTGCTTTGCCGAGGTCGCGGGAAGTGTAGACAGAATCAATGGATGGGATAATGAAATTATGGGAGAAGATGGAACCGTTGGAATTATGGCTCAGTGTGGGTTACAATTCCACCGTTCTTTGCCGGATTGTTTTGTTTCCATACTTTTCCTGCTTGGTTCAACCAGTATGTCCATGTAGTTCCTTAAGTTCATTTTCAGAGGTAGCTTCGTTTAAAAAAAGAGATGGGCTGAATTTTACTGTCCCACTCGCCACGGGAATCGTAACGGGCGGGGCTCGGACCATACAAAGGTACGTTGACCTCAGCCGGAGATCTTCCGGCCCTGAGGCGAACACGGCCAGAAAACTTCGCCCGACATATCTGCAATCTGGCTGAACTTCCCACCCTTCGCCATTTTCAGCTGAGAGGAGGTCACTTAGCCTGGGAATTTGAAAACTGCACAACTCCAAATCTAGGCTGGAACACTGCACTGTCTTTCAGATGAAGCATTTCATAGAAATCATAGGAATCATAGAATCTTACAGTGCAGAAGGAGGCCATTCGGCCCATCGAGTCAGCACCAACAACAATCCCACCCAGGCCCTACCCCCGTAATCCCATATATTTACCCTCCTCATCCCTCTAACCTACACATCCCAGGACACTAAGGGGCAATTTAGCATGGCCAATCCACCTAATCCACACATCTTTGGACTTTTCGTTAAGGTCGTGCCTGCCCTTTCTCAGGCACAGGTGAACGATCTCATGACACTCGCTGGAAAAGATTCAGAGAGTCCTCCCAGTGCAATATTTACCCCTGAGCTAACATCAGGCAAGAAAATAGATTCTCTGGTTATTATCACTTGTGGAATCTGCTTACACAAAAAGTAGTTCATTTGAATCGTAGAAGGAGGCCATTCAGCCCATCAACTTTTTCACCCGAAGGGTGATGGGAGTCTGGAACTCACTGCCTGAAAGGGTTGTGGAGGCAAATACCCTCATTATTATTTAGATATGCACTTGCGATGCAAAGGTATGCATGGGCATCGTTGACTGGGCCAGTATTTATTGCCCACCCCCAGTTGCCCTTGAAACTGAGTGGTTTGCCGGGCCATTTCGGAGGAGAGTTGAGAGTCAACCACATTGCTGTGGCTCTGGAGTCACAGGTAGACCAGACCGGCTGAGGCCTGAGGAAATGATACAAACGTCTGAGGTCACGTATCAACCGACTCAAGAACAGCTTCTTCCCTCCTGCGATCAGACTTTTGAATGGACCTACCTCATAATAAGCTGATTTTTCTCTTCACCCTATCAGTAACTGTAACACTATATTCTGCACCCTATCCTTTCCTTCTCCCCCATATACTGGTGAGTGTCTGGAACGCTCTGCCTGGGGGGAGGTGGTGGGAGCAGGTACGATCGCAGTATTTAAGGGGCATCTAGATGAATACATGAATAGGATGGGAATGGAAGGATACGGTCTCCGTAAGTGCACACGGTTTTAGTTTAGGCAGGCATCATGATCAGCACAGGCATGGAGGGCCGAAGGGCCTGTTCCTGTGCTGTACTGTTCTTTGTTCTTTGTACTCTATGAGCGGTATGCTTTGTCTGTATGGCGCTCAAGAAACAATACATTTCACCGTATACCAATACATGTGACAATAACATATCAAATCAAATCAATTCAATTGACACTTCATTGAAGGATTATTTAGGTGTCCAGACCACCAACAACCTGTCTTGGTCCCCCCATGCCGACACTATAGTTAAGAAAGCTCACCAACACATCTACTTTCTCAGAAGACTAAGGAAATTTGGCATGTCAGCTACGACTCTCACCAACTTTTACAGATGCACCATAGAAAGCACTCTTTCTGGTTGTATTACAGCTTGGTATGGTTCCTGCTCTGCCCAAGACCGCAAGAAACTACAGAAGGTCATGAATATAGCCCAATCCATCACGCAAACCAGCCTCCCATCCATTGACTCTGTCTACACTTCCCGCTGCCTCGGCAAGGCAGCCAGCATAATTAAGGACCCCACGCATCCAGGACATTCTCTCTTCCATCTTCTTCCGCCGGGAAAAAGATACAAAAGTCTGAGGTCACGTACCAACCGACTCAAGAACAGCTTCTTCCCTGCTCCCTTCAGACTTTTGAATGAACCCACCTTGCATTAGGTTGATCTTTCTCTACACCCTAGCTATAACTGTAACACTACATTCTGCACCCTCTCCTTTCCTTCTCTATGAACGGAATGCTTTGTATAACATGCAAGAAACAATACTTTTCACTGTATGTTAATACAATGGCAATAATAAATCAAATCAAATCAAAATCAACAATATTTAAAAGGTACCACTTGAAGCTTTATCGTTGGGTTGTAGGAGAGCATAAGTTAACAAAGCTAATCAAACAGAAAGCCACAGACTGGAGGGGGTGCCAGGTAAGGTGGTATTACAGTCTTACAGCTTAAGTTTTGTTGTTAAAGTGTTCATTCTGACAACAGTACGCCAGTGTAGGAGTTGGCTATATTCAGTGAGCTGACTCAGTGTTGCTGCTTTGCACCAAGTCACTGCTGAGGCAATCAGAAGAATGCAAATTGCTCGCTCAGTGCTACATCTGGCCAAGTACGTCATGTAAAAGAGTTGTTAATTGGTGCTTAAGGAAGTGGCAGAACAGTTCTTCCAGCAAAGTCGACATTGTTTTTAATCCTCATTGAGACAGGGAGAATAGGAAACCCAGTGAAGTAGTTAAAAGCTGAACATTAAAAGCCTGTGGAAGGAAAGATTGCACAATGTGGTCTCAACATTGCCCCTCCCCATCAAAGCAACTTAAAATGTTAGCTCCCCTTTTTAAGAACATTTTGCAGAACTGTCGGTTTTAAACCTTGGTCTGTCCTTTTCGGCAACAATATTGTTTAAAGTTTATTTATTAGTGCCACAAGTAGGCTTACATTAACACTGCAACAAAGTTATTGTGAAATTCCCCTCATCGCCACACTCCGGCGCCTATTCGGGTACACTGAGGGAGAATTTAACATGGCCAAAGCACCTAACCAGCACGTCTTTCAGACTGTGGGAGGAAACCGGAGCACCCGGAGAAAATCCACGTAGACACGGGGAGAACGTGTAGAGTCCGCGCAGATAGCGACCCAAGCAGGGAAGCAAACTTGGGTCTCTGGTGCTATGAGGCAGCAGTGCTAACCACTGCGCCACCGAGCTGCCCTTAGTTTAACAGGTGGTCTTGCTTCCTGACTGCCTCTACCCGGGCTTAAAGGGCAGCACGGGGGCACAATGGTTAGCACTGCTGCCTCACAGCGCCAGGGACCCGGGTTCAATTCTGGCCTTTGGTGACTGTGTGGAGTTTGCACATCCTCCCCGTGTCTGCGTGGGTTTCCTCCAGTTGCTCCGGTTTCCTCCCACAGTCCAAAGATCTGCGGGTCAGGGTGATTGGCCATGCTAAATTGCCCCTTAGTGTCAGGGGGATTAGCAGGGTAAATATGTGGGGTTACGGGAATAGGGCCTGGGTGGAACTGTTGTTAGTGCAGGCTCGATGGGCTGAATGGCCTCCTCCTGCACTGTAGGGATTCTGTGAAAGGTTCTTTCACTTCAGTTACGAACACTGCCATTATTGAGATCATTCTACTGGCTCAGTGCTTAATTAATAAAGATTTGCATTTATATTGGCCAAAATCTTCCATCCTTGTTCATGGCTAGACCGCCAAATATTCCGTTCTCATTCGCAACGGGTCCCGCCACAGACGAGATTGGAGAATCTAGCCCAGAGTGTTTGGCCGGGTCTGATCGTGGGACCGATGAGTCCTCTTGGTGTAGGGGTGTCCCTAAAGGAGGTACTCCCCCTTCTTGCCCAATTTAATCCAAGGCATTGAGAGCTGCTGGGCTACTCATCCAGCCTGTGCCTTGCCCTACTGTACCTAAAGGAATGGCAAAGGCAGAATGAGGTCCAATAAGTGGATACTTAAGTGTCTCAATAGACTGAAGGCCAAGTGCCTGTGTTTCATGTATAAGGACTGTAGCCTTCATCAGTATTTACTCAGTGAAAACCTCTATTAGACTGGCCTTAAGGTGTCTGCCTCCAGAGGCAGCCTCATGGCATAGCCACGTGACTGTGTTGACCAGACTGCATACATTTCAAAATCCAAACAGACTACCTGATCCTTCAAGTTTTTTGGTGTCCAGATCACCGACAATCAGTTCTAGTCCCCCCATGCCGACATTATAATTAAGAAAGCCCACCAACCCCTCTACTTTCTCAGAAGACTAAGGAAATTTGGCATGTCAGCTATGACTCTCACCAACTTTTACAGATGCACCATAGAAAGCATTCTTTCTGGTTGTATCACAGCTTGGTATGATTTCTGCTCTGCCCAAGACTGCAAGGAACTACAAAGGGTCGTGAATGTAGCCCAATCCATCACTCAAACCAGCCTCCCATCGATTGACTCTGTCTACACTTCCCCCTGCCTCGGCAAGGCAGCCAACATAATTAAGGATCCCACGCACCCCGGACATTCTCTCTTCCACCTTCTTCCGTCAGGAAAAGATACAAAGGTCTGAGGTCACGTACCAACCGACTCAAGAACAGCTTCTTCCCTGCTGCTGTCAGGCTTTTTAATGGACCGACCTCGCATTAAATTGATCTTTCTCTACACCCTAGCTATGACTGTAACACGACATTCTGCACTCTCTCGTTTCCTTCTCTATGAACGGTATGCTTTGTCTGTATAGCGCGCAAGAAACAATACTTTTCACTGTATGTTAATACATGTGACAACAATAAATCAAATCAAAGAACTGTCATATGGAAGACATGTCAGGGTTGGTAGGAAGATGGTGAGGTGGTAGAAAGGCCCCAAGCTTTATTTTATCAGTCACCCCCTCCCCGCTCCGCTTGCAAATGTGGGGTCGAGAGGGACTGTAAAATCCTCTTTCTGGAGTTAGTCTTGAATCTACAACTTTCTGTCTCAGAAGAGAGAAAGGAGTTTGTTTTATTCATTTGCAGGCTGTGTGTCGCAGGCGAGGCCAGCCTTTATTGCCCATCCCCACTTGTCCTCAAGACGGTGGTGGTGAGCTGCCTTCATGAGTAACTGCAGTCCATGTAGTGCAGGTACACCCACAGTGCTGTTAGGGAGGGAGTTCCAAGATCTTTACCCAGTAACAGTGAAGGAGCAGTGATATATTTCCAAGTCAGGATGGTGAGTGACTTGGAGGGAAACCTCCAGGTGGTGGTGTTCCCAGGTATCTACTGACTTTGCCTTCCGAGATGGTAGAGGTTCTGGGTTCGGAAGGTGCTGTCGACAAAGCTTTGGTGAGTTTCTGCAGTGCATCTTGTAGATTGTACACACTGCTACTGTGCATCAGCGACGGAGGGAGTGAATGTTTAAGGTGATGGAGGGGGTGTCACTCAAGTGGGCTGCTTTTTCCTGGATGGTATCAAGCTTCGTGAGTGTTGTTGCAGCTGTACTCATCCAGGCAAGTATAACCCACTGAGACAACATGGCTGACTAATAACTGCTGTTGACATGTAAAATAGTGTGGGGGCGTCACTGCTTGGGCTTTCCTGTTCTATATGATTCAGCCCCATCCCTGTTGCTACATTGAACTGAATTGATTTATTATTGTCACATGTACTGGGATACAGTGAAAAGTATGGTTTCTTGCGCACTACATAGACAAAGCATACTGTTCATAGAGTACAGAGTGGAGAAGGAAAGGAGAGGGTGCAGAATGTAGTATTGCAGTCATACCTAGGGTGCAGAGAAAGATTAATATAAGAACTTAAGAACATAAGAAATAGGAGCAGGAGTAGGCCATCTAGCCCCTCGAGCCTGCCCCGCCATTCAATAAGATCATGGCTGATCTGACGTGGATCAGTACCACTTACCCGCCTGATCCCCATAACCCTTAATTCCCTTACCGATCAGGAATCCATCCATCCGCGCTTTAAACATATTCAGCGAGGTAGCCTCCACCACCTCAGTGGGCAGAGAATTCCAGAGATTCACCACCCTCTGGGGGAAGAAGTTCCTCCTCAACTCTGTCCTAAACCGACCCCCCTTTATTTTGAGGCTGTGTCCTCTAGTTTTAACTTCCTTACTAAATGGACCTATAAGGTAGGTCCATTCAAAAGCCTGATGGCAGCAGGGAAGAAACTGTTCTTGATTCAGTTTGTACGTGATCTCAGACTTTTGTATCTTTTTCCCAACGGAAGAAGGTGGAAGGATTATGTTCGGGGTGCGTGGGGTCCTTGATTATGCTGGCTGCTTTCCCAAGGCAGCGGGAAGTGTAGGCAGAGTCAATGGGTGGGAGGCTGGTTTGAGTGATGGACTGGGCTTCGTTCACGACCCTTTGTAGTTTCTTGCGGTCTTGGTCAGAGCAGGAGCCGCACCAAACTATGATACAATCAGAAAGGATGCTTTCTATGGCGCATCCATGAAAATTGTTGAGAGTCATGGCGGACATGCTGAATGTCCTTCACCTTCCTAAAAAGGCGAAGGGAATTCTGGTGTTTTGAGACTTCTTACTGAAAAAGTAGTGGCATTGGTGGGCATAGAGGAACCAGGACAGAGCGTTGGCGATCTGAACACCCAGAAACCTGAAGCTCTCGACCATCTCCATTTCATTACCTTCGATGTCGGCAGAGCCATGTCCTATTCAACAATTCATGACAAGCCCTACGGATCTAGAATCAATTCTGCTGGAATGAGAGCTGAGAAATGCACAGTGAGGGTCGAGTTGTCGCAGGCAGATGTCTAGTCAGCTAAGTGTTTGTTCGAGGAGGGCGGATTAACCTACATACACAAAATCCTTATTAGTAAGTATAACCGTAGATCAGAGTCATAAGTCGGAGTTAATCCAAACTTGTTCAGTTTGACTGGCTTGGTCTCGGTCCTCTAAAACCTCACTGATTTCAGAACATGGGACTTCTGGCCTCTCCAGTTGGTTGCAACTGTTTAGAATAGATCGATGCGCAAATAGTCAGATAAAGGGAGTCATATGTTACCTTATCAATAAAGGAGGCAGTCAAAAGTAGATAGATAGCAATAGGCGTATAGATGACAGACAGACAATCAGATAGATAGACTAAACAGCTATATTTCTGGTACTTCATCATGTTACGCAGAATGCAATAAATAGATAGATGAAAACCTTTGGTGAATGTTAAATTCATACATTGCTGCTTCTCAGTGACTGTCCTTATACGATAACTGCCCGAGCAGGGTCATAAAACTCAGATTTTAACTGTTTAACCTCGCCTGTGCTTTGCATTTGTAAATGAGGTTCGCTTCCACGTGTGGGTTCTTTTGTTTGCACAAGCGTCTGTGCGTGTTCCCGTCTAAGGATGAGTCTGTACATGCATGCATTAATGAGCATATGTGATCAGAGTTTTGCTTTGAATGTGTGTGTGTGCATATGTGTTTGCGAATGGCTGCTTCTGCGTGTTTGAATGTTTTTCTTATACAGGCCAGCATTTATTGGCCATCCCAAGTTCCCTTGTTCAGAGGGCAGTTGAGAGTCAACCACATTGCTGTGGCTCTGGAGTCACATGTAGGCCAGACCAGGTAAGGACGGCAGATTTCCTTCCTTAAAGGACATTAGTGAACCAGATGGGTTTTTCCGACAATCGACAATGGTTTCATGGTCATCAGTAGATTCTTAATTCCAGATAGTTTTTATTGAGTTCAAATTCCACTATCTGCTGTGGCGGGATTCGAACCCGGGTCCCCAGAACATTAACTGAGTTTCTGGATTAGTAGTCTCATGATAAAACCACTAGGCCATCACCTCCCCGATGTGCATATGTGTTTGTGGATGTATAGGATGGGAAGGGAGGAAGAGAAGTGATTCCGTTGGCATCATTTTTGTCAACACGTGTGAATTTAAGAGGATTTGCTCCAATAGCTGGTTAAATTGCAGAAAGAATTAGTGTTAGTTATCTTGGCGATCACAAGATGATGAAACACAGTTTATTGCTATTTTGACAGTTGTCATCCAATAGGATCACATGTTCCACTCACTGTTGTTTTGAAGATGGTTCTGCCTGACTGACGGTAAAGTAAAATAAATACTTACAAGCTATTCATTTGATTTGATTTATTATTGTCACATGTATTAACATACAGTGAAATGTATTGTTTCTTGCGCACTAGACAGAGCATACCGTTCATAGAGAAGGAAAGGAGAGAGTGCAGAATGTAGTGCTACAGTCATAGCTAGGGTGTAGAGAAAGATCAACTTAGTGCGAGGTAGGTCCGTTCAAAAGTCTGACGGCAGCAGGGAAGAAGCTGTTCTTGAGTCAGTTGGTACGCGACCTCAGACTTTTGTATCCTTTTCTCGACGGAAGAAGGTGGAAGGGAGAATGTCAGGGGTGCGTGGAGTCCTTGATTATGTTGGCTGCTTTTCTGAGGCAGCGGGAAGTGTAGACAGAGTCAATGGATGGGAGGTTGGTTTGCGTGATGGACTGGGCTTTGTTCATGTCCTTTTGCAGTTTCTTGCAGTCTTGGGCAGAGCAGGAGCCATACCAAGCTGTGATACAACCAGAAAGAATGCTTTCTATGGTGCATCTGTAAAAGTTGGTGAGAGTTGTAGCGGACATGCCAAATTTCCTTTGTCTTCTGAGGAAGTAGAGACGTTGGTATTCAGCATAAAAGTTAACGTTTTTAAACTGTGCTGTTGTTCCTCAGTCTTCATTCTTCACTTTTGCCTCTCTCTTTCATTACTGGAGTGGGACTAATTAGGATCATAGAATTCCTACAGTGCAGAAGAGGCCATTTGGCCCATCGAGTCTGCACCGACTCTCTGACAGAGTTTCTTACCCAGGCCCCACCCCCACCCTATCCCTGTAACCCCACACATTTACCATATTCCATCTAACCGGGCGGCACAGTGGTACAGTGGTTAGCACTGCTGCCTCACAGCACCAGGGACCCGGGCTCAATTCCCGGCTCGTGTCGCTGTCAGTGCGGAGTCTGCACGTTCTCCCTGCGTCTGCGTGGGTTTCCTCTGGGTGCTCTGATTTCCTCACACAGTCCGAAAGACATGCTGGTTAGATGCTAAATTCTCCCTTAGTGTACCCGAACAGTCGCCACACTCCGATGCCTGTTCGGGTGCACTCAGGGAGAATTTACCTAACCAGCGCGTAATCATAGAATCCCTACAGCGCAGAAGGAGGCCAGTCGGCCCATCGAGTCTGCACCGAGCGCAATCCCACACAGACCCTATCCCCATAACCCCATGCATTTACCCCAGTTAGTCCCCCTGACACGAAGGGGCAATTTAGCATGGCCAATACACCTAACCCGCGCATCTTCAGACTGTGGGAGGAAACCGGAACACCCGGAGGGGACCCATGCAGACACGGGGAGAACGTGCAAACTCGGCACAGTCAGCGACCCAAGCCGGGAATCGAACCCGGGGTCCCTGGCACTGCGAGGCAGCAGTGCTAACCACTGTGCCACCTGTGGTTCAGTCTTGTAAAGCTGCGGCGGACCCTTGAAGAAGGTGCTGCCTCGCAGCACAGAACGGGTTAAGACGAACGTTTCCGCCTGCAAGAACATGTCTTAGCTTTGCCGCAGAGGACTCAGAGATTTGAATATTGGTGTTTTATTTTATGGGTGATTTTCCGCTTCAGTGAGAACATGTCTGCCGAATGGTGTAGGTCCCCGTCGCTGACTTTCTCATCCATCCATCACTGAGAACAGAAAATCACAGACTGACAATGTGCAATTTCCTGATATGCTCACTGAGCCTGGGCAAGCTGCACGACAGCTCAGCACTTACCCTTTATATCTTGTCGCTTATTGTCTGCTGCACTCAGCTGAGAAATGGTTCCTCTTCATCACAATCAGAAGCAGGATGACAAGCCGATTGGCACATCAGGCGAAGATCCCTCCTGTTATTTGTCTTATTCTCTCTTCCCTTCCTTTCCTCGCGGCTTTGCCGCAGTTGACTGGAGTCGGAACCCAAACAGGCGAAGTAGAGCAAGCGAAGAGATTGTATCAGGGATTGATCCGTGCCGTAGATACACCTCGGGGCGGGATTTTCCAGCCGCGCTCGCCCCCAAGGCTGGAAATTCCCACCCCAAAGGTCAACAGGCCTTTGCATGGTCCGTGTCCGGCCCACGACAATTCCCGTGGCGGATGGGATGGGAAAATTCCACCCTAGCGTCAGGCAGGTAACTCACAAGGAGGCCATTTGGGCAGCACGGTGGCACAGTGGTTAGCACTGCTGCCTCACAGTGCCAGGGACCCGGGTTCAATTCCTGGCTTGGGTGACTGTGCATGTTCTCCCCGGGTCTGCGTGGGTTTCCTCCGGGTGCTCCGGTTTCCTCCCACGCTCCAAAGATGCGCAGATTAGGTGGATTAGCCATGCTAAATTGCCCCTTAGTATGGGGATAGGGCGGGGCAGAGGGTTTGGGTAAGATACTCTGTCAGAGAGTCAGTGCAGACCTGATGGGCCAAATGGCCTCATTCTGCACTGTAGGGGAGTCTATGATTCATTCAGCCCATTATGCCTGTGCTACCTCTTTGGAAAAAAACATCCAATTAGTCCAACCCAGCCCTTGCGCCCCCCCCCCCCCTACCCTTCCCCCCCTCCCCCCCAATGCCACCCTTCCCCCCCACATTCTTTCCCCATAACCCTGCAAAAATTTCCAATCCAAATATTTCCCTTTGGGGTTCCGATTGAATCTACTTTCAACACACTTTTCAGCTGATGCACTCTAGATCATAACCATTCACTGCTGAAGAAAATCTGCTACCTGGACTTTTTAGCGATTAGGGTAACTCACCTCCTGACTCCCCAAAGCCTGTCCACCATCTACAAAGCACAAGTCAGGAGTGTGATGGAATACTCCCACTTCACTGGATTGGTGCAGCTCCAAGAACACTCAAGAAACTTGACACTATCCAGGACAAAGCAGTCCGCTTGATTGGCACCACATCTACAAACATCCACTCCCTCCACAAACGACGCTCAGTAGCAGCAGTGTGTACTATCTACAAGATGCACTGCAGCAATTTACCAAAGATCCTTAGACAGCACCTCGCAAACCCATGACCACTTCCATCTTGAAGGACAAGGGCAGCAGATACATGGGAACACCACCACTTGCAAGTTCCCCTCCAAGCAACTCACCGTCCTGACTTGGAAATATATTACCGTACCTTTGCAGTCGCTGGCTTAAAATCCTGGAATTCCCTCCCTCGCGGCATTGTGGGTCAACTGACAGAACATGGACTGCAGCGATTCAAGATGGCAGCTCACCACCACCTTCTCAAGGGCAACTAGGGATGGGCAATAAATGCTGGTCAGCCAGCGACGCCCATGTCCCAAAATGATTTTTTAAAAATCTCAATTGAGATTGTTTTGCTGAGCATTATTATTGTTCTTCACTCAGGGTTCCTCCACACCTTGGAAATTGTTGGTAGGCTGATACTTGGAACAGAGGTATAAGCTGCCTGCCCTGTTTCACCCCCACAATACCTAATATCTGCCCAATGAATATCAACTCAAACCATTTCCCGACCTTTCCTTCTGAGGGATGGGAGAGACAGAGGCCCAGGATCTCCAAAGGAGTTTTCCATATTTCTGAGGATCGTAGAACATGGAAAGTAGAAACAGGAGTAGGCCACTTGGCCCTTCGAGCCTGCTCCGCCATTCACTATGGTTATGGCTGATCATCAAATTCAATATCCTGATCCCCCCTTTCCCCCCATATCCCTTGATCCCTTTTGCCCCAAGAGCTATATCTAATTTCTTCTTGAAATCACACAACGTTTTGGCCCCATCTACATTCTGTGGAAGTGAATTCCACACATTCACCAACCTCTGCGTGAAGAAATTTCTCCTCACCTCAGTTCTAAAAGCCCTTATCCTCAAACTATGACACCTAGTTCTGGACTCCCCCACCATTGGGAAAATTATTGCTGAATCTACCCTGTCTACCCCTGTTAGAATTTTATAAGTTTCTATGAAATCCCCTCTCACTCTTCTAAACTCCAGTGAATATAATCCTAACCGACTTAGTCTCTCCTCATATGACAGACCTGCCATCCCAGGAATCAGCCGGTTAAACTTTTACTGTACTCCCTCTATAGCAAGGACATCCTTCCTCAGATAAGGAATCAAAACTGCACACAATACTCCAGGTGTGGCCTCACCAACTCCCTATACACTTGCAGCAAAACATCCCTATTCCTATACTCAAATCCTCTCGCTATGAAGGCCAACATACCATTATTGAGTCATAGGGCAATACAGATCAGAAACAGGCCCCTTGGCCCAACTGGTCCATGCTGCCCATGGTGCCCTCCCAGCTGGTCCCAATTTCCTGCATTTGGCCCATATCCCTCCAATCCTTTCACATCCATGTACTTATCCAAATGCTTTTTAAATGTTGCTATTGTACCTGCTTCAACCACTTTCTGTGGCAGCTCATTCCATATCTGCATCACCCTCTACATGAAGAGGTTGTCCCTCGGGTCCCTTTTAAATTTTTCCCCTCTACCTTAAACCTATGCCCTCTCGTTTTCAAGTCTCCTACCTTGGGAACAAGACTATGGGGCAAATTTTCAGAGCAGCCGAGGGATGGACCATGGAAAGGTCCATTGACCTCGGGCGGGATTTTCTGGTATCGGGACGAGCGCAGTTGGAAAATCCCACCCTATGTGCGTCCATCCTATCTGTGCCCCTCATGATTTTATACACCTCAATAAGGTCACCACTCATTCTCCTATGTTCCAAGGAGTAAAGTCTTGGCCAACCTCTCCCTATAACTCAGGCCCACCAGTCCCAGCAACATCCTCGTAAATCTTCTTTGCACTCTTTCCAGTTTATCAATGTCTTTCCTATAACAGGGCAGCACGGTGGTACAGTGGTTAACACAGCTGCCTCACAGTGCCAAGGACTTGGGTTCAGTTTCTGGCTCGGGCCACTGTCTGTGTGGGGTTTGCACATTCTCCTTGTGTCTGCGTGGGTTTCCTCCGGGTGCTCCGGTTTCCTCCCACAGTCCAAAGATGCATGGATTGGCCATGCTAAATTGCCCCTTAGTGTCAGGGGGGTAAATGCATGGGGTTATGGGGATGGGTGGGATTGTGGTCACTGCAGATTCGATGGGATGAATGGCCTCCTTCTGCACTGTAGGATTCTATGCTTCTATGACCCACACTGTACACAATAATCCAAATGCGGCCTCATCAACAACTGTAACATAATAGCCCAACTCCTGTATTCAATACCCTGACTGGCGAAGGCCAGTGTGCCAAACACCTTCTTCACCACCCTGTCTACCTCTTGATGGGGACTTGGGCGGGAGATTGGTGAAACCACACCGCCACTCCCTCACCACCCCTCACCAGCACTGAGATAAAGAGCTAATTGTCAAAGCATTCTATTGACTTCCCACTAAACGTACGGGAGGAGATTTGGAAAACCCTCAGGGCCAGGGTGTTCGAGTAGGCAGATGGGGCAGGAGGTGGGGGGAGGGGGGGGCGGGGTCAGAGTTTGGCATGGTCTCTTAAGGACATCCTCATCACTGAGGTTCTTCCATATTCTGTGCAGCTAGGCACAGGAGCAGAGTCTACCCATCCTCCCTGTGATGTGTCAACTTGTCATCAGTGCATGATAGAGTGTATAGATCGAGAGTACTGGGAGGGCAAGAGACCAGCTTGTGTGCCCTGGCATCAAAAAATCAGCGCCTTTTCTTGCAGGGATATAAGAACAGAAGAGGACCAGGTCCCCATGAGCCACTTAATATCATCTTATCTCAGTTACACCTCCCCACACTTTGCCCTATTCTGTCATTCCCTGAGTATCCAAAAAAAATTTTTTAATTCGTTCATGGGATGTGTGGGCCAGGATTTATTACCCATCCCTGAAGGCATTTAAGAGTCAACCACTCTTGCTGTGGCTCTGGAGTCACATGTAGACCAGACCAGGTGAGGACAGAGGATTTCCTTCCCAAAAGGACATTTGTGAACCAGATTTTTAATGACAATCACAGAATCAGAGAATCCTACAGTGCAGAAGGAGGCCATTCGGCCAATCGAGTCTGCACCGACCACAATCCCACCCAGGCCCTATCCCCATACATCTACCCTAGCCAATCCCCCTGATACTAAGGGGTAATTTAGCATGGCCAATCCACCTAACCCACACATCTTTGGAGTGTGGGAGGAAACCGGAGCACCCGGAGGAAACCCACGCAGACACGGGGGGAACGTGCAAACTCCACACAGACCAGGAATCGAACCCGGGTCCCTGGCGCTGTGAGGCAGCAGTGCTAGCCACTGTGCCGCCCATAACACCGACAATGGTTTCATAGCCATTAGATTTTTAATTCCAGATTCTTATTGAATTTAAATTTCACCATCTGCCGTGGTGGGATTCGAATCCGGGTCCCCAGAGCATTACACAGGGTCTCTCGATCACTAGTCCACTATGCCACAGTCTCCCCCACTATTGATCTCTGACTTAAGCATACTTAATAGCTAAGCATCTGGCTTTTGTTGTGGAGAATTCTAAAGGTTGCAATGATTTGCGTGAAAACATTTCTCCTTATCTCAGTCTTAAATGGCTGACGTCTTATTCTGAGTGTCTGACCCCGCTTTCTGGACTTGCCAGCCGGGAGAGGGCGGTGGGGGGGGGGGGGATATTTTCTCTGTCAAATCACTTGAGAATTTCATATGTTTCAGTGAAACCACCTCTCATTTTTCCAGAATTCGGGGAATATAGACCTAGTCCACTCAATTTACCCTCATTGGGCAATCGTCCCTACCCCAAAAATCAGTGCAATGAAACTTTTGTTGCACTTTCTCTGAGGCAAGTTAAAGTTTAAAGTTAAAGTTTTATTTATTAGTCACAAGTGAGGCTTACGTTAACACTGCAATGAAGTTACTATGAAATTCTCCTCGTTGCCACAGTCCGGCGCCTGTTTGGGTACACTGAGGGAGAATTTAGCATGGTCAATGCACTTAACTAGCACATCTTTTGGACTGAGGGAGGAAACTGGAGCACCCGGAAGAAACCCACGCAGATACGGGGAGAACGTGCAGACTCCACACAGCCAGTCACGCAAGCTGGGAATTCAACCTGGGTCCCTGGTGCCACGTGGCAGCAGTGCTAACCACTGTGTCACCATGCCGCCTATATTACTTCATTTCTGAAGGAAAGAAGAATATGAGGTCCGTACGAAGCTCTATGGTAGCAGGTTTTTAATTATGAATTTAATTAGTGTTTAAATGCTTAAATTCTGTTGAAATGACTGGGAGCAAGAGGCAAAGGAACACAGCAACAGTAAGAAGCCATTGTGTCTTACAAGCCTATTCTGTTATGATTGATCTGAATCCCAGTTTACCTGCTTTATCATTGTCACATCCAATCGCTTCTCTCCCCTGAAGTGCATCTCTTGAATCCAATTATGTTGGCCACTTCAAAACATACAACATGAAATGCTTTTCCATATGTGTCCTTCAGCAATTGAACAGTTTACTGGAGTCAGTTTCATCAGTCACCCTCTCATAAGAATAGAATCATAGAATCCCTACAGTGCAGAAGCAGGCCATTTGACCCATCGAGTCTGCACTGACTCTCCAACAGAGCCTCTCACCCAGAGCCTAACCCTGTAACCCCATGTATTTACCCCACTAGTCACCCTAACCTACACATCTTTGGAAACTAAGGGGCATTTTATCATGGCCGATGCACCTAACCAGCACATTTCCTGACTATGGGAGGAAACTGGAGTACAAAGAACAAAGAACAGTACAGCACAGGAAACAGGCCCTTCGGCCCTCCAAGCCTGTGCCGCTCCTTGGTCCAACTAGACCAATCGTTTGTATCCCTCCATTCCCAGGCTGCTCATGTGACTATCCAGGTAAGTCTTAAACGATGTCAGCGTGCCTGCCTCCACCACCCTACTTGGCAGCGCATTCCAGGCCCCCACCACCCTCTGTGTAAAAAACGTCCCTCTGATATCTGAGTTATACTTCGCCCCTCTCACCTTGAGCCCGTGACCCCTCGTGATCGTCACCTCCGACCTGGGAAAAAGCTTTCCACTGTTCACCCTATCTATACCTTTCATAATCTTGTACACCTCTATTAGATCTCCCCTCATTCTCCGTCTTTCCAGGGAGAACAACCCCAGTTTACCCAATCTCTCCTCATAGCTAAGACCCTCCACACCAGGCAACATCCTGGTAAACCTTCTCTGCACTCTCTCTAACGCCTCCACGTCCTTCTGGTAGTGCGGCGACCAGAACTGGACGCAGTACTCCAAATGTGGCCTAACCAGCGTTCTATACAGCTGCATCACCAGACTCCAGCTTTTATACTCTATACCCCGTCCTATAAAGGCAAGTACCCATAGGAAACCCAAGCAGACAATGTGAAGACTCTGCACAGACAGTGTCCCAAGCTGGGAATCGATCCCAGGTCCCTGAAGCTGTGAGGCAGCAGTGCTAACCACTGTGCCACTGTGGGTTTCCTGTTCATTAACCAATCCTCTATTCATGCTAATAAAGCACCTTCTGTGAACCCCTATCTTTCCCGGTGACTGTTTTTTAAAAAATTCATTCATGGGACATGTGTGTCACTGACTGTTCTTGGCGAACCACTATTCATGTAAATTGAGTCTGTGTCTTATAAGTTCTGTTTGTGAACAGAATTCCCACTCACCTGAAGAAGGGGCTCAGAGCCTCGAAAGCTTGTGTGGCTTTTGCTACCAAATAAACCTGTTGGACTTTAACCTGGTGTTGTTAAACTTCTTACTGTGTCACTGACTGGCCAGCATTTATTGCCCTTCCCTAGTTGCCCTTGGAGGGCAGTTAAGAGTCAACCACATTGCTCTGGAGTCACATGTAGGCCAGATCAGGTAAGGACGGCAGATTTCCTTCCCTGAAGGACATTAGTGAGTCAGATGTGTTTTTCCAAGAGTCGGCAATGGTTCCATGGTCATCAGTAGATTCTTAATTCCAGATATTTTTGTTGCCGTAGTAATTGGCCTGTAGTTGCCTCTTTTCTTTCTCGTGCCTTTCTTGAACAGCACTGTTATACATTTTCCTCCAGAATTTAGAAACAGAGAAAAACTACAGCACAAAACAGGCCCTTTGGCCCCACAAGTTGTGCCGACCATGTCCCTACCTTTTAGGCCTATCTATAACCCTCCATCCTATTAAGTCCCATGTACTCATCCAGGAGTCTCTTAAAAGACCCTATTGAGTTTGCCTCCACCACCACTGACGGCAGCCGATTCCACTCACCCACCACCCTCTGTGTGAAAAACTTCCCCCTAACATTTCCCCTGTACCTACCCCCCAGCACCTTAAGCCTGTGTCCTCTCGTAGCAGCCATTTCCACCCTGGGGAAAAGCCTCTGAGAGTCCACCCGATCTATGCCTCTCAACATCTTATATACCTCTATTAGGTCTCCTCTCATCCTACGTCTCTCCAAGGAGAAAAGACCGAGCTCCCTCAGCCTATCCTCATAAGGCATGCCACTCAATCCAGGCAACATCCTTGTAAATCGCCTCTGCACCCTTTCAATCTTTTCCGCATCCTTCCTGTAATGAGGCAACCAGAACTGAGCACAGTACTCCAAGTGGGGTCTGACGAGGGTCTTATATAGTTGCATCATTATCCCTGGACTCCTAAACTCAATCCCTTGATTGATAAAGGCCAGCACACCATACGCCTTCTTAACCACCTCCTCCACCTGCTATTTTAGAGTCCTATGGACCCGGACCCCAAGGTCCTTCTGATCCTCTACAGTACTAAGAGTCTTTCCCTTCATATTGTATTCCTTCATCCCATTTGACCTGCCAAAATGGACCACTACGCATTTATCTGGGTTGAAGTCCAAATTTAGAAGTTTAAGGGGTGATCTGATCGAAGTCTTCAGGGTAGGACAGTGGATGTTGTCTACATGGGCTTCAGTAAGGACTTTGACAAGGTCCCTAATGGCAGACTGGTGCAGAAGGTGAAGTCGCATGGGATCAGAGGTGAGCTGGCAAGGTGGATACAAAACTGGCTCGGTCATAGAAGTGGAGATGCTGGCGTTGGCTTTTTGCTACCAAATAAACCTGTTGGACTTTAACCTGGTGTTGTTAAACTTCTTACTCGGTCATAGAAGAGAGGGTAGCAGTGGAAGTGTGCGTTTCTGAATGGAGGGCTGTGACAAGTTGCATTCCTCAGGGATCAGTGCTGGGACCTTTACTATTTGTTATATATATATAAATGATTTGAGGAAAACGTAACTGATTTGATTAGTAAGCTTGCGGACAACACAAAGATTGGTGAAATTGCGGATAGCGATGTGGACCATCAGAGGGCAGAGCAGGATATAGATCGGTTGGAGACTTGAGCAGAGAGATGGCAGATGGAGTTTAATCCAGACAAGTGTGAGGTAATGCATTTTGGACGGTCTAATACAGACAGGAAATATACAGTAAATGGGAGAAGCCTTAAAAAGGTATTGATAGGCAGAGGGATCTGGGTGTACAGGTACACAGGTCACTGAACGTGGCAACGCAGGTGGAGAAGGTAGTCAAGAAGGCATATGGCATGCTTGCCTTCATCAGCCGGGGCATTGAGTTTAAAAATTGACACGTCATGTTGCAGTTTTATAGAACCTTATTGAGGCCGCACTTGGAATATAATGTTCAATTCTGGTCACCACACTACAAGAAGGATGTGGAGACTTTGGAGAGGGTACAGAAAAAATTTATCAGGATGTTGCCTAGTATGGAGGGCATTAGCTATGAAGAGAGGTTGGAGAAACTTGGTTTGTTCTCACTGGAACGATGGAGGTTGAGGGGCATCCTGATAGAAGTCTACAAGATTATGAGGGGCATGGACAGAAGCTTTTTCCCAGGTGGAAGAGTCAATTACTAGGGGGCATAGGTTTAAGGTGTGAGGGGCAAGGTTTAAAGGAGATGTATGAGGCAAGTTTTTTACACAGAGAGTAGTGGGTGCCTGGAACTCGCTGCCGGGGAGGTTGTGGAAGCGGATACGGTAGTGACTTTTAAGGGGCGTCTGGACAAATACATGAATAGGATGGGAATGGAGGGATATGGTCCCTGGAGGGGTAGGGGGTTTTAGTTCAGACAGCCAGCATGGTCGGTGCAGGCTTGAAGGGCCAAAGGGTCTGTTCCTGTGCTATAATTTCCTTTGTTCTGAGGTACCCCTGGGAATCTCCACTGCTTGGACATTCTAGAACTAGGGGGTATGGTGTAAAAATTAGGGCCAGACTGTTCAAAAGAGATGTTAGGAAGCACTTCTACACACAAATGATGGTAGCGGTTTAGAACTCTCTGCCAGAAAAGGCAGTTGATGTGAGATCAGTTGGTAATTTTAAATCGGAGATAGATAAATATTTGTTAAGCAAAGGTATTAAGGGATTTAGGCCAAAGCCAGGTATATGAAGTTAGGTCAGAGAGCAGCCACAATCTCGTTGAGTGGCGGCAGAACTGGCTCAAGGAGCTGAATTCCTCTGTTCCTATATCTGATGACTTCCAATCTGCAGCAATCTTTTTTGGAACTCTCGGATATGTGCCTTCAGGTCCTGGGGATTTGTTACATTTTAAACCTTTGATTTTTCACCAGTACTTTTCCTTTACTGATATCAATTACCTCTGGTGACCCCCTAGGATGTAACTAATGTCCTCTTATTGTGCAGAAAGACCCAAAATATTCATTCTATGTCTTTGCCATTTCCTCATTCCCCGTGATAATTTCTCCTGCCTCTGCTTCTGCATTTATTTTAGCCACTCCCTTCCTTTTTATACACTTGTAAAAGCTCTTGCGATCTGTCTTTATATTTCTTGTTAGTTCACTCTCATTTTATTTTTTTCCCTTTTTGTTAACATAGTCAGAAGCTTTTTCCCAGGGCGGAAAAGTCAATTACTGGCGGGCATAAGTTTAAGGTGCGAGGGGCAAGGTTTAAAGGAGATGTACGAGGCAAGTTTTTTACACAGAGGGTGGTGGGTGCCTGGAACTCGTTGCCGGGGGAGGTAGTGGAAGCGGATACGATAGTGTCTTTTAAGGGGCGTCTTGACAAATACATGAATAGGATGGGAATGGAGGGATATGTTCCCCAGAAGGGTAGGGGGTTTTAGTTCAGTCGGGCAGTGCATGGTCGGTGCAGGCTTGGAGGGCCGAAGGGTCTGTTCCTGTGCTGTAATTTTCTTTGTTCTTTGTTCTTTTTGTACTTGGGTTTCTAAAACACTCCCAATTATCACCTGTCTTCTGTTCTTTGCAACGTTATAAGACTCTTCTTTTAATCTATTATAATTCCTAACCTAATGTTGTGTACCCTGGAATATTTATTTCCGAACCTTCGTCACTGTATAATCATGCCCGTATAAGGGTGATTAGATCCAAACCATTTATCGCTATTTGTGTCGCCTGTTCATATTTATCTTATTGTGGATGATCCACGCATTCAGATAAAGTGACTTCAATTTTATTTTTCTACCACTATTCCCTGGATGGACTTTACTCTCTGATGCACCATAACCGTTACACTCTCTGTCCCTTCCTGTCCCACTCTTTATCCACATTGATATACTTTAACATTGTCTCCACTTATATCTGTGGATTTCTAAATCTCCCCTCAAGGACAAACCAGACTGAGACAGGAAAGGACAGGGCACAGAAACGTAAGATTGCGCCAGCAAACAAGGTCGGAATAGGGAAGAATGGTTTTCCCCTTCTCCACCTCTTGAAAACTATCCTTCCCTACTCCGACTATATATGCTGGAGCAACCTTGACTGGGATTATCTGGCCTCGCCTGTGGCTGGGATTCTCCAGTCTCGGTGTTGTGAATGGAGATTTGGTTGAGCGCCAAATTCTCCATTCCCGCTGGCAGGGCTTATGGCATCGGAGAAATCCGACCCCTCTGTTTACATGCTGTATCCTAGAATCCCAACAGTGCAGAAAGAGGCCATTCAGCTCCTCGAGCCTGCACTGACAATGATCCCACCCAGGCCCTATCCCCTTAACCCCACCTATTTACCCTAGCTAGTCCTCCTGACACTAAGGGGCAATTGAGCATGGCCAATCCACCTAACCCGCACATCTTTGGACTGTGGGAGGAAACCGGAGCACCCGAAGGAAACCCACGCAGACATGGGGAGAATGTGCAATCTCCACACAGACAGCGACCGGAATTGAACCCGGATCCATGGCGCTGTGAGGCAGCAGTGCTAACCACTGTGCCGCCGTGTCATTCTCTGTCACGTGCTGGTCATTATTATCCACATCGCAACCCTGAACTAGTATTCTGTCCTTTCTCTTTAACCTTCCAAATTTTCCCTCACATGAATTCTCTCTCCCCACTACTTGATTTAATGCCCTCTCTGTAGTCCTGGTTATACTGCTGACCAGGACACTGCCCCCAGCCACCTTTACTGAAAGCATCAATGAGTTCACCTTGAAGAGGAAGAAGCTCGTTTCTCAATCCCTAGAATCATCGTCACGTTATGTTCCATTGCATTCCACTTTCAACTTGCACAGTTGGGAATCCCATTTTTCCCATCAATATGCTGTAGTGATTGGGTCATAAGGCCCAATGTTTTGTGTGGTGTAGAAGATCAAATATCAGCTGCCTTCATCATTATTCTTCAATCGCTTTGCGATGCTGTTATTTTTTCGTGTAATTTGATTTTTGATTTGATTTGATTTATTATTGTCACATGCATTAACATACAGTAAAAAGTATTGTTTCTTGTGCGCTATACAGACAAAGCATACCATTCATAGAGAAGGAAACGAGAGAGTGCAGAATGTAGTGTTACAGTCATAGCTAGGGTGTAGAGAAAAATCAGATTAGTGCAAGGTAGGTCCATTCAAAAGTCTGATGGCAGGGAAGAAGCTGTTCTTGAGTCAGTTGGTATGTGACCTCAGACTTTTGTATCTTTTTTCTGGTAGAAGAAGGTGGAAGAGAGAATGTACGGAGTGTGTGGGGTCCTTAATTATGCTGGCTGCTTTTCCGAGGTAGCAGGAAGTGTAGACAGAGTCAGTGTAATGTGGTACATGTGATCAGGAACATTCTGAGCAGCAACACATATACACATTGAGAGAAAGGACCGGCTGATTGAATGGTCCATATTTCTTCACACGGGGCAGGATTTTCCAGGCCCTCCTGCCCCAGGAGCAGAAATTCCCACCCGAACTCAACGGACCTTTCACTGGTCCATCAACTTACCCGTCCAGCCTGTGACAATTCCCATGGCGAGTTGGACTGGAAGACATTTTTAGACAGGGGTTGGGGGTTGGGAGGCGGAAGAGCAGATGATGAAAAGAAGACTTTCATTGCCTTTTCCATCGAATCCAATAGAGTCCCTACAGTGCAGAAGGCGGCCATTCAGCCCATCGGGTCTGCACCGACTTTCCAGAAGAGCATCTTTCCCAGCCAATTTGCACACTTCAAGCTCACTCAGACAACACAAAGATAATTCCAGCCATGTTTATTGAGGGGTAAATATTGGCCAAAGTGTCAGGGGGAAATGCCCTGCATGACTTCAAAATAGTGCAGTGGAAGCTTATGTATTTATTTATTAGTCACAAATAGGCTCACATTAACACTGCAATGAAGTTACTGTGAAAATCTCCTCGTCGCCACACTCCGGTATGGCCAGTGCACCTAGCCAGCACGTTTTTGGACTGTGGGAGGAACCCAGAGCACCCGGAGGAAACCGGCACAGACATGGGGAGAACGTGCAGACTCCACACAGGGAGTGACCCAAGCTGGGAATTGAACCCAGGTCCCTGGCGCTCTGAGGCAGCAATGCTAACTATTGTGCCACCCGTGTCTCGCTTCAATTGTTCATCCTATAGGATGTCACCTCTGACAGTGCAGCACTCATTCAGTACTGCACTGCAGGGTCAGCCTGCAGCTTAGGCCGAGGTCTCTGGAGCAGCGTTGGAGCTCGTGACTTTCTGACTCAATGCAGCCACAATGCTACGGAGACATGGCTGTTACCCAGTGACACATATAGTGAGGATTATTGAACCCAAAGGCACTCACCAAACTGACGCAGTGGGTTACTAGGAACCATGGTGGCTCCTAGTAACCCACGGCGATTCTGTATCAATAATCTGTGAAATATCGGACAGGCTGAAAGCAGGGGACTGCGGGATCTGAAAATACAGAGCGCAGACCCAACAAATGCTATGGTGGCCCGTAATCAACAAACAGTTTAAGTAAATTGCCAGGAGCTGCCCTCAGTAACTTCCGAACACTATCAGACCTCGGTATATGTTTCTTTTTGAGTGACTAAACTTCCGTGATTCCTGTTTTGGTAATGAATGTTCCTTGTATTATCCGAACAGTATTTCGGATAATGTGTTAGTTGTTTAGTTAAAGTTCCTGGAGTATGTGTGTGTGTGTGTGTGTGTGTGTGTGTGTGGGTGTGTGAGTGGGTGGGTGTGTGAGTGGGTGTGTGTGTGTGTGTGAGTGAGAGTGTGTGTGTGCGGGTATGTGTGTGTGGTGTGTGTAAGTGTGTGTGCATGTGTTCGAGTGTGTGTGTATGTATGTGAGAAAGTGTGTGTGTGCGTGTGTGCGGGTATGTGTGTGTGTGTGTCTGTGTCTGTGTCTGTGTGTGTGTGTCTCAGCAGTTGAGCAGAGGTAAGAAAGCATTTTGTCTGAAGTTCTGATTTCTTCTGTCAAAGTGTCTGACAGAAGGTGGGGACTGAGCTATTCACTTTGAAAGGTTGTATTTGCTTGAATGTAAGGAAAGGCGATGGCCTAGTGGTATTATCACTCAACTATTAATCCATAAACTCAGCTAATGTTCCGGGGACCTGGGTTCGAATCCCGCACGGTAGATGGTGGAATCTGAAATCAATAAAAAATATCTGGAATTAAGAATCTACTGATGACCATGAAACCATTGTCGCATTCGAGGCACTTGCCACACTTTGTGTAAAAAAGAGTTTCTCCTGAAACCTCTTCAAAGCCTCCACATCATAGTGGAGAAGTGCAGTGCAGAAGGAGACCATTTGGCCCATCGAGTCTGCACCAGCCACAATCCCACCCAGGCCCTATCCCCATAACCCCATGCATTTACCGTAGCTAGTTCCTCTGACGTTAAGGAGCAATTTAGCTTGGCCAATCCACCTAACCCGCATATCTTTGGACTGTGGGAGGAAACCGGAGCTCCCAGAGGAAGCCCACGCAGTCACGGGGAGAATGTACAGACTCCACACAGACAATGACCCGAGGCCAGAATTGAACCCAGGTCCCTGGCGCTGTGAGGCAGCAGTGCTAACCACTGTGCCACCGTGCTGCCCTGTTACATGCTGATCACTATGACCCATATCACTGCCCTGAACTACTGTTCTGTCATTTCTCTTTAACTTTCCAAATCTTCCCTCACATGAATTCTTTCTCCCCACTACTTGATTTAAAGCTCTCTCTGTAGTCTTGGTTATGTAACTCACCAGGACACTGTCCCAAACTCCACACAGACATTGACCCTAGCTGGGAATTGAACCCAGGTCCCTGGCACTGCGAGGCAGCAGTGCTAACCACTGCGCCACAGTGTCACCCCATCCTTCTGGCAACCAGATACGTAAGCAGTATCCCAAATGTGATCTAACCAAAGTTCCGTACACCTGCAGCATGACTTGCCAATTTTTATACTCTATGCCCCAACCGATGAAGGCAAGCATGCCATACATCTTCTTGACCACCTTATCCACTTGTGTTGCCACTTTCAGGAAATTGCAGACCTGTTCGCCTGGATCCGTCTGTATGTTAATACTTTTAAGGGTTCTGCCATTTACTTCCCTCCTGCATTAGACAGGGCGGCATTGTGGCACAGTGGTTAGCACTACTCCCTCACAGCCAGGGTTCAATTCTGGCCTCGGGTCACTGTCTGTGTGGAGTTTGCACGTTCTTCCCATGTCTGCTTGGGTTTTCTTGGATGTTCCGGTTTCCTCCCACCGTCCAACAATGTGCGGATTAGGTTGATTGGCTAAATTAACACTAGTGTCAGGGGGATTAGCAGGGTAAATATTAGGGGTTGTGAGAATAGGACCTGGGTGGGATTGTGGTCGGAGCAGGCTCGATGGGCCAAGTGGCCTCCTTCTGCACTGTAGGGATTCTATGATTAGACCTTCCAAAATGCAATTCTACGAGCTTTTTTTAGTGTTTCTTTACCATACTCACACTTTCCAATGACTGGAAATGGACCACAATTCTTTGTGGAAGTTCGAATGAGAACACCAAACTTTCACAGAATAATGAGAAGGAGCAGAATAATGTTCACATTGTAGAAATTCCTCCAGAGAACTTTAAAGCCCTGTGCTTTACACTCTAACTGAGTCATATTATACCACGGATCAACTAGTTACAGAGTAGCAGTATCCTTCCAGGGAAGACCATCGCAAACACCCCGGTGAATGTTGCCGCTAAATCACAGTATTGTACTCGTTAACCATATTTAGCTATTCGGGAAAACCGAAGGAGAGGTGAGGAAAATGATGTGACGGAAACATACAGAAGGAGCAGCCCAGGAGAGGAGTATAAAGGAGTAATGGTCCATCGAAGGTGCGCATGGATGCACAACAACTCGGAAGGTTCTGGATAGGTCATTTACCAGTTGTCCCCTTTAAGGCTATGGGCAAGACTTTCCTCCCTCTCTCTGCTGTGTTTCGCCATGGCGGGCGGCAGCGCATCGCTTGCTGGCGGCGGGATCTTATGGTCCCACCGTTGTCAACGTGGGTTTCCCACTGAGGGAAAGTCATGGCGCCCGTGTAACCGTGTGTGTGTGTATTTATGAATATCGGTGTATATCTGTGCATATGTGTGTGTTTGTATTTGTGTATATCTGTGTGTGTGTGTGTGTGTATCTGTGTGTGCATCGGTGTATATCTGTGTGTGTGTACCTGTGTATATCGGTGTGTGTTTGCATCTGTGTGTGTGTGTTTGTATCTTGTGTATACCTGTATCTGTGCATATCTGTGTGTACCTTGTATCTGTGTGTATCTTTGAGTGTGTGTGTGTGCATCTGTGTATATCTGTGGGTGTATGTATGTGTGTGTGTGTATCTGTGTGTATCTATGTGTATCTTTGGGCGTGTGCGTGTGTGTACATGCATGTGTGCGTGTGCGTGTGTGTACATGCGTGTGTGTGTGTCTCAGCAAAGTGCTGTGATTTTTTTTACTATGATGGGGAAACATGGCAGGCCCAGAGTCTGTCTCAGAACGGACTGTGGATCCAACCCTATTGGCATGAATTTAATCCATGTGTTAGCGGCATGGTAGCACAGTGGCTAGCACTGCTGCCTCATAGCACCAGGGACCCGGGTTCGACTCCCGCCTTGGGTCGCTGTCTGTGTGGAGTCTGCACATTCTCCCCGTGTCTGCGTGGGTTTCCTTTCAGCGCTCCAGTTTCTTCCCACAGTCTGAAAGATGTGCTGGTTTGACACATTGGCCATGCTAAATTCTCCCTCAGTGTACCCGAACAGGTGCCGGAGTGTGGTGATTGGGGGATTTTCACAGTAACTTCATTGCAGCCCACTTGTGGCACCAATAAATAAACTTTAGACTTTAATGATCTATCTGAGCTATCTGTTCCCCCCACAACTCCTAAGTCAGATAGATTCATGCTCCCTCAGAAACCTATATCATTTAAAATTTCCTTCTGTTTCTTTCAATTGTTTGGTGGTACAGAACTTGAATATTAGTGAAAAAGAATCATTTTCAAAGCTTTTCATCTTACACTCATCAGGACTGATGTCAGGAGAAACAATGACTTTATACTGGATGAGAAGAGGGAGATGGTTCTTTGTCAAGTGGAATCTGTGTACGCACTTTGGGTATTGTTCCAGACACGAGCACATCACTTCCATCTCCACTTTAATTTTCTTCCCTCTTTTTTGACGTCTTTTCTCTCTGTCTCTCCGAGACCCATCTCTCCTGTTGTTATGCCTCCTTTAATTCCTCCAAACCCTGCCTTCCCAAATCCCTACCTCATTCCTTCAGCACTCCTGGATTTTCCTAGCCTCCTGCTGTGGAATCGACTCAGGACCAGCTTCTTCCCGGCTGCAATCAGACTTATGAATGGACCTACTATATATTAAGTTGATTTTTCTCTGCACCCTAGCTATGACTGTAATGCTATATTCTGCACCTTCTCTTTTCCTTCTCTCCTATGTACTCTATGAATGGTATGCTTTGTCTGTATAGTACACAAGAAACAATACTTTTTACTGTATACCAATACATGTGACAATAATAAATCAAATTTAAAAAATCACTCATTGCCATCCCCCCTCAAAAAGAGAAACCTTTGCAAAGTATTGTACCATCTTCAATCTCCCTTTCCTCTCCAACATCTTTGAACGTGTCATTTCCTCCCAGATTCCTGCTCATCTTTCCTGTAATTCCATATCTGAATCCTCTGATCAGTTTCCTGTGTCTGCCGCAATCCGAAACTGCCCCTTATCACAAACAACATTCGGTACAAAGGCAAACTAACCTCAGCCTTCTTGACCTGCGTGCAGCCTTTGACACAGTTGACCACAACATCCTCTCCCTAGGTCTCTCGACCATCATCCAGCCGGTGGGTCTGTTCTAACCTGGTTCCATTCTTATCCATCTAATCATTGCTAGAGAATCGCTATCCATGGTTTCTCATCAACATTACCATGGCGTCTCCCAAGGATCCATCCTTTGCCTCCTCCTGTTTCTCATTGACATGCTGCAACTTAGCATCATCATTTGACACATGCTCTGATGACATGCAGCTCGATCTCCCCGACACCTCCCTCGTCTCCTCCACTGTTGCGGAATTATTTGACATCCAACACTGATTGAGTAATAAATACTCCAGTTAAATATTTGGAAGATTGAAGGCATTATTTTCAATTAAAGCAAAATACTGCGGATTCTGGATCTGAAACAAAAACAGAAAATGCTGGACAATCTCAGCGGGTCTGACAGCACATGTGGAGAGAGAATAGAGCCAACATTTTGGGTCTCGGCGAAGGGTCGTCCTCACCTGAAACATTGGCTCTATTCTCTCTCCACAGATACTGTCCGACCGCTGAGATTTTCCAGCATTTTGCATTGTTTTCAATCCCCACCACAAACACTGCTCCTTCGCTATCGATTCCATCCCTCGCCTGGGCAACATTCTGGGAATGAACTTGACTGTCTCCGACCTCATTGTCAAACTTGAACCCAAAATGAGCTTTCATCTATTGCCAGTTAAAGACAGGAGCGGGTTTAATTTAAACAGCCTTCCTCTCATTACCCATTTAATCTCTCATCTGATCCAGTGTTGGAACATTCCAATCCATTGTCCTCAGATTCTGATCCTTTGTTGGAACATTCCATTCCATTGTTCCCAGATTCTGATCCAGTGTTGGAACATTCCAATCCATTGTTCCCAGTTTCTGAACCAGTGTTGGAACATTCTAATGCATTGTCCTCAGATTCTGATGCAGTGTTGGAACATTCCAATCTATTGTTCCCAGATTCTGATCCAGTGTTGGAACATTCCAATCCATTGTTCCCAGATTCTGATCCAGTACGGGAACATTCCAATCCATTGTCCTCAGATTCTGAAGAATTGATGGAACATTCCAATCTATTGTTCCCAGATTCTGAAGAATTGTTGGAACATTCCAATCCATTGTTCCCAGATTCGGATCCAATGTTGGAACATTTCCATCCATTGTTCTCAGATTCTGAGGAATTGTTGGAACATTCCAATCCATTGTCCTCAGATTCTGAAGAATTGTTGGAACATTCCAATCCATTGTTCCCAGATTCTGATCCATTGTTGGAACATTCCAATCCATTGTTCCCAGATTCTGATCCAGTGTTGGAACATTCCAATCCATTGTTCCCAGATTCTGATCCATTGTTGGAACATTCTAATCCATTGTCCTCAGATTCTGATCCATTGTTGGAACATTCCAATCCATTGCCATCAGATTCTGATGCAGTGTTGGAACATTCCAATCTATTGTTCCCAGATACTGATCTATTGTTGGAACATTCTAATCCATTGTCCTCAGATTCTGATCCATTGTTGGAACATTCCAATCCATTGTTCCCAGATTCTGAAGAATTGATGGAACATTCCAATCTATTGTTCCCAGATTCTGAAGAATTGTTGGAACATTCCAATCCATTGTTCCCAGATTCTGATCCATTGTTGGAATATTCCAATCCATTGTTCTCTGATTCTGATCCATTGTTGGAACATTCCAATCCATTGACCTCAGATACTGATGCAGTGTTGGAACATTCCAATCTATTGTTCCCAGATTCTGATCCATTGTTGGAACATTCCAATCCATTGTTCTCAGATTCTGAACCATTGTTGGAACATTCCAATCCATTGTTCTCAGATTCTGATCCATTGTTGGAACATTCCAACGTTTTGTTCCCAGATTCTGAACCATTGTTCGAACATTCTAATCCATTGTTCTCCAATTTTGAACCATTGTTGGAACATTCCAATCAATTGTTCCCAGATTCTGAACCATTGTTGGAACATTCCAATCCATTGTTCCCAGATTCTGATCCATTGTTGGAACATTCCCATCCATTGTTCTCAGATTCTGAGGAATTGTTGGAACATTCCAATCCATTGTCCTCAGATTCTGAAGAATTGTTGGAACATTCCAATCCATTGTTCTCGGATTCTGATCCATTGTTGGAACATTCCAATCCATTGTGCTCAAATTCTGATCAATTGTTGGAACATTCCAATCCATTGTCCTCGGATTCTGACCAATTGTTGGAACATTCCAATCCATTGTCCTCAGATTCTGATGCAGTGTTGGAACATTCCAATCTATTGTTCCCAGATTCTGATCCATTGTTGGAACATTCCAATCCATTGTCCCCAGATTCAAATTCATTGTTGGAACATTCCAATCTATTGTCCTCAGATTCTGAAGAATTGTTGGAACATTCCAATCCATTGTCCTCAGATTCTGATCACTTGTTGGAACATTCCAATCCATTGTTCTCAGATTCTGTACCATTGTTGGAACATTCCAATCCATTGTTCCCAGATTCTGATCCATTGTTGGAACATTCCAATCCATTGTTCCCAGATTCTGATCCATTGTTGGAACATTCCCATCCATTGTTCTCAGATTCTGAAGAATTGTTGGAACATTCCAATCCATTGTTCTCGGATTCCGATCCATTGTTGGAACATTCCAATCCATTGTTCTCTGATTTTGAACCATTGGTGCAACATTCCAATCCATTGACCTCAGATACTGATGCAGTGTTGGAACATTCCAATCTATTGTTCCCAGATTCTGATCCATTGTTGGAACATTCCAATCCATTGTTCTCAGATTCTGAACCATTGTTGGCACATTCCAATCCATTGTTCTCTGCTTTTGATCCATTGTTGGAACATTCCAATCCATTGTTCTCCGATTCTGATCCATTGTTGGAACATTCCAACGTTTTGTTCCCAGATTCTGAACCATTGTTTGAACATTCTAATCCATTGTTCTCCAATTTTGAACCATTGTTGGAACATTCCAATCAATTGTTCCCAGATTCTGAACCATTGTTGGAACATTCCAATCCATTGTTCCCAGATTCTGATCCATTGTTGGAACACTCCCATCCATTGTTCTCAGATTCTGAGGAATTGTTGGAACATTCCAATACATTGTTCTCGGATTCTGATCCATTGTTGGAACATTCCAATCCATTGTGCTCAAATTCTGATCAATCGTTGGAACATTCCAATCCATTGTCCTCGGATTCTGACCAATTGTTGGAACATTCCAATCCATTGTCCTCAGATTCTGATGCAGTGTTGGAACATTCCAATCTATTGTTCCCAGATTCTGATCCATTGTTGGAACATTCCAATCCATTGTACTCAAATTCTGACCAATTGTTGGAACATTCCAATCCATTGTCCTCAGATTCTGATGCAGTGTTGGAACATTCCAATCTATTGTTCCCAGATTCTGATCCATTGTTGCAACATTCTAATCCATTGTCCTCAGATTCTGATCCATTGTTGGAACATTCCAATCCATTGTTCTCAGATTCTGAAGAATTGTTGGAACATTCCAATCCATTGTTCCCAGATTCTGATCCATTGTTGGAACATTGTTCTCAGATTCTGAAGAATTGTTGGAACGTTCCAATCCATTGATTCCAGATTCTGATCCACTGTGGAAACATTCCAATCCATTGTCCTTAACTTCTGATCCAGTGTTGGAACATTCCAATCCATTGTCCTCAGATTCTGATTCATTGTTGGAAAATTCCAATCCATTGTTCCCAGATTCTGATCCTTAGCTGGAACATTCTAATCCATTGTCCTCAGATTCTGGTCCATTGTTGGAACATTCCAATCCATTGTTCCCAGATTCTGATCCATTGTTGGAACAATCCAATCCATTGTACTCAAATTCTGATCAATTGTTGGAACATTCCAATCCATTGTCCTCGGATTCTGACCAATTGTTGGAACATTCCGATCCATTGTCCTCAGATTCTGATGCAGTGTTGGAACATTCCAATCTATTGTTCCCAGATTCTGATCCATTGTTGGAACATTCTAATCCATTGTCCTCAGATTCTGATCCATTGTTGGAACATTCCAATCCATTGTTCTCAGATTCTGAAGAATTGTTGGAACATTCCAATCCATTGTTCCCAGATTCTGATCCATTGTTGGAACATTCCAATCCATTGTTCCCAGATTCTGATCCATTGTTGGAACATTCCAATCCATTGTTCTCAGATTCTGAAGAATTGTTGGAACGTTCCAATCCATTGTTCCCAGATTCTGATCCACTGTGGGAACATTCCTATCCATTGTCCTTAGATTCTCATCCAGTGTTGGAAAATTCCAATCCATATGTTCCCAGATTCTGATCCATTGTTGGAACATTCCAATCCATTGTCCTCGGATTCTGACCAATTGTTGGAACATTCCAATCCATTGTCCTCAGATTCTGATGCAGTGTTGGAACATTCCAATCTATTGTTCCCAGATTCTGATCCATTGTTGGAACATTCCAATCCATTGTTCCCAGATTCTGATCCACTGTTGGAACATTCCAATCCATTGTTCTCAGATTCTGAAGAATTGTTGGAACATTCCAATCCATTGTTCCCAGATTCTGATCCACTGTGGGAACATTCCAATCCATTGTCCTTAGATTCTGATCCAGTGTTGGAACATTCCAATCCATTGTCCTCAGATTCTGATTCATTGTTGGAAAATTCCAATCCATTGTTCCCAGATTCTGATCCATTGTTGGAACATTCCAATCCATTGTCCTCGGATTCTGACCAATTGTTGGAACATTCCAATCCATTGTCCTCAGATACTGATGCAGTGTTGGAACATTCCAATCTATTGTTCCCAGATTCTGATCCATTGTTGGAACATTCTAATCCATTGTCCTCAGATTCTGATCCATTGTTGGAACATTCCAATCTATTGTTTCCATATTCTGACCCAATGTTGGAACATTCCAATCCATTGTTCTCAGATTCTGAAGAATTGTTGGAACATTCCAATCCATTGTGCTCAGATTCTGATCCATTGTTGGAACATTCCAATCCATTGTCCCCAGATTCAAATTCATTGTTGGAGCATTCCAATCTATTGTCCTCAGATTCTGAAGAATTGTTGGAACATTCCAATCCATTGTCCTCAGATTCTGAAGAATTGGTGGAACATTCCAATCCATTGTTCTCGGATTCTGATCCATTGTTGGAACATTCCAATCTATTGTTCCCAGATTCTGATCCATTGTTGGAACATTCCAATCCATTGTTCTCAGATTCTGAACCATTGTTGGCACATTCCAATCCATTGTTCTCTGCTTTTGATCCATTGTTGGAACATTCCAATCCATTGTTCTCAGATTCTGATCCATTGTTGGAACATTCCAACGTTTTGTTCCCAGATTCTGAACCATTGTTCGAACATTCTAATCCATTGTTCTCCAATTTTGAACCATTGTTGGAACATTCCAATCCATTGTTCTCAGATTCTGATCCATTGTTGGAACATTCCAATCCATTGTTCTCAGATTCTGATCCATTGCTATAAAGGTCTGCAGTCTTATCCCCTCCCATCAAGGATGATGGTCAACTAGGCAACCAACAAGGGTAGAAGCCTCGGGAAACATCACCAGATCACATAGGCTAAAGGTGCTCATGGGGTGGCATGGTGGCACTGTGGTTGGCACTGCTCCCCTCACAGCCCTAGGGACCTGGGTTCGATTCCCGGTTTGGGTCACTGTCTGTGTGGAGTTTGCACATTCTCTCCATGTCTGCGTGGGTTACCTTCGGGTGCTCTGGTTTCCTCCCACAGTCCAAAGATGTGCAGACTGCCATGGTAAATTTTCCCTGACTGTACCCGATCAGGCGCTGGAGTGTGACGACTGGGGGATTTTCACAGTAACCTCATTACTATGTGAATGTAAGCCTATTTGTAGCTAATAAATAAAATTTAACTTTAATTTTAGACAATTCTACTCAGCCTCCTTATGAGGTGAAGCAAATTCAGTTCACTTCATTGGACATTCTGAAATGGCTGAGTGCATGTCGGAAAGGCTTCAGGCCCTTGTCCACTTTATTTTAAAAATCTACACTGAATCACAGAATCACAGAATCCCTTCAGTGCAAAAGTAGGCCATTCAGCCCATCAAGTCTGCACTGACCACAGTCCCACCCAAGCCCTATTCCCGTAACCCCACATATTTACCCTGCTAATCCCCTGACACTAGGATCAATTTAGCACGGCCAATCAACCTAACCCGCACATTTTTTGGACTGTGGGAGGAAACCGGAGCACCCGGAGGAAACCCACACTTCCCTTGCAAAGTAGTTAAAGTTCCACCAAGACACTGACATTTATAAGCATTGTAGGAATCTGGCTAGCTATGTTCCATCCACAAATAAAAGTGAGATATCAAAGCAAGCCAAGCAATGCCCTATAAACCTCTTCCCACTTTCTCAGCAAAATGATGGAAGGAGTTATCAAAAGTGTCATCAAGCGACAGCTACATGCCAATAACTCGCTTATTAACATTCACTCTGGGTTCTGCCAGAACCACTTTGGCCTCTGATCTCATTCCAGCCTTGATCCAGACATGAAAGGAATAGCTGAATGCCAGAGAAAAGGTGAGAGCAGCTGCCCTCAACACGGTGGCACCATTTGATCTTAGATAGCACTGATGAACGCTAGCTAAACTGAAATCAGGGGGGTGCAATAGAAAACTCTCCCAAGACTGGAGAGTCATGCCTGGCAAAAAAGAAGATGGTTGTGGGTGTTGGAAGCTGTCCATCTCATCTCCAGGACGTTGTTGCAGGCTTTACCCTGGGGAAATCCTCTAAGAACACTGATCTTCAGCTGCTTCATCAATAACTTCCCCCTAGACCATAAGACCATAAGACATAGGAGCAGAATTAAGCCACTTGGCCCATCGAGTTTGCTCCGCCATTCAATCATGGCTGATACTTTCCTCATCCCCATTCTCCTGCCTTTTCCCCATAACCCCTGACCCCCTTGTAAGGGTCAGAGGTCGGACTGTTTAATTATCATTCCACAGTCCTCGTTTATGCATTCTGCACTTCGAATAACAAAGGTGCTTATGTCCATGGATAAGATCCAGATTTGGGCAGCCAAGATTTGTACCCCAAAACTTTCAAGTAAAGAACATCTCAAACATGAGATGGCCATGGCTTTGCCCATTAACCGTAACAACCTTATCGTTTCCAGAAAAAAAGTACACGTGAATACCTGCCTCACCTGGAAGGAGTGCTTGGGACTGTGAAAATCCTCTCGTCGCCACGCTCCGGCACCTGTTTGGGTACACGGAGAGAGAATTTAGCATGGCCTTGGCATGGCACGGTAGCACAGTGGTTAGCACTGCTGCCTCACAATGCCAGGGACCTGGGTTCGATTCGCGGCTTGGGTCACTGTATGTGTGGAGTTTGCACATTCTCCCCGTGTCTGCCTGGGTTTCCTCCGGATGTTCTGGTTCCCTCTCTCAATCCAAAAACGTGCGGGTTGGTTGGATTGGCCATGCTAACTTCTCCCTCAGTGTACCCGAACAGGTGCTGGAGTGTGGCGACTAGGAGATTTTCACAGTAACTTCATTGCAGTGTTAATGTAAGACCGACTTGTGACACTAATAAATAAAGTTTATGGCGTGGGCAGTGTGTTATCGAGCACAATTGACTCTTCATTATCCAATCTGGGATTTCGCACAGTGGTTAGCACTGCTGCCTCACAGCACCAGGGACTCGGGTTCAATTCCGACCTCAGGTCACTCTGTGTGGAGTTTGCATGTGCTCCCTGTGTCTGCGTGGGGTTCCTCCGGTTTCCTCCCCTAGTCCAAAGATGTGCGGGTTAGGTGGATTGGCCATGCTAAATTGCCCCTTAATGTCAGGGGGACTACCTCGGGTAAAATGCATGGTGTTATGGGGATAGGGCCTGGATGGGATTGTGGTCAGTGCAGACTCGATTTGCTGAATGGCCTCCTTCTGCACTGTAGGATTCTATGATTCAATGCACCTAACCAGCACGTCTTTCGGACTGAGGGAGAAAACCGGAGCATCCGGAGGAAACCCACGCAGACACGGGGAGAATGTGCAAACTCCACACAGACAGTGACTCCAGCCAGAAATCAAACCAGGCGCTGTGCCGCAGCAGTGCTAAGCACTGTGCCACCATGCCGCCCACGGCCTGGTCTGCTATGTTGGCAGATCAGTGTCAATGTTACACATATCCCTCTTTTATTATTACAGAGAGAAGTGTGTTGTAAGAAAACAATTCCCATTGCTCTTGTTAAACAGGAAAGCAGAGGCTGATGATAACAGTTGTCATAGGAGCCTCAGCCAGCCTTCTATTTTCGTGCTTGACTTGACAACCGTTAACAAGTCTTCCTGTATCGTTGAAGGTTATAGCCAAATTACGTAGCTGCACTCAAATAACTCCAAACTCAAAGTTCACCTCACTTTCCCTTCTGTTTCCCCTCCATCCCTTGATATCCTTCCCTTATTCCTGAATCATTTTGGGCAACCATTGGGCAGATGCACGCATTACTGGTGCCCAGACCAGGAGTGAGTTCAATCGAGATTCTTCCTCGGTGTAGCTGAACAGGCACCAGAGTGTGGCCACTTGGTGATTTTCACAGTGACTTCATAGAATCATAGAATTCTACAGTGCAGGAGGAGGCCATTCGGCCTATCGAATCTGAACCGACCACATTCCCACCCAGGCCCTATCCCCATAACTCCATGCATTTACCCGAGCTAGTGCCCCTGACACTAAGGGGCAATTTAGCATGGCCGATCCACCTAACCCGCGCATCTTTGGACTGTGGGAGGAAACCGGAACACCCGGAGGAAATCCACGCAGACACGGGGAGAACATGCAAAACGCCACACAGACAGTGACCCGAGGCCGGAATCGAACTCGGGCCCCTGGCGCTGTGAGGCAGCAATGCTAACCATGCCGCACTGCATTGCAGTGTTAATGTAAGCCACCTGTGACATTAACAAATAAATAATTAAATGAATAAATAAATAGATATATGTAGATGCTGCCTCGTGCAAAAGGATATTTGTGGAGTTTCTGTTTTGATTTGAAGTCTCGGATAACTTGTTAAAAGGTAGCCCTGGTAAAATTTCCCAGTATTAACTGGAGGCCAACGGTGTTTTGTGTGGCTTGCCTGTCCTGCCATCAGAGAAGCCACCACAAGAGTGGGGGGGGCGGGGGAGGGGGGGGGCAGTGGTGGGGTTCACTATCTGTGGAACTGGAAGATCCCGCCGGCAGGAAGAATCGGAAAGTCCCACTTGGTGGAACAGAATGTGCAGAAGTGGATTCCTGACGCTTGCCCAGTTAGATTGTTACCTGCACCCTTCAGCTCAAAACAATTTTTGCCCCAAAGTTACTGTGAATAGGAACTAATAGTAAAGACAAGAATCATAGAATCCCTACAGTGCAGAAGGAGGCCATTCGGCCCATCGAGTCTGCAATGGCCACAATCCCATCCAGGCCCTATCCCCATAACCCCATGCATTTACCCGAGCTAGACCACCTGACACTAAGGGGCAAGTTAGCATGGCCAATCCACCTAACCCGCACATCTTTCGGACTGTGGGAGGAAACCGGAGCACCCGGAGGAAACCCACGCAGACACAGGGAGAATGTGCAAACTCCACACAGACAGTGACCCAAGCCAGGAATCGAACCCGGGTCCCTGGCGCTGTGAGGGAGCAGTGCTAACCACTGTACCACCATGCCGCTCCAAAGGCTAAAAGTTAAATTCAGAGTGAGGAAAAAAAAGAAAGGAAAATGAAGATTTCAAAAGAAATCAAAATTTGCACTATAAAAATTTGCAACAATTCACCACCTGAAGGAATGAGACTTTTAATGGTTCATTTTGTGGGTCAGACCGGTTGATTGGCAATTATTAATGTTAAGGGGCACTTGTTCTATTATTCACTTGGCTTCACATTCCATGCCAAGGTTAATGGGCAGTTAATGTGCAAATACAGGAACTCACGGTGAGGTTAACAGTGATCTGCCCTCTTTGTGAAACGTACGGCAGAGTAAAGCCAAGAAACTGGTGTCGATACATAATTCACTTCCCCACCACAAGCGGGTGGCATGTTAAACATTAATAATAGTGCGCATCGTTCATGCACTGTTAATTTTTCAGCAAAATCACTGAACAGTTAGTAGATGACGATGAATCATTTAGGTAACTGGCTTAATCAACCCTGAAACCAGACAGTGCATAAAATGGAAGCAGTTTTTTATGAGGTGTCAGCTTCAATCTGACCCATACTGAGGGAGTGCTGAACAGTCATAGGTGCCTTCTTTCAAATGAGATAGTAAGCTCCAGTTGATTTGATTTGATTTATTATTGTCACACGTATTGGTATACAGTGAAAAGTATTATTTCTTGCGCGCTATACAGACAAAGCATACTTTACATAGAGTACATAAGGGAGAAGGAAAGGGGAGAGTGCAGAATGTCGTGTTACAGTCATAACTAGGGTGTAGAGAAAGATCAACCGAATGCGAGGTAAGTCCATTCATAAGTCTGACAGCAGCAGGGAAGAAGCCGTTCTTGAGTCGGTTGGTACGTGATCTCAGACTTTTGTATCTTTTTCCCGACGGAAGAGAGACTGTCTGGGGTGCGTGGGGTCCTTGATTATGCTGGCTACGTTTGTGAGGCAGCAGGAAGTGTAGACGGAGTCAATGGATGGGAGGCTGGTTTGAGTGATGGACTGGGCTTCATTCACGATCCTTTGTAGTTTCTTGCGGTCTTGGTCAGAGCAGGAACCATACCAAGCTGCAATACAACCACTCAGTCATGTGGCTCTGGAGTCACATGTAGGCCAGACCAAGTAAGGACAGCAGGTTTCCTTCTCTAAAGGACATGAGTGAACCAGATGGGTTTTTCCGCCAATCGACAATGGTTTCATGGTCATCAGCAGATTCTTAATTCCAGCAGCTGCCGTGGTGGGAATCGAACCCGGGTCCCTAGAACATTAGCTGAGTAACCACACAACATGGTTAACTCTTAGTATAGTCATGGTAACTAAGGATGGACAGCCTTACCAGTGTTACCCATGTTAAAGGGCGGGATTTTACTGCCTTGCTTGAGCGAGGCTGAAAATTCCCGCCCGAGGCCAACGGAGATTTCCGTTGTTGGACCCTCGTCCACTCGGATTCCGTGGCAGGCGGGGTGGTAGCATCCAGCCGTAGAGCCAAAGAGTCATCGAGTAATACAGCACGGAAACAGGCCCTTCGGCCCTTCGGCCCAAACGGTCCATGCTGTCCACGGGCGACATGGTGGCACAGTGGTTAGCACTGCTGCCTCACAGCACTGGGGACCCGGGTTCGATTCCCAGCTTGGGCCAGTGTCTGTGCGGAGTTTGCGCGTTCTCCCCATGTCTGCGTGGGTTTTCTCCGGGTGCTCCGGTTTCCTCCCACAGTCCGGAAGACGTGCTGGTTAGGTACATTGACCCGAACAGGCGCCGGTTTGTGGCGACTAGGGGAATTTCACAGTAACTTCATTGCAGTGTTAATGTGAGCCTTACTTGTGACTAACAAATTAGCTTTACTTTAGTTATGGAGCCCTCCCAGCTAGTCCCAGTGCCCGCGTTTGGCCCATATCCCTCTAATCCTTTCCTATGCATGTACTTCTGAGAATGAATAGTGAAACGAAACTACTTACTGAGTAGAGAAATCTTAAACCCTTCCATTACTGTCATTCTCCCAAGCTCCATATGTACTTAAAGGACATTGTGATGGAATTTGAATAATATGATGCATTTACTGAATATTTAAAAGGTAGTCCATTGGGAGCACTTACAGATGAGCTCCATCCATATCTTGCGCCTGTTCCTTTGTCGAGTGAGATGACGGCGCTGAGCTTTATTTATTTGTTTTAGGAAAATAAATAGGTGAATTACTGCCCGTGATAGCTAATTAACAATGATTGATGCTTCCTGCGAACCCTCGCTTGATAAGACGTTGAATTTGTTTGCAGTGGGACGTTACGCCGGCAGTTTGTGTCGTGCGCGCAACCCTTTATTAGTGAGTTCCTCACAAAACGGTGTGACCTGCTTAACATTTGCCCAGCTACTACCTTATATGGGGATGTTTCAGAATCGCAAGGAGGTTTGACAGAGTAGTTAGGGAGAAAACGTTCCCACAGGCAGCAGAGTCAGTAATCAAAGGACACAGACCGAAGGCAAAGCTTCTAGTGGAAAAGCAGGGCAACAATGTTTTTAACACAGCTTGTGGTTATGATTTGGACTGCACCGCCCGAACGGATAATCCATTCGGCAGTAACTTTTAAAAGGGACTTCAATACATACTTGCGAAGGAAAGGTGAACAGGGTTAAGAGAAAAGAGTAGGGAAATGGGATTATAGAATCATAGATCGAATCATAGAATCTACAGTGCAGAGTGAGGCCATTTGGCCCATTGAGTCTGCACCGACAACAATCCCACCCAGATCCTATCCCCATAACCCCATATATTTACCCTCCTAATCCCCCTGACACGAAGGGGCAATTTAGTATGGCCAATCCACCTAGGGTGGCACGGTGGCACAGTGGTTAGCACTGCTGCTTCGCAGCACCAGGGACCTGCGTTCGATTCCCGGCTTGGATCACTATCTGTGTGGAGTCTGCACATTCTCCCCGTGTCTGCCTGGGTTTCCTCCGGGTGTTCCGGTTTCCTCCCACACTACAAAGATGTGGGGGTCAGGTGGATTGGCCGTGTTAAATTGCCCCTAGTGTCAGGGGGACTAGCTAGGGTGGATGCATGGGGTTAGGGCCTGGGTGGGATTGCAGACTCGATGGGCCAAATGGCCTGCATGGGGTTAGGGCCTGGGTGGGATTGCAGACTCGATGGGCCAAATGGCCTCCTTCTGCACTGTAAGATTCTACGAACCCGCACATCTTTGGACTGTGGGAGGAAACCGGAGGGACACGGGGGAAATTCATGCAGACACTGGGAGGAATGTGCAAACTCCGCACAGACAGTGACCCAAGTCTGGAATTGAACCCGGGTCCCTGGTGCTGTGAGGCAGCAGTGCTAACCACTGTGCCACCGTGCCACCCCATTGTTTAGCATTTTTGGTGTGGACAAAGGGTCTGTCTCTGACAAGGCGCAAGACCCTGTCGAGCTGATAGAAACCTCTGCCCTCCCCTCACCAAGCCCACCTCTGCTCCAGAAATGAAATGGTTTGTGGCTTATTCTGTGCTTTTAAAGAAGTGAGAAGTTTCCTTCACTCCAATCTCTCTCTCTCCTCCAACCTTCACCTCCCCACCCCCCTCCCGCCCCTCCACCCCACCAAGCTAACTGCTGGCAAACACCAACAAAAGAAGCACCTTCAACACCCCCCTCCTCGCTCCCCACCACCATTACACATCTCAGTCCCAGCAAGGATCAGGATTCTTGATTCACACATTTGTTCTCTCCTCCCAGCTCCCTGCATAAACGTCCTGTACATGTGAGAGCGTGTGTGTGTGATCTGCACAGATCCCAGTGCTTCGGGAGGCACTGTGAAGGAGGGACAGGGGCACCCTCTATGGGAAGGGAGAGGAAGGGAGTGATGAAGGAGAAATCAGGGGGGCGGGATTAATTGGATATCTTTCTCAGGATGGCATTGTGCGCACTTTAAGCAATAATTTAGGGATCCCGCATCGGGTCTCCTTGGCAGTTGTCCCAGAGGCAAGCAATTGAGAAGGGGAGGCATTGGCAGAGTGGTATTGCCACTGGACTGGTAATCCAGTGTTCACTGCTTAGGAACCCAAGTTCAAATCCCACCGTGGCCAATGGTAGAACATAGAACAGTACAGCACAGAACAGGCCCTTCGGCCCACGATGTTGTGCCGAGCTTTATCTGAAAATGGTGAAATCTGAATTTAATTTCAAAAAGATCTGAATTAAAAGTGTAATGATGACCTTGCTGCAAAAACCCATGACCCATTAATCGAAGGAAATCTGCTGTCCTTACCTGGTCTGACCTGCTCGTTTAAGCTTATGTTTATTTATTAGTTTCACAGGTAGGTTTACATTAACACTACAATGAAGTTACTGTGAAAATCCCCTACTCGCCATACTCTGGGTACACTGAGGGAGAATTTAGCATGGCCAATGCATCTAACCAGCACATCTTTCACACTGTGGGTGGAAACCGGAACACCCAGAGGAAACCCACGCAGACACGGGGAGAACGTGCAGACTCCACACAGACAGTGACCCAGGAATTGAACTCAGATCCCTAGCGCTGTGAGGCAGCAGTGCTAACCACTGTGCCGCAATAGGAAAATGCACCCGAAAAAGAAAGTATCCCATTGGTTGCAAAGGGCTTTGGAATGTTCTGAAAATGGGAAAGGAGTCGGCTAAATGCCTGTTCTTTGCTCCTTCTTTCCCTCCTGATGCTGTTACTTTTTGTAACACCCTTGGCCCAAGGAGAACAAAGCTCTCTCTGGGCGTACACATATACATGCAAGCCCCACTGCTCATTTGGTGTTACCCGCATGTCAAATTAACTTTAACATCAGCAGAATGTGAATGGAACCATTGAATTCCTATTAGCCTACAGACATTAGTGAGTAAAGTTTCTGGTCTACCAGAAAATCTACCCACTAATCTACAATGATTCTGGGAATCATTGTGAGCGGGACAGAAAATGTGGCGGATCATTTAAAGATCCATAGATCTCAGGCAAAGATCTCACAGAATTCAGCTCTAGAGGTCAAACTTCTGAAATTACTGCATGGAAACCATGCTGGATGGACTTATTGTGCAACTAACATAGGTCCCGGGCGCTATGAGGCAGCAGTGCTAACCACTGTGCCACACTTCGTACTCAGGGTTCCGCCTCACCAATGTCCTGTACAGGTTGTACCCATTCCACAAATCTTCAGTCTTGATTCAGCCTGAAGAGCTCTTGTCAAGTGGCACACTTGATGGCACAGTGGTGAGCACTGCTGCCTCACAGTGCCAGGGACCCGGGTTCAATTCCGGCCTTGGGTCACTGCCCTTGTGGAGTCTGCACGTTCTCCCCGTGTCTGTGTGGGTTTCCTCTGGGTATTCCAGTCTCAGTAAGAAGTCTAACAACACCAGGTTAAACTCCAACAGGTTTATTTGGTAGCAAATGCCAATAGCTTTCGGAGCACTGCCCAGCGGAGCGCTCCGAAAGCTAGTGGCATTTGCTACCAAATAAATCTGTTGGACTTTAACTTGTTGTTGTTAGACTTCTTACTGTGTTTACCCCAGTCCAACGCCGGCATCTCCACATCATATTCCAGTCTCCTCCACACTCCAAAGATGTGCAGGTTAAGGACATTGGTCATGCAAAATTGCGCCTTAGTGTCAGGGGGATTAGCAGGGTAAATATATAGGGTTGGGGGATAGGGTCTGGATGGGATTGTTGTTAGTGCAGGCTCGATGGGCTGAATGGTCTTCTTCTGAACTGTAGGGATTCCATTATGTCATGTTTCTAAGTAAAATAACTCCTAAGAAGTGTCGATCTTGCAGCAATGTGAATCCAGTGTTGGCCTCTAAGCTGGACAATTATTTGCACAAGTTTTTAAAGTGATGCACCCAAGTCAGCCCCAAACCCATCCCCCTCAGATGTGTAACTGGGGCGGCATGGTGGCACAGTGGTTAGCACTGCTGCCTCCCAGCGCCAGAGACCCGGGTTCGATTCCCGGCTTGGGTCACTGTCTGTGTGGAGTTTGCACGTTCTCCCCGTGTCTGCGTGGGTTTCCTCCGGGTGCTCCAGTTTCCTCCCACATTCTGAAAGACGTGCTGGTTAGGTGCATTGACCCGAACAGGCGCTGGAGTGTGGCGACTAGGGGAATTTCACAGTAACTTCATTGCAGTGTTAGTGTAAGCCTTACTTGTGACTAATAAATAAACTTTAAAGAGCAGATTTAAAAAACAATCAGGAAAGAAACAAGGATTTAATTTTTATGGAGGTCAAACACAGCTGTGCTTTTCTTTTCCTTTGATAATGTCTTTTAGGGGAGCAATGTGACACCATTTAACCACCCATCACTACCACTTAGCTGCTTCAGCAAATCTATCTAAGAGAGGCATGTACCTTCATCATTGAATTATCTGACCACTCTTGTGAAAGGAAAAGGTCAGTGTACCAACAGCACATTAAAGTGCTTGGAATTACGTCAAGGAGTGCATTTGGTCGAGTGCTCTCGCAGGCCCAGTGTCCAGCGAAGCACAGAATGCAGTCTGTAAAAGACTGGTAAGAAAAAGTGTTTTTTTCACAGTCCAGAAGTGAAATTTGACTTCAATGATCAAAGTAAACCAGTAGAAAGGAAAAATGAAAACTTGATAAGTATGTAGGGAACAAGAGCTGGAGTAAGCAATGCAGCCTGAAGTACGCCTGGCAGCCTGGAAAAGGCCATGTAGCCTGGAGTAGGCCATGCGGCCCAGTGTAGGCCATGTGTCCTAGCATAGGCATTCGGCCTAGAGTAGGTCATGCAGCCTGGAGCAGGCCATGCAGCCTGGCATGGACCATGTAGCCTGCGGTAGGCCATGCAACCTGGATTAGGCCATGCAGCCTGGAGTAAGCCATGCAACCTGGATTAGGCCATGCAGCCTGGAGTAAGCCATGCAACCTGGATTAGGCCATGTGGCCTGCATTACGCCATGTGGTCTGGATTAGGCCATGTGGCCTAGAGTAGGCCTTGCAGCCTGGAGTAGGCTTTGCAGCCTGGAGTAGGCTTTGCAGCCTGGAGTAGGCCATGTAGCCTGGAGTAGGTCATGTAGCCTGGACTAGGCCAGGCGGCTTAGAGTAGGCTATGCAGCCTGGAGTAGGCCATGTGGCCTGGAGTAGATCTTGTGTTGTGGCCTGGCAGGCCTGAACTTCTAGTCAATAAAATCATGGCTGAATTTTTTTATCAACTCCTGTTTTCCTTCCCAATCCCAAATCAATTTCCCTGATGACTAAAAATCCATAAATGTCTGTCCTAAATGCACTCAATGACTGAGCATTCATAGCCCTCTGAGTTGAACAACTCCTAAGATTCACAATATTTTTGAATCATAGATCATACAGCACAGAACTAGTGTAAGATGTGGTGAGGCCACACCTGGAGTATTGTGTGCAGTTTTGGTGTCCTTATCTGAGGAAGGATGTCCTTGCTATAGAGGGAGTACAGCGAAGGTTTACCAGGCTGATTCCTGGGATGGCAGGTCTGTCATCTGAGGAGAGACTAAGTCGGTTAGGATTATATTCATTAGAGTTTAGAAGAGTGAGAGGGGATCTCATTAGAAACTTATAAAATTCTAACACGGTTAGACAGGGTAGATTCAGAAAGAATGTTCCCAATGATGGGGGAATCCAGAACTAGGGGGTCATAGTTTGAGGATAAGGGATAAACCTTTTAAAACTGAGGTGAAGAGACATTTCTTCACCCAGAGGGTGGTGAAAGTGTGGAATTCACTACCACAGAATGAAGTTGAGTCCAAAACATTGTGTAATCTCAAGAAGAAATTAGATATAGCTCTTGGGGCTCAAGGGATCAGGGATATGGGAGAAGGGGGGGAATCAGGATATTGAATTCGATGATCAGCCATGATCATTATGAATAGCGGAACAGGCTCGAAGGGCTGAATGGCCTACTTCTGCTTCTAGTTTCTATGTGACCGCAAAGTTCCGCCCTCTAATTGGGACTTGAACCAACCAGCGAAGAAAACAAATGGCAAGAGATGCGAGGGACAGTAACCGGCCATCAGTGTCAGAGCTTCATAATTTGGGGTACGGATCCGAAGCCAGCAGTGTAGAATCAGAGGGCCCCTTACTCAGAGGGAGGGATGGACAGGGAAGCAGCAGTGTGTTATAGACAGGAGTCTGGAGTACAGCTCCTTCTCGGAGAGAAGGTCTTTAACCCCACAGACACGAGGAAAGATGTTTATCTTTCACTTACTCAAAACTGGTAAATGCGCCAGTGAAGTACTTTTGAAATTGCGCACTGGATAAAGAGGCCATTGGGCCCTGCATATATTTTCCATCTGGGGTTGTTCTCCTTGGAAAGACGGAGAATGAGGGGAGATCTAATAGAGGTATACAAGATTATGAAGGGTATAGATAGGGTGAACAGTGGGAAGCTTTTTCCCAGGTCGGAGGTGACGATCACGAGGGGTCACGGGCTCAAGCTGAGAGGGGCGAAGTATAACTCAGACATCAGAGGGACGTTTTTTACACAGAGGGTGGTGGGGGCCTGGAATGTGCTGCCAAGTAGGGTGGTGGAGGCAGGCACGCTGACATCGTTTAAGACTTACCTGGATAGTCACATGAGCAGCCTGGGAATGGAGAGATACAAACGATTGGTCTAGTTGGACCAAGGAGCGGCACAGGCTTGGAGGGCCGAAGGGCCTGTTTCCTGTGCTGTACTGTTCTTTGTTCTTTGTTCTATCTCTTTGAATGATGTTGTTGCTTTAAGCCAATACTCCAGCATATCGAGGATTGCAGAATCTAGCCAACATTGTAGCTCCGTCGGCTAAAGGACAAGAATACAAAGGGGAGAAGTCATGCATCAACTGTACAAAGCCCAGGCTATTCCACACCTGGAATACTGTGAGCAATTCTGGCCGCTGCTATAAGGCCATAAGATATAGGAGCAGATTTGGGCCATTCAGCCCATCAAGTCTACTCCAACATTCAATCATAGCTGATATGGTTCTCATCCCCATTCTCCTGCCTTCTCCCCGTAACCCTTGATCCCCTTATCTATCTCTGTCTTAATGACCTGGCCTCCACAGCCCTCTGTGGCAATGAGTTCCACAGATTCACCACCCTCTGGCTGAAGAAATTCCTCCTCATCTCAGTTTTAAAGGAGCCCACCCCTTTATCCTGAGGTTGTGTCCTCGAGTTCTAGTCTCTTCCACTAGTGGAAGCATTCTCTCCACGTCCATTCTATCTCAGCCTCTCAGTATTCTGTAAGTTTCAATTAGAGCCACCCCTCATCCTTCTAAACTCCGAGTATAGACCCAGACTCCTCAACCGCTCCTCATATGACAAACCCTTCATAAGAACATAAGAAATAGGAGCAGGAGTAGGCCATCTAGCCCCTCGAGCCTGCCCTGCCATTCAATAAGATCATGGCTGATCTGACGTGGATCAGTACCACTTACCCGCCTGATCCCCATAACCCTTAATTCCCTTACCGATCAGGAATCCATCCATCCGCGCTTTAAACATATTCAGCGAGGTAGCCTCCACCACCTCAGTGGGCAGAGAATTCCAGAGATTCACCACCCTCTGGGAGAAGAAGTTCCTCCTCAACTCTGTCTTAAACCGACCCCCCTTTATTTTGAGACTGTGTCCTCTAGTTTTATCTTCCTTACTAAGTGGAAAGAATCTTTCCGCCTCCACCCTATCCAGCCCCCGCATTATCTTATAAGTCTCCATAAGATCCCCCCTCATCCTTCTAAACTCCAACGAGTACAAACCCAATCTCCTCAGCCTCTCCTCATAATCCAAACCCCTCATCTCCGGTATCAACCTGGTGAACCTTCTCTGCACTCCCTCCAATGCCAATATATCCTTCCTCATATAAGGGGACCAATACTGCACACAGTATTCCAGCTGCGGCCTCACCAATGCCCTGTACAGGTGCATCAAGACATCCCTGCTTTTATATTCTATCCCCTTCGCAATATAGGCCAACATCCCATTTGCCTTCTTGATCACCTGTTGTACCTGCAGACTGGGCTTTTGCGTCTCATGCACAAGGACCCCCAGGTCCCTTTGCACGGTAGCATGTTTTAATTTGTTTCCATTGAGATAATAATCCCATTTGTTATTATTTCCTCCAAAGTGTATAACCTCGCATTTCTCAACGTTATACTCCATTTGCCATATCCTCGCCCACTCACTCAGCCTGTCCAAATCTCTCTGCAGATCTTCTCCGTCCTCCACACGATTCACTTTTCCACTTATCTTTGTGTCGTCTGCAAACTTCGTTACCCTACACTCCGTCCCCTCCTCCAGATCATCTATATAAATGGTAAACAGTTGCGGCCCGAGTACCGATCCCTGCGGCACGCCACTAGTTACCTTCCTCCAACCGGAAAAACACCCATTTATTCCGACTCTTTGCTTCCTGTCGGATAGCCAGTCCCCAATCCACTTTAACACACTACCCCCAACTCCGTGTGCCCTAATCTTCTTCAGCAGCCTTTTATGGGGCACCTTATCAAACGCCTTTTGGAAATCCAAAAACACCGCATCCACCGGTTCTCCTCCATCAACCGCCCTAGTCACATCTTCATAAAAATCCAACATGTTCGTCAAGCACGACTTTCCCCTCATGAATCCATGCTGCGTCTGATTGATCGAGCCATTTCTATCCAGATGCCCTGCTATCTCCTCTTTAATAATGGATTCCAGCATTTTCCCTACTACAGACGTTAAGCTGACCGGCCTATAGTTACCCGCCTTTTGTCTCCTTCCTTTTTTAAACAGCGGCGTAACATTAGCCGTTTTCCAATCAACCGGCACTACCCCAGAATGCAACGAGTTTTGATAAATAATCACTAACGCATCCACTATTACCTCTGACATTTCTTTCAATACCCTGGGATGCATTCCATCCAGACCCGGGGACTTGTCCACCTTCAGTCCCATTAGTCTACCCAGCACTGCCTCTCTGGTAACATTAATTGTATTAAGTATTTCTCCTGCTGCCAACCCTCTATCGTTAATATTTGGCAAACTATTTGTGTCCTCCACCGTGAAGACCGACACAAAAAACTTATTTAAAGACTCAGCCATATCCTCATTTCCCACTATTAACTCCCCCCTCTCGTCCTCCAAGGGTCCAACATTCACTCTAGCCACTCTATTCCTTTTTATATATTTATAAAAACTTTTACTATCATTTTTTATATTAATTGCTAGCCTAGCTTCATAGTCTATCCTTCCTTTCTTTATCGCTTTCTTAGTCTCTCTTTATTGTTTCTTAAATTTTTCCCAATCACTTGTTTCTCCACTATTTTTGGCCACTCTGTACGCAGCTGTTTTTATTTTAATACTCTCCTTTATTTCCTTCGTTATCCATGGCTGGTTCTCCCTTTTCTTACAATCCTTGTTTTTTGCTGGAATATATTTTTGCTGAGAACTGAAAAGGATCTCCTTAAAAATCCTCCACTGTTCCTCAGCTATCCTACCTGCCAGCCTGCTCTCCCAGTCTACCTTAGCCAATTCATCCCTCATCCTATCATATTTCCCTCTGTTCAAACAGAGGACACTGGTTTGGGACCAAACTTTCTCCTCTTCCATCTGAATCAGGAATTCGACCATATTGTGGTCACTAGACCCAAGAGGGTCCTTCACAATAAGATCCTTAATTCTACCTACCTCGTTACACAATACCAGATCCAAAATAGCTCGTTCCCTCGTCGGTTCCGTAACATGCTGTTCAAGGAAACTATCCCGACAGCATTCTAAGAACTCTTCCTCCATTCCACCCTTACCGACTTGAGTCTGCCAGTCAATGTGCATGTTGAAGTCCCCCATGATTATTGCCGTTCCGTTTTTACACGCATCCCTTATCTGCTTGTTTATAGCCCTCCCTACCTCAACATTATTATTTAGGGGCCTATATACCACACCTACTAGTGTCTTTCTCCCTCTACTATTCCTCATCTCTACCCATAATGATTCCACGTTTTGTTCCTCAGAGCCTATGTCATCCCTCAGTACTACCCTGATATTATCTCTTATTAATAGCGCGACCCCACCACCTTTTCCTTCCTGTCTATTCTTCCTAAACACCTGATACCCCTGGATATTCATCTCCCAGTCCTGGTCACCTTTCAGCCACGTTTCTGTAATGGCCACCAGATCGTACCCACTTGTGCTGATTTGCACCATCAACTCATTTACCTTGTTCCGAATGCTTCGTGCATTCAGGCAAAGTGTCCTTATTCCAGCTTTTATCTGGACCCGCTTTGATGAGTCGCGAACACCCTCTCCCTCTACTCCCTTATCTAAATTACCGCCTTCATTCACTTGCACCCTCTCCTCTACCATTAATTTTGTAATTCTCCTTACCCCTGCATCCTCCCCCCCATCAATTAGTTCCTTGATCCTAGTCAACTCTTCTAGCTCTCCTCCCTCCAACCTATCTAGTTTAAATTCTCCCCAGTAGCCTGAGCCAACCTACCGGCCAGGATATTGGTCCCCGTGTGATTCAAGTTCCACCCGTTTTTTGTATACAGATCACCCCTGCCCCTAAAGAGGTCCCAATGGTCCAGGAACCTGAATCCCTGAATCCCTGCCCCCTGCACCAGTCCCTCATTCCTCGGGTCATTCTTGTGAACCTCCTCTGGACTCCCTCCTTAGGTTTGGGGTCCAAAACTGCTCACAATATTCCAAATGGGGTCTGATCAGAGCCTCAGCAGTACATCCCTGCTCTTGTATTCTAGCCCTCTAGAAATGAATGCTAACATTGAATTTGCCTTCCGAACTGCCAACTGAACCTGTATGCTAACCTTAAGATAGTCCTGAACCAGGACTCCCAAATCCCTCAGGAATGAAAGGAACGTAGAAAATAGGAAAAGGAGGAGGCCATTCAGCCCTTCATGCCTGTTCCATCATTCATTCTGATTATGGCTGATCAGTGAACTCAGTCTGATCCCACCTTCCCTCCATGTCCTTTGATCCGATTTGGCCCAAGTCTCCAAGTACCTTCTCTTGAAAACATACAGGGTGGAATTTTCCTGTCCTGTCCGCCACGGGAATCATAGTGGGCGGGACACAGACCATGCAAAGGTCCGTTGATGTGGGATAGGATTTTCCGGCCTTGGAATGAGCACGGCCAGAAAATCCCACCCACAGTGCTTTGCCCTCAACTGCTTTCTGTGGTAGTGAATTCCACCGGCGGACCACTGTCTGGGTGAAGACATTTCTCCTCATCTCAGTCCTCAAAGGGTTACCTCATAGCCTTAGACTATGACCTCTGGTGCTGAACACCCCCACCATCGGGAACATCCTTTCTTTTTGCTACTCAAATAATTATGGGGAAAAGGCAAGAATATGGAGGGGAGGGGAGCTTATGGCGAAGTGGTATTGTCACTGGACAATATGCTCTGGAGAATCAAGAAGATAGTCAAGAAGACATACGGTATGCTTGCCTTCATCGGCCAGGACATTGGGTTTCAAAATTGGCAAGTCATGTTGCAGCTTTATAGAACCTTAGTTAGGCCGCACTTGGAATATAGAGTTCAATTCTGGTCACCACACTACCAGAAGGATGTGGAGGCTTTGGAGAGGGTACAGAAAAGGTTTACCAGGATATTGCCTGGCATGGAGGGCATTAGGTATGAGGAGAGGTTGGAGAAACATGGTTTGTTCTCACTGGAACGACAGAGGTTGAGGGGCGACCTGATAGAAGTCTACAAGATTATGAGGGACATGGACAGAATGGATAGTCAGAAGCTTTTTCCCAGGGTGGAAGAGTCAATTACTAGGGGGCACAGGTTTAAGGTGCGAGGGGCAAGGTTTAAAGGAGATGTACGAGGCAAATCTTTTACACAGAGGGTGGTGGGTGCCTGGAACTCGCTGCCGGGGAGGTAGTGGAAGCGGATACGATAGTGACCTTTAAGGGGCGTCTTGACAAATACATGAATAGGATGGGAATAGAGGAATATGGTCCCCGGAAGTTTAGGGGGTTTTAGTTCAGTCGGGCAGCATGGTCAGTGCAGGCTTGGAGGGCCGAAGGGCCTGTTCCTGTGCTGTAATTTTCTTTGTTCTTTGAACACAACACAATCACGGTCTGGACTTTTGCAGTTGTTTACATACTCCATATATAAGGTATTCAAAAGCCAACCTCTCCGAAGATAAAAACAAATGGACCTAGTGTTACCACAGCAACAGGCAAACTTCAGAGAAAGCTGCCAGATATGATGGATGGATGCTGGCTGCTCCCTCTGAAGTGCTGTGTTAAGCTGTGTGTTGCACTGATTTATAAACGAGACCACCATAGCCACTTTAATTGCATTTTCTTTGTTATTCCAAAGTATCATTTACTTGCACTCACAATAATGTCTCTTGAATGATGGACTTATTACCAAGAATGGACGACAAAGATGTCAGAGTAAAGAGAAGTCAGCTAAAGGTATATGGCATCATGGAAGCCATTCATCATCCCAAAAGTGGACTGATCCTCAGGCCGCAGCAACCATGGTTTGGATGGGATGGATTAGGAACTAAGCGGTGGGTTGGCTTTTTCATCCCGCAGTTCGGGAAATAGAGGATATGCAGCACTGGGATCATGGAATTTCTATGTCAGAGAATGACCACTCAGCCACAATGCACATCTGGGGAGCTGGTGCACACACAATGGGCCAAATGGCCTCCTCCTGTGTCATAACAATTCTAATCCTGTCAGGCCAAAACATTTTATTTTCTTCATGGACAAAAGAGCTGAATTCCAGAGGTGAAGTGAGAGTGACAGCCCTTGACAACAAGGCCACATTCGACCGAGTGTGGCATCAAGGAGCCCTGGAGCCCAAGGAGCAAAACTGGAATCAGTGGGAATCGGGGACAAACTCTCAGCTGGTTGGAGTCATACCTGGTACAAAGCTCAGCTCCAGGACATCTCTGCAGGAGTCCCTCAGGGTTAGTGTCCTAGGCCCAACAATCCTCAGCTGCTTCATCAATGATCTTCCCTCCGTCATTAAGGTCAGAAGTGGGCATGTTCGTCAATGATTGCACAGTGTTCAGCACCACTCGCGACTCCTCAGATACTGAAGCAGTCCATGTTCAAATACAACAAGATCTGGACAATATCCAGACTTGGGCTGACAAGTGGCAAGTAGCATTCACACCACACATGTAGGCCAGACCAGGTAAGGACGGCAGATTAAGGGTGGCACGGTGGCACAGTGGTTAATACTGCTGCCTCACAGCGCCAGGGACCTGGGTTTGATTCCAGCCTCGGATGACTGTCTGTGTGGGGTTTGCATGTTTTCCCCGTGCCTGCGTGGGTTTCCTCTGGGTGCCCTGGTTTCCTCCCCACACTCCAAAGATGTGCAGGAGAGGTGGATTGACCTGAATAAATTGTCCCTTAGTGCCAGGGTAAATAGGTGGACTTTTGGGATCGGGCTTGGGTGGGATTGTTGTCGGTGCAGGCTCGATGTCCTCCTTCTGCACTGTAGGGATTCTATGTTTCTATTTCCTTCCCTAAAGGACATTAGAGAAACAGATGGGTTTTTCCGACAATTGACAATGGTTTCATGGTCATCCGTAGATTCTTAATTCCAGGGGTGAAACTCTCCGGCCGCGCTGGTCTAAAAGTCGGAAATTCCCGCCCGACCATCAATGGCACTTCACATTCCCGCCAACTCTCCCGCTAAAATTCCAGTGGCGGGCGGGATGGGAGAGTTCCGGCCCAGATAACCTTTATCAAATTCAAATTCCACCACCTGCATGGCAGGATTCGAACCCACGACCCCTGAACATTGGCTGAGTTTCTGGATTAATAGTCTAGCGAAAATACCACTAGGCCTCCCATGACATGCAGTCTGATTTATGAGATGGTTTTCACCTCGTTAAACCAACAATAGGAAGCCTGTATCACAGTTGTAGCCATTTGGGCCAGAACTTTCTGCCAAACAGCAACAAGGCTAATGGTGTTTGCTGTTATTTATGGATAAATAGTTTGGCGACTTGAGTAGTGAGGACAGAAACTCAATATCCAGAGCTGCTGCCTGACTTTTCTTTCATATTTATTTTTTTTCTTGGGATGTAGACATTGCCAGCAAAGCCAGAATTAGTTTTTCATCCCTCATTGCCCGTGAACTGAGTCGCTTGCAAGGCTAGGCCATTTTAGAGGGCGGTTAAGAGTCAACGACATGTAAACCAGACCAGGTAAGGGACAGCAGATATCCTTCGCTAAGGATGTTAGTGAACCGGATGGGCTTTGATGAGAATCGATGATAGTTGTATGGTCACCATTGCTGAGACTAACTTACTATTCCAGATTTATTCATTGAATTCAAATTTCAACAGGTGTTGTGGGATTTGAATATGTCCCCAGGGCATTAGCCTGGGTCCCTAGATTGCTTACCCCATGACATTACGTGGTGGAGCAGTGGTTACCACTGCTGCCTCACAGTGCCAGGGGCCCAGGTTCAATTCCCGGCTTGGGTCATTGTCTGTGCGGAGTTTGCACGTTCTCCCCGTGTCTGTGTGGGTTTCGTCTGGGTGCTCCGGTTTCCTCCCACAGTCTGAAAGACGAGCTGGTTAGGTGCATTGGCCATGCTAAATTCTCCCTCGGTGTACCCGAACAGGTGCCAGAGTGTGGCGACTAGGGGATATTCACAGTAACTCCATGTAACTCCTACTTGTGACACTTATAAATAAACTTAAAACTTTATTACCACTACCTCTCCAATTTTTACCTTCATAAAAATGGCATCTTAGCCTCTCTGTTTTATTCAAAATTTCCTCTGTTTGCCCATTAACTGACCATTAGGGGCAGCCCAGTGGCACAGTGGTTAGCACTGCTACCCCACAGTGCCAGCAGTGTGGAGTCTGCACATTCTCCCCGTGTCTGCGTGAGTTTCCTGCGGGTGTTCCGGTTTCCTCCCACAGTCCAAAGACATGCTGGTTAGATGCATTGGCCATGCTAAATTCTCCCTCAGTGTACACGAACAGGCGCTGGAGAGTGGCGACTGGGGAATTTTCACAGTAGCTTCATTGCAGTGTTAATGTAAACCTACTGGTGACACTAATTAATAAATTAAACTTAAATTATATTCATTATACAAAGTAGAATTGTGAGTATCCTTTTAATGTGACAGTGATTTTAATAACTGCCTCTTTGATAATTCATAGAATCCCGACAGTGCAGCAGGAAACCTTTAGGCTCATCGAGTCTGCACTGACAACAGGCCCTATCCTTGTAACCCACATAATCTCCCTGACACTGAGTGGATATCCCACCCAGACGTGTTCCCCGTAACCCCAGGTGTTTACCCCGCTAATCCCCCTAACCTACACATCTTGGGACACAATGGGGCAATTTAGCATGGCCAATTCCCCTAACCTGCACAACTTTGGAGTGTGAGAGGAAACCGGAGCACCCGGAGGAAACCCATGCAAACATAGGGAGAATGTGCAAACTCCACACAGACAGTGAGCGGAGGCCGGAATTGAACCCAGATCCCTGGCGCTATGAGGCAGCAGTGCTCACCACTGTGCTGTCCAAATTGAGTCATGTTCCTCCAGATTTTGCAGTTTTCACAGAGATTTTAATAGTGTAAAGTTTTTTTTTAAATTCTGAGCCTCTCCGAATTTCTCTCTTAGTCCAATCTTTCTCTCCCTCTCTTTATTCCTCTTTAAAGGCTCAGCTCCTATTTTCTATATTTCTATGTTTTGATTTGATTTATTATTGTCATATGTATTGGTATATAGTGAAAAATACTGTTTCTTGCGCGTTATACAGATAAAACCTACCGTTCATAGAGAAGGAAACGAGAGAGTGCAGAATGTAGTGTTACAGTCATAGCTAGGGTGTAGAAAAGGATCAACTTAATGCAAGGTAGGTCCATTCAAAAGTCTGACAGCAACAGGGAAGAAGCTGTTCTTGAGTCAGTTGGTATGTGACCTCAGACTTTTGTATCTTTTTCCCGACGGAAGAAGGTGGAAGAGAGAATGTCCGGGGTGCGTGGGGTCCTTGATTATGCTGGCTGCTTTCTCGAGGCAGCAGGAAGTGTAGACAGAGTCAATGGATGGGAGGCTGGTTTGCATGATGGATTGGGCTACATTAATGAACTTTTGTAGTTCCTTGCGGTCTTGGGCAGAGCAGGAGCCATACCAAGCTGTGATACAACCGGAAAGAATCCTTTCTATGGTGCATCTGTAAAAGTTGGTGAGAGTCATAGCTGACATGCCAAATTTCCTTAGTCATCTGAGCAAGTAGAGGCGTTGGTGGGCTTTCTTAACTATATGGTCGACATGGGCGGACCAGGACAGGTTGTTGGTGATCTGGACACCTAAAAACTTGAAGCTCTCAACCATTTTTACTTCGTCCCCATTGACGTAGACTCCACTACGCTTCCTGAAGTCAATGACAATCTCTTTCATTTTGTTGACATTGAGGGAGAGATTATTGTTGCTGCACCAGTTCACCAGATTCTCTATCTCTTTCCTGTACTCTGTCTCGTCATTGTTTGAGAACCAACCAACTACGGTGGTGGCATCAGCAAATTTGAAAATCGAGTTGGAGGGGAACTTGGCCACACAGTCATAGGTATATAACGAGTATAGTAGAGGGCTGAGAACACAGCCTTATGGGGCACTGATGTTGAGGATGATCGTGGAGGAGGTGTTGTTGCCTATCCTTACTGATTGTGGTCTATGTTTTTGTGCTATTAGCACAAAAGAGAGATGGCGTAAGTTCAGGAAACCAGGATGTAGAAATAGTTTTGGGTAGAGATGAGAAACGATAAAGGCAAGATGTCACTTCCGGGAGTGGTGTACAGGTTCCTTAATGGTAACCATGCTGGGAAATGAGATTATGGGATAGATCAGTAGAGATGCAGTGGTGCACATTTAAGGGGTTAGTTCAGAATCCAAAGGAGAGATTCATTCCAACAAGAAAGAAAAAATCCAAGGCCAGGTCCCACCACCAATGGTTAACTAAAAAAGTTAAAAATAGTAGCAAGCTTAAAGAAAAAGCATATAATTGTGCAACAATTGTGCCCAAGATAGAAGATTGGACAGAATATAAAAAACAGCCAAGAATGACTGAAAGATTAAGAAGGAAGGATAAATTAGAGTACAAGAGACTGATGTATGAGGAGAGATTGACTAGGTTAGGATTGTTTTCATTGGAGTTCAGATGAATGAGGGGAGATCTCATAGAGACTTATAAAATTCTAACAGGACTAGACAGGGTAGATGCAGGGAGGATATTCCCAATGGTGGGGGAGTCCAGAACCAGGGGCTACAGTCTGAGGATTCAGGGTAGACCATTTAGGACAGAGATGAAGAGACATTTCTTCACCCAAAGAGTGGTGAGCCTGTGGAATTCATTACCACAGGAAGTAGTTGATGCCAAAACATTGAATGTATTCAAGAGGCGGCTGGATATAGCACTTGGGGCGAATGGGATCAAAGGTTATGGGGAGAAAGCAGGATTAGGCCATTGAGTTGGACGATCAGCTATGATCGTGATGAATGGCGGAGCACGCTCGAAGGGCCGAATGGCCTCCTCCTGCTCCTATCTTTTATGTTTCTACGTTTCTATGATAAGAAGAAGCTAGCTACAGCGATAGGAGGTTTGCAATGATGCATGTTCACAGACTTCATCAGGAACACACAAGGTATTTATTAATTAGGAAAACCTTGTACAGAGGCTCGCAGCTGCTCGAGAGCAGCCCACGAGCTTCTCCAGTCCCTACATGTCTTTTACATGCCTTCCAGATGCCTTCTGCCTGAAAGAGAACTCCACTCTCTGGGGTGATTACCCACTCTTAGGTCCCTCAAGTCAAGTGATCCACTTCTCCATCGCAGCCCTCTCCCTTTGCCTCTTTAATGCAGTAAGAAGTCTCACAACACCAGGTTGAAGTCCAACAGGTTTATTTGATTCCAAATTTACTGTGCCCATCCCAGTCTAACGCAGGCATCACCACATCATGGCTACTTCTTTAATACAATCTTCAATAACCAAGTTATTCAAGCCCAAATTTTAACTAAACATTCTGCACGAGCTGAACAATTAGAAGTCGAGTCTTTGGGGGGGGGGTTTCTGTTTCTTGCAGAATGGTGAAATTCTGTAGTCTCAGATGCTTCCACAGGATCGAAATTAACAGGAACTGCAGTAAAGGCACCTCTGCTGGCACAAGCAATCCATTACTATTTTCTTCCACAGAGACACCAGTTATGTCTATAACAGGTTGATCAGATACTTTGGTGCTTGCGGGTTAGAAAACATTTCTTGATGACAACCTGCTGAAGCCTCTCTCTAATCCTCAAGTCATCCACATGTTCATTAACGATCCATCCAAAGAACAAAGAACAATACAGCACAGGAACAGGCCCTTCGGCCCTCCAAGCCCGTGCCGCTCCCTGGTCCAAACTAGACCATTCTTTTGTATCCCTCCATTCCCACTCCGTTCATATGGCTGTCTAGATAAGTCTTAAACATTTCCAGTGTGTCCGCCTCCACCACCTTGCCTGGCAGCGCATTCCAGGCCCCCATCACCCTCTGTGTAAAATATGTCCTTCTGATATCCGTGTTAAACCTCCCCCTCTTCACCTTGAACCTATGACCCCTCGTGAACGTCACCACCGACCTGGGGAAAAGCTTCCCACCGTTCACCCTATCTATGCCTTTCATAATTTTATACACGTCTATTAAGTCTCCCCTCATCCTCCGTCTTTCCAGGGAGAACAACCCCAGTTTACCCAATCTCTCCTCATAACTAAGCCCCTCCATACCAGGCAACATCCTGGTAAACCTCCTCTGTACTCTCTCCAAAGCCTCCACGTCCTTCTGGTAAGTGTGGCGACCAGAACTGGACGCAGTATTCCAAATGCGGCCGAACCAACGTTCTATAAATCTGCAACATCAGACCCCAACTTTTATACTCTATCCCTTCATGTCTACAGGGTACGACTGTGGTCCAGTCTTAGAACAAAGAACAAAGAAAATTACAGCACAGGAACAGGCCCTTCGGCCCTCCAAGCCTGCACCGACTATGCTGTCCTTCTGAACTAAAACCCCCGACCCTTCTGGGGACCATATCCCTCTATTCCCATTCTATTCATTTATTTGTCCAGACGCCCTTAAAACTCACTATCGTATCCGCTTCCACTATCTCCCCCGGCAGCGAGTTCCAGGCACCCACCACCCTCTGTGTAAAAAACTTGCCTCGTACATCTCCTTTAAACCTTGCCCCTCGCACCTTAAACCTAAGCCCCCTAGTAATTGACTCTTCCGCCCTGGGAAAAAGAATCTGACTATCCACACTGTCCATGTCCTTTGTCTTAGAGACAATCATTCCAGGGATCGAACTTGATTCTGCGACTGAAGTTTCATATGCTGACACTCACCATGTCATATTTTGTATTTACTATGGGTTTTATTGTTGCAGTGGTGATGGTTCATTGTTGAGACCTTGACATTTGTGTGTTTAAACATAAACACTTGTATTGATGGGGCTTTAACTATGTACAGTTCCAAATATAGTCTTGTGTGGAACTCCTCCAAACAGGCGAGCTACTTTTCCATTCACGTGACTAATTCAGCAACCTGGCACATAACCTGAATTTCTTCCCCTGTCTAAATTGCTGGTTCTGCCGTCAAATTCCCTTTTTTTTACCTAACATTTCCTATTGATTGCTCCCCATTCCGTAGGGAAACCCGTAGCAAGGGTGCACCGTCGGCCCAACCAGGAAATTTTGCCAGCATGAAGAGACGGAAAATTGAGGCCTTCATTTCTAACTCTCTTAATTTCGGCTAAACCTTTTTAGCTTCATTGTTGGTCGGGTCTGTCTGTGATGAAGTGTTAACTTGTTTCCTTTCTGCAATTCTCTTTTGGCCCTTCATTTGGTCATTTAGTGTCTTTCGTTGTCCACTTTCTGAGGTTTATCATTGCCCTCCTGGGGTCTTTCATCGTTCTCCTTCATTGTTGCCCTCCCTTTAGGGTCTTTCATTGCTCTCTTGGGGTCTTTCAGTGTTCTTTTTCCGGGAATCTTCCACTACCCTCCTTTCAAGGTCTTTCAGTGTCCTCTTTGTGGGGTCTTCCATTGCATCTTCCCTGACGTCTTCATTTTCTCACCTGAGTTTTGGCGTTGCTTCTTGTCTGAGGTCTTATTATCAAAACATAGAAACATCGAAGATAGGAGCAGGAGGAGGCCATTTGGCCCTTCGAGCCTGCTCCGCCATTCATCACAATCATGGCTGATCATCCAACTCAATAGCCTAATCCTGCTTCCTCCCCATAACCTTTGATCCCATTCACTCCAAGTGCTATGTCCAGCTACCTCTTGAATGCATTCAATGTTTTGGCAACAACTACTTCCTGTGGTAATGAATTCCATAGGCTCACCACTCATTAGGTGAAGAAATGTCTCCTCACCTCCGTCCTAAATGATCTACCCTGAATCCTCAGACTGTGACCCCTGGTTCTGGACTCCCCCACCATCGGGAACATCCTCCCTACATCTACTCTGTCTAGACCTGTTAGAATTTTATAAATTTCTATGAGATCCCCGTTCATTCGTCTGAACTCCAGCGAAAACAATTCTAACCTAGTCAATCTGTCCTCATACATCAGTCCCGTCATCCCCGGAATCAGCCTGCACTTTGCTGCACTCCCTCGAGAGCAAGAACTTTCTTCCTCAGAATCCTCCTCTAAGGTCTCGCGCTGCCTCTTTCTTTGTTATTCATGGACCTTTTTTGAGAGTTTCCCTCTATCTGGGGTGTTCTCCAACTTCCTGCCCACTGCCCTCTGTTTCTTCCTGTGATTGCTGGTGTAATTACTTCTTTAAATGCATTACTGCTTTAGGGGTGGCACAGTGGCACAGTGGCACAGTGGTCAGCACTGCTGCCTCACAGCGCTAGCGACCCGAGTTCAATTCTGGCCTCAGGTCACTGTCTGTGTGGAGTTTGCACGTTCTCCTTGTGTCTGCCTGGGTTTTCTCCGGGTGCTCCGGTTTCCCCCCACAGTCCAAAGATGTGCGGGTTAGGTGGATTGGCCATGCTAAATGATGCGCGATTAAATCACTCGGGAGGCTAGATTGTACCCGGGAAATAAAGGCTTTTATTACTGACAAGAATGGAGCACACTATATACAATACAATCCCAGACTAAAGGGTCACCAGGCAGTGCAGTGACCTTTATACTTCCCCAGGTAGGCGGAGCCAACTGGAGTGTACCACAGAACAATATCAACAGGTAGAACAGCCCAACCCTAACACCAACAGTAACTACAGTAACATATCTACAAACACCCATAGTGCTGACCATCCATGGCTCAGCACTCATAGTGGTAACCAACTATGGTTCACCACACTAAATTGACCCTTAGTGTCAGGAGGACTCACTAGAGTAAATGCGTGGGGTTACGGGGATAGGGCCTGGGTGGGATTGTGGCCGGTTCAGACTCGATGGGTTGAATGGCCTCCTTCTGCACTATAGGATTCTATGACTAAGACTGTCAGCATTATTTTAACTATCAACTGATTCTCTCTGTTCTTTTCCCGCACTTTTAAGTTTTGGTACAAACCTGGCAGGTCTGCAAGTAACACTACATTCTGCACTCTCCTTTCCTTCTCTATGAATGGTATGCTCTGTCTGTGTAGTGTGCAAGAAACAATACTTTTCACTGTAACCCAATACATGTGACAATAATAAATCAAATCAAATCAAATCAAAAGGCCATCCTTTCTATCTTTCTCAACTTTTAAAACTCCTTTTTACTGACAGAAAGCTCCCTCAGCAATCTCTGAAGCTTTTATTTTCTCTTACAAGTCTTCTCATCTGAACATTGCTCATGTGGGAGTGCGGGAGTTGTTGCAGAATATCAGTTCGTAAAGATTCCAGTGAAACAGCCTGCCTACCCTTAAATAATCACTGGAGTTTAGAACAGTGAGAGGGGATCTCATAAAAACTTATAAAATTCTAACAGGGTTAGACAGGGTAGATTCAGAAAGAATGTTCCCGATGATGGGGGAGTCCAGAACTAGGGGTCATCGTTTGAAGATAAGGGGTAAACTTTTTGGAACTGAGGTGAGAAGAAGTTTCTTTGGCTTGAAGGGCCAAATGGCCTCCTCCTGCTTCTAGTATCTATGTTTCTAACTCAAGTCACCAGAAGATGCCAAGCTCATCCCAATAAGGTCAAAATTGTCTTTTTTATTTGTGTCACAAGTCAGTTTTCATTAACAGTGCAAAGAAGTTACTGGAAAACCCCCTAGTCGCAGACTCCACACAGACAGTGACGCAAGCCCAGGAATCGAACGTGGGTTCCTGGAGCTGTGAGGCAGCAGTGCTAACCACAGTGCCACCGTGCCATCTCAGGCATTTGCTTACGCAAAAGATAACAAATCAATTTGGAGAATATCCTTAAGTGTGATGTTAATGAAATCAACGTGGTGATCTAAGGATATATCTTAGCAACCTGCTCAGGGTATCCAATGAGACTATCCAGTTGCCTAGCTTGTACCCTAATCTCACAGTTGTAAGCTTGAATTTTGTTAAGAGAAGTTGTAATCTTGGTGATGCATTGGTTAATGGTATTCATCAAATCATCTCCAGTGGTTCGTGGTCAGTCTCTACCACAAATCTTTTGCTAAATAGTTAGGATAACTGTTTGGATAACTGAACTGTGTACAATTTTGGTCTCCTTACTTGAGAAAGGATATACTGGCACAGGAGGGGGTGCAGAGGAGATTCACTAGGTTGATTCCGGAGTTGAGAGGGTTGGCTTATGAGGAGAGACTGGGGCTATACTTATTGGAATTCAGAAGACTGAGGGGAGATCTTATCGAAAGATATAAGATTATGAAGGGAATAGATAAGATAGAAGAAGGAAGTTGTTTCCCCTGGCGGGTGAAACTAGAACTAGGAGGCATAGCCTCAAAATAAGGGGGAGCAGATTTAGGACTGAGTTGAGGAGGAACTTCTTCACACAAGGGTTGTGAATCTGTGGAATTCCCTGCCCAGTGAAACAGTTGAGGCTACCTCATTGAATGTTTTTAAGGCAAGGATAGATAAATTTTTGAACAGTAAAGGAATTAAGGGTTATGGTGAGCGGGCGGGTAAGTGGAGCTGAGTCCACGAAAAGATCAGCCATGATCTTATTGAATGGCGGAGCAGGCTCGAGGGGCCAGATGGCCTACTCCTGCTCCTAGTTCTTATGTTCTTATAGGATTCCAAGATGGCGATGGAGCGTGGCAGCTTCTTGCAAGATGTGCCCAACAAACCCGCTAATTCTATATTTTACTCTTGTTCTATGCTTTTAAAACTCTACACTACACTCTGCACCCTCTCCTTTCTTTCTCTATATATGGTAAGTTTTGTCTGTATAGTGTGCAGGAAACACTAGTAAAAGTTTATTTATTAGAGTCACAAGTAGGCTTATATTAACACTGCAATGGAGTTACTGTGAAAATCCCCTAGTCACCACATTCCAGCACCTGTTCGGGTACACTGAGGGAGAATAAAGCATGGCCAATGTACGTAACCAGCACATCTTTTGGACTGTGGGAGGAAACCAGAGCACCCGGAGGAAACCCAAGCAGACACAGGGAGAACGTGCAGACTCCGCACAGACAGTGACCCAAGTCGGGAATCGAACCCGGATCCCTAGCGCTGTGAGACAGCAGTGCTAACCACTGTGCCATCGTGTTGCCCACAAATATAACCAATGGCAACATGCTGAGGGTCGCCTGACCAGCTGACTCAGTATAAATAGAAAGCAGATGGGGATTGTGGGAGGTTGTGCGGCTCAGGGTGTGGTTCAAGTGTTGGTGTAATGAAGTTTCTTTATTAAACCTTTCTCTTTTATTTAGTCTGTGCAGTTAGTTATTTTATTGCTTGCAACTGAAACGTCCTTACTGCCGGATGAACACGTAACACAATCCAACTACTCGAACATCGAGTGGGAAACATCAGCTACTTTTCACTGCATCCCAATACAATGACAATAATAAATCAAATCAAATGAAATCAGGTGTGAAAACTCATGATTCCGAACACTGAAGCTGACGTTTCCGGCAGTAAGGACACTGTGTACAGTTTTGGTCTCCTTACAATAAAAGAACTAACTTCACAGAGTAAATAAAAGAGAAAGGTTTCATAAAGAAACTTCATTACAACAACACCTGAGCCATGCCCTGAGCCACACAAGCTCCCCACAATCCCCAACTGCTTTCTATTTATACTGGGTCAGCTGGTCAGCTGACCCTCAGCATGTTGCCATTGGTTACATTTGTGGGCGGCACGGTGAAACAGTGGTTAGCATTGCTGCCTCACAGGGCTCACTGTCTGTGCACTTTCTCCCCATGTCTGCATGGGATTCCTCCGGGTGCTCCGGTTTCCTCCCACAGTCTGAAAGACGTGTTGGTTAGGTGCACTGGCAATGCTAAATTCTCCCTCAGTGTACCCGAACAGGTGCCGGAGTGTGGTGGCGACTAGGGGATTTTTATACTAACTTCATTGCAGTATTAATGTAGCCATGATGTGGAGTTGCCGGCATTGGACTGGGGTGGGCACAGTAAGTAGTCTCACAACACCAGGTTAAAGTCCAACAGGTTTAAAAAAAAATTCAGGATTCCCTCGACATAGCCGGAGAGGTTCTCACACAGGGTCCCATTGCCTGATACGATGGGACAACCGGGTGTGTTGGCCTTGTGTATCTTCGGGAGGCAGTAGATCTCCAACACGAGGAGTACGTGAGATGAGAGCATGGAGGGTGCTCTGAAGGCCCGGATCAAAGGTCTTGTTGGACTTGTTGGACAAACCTGTTGGACTTTAACCTGGTGTTGTGAGACTACTTACAGTGTTAATGTAAGCCTATTTGTGGCACTAATAAATAAACTTAAAAAAATCCTTACAACAGATTCCAACAGATTACAGAGATTTTGAAGCAAATGCAGTCGGTTTTCCTTTTATGTACTCTGCATTTTCCCAAACATTTCTGTGAGGTATTTATCACCAGGATGGTTGTCTTCCTAGGATTGTAAAGCTGCAATATCAATACTTCTGATAATGACTGTTTCAATGCTTCCGAGAGGTGTTGGTAGCCTTCATGCCATGGGAAAGGGACATTCATTCTCAATAATTCTGAGCGAAGATGATTTTGGAGTCAAATTGGAAATATATGGTCATAAGAACAAAGAATAAAGAACAGTACAGCACAGGGACAGGCCCTTCGGCTCTCCAAGCCTGCGCCGATCAAGATGCCTGCCTAAACTAAAACCGTATGCACTTACAGAGTCCATATTCCCATTCCCATCCTATTCATGTGTTTGTCAAGTTGCCCCTTAAATGCCGCTATCGTACCTGCTCCCACCACCTCCCCGGGCAGCACATTCCAGACATTCACCACCCTCTGTGTAAAAAACGTGCCTCACACATCTCCTCTAAACCTTTCCCCACGCACCTTAAACCTATATCCCCTAGTACTTGACTTTTTGACCCGAGGAAAGAGCATCTGACTATCCACTCTGTCCATGCCCCTCATAATCTTGTAAACCTCTATCAGGTCACCCCTCAATCTCCAGTGAGAACAAACTGAGTTTCTCCAAACTCTCCTCATAGCTAATACCCTCCATACCAGGCAACATCCTGGTAAACCTCTTCTGTACCCTCTCCAAAGCATCCACATCCTTCTGGTGGGGTGGTGACCAGAATTGTACACACTATTCTAAATGAGGCCTAACCAGGGTTTGTACAGCGACAGCAAGAAATTAAGATCGTCCTTATCTTGAGGCATTGCTATGGCAACTCCTTCATTTATCCTCCATTTTACTTGGATCGGGACAAATGCCAGCACTGGAATGAACAAAACCAAATAAATTGTTCTGCAACGTTTTCGACTGTTGAACACCGATCCTTCATTACGTGGCACTTGCCTCAATAAGTGCAGATTGTGATCATGTTGGTGTGGTGAACCATCGTTGGTTCCCACTGTGGGATTGTTCTAATGTTGTTGTTGGGTTGTTCTAATGTTGTTGTTGGGCTAGGGTGGGATTGATACACCTGTGGTTGTAACTGTTGTGGCACATCCCAGTCGGGCTCCGCCTCCTGGGAGAGGTATAAGACCCCCTGCTCGGACGGGACCCCTTCAGTCTGGGATAGTGTGTTAAAGTTCTGATAGTTCCATTGTTAGTTAATAAAAGCCTTCTTTTACCGAAGCTTTGTGCCTCGTGTCCAATTGATGCGCATCAATTTTATTAACTAACATTAAACTCTCGACGGAAGGAAAAAAAAGAAAGGAGAGGATGGAGCAAATCCTAAAGCCAGAACGTCTGACGCTAGATCCACGTGCGGTGGGCGCTTCTCACACCTTCGACCACTGGCTGAAGTGTTTTGAAGATTACCTGGCAGCCTCCGCAGCGGTCACCACAGATGATGACAGACTCCGGGTCCTCCATGCGAGGGTAAGCGACACAGTCTACCTCGCGATCGGTGCGGCCACCACTTACCCGAGGGCCCTCGAGCTTTTAAAAAAGCGCTATACGAAACCTCCTAACGAGATCCACGCTCGTTACCTCCTCGCTACACGACGACGGCAGTCGGGCGAAACCATGGAGGATTACGCCAATGAGCTCTTGCAGCTAGCCAGGGGCTGTGACTGAAAAGCTGTGTCATCTGAGCAGTACATGTACGACCTCGCCCGAGATGCGTTTGTGGCCGGGGTCGGGTCTTCATACATCCGTCTCATGCTGCTAGAAAAGAGGAATCTCAACCTGACCCAAGCTATGGAATTAGCTGAAATACTTGAGGCGGCTTCGAAGAGCTTGGTCCTGTATCCGGAGGACCACGTGGAGACAACGTGGCAGGAGCAGTCGCAAATCCCTCCTCGCCCCACGGGCTCGAAGTGCAGTGTTATGGCGTGCTCCCATGTGGGCCAGACGACGGCTGCAGCCCCATGCGGCCCGCGGTGCTACTTCTGCGGAGGAGCCAAACATCCACGACAAAAGTGTCCCGCTAAAGCGGTAGTCTGTACCTTATGCGGTAAAAAGGGGCATTATGCGAAGGTGTGCAGATCGAAGCCCAAGAACGGCAGTGCGGCCTGTGACCCTTCGGAACGGGGATCATCACCATCGTCGTCGAAGTACTCACGGGGTTCGTCCACGTGCGAGTCCAGGACGACGCCATTGCGGTCGACGGAGTCGGAGGAGGATGACCACCAGGAGTCGCTACGTTTGGCGCCCTCACCCATGTGCGATTCATGGGGGCGGCCATTTTGGTCGACGATGACCATGAGCGACCAGCAGGGGTCCTCAGCATCGACCTCAGCTGCCTGCAGTGACGTTCACGGACCAACGGTGGCATCGATCACCCTGGACCAGGCGAAGCATCACAGGCTTGATTGTTCGATGATGGATATACAGGTAAATGGTCGTGCAATTTATTGTCTGTTTGACAGCGGGAGCACTGAGAGCTTTATTCACCCTGACACTGTGAAGAGGTGTGGACTCCAGATTCAACCTGCCAAACAGACAATCTCGATGGCATCAAGGTCCCGGTCTGTCCCTGTGCTAGGACGTTGTGTGGTAACTTTGTAAGTGCAAGGCACAATTTACGAGCGATTCAGGCTCCTTGTGTTGCCACATCTTTGCGCACCAATTCTCCTCAGACTAAACTTTATGGTCCACATGAAGAGTGTGATCCTACAGTACGGTGGGCCACTCCCTTCGCTGACAGTGGGGGAACAGCTGCAGTCTCCAAATTGTCCAAAGCGCCCCGCCTGCAATCTTTCTACGTTAAAGATCACCACACCCTCTTTATTTCAGAATCTGGTACCAGGCTGCAAGCCCATCGCTACTAAAAGTAGGCGTTACAGCACTGAAGATCGGAACTTCATCAGATCTGAGGTTCAGCGACTCCTCAAAGAAGGGATCATACAGCCCAGTGTTAGTCCGTGGAGAGCACAGGTTGTGGTGGTCAAGAGCGGGAACAAACCCCGGATGGTCATTGATTACAGTCAGACCATTAATCGATATACGCAGCTGGATGCGTATCCCCTCCCCTGCATATCTGATATGGTCAATCAGATTGCGCAGTACCGGGTGTTCTCCACCATAGACCTTAAGTCCGCCTACCACCAACTCCCCATTAGCCCAGAGGACCGACACTACACGGCCTTTGAGGCGGATGGTCGTCTGTATCAGTTCCTTAGGGTTCCATTTGGTGTCACCAATGGGGTCTCGGTCTTCCAGCATGCTATGGACCGAATGGTGGACCAGAACAGGTTGCGGGCTACCTTCCCGTACCTGGATAATGTCACCATCTGTGGCCGTGATCAGCAGGACCATGACACAAATCTCCAGAACTTTATACGCACTGCATCTCGCCTGAATTTGACCTACAACAGGGAGAAGTGTGTATTCCGTACGCGCCGGTTAGCCATCCTGGGATACGTGGTGGAAAACGGGGTCATTGGCCCTGATCCAGACCGTATGCGCCCCCTTGCTGAACTTCCCTTGCCTGCTAGCGCAAAAGCACTGAGAAGATGCCTAGGCTTCTTCTCCTATTATGCGCAGTGGGTCCCCAACTACGCGGACAAAGCCCGTCCGCTTATCAAGTCCACGACTTTTCCACTCACGCCAGAGGCCCAATTGGCCTTCAAGGAATTGAAACACGACATCGCGAAAGCCACGATGCACGCGGTAGACAAATCCATCCCTTTTCAGGTGGAAAGTGATGCATCTGATTTTGCCCTGGCCGCCACACTTAACCAGGCGGGCAGGCCCGTCGCGGTTTTTTCCCGCACCCTCCAAGGCCCCGAAATTCGGCATTCAGCGGTGGAAAAGGAGGCCCAGGCCATTGTGGAGGCCGTCAGACACTGGCGCCATTACCTGGCGGGAAAGCGGTTCACCCTGATCACGGACCAGCGGTCCGTGGCGTTCATGTTCAACAACACGCAGAGGGGCAAGATCAAGAATGATAAGATCCTGCGGTGGAGAATTGAACTCTCCACCTATAACTACGATATCATGTATCGTCCAGGGAAACTCAATGAGCCCTCGGATGCCCTCTCGCGCAGAACATGCGCTACTACGCAGGAGGATCGCTTGAACGCCCTCCATAATGACCTGTGCCATCCTGGGGTCACTCGGCTCTACCACTTTGTCAAAGCCCGCAACCTGCCTTACTCGGTGGAGGACGTCAGGTCGGTGACAAGGAGCTGTCGGATTTGCGCGGAATGCAAACCGCACTTTTACCGACCTGACCGGGCACATTTGGTCAAGGCCACTCGCCCCTTCGAGAGGCTGAGTGTGGATTTTAAGGGCCCCCTTCCCTCAACAGATCGGAACGTGTACTTTCTGAACATAATAGATGAGTACTCCCGGTTCCCGTTTGTTGTCCCCTGCGCGGACACGTCGGCTGCCACGGTGATCAAGGCATTCCGTGATCTTTTTACCCTGTTCGGGTACCCCAGCTATATCCATAGCAACAGGGGCTCGGCGTTTATGAGTAATGACTTGAGGCAATTCCTGCTCTCATACGGGATTGCCTCTAGTAGGACCACGTGTTACAACCCTAGGGGTAATGGACAGGTGGAACGAGAGAATGCTACAGTCTGGAAGGCTGTCCTATTGGCGCTGAAGTCCAAAGGCCTTCCAGTCTCCCGTTGGCAGGAGGTCCTCCCTGATGCGCTTCACTCCATTCGCTCCCTCCTGTGTACGGCAACCAATGCTACTCCCCACGAGAGGATGTTCTCATTCCCTCGGAAGTCGTCCTCGGGGATATCTTTACCAGCCTGGTTGACGTACCCAGGACCCGTCCTCCTGCGGCGACATGTAAGGGCCCGCAAGTCCGACCCCTTGGTCGAACAGGTCCACCTCCTCCACGCCAACCCTCAGTATGCCTATGTGGCATATCCTGACGGGCGAGAGGACACAGTCTCCATCCGAGACCTGGCGCCCGTAGGGGACATAGCAACTCCTGTCGCCCCCATACCCCCAGTAACGAATCCCTTATCCCTTATTTCTCCCCCGGACGTGGCGCGGACAGCATCGGGACCGATGCTTAACAGTTTTACTCCAATGCACAGCTTGCCTGAGCCCCGAAGATCGTCGCCATCGCAGAATGTATCGGGATCCCCTGCACTACCGTTTCATCAGGGTCAACCGGCCTGTGAGTCCGTGGAAGAACAGCTGGACGCTGTTTTGGGGAGAACGCCACCGCAAACACCTACTCCGGTGTCACCGCCGGTATTGAGGAGGTCACAACGACGGTGCGGTCGTCCAGACCGTCTGAACTTATAATCTGTTGACATTTTAGTCTGTTTTCGTACCCCGCCGGCCTTTGTTCTCAAAGGAGGGGTGAATGTGGTGAACCATCGTTGGTTCCCACTGTGGGATTGTTCTAATGTTGTTGTTGGGCTAGGGTGGGATTGATACACCTGTGGTTGTTACTGTTGTGGCACATCCCAGTCGGGCTCCGCCTCCTGGGAGAGGTATAAGACCCCCTGCTCGGGCGGGACCCCTTCAGTCTGGGATAGTGTGTTAAAGTTCTGATGGTTCCATTGTTAGTTAATAAAAGCCTTCTTTTACCGAAGCTTTGAGCCTCGTGTCCAATTGATGCGCATCAATTGGTGAGGCCACAGCTGGAGTACCGTGTGCAGTTCTGGTCACCACACTATAGGGAGGATGTGATTGCGCTGGAAGGGGTGCAGAGGAGATTCACCAGGATGCTGCCTGGGATGGAACATTTAAGTTATGAAGAGAGGTTGGGTAGGCTTGGGTTGTTTTCTTTGGAGCAGAGAAGACTGAGGGGGACCTGATTGAGGTGTTCAAGATTATGAGGGACACGGACAGGGTGGATAAGAAGCAGCTTTTCCCCTTAGTTGAAGGGTCAGTCACGAGGAGACATTAGTTCAAGGTGAGGGGCAGGAGGTTTAGGGGGGATGTGAGGGAAATATTTTTTACCCAGCGGATGGTGACGGTCTGGAATGCGCTGCCCGGGAGGGTGGGTTGTCTCACATCCTTTAAAAAGTCCCTGGATGAGCGTTTAGCACATATAAAGCTATGGGCCAAATGCTGGTAAATGGTTTTAGGTGAGAGGCCAGGTGTTTCTCGTATTTCGCTGCAGACTTGATGGGCCGAAGAGCCTCTTCTGCGCTGTATGATTCTATGATTCCATGTTCTTGCTTTGTTCTCTCCAGAATGACAGTGATACTGTGCATCCTTGTGCAGTGCATGTAATGCTTTCCATGTGATCTGGAAAGAGATCCTGGTGAACAGATAACCCGAAAGGAAGTTGTTGAAAACAGTATGAAACAAGCCGGGTACAAAATGGAACTGAAAGGGAAAATGCTGGAAAATCTCAGCAGGTCTGGCAGCATCTGTAAGGAGAGAAAAGAGCTGACATTTCGAGTCCGGATGACCCTTTGTCAAAACTGATGACAAAGGGTCATCTGGACTCGAAACATCAGCTCTTTTCTTCTCCTTACAGATGCTGCCAGACCTGCTGAGATTTTCCAGCGTTTTCTCTTTTGGTTTCAGATTCCAGCATCCTCAGTAATTTGCTTTTATCCAGGGTACCAAATGGAGCTGGCTCCTCGGACTTCCCCACCAGATGTACTGACCAGTGTCATGCTTGAAGTCAAGCTTCAAGAAGAATATTCCACCTGCAAACTTCACCTCTAACTCTTCTAATGTGGATATTTTGTAAGGACAACGTTTCGAAGCTGCGTTTAAATGTGGTGAATCGAGGCGTATCCTCAATGAATTCTCCTTCATAATTGAGCTGCACCAGTCTGCTCTTGTCCTCTTCGAATGATTCTGTCTTTTTCCATTTTTCCTTGTCCAACATTTAATTTGTTTTATAAGTGAATGCTGCGCTTACATGATAGATCAGCTGACAGACTTACATTCTCTTGCAAACGTAATTTTTGTTGAAATGTTCTGGACATTTCAATGTTAGGTTATGAACTGAGATGATAGGATTACTTTCTGAGGTTGATCTGCCACATAATATCTGACTGATTCCACGGACTGTCACAGCATGCCAGTAGATCTGCAATCACTCCGCGATGTAGGATATCTGTGACATCCAGAGGTTTGATTATGCTGGAACTCCAGGAGCACGGGACCGAAACATGGAATTAGTGAGCTGTTGTTCACTGAAAATTGTGCAGTAGTAGGTTTTGCCATGGCCTTCTGTGAATGCATGTCTTTTAGACTGCGGAGAGGTGGCATGTTGGCACTTACCCCATGCCAATTCTGGCCAACAACAAATGGTTCCAACTTTCTTCAGGAATATAAGGTCATGAATGTCGCCCAGTCCATCAAGCCTCCCATCCATTGACTCTGTCTACACTTCCCGCTGCCTTGGCAAAGCAGCCAGCATCATTAAGGACCCCACGCACCTCGAACATTCTCTCTTCCACCTTCTTCCATTGGGAAAAAGATACAAAAGTCTGAGGTTACGTACCAACCGACGCAAAAACAGCTTCTTCCCTGCTGCTGTCAGACTTTTGAATGGACCTACCTCGCACAAAGCTGATCTTGCTCTACACCCTAGCTATGACTGTAACACTACATTCTGCATTCTCTCCTTTCCTTCTCCATGAACGGTATGCTTTGTCTGTATAGTGCGTAAGAAACAATATTTTTCACTGTATGTTAATACATGTGACAATAATAAATCAAATCAAATCAAATTCAAATCTTGGAAAACACTTCAGATGGTGCTATGGATTCTACATTCTCCACGGGAATGAGTGTGAAACTTGTGTTCATCTCTCTTTGTCTCGATGTGCACATCATTGTCATTTTCTGGTTTATCAATCACCCTCATGTACATCTTTCTGACAGGATACCAGATAGAAGCATAGAATTGCTACAGTGCAGAAGAGGCCATTCGACCCATCGAGTCTGCACCAACTCTCTAGCAGAGTATCTTACCCAGACCCTCTCCCCTGCCATATCCCTGTAACCCCACACATTTCCCATAGCTAATCCACCTAATCTACACATTTTTGACACTAAGAGACAATCCAGCACAGCCAATCTACCTAACCAACACACCTTTGGATTGTGGGAGGAAACCGGAGCACCCAGAGGAAACCCACGCAGACATGGGGAGAACATGCAAACTCTACATAGACAGTCACCCAAGGCTGGAATTGAACCCAGACCCCTGGACGTGTGAGGCAGTAGTGCTAACCACGGTGCCACCATGCCACCCTGGACCATAAGATTGTTATTCTTATTGTCTGAAGGAAGAGTAGTGTGCAAACTGTTTGAATCTTTGTAGCTACATCAGCCTTTTCTCGGGTACACTGTCACAGCCAATGGCCCTTTCTGCCACATGCCTTGCAGAATTGATTAAAAGCTAAGCGGCACGGTGGCAGAGTGGTTAGCACTGCTGCCTCACAGCACCAGGGACCTGGGTTCAATTCCCGGCTTGGGTCATTGTTTGTGTGGAGTTTGCACATTCTCCTTGTGTCTGCGCAGGTTTCCTCCGAGTGCTCCAGTTTCCTCCCACACTCCAAAAGATATACAGGTTAGGTGGATTGACCATGCTAAATTGACTCTTAGGGCCCAATTTTACCATTTGGAGTCTAAGGGCCGGATCCGGGTGTAAGGCAGATCCGAGCCCGGAATCCTCTTTTTGCCCATATGCTTTTTGCCGGCTCCGGTCCGATCCGCGCAGTGGGCGGGGCTTAGCGCTGCCGGAATGATCGGAGCTCTGAACTGCGCATGTGCAGTTCGAAAAAAAATCTGAAGCAGCGCGCCCGGGTGCGAAAGAAAGAAACAGCAGAGAGAGCAGAGAGGGGGAGGATGGGGGGGAGGATGGACTTGGGAGAATCTTGCAAACTGAAAATAATGTAGCATCTTCTTTGTACTACCTAATTATCTTTGGGAAAGGTAATTAAACTACAGTGTCCTAGTGAGCAATAAGTGACCTGTATAATACATTTGTGATCTGTAACTGGATTGTTGATGTCCCTGTAGCCATGAGCCAGGTGCTCAAATGTTCAGAGTCCTGCGGTGAACTTGGAAGAATTGTCCCCGTGGTGGAACTTGGTTGGAAATAAGATTCAAGGAGATTACTAAATCTGGGAAATCAACCATAGTGAAAAGAAGCTTGTATTGGCAACTCTTCTCTCACATTCCATGGCAGATGTGCCCCTACTTATGAATGTGATTTGCATGGGCAACGTTGGGTGCAGCTAATCTGCCTCTGGAGCAGCCTTGGATCCTTTCTTTCATCTTGTTTTCATCTGGACATTGCAACAGAATTAGAGGAATTCCCTTTGGAAGATAATGTCAAAATTATAACCGCAGGAACTAAAAACCTGACAGTCAAAAATTTGGGAAAATATTTCAAAATATGGATATATATTTTGAAATATTTTCCCAAATTTTTGACACTAATTGCTCACTAGGACACTGTAGTTTAATTACCTTTCCCATAGATAATTAGGCAGCACAAAGAAGTTGCTACATTATTTTCAGTTTGCAAGATTCTCCCAAGTCCATTAACTCCCCCATCCTCCCGCTCCCCCCCCACCCCCCCGCCCCAACCAGAGATCCATCTGAGCCCACCCCCAGTGGGCGCCAGCGGAAGGCCAGAAAGGTGCTGCAGGCTCTCGAAGGACTGCAGGTCGGAAGGATGGTGGAGGGAGACCAGTGATCGAGGTAGGTTGGGGGTGTGCTCTGCCAAGTGGGGCCTGCCTCCCAGGGGGGTCTGATCCTGCGGGGGGGGGGGGGGGGGGGGGGGTCTGCCGGGGTGGTTAGCGGGGGGGTCTGCGAAGGATGGTCGAGGAGGATGGGCTTCAGAGGTTCCCCTGCAGAATAGAAATCTGCTTTGGATTTTTATTCTGCAAGTCGCTTACAGCGCGGATCTGGAACGGACCAGAAGACGGTAAAGTGGGATTTGGCGGTAGAGTTGGGCGCGCGGTTCATTAAGTCGATTTAAATGCATGCTAATACATTTAAATCGTCGGGCCACCCGATTCGGGCACGGACCGGACCCACGCCCGAATCAGGTGTCGGTAAAGCCGCGATCTGCGCGGATTTGGGTGCAGATCGCGTTAAAGGCCCGACGCCCAACTTTACCGCGATTTCGCGCCTGAAAACGGATGTGCATTTTTGGTAACATCGGGCCCTTAGTGTCCCAAAATGGGTAAATATGTGGGATTACAGGGATTCGGCCTTGGTAAGATGCTCTGTCAGAGAGTTGGTGCAGACTTGATGGGCCGAATGGCCTCCTCCTGCACTGTAGGGATTCTATGGGCATTTCCTTGGTTCACGAGGAAGGCCACACTTCCCACATGTCTTGGGAGTTCTGGTACTTGGATCACTAATTGGGATGGTAATTTAGGCGCTGTAAACTTTGTCGACCTGTGAGGATCATAGAATCCCTACAGTGCAGAAGGCAGCCCCTTGAGTCTGCACCGAGCACAATCCCATCTAGGCCCCATCCCTGTAACCCCATATATTTAACCTGCTAATCCCCCTGACGCTAATGGACAATTTAGCATGGCCAATCAACCTAACCCGCACATCTTTAGACTGCGAGAGGAAATCAGAGGGAACCCACGCAGACACGGGGAGAATGTGCAAACTCCACACAGACAGTGACCCAAGCCGGAAATCGAACCCGGGTCCCTGCCGCTGTGAAGCGGCAGTGCCAACCAGTGTGCCACTGTGCCGCCCCAAAGATGTGCGGGTTGTACGTTGCAATTGCATCCATCCTTGAGTAGCTGTTCAATACTAGATGTCTTTTGGGCTAGCCTAGCCGAACTTTCTGGAAAGCGTCCATGGGAGCAGGTGCGATCACAGACTCAACAATTCTGTGTGCTGGCTCTGCATTTGAAAAATCACAGCACGTATCCTTTACTCTGCATCTGCTGATGAGCTGGTCTATGGATTCGGTTGGCCCTTGTCAGAATGACATGAAGTCTAGTCAATGAATATGGAAGTGTTCAGATGATTCTGAAATCGTTTTCCAATGTAGTCTGTATCTTTTGGGGATTTTTTTATCTAGCTCTTCCGCTGTTAATTCTGACGTGTTCAGTCTGTGAAGAACTTCATTCCCAATTGTCAGGTGATTTTTTTTATTGCTTATTTGAATCAAGCTCTGTGTGCTGTTTAAAGGTTTGAAATTTGGATAGTAAGTCAGCTGTATCTCAATTCAACCTGGGGAATTTTGTGGACACTTTGATTTGATTGGATTTGATTTGATTTATTATTGTCACATGTATTAACATACAGTGAAAAGTATTGTTTCTTGCGCGCTATGCTGACAAAGCATACCGTTCATAGAGAAGGAAATGAAAGAGTGTAGAATGTAGTGTTACAGTCATAGCTAGGGTGTAGAGAAAGCAACTTAATGCAAGGTAAAACGTTTGTATCTTTTTCCTGAAGGAAGAAGGTGGAAGAGAGAGTGTCCGGGGTGTGTGGGGTCCTTAGTTATGCTGGCTGCTTTGCTGAGGCAGCGGGAAGTGTGGACAGAGTCAACGGATGGGTAGCTCGTTTGCGTGATGGATTGGGCTACATTCACAATCTTTTGTAGTCTTGCGGTCTTGGGCAGAGCGGGAGCCATACCAAGCTGTGATACAACCAGAAAGAATGCTTTCTATGGTGCATCTGTAAAAGTTGGTGAGAGTCGTGGCTGACATGCCAAATTTCCTTAGTCTTCTGAGAAAGTAGAGGCATTGGTGGGCTTTCTTAACTATAGTGTCGGCATGGGGGGACCAGGACAGGTTGTTGGTAATCTGGACACTTAAAAACCTGAAACTCTCGACCATTTCTACTTCGACCCCATTGATGTAGACAGGGGCATGTTCTCCTTTACGCTTCCTGAAGTCGATGACAATCTCCTTCGTTTTGTTGACATTGAGGGAGAGATTATTGTTGCCGGACCAGTTCACCAGATTCTCTATCTCATTCCTGTACACTGTCTCAACATTGTTTGAGATCCGACCCACTACGGTGGTGTCATCAGCAAACTTGAAAATTGAATTGGAGGGGAATTTGGCCGCACAATCATAAGGAGTATAGTAGGGGGCTGAGAACACAGCCTTGTGGGGCACCGGTGTTGAGGATGATCATGGAGGAGGTGTTGTTGCCTATCCTTGCTGATTATGGTCTGTGAGTTAGGAAGTTCAGGATCCAGTCGTAGAGGAACGTGCCGAGGCCCAGGTCACGGAATTTGGAGATGAGTTTTGTGTGAATAATGGTGTTGAAGGCTGAGCTGTAGTCAATAAATAGGAGTCTGACATAGGTGTCTTTGTTATCTAGGTGTTCCAGGGTTGAGTGCAGGGCCAGGGAAATGGCGTCTGCTGTGGACCTGCTGCTGCGGTCGGCAAACTGTAGCCGATCCAGGTAGCCCGGTAATCCATTTTGATGATATCCCTGTGTGCTTCAAGGTGGTACAGTGGTTAGCACTGCTGCCTCACAGCGCCGGGGACCCGGGTTCGATTCCTGGCTTGAGTGACTGTCTGTGCGGAGTCTGCATGTTCTCCCCGTGTCTGCATGGGTTTCCTCCGGGTGCCCCTGTTATGACCCACAAAAAATCTAAGGTGTTTCAAGGCTATGGAATAAGTGCTGGTAAAAGGAACGAGAACAGAAATTGCAGGAACATCTCAGTAGGTCTGACAGCATCTGCGAAGAGAGAATAGAGCCAACGTTTCGAGTCTGGATGACCCTTCGCCAGAGCAGACTCAAAACGTTGGCTCTATTCTCTCTCCACAGGTGCTGTCAGACCTGCTGAGGTTTTCCAGCATTTTCCGCTTTTGTTTCAGATTCCAGCATCTGCAGTATTGTGCTTTTATGCTGCTAGATGGGATTGGGTGGGAGTTCAGGTGGTTCTCGGTGCAGATGCGATGGGCTGAAGGGCCTCTTCTGCGCTGTGTGCTTCTATGATTCTTCCTCCTTGATTTATTCAATTATTTATTCTGCAACTCCTAAAGCCACCATTACAATCACAAATCTCTGGCCCATTTTTCTGGTTGGTTTTTTCGTTTGGCTTTTTAAAAATTCAGTTGTGAGACATGGGCGTCGCTGGTTGGCCAGCATTTATTGCCCTTCCCCAGGTGTCCACAGGAGGGCAGTTGAGAGTCAACCACATTGCTGTGGCTCTGGAGTCACATGTAGGCCAGACCAGGCAAGGACGGCAGATTTCCTTCCCTAAAGGACATTAGTGAACCAGATGGGTTTTCCCAACGATCGACAATGGTTTCATGGTCATCAGGAGATTCTTAATTCCAGATATTTTTTTATTAAATTCAAATTCCACCAGCTACTGTGATGGGATTCGAACCCGAGTCCCCAGAATATCAGCTGAGTTTCTGGATTAATAGTCTAGCGATAATATCACTTGGTCATCACCTATCCCTCGCTCATTATTAGGGGCGGCACGGTGGCACAGTGGTTAGCACTGCTGCCTCACAGCTCCAGGGCCCTGGGTTCAATTCCCGGCTTGAGTCACTCTCTGTGCGGAGTCTGCACGTTCTCCCCATGTCTGTTTCCTCCGGGTGCTCCGGTTTCCTCCCACAGTCCAAAGATGTGCAGGTTAGGTCAATTGACCATGTTAAATTGCTCCTTAGTGCCCCGGGATGCATTGGTCAGAGGGAGTAGTGGGTAAATATGTGGGGTGATGGGGATAGGGCCTGGGTGGGATTGTTGTTGGTGCAGGCTCGATGGGCCGAATGGCCTTCTTCTGCACTGTAGGGATTCTATGATTTTATCCAGTCCACACCCTGGTCACTCCCCATTCCTGAATAAGCTAACCCAGTTCTGGCTCTCTCGATGCCCTGTCCCTCTTACTGAACTGGGTGACAATCTCACCACGAGGGATCTATCTACCTCCCAGCTCTCTACTCCAGCACTGTGTCTTCAAAGCTTCTACTACGCAGTCACCACACTATGATGTCAATACACTCTGACGCCGTGGCTTCTTTGCAGTATGACCAAGTTATCAAGGGCCCTCTCATTCCACATAGCACGATGTAAGGCTGTTTACCAGGTCATTCCTGCGGTTTGACCAAGGCGGATCACCCTGTTTTTATAATGACATAAAGGCAGCAATCACCCATGAGCGATCGGGTAAACAAGCCGTGGGTTCGTCCGTTGAGACTGGGCACATGGGAACATTGGATAGAACATATGAAGACATCGGCAGCTGTGCGTGCTGTGCTCTGCTCACAGGCAAAAGTGAAACTGAGACTTGGATCACATGACACACTTCCCCCCTCTCGTGATGACATGCTGCTTTCTCTTAAAGGCACACCACCACACAGAGAGAAGTCTCACAGCGAGCAAAAATAAATTAACTTTGGAGAGACAATCAGAGTAAACTTTGCTGAACTGTAATGTTTATTTCCCTTTTCTCACTGCGCACCAGGCCTGCTGTGTATCCCCAGCAGTTTCTGTTTTTATTTTAGATTTCAAATATCCACAGTATTTTGAAAAATACTATCTTTTTTTTATTCCTTCATGGGATGTGGGTGTCGCTGGCTGGGCCAGCATTTATTATCCATCCCTGAGGGCATTTAAGAGTCAACCACATTGCTGTGGCTCTGGAGTCACATGTAGGCCAGACCGGGTAAGGATGGCAGATTTCCTTCCCTAAAGAAATTAACTGAACCAGATGGGTTTTTGCGACATTCGACAATGGTTTCATGGTCATCAGTAGATTCTTAATTCCAGATTTTTTATTGAACTCAAATTTCACCATCTGCCGTGGTGAGATTTGAACTCGGGTACCCAGAACATTAGCTGAGTTTCTGGATGAATAGTCTAGCGATAATAGCATTAGGCCATCGGCTCCCCTTACTTTGTTAAGTGATGTTTGCATTCTGTAGTTTAACGGGGCCTAATGCCCGCGAGTCGACAGTTCTTTCTGAGGCTGTGGGAAAGAATTAATTGGAAAATATAAAGATATATCGAATCAGGAAAGTCCATTTCAATCCACCTCACCAGGCCCAGGATTCAAATACGAAGTGGATAACTCACTGTCTATGTCTCTCAATCAATGTTGCAGACAGTATCAGCAGCCCTCCAAGATTGTCCTAGCATATCCGCAAGCTAAAGATTAATAGAAACATAGAAACATAGAAAAACTACAGCATAAAACAGGCCCTTCGGCCCCACAAGTTGTGCCGAACATATCCCTACCTTTTAGGCCTACCTATAACCCTCCATCCTATTAAGCTCCATGTACTCATCCAGGAGTCTCTTAAAAGACCCTATTGAGTTTGCCTCCACCACCACTGACGGCAGCCGATTCCATTCGCCCACCACCCTCTGTGTGAAAAACTTCCCCCTAACATTTCCCCTGTACCTACCCCCCAGCACCTTAAACCTGTGTCCTCTCGTAGCAGCCATTTCCACCCTGGGAAAAAGCCTTTGAGAGTCCACTCGATCTATGCCTCTCAACATCTTATATACCTCTATTAGGTCTCCTCTCATCCTACTTCTCTCCAAGGAGAAAAGACCGAGCTCCCTCAGCCTATCCTCATAAGTCATGCCACTCAATCCAGGCAACATCCTGGATTAATCTCCAAAGGAGAATATCAATCACATGGGTGGCACGGTGGCGCAGTGGTTAGCACTGTTGCCTCGCAGAGCCAAGTACCTGGGTTCGATTCCCGGCTTGGGTCACTCTCTGTGTGGAGTCTGCACGTTCTCCCCGTGTCTGTGTGGGTTTCCTCCGGGTGCTCCGGATTCCTCCCACAGTCTGAAAGACGTGCTGGTTAGGTGCATTAGCCATGCTAAATTCTCCCTCAGTGTACCCGAACAGGCGCCGGAGTGTGGCGACTGGGGGATTTTCACAGTAACTTCATTGCAGTGTTAACGTCAGCCTACTTATGCCACTAATAAAGAAGCATTTTATTTTATTAATAGTTGTCAAGTAGTTTTAAGTTTATTTATTATTGTCACAAGTAGGCTTACATTAACACTGCAATGAAGTTACTGTGAAAATCCCATAGTCCTCACACTCTGGTGCCTGTTTAGGTCACAGAGGGAAAATTTAGCATGGTCCTAACCAGCATGGCTTTTGAACTGTGGGTGGAAACCGGAGCACCCAGAGGTAATCCGCGCAGAGACGGGGACAACGTGCAGACTCTCACAGACAATGACCCAAGTCGGGAATCGAACCTGGTTCCCTGGTGCTGTGGGGCAGCAGTGCTAACCATTGTGCCACCGCACCGCCAGTAACACAGAACTTGAGTATTGCTGTAAAAAGACACATCCTGTTGAATCTTTTCATCTTGCACTCATTGGGACAGACACAAGAGTGCCAAATTTCAAAAGGGGATATAATTTATACTGCATGAGGAGAGGGGAACTGATTGGTTGGCAAGTTGACTCTGATTTGCTCAAGATGCTGCCATGGAGAAGCACCAAGGAACTCTTATCCCCAGGTTTTGCTTTGCTTTGAAAAAGGCGCCATTCCTGGACTCGTTCATTTTGCCTGCAGAGGACAGTTCTCTGCACATAAATACGTGCAGCTTCTAGCAAGTGCAAGTGAGCCACATTACAAGCTGAAGTGATAATCCTTTTTATTAATTACAAAAGATGCAGGGGGGGCGGGGGGCGGTGGGTGAGCACGAAGGGGCTATTTGTTTGGGATTGTTTGTTTGATGTGGGAGAACATGTGTTGAAACCTCCAGAGAACATTCACAACCAGAGTTGACATCGAATCCCTACAGTGCAGAAGAAGGCCATTCAGCCCATCGAGTCTGCACTGACAACAATCCCACCCCGGCCCTATCCCCGTAACCCCACATAATCATAAAATCATTTTTATTTATTTACTTGTATCACAAGCAGACCTGGATTAAAACTGCAATAAAGTGACTGCAAAAATCTCCTAGTCGCCACACTCCGGCGCCTGTTCGGGTACACTGAGGGAGAATTTAGCATGGCCATTTAGCACCTAACCAGCATGTCTTTTCAGACTGTGGGAGGAAACCAGAGCACCTGGAGGAACCCCACGCAGACACGAGGAGAATGTGCAGACTCCTCACAGACAGTGACCCGAGCCAGGAATCGAACCCGGGTCCCTGACACTGTGAGGCAGCAGTGCTAACCATTGTGCTACCATGCTACCCATTGATAACTCGAGAAGTCAGGCTGTCACACTGTCGGGGATGTAACAGAGAAGGGCAAATGCAGGGAGGTGTGATTGAGCTTCAGAGGAAGAGAGTTTAGATAGTGAGTGATAATTGTATTGAAAAAGGAGAGAAGAAATAAGGATTGCAACATTTAACACCACAATTCACAGAAGGATGTCAAGATTGGTGGCATAGTGGACAGTGAAGAAGGTTATCTCGGATTGCAACGGAATCTTGATCAATTGGGCCAGTGGGCTGACGAATGGCAGATGGAGTTTAATTTAGATAAATGCGAGGTGATGCACCTTGGTAGATTGAAGCAGGGCAGGACTTACTCAGTTAATGGTCAGGCATTGGGGAGAGTTACAGAACAAAGGGATCTAGGGGTACAGTTTCATAGCTCCTTGAAAGTGGAGTCACAGGTGGATAGAGTGGCGAAGAAGGCATTCGGCATGCTTGGTTTTGTTGGTCAGAACATTGAATACAGGAGTTGGGACGTCTTGTTGAAGTTGTACAACATATTGGTAAGGCCACACTTAGAATACTGTGTACAGTTCTGGTCACCCTAATGTATGAAGGATATTATTAAACTAGAAAGTGTACAGAAAAGATATACGAGGATGCTACCCGGACTTGATGGTTTGAGTTATAAGGAGAGGCTGGATAGACTGGGACTTTTTTCTCTGGAGCGTAGAAGGCTGAGGGGTGATCTTATAGACGTCTATAAAAAAATGAGGGGCACGGATCAGCTAGATAGTCAATATCTTTTCCCAAAGGTAGGGGAGTCTAAAACTAGACGGCATAGGTTTAAGGTGAGAGGAGAGAGATACAAAAGGGTCCAAAGGGGCATTTTTTTCATACAGAGGATGGTGAGTGTCTGGAACAAGCTGCCAGAGGTAGTAGTAGAGTCTTTTAAAAAACATTTTGACAATTACATGGGTAAGATGGGTATCGAGGGATATGGGCCAAATGCAGGCAATTGGGACTAGCTTAGTGATTCAAAAATAAGGGCAGCCTGGACAGGTTGGGCCAAAGGGCCTGTTTCTATGCTGTAAACCTCTATGACTCTGGGGACAAGAGTTCAAACCCACCATGGCGGGTACAATTTTGTCTTTTCTAAAGCATTTAGACAGTTACATGGGTAACTGGGTATAGAGGGATATGGGCCAAATGTGGACAATTGGGAGTAGCTTACTGGTTAAAAAAAGGGGTGGCATGGACAAGTGGGGCTGAAGGGCCTGTTTCCATGCTTAAACCTCTATGACTCTATGCTGTACTTATTGGCCATGCGGAAGGTACTCTGAATGCTTACCCTGTTTGCCTCTATTTCAGGTACCTCTACATGAGCGACAATGGAAAGCCTGCTCTGCAGCCTGCTGGTGATTGGAATGGCAATGGCAGCCTCTGCTTGTCCCAAATACTGCATCTGTCAGAACCTCTCCGAGTCCCTGGGAACGCTGTGCCCCTCCAAGGGCCTTCTGTTTGTCCCACCCAACATTGACCGACGAACGGTTGAGCTCCGGCTGGGGGGCAATTTCATTTTTGCCGTCAACCGGCTTGACTTTGCCAATATGAGTGGCCTTGTTGATCTGACTCTGTCCAGGAATACCATCGACTACATCCAGCCCTTCTCATTCATCGACCTGGAAAGCCTTCGGTCCTTGCACCTGGATGCCAACCGGTTGACGGAGATTGGCGGGAATGTCTTTCGGGGCCTGCTGAACTTACAGCACCTGAGCCTGAACAACAATCAGCTGAGAAGAGTGGCGGATGGAGCCCTGGACGACTTCCTGTTGACTCTGGAAGACCTGGACTTCTCCTATAACAACCTGGTGAGCCTCCCATGGGAAGCCCTCAGCAAGATGGCCAACCTGCACACCCTCAGCTTGGACCACAACCTCATTGACTACATCCCTGAGGGCACCTTCACTGACCTGCAGAAGTTGGCCCGATTGGACCTCATCTCCAACCGGCTGCAGAAGCTCCCCCCCGACCCCATCTTTGCCAGGTCCGAGATGCTGCTGATGTCCACCACGCCGTACTTCCCGCCGCTGACGCTTAGTCTCGGCGGTAACCCGCTGCACTGCAACTGCGAGCTCCTCTGGCTCCGCCGTCTGAGCCGCGAGGACGACATGGAGACTTGCGCCTCACCGGCCCACCTCAAGGGGAGGTACTTCTGGTACATCTCTGAGGAAGAGTTTGTGTGCGAGCAGCCGCTGATAACCCAGCACAGCCTCAAGGTGCTGGTCCTGGAGGGGCAGACGGCCACCTTGCGATGCAAGGCCATCGGCGACCCGCGGCCCGTCATCCACTGGGTGGCCCCCGACGACAGGATCCTCGGCAACTCCTCCCGCACCGTCATCTACGACAACGGCACCCTGGACATCCTCATCACCACCTCCAAGGACTACGGCACCTTCACCTGCATCGCAGCCAATGCCGCTGGCGAGTCGACAGCCTCGGTCGAGCTCTCCATCGTCCAGCTCCCTCACCTCAGCAACAGCACCGGCCGGGCCCTGCAGCCCGACTCCCGGCTCTCCGACATCACCAGCTCCACCAAGTCGCACCGGGGCGAGACCAAGACCACGCTGGAGAAGAAGGTCATGGTCTCCCAGGTGACGGCCAGCACCGCCATGGTCAAGTGGTCAGTGGGCAGGTCGGCGCCGAAGGTTAAAATGTATCAACTTCAATACAACAGCTCGTCTGATGAAGTCTTGGTTTACAGGTAATTCAGCAGTAAGCGTTTACGGACACCAAATTTAAGGCAAATGTGGGGAGAGGTCAAAGTGGAAGCTAGATAAGTACACAAGGGAGACCATAGGATATAGGAGCTCAATTAGGCCATTCAGCCCATCGAGTCTGCTCCAACATTCAATCATGGCTGATATGATTCTCATCATGTGGAGATGTCGGCGTTGGACTGGGGTAAACACAGTAAGGAGTCTAACAACAACAGGTTAAAGTCCAACAGGTTTATTTGGTAGCAAGCGCCACCAGCTTTTGGAGTGCCGCTCCTTCGTCAGGTGAGTGGAAGATCTGACAACATCTGTGGGGAGAGAATAGAGCCAATATTTCGAGTTTGGGTGACCCTTCGTCAGAGTTGGAGGGAAGTTGTCAATGTTGTTCTTGGAAGATCTTCCACTCACCTGACGAAGGAGCAGCGCTCCGAAAGCTGGTGGCATTTGCTACCAAATAAACCTGTTGGACTTTAACCTGGTGTTGTTAGACTCCTTACTATGATCCTCATCCCCATTCTCCTGCCTTCTCCCCATAACCAGGGTGGCATAATGATTAGCACTGCTGCCTCACAGCGCCAGGGACCCGGGTTCAATTCCGGCCTTGGGTCACTGTCTGTGTGGAGCTTACACATTCTCCCCATGTCTGCGTGGCTTTCCTCCAGATGCCCCGGTTTCCTCCCACTGTCCATAGATGTGCAGGTTAGATGAATTGGCCGTGCTAAATTCTCCCTCAGTGTACCCAAACAGGCGCCGGAATGTGGCGACTAGGGGATTTTCACAGTAACTCCATTGCAATGTGAATGTAAGTCTGCTTGTCTCACTAATAAATAAACTTTCTCCCCGTAACCCTTGATCCCCTTGTTGATCAAGAACCTATCTATCTCTGTCTTAAAGACACTCAATGACCTGGCCTCCACAACCCTCTGTGGCAATAAGTTCCACAGATTCACCACCCTCTGGCTGAAGAAATTCCTCTTCATCGCAGTTTTAAAGGAGCGTCCCTTCACTCTGAGGTTGTGTCCTCGAGTTCTAATCTCTCCCACTAGTGGAAGGAAGGAATAGCAAGACTGGTGGGGCTAGAGGCCTCAGAATGGGAGGAGGCATGGACCAGTTGGGCCAAGAGACATATTTGCATGTAAAAGAACAACATTGACAGCTTCCCTCCAACTCTGACGAAGAGTCACCCAAACTCGAAACATTGGCTCTATTCTCTCCCCACAGATGCTGTCAGACCTGCTGAGATTTTCCAGCATTTTCTGTTTTTGTTTCAAATTCCAGCACCTGCAGTATTTTGTCTTTACATTTACAACTTATATTTATATAGCACTTTTTAAAATTCATTTGTGGGACCTGGGCGTCGCTGGCTGGCCAGCATTTATTGCCCATCCCTAGTTCCCTTGTTCAGAGGACAGTTGAGAGTCAACCACATTGCTGTGGCTCTGGAGTCACATATAGGCCAGACTGGGTAAGGACGGCAGATTCCCTTCCCTAAAGGACATTAGTGAGCCAGGTGGGTTTTTCCGACAATCGACAATGCTTTCATCGTCATCAATAGATTCTTAATTCCAGATATTTTTTATTGAATTCAAATTCCACCAGCTGCCGTGGTGGGATTCGAACTCAGGTCCTCAGAGCATTCGCTAAGTTTCTGGATTAATAGTCTCGCGATCATGCCATGAGGCCATCGCCTCCCCATTGCCTCCCTTTAACGTAATGAAACAGAAAAATGGAAACTAGAAGCAAGAGTAGGCCATTCGGCCCTTCGAGTCTGCTCCAACAAAGAACAAAGAACAAAGAACAATACAGCACAGGAACAGGCCCTTCGGCCCTCCAAGCCCACGCCGCTCCCTGGTCCAAACTAGACCATTCTTTTGTATCCCTCCATTCCCACTCCGTTCATATGGCTCTCTAGATAAGTCTTAAATGTTCCCAGTGTGTCCGCCTCCATCACCTTGCCCGGCAGCGCATTCCAGGCCCCCACCACCCTCTGTGTAAAATACGTCCTCCTGATATCTGTGTTAAACATCCCCCCCTTCACCTTGAACCTATGACCCCTCGTGAGCGTCACCACCGACCTGGGGAAAAGCTTCCCACCGTTCACCCTATCTATGCCTTTCATAATTTTATACACCTCTATTAAGTCTCCCCTCATCCTCCGTCTTTCCAGGGAGAACAACCCCAGTTTACCCAATCTCTCCTCATAACTAAGCCCCTCCATACCAGGCAACATCCTGGTAAACCTCCTCTGTACTCTCTCCAAAGCCTCCACGTCCTTCTGGTAGTGTGGCGACCAGAACTGGACGCAGTATTCCAAATGCGGCCGAACCAACGTTCTATACATCTGCAACATCAGATTCCAACTTTTATACTCTATGCCCCGTCCTATAAAGGCAAGCATGCCATATGCCTTCTTCACCACCTTCTCCATCATTCATTTTGATCATGGCTGATCATCAAATTAAATATCCTGATCCCCCCCCCTTCCCCTCCTTTGATCCCTTTATCCCCAAGAATGATATCTAATTTCTTCTTGAAATCAGTCAAGGTTTTGGCCTCAACTACTTTCTGTGGAGTGAATTCCACAGATTAAAAATCTGGAATTAAGAATCTACTGATGACCGTGAAACCGTTGTCAGAAAAACCCATCTGATTCACTAATGTCCTTTAGGGAAGGAAATCTGCTGTCCTTACCTGGTCTGGCCTTCATGTGACTCCAGAGCCACAGCAATGTGGTTGACTCTCAACTGCCCTCCAAGGGCAGCTAGGGATGGGCAATAAATGCTGGCCAGCCAGCGATACCCATGTCCCACAATGAGTAATTAAAAAAAGAGTCAAACAAAAAAACCCAGAAAAATAGGCCAGAGATTTGTGATTGTAATGGTGGCTTTGGGAGTTGCAGAATAAATAATTGAATAAATCAAGGAGGAAGAATCATAGAATCACACAGCGCAGAAGAGGCCCTTCAGCCCATTGTGTCTGCATCGAGAAGCACCTGAACTCCCACCCAATCCCATCTACCAGCATAAAAGCACAATACTGCAGATGCTGGAATCTGAAACAAAAGCAAAAAATGCTGGAAAACCTCAGCAGGTCTGACAGCATCTGTGGAGAGAGAATAGATCCAACGTTTCGAGTCTGCGCTGGCGAAGGATCATCCAAACGTTGGCTCTATTCTCTCCCCACAGATGCTGTCTGGCCTGCTGAGATTTTCCGGCAATTTCTGTTCTCGTCCCCTCCACCAGCACCTGGCCCATAGCCTTGAAACACCTTGGAGTTTTTGTGGGTCATTACAAGAGACCCCGGAGGAAACCCATGCAGTCACAGGGAGAAGATACAAACTCAACATAGCAAAACTGGCCGCAGCAATGTGGTTGACTCTCAACTGTCCTCAGGCAGCTGGGGATGGGCAATAAATACTGGTCAGCCAGAGACGGCCATGTCCCACAGATGAATAAAAAAATTCACCACAATCTGGGTGAAGCAATTTCTCCTCACCTCAGTCACAAGGATCTACACGGGAACATTATAAAACAAAATGTGACACTGAGCCTAATAAGGAGATTTAAGGTCAGATGGCCAAAAGCCTGGTCAAAGAGGAAATTCTGAAGAAGTTCTTAATGAAGGAAAGTGAGCTTGCGAGGCAGAGAGATATGGGCCTATACCTTCCCGTCTTGCGCGCAATGGGAATCCTCACCGGCGGGACGGTGAATTTGACGGACAAAAACAGGGCGGCACGGTAGCACAGCGGTTAGCACTGATGCTTCACAGCACCAGGGACCTGGGTTCGATTCTCGGCTTGGGTCACTGTCTGTGTGGAGTTTGCACATTCTCCTCATGTCTGAGCGGGTTTCCTCCGGGTGCTCCGGTTTCCTCCCACACTTCAAAGATGTACGGGTTAGGTTGATTGGCCATGCTAAAAAAAACAAATTGTCCTAACATGTGTAGGTTAGAGGGATTAGTGGGTAAATATATAGGGATAGGGGGGTAGGGCCTGGGTGGGATTGTGGTCGGTGCAGGCTCGATGGGCCGAATGGCCTCTTTCTGTACTGTAGGGTTTCTATGATTCTATGAGATCCGGGTGGGAATTTCTGGAAAATCCTGCCCAGGCAGGGAAGGTTTCCAGAGTGTTGGGTCCTGGGAATTGAAGGCATGACAACCAATGGCGGAGCAATTGAAATTGGGAATGCACGAGAGGCCAGTATTAGAGGAGAGCTGATAGCTCAGAGGTGGGCGGGGCTGGAGGAGGATATAAAGGTAGGGAGGGCTGAGGCCGTGGAGGGTAGTGAAAACAAAGATGACAATTTTAAAACCAAGATGTTGCTTAGACCGGAAACCAGGGTATCTGGCCGGCACGGTGGTACAGTGGTTAGCACTGCTGCCTCACAGCACCAGGGACATGGGTATAGTTCCGGCCTTGGGTCACTGTGTGGACTTTGCACCTTCTCCCCATGTCTGCATGGGTTTCCTCCAGTTTCCTCCCACAGTCCAAAATATGTGCGGGTTACGTGAATTGCCCATGCTAAATTGTCCCTTCGTGTCAGGGAGATTAGCAGGGTAAACACGTGGAGTTATGGGGGTGGGGCCTGGGTGGGATTGTGGTCGAAGCAGACCCAGTGGGCCAAATGGCCTCCTTCTGCACTCCAGTAATTCTATGAATTCTATGAATTCTAATGGGGCAGAGTCAGATGAAGCAGAGGAGGAATTAACGAAGGAGCCAGGTAGTATAGCAAGTAGACAAAACTAATAACAGGTGACAGAAGTTAAAGGTACTGTACATTGGAAGAAAACATGGAGGAGTGACGGAAATGCAGAATGATCTAAGTGGGAAAGAGGTTGAAAGAGATTTGGTTCTGTTAACAGAGTCAACATGGACCATTTACAGTCATTGCAGAGCTGCAGAAAGCACATTAAACTGAATGCTGACATATACCTTGGCAGACAGCAGAGTAGAAGTCTGTGTGACTATCCTGAAGCTCTGCAATGTTCTGGTCCGAGCTCCCTTTGTATACTGCCTTCACTTCTAATTCTCATGGAATGAGGAAAGTGGTTTTGAAGCAGTGGAGAGTGTCAGGTAATTGAATTGGCTTGATGACAGAAGCCAGAGGGTGGTTGTAGAGGGTTGTTTTTCAAACTGGAGGCCTGTGACCAGCGGTGTGCCTCAGGGATCGGTGCTGGGTCCACTGTTATTTGTCATTTATATTAATGATTTGGATGAGAATATAGGAGGCATGGTTAGTAAGCTGCAGATGATACCAAGATTGGTGGCAAAGTGGACAGTGAAGAAGGTTATCTAGGATTGCAACGGGATCTTGATCAATTGGGCCAGTGGGCTGACGAGTGACAGATGGAATTTAATTTAGATAAATGCGAGGTGATGCATTTTGGTAGATCGAACCTGGGCAGGACTTACTCAGTTAATGGCAGGTCGTTGGGGAGAGTTACAGAACAAAGAGATCTAGGGATACATGTTCATAGCTCTATGAAAGTGGAGTCATAGGTGGACAGAGTGGCGAAGAAGGCATTCGGCATGCTTGGTTTCATTGGTCAGAACATTGAATACAGGAGTTGGGACGTCTTGTTGAAGTTGTATGGGACGTTGGTGAGGCCACACTTGGAATATTGCGTACAGTTTCTGGTCACCTTATTATACAAAGGATACTATTAAACTAGAAAGAGTGCAGAAAAGATTTACTAGGATGCTACCGGGGCTTGTTGGTTTGAGTTATAAAGAGAGGCTGGATAGACTGGGACTTTTTTCTCTGGAGCGTAGGAGATTTAGGGGTGATCTTATAGAGGTCTATAAAATAATGAGGGGCACAGATCAGCTCGATGGTCAACATCTTTTCCCAAAGGTAGGGGAGACTAAAACTAGAGGGCATAGGTTTAAGGTGAGAGGGGAGAGATACAAAACAGTCCAGAGGGGCAATTTTGTTCACACCGAGAGTGGTGAGTGTCTGGAACAAGCTGCCAGAGGTAGTAGTAGAGGCGGGTACAATTTTTGTCTTTTAAAAAGCATTTTGACAGTTACATGGGTAAGATGGGTATAGAGGGATATGGGCCAAATGCGGGCAATTGGGACTATCTTAGTGGTTAAAAAAAGGACGGCATGGATAAGTTGGGCCGAAGGGCCTATTTCCATGCTTTAGACTTCTATGGCTCTATGAGTTGGAACAACATGCAGATGTAAGAGCAGGTGAAGGCCATTCAGCCCCTCAGGCCTGTTCTGCCACTACATATATTTGTGGCTGATTTTTGATCTCGATTGCACCTTCCTGCAACATCCTACATCCCTCTCCCCATAAGGTGACACGGTGGTTAGCACTGCTGCCTCACAGCGCCGGGGACCCGCGTTCAACTCCTGGCTTGAGTAACTGTCTGTGCGGAGTCTGTACATTCTCCCCGTGTCTGCGTGGGTGTCCTCCGGGTGCTCCGGTTTCCTCCCACAGTCTGAAAGATGTACTGGTTAGGTGCATTGGCCGTGCTAAATTTTCCCTCAGTGTACCCGAACAGGTGCCAGAGTGTGGCGACCAGGAGATTTTCACAGTAACTTCATTGCAGTGTTAATGTTAGCCTACTTGTGACACTAATAAATAAATTAAACTACTTATTCCGCTAATTCCCCTGACCCACACATCCAGGGACACTGAGGGGCAATTTAAATCCTTTGATTTCGTTAATATCCATTCAGGAATTTCTGAAGTAAGATGAGAAAAGAAAACCGGATGTTTCGATGCCTGGGATGTGGTAAAAAACCGGAACTTTCTGGAGAGACATTGGGGGTAACTTTGCCTCTGAGTGTTCAGTGCGGCAATCAATGCATCTCTCCAGATTCATTTTATGTCGACTTCAATAGCAATAAAAATTGGATAAAATGTATAATGGACAAGTTAACCTTTTACTCCCGCAATGTGGAATTGCAAAGGTTAATCCTAAATTAGAGAGTACAGAGAAGGTTTACCAGGATGTTGCTGGTATGGAGGGTCTTCGCTATGAGGAGAGATTGGATAAACTGGGGTTGTTCTCCCTGGAAAGACGGAGGATGAGGGGCGACCTAATAGAGGTGTATAAAATTATGAAGGGCATAGACAGGGTGAACAGTGGGAAGGTTTTTCCCAGGTCAGAGGTGACGAACACAAGGGGTCACGGGTTCAAGGTGAGGGGGGCAAGGTTCAACACAGATGTCAGGGGGACGTATTTTACACAGAGGGTGGTGGGGGCCTGGAATGCACTGCCAAGCAAGGTGATTGAGGCGAACACGCTGGGATCGTTTAAGACTTATCTAGATAGCCACATGAACAGACTGGGAATAGAGGGATACAAAAGAATGGTCTAGTGGGCACAAGAGCGGTGCAGGCTTGGAGGGCCGAAGGGCCTGTTCCTGTGCTGTATTGTTCATTGTTCTTTGTTCTAAGCACCATTCTGATAAATCATGGTCACAATACAAAACGTGCTCGGTGGTGAAGGACAAGTTCAAAGTTGATGTGAGGCAGCACGTCATTCAAAGAGTAATTCAAAGTTGCTGTGATTCCAGGGTAATCTAATGGGGACTGTGGTCGTGTGGCCCCTTTAAGGGGCGATCCTTCATGGGCCACCTGATCGGGAGCGCAAACACGCGAGCCTGAGCCAATCGGGAGCGATGGAGAGCAATCCCAGGGCTTGAGGGTTTCAGTTGGAGTTAGGGTGTTGTTAAGGGTGGACCTGTATTCATCGTGCTATTAAACCCTTTGTGTTTATGATCCTTATTGTTCATAAACCCTGTTAGTTAATAATTTGCTACATTACAGTCATAAAGAACAAAGAACAAAGAAATTTACAGCACAGGAACAGGCCCTTCGGCCCTCCAAGCCTGCACCGACCATGCTGCCCGTGTGAACTAAAACCCCCTACCCTTCTGGGGACCATATCCCTCCATTCCCATCCTATTCATGTATTTGTCAAGATGCCCCTTAAAAGTCACTATTGTATCTGCTTCCACTACCTCCCCCGGCAGTAGGTTCCAGGCACCATCACCCTCTGTGTAAAACATCTGCCTCGTACATCTCCTTTAAACCTTGCCCCTCTCACCTTAAACCTGTGCCCCCTAGTAATTGACTCTTCCACCCTGGGAAAAAGCTTCTGACTATCCACGCTGTCCATGCCTCTCATAATCTTGTAGACTTCTATCAGGTCTCCCCTCAACCTCTACCGTTCCAGTGAGAACAAACCAAGTTGCTCCAACCTCTCCCCATAGCTAATGCCCTCCATACCAGCCAACATCCTGGTAAAATATTTTCTGTACCCTCTCCAAAGCCTCCACATCCTTGAACACTATTGCCAGAATTTTACCGCTTCGCCTGCCCGAGGCTCGTAAGATCCCGCCCGAGGCAAACGGGGGATGCCATTCTGCGAGCCTTGCCTGCCCCAATTCTGGGGTAAAATTTCGGCCTATATTCCAAGTGCGGCCCAGCTAAGGTCTGTCATAGGGCGGAATCTTCCTGTCCCACCCGCCACGGGAATCGTAGCAGGCAGGACACGGACCATGCAAAGATTCGTTGACCTCGGGCGGGATTGTCCTGTCTTGGAGCGAGTGCGGCGGAAAATCCTGCCCACAGAGTCACAGAACAATACAGCACGGAAACAGGCCCTTCGGCCCAACCGGCCCATGCCGACCATGGCGCCCCACCCAGCTAGTCCCAGTTGCCCGCACTTGGCCCATATCCCTCGAATTGAGTCACCTCGAATTATCACCTTGGCAAAAACCCTGGAGTCACCCAAGGAGTCAGTCACGGTGATCTAACTGGGAACCTCAGGTTGCTATGGAAAGGTTGTTAGGCTGGAGAAGGGTACAGAGATAAGGCCGTGGAGGGATCGGAAAACAGGGGCAAGAATTTGAAAATTGAGGCACTGTACAAATGTAAAATTGACAAAGCAAGCGTGTCGCAGTTTACTGTGGGAATGTAGAGCCAAGTACATTTCTGAAACTTTCACCTTGATGGAGGGCTGCCGACTGCAGATGTCCCTGTTCACTCGTCAGGTCACCGAAGGCAGTGTATAAACACAAATGCCCTGACCTCTGAAGAGCTGAGGCAGCAGCTCCTTGTCAGATACAATTCACTATCTGATTCTTCCACTTTAAGAGGTCACCCACCCCTATTCTGCACATATCCTTGACCTCTGACCTCTCCTCCCAGGTGGGTAATGAAGCAAAGCTCCAGAATATACAGCCACCTCCACTATCTCACCTGAGGCTCTTGCCTTTAAAAAGAAAACATTTATTTTATCCATAATTCATTTGATCATCCCCATTGTTATCTTTACTGGTGTTTCGCCAATGAGCTATGTTTGGTTGATGAAGCCCTTTTGGTTCACCTTTGCTCATCCATCAAAGAGCATCATGATCACACCCTCCTTATCACCCCCATCTTCCCATTGGATTGTAGCTTTAGACTTGAAGGACTCCGGGGATGGGATTCTCCCCACCCCCATTCTCACCCACTCCCCCCACCTCCTCACCCCACCCACCGTGTGTTTTCCGGTAATGGAAGTGGCTCATCGTTAGCCGCTAGAAGCATCTCCGTACCGATTTCCACGGCATTTTGTGAATGAAGGTTTGTGAATGTAGCCCAATCCATCACGCAAACCAACCTCCATCCACAGACTCCGTCTACACTTCCCGCTGCCTCGGCAAAGCAGCCAGCATAATCAAGGAACCCACGCACCCCGGACATATGCCGGAATTTTACCGGCACGCTCACCCCGGAATCGGGGCGGGTGAGGCTTGCAGAACAGAATTCTCCGTTGGCCTCAGGTGGGATTCTACGAGCCTCACCCGAGCTAGATCGTAAAATACCGACCAAACTCTCTTCCACTTTCTTCCGTCGGGAAAAAGCGAAAGTCTGAGATCATGTACCAACTCAAAAACAGCTTCTTCCCTGCTGCCATCAGACTTTAAATGGACCTTGCATTATCTCACATTAAGTTGATCTTTCTCTACACCCTAGCTATGACTGTAACACTACATTCTGCACTCTCTACTTTCTTTCTCTATGAATGGTATGTTTTGTCTGTATAGCGCGCAAGAAACAATAATTTTCACTGTATGTTAATACATGTGACAATAATAAATCAAAACAAATCAAAATTTTGCATGGCTCTCCTTCCCTGTCACCAGAGAACCTGCCCACATGCTTGTGCCAAAAATTTCCATCCTGCACTCATCAGGACAAACACAGGAATGTCAAATTTCAAACAACCACAACAATTTATCCTACTGGAGTAAAGGATGATGATTGGTCGGCAAGTTGACTCTGATTGGCCAACGTGTTGCCATGAGGAAGCAAGAGGGAGCTTTCAGCTCCCCAAGCTCCTGGGTAATCCAAAAAAGATACCAGAGGCTTGGACATATCCCTAAAGGCAAAATACTACGGATGCTGGAATCTGAAACATAAACAGAAAATGCTGGAAAATCTCAGCAGGTCTGACAGCATCTGTGGTGAGAGAATAGAGCTAACATTTCAAACTCGGATGAAGGGGCATCCCGATTCGAAATGTTGGCTCTATTCTCCCTGGACATATTCCTTTTGTTTGCAGAGGACAGGTCCCGGTGATTGAATATATATCACTTCCAGCAAACATTAATGGTTTCCCAAAATTCCCTACATTCTAGATCAGTTCCATTGGATTGGAAGTTATCATAGAATCATAGAATCCTACAATGCAGAAGGAAGTCATTCGGCCCATCGAGTCTGCACTGATCACAATCCCGCCCTGGCCCTATCCCCATAAATCCATGCATTTACCCTAGCTAGGCCCCCTGACACTTAAAGGGCAATTTAGCATGGCTAGTCCACCTAACTTGCACATCTTTGGAGTGTGGGAGGAAACTGGAGCACCTGGAGGAAACCCACGCAGACACGGGGAGAATGAACAAACTCCACACAAGCAGTGACCCAAGCTGGGGAATCGAGCCCAGGTCCCTGGCGCTGTGAGGCAGCTGTGTTAAGCATTGTGTTACCATGCCGCAAATGTAACACCACAATTCCAGAAAGGACAGGAGAAAGGTGTTGAAACTACACGTTGATTAGCCTCGCATCAATCATCACCAAAATGCTGAAATCTATTATTATGGAAGTCCAGCAATGCTCTTGGAAAATCATCAACTTTCTAGGTGCAATGTGTCTACATGTTCTTCCTGTCTGTAAAGAACAGATCCCTGTGTGTTAACATATGTAGCTTCCAGAACATGAAAGTGTGCCACGCTGCAAACCAAATAACAATCCTAAATAGGTTGTCAGCTTAATTCTTAGCACGAGGATTATTTAGCAACGGTTGTCCTATCGAAAAATCACATCTAATGTTGGACACTGCATTTTGCATTTTGGAAGCACAGGCTGGTTGGGTACATTCTGTACCTTGCACATTGTGAACAATGGCTCAGACATGCTGCTTGAACAATCCGCCAGTATTTGGGACTTACGACCTACATACCTAGCATCACACTGTCACTGAAATTCATAAACCACATTACTCATGCATGTGAGAGACAGAACATTGCCTTGGCATCCTGTTAGTGGTGAACACCACTCGTGTTGCGACTGCATGGCGGGACCGTGATCTGTTGCTCAAATAGTTGAGGCACCTTAACCTTCCAGTGTAATCCGAGGTAGAATGAACGTCTTTCAGGGCCCAAAATTAAGGCCTTCGACCCCTTCATGAGTCTGGGTGACATACAGTGCAAAGTGATCTGTTCAGTATAGCCGCTATCCTGCAGGATCACTCCCCTCCCTTTCCCAAAGTTCTTCAAAATAGCATCCCGGGACTTTCACAATCACCCAAGCAAGCAGCAGAACCTTAATTTGACATCTCATCCAGATAACAACACCTCTGACACCGCAGCACTCCCTCAGGTCTGCACTGGAATAGCAACCTTGAATGTGTGCCCTGGAGTTAGTGGGAGTTGAACCCATAATGTCATAAAAGATGCAGATTTTTAAAGTTTACTTATTAGCCTTTGACAAGGTACCGCATGGTAGGTTGTTGCACAAAGTTAAATCTCACGGGATCCAGGGTGAGGTATCTAAATGGATACAAAATTGGCTTCTTGACAGAAGCCAGAGGGTGGTTGTAGAGAGTTGTTTTTCAAACTGGAGGCCTGTGACCAGCAGTGTGTCTCAGGGATCGGTGCTGGGCCCACTGTTATTTGTCATTTATATTAATGATTTGGATGAGAATATGGGGGGCATGGTTAGTAAGTTTGCAGATGACACCAGGATTGGTGGCATACTGGACAGTGAAGAAAGTTATCTCCAATTGCAACGGGATCTCGATTAATTGGGCCAGTGGGCTGATGAATGGCAGATAGAATTTAATTTAGACAAATGCGAGCTGATGCATTTTGGTAGATTGAACCAAGGCAGGACTTACTCAGTTAATGGTAGGGTGTTGGGGGGGAGTTACAGAACAAAGAGATCTAGGAGTACATGTTTATAGCTCCTTGAAAGTGGAGTCACAAGTGGACAGAGTGGTGAAGAAGGCATTCGGCATGCTTGGTTTCATCGGTCAGAACATTGAATACAGGAGTTGGGACGTCTTGTTAAAGTTGTACAAGACCTTGGTACGGCCACACTTGGAATACTGTGTGCAATTCTGGTCACCCTATTATAGAAAGGATATTATTAAACTAGAAAGAGTGCAGAAAAGATTTACTAGGATGCTACCGGGACTTGATGGATTGAGTTATAAGGAGAGGCTGAATAGACTGGGATTTTTTCTCTGGAGCGTAGAAGGCTGAGGGGTGATATTATAGAGGTCTATAAAATAATGATGGGCATAGACAAGGTAGATAGTCAATATCTTTTCCCAAAGGTAGGGGAGTCTAAAACTAGAGGGCATATGTTTAAGGTGAGAGGGGAGAGCTACAAAAGTGTCCAGAGAGGCAATTTTTTCACACAGAGGGTGGTGAGTGTCTGGAACAAGCTGCCAGAGGTAGTAGTAGAGGCAGGTACAATTTTATCTTTTAAAAAGCATTTAGATAGTTACATGGGTACGATGGGTATAGAGGGATATGGGCCAAATGCAGGCAATTGGGATTAGTTTAGGGGTTTTAAAAAAAAAGGGCGGCATGAACAAGTTGGGCCGAAGGGCCTGTTTCCATGCTGTAAACCTCTATGACTCAATGACTCTAACCTTACATTAACACTGCAATGAAATTACTGTGCAAGTCCCCCAGTTGCCACACTCCAGCGCCTGTTCGGGGACACTGAGGGAGGGAGAATTTAGCATGGCCAATGCACCTAACCAGCATGTCTTTCGGACTGTGGGAGGAAACCGGAGCACCCGGAGGAAACCCACACAAACGGGGATGCTGCTAACTGAGCTACGGTGCAAGAAACTGTTAGCGAGACCAAGACAAGTGGCACAAATATGAGATAGACCCAAAGCATTCCAAAGCACATGTAAAAGGAAAACAAAGTGGAAGGAACATCTTTACACAAGGAGTGATGGAGGTGTGGAGCTTATTGCTGTAGGAGGTGATTGATGCGTTTAGGAAAAAGTTGATGCAATCATGAGCAAGAAGGCAATGGAAGAATATTGGACGGGATTTAACAGCCTTGCTTGTTCCGAAAATGTAAAATCCCACCCGAGGTCATAGAATCCCTGCAGTGCAGAAAGAGGCCATTTGGCCCATCGAGTCTGCACTGACAACAATCCACCCAGGCATATCCTTGTAACCTCACATAATCCCTCTGACACTAAGGGACAATCGCACCCAGACCTGTTCCCCGTAACCCCAAGCATTTACCCACTAATCCCCCCAACCTGCACATCTTGGGACATTAAGGGGCAATTTAGCATGGCCAATCCAAGCCAAACCTGCACATCTTTGGACTGTGGGAGGAAACCGGAGCACCCGGAGGAAACCACACAGACACGGGGATAATGTGCAGACTCCACACAGACAGTGACCCAAGCCAGGAATCGAACCCGAGTCCCTGGCGCTGTGAGGCAGCAGTGCTAACCACTGTGTTACCGTGCCGCCAAAGGACCTTCCCCTTGTCCGCCCCGCGCCCGCTCCAATTCCTGTGGTGGGCGGGGCAGTAAAATTCTGGTAATAGGGTCGGAGTGAGGGGGAGAGGTAATTAGTGTGGGAGACTTGGAGCATAAGTGTTTGGCACAAATCAGTCGGGCTGAGTGGCCGGGCGCTGTACATTCAGGGTAATGCAATGTAACGTAATCTCTTCAAGATAACCACAGTCTTTCCCCTTCACTGCCGGTGATGAACAATATCTTATACGAGGCACGTCATTTGCATTTTTAATTTTTCTGAATAAATGAATGGGAGCATAATCAAATTAAACCTTAATGAGATGGCATGTACTGTACATTTAGTGTGACAAGATTAATTTTCTTCTGGAATGGGAAAGCCGTGGGCTACTGTCGAATTTCAAAGTGGTTTTTTTTCAATTGAGTAACTATAACAATAAATTATGTGCATTTTCTGTGTGTTTTATCAAAAAGAAAAATTCAGATTAGCAATTGCCAATTGTAAAGAGAAATCTATCTAAAAAAGGGGAGCAGATGACAGGACTAAGGACCGGAAAATGGAATTTGCCTTTCTCAGTTCCAAGGATTTATATATCGCAGCCCTGAAATTAAACTTTCTGCCATTACTCTGTCCGTACTCCTCTAGTCCCTCTCTACTCCAACCAACTCGAGAACAGCTTCTTCCCTGCTGCCGTCAGACTTTTGAATGGACCTACCTGGCACTAAGTTGATCTTTCTCTACACCCTAAGATGTGCGGGTTAGGTTGATTGGCCATGCTAAAATTGCCCCTAGTGTCTTGAGATGGGTAGGTTAGAGGGATTAGCGGGTAAATATGTAGGGATATGGGGGTAGGGCCTGGGTGGGATTGTGGTCAGTGCAGACTCGATGGGCCGAATGGCCTCTTTCTACACTGTAGGGTTTCTATGATTTCTATGATTTCTAGCTATGACTGTAACACTACATTCTGCACTCTCTCCTTTCCTTCTCTATGAACGGTATGCTTTGTCTGTATAGAGCGCAAGAAACAATACTTTTCACTGTATAATAATACACAACCTCAGGCTAAAAGGGACGATCCTTTAGAACAGAGATGAGGAGGAATTTCTTCAGCCAGAGAGTGGTGAATCTGTGGAACTCTTTGCCGCAGAAGGCTGTGGAGGCCAGGTCATTGAGTGTCTTTAAGACAGAGATAGATAGGTTCTTGATTAGTAAGGGGGTCAGGGGTTATGGGGACAAGGCAGGAGAATGAGGATGAGAAAATATCAGCCATGATTGAATGGCGGAGCAGACTCGATGGGCCGAGTGGCCTAATTCTGCTCCTATGTCTTATGATCTTAGTCTACATGTGACAATAATAAATCAAATCAAGTATTCATGTCCCCATCCAGAATGAATTTTTAAAAAATCCCACCTGTATTTCCTTCCAAAGATGTGCAGGTTAGGTGGATTGACCATACGAAATTGCCCCTTAGTGTCAGGGGGACTAGCGATAAGGGGGTCAAGGGTTATGGGGACAAGGCAGGAGAATGAGGATGAGAAAATATGTGCGATGGGTGGGTTGTTGTCAGTGCTGGCTCGATGGGCCGAAAGGCCTCCTTCTGCACTGTAGGGATTCGATGATTCTATCTTTATGCTGTTTGCAATGGGAAGTAAGGCACTGTGAATCTAATTTTCACAAGGCTAACCATGTTGCCGTCGTTTTATATTTTTCAGGATGATCCCGGCTTCGAACAAGGCCTTTGTGGTGAAGAACTTGGTGTCCGGAGCCGGCTACGACCTCTGTGTCCTGGCGATATGGGATGACACGGCCACAACGCTTACTGCCACCAACGTGGTCGGGTGTATCCAGTTCATGACCAGAGAGGATTACAATCAGTGCAAGTCCTTCCACAGCCACTTCCTCGGTGGGACCATGATCCTGGTGATAGGGGGCATCATCGTCGCCTCGCTGCTGGTCTTCATCGTCACCCTGATGCTCAAGTACAAGTTCTGCAATGGGCAGGAGAAGATGGCCACCGTCAGCGACGAGTGCTCGCAGACCACGGCGGCTTTCCCCGTCCACAACGGCATCCTGCCCCAGTTCAACTCCAAGGCGGCGGGGCGCGACGAGCTGCTGGACTTTAACTGTGGCTCGCTCCACAGCAGCCTGTCCTCATCCTCGGGCTCCAGCCAGGACTGCTATAGCCTGCACAGCGACAGCAGCACCCTCTCCCGCAAGTGGCGCTCCACGTCCAGATCCAGGCACAACATCGACCGCCTCATGGGGGCCTTCGCCTCCCTCGACCTGAGGTGCCAGCGCAAGGAGGAGGACTACAACTCCAAGGCCTCCACCCTGGCCCACTACTCGGACAAGGAGCCCCTGCTGGGCCGCAGCGAATCCCGGCTCAACAAGCTCCTCACCCTGCCCATGGAGGGGAAGACAAGACGCAGCCACTCCTTCGACATGGGCGATTTCGCCTCTACCCAGTGCTACAGCTACCCCAAAAGGATCACCAACATTTGGACTAAGAGGAGCCTGTCAGTGAATGGCGTGCTCGTCCAGTACGACGAGGACGACCTGGAGATCACCAAGGGAGTGTACTCCAGCTCGGACTGGGTGATGGAGAGCACAGTTTAATGGGAGGACTCGGGCAAGACTGGTGATAAACCTACTGTGAGAGGGAGAACCCCTTGTGGGGGTTGTTGGGGGGGAGGGGGGTGGAGAGAGTGGGTGGGTGGGGGAGGGGGGCTTTGAGTGCTTCAGGAAATGACGGGCCACTTGGCAGTGAGTGAGGGGTCTGGAGATTCGCTGAGTGCAGAATGATGGTTTCCAGAAAGGAAAACAATAGAATTTTTTGCCCACGGTCCTTTCATAACGCACGCCGCGCCAACTGGCGAGGGGTAAGGAGACGGATTGGCGCCAGGTCTTAGCTGTGCAATCTGAGCCCAATTTGACGTTAACGCGTCAACGGATGAGTTAGTGTGTCGCGCGCGGCCTGTACCACACCGCCATTAGCTGCAGGTCCCCGGACTGACACTTAGCCAAAGGATGGGAGGCTGCAATGTGAGTACAGCGTCACTTCTCAACGGCACTGCGGTGCTAAAAAACAAGTTAGATCTTCACCCCCACCACTCATTCCCCCCCTCCCTCCCCCCGCAACACCTCACCACCCTTCCCCGCTTCTGTTTTCCTTGTTCCACTCCCCGAAGCTTTGACTCTTGCTGGAGTACGAGGGGTTTCCGTGGGTGCTGGCTGCCCACTGGGTATCTCCTCAACGAGGCCATTCAGCTCTCGACTCCAGTCAGTCAGCAGGCAACCGAAGACCGGAGGGTGCGTCACACCCAAAGGCTCCGATTGGGAAATGGGGTTGTGTGTGTGTGTGTGTGTGTGTGTGTGTGTGTGTGTGTGTGTGTGTGCGAGTGTGTGTGCGTGTGTGAGTGTGTGTGTGTGTGTTTTTCTCACACTGGGAGACGCAGAATGTAAAAGGAAGGAAGCCATGGTTAGTTTGTACAGAATGTTGAGTAGGCCAGAGGCGAGAGTAGTCAAACCAAAACAGAGGATCCAACCAAGAGGTCAATACCAGAAATGCAACATCATAGTCGCCCAGAACAGGAAGGTGATCTGCTTTATTGAAATAGCGAAAGATTTTGAGAGGATAAAATTACACAGAACCTCCAGAACAGAGATTCGGTCCTACTGGTCTTTGTCCGTGTTGATTATCTGCACAAGCATTCTCGCATCCCTCCACACTGAATCCTACCTGTATATCATCCTATTCCTTTCTCCCTCATGTACCTATCCATCTTCCCCTTCAAGCGCATCTGTCCTATTTGCCTTAACTACTCTCTGTGGTAGCGGGTTCCACACTCTAACCACTCTGGGGAAAGAAATCTCTCCGGAATTTATTACTCACTATGATCAGCCCCCTTTGGAGTTGCTCTACCTTAAAAGTGATGCTCAAGATGTAGTCTTGTGATGCTTATCCTGAAGAAACATCTTGTCTCCATCCACCCTACAACAGCGGCACTGCTGCCTCACAGCGCCAGGGACCCGGGTTCAATTCCGCCCTTGGGTCACTGTCTGTGTGGAGTTTGCACGTCCTGCCCGTGCCTGCGTGGGTTTCCTCCGGGTGCTCCGATTTCCTCCCACAGTCCAAAGATGTGCGGGTTAGGTACATTGGCCATGCTAAGTTGCCCCTTAGTGTCAGGGGGTCTAGCTAGGGTTATTGCATGGGGTTGTGGGGATAGGACCTGGGTGGGATTGTGGTCAATGCAGATTCGATGGGCCAAATGGCCTTATTCTGCAATGTAGGATTCTTGAACTCTATGAAGTATCCAAGGATGTATAGGTTAGGGGGATTGGCCATGCTAAATTACCCCTTAGTGTCCCAAGATGTCTATGTTAGATGGATTAGCCATGGTAAATGTGTGGGGTTACAGGGATAGAATGAGGGAATGGGCCTAGGTAAGGTACTCTGTCAGGGAGAGTGGTGCAGGCTGGATGGGCCGAATGGCCTCCAGCAGGGATTTGATGATTACTCTGAAATCCCTGGATAATTTGATCGCCTTGTACTAGGGCACCCCTCATTCTTTATTCAGAAAATTAAAAACAAATGATTGAAAAATCAGTACTAGATCTCAAAGGGGAGGAATTAAAATAAATGCTTTAACATGGTTGGGGGAAGTCATTAGATGATAGAACACTTCACAATAAGAGTTGGAGATTTAAATGTAGAACAGGGAACTGGATAGGTATCTCAAAAGGAGGAAGATGAATGTACTATATAACAGTCCATAGAAAAGCTCTGGCTAATGGACACAATGGTTAGCTCCCAGGAGCAGAGGGGCTCATTTCTTTTCTCCCCTCTCCAGCTCCTACTCCTGCACCAACTTCGGTCGTTAAACCTGGAATTTTCCAGTCGCTAAAGACTTAGTACCACGCTGCCTTATCGGTTAAGCCTTTAATTGTTTCTAAAAGTTATTTTGATCACCCCGTTAGAATCCAATGATCCAATATTGTCAGATCAGAGTGGGGCAGTGGGACCGAACAACACGAGTGGAGGTGGCCATTTTGAATTCAGGCCTACTTCTACATTCATGGCTATCTGCATCTCAGCTTCAATCATCCACTTTTCTCCCGAACCCTCCATACCCTTCCCGAACAAAAATCGAAAGATACCAGTCTTGAAAGCTTCAGAGGCCTTTTTTTTTGGCGGGTGGAGGGGGGGTGCTCATAAAATGGGGTGATTAAAGTATCTTATAGGAGAGATGGAGAGAAACAAGGTGAGATTCTCCGGCCTCCTAGCCGCGTGTTTCCTGCCAACGGGGGGTGGCACATTGATTCTCCCGTCCCGCCCACTATCAATGGGATTTCCCATTGACGTCACTCCACGGCGCCGGACAACGCATGGGCTGGGGTGGGAGGGGGGGCGCTGCTGGCGGGACCGGAGATTCCGGAGAATTCCGGCCACTGTTCCACCTGGTGGATGTCCCAGAATGCGGATGTCCCAGAATGCGGATATAAAACCTTAAGATTAGAGATGGGTTATTGAGAGATGATTCCGGAAGCACTTTTTCTTGGAATTGTGGAAATCTGGAATGAAGGACAGAAGGCAGTCGAATGGTCGGGTTGAGTGCCCCTCTGTTTTTATCTGTAATCCCCGGTTTAGCGAGGGAGCCCTTTGCCGGTAAGCTTCCACGATGGGTCAGTCCCAACCGAGCATGCCGCAGCTTTGGTTCTGCGGTCATTTTTCTGGGGTTTTCCAGGGCAGACCTGTGGGAGAACACCTTCATAGTTGCGCATTCCCTTTAAGAGGGAGGTTGCCCGCATCTTGAACCCCAATCCCACTCTGGAGTCTCTCCTGTATCAGTATTAATTAACCTGAGGGGATTCTTTGCTATATTGTTCTTGTATGATAGCATAATGGTTATGTTACTGGTCTAAAGATGGTTACTGGTCCAAAGATGTGCAGGTTAGGCGGATTGGCCATGCTAAATTGCCCCTCAGAGTCCAAATGGGTGCAGGTTAGAAGGATTAGCCATGCTAAATTGCCCCTTAGCGTCCAAATGTGTGCAAATTAGGGGGATTAGCCATGCTAAATTGCCCCTCAGAGTCCAAATGGGTGCAGGTTAGGGGGATTAACGGGATAAATGTGTGGGGTTACAGGGATAGGGTGGGGGAAAGGGCCTGCGTAAGGTGCTGTGTCAGAGAGTCGGTGCAGACCCAATGCGCCGAATGGTCATGAGAACTTAACTGCTTCAATAATGTTCCTTAAGGAAGGAAATCTGCCGTTCTTACCTGGTCTGACCTACATGCGACTCCAGAGCCACAATAATTTGGTTGACTCTCGACTGCCCTTTGACCTGGCCTATGCAAAGCCTCTCAGTTGTATCAAACTGCTATGGAAAAAAGTAACTGCCACATGGGCTGCATTATTTGAAGAAGACCTCTCACTACCACTTTCCCAAAGACAACTCTACATGGGCAATAAACACTGCCCATACTTGTGAGGCACAGATCCAATGAAAAAATTAATACATTTCCACACCCACCCCAACCCCACCCTAACTCAATTTTCCTTCCGCCTGCTTTGTTGCCATTCAGTTCCTCTGATATCCTCCTCCAACAGCCCTGCTCACCGTGACTGCAGCTTCATCAATGGTCCTTTTTAAATTCATTCGTGGGACATGGGCGTCGGCTGGCTGGCCAGCATTTATTGCCCATCCCTAGTTGCCCGAGGGCAGTTGAGAGTCAACCATATTGCTGTGGCTCTGGAGTCACATGTCAGCCAAACCAGGTAAGGATGGAAGATTTCCTTCCCTAAAGGACGTTAGTGAACCAGATGGGTTTTTCCCGACAATCGACAATAGTTTCATGGTCACCAGTAGATTCTTAATTCCAGATATTTTTGATTGAATTCAAATTCCACCATCTGCCGTGGCGGGATTCGAACCCGGGTCCCCAGAACATTAGCTGAGTTTCTGGATTAATAGCCCAGCGATAATACCACTCGGCCATCGCCTCCCCTGACTTGCATTAACCAATTCTGACTGGTTCCTCATGTAATTTTACACATTTTTCCCACTCGGACAGACCAACAAGAGGAGCTCTGGCTCCTTCCCCTCCCCCTCTCCCCCCCCCCCCCCAAGTGTGTGAGTACTGAGATTGACCCTTTCAACACCCTCACTGAGAACCTGTCCTACATGAGAATGTAAGTCCCAGACCTTCCTGGTGTATCAGGGCCATTCTGGGTACTGGTGGGTGAAAGAAGTGCTGACAAGCAGATAGACAGGAAGGAAGACTCAGAGATACGGCAAGGAATCTGAGTGAAATTAGAATGTTTCGGATGATTGGAAAATTTAAATGAATGTGTATCCCCTTTAAAGAATTGAGATGCTCAGCTACCAAGCACACATATTCACAAGACATATGTACATACACAGGTATCAACACATACTGCCCAAACACATGTAAACACACACGTGTACACACATGTACCAGACACATATCCCCATCACATGTACACATGCACACATGTACACACATGTACCAGACACATACCCCTGTCACATGACCAGGCCCATACCCCAAAACACATAGAAACATGCACATATACACACAAATGTACCAGACTCATACCCCCAATCATAAATAAGCATGCACATATATATACACACATGTACCAGGCATATACTCCCCACAGTATAGAAACGCACACTGTACACATACACATACTAGACACATACCCCAATCGTATAAAAACATGCACATATGCACACATGTATCAGACACATGCACCCCATCATAAATAAACACGCACATATTCACATAGACCGACTACATATACACATCAAACGTATATATGCACCCATCACGTACCATTCATGCACACCTAATGTAAACCTTCCACCACAGCAGATGCTTCACCCATACACATGTGCTTGTCCAGTTGTTACGGGAACTGCAGCTGTTCACTTTGAGTGTTTTCCAAATCCCACAACACCACCTGAGTGTATCGTCCAAACAGAAAGCTGGCAGTGTGAAAGGAGAGGTGAGGCTAATCCTGCCTCGCAGTCAGTGTTGTCAAACGCGGGTACGCTTGATGCCGAGTGAAGGCCTTCCCAGTTGTAACAGAGAGAGAGAAAAAATAATCTCACTCATGACAAAAAGCTTTGCCCGATCGGAGTGAGGCTTCACTTGCCGCTCGAACCTGGGCCATTTGCTCGGGTCTGAGTCTGTGACGATGAGGATGTACTGCTTGAATGTGCAGCCATTTAAACCCTCCCCCCACCCACTCCCCCCCACCCCTATCCCCTCCCCTTCACAGTGATGATTCTGCTTTCATTCTGGAAAGAAAGCTGCCTCTCTTTGCAGAACCTTGAAAAGCAACCCTGGGGATTTTATGGACGGTTTCTGACCTTGTTTTGCTGAGTTAACCGGTCTCTCAAGTGTTAATTTGAAATCTTTTGGTCCTACGCATCCTTCAAAATCTGTGGGAGGCCACATCAGTGAGAGGTTTTTTTTTATGAGCTATATGGGTGGGCGGGGGCGGGGGTGGGGGGGGAGGGGGGGGGGGGGGGGGGAACAGAAGGAACCAGTGGCGAATACCAAAATGGAGGCTCTATCCCTTCGATTGACCCGGGTCATCTCAACGCACCGAGGGGATAAATGGCGAAGGAGGTCAAACGTGAGAGGAGGAGTGGGCCAAAGAAAGGGAGGGTGGACATTGTGTCTAAGGATCGCCTGACCTCACAAACCCTCTGCTGCTGCGACGCACGTGTACACACTGAAACTCCTTCTGAACAGGCGACACTGTTTTAACGCAAATAAAAAAAAGTGCGCCTTGCATACGGCTTCCATCTGAGGGGACATCGTTACCAGCTAATAAGAGGGCCAATATGGCTGAAGCAACCTTTGCCCCCTGACCCTTGATGACACTCATTAGCGAGAGGGAGGACGTGCTACTTGCTGGGCCGCAGTCGACCGGCCATGAAGACAGCTTGTATAAATATCTCCGGAAATGTTGTCGAATAACCATGAAACCCCAGTGTACATATATATATATATATATATAAATATATATAATAAATATATATATTATATATATACTTCTTTTCTTTCCCCTTCCCTCCAGCCTCAGACTGAAAGGGAAAATCGCCCTGCGCTGTGCTCAATGACTTGTCTGTACGTGAAACTTCCTTTTCGTGGGCCACCGCCATCACTGCTTCATGATGTCAGTGTTTTCTGGTCATTCCCCCCGATCCGCCATTTGCAATTGCTGCTTACTCATGGACACAGTTCCCTTCATCGGGGTCCAACGGGGTGCCTCATACAGATTCTCGTTTTTTTTTTGTTGTTCTCTGACTGTCCCGATGGTTTGATTGGAAAACCGTGCTTTAATTTATTTTATACCAGGAGAGAAAAGGAATTGTACCGCGAGACTTTGTCGTAAATGTAGTTTTTTTTTTAAATTTGAAAGAAACCGAGAGCATTAAAGCTGCTGTGACTGATGAGTCTGCGTACTCCGACTTTTGTGTTGCACTCGTTACTCAGGATGGGCTCTGAATCGGTCTCGGACGGTAGCACATCACTCATGACGCCGGAGGGCCTGCATGTTTGTCCTAACCTCACTTTCCTTCTCAGCCAAACAGCAGCAAATAGTTCCACGGAGAAGTTAACTCTCTGTGTATTTAACCCACTGGGGCAACACGGAGGCACAGTGGTTAGCACTGCTGCCTCACAGCGCCAGGGACCCGGGTTTGATTCCGGCCTTGGGTCACTGTCTGTCTGGAGTTTGCACATTCTCCCCGTGTCGGCGTGGGTTTCCTCCGGGTGCTCCGGTTTCCTCTCACGGTCCAAAGATGTGCGGGTTAGGTTAATCGGCCATGCTAAATTGCCCCTAGTGTCAGGGGGGGCTAGCAGGGTAAATGTGTGGGATTACAGGGATAGGGCCTGGGTGGGATTGTTGTTGGTGCAGACTCGATGGGCCGAATGGCCTCCTTCTGCATTGCAGGGATTCTATGATAGCAAAACACACCAAGGTGCTTCGCAGGAGCATTGTGAAACGAAGTATGGTGGCAAGCCACAAAAGGAAAATTCACAGGGGTAGATTTGAAGGAGTGTCTTAAACCAGGAAGCAAGATAGAGAGACAGAGGTTTAAGAAGCAAATTTGATAGCTCAGGGCATAGGCAATTGAAGACATGGCTGTAGTGATGGAACAATTAAAATTACGGATGCTCCAGAGGACAGACTGAGAGGAACACGGATATTTGACTATAATGGGAAGTGCCTGTATAAGCACTCTAGTTGGTGTGAGGGCGGCACAGTGGTTAGCACTGCTGCCTCATAGCGCCAGGGACCCGGGTTCGATTCCCCGCTTGGGTGACTGTCTGTGTGGAGTCTGCACGTTCTCCCTGTGTCTACGTGGGTTTCCTCCGGGTGCTCCAGTTTCCTCCCACAGTCCAAAGATGTGTGGGTTGGGTGGATTGGCCGTGCTAAATTGCCCCTTAGTGTCAGGGGGATTGGCAGGGTAAATAAGTGGGGTTACGGGGATGGGGCCTGGGTGAGCTTGCTGTCGGTGCAGGCTCGATGGGCCAAATCGCCCATCTTCTGCACTGTAGGGATTCTATGATTTTATTAAATGATTCTATGATAATAGCAAGTTGCTTTTCTTAATCCTCAATTCGGAAATAGTAAAAGCCAGGCATTAACAGAAGAGTGGCAGCTGCCCCTCCTGTGTTCCGAGCCTGTAATCTGCCCAGCTAAAGCTGTGGGATCTTGCTGGGCGCTCAGTTGGTCTACATAATGACACACAGGGCTGATCAACACCATCCAATGGGCTTCAAAGGCTGAAATTCCGTGGGCGTTCCCACTCCAACTCCAGCAAGTGATCTGGGCATTCTCAGGGAAAGCGATGGTTAAGTTTCTCTGGGCCATTGTGCCAGGGAGGTGACACTGGGAGGCGGAACAGAGCATCGCTCCAGCAGAATGTCAGTCCCATTCTACTGCAAGGTGTTTCCACCTTGTATATAATGTAAAGACGTGTCGGGCATTGTCTTACCAGCCATTCAGGGGCTGCTGCTGCTCCCGCTGCGAGTGAGGACGGAGAATTTGGCATTCAACTAAATCTCCATTCACTGCAGAGGGATGGGAAAATCCCACCAGCATGAACAGCCGGAAGATTTTGCCCTTTGGGTGGGCTGCAATGAAAATTATCAATTGAAACGTACAAAGGTCCCTCTACGAGAATGGGAAATTTTCTGCATTTAAGCCTGCGCTGATCATGATGCCTGCCTAAACTAAAACCGTATGCACTTACAGAGTCCGTATCCTTCCATTCCCATCCTATTCATGTATTCATCCAGATGCCCCTTTAATGCCGCGATCGTACCTGCTCCCACCATCTCCCCGGACATTCACCACCCTCTGCGTAAAAAACTTGCCTCGCACATCTCCTCTAAACTTTTCCCCAACGCATCTTAAACCTATGTCCCCGAGTACTTGACTTTTCTACCCTAGGAAAGAGCGTCTGACTATCCACTCTGTCCATGCCTCTCATAATTTTATAAACCTCTATCAGGTCACCCCTCAAGCTCCCGTCATTCCAGTGAGAACCAACTGAGTTTATCCAACCCTTTCCTCATAGCTAAACTATTGAATTTGATGATCAGCCATGATCATAATGAATGGCGGAGCAGGCTTGAAGGGCCGAATGGCCTCCTCCTGCTTCTAGTTTTTGTGTTTCTATGTTAAAACTTTGGAAGCCCAGCACAGCTAACACAAGTTTTGTACATATAAATGGTGTAAGTGAGCACAGGTTGGTACAGTTGTTAAGTGGGACTAATTGATTGGATCTGTGAGGTAGAGAGTCATAGAATCATAGAAACCCTATAGTGCAGAAGGAGGCCATTCGGCCCATCGAGTCTGCACCGACCACAATCCCACCCAGGCTCTACCCCCACATATTTACCCGCTAATCCCTCTAACCTACACATCTCAGGACTCTAAGGGGCAATTTTTAACCTGGCCAATCAACCTAACCCGCACATCTTTGGACTGTGGGAGGAAACCGGAGCACCCGGAGGAAACCCACGCAGACACGAGGAGAATGTGCAAACTCCACACAGACAGTGACCCGAGCCGGGAATCGAACCCGGGACCCTGGAGCTGTGAAGCAGCAGTGCTAACCACAGAGTGTGGTGTTCCCAGACTAATTTTCATCATGAATTACAAGAAGAAAAGATTTGTACAATCCCAACTGGCTTATGTTCATAAATTCATAACACATAGGGGCAGAATTAGGCCATTTGGCCCATTGAGTCCGTTCCGCCATTCGATCATGGCTGTTATGCTCCTTCTCCCTATTTTCCTGCCTTCTCCCCATAACCCTTCAACCCATCACCAATTAAAAATCTATCTAACTCCTCCTTAACTTTACTCACTGTCCTAGCATTCACTGCACTTTGGGGTAGCGAATTCCACAGATTCACAACCCTTTGAGAGAAGTAGTTTCTCCCCAACTCTGTTTTAAATTTGCAACCCTTGATCCTAAGACTATGACCTCTCGTCCTAGAATGCCCCACAAGAGGAAGCATTCGCTCCACGTCTACTTTATCCATACCTTTTATCATCTTGTATACCTCAATTTGATCTCCCCTCATCCTTCTAAATTCCAGAAAGTATAGGCTTAACCTGTTCAATCTCTCTTCAAACGACAAACCCCTCATCTCTGGAATCAATCTAGTGAACCTCCTCTGAACTGCCTCCAATGCCACTACATCTTTCCTCAAATAAGGGAACCAAAACTGTGCACGGTACTCCAGGTGCGGCCTCACCAATACCTTGTATCGTTGCAACAATACTTCCTTACCTTTATATTCTATGCTCATAGCACATAGACATTCTGATACAATAAATATGCAATTATCAACTGTGGCTCACTTAATTGCATGCTCCCCTCTGATTCTGAAGGTGATAAGTTCAGTCCTACTCCTGGCATTATATTTTCCCCATCATTCTTAGGTGGGCCTAGCTGGCAAAGGCAGCATTTGTTGCCTATCTTGCTGAGAGCCAACGACATTGCTGTGGCTCAGGAGTTGCGTGTAAGCCAGACCAACTAAGTATGGCAGATTTCCTTTCCTACAGGACATAAGAGAACCAGATGGGTTTTTAAAACAATCAATCATAGTTGCATGGTCACTATTACTCAAACTTGCTTTATATTCCAGTTTTATAAATTTGCATTTAAGTTCCACCAGCTGCCATGGTGGGATTTGAACCCATGCACCCAGAGTCATAGAGGCATAGAGGTTTACAGCATAGAAACAGGCCCTTCGGCCCAATTTGTCCATGCCGCCTTTATTTTTGAATCACTAAGCTCGGCCCAATTGCCCGCATTTGGCCCATATCCCTCGATACCCATCTTACCCATGTAACGGTCTAAATGTTTTTTTAAAAGACAAAATTGTACCCGCCTCTACTGCTACCTCTGGCAGCTTGTTCCAGACATTCACCACCCTCTGAGTGAAAGAATTGCTCTTTTGGATCCTTTCCTATCTCTCCCCTCTCACCTTAAACCCATACCCTCTAGTTTTAGACTTCCCTACATTTGAGAAAAGATGTTGACTATCTAGCTGATCTATGCTCGTCATTTTTTTATAGACCTCCATAAGATCACCCCTGAACCTCCTACGCTGCAGGGAAAACGTCCCAGTCTATCCAGCCTCTCCTTATAACTCAGACCATCAAGTCCCGTTAGTAAATATCCCAGTAAATCTTTTCTGCACCCTTTCTAGTTTAATAATTCACCTTGGCTTCCAGATTACTAGTCCAGTGACTTTCCTGTTATGTCACTACTCTCTCAGATGGTCTTGAAGATTTCTATGAGACCTGACCTGGGGGCTTAAAACAGTGCAAAAAGGGAAGAGGCTCAGGGCTGAAACCGAGGCGGAAGGCGAGTGGTGAGGGAGTTGGAGCGGGTGGCAAGACTGAGAGCTGACCCAGAACTTTGAATGAGCTCAAGAGAGAGTGTGACTGAGAGCAGACCCGGGGCTGCTACTGCTGATGGGGGGGTACTCAGTCTGTGAGCTGTCCGCATTCTGAGAAAATCGATGTTACAGGAAACCAGGTAAGTGCTACGTTGGTGAATGTTCTTCTCATTTCGCTTGTTTATCTTTTAAGGGCCGGTACAAATTGTTGGTAACTATAAGGTTTTACTATTGGTAAGGTTTCGTAGCAGCAGAAATGAAGCTTATTGGGAGTAGTAGGGCTGATAAATTAAAATTAATTCATTTATTTTAAAAGTAATAAATTATCTCTCACATAATAAAGGTGGCAGGGTGGGTGATGTGTTGTGACTGTGGAATGTGGGGTTTCCTGGACACCAGTGTGATGCAGGGCAAACACATTGCAGTAAGTGTCAATGGCTTGAGGAGATTCAGCTTAGAGTCAGCGAGTTGGAGGCTAAGCTGCAGACACGACTATGCATCAGGTACGGGGGAAGTTACCTGGGCATAATATCTCCTGATGGCCAGAGAGGAACTTGGAGCAGCAAGCTGAGAATCCAGTTGTCATGATCCACATGGGAACCAAGAATATAGATAGAACTCAGAGTGATGTTCTGCTTAGAAAATTTGAAGAGTTAGGGTCCAAATTAAAATGCAGAACATCAATGGTAAAATCTCTGGATTGTTACCTGAGTCGGGCACCAGTTGGCATAGGGACAAGCAGATTAGAGAATTAAACACATGGCTCAAAGCATGGTTTATGATGAAGGAGTTTCAATTCTTGGGGCACTGGCATCAGCACTCAGGGACCACAATCCCACCCAGGCCCTATCTCCATAACCCATGCATTTACCCGAGCTAAGGGACAATTTAGCATGGCCCATCCATCTAACCTGCACATCTTTGGAGTATGGGATGAAAGCGGAGCACCCGGAGGAAACCCACGCAGACACGGGGAGAACGTGCATATCCACACAGACTGTGACCCAAGCTGGGCGTCGAACCCAGGTCTTTGGAGCTGTGAGACAGCAGCGCTAACCACTGTGCCACCCATTTTGTCACCATTTTCAGTGACGTGATTCATGGTCCCTGCTTCCCATTTCAGAACAGTCAGCAGTGTCTGGGAGCTTTTGAGGATCTTCATATGAGCAACAACAAGCAACAGTTCTATTGAATCCATTTCAGGTTGCCATTTCGCGTGCCAGATTCTCGTTGACCTTGGCAAGTTTCTATGTTAAAATGCGGATATCGTTCTGCAGCTTGCTCTTCTCTTTCTCCTCTGGCAAGATTTGTTGATTCAGTTCTTCTCTTTTTGAACACAAATCTTCAATACATTTAACCAGTCCAATGTTGTTGCTCTGCAGCATGGCCCCTTGCTGGGATGGCACGGTGGCACAGTGGTTAGCACAGATGCCTCACAGCGCCAGGGACCTGGGTTCGATTCCCGGCTCGGGTCACTGTCTGTGTGGAGTTTGCACATTTTCTGCGTGTCTGTGTGGGTTTCCTCCGGGTGCTCTGGTTTCCTCCCACAGTCCGAAGATGTGCGGGTTAGGTTGATCAGCCATGCTAAATTACCGCTTAGTCAGGGAATTAGCAAGGTAAATATGTTGGGTTACGGGAATAGGGCCTGGGTGGGATTGTGGTCGGTGCAGACTCGATGGGCCGAATGGCCTCCTTCTGCACTGTACGATTCTATAGTTCTATGGCATGGGGCTCCCCTGCTCTGGGTGCTGGAAGGCCGACTGCCACCCCGCTCAGTCCCGTTCCCCAGGCCCTATCTCCTGGCAACCAAGAAACTGCTCACTCGCTCCCTCCGAGAATGGAGAATTTGGCGCTCAGCTAAGTCTCCATTCACTGCAGCGGGACTGGAGAATCCCAGCCGCGGGTGAGGTCGGAGAATTCCCGTCTAATGCATATAACCCCCCCACAAGTCCCTCTGTGCTGGCGAACTGTTCCACAGAGTATATATTGGCTCTACCTCTTCATTCTATCAAAATGAACTCCCTTACACTTCTGGGATTCTGTTACTACTCCATGTCCTATTGCAGTCAATTTGTTTCACTTAGGCTGTTATCATTGTCAATTTTTTGGAATTTCACTCTGCGTTCCAATACCCAAGGAATTGATTGCAAAAAAAAGCAACGCTCCTAGTTTAGCTCTCGCTCTCGGTCTGGGGGGCCTGCTCTGTTGCTTCTGTTAAACCCCTCCATTAGTCTCCTCTCTTGCTCTTGTTGCTACGATATGAAGGCAGGTTAAGGGCAGTGTGGAATGCTTCAGTCTCCAACCACTGTGTTAGGTGTGAGTAATTGATCCATTATCTTGTTCACTGTGCTGAATTAATTACTTCCATTGTTTTTCAAAACGTATACACGGATGGAGGGGACACGCACATACTCACAGAGCTAAAGCTTTTCAAACCTTCCTCTTTTCAAATAAACAAATGTCTCATTTTCACTCTCCTCACTAATTGTGAGACTTCTTGCTGAATAATGCAGGACAGAAACTACCCATGGAATTCTGTCTCCAAAATGAGCTTCATACACATATAACGTATTCCTAAACATGACAGGCAGGAGTTGAAGTTGTACAAATATTTTACACAGAGGGTGGTGGGTGCCTGGAACTCGCTGCCGGGGGAGATAGTGGAAGCAGATACGATAGTGACTTTCAAGGGGTGTCTTGACAAATGCTTGAACAGGATGGGAATAGAGAGATATGGCCCCCGGAAGAGTAGGGGGTTTTAGTTCAGTCGGGCAACATGGTCGGTGCAGGCTTGGAGGGCCGAAGGGCCTGTTTCTGTGCTGTAATTTTCCTTGTTCTTTGTTCATTAATAAGGCCATGCTTGGAATACTGTGTACAGTTCTGGTCACCCTATAGAAAGGATATTATTAAACTAGAAAGAATGCAGAAAAGATTTACTAAAATGCTACTGGGACTTGATGGTTTGAGTTACAAGGAGAGGCTGGATCGAGTGGGACTTTTTCCTCTGCAGCGTAGGAGGCTGAGGGGTGACCTTATAGAGGCCTATAAAATAATGAAGGACATAGATCAGCTAGATAATCAACATCTTTTCCCAAATGTAGGGGAGTCTAAAACTAAAGGGCTTAGGTAAGAGGGGAGGGATACGAAAGGGTCCAGAGGGGCAATTTTTTCACTCAGAAGGTGGTGAGTGTCTGGAACAAGCTGCCAGAGGTAGTGTTAGAGGCGGACACAATTTTGTCTTTTAAAAAGCATTTAGACAGTTACATGGATAAAATGAGTATAGAGGGATAAGGGCTAAACCATAAGTCCATTAAACCATAAGACCATAAGACATAGGAACAGAATTAGGCCACTCGGCCCATCGAGTCTGCTCCGCCATTCAATCATGGCTGATATTTTTCTCATCCCCATTCTCTGCCTTTTCCCCATAACCCCTGATCCCCTTATTAATCAAGAACCTATCTATCTCTGTCTTAAAAACACTCAATGACCTGGCCTCCACAGCCTTCTGCGGCAAAGAGTTCCACAGATTCACCACTGTCTGGCTGAAGAAATTCCTCTTCATCTTTGTTTTAAATGATCGTCCCTTTAGTCTGAAGTTGTGCTCTCTGGTTCTAGTTTTTCCTACTAGTGGAAACATCCTCTCCACGTCCACTCTATCCAGGCCTCACAGTGTCCTGTAAGTTTCAATAAGATTCCCCCTCATCCTTCTAAACTCCAACGAGTACAGACCCAGAATCCTCAACCATTTCATTCCAGGGATCATTCTTGTGAACCTCCTCTGGACCCTTTCCAAGCACATCCTTCCTTAGATACTGGGCCCAAAACTGCTCACAATACTCCAAATAGGGTCTGACCAGAGCCTTATAAAGCCTCAGAAGTACATCCCTGCTCTTGTATTCTAGCCCTCTCGACATGAATGCTAACATTGCATTTGCCTTCCTAATTGCCGACTGAACCTTAAGAGAATCTTGAACAATGACTCCCAAGTCCCTTTGTGTTTCTGATTTCCTAAGCTTTTTCCCATTTAGAAAATAGTCTGTGCCTCCATTCCTCCTTCCAAAGTGCAAAACCTCACACTTTTCCACCTTGTATTCCATCTGCCACTCCTTTGCCCACTCTCCTAACCTGTCCAAGACCGTCTGCAGCCCCCCTGCTCCCTCAATACTACCTGCCCCTCTACATATCTTTGTATCATCTGCAAACTTAGCAACAGTGCCTTCAATTCCTTCTTCCAAATCGTTAATGTATATTGTGAAAAGTTGTGGTCCCAGCACCGACCCCTGAGGCACACCACTAGTCATCGGCTGCCATCCTGAAAAAGACCCCTTTATCCACACTCTCTGCCTTCTGCCAGTCAGCCAATCCTCTATCCATGCCAGGATCTTACCCTTAACACCATCAGCACTTAATTTATTTAACAGTCTCCTATGCGGCACTTTGTCAAAGGCCTTCTGGAAATTTAAATAAATCACGTCCACTGGTTCTCCATTATCTAATTTCCTTGTTACCTCCTCAAAGAACTCTAACAGATTTGTCAGACATGACCTCCCTTTGACAAAGCCGTGCTGACTAAGTCCTACTTTATCATGCACTGCGATCTCATCTTTAATAATGGACTCTAAAATCTTGCCAATGACTGAAGTCAGGCTAACCGGCCTATAATTTCCCATCTGCTGCCTCCCTCCCTTCTTAAACAGCGGTGTTACATTAGCTACCTGCCCGTCCTCTGGTACCCTCCCTGTCTCCAGTCATTCCTGAAAGATCACCACCAATGCCTCCACAATTTTCTCGGCTATCTCTTTTAGAACTCTGGGGTGTAGTTCATAGAATCATAGAATCATAGAATCCCTACAGTACAGAAAGAGGCCATTCGGCCCATCAAGTCTGCACCGACCACAATCCCACCCAGGCCCTACCCCCATATCCCTATATATTTTACCCACTAATCCCTCTAACCTACGCATCTCAGGACACTAAGGGGCAATTTTTAGCATGGCCAATCAACCTACCCTGCACATCTTTAGACTGTAGGAGGAAACCGGAGCACCCAGAGGAAACCCACGCAGACACGAGGAGAATGTGCAAACTCCACACAGCCAGAGACCCAAGCCGGGAATCGAACCCAGGTCCCTCGAGCTGTGAAGCAGCAGTGCTAACCACTGTGCTACCGTGCCGCCCATAGTTCATCCGGTCCAGGTGATTTATCCACCTTCAGACCTTTCAGTTTCCCCAGAACCTTCTCCTTAGTGATGGCCACTACACTCACCTGTGCCCCCTGACTCTCCTGGAGCTCTGGCATCCCACTGGTGTCTTCCCACCGTGAAGACTGATGCAAAGTAACTTCAGTTCCTCTGCTTTTGTTTTTTTCCTATTATTACTTCTTCAGCCTCATTTTCCAGTGGTCCAATGGCTGTGTTTGCCTCTCTCTTACCTTTTATATATTGAAAAAAACTCTTCCTATCTTCTTTTATATTACTAGCTAGCTTACACTCATATTTCATCTTCTCCCCCCTTACTGTTTTTTCAGTTGTCCTCTACTCGCTTTTAAAGGCTTCCCAATCCTCTGGCTTCCCACTAATCCTTGCCACTTTGTATGCTTTTTCCTTTGCTTTCATGCTGTCCTTGACTTCCCTCGTCAGCCATGGATGCCTCATCCTCCCCTTAGCATGTTTCCTCCTCCTTGGGATGAATTTCTGTTGTGCCTCCCAAATAACTCTCAAAAACTCCTGCCATTGCTGTTCCACTGTCTTCCCTGCTAGGCTCCCTTTCCAATCAACTCTGGCCTTTAGTAGTTACCTTTATTTCATTGTAATACCGTTACATCTGATTCCCCCTCCCAAACTGCAGGGTAAATTCTATCATATTGTGGTCACTGCTCCCTCAGGGTTCCTTCACCTGAAGTTCCCTAATCAAGTCTGCCTCATTACACATCACCAAATCCAGAATTGCCTGTTCCCTAAACGCAGGCAATTGGGACTAGCTTAGTGGTAAAAACTGGGCGGCATGGACAAGTTGGGCTGAAGGGCTTGTTTCCATGCTGTAAACCTCTATGACTCTATGGACGGAATTTCACCACCTCACCCGCTCCAGAATCGGGGCGGATGAGGCTCACAGAATGGCATTCTCCGTTGGCCACAGGCGGGATCTGACAAGCCTTGGGTGGGCGAGATGGTAATATTCCGGCATATGACCCTAAGTGCCCAGTGGAAACACGCAATAAAAAGACATATCCGAGGATGTCTGAATTTTACGTAACAAACCTTTCTCTCTGTCTCTCTCTCTCTCTTCCTCTGCCCCGTTGCAAACTTTCCTGCCTCTATTTAGAATATTGCTATGGCCCATTGTTTCCTTGACCTTCGACCCCTTTCTCGCCCATCCCCAGGCCTTTTTATAATTGGCTTGCATGCCCTAATTGCTAAAGTTCAACCTGACACAGAGGCTTTGTCAGCTAACAGAAAGCCTTGCCTTGATGGATTTGTCCAGGAAACAGTTTTTCCTCATCAGTGCCAGTTTCTGCAAGGCTCCTCACTGAAGGAACACTCAGTAATGACCATTCGACACTGCCTGAAATCCCTGAGAGAGGAATCTGACATTGTTAGCTTGGTTTTAGCTTTGCATTTTGTACCGTTGATAGATGGATAGTTGGGGTGGGTTTCTGAATCTCACATAATCCAGCAAAAACTGTTCAAATAATCAGCAACATAGCAACAAAGAAAATAGGAACAGGAGTAGGCCATTCAGCCCTTGAAAGCTGCTCCACCAAACAGAATAATCATGGCTGATCATCCTACCCCATAGCCTGATCCCGCCTTCCCACCATCTGAGGATTCAGGGTAGGCCATTTAGGACGGAGAGTGGTGAGCCTGTGGAATTCATTACCACAGGAAGTAGTTGATGTCAAAACATTGAATGTATTCAAGAGGCAGCTGGATATAGCACTTGGGGCGAATGGGATCAAAGGTTATGGGGAGAAAGCAGGATTAGGTATTGAGTTGGACGATCAGCCAAGATCATGATGAATGGCAGAGCAGGCTTGAAGGGCCAAATGGCCTCCTCCTGCTCCTATCTTCTATGTTTCTATGTTTCTTTCCCTTTTACCTCAAGTGCTGTATCTATATCTAAGGGGCACAAAGAACAAAGAACAATACAGCACAGGAACAGGCCCTTCGGCCCTGCAAGCCCGCGCCGCTCCCTGGTCTAAACTAGACCATTCTTTTGTATCCCTCCATTCCCACTCCGTTCATGTGGCTATCTAGACAAGTCTTAAACGTTCGCAGTGTGTCCGCCTCCACCACCTTGCCCGGCAGCGCATTCCAGGCCCCCACCACCCTCTGGGTAAAATACGTCCTTCTGATATCCATGTTAAACCTCCCCCATCTCACCTTGAACCTATGACCACTCGTGAACGTCACCACCGATCTGGGAAAAAGCTTCCCACCGTTCACCCTATCTATGCCTTTCATAATTTTATACACCTCTATTAGGTCACCCTTCATCCTCCGTCTTTCCAGTGAGAACAACCCCAGTTTACCCAATCTTTCTTCATAACTAAGCCCCTCCATACCAGGCAACATCCTGGTAAACCTCCTCTGCACTCTCTCTAAAGCCTCCACGTCCTTCTGGTAGTGTGGCGACCAGAACTGGGCGCAGTATTCCAAATGCGGCCGAACCAACGTTCTATACAACTGCAACATCAGACCCCAACTTTTATACTCTATGCCCCGTCCTATAAAGGCAAGCATGCCATATGCCTTCTTCACCACCTTCTCCACCTGTGACGTCACCTTCAAGGATCTGTGGACTTGCACACCCAGGTCCCTCTGCGTATCTACACCCTTTATGGTTCTGCCATTTATCGTATAGCTCCCCCCTACGTTAGCTCTACCAAAATGCATCACTCCGCATTTATCTGGATTGAACTCCATCTGCTATTTCTTTGCCCAAATGTCCAGCCTATCTATATCCTTCTGTAGCCTCTGACAATGTTCCTCACTATCTGCAAGTCCAGCCATTTTCGTGTCATCCGCAAACTTACTGATCACCCCAGTTACGCTTTCTTCCAGATCGTTTATATAAATCACAAACAGAGGTCCCAATACAGAGCCCTGCGGAACACCACTAGTCACAGGCATCCAGCTGGAAAAAGACCCTTCCACTACCACCCTCTGTCTTCTGTGACCAAGCCAGTTCTCCACCCATCTAGCCGCCTCCCGCTTTATCCCATGAGATCCAACCTTTTGCACCAACCTACCATGAGGGACTTTGTCAAACGCTTTACTAAAGTCCATATAGACGACATCCACGGCCCTTCCCTCGTCAACCATTCTAGTCACTTCTTCAAAAAGCTCCATCAGGTTAGCGAGGCATGACCTTCATCTCACAAAACCATGCTGACTATCGTTAATGAGTTTATTCCTTTCTAAATGCGCATACATCCTATCTCTAAGAATCCTCTCCAACAACTTCCCGACCACGGACGTCAAGCTCACCGGCCTATAATTTCCCGGGTTATCCTTCCTACCTTTCTTAATAACGGGACCACATTAGCTACCCTCCAGTCCTCCGGGACCTCACCTGTGTCCAGTGACGAGACAAAGATTTGCGTCAGAGGCCCAGCAATTTCATCCCTCGTCTCTCTGAGCAGCCTTGGATAGATTCCATCAGGCCCTGGGGATTTGTCAGTCTTTAAATTCCCTAAAAAACCGAACACTTCCTCCCTTGTAATGGAGATTTTCTCTAACGGGTCAACACTCCCCTCCGAGACACTCCCAGTCACCACATCCCTCTCCTTTGTGAATACCGACACAAAGTATTCATTTAGGATCTCCCCTACTTCTTTGGGCTCTAAGCATAATTCCCCACTTTTGTCCCTGAGAGGTCCGATTTTTTCCCTGACAACCCTTTTGTTCCTAACGCATGAATAAAATGCCTTGGGATTCTCCTTAATCCTGTCTGCCAAGGACATTTCGTGACCCCTTTTTGCCCTTCTAATTCCTCGTTTGAGTTCTTTCCTACTTTCTTTGTATTCCTCCAGAGCTCCCTCCGTTTTTAGCTGCCTGGACCTAACGTACGCCTCTCTTTTCTTTTTGACCAATCGCTCAATTTCCCTGGTTATCCACGGTGGGCACAGTGGTACAGTGGTTAGCACTGCTGTGTCACCGTGCCAGGGACCCGCGTTCAATCCGAGAGATCGAATTATAGCTAGCTGTGCAAAACTTTAGTCCGATGTCACCTGGACTATTGCGCTCAGCGTTGGGAGGCCTGAGTCTGGAAGGATCCATCCATCTTGGAGTGTGTGTGAATTCAGCGGGAGAATACCAGAGCTTAAAGGGTTCAATCATCAAGACTATTTGCATAACTCCGATTGTATGAAGTTTGTTTATTAGTCTCAAGTAAGGCTTACATTAACACTGCAATGAAGTTACTGTGAAATTCCCCGAGTTGCCACAACCTGGCGCCTGTTCGGGTCAATGCGCCTAACCAGCACGTCTTTCAGAATGTGAGAGAAAACCAGAGCACCTGGAGGAAACCCACGCAGACACCATATACCCATCTACCCATGAGGTTAGAACATTGCCGGGGGAGGTAGTGGAAGCGGATACGGTAGTGACTTTTAAGGGGCAGCTTGGCAAATACATGAATAGGATGGAAATGGGGGGATATGATTCACAGAAGGGTAACGGGTTTTAGTTCAGTCGGGCAGTGTGGTCGGTGAAGGCTTGGAGGTTCCTGTGCTGTAATTTTCTTTGTTCTTTGTTCTATTCAGCAGTGATTTAATTGAGGGTTAGATAGAGATGAACCATTTCTTCTGAGAGGGGATCTCAGACAAGTTGAGACGTTATCATAAAAATAGTAGCTCCATTATTCAGGAGAGAAATCAGGAAGTGTTTTTTTCACATTAAGGTTGGTGGAAATACGAAATTCTCTCTCCCAAACGGCAGTGGGGCAATTGAAATTTTCCAGAGATCGATTGTCCGGAATCTTACCACCACTCATGCCGGCAAGATTTTCCCCATCCGGCCGCAGTGAATGGAGATTTGGCTGGCCACCAAAATCTCCAACTTCACTGCAATGGGACCGTGGCGCGAACGGCTGGTAAGATCGCGCCCAATGACAAGATTTATGTCAGTTGAGGGCATCAAAAGATATGGAAGAGGGATACGGACTGGTTAGAGTCATCGAGGTTTACAACATGGAAACAGAGGTTTCCAACATGGAAACAGGCCCTTTGGCCCAACTTGTCCATGCCGCCCAGTTTTTACCACTAAGCTAGTCCCAATTGCCCGCATTTGGCCCTTATCCTTCTATACCCATCTTGCCCATGTAACTGTCTAATGCTTTTAAAAGACAAAATTGTATCCACCTCTACTACTACCTCTGGCAGCTTGTGGTAAATTGTATCCACCTCTACTACCACCCTCTGTGTGAAAAAATTGCCCCATTGGACCCTTTTGTATCTCTCCCCTCTCACCTTAAACCCATGCCCTCTAGTTTTAGACTCCCCTACCTTTGGGGAAAGATGTTGACCATCTGGCTGAACTATGCCCCTCACTATTTTATAGACCTCTATAAGATCATCCCTAAGCCTCCTACGCTCCAGGGAAAAAAGTCCCAGTCTATCCAGCTTCTCCTTCTAACTCAAACCATCACCTGCCCGTTCTCCCCGTGTCTGCGTGGGTTTCCTCCGGGCGCCCTGGTTCCCTCCCACAATCCAAAGATGTGCAGTGTAGGTTGATTGGCCATGTTAAATTGACCCTAGTGTCAGGGGGATTAGCAGAGTAAATGATGGTTACGGGAATAGGGCCTGGGTGGGATGTGGTTGGTAGAGACTTGATGGGCCGAATGGCCTCCTTCTGTATTGTAGGGATTCTATGGGATCAAGTCCTGGTCTAGTTATGGGCTATTTGAAAGGGAGGGCATGCTCAAAGGACTGAATGGCCTCTGCTCCAGTTCGTATGTTCCAAAGCGTGACCGCTTCTGAACATGTGAGGCAGGTTTTGGCTTCTCTCAATCCAAGCTATTGCTATTAGCCGGGCGCGTTCAGAACAAAGGGATCAGATCTTTAATTTACAGTTAAACCATTCAGGAATGAAATTGGAAAGAATCTGATTACAGTAAGAAAGCTTCCACCTGGTTTAAACCTAAGTACAGGGGAGGTGATGGCCTAGTGATATTATCACGAGACTATTCTAAGAAGTGACCAAAATGGTTGACGAAGGTAGGGCCGTGGATGTTGTCTATATGGACTTTAGTAAAGCGTTTGACAAAGTCCCTCATGGTAGGCTAGTGAAAAAGGTTGGATCCCATGGGATAAAGGGGGAGGTGGCTAGATGGGTGGAGAACTGGCTTGGTCATAGAAGACAGAGGGTGGTAGTGGAAGGGTCTTTTTCCGGCTGGAGGCCTGTGACTAGTGGTGTACCGCAGGGCTCTGTATTGGGACCTCTGCTGTTTGTGATTTATATAAATGATCTGGAAGAAGGAGTAACTGGGGTGATCAGTAAGTTTGCGGACGACACAAAACTGGCAGGACTTGCAGATAGTGAGGAACATTGTCAGAGGCTACAGAAGGATATAGATAGGCTGGAAATTTGGGCAAGGAAATGGCAGATGGAGTTCAATCCTGATAAATGCGAAGTGATGCATTTTGGTGGGAATAATGTAGGGAGGAGCTACACGATAAATGGAAGAACCATAAAGGGTGTAGAGACGCAGAGGGACCTGGGTGTGCAAGTCCACAGATCTTTGAAGGTGACGTCACAGGTGGAGAAGGTGGTGAAGAAGGCATATGGCATGCTTGCCTTTATAGGACGGGGCATAGAGTATAAAAGTTGGGGTCTGATGTTGCAGATGTATAGAACGTTGGTTCGGCCGCATTTGGAATACTGCGTCCAGTTCTGGTCGCCACACTACCAGAAGGACGTGGAGGCTTTGGAGAGAGTACAGAGGAGGTTTACCAGGATGTTGCCTGGTATGGAGGGGCTTGGTTATGAGGAGAGATTGGGGAAACTGGGGTTGTTCTCCTTGGAAAGACGGAGGATGAGGGGAGACTTAATAGAGGTGTATAAAATTATGAAAGGCATAGATAGGGTGAACGGTGGGAAGCTTTTCCCCGGGTCGGTGGTGACGTTCACGAGGGGTCATAGGTTCAAGGTGAAGGGGGGGAGGTTTAACACAGATATCAGAAGGACATATTTCACACAGAGGGTCGTGGGGGCCTGGAATGTGTTGCCGGGCAAGGTGGTGGAGGCGGACACACTGGGAACGTTTAAGACTTATCTAGACAGCTATATGAACGGAGTGGGAATGGAGGGATACAAAAGAGTGGTCTAGTTTGGACCAGGGAGCGGCGCGGGCTAATTGTTCCTGGTTTCTCGTTTCAAGGCTTCATTCTACGATCATCTTGCTGGTGCCAGTACAGAGTGAGACTGCGGATAGTTGGGAACCTGTCTCGGGGGCAGGGAATTCATATGGTGTTCGTGGAAGTGGAAATGACTAGGGTTGGGAAGCATTTTCCGATCGGGGCCATTGTGATCTCCTGGACTCGTTTCGATCGCCTCAGGGGGTCGGAGAGGAATTTCCCAGATTTTTTTTTTTTCCCCATATTGGCCCTGGGGTTTTTCACTCTGGGTTTTCGCCTCTCCCTGGAGATCACATGGTCTGGAATGGGGGGGTGGGGGTAAGTTAATGGGTGTAATGAACAAAGCATCATAGCTGTGAGGGACAGCTCGGTGGATAGGATATTGGTATGTAGATAGGCTGGAAAATTGGGCGGGGATCCTGGATTCAGGATTCAATCCTGGACCGGGGAGCGGCGCGGGCTTGGAGGGCCGAAGGGCCTGTTCCTGTGCTGTATTGTTCTTTGTTCTTTGTTCTTTGTTCTTAATGTTCTGGGGACCCGGGTTCAAATCCCGCCATGGCAGATGGTGCAAATTAAAAATATCTGGAATTAAGAATCTAATGATGATCATGAAACCAATGGTTTGATTTATTATTGTCACATGTATTAGTATACAGTGAAAAGTATTGTTTCTTGCGCGCTATACAGACAAAGCATACCGTTCATAGAGAAGGAAAGGAGAGAGTGCAGAATGTCGTATTACAGTCATAGCTAGGGTGTAGAGAAAGATCAACTTAATGCGAGGTAGGTCCATTCAAAAGTCTGATGGCAGCAGGGGAGAAGCTGTTCTTGAGTCGGTTGGTACGTGACCTCAGACTTTTGTATCTTTTTCCTGATGGTAGAAGGTGGAAGAGAGAATGTCCGGCGTGCGTGAGGTTGAAAAACCCATCTGGTTCACTGACGACCTTTAGGGAAGGAAATCTGCCATCCTTACCTGGTCTGGCCTACATGTGACTCCAGAGCCACAGCAATGTGGTTGACTCTCAACTGCCCTCTCGGGCAACTAGGGATGGGCAAAAAATGCTGGCCAGCCAGCGATGCCCGTGTCCCACAAATGAATAAAATAGAATTAACGCCAGCATTGGAACCAGCGATACAAAGTAAATGCAACCTTACTGAAAATCATATGATGTTACAGCACAGAGGGGGTTCTTTGATCCGTCTTGACATAATGTTATTGAATTAGCCCCACTCACTTTTCCCTTTCCCCATAGCTCTACAGTTTATTTTCTTTTCAAATATGTACCCAATTCTCCTTTGAAAGCTTTTTCAAATCTCCATCACAAATTTGATCTAAAGCATGATTAAGTGATTGGGGCTGCACTCATCCAGGCAAGTGGAGAGTATTCCATCACCCTCCTGACTTGTGCCTTGTAGATGGTGGACAGGCTTCGGGGAGTCAGAAGGTGAGTTACTTGCCACAGGATTCCTAACCTCTGACCTGCGCTTGTGGTCACAGTATTTATATGGTCAGTTCTGTTCACTTCTTGTACAATAGGAACCCGCAGGCTGTTGATGTTGCATATAGGCAGGAATGTGGGATTGAGGTTCCAATCAGATCACACATTTTCATATTGAATGGCGGAGTAACCTTGAAGGGCTGAGTGGCCTACTCCCACTACTAATTTGTATGTTCCTTGCATTAGGGACCAGATCAGAAACTCCAAGGTATGTTATGAAGTAAGACTAGACCCCAACCTTGCTTAATTTTGGCATTAGAAACATAGAAACATTTAAACCAGAAGCAGGGATAGGCCATTTGGCCCTTCGAGCCTGCTCTGCCATTCATTTTGATCATGGCTGATCAGTGAATTCAATATCCAGATCACCCCTTCCCCTCATATCCCTTGATCCCTTTGGCCCCAAGAGCGATATCTAATTTCTTCTTGAAATCAGACAATGTTTTGGCTCAGCTACTTTTTGTGGTAGTGAATTCCACACATTCACCACCCTCTGGGTGAAGAAATTTCTCCTCACCTCAGTTCTAAAAGGTTTACCCCTTATCCTCAAACTATGACTCCTAGTTCTGGATTCCCCCCCCCATGGGAACATTCTTTCTGAATCTACCCTGTCTAACACTGTTAGAATTTTGAAAGTTTCTATGAGATCCCCTCTCACTCTTCTAAACTCCAGTGAATATAATCCTAGGGTGAGCATAAGGTGTGTTGTTCCATGTATGATCCGACTGACCCACTAGGAAGCTTTTATTAAAACAAATTTTATTTCACAACACAGTTAAAATATAACAAAAAGAATGAGCGTAACTTCTTTTAATTGAAATACTTGAATAGGACAACATATAATTCTTAACAGCTGGCTATCTCTATAGTTCCAATGTGAGCAATATTCCCATGGACATATATCCTTCTTCAGAATCAGTTGGCATGAAAACAGATATGCTCATGTGGGTGTTACATTTCCAGCCTTTTAGCTCCTCTGGACAGATGCAGAAAGACACCTGTCTTCCGTCTTCCATTCAACAGCCTCCAGAGAAAGATCCATCTCCAAAGAGCAGAACTTCAGAGAAAGCAACCCATTTTCTGGCAGATCCCGGTCCCGAAATCAAGAGAGAGACAGAGACAAACAGGGAATTTCTTCTCTCTAAAGATTCCAAGCACCAACTGATTTGATTTTTCTTTGTAAGTGTAGTCCCGCCCAGTCAAATGATTTTTCCCGTCAATCAACCTAATCAAGCCCTACTCTGAAAAACCCCAGGGAAAGTATTAAAATAACAGCACTGCTTTTGCCCAGATTAAAACAAACATTCAAGGAATAAAGATCAAACATACTTCTGCAGAATCAACCTGTGGTTATCGACAATGTGATACCGGGTAAATAGAACAGACTGCTAAAAAGTATCCTGCACAAGAAACATGACACAAATACTTTTCTTAAAGGCACAGTATCATCACACTATGTAGATTCAGTGATGGGGAAATAGTTAGATTCACGTTGGAGATGGTCATTGTCTGGCACTTGCATGGCATGAATATGAAAATTGCCATTTTGTTCTTAGATAATGTTGTGACCATGGGGGAAGGGATAGAGAAATGTGGATAGGATGTGGGGTGAGCAGAGTGTTAATGATAACCAAAGTAAAATGCACCATTTTTATGCGAAAAGTCAACGGCTGGAATTCTTCAGACTCGCACACTCCGCTGCTAGTGAGAAAGGAGAATTTGGTGCTCAGCCAATGATTCATTCACTGTAGTGGGACGAGAGAATCCCAGCTGCAGGTGAGGTTGGAGAATTCTAGCCTACATTTCCAAAATAAACTCTCCATAGAGCCATAGCACAGAAGGGAGTCATTCGGCTCGTTTGTCTGTACTGACCCAAAGAGACCCAGATGCCCTTTCTAATCCTATCTTCCTGCACCTGGCCCATAGCTCTGTAGCTTAAAGCATGCTGGCCAGCCAGTGATGCCCATGTCCCACGAATGAATAAAAAAAATAAAAATAATGCCGGGAAAGTCTAAGTTATGCAAATGAGACAATGATCAGACAATTTATTTATTGGTGTTGATTGAAGGTTAAATACTGTCGTGGACACAAAAGGGAGAACTCACCTGTTCTGCTTGGCATAGTACCATGGAATCTTTTATTTCTATCTGAAATAGAACATGGGCCCATGGCTAAATGGCTCACCCAAAAGCTGATACTGCTGACCATGCAACACTCCCTCAGTACTGCACTGGCATAGGACATGACCCCAGAGGCTTCTGACTCAGGGGTAAGAGTGCTATGTAACTGAACCATGGCTCATACAGCATTTGATTTGATGTATTATTGTCACATGTACTGGGATACAGTGAATAGTACTGTTTCTTGTGCGCTATTCAGACAAGCCATACCATTCATAGAGTACATCAGAGAGAAGGAAAGGAGAGAGTGCAGAATGCAGTGTGACAGTCATAGCTAGGGTGTAGAGAAAGATCAGCTTAACAAATAATGGATGGAAAATCGCGCCCGAGGTGAATGGACCTTTGCATGGTCCAACCCCCACTCACTACGATTCCTATGATGGGCAGGACGGGAAAATTGCCCCCAATACGTCCATTCAAAAGTCTGATGGCAGCAGAGAAGAGGCTACTTCTTGACTTGGTTTGTACATGGTCTCGGACTTTTGCATCTTTTTTCTGATGGAAGAAGGTGGAAGAGAGAATGTCCGGGGTGTGTGAGGTCCTTAATTATGCTGGCTGCTTTTGCGAGGCAGCGGGAAGTGTAGACAGAGTCAATGGATGGGAGGCTGGTTTGCGTGATGGACTGGACTACATTCACAACCTTTTGTAGTTTCTTGTCGTCTTGGTCAGAGCAGGAGCCAAACCAAGCTGTGATACAACCAGAAAGAATGCTTTCTATGGTGCATCTGTAAAAGTTGGTGAGAGTCATAGCTGACATGCCAAATTTCCTTAGTCTTCTGAGAAAGTAGAGGCTTTGGTGGGCAGTGGGGGCAAATTAAACTGCAAATGATATTTTGTTTACCAGTTGCTTGAATGCAATAGTCCTGGAGGACTGGAATGTGGCTAATGTTTGTTTTTTAATCAACTTGCCACACACGCTGAAGAAACATGATTCTAGATTTTAAGTGACATCTACAGGGGTCAAAGACTGGACTCTGTCGCAAAGGGAGAGAGTGAAAAGAGCAAAAGTATTCATTCCACACCTAATCAGATTGATGAGAGATAGGTCATACCAAAACTATTTACTGGAATTCTTCAAGGATGCGAGAGAACTGGTGGTTGAGTGCTTCAGGGAGATAAATGACATTGAATACACGGAGATTTAAGATGAAAGGTAATGGTGCTAAAACTAGCAGATGTGATTACAGAATAAAGAATAAACTGTTAAAACACAGTTAGTAAGGAAAGGGTTTCAATAATATCATTGACCGAGCTGTTGAGCATGTCATTGCACTGTCCAACAAGAGGTGCACTCCGTAAAAATATCAGGGTCCTTGAGGTTCCTCTGCTTAATATCCCTTGGTCAAGCCAGGTTAGTTTTTTAAAAATTAATTCGTGGGACATGGGTGTCGCTGGCTGGCCAGCATTTGTTGTAAGAAGTCTAACAACACCAGGTTAAAGTCCAACAGATTTATTTGGTAGCAAACGCCACTAGCTTTCGGAGCGTGCTGCTCCTTCATCAGGTGGAGTGGGAGATCTGCTCAGAAGCAGGGAATACAGAGACACAAACTCAATTTACAGAATAATGATTGGAATGCGATTCTTTACAGCTAATCAAGTCTTAAAGGTACAGACAATGTGTGGTGGACCTCAGTTGTGCCTTTGTCCTATATGGACCACCGTTGTGTGTGTTTGTCATACCTGGACACACCCCCTTCCAGTTTGGTTCCTCCCCTCGGCACCTAGTATAAAGGTGGCTGTCTCCTCCCCCTTGTTCAGTCCAGGTTGGTTATTTGTTGGGATCTGCTCCTGATTCTGTTGTGAATAAAAGCCTACACTTGTATTGGCACACTGGTAGTCTTTCGCCTTATTGATAGCGCATCAATTTTATTCACAACAGTTGACCAGCATGGAGCAGTTTCTAAAACCCGACAAGTTAGCATTAGACCCTCAAGAGGTTGGAACCTCTGATAAATTCGATCATTGGCTGGACTGCTTCGAAGCATTCGTCGACACCGCTATGGCCATCGACACCGACGACGCTAAACTCCACGTGCTCTGCACCCGGGTAAGCGAAGCTGTCTATGGAATCTTCCGGGGCGCTGTTACATACACGGACGCTATCGAATTCCTAAAAGGGCAGTTCCGAAAGAGCCCTAACGTGGTTTACGCCAGACACCTCCTAACTACCCGCAAGCAGCAGCCAGGAGAATCGTGCGCCCAATTTCTGCGCGCCCTGCAGGTCCTAGCTCGAGCTTGTGACTGTAAGGCTGTTACAGCAGCTCAGAACACGGAAGACCTGATCCGCGACGCCTACGTTGCGGGCATTGCATCTACATACATCCGGCAGCGCTTGCTGGAACAAGATGACCTAGATCTCCGAAGAACAGCCACGAAGGCTGAAACGTTAGAAGCGGCCTCTCACAATCTCGGGTCTTACCCTGCATCCCGTTCTATTGACGGCTCCACCGTGACAGCTGTTCCGGCGGGGCCCAAATGTTACTTTTGCGGCCTACCCAAGCACCCTCGGCGTCGCTGCCCAGCGAAGGACGCGATTTGCTCCGGATGCGGTAAGCTAGGCCACTTTGCTAAAGTCTGCCGGGCAAAGCCGCTTCCGAAGCCTCGTGGCACCACGTGTGTTCCGCGGGCGCAGCCATCTTTAAGGCAGGCAGCGGCTGCGCGCGAATCGCCATCTTTAATGCGGTCACCGGAAGTGCGGGAATTGCCATCTTTGAGACTGGCATCAAGACGCGCTGAGCTTTATCCGTGACATCATCAGACGGGGACGAAGACGAATTCTTCTTGGATTCGACGGTGGCATCGATTTGCCTGGACCAGTCGCAGCCTCATCAACTCTCCAAGTCAATAATGGAGATCAAGGTAAATGGTTATGCAGAAAACTGCCTGTTTGACTGTGGGAGCACAGAAAGTTTTATACACCCTCGCACAGTGCGTCAATATGCCCTTCCCGTGCGACCCTGGAGCCAGACCATCTCCATGGCCTCGAATTCCCACTCAGTGGAGGTCCTCGGGTGCTGTTTGGTGATGCTGACGGTACAGGGCACAGTCTATGAGCGTTTTCGGCTCCTCGTGCTGCCGCGACTCTGCGCAGCTGTACTGCTGGGGTTAGATTTCCTCAGCCATCATGGGAGCGTCACCCTGCAGTATGATGGCCCTTATCCCCCGCTCTCCGTCTGCAAGGCGCCGTCACTGCAGCGCCCCTCGCGCAGTCTCTCGACCGTCAAGATCACCGCCCCCCCCCCCGTTATTTGATAACTTCACCCTGGATTGTAGGCCTATAGCCACCAAGAGTAGGTGCTATAGTGCGGATGACCGGGCCTTCATTCGGTCCGAGGTACAACGGTTGCTCCGGGAAGGGATTATCCAGGCCAGCACCAGCCCCTGGAGGGCGCAAGTGGTTGTAGTTAAATCAGGGGAGAAACACCGCATGGTGATTGACTACAGACAGACCATAAACAGGTATATCCAACTAGATGCGTATCCTCTTCCCCGTATCGCGGACATAGTCAACCGCATCGCGCACTATAGGGTTTTCTCGACGCTCGATTTGAAATCGGCTTACCACCAGCTCCCTATCCGCTCGGAGGATCGCCCATATACTGCCTTTGAGGCGGATGGCCGCCTCTACCAGTTCCTCCGAGTCCCCTTTGGTGTCACCAATGGGGTCTCCGTCTTCCAGCAGGCCATGGATCAAATGGTAGACCAGGACGGGCTACGGGCCACTTTCCCGTATCTGGATAATGTCACCATCTGCGGCCATGACCTGCAGGATCATGATGCCAACCTACAAAAATTCCTTCGTACGGCCACTCCCCTGAACCTCACATATAATGAGGCGAAGTGTGTTTTCCAGACACGCCGCCTCGCCATCCTTGGGTACGTGATAGAAAATGGTGTCCTTGGCCCCGATCCAGCCCGTATGCGCCCCTTATGCAGCTTCCCCTTCCTACTACCCTCAAAGCACTGAGGAGATGCCTGGGCTTCTTCTCCTATTATGCCCAGTGGGTTCCCCGTTACGCGGATAAAGCCCGTCTGCTCCTAAAATCGACCTCTTTTCCCCTGGCGGAGGAGGCCCGTCGGGCCTTCGACGACATCAAAGCGGACATTGCGAAGGGCGCGATGCATGCTGTGGACGAATCCATCCCATTCCAAGTGGAAAGTGATGCGTCTGACTTTGCCCTAGCTGCCACCCTTAACCAGAGGGGCCGTCCGGTGGCCTTCTTTTCCCGGACCTTACAAGGCCCTGAGATTTGACACTCCTCAGTCGAGAAGGAGGCCCAGGCCATCGTGGAAGCCGTCCGGCACTGGCGCCATTTTCTTGCGGGCCAACGATTCACCTTAATTACGGACCAGCGGTCAGTTGCCTTCCTGTTTAACACCAGGCAAAAGGGCAAGATTAAGAATGACAAGATCTTGCGGTGGAGGATTGAGCTCTCCACCTACAGATATGACATCATGTACCGGCCCGGGAAGCTCAATGAGCCCCCAGATGCCCTGTCCTGTGGATCATGTGCCAGCGCCCAACTAGACCAGCTACAGTCCCTCCATAACAACCTCTGTCATCCGGGTGTCACCAGATTTTTCCACTTTGTCAAGTCCCGTAACCTGCCCTACTCCCTCGAGGAAGTTCGGATGATTACCAGGCAATGCAGGGTCTGCGCTGAGTGCAAACCGCAGTTCTACCGGCCAGGTAGGGCGCACCTTGTAAAGGCCACTCGCGCGTTTGAGCGCCTTAGCATTGACTTTAAAGGCCCCCTCCCCTCCTCTAACCGTAATGTTTATTTCCTGAATATCATTGATGAATATCTCACGTTTCCCTTTTGCCTTCCCCTGCTCGGACATGACCACGGCTACAGTGATTCGGACCCTGAACAAGCTCTTCACCCTGTTCGGCTTCCCAGCCTATGTCCATAGCGATCGTGGGTCCTCTTTCATGAGTGACGAGCTGAGGCAGTACCTACTCGCCAAAGGCGTTGCCTCCAGCCGCACCACTAGCTATAACCCCAGGGGAAATGGTCAAGTAGAGCGGGAGAACGCGACCGTCTGGAAGGCCGTTCTATTAGCGTTACGGTCTAGGGGCCTTCCAGTCAGCAGTTGGCAAGACGTCCTTCCGGACGCATTACATTCCATTCGGTCACTCTTGTGCACAGCGACCAATACGACCCATCACAAGCGGATGTTTTCGTTTCCCAAGAAGTCCTCCTTGGGTACTTCGCTCCCGGATTGGCTGATGTCCCCCGGGCCCGTCCTGCTTCTGAAGCATGTCCGGACCCATAAGGCAGATCCCTTGGTCAAGGGGGTCCAATTGCTCCACGCTAATCCTCAATACTCTTATGTAGCGAACTCTGATGGGCGGGAGGACACGGTTTCTGTCCGTGACTTGGCACCCGCGGGTGCCCCTGAGGTCACCGCGTCCTTCCGCCCCACGGTCCCTGGTGTAGTCCACTCGGAGATTGCTGCGCCTCTTCCTCCCTCAATCCCTGTCTCCAATGTAGTGTGCCCAGAGCCTTTTGCGGCCCCCCACCCCCTAGCTCCGGTTCCCACTGTTCCCCATACGCCACCAGGGCCACTGCTCGCTCCTCTCGCCCCTGTGTACAGCTCGCTTGAGTCGCCGGAGCTGTCGCCACGCAGTACTCGACGACTGGACGGGACGACGGATCGGTCCGCTTCACACCACCTAGCGCCTTCTCTTGACGCTCACTGTACGGAGCCTGGGCCGACATCGCTCCCTGCTCGGACGACTCTGCGACCTGCACTACGACGATCGCGACGGCGGATCAAGCCACCGGTTCGTCTGGACTTGTAATATTGTTTCCGCTTCACCCCCGTGTTGTTTTTTTTAAAAGGAAGGGGTGAATGTGGTGGACCTCAGTTGTGCCTTTGTCCTATATGGACCACCGTTGTGTGTGCTTGTCATACCTGGACACACCCCCTTCCAGTTTGATTCCTCCCCTCAGCACCTAGTATAAAGGTGGCTGTCTCCACCCCCTTGTTCAGTCCAGGTTGGTTATTTGTTGGGATCTGCTCCTGATTCTGTTGTGAATAAAAGCCTACACTTGCATTGGCACACCGGTAGTCTTTCGCCTTATTGATAGCGCATCACAATGTGAGTGGAGAGAGCATTAAGCAGAGGTTAAAGAGATGTGTATTGGCTCCAGACAGGACAGCCAGTGAGATTTTGCAAGTCCAGGCAAGTTGTGGGGGTTGAGTGCTTCAGGGAGATAAATCACCAATGACATTGAATACACGGAGATTTGAGATGAAAGGTAATCCTCCGTCAATGATATTGTTGAAACCCTTTCCTTACTAACTGTGTTTTAACAGTTTATTCTTTATTCTGTAATCACATCTGCTAGTTTTAGCACCATTACCTTTCATCTTAAGTACACATCTCTTTAACCTGTGCTTAATGCTCTCTCCACTCACATTGTCTGTACCTTTAAGACTTGATTAGTTGTAAAGAATCGCATTCCAATCACTATTCTGTAAATTGAGTTTGTGTCTCTGTATGCCCTGTTTCTGAGCAGATCTCCCACTCCACCTGACGAAGGGGCAGCGCTCCGAAAGCTAGTGGCGTTTGCCACCAAATAAACCTGTTAGACTTTAACCTGGTGTTGTTAGACTTCTTATTGTGTTTACCCCAGTCCAACGCCGGCATCTCCACATCAACATTTGTTGCCCATCCCTAGTGGCCTGAGGGCAGTTCAGAGTCAACCACATTGCTGTGGCTCTGGAGTCACATGTAGGCCAGACCAGGTAAGGACAGCAGATTTCCTTCCCAAAAGGACATTGGTGAACCAGATGGGTTTTTCCAACAATCATCAATAGTTTCATGGTCATCAGTAGTTTCTTAATTCCAGATATTTTTTATAGAATTCAAATTCCACCATCTGTCGTACTTTTTTTTATTCATCAGTGGGACATGGGTGTCGCTGGCTGGCCAGCATTTATTGCCCATCCCTAGTTGCCCGAGGACAGTTGAGAGTCAATCACATTGCTGTGGCTCGGGAGTCACATGTAGGTCAGACCAGGCAGATTTCCTTCCCTTGAGGGCATTGGTCAACCAGCTGGGTTTTTCTGACAATCGACAATGACTTCATGGTCATTCGTAGATTCTTAATTCTAAATTTTTTTATTGAATTCAAATTCCACCATCTGCCGTGGCGGGATTTGAACCCGGGTCCCCAGAACATTTGCTGAGTTTCTGGATTGATTGTCTAACGATAGTACCACTAGGCCAAGGCCTCCCCATAGCTCACATTGTGCCCTCCAGCGCTCATTCCACTAGGATTTGAAAGGGACAGGTGGGCAGCTGTTCACTTTCATAGGGGCAAGAAGTCGCAAACAGCTCTCCCTCATGGCTACCTGCCAAGTGCCAGCAGAAACCCGTTCCCTGAACTAGGGAGCATGGGTTGGAGGGCAAGACATGGGAGATTAGGTTTAAATGGAAGTTCTAATTAAGAAGATTTCAGGGTTATAGTGATTGTCCCTTTTCAGATCCATCTGCAGTCACATGACCCAGGGAACCCAATCAGGGAGCAGGGTGGGGGAATCACCCTGTTCAGCTTGGCTTTATGTTCCTGCACCTTCTTAGGAGTTGACTACAGCCACGAGGCTGCCAGTCTCTGTATAGCTTTTACCTGTAAATAAAGGTGTTGTTACTTTTTTACCTTAACTGGTGATACATTGGCGACGAGGGTAAAAGCGAGCCTCGAACTATGAGTATAAAGTTTTTGTTGAAGTTGAGTGAAGCTGAGACAAAGAAGAGTAATTATAAAAATTCCCCTATTTGGACGGATGGATCCTTTCGCTGCCTCCATGGAGGACTGGACACAGTTGGGCTATTACTTACAGGCCAACAGAACAAAGGAGGAGGGGAAGAGAATGGCAATCCTCCTGAGTATGTGTGGGACTCCGGTTTACAATTTGATTTGCAGTCTCACAACCACAAGCGGACCTGACTCCAAGTCATTCACTGAGATTGTTGAATTGGTAAAGACCCATTTCCATTCAAAAGCATTGATCATATCACAGAGAATTGTGTTTAATTCAAGGGGAGAAACTCAGGGGAAAATACTTATATCACCAAGTTGAAGCAAATATTGGAACGCTGAGACTTTGGAGCCACTTTGAATGATATGCTGGGGGACAGATTAGTCTGCGGGGTGAATAATGAGGCTATTCAACACAAGTTACAAGCAGAGGCAGATATAAATTTTGAATGAGCATTGTAGATAGTGCCGGCAATGGCAACTGCTGAAAAGAGTGCAGAAGTGTCACAATGTATGCAAAATGGCACTGTTCACCAGGTCGGACAGGAGCCTGCAGTCAGCTGTGGCGCCAAAAATTGAAATGTAGTCGTGAAGCAGGATTCAGCCACAAATAAAACGAGGAGAATGAGAAGAGGAAATCAATCAGCAAAGATTGCAGAATGGTCCTGTTGTTGGGGTAACCACATCCCTGTATCTGGCAGGTATAAAGAGCCTGAATTGTTTTTTGTCACAGGAAGAGCCATTTAAGGGGAGAACGTGCAGACTCCGCACAAACAGTGACCCATGGCTGGAATTGAACCTGGATTGCTGGCGCTGTGAGGCAGCCGTGCTAACCACTGTGCCACTGTGTCTGTACGTAAATGCTCCCATGTGCTTAACCTCAATAAATGAACCCGCAACCTGCTTGTACAATCCCTTACAAGTGAGTGATACCTTTGTATCATCATAAAAACGCAACATTGACCCCCCCTTATACTACATCAGCTACAAGCTTTGATCTGTTCCAGGGATTAACCATCCAATGCAAACCTGTCAATTATCTAAAAGGTTTAATACTAAATTAATCTCACTAATTCATATCTATTTCAGACCCTGATCTCAGTTATAATCAGCAAGCACTTTAAAAGCTGTGACAGAATGGAACTGCTTTCATAACATGTGTTATTAGCACCTGCCTAGAACCTAAACTCTAGGACTTTCTCCCTAACTTTCCCACCTCTCCATCTGATACAACCCCTACTGTGCAGAAGGGGGCCATTTGGCCCATCGAGTCTGCACTGACAACAATCCCACCCAGACCCTATCCCCGTAACCCTACATATTTACCCCACTAATCCCCCTGATACGAAGGGGCAGTTTAGCATGGCCAGTCAACCTCACCCGCACACCTTTGTACTGTGGGAGGAAACCGGAGCACCCAGACGAAACCTACGCAGACACGGGGAGAATGTGCAGACTACGCACAGTCACCCGGGGCCGGAATTGAAAGTGGGTCTCTGTCGCCGTGAGGCAGCAGTTGCTAACCACTGTGCCACCGTGCCGTCCTATATCTCTCTAGGTCCTTTCAGATGTTCCTTGCAAGGTACCTGTTAACGGTCCCTTTATTTCCTTTTGTGACTTGGTGTAAAATTGTATTTGATCATGTTCCTGCGAAGCTTCTTGAAATGTTTTACGACATTAAAGGCGCTACATGAACGCATTTCTTTTGTTGTTGCAGAATTTATCAATTAATCTGATTCACTGATTATTTGCATATTTAGATGCTTATGTTGAAATGTGCATAAACAATTATTGATTCAGGGTTTGATTTTGAAAGGAATGGGTTAATTTGTTCAGGCAGATCCTGATGGGAGGTTGAAAGTGCAGATGCTAAAATATTCTGAATGGTTGATACAAGACCATAAGAAATAGGAACAGGAGTAGGCCATTCGGCCCCTCAAGCCTGCTCCGCCATTCAATAGGATCATGGCCAATCCAACATTCCTCACGTCCACTTTCCTGTCCTTTCCCTGTAACCCTTGATTCTCTTACTGATCAAAAATCTATTTATCTCAGACTTAAATATACACAGGACTCTACCCCCACTCTACCCTGTGGGAAGGAGTTCCAAAGACTCACAAATCTCTGAGAGAAGAAATTCCTCCACATCTCATTCTTAAATTGGCGCCCCTTTATTCTGGGACTATTCCCTCTCGTCCTAGACTCTCCCATGAGGGGAAACATCCTCTCAGCATTTATCCTATCAAACGCCTAAAGACTCCGATATGTTTCAATGAAATTACCTCTCATTCTTCTAAATTTCAATGATATAAAATAGTTCAAACTGGTTGGCCTAAGACAGACCACATTTAGGTGTCACAGGACTTGGCAGAGTCTGGGTGGTAAACTCCTCATGGTTCCTTGACAAGGCATTGAGGTGAATGTCTGAGGATTTGCCTAGTGTCCTTACCATCCAGACATTGATCCCAGTGTTCCCACAGTTGGTTGCAGTTACCCACTGGGCCAACATTTGTTGTCCATCCCTAATTGCCCTTAAACTGAGTGGCTTACTTGGGCATTTAGGAGTCAACCACATTGCTGCAGCTCTGGAATCACATGTAGGCCAGTCCGGGTAAGGACAGCAGATTTCCTTCCCTGAAGGACATTAGTGAACCAGATGGGTTTTTCCAACAATCGGCAATAGTTTCATGGCCACCAGTCGACTCTTAATTCCAGATATATATACTTTTTAATTGAATTCAATTGGATGAGTGTCAGTGTGGACAGTATTTGCACGTTCTCCCCGTGTCTACATGGGTTTCCTCCAGGTGCTCCGGTTTCCTCCTACAGTCCAAAAGATGTGCGTGTTAGATGGAAATTGCCAGGCTAGATTCCCCCTTCATGTCCCAAGATGTATGAGATAGTGAGGTAAGCAGGTTAAATACCGGTTAAAGTAAGTAAGTTCCGGTTAAAACTATTTCCACTGGCTAATCATTTCAAGTAGAATCATAGAATATCAACAGTGTGGAAGGAGGCCATTCAGCCCATCCAGACTGCACCGACCCTCCAACAGAGTATTGTACCAAGGCCCTTTCCCTGTAACCCCACGTATTTAACCTGCTTACCCCACTATTTTATACATCTTGGGACACTAAGGGGGAATCTAGCCTGGCAATTTCCATTTACCATGCACATCTTTTGGACTGTGGGAGGAAACCGGAGCACCTGGAGGAAACCCACACAGACACGAGGAGAATGTGCAAATACTGTCCACACAGACACTCATCCAATTGAATTCAATAAAATATATCTGGAATTAAGAGTCTACTGGTGACCGTGAAACTATTGCCGATTGTTGGAAAAACCCATCTGGTTCACTAATGTTCTTTAGGGAAGGAAATCTGCCGTCCTTACCCTGGTCTGGCCGACATGTGATTCCAGAGCCACAGTAATGCAGTTGACTCTTAAATGCCCAAGTAAGCCACTCAGCTTAAGGGCAATGAGGGATAGGCAACAAATGCTGGCTCAGTGATGCCCATATCCTATGAAAGAATAAAAGGCTCAAGGCTGGTATCAAACCCGGGTTACTGGCACTTGAGGCAGCAGTGATAACCACTGTTCTACCACGCCACCCTTTCATAATTGGTAAAATAACTAAAAAGGAGATGGGAAGAATTTTTCAGGTGCAGCCAATTGCTATGATCTACAAACCAGTGCCTGAATAAATGATGGAAGCAGATTCAATGGAAAATGTCAACAGTTGAAAAGGAAAAATGCAGGACCTATGAAGAATGGGTATGAGGGGAGGGCAGTGGAAAGCTCTTTCACAGAGCTGGCACAGACATGATGGACCAAATGGCCTCCTTCCCTGCAGTAAGATTTGATGATTTTCACACATCTTTTTTTTTACCTCGTCTGGAATCTTTTATTAACCTTAGCAAATGCCAAAGGATGGATTTTGACATCCAAAAGCAGATGGTTTGTGTCAGATGTCATAATTTGAAAAATCTGGAAACCAACCTCAGTCTCGGTCCATAGTGCCCACATACTGAGTGCCCATACAAAGTGCCCATCGTGTCTGAGACATCCTATGTATGCTTAGCCCTGTTTGCTTCAGTCTATGCAAAGACCCCATTTTAAGATATTTCTGCCTATGCAATTACATTTAAATGCTGGACCGTAGGGCTTAACTAACACTTGACTACATTTTAAAACTCAGAAGGCATGCTGGGATGGCTGAAAATTGACTGCATTTCTGAAAAGCACACAGCAAGCAAAACAAGTTTCGACAACAACAGCGGCAAAACCTGTTTTCTCTAGACAGAGACAGACTGGGAAGGACACTCACAATAACGAGATAAGAATTAAAATATAGATTGGGACTTGTGTGTTCAGTTTTTCAGTTTGTTTTGGAGATCAGAGTGTTCAAGTCTCAGTATAGGGGCCAGAAATAAAAACCAGTTTCTCCAAGTTCACTTTGCTGTACATTCTGTACTGATTTAATTTTTTTAAGCTCTGTTCAAGGGCGGCACGGTGGCACAGTGGTTAGCACTGCTGCCTCACAGCGCCAGGGACCCTTGTTCGTCTCCTGGCTTGGATCACTGTTTGTGTGGAGTCTGTGCATTCTCCCCGTGTCTGCGTAGGTTTCCTCCCACAGTCCGAAAGACGTGCTGGTTAGGTGGATTGGCCACGCTAAATTCCCTCTTGTTGCACCTGAACAGGCGCCAGAGTGTGGCGACTGAGGAATTTCCACAGTACCTTCATTGCAGTGTTAATGTAAGCCTACTTGTGACACTAATAAATAAACTTTAAGCGTTAACTCTGTATCTCTCTCCACTAGTGCTGTCAGACATGCTGGGATTTTACAGCCTCGCCCATTCCGACACCATAAAATCCCGCCCGAGGTCACCGGATCTTTCCATTGTCCGCCCCTCGCCTGCTCCGATTCCCGTGGCAAAATCCCGGTCGCTGAGTTTTTTCAGCATTTGCTGTTCTTACTCCAGATTTCCCGTATCTACGGCATTACGCTTTTATTTCCTTTCCTTATCTGTGCAATCTTCAGTTCCTTTTTGATATTGGACCCAACCGTAGAGTAATCATGGCTCATTATCCAATTCTTTCGAGGACTCATTTACTCTTTGACTGCGAAGTGTTAAGGACGTTTAGTTGTGCTGTTAATATGACTCTTATTTCAAGCAGTGTCATCAGGCTGAGTGCTGTCTCTGTAATTAACATTAATGGATATTCAATTGGTGCAAAAAAAAAACCATTAATCAAACTCTGTGACAAGTGAGTGCACTTTAATGTGGCACAGTAACTTTCATAGCCCAGTGCAGTTTGTGGAGGTAGAGATTTGGCTTTATCACTCAAAGTAGTCTTTTTTTTAATGAATCCTCCTCCAACATGCCATCAATCATAGGTAACAATAAGCGCTGGGCTATTAGGGGATTAGAACATTAGAACGAGAGCGAAATGCATAAGCACATTGCTTCATTCGACCGGCTGCAAAATATTGGAGAGCACTACAAGAAAATAGTCAGCGGTAAATAGTCATTAACGTCAAGGGTTATATTGTGTCCTTAACTTTAAGATAATGATTGGAATGCAAGATTCTGCAGCTTCCCAGCCGCGACGTTGTTTGCCCACAGGATACTAACCGCAAGTGGTAAGCTCACTTGCCTCCTCCCAGCGTTTTCAAAGGATTTATCACAGCTTTCTTTTCTCAGAGAGAAACAGCAGGAAGTTAAGGCGACAAGATATCTAAAAAGATGCGGAGAAACATTCAGAGAAAGTGGGGGGAGGGAGAGACATTGCGGCAAAGGGAGAAATGCCAGGATCAGCGGACGCAAGGAGTGGCATTGAGCTAAACAGAGCAGAATCGTTACCTACGGTGACTGAGCAAGACAAATGGGGATGGAGGTCATGACCTGAAGTTGTTAGAAACATAGAAACAGAGAAACTAGAAGCAGGAGGAGGCCATTCGGCCCTTTGGGCCTGCTCCGCCATTCATTTTGATCATGGCTGATCATTAAATTCAATATCCTGATCCCCCCTTACCCCCACTCCCCCCATATCCCTTGATCCCTTTAGCCCCAAGAGCTATATCTAATTTCTTCTTGAAATCACACAACGTTTTGGCCTCAATTACATTCTGTGGTAGTGAATTCCACACATTCACCACCCTCTGGGTGAAGAAATTTCTCCTCACCTCAGTTCTAAAAAGTTTACCCCTTATCCTCAAACTATGACCCCTAGTTCTGGACTCCTCCACCATCGGGAACATTCTTTCTGAACATACCCTATCTAACCCTGTTAGAATTTTGTACATTTCTATGAGATCCCCTCTCGCTCTTCTGAACTCCAATGAATATAGAACAAAGAACAAAGAAAATTACAGCACAGGAACCGGCCCTTGGGGCCTCCAAGCCTGCGCCGACCATACTGCCCGACTTAACTAAAACCCCCTACTCTTCCGGGGACCAAATCCCTCTATTCCCAGATCCCTTTGCCTATCAATGCTCTTAAGGGTTCTGCCATTTACTGTATATTTCCTATCTGTATTAGACCTTCCAAAATGCATTACCTCACATTTATCCGGATTAAACTCCATCTGCCATCTCTCCGCCCACGTTTCCAACTGATCTATCCCCTGCTGTATCCTCTGATGGTCCTCATCGCTATCCGCAAATCCACCAACCTTTGTGCCATCCGCAAACTTACTAATCAATTCAGTTACATTTTCCTCCAAATCATTTATATATATTACAAACAGCAAAGGTCCCAGCATTGATCCCTGAGGAACACCACTTGTCACAGCCCTCCATTCAGAAACGCATCCTTCCACTGCTACCCTCTGTCTTCTTTGACCGAGCCAGTTTTGTATCCACCTTGCCAGCTCACCTCTGATCCATGCGACTTCACCTTCTGCACCAGTCTGCCATGAGGGACTTTGTCAAAGACCATGTAGACAACATCCACTGCCCTACCCTCATCAATCATCTTCGTCACTTCCTCGAAAAGCTCGATCACGTTCGTGAGACTCGATCTCCCCTTCACAAAACCATGTTGCCTCTCACTAATACGTCCACTTATTTCCAAGTGGGAATAAATCCTGTCTTGAAGAATCCTCTCCAATAATTTCCCTACCACTGATGTAAGGCTCACCGGCCTGTAATTACCTGGATTATTCTTGCTACCCTTCTTGAACAAAGGAACAACATTGACTATTCTCCAATCCTCTGGGATCTCCCCTGTAAGAAGTCTAACAACAACAGGTTAAAGCCCAACAGGTTTATTTGGTAGCAAAAGCCATTAGCTTTCGGAACAGGCTGTTCCTTCGTCAGGTGGGTGGGAGTTCTGATCAGAAACAGGGCACAAAGACACAAACTCACTTTACATGAATAATGATTGGAATGTGAGTCTTTACAGCTAATCAAGTCTTAAAGGTACAGACAATGTGAGTGGAGGGAGCATTAAGCACAGGTTAAAGAGGTGTGTATTGTCTCCAGACAGGATAGCTCATGAGATTTTGCACAGCCAGGCAAGTTGTGAGGGTTACAGATAGTGTGACATGAAGCCAATATCCTGGTTGAGGCCATCCTCATGTGTGCAGAACCTGGCTATCAGTCTCTGCTCAGCGACTCTGCGCTGTCGTGTGTCGTGAAGGCCGCCTTGGAGAATGCTTACCCAAAGATCAGAGACTGAATGCCCGTGACCGCTGAAGTGCTCCCCAACAGGAAGAGAACAGTCTTGCCTGGTGATTGTCGAGCGGCGTTCATTCATCCGTTGTCGTAGCATTGTCGTAGCAATGATCTGATCTGTTTGTGATCTGAACTCCCACCCACCTGACAAAGGAACAGCCTGTTCCGAAAGCTAGTGGCTTTTGCTACCAAATAAACCTGTTGGACTTTAACCTGGTGTTGTTAGACTTCTTACTGTGTTTACCCCAGTAAAACGCCGGCATCTCCACATCACATCTCCCCTGCAGCCAGTGAGGATACAAAGATTTCTCTCAAGGCCCCAGCAATTTCCTCCCTTGCCTCTCTCAGTATTCGGGGGTATATCGCATCAGGCCCTGGAGAATTGTCTACCTTAATGTTTCTCAAGAACCCCAATACCTCCTCCTTTCTGATCTCAACATGACTCGAACTATCTACACATCCTTTCCCAGACTCATCATCCACCAAGTCCTTCTCTTTGGTGAATACTGACGCAAAGTACTCATTTAATACCTCACCCATTTCCTCTGGCTCCACGCATAGATTCCCTCCCTTGTCCTTGAGTGGGCCAACGCTCTCCCTGGCTACCCTCTTGCTCTTTATATATGTATAAAAAACCTTGGGATTTTCCTTAATCCTGCTGGCCAATGCTTTTTCATGACCCCTTTTAGCCCTTCTTATTCCTTGCTTAAGTTGCTTTCTACTTTCCTTGTATTCCACACTTGCTTCGTGTGTTCCCAGCCTCCTAGCCTTGACAAATGCTTATTTTTTCTCTTTGACTAGGCTCACAATATTCCTCGTTATCCAAGGTTCCCAAAACCTACCATGCTTATCCTTCATCCTTACAGGAATGTGCCGGTTCTGAATCCCTATCAACTTAAACTTGAAAGCCTCCCACATGCCAGATGTTGATTTGTCAGATGTTGATTAGATTAGAATATAATTCTAACCGACTTATTCTCTCCTCATATGACAGACCTGCCATCCCTTGAATCAGCCTGGTAAACCTTTGTTGTGCTCCCTCTATAGCAAGGGCATCCTTCCTCAGATAAGGACACCAAAACTGCACACAATATTCCAGGTGTGGCCTCACCACAACACCCTATACAATTGTAGCAAAACACTTTTTGAAGTTTTAAGTTAACGTTCATTCATTTGTGTCACAAGGAGGCTCACATTAACACTGCAATGAAGTTACTGTGAAAATCCCCTAGTCGTCACACTCCGGCACCTGTTCGGTGGCACAATGTTTAGCACTGCTGTCTCACAATGCCAGGGACCTGGGTTCGATTCCCGGTTTGGGTCACTGTCTGTGTGCAGTTTGCACGTTCATAGAATCATAGAAACCCTACAGTGCAGAAGGAGGCCATTCGGCCCATCGAGTCTGCACCGACCACAATCCCACCCAGGCCCTACCCCCACATATTTACCCGCTAATCCCTCTAACCTACGCATCCCAGGACTCTTAAGGGGCAATTTGTAACCTGGCCAATCAACCTAACCCGCACATCTTTGGACTGTGGGAGGAAACCGGAGCACCCGGAGAAAACCCACGCAGACACGAGGAGAATGTGCAAACTCCACACAGACAGTGACCCGAGCCGGGAATCGAACCTGGGACCCTGGAGCTGTGAAGCAGCAGTGCTAACCACTGTGCTACCGTGCCGCCAATTAACCGTTCTCCCCATGTCCGCGTGGGAATCCTCCGGGTGCACTGGTTTCCTCCCACAGTCTGAAGGATGTGCTGGTTAGGTGCATTGTCCCAAACAGGTGCCGGAGTGTGGTGACTCGGGGAATTTCACAGTAACTTCATTGCAGTGTTAATGTAAGCCTCACTTGTGACTAATAAATAAACTTTAGACTTTAACTGAGTGAGAATTTAGCATGGCCAACTGCCTGTGTGGAGTTTGCACGTTCTCCCTGTATCTACGTGGATTTCCTCCAAGTGCTCCAGTTTCCTCCCACAGTCCAAAGGTGTGTGGGTTAGGTGGATTGGCCATGCTAAATTAACCCTAGTGTCAGGGGATTAGAAGGTTAAATATTGGGGTTACGGGAATAGGGCCTGGGTGGGATTGTGGTCAGTGCAGACTCGATGGGCTGAATGGTCTCCTTCTGTACTGTAGGATTCTATGATTCTAACCTAACCAGCACATCTTTCGGACTGTGGGAGGAAACCGGGGCACCTGGAGGAAATCCAAGCAGACACGGGGAGAGCGTGCAGACTCCATATAGACAGTAACCCAAGCCAGGAATCGAACCCAGGAACTTGGTGTTGTGAACCAGCACTGGTAGCCACTGTGTCACCGTGCCATCCTATACCTAAACTCAAATCCTCTCGCTATGAAGGCCAACATACCATTTGCCTTCTTTACTGCCTGCTGTACCTGCGCACTTACTTTTATTGCATTGGATTTTGAGCTCAAGCGGCTGTGGCATACGCCACCAAAAGATGAGGAGTTGTTTCTCAAGATTACGTTGAGTTTCATTGGAAACCTGCACGGCGGTCAAGGACTGAAAGGTCAAACAGACGTCATCCAATCTGCCTTTGGTTTCCCCAGTGTACAGGAGACCACATTGCGAGCAGCAAATATATTGGCCCTCCCCCCTGATTCATTCATGTCCTTTCAATGTTGGTTAGATTGCTTTGTCTTTTTAGCAGACTGGGTATAAAGAGACAGAGAGACACTGAAGTACAGATAGTGAGAGGGAGAGATGGAGAGAGTGATATAAACAGTCCCTGTAGCAAAGCGGATGAACCTCCTGGAAGTTTCTTAGTGCAGGGAGGTAAAGAGATGAGAAGACAGATCGACAGGGAGAGATTGATCATTCTATTATCTGTGTTACTGCCTTAAAGTGAAAGCGTTCTGTAGTCACTGTGCACTGGGCAAATGGATAGAACAGGTGAGAAAAAAAAGGGGGGGGTGGACCGTTTCTTTAAAGCTCGGTCTGGTTTTGTCATTTGCACTTCCTTATTGATGTGTCCTCAGCCTGATAATCGCGCTAGCTCCAAATCTAACTCTCTCAGGAAGTCAAATCTGTATAATGCATCCCTTTCCCTCACCTCCTTGACTCATTCCTACCTCCTGTATCCAAGCTGTTATCACTAAGCATGCATCCTTGGAATGATAAAAAATAAACAGCTGATCATGAGGCCATTTGGTCCACTGTGTCACAGAATCATATCATAGAATCATAGAATCCTGCAGTGCAGAAGGAGGCCATTCGGCCCCTCAAGTCTGCACCGATCACAATCCCACCCAGGCCTTATTCCCATGACCCCATGCATTTACGCTGCTAGTCCACCTGACAGTAAGGGGTAATTTGGCATGGCCAATCCACCTAACCCGCACATCTTTGGACTGTACTGTCTCTTGTAAAGAGATAGCCAATTTGTCCTATGGGCGGCACAGTGGCACAGTGGTTAGCGCTGCTGTCTCACAGCGCCAGAGGCCCGGGCTCGATTCCTGCCTTGGGTCACTGTCTGTGCGTAATTTGCATATTCTCCCCATGTCTGCGCGGGTTTCCTCTGGGTGCTCCGGTTTCCTCCCACAGCCTAAACATGTGTGGGTTAGGTTGATTGGCCATGCAAAATTGATCCGAGTGCCAGGGCAATTAGTGGGGTAAACATGTGGGGTTGCGGGAATAGGGCCTGGGTGGGATTGTTGCCAGTGCAGACTCGATGGACCAAATGGCCTCCTTCTGCAGTGTAAGGATTCAATGATTCTATGATTCCAAAGATGTGCAGGTTAGGTGGATTGGCCATGCTAAGGTGCCTCTTAGTGTCAGGGGGACAAGCAGGGTAAATACATGGGTTTATGGGGATAGGGCCTGGGTGGGATTGTTGTTGGTGCAGGCTCGATGAGCCGAATGGCCTCCTTCTGCACTGTAGGGATTCTATGATAGTCCACTATTTTTTCTCGATAGCTCTGCAAAATTCTCCTTTTTCAAGCGTTTGACCAATTTTCTTTTCAGAGTTGCTGTTGAACATGCTTTGACTACTTTCAGTCATTCTGTTTGCCTATTTCCTCTCCTTGCCTTTCCAACCCTGGTGGCAGCCTGCACTACAGGCCTCGGTTCTTCTGCACTGTACGGATTCTATGATCCTATGATCCCCGCAATGTGTGAGTTCATCCAACAAAATGCTCCCAGTTCCTAACTCACACCAAATCCCATTCACTCATCACAAGACCATAAGATATAGGAGCAGAATTAGGACATTCGGCCCATCCAGTCTGCTCCGCCATTCAATCATGGCTGATATTCTCCTCATCCCCATTCTCCTGCCTTCTCCCCGTAACCCTTGATCCCCTTATTGATCAAGAACCTATCTATCTCTGTCTTAAAGACACTCAATGACCTGGCCTCCACAGCCTTCTGTGGCAATGAGTTCCACAGATTCACCAGCCTCTGGCTGAAGACATTCCTCCTCATCTCACTTTTTAAGGAGCGTCCCTTCACTCTGAGGTTGTGCCCTCGAGTTCTAGTCTCTCCCACTAGTGGAAACATCTTCTCCATGTCCACTCTATCTAGGCCTCTCAGTATTCTGTAAGTTTCAATTAGATCCCCCCTCATCCTTCTAACCTCCATCGAGTATAGACCCAGAATCATCCTTGTGCTCACTAACCTACACTTTCTCTCAGTTGATCTGTGCCTCAGTTTTAAAATGATTGCCCTTTTATTCGAATCCCTTCATTGCTTTGCTCCTCCATATCTTCAGAAACCCTTTCAGCTTTGCAATTCTCCAGGAATCCCATGATCCTCTTGTCCACCCTAACCTCCTTCACCTCATTGATGGTCATCCCTTTAGCCAGCTAGGCCCTAATGTCTGCAATCACCACCCCCACCGCCCCCCCCCGCCCCCCCCCCCCCCCCCCCCACTTCTTCTTCTCCTTTAATGTGTTCCTGAAAATCAGCTTCTTTGTCCAAGCTTTTAGTCAGCCATCTTTTTTGGGGTCAAGGAGCAGAATTTTACTGTCCCACCCACCACGGGAATCATAGCGGGCGGGACATGGTCCATGCAAAGGTCCGTTGACCTCAAGCAGGATTTTCCAGTCTTGGGACGAATGTGGCCAGAAAACCTTACCCAGTCTCCATTGTTTCCTGATGATGTGCCTCTGCAACCTCTTGGGACAATTAGGGCGGCGCGGTGGCACAGTGGTTAGCACTGTTGCCTCACAGTGCCAGGGACCCGGGTTCAATTCCCAGCTTGGGTCACTGTCTGTGTGGAGTTTACACGTTCTCCCTGTGTCTTCGTGGGTTTCCTCCAGGTGCTCCGGTTTCCTCCCACAGTCCAAAGATGTGCGGGTTAGGTGGATTGGCCGTGCTAAATTGCCCAATAGTGTCAGGTGGATGAGCTAGGGTAAATTCATGGGTTTATGGGGAAAGGGCCTGGGTAGGATTGTGGTCGGTGCAGACATGATGGGCCGAATGGCCTCCTTCTGCATTGTAGAATTCTATGATTCTTATCTACATTAAAGGTGCTATAGAATTTCAAATTGTTGTTGTTACTATCACCACAACAGCAATTAAAGGAGAACTGTGTACTGCAGTTGTGCACTAAGCCAGTGCAATACAGGTCTGTCATTTATCACTTTACTACTGATGACCACATTATTATAATAGAAACTAATTTAATATTCTGAGCAGAGGCCCAGGCTGCATTAAGCCAAATAATAAATTTAACGAGAAGTCAGTGACTGCAATTACTATTGTAACAATCTCCAGAGAGACCAATAACTTGTAAAGAGAAATTTGAACTTCCACTCAACAGCTAGAAGAGTGACACATCAAGGTTTCACGTTTTAAAAACTTTTATTGTAAAAAATGACTAAAATGCACGATTGACTCTACACTATTTTCTTTTTGTTGGAAACTTATACTTCAAACTACAGAAATAAGTAGTTGTTTTTTACTTCTCATCTATCACACTCACCTCAGAATAACCATTCTTACAGCAAACATTTCACACTTCCCACCACCTTCCACTGGGTTTCTTTCTTTTTACTTTCTCAACCTGGTAACTTCTAATGCCAGCATGACAGTGAGCATTATACTGTAGATCACCTCCTCTAGCCCCAAGCTAGGCAAATCTTCCAGCCTCCTCTAAATCCTCAGAAGCTCAGTCTTCTGTCAAAGCACGAGCCATGTTCTGCATGGTGAACACCTTCTCTGCTTCAGGTGCAGGCTTCTATCTTTGCGACTTGCCTCTCAGCTGACTTCAGACCACACAAGTCAAAACTGCAAACTGTTGTTTGTCTTTGATATTCATGGGTTTATGGGGAAGTGTGTCACCTAATGGGGCAGCACGGTGGCACAGTGGTTAGCACTGCTGCCTCACAGCACCAGGGACCTGGGTTCGATTCCTGGCTTGGATCACTGCCCGTGTGGAGTTTGCGCGTTCTCCCCGTGTCTGCGTGGGTTTCCTCTGGGTGCTCTGGTTTGCTCCCACAGTCCAAAGATGTGCGGGTGAGGTGCATTGGCTGTGTTAAACTCTCCCTTAGTGTCCCGGGATGCGTAGGTTAGAGGGATTAGTGGGGTAAATATGTGGAGTTACGGGGATGGGCCTAGGTGGGATTGTTGTTGGTGGAGACCAATGGGCCGAATGGCCTCCTTCTGCTCTATAGGTGTTCTATGATGATTTCAAATCTTAAAAATGGCTTCCTCTACCCTTTCCCCCCCGACAACAGGAAATGCATTTGCTAAGTTGAAATGCTAATCAGTTATCTTTAGTTCCAACTTTCATCTTGTAGGTAAATAGATAGGTTGCAAGCCACTGTTTACCACCTTTTGGGGCTTTGGGAGACTCACTGCCTAATCATAGTCTACTCAGCAGCTGCAGCCATTGTCTCCAAGCGTAAATACTTTGCACACTTCTCTCAGTAAAACTATCCGAATTTTCCTTCGCTCTCTGACAATCAAATAACCAAGGCTTACTGACAGGAAGGCTACAGAACAGATCACATGACATTCTTCATTTGCCCTCTCTACTCCTCAAGTGGTCCACGCGTTTATGATTGATCTGTCTCTCCACCTCCATTTGTTGGTCCCATCTTAGAGACAATCATTCCGGGGATCCAATTTGATCCACTCCCCAGATTTCTTACATATACGGTTTAATTTACCATAAGTGAGAGTGCTGTACTATGTGAATCATGGCTGGTTTCTACTTTCCGTGGCAAATTCGGAAACACGAGGTTCAGTCTCATTCTGAGATAATGGGCAGGATTATACGGCCTCACTCGTCCCGAAACCATAAAATCCCGCCTTGAGGTCAACAGACCTTTCCATTGTCCGCCCCTCGCCCGATCCGATTCCTGCGGCGGGTGGGGCGATAAAATTCTGGCCGATTTTTAATGGTTAGGTTTATTTATTAGTCAAAAGTAGGCTTGCATTAACACTGCAATGAAGTTACTGTGAAAATCCCCAAGTCGCCACACTCCGGCGCCTGTTCGGGTACACTGAGGGAGAATTTAGCATGGCCAATACACCTAACCAGCACGTCTTTGGACTGTGGGAGGAAACCGGAGCACGCGGAGGAAACCCACACGGACACGGGGAGAATGTGCAGACTGCACAGATAGTGACCCAAGCCGGGAATCGACCCGGGTCCCTGGCACCGTGAGGCAACAGTGCTAACCACTGTGCCACCGTGCCGCCCTATGTTGTTCATGCCTGTGTGCACCACCACAATGAGATTCTCCACCCCTTCCTCTCCCCCCCCCCCACCCCCACAACTCTCCGTCTGCAGGCTTTTTTTAGCAATAAGGGTTGTCACTGTTGTAATGAGGAATGCAGCAGCCAATTTCCACACAGCAAGGATCCACAGAAAGCAGCGTGATCATGATCAGATAATCCTGTTGTTAGTGATGTATGTGAATTCTTATTAGTAGCTGAATATTCTGCAACGGAGTCCTTTGCTCTTTGTGATAATCATAGAATCATACAGTGCGGAAGAGATCCTTCGGCCCATCGAGTCTGCACCGACACACTAGCAACACCTGAGCTCCCACCTAATCCCATCTACCAGCACTTGGCCCATAGCCCTGAATGCTATGATGTGCCAAGTGCTCATCCAGATATTTTTTAAAGGATGTGAGGCAACCTGCCTCCAACATCCTCCCAGGCAGCGCATTCCAGGCCATTACCCCCTCTGGGAGAAAAACCAGCCTCCCATCCATTGACTCTGTCTACACTTCCTGCTGCCTCGACAAAGCAGCCAGCATAATTAAGGACCCCACGCACACCAGACATTCTCTCTTCCACCTTCTTCTGTCGGGAAAAATATACAAAAGTCTGAGGTCACGTACCAACCGAACAGCTTCTTCCCTGCTGCCGTCAGACTTTTGAATGGACTTACCTTGCACTAAGTTGATCTTTCTCTGCACCCTAGCTGTGACGGTAACACTACATTCTGCACTCTCTCCTTTCCTTCTCTATGAACGGTATGTTTTGTCTGTATAGTGCGCAAGAAACAATACTTTGCACTGTATGTTAATACATGTGACAATAATAAACCAAATCAAAGCAAATCAAAAACATTTTCCTCACATTCCCCCTGAACCTTCTGCCCCTCACCTTTCACAGTAACTTCATTGCAGTGTTAATGTAAGCCTTACTTGTGACTAATAAATAAACTTGACTTTAATTTTGAATCTTGGTCCCATCGTGACTACCATGTAAATAAAACTTAACGACAAAATAGGCTTTGTTTACAGGGTCTTCTTGTAGTGTGATTTCTAAAGCGTGTCCTATTGTTGGCAATACATTTTAATGTTTCCCTTAATGAATAATGCATATATTCTGGAAGTATCTTCAAGATAGCTTTACTGGTACCACATCTATGGTACATCAAAGCAATTTAAACAGTAGAACAAATCACTTTTATTAAAACTCCCTATAAATTACATTTGTTCATGGGGTAAAGAGTCTCCGTGGAATCATGTATGTGCTTTATTTATGAAGTATAACACTGTGAATAATCCCTTGGCTCACTAATGGAATAAGTCTACCAGTCTACTTAAAGCCATCAATCACCATCTATTAAACATTGATTGATAACTGCTGTAAAAGAAAGTTGAACAGCAATATCCTTTTATTTGTTTTATTCTGAAAGTACTCTAAAAAAACATTCTAAATTCAGAGTGAGCAGAATATTCATTCCGGGGAAGCACAATTTGGAAATTGTGAGTAAATTTAAGGAGGAGTTCAACAGATTTTTAATTGGTTTAGGTTGAAGGGTTATGGGGAGAAGGCAGGAAAATGGGGATGAGGAGCATATCAAACATGATCGAATCGCAGAACGGACTCGATGGGCCGAATGGTCTAATTCTGCCCCTATATCTTATGAGTTTATGAACTTATAATTTGGCATGTCTGCACTGACCATAATCCCACCCAGGCCCTATTCCCGTAACCCCACACATTTACACGGCCAATCCCCCTGACACTAGGGTCAATTTAGCATGGCCAATCCACCTAACTCACACATCTTTGGACTGTGGGAGGAAACCGGAGCACCCAGAGGAACCCCACACAGACACGGGGAGAAAGTGTAAAACCCCACACAGATAGTGATGCGAGACCAGAATTGAACCGGGGTTCAAAGTCCCCCAGGTGCTTGTCACACTGTGAGCTAACTGGTCTCACTGGAACTCTGACTTTCACACGAGGATTTCCAATCTTTCACTCTTGAAGAACATGTTTTGGAATCTTTCTCTCTGATGCCTTCACCAAGGATCCACATCCAGGATTTCAAGCTCTTCTTTCGGTATTCCTTTGCCCTGGAATGCCACATGCATTGAAACTTCCACACCATTTCTCTGGTACCCAGCCACATCAACAGGACATTGTTGCTTCACAGGCTTTGTGAAGGCATCACCAACCTTAGGATCACTGGGGATATCTGGCTATTCATCCAGCCAACTTTAAAATCTGCTTTTTGTAGTTGGCTCTTTAGTTCAGAGCCCTTTCTTTGCTCTTAGTTTTCACTACACCAAATAGAACTTTGTCTAGATTCTGATTCTTTGTTCCTTTGACTCAACTGTTTTTCTGGGATATTCTTTTGTCCTTACTCCCCTGGATACTGGGACATTATTATCCAGTTTCTGGGGCTTGCTTTCTGTCTCTCTGTTGTATTGGCTGGTTCTGGCAGTTTCTGCCCCTGGATTACCTGGTACAAACTGATTCTAACTGCTTCTACTTTCTCAGTGTTGGGGGAGGGGGAGTGTGGAATGCTGGGCATCTTCCCATCGTGCCCCGCTGGCCGATGGGCGGGGCGAGCCAGTAAGTTCGTGAGAGAGTCGAGAAACCCCTCGTGATCTTACCAGCACCAGATATCCAGCACAATCAGCCTCGGATCTTCAAATTGTACAATTGAACTAAGTTTGATTTTTTTTGAAGGTTTGGTAATTAGGAATGGGTGGCACGGTGGCACAGTGGTTAACACTGCTGCCTCACAGCGCCAGGGATCTGGGTACGATTCCCGGCTTGGGTCACTGGCTGTGCAGAGTCTGCACCTTCTCCCCGTGTCTGCATGGGTTTCCTCTGGATGCTCCAGTTTCCTCCCACAGTCTGAAAGACGTGCTGGTTAGGTGCATTGGCCATGCCAAATTCTTCCTCAGCGTACCCGAACAGGCGCCGGGAGTGTGGCGACTAGGGGATTTTCACAGTAACTTCATTGCAGTGTTAATGTAAGCCTACTTGTGACTAATAAATAAACTCACTTATAACTTATAAATGTTGGCCTTGCCAGTGCTACCCACATCTCATAAAAGGATAAAATAAAAATAACTTAGCGAAAAGGAATGTCAGAACAATTAACTTTCTATCTGTCGTGACCTCTGGCCTGGGAATAAGAGCTTCAAGGGAAAGAGAAAAGAGAACAGTAACTCAGAACAAAGTAATAAAATCTGGCAGAACTTTTGTCTGAGCTTTGCAAGTTCACACCAGTCCCTTCACATAGCCTGCTGGTTACACCTGCCCTCCAACATCTTTTCATCAGCTTTACTGCAGATATATTAAACTTCTAATGAACAATGAAGTCCAGTATTTCTCATGGTTGCCTTTTCCTCTAATGCTTGTCGGGTACAGCAAACTGCAATCTCACCAGACCGAAGCTGAGTTCTGTACAATGCTGAAGGAAAAGGGATGTGTGAGATGGACTAAATGGAACCAAAGAGAACCGAACTGAACTGAGAGGGAGGAAACATTGAAGGGGAGCTGAGATAGCTAGGATGGCAGATAGCTTTAAAGGTGGAAATAAATGTGGGTTAGGGTATGCAAAAGCAAATATATTGGGTAGCATAATGGACGGCAGGGTGGTACAATGATTAGCACTGCTGCCTCACAACGCCAGGGACCCGGGTTTGATTCCTGAACACTCAGTAGCAGCAGTGTGTACTATCTACAAGGTGCACTGCAGCAATTCACCAAAGATCCTTAGACAGCACCTTCCAAACCCACAACCACTTCCATCTAGAAGGACAAGGGCAGCAGATACATGGAAACACCACCACCTGCAAGTTCCCCTCCAAGCCACTCACCATCCTGACTTGGAAATATATCACCGTTCCTTCACAGTCGCTGGGACAAAAGCCTGGAATTCCCTTCCTAACACATTGTGGGTCAACTCACAAAACATGGACTGCAGCGATTCAAGAAAGCAGTTCATCACCACCTTCTCAAGGGCAACTAGGGATGGGCAATAAATGCTGGCCGGCCAGTGATGCCCATGTCTCATGAATGCATAAAAACTTGAATTCAGTATGAACATATCTGGAATTAAGAATCTTCTGATGACCATTGTCGATTGTCATAAAAACCCATCTGGTTCACTAATGTCCTTCAGGGAAGGAAATCTGCCATCATTACCTGGTCTGGCCTACATGTGAGTCCAGAGCCACAGCAATGTGGTTGATTCCTAACTGCCCTTGTGGAATCACTTAGCGAGCCACTCAGTTCAAGAGCAACTCAGGGTGGGCAACAAATGCTGGCCTTGCCAACAACGCCCACAGTCCATGAAAAACTCAATAAAAACATGGTAATTTGAGGAAAGCATGGTCCCAGATATGGTAATGGATAATAGCCAGAATCATTTGCTTTGGTGATAAATTTTGACCAGGACTGCTGCGTGAATTCCCCTGTTATAGTTGGGCAGCACAGTGGCACAGTGGTTAGCACTGCTGCCTCACGGCGCCAGAGACCCGGGTTCGATTCCCGGCTTGGGACACTGTCTATGCGGAGTCTGAACGTTTGCCCCGTGTCTGCGTGGCTTTCCTCCGGGTGCTCCAGTTTCCTCCCACTGTCCGAAAGACATGCTGATTAGGTGCATTGGCCATGCTAAATTCTCCCTTAGTGTAGCTGAACAAGCGCCGGAGTGTGGCAACCAGGGGATTTTCACAGTAAGCTTCACTGCAGTGTTAATCAATTTGTGACATTAATAAATAAACTTTAAAAAATAGTGCCATTGGCATCATTTCCATTGAGCGCAGAGGGCAGCCAGGGCCTGAGTTTAATGCCTCATCCTAAAGAATCGGATGAGGAAAAAAAACCCGCAGTGGAGCGGAACCAATCATTATTGAGACACAAAACAGAAAGGATGAAAACCTTCAAGATGTACCTGTGAAAAGGGTTGTGAAACGACTAAAAAAAGATTTACCTCAGTGTGGCACATCCCTGAGTGTTTCTCACGAGCTATTTCTGGGATATGGACTCAGTTTTTATGCCAGGCAATGACAGCAGCTTGTTTATGTAAAACACAAACCCGCGATCGGACAAGTGACCCATTCGTGGAGTCGGTTGTGACTTTGTCTGATGGATTAAAATGAGTGGCAGTCAGTTGATGGCCTGCTTCACCTAGAATGTTCACGAATGTCCTTTAGGGAAGGAAATCTGCTGTCCTTACCCGGTCTGGCCTACATGTGGCTCCAGAGCCACAGCAGTGTGGTTGACTCTCAACTGCCCTCGGGCAAGTAGGGATGGGCAATGAATGTTGGCCAACCAACGATGCCCTTGTGCCATGAATTAATAATGATTCTATGAAACAAAAAGAATCATTGAATCGGAAACTAAGGGGCGGGATCTTACCGGCTTGCTACTCCAATCAACCGGGTTCACACCCAATTTCTCGTCCCTCCCCAATCTTGCCGGTTGATTTAAATATTAATTACATGTTTAATGTGCTATTAACGAACCCGGGACGCATTCGTCTGGGCTCACTTACATTACAAAGAACAAAGAACAATACAGCACAGGAACAGGCCCTTCGGCCCTCCAAGCCCGCGCCGCTCCCCGGTCCAGGATTGAATCCTGAATCCAGGATCCCCGCCCAATTTTCCAGCCTATCTACATACTAATATCCTATCCACCGAGCTGTCCCTCACAGCTACGATGCTTTGTTCATCACAACCTAGTCCCCTCACTGGTCAAGATGAGGATTACAGATGGTTCCCACCAATGGCGACCAGATGAGATGACCTCGCTGGAGGGCCTGGAGCCCATTGAAGCCCCCTAGGTGTTTGGGGGCAGGGGTGGGCAGGGCCCATGTGCCAGCCTGGCAGCCTGACACTGCCAGCCTGGTACTGCCAGCCTAGCATTGCCCTTTGGGCACCCTGGCAGTGCCAAGGGGGAAGGGCCTGATAGGGCAGGTCCTGATGGAAGTGGGCCTGTCAGGGGTGGGCCCTGGGGGCGGGGCCTGATGGGTGGCAGAGTCTGACGGGCAGAGGCGGGGGGAGATCTATCCAATAGCAGGGAAGGGGGAAACTCTCCATCGAGGGGGTGGCGGCTGATCTGTGGGGATGGCGATCGAGGGGTGGGGGCTACGATCGGGCGGGGGGATTGAGGGGTGCAGTGATTGGGGGGGTGGGGAGGGGTAAGGTCAGTGGAGGTGGAAGGGTGGGTGGGGGTTTGGGGGGGTAAGTGATAGATCTCCCAGTATGCTGTGTACACTGTGTGTACACAATATCCTGGGTGACCGGGACGCCTGTGCAATGGCGCACCTAAAGCTCAGCAGCCGGCTTCTCAGTCAGGTTGAGACTCTATGCTGCCCCTACTGGCGGGATTCACATTATAGCCTCTGTATTTCTGTAGACTGCCATCACTTGCCTCACTGGAAAAACAGGCAAGAAAACCTCCTATTTTCCGGCTGTTGAATACAGACTTTTTCTGAGATAATTCCACCCTAAATATGTGGAAGCCAGTCATCCCATTGGGTATGTGCCAGCTCTTCCAGAGAGGAATCCAGTTAGTCCCATTCCCTGTTTTTTTCCCAAATCCCAAATTCAAATGTTCTCCTTCAAACATTTATCCAATTGTTTTTCAAGACAACTATTGAATCTGTATCCAGCATTCCATCAGGCTATGCAATCTTTATGACTCACTGTGTTAAAAATTCAGGCCACACGGTGGCAGTGCCAGGGACCCGGTTTCGATTCCCGGCTTGGGTTCTGTCTGTGTGGAGTCTGCACGTTCTCCCCGTGTCTGCGATTGTTTCCTCCGGGTGCTCCGATTTCCTCCCATACTCCAAAGATGTGCAGGTTAGGTGGATTGACCATGCTAAATTGCCGCTTAGTGTCAGGGGGACTAGCTAGGTTAAATGCATGGGGTTGTGGGAATGGGGCCTGAGTGGGATTGTGGTCGGTGCAGGCTCGATGGGCCGAATGGCCTCCTTCTGCACAGTAGGATTCTATCAAAAAGCTTTTCCTCAAGTCACCTCCGGTTCTTTTGCCATAAAGGTTTACAGCATGAAAACGGGCCCTTTGGCCCAACTTGCCCAGACCACCCAGTTTTTACCACTAAGCTAGTCCCAATTGCCCACATTTGGCCCATATCCCTCTATACCCATCTTACCCAGGTAACTGTCTAAATGCTTTTTAAAAAACAAAATTGTACCCACCTCTACTACTACCTTTGGCAGCTTGTTCCAAACATTCACCACCCTCTGTGTGAAAAGATTGCCCCTCTGGACCCATTTGTATCTCTCCCCTCTCATCTTAAACCTATATCCTCTAGTTTTAGATTCCTCTGCCTTTGGGAAAAGATGTTGACTATTTAACTGATCTGTGCACTCTTTCTAGTTTAATAATATCCTTTCTATAATAGAGTGACCAGAACTGTACACAGTATTCCAAGTGTGGCCTTACCAATGTCTTGTACAACTACAACAAGACGTCCCAACTCCTGTATTCAGTGTTCTGACCAATGAAACTAAGCATGCCGAATGCCTTCTTCACCACTCTGTCCACCTGTGACTCCACTTTCAAGGAACTATGAACCTACACCCCTGGATCTCTTTGTTCTGTAACTCTCCCCAATGCCCTACCATTAACTGAGTAAGTCCTGCCCTGGTTCAATCTACCAAAATGCATCACCTCGCACTTATCTAAATTAAACTCCATCTGCCATTCACTACTGGCCCAATTGATCTATTTAAGGCAGTCAGACAACAATAATACAAGAAACAAAATAGGGAGCAGGAACTGGAAGAAGTGGCCAAAAGTGAGGCCAAGGTGGGTTTTGTGGGGGCCATGAAAGGTGGGGAGCTGTGTAGCAAAACCAAGGGACTTCAGAAGGATTTTCCAAAATGCAGGTTCATAATGGGGTGGCATAATGCATCATCATGGGGCGGCATGGTGGCACAGTGGTTAGCACTGCTGCCTCACAGTGCCAGGGACCCGGGTTCGATTCCAGCCTCGGGTCACTGTCTGTGTGGAGTTTCTATTCTCCCCGTATCTGCATGGGTTTCCTCTGGGTGCCCCGGTTTCCTCCCATCATCCAAAGATGGATAGGTTGGCCATGTTAAATTGCCCCTTGGTGCCCAAAGGTGTGTAGGTTAAATGGATTAGCCATGGTAAATGTACGGGGCTATGGGGGTGTGGGCCTGGGTAAGATGCTCTTTTGGAGAGTCGGCAGAGACTCGATGGGCTGAATGGCTTCCTTCTGCACTGTAGGGATTCTGTGACTTTATGGTAAAGACAGGAGGCTCTATTGTTGATGGTGCAGAGGGACGGCGAAGGTGCGCGAAAGGTCTCAACTAATGAAGGTGGAACATGGGAGCTGGGGCATCAAGCTGGAGGTGGCAGAATCTGTCAGTGGGAGAAAGACACTGGACCATTGAAGGAACAAATTCTTGGGTAATTGGAAAACCAGCGGGGTTCAGAGAGGATTGGAATCATGAGAAAATGAGACTCATCATGGGTCAGGAGGAGTTCAATGCAGGAAACGTCTAACCTCACCCACAGCTGGGATTTTCCAGTGCCACTGCAGTGGATAGCGTTTTGGCTGGAATGTCAGATTCTCCATTCTCGCTGGAAGCAGTGGTGGGGTGAACAACATTGGAGAATCCTGCCCCTAATTTACTTGGGTATTTGTGTGAGGCGGAACATAAACATTTGGCGAGAGATTTTTTGTGTGTTAGACAAACGAGATAACCATTACACACTGCAGAAATGATTTTCAAAGTCTGGCTGAGAAAGGCTGTAAAAAAAGTGAAATTTGGCAATGATAATGACAAGGCTAATTATTTCAATGACAATAACAATTCTGACTGGCAGTATATGATTTAAATGGTGATAGATCGGGAAATGCTAACGTACAAAGGGACCTCGGCATCCTCATGCACCACTCATTGAAAGCAAGCATGCAGGTGCAGCAAGCATCTAGAAAGTCACAGTGGCACAGTGGGTAGCCCTGTTGCCTCACAGCGCCAGGGACCCGGGTTCGATCCCCAGCTTGAGTCACTGTCTGTGCGGAGTCTGCACGTTCTCCCCGTGTCTGCATAGGGCTGCTCCGGCTTCCTCCCACAGTCCAAAAGACGTGCTGGTTAGGTGTATTGGCCATGCTAAATTCTCCCTCAGTGTACCTGAACAGGTGCCAGAGTGTGGCAACTTGGAGATTTTCACAGTTACTTCATTGCAGTGTTAATGTAAGCCTACTTGTGACACTAATAAATAAACTTTAAAAATGGTATGTTGGCCCTCATTGCAAGAAGACTTGAGTACAGGACCAGGATGGTTGACTACAGTTGTACAGGGCCTTGGTGAGACCACACCTGGTGTAATGTATGAAGTTTTGGTTTCCTTATCCAAGAAATACCATATATTAATCTGACCTTTCTCTGCACCCTAGGTATGACTGTAACACGATATTCTGCACCCTCTTCTTTCCTTCTCCCCTATGTACTCTATGAACAATATGTTTTATGCAAGAAACAATACTTTTCACTGTAACCCATTACATGTGACAATAATAAATCAAATCAAAGAAAGGATATACTTGGCATAGAGGGAGTACAGCAAAGGTTCACCAGACTAATTCCTGGGATGGCAGGATTGTTGTATGAGGAGAGATTAGGTTGACTGGACCTGTATTCACTGGAATTTAGAAGAATAAGAGAGGATTTCATTGCAACATATGAAATTCTGACAGAGCTAGACAGACTGATGCAGGAATGTTGTTTGCTGTGGCTGAACAAGGGGCTACAGTCTCAGGATACGGAGTAGACCAATTAGGGACTGAGAAGAGGAGACGTTTCTTCACTCAGAGGGTGGTGAATCTGTGGAATTCTCCACCACAGAAAGCTACGGAGACCAAATCACTGAATATAGTTAAGGAGGAAATAGAACATTTCTAGAGTCTTGCGATGAGTGCGAGAGTATAGTGTTGAGATAGAGGATCAGACACAATCATCGTCAGAAGTCTCACATCACCAGGTTAAAGTCCAACAGGTTTATTTGGAATCACAAGCTTTCGGAGCGCTGCTCCTTCATCAGGTGAGTGGATTGTGAAGTGGGGATTTGAATCCCCACTCACCTGAGGAAGGAGCGGCACTCCGAAAGCTCGTGACTCCAAATAAACATGTTGGACTTTAACCTGGTGGTGTGAGACTTCTTACTGTGCCCACTCCAGTCCAACACTGGCATCTGCACATCAGACATAGTCATGTCGAATGGCTTGAAGGGCTGAATGGCCTATTTTCTATGTTTCTATGTTTTACTGATATTTTGATAATAGATTGAATTTCACGTTTGAAGCTAAGCTCAAAGTCAAACAAGGTGCCAACTGCACTGTCAGATTCAATCCATGAACAAATAGTTGGGGATTTGGTGGAGTTTGGGTATTTCAGGCAAAGGCAAAAGAAGGAACTAACAAATTTGATAGACCTTAAGTATTAGTATTGCTGAGATGGGCTTTGGCAGTGGCAGGAACCTCAGAATAGAATATGATTGAGAAATTATGTTTCGAACGCCACAACCATGCAGTACTTTTATCTTTGATGGGATGTGGGCACCACTGTCTATGACAGCTTTTATTGCCCATCCTTAATTGCCTTTGAATTGTTTGGTTTTCAGAGGGCAATTAAGAGTCAACCACATTGCTGTGGCCCTGGAGTCACATGCGGGCCAGACCAGGTAAGGACGGTAGATTTCCTTCCCTCAAGGACATTAGTGAACCAGATGGGTTTTTCTGACAATCGACAATAGTTTCATGGTAGATTCTTAATTCCAAATTTTTATTGAAATCAAATTTCACCAGTGGGATTCGAACCCGAGTCCCCAGTGCCTCGGGTCTCTGCATTACTTGTCCTGTGACAATATCGCTACGCCACCACCTCAAGGGCATTTCCCTTCCAGGGTGGAGATTATATTATAGAAACATAGAAAATAAGAGCAGGAGGAGGCCATTCAGCCCTTCGAGCCTGCTGTGCCATTCATTATGATCATGGCTGATCATCCAACTCAGCAGTCTAATCCTGCTTTCTCCCCATAGCCTTTGATCCCCTTCACCCCATAGTTCTATATGTAACTCCTTCTTGAAAATGTTCACTGTTTTGGCCTCAACTATTTTCTGTGGTAACGAATTCCATGTCTCCTCATCTCTGTCCTAAATGGTCTACCCTGTATCCTTAGACTGTGGCCCCTAGTTCTGGACATCCTACCATTGGGATCATCTTTCCTGCATCTACCCTGTCTAGTCCTGTTAGAATTTTATAAGTCTCTATGAGATGCCCCCCTCATTCTTCTGAACTCCAGTGAAAACAATCCTAACTGACTCAATCCCTCTTCAGACATCAGTCCCGCCATCCCCAGAATCAGCCTGGTAAACCTTCTCTGCACTTCCTCTCCAGCAAGAACATCCTTCCTCAGATAAGGAGACCGAGAGCTGTGGAAGATGGGTGATGTGAGTGTCCACTTCAGTCAAGACTACTGAGGAACTAGTCAGTCAGGATCTAGTTGAGAATGGAACATGTACAAGGCGCTGAATGGCTTTTTCCTCATGTGCCCAAGAAGGAAATCAACCCTGTTTTTGTGTGGGTCAACTTCCAAACTCAGGACACCCAGTGGTGGCTCAGAACCACATGCAGGATGTGCCAAAGTGGTTCTTCCCAAGGGAACATAATCAACTGGGAGATAGAATCATGGAATCATTGAATCCCTACAGTGCAGAATGAAGAAGGAGGCCATTTGGCCCATTGAGTCTGCACTGACCACAATCCCACCCGGACCCTATCCCCACAATCCCACGTATCTGCCCTGCTTGTCTCCCCCGACACTAAGAGGCAATTTTCCATAGCCCATCAACCTAACCCACGCATCTTTTGGACTGTGGGAGGAAACCGGAGCACCCGGAGGAAACCCAGGCAGACACAGGGAGAACGTGTAAACTCCACACGGACAGTGACCCAAGCCGGGAATTGAACTGGAGTCCCTGGTGCTGTGAGGCAGCAGTGCCAACCTGCCTCCCCTCAAGGGAAAGGCAGTTTCTTCAAACAAGCTGACGATTCCCACCGCCACGGTTTGAACAGTGGCCATAGGCAATACTTGGTATGAAAAACAGCAAGCTGTGGCTAAAACAGAAGATTTATCTTTCAAAGCTGCGAACTGATTGGCAACTCAGTGGCAGAATTTGCACATTACGTTAGAGGTCACTGCATCCTCTTTGAAGACACCCAGAGACGCGTGACTTTACTCTAAATGCCTTGCATCTCAACGATTCAACCTCGCACACACAACAGAGGGAGACACAGCAGTTATAATGCAGAGCCAATCAAAACGACCTCGAGTAAAATAATGGAAAGCGAGGATACTCTCTGAGAGAGATCATGCCTAGAAATTGTCAGTCTCCAATCGATGCGGCCAAGGTAGAGCGCCGATTGATATTCCAATTGCTGAACAACTGTCGACAGATGCCAATGTGTCAAAACTGATATAACAGCTACCCGTGTCGACAGAACTTTGCATTTGAAATTCTGCATTGCCTTACTGCTGTCATTGCTCTGACAGAGTGGAGATGGGTAAATCTTTCTCATTCAAATGCATCGATGCATTTAGGAGAGCAGACTCCAAAAAACGAAATGAGAAGCAACTGCTTCATATTTTTGTTAGTTGTGTTCATACAGCCTCGAGAGGGATGCTTGTCCAGTTGAACATAACATTATAGGAGCTGAAGTAGGCCATTCAGCCCATCGAGTCTGCTCTACCATTCAATGAGATCATGACTGGTAGCACAGTGGCACACTGGTTAGCACTGCTGCCTCACAGCGCCAGGGACCCGGGTTCGATTCCCGGCTTGGGTCACTGTCCGTGTGGAGTTTACACGTTCTCCCCGTATCTGCGTGGGTTTCCTCCGGGTGCTCCGGTTTCCTCCCACAGTCCAAAGCTGTGCGGGTTAGGTAGATTGGCCATGCTAAATTGCCCCTTAGTGCCAGGGGGACTAGCCAGGGTAAATGCACGGAGTTATGAGGATAGGCCTGGATGGGATTGTGGTCGGTGCAAACTCGAGGGGCCGAATGGCCTCCTTCTGCATTGTAGGGATTCTATGATTCTATGACTGATCTGATATGATAATCCTCAACTCCACTTGCCTGCCTTATCCCTGTAACCCTCGATTCCCTTACTGATTAAAAATCTGTCTATCTCATCCTTGAACTTATTAATGACCCAGCCTCTACAGCCCTCTGTGGTAAAGAATTCCACAGATTCTCTAAGGGAAAAGATTCCTTCTCATCTCTAGACGTACGAGGCAAGTTTTTTACACAGAGAGCGATGGGTGCCTGGAACTCGCTGCCGGGGGAGGTAGTGAAAGCAGATACGATAGTGGCCTTTAAGGAGCATCTGGACAAATACATGAATAGGTTGGGAATAGAGGGATATGGTCCCTGGAAGGGTAGGGGGTTTTAGTTCAGTCAGGCAGCATGGTCGGTGGAGGGCCGAAGGGCATGTTCCTGTGCTATAATTTTCTTTATTCTTTGCATGGTGGTGGCATTCGAACCCATAATTTCTCAATCATATTCTATCCTGAGGTGCCTGCCACTGCCAAAACCCGCCTCAGTAATGCTAATATTTAAGGTCAATCAAATTTGTTCAGTCTTTCTTTTGCCTCTGTTATTTGTTCTTTGTTCTCTGTTTTAAATGGGTGACCTGTTACTCTGAGGTTATGTCCTCTGCTTCTAGACTCTCCCACAAGGGGAAACTATTAAGTCTGAGACTACCAGGGAGGTAGCTCCAACGGAATCACACCAAGGGCAAGACACAGGAACAATAGGGTCTATTGAAGAACTGTACTCCTCGCACTCCAGCCCTCGATTGGCTGTAGGGGTGGTCACCCCACACCCCAGGTCACCTGACCCATCCACTTAAAGGGGCGACGCCCCACATACATAACAGAAACAACCTCTCAGCATCCATCCTGTCAAGCCCTCTGAGAATCAAATACACCTCAATAAGGTCGTCTCTCATTCTTCTAAACTCCAATGAGTGCAGGCCTAACCTACACAACCTCACCTCATAAGAAATGGGATCAACCTAGTGAACCTTCTCTGCACTGCCTCCAATGCCAGTGTATCTTTACTTGAATGAGGGGATCGTAAAAGTTCACTAAATTCCCATTGTGGTCTCATCCAGTAACATAGAATCATAGAACACCGACAGTACAGAAGGAGGCCATTCAGCCTATCAAACGCCAACAACATTCCCACCCAGATCATACCCCCATAACCCTAGGTATTTATCCTGCTAGTTCCCCTGACACTAAGGGGCAATTTAGCATGGCCAATCAACCTAACCAGCACATCTCTGGAGTGTGGGAGGAAACCAGAGCAGCCGGAGGAAACCCACGCAGACACGGGGAGAAGGTGCAAACTCTGCACAGACAGTGACCCGAGGCCGGAATTGAACCCGGGCACTGTGAGGCAGCAGAGCTAGCCACCGTGCCACTATGCCGCCCGTATCGACATTGGACAAACATCATGGCAAATCAGATGAGGCGGCATGGTGGAATCGTAGTGGGCCGGAGACGACCATGCAGAAGTCCGTTGGCCTCGGGCGGGATTTTCCACCTTGGGGCGAGTGCGGCTGGAAAATCCCACCCCAAGGTGTTTGTAATCTGTCGCTGATGACGGTGGCTACTCAGTCCCTCCCTGCACATTATCCGTGGAAAAGGTACCCTTTTGAAAACTGAAAGGATCTCTTAAATTTTCTTTTTTAGCCGCAGGTGAGTTAGCTGGCGGGCTCACTGGGTTTCGTTCCTTTGAATTGGGATGATCCTGAGATAAAGGGACTATGATAATTCACACTGCCAGCTCACAGGATCGTTCAGCTGTGAAATCCTCAGCCACATTAAGCCTGTGAAGTTGCAATATATGAATGCAGAACATGCACCAGCTGAGAAGGCAGCTGATTATAATCTGCCTGCACCGTAATATCTTGGTGGTGACTAATTTACGAGTAGGTTATTATTGTCGTTATCGCAGGAAAGATTAATATAGCAAATCACCGCACTTATGAATTGCCTCACACAGCAAAGTAAATAGTTCCAGGATGGCAACACGCCACACTGAGCCCATCATAGGGAAAGATTCGCCAAGAATCTTGCTGTGGATTTATAGGCAAGTGGTGATTTGTTTAAAGTTTATTTATTAGTCACAAGTGGGCTTACGTTCACAAAGCAGTGAAGTTACTGTGAAAATCCCCCAGTCGCCACACTCCGGTACACGGAGGGGGAATTTAGCATGGCCAATGCCCCTAACCAGTGCATCTTTCAGACCTTGGGAGGAAACCGGAGCAGCCCCACACAGACACGGGGAGAATGTGCAAACTCCACACAGGTAGTGACCCAAGCCAGGAATCGAACCTGGGTCCTTGGCACTGTGAGGCTGCAGTGCTAACCACTGTGCCACCATGCTGCCCATTTGCAATTGGAGGTTGCAAATATAGTTGCTGGTCTTGAAGTGTGTCAAAAGTTGGGGGGGAGGTGGGAACCAAAGCAAAGGTGAATTAGCTGAAGGGGAACCAGAGAGCAGGGACAGTAAGACTCAGAGAAAGAGTAGGCAGGGTGTGGTTGCTAATCAAAGAGGATCTGGTGGACTGAAGTGCATTTGTTTCAATGCAAGAAGTGTAACAGATAAGGCAGATGATCTTAGAGCTTGGATTAGTACTTGGAACTATGATGCTATTGCTATTACAGAGAATTGGTTAAGGGAAGGACAGGATTGGCAGCTTAACATCCCAGGATACAGATATTTCAGGCGGGATAGAGGGGGATGTAAAAGGGGTGGGGGAGTTGCACTGCTGGTTAAGGAGAATATCATTGCTGTACCGTGGGAGGATACCTCGGAGGGCCCCTACAGCGAGGCAATATGGGTAGAGCTCAGGAATAGGAAGGGTGTAGTCACAATGTTGGGGGTTTACTATAGGCCACCCAACCGCCAGCAGGAGATTGAGGAACAGATGTGTAGGCAGATTTTGGCAAGGTGTAAAAGTAACAGAGTTGTTGTGGTGGGAGATTTTAACTTCCCCTATATTGACTGGGGCTCTGATAATGCTAGGGGAGTGGATGGGGCAGAGTTTGTATGGAGCATCCAGGAGGGCTTCTTGAAACAGTATGTAGATAGTCCAACTAGGGAAGGGAACATACTGGACCTAGTATTGGGGAATGAGCCCGGCCAGGTGGTCAACGTTTTAGTAGGGGAGCAGTTCAGGAACAGTGACCACAATTCAGTAAGCTTTAGGTACTGATGGATAAAGATAAGTGTAGTCCTCAAGTTAAGGTGCTAAATTGGGGGAAGGCTAATTTCAACAAAATTAGGCAGGAACTGAAGAATGTAGATTAGGGGCAGATGTTTGAGGGCAAATCAACTTCTGGCATGTGGGAGGCTTTCAAATGTAAATTGATAGGGATTCAGGACAGGCACTTTCCTGTAAGGATGAAGGATAATTATGGCAAGTTTTTGGAACCTTGGATAACGAGAGATATTGTGAGCCTAGCCAAAGAGAAAAGGAAAACATTTGTCAAGGCTAGGAGGCTGGGAACACACAAAGCAAGTGTGGAATACAAGGAAAGTAGAAAGAAACTTAAGCAAGGAGTAAGGAGGGCTAAAAGGGGTCATGAAAAGTCATTGGCCAGCAGGATTAAGGATAATCCCAAGGCTTTTTATACATATATAAAGAGCAAGAGGGTAGCCAGGGACAAGGGAGGGAATCTATGAGTGGAGCCAGAGGAAATGGGTGAGGTATTAAATGAGTACTTTGCATCAGTATTCACCAAAGAGAAGGACTTGGTAGATGATGAGTCTGGGGAAGGTGTGTAGATAGTTTGAGTCATGTTGAGATTAAAAAGGAGGAGGTATTGGGCATCTTGAGAAACATTAAGGTAGACAAGTCCCCAGGACCTGATGGGATATACCCCAGAATACTGAGAGAGGCAAGGGAGAAAATTGCTGGTGCCTTGAGAGAAATCTTTGTATCCTCACTGGCTACAGGGGAGGTCATGATGTGGAGATGCCGGCGTTGGACTGGGGTAAACACAGTAAGAAGTTTAACAACACCAGGTTAAAGTCCAACAGGTTTATTTGGTAGCAAAAGCCACACAAGCTTTCGGAGCTCTAAGCCCCTTCTTCAGGTGAGTGAGAATTCTGTTCACAAACAGAGCATATATGGAATCAGGGGAGGTCCCAGAGGATTGGAGAAGAGCCAATGTTGTTCCTTTGTTTAAGAAGGATAGCAAGAATAATCCAGGTAATTATAGGCCGGTGAGCCTTACATCAGCGAAAGGAAAATTATTGGAGAGGATTCTTCGAGACAGGATTTATTCCCACTTGGAAATAAGTGGACGTATTAGTGAGAGGCAACATGGTTTTGTGAAGGGGAGGTCGTGTCTCACGAACTTGATTGAGTTTTTCAAGGAAGTGTCGAAGATGATTGATGAGCATAAGGCAGTGGATGTTGTCTACATGGACTTCAGTAAAGCTTTTGACAAGGTCCCTCATGGCAGACTGGTGTAGAAGGTGAAGTCGCATGGGATCAGAGGTGACTTGGCAAGATGGATACAGATCTGGCTTGGTCATAGAAGACAGAGGGTAGCAGTGGAAGGGTGCACTTCTGAATGGAGGGCTGTGACAAGTGGTGTTCATGATGTGGAGATGCCGGCGTTGGACTGGGGTAAACACAGTAAGAAGTTTAACAACACCAGGTTAAAGTCCAACAGGTTTATTTGGTAGCAAAAGCCACACAAGCTTTCGGAGCTGCAAGCCCCTTCTTCAGGTGAGTGGGAATTCTGTTCACAAACAGAGCATATAAAGACACAAACTCAATTTACATGAATAATGGTTGGAATGCGAATACTTACAACTAATCAAGTCTTTAAGAAACAAAACAACGTGAGTGGAGAGAGCATCAAGACAGGCTAAAAAGATGTGTATTGTCTCCAGACAAGACAGCCAGTGAAACTCTGTGGGGGTTACAAATAGTGTGACATGAACCCAATACCCCGGTTGAGGCCGTCCTCGTGTGTGCGGAACTTGGCTATCAGTTTCTGCTCAGCAACTCTGCGCTTTCGTGTGTCGCGAAGGCCGCCTTGGAGAACGCTTACCCGAATATCAGAGGCCGAATGCCCATGACCGCACTGGACAGTGCCGGGGACACAGGCTGGCACAGCCCAGGATGCCTATGCCTGGAGGCACCACTCCCTTGCCACCCGACCCCCCTGGGGGGCCCTTCATTCCGGTGGGGTCTAGTTCCCCAAACATGGGGAACTGGTCTGAACCCCACCGAAATGAAGTGCTCCTGGCAGGGTGGGAGATTCGATCGGGACCTTTCAGGCCCTGATAATTAACAAATCTACCTAGTTAAAATAGATTTTTAAAAGATTTAAATGACTTACCTGCCTTCCCACCGGTTTCCAGCGTGGTCTGGCCGATGACTGTTCGCCAGCTCTGGGAGATGCGCATGCATTCCCGGCGCATGCGCAAATCCCCGTTCAAGGCTGCAGATGAGCCTCTCCTGGCCGGACCAGCCAGAAAAGTGGCGGATGCAGATGGTAGAATCGCGGCCGTAGTGTTCAATTCTGGTCGCCACACTACCAGAAGGATGTGGAGGCTTTGGAGAGGGTACAGAAAACATTTACCAGGATGTTGCCTGGTATGGAGGGCATTAGCTATGAGGAGAGGTTGGAGAAACTTGGTTTGTTCTCACTGAAGCGACGGAGGTTGAGGGGCGACCTGTTAGAAGTCTACAAGATTATGAGGGGCATGGACAGAGTGGATAGTCAGAAGCTTTTTCCCAGAGTGGAAGAGTCAATTACTAGGAGGCACAGGTTTAAGGTGCGAGGGGCAAGGTTTAAAGGAGATGTACAAGGCAAATTTTTTACACATAGGGCGGTGGGTGCCTGGAACTCGCTGCCGAGGGAGGTAGTGGAAGCGGATACGGTAGTGAGTTTTAAGGGGCGTCTGGACAAATACATGAATAGGATGGAAATAGAGGGATATGGTCCCCGGAAGGATAGGGAGGTTTTAGCTCAATTGGGCAGCATGGCCGGTGCAGGCTTGGAGGGCCGAAGGGCCTGTTCCTGTGCTGTAATTTTCTTTGTTCTTTGTTTTCTGTGTAAGGCTCAGCCTCCTGGCTGTGAACTAATAAGGGTTCATTGAAATAACTATACAGATCACAGAGCAAGGAATAAAGGTCTGAAACTCCACAGGCCCAAATGTCTGACTCCTGGGACAGGCCCAGGTAAGTCTGGATGAGTCCCCAACACGGCTCCCGATTGGACCAGCAGGTCACATGACCCCTTTCAGGGATCCAGCTGTTCCCCTTAGTTGAAGGGTCAGCTACGAGGGGACACAAGTTAAAAGTGAGGGTGGGGGAGGGTTAGCGGGGATTTTTTAAATCTTTAAAAAAGATTTTAAAGCTTTTTTATCCAGAGTGTGGTGACGGTCTGGAATGCATTGCCTGGGAGGTGGTAGAGGCGGAATGCCTCACATCCTTTAAAAAGTAGCTGGGGGGGTTGGGGTCTGGGAGGGGGCTACAATTGCGTCACCCATTCATATTAGCGTGAAATGCGACTGGCTGTTCTCGCAATAGCTCCCGCTCCCATTGCCAAACTCACCCGACCTAATTGGGAGCAGGGAATCCTGGCCCTGCGTCTGCAATGCCTGGTCCTCATGTCCCTTGAGTGGTCTCCAGCGGCAGATAGCCGTAGGGCGGGTGAATACAGGCTGTGACATCGATTGTCAGCAGTCAGTGCACTGAAAACTTTATCAATCTTCAAAGCACCGTAATTTAAAACCTATCCCATTCCTGGCATCATCCCAGATATAATATCAAAATGAAAATGCAATTTCCCACCAGAATTAATTCAATATCTGGATTATTGGCGATAGTGTCCGAATTATCGCTCAGTAATAAGAAGCTGATATTATGAAGCCACAGTATCAAACTCTTATAACTTGTAAGTTCTGATAAGTATTTTACTTGCATTCCATTCACTGAAGGAATTAAGTGGAGGACAATGATAAGAGTAAGTACATTCTGCCCACTGCACTGCAGCGTCCACTCTTTATGTGGGAATATTGTATTGAGGGGAGAGTGTTTTCCGCATTACCACACAATCTTGAGTGTTTATTTGGAAATAACACGTTCAATTAGGCCAGTGCAAAGACTTCAATTTCTGCATCTCTCCAAACAACTAGGTTCCCTCAATGTGGTCGGAAAGAATTCCGAGCCTTGGATTTACATTAGAGCTCAGTGGGCTGTGGTGAGATTGAATCAGATCAAATTGACAATCCAGCATTCAATCAGATCCATTGCAAAGTGCCAGTCGCTCAGTTCTACAGAACGTGAGGGCAGAACAAGCTCACAATTCGTGCAGTGTCTTCTTGCAATCTCAGAACATCTCAAAGTATTTCGCAGCCAACAGACTACTTCTTAAAGGTAGATTTTTAAAAATTCATCTAATGGATGTGGGCGTCGCTGGCTGGGCCTAGCATTTATTGCCCATCCCTAACTTCCCTCCATTTCGGAGGGCATTTGAGAGCCAACCACACTGCTGTGGCTCTGGAGTCACAGGTAGAGCAGACCAGGTAAGAGACTTCCTTCCCCAAAGGGCATGAGTGAACCAGATGGGTTTCAATGACAATTGGCAATGAATCCTAGAATCCCTACAGTACAGAAGGAGGTCATTCGGCTCTGACAACACTCCTACCCAGGCCCTATCCCCGTAACCCCACGTATTTACCTTGCTAATCCTCCGACACTTTGGGGCAATTTAGCATGGCCAATCCACCTAACCCACATTTGTGGGAGGAAACTGGAGCACACGTAGGAAACCCATACAGATATGGGGAGAACATGCAAACTCCATACAGACAGTCGCCCAAAGCTGAAATTGAACCTGGGTCCCTGACGCTTTGAGGCAACAGTGCCAACCACTGTGCCACCCATGATTTCATGGTCATCAGTAAATCCAGATTTTTATTGAATTCAAATATCACCATGGTGGGATTCGAACCCGGGTCCCCAGATCTTGCCCAGGATCTCTGGATTACTAATCCAGTAACAATACACTACACCACCTCGTCCCCATTTATCCAGCCAGCAAGGAAGCACCTGCCAATTCAGGAGGGCCAACCAACAGCTCGTGAGTGAGCAGATATCTTGGCGCTTGACAATGCTCTTGGCTGAGGAAGGAGTGTTGGCCAGGACACATGTGTGACCAGTTCGTCTGTTTTTGAGTTAAGACAGGAATATTGGTCAAGATATCAATGAAACCTTTGGTTCTCATTCAGCAATGCTGCATTTCCCCAATACTCTTCTGTAATCCCATCATTGGCGGCAGTGCCTTAAGCCATCCACCTCCTAAACTCTGAAATTCCTTCGATCTTTTCCTCATCCTGCAGGAGGGCATGCCAGGAGCGGGACCAGGCATACCTAAAAATGAGCGGTCAACCTGGTGAAGCTACAACAAAGGACTACCTGCGTGCCTCACAGCACAAGCAGCAAGTAATAGACAGAGCTAAACTGGGAAGGCAATGGCCTAGTGGTATTATCAGTGGACGATTAACCCAGCAACTCAGCTGATGCTGTGGAAAACCAAGTTCAAATCCCGCCATGGCAAGTGGTGGAATTTGAATTCAATAAAAAAATCTGGAATTAAGAATCGACTGATGACCATGAAATCTTTGTCGATTGTTGGAAAAACACATCCAGATCATTAATGTCATTTAGGGAAGGAAATCTGCCGTCCTTACCTGATCTGGCCTACGTGTGACTCCAGAGCCACAGCAATGTGGCTGACTCTCAACTGCTCTTGGACAACTCGGGATGGGCAATAAATGCTGGCCAGCCAGCGACGCCCATGTCCAATGAATGGTAGCATGATTTGTTTTTCTTCATTCATGGGATGTGGGTGTTGCTGACGGGGTCCCATCCCTGTGAGCAGTTCAGAGTCAACCACATTGCTGTGGATCTGGAGACACATGTAGGCCAGACCAGGTAAGGATGGCAGGTTTCCTTCCCTAAAGTATATTAGTGAACCAGATGGGTTTTTTTTTAATGACAGTTGACAATGTTTCATGATCATCAGTAAATTTCTACATTCAGATTTTCATTGAATTCAAATTTCACCATCTGCCATGGTGGGATTTGAACCCGGGTCCCCAGAGAATTAGTCTGGGTCTCTGGATTACTAGTCCAGTGACGATAACACTGTGCCACTGCCTCCCCTTACGGTTTGTACAGCTGCCTCACAGCACCAGAGACTCGGATTCGATTCCCGGCGTCAGGCCACTGTCTGTGCAGAGTCTGCATATTCTCCCCGTGTCTGCATGGGTTTCCTCCGGGTGCTCCGGTTTCCTCCCACAGTCCAAAGATGTGCAGGTTAGGTGGATTGACCATGCTAAATTGCCCTTTAGAGTCCCAAGATATTCGGGTAGATGGATTGGTCATGCTAAATGTATGGGGATAAGGCGGGGGAGAGGGCCAGAGTAAGACACTCTGTCAGAGAGTCAGTGTAGACTTGATGGGCCAAATGGCCTCCTTCTACACTGTAGGTATTCGATGAAAAAAAATGCACTGCAGGAAAGTAATTCATCAGCTGTGAATGGGTTAAAAACAGAGAGAGAGCTGTGGAATATGCCCCACAATACTTCCTCTTCTCCTTTCCTGTCCTCCCTTGCCTTTTTATCCTCACTTTCTCCATTTCTCCCTTCCTCTCTTCCTCGCTCCCTTGTTTGCTTTCTTCCTTCATCTCTCACTCTCTTTCTCAAACCAGCAGACGCCATGTCAGCCCCGTTACCAAGACATCTAGACATCCCTTTATCAAGACATTATGCAGTGGCGGCATAGCTAATTCACATCTCACACAGTCTCAGCTGATCACACTGGCAGCCCACAATGGAGGAAAATCCCTCCTGATTACACAACAACTATGCAGACATTTATACTGAATATAATTTCGTTTTAAAAAATTATTCTAAGTGAAACTTGGAAATTCAGGAACTGTATCCCATTCGTGCGCGCTATACAGACAAAGCATACTGTTCATAGAGAAGGAAAAGAGAGAGTGCAGAATGTAGTGTTACTGTCATAGCTAGGGTGTAGCGAAAGATCAACTTAATGCAAGGTAGGTCCATTCAAAAGTCTGATGGCAGCACTTGAGTCTGCATGATTGGTGTGTGAAGACCTAATACCTCCATTCTCATTCATACTGAATGTGCATAGCGGTGGCACAGTGGAATTATCACTGGACTAGTAATCCAGAGACCCAGGGTAATGCTCTGGGGACCCAGGTTCAAATCCCACCATGGCAATGGTGGAATTTGAATTCAATAAAAATCTGGAATTATAAGTCTAATTATGACCATGAAACCATTGTCGTAACAATCCATCGGATTTCCTAGAATCATAGAGTCCTATAGTGCAGTATAAATGAGAATGGACGTATTAGCTCTTCACACACCAATCATGCAGGCTCAAGGTCAAGGATCCCACACACTCTGGACATTCTCTCTTCCACCTTCCTCTGTCGGGAAAAAGATACAAAAGTCTGAGGTCACGTATCAGCAAAAGCTCAAGAAAAGCTTCCTTCCTGCTGCCATCTATGATTCTATGATGATTCAATTATCTTCAACAGATGCATTCTCCATGGCAGTGCCACTGCCAATCAGAGTTCACTTGCCAACAAATCAGCACCCACTTCTCATACACTATAAAGTTGTTGTTTCCCCTGACATAAGTATTCTTGCAACTGATCTGATGAGTGCAAGCTGAAAAGCGTCTACAAGATGTGATTCTCAAGTTCTGCCAAACGACTGTTTGTAAATCTGCACTGAGTAGTGGAGGGCACAATTATAACATTTGTGCACAATACAACAGTTGGAAATATTGTGAATTGTGAGGGGAATTGTGTGGATCTTCCAAAGGACAGATACAAATTAGTGGAGTTAGCGGACACATTACAGATTGAATTAAATGCAAAAAGGTCGAAAGAATAAGGAGAGGCAATATAAATGAAATGGTAAAATTCTGAAGGGGGTACAGGAGCAGAGGGAGCTGGGAGTATATGGGCATTGGTCATTGAAGGTGACAGTGTAGGTTGAGGGAGCAGTTAACAAAGCTCCCAGTGTGGACAAGAGTAAATCACGTGAAACAATTTCAATTGGTCAAAGGATCCAGCAGCAGATTATACCAGTTTAAGGTGATCGCCAAAGAGGTGGGGGTGAGGTGTGAGTGTGTGTGTATGCGTGCGTGCATGCGTACATGTGTGCATGTTTGTGTGTGCGTGCATGCATGTTAGTGTGTGTGTGTACATGTGTGCATGTGTGTGTGTGTGTGCATATGCATGTGTGTGCGTGCGTGCGCTTGTGTGTGTGTGTGTGTGCACGTGCATGCATGTATTTGTATGTGTGTGTGTGTGTGTGTGTGTGCATGTGTATGTGTGTCTGTATGTGTGTGTGTGTATGTCTTTGTATGTGTGTGTGTGCTTGTGTGTGTGTGTGTGCATGTGCATGCATGCGTGTGTGTGTGCATGTGTGTGTCTTTGTGCGTGCATGCGTGCGTGTGCTTTTGTGTGTGTGTGTATGTGAGCATCTGTGTGCATGTGTGTGTGTGTGCATGCATGTGTATTTGTGTGTGTGTCTTTGTGTGTGCATGCGCATGTGTGTGTGTGTGTGTGTGTGTGAATGTGTGTGACTGTATCACAAAATGGATTCTCTCAAGTTTCCAAAGTGGGACGATGGTATGCCAATGCAGAGACTGCTTCTGTCACTCCTCATGGTTTAAGTTCAGGGGAAGTGATGGCCCAGTGGTATTATTGCTAGACTATTAATCCAGAAACTCAGCTCATGATCTGGGGACCCAGGTTTGAATCCCACAATAGCAGCTGGTGGAATTTGAATTCAATAAAAAATATTGGGAATCAAGAATCTACTGATGACCATGAAACCATTGTCAATTGTCGGAAAAACCCATCTGGTTCACGAATGTTCTTTCGGGAAGGAAATCTGCCGTCCTTACCTGGTCTGGCCCACATGTGACTCCAGAGACACAGCAATGTGGTTGACTCTCACGTGCCCTCTAAGGGCAATGAGGGCGGGGCAATAAATGCTGGCCAGTCAGCGATGCCCATGTCCCACGAATGAATAAATCAACTTCATAAAAAACAGTAAAGTGTTGGACCCAAAGATAAAGTTTGGATAAATTGGAAGTAAAGGAAAAAAGAACACATTATTTTTGCTCACACTGATATTGAATAACTTCAAGGGAGCCAAAGAGCACCACAAAAGAGTCTGTCCAGAAATAAAAATATCGATGACTGTGATTATCTCTTAAGTTGAAATTATTCGGGGTAGAGGCAGCATGTAAGTATCTCTCTCATTCAGTTTTGAATCTTGGCTCATTTGCAGCTTCCTCGGGTGGGATTGTACGGCCTCGCTCATCCCGAAACCATAAAATCCCACCCGAGGTCAATGGACCTTCCCATTCTCCGCCCCTCGCCCGCTCTGATTCCCGTGGTGGGCGGGCCGGTAAAATTCTGGCCCTGGCTTCAGGATTTCTCTGTGTCATATCTTCCTTAGATCAAGGTAAAGATCTTAGATCAGGTGGCGATCTTATTCTTTTGTGAGTAATGACAAATGAGCTCTGGCATGTTCACAGGGAGCCTTCTTCAGCCGTAGTGAATGAATTGCCGGGGTCAAAATTGGCATTTTTCTTCCTCTTGACTTTGAACCTCACCTTGAGCCCTGCTTCGTTCTGCCATTATATTGCTGGAAGGGCGCTCGTTAATCTTCCTCCGCTTCTAAGCATTTCATGGCCATCCAGTTACAGCTTCACTCAGCTGGGTCTTTATTGGGACAAGCTTTATATCTTCATTGTGTTGTGATTCCACGGGCTCTGGGCCACATTATTTAACAGCACCGGGTTGCTGCCACTTGCCTCGAATTAGATTGTGGCTGCAACGTAAACTTTTCATGTCCCTCAGTTTGAACTTCTTCAGCTTCGACCTGGCTGCTTTGTTTCACACTTTCTACCAGGAGTCGATGCACATACGGCATTCACAACATTCCCGCTGTCATGCCTTTATTCTGTCCTGTTCTATGTTGTCGCTGCTGCCTATTATTCATTAAGCCCAAGAGCAAAGTGTCGTCTGGACTTGAAACGTTAGCTCTTTTCTCTCCTTACAGATGCTGCCAGGCCTGCTGAGATTTTCCAGCATTTTCTCTTTTGGTTTCAGATTGCAGCATCCGCAGTAATTGCCTTTTATTCATTAAGCCCACCCAGTTGCTTAACTCCTGCTGTGCCTATCCCTTTTCCTATCAGATTGTCCCCCATGTTTGCACTTTCCCTTATAGGCTGGGAGATCAGGTTAGCTCAATCGGATCAATGTAATCGGGGGCCTGTGTGTCAGACCATAAGATACAGGCGCAGAATTAGACCATTTGGCCCATCGATTCTGCTCCGCCATTCAATCATGGGCCACATAACTAGATGGCCATGAAACGCTTGCACTGCTGCCTCACAGCGCCAGGGACCCAGGTTCGATTCCCAGCCTCTATCACTGTCTGTGCGAAGTCTGCACATTCTCCCCGTGTCTGCTTGGGTTTCCTCCGAGCGCTCTGGTTTCCCCCCACAGTCCAAAGATGTGCGGTTAAGGTGGATTGCCCATGGTAAATTGCCCCTTAGTGTCAAGGGGACTGGTTAAGGTAAATGCATGGGGTTATGTGGATAGGGCCTCGATGGGATTGTGGTCGGTGCAGACTCGATGGGCTGAATGGCTTCCTTCTACGCTGTAGATTCTATGATTCTATGGCTGATAAGTTTCTCAACTCCATTCTCCCACCTTTTCCCCTCACCGATCAAAAACCTATCTATCTCTGTCTTCAATACAATCAATAAATTCCCTCCACAGTCTTCTGTGGCAATGAATTCCACAGATTCACCAACATTTAGCTAAAGAAATTCCTTCTCATCTCAGTTCTAAAGCGTCATCCCTTTACTCTGAGGCTGTGCCCTCGGACCGTAGTCTCTCCCACCAATGGAAACATCTTTCCCACGTCCACTCTATTCAGGCCTTTCAGTAATCTGTAAGTTTGGGCAGTGTTGCTTTCACGACCGTCTATGCGGAGTGTGCATATTTTCCCCATGTCTGCGTGGGTTTCCTCCGGGTGCTCTAGTTTCCTCCCACAGTCCAAAGGTGTGCAGGTTAGCTGGATTGGCCATGGCAAATCACCAACTTTTGCAGATGCACCATAGAAAGCATTCTTTCCGGTTGTATCACAGCTTGGTATGGCTCCTGCTCTGCCCAAGACCGCAAGGAACTACAAAGGGGGGAATTTTACCATTCAGACTCGAAGGGCCGGATCCGGGCGTAATAGAACATAGAACATAGAAAGCCACAGCACAAACAGGCCCTTCGGCCCACAAGTTGCGCCGATCTCATCCCCACCTCTAGGCCTATCTATAGCCCTCAATCCCATTAAATCCCATGTACTCATCCAGAAGTCTCTTAAAAGACCCCAACGAGTTTGCCTCCACCACCACCGACGTCAGCCGATTCCACTCACCCACCACCCTCTGAGTGAAAAACTTACCCCTGACATCCCCCCTGTACTTACCCCCCAGCACCTTAAACCTGTGTCCTCTCGTAGCAACCATTTCAGCCCTTGGAAATAGCCTCTGAGAGTCCACCCTATCCAGACCCCTCAACATCTTGTAAACCTCTATCAGGTCACCTCTCATCCTTCGTCTCTCCAGGGAGAAGAGACCAAGCTCCCTCAACCTATCCTCATAAGGCATGCCCCCCAATCCAGGCAACATCCTTGTAAATCTCCTCTGCACCCTTTCAATGGCTTCAACATCTTTCCTGTAATGAGGTGACCAGAACTGCGCGCAGTACTCCAAGTGGGGTCTAACCAGGGTCCTATAAAGCTGCAGCATTATCTCCCGACTCCTAAACTCAATCCCTCGATTAATGAAGGCCAGTACGCCATACGCCTTCTTGACCGCATCCTCCACCTGCGAGGCCGATTTAAGAGTCCTATGGACCCGGACCTCAAGGTCCTTCTGATCCTCTACACTGCTAAGAATGGTACCCTTCATTTTATACTGCTGCTCCATCCCATTGGATCTGCCAAAATGGATCACTACACACTTATCCGGGTTGAAGTCCATCTGCCACTTCTCCGCCCAGTCTTGCATTCTATCTATGTCTCGCTGCAACTTCTGACATCCCTCCAAACTATCCACAACACCACCTACCTTGGTGTCGTCAGCAAACTTACCAACCCATCCCTCCACTTCCTCATCCAGGTCATTTATGAAAATGACAAACAGCAAGGGTCCCAGAACAGATCCCTGGGGCACTCCACTGGTCACTGACCTCCATGCAGAGAAAGACCCCTCCACAGCCACTCTCTGCCTTCTGCAGGCAAGCCAGTTCTGGATCCACAAGGCAACAGCCCCTTGGATCCCATGCCCTCTCACTTTCTCAAGAAGTCTTGCATGGGGGACCTTATCGAACGCTTTGCTGAAGTCCATATAGACCACATCCACCGCTCTTCCTTCGTCAATGTGCTTGGTCACATTTTCAAAGAACTCAACCAGGCTCGTAAGGCACGACCTGCCCCTGACAAAGCCGTGCTGACTACTTTTGATCATACTAAACTTGCAGATCCGAGCCCGAAATCCTCTTTGCAGCGCGCCCATACGCTTTTTCCCGGCTCCGGTCTGATCCACGCTGTGGGCGGGGCTTAGCGCTGCCGGAACGATCGGAGCTCTGAACTGCGCATGCGCAGTTCGAAAAAAAATCCAAAGCAGTGCGCCCGGGCGCAGAAGAAAAAACAGCAGAGAGAGCAGAGAGGGGGGAGAGGAGGGACTTGGGAGAATCTTGCAAACTGAAAATAATGTAGCATCTTCTTTGTGCTGCCTAATTATCTATGGGAAAGGTAATTAAACTACAGTGTCCTAGTGAGCAATTAGTAACCTGTATAATACATTTGTGATCTGTAACTGGATTGTTGATGTTCAAATGTTCAGAGTCCTGTGGTGAACTTGGAAGAATTGTCCCCGTGGTGGAACTTGGTTGGAAATAAGATTCAAGGAGATTACTACATCTTGTTTTCATCTGAACATTGCACAGAATTAGAGGAATTCCCTTTGGAAGATAATGTCAAAATTATAATCGCAGGAACTAAAAACCTGACAGTCAAAAATTTGGGAAAATATTTCAAAATATACATCCCCCCATCCATATTTGGATGGTGGAGGGAGACCAGCAATCGAGGTAGGTTGGGGGGTGTGCTCTGCCGAGGGGGGCCTGCCTCCTGGGGGGGTCTGATCCTGGGGGGGCGGGGGGGGGGGGTCTGCCGAGGGGGGCCTGCCTCCCAGGGGAGTCCGATCCCGGGGGGAGGGTGGGGGGGTCTGCCGAGGGGGGCCTGCCTCCCAGGGGAGTCCGATCCCGGGGGGAGGGGGGGGGGTCTGCCGAGGGGGGCCTGCCTCCCAGGGGAGTCCGATCCCGGGGGGGGTGCGGGGGGGGAATCTGCCGGGGTGGTTAGCGGGGGGTCTGCGAAGGATGGTCGTGAAGGATGGTGACTTCACAAGGGCAGAGAGGACTTCAGAGGTTCCCCTGCAGAATAGAAATCCGCTTCGGATTTATATTCTGCAGGTCGCTAAAAGCGCGGATGCGGAACGGGCCAGAAGACGGTAAAGTGGGATTTGGCGGAAGAGTTGGGCACGCGGTCCATTAAGTCGATTAAAATGCATGCTAATGCATTTAAATCGTCGGGCCGCCCGATCCGGGCGCAGACCGGACCCGCGCCCGAATTGCGTGTCGGTAAAGCCGCGATCTGTTCGGATTCGGGTGCAGATCACGTTAAAGGCCCGACGCCCGACTTTACCGCGATTTCGCGCCCGTTTTCAGGCGCGAATGTTTGGTAAAATCAGGCCCAGTGGGTCGTGAAAGAAGTCCAGTCCATCACACAAACCAGCCTCTCATCCATTGACTCTGTCTACACTTCCTGCTGCCTCGGCAAAGCAACCAGCATAATCAAGAACCCCACGCACCCCGGACATTCTCTCTTCCACCTTCTTCCGTCGGGAAAAAGATACAAAAGTCTGAGGTCACGTACCAACCGACTCAAGAACAGTTTCTTCCCTGCTGCTGTCAGACTTTTGAATGGACCTGCCTCGCATTAAGTTGATCTTTCTCTACACCCTAGCTATGACTGTAACACTACATTCTGCACTCTCTCCTTTCCTTCTCTATGAACGGCATGCATTGTCTCTATAGCGTACAAGAAACAATACTTTTCACTGTATGCAAATACATGTGATAACAATCAATCAAATCAAATCGAATAAATTGTCCCTTAGTGTCCAAAAGGTTCTTTAAAAGCTAAAGTTTATTTATTAGTCACAATTAGGCTTGCATTCACACTGCAATGAAGTTATTGTGAAAATCCCCTAGTCGCCACACTCTGGCGCCTGTTCGAGTACACTGAGGGAGAATTTTGCATGGCCAATGCACCTAACCTGGAAGTCTTTCAGACTGTGGGAGGAAACCGGAGCACCCGGAGGAAACCCACGCAGAAATGGGAAGAACGTGCAGACTCTGCACAGACACTGATCCAAGCCGGGAATCGAACCCAGGTCTCTGGCGCTGTGAGGCAGCAGTGCTAACCATTGTGTCACCTTGCTGGGTGTGTGGGTTAGGAGGATTAGCCATTGCAAATGCATTGTAAATGCATGGGGTTAAGGGATAGGATGGGGATTGGGCCTGGATAAGATGCTCTTTCAGTGAGTCAGTGCAGAGCTGATGGGCCGAATGGCCTCCTTTTGCACTGTCAGGATTCTATGCTTCTATGGTTCCGTGATTTAGTTGAGGTATTTCAAATAATGTAAGGTGGTACCAGTTGTCTCAGTAAATGGTGGAACAGTCTGAAGGGGCTTTGAACGTCATATTCCCATCTTATGAATTTGGAGAGCTAAATAGGAGCAGGAGTTGGCCGTTCGGATCCTGTGGCCTATTCCATCATTGATTAAGATCATGTCTGATATACCTCCATGCACCTTCCCACATTCCCCCCATATTCCTTGATTCTCTTTAATATCCAAACGTTTGTTGAACTCTGGCTTAAATCTGACCACCTACAGTAGTGTGGCTTTCAATGATTCAAAATTCTTTGCTTAAATTTGTTTATTATTGTCACAAGTAGGCTTACATTAACACTGCAATGAAGTTACTGTGAAAATCCCCTAGTCGCCACAGTCTGGCACCTGTTCGGGTACACTGAGGGAGAGTGGGTTTCTTCCAGATGCTCTGGGTTCCTCCCACAGTCTGAAAGACGTGCTGGTTAGGTGCATTGACCCGAACAGGCGCTGGACTGTGTAACTTCATTGCAGTGTTAATGTGAGCCTTACTTGTGACTAATAAATAAACTTTCATTTATAGAATGGCCACGGGGAGAACGTGCAGATTCCACAGATGATGACCCAAGCCGGGAATGATTAAGTCTTCTTTAAAAATTCATTTATGAGATGTGGGCATCTGTAGCTGGGCCAGATTGTATTGTAACACAGTAAGAGTTTTAACAACATCAGGTTAAAGTCTAACAGGTTTATTTGGTAGCAAATGCCATTAGCTTTCGGAGCGCTGCCCCTTCGTCAGATGGAGTGGATATCTGCTCTCAAACAGGGCACAGAGACACAAAATCAAGTTACAGAATACTGATTAGAATGCAAATCTCTACAACCAACCAGGTCTTAAAGATACAGACAATGTGAGTGGAGGGAGCATTAAGCACAGGTTAAAGAGATGTGTATTGTCTCCAGACAGGACAGCCAGTGAGATTCTGCAAGTCCAGGAGGCAAGCTGTGGGGATTACTGATAGTGTGACATAAATCCAACATCCCGGTTTAGGCCCTCCTCATGTGTGTGGAACTTGGCTATCAGTTTCTGCTCAGCGACTGCGCTGTCGTGTGTCGTGAAGGCCGCCTTGGAGGCTCTGGAGTCACAGGTAAGGATGGCAGATTTCCTTCCCTAAAGGACATTAGTGAACCAGGTGGGTTTTTCCGATAATTGACAATGGTTTTATAGTTATCAGTCAATACTTAATTCCAGATATTTTATATTGAATTCAAATTCATCTGCCTTGGCGGGATACGAACCCGGAACATTTGTGAGTTTCCGGATTGAGAGTCTAGTGATAATCCCACTCGGTCATCGCCTCCAGATGCCAGGCTAAATTGGCCATGAACATGAGCTGGGTTTCTGGATTAATAGTCGAGCAATGATACCACTCGGTCATCGCCTCCCCATGCATGGCTAATTTGGCCATGGCTAAATTGCCCCTTAGTGTCAAGGGGATCCCTTCATGTCAGGGGGATTAGCAGGGTAAATACATGGGATTATGGGGATGGGGCTTGGGTGGGATTGTTGTCAGTACAGGTTCGATGGGCCTAATGGCCTTTATTCTGCACTGTAGGGATTCTATATCACTGTCTGGAAAAGCATCTCTTTTTCCGGTGCTGTTTTCTCAACTCTCTAATGGCCAGCGTTCCCGGGAGGACAAAGAAACCATTTCAAAGGAACTCTGAGGCTTTCCTTGAAGAGCAGCAGCATTGATATTAGTGTCTGAAAGCAGCTTGTTACCTGCCGTTCAGGTTGGCACCAGCTTGTCTATGGAGCTGCATCCCACTGAGTCACAACGTCTTAATGAAGAGGCAGAACTGATATGAACTTTCTGTCCCTTGTGAACATCCAGATCCCTCAAATACAACCCAGTCTCTCGCCATTTTAAATTATTCTTTTTCTCTACTTACCAAAGTGGATTAACTTCATTCCTCTACACTTATATTCCTGATCTATTATATTCCATGTGCACCCGGAGAAATGGTAAATGGCATCTAATCCTGATAAATCCGCGGTGATGCAATTTGGAAGGTCGAATGCAGAATGGAAGTATACAGTAAATGGCAGAACCCTGAGAAGCATTAACATACAGAGGGATCCGGGCGTACAGGTCCACAGTTCCCTGAAAATGACAACACAAGTGGACAAGGTGGTCAAGGCGTACGACATGCTTGCCTTCATCAGTCAGGGCATAGTGTGTAAAAATTGGCAAGTCATGTCGCAGCTGTATAGAACTTTAGTTAGGCCACATTTGGAATGTTGCGTACAGTTCTGGTCGCCACATTACCAGCAGGATGTGGAGGCTTTGGAGAGTATACAGAAAAGAGTTACCAGGATGTTGGCCAGTTTAGAGGGTATTAGCTATGAGGAGAGATCGGACAAACTTGGTTTGTTTTCACTTGAAGGCTGAAGGAGTGACCGGATAGAAGTTTACAAATGATGAGAGTAATGGACAGAATGGATAGTCGGAGTCTTTTTCCCAGGGTAGAAGTCTCAATTACTAGGGGACATAGGCTTAAGGCAAAAGGGGGAAAGTTGAAAGGAGATGTGAGAGGCTATGACCCTAGCTATGACTGTAAAAACTACATTCTGCACTCTTTCCTTTCCTTCTCAACGAACGGTGTGCTTTGTCAGTATAGCGTGCAAGAAACAATGCTTTTCACTGTATACTAATACACGTGACAATAATAAATCAAATCAAAGATTTTTTAAAAGGGGGGTGGTAAGTGCCTGGAATTTGCTGCCAGAGGAGGTGGTCGAAGCAGATACAAAAGCAATGTTTAAGAGGCATCTTGACAGATACATGAATAGGCGGGAATAGGGACCACGTAGAGGCAAATGAAATTTAGTTTAGAAAGATGCCATGTGTCAGCACAGGCTTGGAGGGCCGAAGGGCCTGTTCCTGTGCTGTACTGTTCTTTGTTCATGTCCACTGACTTAACCTGCCAAAATCCTTTGTCAGGCTTCTTCAGTTATATTCCCACCATGACTGTCGTAGTTTCAATTCCCACTCTAAGACTTGAACACAGAAATCAATGCTGGCACTCCACTATGGAGGAATGCTGCACTCTCAGATGCGCTGTTTCTTTTAGCTGTGACTTGTAATTGAGGCCTTCAGGTGGGTGTTAATGATCCCGAGGCATGAATGGGGAATTATCCTCATGTCTGCACTGATACTAACCCCCCAATCAACATCACAAAAGTAGGATATCTCGTCCTTACCACATTGCTGTTTGTGGGATCTTGCTGTGCATAAAATGGCTTCTGTATTTCCTACATTACAACAGTGACTACACTTCAAAAAGTACTTCATTGACTGTCATGAGGGATGCTGTATAAATGAAGTCTTTCTTTCTAACTTGATAGCATCATCATTAAATAAAACAAGAGGCTAGTTTAAAGTTTATTTATTATTGTCACAAGTAGGCTTACATTAACTCTGCAATGAAGTTACTGTGAAAATCCCCCAGTCGCCACACTCTGGCGCCTGTTCGTGTTCACTGAGGGAGAATTTCCCAGAGGAAACCCACACAGACACGGGGAGAACGTGCAGACTCCGCACAGACAGTGACCCAAGCTGGGAATTGAACCCGGGTCCCTGGCGCTGAGAGGCAGCAGTGCTAACCGCTGTGCCACCGGGTGGAATGAAGGGAGTTTGCTCGACTGTGGCAGTATGTCCCACTGATAAACAGGTATTAATGCCCAGCTGAAGAGATGTTTCAGAACTATGAAGAACATCCTTCGCTGATGGTTTCTCTTTCACTTCCAGGTCTTTCCTTGCTCCTTCGATTGCTATGCATTGGGACAGAATGCTCTAATTTTGACTTCTAAATTTCTTTTCATCCCTGTTGATTTCTCAAGTTATGATGTGGAGATGCCGGCGTTGGACTCAAGTTGACAGCTATGGTTTCAGGGAGACTGTGGGTGTACCCGTACCACATGGTTCAAGAAGGCAAGTCACCACCACCTTCTCAAAGGCAATTAATGTAGAAGGAGGCCATTCGGTCCATCTAGTCTGCACCAACTACGATCCCACCCAGGCCATACCCCCATAACCCCACGCATTTACCCTGCTAATCCCCCTGACCCTATGGAGCAATTTAGCATGGCTAAACCTGAGCAACATGAATTTTAGCATGGCTAAACCTAAATCTACCTAACCCACACATCTTTGAACTGTGGGAGGAAATCGGAGCACCCGGAGGAAATCCACGCAGACACGGGGAAAATGGGCAAACTCCACACAGACAGTGACCCAAGCCAGGAATTGAACCCGGGTCCCTGGAACTGTGAGGCAGCAGTGCTAACCACTGTGCCACCGTGCCACCAATTTTGGATGGGCAATAAAATCTGGTGTGGAGATGCCGGCGTTGGACTGGGGTAAATACAGTAAGAGTTTTAACAGCACTAGGTTAAAGTCCAACAGGTTTATTTGGTCGCAAATGCCATTAGCTTTTGGAGCGCTGCTCCTTCGTCGCTATCAGTAACCCCCGCAGCTTGCTTCCTGGACTTGCAGAATCTCACTGGCTGTCCTGTCTGGAGACAATTCACATTTCTTTAACCTGTGCTTAATGCTCCCTCCACTCACATTGTCTGTATCATTAAGACCTGGTTGGCTGCAGAGATTCGCATTCTAATCAGTATTCTGTAACTTGATTTTGTGTCTCTGTGCCCTGTTTGAGAGCAGATAGCCACTCCATCTGGCGAAGGAGCAGCGCTCCGAAAGCTAATGATATTTGCTACCAAATAAACCCTATGGACTTTAACCTGGTGTCGTTAAAACTCTTACTGTGTTACAATACAATCTGGCCCAGCTACAGATGTCCACATCTCATAAATGAATTTTTAAAGAAGACTTAATCATGAATAGTGATAATCATCCTGGAAAACATGAATTGAAATTCAACCTTAAGGGTTTTAGTTCAGTTTTAAAACTTTGGAAAGAAAATGCGTGTACCAGTAAAGCTGTCTGATTGTCATTAAAAAAAGGAACTCATGCGCAAATGTCCTTATGGGCAGGAATGAAGCCGTCCTTTATCACTGGATAAAAGCAAATTACTGCAGAAGCTGGAATCTGAAACCAAAAGAGAAAATGCTGGAAAATCTCAGCAGGTCTGGCAGCATCTGTAAGGAGAGAAAAGAGCTGACGTTTCGAGTCCTGATGACGCTTTGTCAAAGCTAAAAGGCACAGAAAGTGGGAGATATTTATACTGCAGGGTGAGGGAATGGAAGATGAGTCATAGCCACAGAATAGACTGCTAACGGCAGTCTACAGAGAGAATAAAGGGTGTAAGTGGCCAAACGGCAAAGAAGCTGTAAACTGTGACAGATGAAGATGGGCTGGGGGGAGAGAGGGGTGGTGGAGATGGGACAGAGGTAGAATGTAGAAAAGGGGAAGCGGGGGGGAGAGAACATAGAACATTACAGCACAGAACAGGCCCTTCGGCCCACGATGTTGTGCCGACCTTCATCTGAAACCAAGATCAAGCTATCCCACTCCCTACCATCCTGGTGTGCTCCATGTGCCTATCCAATAACCGCTTAAATGTTCCTAAAGTGTCTGACTCCACTATCACTGCAGGCAGTCCATTCCACACCCCAACCACTCTCTGCGTGAAGAACCTACCTCTGATATCCTTCCTATATCTCCCACCATGAACCCTATAGTTATGCCCCCTTGTAATAGCTCCATCCACCCGAGGAAATAGTCTTTGAACGTTCACTCGATCTATCCCCTTCATCATTTTATAAACCTCTATTAAGTCTCCCCTCAATCTCCTCCGCTCCAGAGAGAACAGCCCCAGCTCCCTCAACCTTTCCTCATAAGACCGACACTCCAAACCAGGCAGCATCCTGGTAAATCTCCTCTGCACTCTTTCCAGCGCTTCCACATCCTTCTTATAGTGAGGTGACCAGAACTGCACGCAATATTCCAAATGCGGTCTCACCAAGGTCCTGTACAGTTGCAGCATAACCCCACGGCTCTTAAACTCCAACCCCCTGTTAATAAAAGCTAACACACTATATGCCTTCTTCACAGCTCTATCCACTTGAGTGGCAACCTTTAGAGATCTGTGGATATGGACCCCAAGATCTCTCTGTTCCTCCACAGTCTTCAGAACCCTACCTTTGACCCTGTAATCCACATTTAAATTAGTCCTACCAAAATGAATCACCTCACATTTATCAGGGTTAAACTCCATTTGCCATTTTTCAGCCCAGCTTTGCATCCTATCTATGTCTCTTTGCAGCCTACAACAGCCCTCCACCTCATCCACTACTCCACCAATCTTGGTGTCATCAGCAAATTTACTGATCCACCCTTCAGCCCCCTCCTCTAAGTCATTAATAAAAATCACAAAGAGCAGAGGACCAAGCACCGATCCCTGCGGCACTCCGCTAGCAACCTGCCTCCAGTCCGAAAATTTTCCATCCACCACCACCCTCTGTCTTCGATCAGATAGCCAGTTACCTATCCAATCGGCCAACTTTCCCTCTATCCCACACCTCCTTACTTTCATCATAAGCCGACCATGGGGGACCTTATCAAACGCCTTACTAAAATCCATGTATATGACATCAACCGCCATACCTTCATCAACACACCTAGTTACCTCCTCAAAAAATTCTATCAAATTTGTGAGGCACGATTTGCCCTTCACAAATCTGTGCTGACTATCCCGGATTAATCCGCATCTTTCTAAATGGTCGTAAATCCCATCCCTAAGGACCTTTTCCATCAATTTACCAACCACCGAAGTCAGACTAACCGGTCTATAATTACCAGGGTCATTTCTATTCCCTTTCTTAAACAGAGGAACAACATTTGCCACTCTCCAGTCCTCTGGCACCATCCCCGTGGACAGCGAGGACCCAAAGATCAAAGCCAAAGGCTCTGCAATCTCATCCCTCGCCTCCCAAAGAATCCTAGGATACATTTCATCAGGCCCAGGGGACTTATCGACCTTCAGTTTATTCAAAACTGCCAATACATCCTCCCTCCGAACATCTATTTCCTCCAGCCTATTAGCCTGTAACACCTTCTCTTCCTGAAAAACATGGCCCCTCTCCTTGGTGAACACTGAAGAAAAGTATTCATTCATCACCTCGCCTATCTCTACTGATTCCATACACAAGTTCCCACCACTGTCCTTGACCGGCCCTAACCTCACCCTGGTCATTCTTTTATTCCTCACATAAGAGTAAAAAGCCTTGGGGTTTTCCTTGATCCGACCCGCCAAGGACTTCTCATGTCCCCTCCTAGCTCTCCTAGGGAGAGCTAGGAGGGGACATGAGGGAAGGGGGATAAAGTAGGAGGAAAGAGTGGGGGGGGGGGGGAAGAAAAATGAAGAAAGACAATAAAGAAATAAAAGATCGAGGACAGTGAAAAATTAAATAAAATAGAATGAAAACAAAGGGGGCCGAGGTGAGGTAGAGCAAATCATCTGAAGTTGTTGAATTTGATGTTGAGACTGTAAGGCTGTAAAGTGCCTAGCCGGAAGATGAGATGCTGTTCCTCCAGTTTGCGTTGAGCTTCACTGGAACATTGCAGCAAGCCAAGGACAGACATGTGGGCATGGGAGCAGGATCGTGTGTTAAAATGGCAAGCAACCAGAAGGTCAGGGTCCTGATTGTGCACAGACCGAAGGTGCTCAGCAAAGCGATCACCCAGTCCACGCTCGGTCTCTCCGATATAGAGGAGACCACATTGGGAGCAGCAAATGCAATAGACCAAATTGAAAGAGGTGCAAGTGAAACGCTGCTTAACCTGGAATGAGTGTTTTGGACCTTGGATGGTGAGCATAGAAGAGGTAAAGGGACAGATGTTACACCTTCTGCCATTGCATGGGAAGGTGCCATGAGTGACGGGAGAAGTGTTGGGTATAGTGGAGGAGTGGACTCGGTTATCCCAGAGGGAATGGTCTCCGCAGAATGCTGAAGAGGGAGTGAAGGGAAGATGTGTTTGGTGGTGGCATCACGCTGGAGTTGGTGAAAATGGCGGAGGATTATGCTTTGCATGCGGAGGCTGGCAGGGTGAAATGTGAGAATGAGGGGGACTCTATCCTTGTTCTGGGAGGGAGGGGAGGGGGTGAGGGTCGTGGCGCGGGAGATGGACCGCACGCTGTTGAGGGCCCTGTCGACAACTGTAGATGGGAATCCACGGTTGAGGAAAAAGAAGCACATATTAGAAGCACCACTTTGGAAAGTGGCATCATCGGAACAAATGCGACGGAGGTGAAGGAGTTGAAAGGAATGGAATCCTTACAGGATTTGAGGTGTGAAGAGCTGTAGTCCAGATAGCTGTGAGAGTCAGTGGGCTTGTAATGGATATTGGTAGATAGTCTATTGTCAGAAATGGAGACAGAAAGGTCAAGGTGGGAAGGGAAGTATCTGAGATGGACCAGGTGAAGGCGATGGGGGGTGGAAACTGAAAGCGAAGTTGATGAATTTTTTGAGGTCTGGATGAGAGCGTGAAGCGGCACCCTCCTTTATCACTTTGTTTAAATGTGACTCCTGTCCCACAATGATGTGGTTGGCTCTTCATTTATTCATTCATGGGATGTAGGCATCACTGGCTGGGTCAGTGTTTATTGCCCATCCCTAATTGCCCTTGTGCTGAGTGGCTTACTGGTATTGGCACTTAAGGGGGCATTGGGGAAATGGCATGGTGTGTTTTTTCTGCTGGGCCATTTCAGAGGGCAGTTGAGAGTCAACCACATTGCTGTGGCTCTGGGGTCACATGAAGGCCAGTCCAGGTAAGGACAGCAGATTTCCTTCCCTAAAGGACATTAGTGAACCAGATTGGTTTTTATAACAATTGACAATGCTTTGCATTTGTGAGACTTTTAATTCCAGGATTTGATTGAAATCAGGTTTCACCATCTGCCGTGGTGGGAATCGACCTTGGGTCTACCAGTGAAAAAACCACCATGCCATTTCCCCAATGTCCCCTTAAGTGCCAGAACAAGCCGATATCGGCCATCTGCACAGCCAAGGAAGGGCAGTAAATACTGGTGTTGCCAGATCCTTTGCATTGAAAAAAGAAATCTGCATAAACAGTCAATATCTTTTCCCAAAGGTAGGGGAGTCTAAAACTAGAGGGCATAGGTTTAAGGTGAGAGGGTAGAGATAGAAAAGTGTCCAGAGGGGCAATTCTTTTTACACAGAGGGTGGTGAGTGTCTGGACCAAGCTGCCAGAGGCAGTAGTAGAGGTGGGTACAACTTTGTCTTTTAAAAAGAGTTTAGACAGTTACATGGGTAAGATTGGTATAGAGGGATATGGGCCAAATGTGGGCAATTGGGACTAGCTTAGTGGTAAACACTGGGCGGCATGGACAAGTTGGGCTGAAGGGCCTGTTTCCATGCTGTAAACCTCTATGACTCTATGACTCTATAGTGTTCAATTCTGGTCGCCACACTACCAGAAAGATGTGGAGGCTTTGGAGAGGGTACAGAAAAGATTTACCAGGATGTTGCCTGGTATGGAGGGCATTAGCTTTGAGGAGACATTGGAGAAACTAGGTTTGTTCTCACTGGAACGACTTACTTACATTGTCCTTTCACCTCAGACGTCCATAGAATCATAGAATCCTGACGGTGCATAAGGAGGCCATTCAGCCCATTAAGCCTATACTGATAACAATCTCATCCAGAGTCTATCTTGGTAACCCCATGTATTTACTCTCTAACTTGAAACATCAGTTTAGCATGGTCAATCCACCTAATTCGCACATTCTTTTACGTCTCTAGACCCTATCTGGAATTAGAATCATAGAATCAGTACAGTGCAGAAGGTGGCCATTCGGCCCATCGAGCCTGCACCAACAACAATCCCACACAGGCTCTTTCCCTGTAGCTCCATGTATTCATTCTTTCATTTAACATCTCTGCTTCCCTACCCCTCTCTCCTCCTGTCAAATGCTCCTCTCTGCTCAAGCGTCTGCCCTAGTATTTCCTTGTCTTGGGCTCAGTGTTAACTTTTGCCTGATTGCCCTCCTGCTGAATGCTTCACTGTGCTTAAAGGCACTATATAAATGCAAGCTGTTGTTGGTTTCAGGAAGCGCTCTCTGGCGGGCTTTAACTTTCTGTTAAAGGCTGCAGTGCCTGGCTCTCTGGTTGCTTTGACACGTAGCCCAGCCTATAACAAACCCCTCAGTTAGATAGGTCTTTTCAATATACTGGGTGAAGTTTGCTGCAGGAACCTGCTTAGTTTCCATAGAGACAGAACAATGCCATGGCTGCTTGGGGATAATAGCAATCCTGTGCAACATTATTCCAAACCTTTTTCGATTATATGCGTGCTCATGGTTATAAGAGCGATTTGAATTTAGATTTCCACACCTACGCATGCAATAAAACGCCTGTGTGTTTAAACAACTCTCCATGAATTGTAGCTCCCTTTAGACATTCTTGCCTCTTGCAGAGTCGACAAAATTTCAAAAGTGTCTACCGACACTTCAGATCGATGCCACCTTCTGTTTTACACTTTCTAAATTTGATGCCCGCTCTGCGGCATTGGCCTCTGAAGCTCAGCTGAAAAACACACTTTCATAGAATCCCGACAGTGCAGAAAGAGGCCATTCGGCCCATCGAGTCTGCACCGACCACAATCCCACCCAGGCCCTATCCCCCAATGCATTTACCCTAGCTAGTCCCCCGGACTCGAAGTGGCAATTTAGCATGGCCAATCAACCTGACCCACACGTCTTTCGGACTGTGGGAGGAAACCGGAACAGCTGGAGGAAACCCACGCAGACACGGGGAGAACGTGCAAACTCTGCACTGACAGTGACCCAAGACCAAAATCGAACCCGGGTCCCTGGCGATGAGACAGCAGTGTGAACCACTGTGCCACTTATAAATGCTTTGAAATGCTTCCAAGTGACCTGCCATATCAGTAAAGGGAAGTGGCAGCATAGTGGTATTGTTGCCGGACCCAGTAGACCCAGGGTAATGTTCTGGGGAACCCGGGTTCGAATCTCGCCACAGCAGATGGTGGAATTTGAATTCAATAAAAATCTGGAATTAAAAGTTTACTGATGACCATGAAACCATTGTTGATTGTCAGAAAAAAACCATCTGGCTCATTAATGTGCCCTGTTTGAGAACAGAGACCACTCCATCTGACGAAGGAGCATTGCTCCAAAAGCTTATGGTATTTGCTACCAAATAAACCTGTTGGACTTTAACCTGGTGTTGTGAGACTTCTTACTGCCATTAATGTCTTTCAGGGAAGGAAATCTGCTGTCCTTACCTGGTCTGGCCTACATGTGACTCCAGGCCCACAGCAATGTGGTTCACTCTTAAATACCTTCAGCGATGAGCAATGCCAGTGACATCCACATCCCATGAATGAATAATAAACACAGGGCTAGCAGCCAAAGGGTGGGAGCACAGATCTCATCATAACAAGTCATGAAATCAAACTGAACAAACCTATGGGTTGGCAGCAGCAAAAAAAGAATAAACTGAGATTGGATTGAAAGAATAAACTAGTTCTTGGATTGTTGGTGTAACAAAGATTGGTGGAGTTACTGATAGTGCCGGGGATATATAAATAGGCTGGAGACTTGGGCACAGAAATGGCAGATGGAGTTTAATCTGGACAAATATGAGCTGACACATTTTGGAGGATCAAATTTAGGTGTGAATTATACTGTCGATGGCAGAACCCTGAGGAACATTAACATACAGAAGGATCTGGGTGTGCAGGTCCACAATTCCCTAAAAGTGGCAACACAGGTGCCCAAAGGGTGATTAAGAAGGCATATGGCATGCTTGCTTGCATCAGCTGGGGCATTGAGTACAAGAGTTGGGAAATCATATTGCAGCTATATCATAGAATCATAGAAACCCTACAGTGCAGGAAGAGGCCATTCGGCCCATCGAGTCTACACCGACCACAATCCCACCCAGGCCCTACCCCCATATCCCTACATATTTTACCCGCTAATCCCTCTAATCTACGCATTCCAGGACATTAAGGGGCAATTTTGGCATGGTCCATCAACCTAATCCGCACATCTTTGGACTGTGGGAGGAAACCGGAGCACCCGGAGGAAACCCACGCAGACACGAGGAGAATGTGCAAACTCCACACAGGCAGTGACCCAAGCTGGGAATCGAACCCCGGTCCCTGGAGCTGTGAAGCAGCAGTGCTAACCACTGTGCTACCATGCCGCCCTTGGTTGGGCCGCATTTGGAGCATTGTGTGCAGTTCTGGTCACCACACTACCAGAAGGATGTGGAAGCTTTGGAGAGAGTGCAAAGAAGGTTCACCAGGATGTTGCCTGGTCTCAAGGGTGTTGGTTATGAGGAGAGGTTGAATAAACTAGGATTGTTTTCACTGGAAAGACGGAGGCTGAGGGGAGACCTGATAGAGGTCTACAAAATTATGAGAGGCATCGGCATGGTGGATCGAGGATTGTTCCCAGGGTGGAAGTGTCAATTGCAAGGTGGCACAGGTTCAAGGTGAGAGGGGGAGAGTTTAAGGGAGGTGTGTGAGGGACGCTTTTCACGCAGAGAATGATGGGCGCCAGGAGCGCGCTGCCAGAGGATGTGGTGGAAGCAGGCACATTTAAGAGGCACCTGGATGGGTACATTGATCGGGAGAGGATAGAGGGATACAGACTGAGTAAGCGCAGAAGGCTTTTTTTCATTTACAATAAGAAGTCTCACAACAGGTTAAAGTCCAACAGGTTTATTTAGTAGCACGAGCTTTCGGAGCGCTGCCCCTTCATCAGGTGAGTGGAGGATTGGGTTCACAAACAGGGCATATATAGACACATATTCAATTTACAAGTTAATGGTTGGAATGCGAGTCTGAGCAGGTAATCAAGTATTTACAGGTGCAGACACTGCGAGTGGAGAGAGGGTTAAGCACAGGTTAAAGAGGTGTGAATTGTCTCAAGCCAGGACAGTTAGTGAGATTTTGCAAGCCCAGGCAAGCCGTGGGGGTTACAGTTAGTGTGACATGAACCCAAGATCCCGGTTGAGGCCGTCCTCATGTATGCGGAACTTGGCTATCAGTTTTTCGTTTAGTTCGGGCATCATGATCGCAGCAATTCATCAAAGATCCTGAGACAGCTCCTTCCAAACCCACAACCACTTCCATCGAGAAGGACAAGGGCAGCAGTTACATGGGAACACCACCACCTGTGTGTCCGCTTCCAAACCACTCACCGTCCTGACTTGGAAATATATCGCCGTTCCTTCTCAGTCGCTGGGTTAAAATCCTGGAATTCCCTCCCTTTCGGCATTGTGGGTCAACCCACAGCACATGGGCTGCAGCGATTCAAGAAGGCAGCTCACCACTACCTTCTCAAGGGCAACTAGGGATGGGCAATAAATGTTGGCCAGCCAGTGACACCCATGTCCCACGAATGAATTAAAAATAACAGGCTTGGAGGGCTGAAATGCCTGTTCCTGCGCTGTACTTTTCTTTGTTCTTAACTCTTTATCAACCCTACTGAGTCCTCAATGTCCCTCAGGACGTAATCAGACCTGTATGTGTCTTCAGTCTCTTGCTATATGATTGACTCTTAGTACATGGTAGGTGGATCATTGGCAGGTCGAGCAGCAGAATATTATTTGAATGGAGAGAGACTACAAGTAAGCTGCTGGCACTTCACTGGTGTGTGGTATTGTCAAAGAGACCATCTGGATGACAAAAATCCAAGGCCCTGTTTAGGTTGACATGAAAGATCCCATGGCACTATTCCAAACAGGAATTGGGGAATTCTTCCCCAGTCCTGGGTAATATTTACTGCTCAAGCAACAGATGACCTGGTAATTATCATGTTGCTACTTGCAGGGTCTGTCTGTGTGAAAATTGGCTGCTGAATCAAAATGAATGGTGGTGCAGGCTCAAAGATGAGTTTTATAAACAAAGAGGCAATTTTTGAGTGTCACTCAAAAATGTGAATAGTGGATCACCCATCTTTATATTGTCTTCAGGGTTTCAATAGTATGTAAAGGGCTGTAATATGTTCCTAAGCACTGCCTGAATTAATTTTCTTTCATTCCCAGTGACTGCCCCACTTTTATTCCATCATAGAAACATAGAAGATAGGAGCAGGAGGAGGCCATTTGGCCCTTCGAGCCTTCTCCGCCATTCAACACCATCATGGCTGATCGTCCAACTCAATAGCCTAATCCTGCTTTCTCCCCATAACCTTTGATTCCATTCACCCCAACTGCTATATCCAGTCACATCTTGAATATATTCAATGTTTTGGCATCAACTACTTCCTGTGGTAATGAATTCCACAGGCTCACCGCTCTTTGAGTGAAGAAAGGTCCCCTCACCTCTGTTCTAAATGGTCTATCCCGAATCCTCAGACTGTGACCCCTGGTTCTGGACTCCCCCTACCATCGGGAACATCCTCCCTGCATCTACTTTGTCTCGACCTGTTAAAATTTTATAAGTCTCCATATGATCCCCCAACATTCATCTGAACTCCAGCAAAACAATCCTAACCTGATAAATTTCTCCTCATACATCAGTCCCACCATCCCCGGAATCAAAGGTAAACCTTTGCTGCACTCCCTTGAAAGCAAGATCATCCTTCACAAAATCCCAGGTGTGGCCTCACGAAGGCCCTGTATAGTTGCAACAACACATCCCTGCTCCTGTATTCGAAACCTCTCGCAATGAAGGCCAACATACCATTTGCCTTCTTTACCACCTGCTGCACCTGCATGCTTACCTTCAGCGACTGGTGCATGGCATGTAGACAACCCTGGAAAGGCCAACCCTGCCAATCCCTAATTGCCCTTGAATTGAGGGGCTTAACATAGAAACTAGAAACTAGAAGCAGGAGTAAGCCATTTGGCCCTTCGAGCCTGCTCCGTCATTCATTTTGATCATGGCTGATCATCGAATTCAATATCCTGATTCCTCTTTCCCCCCAGATCCCTTGATCCCTTTATCCCCAAGAGATATATTTAATTTCTTCTTGGCCTAAACTACTTTCTGTGGTAGTGAATTCCACACATTCACCACCCTCTGGGTGAAGAAATTTCTCCTCACCTCAATTTAAAAGGTTTACCCCTTATCCTCAAACTATGACCCCTGATTCTGGACTCCCCCACCATTGGGAACATTCATTCTGAATCTACTTTGTCTAGCTCTGTTAGAATTTCATGTCTTTTTATGAGATCCCCTCTCACTCTTCTAAACTCCAGTGAAGACAATCCTAGCCGACTTAGTCTCTCTTGCGAGGGCAGTTAAGAGTCAGGCACATTGCTGTGAGTCTGGTCAGGTCAGGATGGCAGATTTCCTTCCCTAAAAGTGAACCAGCTGGCCAGGGGAGATGATGGCTGAGTAGCATTATCGCTAGACTATTAATCCAGAAACTCAGCAATGCCCTGGGGACCCGGGTTTGAATCTTCCGTAGCAGAAGGTAGAATTTGAAATCTATTTTTAAAAATCAGGAATTAAAATCTACCAATGACCGTGAAACCATTGTCGATGTCAGGAAAAACCCATCTGGTTCACTAATGTCCTTTTGGAAAGGAAATCTGCCGTCCTTACCTGGTCTGGCCTACATGTGATTCCAGAGCCACAGCAATGTGATTGGCTCTCAACTGCCCTCGGGCAACTAGGGATGGGCAATAAATGCTGGCCAGCTCATGTCCCACGAATGGATAAAAATAAAACCTTGTGTGGAATTTTTCCAAAGAGTGGCAAAGGGTCTGACTGAAAACCCATGTATCTCTTCCCAGAGAAACAGGCTGGTGTTCTCACCCCAACTTATGGCATTTTGTCAATATAAAAGGGAATGTTTCTCACCATCATTTCGCGGAGCGGAACCTAAACATGCCAGGAAAGCCAGCTGCACAGAGATCGGGGCCCGTTTTTTAAATGGCGCCCCAATCAGACCAAGAAATAACCTCCACACCACCCCCCCATCCTTCCTCCCATCTCATCCCCCAACAATGCCGGCACCTTCTCCCAACAGTCATCGCTGGCATTTCCTCCCCCCTTGGGTGAGTGCTTTCTCCCTCCTCACTATGCATGCCTGCTGCTGCCCCCCATCACCTCCCTCCTCCACGAGGCTCCCACCAGGGTACGCCCCTGGCAATGACCGCACAAGTTGATACCGCCCGGTTGGCACTGTGACAACCTGGCAGTGCCAAGCAGTGCCAGGGGGCAGCATCAGGGGGAACCGCCTGGCAACGTCCCTCTCCATTGGGGGCTATACTCACCTTTGTGCCCCTGGTGGCATACCCTAAACAGGTTCAGGTCTGGTTGAACCTGTAGTAAACCTTGCCAACATGATGCTGGTGAGGGCGAGGTATGAAAATTTAGAATCATAGAATCAATGGTACGGAGATAGGCCCTTTGGCCCACGTTGGTCCATGCCGATCCAAGTGCCCATCTAAGCTAACCCCATTTGCCTGCATTTGGCCCATATCCCTCTAAACCTTTCCTATCCATGTCTCTTTACAAATGCCTCTTAAATGTTGTCAATGTCCCTGCCTCAACCACTTCCTCCGGCAGCTCATTCCACACACGCACCACCCTCTGTGTAAAAAACGTGCTCTTCAGGTTCCCATTCTTTCCCCTTTTAACCTAAACCTGTGCTCTCTAGTTCTCGATTCCCCAACCCTGGGAAAAAGACTGCGTGCATTCACCCTATCCATGCCTCTCATGATCTAATACACCTCTATAAGATCATCCTTCAGTCTCCTACGCTCCAAAGAAAAAAGTCCCAGCCTGTCCAATCTCTCCCTATAACTCAGTCCCTTGGTGCTGGCACCATCCTTGTAAATCTCTTCTGCGCTCTCTCCAGTTTAATAACATCAAAGTGAAGGGGGAAGATCTGATGGGGTCGGGGGGGGGGGTTAATCATATTTAAATGTATTCAAATGAATGCAAATCAGGTTCTCACCTATTACATTGCCAGTCGGAGTGGCAAAAATCAGAAACCGCAATCTTGCTGGCAAGGTTCGCCGGATCCTGAGCCCCCCACTGCCAATCCCACAAAATTGCCCTCTAGTTTTTAAATTCAATGTTTAATATGGAAACATAGAAAACTACAGCACAAAACAGGCCCTTCGGCCCCACAAGTTGTGCCGAACATATCCCTACCTTTTAGGCCTACCTATAACCCTCCATCCTATTAAGTCCCATGTATTCCTCCAGGAGTCTCTTAAAAGACCCTATTGAGTTTGCCTCCACCACCACTGACGGCAGCCGATTCCACTCGCCCACCACCCTCTGTGTGAAAAACTTCCCCCTAACATTTCCCCTGTACCTACCCCCCAGCACCTTAAACCTGTGTCCTCTTGTAGCAGCCATTTCCACCCTGGGAAAAAGCCTCTGAGAGTCCACCCGATCTATGCCCCTCAACATCTTATATACCTCTATTAGGTCTCCTCTCATCCTACGTCTCTCCAAGGAGAAAAGACCGAGCTCCCTCAGCCTATCCTCATAAGGCATGCCACTCAATCCAGTCCATCACACAAACCAGCCTCCCATCCATTGACTCCATCTACACTTCCCACTGTCTCGGAAAAGCAGCCAGCATAATTAAGGACCCCACGCACCCCGGACATTCTCTCTTCCACCTTCTTCCTTTGGAAAAAAGATGCAAAAGTCTGAGGTCACGTACCAACCAACTCAAGAACAGCTTCTTCCCTGCTGCCATCAGACTTTTGAATGGACCTACCTCACACTAAGTTGATCTTTCTCTGCACCCTAGCTATGACTGTAACACTACTCTCCTTTCCTCCTCTATGAACGGTATGCTTTGTCTGTGTAGCGCGCAAGAAACAATACTTTTCACTGTATATGAATACATGTGACTATAATAAATCAAATCAAATCAAATCAAAATCAAACCACCAGTCGCCATGGTGGGATTTGAACCCATTTACCAGCATTGTCATAGAAACATAGAAGATAGGAGCAGGAGGAGGCCATTTGGCCCTTCGAGCCTGCTCCACTGAAGAAGGGAAAGGGTTAATGTTTTTTTGTACTCAATGTATTTTGTGCCTAAAAGGTTGAACTTTGTACCTGGAATGTATCATAAACATAACCCTTCTTTATGGCTAGTCTCCCCTTTGTTTATATTGCTCCTGGTAGTAATATAAGCCATTTGTTCATGTCTTTCATCTTTTACTTTTAGTAGTATAACCATTTGTTCATGGCTCCCTCGCTTGTTTGTATCATTCTGATAAAACAGACAGTTAAATGTAGATGTTAGGGTGGTAAGTCTTTCTTTCTCGTAGGCTTGTGTATGATTTAAACAAAGGAAGCAAATGGTAGAGTGCGAGAACGGCCGTTTGAAGGAGGACTCCCACTGCGACAACTGCACTCATACTCAGTCACCTCAAAGGAAAAGCTGCGGGAAGAGCAGGGGACCAGAGGTGGCACCTTGGCTTCGACTACCAGGAGAATTGTGCTTTATGACCCAAGGATATCAGATAGTCTCTGGATCATGGTTAGAGACTATCAGAAGCTGTTAAAGGAACTATAATTTATGATCAAGGACTGTTAACTGGACTTTGCTTTATGGCTTGTATTGGGAACCCTGATGTATAAATATCCACGCTTCTTGTGTTCAGAGAGAACTTTGGCTTCCGCTTTCAAGGGGTCAAGTTCTCCCACAAGCTTGTGAGAATAAAGCCTGACTGTATTTTGACTCATACCAGCCTCGAGGTATATTTTCCGACTTCATCCACCACTCATCACGATCATGGCTGATCGTCCAACTCAATAGCCTAATCCTGCTTTCTCCCCATAACCTTTGACCCCATTCGCCCCATGTCAACCTAGACCTGGAGAAGTCTAATTCGCTAATTTCATCTCTACACCACCATCACTCCTGGGTCACCGAGCGTATCAGGGATCCACACCACCCTATTCCTCCAGCCAGTCCAGCGTTTGGATGCCATTCCCAATTTTCAATTTCCGAGTGGTTTGTGATCCCGTGTTATTGTGTACAGAATGCACTTGCCTTGACAGGACTAATCAGGGGACCTGCTTAGGGAGAGATTACATACTTAAGCTTCATACTTGATTTAGCATTTGTACTTTCAGCTGGGTGATTTCAGGGGAACATTCGTTACATCAGGCCATTGGATTTAGATTAGATTGGATAAGATTCAACATTAGGCGACCTTCCGTTTGGGATGTAATCACCTACTTCAGCATCACAACTTTCTGATCCGACTTACACACTGTACATGCCACTCTGAGATTTCTCTGTTGTTGGTGACAGCCATACATCGACAGGCTTGCATTTGCATGGAACCTGACAGAATCATAGAATCATACAGTGCAGAAGGAGGCCATTCGGCCCATCAAGTCTGCACCGATCACAATCCCATCCAGTCCCTATTCCCGTAACCCCATGCATTTACTCTGCTAATCCCCCTGACACTAGGGTCAATTTACCATTATCAATCAACCTAATCCGCACTTTTTTGGACTGTGGGAGGAAACTGGAGGAAACCCACGCACACACGGGGAGAACGTGCAAATTCCACACAGACAGTGACCCGAGGCCAGAATTGAACCCAGGACCCTGGTGCTGTGAGGCAGCAGTGCTAACCACTGTACCGCCCCAAGTTCATAATGTTCCAAGTTCATTGCTTTCCAAGGGCAGTTAGTTCTCACAATGTAGGAAGCAAAGCTGTTCATTTATACACAGCAAACATTCACAAAGAACAGTGGGTAAATTGGTTGACGGGTAAGCGCTGGGAACAACAGAGGGGAAAACTGTCCTGCTGTTGCTCAAGGAGTGCCATAAGGTGTTTTCAGAGGGCAGAATGGATCTCGTATCAACATCTTGACAGTCAATGGTGTTATCATCACTGGATCCCCTACTGTCAACATCCCTGGGGTTACCATTGACCAGAAACTCAGCTGGACTCGCCACATGTCAACAAACGAAGGAGAGAGTCATCGACTTCAGGAAGTGTAGTGGAGAACATGCCCCTGTCTGCATCAATCAGGATGAAGTAGAAATGGTTGAGAGCTTCAAGTTTTTAGGTTTCCAGATCAACAACAACCTGCCCTGGTCCCTCCACTATAGCCGACACTATAGTTAAGAAAGCTCACCAAATTCTCCACTTTCTAAGGAGATTAAGGAAATTAGTCATGTCTGCTATGACTCTCATCAACTTCTATAGATGCACCATAGAAAGCATTCTTTCCGGATGTATCACAGCTTGGTATGGCTCCTGCTCTGCCCAAGACAGGAAGTAACTACAAAGGGTCATGAACGAAGCCCAGTCCACCACTCAAAACAGCTTCCCATCCATTGACACTGTCTACACTTCCCGCTACACATCAGACACGAAGGAGCAATTTAGCAACGCCCATCCATCTAACCTGCACATCTTTAGACTGTGGAGGGAAACCAGAAGAAACCCACGCAGAGACACAGGAAGAACGTGCAGACTCCACACAGGCAGTCACCCAAGGCTGGAATTGAACCCGGGTCTCTGGTGCTGTGAGGCAGCGGTGTTAACCACTGTGCCAGTGGGGGAACCAGGATGTCCTCGAGCTGGCATGGACAAGCTGGGCCGAATGGCCTCCTTCCGTGCTGTAGCTTTTCTCTGGTTCTATGGTAATTGGTCCGTCAAACGCATTACCTGACGGCTTTGAACTGTAAGTTGCAAACGTACCACGGAAGAGGAAAGGAAAATGAACAGAGACTACACTGGGAATAAAAAAGATGTGGCTGAGATACTTATTACAATGAAAGTCCAGGGGAACAGAATAATAAACTTACTAGTGCACTCAAAATGAAGTGATGACTTAGTAACCCAACAGCCATGGAGAGAGCAGTGGGATTGCATGCTCATTGGCTGAGACAGATAATCAATAGCTGCGTCTCAGATGGCCAACACATATTGAATTTGGTCCGTTGAAGTCACTGTGAAAAGCCATTTGGGAAACTCTGTCACTTTCAATTCCATCTGTGCTATTTAATCTCGCGGCAAAGACTAAGCCTAATTTAAGTCACCGTTTGTAATTTGAAATCGTGAGCAAAAGCAATCGAAGGCTCCAGTTGCTGTTCGGTTGTCGAAATAGTGTGTTCTGCCCCCAGCGTTCTGTGTCATTTGTGTTTTAGTTCATCCTGATTCTTTTCCTCCACAATTTAAATCATGTTGGAATATATTACTGGCGAGCTCCAGGAGGTGATGTTGTTGTCATTGCCTTACTTTGCGCAGATATCCTAGAGGGCCTTGATGCCGTTTCAGTCACAAGCATTAATCCTCCGGTTCTTCAGCTAAGTGGCCATAGTTAAGCTGCCAGTGTTTTTATTTCTTCTTCGCTTATGGGGTGAATACTGATAAGGTGGTTCTCACTTGCCCGACTCCAGCCGGGGCGGCACGGTGGCACAGTAGTTAGCACTGCTGCCCCACAGCGCCAGGGACACGGGTTCGAGTATCGGCTCGGGTCGCTGTCTGTGTGGAGTTTGCACGTTCACCCCGTGTCTGCGTGGGTTTCCTCCGGGTGCTCCGGTTTCCTCCCACAGTCCAAAGGTGTGCACGTTAGATGGACAGGCCATGCTAAATTCTCCCTCAGTGTACCCGAACAGGCGCCGGAGTGTGCCAATGAGGGGATTTTCACAGTAACTTCATTGTAGTGTTAATGTAAGCCCACCTGTGATGAACAAATAAACTTTAACTTACTTAGTTGCACTGAGGGCCCACTATATTGTGTGAGATTACTCACTCACCTGAGGAAGGAGCAGCGCTTCGAAAGCTCGTGACTCCAAATAAACCTGTTGGACTTTAACCTGGTGTTGTGAGACTGCTTACTGTGTGAGATTGGCAACAGAGGTAAGCCAGGAGGCATACAGGCTAGGAACTCCACTTCCCTCAGATAGAAAGGCCTACACTTAATTGTCTCATGCTATTTCACACCTCAGGAATTGTCCCTCACTGTTTCACACCTCAGGAATTATCCTGCACCGTTTCACACCTCAGGGATTGTCCCTCACTGTTTCACACCTCAGGCATTATCCAGCACTGTTTCACACCTCAGGAATTATCCAGAACTGTTTCACACCTCAGGAATTATCCAGAACTGTTTCACACCTCAGGAATTATCCAGCGCTGTTTCACACCTCAGGCATTATCCAGCACTGTTTCACACCTCAGGAATTATCCAGCGCTGTTTCACACCTCAGGAATTGTCCCTCACTGTTTCCCACCTCAGGAATTATCCAGCGCTGTTTCACACCTCAGGAATTATCCAGCACTGTTTCACACCTCAGGAATTATCCAGCGCTGTTTCACACCTCAGGAATTATCCTGCACCGGTTCACACCTCAGGAATTGTCCCTCACTGTTTCACATCTCAGGAATTATCCAGCGCTGTTTCACACCTCAGGAATTATCCAGCACTGTTTCACACCTCAGGAATTATCCAGCACTGTTTCACACCTCAGAAATGTTCTTGCACAATTACATTCCTCAGGATATTCTGAAGTGTTGTATAGCCAATGATGTATTCTGAATAGTCCCAAAATAAAGGGGTGTAAATTTAAGACTGAGGTGAGGAGGAATTTCTTCTCTTAGATGTTTGTGAGTCTTTGGAATTCATTGCCGAATATAGCTGTGGGGGCAGAGTCTGAGTGTATATTTAAGGCTGAGATAGATAGATTTTTAATCAGTAAGGGGATCGAGTGTTATAGCTAAAGGACTGGAAAGTGCGCGTGAGGAATGCCGGATCAGCCATGATCCTATCGAATGGTGGAGCAGGCTCCAGAGGCCGAATGGCCTGTTCCTGTTCCTATTTCTTATGGTCAAGTCCAACAATGTGGGAAAAGTGGCAACCAATTGGTGCAGAGCAGGTTCCCACCAGCAGCAACGTGAGACTGAGAGGATAACTAGTTTTGATGATTGAAAATCTCCTGCTGTTTGTCAACATGGTGCAGTGGGATTGATGTTCAGCTGGGAAGGCAGGTAGTTTAACGTCTCATCTGAAAGACAGCAGCCGCGACCATGCAGTACTTACTCAACTGGAGTGTCAGTCTAGATTTTGTGCATGAATCTCTAGAGGGACACTTGAACCAAACCTTCTGCCAATCAGACAGGACCGCTTCCCAGTGAGCCTCAGCAGTGTGCTTCTTGGAGACGTGCCTCAAGGAGAACATGTTGTACAGTTTTCCCCATTGAGCAGTAATCAGCGGCCACAGATAGCTGTCACGTACCATCGGTCTAGCAACAGAAATAGTGTCATGGCGATTATAGGTGTAGAAATGCTCTTGGGGAGGACATCAGAATGATAGAATTCATAGAATCCCTATAGTGCAGAAAGAGGCCATTCAGCCCATCGAGCCTGCACTGACAACAATCCCACCCAGGCTCTATCCCTGTAACCCCACACAATTACCCTTCTCGTCCCCCTGACACTAAGAGGCCAATTTATCACGGCCAATCCACCTAACCTGCACATCGTTGAACTGTGGGAGGAAACCGGAGCACCCGGACACGCAGACATGAGGAGAACGTGCAGACAGGGACCCAAGCTGAGAATCGAACCCAGGTCCCTGGCACTGTGAGGCAGCAGTGCTGACCACTGTGTCACCGTGCCATCCCAATGGGAATTATATATGTAGAAATGCTTGTTGATGTTATCGGGGGGAGGACATTGCTGGGGGAATATCATATTGTATATATTACCAAACAGATTGATGGGAGTCCACCCAGTTCTCAGAAAGGTACACCTCTCAGCAAAACCATCTTCATTATTAATTGTGGGGAGGCAATGGTCTCATGGTATTATCACCAGGCTATTCATCCAGCAACTCAGCCAATGTTCTGGGGACCCGGGTTCGAATCCCGCCACGGCAGTTGGCAAAATTTGAATTCAATAAAAGATACCTGGAATTAAGAATCTACTGATGACCATGAAACCATTGTCGATTGTCGGGAAAAACCCAACTGATTCACTAATGTCCTTTAGGGAAGGAAATCTGCTGTCCTTACCTGGTCTGGCCTACATGTGACTCCAGAGCCACAGCAATGTGGTTGACTCTCAACTGCCCTCCTGTGGACAACGAGATAATAAATAATATCTAGCAATAAATGCTGGCCAACCAGCGACGCACATGTCTCATGAATTAATATTTTAAAAAATCATGAGGCTGCCTCTTGAGCTATATCTATATTTTATTTTATTTATTAGTGTCACAAGTAGGCTTACATTAACACTGCAATGAAGTTACTGTGAAAATATTCGAATTGTCATTTTTTTGATAAATATATTTTGCAACAAACAGGTAGAAAGGTAGTAGTGGAGCCATTGAGAGGTATCAACAGTGATATATTAAATAACTAGGGGATAGCAAACATTAAGTCGCCACACTTGGGCACCTGTTCAGGTATACTGAGGGAGAATTTAACATGGCTAATGCACCTCGCCAGCACGTCTTTCAGACTGTGGGAGGAAACCGGAGTACTCGGAAGAAACCCACGCAGATACCCACCTGAATGGGTCAGCGAATTTTAATTGCCCAAAATTGCAAGAAGCAGGGCAACCATTTTGGCTATGGAACTATTTCATTTGCCGGCAGTTTTAGTTCCAGACACCTTCATTCCGTTATAGTATACAAATCGATTTTGCAAAAGAAACAGGAGCAGTCAAGGGGGTAATAATGGGAAGTCCTGGAATGAGCTTCACTTGAGGGGAGCAAGGCTGGGGCAAACTCCACACAGACAGTGACCCAAGCTGGGAATCGAACCCGGGTCTCTGGCGCTGTGAGGCAGCAGTGCTAACCGCTGTGCCACCGAGCCGCCCATTGCCACAACGTTAATAAATAAAATCCTCTTTGCTCAGCTTTTAGCTGCTCCTGGCTTCTACGCTGGGAATGCTGACCTACTTCGTAGGACTTTAGTGATATTAAATATGATCCTATCAGCTCTTGTACAAGTCCGTTCAGCAGTCTGTAATTATTGTATTTTGTATTGTCGGTTCAACCTGTGAGGTCGCTCAGTGAGGAAGTGATCGGCAGCCTCCCTCTCAACGTGAAGGTTAGTGTGTCAGGAGTATAAAAGGGGCAGAATCTTGCCTCAGGAATGGAAAGCCAGGTTGATGTGGAGACATGATCCAGAAGTTTTAAAATTAAAAAGGCACGAACCAGCTAGATTGGTCCAAGCAGGAAAATTAAAAGTTATTTTTCAAGGAGATAATAAGTCTGAGAGGGAAAAGAGAAATCCTGGGTTAGAATCCCACCATGGCAGATGATGAAATTTGATTTGATTTGATTTATTATTGTCACATGTATTGGGATACAGTGAGAAGTATTGTTTCTTGCGCGGTGTACAGAAAAGGCATACCATTCATAGAGTACATAGAGGAGAAGGAAGGAAGAGAGTGCAGAATGTTTTGTTACCGTTATAGCTAGGATATAGAGAAAGATCAGCTTAATGCAAGGTAAGTCCATTCAAAAGTCTGACAGCAACATGGAAGAAGCTGTTCTTGAGTCGGTTGGTGCGTGACCTCAGACTTTTGTATCGTTTTCCCGATGGAAGAAGGTGGAAGAGAGAATATCCGAGGTGTGTGGGGTCCTCGATTATGCTGGCTGCTTTGCCGAGGCAGCAGGAAGTGTCAACAGAGTCAATGGATGGGAGGCTTGTTTGTGTGATGGACTGGGCTACATTCACAATCCTAATATATCTGGAATTAAGAATCTACTGATAACCATAAAGCTCGGCACAACATCGTGGGCCGAAGGGCCTGTTCTGTGCTGTACTGTTCTATGTTCTATTGTCGATTGTCAGAAAAACCCATCTGGTTCACTCGTGTCCTTTCGGGAAGGAAATCTGCTGTCCTTACTTTTCACTGTATACTAATACTTGTGACAATAATAAAACAAATCAAATTCTTTGTTCAATTGTCTCCAACCCAATCCTCACAGAGCAACAAGCTGGAAGTTCACGATTTGAAAGGCCGTTGATTGAAGAAAGTGAGGTGGTTTGAAGTTTGGGGAAGACTGAGTGAATCCCTTCCCACACTCGGAGCAGATGAATGGCCGCTATATTAGCCAGGCCTCCTTTATGACAGAGTCAGGATGCACAGAGGCAGCAAAGGCCATTAGGCCCAGCACGCCACTCGGATGGTCCAGGATTACTGAAGTGACACACCGCTTGGTATGTTGAACCTGAAAAACAAACTGGGTCACTGTACAAAGCTACTGGAAATCAAGCAGTCGTGTCTGGTTACTTCAGTCTTAACTGAATATGATATTGGAGTGTCCCACAGCACATAGAACACAATCTTAACAGCCTAAAGAAAGAGAAATCCGCAGATTCTGGATTTATTTTTCTCTCTGCAGGGTCTATAAATTGTGGAATTAACCTCATCAACAGTTTGCCACTGTGGCGTGAGGTGGCACAGTGGCACAGTGGCAAGCACAGCTGCCTCAGAGTGCCAGAGACCCGGGTTCAATTCCTGGCTTGGGTCACTATAGAATCATAGAAACCCTACAGTACAGAAAGAGGCCATTCGGCCCATCGAGTCTGCACCGACCACAATCCCACCCAGACCCTACTCCCATATCCCTACATATTTTACCCACTAATCCCTATAACCTACACATCTCAGGACACTAAGGGGCAATTTAGCATGGCCATTCAACCTAACCCGCACACCTTTGGACTATGGGAGGAAACTGGAGCACCCGGAGGAAACCCACGCAGGCACGAGGAGAATGTGCAAACTCCACACAGACAGTGACCCAAGCCGGGAATCCCAGGTCCCTGGAGCTGTGAAGCAGCAGTGCTAACCACTGTGCTACCGTGCCGCCCATCTATGTGGAGTTTGCATGTTCTCCCCGTGTCTGCGTGGGTTTCCTCCGGGTGCTCCGGTTTCCTCCCACAGTCCAAAGATGTGTGGGTTCGGTGGATTGGCCATGATAAATTGCCCCTTAGTGTTAGGGGGACTATTTAGTGGAAATGTATGGGGTTATTGGGATAGGGCCTGGGTGGGATTATGGTCAGTGCAGGCTCGATGGGCCGAATGGCTTCCTTCTGCACTGTAGGGATTCTATGATTCCATACAACCACAGATTATGAATTTATTTTTCTCTCCACAGGGTTTATAAGCTGTGGAATTAGCCTCATCAATTGTTTCTTCCTCCTACAGCCTACTAGCCATTAAAACATGAACCAGGCATCAGCCAATCATGATTTCCTGGTTTAACTCATCCTTATTTATTTTTATTGATTTGCAGGATGTGGGTATCGCTGGCAGGGCCAGCATTTGGTGCCTATCTCAAACTATCCACCATTGCAGAAGGCATTTGAGAGTCAACCACATTGCTGTGGATCTGGAGTCACAGGTAGGCCAGACTAAGTAAGGAGGGCAGATTTCCTCCCCTAGTGAACCCAATGTTTTTTTTTACAACAATGGCTATCATTAGACTCATTCCAGATTTTGCATTGAATTCAAATTTCACCGTTTGAACCCAGGTCTGCAGAGTAGGCTTACATTAACTCTGCAATGAAGTTACTGCGAAAATCCCCCAGTTGCCACACTCCGGTGCCTGTTCGGGCACACTGAGGGAGAATTTAGCATGGTCAATCCACATAACCCGCACATCTTTGGACTGTGGGAGGAAATTGGAGCACTCGGAGGAAACCCACGCAGACACGAGGAGAACATGCAGACTCCACACAGACAGTGACCCAAGCTGGGAATCAAACCCAGGTCCCTGGTGCTGTGAGGCAGCAGTGCTAACCACTGACTTCCCACCACTGGGGCTATCTGAGTAATATTCAAATTTTGGAGAAGCTTTATGTCCCCCCAGGTCCACTCGAAAATGGAATGAGATGGTCCACATTCAAGGTGGGTCTTTATCAACAGGCAGACACGTGGACAAACTCACATAATTTCCTCGTGTCTGCGTGGGTTTCCTCTAGGTGCTCCGGTTTCCTCTCACAGTCCAAAAATGTGTGGGTTTGGTTGATAAAGCATAGAATCCTATAGAGCAGAAGGAGGCTATTCTGCCCGAGTATTCTCTGCCCGAGTACTTACTGTCCGAGTACTCACTGCCCGAGTACTCACTGACTGAGTACTCACTGATTGAGGGGAGATTTGATAGAGGTGTATAAGATTTTGATGGGCAGAGATAGAGTGAATGCAAGCAGGCTTTTTCCGCTGAGGCTAGGGGAGAAAAAAACCAGAGGGCATGGGTTAAGAGTGAAAGGAGAAAAGTTTAAAGGGAATATTAGGGGGGGCTTCTTCACTCAGAGAGTGGTGGGAGTGTGGAATGAGCTGCCGGATAAAGTGGTAATGCTTTTAACATTTAAGAAAAACTTGGACGGGTTCATGGATGAGAGGGGTGTGGAGGGATATGGTTCAAGTGCAGATCAGTGGGACTAGGCAAAAAAATGGTTCGGCACAGACAAGAAGGGCCAAAAGGCCTGTTTCTGAGCTGTAATTTTCTATGGTTCTATGGTTCTAAAAGCACAAGGCCAATGTTTCACCTTTCGTGTCATCCAGTCTATCATGAAATGAAAAAAAATAAGAAACGGGAATTCACTCAGTCATTGACAATAAGCACAAGAGGTGTTTGCAAAATATTAAATTTGATTCAACCTTCCTGGATGTGATAAGTTGCGCTGAAACAGACCTGGGAGGACCGAGAAACTGAAATTGAATCCAAATCAGGTTTCTGAATCTCCATGACAACAATATAGTCACTGTAGCTTTACGATAAGATTATGCTGATAGGCTTATAATGTGGGGCTGGGAGCTGGATACTAAAGAGCCTCAGTATTGTCATCATGTCATTTTGGTTTCCAACTGGAATATTCATGTTTTCTAAGTATCTTGCGATGACTTACACAGATTGAAACTGCTTGGGATTGCAATGATGATGGAACTGGTCCAGCTACCTCACAGGAATTCAAACTGGATTCCTGTCAGTGAATCATTTCAGCAGTTGCCTTGGTGCAATTATCAGACAGGTCCTACATCTGTCTGCCACCAGCCTTGCTATATTTAACAATGCACGCAGGTAGATATAGAATGTTCACACAGATGGCTAGAATTGGAGTCCTAAGTTTGCTGGGGATGCGATGGCCTAGTGGCATTATCGCTAGACTATTAATCCAGAAACTCAGCTCATGTTCTGGGGACCCGGGTTCGAATCCTGCCACAGCAGTTGGTGGAATTTGAATTCAATAAAAAAAAATCAGGAATTAAGAATCTACTGATGACTATGAAACTATTGTTGGAAAAACCCATCTGGTTCACAAATGCCCTTTAGGGAAGGAAATCTGTTGTCCTTACCTGGTCTGGCCTACATGTGACTCCAGAGCCACAGCAATGTGGTTGACTCTCAACTGCCCTCCAAGGGCAACTAGGGATGGGCAATAAATGGTGGCCAGACAGCGATGCCCATGTCCCATGAGTAAGTAAAGAGTAGCCCTTCTGAACGAAACATTCAACACATCCCGACTACTTAGTTCTATTATCCCAAGACTCAGGGAATCATTTATTCGAGTTTTGATGCTTTCAAGTCACCTAGAAGACAGCTCAAACCGTTGGAGCTACTCCTGTGACATGTTGGCGGGGTGAGTTCACAAGTGGCCAATTACAACACGCTTAAGAAGAAGCAAGTTTTTATGCCTGCCAATTAGTGGCCTTGCATGCAAAGCAAAAAATACTCACGGATGCTGGAAAATGTTGGAAGCACTTGCATGTTCTGCAGACATGCCAAATGTTATTAATATCAAGTGAGGATTTTCAGCTCAGAAATATTCAGAGAAGATTGGAATTAGCAGCCATTCGGGAACGAAGCGATAGAATCATAGAATCCCTAAAGTGCAGAAGGAGGCCTTTTGGCCCATCAAGCCTACACTGGCAATAATCCTACCCAGGCCTTCTCCCCGTAACCCCAATTATTTACCCTGCTAGTCCCCCTGACTCTAAAGATCAATTTAGCATGGCCAAATCAACCTAAATCACATATCTTTGGAGGAAACCGGAGCACCCGGAGGAAACCCACGCAGACACGGGGAGAAAGTGCAAACTCTGCACAGACAAATGGAATTTAACGCAGACAAGTGTGAGATATTGCACATTGGAAGGACAAACCAAAGTAGAACATACAGGGTAAATGGTAGGAATCTGAAGAGTGCTGTTGAACAGAGGGATCTGGGAATACAGGTACAGAATTCCCTAAAAGTGACGTCACAGCTGGATAGGGTCGTAAAGAGTGCCTTTGGTACATTGGCCTTTATAATTCGGAGTATCGAGTATAAAAGTTGGAGTGTTATGGTAAGGTTGTATAAGGCATTGGTGAGGCCGAATTTAGAGTATTGTGTACAGTTTTGGTCGCCTAGTTACAGGAAGGATGTAAATAAGTTTGAAAGAGTGCAGAGAAGGTTCACAAGGATGTTGCCGGGACTTGAGAAGCTGAGTTACAGAGAGAGATTGAATAGGTTGGGACTTTATTCCCTGGAGCGTAGAAGATTGAGGGGAGATTTGATAGAGGTGTATAAGATTTTGATGGGTATAGATAGAGTGAATGCGAGCAGGCTTTTTCCACTGAGGCTAGGGGAGAAAAAAACCAGAGGGCGTGGGTTAAGGGTGAAAGGAGAAAAGTTTAAAGGGAATATTAGGGGGGGCTTCTTCACGCAGAGTGGTGGGAGTGTGGAATGAGCTGCCGGATAAAGTGGTAAATGCGGGGTCACTTTTAACATTTAAGAAAAACTTGGATGGGTTCATGGATGAGAGGGGTGTGGAGGGATATGGTCCAAGTGCAGGTCAGTGGGACGAGGCAAAAAATGGTTCAGCACAGGCAAGAAGGGCCAAAAGGCCTGTTTCTGTGCTGTAATTTTCTATGGTTCTAACTGGGAATTGAACCCAGATCCCTGGCTCTGTGAGGTAGCAGTGCTAACCACTGTGCCACCATGCCGCCCCTACGTGGTCTATATCCCTCTATTCCCTGCCTATTTATATATTTGCCAAGATGCCTCTTAAACGTTGCTATTGTATCTGCTTCTACCACCTCCTCTGGCAGCACAGTCCAGCCACTTAGTAGAAGTTAAATGAGTAAAATAACTTACCAATCACTTACCTTCTTCTCCTGTGTGCACAGAAGTGATTTTTTTTAATCGTTCCTGTAACTAAGAATAGTAACTTAGTCTATCCCTCGTAGAAATATATATAAGATAGAACAGAATCCTGCTAGTGCAAAAGGAGGCCATTCGGCCCATCAAGTCTGCACTGACTCTCTGACAGAGTATCTTACCCAGGCCCACCACCCTGCCTTATTTGTATACATGTATATACAAACACTCTGAAAGATGTGCTGGTTAGGTGCATTGGCCATGCTAAATTCTCCCTCAGTGTACGCAGACAGGCGCCGGAGTGTGGCGACAAGGGGGATTTCACAGTAACCCCATCGCACTGTTAATGTAAGTCTACTTGTGACACGAATAAATAAACTTTTACTTTTAACCCAGTCTCGAAGAGCAGATACCTAAAGTTAATTTATTAGTCACAAGTAAGGCTTACATTAACATTGCAATGAAGTTACTGTGAAATTCCCCTAGTCACCACAGTCTGGCACCTGTTCGGGTCAACCAGCACGTCTTTCAGACTGTGGGAGGAAACTGGAGCACCCGGAGGAAACCCACGCAGACATGGGGAGAACGCGCAGACTCCGCACAGTCAGTGACCCAAGCCGGGAATCAAACCCGGGTCCCTGGTGCTGTGAGGCAGCAGTGCTAACCACTGTGCCACCATGCTGCCCTACCTGTGCTGTTACTCTTGATCTTTCAATCTGTTTTCAATGCACGTTAGGTCCAGTCCCCACTGCCTCCCCTCCTCCTGGAAAATGTTTAGGCCCCGATCCTGGGCCTCTATTTATTCTCTGCCATTGCTCCAGGTTCCTACTTGGTCTGGTCCCAACTGCCTATCCTCCTTCTGGTAAGCATACCACTGGAGCCATTCTGATCTTAGACTAAATTCAGATGACAATTATTGACTAGGCTCTAACAGTATTGTGTCTCGGTGAAGTTGCTGATGACAAAACTGGTAACACCAGGATGCGTCGTGAGGGAATTCCTTCAAAATTCTCAAAGGCCACAGACTGGCCAAGATTGTTTCTGACAATTCCAAAAGCTACTGACATATTTGCTGACCAATCGTGAAGTCGCCCTCTTATTGTTTTGAATCCCATCAAATGGCAGGGCGGCACGGTGGCACAGTGGTTAGCACTGCTGCCTCACAGTGCCAGGAACCCAGGTTCAATTCCCACCTTGGGTCACTGTCTGTGCGGAGTCTGCGCATTCTCCCTGTGTCTGCGTGGGTTTCCTCCGGGTGCTCTGGTTTCCTCCCACAGTCCAAAGATGTGTAAGTTAGGTTGATTGGCCATGCTAAGTTGACCCCAGTGTCAGGGGGGCTAGTAGGGTTAATACGGGGATAGGGTCTGGGTGGGATGATTGTTGTCGGTGCAGGCTTGATGGGCCGAATGGCCTCCTTCTGCACTGTCGGGATTCTCTGACAATTACAAACCACTTTCTGCTACCGTACTCCAAATCCACACTTGGAACCACGCATAATTTTAACAATCAGCTAGAACAATTATAACAATCAGAGCAACAATAATCATGTAGCTGCAAAAGTATGGGCAAGGGGTTGTTCAAGTTACAAGTTAAAAATTGAAAGTGTCATTGGCTGTGTCCGCCATCATTAATGAGAATAATCCCAGAGAGATTCTGGTCTTCAGTGTTGCTATGGAGAGTGGAGTAGAATTTGATTTGTTCAAACCACTCCTTAAACTTCTAAATTCCAGGGAATGCAGCCAGTACAATAGTCACAATTTTAATCAGGCAATCACAGCAGCCAGCCTGAGCGCTGCAAGGTCCCACACATGCCAAGTGATGTGAATGGCTGGTAAACTCCCTCACTTCCCTCCAAACCTCCTTATCTCTCTCTCTTTACCTCGTTCTCCAAATAGTCAAATAGCCTTTGACTATTTGGTTACCTATTCTAATGTCTCCTTCTTTAATTCAACATTAATTTGTGTCTAATTATTGAATCATAGAGCTAGGGGGTCATAGCTTGAGGATAAGGGGTAAACCTTTTAGAATTGAGGTGAGGAGAAATTTCTTCGGCCAGCCGGTGGTGAATGTGTGGAATTCAGAAAGTAGTTGAGGCCAAAACGTTGTCTGATTTCAAGAAGAAATGAGATATAGCTCTTGGGGTGAAAGGGATCAAGGGATATGGGTGCGGGGGGGATCAGCATATTGAATTTGATGATCAGCCATGATCATAATGAATGGCAGAGCAGGCTCGAAGGGCTGAATGGCCTCCTCCTGATTTACGTTTTACGGAGCCCGTATTTCCCAATCCAAAATAGACACTCAGTTAAATTGCAGAGTATGCTTCCAATATGATTGCAAGATTTCTTTCTGATTGACTTCACAATTCATTATAAGGGCTCAGGAACATCACACTTCACAATTCCAGCATTCCCATGATATACAGTAGTTTAGGCAGAAATCTTAAACCAGTTACATCCGAACATATGAACTAGGAGCAGGAGTAGGCCATTCGGCCCCTTGAGCCTGCTCTGCCATTCAATATTATCATGGCTGGTCTGATTGTAACTTCATCCTCACATTCTATATTTAATCTCTATATTCTATGTGTAATCCATGGAGAGATTTTGACGTAGTGTGTACATCCTAATCCAGAGGCCCAGGCTAATGCTCTAAGGGGGCACTTCTTCAAATCCCACCACAGAAACTGGTGGATCTTTAATCTGGTCAATAAATCCTGGATGTGGAAGCTCGCTTGGGTACTGGTGAAGCTATCACGATTGTTGAAAAAACCCATCTGGTTCACTAATGAATTGTGGGCAGCACGGTGGCACAGTGGTTTGCACTACTGCCTCACAGTGCCAGGGACCCAGGTTCAATTCCAGCCTCGGGTCACTGTCTCCGTGAAGTCTGCATGTTCTTCCCGTGTCTGCGTGGCTTTCCTCCAGGTGCTCTGGTTTCCTCCCACAGTCCAAGCAAAGATGTGCAGGTTAGGTTGATTGGCCATGCTAAATTGACCCTAGTGTCAGGGGGATTAGCAGGGTAAATATGTGGGTTTATGGGAATAGAGCCTGGGTGGGATTGTGGTCGGTGCAGACTCGATGGGTCGAATGGCCTCCTTCTGCACTGCAGGGATTCTATGATAACGTCCTTTAGGGAAGGAAATCTGCCATCCTTACCCGGTCTGGCCTGCATGTGACTCTCAACTGCCCTCTGAAATGGTCTAGCAAGCCACCCAGTTCAAGGACAATTTGGGATGGGCAAAAACCCAGCCAGTAACACCCACATCCCACAAATGAATAAAGAGAAAAAAAAGTCACAGTACATTAAAAAGCACCAAATCAAGTATATCATCATGGAGCCAGTAAGACAAATCTTGCCCATCGCAATCTCTCCCAATCATCCAGTTAACATAGTTGTATGGTCCACTTCAGCTCCTCAGTCACTTTATTGGTATGTTAATGGTAAAGTCACCATAGTCCCAGATGACCGCAGGCTTCTCGCCCCTTTGAGGGGGAGAGCTGACTGGTGGTGATTTAATCTGAGGGTGACCCCACCTCAGGCGAGGGGCAAGATTGTAAAGGCGGTACGGGAATTGAACCCACGCTGTTACTGACGCCCTGCATCATGAACCAGCCGTCCAGACAACTGAGCTATGAAATGTGAATTGAACAATACCCTTAGACCCTGCCATCCCCACACCACTGCCGCCTGCCCCTACTCCCTCCTCCCCATAGATGAAGGGTCTTCACACATGACTTCAACACGAGACCTTCTTTACAAGTCACCCCCCCTCACTCAGCAAAGCTGAACCCGCAAACAGCCCAAGATGTTGAGGCACATGGGTGGTGTAAGCCTTACTTCATTCCTGAGCAAGAGTTCCATAAAGACGGCACTGTGGCACAGTGGTCAGCACTACTGCCTCAGAGAGCCAGGGACCCGGGTCAAATTCCGGCCTCGGCTGACTGTCTCTGTATGGAGTTTGCACGTTCTCCCCGTCCGTGTCTGCGTGGGTTTCCTCCGGGTGCTCTAGTTTCCTCCCACAGTCCAACGATGTGAGGGTTAGGTGGATTGGCCATGCTAAATTGACCCGAGTGTCAGGGGATTAGCAGGATAAATATGAGGGGTTACGGGAATAGGGTGGGATTGTGGTTGGTGCAGACTCGATGGTCCAAATGGCCTCCTTCTGCACTGTGGGGATTCTGTGATAACCTTGGCATAATGCCTTCCATTGACAGTGGGCGGGATTTTCCTGTCACCCCCACCCAGAGACGGGAAGTTCCTGCCTGAGATCAACGGACCTTTAAGCGGTGCGCCACATTATCCATCTGGCCCCTGGTGATTCTCGAGGTGGGCGGGACCTGGAATTTCACCCCAATATCTATCCCCTCATGCCATGTCCAATCGCTAATAACACTGACAATCATTTTCCTTTTACGTAGAAACATAGAAACATAGAAGATAGGAGCAGGAGGAGGCCATTCAGCCCTTCGAGCCTGCTCCGCCATTCATCACAATCATGGCTGATCATCCAACTCAATAGCCTAATCCTGCTTTCTCCCCATAACCTTTGATCCCATTCGCCCCAAGTGCTATATCCAGCCGTTTCTTCAATACATTCAATGTTTTGGCATTGTTTTAGACTTACCTTTCTCAAATGTAAATTGGGGAGGATTGTCACGGACAAGAAATACTGACTCTGTGGGCACCAGGATCACAGAATAATTGAATTATGCCCTGACATTTATAAAAGTGCTGAATGTGAGGCTTCTGATCAGAATCATTCTTGGTTCTGTTTTATCAGAGGGCGAGTTACAAAGAAAGAAAACTTGCTGAATAGGGCTTGCGGAAGTCCAAATACAACTAATTAACAGACTTCAAAGAGACGCTATGCTTCTTGGGGAACCAACCGGTGTATCATTAATTATGAGGATAAAGATGAATTATTAGCTTTGCATATCCCACAATAAATTCAAATTCATTCTTCTACCTTCGCACTGATTTTAAAAAAAAAATCTTCAACACCCGAGCATGTTGGAGGAAAAGGACAAGGATTAATTGGTTGCTCCTATTTTCTTGGAAGGCTTGATAAATTCGCCTGACCTTGGTACGCGAGATGCACACAGTAGGTTGGCAAATATTCTGAAACACCTGGGCCGCCTTCTTTCTTTTATTCATTCGTGAGACATGGGCGTCGCTGGATGGCCAGCAATTTACTGCCCACCCCTGGTTACCCGAGGGCAGTTGAGAGTCAAGCACATTGCTGTGGCTCTGGAGTCACATGTAGGCCGGACCAGGTAAGGACGGCTGATTTTCTTCCCTGAAGGACATTAGTGAACCAGTTGGGTTTTTCCGACCAGCAACAATGGTTTCATGGTTATCAGTGGATTCTTAATTCCAGACATCTTCAATTCAGATTCCATCACCTGCTGTGGCGGGATATTAGTAAGGATAGGTGACAACACCTCCTCCACGGTCATCCTCCACACCGGTGCCCCACAAGGCTGTGTCCTCAGCCCCCTACTATACTCCTTATACACTTAGGACTGTGTGATCAAATTCCCCTCCAATTCAATTTTCATGTTTGCTGACGACACCACCGTAGTGGGTCGGATCTCAAACAATGACGAGACAGAGTACAGGAATGAGATAGAGAATCTGGTGAACTGGTGCGGCAACAATAATCTCTCCCTCAATGTCAACAAAACGAAGGAGATTGCCATCGACTTCAGGAAGCGTAGAGGAGAACATGCCCCTGTCCACATCAATGGGGATGAAATAGAAAAGGCCGAGAGCTTCAAATTTTTAGGTGTCTAGATCACCAGCAACCGGTCCTGGTCCCACCATGCCGACACTACTACGTTCTCTGAAGACGAAGCAAATTCGGCATGTCTGCTGTGACTCTCAACAACTTTTTCAGATGCACATAGAAAGCATTCTTTCTGGTTGTATCACAGCTTGGTATGGCTCCTGCTCTGCCCAAGACCGCAAGAAACAACAAAAGGTCGTGAATGTAGCCCAATCCATCACGCAAACAAGCCTCCCATCTGCTGACTCCATCTCCACATCGCGCTACCTCAGCAAAGCAGCCAGCATAATTAAGAATCCCACACACCCCGGACATTCTCTCTTCCACCTTCTTCCGTCGGGAAAAAATACAAAAGTCTTCGGTCATGTACCTACCGACTCAAGAACAGCTTCTTCCCTGCTGCCATCATACTTTTGAATGGATCTACCTCACATTAAGTTGATCTTTCTCTACATCCTAGCTTTGACTGTAACACTATATTCTGCACTCTCTCATTTCCTTCTCTGTGAACGGCGTGTTTTGTCTGTATAGCGCGCAAGAAACAATACTTTTCATTGTGTGCTAATACATGTGACAATAATAAATCAAATCAAATCAAATCAAATCAAATCAAAGCGTGGCACGGTGGCACAGTAGTTAGCCCTGTTGTCTCACAGTGCCAGAAACCTGGGTCTGATTCCTGACTTGGGTGTGGAGTTTGCACATTCTCCCCGTGTCTGCATGGGTTTCCTCCGGGTGCTCCGGTTTCCTCCCACAGTCGGAAAGACGTGCTGGTTAGGTGCATTGGCCATGCTAAATTCTCCCTCAGTGTATCCGAACAGGCACTGGAGTGTGACGACTAGGGGATTTTCACAGTAACTTCATTGCAATGCAAGCTCAATAATAAGTAAATTTAGATCGGGCTCAGTGTACTGGGAGCTGGAGGGAGGGTAGGCTTCCCATTGCACTGAACCTCAGCTCACTGGTTGATATTGCCGGTGCACCGAGCAGTTTGTTATGTTTTGTTTACGAGAAAGCTGTCATTTTACCAGTTTACCAGGGCAGCATGGTAGTACAGTGGTTAGCACCGTTCCCTCACAGAATCAGGGACCTGGGTTCGATTCTGGCCTCGGGTCACAGTCTGTGCGGAGTTTGCACATTCCCCTGTGCCTGTGTGGGTTTCTTCCGGGTGCTACAGTTTCCTCCCACACTCTAATAATGTGAAGGTCAGGTTGATTGGCCATGCTAAATTGACCCTAGTATCAGGGGGATTAGCATGGTAAATACATGGAGTTATGGGGATAGGGCCTGGGTGGGATTGTCTATGCGGAGTCTGGACATTCTCCCCGTGTCTGCGTGGGTTTCCTCCGGGTGCTCCGGTTTCCTCCCACAGTCCGAAAGACGTGCTGGCTAGGTGCATTGGCCATGCTAAATTCTGCCTCAGTGTACCCGAACAGACGCTGGAGTGTGGCGACTCGGGGATTCTCACAGTAACTTCATTGCAGTGTTAAGGTGAGCCGACTTGCGGCACTAATAAATAAACTAAAAAAAAAAATTCCTATTTTTTGATGTCCCCACGCCAGGCTGCATTTTGTCGCACCCCTGATACGGTGGAAAAGAGAGTGAAATAAACCCGCTTCCTGGGCAATGCCTCATCTGTCCACACTTCCCGCTGCCTCGGCAAAGCAGCCAGCATAATTAAGGACCCCTCGCAGCCCGGACATTCTTTCTTCCACCTTCTTCTGTCGGGAAAATGATACAAAAGTCTGAGGTCACGTACCAACCGACTCAAGAACAGCTTCTTCCCTGCTGCCATCAGACTTTTGAATGGCCCTACCTCGCATTAAGTTGATCTTTCTCTACACCCTAGCTGTGACTGTAACACTACATTCTGCACCCTCTCGTTTCCTTCTCTATGAACGGTATGCTTTGTCTGTGTAGCGCTCAAGAAACAATACTTTTCACTCTCTGCGAATACATGTGACAATAATAAATCAAATCAAATCACTACCCTGGAGTCTCACCTTCCACTGCCCGACAGGGATGGTGTGCAATGAAGGCAGTACAGGGTGTCCCTCAGGCCAGGATCACAGGAGGAAAATGCGGGTCAAAGGCAGATAAGTGTGTGTAGTGCAGAGAGCTTGCAGGAGAGGGGAGCTGGAAGAAGTGCTACCCTTTGGAGATGGATCGATTGCACTGACTCAGTGATCTGGAATGAAGGGAAGTGGCTTAGGCAAGCGAGACAGAGCATTGATCTCTGAACTGTTGCAATCTGCTGTCAAAAAAAGTGAAGTTTTGCTTGGCAGATTCTGCAGAATCGATGGCTGAGTTTCCGATGGGAATTTATTGGCTGTTTGGTAATTGGTATTCTTTGTTAGGGGTCTGTTTTCGAAAGCAGCCAGCCTCACAGATGCTGACGTTTTCTTCTTGGATTCCCAAAGGTCCGTGAAAAAAAATATTTTTTGCGTTTTCCTGATGTTTCATTTCTCAGCCTATTACCCCCTGCCTTTGTAAGGGAAAACTGCCCAGTGTACATTTGTTCCAGTAATTAACGGGGAACCTAGACAACACGGTGGCTGAGTTTGCAAAGCTATCAAATTTTCTGTTTTAACCACATATTGCTGCTGGAGAGGATAAAGAGGCAGATCCAGAGCAAAAGGGAGACGATACTTTGACAATGCAAGAGCCTATGCCTCTGGGGGTATAAGTTTAAGATGCAAGGGGCAAAATTTAAAGGAGATGTATGAGGCAAATGGTTTACACAGAGGATGGTGGGTGACTGGAACTCGTTGCCGGGGAGGTAGTGGAAGCAGATACGATAGTGATGTTTAAGGAGCGTCTGGACAATTACATGAATAGGATGGGAATAGAGGGATATGGTCCCCGGAAGGGTGGGGGGGGCTTTAGTTCAGATGGGCAGCATGGTCGGTGCAGGCCTGGAGGGCCGAAGGGCCTGTTCCTGTGCTGTAATTTTCTTTGATCTTTGTTCGAGTTCTGTGTTTGACCATTGCGCACTATTTAAAATATTAAAACTCTGCTACCCTTATCCTAACTTGGACCGAGTCTTGTTCGCCCATCGCCCCTGTATTTACTGATTCCCGGCCAAATACTGGATGTCCTTGATAGGTATGTCCCTGTCAGGCAGGGAGGAAATGGCCGAGTGAGGGAACCATGGTTCACGAAAGAGGTGGAATGTCTTATGAAAAGGAAGAGGGAAGCTTATGTGGGGATGAGGAAACAAAGTTCAGATGGCTCGATTGAGGGTTACAAGTTAGCAAGGAATGAGCTGAAAAAGGGGCTTAGGAGAGCGAGGAGGGGACACAAGAAGTCCTTGGCGGGTCGGATCAAGGAAAACCCCAAGGCTTTTTACTCTTATGTGAGGAATAAAAGAATGACCAGGGTGAGGTTAGGGCCGGTCAAGGACAGTAGTGGGAACTTGTGTATGGAGTCAGTGGAGATAGGCGAGGTGATGAATGAATACTTTTCTTCAGTGTTCACCAAGGAGAGGGGCCATGGAAGAGAAGGTGTTACAGGCTAATAGACTGGAGGAAATAGATGTTCGGAGGGAGGATGTCCTGGCAGTTTTGAATAAACTGAAGGTCGATAAGTCCCCTGGGCCTGATGAAATGTATCCTAGGATTCTTTGGGAGGCAAGGGATGAGATTGCAGAGCCTTTGGCTTTGATCTTTGGGTCCTCGCTGTCCACGGGGATGGTGCCAGAGGACTGGAGAATGGTGAATGTTGTTCCTCTGTTTAAGAAAGGGAATAGAAATGACCCTGGTAATTATAGACCGGTTAGTCTTACTTCGGTGGTTGGTAAATTGATGGGAAAGGTCCTTAGAGATGGGATTTACGACCATTTAGAAAGATGCGGATTAATCCGGGATAGTCAGCACGGATTCGTGAAGGGCAAGTCGTGCCTCACAAATTTGATTGAATTTTTTGAGGAGGTAACTAAGTGTGTTGATGAAGGTAGGGCAGTTGATGTCATATACATGGATTTTAGTAAGGCGTTTGATAAGGTCCCCCATGGTCGGCTTATGATGAAAGTGAGGAGGTGTGGGATAGAGGGAAAGTTGGCCGATTGGATAGGTAACTGGCTATCTGATCGAAGACAGAGGGTGGTGGTGGATGGAAAATTTTCGGATTGGAGGCAGGTTGCTAGCGGAGTGCCACAGGGATCAGTGCTTGGTCCTCTGCTCTTTGTGATTTTTATTAATGACTTAGAGGAGGGGGCTGAAGGGCGGATCAGTAAATTTGCTGATGACACCAAGATTGGTGGAGTAGTGGATGAGGTGGAGGGCTGTTGTAGGCTGCAAAGAGACATAGATAGGACGCAAAGCTGGGCTGAAAAATGGCAAATGGAGTTTAACCCTGATAAATGTGAGGTGATTCATTTTGGTAGGACTAATTTAAATGTGGATTACAGGGTCAAAGGTAGGGTTCTGAAGACTGTGGAGGAACAGAGAGATCTTGGGGTCCATATCCACAGATCTCTAAAGGTTGCCACTCAAGTGGATAGAGCTGTGAAGAAAGCCTATAGTGTGTTAGCTTTTATTAACAGGGGGTTGGAGTCTAAGAGCCGTGGGGTTATGCTGCAACTGTACAGGACCTTGGTGAGACCACATTTGGAATATTGTGTGCAGTTCTGGTCACCTCACTATAAGAAGGATGTGGAAGCGCTGGAAAGAGTGCAGAGGAGATTTACCAGGATGCAGCCTGGTTTGGAGTGTCGGTCTTATGAGGAAAGGTTGAGGGAGCTAGGGCTGTTCTCTCTGGAGCGGAGGAGGCTGAGGGGAGACTTAATGGAGGTTTATAAAATGATGAAGGGGATAGATAGAGTGAACGTTCAAAGACTATTTCCTCGGGTGGATGGAGCTATTACAAGGGGGCATAACTATAGGGTTTGTGGTGGGAGATGCAGGAAGGATATCAGAGGTAGGTTCTTTACGCAGAGAGTGGTTGGGGTGTGGAATGGACTGCCTGCAGTGATAGTGGAGTCAGCCACTTTAGGAACATTTAAGCGGTTATTGGATAGGCACATGGAGCACACCAGGATGATAGGGAGTGGGATAGCTTGATCTTGGTTTCAGATAAAGCTCGGCACAACATCGTGGGCCGAAGGGCCTGTTCTGTGCTGTACTGTTCTATGTTCTAAGCCTTGATGTTTAAATCCTCATCCATGTTTCCAAATCCCTCTGTGGACTTCCCCCTCCCTATCCCTGTCATCTCTTCCAGGCCCATTACTCTCTGGTTTCCGGTCTTGTTGCTAGCCCATTGTGATCCCTTCACCATCGGTGGCTGTGCCTCCAGCTGTTTGGGCCAAAGTTCGAGAGTTCCCTCGCAGACCCTCTGCACTTTTCTTTCTCCCTTTAAGACATTCCTTAAAATCTAGCCCTCATGAAGTGTGTTGCCTTTTTGGACATGCGACATTTGTTCAAGAGGCTTTGTGCGCAGTGGTTAGCGTCCCTGCCTCTGGCCAGAAGCTCCGGGTTCGAGTCCCGCCCCAGGACTTGACGGTGAAGGAAGGTGCATTCGTAACACAGGCAAACAGGTGGAATGTCAACCTGCAAATCCTTCCAAGCATGCCCATGGCCGGCTGTCAGAGCAGAAGAGATGCTTGTTCAGCCACACTTGATGTGAAGTGGCGCCCCTCAAGCTATAAGCTCCTGGCAACAGAGTAGGGACCTGTTCCAGGAATTACGAGCGATGGAATTTTAAAACATCTGCCACATTGGGATTTGTACCCTGTGTCTCTGGATTACACGTCCGGTGAAAATACCACTCTGCCACCTCCTGCCCTGTTGCACCCCATTGGGACCATGGCTGCACATAGCACTGGAGTAGACTTCAGGGTCTTTTTTTAGCTAACGCAACGTGAGAGTGATAGGTGGTCATGGCTAACTTCTGGATCACAACCTAACCTCTCTCCTACACAAATAGGCGCGGAGTCCCCCCACCGCCCCCCCCCCCCCCCCCCCCACCCCTTTCCCACGCAAATTGGTTGTCTGTCCTTGAATCAGTGTGTTGACATGATGGGGGCTGGAGTAAAAGAACGCTCCCTAACCCCACAATCCACCCTAAAAACCCAGCCCCAATTTAATGTCTTCCTGCGTCCAGGCTTCTCAATTAGCTGTGATGAGCCTGGTTCCGGCAGATCCTCCTGGCACCACGGGAATCTTGAATAACCAGCCCGAGATATTCTAGCAGTGCACATTTAATAAATTTTATTGCTGCCCTTTCAACGCCTTCCTTTCCATTCGCATTTGGAACCTATTTTCCAAAGATTTGATTCACGCTTGACACAATATCCTGCAGCCATTTAAATTATTTTAATACAGCCAACATATACTGCCTCAGAAAAAAAAAGCAGTGCACACATTTATTGCAATAAAAACTCATAAGAGCCAATTTCCAGCAACTTATTCAATTAACCCATTTCTGCCACCTGCTTTGCTGACTCCTCGGCAGGAACTAGCTGACTCTGGATTGTGTGAGAATACACCTCCTCACTGCCTGTACCGAATGCAGAAACACCCCCCCTCCCCCTCACCGCCTGCACCTTACACACAAACACCCCCAAATCCCTCCCCCACTGCCTGTACCTAATTCACAAACACCTAAACCCCTCCCTCACTGTCTGTACCTCATTCACAAACACCCCAAAACCCCACTTTCACTGCCTGTACCTAATACACAAACACCCCAAGAAACCCCTCCCTCACTGCCTGTGCCTAATTCACAAACACCCAACAGCCCCATCACCCCCCGACTGCCTGTACCTAATTCACAAACACCCCAGATCCCACCCCCACTGCCTGTGTCTAATTCACAATCACACCAAAACCCCTCCCCCCCTGCCTGTGCCTAATTCACAAACACCCAACAGCCCCCTCACCCTCCGACTGCCTGTACCTAATTCACAAACACCCCAAGTCCCACCCCCACTGCCTGAATCTAATTCACAATCACACCAAAACCCCTCCCCCACTGCCTGTACCTAACGAAGAACAAAGAAAATTACAGCCCTTCGGCCCTCCAAGCCTGCACCGACCATGCTGCCCGACTTAACTAAAACCCCCTACCCTTCTGGGACCATATCCCTCTATTCCCATTCTATTCATGTATTTGTTAGATGCCCCTTAAAAGTACGACTGTATCTGCTTCCACTACCTCCTCCGTCAGCGAGTTCCAGGCACCTACTACTCTCTGTGTAAAAAATCTGCCTCGTACATCTCCTTTAAACCTTGCCCCTCATACCTTAAACCTGTGCCCCTTAGTAATTGACTCTTCCACCCTGGGAAAAAGCTTCTGACTATCCACTCTGTCCATGCCCCTCATAATCTTGTAGACTTCTATCAGTTCGCTCCTCAACCTCCGTCGTTCCAGTGAGAACAAACTTAGTTTCTCCAATGTCTCCTCATAGCTAATGCCCTCCATACCAGAAAACATACTGGTAAATCTTTTCTGTACCCTCTCCAAAGCTTCCACATCTTTCTGGTAGTGTGGCGACCAGAATTGAACACGATAGAGTCATAGAGTCATAGAGGTTTACAGCATGGAAACAGGCCCTTCAGCCCAACTTGTCCATGCCGCCCTTTTTTTTTAAAACCCCTAAACTAATCCCAATTGCCCGCATTTGGCCCATATCCCTCTATACCCATCATACCCATGTAACTATCTAAATGCTTTTTAGAAGATGAAATTGTACCCTCCTCTACTACTACCTTCTGGCAGCTTGTTCCAGACACTCACCATCCTCTGTGTGAAAAAATTGCCCCTCTGGGCACTTTTGTATCTCTCCCCTCTCACCTTAAACCGATGCCCTCTAGTTTTAGACTCCCCTACCTTTGGGAAAAGATATTGACAATCTACCTTGCCTATGTCCCTCATTATTTTATAGACCTCTATAAGGTCACCCCTCAGCCTCCTACGTTCCAGAGAAAAAAGTCCCAGTCTATTCAGTTTCTCCTTATAACTCAATCCATCAAGTCCCGGTAGCATCCTAGTACATCTTTTCTGCACTCTTTCTAGTTTAATAATATCCTTTCTATAATAGGGTGACCAGAATTGCAGAAAGTATTCCAAGTGTGGCCTTACCAATGTCTTGTACAACTTCAACAAGACGTCCCAACTCCTGTATTCAATGTTCTGACCGATGAAACCAAGCATGCCGAATGCCTTCTTCACCACTCTTTCCACCTGTGACTCCACTTTCAAGGAGCTCTGAACATGTACCCCTCGATCTCTTTGTTCTGTAACTCTCCCCAACGCCCTACCATTAACTGAGTAAGTCCTGCCCTGGTTCAATCTACCAAAATGCATCAGCTTACATTTGTCTAAATTAAACTCCATCTGCCATTCGTTAGCCCACTGGCCAAATTGATCAAGATCCCGCTGCAATTGGAGATAACCTTCCTCACTGTTCACCATGCCACCAATCTTGGTGTCATCTGCAAACTTACTATCCATGCCCCCTATATTCTCATCCAAATCATTAATATAAATGACAAATAACAGTGGGCCCAACACTGATCCCTGAGGCACACTGCTGGTCACAGGCCTTCAGTTTGAAAAACACCTCTCTACAACCACCCTCTGGCTTCTGTCAAGAAGCCAATTTTGTATCCATTTAGATACCTCACCCTGGATCCCGTGAGATTTAACTTTATGCAACAACCTACCATGCGATACCTTGTCAAAGGCCTTGCTAAAGTCCATGTAGACAACATCAACTGCACTGCCCTCATCTACCTTCTTGGTTACCCCTTCAAAAAACTCAATTAAATTTGTGAGACATGATTTTCCACTCACAAAGCCATGCTGACTGTTCCTAATCAGTCCTTACATCTCTGAGTGCCTGTAGATCCTGTCTCTCAAAATACCTTGAAACAATTTACCCACCACAGATGTGAGGCTCACTGGCCTGTAGTTCCCAGGCTTTTCCCTGCAGCCCTTTTTAAACAAAGGGACAACATTTGCCACTCTCCAATCTTCAGGAGCACCTCACCCGTGAGTATCGATGATTCAAATATCTATATTCCAAGTGCGGCCTAACTAAGGTTCTATAAAGCTGCAACATGACTTGCCAATTTTTAAACTTAATGCCCCGGCCGATGAAGGCAAGCATGCCGTATGCCTTCTTGACTACCTTCTACACCTTCGTTGCCACCTTTAGTGACCTGTGCACCTGCACACCCAGATCCCTCTGCCTATCAATACTCTTAAGGGTTCTGCCATTTACTGTATATTTCCGATCTGCATTAGACCTTTCAAAATGCATTACCTCACATTTGTTCGGATTAAACTCCATCTGCCATCTCTCCGCCCAAGTCTCCAACCGATCTATATCCTGCTGTATCCTCTGATAGTCCTCATCGCTATCCGCAAATCTACCAACCTTTGTGTCGTCCGCAAACTTACTAATCAATCCAGTTACATTTTCCTCCAAATCATTTATATATATTACAAACAACAAAGGTCCCAACACTGATCCCTGAGGAATGCCACTTGTCACAGCCCTCCATTCAGAAACGCACCCTTCCACTGCTGCCCTCTGTCTTCTATGACCGAGCCTGTTCTGTATCCACCTTGCCAGCTCACCTCTGATCCAATGTGACTTCAACTTCTGCACCAGTCTGCCATGAGGGACCTTGATGTCCCGAGGCATGGTACATTGGGGAAACTATGCAGACGCTACGACAATGGATGAATAAACACTGCTCGACAATCACCAGGCAAGACTGTTCTCTTCCTGTGGGGGAGCACTTCAGCGGTCACGGGCATTCAGCCTCTGATCTTCGGGTAAGCGTTCTCCAAGGCGGCCTTCACGACACACGACAGCACAGAGTCGCTGAGCAGAAACTGATATCCAAGCTCCGCCCACATGAGGACGGCCTAAACCGGGATGTTGGGTTTATATCACACTATCAGTAACCCCCACAGCTTGCCTCCTGGACTTGCAGAATCTCACTGGCTGTCCTGTCTGGAGACAATACACATCTCTTTAACCTGTGCTTAATGCTCCCTCCACTCACATTGTCTGTATCTTTAAGACCTGGCTGGCTGTAGAGATTTGCATTCTAATTAGTATTCTGTAACTTGATTTTGTGTCTCTGTGCCCTGTTTGAGAGCAGATTTCCACCCCATCTGATGAAGGAGCAGCGCTCCGAAAGCTCATGGCATTTGCTACCAAAAAACCTGTTGGACTTTAACCTGGTGTTGTTAAAACTCTTACTGAGGGACCATGTAGACAACATCCCCTGTCCTACCCTCATCTATCATCTTCGTCACTTCCTCGAATAACTTGACCAAGTTAGTGAGGCATGACCTCCCCTTCGCAAAACCATGTTGCCTCTCGCTAACACATCCACTTATTTCCAAGTGGGAGTAAATCCTGTCTCGAAGGATCCTCTCCAATAATTTCCCTACCACGGACGTAAGGCTCACCGGCCTGTAATTACCTGGGTTATTCTTGCTACCTTTCTTAAACAAAGGAACAACACTGGCTATTCTCCAATCCTCTGGGACCTCCTCTGTAGCCAGTGAGGATACAAAGATTTCTCTCAAGGCCCCAGCAATTTCCTCCCTTGTGTCTCTCAGTATTTTGGGGTATATCCCATCAGGCCCTGGGGACTTGTCTACCTTAGTGTTTCTCAAGAACCTTAATGCCTCATCCTTTTTGATCTCTACATGACTCAAACTGTCTATATACCCTTTCCCAGATTCATCATCCACCAAGTCCTTCTCTTTGGTGAATACTGACGCAAAGTTTTCATTTAATACCTCACCCATTTCCTCTGGCTCCATGCATAGATTCCCTCCCTTGTCCTTGAGTGGGCCAACCCTCTCCCTGGCTACCCTTTTGCTCTTTATATATGTGTAAAAAGCCTTGGGATTTTCCTTAATCCTGCTGGCCAATTCTTTTTCATGACCCCTTTTAGTCCTCCTTACTTCTTGCTTAAGTTTCTTTCTACTTTCCTTGTATTCCACACTTGCTTCGGGTGTTCCCTGCCTCCTAGCTTTGACAAATGCTTCCTTTTTCTCTTTGACTAGAGGTACAGGCAGTGGCAGATATCTCTCATTATCCAAGGTTCCCAAAATTTGCCATACTTATCCTTCATCCTCACAGGAATGTGCCGCTCCTGAATCCCTAACAACTTACACTTGAAAGCCTCCCACATGCCAGATGTTGATTTGCCCTCAAACATCTGCCCCCAATCTACATTCTTCAGTTCCTGTCTAATATTGTTGCAATTAGCCTTTCCCCAATTTAGCACCTTAACTTGAGGACTGCATTTTCTTCATCCATCAGTACCTAATTCACAATCACACCAAAACCCCTCCCTCACTGCCTGTACCTAATACACAAACATTCCAAAACCTCTCCCCCAATGCCTTATTCACAAACACCTAACCTCCCGCTCCACTGCCTGTACCTAATTCACAGTCATCCCAAGCCCCTCCCCATGCCTTACCTAATTCACATATCCCCAAATCCCACCCCCACCTCCTGTACCTAATTCACAAACACTGACCACCACACAGTCCTTGTGGAGAACCTCCATCGTGTTGTGTGGCACTATCAACGTACTAAATGGACAGACTTTGAACCGATCTAGCAACTCAAGACTGGGCATCCATGAGGCACTGTGGGCCATCAACAGCAGCGGTATTGTCGTCCAGCACAATCTGAAGCCTCATGGCCCAGCATGTCCCCCATTCAAACATTAGTATCAAGTCAACCCTGGTTCAATGGAGAGTGCAGGAGGGCATGCCAGGAGCAGCACCAGGCATACCTAAAAATGAGGTATCAACCTGATGAAGCTACCATACTTGTGTATGGGCTCTGACAACATTGCAGCAACAATATTGAAGACTTGTGCTCCAGAACTTGCCGCTCCCCTATCCAAGATCTTCCAGTACAGTTACAACACTGGCATCTACCCAACAATGTGGAAAATTGCCCAGGTATGTCCTGTACACAAAAAGCAGGACAAATCCAACCCAGCCAATTACCGCCCAATCAGTCTACTCTCGATCATCAGTAAAGTGATGGAAGGGGTCATCAACAGTGCTATCAAGCAGCACCTGCTCAGCAATAACCTGCTCAGTGACACCCAGTTTGGGTTCCGCCAGGGTCACTCAGCTCCTGACCTCATCACAGCCTTGGTTCAAACATGCCAAGGGGAGGGAACCTATGTAAGGAGTCAGAGAAGGAGGGAGCAAGAACAAAAACAAAAGGTAGAAAAGGGAATAAGAAAAGCGATAGGCGGAGAAACCAAGGACAAAGTTCAAACAGGGCTATAGAGAAAAATATTGTGAGTGAGACAAACAATGTTAACAAGACAACATTAAAGACTCTTTGCCTTAATGCGCGGAGCAATAAAAAGGATGAACTGCTGCCTCACAGTGTCAGGGACCCGGGTTCGATTCCCGACTTCGGTCACTGTCTGTGTGGAGTCTGCACGTTCTCCCTGTGTCTGCGTGGGTTTCCTCCGGGTGCTCCGGTTTCCTCCCACCGTCCAAAGATGTGCGGGTTAGGTGGATTGGCCATGCTAAACTGCCACTTAGTGTCAGGGAGACTAGAAGGGTAAATGCATGGGGTTGTGGGGATAGGGCCTGGGTGGAATTGTGGTTGGTGCAGACTCGATGGGCCGAATGGCCTCCTTCTGCACTGTTCTATGATTCTAACTAATCGCGCAGATAGATATAAACGGGTATGATATAATTGGGATTACGGAGACGTGGCTGCTGGGTGACCAGGGATGGGAACTGAATATCCCAGGGTATGCAGTATTTAGGAAAGACAGGCATAAAGGAAAAGATGGTGGAGTGACACTGCTGGTTAAAGAGAAAATTAACACAATAGTGGGAAAGGATATTAGCTCTGACAACATGGAGTCTGTATGGGTAGAGTTGAGAAATACCAAGGGGCAAAAAACATCAGTGGGTGTCATATATAGACCCCCAAACTGCAGTGGTGATGTCAGGAATGGAAATAAACACAAAATTAGAGATGCATATGATAAGGGAATATTGATGATCATGGGTGATTTTAATCTGCACATAGATTGGGCAGATCAAATTAGCCACAATGCCGTAGAGGAGGAATTCCTGGAGTGTATACGGGATCGTTTTCTTGACCAATATGTGGAGGAACCAACTAGAGAGCAGGCCATCTTAGGCTGGGTACTGTGTAATGAGAAGGGAACCATTGCCAATCTAGTTGTATGAGAGCCCTTGGGGACGAGTGATCATAACATGATAGAATTTTTGATCAAGATGGAGAGTGAAGTAGTTGATTGGGAGACTCGGGTGCTGAATCTTAATAAAGGAAACTATGAGGATATGAGGCGTGAGTTGGCCTTGATAAATTGGGGAGAGTTACTTAAAGGGATGACAGTGGATAGACAATGGCAAATATTCAAGGAACGCATGTGGGAACTGCAGCAACTGTTTATTCCTGTCTGGCACAAAAGCAAAATGGGTGAGAGGGCCAATCCATGGTTTACAAAGGAAATTAGTGATAGTATCCGATCCAAGGAAGAAGCATACTGATTAGCCAAGAAAAATAATAGGTCTGAGGATTGGGAGCGGTTTAGAATTCAGCAAAGAAGGACGAAGGGATTGATTAAGAAGGTGAAAATACAATACGAAAGTAAGCTTGCAGGGAACATAAAGACTGACACTAAGAGTTTCTATAGGTATGTGAAGAGAAAGAGGTTGGTGAAGACAAATGTAGGTCCCCTACAGACAGAAATGGTGGAATGTATAATAGGGGATAAAGAAATGGCTGAGTAACTGAATATGTTTAACAACACCAGGTTAAAGTCCAACAGGTCTATTTGGTAGCAAATGCCATTAGCTTTTGGAGCGCTGCTCCTTCGTCAGGTGGAGTAGAGAAATGCTCACAAACAGGGCTTACAGAGACACAAATTCAATTTACAGAATAATGATTGGAATGCAGTCTTTACAGATAATCAAGTCTTAAAGGTACAAACAATGTGAGTGGAGAGAGCATTAAGCACAGGTTAAAGAGATATGCATTGTCTCCAGACAAGACAGCCAGTGAGATTCTGCAAGTGCAGGCAAGCTGTGGGGGTTACAGATAGTGTGACAAGAACCCAAGATCCCGGTTGAGGCCGTCCTCATGTGTGCGGAACTTGGCTATCAGTTTCTGCTCAGTGACTCTGCGCTGTCGTGTGTCGGGAAGGCCACCTTGGAGAACGCTTACGCAAAGATCAGAAGCCGAATGCCCATGACTGCTGAAGTGCTCCCCCACAGGAAGAGAACAGTCTAGCCCTGGTGATTGTCGAGCGGTGTTCATTCATCCGTTGTCGTAGCGTCTGCATGGTTTCCCCAATGTACCATGCCTCGGGACATCCTTTCCTGCAGCGTATCAGGTAGACAACGTTGGCCGAGTTGCAAGAGTATGTACCGTGTACCTGGTGGATGGTGTTCTCACGTGAGATGATGGCATCTGTGTCGATGATCTGGCATGTCTTGCAGAGGTTGCTGTGGCAGGGTTGTGTGGTGTCGTGGTCACTATTCTCCTGAAGGCTGGGTAGTTTGCTGCAGACAATGGTCTGTTTGAGGTTGTGCGGTTGTTTGTAGGCAAGAAGTGGGGGTGTGGGGATGGCCTTGGCGTGATGTTCGTCTTCATCAATGACATGTTGAAGGCGCCGGAGGAGATGCCGTAGCTTCTCCGCTCCGGGGAAGTACTGGACGACGAAGGGTACTCTGTCCACCGTGTCCCGTGTTTGTCTTCTGAGGAGGTCGGTGTGGTTTTTCGCTGTGGCGCGTCGGAACTGTCGATCGATGAGTCGAGCGCCATATCCTGTTCTTATGAGGGCATCTTTCAGCGTCTGGAGGTGTCTGTTGCGATCCACCTCATCCAAGCAGATCATAGAACATAGAACAGTACAGCACAGAACAGGCCCTTCGGCCCACGATGTTGTGCCGAGCTTTATCTGAAACCAAGATCAAGCTATCCCACTCCCTATCATCCTGGTGTGCTCCATGTGCCTGTCCAATAACCGCTTAAATGTTCCTAAAGTGTCTGACTCCATGATCCTGTGTATACGGAGGGCTTGTCCATAGGGGATGGCTTCTTTAACGTGTTTAGGGTGGAAGCTGGAGAAGTGGAGCATCGTGAGGTTATCCGTGGGCTTGCGGTATAGTGAGGTGCTGAGGTGACCGTCCTTAATGGAGATGCGTGTGTGACATGAGTGTGGCAACTAACATTCACGCCACACAAATGCCAGGCAATGACCATCACCAATAAGAGACACTCTAACCACCGCCCCTTAACATGCAATGGTGTTACCATCACTGAATCCCTCACTGTCAACATCCTTGGGGTTACCATTGACCAGAAACTCAACTGGACTCACCACGTAAACACAGTAGCTACATGAGCAGGTCAGAGGCTAGGAATACTGCGGCGAGTAACTCACCTCCTGACTCCCCAAAGCCTGTCCACCATCTACAAGGCACAAGTCAGGAGTGTGATGGAATAAACCCCACTTGCCTGGGTGGGTGCAGCTCCAACAACACTCAAGAAGCTTGACACTATCCAGGACAAAGCAGCCCACTTGATTGGCACCACATCTACAAACATCCACTCCCTCCACCACCGACGCTCAATAACAGCAGTGTGTACTATCTACAAGATGCACTGCAGCAATTCACCAAAGATCCTTAGACAGCACCTTCCAAACTCACGACCACTTCCATCTAGAATGACAAGGGCAGCAGATGCATGGGAACACCACCACCTGCAAATTCCCCTCCAAGTCACTCACAATCCTGACTTGGAAATATATCGCTGTTCCTTCATTGTCACCGGGTCAAAATCCTGGAAAGCCCTCCCTAACGGCATTGGGGGTCAACTCATAGCACATGGACTGCAGCGATTCAAGATGGCAGCTCACCACCCACCAAGGGCAACTCGGGATGTGCAATAAATGCTGGCCAACCAATGACACCCATGTCCCACAAATGAATAGAAATAAAATGGCAGCATCTTTCTCGCTCCCAATCTTTATGACCTCCTCGAGCCCCACAGCTCGCCAGAGTGTCTGTTTTCCTTCAAACTCTGGCCTTTTGATCATCCACCATTTATTTTGTCTTTCCTTGGCAATCTTCACTTAACTTGCCAAGGCCCCAATCCCTTCAATTCTCTCCATAAACCTCACTACACCTGTGGGGTCTCTTCATTTCTTAGAATAGACGTAAGCAGCACTGGTCCGAAACTGAACCTCTTTTACTGAGCATCATTTAAAATGAACACATCAGAAAGCGAATAAGGAATACTTGAGAGAGAGAGAGAAAGGGATCAGCAGAAGCGAGTCCTGCAACAGGCTCGATCCAAACCTTGCACAGGACTGCACTGAACTAATGAATCTATGTTATTGAAATCGCTGAACACACACAGTCTACAACTTACATAAACAATTAGCAGCTGTGGCCGTGAAAAACGTCGGTTTTAGGCTCATGAGAAAGCCTTGTTCACAAGATTACTTCCAAAATATCCAGTCAACTTTCCAAGGTAATCCTAGAATTCTCAGCTGAGTTTTAAAATGTGGCTAAGTTAGCCTTAAAGCTTAGCATAATTAGTTACATAGGCAAAAATATCTTAAAATTAAGTCTTTTAACTGAAGTAAAGCATACAAAGGATCCCACAACACCTCTTTCCCTTAAAACCCACTTTAAAACCAATTTCTTAAACCTACAAACTGGTGACTTGTCCTGAGGTCATCTTCTTTTGTGAAGCATCTTCCCAGGTCCATCTTCCATCTGAAGAAGGAGGCTGCTTGATGAGGACTGACCCTGTCTCCGAGTGCTCATTAATACACTTCATTTCAAGGGAGAGTAGCTTAGCCACTGTCAATCACCAATTCAAACCCTCTTGACCAATGGATACAAGGGCAGGTATCCAAGACATCAGGGTGGTCACATCCCCCCCGCCCCACCCCCCCGCCCACCCAACCCACCTCCCCCCATCCCCCCCCCGCCCCCTCCCCGGCTATTTGTCACCCTGTCTTGAGGTCACTTTCATGCTGAGAGTCATTTGCCAGTTAAAGGTGGCTCGCAAGGCACCAGAAGACTTCTTGTTATTGTTTTGGGAATGTTTGTGGAGTCTAATGATCTCAGTTCCAGGACAGTGATCTCTGTGATCTCCATCTCCACCCTGTCCTGACACCTGGCTCCTTAGAATTGTGTGTATTCCCTCAGAGAGACAGAGAGAGAGAGGGTGGAGTGGGATGGGGGTATGAATGCTGTGCCAGCCAGTCCCATGAGCGTTCTATGCAATTCTGAAAAAAATACCGCGGATGCTGGAATCTGAAACAAAAACAGAAAATGCTGGGAGATCTCAGCAGGTCTGACAGCATCCATGGAGAGAGAATAGAGCCAGCGTTTTGAGTCTGGAAGACCCTTTGTCAGAGTTTTTATGTTTTGATTTATTATGGTCATCCGCAGTATTTTGCCTTTCTATTCAGAATGGTAGATTTCTTTCCCTGAAGGACGTTAGTGATGATGTGGAGATGCCGGCGTTGGACTGGGGTAAACACAGTAAGAATTTTAACAACACCAGGTTAAAGTCCAACAGGTTTATTTGGTAGCAAAAGCTTGTGTGGCTTTTGCTACCAAATAAACCTGTTGGACTTTAACCTGGTGTTGTTAAACTTCTTACGGACGTTAGTGATCCAGATGGGTTTTTACACCAATTAATGATAGTTTCCTGGCTGCCATTACTGAGGCTAGCTTTATATTCCAGATTTGTTAATAGAATTTACATTCCACTGGGTCCCCTGGTGGGATTTGAACCCATGATCCCAAAGCATTAGCCTGGGCCTCTGGATTTCTAGCCCAGTGACATTAGCACAATGCCACCAACTCTGCCACCATCCATCATTATGAAATGCTTTGAAAGGTTAGTCATGGCATGAATCAATTCCAGCCTCCCGGACTACCTGGATCCACTACAGTTTGCCGACCGCTGCAACAGGTCCACAGCAGGCGCCATTTCCCTGGCCCTGCACTCAACCCTGGAACACCTGGATAACAAGGACACCTATGTCAGACTCCTATTTATTGACTACAGCTCAGCCTTCAACACCATTATTCACACAAAACTCATTTCCAAACTCCGTGGCCTGGGCCTCGGCACCTCTCTCTGCGACTGGATCCTGAACTTCCTAACTCACAGACCACAATCAGTAAGGATAGGCAACAACGTATCCTCCACGATCATCCTCAACACTGGTGCCCCACAAGGCTGTGTTCTTAGCCCCCTACTATACTCTTAACCGCCTATGAGTGTGCGGCCAAATTCACCTCCAATTCGATTCTCAAGTTTGCTGACGACACCACCGTAGTGGGTCGGATCTCAAACAATGACGAGACAGAGTTCAGGAATGAGATAGAGAATCTGGTGAACTCGTGCGGCAACAATAATCTCTCCCTCAATGTCAACAAAACAAAGGAGATTGTCATCGACTTCAGGAAGCGTAAAGAAGAACATGCCCCTGTCTACATCAATGGGGACGAAGTAGAAAGGGTCGAGAGCTTCATGTTTTTAGGTGTCCAGATCACCAACAACCTGTCCTGGTCCCCCCATGCTGACACTATAGTTAAGCCTCTACTTTCTCAGAAGACTAAAGAAATTTGGCATGTCAGCTACAACTCTCACCAACTTTTACAGATGCACCATAGAAAGCATTCTTTCTGGTTGATTCACAGCTTGGTATGACTCCTGCTCTGCCCAAGACCGCGAGGAACTGCAAAAGGTCGTGAATGTAGCCCAATCCATCACGCAAACCAGCCTCCCATCCATTGACTCTGTCTACACTTCCCGCTGTCTCGGCAAAGCAACCAGCATAATTAACGACCCCACGCACCCCAGACATTCTCTCTTTCACCTTCTATATTCGGGAAAATAATACAAAATCTGTGGTCATGTACCAACCGACTCAAGAACAGCTTCTTCCCTGCTGCTGTCAGACTTTTGAATGGACTGACCTTGCATTAAGTTGATCTTTCTCTGCACCCTAGCTATGACTGTAACACTACATTCTGCACTCTCTCCTTTCCTTCTCTATGAATGGTAGTTTTGTCTGTATAGCGCTCAAGAAACAATACTTTTCACTGTATGTTAATACATGTGACAATAATAAATCAAATCAAATCAGATCAAATCAACTCTCCCATCTTGCTATGCCCCTATAAGGAAAGACACAGTAAGCAGTCTCACAACACCAGGTTAAAGTCCAACAGGTTTATTTGATAGCATGATCTTTCGGAGCGCTGCCCCTTCATCAGGTGAGTGAAGAGTTCAGTTCACAAACAGGGCATAGATAGTTACAAACTAAATTTCAAGATAATGGTTGGAATGTGAGTCTTAACAGGTAATCAAGTCTTTACAGGTACAGACAATACGAGTGGAGAGAGGGTTAAGCACAGGTTAAGGAGGTGTGAATTGTCTCCAGCCAGGACAGTCAGTGAGATTTTGCAAGCCCAGGCAAGTCGTGGAGGTTGCAGATAGTGTGACATGAACCCACGATCCCAGTTGAGGTTGTCCTCATGTGTGCGGAACTTGGCTATCAGTTTCTGCTCAGCGATTCTGTGTTGTCGTGTGTCTTGAAGGCCGCCTTGGAGAACGCTTACCCGAAGATCAGAGGCTGAATGCCCTTGACTGCTGAAGTGTTCCCCGACAGGAAGGGAACACTCCTGCCTGGTGATTGTCGAGCGGTGTTCATTCATCCGTTGTCGTAGCGTCTGCATGGTCTCCCCAATGCACCATGCCTCGGGAAATCCTTTCCTGCAGCGTATCAGGTAGACAACGTTGGCCGAGTTGCAAGTGCATGTACCTTGTACCTGGTGGATGGTGTTCTCACGTGAGATGATGGCATCCGTGCCGATGATCTGGCACGTCTTGCAGAGGTTGCTGTTGCAGGGTTGTGTGGTGTCGTGGTCACTGTTCTCCTGAAGGCTGGGTAGTTTGCTGGGTAGTTTGAGTTTGCGTGGTTGTTTGAAGGCAAGAAGTGGGGGTGTGGGGATGGCTTTGGTAAGATGATCGTCTTCATCAATGACATGTTGAAGGCTCTGGAGAAGATGTCGTAGCTTCTCTGCTCCGGGGAAGTACTGGACGACGAAGGGTACTCTGTCCACCGTGTCCCGTGTTTGTCTTCTGAGGAGGTCGGTGCGGTCTTTCGCTGTGGCGCATAAGAACTGTCGATCGATGAGTTGAGCGCCATATCCTGTTCTTATGAAGGTGTCTTTCAACATCTGCAGGTGTCTGTTGCGATCCTCCTCATCTGAGCAGATCCTGTGTATACGGAGGGCTTGTATATATATTTCCTGTTGTATATTTTCTAGAAGGAGAGGCAGTGCTATTACTGAATGGCTTGCGAGGCCTCTTCAAATGGTAGCTCATATTCAAACATGGGGTTCTTTGGTTTGATTTGATTTATTATTGTCACATGGATTAGTATACAGTGAAAGGTATTGTTTCTTGCGCACTATACAAAGAACACCGTACTAGGGAAGGAAAGGACAGAGTGCAGAATGTAGTGTTACAGTCATAGCTAGGGTGTAGAGAAAGATCAACTTAATGTGAGGTAGGCCCATTTAAAAGTCTGACGGCAGCAGGGAAGAAGCTGTTTTTGAGTTTCCTTAAAGGTCCTTATTTCTTACAGTGTGAAGTGGGCTACCTAATCACAATTACACATCTCACCACCCCCCACCGCCCCCCCCAATTCGCGGCGCCCCGCTCCTCCATATAGAGGGTGTATGAAAGAAAGTTCTCACTGCCTGAGAGACGGACGTACCGAGTCAGGCACTCAGCTGTGACCACGCAGTTTGCAAATTGGATTTACAGGAAACTCATTGCCCTCCGGGCGATAATCTCACTCTCTGCTTCCCACCGTGATAATTGCCGAAGAAAAGTGACAGGAGGCTGGGGCAGGTGATTAAGAAAACGTTCGCTCTCCTGTTCCGCTGCTTGTTAAACCCGTTTTCTTCCTAGGATGTGACTTCAATAACTTTAATTACTAAGTAGATGCCATTGCCATCTGCTAATCCATGTAGTCTGCTTATGTGGAAAATCCTGTAATATACTGTGTCCTGTAAACACTGGCACTTTATTAAACACGGGCATGTTACAGATATTAATTAGGTAAAACAGCAGATGGCATTCGAAGGTTTGCTTGGGCACAGCCCTTGTTTAATATTCTCTTGCCTGTCTTCATTTTAGTTCTTACTTTTAACAGGGGAAGTTCAGAAACAAACCCTTTGAAATACATACAACCGTGTCCCAGTATGAAATGAAATGTTAGCACATGAACAGACTGGGTCGTTTCCCCCCCCTGATATCTTATTCAAGGTGCAGTCACTGTCACTTGTATCATAGAATCCCTACAGTGCAGAAGGAGGCAATTCAGTCCATTGAGCCTGCACTGACAACAATCCCATCCAGGCCTTATCCTCGTGACCCCATGTTTTTACCCTGCTAATTCCCCCTGACACTAAGGGGCAATTTAGCATGGCCAATCAACCTAATCTGCACGTTCTCCCCGTGTCTGCGTGGGTTTCCTCCGGGTGCTCCGGTTTCCTCCCACAATCCAAAAGACATGCTGGTTAGGTGCATTGACCATGCTAAATTCTCCCTCAGTGTGACTGACAGACGCCGGAGTGTGGTGACTAGGGGATTTTCACAGTAACTTCATTGCAGTGTTAATGTAAGCCTTACTTGTAGCACTAATAAATAGTAACAAATAATAAACTTTAACTCTTTGTAGTGTGGGAGGAAACTGGAGCATCCGGAGGAAACCCGTGTAGACACATGAAGAACGTGCAGACTCCACACTGACACCGATCCGAGGCCGGAATTGAACCGGGATCGCTGACGCTGTGAGGCAGCAGTGCTAACCACTGCGCCACCATGCCGCCCTGGTCAAAGCCAATCCACTCCTGATGCCCCTGATCCAATGCCAAACTCGAGCCTCTGTGATTAGCAACATCAACTGTGGCTGGAGTCTTATGGCTGTTCACACCAGTGGGATTTTCCCATCCGGCCGCAGTGAACGGAAATTTGGCTGGGCACCGAATTCTCTGACCTTGCTGTAGCGGGAATGTGGCGTGAACAGCCGGTAAGATTGCGCTCTGTGAGTCCAGCTGTCAGAAACTCCTCAGCATGTGTTTAATTGCATTGTCTGTATAACTGTCTAGATTGTTAAAATCCTGATACCTTATAGATACATGTGTATTTTGACCGTGGCCCACTCTAGTTCAACTTGTTATATCGATGCTCTTCAAATGCTGCAGTCTCCTGAAACCATCACTTGGATCAGAACTTACCGTCCCAGAAGAAGCGAAGAAAGAACTTGGATGAAGGGGGGCGCAATTGAGACGTATAAAACTATGAGAGGCACAAGAAGAAACTTTTCCCCTTGTTGGAGGGATCAATGACCAGGCGGCATATATCTAAGGTAAGTGACAGGATGTTTGGAGGGGATGTGAGGAAAACCTTCTTCACCCAAAGGGTGGTGGGAGTCTGGAACTCACATTCTGAAAGGGTGGTGGAGACAGAGACCCTCCCAACATTTAAGAAGTATTTAGATGTGCACTTGTGATGCCAAGGCTACAAGGCTATAAGAACATAAGAACTAGGAGCAGGAGTAGGCCATCTGGCCCCTCAAGCCTGCTCCGCCATTCAATAAGATCATGGCTGATCTTTTTGTGGACTCAGCTCCACTTACCCGCCCGCTCACCGTAACCCTTAATTCCCTTACTGTTCAAAAATGTATCTATCCTTGCCTTAAAAACATTTAATGAGGTAGCCTCAACTGCTTCACTGGGCACAGTATTCCACAGATTCACAACCCTTTGAGTGAAGAAGTTCCTCCTCAACTCAGTCCTAAATCTGCTTCCCCTTAGTTGAGAGGCACAGGAGAGGCAAAGTGGATTATTATCTAAATGGTAAAAAATTACAACATGCTGCTGTGCAGAGGGACCTGGGGGTCCTTGTGCATGAGACGCAAAAACCCAGTCTGCAGGTGCAACAGGTGATCAAGAAGGCAAATGGGATGTTGGCCTATATCGCAAGGGGGATAGAATATAAAAGCAGAGATGTCTTGCTGCATCTGTACAGGGCATTGGTGAGGCCGCAGCTGGAATACTGTGTGCAGTATTGGTCCCCTTATTTGCGGAAGGATATATTGGCCTTGGAGGGAGTGCAGAGAAGGTTCACCAGGTTGATACCAGAGATGAGGGGTGTTGATTATGAGGAGAGACTGAGCAGATTGGGTTTATACTCTTTGGAATTTAGAAGGCTGAGGGGGGATCTTATAGAGACCTATAAGATAATGGATGGGCTGGATAGGGTAGAGGTGGAGAGATTCTTTCCACTTAGAAAGGAAGCTAAAACTAGAGGGCACAGCCTCAAAATAAAGGGGGGTCAGTTTAGGACAGAGTTGAGGAGGAACTTCTTCTCTCAGAGGGTGGTGAATCTCTGGAATTCTCTGCCCACTGAAGTGGTGGAGGCTACCTCGTTGAACATGTTTAAATCACGGATAGATGGATTCCTGATCGGTAAGGGAATTAGAGGTTATAGGGAGCAGGCGGGTAAGTGGAACTGATCCACTTCAGATCAGCCATGATCTTATTAAATGGCAGGGCAGGCTCGAGGGGCTAGATGGCCTACTCCTGCTCCTAGTTCTTATGTTCTTATCTTATGTTCTTAGTTCTAGTTTCACCCGCCAGTGGGAACAACGTCCCTGCTTCTATCTTATCTATTCCCTTCATAATCTTATATGTTTCGATAAGATCTCCCCTCATTCTTCTGAATTCCAATATAAGTATAGCCGCAGTCTACTCAGTCTCTCCTAAGCCAACCCTCTCAACTCCGGAATCAACCTAGTGAATCTCCTCTGCACCCCCTCCAGTGCTAGTATATCCTTTCTCAAGTAAGGAGACCAAAACTGTACACAGTACTCCAGGTGTGGCCTCACCAGCATCTTATACAGCTGCAACATAACCTCGCTGTTTTTAAACTCCATCCCTCTAGCAATGAAGGACAAAATTCCATTTGCCTTCTTAATTACCTGCTGCACCTGCAAACCAGCTCCTTGAGATTCCTGCACAAGGACACCCAGGTCCCTCTGCACAGCAGCATGCTGCAATTTTTTACCATTTAAATAATAGTCCATTTTGCTGTTATTCCTACCAAATTGGATGGCCTCACATTTATGGGCCAAGTACTGGACAATGGGATTAAAATAGTCAGCTGGTCTGTCTTTGACTGGCTCGGACGCGATGGGCTGAAGGGTCTTTTTCTGTGCTGTGAACCTCTATGATTCTATACAGCAAATTTCACAACTGCAGGGCTCCCAACAGTTCCTTACAACTGACGCAGCGCAATCGCCATTAAGCACAAGGAAAATAGCATTCAACTTGCGAAGAGCAAGCTCCCACAAATGTTAATGTCTTAATCCCTTTGTATGTGTTGGTTGAGGGATAAATATTGGCAAGGACACCAAACGGAACTCCCTTGGTCTATCTTGTAAATAATGATGAGAATCTTTAACATTGATCTGAGGGGCAGACAGAGCCTTGGATTAACATCCAAATGTGTCTAATGTTCCTTCAGTGCTGCAATGGAACATCAGCCTAGACTTTGAGCTCAAGTATCTAGAGTGGGACCTGTACCCACAATCTTCCAGCACTGATGGAACTTTATACACTTAGAGCATTTGTGGGAGGAAACCGGAACATCCGGAGGAAACCCACACAGACACTGGGAGAATGTGCAAACTCCCCACAGACAGTGACCCAAGGCCAGAATTGAACCCGGGTCCCTGGCGCTGTGAGGCAGCAGTGCTAAACAGGTGTGCTATGGTGCTGCCCCTTTAATAGTGGAATAAATATGTGGGGTTACGGTGTTAAGGCCTGGATAAGATGCTCTAACTTGACAGTCGGTGCAGTGTATGTTTTTTTTTATTCATTCATGGGACATGAGCATCGCTGGGTGGGCCAGCATTTATAGCCCATCCTGGACGGCAGTTCAGAGTCAACCACATTGCTGTGGCTCTGGAGTCACGTGTAGGCCAGACCAGGTAATGACGGTAGATTTCCGACACTAAAGGACATTAGTGAACGAGATGTGTTTTTCCGCCAATCAACAATGATTTCATCGTCATCAGTAGATTCTTAATTCCAGATATATTTATTCAATTCAAATTCCACCATCTGCCGTGGTGGGATTCAAACCCAGGCCCCCAGAACATTAGCTGAGTTTCTGGATTAATAGTCCAGTGATAATACAACTAGGCTGTCGCTTCCCCCATAGGTTCTATCAGTCTGAGGCAGATGATGAGCCTCTGGCATTGTCAATTAGGCAGCAGATACTGGATGCCCAGCAGGTTATGCGGGAAGATCTGGCAAAGTTCCCTCCTGAGGGTCCACATGCCATGGTCTCTATCAGGGAGGAGTCCACGCGGAGCGTGAGCGCTGTGCTGATCCTGAGCTACGAGTGCGCAGCCTCGTCCACTGAGAGAGCGGTGACTCTCATGGAGGAGCAGCTCCCAGTACAGAATCAGGGCTCTGGCTCAGAGCTGCAAACCCTCCAACATGAAATGGCCTCAGGAGATCACGGCCAGTGTGAGAGACCCAGCCCCTCAGCTCGGACCCTATACAGGAATGGTGAGCGGGAGGTACAGAGACCCCTCACGCGAGCAGACAAGCTGCCAGCCATCTTTGATGCCCGGCTGGCCAGAGGAAGATCACCATGGTCATAGAATCGTAGAATCCCTACAGTGCAGAAGGAGGCCATTCAACCCATCGAGCCTGCACCGACAACATCCCATCCAAGCCCTATTCCCGTAACCCCATGTATTTACCCTGCCAATCCCCCTGACACTGAGGGACAATTTAACATGGCCAACTCACGCAGACACAAAGATGTGCAAACTCTGCACATCTTTGGAGTGTGGGAGGAAACCGGAACACCCGGAGGAAACCAATGCCGACACAGGGAGAACATGCAGACTCCACACAGACAGTGAACCAAGCCGGGAATCGAACCCGGGTCCTTGGCACACTGTGCCACCATGCCACCAGTCATCAGGGCTAGCAAGACAACGCAGTCAGCAACCTGCCCCTCAGGCTGCTGTCAGCGAGGGGGGAAGGGCTCGCGGGGGCGGGCGGGGTGAGGAGGAGGGGATCAACACCAAGACGCCACAGTCACAACTGTAAGTTTAAGTGAGCACAGCGTGAGGTCTCGGGTGTTTCTTCACAATGCAATGTCCAGTTCTCAGCCAAAGGTGTCAACAATGTAAGATTCCGTGTTTCACTTCATCAAGTGTCACAAAGATACATTATTATTTTGCTCACAGACCCTGGAATGCCCTGTATATTTGGGAGGTTTGGCCTCATCAGTGCCTCCTGAGAGACAGTTCTGGCAGCAGACATTCTTCGAGAGGCAGTGACGCGACATTGGGTTCACGGGCGTGGGTTTAGTTTGAAATGTTTGTGAAGGAGGCCTTGCCCTTCGCAATAAGAAAAGAACAGTTTGCACCAGTCATTTTATTTGCCAGTTTTTGCTGCTTTTTTTATTCCCTTCCAACGAGCCAAACCTTTTAAGTTTAAAGTTTATTTATGAGTCACAAGTAGGCTTACATTAACACTGCAATGAAGTTACTGTGAAAATCCCCTAGTCGGCACACTGTTCGGGGTACGCTGAGGGAAAATTTAGCTTGGCTAATGCACCTAACCAGCACGTCTTTCGGACAAAAATGTTCAGTTTTTCATTGGATAGAACTCTGGTGTGTGACAGTCAGGCAATTAGCTGGTCCCCCTGACACTAAGGGGCAACTTACCATGGCCAATCCATCTCGCCAGCACATCTTGTGACTGTGGGAGGAAACCCACGCAGACATGGGGTTAATGCGCAAACTCCACACAGACAGTGACCCAAGTTACTGTGAAAATCCCCGAGGGAATATCATCCAGGAAAAAACCTTGGCTGCCGAGCTGAAGCAACGTCGTATCAAGGCCTCCCTACTGCTCCTGCAGGTTCCTCATGTCTGGCTCCATGCCTTCACTGCTCAGGCTCCACAACAGGTCATCACTGGATTCTTCCTCTGAGGTAAGTGCATCTGCCTCAGAGTTCTCCAGGTCCAGAGGCTCCCCTTTGGAAGAGCTCGATTAAACAGAGCACAGCACATAATGGCGTTGAACCAAAAAAGCACCTGGCAAGTATTGCAGAGCCCCTCTCCCTGAGTGATCCAGGTATTGGAATCGCTCTTGTCCTCTGCACCCCGGGGTTTGTGGATACATGGCAGCTGTGGTGAACCATCGTTGGTTCCCACTGGATAGTACTGGGCCAGGGCTGGCCAGCACTATAGGAATGTATATAGGTTACTGTGGGATTGTTCTAATGTTGTTGTTGGGTTAGGGTGGGATTGATACACCTGTGGTTGCTACTGTTGTGGCACATCCCAGTCGGGCTCCGCCTCTTGGGAGAGGTATAAGACCCCCTGCTCGGACGGGACCCCTCCAGTCTGGGATAGTGTGTTAAAGTTCTGATAGTTCCATTGTTAGTTAATAAAAGCCTTCTTTTACCGAAGCTTTGAGCCTCGTGTCCAATTGATGCGCATCAATTTTATTAACTAAAATTAAACTCTCGACGGAAGAAAATAAAAGAAAGGAGAGTATGGAGCAAATCCTCAAGCCAGAACGCCTGACGCTAGATCCACGTGCGGTGGGCGCTTCTAACACCTTCGACCACTGGCTGAAGTGTTTTGAAGATTACCTAGCAGCCTCCGCAGCGGTCACCACAGATGATGACAGACTCCGGGTCCTCCATGCGAGGGTAAGCGACACAGTCTACCTCGCGATCCGTGCGGCCACCACTTACCCGAGGGCCCTCGAGCTCTAAAAAAGCGCTATACGAAACCTCCTAACGAGATCCACACTCGTTACCTCCTCGCTACACGACGTCGGCAGTTGGGTGAAACCATGGAGGATTACGCCAATGAGCTCTTGCAGCTAGCCAGGGGCTGTGACTGCAAAGCTGTGTCGGCTGAGCAGAGCATGTACAACCTCGCCCGAGATGCGTTTGTGGCCGGGGTCGGGTCTTCATACATCCGTCTCAAGCTGCTAGAAAAGAGGAATCTCAACCTGACCCAAGCCATGGAATTAGCTGAAATGCTCGAGGCGGCTTCGAAAAGCTTGGTCCTGTATCCGGAGGACCACGTGGAAACAACGTGGCAGGAGCAGTCGCAAATCCCTCCTCGCCCCTCGGGCTTGAAGTGCAGTGTTATGGCGTGCTCCCATGTGGACCAGACGACGGCTGCAGCCCCATGTGGCCCGCGGTGCTACTTCTGCGGAGGAGCCAAACATACTCGACTAAAGTGTTCCGCTAAAGCGGTAGTCTGTACCGCATGCGGTAAAAAGAGGCATTATGCGAAGGTGTGCAGATCGAAGCCCAGGAACGGCAGTGCGGCCTGTGACCCTTCGGAACGGGGATCATCACCATCGTCGTCGAAGTACTCACGGGGTTCGTCCACGTGCGAGTCCAGGACGACGCCATTGCGGTCGCGGAGTCGGAGGAGGATGACCACCAGGGGTCGCTAAGTTTGGCGCCCTCACCCATGTGCGATTCATGGGGGTGGCCATTTTGGTCGACGGTGACCATGAGCGACCAGCAGGGGTCCTCAGCATCGACCTCAGCTGCCTGCAGTGACGTTCACGGACCAACGGTGGCGTCGATCACCCTGGACCAGGCTAAGCCTCACAGGCTTGATTGTTCGATGATGGATATACAGGTAAACAATCATGCGATTTAATGTCTGTTTGACAGCGGGAGCACTGAGAGTTTTATCCACCCTGACACTGTGAAGAGGTGTGGACTCCAGATTCAACCTGCCAAACAGACAATCTCTATGGCATCAAGGTCCCGGTCTGTCGCTGTGCTAGGACGTTGTGTGGTAACTTTGAAAGTACAGGGCACAATTTACGAGTGTTTCAGGCTCCTTGTGTTGCCGTATCTTTGCGCACCAATTCTCCTCGGACTAAACTTTATGGTCCACATGAAGAGTGTAATCCTACAGTACGGTGGGCCACTCCCTTCGCTGACAGTGGGAGAACAGCTGCAGTCTCCAAATTGTCCAAAGCGCTCCGCCTGCAATCTTTCTACGTTAAAGATCACCACACCCTCTTTATTTCAGAATCTGGTACCAGGCTGCAAGCCCATCGCTACTAAAAGTAGGCGTTACAGCACTGAGGATCGGATCTTCATCAGATCTGAGGTTCAACGACTCCTCAAAGAAGGGATCATACAGCCCAGTGTTAGTCCGTGGAGAGCACAGGTTGTGGTGGTCAAGAGCGGGAACAAACCCCGGATGGTCATTGATTACAGTCAGACCATTAACCGATATACGCAGCTGGATGCGTATCCTCTCCCGCGCATATCTGATATGGTCAATCAGATTGCGCAGTACCGGGTGTTCTCCACCATAGACCTTAAGTCCGCCTACCACCAACTCCCCATTCGCCCAGAGGACCGGCAATACATGGCCTTTGAGGCGGATGGTCGTCTGTATCATTTCCTTAGGGTTCCATTTGGTGTCACCAATGGGGTCTCGGTCTTCCAGCGTGCTATGGACTGAATGGTGGACCAGAACAGGCTGCGGGCTACCTTCCCGTACCTGGATAATGTCACCATCTGCGGCCGTGACCAGCAGGACCATGACACAAATCTCCAGAACTTCTTACGCACTGCATCTCGCCTGAATTTGACCTACAACAGGGAGAAGTGTGTATTCCGTACGCGCCGGTTAGCCATCCTGGGATACGAGGTGGAAAACGGGGTCATTGGCCCTGATCCAGACCGTATGCGCCCCCTTGCTGAACTTCCCTTGCCCGCTAGCGCAAAAGCACTGAGAAGATGCCTAGGCTTCTTCTCCTATTATGCGCAGTGGGTCCCCAACTACGTGGACAAAGCCCGTCCGCTTATTAAGTCCACGACTTTTCCACTCACGCCAGAGGCCCAATTGGCCTTCAAGGAATTGAAACACGACATCGCGAAAGCCACGATGCATGCGGTAGACGAATCCATCCCTTTTCAGGTGGAAAGCGATGCATCTGATTTCGCCCTGGCCGCCACACTTAACCAGGCGGGCAGGCCCGTCGCGTTTTTTTCCCGCACCCTCCAAGGCCCCGAAATTCGGCATTCAGCGGTGGAAAAGGAGGCCCAGGCCATTGTGGAGGCCGTCAGACACTGGCGCCATTACCTGGCGGGAAAGCAGTTCACCCTGATCACGGACCAGCGTTCCGTGGCGTTCATGTTCAACAACTCGCAGAGGGGCAAGATCAAGAATGACAGGATCTTGCGGTGGAGAATTGAACTCTCCACCTATAACTATGATATCATGTATCGTCCAGGGAAACTCAATGAGCCCTCGGATGCCCTCTCGCACGGAACATGCGCTAGTACTCAGGAGGATCACTTGAACGCCCTCCATAGTGATCTGTGCCATCCTGGGGTCACTCGGCTCTACCACTTTGTCAAAGCCCGCAACCTGCCTTACTTGGTGGAGGACGTCAGGTCAGTGACAAGGAGCTGTCGGATTTGCGCGGAATGCAAACCGCACTTTTACCGACCTGACCGGGCACATTTGGTCAAGGCCACTCACCCCTTCGAGAGGCTGAGTGTTGATTTTAAGGGCCCCCTTCCCTCAACAGACCGGAACGTGTACTTTCTGAACATAATAGATGAGTATTCCCGGTTCCCGTTTGTTGTCCCCTGCGCGGACACATCGGCTGCCACGGTGATCAAGGCATTCTGTGATCTTTTTACCCTGTTCGGGTACCCCAGCTATATCCATAGCGACAGGGGCTCGTCGTTCATGAGCAATGACTTGAGGCAATTCCTGCTCTCATACGGGATTGCCTCTAGTAGGACCACGCGTTACAACCCTAGGGGTAATGGACAGGTGGAGCGAGAGAATGCTACAGTCTGGAAGGCTGTCCTATTGGCGTTGAGGTCCAAAGGCCTTCCAGTCTCCCGTTGGCAGGAGGTCCTCCCTGATGCGCTTCACTCTATTCGCTCCCTCCTGTGTACGGCAACCAATGCTACTCCCCACGAGAGGATGTTCTCATTCCCTCGGAAGTCTTCCTCGGGGATATCTTTACCAGCCTGGTTGACGTACCCAGGACCCGTCCTCCTGCGGCGACATGTAAGGGCCCGCAAGTCCGACCCCTTGGTCGAACAGGTCCACCTCCTCCACGCCAACCCTCAGTATGCCTATGTGGCATATCCTGACGGGCGAGAGGACACAGTCTCGATCCGAGACCTGGCGCCCGCAGGGGACGTAGCAACTCCTGTCGCTCCCATACCCCCAGTGACGAATCTCTTATCCCTTATTTCTCCCCCGGACATAGCGCGGACAGCATCGGGACCAGTGCTTAACAGTTTTACTCCAATGCACAGCTTGCCTGAGCCCCGAAGATCGTCGCCACCGCAGAATGTGTCAGGATCCCCTGCACTACTGTTTCATCAGGGTCAACCGGCCTGTGAGTCCATGGGAGAACAGCTGGAAGCTGTTTTGGGGAGAACGCCACTGCAAGTGCCTACTCCGGTGTCACCGCTGGTATTGAGGAGGTCACAACGACGGTGCGGTCCTCCAGACCGTCTGAACTTATAATCTGTTGACATCTTAGTTTGTTTTCGTACCCCGCCGGCCTTTGTTCTCAAAGGAGGGGTGAATGTGGTGAACCATCATTGGTTCCCACTGGATAGTACTGGGCCAGGGCTGGCCAGCACTATAGGAATGTATATAGGTTACTGTGGGATTGTACTAATGTTGTTGTTGGGCTAGGGTGGGATTGATACACCTGTGGTTGCTACTGTTGTGGCACATCCCAGTCGGGCTCCGCCTCTTGGGAGAGGTATAAGACCCCATGCTCGGACGGGACCCCTTCAGTCTGGGATAGTGTGTTAAAGTTCTGATAGTTCCATTGTTAGTTAATAAAAGCCTTCTTTTACCGAAGCTTTGAGCCTCGTGTCCAATTGATGCGCATCAGCAGCCATTGTATCTTTCCTCAGCCTTTGTCCTCCTGTGCCTGAGTGGCATCGTCAGTCATCTTTTCAGAGGATACCCATTGTCGCCCAGCAACCAGCCCACAAGGAGTCACAAACAGTCTTGGCACTTGTGAGTGGCGCAGTATGTAGGCATTGGGCGGCATGGTGGCACAGTGGTTAGCATTGCTGCCTCACAGCGCCAGGGATCCGGGTTCGATTCCGAGATTGGGTCACTGACTGTGCAGAGTTTGCGCGTTCTCCCCATGTCTGCGTGGGTTTCCTCCGCGTGCCCCGGTTTCCTCCCACAGTCCTGTGCTGTTTAGGATGCATTGACCATGCTAAATTCTCCCTCAGTGTACCCGAACAGGCACACTGTGAGCGTGGCAACTCAGGGATTTTCACAGTAACTTCATTGCAGTGTTAGTGCAAGCCTACTTGTAACTAATAAATAAAACTTTGACTTTTGGGGGTTGCCAGGGTATCCACATAAACCTGCGGAATCTGGGTCCTGTGGTCACAACCTATCGAAACATTTATGGAGTGATGCCCCCTTCCTATTGACAAAGACACCCAGCTGGCCAACGGGTACCTTGATGGCCACATGGGTGCAATTGATGGCACTCGGGATGCGGGAGAACCCTATAGTAGCCTCTGGCTCACTCAGCCTGCTGGCATGGTCCATCCTGGACTGGATAAATGTCATTACCTGCCTGGACAGAGCATCAATCACAGCTTGATGCAGCTGAGCAGAACTGACTGGGAGACTCAACAAAGGTCACCCACTGACCCCTGGAAACATCCGGAAGCATTAAAGGTAAAGGACAACAATGACTTTCAGAGCCACAGGCATTGGTGTCCACTCATATTATTAGTGGACTATTAATCCAGAAACTCAGCTAATGTTCCGGGGACCTGGGTTCAAATCCAGCCATGGCAGATGGTGGAATTTGAATTCAAATAAAAAATATCTGGAATTAAGAATCTACTGATGATCATGAGACAGAGAATCTGGTGAACTGGTGCGGCAACAATAATCTCTCCCTCAATGTCAACAAAATGAAGGAGATAGTCATCGACTTCAGGAAGCGTAAAGGAGAACATGCCCCGTCTACATCAATGGGGATGAAGTAGAAAGGGTCGAGAGCTTCAATTTTTTAGGTGTCCAGATCACCAACAACCTGTCCTGGTCCCCCCATGCCAACATGGGGAAAGCCCACCAACGCCTCTACTTTCTCAGCTAAGGAAATTTGGCATGTCAGCTACGACTCTCACCAACCTTTACGGATGCACCATGGAAAGCATTATTTTTGGTTGTATCACAGCTTGGTATGGCTCCTGCTCTGCCCAAGACCGCAAGAATCTACAAAAGGTCATGAATATAGCCCAATCCATCATGCAAACCAATCTCCCATCCATTGACTCTGTCTACACTTCCCCCTGCCTCGGCAAAGCAGCCAGCATAATTAAGGATCCCACGCACCCCGGACATTCTCTCTTCCACCTTCTTCCCTCAGGAAAACGATGCAAAAGTCTGAGGTCACGTACCAACCGACTCAAGAACAGCTTCTTCCCTGCTGACATCAGACTTTTGAATGGACTTACCTTGCATTGAGTTGATCTTTCTCTACACCCTAATTATGACTGTAACTCTACGTTCTGCGCTCTCTCCTTTCCTTCTCTATGAACGGTATGTTTTGTCTGTTTAGCGCGCAAGAAACAATACTTTCCACTGTATGATAATACATGTGACAATAAAAAATCAAATCAAATCAAAATCATTGTCGATTGTCGGAAAAACCCATCTCGTTCACTAATGTCCTTTAGGGAAGGAAATCTGTCGTCCTTACCTGGTTTTGCCTACATGTGACTCCAGAGCCACAGCAATGTGGTTGACTCTCAACTGCCCTCCCAGGGCAACTGGGGATGGGCAATAAATGCTGGCCAATCAGCAATGCCCACATCCCGCAAATGAATTAAAACGCATGTGGAGACTATCTCCAGTCCAATCATGTGGCAAATGGACGTGACAGCTTCCCTTGAAAGCCAGAGTCTCTTTTGTCACTGGACCTCTGCCATGTCCAGTTCGGCAGATTGGTATCCTGGCAGCTAGATCATGGCGCCTTCTGCATAGCCGTCCTCCTTGCCCTCCCTGCTGGCCCAGAACATCTTGTGCCTGTGCCTCTCCCTCTGAGGTGATGCCTGCGAACACCTGGCCTCCTCTCCCCTCAGCCCCTCTCTTCCCCCTCTGAGGAGAAGCCGCCCCCTGCTGAGTTAACAATATCCCATCTGCCGATGTGGTCTTCTGAAGAACAATTAGGGGTGGACAATAAACGATGGTGCAGCCAACGATGCCCACATCCTGTGAATGAAGTAGAAAAAGTTCACAAAACTCATGCCAGCAGTGACATCCCCTTTGTGTCCCCGCGCTTATCTGCCAGTTATCCAAGGATATTCTTTGCAATAAGGGTGCCTTGTTATACAGTGAAAAGTATTGTTTCTTGCACACTATACAGACAAAACATACCATTCATAGAGTACATAGGGAAGTCTCTGACGCAAATCTTTGTCTCGTCACTGGACGCAGGTGAGGTCCCAGAGGATTGGAGGATAGCCAATGTGGTCCCGTTATTTAAGAAGGGTAGGAAGGATAACCCGGGTAATTATAGGCCGGTGAGCTTGACGTCCGTGGTGGGGAAGTTGTTGGAGAAGATTCTTAGAGATAGGATGTATGCGCATTTAGAAAGGAATAAACTCATTAACGATAGTCAGCATGGTTTTGTGAGAGGGAGGTCATGCCTCACTAACCTGGTGGTGTTTTTTGAAGAAGTGACCAAAATGGTTGACGAAGGAAGGGCCGTGGATGTTGTCTATATGGACTTTAGTAAAGCGTTTGACAAAGTCCCTCATGGTAGGCTAGTGAAAAAGGTTGGATCTCATGGGATAAAGGGGGAGGTGGCTAGATGGGTGGAGAACTGGCTTGGTCATAGAAGACAGAGGGTGGTAGTGGAAGGGTCTTTTTCCGGCTGGAGGCCTGTGATTAGTGGTGTACCGCAGGTCTCTGTATTGGGACCTCTGCTGTTTGTGATTTATATAAATGATCTGGAAGAAGGAGTAACTGGGGTGATCAGTAAGTTTGCGGACGACACAAAACTGGCAGGACTTGCAGATAGTGAGGAACATTGTCAGAGGCTACAGGAGGATATAGATAGGCTGGAAATTTGGGCAAGAAAATGGCAGATGGAGTTCAATCCTGATAAATGCGAAGTGATGCATTTTGGTGGGAATAATGTAGGGAGGAGCTACACGATAAATGGAAGAACCATAAAGGGTGTAGAGACACAGAGGGACTTGGGTGTGCAAGTCCACAGATCTTTGAAGGTGACGTCACAGGTGGAGAAGGTGGTGAAGAAGGCATATGGCATGCTTGCCTTTATAGGACGGGGCATAGAGTATAAAAGTTGGGGTCTGATGTTGCAGATGTATAGAACGTTGGTTCGGCCGCATTTGGAATGCTGCGTCCAGTTCTGGTCGCCACACTACCAGAAGGACGTGGAGGCTTTGGAGAGAGTACAGAGGAGGTTTACCAGGATGTTGCCTGGTATGGAGGGGCTTGGTTATGAGGAGAGATTGGGTAAACTGGGGTTGTTCTCCTTGGAAAGACGGAGGATGAGGGGAGACTTAATAGAGGTGTATAAAATTATGAAAGGCATAGATAGGGTGAACGGTGGGAAGCTTTTCCCCGGGTCGGTGGTGACGTTCACGAGGGGTCATAGGTTCAAGGTGAAGGGGGGGAGGTTTAACACAGATATCAGAAGGACATATTTTACACAGAGGGTCGTGGGGGCCTGGAATGTGTTGCCGGGCAAGGTGATGGAGGCAGACACACTGGGAACGTTTAAGACTTATCTAGACAGCTATATGAACGGAGTGGGAATGGAGGGATACAAAAGAGTGGTCTAGTTTGGATCAGGGAGCGGCGCGGGCTAATTGTTCTTTGTTTCTCGTTTCAAGGCTTCATTCTATGATCATCTTGCTGGTGCCAGTACAGAGCGAGACTGCGGATAGTTGGGAACCTGTCTCGGGGGCAGGGAATTCAGATGGTGTTCGTGGAAGTGGAAATGAATAGGGTTGGGAAGCATTTTCCGATCAGGGCCAGTGTGATCTCCTGGACTCGTTTCGATCGCCTCAGGGGGTCGGAGAGGAATTTCCCAGATTTTTTTCCCCATATTGGCCCTGGGGTTTTCACTCTGGGTTTTCGCCTCTCGCTGGAGATCACATGGTCTGGAATGGGGGTGAGTTAATAGGTTGTGATGAACAAAGCATCGTAGCTGTGAGGGACAGCTCGGTGGATAGGATATTGGTATGTAGATAGGCTGGAAAATTGGGCGGGGATCCTGGATTCAGGATTCAATCCTGGACCGGGGAGCGGCGCGGGCTTGGAGGGCCGAAGGGCCTGTTTCTGTGCTGTATTGTTCTTTGTTCTTTGTTTGTTTTGTTGAAGTCATAGAGTCATAGGGCGAAACCCTATGAAGGGTCCATTCATTCTTTAGAAGAGAAGAAAACAGCACTGGTACAATGTTGAAATGAATTGCTTTTGTTGAACAGAGCTTAAAATTAAACCATTCCAAAAGTGAACAGCAAGAGAAAAGCTGGAGAGAGAGACTGGCTTGCTTCAAAGGGGTTATAAGGTGATTGTCCCAGGGAGCAACATTCCCCTCAGTTTGCCCCCTCCCAGTGCTTAGCTGAGTGTTAATGCCCCTACAGGTAAGCTGGCATTGGCACTGTGAGCTGAGCAGAGAAGCAGAGCTATCGGCAGCACAATGCTGAAGCTTTTTATCCAGGGGCAGAGATGAAATTGGTTCAGCATGCCACACTGACAAAATGGAATCCAAAATAATTATCTTCCATGAAAAAAAAATACTCATTTAAATTCATTCAGTTGATACTGTGTAAGACCTATTGAATGTTACAATCCTTGCATTTATATAGCAGCTTATCACCTCAAAACATCTCCAAGCACTTCTCACACATAAGGAATTGCTTTTGGAGTGTGCTGGCTGAGATGTGGCCAGACGCAGCAGCCCTTCTATTCTAACTAGCGTTAAATAAAGTGTCTTTTTTAAATGTAGGGACACAGAGCAGCTCTTTTACACTGAACAATATCTCACTCTTTGACTTGATTTATCATTGTCACACCTATTGTTATACAATGAAAAATATTGTTTCTTGCACGCTACACAGACAAAACATACCGTTCAAAGAGTACATAGGGGAGAAGGAAAGAAGAGGCTGCAGAATATAGTGTTATAATCATAGCTAGAGTTAATATTAACTCAGTTCTCTCTCCACAGATGCTGTCAGAACTGCTGAGATTTTCCAGCATTTCCTGTTTTTGTTTAAGTGTTCATTGACAGTTATTTGACAGTTATTTGACAGATTTGACATTTCTTTGACAGCTTTGACAGTTCAAATGAGTATATGAACTTCTTACGCACAGCCATGCCTCCTTTTAAAACTTCCAAAGGATTTATTGCCTCTCCCAAAATGTGCCTTACCTTTCCAAAGAGGTACCCTGGCAAAAGAATCCACAATGTTTAGATTAGCTGTTACCCAGTGTAATCTGCACACTCCAGGTTTCACACTCCTAGCCTACCAAAATCCCATGTTAGTAGAGGCAGCTGATAACCTAAATGCTTCTAATGTGTTTCTTTAGTCCTGGAGACTGTGCCAGCCTTGTGAGGTGACCACTTGGCGGTAATGGTTTGTAATGAAAGGAGCAGGCGGGCATTGAGGTTTCTGAAGGAGGGGAATGTTTTTAGCTGTTTATGAGTCTCAAGCGGCTGCACCGTACTCGAACGTCAGGACTTTCCGACTCAGCTACGTCGGGTATTCCCACAACAGATCCATTTAAATCCCTGTTGACTTCAGCGGGACTGGAAAATCTGGCTGTCAGGAAGGGCTGGAAAATCCTGCCCTGAGTGAGGCCGAACCAATGTCTGGTACAGCATTTCCTTTACTGTCCTTAAAGAGTGATGGGAGTTCCATTTCACCAACCCACGCGTGTTAGAGACTTTAGAGGCTACAAATTAACTTTGTACATTCCAGTTCAAATTATTTCAGATGTGCATTCCTAAGGAATGGCATTATTTAGTAACTTCAAGAGTGGGGAATCATGGTGAACAACTCTCAGTATGCAGCAATGAGGTCTTCTGATGGGTTTACAAAGCAAAGAAAGTGCTCAACTTTGTTGAGAGAGGATTTGGAATGTGCCCAAACCAGTTCAGAACAGTATTTTTATTTCCCTGTTCTACTGGTGTTCCATTTTAGAGTACACAAGACCAGTTCAGCCCAATATTATTATTCCCACGTTTTACTGGACAACGCGCATTTGCTAATTCGCATGATATTACATTGGTGGCACGGTGGCACAGTGGTTAGCACTGCTGCCTCACAGTGCCAGGGAGCCAAGTTCGATTCCAGCCTTGGGTAACTGTGCAGAGTTTGCACGTTCTCCCCGTGTCCACATGGGTTTCCTCCGGTTGCTCTAGTTTCCTCCCACATTCCGAAGATGTGTAAGTTAGGTGGATTGGTCATGCCAAATTGCCCCTTTGTGTCAGGGGGACTGGCAGGGTAAATACGTGGGGTCATTGGGATAGGGCCTGGATGGGATTGTTGTCGGCGCAGGCTTGACGGGCTGAATGGCCTCCTTTTGTCCTGTAGATTACTCCACGTTGAAATTCATTTCCCACACACTAGGTGGACTTTTACCGTAGCGTCCGCCCCAGGTTCATACAATCCCGCTCAAGGCCAACAGAGAATGCCTTTCTCCGAGCCTCACCCACCCCCGGAATCGGGGTGGGCGCCATGCCGTTAAAATTCCAGCCATTGACCCAGTTGACGAGAGTATTTGGACCTTACCTCATTTGCTGCTTCAGTAATGGCGCTGTAGACTAGGCAGCCATCTACAGACAGACTGATCTGCTTTAATATTCCATCCTGGATGTCATTTATAAAGAGGAGGAACACATGGGGGCCCCCGAACAGTGATTATTTTCCTGCGAAATGGAAAACATTTCTGTTCTTTTCCACCTTGCCAGCATCCTGGCAGCCCCAGGAATGCCCTAGATAAATGCCGACTGAGCTCTGCCACACACTATTGCGGCAATATTTCTTAGAGCCAGCCCCAGCAGAGTTCCCCGCCAGCGCCATCACGGCGAACCCAATGCCTGCAATCACCATCCCTTCTGGCCTCTGTGAATGAGACAATTGTTAGTGCCAGTTAGTGCAGATTTATGGGCAGCTTTGTGCCGTGGACTTGCTTTGAAACCAGATTGAAACTAATTGAACTTAGGAGTGTTACTGGCAGTTAGGCGAGGAGATTTAAATCCATTAATATAGGTTGCTTTCAAAACGACTCCCTGAAGATGTGAACAAAGCAGCTGTTCACAAAGTCATATTACCCCGGCTTTAACCCTCTGATCATATTAGAGGTGCCTGTATATTTCTGTATGTGACATTTCTTACAATACAGCAGATGATCTATGTGCTGCATGGAGCGGCACGGTGGCACAGTGGTTAGCATTGCTGCCTCACAGCGCCAGGGGCACGGGTTCAATTCCAGCCTTGGGCGACTGTCTGTGTTTGCATGTTCTCTGCCTATCCGGGGGCTCCGGTTTCCTCCCACAGTCCACAGACGTGCATGTTAAGTGGATTGGCAGTCCTAAACTGCATGTGCGTATGTCTGTGTGTGTATGCAAGATATTGTGTTTTTTAAAATTCATCCATGGGATTTGGGCATCGCTGGCTGGATTAGCATTCATTGTCCATCCCTGAGGGCACTTTAAGAGTCAACCACATTGCTGTGGCTCTGGAGTCACGTGTAGGCCAGACCAGATAAGGATGGCAGATTTCCTTCCCTAAAGGAAGGTGGGTTTTTCCGACAATCGACAATGGTTTCATGGCTAGATGTTTGGTAAGAAGTCTCACAAAACCAGGTTAAAGTCCAACAGGTTTATTTGGAATCGCGAGCTTGTGGAGCGGTGTTCCCTCTGTATGTGGCATTGCATCACCTGATGAAGGAGCTGTGCTCCGAAAGCTTATAAACCTGTTGGAATTTAACTTGGTGGTGTGAGACCTCTTGCTGTGCCCACCCCAGTCCAACGCCAGCATCTCCACCTCATTAGACTTTTAATTCCAGATTTTTTACTGAGTTAAAATTTCACCATCTGCCATGGTGGGATTTGAACCCGGGTCCCCAGAGCATTATCATGGGTCTCTACATTGCTAGCCCCACGACAATATCACTACGTCACTGCATCCCTCAAGCTATACATCCATGGCGACAGATTAGCAAACTGTTCCTGGAATAATTACCTATAGAAGCAGACGAAAGTCTGGCCTATGCCAGAAAGGTTGAGAGACAGATGTGCTGCATGAGTGTATATCATGTGGAAAAGTGAAGTATTATTCTGCTGTTGAGGTCAACAAGGCTGAACATTGTTGGGAATCCTGTGTAAAGGTCACAAGAAAAGCTGGGACTTCAATATACACCAGGTGTTGGACGTGGCTAGAGTTTCTTAATGGCCTTGTAAGGAGTGGAGCCTCTGCCTTTGCCAAACCAGGTGATCAATGCAGGAGACAGCAGACAGGGCTGGGAAGCAGCTACTTCCCATCCAAAGGTCCCCCTAGGCCCGGCCTAAAATTTGTCAGTCAGGAGATTGGTGGCAAGAGGCAAACTGGAAACAGAAGATCGCTGTAGTGAGAACCCTCTGGAGGCCGAGGCCTGGGTCACATACTGACCTCCTGAAGATCGAACAACATTGCTTGAGTGTTTCTCATTTGCAACAAGGAGACTAGATGTTTCTGAGGTTGGGGGAAAGCCAGAAATCCTCCAAACGCAAACAGAGCACTGGTTCCCTGGCCGGATTTGATCTGATTAAATTTATTAATGTCACATGTATTAACCCAGTAAGAGTTTTAACAATACCAGGTTAAAGTCCAACAGGTTTATTTGGTAGCAAATATCATTAGCTTTCGGAGCGCTGCTCCTTCGTCAGATGGAGTGGAAATGTGCTCTCAAACAGGGCACAGAGACACAAAATCAAGTTACAGAATACTGATTAGAATGCGAATCTCTACAACCAACCAGATCTTAAAGATACAGACAATGTGGGTGGAGGGAGCATTAAGCACAGGTTAAAGAGATGTGTATTGTCTCCAGACAGGACAGCCTGCAAGTCCAGGAGGCAAGCTGTGGGGGTTACTGATAATGTGGCATAAATCCAACATCCCGGTTTAGGCCATCCTCATGTGTGCGGAACTTGGCTATCAGTTCCGCACACATGGCTATTGATGCGCGACAATAAGCACATGGAACCAAGGCTTCGGTATTGAAGGCTTTAATAGAGTAACAATGGAACTACTAACACGAATACACCAGTTCAGACTGAAGGGGTTCTGCCGGAGCAGGGGGTCTTATACCTCGCCACCGGAGGCGGGACCCCACTGGAATGTGCCATGATAACTCTTATAACAGGTAAACACCCTAACCCAACAACATTGTACAACCCCCACAGTAACAACACCCTAGCCCAATAGTAACATAGTAACAACCCCCAGTGGTGAACCAACGATGGTTCACCACATTCACCCCTCCTTTAAGAACAAAAGGTGGCGGGGTGCACGAAAAACAGGTCATATAAACAGACAAATCACAGGATTCACAAGTCCAGACGGTCTGGAGGACCGCACCGACGCTGCGATCTCCTCAACACCGGTTGCGAAACCGGAGCAGGTGCTTGTGGTGGCGCTCTTTCCAAAGCAACGTCTGGCTGTCCCCTCAAGGACTCCCGGGCCGGCCGGCCCTGGTGAGGCGATGGTGCAGGGGATCCTGGAACGTTTGGTGGTAGTGGTGGTGGTGATGATGGTGGCGCCGATCTCCGAGTCTCAGGCAAGCTGTACATGGGAGTAAAAGTGTTATGCACTGGTCCCGGTGCTGACCGCGCCACGTCTGGGGAAGTAATGAGGAGTAGTGGATTCGTGACTGGGGGAATAGGAGCGACAGGAGTTGCTACGTCCCCTGCGGGCGCCAGGTCTCTAATGGAGACAATGTCCTCTCGCCCGTCAGGATATGCCACATAGGCATACTGAGGGTTGGCGTGGAGGAGTTGGACCGGTTCGACCAAGGGGTCGCACTTGCGAGCCCTCACATGTCGCCGCAGAAGGACGGGTCCTGGGTACATCAACCAGGCTGGCAATGAGGTTCCCGAGGACGACTTCCGAGGGAATGAGAACATCCTCTCGTGGGGAGTAGCATTGGTTGCCGTACACAGGAGGGAGCGGATAGAATGGAGCGCATTTGGAAGGACCTCCTGCCAACGGGAGACTGGAAGGCCCCTGGATTTCAGTGCCAGTAGGACAGCCTTCCAGACTGTAGCATTCTCCCTTTCCACCTGTCCGTTACCCCTAGGGTTGTAGCTCGTGGTTCTACTAGAGGCAATCCCGAATGAGAGCAGGAATTGCCTCAAGTCGTTGCTCATGAACGACGAGCCCCTGTCGCTATGAATGTAGCAGGGGTACCCGAACAGGGTAAAAAGTTCACTGAAAACCTTGATGACGGTGGCAGTCGACGTGTCCGCACAGGGGACAACAAACGGAAACCGGGAATACTCGTCTATTATGTTGAGGAAATAGACATTCCGGTCCGTTGAGGGAAGGGGGCCCTTAAAATCCACACTCAGCCTCTCAAAAGGGCGAGTGGCCTTGACCAATTGTGCCCGGTCTGGTCGATAAAAGTGTGGTTTGCATTCTGCGCAAATCCGACAGCTTCTAGTCACTGACCTGACATCCTCCACCGAGTAAGGCAGGTTGCGGGCTTTGACGAAGTGGTAGAGTCTGGTGACTCCAGGATGACACAGATCATTGTGGAGAGCCTTCAAGCGGTCCTCCTGCATGATGGCGCATGTTCCGCGCGAGAGGGCATCCGAGGGCTCATTGAGCTTCCCTGGACGATACATAATATCGTAATTATAGGTGGAGAGCTCAATTCTCCACCGCAAGATCTTATCGTTCTTGATCTTGCCCCTCTGCGTGTTACTGAACATAAACGCCACGGATCATTGATCCGTGATCAGGGTGAACCGCTTCCCTGCCAGGTAATGGTGCCAGTGTCTGACTGCCTCCACAATGGCCTGAGCCTCCTTCTCCACCGCTGAGTGCCGAATTTCTGGGCCTTGAAGGGTGCGGGAAAAGAACGCGACGGGCCTGCCTGCCTGGTTTAGTGTGGCGGCTAGGGCGAAGTCAGATGCATCACTCTCCACCTGGAAAGGAATGGATTCATCCACCGCGTGCATCGTGGCTTTTGAGATGTCGCTCTTCAAAACCTTGAAGGCCAATTGGGCCTCCGGCGTAAGTGGGAAGGTCGTGGACTTAATGAGCGGACGAGCTTTGTCCGTGTAGTTGGGGACCCACTGTGCATAATACGAAAAAAACCCGAGGCATCTCCTCAGTGCTTTCGTGCTAGCGGGCAAGGGAAGTTCAGTGAGTGGGCGCATACGGTCTGGATCAGGGCCAATGACCCCGTTTTCCACCACGTATCCGAGGATGGCTAACCTACGCGTACGGAATACGCACCTCTCCCTGTTATAGGTCAGATTCAGGCGAGATGCAGTGCGCAGAAAGTGTTGGAGATTCGTGTCGTGGTCCTGCTGGTCATGGCCGCAGATGGTGACGTTATCCAGGTACGGGAAGGTAGCCCGCAACCCGTTCTGGTCCACCATTCGGTCCATAGCACGCTGGAAGACCGAGACCCCATTGGTGACACCAAATGGAACCCTGAGGAATTGGTATAGACGACCATCCGCCTCAAAAGCCGTATATTGTCGGTCCTCTGGGCGGATGGGGAGTTGATGGTAGGCAGACTTAAGGTCTATGGTAGAAAACACTCGGTACTGCGCAATCTGATTGACCATATCAGAAATGCGCGGGAGAGGATACGCATCCAGCTGCGTATAACGATTAATGGTCTGACTATAGTCGATGACCATCCGAGGTTTGTTCCCGCTTTTGACTACCACGACCTGCGCTCTCCACGGACTAGCACTGGCCTGTATGATCCCTTCCTTGAGGAGCCGCTGAACCTCAGATCTAATAAAGATCCGGTCCTCAGCGCTGTAATGCCTACTTTTAGTAGCGATGGGCTTGCAGCCAGGTACCAGATTTTTAAAAAGGGATGGTGTAGTGATTTTCAGGGTGGATAGATTGCATGCGGGGCGCTTTGGGCAATTTGGAGGCTGCGGCTGATTCCCTACTGCCAGTGAAGGGAGTGGCCCACCGTACTGTAGGATCACACTCTTCATGTGGACCATAAAGTTTAGTCCGAGGAGAATTGGCGCGCAAAGGTGAGGTAACACAAGGAGCCTGTATTGCTCGTAAATTGTGCCCTGTACCTCAAGAGTTACCATACATCGTCCTTGGATCGGTACAGACCGGGACCGTGATGCCATGGAAATTGTCTGTTTGGCAGGGAGAACCTGGAGTCCACACCTTTTAGCAGTTTCAGGGTGTATGAAACTTTCGGTGCTTCCACTGTCAAACAGACAATTCACAGTTCTACCACTAACCTTTATATCCATCATAGAATGTTCCAGTCTGTAGTGCCTGGTCTGATCCAGGGAGATCGACGCCACCGTTGGCCCCTGGGCGTCACTGCATGCTGCCGATGTGGATGCTGAGGACCCCTGCTGGTCGCTCCTAGTCGTCGTGGACCATGATGGCCGCCCCCATGAATCGCACGTGGGCGAGGGCGCCAAGCGCAGCGACTCCTGGTGGTCTTCCTCCTCCTCTGTCAGCCACGATGGCGCCGTCCTGGGATCGCACGTGGTCGGACCTCGTGGGTACTGCGACGCCGAAGGAGATTGTCTCCGTTCTGGAGGGTTACAAGCTGCACTGCCGTTTTTAGGCTTGGACCTGCAGACTTTGCCGTAGTGGCCTTTTTTACCGCACTGGCTGCAGATTGCCGTTCTTGCCGGACACTGTTGCCGTGGATGCTTGGCCCCACCACAAAAATAGCATCGCTGGCCACCTGGAGCTGCCGCCGTCGTCGAATCGATCTGGGAGCGCGGGTTAGCGGGGCGAGGAGGGAGCTGAGCTTGCTCCAACCACGTTGACTGCACGTGGTCCTCGGGGTACAGCGCCAAGCTCTTCGACGCCGCCTCCAACCTCACGGCCATCTCCATTGCTTGGGTCAAGTTGAGTTTCCCCTTTTCCAGCAATTTAAGCCTGATGTACGAGGACCCTACCCCTGCTACGAACGCGTCTCGGGCGAGGTCGTACATATACTGTTCGGCTGATACGTCCTTACAATCGCAACCCCTGGCAAGCTGCAGGAGCTCATTGGCATAGTCCTCCATGGTTTCGCCCGACTGCCGACGTCGTGTAGCGAGGAGGTAACGAGCATGCATCTCGTTGGGTGGCATAGCGTATCTTTTTTTTAGGAGCTCGACGGCACCCAGGTAAGTGGGAGCTGCACGAATGGCTAGGTAAATCGTGTCGCTTACCCTTGCGTGGAGGACCTGGAGTTTATCACTGTCTGTAGTGATAGCTACCGAGGCTGCCAGGTAGTCCTCAAAGCACTTCCACCAATGGTCGAATGTGTTAGCTGCACCGACCGCACGTGGGTCCAGTGTCAGACGATCCGGTTTTAGAATCTGTTCCATACTCTCTGTTTTTTTTTCTTCTTGTTGTACAGCTGTGAGTTTTCTGTTTACTCTATTAAATTGATGCGCAACAATAAGCACATGGAACCAAGGCTTCGGTATTGAAGGCTTTAATAGAGTAACAATGGAACTACTAACACGAATACACCAGTTCAGACTGAAGGGGTCCTGCCGGAGCAGGGGGTCTTATACCTCGCCACCGGAGGCGGGACCCCACTGGAATGTGCCATGATAACTCTTATAACAGGTAAACACCCTAACCCAACAACATTGTACAACCCCCACAGTAACAACACCCTAGCCCAACAGTAACATAGTAACAACCCCCAGTGGTGAACCAACGATGGTTCACCACAGCTATCATGTGCACTTCATTGCAGTGTTAATGTAAGCCGACTTGTGACATTAATAAACAAACTAAAATTATGCTGGCTGCTTTTCCAAGGCAGCGGGAAGTGTAGACAGAGTCAATGGATGGGAGGCTGGTTTGCGTGATGGACTGGGCTACGACCCTTTGTAGTTTCTTGGGGTCTTGGTCAGAGCAGGAGTCATACCAAGCCGTGCTACAGAGTGAAGGCCCTGGCTTCTAGGCCATTTTCTTGTGCACTGGGTACAGGTGTAGGGAAATCCCCAGCCCTGGGACTGCAGCACCCGGCTGCAGGACGCATAGGGTCTGGGTCAGTATCAGGCCGGGTGTCTCCAGGGTCCAACGATCGCCAAATCTGTAAGAGATTGAATTCGAGCATTGTTAGAGTTTAAAAGCGTTAGAATGCAGTTTTAGAAGCATAGGAGAGTAAAAGATATAATTCAAAGGTATTGACCTGTTGGAACAAGCAAACACCAAGGATGTCCCCCGCAATGATGGCTTTGCCAGGACAACCATTTCAATTATGGGCATCACCCTGGCTCCACCTCCTCCGAGAGGGCCAATGTCAGACTCGCAAGGCAGGGATTGTCAACAGATTTTTTTTTTATTCATTCGTGGGACATGGGCGTCGCTGGCTGGCCAGCATTTATTGCCCATCCCTAGTTTACTGAGGGCAGTTGAGAGTCAACCACTTTGCTGTGGCTCTGGAGTCACATGTAGGCCAGACCAGCTAAGGACCGCAGATTTCCTTCCCTAAAGGACATCAGTGAACCAGATGGGTTTTTCCAACAATCGACAATGGTTTCATGGTCATCAGTAGATTCTTAATTCCAGATACAAAGAAGAGTACAGAACAGGAACAGGCCCTTCGGCCCTCCAAGCCTGTGCCGATCATGATGCGTGCCTAAACCAAAACCACATGCACTTACAGAGTCCGTATCTTTCCATTCCCATCCTATGGGATAGTTTTAATTGAATTCAAATTCCACCACCTGCCATGGTGGGAGTCGACCCTGTGTCCCCAGAACATGAGCTGAGTTTCTGGATTAATAGTCCAGCGATAATACCATTGGGCCATCCAAGGTCTATTTAATAGAATAGTGCAGTGCAAACGGAAAGTATCTGGAAAGTAGTGGAACTATGCTGGATGCAAAGCTTGCGATTATATTTGCTGTTGCTGTTACATAACCACTGCGTGAGGTGCAGGAGAGCTTCACTGACATTTGGGCAACTCAAAGCTCCAGGTCAGCAGAAACTGTGATGAAATGCCTGGCTTCCTCGCTCCCTCTTTTTCCTTAAACTTTTTTTTATCTCTGTAATAAAGTGTGACTTCTAGACAGTGATGCATGTACCTTGGATGGAAGGTTTGTATTCATATGAGTCAATTCTCCATGGAGAAGATTAATCAATGTGAGAGGTGTGAGGTGATGGCCTACTGGTATTATCGCTAGATTATTAATCCAGAAATTTAGCTAATGTTCTTGGGGACCCAGGTTCGAATCCCACCACGGCAGATGGTGGAATTTGAATTCAATAAAAGATATCTGGAATTAAGAATCTACTGATGACCATGAAACCATTGTCGGAAAAAACACATCTGGTTCACTAATGCCCTTTAGGGAAAGGAATCTGCCATCCTTACGTGGTCTGGCCTACATGTGACTCCAGAGCCACAGCAATGTGGTTGACTCTCAACTGACCTCTGAGTAAGGGCAACTGGGGATGGACCATCGCCTCTCTTGGACTAAGGAGAATGGCGATGAGGGCTGTACTGGGATGGGAGACGAAGAAATAAATCAAATTCATTCTGAAATGGACTGAACAGCCCGGACCCCATGGAAAACCAATACGTTCAAGTACAGTTCAAGCTGTCGAGGAAGCTGCCCAACTGGCCCTTCATTTAAATTAACATTTTTTAAAATGAAATCCTCCCTTCAGTGTTTAATATCTGGGGATAATAGCTTCACAGTCGGGTGAACGATTTTTGATCAATTAAAAAAAAACTCTAGCAAGGAAATTATTGATTGGCTCATGTGATGTCCTCAATATATGGATTTGGAAATGGCACCTGCCTGCTTGTAAAGACTAATTGAATTAATTAGGGAATATAGTTCGTAATTTAGTTAATTATTGACCTAACTTTAAGTGATGCATTCCAGGATGAGGTGGGGCCTATTCGGAACGTTGGGCCCAATTTTATCATCAGGTTGCGCCCGTTTTTGGGCGTGAAAACTTGGTATAATAGGGCGTGAGCAAGTAGTGCAATCCGCGAACGCGCCCGTTCCCCCTTTACCAAGGGCCGAAAATGGCCGCCGTTGCGACCGCGCTTGAAATGGGCGCCACATCAATTTAAGTGAATTTAAAATTGACTTAATGAGCTGCACGCCCAACCTTACCAGCACTTCCCCCTTTACCACCGCGTTCGCCCGTCCAGATTCGGCGCAAAACAGACATGGTCCGCAAAGGTCCGATTCGGGCGCTCCAGCTTCTGAGGAGGTAAGTTCCGAGCTTCCGGCGGCTCTCTGACTCAAATCGGGTTGGGGGGGGGGGGGGGGGGGGTGCGGCGGTAGTTTGGGGGGTGGTCAGATGGCTCTCTGGTGGGGGGATGGGGGGGATGCTGGGGGGCAGGGGTGGGGGAGACAGGGGGGATCCGTTGCCACCCTGCATGTAATTGGTGGGGGGAAGGAGGGAGGGGGCCATGATCGGTCTGGGTAGCGGGCCAAACTGGTGAGGCAACAACAACCTATCGCTCAATGTCTACAAAACAAAGGAGATAGTAATTGACTTCAGGAAGCGTAAAGGAGAACATGCCCCTGTCTACATCAATGTGGATGAAGTAGAAAGGGTCGAGAGCTTCAAGTTTTCAGGTGTCCAGATCACCAACAACCTGTCCTGGTCCACCCATGCCGACACTATAGTTAAGAAAGCCCACCAACGCCTCTACTTTCCCAGAAGACTAAGGAAATTTGGCATGTCAGCTACGACTCTCATTAACCTTTACAGATGCACCTTAGAAAGCATTCTCTCTGGTTGTATCACAGCTTGGTATGTCTCCTGTTTTGCCCAAGACCGCAAGGAACTACAAAAGGTCATGAGTGTAGCCCAATCCATCACGCAAACCAGCCTCTCATCCACTGACTCTGTCTACACTTTCCGCTGCCTCGAAAAAGCAGCCAGCATAATCAAGGACCCCACGCATCCCGGACATTCTCTCTTCCACCTTCTTCCGTCAGGAAAAAGATACAAAAGTCTGAGGTCACATACCAATTGACTCAAGAACAGCTTCTTCCCTGCTGCTGTCAGACTTCTGAATGGACCTACCTCGCATTAAGTTGATCTTTCTCTGCACCCTAGCTATGACTGTAACTCTACATTCTGCACTCTCTCCTTTCCTTCTCTATGAATGGTATGTTCTGTCTGTATAGAGCGCAAGAAACAATACTTTTCACTTATGTTAATGCATGTGACAATAATAAATCAAATCAAATCAATAGATGAGATGGGAGACTGCAAGCTAGCAATAGCTCGCTAATAAAACAGTGCTAACTGGTGAAGCAACCTTTTCATTCGTTTATCTTTGTTGTTAAAGTGAGCTTCAGTCAACATCTTCTGCTCTCTCTCATGACCCAATGAAAGTTGTTTCAAGTATTCATCCAATTCTCTTCCAAAAATTACCACTTAAATCTGTTACCATTTCAGACAGTACATTCCAAATCAAAACACTCACTGTATAAAAATAAACATTCTTCATGACGCTTCTGGTCCTTTCTAACTCACCAATTTTTATTTTATTTTTATTCATTCGTGGGACATGGGAGTCGCTGGCTGGGCCAGCATTTATTGCCCATCCCTAGTTGCCTTTCTATTTGCTAGACCATTTCAGAGGGCAGTTAAGAGCCAACCACATTGCTGTGGCGCTGGAGTCACATGTAGGCCAGGCCAGGTAAAGACGGCAGATTCCCTTCCCTAAGGGACATTAGTGAACTAGATGGGTTTTTCCAACAATCGATAATGGTTTTATGGTCATCAGTGGATTCTTAATTGGAGATTTTTGTTTTATTGAATTCAAATTCCACCATCTGCCGTGGCGGGATTCGAATGCAGGTCCTCAAAACATTGGCTGAGTTTCTGAATTGCTAGTCTGGCGATACTGGGCCATCACTTCCTCAATTGGCAACAGTTTTTCTTTATTTACTCAATCTTACTGTTCATGATTTTCTACATTTCCTCAAATGTCCTCTCAACCTTCTCTGCTCTAAAGAGAAAAATTCTCCAATCTCTCTGGAAGCCATTAGTCCTCGGGATCGTTCTACCAAATATTTTTTTTCACCTATTGGACGTGCAAGTCGCTTTTCCTAAAGAGGTCCATTGGTGTTTTGTCCCCATTCCTTTTCTGGAAGACCGCTACATTGCGACTTTCTATAAACTATTTTTTTGATTTGATTTGAGCCGTGGGGTTATGCTGCAACTGTACAGGACCTTGGTGAGACCACATTTGGAATATTGTGTGCAGTTCTGGCCACCTCACTATAAGAAGGATGTGGAAGCACTGGAAAGAGTGCAGAGGAGATTTACCAGGATGCTGCCTGGTTTGGAGGATAGGTCTTATGAGGAAAGGTTGAGGGAGCTAGGGCTGTTCTCTCTGGAGCGGAGGAGGCTGAGGGGAGACTTAATAGAGGTTTATAAAATGACGAAGGGGATAGATAGAGTGAACGTTCAAAGACTATTTCCTCGGGTGGATGGAGCTATTACAAGGGGGCATAACTATAGGGTTCATGGTGGGACATATAGGAAGGATATCAGAGGTAGGTTCTTTACGCAGAGAGTGGTTGGGGTGTGGAATGGACTGCCTGCAGTGATAGTGGAGTCAGACACTTTAGGAACATTTAAGCGGTTATTAGATAGGCACATGGAGCACACCAGGATGATAGGGAGTGGGATAGCTTGATCTTGGTTTCAGATAAAGCTCGGCACAACATCGTGGGCCGAAGGGCCTGTTCTGTGCTGTACTGTTCTATGTTCTATGTTCTATGATTTGATTTATTATTGTCACATGTAGTAGTATACAGCGAAAAGTATTATTTCTTGCATGTTATACAAAGCATACCATTCATAGAGAAGGAAACAAGAGAGTGCAGAATGTTACAGTCAAAGCTAGGGTGTGGAGAAAGATCAACTTAGTGCAAAGTAGGTCCATTCAAAAGCCTCATGGCAGCAGGGAAGAAGCTGTTCTTGAGTCGGTTGGTACGTGACTTTTGTATCTTTTTCCCAACGGAAGAAGATGCCTGCGCTCCCTGGAGGAACCAGCGTCCTCATCAGCCTCCAAAATGGAATATTGATTTGCGAGCAAGACCCCAGGGCCACTCCTGAACTATCTACCTACATCTTTTGGACTGCCTGGTGGTCACCCATTCCCTTCCTCCCTCAAGTGCCTTCTGCTGCGTTGCGACCACCTCCCTAAATGCGCTATCCACAATGCTCTCAGACTTGTGAATGCTCCACGTCTTGTGAACTTAGATTTGCAATGATTGGCCATCTCCAGACCAGAGAAGGTTTAGAGAGAGAAAGAGAGAGAGAGGATCTGAGAGCCAGAGAGCATCATAGAATCCCTACAGTGCAGAAGGAGGCCATTCAACCCATCGAGCCTGCACCAACAACAATCCCACCCAGGCCCTATCTCCATAACCACATATATTTACCCTGTTATTCCCCCTGACACTAAGGGCCAATTTAGCATGGCCAATCAACCTAACCTGCGCATCATTGGACTGTGGGAAGAAACCGGAACACCCGGAGGAAACCCACAGGGAGAATGTGCAAACTCCACACAGACAGTGACCTCAGGCCAGAATTGAACCTGGATCCCTGGCGCTGTGAGGTAGCAGTGCTAACTGCTGTGCCACCCGAGAGAGGAATAGGATCGAGGCAAATAGAGAGAAAGAAAGTGAGAGACGCAAAGAAAGAGAGACAGAGAGTAATTGTAAATAGGATATAATCGTCACATGAACAGTCTGAGGTATAATTAAAAACAGAAAAAGATCGTTTCACAGCAGAAGAGTTGTGAAAATTATTCTCTAGTAACGCAGGAGCGATGACAATTACTTTTACAACAACCAGAATTGGGACCAATTAGACCTTTTTTGTAAGAAATGAATTTAGAACTGTTCTTTTGTGTTATAATTGCTCCTTAGTTTAATCAATATTTTGAGGTTAGTATGTTTGATTGAATCATTGCAAGACAATACTTGACAAATACCTGACACAAGAAACAGAGAATGCTGGGAACAGTCAGCAGGTCTGGCAGCATCTGTAGACAGTAAGAGTTTTAACAACACCAGGTAAAGTCCAACAGGTTTATTTGGTAGCAAACACCATTGGTAGCAAACACCAGGTCTGGCAGCATCTGTAGACATGATGTGGAGATGCCGGCGTTGGACTGGGGTAAGCACAGTAAGAAATCTCACAACACCAGGTTAAAGTCCAACAGGTTTATTTGGTAGCAAATACCATAAGCTTTCGGAGCGCTGCCCCTTCGTCAGATGGAGTGGATATCTGTTCTCCAACAGTGCATAGACACAGAAATCAAGTTACAGAATACTAATTAGAATGCAAATCTCTACAGCCAGCCAGGTCTTAAAGGTATAGATAATGTGGGTGGAGGGAGCATTCAACACAGGTTAAAGAGATGTGTATTGTCTCCAGACAGAACAGCTAGTGAGATTCACTAGCAGAATCTCACTAGCTGTTCTGTCTGGAGACAATACACATCTCTTTAACCTGTGTTGAATGCTCCCTCCACCCACATTATCTGTACCTTTAAGACCTGGCTGGCTGTAGAGCTTTGCATTCTAATTAGTATTCTGTAACTTGATTTCTGTGTCTGTGCACTGTTGGAGAACAGATATCCACTCCATCTGACGAAGGGGCAGCGCTCCGAAAGCTTATGGTATTTGCTACCAAATAAACCTGTTGGACTTTAACCTGGTGTTGTGAGACTTCTTACTGAGCATCTGTAGAGACAGAAAACAAATATCTATTCAGAGGTAGAAATGTTATTTTGATCAGGGGGCATCAAACACAATGGGAACCTTGAGACAAAAAGAAAGATTTGCATTTATATAGCACCTTTCACAACCTCAAGACATTGCAAAGGGCTTTATAGCCAATGATTCTAAGTGTTGCACAAGCGGGGGAAACAAGAGTTTTTCTCGTTTTTCCAGCTAGCTGAGTTTCAGGAATTTACAGCACTCTGTGCAATACAGAGGCCATAATCTGATTCCCGCCAGTAGGGGGAGTGGACAGAGCTTAGTCACGCCAGGAAGGCGGCTGCAGACTGTGCATGTGCCCTGATATCCCAGGATACTATGTACAAATACGGTGTAAGGGTGGCATGGAGTCACAGTGGTTCGCACTGTTGCTTCACAGCGCCAGGGATCCAGGTTGGATTGCCAGCTTATGTCTCTGGCTGTGCAGAGTCTGCACGTTCTCCCTGTGTCTGCGTGGGTTTCCTCTGGGTGCTCTGGTTTCCTCCCACAGACTGAAAGTGCATTGGCCATGCTAAATGATGGTGCACTGATGGTGCATTGGCCATACTAAATTCTCCCTCAGTGTACCCAAACAGGTACCAGAGTGTGGCGACTAGGGGATTTTCACAGTAACTTCATTACAGTGTTAATGTAAGCCTACTTGTGACACGAATAAATTTTTTAAAATGTCAACTCACCCCTCCCCCCTCTAGTGAGGACCTTCACCGACAAGCTCAGAAAGCTAGGTGAGCCTGACTATTACACCCCAGCCTCACGAATAACATTAAAATTAGCTTATACATATTTAAATCTCTGATTATGCCAGCAGAACAGAGCAGGCAATATCAGGAGAGGAGAGAAATCAGGCATGAGCCTAATTTTACAGTTTATTTATTAGTCATAAGTAATCTTACTGCAAAGAAGTTACTGTGAAAGTCCCCTAGTCGCCACACTCTGGCGCCTGTTCGGTTACACTGAGGGGAGAATTTAGCATGGCCAATGCACCTAACCAGCACGTCTTTCAGACTGTGGGAGGAAAGCGGAGCACCCGGAGGAAACCCACGCAGACACGGGGAGAAGGTGCAGACTCCACACAGGCAGTGACCCAAGCCGGGAATCGAACCCGGGTCCCTGGAGCTGTGAGGCAGCAGCGCTAACCACTGTGCCACTGTGCCGCCCAATTATTCGTCTCTCGTTCATATCTCCCATCCCGCTACACTACTCGATGAGCGGGCAAAAAAATTCCACCCACAATGTCAATGTCGGAAAGTTATAATTGCGCTGAATATAACACAGCACATTCTACCCACAGATATTAACATTGAAAAGAACCAAAGGTAATTACAGAACTTATTTCCAAACTTACAAAATCAAAGGTGGTTACATACTGTGAAAGGAAGTGACTTCTTTTAAATATCACAGTTAAACTGCACCAAATCAATGCACAAGGCTGAATATTTTAGCACCTGCTTTTCTTTGCATGGTCGATCTCTGGATTTAGAGAACACAGCTGATAATTTTAATTGCCAGAAAGGCGAATGGTTCCACTCCGGCATTGTCCAAACTTGCATCACTGGTTTAAGGGCCATATGTTTTTTCATCCTTATCAAATTTGACTACGATGCCAAGACAAAGTCATGTGATGAGCAGGTGTCCCAGAATTCAACATGAAATCATATTGGGTTGACAGACTTTGATTATTTGACGAATGCCCATAATTGGGTAGCACAGTGGTTAGCACTGCGGCCTCACAGCGCCAGGGACCTGGGTTCGATTCCCGGCTTGGGTCACTGTCTGTGTGGAGTTTGCACGTTCTCCTCGTGTCTGCATGGGTTTCCTTCGGGTGCTCTGGTTTCCTACCACAGTCTGAAAGACTTGCTGGTTAAGTGCATTGGCCATGCTAAATTCTCTCTCAGTGTACCCGAACAGGCGCCGGAGTGTGGCGACTAGGGGATTTTCACAGTAACTTCATTGCAGTGTAATGTAAGCCTACTTGTGACGCTAATAAATAAACTTTAAAAACTTTAAACGAGTTGTAAAAAGCCCATGTAACAATTTTGAAGAGTTATTCTGACTGTTTTGGTGAATATTCATCCCTCAATCAATATGTTTTCAAGTTTGCTGACGACACCACCGTAGTGGGTCGGATCTCAAACAATGATGAGACAGAGTACAGGATTGAGATGGAGAATCTGGCCAACAGGTGCGGCAACGATAATCTCTCTCTCAATGTCAACAAAATGAAGGAGATAGTCATTGACTTCAGGAAGCGTAAAGTCTACATCAACGGTGATGAAGTGGAAAGGGTCGAGAGCTTCAAGTTTCAAGGTGTCCAGATCACCAACAACCTGTCCTGGTCCCCCCCCCATGCCGACACTATAGTTAAGAAAGCCCACCAACGCCTCTACTTTCTCAGAAGACTAAGGAAACTTGGCATGTCAGCTACAACTCTCACCAACTTTCACAGGTGCACCATAGAAAGCATTCTTTCTGGTTGTATCACAGCTTGGTATGGCTCCTGCTCTGCTCAAGACCGCAAGCAACTACAAAGGGTTGTGAGTGAAGCCCAGTCCATCACGCAAACCAGCCTCCCATCCATTGACACAGTTTATGCTTCCCACTGCATCAGAAAAGCAGCCAGCAGAATCAAGGACCCCATGCAACCCAGACATTCTCTCTTCCACCTTCTTCCATCGGGAAAAAGATACAAAAGTCTGAGGTCACGTGCCAACCAACTCAAGAACAGTTTCTTCCCTGCTGCTGTCAGATTTTTGAATGGATCTACCTTTCATTAAGTTGATCTTTCTCTACACCCTAGCTGTGACTGTAACTCTACATTCAACACCCTATCCTTTCCTTCTCCCCTATGTATTCTATGAACAGTATGCTTTGTCTGTATAGCGCGCAAGAAACAATACTTCACTGTACCCAAGACTTGTGACAATAATAAATCAAATCAAAAACATTTGATACATCGTCAAACAATTTGGTATATTGGGATAAACAAAGTACTGTGGATGCTGGAATCTTTCCCATGGCACCTTCCCTTGCAATCACAGAAGGTGCAACATCTGACCTTTCACTCCTCCCTCCTCACCATTCAAGGCCTCAAACACTCCTTCCAGGTTAAGCAACACTTCATTTGCAATTTCTTCAATCTGATCGATTGTATTTGCTGCTCCCAGTGCGTCTCCTCCACATTGGGGAGGCTAAACTGGGTGACCGCTTTGTGAAACACCTTCGCTCACTCTGCAGGCATCACCCCAACCTCCCTGTCACTTACCATTTCAACTTGGTGTAATAACTCTGGTTCACTCGTTAGGTAAAGAACAACTGTAATGTTAATTCACACACACACGCAGCCTTGTGCTGCCAGGATCGAATCAGCTATGCAAGCCCATGCTTAGGGTGACCTCTCACTCTGCTCCCTGATTAGTTATCCATTAGTTAACCATTGCCGATTGTCGGAAAAACCCATCTGGTTCACTAATGTCCTTTAGGGAAGGAAATCTGCCATCTTTCTTTTTTATTCATTCGTGGAATATGGATGTCACTGGTTGGCCATTGCAACTTTGAAACACAATTGCCACTTCTTCATTGTCATTGAGTTAAAATCAAAAAAGCTCCCAACCTAACAACATGACGGGAACACTTTCACCTCACATGATTCAGGAGGAAAGTGAGAAACCGCCCACATACCTTGCCAAAGTCAACTAGGGCTGGCAATAATTTGTTTTTTATTCCTTTAAGGGACATGAGCGTCACTGGCTGGCCAGCATTTATTGCCCTTCCCTAGTTGCTCTTGAACTGAGTTGCTTGTTAGTCCATGTTGAGATCAAAAAGGAGAAGGTATTGGGGTTCTTGAGAAACATTAAGGTGGACAAGTCTCCAGCGCCTGATGGGATATACCCCAGAATACTGAGAGAGGCAAGGGAGGAAATTGCTGGGGCCTAGAGAGAAAGCTTTGTATCCTCACTGGCTACAGAGGAGGTCACAGTAAGAAGTCTCACAACACCAGGTTAAAGTCCAACAGGTTTATTTTGTAGCAAATACCATAAGCTTTCGGAGCGCTTCTCCTTCGTCAGATGGAGTGGAAATGAGCTCTCAAACAGGGCACAGAGACACAAAATCAAGTTACAGAATACTGATTAGAATGCGAATCCCTACAGTCAGCCAGGTCTTAACTGAAGATCCGAGGCTGAAGAGTAAGCGTTCTCCAAGGCGGCCTTCACAACACACGACAGCGCAGAGTCGCTGAGCAGAAACTGATAGCCAAGTTCCGCACACATGAGGACGGCCTAAACCGGGATGTTGGATTTATGTCACATTATCAGTAACCCCCACAGCTTGCCTCCTGGACTTGCAGGCTGTTCTGTCTGGAGACAATACACATCTCTTTAACCTGTGTTTAATGCTCCCTCCACCCACATTGTCTGTATCTTTAAGAGCTGGCTGGCTGTAGGGATTCGCATTCTAATCAGTATTCTGTAACTTGATTTTGTGTCTCTGTGCACTGTTTGAGAGCACATTTCCACTCCATCTGGCGAAGGAGCAGCGCTCCGAAAGCTAATGGTATTTGCTACCAAATAAACCTGTTGGACTTTAACCTGGTGTTGTGAGACTTCTTACTGTGTTCACCCCAGTCCAACACCGGCATCTCCACATCATGACTACAGGGGAGGTCCCAGAGGATTGGAGAATAGCCAATGTTGTTCCTTTGTTTAAGAAGGGTAGCAAGAATAATCCAGGTAATTACAGGCCAGTGAGCCTTACATCAGTGGTAGGGAAATTATTGGAGAGGATTCTTCGAGACAGCATTTATTCCCACTTGGAAATAAGTGGACGTATTAGTGAGAGGTAACATGGTTTTGTGAAGGGGAGGTCGTGTCTCACGAACTTGATCGAGTTTTTCGAGGAGATGACGAAGATGATTGATGAGGGTAGGGCAGTAGATGTTGTCTACATGGACTTCAGTAAGGCCTTTGACATGGCAGACTGGTGCAGAAGGTGAAGTCGCATGGCATCAGAGGTGAGCTGGCAAGGTGGATACAAAACTGGCTCGGTCAAAGAAGACAGAGAGTAGCAGTGGAAGGTTGTGTTTCTGAATGGAGGGCTGTGACAAGTGGCGTTCCTCAGGGATCAGTGTTGGGACCTTTGCTGTTTGTAATATGTATAAATGATTTAGAGGAATGTGGAACTGGATTGATTCGTAAGTTTGCGGACAACACAAAGGTTGGTGGATTTGCGGATAGCGATGAGGACCATCAGAGGATACAGCAGGATATAGATCAGTTGGAGACTTGGGCAGAGAGATGGCAGCTGGAGTTTAATCCGGACAAATGTGAGGTAATGCATTTTGGAAGGTCTAATACAGATAGGAAATATACAGTATATGGCAGAACCCTTAAGAGTATTGATAGGCAAAGGGATCTGGGTGTACAGGTACACAGGTCACTGAAAGTGGCAATGCAGGTGGAGAAGGTAGTCAAGAAGGCATACGGCATGCTTGCCTTCATTGACCGGGGTATTGAGTTTAAAAATTGGCAAGTCATGTTGACGCTTTATAGAACCTTAGTGAGGCCGCACTTGGAATATAGTGTTCAATTCTGGTCGCCACACTACCAGAAGGATGTGGAGGTTTTGGAGAGGGTACAGAAAAGATTTACCAGAATGTTGCCTGATATGGAGGGCATTAGCTATGAGGAGAGGTTGGAGAAACTTGGTTTGTTCTCACTGGAGCGACGAAGGTTGAGGGGAGACCTGATAGAAGTCTACAAGATTATGAGAGGCATAGACAGAGTGGATAGTCAGAAGCTTTTTCCCAGGGTGGAAGAGTCAATTACTAGGAGGCATAGGTTTAAGGTGCGAGGGGCAAGTTTTAAAAGAGATGTACGAGGCAGATTTTGTACACAGAGAGTGGGTGCCTGGAACCCGTTGCCAGGGGAGGTAGTGGAAGCGGATACGGTAGTGACTTTTAAGGGGCGTCTTGACAAGTACATGAATGAGATGGGAACAGAGGGATATGGTCCCCGGAAGCGTAGGGGGTTTTAGTTAAGTCAGGCAGCATGGTCGATGCAGGCTTGGAGGGCCGAAGGGCCTGTTCCTGTGCTGTAATTTTCTTTGTTCTTTGTTCAGAGGGCAGTTGAAAGTCAACCACATTACTGTGGCTCTGGAGTCACATGTAGGCCAGACCAGGTAAGGACGGCAGATTTCCTTCCCTGAAGGACATTGGTGAACCGGGTGGGGTTTTTCACAATCGGCAATGGTTTTGTGGTCATCAGTAGACTCATAATTCCATATTTTTGTTACTGAATTCAAATTCTGCCGTGGCGGGATTCGAACCTGGGTCCCCAGAACAGTAGCTGAGTTTCTGGATTGATAGTCTAGCGATAATAAGACTAGGCCATCGCTTCTCCTTAGGTTGGGTCTGTGTCTCTCTTTGGTTCTCCCTCTCTGTCTGTCTCTATCTTTTGTTCGTAAGATTGCTACTCCTTTGTTGCAATCTCTTCCAGTTACAATATAGTATCTAACAGATTTTCCTTCTCCCTCAGGTCTGATGAAGAGTCAAACAGACATGAAGTGTTAAATCTTTTTTTTCTCCCCCTCAGTGCTGTCAGACCTGCTGGGTATTTCCAGCATTCTCTGATTTGATTTGATTTATTATTGTCACATGTATTAATATTGTTTCTTGCGTGCTGTACAAAAAAGCATACCGTTCATAGAGAAAGAAAGGAGAGAGTGCAGAATGTAATGTTACAGTCATAGCTAGGGTGTCGAGAAAGGTCAACTTAATGCAAGGTAAATCCATTCAAAAGTCTGATGGCAGCAGGGAAGAAGCTGTTCTTGAGTCGGTTGGTATGTGACCTCAGACTTTTGTATCTTTTTCCCAACGGAAGAAGGTGGAAGAGAGTATGTCCTGGTGCATGGGGTCCTTGATTATGCTGGTTGCTTTGCCGAGGCAGTGGGAAGTGGTAGATGGAGTCAATGGATGGGAGGCTGGTTTGCATGATGGACTGGGCTACATTCACGACCCTTTGTAGTTTTGTGCAGTCTTGGACAGAGCAGGAGCCACACCATGCTGTGATGCAACCAGAAAGAATGCTTTCTATGGTGCTTCTGTAAAAGTTGGTGAGTTTCGTAGCAGACATGCCAAATTTCCTTAGTCTCCTGAGAAAGTAGAGGCATTGGTGGGCTTTCTTAACTGTAGCGTCGGCATGGGGGGACCAGGACAGGTTGTTGGTGATCTGGACACTGAGAAGCCTGAAGCTCTCGACCATTTCTACTTCGTCCTCAATGCTGTAGACAGGGGCATGTTCTCCACTGCGCTTCCTGAAGTCGAAGACTCTGGTTGATATATTGAGGTACATCACTGCTGACTTTTCAGTGAGGGCCTGAAAGGTCGTGGAACGAGATGACCTCTCCATCCATAGACCACCTTGCTTGCCCATTGTAGTTAAGCGACATTCCTACCCTTGAAATGTCTGCATTTAAAATTTCTTATTTTCCGCCGCTCACAATCTTCAAAGGATGATGGAACACTTCAGAATAAAAGGTCAGGTCATGATGCAATCGCAACATTGCCCTCAAAAACATCATCCTTGCTGCTAATGAACCTGTTCATAGGAGATCAAGACATCCAAGAAAATCATTAGCGAGCCAGCCCGAACATGTCTGAAGTAGCAGTCGCAAATGGAGCGGACACCATTCCCAGTTGCTGGGAAACATTTATGATTTCAGATTGTCAGTGTTTGAAGGAAGCAGCGCGTTTGGTTTCAGATGCCTAATTAGAAGGTTCTGGAAGCTTGTTGCTGCACAGGATTTCGAACCAGCAATTAGAACAAGTGAGAGATGAGAAAGAATGCTAACAACCTGATGTGCTGTCCCGCAGTGAAGCCTGAGCAGCAATCCCCCCGCGGCCCAGCCAATGGTTCCTGTGGTGGGCGGACAGAGTGGAAGTTTGGTGGGAGTGCAAAAATCGGTTTGGTGCCAGCGTGAATTTGCTGCTGTGTTTTCTGCTGGTGCCCGCGGTGGCAGACTGGGAAACCCGCTGGGGCCTGGCGCAAAACTGATTTGCCTCCCACTAGTGGCGCTGTGAGGTAGCAGTGCCTAACCACCATGCCGCCCACCATTTCCTCAAGTAAATATGCTGCTGGACACAGGGGGATATGAGAAGGCGATGGCATTCCCATGTCCCTGCTGCCCTTGGCCTGCTACGCGATGCAGTTCACCTTTTCGGGAAATGATGCATTGGAGTGTTTGGGGGTGAACACCAGGCTGGAATCTAATCAATGCTCAATATCAAACTGGTTAAGCCTAAGCTGGGGTTTTATGGCCAGTTTTAGACAGCAAACCTTTGAGAAGATGACAAGGCCTTAAAGAGGGCGCGGGGGAGGTTTAGTATGAGATGAAAGACTTCAGTTACACGGAGAGACAAGAAAAACTAGGGTTTCATTGCGTTACATTATATGCATGGCACAGACCATTCAGCCCAACAGGTCAATGTTGACAAAACTAAAGTACTGCAGATGCTGGAAATCTAGTGTACGACAGAAAATGCCGGAAAAACTCAACAGGTCTGGCAGCATCTATGGAGAGAGAAATAGAGTTAATGATTTGAAAGACTCTTGAGGGCATCACATGAACTCAGAAGAGGTAATTTTACCTCTGGAGAGGGCTCGGAAAAATTTCAATATAGTGCAGTCTATTGGAGGCAGGCTTCATGTTTTATTATAACAGGTACATTAACACTGCAATTAAGTTACTGTGAAAATCCCTGAGTTGCCACACTCCGACACCTGTTCGGATACACTGAGGGAGAATTTAGCATGGTCAATGCACCTAACCAGCACGTCTTTCAGATTGTGGGAGGAAACCGGAGCACCCGGAGGAAAGCCACACAGACACGGGGAGAACGCGTAGAGTCCGCGCAGATAGTGACCCAAGCAGGGAATTGAACCAGGGTCCCTGGCGCTGTGAGGAAGCAGTGCTAATCACTGTGCCACTGTGCCACCCCCATTTGTGATGGAATTAGTAGTCACATAGAAAAGTGTGAGTTGATCAGCATGGATTTGTTGATCTGGGTCCCTGTATCTCTCCACAGCGGCTCTGACCAGCTGAGATTTTCCAGTCTTTTCGGTTTTTGATTTGATTTGATTTGATTTGATTTATTATTGTCACATGTATTAACATACAATGAAAAGTATTGTTTCTTGCGCACTATACAGACAAAGCATACTGTTCATCAAGAAGGAAATGAGAGAGTGCAGAATGTAGTGTTACAGTCACAACTAGGGTGCAGAGAAAGGTCAACTTAATGCAAGGTAGATCCATTCAAATGTCTGACAGCAGCAGGGAAGAAACTGTTCTTGAGTCAGTTGGGACTTGACCTCAGACTTTTGTATCTTTTTCCCGAAGGAAGAAGGTGGAAGAGAGAATGTCTGGGGTGTGTGGGGTCCTTAATTACGCTGGCTGCTTTACCGAGGCAGCGGGAAGTGTAGACAGAGTCAATGGATGGGAGGCTGGTTTGCGTGATGGATTGGGCTACATTCATGACTTTTTGTAGTTCCTTGCGGTCTTGGGCAGAGCAGGAGCCATACCAAGCTGTGGTATAGCCAGAAAGAATGCTTTCTATGGTGCATCTGTAAATGTTAGTGAGAGTCGTGGCTGACATGCCAAATTTCCTTAGTCTTCTGAGAAAGTAGAGGCATTCGTGGGCTTTCTTAACTAAAATGTCGGTATGGGGGGACCAGGACAGGTTGTTGATGATCTGGACACCTAAATACTTGAGGTTCTCAACCCTTTCTACTTCATCCCCATTGATGTAGACAGGGGCATGTTCTCCTCTACACTTCCTGAAGTCGATGACTATCTCCTTCATTTTGTTGACATTGAGGGAGAGATTATTGTTGCTCCATCAGTTCACCAGATTCTCTATGTCATTCCTGTACTCTGTCTCAACATTGTTTGAGATCCGACCCACTATGGTGGTGTCGTCAGCAAACTTGAAAATCGAATTGGATGGGAATTTGGCCACACAGTCATGTGTGTGGCCAAATTTTCTTTCAGATTCCAGCGTCCACTGTGTTTTGCCTTTATTGTAGTGTTTTACTGTAGCAGGAAGGTGAAGGGGAGATTTGATTGAGGCATTCGAAAGCGTGAAGGATTTTGCTAGTCAATAAGGAGAAACTGTATGTGGCGACAAAAGGTCAGTAATCAGAGGACAGATTTAAGGTAATTGGCAAAGGGACCAAGAGGTGATGGGAGAAAAAAATCTTCACTCAGCAAATTGCTATGATCTGGAATAAACTGCCTCAAAGGTCAGTGGAAGCAGTTTCAATAACTTTCAGAAAGAAATTGTATCTAAACACAAAATGACAAAATAGATAGAGTTATGCAGAAGAAAAACCGAGGAGAATGGGGCGAAGAAGATTCCTCTTTTAATTAGCCAAAACAATTCTGATGTTCTGTATCATTTTATCATTTGAATAATGTAGACCTGGGAGTGATTACAGACTGGAATCTAATCCAGGGGTTCAGATGGTTTATATATAGAATAATGGATACCTGGGAATGATTACAGACTGGACTCAAATCGAGGGGTTCAGATGGTTTATATATAGAATAATGGATACCTGGGAGTGATTACAGACTGGACTCAAATCGAGGGGTTCAGATGGTTTATATATAGAATAATGGATACCTGGGAGTGATTACAGACTGGACTCAAATCGAGGGGTTCAGATGGTTTATATATAGAATAATGGATACCTGGGAGTGATTACAGACTGGACTCAAATCGAGGGGTTCAGATGGTTTATATATAGAATAATGGATACCTGGGAATGATTACAGACTGGAATCTAATTGAGGGGTTCAGATGGTTTATATACAGAATAATGGATACCTGGGAGTGATTACAGACTGGACTCAAATCGAGGTGTTCAGATGGTTTATATATAGAATAATGGATACCTGGGAGTGATTACAGACTGGACTCAAATCGAGGGGTTCAGATGGTTTATATATAGAATAATGGATACCTGGGAGCGATTACAGACTGGACTCAAATCGAGGGGTTCAGATGGTTTATATATAGAATAATGGATACCTGGGAATGATTACAGACTGGAATCTAATTGAGGGGTTCAGATGGTTTATATATAGAATAATGGATACCTGGGAGTGATTACAGACTGGACTCAAATCGAGGTGTTCAGATGGTTTATATATAGAATAATGGATACCTGGGAGTGATTACAGACTGGAATCTAATTGAGGGGTTCAGATGGTTTATATATAGAATAATGGATACCTGGGAATGATTACAGACTGGAATCTAATCGAGGGGTTCAGATGGTTTATATATAGAATAATGGATACCTGGGAATGATTACAGACTGGAATCTAATTGAGGGGTTCAGATGGTTTATATATAGAATAATGGATACCTGGGAGTGATTACAGACTGGACTCAAATCGAGGGGTTCAGATGGTTTATATATAGAATAATGGATACCTGGGAGTGATTACAGACTGGGATCTAATCGTGATTTAGGAATAAATCATAAACAAATCAGTCTAAAATTCGAGTTCCGTTTGCAGTGTCTCATCTCACAGGCACCCAGTATTTTTATGGCATATGGATTTTAATTTTCTGTTTTATGCGGGTCCAAGTCATTGCCAGCCCTTTTGTCGGAACTGACTAAATATCAGTATCCATCAAACTGTGAATTCAACGTTCTCCTTCCACCTCAGTCTGATGGCAGAGGCAAACTGAGCCATTCCCAGCACTGTCCCCGTGCAACAGCTCATCTGTTTTTCAATTAAGATAAATCTGTTAAAGTCTGCATGATGAAATCAATACAATTCTGTGCAAGCAACCATCAAGTGTGGTCTAATACATTAAACATGTTAGCGCAGGGTAAAATTGATTCAGACAACAGCTTTCTCCACTGTCCAGCAAGTGGAAAGAGTGTTTTATGCCTTTGGTCTATTTCGACCATCAGGGATTATGTTCACCTGAAACTCCTGCCTTGGCTGTTTTACAGCTCAGCGTAGCTACAGCATGGAATTGGACAAAGGCATTTGTACTGTCGTACAAACAAATAGAAAGTACTGCAAACGGGAAGGATAAATTGTGCAGTGCATGTACCCAGCTACATTGTGTGTGCATGTGTGTGTGTGAACGTTCGCATGCGTGTTACATGAGCATGTATGTTTGTGTGTGTATGTGTGTGTGCGCACATGCTCATGTTCATGCATGTGTCTGTCTGTGTGCGTGTGTGTGTTTGCCGCCCAACTCAAGAACAGCTTCTTACCTGCTGCCATCAGACTTTTAAATGGACCTACCATATATTGCAGAAGCGATAGTGACTTTTAAGTGGCACCTTGACAAATACATGAATAGGATGGGAATAGAGGGATATGGTCCCCGGAAGGGTAGGGGGTTTTAGTTCAGTCGGGCAGCATGGTCGGTGCAGGCTTGGAGGGTCGAAGGGCCTGTTCCTGTGCTGTAATTTTCTTTGTTCTTTGTTCTATATTAAGCTGATCTTTCTCTGCACCCTAGCTATGACTGTATCACTACATTCTGCACCCTCCCCTTTCCTTCTCCCCATGTACTCTATGAATGGTATGCTTTGTCTGGACAGCACGCAAGAAACAATACTTTTCACTGTATCCCAATACATGCGACAATAATAAATCAAATCAAATCAAAATACCTGCCCCGTGTGTCATCGAGTCATTGAGGTTTACAGCATAGAAACAGGCCTTTCAGCCCAACTTGTTCATGTCGCCCTATTCTTTAAACCAGTTTCAATTGCCCGTATTTGGCCCACATCCCTCAATACCCATCTTAACCATGTTAGCACAATGGTTAGCACTGCTGCCTCTCAGCGCCAGGATCCCGGGTTCGATTCCCGGCTTGGGTCACTGTCTGTGTGCAGTGTCTGCACATTCTCCCTGTGTCTGCGTGGGTTTCCTCCGGGTGCTCTGGTTTCCTCCCACAGTCCAAAGACATGCGGTTTAGGTTGATTGGCCATGCTAAATTGACCCAAGTGTCAGGGGGACTAGCAGGGTAAATATGTGGGTTACGGGAATAGGGCCTGGATGAGATTGTGGCAGGTGCAGAATCGATGGGCCGAATGGCCTCCTTCTGCACTATAGGGATTCTCTACGTAGCTGTGCTTGTACCCTTGCCCAATGCTTCGAGTGGTGTCTTTAAATTTCTGTCTGATGGACCTACTGGAGTTTAATGTAAAGCTCACGGATTGGACTGGGTCAATGGTAGAGTCTGTGGGAGGACGTGCAGAGATGAGAGCTGATTAATTTGGACAATGTTCTCTCGATGGTCATCCATCAGGCAAAGCAGGGAAGGCAATCCTGACACCAGGTGAGAAGAAGGCATTAGGCAAACTGGCAGATTGGATCAAAATACATCAGAAATGTTGAGAAGTGTCTGACAACACTTACCACCCACACAAACTGAAGCATAATGTTAGAGAGGGATGTGCGGTGTGAAAAATAATATTTAATGTCAGTCGTGGTGTCACAGCCTTTTCAATCGCTCCTGCCCACAATCTAATCTTTCAATGTCATAAGTTCATAAGTGTTCCAAGATATTAATTCATGAGCCTCGAACTATATTTAATCTTTGTGAAGATTCTCAGTCAAGATGGGTTTTTTTTTGTCAGTTGGAATTACAGGGGTTGGAGAAGACTAGTTCGCAATTAGGCCTCATCTCACCCAGGGGGGCAAATACACATTGCCCCTCCTCTCGCCCTGAACCCTTCACTTCATTGCTGCAGGCATGACCTTCAGCTGCTCTGCCCCAACGCTGTAACAACTTGCATTTATATAGCACTTTAGGGCGGCACGGTGGCACAGTGGTTAGCACTGCTGTCTCACAGCGCCAGGGACCCGGTTTCGATTCCCGGCTTGGGTCACTGTCTGTGCAGAGTCTGCGCGTTCTCCCCGTGTCTGCGTGGGTTTCATCCGGGTGCTTCGGTTTCCTGCCACAGTCCGAAAGACGTGCTGGTTAGGGTGCATTGGCCATGCTGAATTCTCCCTCAGTGTACCCGAACAGGTGCCGGAGTGTGGCGACGAGGGGATTTTCACAGTAACTTCATTGCAGTGTTAATGTAAGCTTACTTGTGACGATAATAAATAAACTTTAAAATTTAAACTACATAGGGGAGAAGGAATGGATTTTTTCTGGCTGTATCACAGCTTGGTATGGCTCCTGCTCTGCTCAAGACCACAAGGAACTACAAAGGGTCGTGAACGTAGCCCAGTCCATCACACAAACCAGCCTCCCATCCATTGACTCTGTCTACACTTCTTGCTGCCTCGGCAAAGCAGCCAGCATAATTAAGGACCCCAGGCACCCCAGACATTCTCTTTTCCACCTTCTTCTGTCGGGAAAAAGATACAAAATTCTGAGGCCACGTACCAACTGACTCAAGAACAGCTTCTTCCCTGCTGCTGTCAGACTTTTGAATGGACCTACCTTGCATTAAGTTGATCTTTCTCTGCACCCTAGCTATGGCTGTAACACTAAATTCTGCACTCTCTCCTTTCCTTCTCTATGAATGGTATGCTTCGAACAGCATGCAAGAAACAATACTTTACACTGTATATTAATACATGTGACAATAATAAATCAAATCAAACTGTCCCACAGCATGTTCTTTAGGGACAGGACACAAGGTGAGCAGAGTTTGGTTCCACGGGCAGAGGCTCAGATTGAGGACAGAGGGTGGTTGACAGGGTTTAACCGGAGAGTGAGCCAAGTTCAGAAAGGAACGGGCTGTCATTGGAGGGGAGTGGAAAGGACGATAAGGAAAATGGGGGATTGAGAAACTAAAGCAAATCTCGCTGCGTCACTTCTTAAATAAAGGCTGTGGAAATGAAAGGTTGACCGTAAGAGACGTGTGTCAGGCGGCTATTTGACAGATAACTCCAGAATACCAGGCAGCTCCATGGATAACCGGTGCGAGGGAGGTTGCTGTGCTGATGGGATCTTCACACTGAGACAGCTGAATGACAAGGGCTTGGAGTACAGCAAATTCCATTGACTGCCATTTCCACATCTCAAACAGGCTTCTTCGCTTCCTAAAGGGACTGACTACTCCACTGAAATATTACTTAATGTTGTAGAGAACTAACGACAGCAAAACAGTTCATTCAGTCCAACTGGTCTCTGCTGGTATATGTGACTCACATGGACCTCCTTCTATCTTACTTTACGTCACACTGTCATCATGCCTTTATTTCCACATCCAGCTCCTATTCAGCTCTGGCAGGGCTGTTCACATCAATTACGATGTGGAGATGCCGGCGTTGGACTGGGGTAAACACAGTAAGAAGTTTAACAACACCAGGTTAAAGTCCAACAGGTTTATTTGGTTTATTTATACCAAATAAACCTGTTGGACTTTAACCTGGTGTTGTTAAACTTCTTACCACATCAATTACTCCAGGTTCCACATTCTAATCCAGCACAGTCTGTTCAATATGTCCCCCAGACAGTGTGGCCTCAGCCCCAGACAATCTATTCAATATGTCCCAGACAGTGTGGCCCCAGCCCCAGACAGTCTGTTCAATGTATCCCAGACAGTGTGGCCCCAGCCCCAGACAGTCTATTCAACATGTCCCAGACAGTGTGGCCCCAGCCCCAGGACAGTCTGTTCCTTATGTGCCCCTGACAGTATGGCCTCAAACTGCAGTTTCGCTAGGGCTCCTTGACACCACACTCGGTTAAATGCTGCATTGATGTCAAGTGCACATCTGTAGAATTCGTCTCTTTTGTTCATGTTGAACCAAGGTTGTAATAAGGTCAGGAGCTGAGTGTCTCTGGCAGAATCAAAACTGAGTGTCAGTGAGTAGGTTATTGCTATGTGCCACTTGTGTTGGTCTCACCTTTATTGATGTTTAAGAGGGAGTAGTAATTGGCTGGGTTGGATTTTTCCTGCTTTTCTGGACAGTACATACCTGGGTACGTTTCTCCATTGCCGGGTAGATGCCAGTGTTGTAGCTATACTAGCTTGGCTAGGGGTGTGGTAAGTTCAGAAGCACAAGTTTTCAGTACTGTTGCTGGTATGTTGTCCCATTACTTTTGCAGTATCCAGTGCCTTCAGATGGTCTTAATATCACATGGAATGAATCGCAATGGCTGAAGACCGACATCGGTGATACTGGGGACCACTGGAGGAGGCCGAGATGGACCATCCACTCAGCACGTCTGGCCGAAGATCGCTGCAAATACTCCAGCCTAAACTTTTTCACTGATGTGCTGGACTCCTTTACCATTGAGGATGGGGATATCCATGGAGCCTCCTCATCCAGTGAGTTGTTCAATTGTCCATCACCATTCACAGCTGGATGTGGCAGGACTGCAGAACTTAGATTTGATCCACTAGTTGTGGAATTGCTTAATTCTGTCTGTCACTTGTTACTTATGCTATTTGGACTGCAATGTAGTCCTTGCAGTAGCTTCATCAAGTCGACACCTCAATGATAAGTATGCTTGGTGCAGACTTTGTCTCCACAAGACCTGTGTGGTGGTCACTCCTACTAATACTATCATGGACAGATGCATCGACAGTAGGAAGGTTGGTGAGGACGAAGTCAAATAGGTTTTTCCCTCTTGTTGATTCCCTCAACTCCTGCCACAGATCCAGTCTCGCAGTTATGTCCTTTAGAACTTGGCCAGTTCAGTCTGCCTTGGTGCTACCTAGCCTTTCTTGGTGATGGGACATTGGAGTGCCCCCTAGAGTATATTCTGCTCCCTTGATACCCTCAGTGCTTCTTCCAAGTGGTGTTCAACATGGAGGAGTACTGATTCATCAGCTGAGTGGAGTGGTAGATGGTAATCAGCAGGAGGTTTCCTTGCCCATGTTTGACCAGTTGCCATGAGACTTTATGGGATCCAGAGTCGATGTTGAGGACTCCCAGGGCAACTCCCCCCTGACCATATACCACTGTGCTGCCACTTCTATCTTATCAGTGGGACCGGATATGTCCAGTGATGGTGACGGTAGAGTCTGAGACATCGTTTATAAGTATGATCTGGTGAGTGTGACTGTATCAGTTTATTGCTTGACTAATCTGTGTGATTGTTCTCCCCATTTGGGAACCAACCCCACCCCAATCAACCGGCGGCACGGTAGCACAGTGGTTAGCACTTAAGCCTCACAGCGCCAGGGACCCCGATTCGATCCCCGGCTTGGGTCATTGCCTGCGTGGAGTCTGCTCGTTCTCCCAGTGTCTGCCTGGGTTTCCTCCGAGTGCTCCGGTTTCCCCCCACAGTCTGAAAGACGTTCAGGTTAGGTGTATCAGCCATGCTAAGTTCTCCCTCAGTGTACCCGAAAGGTGCCAGAGTGTGGCGACTAGGGGATTTTCACAGCCACTTCATTGCAGTATGAATGTAAGCCGACTTGTGACACGAATAAATCAATAAACAAATATTAGTAAGAGGGATTTTGTAGGGTGGGTGTGCTGCTTTCATTTCTAATACCTCGGTCAGTCCTTGGTGGTCTGTCCAGCTTTGTTCCTTATTGACTTTTCTGAAATGGTTTGAACCACTGAGTGGCTTGTTAAATATTGTAAGAAGTCTCACAACACCAGGTTAAAGTCCAACAGGTTTATTTGGAATCACGAGCTTTCGAAGCGCTGCCCCTTCATCAGGTGCGTGATGAAGTAGCGCGCCAAAAGCTTGTGATTACAAATAAACCTGTTGGACTTCAACCTGGCAGTGTGAGGCTTCTTATGTGCCCACCCCAGTCCAACGCCGGCATCTCCACATCATTGCTAGATATTGACATTGATCTGGAGTTACGTGTTGGCCAGACAAGGTAATGATGGCAGATGTCCTTCCTTACAGGGTTTTACTGAACCAAATGGTCTTTCTGTCAATCATTTCATGGTAGATATTACTGAGACTCACTTTTAATTCCAGATTTTAATTGAATTTCAACTCCACCAGCTGCCCTGGCGTGATTTGAACCTGTTATATTTTGTTGTTTTCCCTGTAATTAACTGTGAAGAACTAGGAACTAATGAGGTGGAACTAATTCTTATGCACAAGAGTTCTAGAGGGCCTCATTTCATGGCTGCACTGGAGACTCATAGAATTAAAGAATCCGACAGTGCAGAAGGAGGCCATTCAGCCCATCGAGTCTGCACCGACCACAATCCCACCCAGGCCCTATCCCCATAACCCCAAGCATTTACCCTGACTAGTCCCTCTGACACTAAGGGGCAATTTACCATGGCCAATCCACCTTACCCGCACATCTTTGTCCCCAGAACATTAGCTGAGTTTCTGGATTAAGACTCTAGCGATGATACCACTTGGCCATCACCTCCCCGCACAAGGAACATAGAACATAGAACATTACAGCGCAGTACAGGCCCTTCGGCCCTCGATGTTGCGCCGACCAGTGGTACCAATCTAAAGCCCCTCTAATCTACACTATTCCAATATCATCCATATGTTTATCCAATAACCACTTGAACGCTCTCAACGTTGACGAGTCCACCACTGCTGCAGGCAGGGCATTCCACGCCCTTACTACTCTCTGAGTAAAGAACCTACCTCTAACATCTGTCCTATATCTCTCGCCCCTCAATTTAAAGCTATGTCCCCTCGTGCTAGCCAACACCATCCGAGGAAAAAGGCTCTCACTATCCACCCTATCTAATCCTCGGAAGGATTTAGTCCCGCAGTATGCACACAAGAATTCAATTGAACTATGTGTAGTTGCAGCTTGTCCATTAGAATAAGGGACAAGGGGCAATGGGCAAGTGAGTTTGATACACCACTGGTCATATATATATATTTATCACTTCATGTCTGAAAGTTAGTCGGTAATGTTGGGGACCAGATTGGAAACTGCAAGGTATATTATCAAGTTTGCCTAGACCCCAACCGTTTTTGATTTTGACATCAGGGTGAGCGTAAGGTGTTTTGCTCCAGATATGATTCAATTGACCCACTAGGGAGCTTTTATCAAAACAAACTTTATTTAAGGACACAGTTTGAATATAACAAAAAGAATCAGCATAACTTTTACCAATTTAAATACTTAAACATGACAAGTTATAATTCTTAACATCTAGCTATCCCTATAGTTCCAATGTAAGCGGTATCCCCATGGACATACATCCTTCTTCAGAACCAGTTCGCACCAAAAACAGATATGATAATACAGATGCTAGATTTCCAACCTTTTAACACCTCTGGACAGAGATCTAGACAGAAACATGTCATCTGACTCTCATAAAGCAACCTCCAGAGAAAGATCCACTTCCAAACAGCAGAACCTCAGAGAAAGAAAGTTATTTTCTGGAAGATCCCAGTCTCAAAACCAAAGAGAAAAAGAGATACGGAGAAAGTGACCTCTCTCTAAAGATCCGAAGCAGCAGACTGAGCTTGCTTTCTCTGTGTAAGCCTAGCTCCACACAGTCACACGATTTTACTGTCATGCAACCAAATAAAGCCTTCCTCTGCGGAACCCCAGGGGAAAACACTGAAATGACAGAACAGCATTAGTCCAGATTAAAACAAACATTCTAGCAATTACGCTGCTGCAGCATCAATATAAGTTGCCGGTTACAGACCAAGTGGCACCTTGTATGGAAGCATGACTCCAATACATTTCTTAAAGGCACAGTATCATCACAATAAGTAGAGAAAATACATACTTGATGATAATTTAATTAAGTAGACATGCATCGATTATAATTGGACACCTATACTCATATGTTATGAGTGGATATAGATAATTTCTGAATAAGTGTACACCTTTGATTGGTATATGCTAACTCCTTATACTGAATCTGAAAGTATAACTGTCTGTGTAATGTTTTATTCAGAGCTCTTCAGTGCGCCACCAGCTGAACCAAAAGTCTCGTCTGGTCACTCATAGCTGGACAACCCAACCCACCCCTTTCCCTCATTGTCCTTGATTCCCTTACTGATTAAAAATCTGACTATCTCAGCCTTGAACATACTTAATGACCCAGCCTCTACAGCCCTCTACAGTAAAAGATTCCACAGATTCACTACCTCCTGAGCCCTTCCTCTGAGTTAATGCTCTCTGGGCCTAGACTCAGAGTGGCACGGGAGCTCAGTGTTAGCACTGCTGCTTCACAGCTCCAGGGAGCTGGGTTTGATTCCCGGCTTGGGTCACTGTCTGTGCAGGGTCTGCACCTTCTCCCCGTGTCTGCATGGGTTTCCTCCAGATGCCCCAGTTTCCACCCACATTCTGAAAGACGTGCTGGTTAGGTGCACTGACCTGAACAGGCGCTGTACTGTGGCGACTAGGGGAATTTCACAGTAACTTCATTGCAGTATTAATGTAAGCCTTACTTGTGACTAATAAATAAACTTTAAGCTTTAACCTCTCTCACAAGGGGAAACAATGTCTCAGCATCTACCCTGTCAAGCCCCCTGAGAATCCTATTTGTCTCAATAAGGTCGCCTCTCATTCTTCCAAATTCCAATGAGCGGCCCCAACCTACTCAACTTCTCCTCATAAGAAAATCCCTCTGTACCCAGGATGAACCTAGTGAACCTTCTCTGGACTGCCTCCAATGCCAGTTTATCTTTCCTTAGATAAGAGGTCCAAAACTGTTTTCAGTATTCAAGGTATAGTCTAACTAGTGCCTTGTATAGGTTTAGCAAGAGTTCCTTATTTTTATGATCCATTTCCTTTGGAATAAAGGCGAACATTCTAATTGCCTTCCCTATTATCTGCTGAACCTGCAGGCTAGCTTTTGTGATTTATGCACAAGGACCCCCAGCTCCCTCTGTGCCTGCAGCTTTCTGCAGTCTTTCTCCATTTAGATAATATTCAGTTCCTTTATTCCTCTCACCAAAGTGCATAACTTCACATTTCCTACATTATATTCCATCTGACGAGGTTTTGCCCACTCACTTAATCTGTCTATATCCCTCTGTAGACTCTATGGGTGGGATTTTATAAGCTCATTCGGCCGAGACCGGAAACTCCCACCTGAGGTCAACGGAGATTTCAGTTGTCGGATCCTCGCCCGCTCCGATTCCGGGCGAGGTGGTAGAGTTCCTGCCTTTATGCCATCCTCACCACTTACCTTCCCACTCCCATTTGGGCGGATGAGATGTCGCACTTCTCAGAATCGCCAGCCAATCAGAGGTCCGGTAGCTCTCCGATCTCAGTGGTGCCAACAAGCATGGTGGCCGCTGCTGGAACTGCAGGAGCCCAACCCCACCGAGCAGCATATGGAGGCCGATTCAAAGGTGAGTGAGACAGACTCGCTAGGGCTTGCCTAACTGGATGCAGCAAATGGTGTGGCACAATCGCAAAGCCTCAGGGAGGAGGGGGTTGGGGGTGGGGGGCAGTTGGGACAACAGGCAGTGCCAACCATCACTGTTGAGGAGGCCTCCATTGAACAATAGGGCCACCACTCGAAGGCCACAACCAGGTGACCAGGGTTCGCCAGGCAGCCTCACCAAGTGGTGTGGGCACCCCCACTACTCATAATGTATGAGCAGTGGGAAGAGGCTCTTCCGTGGCCAGTTTGGTCCCTAAATTGGCCCAAGTGTGGGCAAGTTGCCCTACACCTCTCCTACCACTGGAAAACCACCAGAGGTAATAAGCACAACCCCGTCACTTGAAATCTTCAAGACCCATCTTTGGATTATTTTGATATAAACGTTTTCATTCTCAATTCCATTTCAGCAGGTCAGGCCTGTGTTAGCTGGCACTAGTGTTGGCACAAAATGGATGGAACATTTAAGTTATGAAGAGAGGTTGGATAGGCTTGGGTTGTTTTCGTTGGAGCAGAGGCTGAGAGGCGACCTGATCAAGGTGTTCAAGGTTATCAGGGACGATTATGAGGTGCATGGACAGGATGAATAGGGAGCAGCTGTTCCCCTTAGTTGAAGGGTCAGTTACGAGGGGACACAAGTTAAAAGTGAGGGGTAGGAGGTTAAGGGCGGATTTGAGGAAAAACGTTTTTACCCAGAGGGTGACAGAATGCGCTGCCTGGGAGGGTGGTGGAGGCGGGATGCCTCACATCCTTTAAAAACTACCTGGATGAGTACTTGGCACGCCATAACATTCAAGGCTATGGACCAAGTGCTGGCAAATGGGATTAGGTGGGCAGGTCAGGGCCTTTCATGCGTCAGGGCAGACTCGATGGGCCAAAGGGCCTCTTCCACATTCCAGTATTCTGTGATTCTGTGATATTAGTCTGTGATGCCGACACAACTAAAGCACTAGCTGAACCAGAAGCAGAGGTGGAGGCAGGCAGATGATGGGAACAATATCCCCACCCTCTCTCCATCCCACTTGATTTTACGCACACCCCTGCATCACCCCCCGCCTCTTCTCGCCCATTCCCAGGGGGTGTAAAATTCCAGATAGTGTTCCAAACTGGAAATTACACAGGCAGGAAGCATACATTGGGAAATCACAGGCCCATGATTTTTCAGGATATTCTCCCGGTGATTCATAGAATCATAGAATCACTACAGTGCAGTAGAGACCATTCAGCCCATCGAGTCTGCACTGACTCTCCGACGGAATACCTTACCCAGGCTGATCCTCCTTCTCTATCCCCGTAACCCTACTCATTTGGGGTTACGACTCATGTTGGATGGGGTTGGATTAATGTCTCACCAACTTGACTGAGTTTTTTGAAGAGGTGACAAAGATAATTGATGAAGGAAGGGCTGTGGATTTAGTTTATATGGACTTTAGTAAGGCATTTGACAAGGTCCCACATGGCAGACTGGTACAAAAACTAAAATCACATGGGATTCGGGGTGGGCTGGCTAGATAGATACAGAATTGTCTTGGTTATAGAAGACAGAGATTAACGGTGGAAGGGTGTTTTTCAGAATGGAGATCTGTAGCTAGTGGTATTTCGCAGGGATCAGTGCTGGGACCTCTGTTGTTTGTAGTATATATAAATGATCTGGAGGAAAATGTGGGTGGTCTGATTAGGAAATTTGCGGATGACACGAAGGTTGGCAGAGTTGCTGATAGTGCCGGGGATTGTCAGAGGATACAGCAGGATATAGATAGATTGGAGACTTGGGCACAGAAATGGCAGATGGAGTTTAATCTGGACAAATGCAAGGTGAAGCATTTTGGAGGATCAAATTTAGGTGTGAATTATATTGGAAATGGCAGAACCCTTAGGAACATTAACATAACAGAGAGATCTGGGCGTGCAGGTCCACAGTTCCCTAAAAGTGGCACTGTGGATAAGGTGATTAAGAAGGCATATGGCATGCCTGCCTTCATCGGCCGGGGCACTAAGTACAGGAGTTAGGAAATCATGTTGCAGCTATATAAAATCTTGGTTAGAGCGCATTTTGAGCATTGCGTGAAGTTCTGGTCGCCACACTACCAGAAGGACGTGGAAGCTTTGGAGAGAGTGCAAAGAAGGTTCACCAGGATGTTGCCTGGTCTCGAGGGTGTTGGCTATGAGGAGAGGTTGAATAAACTAGGATTGTTTTCACTGGAAAGACGGAGGCTGAGGGGGAGACCTGATAGAGTTCTACAAAATTATGAGAGGCACAGACAGGGTGGATAGTCAGAGGCTTTTTCCTAGGGTGGAAGTGTCAATTACAAGGGGGCACAGGTTCAAGTTGAGAGGGGGAAAGTTTAAGGGAGATGTGTGGGGGAAGTTTTTCACGCAAAGAGTGGTGGGTGCCTGGAACGCGCTGCCAGAGGAGGTGATGGAAGTAGGCACATTAGCAACATTTAAGAGGCATTTGGATGGGTGCATGAATAAGGAGGGAATAGTAGGGTATGGACCGAGTAAGGGCGGAAGATTTTTTTTAGCTTAGTTCGGGCCTCATGATCGGCACGGGCTTGGAGGACAAAGGGCCTGTTCCTGTGCTGCACTTTTGTTTGTTCTTTGCTCATTTACCCCGCTACACATCTTTGGACATTAAGGGTAATTTACCATGTCCACTCCACCTAACCTGCACATCTTTGAACTATGGGAGGAAACCGGAGCACCTGGAGGAAACCCACGCAGACACGGGGAGAACGTGCAAACTCCATACAGACAATCATAGAATCATAGAATCCTTGCACTGTTGCCTCACAGCGCCAGGGACACGAGTTCAATTCCAGCCTTGGGTCACTGCCTGTGTGGAGTTTGCACGTTCTCCCCATGTCTGTGTGGGTTTCCTCCGGGTGCTCCAGTTTCCTCCCACAGTCCGAAGATGTGCGGGCTAGGTGCAATGGCCATGCTAAATTGCCCCTTCATTTCCCGGGATGCGTAGCTTAGAGGGGTAAATCATAGAATCATAGAATCATAGAAACCCTACAGTGCAGAAGGAGGCCATTCGGCCCATGGAGTCCGCACCGACCACAATCCCACCCAGGCCCCACCCCCACATATTTTACCCGCGAATCCCTCTAACCTACGCATCCCAGGACTCCAAGGGGCAATTTTTTAAACCTGGCCAATCAACCTAACCCGCACATCTTTGGACTGTGGGAGGAAACCGGAGCACCCGGAGGAAACCCACGCAGACACGAGGAGAATGTGCAAACTCCACACAGACAGTGACCCAAGCCGGGAATTGAACCCAGGACCCTGGAGCTGTGAAGCAGCAGTGCTAACCACTGTGCTACCGTGCCACCCATATGTGGGGTTGTGGGGATAGGGCCCAGGTGGTATTGTGGTCGGAGCAGACTCGATGGGGCAAATGGCCTCCTTCTGCAATGTAAAGATTCTATGATTCTATAGTGCAGACGGAGCCCATTCAGCCCATTGAGTCTGCACTGACCACAAGCCCAGCCAGGCCCTATTCCCATAACCCCATGTACTTAACCTAGCTAGTCCCCTAAAAACTAAAGAGCAATTTGGCATGGCCAATCCACCTAACCCGCACATCCTTGGACTGTGGAAGGAAACTGGAGCACCTGGAGGAATCCCACACAGACACGGGGAGAACGTACAAACTCCACACAGACAGTGACCCAAGCTGGGAATCGAACCCGGGTCCCTGGCGCTGTGAGGCAGCAGTGCTAACCACTGTGCCACCGTGTCACCTGTGTTGCTTTCTATTTGATTTGCGGGACCACTCTTGGACTTAGAAAGTCTATCCTGGATTGACTGTCCTGTGTCTGGACTTTTAACTGATCCAGAGCCTGTTTAGTCACAAGGTAAGACACTCGTATAACTTATCAAGTTGGTTTCTTTCTTTTTTTGTGTGAGTCACATTGAAATAGACACAGAATTCATCACCTCTCACATGCAGGAAAGGAAAGGGAAAGTGCGATCATGAACTATAAACAGAAGGACTCTCGCATCATGACAGACTGTGGTTTTTAATCCCTCAGGTGTTCGCACTTCTGTTAACCGAGAGTCATCCGAATGAACTTCGCCGCACTTCATCCCGATAGTCTGAAGAATGGGGCGGGATTCTCCGGCCGCGCTCTCCTCAAAACCGGAGAATCCCATCCTAGGTCAATGGGTCTTTGCATGGTTCACCTCCCCCCCCGCCCTCTACAATCTCTGTAGCAGGCAGGGTGGGGGAATTCCAGCCCCGATGTCCCAAATGCAAATCTTGAAAGTATCCAGAAAGGAAAAAGAAAAGATGCAAAACAAATAAATTCTCAGGAGAGCCATGCCCATGGCCTGAGAGGGCAGGCGATGGCCGAGTGGTATTATCACTAGGCTATTAATCCAGAAACTTAGCTAATGTTCCGGGGGCCCCCTTTGTTTTCATTCTATTTTATTTAATTTTTTACTATTCTTTACCTTTTCTTTATTGACTTTCTTCATTTTTCTCTCCTCCCCACTCTTTTCCCCACTTCATCCTCCTTCCATAGAACCATAGAACCATAGAAAATTACAGCTCAGAAACAGGCCTTTTGGCCCTTCTTGTTTGCGCCGAACCATTTTTTGCCGAGTCCCACTGACCTGCACTTGGACCATATCCCTCCACACCCCTCTCATCCATCAACCCGTCCAAGTTTTTCTTAAATGTTAAAAGTGACCCCGCATTTAACACTTTATCCGGCAGCTCATTCCACACTCCCACCACTCTCTGTGTGAAGAAGCCCCCCCTAATATTCCATTTAAACTTTTCTCCTTTCACCCTTAACCCATGCCCTCTGGTTTTTTTCTCCTCGAGCCTCAGCGGAAAAAGCCTGCTCGCATTCACTCTATCTATACCCATCAAAATCTTATACACCTCTATCAAATCTCCCCTCAATCTTCTACGCTCCAGGGAATAAAGTCCCAACCTATTCAATCTCTCTCTGTAACTCAGCTTCTCAAGTCCCGGCAACATCCTTGTGAACCTTCTCTGCACTCTTTCAATCTTATTTACATCCTTCCTGTAACTAGGTGACCAAAACTGTACACAATACTCCAAATTCGGCCTCACCAATGCCGTATATAACCTTACCATAACACACCAACTTTTATACTCGATACTCCGATTTATAAAGGCCAATGTACCAAAGGCACTCTTTACGACCCTATCCACCTGTGACGTCACTTTTAGGGAATTCTGTACCTGTATTCCCAGATCCCTCTGTTCAACTGCACTCTTCAGAGTCCTACCATTTACCCTGTACGTTCTACTTTGATTTGCCCTTCCAAAGTGCAATATCTCACACTTGTCTGCGTTAAATTCCATTTGCCATTTTTCAGCCCATTTTTCTAGTTGGTCCAAATCCCTCTGCAAGCTTTGAAAACCTTCCTCACTGTCCACTACACCTCCAATCTTTGTATCATCAGCAAACTTGCTGATCCAATTGACCACATTATCATCCAGATCATTGATATAGATGACAAACAACAATGGACCCAACACCGATCCCTGCGGCACACCACTAGTCACAGGCCTCCACTCAGAGAAGCAATCCTCCACAACCACTCTCTGGCTTCTTCCATTGAGCCAGTGTCTTATCCAATTTACTACCTCCCCATGTATACCTAGCGACTGAACCTTCCTAACTAACCTCCCATGAGGGACCTTGTCAAAGGCCTTGCTGAAATCCAGGTAGACAACATCCACCGCCTTCCCTTCATCCACTTTCCTGGTAACCTCCTCGAAAAACTCCAATAGATTGGTCAAACATGACCTACCACGCACAAAGCCATGTTGACTCTCCCTAATAAGTCCCTGTCTATCCAAATATTTGTAGATCCTATCCCTTATCACACCTTCCAATAACTTGCCCACCACCGACGTCAAACTTACTGGCCGATAATTTCCCGGATTTCTTTTGGAACCTTTTTTTAAACAACGGAACAACATGAGCCACCCTCCAATCATCCGGCACCTCCCCCGTGAATACTGACATTTTAAATATGTCTGCCAGGGCCCCTGCAAGTTCAACACGAGCTTCTCTCAAGGTCCGTGGGAATACCCTGTCCGGTCCTGGGGATTTATCCACTCTGATTTGCCTCAAGACAGCGAGCACCTCCTCCCCTTTAATCTGTAAAGGTTCCATGGCCTCCCTACCAGTTTGCCCTATTTCCGTAGACTCCATGCCCGTTTCCTCAGTAAATACGGATGCAAAAAAACCATTTAGTATCTCCCCCATCTCTTTTGGTTCCATACACAGTCTACCACTCTGGTCTTCAAGAGGACCAATTTTATCCCTCACTATCCTTTTGCTCCTAACATACCTATAGAAGCTCTTTGGATTTTCCTTCACTCTGTCTGCCAAAGCAACCTCATGTCTTTTTTTAGCCCTCCTGATTTCCCTCTTAAGTAGCTTCTTGCACTTTTTATACTCCTCGAGCATCTGATGTGTTCCTGGCTGCCTGTACATTTCATACAACTCTCTGTTCCTCTTAATCAGTGTTACAATCTCCCTCGAGAACCAAGGTTCCTTATTCCTATTTACTTTGCCTTTAATCCTGACAGGAACATACAAACTCTGCACTCTCAAAATTTCTCCTTTGAAGGCCTCCCACTTTCCATTTACATCCTTACCAGAGAACAGCCTGTGCCAATCCACACTTCCCAGATCCCTTCTCATTTCATCAAATTTGGCCTTTTTCCAGTTCAGAACTTCAACCCGAGGACCAGATCTATCCTTATCCACGATCAGGTTGAAACGAATGGCATTATGATCACTGGATCCAAAGTGTTCCCTCACACTCACATCCATCACCTGCCCTAACTTATTTCCCAATAGGAGATCCAATATCGCACCCTCTCTAGTTGGCACCTCTATATACTGATGTAGAAAATTCTCCTGAACACATTTTACAAACTCTACCCCGTCTAAACCTTTAACAGTATGCGAGTCCCAATCTATATGTGGAAAATTAAAATCCCCTACTATCACAACTTTGTGTTTCTTGCAGTTGTCAGCTATCTCTCCGCTGATTTGCTCCTCCAATTCTCGCTGACTATTGGGTGGTCTATAATACAAGCCCATTAATGTGGTCATACCTTTCCTGTTTGTCAGCTCCACCCATAGGGCCTCTGTAGACAAGCTCCCTAATCTATCCTGCCTGAGTACCGCTGTAGCATTTTCCCTGACCAACAATGCCACCCCCCCACCTTTTATCCCTCTGCCTCTATCCCGCCTGAAACATTGGAACCCTGGAACATTGAGCTGCCAGTCCTGCCCCTCCTGTAGCCAAGTTTCACTAATGGCTATAATGTCATATTTCCACGTGTCTATCCACGCCTTCAGCTCATCTGCCTTCCCCACAATACTCCTGGCATTGAAATAGACACACCTCAAAAAATTATTTCCACCACACTCTACCCTTCCATTTGTGATTTTGCTTGAACTAACCTGTCTTTTTACCCCTGCTCCACTATCTGCTCTGGCACTCTGGTTCCCACCCCCCTGCAAATCTAGTTTAAACGCTCTCCAATAACACTAGCAAATCTCCCTGCAAGTATATTGGTCCCCTTGTAGTTTAGGTGTGACCCTTATCTTTTCTCCACTTCCGCTTCCCCTTTTCTACATTTTACCTCTGTCCCATTTCCCTCCACAACATCTCCATCTGTCACAACTCCCAGCTTCTCCGCCATTTGGCCATTCGCACCCTTTATTCTCTCTGTGGACAGCTATGAGCAGCCTTTTCCCCTGGTTTCTCTGGCTATGATTCATCTTTCATTCCCTCACCCTCTCAGTATAAGTATCTCCCACTTTCTATGCCTTTTAGCTTTGACAAAGGGTGATCTGGACTCGAGATGTCAGCTCTTTTCTCTCCTTACAGATGCTGCCGGACCTGCTGAGATTTTCCAGCGTTTTCTCTTCCCCTCATAATTTTGTACATCTCGATCAAGTCACCCCTCAGCCTTCTTTGAGGCTCAAACCCTAACCTCATAGAAGCCCTATAGTGCAGAGGAGGCCATTTGGCCCATCAAGTCTGTACCGACAACAATCCCACCCAGACCCTATCCCCGAAACTCCGCATATTTACCCTGGCAATCCCTCGAACATATACATCCCGGGACACTAAGGGGCAATTTAGCACGGCCAATCAACCTAACCCGCACATTTTTGGACTATCTAATCTATCCAATCTCTCTTCATAGCTACACTTTTTTTAGCCCTGGCAACATCCTTGTAAACCTTCTCTGCACTCTCTCCCAAGCAATTACATCCTTCCTGTAATGTGCTAACCAGAACTGCACACAATACTCCAGTTAGGCTTGAATACTTTAATACTGAGAGCTCATTACTGAGATGTGCATTGATTCACACGAGCAGGGACAGAGTGTGACATAGCAAAAGTTGTGGATGATACTAAAATAGGTGGAAAAGCAGGCAGTGAAGAGGATATAAGAACAAAGAACAATGAACAGTACAGCACAGGAACAGGCCCTTTGGCCCTCCAAGCCTGCGCTGATCACATTGTCCTATCTAGACCAATGGCTTATATCCCTCTATTCCCCGTCTGTTCATGTGTCTATCAAGATAAGTCTTAAATTTCACTAACGTAACTGCCTCAACCTCCTCACTTGGCAGTGCATTTGAGGCCCCCACCATCCTCTGCGTAAAAACTTCCCCCGCACATCTCCACTGAACCTTTTCCCCCTTGTCTTGAACTTGTGCCCCCTTGTAATTGTCATTTCTGCCCTGGGAAAAATCTTCCAACTGTTCACCCTATCTATACCTCTCATAATTTTAGAAACTTCTATCAGGTTGCCCCCTCAACCTCCGTCTTTCCAGGGAGAACAATCCCAGTTTATTCAATCTCTCCTCATAGCTAATACCCTCCAATCCAGGCAACATCCTGGTAAACGTTTTCTACACTCTCTCCAAACCCTCCACGTCCTTCTGGTAGTGTGGTGACCAGAATTGGACACAGTATTCCAAATGTGGCCTAACCAACGTTTTATACAACTGTAACATTATTTGCCAACTTTTATACTCGATGAAGGCAAACATGCCATATGCTTCCTTCACCACCTTTTCCACCGGTGCTGCCACTTTTAAGGATCTGTGGACCTGTACTCCCAGGTCTCTCTGTGTGTTTATGCTCCTGATGGTTCTGCCATTTATTTTATAGCTCCCACCTGAATTGGATCTACCAAAATGCATCACCTCGCATTTGTCTGGATTAAATTCCATCTGCCATTTCTCTGCCCAATTTTCCAGCCTATCTGTATCCTGCTGTATTCTTCATCACTATCCGCAACTCTGCCAATCTTAGTATCGTCTGCGAACTTGCTGATCAGACCAGCTACATTTCCTTCCAGATCATTTATATATATTACGAACAGCAGAGGTCCCAGCAATGATCCCCGCGAAACACCACTAGTTACAGACTTCCATTCAGAAAAACACCCTTCCACAGCTACCCTCTGTCTTCTATGGCCAAGCCAGTTCTGAATCCAGCTCGCTAGTTCACCCCTGATCCCGTGAGATTCAATCTTTTGCACCAGCCTGCCATGAGGGATCCTGTCAAATTCTTTACTAAAGTCCATGTGGACAACATCCCTCGTCAATCATTTTTGTCACCTCCTCAAAAAACTCAATTAAATTAGTGAGACATGACCTCCCTCGTATAAAACCATGCTGTCTGTCGCTATCAAGACCATTCGGTTCCAAATGTGTATAGATCCTATTCCTAAGAATCTTCTCCAACAAGTACACTATCGCTGACATCCAGCTCACTGGCCTATAATTACCTGGGTTATCCTTGCTACCCTTCTTAAATAACAGAACAACATTGGCTATCCTCCAATCCTCTGGGACCTCACCAGTGGCCAATGAAGAAGTATAGATTTTACAGATGGATATAGATAAGCTAGAGGAATAGGCCAAAACTTAGCAGATGGAGATAAGTGTGAGGTTGTCTATTTTGGTAGAAAAAATAGAAAGTCAAATTATTATTTATCATAGAATTATAGAATCCCTACAGTGCAGAAGGAGGCCATTTGGCCCATCGAGCCTGCACCGGCCAAAATCCCAACCAGGCCCTATTCCCGTAACCCCACATATTTACCCGACTAATCCCACGACACTCATGGCCAATCAACCGAACTCGCACATCTTTAGAATGTGGGAGGAAACCGGAGCACCCGAAGGAAACCCACGCAGACACAGGGGGAACGTGCAAACTCCACACAGGCAGTAACCTGAGGCCAGAATTGAACCTGGGTCCCTGGTTCTGTTGGGCAGCCGTGCTAACCACTGTGCCACCGTGCCGCCCATTGGAAAGCAAATTCAAAATGCATTCGGGCAGAGGGATCTGGGTGTCTTTGTTCATGAATCGCAGGAAGTATGTAGGTGCAGCGTGAAATTAAAAAAGGCAAAAAGGATGTTGGCATTTATTGCAAAAGGACTGGAGTACAAAAGTAGAGAAGTGTTGTTGCAATTGTATAGGGTGTTGGTGAGACCACATCTGGAGTATTGTGTCCAGTTTTGGTCTCCTTATTTGAGGAAGGATGTGGTGGCATTGGAGGCAGTTCAGAGGAGGTTCACCTGATTGATTCCGGGGATGAAAGGGTTGACGTATGAGGAGAGATTAAACAGATTGGGCTTGTACTCGCTGGGGTTTAGAATGATGAGAGGGGATCTGATCGAGGTATATAAAATCTTAAAAGGGATTGATAAAATAAATGTGGACCAAATGTTTCTTCTTGTGGGGAAATCTAGAACAAGTGGTCACAGGTATAGGTTGAGAGGCGGTAGATTTAAAACTGAGATGAGGAGGAACTACTTCTCACAGAGGGTGATGAATTTGTGGAACTCGCTGCCCCAGAGCGCGGTGGAGTCTGAATCATTGAATAGTTTCAAGAAGGAGCTAGATACATTTTGAATAAAAATGGGTCAAAGGGAAATGGGGAACAGGTGGGGAGGTGGATTTGAGACCAGGAAGAGATCAGCCATGATTTGATTGAATGGCGGAGCAGGCACAAAGGGCTGAATTTGCCTCCTTCTGCTCCTAATTCCGATATTCTTATGTTCGCAGTCAGGTCTAAGACTGCCCAGCAGGGTCCCACACTGGGTGGAACTAATATTCTAGGAGTCACCTGACCCATACTCTTAAAGGGGCAGTCCGCACCCCAAACCCTCACATAATATATATATAAACAAACATACATCACACAACTCAACTCCATTTTCCTGTCTTTTGTTCCAAACGATAATCATGGTGTTAGATAGAAACATAGAAGATAGGAGCAGAAAAAGGCCATTCTCTCACCAATTTTTACAGATGCACCATAGAAAGCATTCTTTCTGGTTGTATCACAGCTTGGTATGGCTCCTACTCTGTCCAAGCCCACAAGAAACTGCAAAGGGTCGTGAATGAAGCCCAATCCATCATGCAAATCAGCCTCCCAACCATTGACTCAGTCTACATTTCCCGCTGCCTCGGAAAAGCCGCCAGCATAATCAAGGTCCCCAACCACTCCAGACACACTCTCTTCCACTTTCTTCCGTCGGGAAAAAGATACAAAAGTCTGAGATCATGTACCAACCGACTCAAGAACAGCTTCTTCCCTGTTGCTGTCAGACTTTTGAATGGACCTACCTTGCATTAAGTTGATTTTTCTCTGCACCCTAGCTATGACCGTAAAACTACATTCTGCATTCTCTCCTTTCTTTCTCTATGAACGGTATGCTTTGGCGTGCAAGAAACAATATTTTTTACTGTATACTAATACCTGTGACAATAATAAATCAAATCATTCGGCTCTTCAAGCCTGCTCCGTCATTCATTTTGATCATGGCTGGTCATTAAATTCAACTGCCCCAGCCAGCGAATTGCCATGATCAGAAGTTAAAATCCATAGAATCATAGAATCCCTACAGCGATTCGGCCCATTGAGTCTGTACCAACCACAATCCCACCCAGGTCCTATCCCCATAACCCCTGCATTTACCCTGCTAATTCCCCTGAAACTAGGGTCAATTTAGCACGGCCAATTCACCTAATAAGAAGTCTCACAACACCAGGTTAAAGTCCAACAGGTTTATTTTGTAGCAAAAGCCACTAGCTTTCGGAGCTTTGCTCCTTCGTCAGGTAAGTGGGAGTTCTGTTCACAAACAGGGCATATAAAGGCACAAACTCAATTTACAAAATAATGGTTGGAATGCAAGTCTTTACAGGTAATCAAGTCTTAAAGGTACAGACAATGTGAGTGGAGAGAGGGTTAAGCACAGGTTAAAGAGATGTATATTGTCTCCAGACAGGACAGTTAGTGAGATTTTGCAAGCCCAGGCAGGTCGTGGGAGTTACAGATAGTGCGACATGTACCCAAGATCCCGGTTGAGGCCGTCCTCATGTGTACGGAACTTGACTATCAGTTTCTGCTCAGCGACTCTGCGCTGTCGTGTGTCATGAAGGCCGCCTTGGAGAACGCTTACCCGAAGATCAGAGGCCGAATGCCCATGACCGCTGAAGTGTTCCCCAACAGGAAGAGAACACTCTTGCCTGGCGATTGTCGAGCGGTGTTCATTCATCCGTTGTCGTAGCGTCTGCATGGTCTCCCCAATGTATCATGCCTCGGGACATCCTTTCCTGCAACGTATCAGGTAGACAATTCACCTAACCCAGACATCTTTGAACTGTGGGAGGAAACCGGAGCACCCAGAGGAAACCCACGCAGATATGGGGAGAACGTGCAAACTCCACACAGACAGCGACCCGAGGCCGGAATTGAACCTGGGACCCTGAAACTGTGAGGCAGCAGTGCTAACCACTGTGCCACCGTGCTGCCCAAAATCATCGATAAACTGTCAAATTAAGTCAAGGGAAAAAGAGCGCAAAGCCAAATTCAGCACAGATGGCGTGGAATGATAATTCAGACTGACTCTGTCTCATTAAACACCCATTAAGTGCAATCCCATTCAATCGAGGAAATCAATAAAGCCTCAAATGATAACTAGTGTGCTCTTTTTAGAGAGAAAAAATTCCCTAGTTCGACCCGAAGGGAGTCTTCATTTAATTTAGATAATTATAGTCTCGGATGTAAAGACCATTGCATCAGATCATAAGTAAATAAATAGAAGATTGCTTTAATTTAAACGGTGAAGGGAGCAAATCCAATTGCACTGCAATTGTTTGCTTTATCCTGTGGCGAATGATGTCCAGATGCAAGCATGAATCAGTCCCTAAATAGACGTGGTTTATCTTACTAAGTCAAGTATGAACGCTACTCAGCAGAATGTTCTGTTATCCAATTCGTGGGGTGAGATAAAGAGGAAATACTTTTCGATGTTCTCCCCATTACTGCTGCAGAGTGCAAACATCAGGTCCACTATTGCCCAGGCTGCATTCAAAATAGCGCAGGAACAGAGCAACCCTGGGGTGCCCGCGTACAGGTAGACCATAAGATATAGGAGCAGAATTAGGCCATTTGGCCCATCGCGTCTGCTCCACCATTCGACCATGGCTGATATGTTTCTCTACCCCATTCTCCCGCCTTTTCCCCTGTAACCTTTGATTCTCTTACCACTCAAGAAACTATCCACTTCAATATAAGTTTAAGTATTAGTGTCACAAGTAGGCTGACATTAACATTGCAATTAACTGTGAAAATCCCCTGGTCGCCACACTCCGGCGCCTGTTCGGGTGCACTGAGGGAGAATTTAGCATGGCCAATGCACCCTAACCTGCACATCTTTCAGACTGAGGGAGGAAACCCATGCAGACACAGGGAGAACATGCAGACTCCTCACAGAAGGTGACTCAAGGCCAGAATTGAACCTGACGCTGTGAGGCAGCAGTGCTAACCACTGTACCACCGTGCTGCCCGATGACCTGGCCTCCACAACTTTCTGTGACAATGAATTCCACAGATTCACCACCCTCTGGCTGAAGAAATTCCTCCTCATCTCGGTTCTAATGGGTCGTCCCTTCACTCTGAGGCTGTGCCCTCGGATTCTAGTCCCTCCTACTAATGGAAACATCTTCCCTATGTCTACTCTATTCAGACCTTTCAGTACTCTATACGCTTCAATGCGATCCCCCCTCATCCTTCGAAACTCCATCGAAGGCAGATCCAGAGTCCTCAAACGCTCCTCATACGTCAAACCTTTCATTCCCGGGATCATGCTGGTGAAGGTCTGTTAAAACAGGCTGTTGATGAGAAAGGGAATGAAAAGGAGAATTGGCTTCCACGTTTTATATATAAGAGTAGAATAGAAAAACAAAAAGGTTTCTTTTTATTTGGTCATGGGCTGTGAGCATCGCTAGCAATACCCGCATAATTACCCTTCAGAAGTTGATGGTGAGATTACAGAATGCTGAAAGGCCTGGATAGAGCGGATGTGGGGAAGATGTTTCTATTAGTAGGGGAGACTGGGATCCGAGGGCACAGCCTCAGAGTAAAGGGACAACTCTTTAGAACCGAGATGAGGAGGAATTTCTTCAGCCAGAGGGTGGTGAATCTGTGGAATTCATTCATAGAATCGAGCCTGCACTGACAACAATCCCACCCAGGCCCTATCCCCGTAACCCCATGCATTTATTCTGCTCGTCCCCCTGACACTAAGGGTCAATTTAGCATGGCCAATCCACCTAACTTGCACAGTTTTGGAGTGCAGGAGGAAACTGGAGCACCCGGAGGAAACCCGTGCAGACATGGGGAGAACGTGCAAACTCTGAGGCCAGAATTGAACCCGGGTCCCTGGCGTTGTGAGGCGGCCATACTAACCACTGTGCCTCCGTGCCGCCCATTGCCACAGAAGTCTGTGGAGGCCAGGTCATTGAGTGTATTTAAGACAGAGATGGATAGGTTCTTGATTGGTAAGGGGATCAAAGGTCAGGGGGAAAAGGCAGGAGAATGAGGCTGAGAAACTTATCAGCCATGTTTGAATGGCGGAGCAGACCCGATGGGCCAAATGGCCTAATTCTGTTCCTATATCTTATGGTCTTATGGCCTTCTTGAACTGCTGCAGCCTGTGTGGTACACCCACAGTGCTGATAGAGAGGGTATTTCAGAATAAGTTTTTTCACTCGAAAGCTGAATCTGCCCTTTCACATTACAGTTGTTGACTGTGCATTTTCAGCACTTTTTTATTTCATATTTCCAATATCTGCTGTGTTTATCCTTTGTCTCTCATGATTTGATTTCATCTCCCTTTGCAGGCTCCACATTAGTAGGAGAGCTTAACAATTATTCAGCATTTCCCCCAGGCATTTGTCATACTCTGCGGATAAAAATAAAGTAGCACACAGCCACCTCTGTCACGTCAAACCGGGAAACAGCTGGCCGAGGTTCCTCCTGTCCCCACTCCGATGGGAAAGGATAGCCAACAGTTGATGGTGTGAAGACCCCATGAACAGGAGAAAGAATTCCTCCTCTCGATTGAACTTGGAAAGGCAAAAGGAACAGATTCAAGAGCATGTCAGAGACTAGGAATTCTGCAGCGAGTAACTCACCTCCTGACTCCCCAAGGCCCTTCCACCATCTACAAGGCACAAGTCAGGAGTGTGATGGAATACTCCCCACTTGCCTGGATGGGTGCAGCTCCAACAACACTCAAGAAGCTTGACACCACCCAGGACAAAACAGCCCACTTGATTGGCACCACCGACGCTCAGTAGCAGCAGTGTGTACTATCTACAAGATGCACTGCAGCAATTCACCATAGATCCTTAGACAGCACCTTCCAAACCCACGGCCACTTCCATCTAGAAGGACAAGTGCAGCAGATCCATGGGAACACCACCACCTGCAAATTCCCCTCCAAGCCACTCACCGTCCTGACTTGGAAATATATCGCCGTTTCTTCGTAGTCACTGGGTTAGAGTCCTGGAATTCCCTCCCTAACGGCATCGCAGGTCATCCCACAGAACATGGACTGCAGCGATTCAAGAAGGCAGCTCACCACCACCTTCTCGGGGACAACTAGGGATGGGCAATAAATGCTGGCCAGCCGGCGATGCCCATGTCCCACAAATGAATACATTTTTTTAAAACATGAGCTCACTCGGGTTAGCCATCAGAGGATACCCTCACAAATGTAGCTACGATGGAGCAACGCATGAGGAAAATTCTCTGACCCAGCTCTCCTGCCTGGAGAACCCGGGTTCCAATCCCGCCACGACAGGTGGTGGAATCTGATTTCAATTAAAAAAATCTGGAATTAAAAATCTACTGATGACGATGAAATCATTGACGATTGTCAAAAAACCCCATCTGGCTCACTAATGTCCTTTAGGGAAGGAAATCTGCCGTCTTTACCCGGTCTGGCCTACATGTGACTCCAGAGCCACAGCAATGTGGTTGACTCTCAACTCTATCCAAGGGCAACTAGGGATGGACAATATATCCTAGCCAGTCAGCGACACCCACGTCCCATGAATGAATAAGAAAAAAAAAACTAAATCAGGATAGCAATCAGAGGATACCCTCACAAATGTTTCTCGGGCGGCATGGTGGCACAGTGGTTAGCACTGCTGTCTCACAGCGCCAGGGACCAGGGTTCAATTCCGGCCTTGGGTCACTGTCTGTGCAGAGGCTGCACGTTCTCCCCGTGTCTGCACGGGTTTCCTCCAGGTGCGCCGGTTTCCCCCCACAGTCCGAAAGATGTGCCGGTTAGGTGCATTGGCCATGCTAAATTCTCCCTCAGTGTACCCGAACAAGCGCCGGAATGTGGTGACTAGTATAGTGATTACACATAACTTCATTGCAGTATTAATGTCAACCTACTTGTGACTAATAAATAAACTTCTAAAAAAAGAGTGTTTTACACAGGCCCTTTTCCCCAGCCTGTAACACCGTACATTCACCATGGCTAATCCATTGAATCTCGATACCTTGGGACAATTTAGCATGGCCAATCTACCTAACCTGTACATCTTTGGAGTGTGGGAGGAAACTGGAGCACCCAGTGGAAACCTGCACAGACACAGGGAGAATGAGCAAACTTCACACAGACAGGCATCCAAGGCCGGGATTGAACGCTGGTCCCTGGCGCTGTGAGATAGCAATGCTAACCACTGTGCCACCGTGCCTGCAGAATGTTTTTTTTCTTAAACTAGTTGCCTGAACAAAGAACAGTACAGCACAGGAACAGGCCCTTCGGCCCTCCAAGCCTGCGCCGATCACGGTGCCTGCCTAAACTAAAACCGTATTCACTTACAGAGTCCGTATCCTTCCATTCCCATCCTATTCATTTATTCGTCTAGTTGCCCCTTAAATGTTGCTGCTCCCACTACCTCCCCGGCCAGCGCGTTCCAGACATTCACCACCCTTTATGTAAAAAAACTTACCTCGCACATCTCTTCTTTTCCCCACGTACCTTAAACCTACGTCCCCTAGTACTTGACTCTTCTACCCTATGAAAGTGATCTGACTATCCACTCTGTCCTTGCCACTCATAATTTTGTAAACCTCCATCAGGTCACCCCTCAACCTCTGTCGTTCTAACGAGAACAAACCGAGTTTATCCAACCTCTCCTCATGGCTAATACATAAGAACATAAGAACTAGGAGCAGGAGTAGGCCATCTGGCCCCTCGAACCTGCTCTGCCATTCAATAAGATCATGGCTGATCTTTTTGTGGACTCAGTTCCACTTACCCACCCGCTCACTATAACCCTTGATTCCTTTACTGTTCAAAAATTTATCTATCCTTGCCTTAAAAACATTCAATGAGGTAGCCTCAACTGCTTCACTGGGAAGGGAATTCCACAGATTCACAACCCTTTGAGTGAAGAAGTTCCTCCTCAACTCAGTCCTAAATCTGCTCCCCTTTATTATGAGGCCATGCCCCCTAGTTCTAGTTTCACCCGCCAGTGGAAACAACTTCCCTGCTTCTATCTCATCTATTCCCTTCAGAATCTTATATGTTTCTGTAAGATCTCCTCTCATTCTTCTGAATTCCAATGAGTATAGCCCCAGTCTATTCAGTCTCGCCTCATAAGCCAACCCTCTCAACTCCGGAATCAACCTCCAGACCAGGCAACATCCTGGTAAACCTCTGCTGTACCTTCCCCAAAGCATCCACATGCTTCTGATAGTGTGGTGACCAGAATTGTACACAATGTTGCAAATGAAATTTAAACTGTTGGGGGAAATGCAACAGTTAACGTTTACCATAGAAACCATAGAAACCCTACAGTGCAGAAAGAGGCCATTTGGCCCATCGAGTCTGCACCGACCACAATCCCATCCAGGCCCTATCCCCATATCCCTACATATTTACCCGCTAATCCCTATAACCCTCATATTTACCCGCTAATCCCTCTAATCTACGCATCCCGGGACACTACGGGGCAATTGAGTTTGGCCAATCAACCTAATCCGCACATCTTTGGACTGTGGGAGGAAACCAGAGCACCCGGAGGAAACCCACACAGACACGGGAAGAATGTGCAAACTCCGCACAGACAGTGACCCAAGCTGGGAATCGAACCCAGGTCCCTGGAGCTGTGAAGCAGCAGTGCTAACCACTGTGCTACCGTGCCACCCCATTTCTGCCCATGTTGCTGCCCATCTCTCCCTATCTCAGCTCTGCTGCAAGTGGCTACAAAAGACTTTCACTGGAGTAACACCGTTCAGTGTCGCAAGATCTTCCCAAAGCTCTTCATATACGAATATTGTCATTGTTGTAAAGTCGGAGGAGCATCTCGAGCGATTAATTGGACAGCTCTTTTAAAAGAGCCAGCACGGAGGAAATGGGCCGAATGGCCTTCTCCTGCATTGTAAAAACAAAGAAAGAAAAACAGTACAGCACAGGAGCAGGCCCTTCGGCCCTCCAAGCCTGCACCAATCATGTTTACCTATCTTAAGTAACCGCCTGTATCCCTCTATTCCCTGCTTGTTCATATGCCTATCCAGATAAGTCTTAAATGTGGCTAACGTGTCTGCCTCAATCACCTCACTTGGCAGTGCATTCCAGGCCCCCACCACCCTCTGTCTAAAAAACTTCCCCCACACATCTCCACTGAACCTTCCCCCCCTTATCTTGAACTTGTGCCCCCTTGTAATTGTCATTTCTGCCCTGGGAAAAAGCTTCCAACTGTTCAACCTATCGATACCCCTCATAATTTTATAAACTTCTATCAGGTCGCCCCTCAGCCTCGTCTTTCCAGGGAGAACAAACCCAGTTTATTCAACCTCTCCTCATATCTAATACCCTCCATACCGGGTAAAATCCTAGTAAATCTTTTCTGTACTCTCTTGTGGCGACAAGGATTGGACACAGTATTGCAAGTGTGGCCTAACCAACGTTTTATACAACTGTAACATAATTTTCCAACTTTTATACTCGATGCCCCATCCGATGAAGGCAAACATGTCATATGCTTTCTTCACCACCTTTTCCACCTGTGCTGCCACTTTTAAGGATCTGTGGACCTGTACTATAAGACCATAAGACATAGGAGCAGAATTAGGCCACTCGGCCCATCAAGTCTCCTCCGCCATTCAATCATGGCTGATTTTTTTTCTCATCCCCATTCTCCTGCCTTTTCCCCATAACCCCTGACCCCCTTATTAATCAAGAACCTATCTATCTCTGTCTTAAAGACACTCAATGACCTGGCCTTCACAGCCTTTTGCGGCAAAGAGTTCCACAGATTCACCACTCTCTACTCCCAGATCTCTCTGTGTGTCTATGCTCCTGGTGGTTTTGCCATTTATTTTATAGCTCCCATTTGAATTGGATAGACCAAAATGCAAGCTGTTATGATTTCTGATTATGCACGATTCAAAGGAATGACTGCCCAAATAATTTCTTTGCAATGAGCTTGTGCATCCTGACCCTCCAAATGTATCTTAATGTGAGCTGGTCCTATTCCGCCATGATTCTGCTGGAACGTTCCGTCACATTTTCCACCAATGCTATCGCAGTGGAGAGGGAGCAGCGGTGAAGAAATTTCCAGCCATTGTGAATAAGAAAACGTGGCCACCAACAGTTAAAGATTATGAGGGTGCAGTGAGTGAGAGCCAGAGAGTTGCTTTCCTGCACACTGATCATCATCATACAGACCCTTGACACTGCAAAGCAAATTAGGACATGACAGAAGCTGTTCCCGTCTCCAGCAAGTGTTTATCTTTCTGCAGCTTTCTGTTCAAGCATCACCAGGAAGAATTAAATACAACAGGGACTTAAGTCTTTGCAATTTAAGTACAGGCTGACAAGCACCCAGATTGCAAATGGGAATGGAGGAACCTCAGCTTGGTGGATAGATTGCCAATTATTGTGTAGACAGGCATTGGGGCCTGCGTTGGCCAATCTGCCATCATACCCTTGGTCCAGTGCTTACAGCAACGACCTGCATTTATATAGTACCTTTAATGTAATAACATATTCAGACAAAAATTGACACTTCCACCCAAACGTAGAGGTATCCAAATACTTTTTTTCCCCCTGTTCATTCACTATGTGGGCATCACCGGTTGATTTATTGGCATTTATTGCCAATCCTTAATTGAACTGAGTGCATGTCAGGATCAGTTACATTGCTGTGGCTCCGGAGTCACATGTAGGCCAGACCAGATAAGGTTGGCAGATTTCCTTCCCTTAAGGATATTGGTGAAGCAGATGGGTCTTTACAAGAATCGGTAAGGGTTTCATGGTCATCATTTGACTTTTATTTCCTGATTTTTAAAATAAAATTGAATTAAAACTTGTATTTGTCATGGTGGGATTCGAACCCAGGTCCCAAGATTGGTAGTCCAGCAACAACATCATTACACCATTGCCTCCCTGGTCAAAGATAAATTTTAAGCACTGTTTCCAGGATGGAGAAAGAGATGAAGTTTGGGGATGAAGTTCCAGTTGATTGAAAGGTGCCAATGTGTGGGTGAGGGACATAATGGATAAAAGGGGAATATTAAAGCAATGCGGAGTTCTTGGGGGGCTGCAGAGCTGGAGGAGATTACAGAGTTAGGGAAGGAGAAGGCCGTGGAGGGATTAAACACAAGGATGAGAATTATTGTCCAAGTTTCTGAAATTCAATCATAGTATATTGCCGCTGGATAAATATATTTGAATTTAACAAACAGACTCTTGGCAAGTAGAGTCAGTACAATATTATTCAGGAAAGATTCAAAATGTAGACACTACAGGACAAATTCTCACCCCGTTAGGAGCTGTGGGGTTCCAGGTTTGGGCAGGATGCAAATCCCCATTTGAGTTGAGCAGGAGATCCTGATTGGTGGTGGCTGACATTGACTGGCATGGTGGAGGGGCATTTTGGAAATGTTCCAAGGCTACCTGGGCGCTGACACCACTCCGATAGGTTCATAGAACTTACATCTGCTATGAGTAATGTTACAAATATGAAGGGAATTTTTTTATTCATAGAAACATAGAAGATAGGAACAGAAGGAGGCCATTTGGCCCTTCGAGCCTGCTCCGCCATTCATCGCGATCATGGCTGATCATCCGACTCAGTAGCCTAATCCTTTCTTCCCATAACTTTTGATCCCATCCCATTTGCCCAAAAGTTTATTAATGGGATGTGGGTATCACTGGCTAATTGCTCTTTGAGAAGGTGATTGTTAACTGCCTTCTTGTGGTTGATGTTTATAAGGTTGTTATCTTTTGGGACTGATCTCGCCTCTTTTGGTCAATCTCGGACTGAAGTGGGAAACATGGTCGCTTCCAGCCCCACCTGCTGTGTGCACCCAACATGGGGTAAATTTCAGGCCCAAGTTTATGGGGATTCAAACAAGGCTGGAAGATTCACCCGGCTTTGGTCAGTGGGAAAAATCTCCAATTTTCCCTTACCATGGGTATCAGTTCTGGGATTAGGGGTTACTCCAACTGGGAAAGGAAAAGAACGGAAGCAACCTTCCGGAGCTAGAGATGCCTTTGGTCTGGTTGCTGGAGAATTGCACCGTGCCTCTGACAGAGAGTCGGTGCAGTCTCGATGGGCCGACTGTCCTCCTTCTGCAGTGTAGTTTCGCTTTACTGCAGCCAGCCCATGGTCCGAGACAGGAAGCAGATGTGGGCCGAGTGGGTGGGGGTCCGACTCCATCTCCAATGCAGCACAACCAACGTCAGAGTGGGGGGGGGGGGGGGGGGGGGGGGGGGGGAGAGGAGGGGGGGGAAGGAACAGAGATCCTGTTGGCTCAGGTTGTTTTCCATTGGATCCCCGTTACTGCCTGCAAATATTGGTTCATTCAGCCTCACAGGAATCCGACCCTTGACACAGAGCTAACCCAATCAGCACGCTGCATTTAACTTAAAAGTCTTTGCTGCGGACAGAATTAAATTATTCTGCAGCTTTTTTTAAAAAAAATCTTTGCTATAGCGCACTTACAGTGATATTGGAAGATGTAGATGATGGTGAGCGGTTTATCTATACGTTGGGAATTAATAGCTGACTGCATTTGCATTAAGAAACGATCGTGAATTGAAATCAGGAAAAGTGACTTAAAATGTATTAAACTGTGTTATATAAATCTGACTCTCAGCAGGTAAAGGACGCATGAGTCATTTCTGTAGACATAAGACGCTATCTTCACTTGCAGGCCCTTAGGATAACGTTGCATCATTCAAATTGAATTTGTGCAGACGCAACAGCAGGAGGCTTCTCTCTGGCAGCTAAGGAATGTGTAACACAAGAGATGATCTGAAAAAGTCCCATCAGTGTGTAAATTTTCCCCATTCATCTCGATGGCCTTTGCTTCACTTTGAGCCGAAACAGATTGGCTATAAAAGGTGTTAAAGTGGAAAAACGATTGCAATTCAAAATGGCAATCAGCTTCTTTGTTGGTTCCGCGTGCGTGTGTGTATGTGGGTACGTGTGTGTCTGCGCGAGCATGCATACGGGCGAGTGTGAGTGATGGTATAGATCAGTGTGTCTGTATGTGTGGGTGGATCTGCGGATGAGTGTATCTGTGTGTGTGTGAGTGTCATTGCGGATGAATGAGGGCAGCCCGGTGGCACAGTGGTTAGCGCTGCTGCCTTACAGCACCAGGGATCCAGGTTCAATTCCCGAGCTTGGGTCACTGTCTGTGTGGAGTTTCTCCTCGTGTCTGCGTGGGTTTCCTCCGGCTGCTCCGGTTTCCTCCGAAAGGCGTGCTGGTTAGGGTGCATTGGCCGTGCTAAATTCTCCCTCAGTGTACCCGAACAGGCGCCAGATTGTGGCAACTAGGGGATTTTCGCAGTAACTTCAGTGCAGTGTTAATTCTTTGACAAATGGTCATCTGCACTCGAAACGTCAGCTCTTTTCTCTCCTCACAGATGCTGACAGACCTGCTGAGATTTTCCAGCATTTTCTCTTTTGGTTTCAGATTCTAGCATCCGCAGTGATTTGCTTTTATTAATATAAGCCTACTTGTGACTAATAAATGAACTTTAACTTTAGAATGTGTGATTAGTTATGTGGATGAATGAGGGTGTGTGTGAGTGTGGGTGCATGTATGTATGTGTATGAGTGTGAGCGTGTTTTTGTATGTGGATAAGTATATATGTGTGAGGATGAGTGTGTGTGGATGAGAGTATGTGTGTGTGTGTGTTTGAGTGCGTGTTTTTTTTATTCATTCATGGCATCGCTGGCTGGCCGGCATTTATTACCCATCCCTATTCTCCCTTAAACTAAGTGGCTCGCTCGGCCGTTTCAGAGGGCAGTTGAGAGTCAACCACATTGCTGTGGCTCTGAAGTCACATGTAGGCCAGACCAGGCAAGGAAGGCAGATTTCCTTCCCGAAAGGACATTAGTGAACCAGATGGGTTTTTCCGACAATCAACAATGGTTTCATGGTCATTAGTAGATTCTTAATTCCAGATAGTTTTTTATTGAATTCAAATTCCACCATCTGCCGTGGCGGGATTCGAACCTGGGTCCCAGAACATTAGTTGAGTTTCTGGGTTAATAGTCTAGTGATAATAACACTAGGCATTGTGAATGTGCGTGTGTGTGTATGTGGATGTGTCTGAGTCTATGTGTATGTGTGTGAGAGTATGTGTGTGTGTGTGTGTGTGTGTGTGTGTGTGTGAGTGACAGTGTGTGTGAGTGTGAGTGTGTGTGTGTGTGTGTGTGAGTGTGAGTGTGAGTGTGTGTGTGTGTGTGTCGGAGTGTGTGTATGTGGGAGTGAGTGAGTGAGTGTGTGGGAGTGTGTGTATGTGGGAGTGTGTGAGTGAGTGAGTGTGTGTGAGTGTGTGAATGAGTGTGGGTGGGGGGGAGTGTGTGTGTGTGGGAGTGTGTGAGTGAATGAGTGTGTGAGTGAGTGTGTGTGTGGATGAGTCTGTGTGTGTGAATGTGTATGTATATGTGAGTGTGTGTGAGTGTGTGGATGAGTGTACGTGTGTGTGTCTTTGCGGATGAGTGTATGTGCATGAGTGTGTGTGTGTGTGGATGACTGCATGTGTATGAGTGTGTATGAATGGGTGTATGTGTGTGAGTGTGTGTGTGTGTGTGTGGATGAGTGTATGTGTATGAGTGTGTATGAATGGGTGTATGTGTGTGAGTGTGTGAGTGTGTGGATGAGTGTACGTGTGTGTGTGTCTTTGCGGATGAGTGTATGTGCGTGAGTGAGTGTGTGTGTGTGGATGACTGCATGTGTATGAGTGTGTATGAATGGGTGTATGTGTGTGAGTGTGTGAGTGTGTGGATGAGTGCACGTGTGTGTGTCTTTGCGGATGAGTGTATGTGCGTGAGTGAGTGTGTGTGTGTGTGGATGACTGCATGTGTATGAGTGTGTATGAATGGGTGTATGTGTGTGAGTGGGTGTGTGACATCAGGCTCACTGCCCTATCATTTCCTGGATTATCCCTGCTTCTTTTCTTAAACAAGGGAATAATATTAGCTATTCTCCAGCCTCTGGAACCGCGCCTGTGGTCAAAGAGGATATGAAGATATCTTCTAATGCCCCAGCTATTTCTTCCTTTGCCTCCCACAGTAACCTGGGATAGATCCCATCTGGCCCCGGGGACTTGTCTACTTTAATGCAGTTTAGGATACTCAACACTTCCGCCTTTGATATATTGATGTTCTCTGGAGCGTTCACACACCTATCCCTGACCTCAACAACTATCATGTCCTTCTCCTTGATGAATACCATTACAAAGTACTCAATAAGAATCTCACCCACTTCCTGTGACTCCATTGTCCTTGAGTGGGCCTACTCTTTCTCTTGCTACCCTCTTGCTCCTAATATATGCATAAAAAGCCTTAGGATCCTCCTTGCCCCTGTTTGCTGAAGACTCCCTTTGTTCATTGCTAATTTCCAAAAAGAGAACAGTAAATGTGAGGCAGTCACATCTGGCATAAATCAAACGCCCAATCATCTTGTTCACGCTGTAATGTTTGGCCATTCCAGGCTGTATTAAATGGACTTCACATAAGCTCACAGTGAGTGTTTAATGAACATGTAAAAACCACAGTCGTAGCAACTACTAAAGCCTACAGCTTGAATAAAATGAAATATTTATCTCCACTCAATAACAAGGAATTTGAAACTCGAGTCAAAATCATAGAATCCCTACAGTGCAGAAGGAGGCCATTTGGCCCATCGAGTCTGTACCGACCACAATCCCACCCAGGCCCCATTCTCGCAAACCCCGCACATTTACCCTGCTAATCCCCCTGGGACAGTAGGTCAATTTAGCATGGCCAATCAACCTAACCCGCACATCTTTGGACTGTGGGAGGAAACCGGAGCACCCGGAGGAAACACAGACAGACACAGGGAGAATGTGCAAACTCTACACAGACAGTGACCCGAGGCCAGAATCGAACCTGGTCCCTGGCGCTGTGAGGCGGCAGTGTTAACCACTGTGCCACCGCGCCACATCGAGAATCTCCCTCAATATGGGCTGAAATGTAAAGATATAGGGTGGAATTCTCCCAAGCCCCAGCAGGGCAGCTTTGATGGTGGGCACGGGAACACGATGGGAGGCTCAGAACTCGGTTTCACCTCGGCCTGAATTTACCGCGGGATCTTCTGCTGGTGTCCGCCATGGTGGGTCGGACAATCAGCCAGAGTCCGGTGTGAAGCTCATTTGCATCTCATTAATGGGATGCGGGTGAAGGCCGAATGCACGCAACCCCCCCCCCCACCCCTCGCAGCCCCCCTCCTCCCCCCGCAGCCCCCCCCCCTCCCCACATCACCCCCCCCCGCCCAGCAGCCCCCCCACAGCCCATGCTAACTTCATCACAGGTCAGCAGGAAAAGATACCGTCATGAATTTGTTTGGAACAAGGTGAGCGCAGATGTAAGGATTCACCTGAACAATACCTGGGGCTGCCACCAGAGTTCAGGATAGAGGCCTACCTTGCACCCTGGGCCATCATGGCGGTGGGGTGGGAGGAGCATGGGCACTTGGACCTTAGAAACATAGATACAGGAAGCAGGAGTAGGTCATTTGGCCCTTCGAGCCTGTTCCCCCATTCATCTTGGCCATGGCTGATCATCAAATTCAATATCCTGATTTCCCCCTTCATCCCATATCATAGAACCCCAACAATACGGAAGGAGGCCATTCGGCCCATTGAGTCTGTACTGACCACAATCCACCCAGGCCCTATTCCTGTAAACCCACACATTTACCCCACTAATCCCCCTGACACTAAGGTCAATTTTGCATGGCAAATCAACCTAACCCGCACATCTTTGGAGTGTGGGAGGAAACCGGAGCACCTGGAGGAAATCCACACAGACACGAGGAGAATGTGCAAACTCCACACATACAGTGACCCAAGGCTGGAATTGAACATGGGTCCCTGGTGCTGTGAGGCAGCAGTGTTAACCATGGTGCCACCGTGCCGCCCATCCCTTTAAATAAGTTTTTTGTGTCGGTCTTCACGGTGGAGGACACAAATAGTTTGCCAAATATTAACGATAGAGGGTTGGCAGCAGGAGAAATACTTAATACAATTAATGTTACCAGAGAGGCAGTGCTGGGTAGACTAATGGGACTGAAGGTGGACAAGTCCCCGGGTCCGGATGGAATGCATCCCAGGGTATTGAAAGAAATGTCAGAGGTAATAGTGGATGCGTTAGTGATTATTTATCAAAACTCGTTGCATTCTGGGGTAGTGCCGGTTGATTGGAAAATGGCTAATGTTACGCCGCTGTTTAAAAAAGGAAGGAGACAAAAGGCGGGTAACTATAGGCCGGTCAGCTTAATGTCTGTAGTAGGGAAAATGCTGGAATCCATTATTAAAGAGGAGATAGCAGGGCATCTGGATAGAAATGGTTCGATCAATCAGACGCAGCATGGATTCATGAGGGGAAAGTCGTGCTTGACGAACATGTTGGATTTTTATGAAGATGTGACGAGGGCGGTTGATGGAGGAGAACCGGTGGATGCGGTGTTTTTGGATTTCCAAAAGGCGTTTGATAAGGTGCCCCATAAAAGGCTGCTGAAGAAGATTAGGGCACACGGAGTTGGGGGTAGTGTGTTAAAGTGGATTGGGGACTGGCTATCCGACAGGAAGCAAAGAGTCGGAATAAATGGGTGTTTTTCTGGTTGGAGGAAGGTAACTAGTGGCGTGCCGCAGGGATCGGTACTCGGGCCGCAACTGTTTACCATTTATATAGATGATCTGGAGGAGGGGACGGAGTGTAGGGTAACGAAGTTTGCAGACGACACAAAGATAAGTGGAAAAGTGAATCGTGTGGAGGACGGAGAAGATCTGCAGAGAGATTTGGACAGGCTGAGTGAGTGGGCGAGGATATGGCAAATGGAGTATAACGTTGAGAAATGCGAGGTTATACACTTTGGAGGAAATAATAACAAATGGGATTACTATCTCAATGGAAACAAATTAAAACATGCTACCGTGCAAAGGGACCTGGGGGTCCTTGTGCATGAGACGCAAAAGCCCAGTCTGCAGGTACAACAGGTGATCAAGAAGGCAAATGGGATGTTGGCCTATATTGCGAGGGGGATAGAATATAAAAGCAGGGATGTCTTGATGCACCTGTACAGGGCATTGGTGAGGCCGCAGCTGGAATACTGTGTGCAGTATTGGTCCCCTTATATGAGGAAGGATATATTGGCATTGGAGGGAGTGCAGAGAAGGTTCACCAGGTTGATACCGGAGATGAGGGGTTTGGATTATGAGGAGAGGCTGAGGAGATTGGGTTTGTACTCGTTGGAGTTTAGAAGGATGAGGGGGGATCTTATGGAGACTTATAAGATAATGCGGGGGCTGGATAGGGTGGAGGCGGAGAGATTCTTTCCACTTAGTAAGGAAGTTAAAACTAGAGGACACAGCCTCAAAATAAAGGGGGGTCGGTTTAAGACAGAGTTGAGGAGGAACTTCTTCTCCCAGAGGGTGGTGAATCTCTGGAATTCTCTGCCCACTGAGGTGGTGGAGGCTACCTCGCTGAATATGTTTAAAGCGCGGATGGAGGGATTCCTGAGCGGTAAGGGAATTAAGGGTTATGGGGATCAGGCGGGTAAGTGGTACTGATCCACGTCAGATCAGCCATGATCTTATTGAATGGCGGGGCAGGCTCGAGGGGCCAGATGGCCTACTCCTGCTCCTATTTCTTATGTTCTTATGTTCTTATGTTAATCCCTTTAGCCCAAAGAGCGATATCTAATTTCTTCTTGAAATCAGACAACGTTTTGGTCTCAACTACATTCTGTGGTAGTGAATTCCACACATTCACCACCCTCTGGGTGAAGAAATTTCTCCTCACATCAGTTCTAAAAGCTTTACCCCTTATCCTCAAACTATGACCCCTCGTTCTGGACTCCCCCACCATTGGGAACATTCTTTCTGTATCTACCCTGTCTAACCCTGTTAGAATTTTATAAATTACCATGAAATCCCTTCTCATGCTTCTAAACTTCAGTGAATATAATCCTAACCGACTTAGTCTCTCCTCAGATGACAGATCTGCCATCCCAGGAATCAGCCTGTTAAACCTTTGCTGCACTCCGTCTATAGCAAGGACAACCTTCCTCAGATAAGGACACCAAGTCTGCACACAATACTCCAGGTGTGGCCTCACCAATGCCCTCTTCAGACCTCCCAGATTCGGTGTCCTGGAGGGGGGTCCACCTCCTCATCTCAGAATGTTCCTGGAGATTTATCTTCATCTTCAGGAGATCCATCTTCTTTCTTCAATGGTGGGTCAGTGATGTTGAATGCCTTTTCAAGATGGCGCCCAGACATCATGGTGGACTACATCCAGGCCTGCCCTGCTGCCAAACACGATGTGAAAGATCCGGATAAATAATTAATGAGGTTGCTGCTGGAAGATTTGACATCTCTTCCCGCCAAGCTGCACAGCGGGAAACTTCCCTATGTTCCCGCCCCGGCCACCATATTCAATCTCAAAATGGGAAAATTCCGTCCATAGCAATGGTGAAATAAAGAATTGCATTCATAAGTGTAAAAGTTTATTTATTAGCATCACAAGTAGTCAGAATCATAGAATCATAGAGGCCATTCAGTCCATCGAGCCTGTACTGACCACAATCCCACCCAGGTCCCAACCTCGTAGCCCCTCATATTTACCCTACTCGTCCCCCTGACACTAGGATCAATTTAGCACGGCCAATCCGCCTAACCCGGACATCTTTGGACTGTGGGAGGAAACCGGAGCACCCAGAGGAAATCCATGCAGACGCGGGGAGAATGTGCAAACACCACACAGACAGTGGCCCAAGGCTGGAATTGAACTTGGGTCCCTGGTTCTGTGAGGCAACAGTGCGAACCACTGTGCCACCGCGCTGCCCAACCTGCTGATAAAGCACTTTTGGTAACAGCAGGACATCCCAAAGTGTTTTCCAGCGGGTGAAGTGGTTATTAATTTCGGTGACTGTAGTAATGTAGACAGGCCCAAAGTGCACAGCAAGCTCCCACAAACAGCAAAGTGAAAATGACAAGATAATAACAAAGAACAAAGAACAAAGAACAGTACAGCACAGGAAACAGGCCCTTCGGCCCTCCAAGCCTGCGCCGGTCCTTGGTCCAACTAGACCAATCGGTTGTATCCCTCCATTCCCAGGCTGCTCATGTGACTATCCAGGTAAGTCTTAAACGATGTCAGCGTGCCTGCCTCCACCACCCTACTTGGCAGCGCATTCCAGGCCCCCACCACCCTCTGTGTAAAAAACATCCCTCTGATGTCTGAGTTATACTTCGCCCCTCTCAGCTTGAGCCCGTGACCCCTCGTGATCGTCACCTCCGACCTGGGAAAAAGCTTCCCACTGTTCACCCTATCTATACCCTTCATAATCTTGTATACCTCTATTAGATCTCCCCTCATTCTCCGTCTTTCCAAGGAGAACAACCCCAGTCTACCCAATCTCTCCTCATAGCTAAGACCCTCCATACCAGGCAACATCCTGGTAAACCTTCTCTGCACTCTCTCCAATGCCTCCACGTCCTTCTGGTAGTGCGGCGACCAGAACTGGACGCAGTACTCCAAATGTGGCCTAACCAGCGTTCTATACAGCTGCATCATCAGACTCCAGCTTTTATACTCTATACCCCATCCTATAAAGGCAAGCATACCATATGCCTTCTTCACCACCTTCTCCACCTGTGTTGCCACCTTCAAGGATTTGTGGACTTGCACACCTAGGTCCCTCTGTGTTTCTATACTCCTGATGACTCTGCCATTTATTGTATAACTCCTCCCTACATTATTTCTTCCAAAATGCATCACTTCGCATTTATCCGGATTAAACTCCATCTGCCACCTCTCCGCCCAATTTTCCAGCCTATCTATATCCTGCTGTATTGCCCGACAATGCTCTTCGCTATCCGCAATTCCAGCCATCTTCGTGTCATCCGCAAACTTGCTGATTACACCAGTTACACCTTCTTCCAAATCATTAATTGGGTAATAATATGGACATATATGTGTGGATATATTTTTGTTTCTGACCAGTGAGTCAGCGAAGTAGAATGGTAGAAGGGTTCATAGAATCCCTACAGTGCAAAAGGGGAGGCGGTGGCCGAGTGGTATTATCACTAGACTATTAATTCAGGAACTCAACTAATGTCCTGGGGGCTGGAGTTCGAATCCCCCCATGGCAGATGGCGGAATTTGAATTCAATAAAAAATATCTGGAATTAAGAATCTACTGATGACCATGAAACCATTGTCGATTATCGGAAAAACCCATCTGGTTCACTAATGTCCTTTAGGGAAGGAAATCTGCCGTCCATACCCGGTCTGGCCTACATGTAACTCCAGAGCCACAGCAATGTGGTTGACTCTCAACTGCCCTCCAACGGTAACTAGGGATGGGCAATAAATGCTGGCCAGCCAGCGATGCCCATGTCCCACAAATAATAAAAAAAAGGAGGCCATTTGAGACTGCGCCAACAACCATCCCATCCAGGCCCTATCCCCGAAATGCCACGTATTTACCTTGCCAACACCCCTGACACTAAGAGGCAATTTAGACCATACGATATAGGAGCAGGATCTTACATTGGCATGGGCCAATCCACCTATCCTGCACCTCTTTGGAATGTGGGAGAAAACTGGAACACCCGGAAAAACCCACGCAGACACGGGGAGAACGTGCAAACTCCACACAGACAGTGAACTGAGGCTGGAATTGAACCCAGGTCCTTGGCGCTGTGAGGCAGCAGTGCTAAGCACTGTGCCGCCGTGCCTGTCCATAAAGGCCATTGAGCACAATTAGGAAGAGGGAGCACTGGTGTTTTTTGTGCAGGGCTCGGACAGAGCAGTGAAATTCAGTGGGGTTACACTGCTTCATGCTCGCCGCCTCGCTGCAGTCCAACTGCAGCTTGTAGCACCAACCAAAAAACAAATAACAATTCACGTCAAACCGGGCTGTGAAAGTGCTTTCCGCACCTGCTCCGCATCTCACCAGTAGCAATGTGATAATGAACTGTAACAGCTTTCCGACAATCTGTGAAACTGGGGGATGTTGTCAGCGCCGAGCTGCGAGGGAACTCAAAACGGCCGATTGATCTCAGAGCTCAAAGTGATCGCGCCGTCTTCAATATTGACGTCAGCGACTATTCATGAGGCCCCGGCACAGGTGTCACAGGCGGATGCAGTCGGTCTCCACGGCGGAAGTGGAGCCAGATGGGATGGATGCAGTCCAACAATAATGTGTTTTTTTTTAACATCCATTCACTTCTCTCCGCACGTTGACAAATACTTATCTCAGGCAGATTACTGTGTGTCACGTGCCCTCGTTTCTTTCTTGGGGACCCAGCCAGTGATGGTGAGCAGTCTCAGGGCAAGGTCACTGAGATCTCCGCACACAGAGGCTTGTCCAGTGTGAACTGCTTCCTCGCTCCCCCCTCCCCCCCCCCCCCGCCGCCCCCATCCAGACAATCGGCTCAGACAGATTGACAAAGCAAAGGGTTGGATTTCTAAGGTTAGCACAGTAAGAAGTCTCACAACACCAGGTTAAAGTCCAACAGGTTCATTTGGTAGCAAATACCATAAGCTTTCGGAGCGCTGCTCCTTCGTCAGATGGAGTGAAAATCTGTTCTCCAACAGTGCACAGAGACACAACATCAAGTTACAGAATACTAATTAGAATGCAAATCTCTACAGCCAGCCAGGTCTTAAAGGTACAGATAATGTGGGTGGAGGGAACATTAAACACAGGTTAAAGAGATGTGTATTGTCTCCAGACAGAACAGCTAGAAAGATTCTGCAAGATCAGGAAGCAAGCTGTGGGGGTTACTGATAATGTGACATAACATGAGGAAGGGTCATGCACACATGAGGACGGCCTAAACCGGGATGTTGGATTTATGTCACATTATCAGTAACCCCCACAGCTTGCTTCCTGATCTTGCAGAATCTTTCTAGCTGTTCTGTCTGGAGACAATACACATCTCTTTAACCTGTGTTTAATGTTCCCTCCAACCACATTATCTGTACCTTTAAGACCTGGCTGGCTGTAGAGATTTGCATTCTAATTAGTATTCTGTAACTTGATGTTGTGTCTCTGTGCACTGTTGGAGAACAGATTTTCACTCCATCTGACGAAGGGGCAGCGCTCCGAAAGCTTATGGTATTTGCTACCAAATAAACCTGTTGGACTTTAACCTGGTGTTGTGAGACTTCTTACTGTGCTTACCCCAGTCCAACGCCGGCATCTCCACATCATTTCTAAGGTTACTCAGCAGAGTGAGGGAGGCCGGGTGGAATCTCGGTGCTCACCTCAATCCCACCTCAATCCCATCTCAATCCCAACCCCACACTTGCAGCCATAGGACCATAGAACCCTGTACAGTACAGAAGGAGGCCATTCGGCCCATCGAGTCTGCACCGACCACAATCCCACCCAGGCCCTTTTCCCACAAACCCACACATTTACCCCATCAATCCCCTGACACTAGGGTCAATTTAGTCCAGTGGATCAAGTATTGAATTGTGCATCCAAAAGAGAAAATGCTGGAAAATCTCAGCAGGTCTGGCAGCATCTGTAAGGAGAGAAAAGAGCTGATGTTTCGAGTCCTTGACCCTTTGACCCTTCGAGTCCTTGACCCTTTGACCCTTCGAGTCCTTGACCCTTTGTCAAAGCTGGTCAATAGCTTCCTCGCTCCCCACCCCACGCTCCGCCCCCCCACCCCCCCCACCCCCACCACCCCGCCAAAACTGCTGAGATTTTCCCTTTTTATTTCAGATTCCAGCAAGCGCAATAATTTGCTTTTATTGAGTCGTGTATTCTGACAGGAAAGAGTCAATTCTTGCAGCAGAAAATGGCTGGGGGTGAGGAGGAGGCAGGGGACAGGGCACTGCAGGAAGGGTGCTGGGCGAGGAGGGAACTCCGCACCAGACTGGGCTGCAGGCCAGGACAGCAGAGGGCTAATGTCACTAACAGGAACTTGATCGCGTCAACAAATTTAAAGGTTCCCTGTTCTCTGAACCTCTCTTTATTTATTATTAAATGCTCAGGAAAGCTCAAACAAAAATGGGTTTAAAATATTTATTTTATTATTAGTCAGAAGTAGGCTTACATTAACACTGCAATGAAGTTACTGTGAAAATCCCCCAGTTGCCACACTCCGGCGCCTGTTCAGATGCACTGAGGGAGAATTTAGCATGGCCAATTCACCTAACCAGCACGTCTTTCGGACTTTGGGAAGAAACCGGAGCACCCGGAGGAAACCCACACAGAGAAAGTGCAGACTCTGCACAGACGGTGACCCAAGCCGGGAATCGAACTGCTGAGGCAGCAGCGCTAACCATTGTGCCACCATGTGCCACCAACACACGGCCTGCCACCTTCACCAGCAGAATCTGCTGCTCCGATCATGGGCCTTGTCTTCCATATCCGTGCCACCTCACCATAGCTGCTGTAAAATGCTCCCAGACGGTTTTTACAGCTGATGCCCGAAAAAAAAGCAGCGGGCGACAAATGGAATTGCGGGTGGATTGGATTCCTAACAAGCCCAATGGCATCATCAGGAATTTCAAAATGGCGGGCAGCATGCTGAATTCTGTGCCCACTTGCTTGCCATAATTTCAGAGACTGGCTAATGATATTTTATTGCCCACCCAATGCTAGTGTTCCCTGTTTTATATCGGCACCAATTTGCAGGGAAGGAGCTGTTCTTGAGTCAGTTGGTACGTGACGTCAGACATTTGTATCTTTTTCCTGAAGGAAGAAGGTGGAAGAGAGAATGTCTGGAGTGCGTGGGGTCCTTAATTATGCTGGCTGCTTTTCCGAGGCAGCGGGAAGTGTAGACAGAGTCAATGGATGGGAGGCTGGTTTGCCTGATGGATTGGGCTACATTCACGGCCCTTTGTAGTTTCTTGCGGTCTTGAGCAGAGCAGGAGCCATACCAACCTGTGATACAACCGGAAAGAATGCTTTCTATGGTGCATCTGTAAATCTGTACAGTGATCTCAGGGTGAAGAGGAGGGGTGAGGACTGAGGAGCTGGGCAGAGGCAGGTAAGGGTGTTGGTAGAGAAGCCATGAATGGGGAGAGTAAACGGGGGGAGATGACAGCACTTGCGGGGGTCAGACCTTGGGGGAGGCGGGGTGCCCTTCAAGTTAGAAGGAGGTTGTTGATGGAGGCACTCCCCTCTTCCCACTGGAGACTGAGCGGCGTCACCTGCTGAGCTTTCCCCTGCCCCTGAATACCCTCGGGAAAACTGACAGAGAAATGTGTTGATCCCAAAAGAGGGGGGGGGGCACATCGAAGGGGTTCTGAATATTAGGGGAGGTGATTGGCCCCGTGGTATTATCGCAAGACTATTAATCCAGAAACTCAGCTCATGTTTTGGAGACCCGGGTTTGAATCCTGCTACGGCAGACGGCGGAATTTGAATTAATTTTTTTAAAATCTGGAATTAAGAATCTACTGATGACCATGAAACCATTGTTGATTGTCGGAAAAACCCATCTGGTTCACTAATGTCCTTTAGGGAAGGAAATCTGCCGTCCTTACCTGGTCTGGCCTACATGTGACTCCAGAGCCACAGCAATGTGGTTCATGCCCAACTGCCCTTGGGCAAGTAGGGCAACTAGGGATGGGCAATAAATGCTGGCCAACCAGCGATGCCCATGTCCCACAAAGGAAAAATAAAAAAAACATTGGATCAGACCAGCCCCAGCACACCTTAACAAGCAGGCGGAAGAGGAGGCCTTAGCTGCAATCTGTCACTCCATTTGCAACTGTGGGAAAATTCCCATTAATATCCCTGGCCTTAGCTGTGACAGAAACAGGGACAGATGGGAGGGATGTGATTGCAGGGAAGGATATGGGAGACACGGTGGCACAGTGGTTAGCACTGATGCCTCACAGTGCCAAGGACAAGGGTTCAATCCTCGGCTTGGGAGAGCGCGAGTGAGTGAGGGCGAATAAGTGAGGGTTGAGTGAGTTTGTGAGGGTAGGTGAGTGAGGATGACTTGCTACATCCTGAGCTCCAGGTGGGAATGAGGTCTCACAATGGGTGGCCCACTGGCACAGTGGTTAGGACTGCTGCTTCACTGCGCCAAGGACCTGGGTTCAATTTCAGCCTTGGATGACTGTCTGTGTGGAGTCTGCACGTTCTCCCCATGTCTGCGTGGGTTCCCTCCGGGTGCTCCAGTTTCCTCCCACACTCCAAAGATGTGTAGGTTAAGTGGATTGTACAGGTTAAGTGGATTGTCCATGCTAAATTGCCCCTTGGTGTCTCAGGATGTGTAGGTTAGGGGGATTTGTGGGGTAAATGTTTGGGTTACTAGGATACGCCGGGTGTGTGGGCCTGGGAAAGATGCTCTTTTGGAGAGTTGGTGCAAACTCGATGGGCTGAATGGCCTCCTTCTACACAGTAAGGATTCTATGAAATTGGCCAGCTCTCAGTCTTTCTCAAAGAACAAAGAATAATACAGCACAGGAACAGGCCCTTCGGCCCTCCAAGCCCGCGCCGCTCCCTGATCCAAACTAGACCATTCTTTTGTATCCCTCCATTCCCACTCCGTTCATGTGGCTATCTCGATAAGTCTTAAACATTCCCAGTGTGCCCGCCTCCACCACCTTGCCCGGCAGCGCATTCCAGGCCCCCACCACCCTCTGTGTAAAATATGTCCTTCTGATATCCGTGTTAAACCTCCCCCCCTTCACCTTGAACCTATGACCCCTCGTGAACGTTGCCATCGACTTGGGAAAAAGCTTCCCGCCGTTCACCCTATCTATGCCTTTCATAATTTTACACACCTCTATTAGGTCTCCCCTCATCCTCCGTCTTTCCAGTGAGAACAACCCCAGTTTACCCAATCTCTCCTCAGAACTAAGCCCCTCCATACCAGGCAACATCCTGGTAAACCTCCTCTGCACTCTCTCCAAAGCCTCCACGTCTTTCTGGTAGTGTGGCGACCAGAACTGGATGCAGTATTCCAAATGCGGCCGAACCAACGTTCTATACATCTGCAACATCAGACCCCAAATGTTATACTCTATGCCCCGTCCTATAAAGGCAAGCATGCCATATGCCTTCTTCACCACCTTCTCCACCTGTGACATCACCTTCAAGGATCTGTGGACTTGCACACCCAGGTCCCTCTGCGTATCTACACCCTTTATGGTTCTACCATTTATCGTATAGCTCCCCCCTACATTAGCTCTACCAAAATGCATCACTTCACATTTATCTGGATTGAACTCCATCTGCCATTTCTTTGCCCAAATTTCCAGCCTATCAAAATCCTTCTGTAGCCTCTGAAAATGTTCCTCACTATCTGCAAGTCAGCCAATTTCGTGTCGTCTGCAAACTTACTGATCACCCCAATTACACCTTCTTCCAGATCATTTATATAAATCACAAACAGCAGAGGTCCCAATACAGAGCCCTGCGGAACACCACTAGTCACAGGCCTCCAGCCGGAAAAAGACCCTTCCACTACCACCCTCTGTCTTCTGTGACCAAGCCAGTTCTCCACCCATCTAGCCACCTCCCCATTTATCCCATGAGATCCAATCTTTTGCACCAACCTACAATGAGGGACTTTGTCAAACGCTTTACTAAAGTCCATATAGACGACATCCACAGCCCTTCCCTCGTCAACCATTCTAGTCACTTCTTCAAAAAACTCCACCAGGTTAGTGAGGCATGACCTCCCTCTCACAAAACCATGCTGACTATCGTTAATGAGTTTATTCCTTTCTAAATGCGCATACATCCTATCTCTAAGAATCTTCTCCAACAACTTCCCTACCACGGACATCAAGCTCACCGACCTATAATTTCCAGGGTTATCCTTCCTACCCTTCTTAAATAATGGGACCATATTAGCTATCCTCCAATCCTCTGGGTGGGGAGCACTTCAGCGGTCACGGGCATTCGGCCTCTGATATTCAGGTAAGCGTTCTCCAAGGCGGCCTTCGCGACACACGACGGCGCAGGGTCGCTGAGCAGAAACTGATAACCAAGTTCCGCACACACGAGGACGGCCTCAACCGGGATATTGGGTTCATGTCCCACTATTTGTAACCCCCACAGAGTTTCACTGGCTGTCTTGTCTGGAGACAATACACATCTTTTTAGCCTGTCTTGATGCTCTCTCCACTCATGTTGTTTTGTTTCTTAAAGACTTGATTAGTTGTAAGTATTCGCATTCCAACCATTATTCATGTAAATTGAGTTTGTGTCTTTATATGATCTGTTTGTGAACAGAATTCCCACTCACCTGAAGAAGGGGCTTGCAGCTCCGAAAGCTTGTGTGGCTTTTGCTACCAAATAAACCTGTTGGACTTTAACCTGGTGTTGTTAAACTTCTTACTGACCTCACCTGTGTCCAGTGACTAGATACTAGGAGGAGCCAGTGATCGTCTTGGAAGAGATGGAAGCATAGGAGTCTCACTCCAGTGGAAGCTGTGGTGCAAACCCAAACTATCCAACAGCCTCCACAGGTGGAATACAGTTATCATCATTGCCATGGTTCCAAGGTAAGACCATTCGAATATAAATTTGGGCAAGGAGCTTTATCTTGGGAATTATAAACACGGAAGGGGGAGAAAGGTATGGTAAGACCGGGATTTTCCAGTCCTGCTCTGGTGGTTTTTCCCATGGTGGATGTGATGATGCATTCAGATCCCCTTTGATTCGGGCAGAGTTGGAAGATCCAACCAGCTGGAGGGAGGGGCTGTAAAATCCTGCTCCAAAGTTTTATAGACATGATATATATTGAGGAGCAGCCCAGGGACCCGGGTTCGATTCCCGGCTCAGGTCACTATCTGTACGGAGTCTGCACGTTCTCCCCGTGTCTGCGTGGGTTTCCTCCGGGTGCTCCGGCTTCCTCCCACAGTCTGAAGGACGTGCTGGTTAGGTAGATTGACACGGACAGGTGCCAGAGTGCCATGTGCATAGATCCCTGAAAGTTGGCACCCAGGTTGATAGGGTTGTTAAGAAGGCGTAAGGTGTGTTAGCTTTTATTGATAGAGAGATTGAGTTTCGGAGCCATGAGGTCATGCTGCAGCTGTACAAAACTCTGGTGCGGCCGCACTTGGAGTATTGCGTACAGTTCTGGTCGCCGCATTATAGGAAGGATGTGGAAGCATTGGAAAGGGTGCAGAGGAGATTTACCAGGATGTTGCCTGGTATGGTGGGAAGGTCTTATGAGGAAAGGCTGAGGGACTTGAGGCTGTTTTCGTTAGAGAGAAGAAGGTTAAGAGGTGACTTAATAGAGGCATACAAGATGATCAGAGGATTAGATAGGGTGGACAGTGAGAGCCTCTTTCCTTGGATGGTGATGGCTAGCACGAGGGGACATAGCTTTAAATTGAGTGGTGATAGATATAGGACAGATGTCAGAGGTAGGTTCTTTACTCAGAGAGTAGTAAGGGCGTGGAATGCCCTGCCTGCAACAGTCGTGGACTCGCCAACATTAAGGGCATTTAAAAGGTCATTGGATAAACATATGGATGATATTGGAATGGTGTAGGTTAGATGGGCTTTAGATTTGTTTCACAAGTCGGCGCAACATCGAGGGCCGAAGGGTCTGTACTGCGCTGTAATGTTCTATGTTCTATGTTCTAGAGTGTGGCGATTGGGGGATTTTCACAGTAACTTCATTGTAGTGTTAATGTCAGCCTACTTGTGACACTAATAGATAAACTTTAATTAGTTCTTGTGTTTGAAATGACAGTGGTTGGCACGGCTGCCTCACAGCGCCAGGGACCCAGGTTCAATTCCGGCCTCGGGTCACTGTCCGTGTGGAGTTTGCACATTCTCCCCATATCTGCGTGGGTTTCCTCGGGATGCTCCGGTTTCCTTCCACACTCCAAAGATGTGCGGGTCAGGTAGATTGGCCATGCTAAATTGCCCCTTAGTGTCAGGGAGTTTAGCAGGGTAAATAGGTGGGGTTATGGGGATAGGGGCTGGGTGGGATTGTGGTCGGTGCAGACTCGATGGGGCAAATGGCCTCTTTCTGCACTGTAGGGATTCTATGATTCGATGAAATGAGCTGTGCGGCTGCTATAAATGAGTCTAAGTGGATTTCTTTAATCTGTTATTTTAATATTCCATTCATTACAGCAGGCTGAAGAATTCCATACAACACATTCACAGATCCATTACTGAGGCTGTAGAGTGTAATCTCAACACAAGTCATTTGGAGATTTTGCAGCTAAAATATGATTTCACTAATTCCTTGCCGCCTGGAACAAAGCTATTGTTAATGAACCAGAATGATTCAACTCATTCTAACAGAGTATAAAGGGCAGAAAGTGGCGGTGGAAAGAAAGAAAGAATTTGTTCTTCTCAATATCCGAAAGCGATGAAGCACTTTCTAAAATGTAATCACCATTGAAACGTGGAAATCACAGCACAGCAAGGCGCCAAATAAAAATGAAATAAGGACCAGATCATCTGCTTTACTTGATGGATAAATATTTTTGATTTGATTTATTATTGTCACATGTATTGGCATACAGTGAAAAGTATTGTTTCTTGCGCGCTATACAGACAAAGCATACTGTTCATAGAGAAGGAAAGGAGATAGTGTAGAATGTAGTGTTGCAGTCATAGCTCGGGTGTAGAGCAAGATCAACTTATTGCAAGGTAGGTCCATTCAAAAGTCTGATGGCAGCGGGGAAGAAGCTGTCCTTGAGTCGGTTGGTACGTGACCTCAAACTTTTGTATCTTTTTTCCGTCGGAAGAAGGTGGAAAAGAGTATGCCCAGGGTGTGTGGGGTCCTTAATTATGCCGGCTGCTTTCCCGAGGCAGTGGGAAGTGTAGATGGAGTCAATGAATGGGAGTTTGGCTTGCGTGATGGGCTGGTCTACGCTCACAACCCTTTGTTGTTTTGGACAACTTCTTTACCCTTATTTGGAATGGCACCATGGGATTTTTTAAAAAGATTTTTACTCCATCCTTAAAGTTACAAAGCCAAGGCTCAGGGTGGACCAGGCAAACACAAATCCATTCCCTGCTTATTCCAAAAAACAAATTCAAAATTCAATTGAATCCAATTCAAGGTTCCCTTGAGAGAGACAACCAAGATCCAAGTTGACAAGATGGGGCATTGCACTCCATCTTGGTCTTGATCTGATACTTGGGGTGGGATTTTCCAACCAAGTTTGCCCCAAAACTGAAAAGTCCTGTCCAAGGTCAATAGACCTTTGCATGGTGTCCACATCCCCCCCGCCTCCCACCTGCCCGCCCCACCCCCCACCACCCCCCGCACCTCCCCCCCCCGCCCCACCACCGCTCCCCCTCCCACTACGATTCCCGTGATGGGTGGGATGGGAAACTTTCAGTATAGGGCGAAAGGCGGTAGATTTAAAACTGAGATGAGGAGGAATTACTTCTCGCAGAGGGTGGTGAATTTGTGGAACTCGGTGGAGTCTGAATCATCAAACGGTTTCAAGAAGGAGATAGTTATATTTTTAATAAACAAAAAGGGGTAATGGGATATGGGGAAGAGGTGGATTTGAGACCAGGGAGAGATCAGCCATGATCTGATTGAATGGGGGAGCAGGCTCGAAGGCTGAATTTGCCTACTTCTGCTCCTAATTCCTATGTTCCTATGTTTTCCAAAAGGCAACCCACAAGACCTTAGGTTTTTTATCAAAGTTTATTATTATCCCAACTGCAATGGAGTTACTGTGAAAATCCCCTAGTTGCCACGCTCAAGTGCATGTTCGGGTACACTGATGGAGAATTTAGCATCGTTAACCAGCATGTCTTCTTGGACTGTGGAATGGAACCAGAGCACCCGGAGGAAACCCACACAGACATGAGGAGAGCTTGTAGACTCTGCACAGACAGTGACCCAAGCTGGGAATCAAACCTGGATCGCTTGTGTTGTGAGACAGCAGTGCTAACCACTCTGCCACCTTGCCAACCCAATGCATGATCGATGAGGATTGGATTAACATCACACCTGAAAGATGGTACCTCTGCCTCTGCAGAACTCCCTTTGGATGGGGTGTTAGCCTCGATATTATGTTCAAGCCGCTGCAATGGGGCTTGAACCCACAAAATGGCTGACTCAGAGGTGGCCAGTTGAACCTGGTGGGTGTGTGACCTGCGAGCCTCAAGTCTGCCCTGTTGTCCACTCAAAGGGTGATGGAAAATCATCCACACTATCAAACGGCCCTTTAACTGCGGAATAAGTGATGATTTTCAATCTCAGTGCTAATGTCTAATGTGTGTGATTAAATCGTAGTGTAAAATTAAGCCTGATGATAGCGCCCAAATCTTTAATTTAGTCCTCTTAAAGAAAAAAGCAATTTGACGTTGACTGCACACAGTTCCAAAGGTCCGTTGGCATCAGGTCAGGTTAGAAAGATTCTGCAGCTGGGTAACAGCTAAAGGCAAAAAAAAATCAAATAATGTGGTCAGTTAAAAAAGCTTTAATGAAGCTGTTATTTTTACGGTTTATAGCTCCTTAACATTTTAGCTGCCAAGTTAGTGAGATGGGGAAGGTGAAGGGAATCCGAGGAGTTGGATTGGTTCTCCTTCGATCAGTAATGTGATGGAGATATTCAAAGTTCTAAGGAGTTCTTATCGAGTGGATAAGGAGAAACTGTTTTCAGTGACTGCGGGTCCATAACTATATAGAATCATCAAATCCCTACAGTGCAGAAGGAGGCCAGTCGGGCCAGTGAGCCTGCACTGACCATAATTCCGCCCAGGCCCTATTCCCATAACCCCACGTATTTACCCTTCCAATTCCCTGACACGAGGGGCAATTTAGTATGGCCAATCAACCTAACCCGCACATCTTTGGATTGTGGGAGGAAACCGGAGCACCCGAAGGAAACCCACGCAGACATGGGAGAACGTGCAGATTCCACACTGTAAGTGTGGTTAACAGTGAGGCGGATTGTCTTGGGCTACAAGAAGATATAGGCGAAATGGTCAAATGGACAGATAAGTGGCAGATGGAATTTAACCCTGAAAAGTATGAGGTGATACACTTTGGAAGGAGTAATTTAAAAGGAAGTTCTGTGGAACAAAGGGACCTTGTCGTGTTTGTCCACAGATCTCTGAAAACGGAAGGGCATGTTAGTAGGGTGGTGAAAAAGGCATATGGGACACTTGCCTTTATCAATCGAGGCATAGATTACAAAAGCAGGGAAGTCATGTTGGAGTTGTATAGAACTTTGGTGAAGCCACAGCTGGAGTACCGTGTGCAGTTCTGGTCGCCACATTATAGGAAGGATGTGATTGCACTGGAAGGGGTGCAGAGGAGATTCGCCAGGATGCTGCCTGGGATGGAACATTTAAGTTATGAAGAGAGGTTGGATAGGCTTGGGTTGTTTTCGTTGGCCATGATGTGGAGATGCCGACGTTGGACTGGGGAAAACACAGTAAGAAGTCTAACAACACCAGTTTCAAGTCCAACAGGTTTATTTGGTAGCAAAAGCCACTCCAGCTTTTGCTACCAAATAAACCTGTTGGACTTTAACCTAGTGTTGTTAGACTTCTTACTGTTGTTTTCATTGGAGCAGAGAAGACTGAGGGGTGACCTGATTAAGGTGTTCAAGATTATGAGGAGCATGGACAGAGTGGATAAGGAGCAGCTGTTCCCCTTAGTTGAAGGGTCAGTCACGAGGGGACACAGATTCAAGATGAGGGGCAGGAAGTTTAGGGGGGATGTGAGGAAAAATGTTTTTACCCAGAGGGTGGTAAAGGCTTGGAATGTGGTACCTGGGAGGGTGGTGGAGGCGGGTTGCCTCACATCCTTTAAAAAGTATCTGGATGAGCACTTGGCGCATCATAACATTCAGAGCGATGGGCCAAGTGCTGACAGATGTGATTGGGTGTGAGCTCAGGTGTTTCAAATGTGTCGGTGTGGACTTGATGGTCTGAAGGGCCTCTTGTGCGCTGTATGATTACTTAATTCGATGCTTCTATGATTGTTGTTGTGGGCCTGTGTTGTTTCTACGTTTCTTCTTTCTGACAGTGTGCGTTGCTGAGCTCTAGATTCTTCCACCTGGACCTGCACGTAAGGAGAGGTTTTGGCCTAGTTTTTCAGTTAACCACCAAATGGGCACTGGGGATGCACCTTAAGAAGGAACCCCACGATTTAGGAGAATTTGACGGAGGTGGTGTGATGGTATTGTCATCAGATTAGTAATCCAGAGACCCAGGGTAATGCTCTGGGGACGCAGGTTCGAATCCCACCATGGCAGACGGTGGAATTGCATTTAATAAAAACCTGGAATTAAAAGTCTAAAGGATGAAACTATTGCCGATTGTCGTAAAAACCCATCTGCACAACTAAACATGCATCCCCAAGATGGCCCCGGAGCGAGGTGGCTTCTTGCAAGCTGTGCCCTGCATACCTTCTAATTCTATCTTTTACTTTCATTCTATGTTTCTAAAACTTCATTCTAACTCTTTTAAACTCTCTAACAATGCTTTAATTCAATATCTTCCGTCAGACTTTTGAATGGACTTACCTCACACTAAGTTGATCTTTCTCTACACCCTAGCTATAACTGTAACACTACATTCTGCACTCTCTCCTTTTCTTCTCTATGAACGGTATGCTTTGTCTGTGTAGCGCGCAAGAAACAATACTTTTCACTGGATCCCAATATATGTGACAATGATAAATCAAATCAAATCAGATCTCCCTTGGGGGAAGGAAATCTGCCGTCCTTACCCGATCTGTCCTACGTGTGACTCCAGACCCACAGTGTTTGATTCCCAACTGCCCTCAGGGATGGGCAATAAATGCTGGCCCAGCCAGCGACAACCACTGAACGAATATAAAGAAATCTGGAATTGAAAATCTAATGATGATCATTATCGTAAAAACCCAACTGCTTCATCAATCTCCTTCCTTCAGGGAAGGAAACCTGCTGTCCTTACCTGGTCTGGCCTACATATGACTCCAGACCCACAGCAATGTGGTTGGCTCTTAAATGCCCTCTGCAATGGCCTCGTAAGTCACTCAGCTCAAGGGTAATTAGGGATGGACAATTAGGGCTGGCCCAGTCAGTGATGCCCACATCCCATGAATGAAAAATTCTCCTCCAGGTTCAGCTATGCAATCAAACCAAGTTGACAGCATTAGCCTCCAGGTAATTGCCTTAAAGTCTGGGGTGGAGTTGGGGGTCGTGGTAGGAGGGCAGTTTGAGACAGACTGTCAGGGCTACAGCTGGGATGGGCATTCCTGCACTCTCTGTCACCACCTCAATAAAAACAGTAAGCACACTTTTGATGGCAGCCCCATTCTCGACTAGGAAGCCTGAGCAGAGCAGGCCCAATGCCTGCACCATTTGGTCAACTTTATTATCGTGAAGAGCCCTAAAACAGGAGTTGGGGCCCTCATTGGCATCTCCATGATAGCTAATGGCGTGTTTTAGGCAGCCATTTTTGATGCCTGAAAAACAACCCATCCTAATCTTATCAAATCATATATAAAGCACAGAGAGAGGCTATTTGGCTCATTATGTCTATGCTGGCTCAATCAGCCCGAGCTTATCCCTGCCCCATTGCAGTGCAAAATTTCTCCCTTATAAGTATACACGCAATTCTATTTTTGGGGAGGCAATGGCCCAGTGATATTATCTCCAGACGATTCATCCAGAAACTCAGCGAATGTTCTGGGGACCCAGGTTCGAATCCCGCCACAGGAGATGGTAAAATTTGAATCTAATAAAAAATATCTGGAATTAAGAATCTACTGACGGCAATGAAACCATTGTTGATTGTCGGAAAAAACCCATCTGGTTCACTAATGTCCTTTAGGGAAGGAAATCTGCTGTCCTTACCTGGTCTGACCTACAGGTGACCCCAGAGCCACAGCAATGTGGTTGACTCTCAACTGCTCTCGGGCAACTAAGGATGGGCAATAAATGCTGGCCAGCCAGTGACACCCCTGTCCCATGAATAAAAAAAAGTTGAAAGTTATGACTGAATCTGTTGACACTGTTTCATGCAGCTCACTCGTCGAAGAATAACAACTCGTCGAAGAATAAAACGGCTCCTCAGCTCCCCTCTGACTCCTTTTACCAGTGATTGTAAATCGGTGGCCTTTGGGGAGGCACGGTGGCACAATGGTTAGCACTGCTGCCTCGCAGTGCCAGGGACCCCGGTTCAATTCCGGCTTCGGGTACCTGTCCATTCCGTCTTTATCTTCTTGTAGCCCAAGACACTCTGCCTCACTGTTAACCACCGTCCAATCTTTGTGTCATCGGCAAACTTACTAATCCTACACCCCCCACATAGTCATCAATGTCATTTATATAAAGAACGAGCTTCAATTTTAAAATTCTCACCCGCATTTTCAAATCCCTCCATTCCCTCAGCCTTTAATATCTATTCAGAGGACCTGTGAACAACTCCCAGTAGTGTTTTCTGTCCCTTGTTATTCCTTACACTGATTCCACTTCCAAGCCAAGCTCCTTCCTCATATATATCCCGGGAAAGAAAAGCTTGCCGAGTGAGGAGCGTTTGAGGACTCTGAGTCTGTACCCGGTGGAGTTTAGAAGGTTGAGGGGGGATCTCATTGAAACTTACAGAATACTGAAAGGCCTGCAGAAATTGGACATGGGGAAGATGTTTCCATTTAGTAGGAGAGGCCAGGATACAAGGGCACAGCCTCAGAGTAAAGGGACGACCCTTTAGAACTGTAAGAAGTCTCAGAACACCAGGTTAAAGTGTCTATATATGCCCTGTTTGTGAACCAAACTCCCACTCACCTGATGAAGGAGCAGTGCTCCAAAACCTCGTGCTACCAAATAAACCTGTAGGACTTTAACCTGGTGTTGCGAGACTCCTTACTGTGCCCACCCCAGTCCAACGCCGGCAACTCCCCATCATGCCTTGAGAACTGAGCTGAGGAGGAATTTCTTCAGCCAGAGGGTGGTGAATCTGTGGAATTCATTGCCACAGAAGGCTGTGGAGGCCAGGTCACTGAGTGTATTTAAGACAGAGACAGATAGATTCTTGATTGGGAAAGAGATCAAAGGTTACAGGGAAAAGGCAGGAGAATGAAGTTGAGAAACTTATCAGCAATGATTCAATGGCGGAACAGACTCAACGGGCCAAATGACCTCTTTCTGCTCCTGTATCTTATGGTTTTATCGTACGCCATCCTGTATTCTCTGGGCTACCTCGCACCTCCATCCTTTTCCATTTAGCCTGACTTTTCAAAACCCAAAAGTACTGCAGAGTATTTAGTGTTCAACCTCAGTCACCAGGCAACAGCATCTCAGTAATAGCAACGAAATCAAATCCATTTATCTCTATTTGGGCCATTAATTGATCTATCTTGTTCCGAATGCTTCATGAATGCAAATAAAGTGCCTTTAGTTTTCACTTCTTACCATTTTCCCTGATTTAACCTTATTTATTGATAAACTGTTGCCAGGCAGCACGGTGGCACAGTGGTTAGCACTGCTGCCTCACAGCACCAGGGACCTGGGTTCGATTCCTGGCTTGGGTCACTGTCTGTGCAGAGTTTGCACGTTCTCTCTGTGTCTGCATACGTTTCCTCCGGGTGCTCCGGTTTCTTCCCACAGTCCGAAAGATGTGCTGGTTAGGTGCATTGGCCGTGCTAAATTCTCCCTCAGTGTACCCGAACAGGCGCCCACTAGGGGATTTTCACAGTAACTTAATTGTGGTGCCCATTCCGATCATGCAGCTGTTTTATGCTGGGATGGACAAGGCCATCCTTTCCCAAATCGAAGGCCTGAACTGGCTAATTATGAGCCACTGACAGGATGTTTCCCCACCCAGCCTCAATATTTAGGTTGGCGGAATGATTTACCGGGCATGGGGGAGTCCAAAATAGTCTGAGGATTTGGGGTAGACCATTTAGGATGGAGGTGAGGAGGCATTTCTTCACCCAAAGAGTGGTGAGCCTGTGGAATTCATTACCACAGGAAGTAGTTGATGCCAAAACATTGAATGTATTCAAGAGGCAGCTGGATATAGTACTTGGGGCGAATGGGATCGAAGGTTATGGGGGAAAGCAGGATTAGGTTATTGAGTTGGATGATCAGCCATGATTGTGATGAATGGCGGAGCAGGTTTGAAAGGCCGAATGGCCTCCTCCTGCTCCTATCTTCTATGTTTCTATGTTTCCATAACAGGCCGAGATCTTGGGCAGGAGAAGGGGGGTTGGAGGAATGGTGGGGGGGGGGGGGTCTCGATCAGAAGCCTCCTTATGACTATGATTACTCCTCCCACTTAAAATCAAGTGGTCACTGGAACTTCCTCCCCAGCAGTCTTTCCCTCAACATCCTGATCATTCCCTTTGCGCCTCCTTTCAACTGCCCCCCCACCCTCTTCCCCCTGCCAGGTCTCCCCTACCTTCCCTGCCCTGAGACACCTTAAACTGACCTGATCCTCTGTTCCTGGGACTGAGGCGCAGTGTACTTCCTCTGCAGTCCACTACAGCTCTTGTCATTCAGACTGGCCGGCAGTTCCCCAAGGTGGGTCTTCCTCCCGTGTGAGGGGCAGAAATCCCGCCTGTGGCCGCTTCACGCTCATTCGAGGGAAGGAGAGAGACAGCCCACTATCTGAAACATTCAAGCCCAAGTCTCTCTTTAACCCCAGTCCCATCATATAGCCCAGCAGCAGCGGTGGTGGATGGTGGTGGGGATATGAGTGTGGGAGAGGGGAGGAGGGATAGTCACAGTAAGAAGTTTAACAACACCAGGTTAAAGTCCAACAGGTTTATTTGGGAGCAAAAGCCACACAAGCTTTCGGAGCTCCAAGCCCCTTCTTCACTCACCTGAAGAAGGGGCTTGGAGCTCCGAAAGCTTGAGTGGCTTTTGCTACCAAATAAACCTGTTGGACTTTAACCTGGTGTTGTTAAACTTCTTACTGTGTTTACCCCAGTCCAACGCCGGCATCTCCACATCAGGAGGGATAGTGACAGACAGAAGCTTCCTGGTACAACTCTTTCTTTTTGATGGCTGGGCTCGATAAGCAAATTGTTTGTTTAGTTGTGAATAATGGGATATGCAAACACTGTTAGCATATCAAATAGCTGTAAGACACCGACTGTGTATCAAACCATCACTGGCTTGGTTTGAGTGCAGTAAATTGGAAAGTAATTGCCTGAACGCTATTGTGCCGACACAAAATCCCTTGCTTTATTTTGTTTAATTTGGTAATTGTCTTAATTTGCTGATTGCTTAAACGTTTGGTGTGAAGTTGGTGATTTATTGCAATTTTTAAAGCCTTCTCCCAGAATGGTGCACACAAACCAATGCTGCACACAAACCCACCACAAAAAGAGGTGGGTTTCCTCCGGGTGCTCCGGTTTCCTCCCACAGTCCAAAGATGTGCAGGTTAGGTTGATTGGCCATGCTAAAGTTGCCCCTTAGTGTCCTGGGATGCGTAGATTAGAGGGATTAGCGGGTAAAATATGTAGGGATATGGGGGTAGGGCCTGGGTGGGATTGTGGTCAGTGCAGACTCGATGGGCCGAATGGCCTCTTTCTGTACTCTAGGGTTTCTATGATTTCGATGATTTCTATGAAACATCCTACTCCATCATTCAGTAAGGTCAGTATCTGATTGTAACTTCAGCCCCACATTCCTGCCTAACCCCCAATAAGACCAGAAGAAATAGGAAATTATAAGGAGAGACCCCGCCCACTCCCCCACCCCCCTCCTGCCCAAGACTTAGTCCTGTTCAACATCTGGATAGGCAGCTTTTCTTATCTTCTTGCTGGAGAGAATGCCTTTTTGTTGAATTGTACCAAGTTGTTCGCCTTGTGATTTATAATGGTGGATAAACTTGATGGTGGAACTGTCCACTCCTTCGCAAAACTGTCCACTCCTTCATGCCAGTTTTCCACTTGCTGTATCAATTTCATCTTCTCTCCAATCATCAACTTATGGGTGCCACAATGGTTAGCACTGCTGCCTCACAGCGCCAGGGACCCAGGTCTGATGCCCGGCTTGGGTCATTATCTGTGCAGAGTTTGCACTTTCTCCCTGTGTCTGCATGGGTTTCCTCCAGGTGCTCCAGTTTCCTCCCACACTCCAAAGGTGTGTAGGTTAGGTGGATTGGCCATGTTAAGTTGCCCCATTAGCGTCAGGGGGACTAGTTAGGGTAAATGCATGGGGTTATGGGGAAAGCGGCTAGGTGGGATTGTGGTCAGTGGGATTCAATGGGTGGTATGGCCTCCTTCTGCAGAGTAGGATTCTATGAGAGGCTAGATAGAGTGAGACTTTTTTTCCCTGGAGAGGAGGAGGCTGAGGGATGATCTTATAGAGGTCTATAAAATAATGAGGGGCATAGATCAGCTAGATAGTCAACGCCTTTTCCCAAAGCCAGGGGAAGACTAAATCTAGTGGGCATAGGTTTAAGGTGAGAGGGGAGAGACACAAAAGGGTCCAGAGGGGCAATTTTTTCAAACAGAGGGTGGTGAGTGTCTGGAACAAGCTGCCAGAGCCAGCAGTAGAGGCGGGCACAATTTTGTCTTTCAAAAAGCATTTGAACAGTTACATGGGTAAGATGGGTATGGAAAGATATGGGCCAAATGCGGGCAATTGGGGCTAGCTTAGTGAGGCGGCATGGTAGCACAGTGGTTAGCACTACTGCCTCACAGCCAGGGACCCGGGTTCAATTCCCAGTTCGGGTCACTGTCTGTGTGGAGTTTGCCCATTCTCCCCGTGTCTGCGTGGGTTTCCTCCGGGTGCTCCGGTTTCCTCCCACAGACCGAAAGATGTGCTGGTTGGGTGCATTGGCCTGAATAGGCGCCGGAGTGTGGCAACTAGGGGATTTGCACAGTGACTTCATTGCAGTGTTAATGTAAGCCTACTTGTGACTAATAAACTTTAAACTTTAAAAAAGGGGCGGCATGGACAAGTTGGGCCGAACAGCCTGTTTCCATGCTGTAAACCTCTATGACTCTATAACAGGAGTAAGCCATTTGGCCCCCCAGGGATCATGGCTCGTCTGACATTCCTCACATCCACATTCCTGCCCTTTCACCATAATCCTTAATTCCACTGACTCTGTCTATACTCCCCGCTGCCTTTGAAAAGCAGCCAGCATAATCAGGGACCCCACGCACCTCGGACATACTCTCTTCCACCTTCTTCCGCCAGGGAAAAGATACAAAAGTCTCAGATCACATACCAACTGATTCAAGAACAGCTTCTTCCCTGCTGCCATCAGACTTTTGAATGGACCTACCTTGCATAAAGTTGATCTTTCTCTACATCCTAGCTATGACTGTAATACTTCATTCTGCACTCTCTCATTTCCTTCTCTATCAACGGTATGTTTTGTCTGTGTAGTGCGCAAGAAACAATATTTTTCTCTCCCTCAATGTCAACAAAACGAAGGAGATTGTCATCGACTTCAGGAAGCGTAAAGGAGAACATACCCCTGTCTACATCAATGGGGACGAAGTAGAAAGGGTCGAGAGCTTCAAGTTTTTAGGTATCCAGATCACCATCAACCTGTCCTGGTCCCCCCATGCCGACACTATAGTTACGAAAGCCCACCAACGCCTCTACTTTCTCAGAAGACTAAGGAAATTTGGCATGTCAGCTACGATTCTCACCAACTTTTACAGATGCACCACAGAAAACATTGTTTCTCATTGTATCATAGCTTGGTATGGCTCCTGCTCTGCCCAAGACCACAAGGAACTACAAAAGGTCATGAATGTAGTCCAATCCATCACGCAAACCAGCCTCCCATCCATTGACTCTGTCTACACTTCCCACTGCCTCGGCAAAGCAGCCAGCATAATTAACGACCCCACGCACCCAGACATTCTCTCTTCCACCTTCTTCCGTCAGGAAAAAGATACAAAAGTCTGAGGTCACGCACCAACCAACTCCATAACAGCTTCTTCCCTGCTGCTGTCAGACTTCTGAATGGACTAACCTCACATTAAGTTGATCTTTCTCTACACCCTAGCTATGACTGTAACACTACATTCTGCACTCTCTCCTTTCCTTCTCTATGAACAGTATGCTTTGTCTGTATCGCACGCAAGAAACAATACTTTTCATTGTGTCCCAATACATGTGATAGTAATAAATCAAATCAATTCAAATCGCTTGATGGACCTGAGTTAAGCCTCATTTAGAATATTGTGTTGCCACACTACCAGAAGGATGTGGATGCTTTGGAGAGGGTACAGAAGAGGTTTACCAGGATGGTGCCTGGTCTGGAGGGTATTAGCTATGAGAAGACGTTGGATAAACTCGGTTTGTTCTCATTGGAACGACAGAGGTTGATAGAGGTTTACAAGATTATGAGTGGCATGGATAGAGTGGTTAGTCAGATGCTCTTTCCTCGGGTACAAAAGTCAAGTACGAAGAAACAGCGGTTTAAGATGCGTGGGGAAAAGTTTAGAGGAGATGTGCGAGGCAAGTTTTTGACACAGAGGGTGGTGAATGTCTAGAACACGCTGCCTGGGGAGGTGGTGGGAGCAGATACGATAGCGACGTTTAAGGGGCAACTGGACGAATACTTGAATAGGATGGGAATGGAAGGATACGGACTCTGCAAGTGAATACGGTTTTAGTTCAGGCAGGCATCATGATCGGCGCAGGCTTGGAGGGCCGAAGAGCCTGTTCCTGTGCTGTACTGTTCTTTGTTGACTGATACTAGATTCCAGCCAGTTTGGAAGTGAGAGAAAGGATCTCTGCTGCCTCCGGCTCCTTGCTGTTGGGGAATTGGCTACTTGGATGCAGGAAATTATGCGATTAATTTTAATACTTTGCACATCCACCCTATAACTTTCTGTTCAATCACAATTGCTCCACTTGAGGGATATTTCCAGTTTGTGTAAAATTATAGCGACACAAGTCCCTTAATTGGGCGTCTGGAACAATAGTGGTTTTGTATAATTAACAAGGCCGTTTTGTAACCAGTAAACAGCAAAGCAATTTTTGAAGGAATAGTTATCAACACTACCAGATGTACAGTAAACAATATGCCACTACACATACAATATGAATAATACATGTTCCTTGTAACACTCTATTGCTCAATGTTAATTAAGAGAAGGGTGTATTTACTTTGGTTAGTCTGCAGGCTGACTTTTGATAATGGTTGCTGTCTACAACACAACCTGTCTGCCACAATAAGGAGAGATTTGCATTTATACAACACCTTTCATCCACCTCAGCATCGCTCAAGGCGTTTTCCAGACAATTAAGTTTTTTTAAAAGTTTACTCAGCGTGGGAAACATAGAGAAACAAGCTCCATCAACAGCAGTGTAGTAATAAGCAGATGGCGATCTTGGTCACGGGACACGCATTGGCTTGGACTGCATTCCAAAGCCCAGGACTACGTGCTGAGGGATGCTCTAAAGACCATAAAAGGAGGAGAAGGAGGCCACTTTGCCCATCGAGTCCGCTCCGCCATTCATTTTTATTTTTGACAAAGGGTCATCCAGACTCGAAACGTCAGCTCTTTTCTCTCCTTCCAGGTGCTGCCAGACCTGTTGAGATTTTCCAGCATTTTCTCTTTTGGTTTCAGATTCCAGCATCCGCAGTAATTTGCTTTTATTCATTTTTGTTTATTAGTGTCACAAGTAGGCTAACATTAACACTGCAATGAAGCTACTGTGAAAATCCTCCAGTCGCCACACTCCGGTGCCTATTCAGGTACACTGAGGGAAAATATAGCACGGCCAATGCACCTAACCAGCACATCTTTCAGACTGTGGGAGGAAGTCCGAGCACCCGGAGGAAACCCACACAGACACGGGGAGAACGTGCAGACTCCGCACAGACAGTGACCCAAGAACTCGGGTCCCTGGTGCTGTGAGGTCATGATGTGGAGATGCCGGTGTGCTGGCTGGCTGTAGAGATTTGCATTCTAATTAGTATTCTGTAACTTGATTTCTGTGTCTGTGCACTGTTGGAGAACAGATATCCACTCCATCTGACGAAGGGGCAGCGCTCCGAAAGCTTATGGTATTTGCTACCAAATAAGCCTGTTGGACTTTAACCTGGTGTTGTGAGACTTCTTACTGTGCTGTGAGGTAGCAGTGCTAACCACTGGGCCACCGTTCTGGCCCATTTAGTCATCCTGGTAAGTTTCTCAAGCACATTCTCCTGCCTTTTCCTGTTTGGGACAGCCGGCATGGAAGTGCAATGGGGAATAGTTGTTGTCTGAAACCTTCCCGTCATAGAGTACCGAGGGAAATGTAATTGTATAGAACCCCCTTGGGCTGTGTGGCCCGCATTGAATGTATATTACATGTATCACAAGTGTATTGAAGAACCTCAGAGTGCGACTTACATACCACTAGGGCTGCACAGTGGCACAGTGGTTAGCACTGTTGCCTCACAGCGCCAGCCACCTGGGTTCAATTTCTGGCTTGGGTCACTGCCTGTGTGGGGTTTGCACGTTCTCCTCGTATCTGCGTGCGTTTTCTCCGGGTGCTCCGGGTTCCTCCCACAGTCCAAAGATGTGCGGGTTGTGTTGAGCGGCCATGCTAAATTGTACCTGAGCATCAGAGGGATTAGCAGGGTAAATACGTGGGATTGTGGAGATAGAGCCTGGATAGGATTGTTGTTGGTGCAGGCTCGATGGGCTGAATGGCTTCCTTCTGCACAGTAGGGATTCTATGATTCTACCTTTGTCACATTTGGAATTACCATTTTAAAATGTCTCTAATGTTTCTTTGACTGTACAGAAGCACCTCAGAATCCACATGATCTTAGTACAAAACTTGAATATTGGGCCCGATTTTACCATCGCGTTGCGCCCAATTTCGGGCGCGAAAACTTGGTAAAATCGGGTGTGAGGTGAATAGCGCGATCCGTGCCCGCGTCCACGCAGATTCTCACTTTACCAAGGCCTGAAAATGGCTGCGATCGGAACCGCACCCAAAACGGGCGTGATGTCAACTTAAATGCATTTAAATTGACTTAATGAGCTGGACCTGCATTTCCCCCTGTACCATCACGTTCGCCCGTCCAGATTCGGCGCAAAACAGACATGCTCAGCAAAGGTCTGTTTCGGGCGCTCCAGCTTCTGAGGAGGTAAGTTCAGAGCTTCCAGCGGCTCTCTGACTCAGATCGGCGGTGGGGAGGCGGGGAGGGGGGGGTGGGGGGGGGGAGGCGAGGGGGGGGTTGGGGGGGGCGATCATTCTCTGGTGGGGGGGCGTGGGGAGGAGGGAGGCCCAATCATTCTCTGGTGGGGGGGAGAAGGAGGGCCAGATCATTCTCTGGTAGGGGTTAGGAGGGAGGGGCAGATCATTCTCTGGTCAGGGGTAGGAGGGAGGGCCAGATCATTCTCTGGTAGGGGGGTAGGAGGGAGGGCCAGATCATTCTCTGGCAAGGGGTAGGAGGGAGGGCCAGATCATTCTCTGGTAGGGGGGGTAGGAGGGAGGGCCAGATCATTCTCTGGTAAGTGGGTAGGAGGGCGGGCCAGATCATTCTCTGGTAGGGGGGTAGGAGGGAGGGCCAGATCATTCTCTGGTAAGGGGGTAGGAGGGAGGGCCAGATCATTCTCTGGTAAGGGGGTAGGAGGGAGGGCCAGATCATTCTCTGGTAGGGGGGTTGGAGGGAGTGCCAGATCATTCTCTGGTAGGGGGGTAGGAGGTAGGGGCCAGATCATTCTCTGGTAGGGGGGTAAGAGGGAGGGCCAGATCATTCTCTGGTTGGGGGGGAGGTGGAGGAGAAAGGCGGATCTCTGGTGGGTGGGCCGGGGGCGGGGGGGGGGTTGCAGGGACAGGGGGGGTGTCTGCTGCCACTCTGTGGGCAATTGGTGGGGAGAAAAGGAGGACAGGAGGTCACAATTGGTCTGGGTGGGGGGGGGTGGGTGGATAAGGGGTTATGTTGTGGGGTTGGGGCAATGTCTGTGGGGGCCATCGCTCCCGCTTTTTGCTCCCGGGACGCTTTATCCACGGCCCGGGAATGATGTGACAGGGGGAGCGTTTTTCAATTTGTTTTTCACTGCGCATGCGCAGTTGAAGGCTCCGATCGAAGCTGCAGCGTTTCGTGCGCGATAAGCCCCACCCACAGCGCGATTCAGACTCGCAATTTTGTTTTCAGGCTGAGTGCGTATGGGGGTGCCTGAGAACAGGTTTCCAAGTCGGATCTGAATTGTGCCCAGATTCAGCACTTAGATTCAAAATGGTAAAATCATCCCCATTATTGCACTTTGGAGGGGCACTGAGTACAGGAGTTGGGAAATCATGTTGCAGCTATGTGAAGCTTTGGTTAGGCCGCATTTGGAGCATTGCGTGCAGCTCTGGTCACCACACTCCCAGAAGGAGGTGGAAGCTTTGGAGAGAGTGCAAAGAAAGTTCACCAGGATGTTGCCTGGCCTCGAGGGTGTTGGCTATGAGGAGAGGTTGAATAAACTAGGATAGTTTTCACTGGAAAGGCAGAGGCTGAGGAGAGACCTAATGGAGGTCTACAAAATTATGAGAGGCATAGACAGGGTGGATAGTCAGAGGCTTTTTCCCAGGGTGGAAGTATCAATTACAAGGGGGCACAGGTTCAAGGTGAGAGGGGGAAAGTTTAAGGGAGATGTGTGGGGGATGTTTTTCATGCAGAGGGTGGTGGGTGCCTGGAACGCACTGCCAGAGGAGGTGGTGGAAACAGGCACATTAGCAACATTTAAGAGGCATCTGGATGGGTACATGTATAGGGAGGGAACAGAGAGATATGGACCGAGAAAGGGCGGAAGGTTTTTTTAAATTTCGGGCGTCATGATCGGCACAGGCTTGGAGGGCCGAAGGGCCTGTTCCTGTGCTGTACTTTTCTTTGTTCTCTTGGTCATTTGAGTGATAGCCATTTTGAAATGTTTGTAATAATCTTTCAGATATTTGCAAATAAAGTATATTTTTGCAAAAGTAATTTAACTTGGATACTTCCCTGCTCTTCCTCCGAACATGGTGCCAAGGGAGCCCCTTCAGATGACAGACAGGTCTGAACCTTAACCTTCAAAGGGCCACCCAGACTCGAAATAGTCTCTCTCCACAGATGCCGTCAGACCGGCTGAGATTTTCCAGCACAGACCAGTTGGGCCGAATAGCCTGTGCTGTCAGTTCTAAGAGAGGTACCTTTCTGGTCCACATTATTCCGATGAATTGATCTCTCAGGCATGAACAGAAATCACAGGAAAAGGAACTTTATTCCAAATACAGTTGGCAGCACAACACCCCCATCATGGTACAATTATGTCATTACACCCTCTGTGTGTAAGTACTGCAACACATTTATTGCCAGACATGTAGCTATGGCAACATTGCCCCCTCTCCCTTCAGAAGAACAGAGTGCAATTCAAATATCCTGCCAATTTTTCCCACCCCCTCAATGCCCCTCCCCGCGCCTCCATGACCCTTTTCTCCTTTTCTCCACCTCCTTCATCCTTGGACATATAGCATCGCTAACTCAGAGAGATTAAGGAGAAAGAGTAAGCGACTGGGAGTACTGATTAATTCTTGGCCTACTGTGGTTTGACATACTTGCTGCTTACTCATGCTGCTGGAAGTGACAGATGTGGCTCTCTCTAAGTAGCTCCAACCAGCTAAACCTTCCGATACACCAATGACACCGGAGTGCATCTCGAGAGCAATGTGACATCCGCAGCATGAATCCTAACTGCACGTGGTGAAGGAATGAAGTGATAATTGGCAGCGCCGACTGCAATTCAGAGCTGGGGACAGTTAAACACAGCGAAGGACCAGGTGTCCTGTCAGCTGTATCCATCAGACGCAGGAATCACACCTTACAATCCGTCCTCTCTTCCTTATCATAGAATCAAGGGCAGCACGGTGGCACAGTGATTAGCACTGGTGCGTCACAGCGCCAGGGACCCGTGTTCAATTCCAGGCTCGGGTCACTGTCTGTGTAGAGTTTGCACGTTCTCCGGGTGCTCCGGTTTCCTCCCACACTCCAAAGATGTGCAGATTAGGTGGATTGGCCATGCTAAATTGCCCCTTCGTGCCAGGGGGATTGGAAGGTAATTACGTGCGGTTACAGGGTTAAGGCCTGGGTAGGTTATTGTGTGCAGTTTGCATATTCTCCCCATGTCTGCATGGGTTTCCTCCGGGTGCTCCGGTTTCCTTCCACTGTCTGAAAGACGTGCTGGTTAGGTGCATGGGCCATGCTAAATTCTCCCCCAGTGTACCCGAAAAGGTGCCGGAGTGTAGCGACTGGGGGATTTTCACAGTAACTTCATTGCAGTTTTAATGTAAGCCTTATTTGTGACTAATAAATAAACTTTAACTTTAGAATCATGGAATCCCTCCAGTGCATAAAGAGGCCATTTGGCCCTTTGAGTCTGCACCGACCACACTCCCACCCAGGTCCTATCCCTGCAACCCCATTTACCCTAGCTAGTCCCCCTGACACAAAGGGGCAATTTAGCATGGCCAATCCACCTAACCCACACATCTTTGGGAATTGAACTGTGGTCCCTGGTGCTGTGAGGCAGTGGTGCTAACCACTGAGCCACCCTTAAATCTTAAACCTTGGAGTCACAAATGGGCGAGTGCTTAATGTGTGAGAGGCAGGAAAATAACTCAAGACACCACTCCACACCTGAAGCATCGCGACTAACCTCTTCCATTTAGTCCTCCCGACTCAGCGGCCCCCTCCCTCCTGTCCTCCTCCTCCCGAGCCGACAAGACATTTCTCAGGAAAGGACAAAAGTAAAATTCGGCCAACAAAGAACAAACTAGGGCTGGTAAGCAAGAAGGTAGCTTGGAAACTTTCTCTCACCCCACATTAAGACAATTGAAACCAGTCCGCAAATTCCAATGGGTTGGGAGTTACCTGTTTGGCGGGAGGATGTACTGGCAGTTTTGAATAAACTGAAGGTCGATAAGTCCCCTGGGCCTGATGAAATATATCCTAGGATTCTTTGGGAGGCAAGGGATGAGATTGCAGAGCCTTTGGCTTTGATCTTTGGGTCCTCACTGTCCACGGGGATGGTGCCAGAGGACTGGAGAGTGGCGAATGTTGCTCCTCTGTTTAAGAAAGGGAATAGAAATTACCCTGGTAATTATAGACCGGTTAGTCTTACTTCAGTGGTTGGTAAATTGATGGAAAAGGTCCGTAGGGATGGGATTTACGGCCATTTAGAAAGATGCGGATTAATCCGAGATAGTCAGCACGGATTCGTGAAGGGTACGTCGTGCCTCATGAATTTGATTGAAATTTTTGAGGAGGTAACCAAGTGTGTTGATGAAGGTAGGGCAGTTGATGTCATATACATGGATTTTAGTAAGGCGTTTGATAAGGTCCCCCATGGTCGGCTATGATGAAAGTGAGGAGGTGTGGGATAGAGGGAAAGTTGGCCGATTGGATAGGTAACTGGCTATTTGATCGAAGACAGAGGGTGGTGGTGGATGGAAAATTTTCGGGCTGGAGGCAGGTTGCTAGCGCAGTGCCACAGGGATCAGTGCTTGGTCCTCTGTTCTTTGTTATTTTTATTAATGACTTAGAGGAGGGGGCTGAAGGGTGGATCAGTAAATTTGCTGATGACACCAAGATTGGTGGAGTAGTGGATGAGGTGGAGGGCTGGTGTAGGCTGCAAAGAGACATAGAACAAACAAAGAACAAAGAACAGTACAGCACAGGAAACAGGCCCTTCGGCCCTCCAAGCCTGTGCCGCTCCTTGGTCCAACTAGACCAATCGTTTGTATCCCTCCATTCCCAGGCTGCTCATGTGACTATTCAGGTAAGTCTTAAACGATGTCAGCGTGCCTGCCTCCACCACCCTACTTGGCAGCCCATTCCAGGCCCCTACCACCCTCTGTGTAAAAAACATCCCTCTGATATCTGAGTTATACTTCGCCCCTCTCAGCTTGAGCCCGTGACCCCTCGTGATCGTCACCTCCGACCTGGGAAAAAGCTTCCCACTGTTCACCCTATCTATACCCTTCATAATCTTGTACACCTCTATTAGATCTCCCCTCATTCTCCGTCTTTCCAAGGAGAACAACTCCAGTCTACCCAATCTCTCCTCATAGCTAAGACCCTCCATACCAGGCAACATCCTGGTAAACCTTCTCTGCACTCTCTCTAACGCCTCCACGTCCTTCTGGTAGTGCGGCGACCAGAACTGGACGCAGTACTCCAAATGTGGCCTAACCAGCGTTCTATACAGCTGCATCATCAGACTCCAGCTTTTATACTCTATACCCCGTCCTATAAAGGCAAGCATACCATATGCCTTCTTCACCACCTTCTCCACCTGTGTTGCCACCTTCAAGGATTTGTGGACTTGCACACCTAGGTCCCTCTGTGTTTCTATACTCCTGATGACTCTGCCATTTATTGTATAACTCCTCCCTACATTATTTCTTCCAAAATGCATCACTTTGCATTTATCCGGATTAAACTCCATCTGCCACCTCTCCGCCCAATTTTCCAGCCTATTTATATCCTGCTGTATTGCCTGACAATGCTCTTCACTATCCGCAAGTCCAGCCATCTTCGTGTCATCCGCAAACTTGCTGATTACACCAGTTACACCTTCTTCCAAATCATTTATATATATCACAAATAGCAGAGGTCCCAGTACAGAGCCCTGCGGAACACCACTGGTCACAGACCTCCAGCCGGAAAAAGACCCTTCGACCACAACCCTCTGTCTCCTATGGCCAAGGCAGTTCTCCACCCATCTAGCCACTTCTCCTTGTATCCCATGAGCCTTAACCTTCTTAACCAACCTGCCATGTGGGACTTTGTCAAATGCCTTACTGAAATCCACATAGATAGGATGCAAAGCTGGGCTGAAAAATGGCAAATGGAGTTTAACCCTGATAAATGTGAGGTGATTCATTTTGGTAGGACTAATTTAATTGTGGATTACAGGGTCAAAGGTAGGGTTCTGAAGACTGTGGAGGAACAGAGAGATCTTGGGGTCCATATCCACAGATCTCTAAAGGTTGCCACTCAAGTGGATAGAGCTGTGAAGAAGGCCTATAGTGTGTTAGCTTTTATTAACAGGGGGTTGGAGTTTAAGAGCCATGGGGTTATGCTGCAACTGTACAGGACCTTGGTGAGACCACATTTAGAATATTGTGTGCAGTTCTGGTCACCTCACTATAAGAAGGATGTGGAAGCGTTGGAAAGAGTGCAGAGGAGATTTACCAGGATGCTGCCTGGTTTGGAGGGTAGGTCTTATGAGGAAAGGTTGAGGGAGCTAGGGCTGTTCTCTCTGGAGTGGAGGAGGCTGAGGGGAGACTTAATAGAGGTTTATAAAATGATGAAGGGGATAGATAGAGTGAATGTTCAAAGACTATTTCCTCGGGTGGATGGAGCTTTTACAAGGGGGCATAACTATAGGGTTCATGGTGGGAGATATAGGAAGGATATCAGAGGTAGGTTCTTTACGCAGAGAGTGGTTGGGGTGTGGAATGGACTGCCTGCAGTGATAGTGGAGTCAGACACTTTAGGAACATTTAAGCGGTTATTGGATAGGCACATGGAGCACACCAGGATGATAGGGAGTGGGATAGCTTGATCTTGGTTTCAGATAAAGCTCGGCACAACATCGTGGGCCGACGGGCCTGTTCTGTGCTGTACTGTTCTATGTTCTATGTTCTATGTAAAGGGAATGCTGACATACAGTCATCGAATCATAGAGGTTTACAGCATGGAAACAGTCCCTTCAGCCCAACTTGTCCATGCCGCACCCCTTTTATAACCACTAAGCGAGACCCAATTGTCTGCATTTGGCCCATATCCCTCTATACCCATCTTACCCATGTAACTGTCTAAATGCTTTTTAAAAGACAAAATTGTACCCGCCTCTACTACTACCTCTGGCAGCTCGTTCCAGACACTCACCACCCTCTGGACCCTTTTGTATCTCTCCCCTCTCATCATAAACCTATGCCCTCTAGTTTTAGACTACCCTATCTTTGAGAAAAGATGTTGACTATCTAGCTGATCTATGCCCCTCATTATTTTATAGATATGAAGATATGAAGATATAGATATGAACCTATAGATATGAAGATATAGATATGAACCTATGCCCTCTAGTTTTAGACTCCCCTATCTTTGAGAAAAGATGTTGACTATCTAGCTGATCTATGCCCCTCATTATTTTATAGATATGAAGTCATAAGGCAGCAAATTAGAGGAGTAAATTGGAAGGACGTATTCTCGGGGAAATCTACTGAAGAGAGATGGCAGTTTTTCAAGGAATGTCTGTCTAGGGTTCTACAGGACAATGTTCCGAGCAGACAGGGAGGAGTTGGTAGGTTAAAGGAACCGTGGTGCACGAAAGCTGTGCGGGACCTAGTCGAGAAGAAAAGGAAAGCGTACAAAAGGTTCAGAGAGCCTGGTGAAGATAGGGATCTAGATGAGTATACAGCTTGTAGGAAGGGACTAAAGAAGGAAATTAGGAGAGCCAGAAGGGGCAAGTAGAATTAAGGAAAACCCTAAGGCGTTCTATTAATATGTGAACAGTAAAAGGATGAGACGTGAAGGAATGGGGCCTATAAAAGGTGAAGGCGGGAAAATCTGTACGGAACCAGTAGAAATGGCAGAGGTGCTTAATGGGTATTTTGCCTCGGTTTTCACAGAGGAGAAGGACATGGGTGGATGTACAGTGGGCTTGCGGTGGACTGAAAAGATTGAGTATGTGGACTTTAACAAAGAGGTTGTGCTGGAATCTTTGAATGGCATCAAGATAGATAAGTCGCCAGGTCCGGATGGGATGTACCCCAGGTTTCTGTAGGAGGCGAGGGAAGAGATTGCAGAGCCTCTGGCGATGATCTTTGCGTCGTCGATGGAGACGGGAGAGGTGCCGGAGGATTGGAGGATTGCGGATGTGGTTCCTATTTTCAAGAAGGGGAATAGGGATAGCCCAGGAAATTACCGACCGGTGAGTCTAAACTCAGTGGTTGGTAAGTTGTTGGAGAAGATCCTGAGGGACAAGATTTATGAACATTTAGAGAGGTTTAGTATGCTCAAGAATACTCAGCATGGCTTTGTCAAAGGCAGATCATGCCTTACGAGCCTGGTGGAGTTCTTCGAAAATGTGACGAAACACATTGACGAAGGGAAAGCGGTAGGTGTGGTTTATATGGATTTTAGCAAGGCGTTCGATAAGGTCCCCCATGCAAGGCTTCTAGAAAAAGTGAGAGGGCATGGGATCCAAGGGGCTGCTGCCCTGTGGATCCAGAACTGGCTTGCCCAAAGGAGGCAGAGAGTGTGTATAGATGGGTCTTTTTCTGATTGGAGGTCGGTCACCAGTGGTGTGCCCCAGGGATCTGTTCTGGGACCCTTGCTGTTTGTCATTTTCATAAATGACCTGGATGAGGAAATGGAGGGATGGGTTGGTAAGTTTGCCGACGACACGAAGGTTGGTGGGGTTGTGGATAGTCTGGAGGGATGTCAGAAGTTACAGAGGGACATAGATAGGATGCAAGACTGGGCGGAGAAGTGGCAGATGGACTTCAACCCAGATAAATGTGTAGTGGTCCATTTTGGCAGGTCGAATGGGATGAAGGAGTACAATATAAAGGGAAAGACTCTTAGTACGGTAGAGGATCAGAAGGACCTTGGGGTCCGGGTCCATAGGACTCTAAAATCGGCCCCGCAGGTGGAGGAGGTGGTTAAGAAGGTGTATGGTGTGCTGGCCTTTATCAATCGAGGGATTGAGTTTAGGAGTCCGGGGATAATGATGCAGCTATATAAGACCCTCGTCAGACCCCACTTGGAGTACTGTGCTCAGTTCTGGTCGCCTCATTACAGGAAGGATGTGGAAAAGATTGAAAGGGTGCAGAGGAGATTTACAAGGATGTTGGATTGAGTGGCATGCCTTATGAGGATAGGCTGAGGGAGCTCGGTCTTTTCTCCTTGGAGAGACGTAGGATGAGAGGAGACCTAATAGAGGTATATAAGATGTTGAGAGGCATAGATCGGGCGGACTCTCAGAGGCTTTTTCCCAGGGTGGAAATGGCTGCTACAAGAGGGCACAGGTTTAAGGTGCTGGGGGATAGGTACAGGGGAAATGTTAGGGGGAAGTTTTTCACACAGAGGGTGGTGGGCGAGTGGAATCGGCTGCCGTCGGTGGTGGTGGAGGCAAACTCAATCAGGTCTTTTAAGAGACTCCTGGATGAGTACATGGGACTTAATAGGATGGAGGGTTACAGGTAGGCCTAAAAGATAGGGCTATGTTCGGCACAACTTGTGGGGCCGAAGGGCCTGTTTTGTGCTGTAGTTTTCTATGTTTCTATGCTTCTATGTTTCTACCTCTATAAGATCATCGCCTATGTCTCCTACGCTCAAGGGAAAAAGTCCCAGTCTATCCAGCCTCTCCTTAGTAATCCAAGAAACCTAACTCCCTGAATCTTATGGCCCAACACAGGGTGTGTGTTCAGCAGGAGGGCACGTATGCTGGTGGCTAGCCCACAAAGTTCCTGGCCACCCCTGACATGGTTCCCTCTCATACCGGGTTGGTTGGGGGGGAGGAGAGGGAGAAGATTTGCTGATGGGTTTTCAGAGGCCAGGCTGGTAGGCACATGGGAGAGGGTAATCGAGAGCTTGGGGCCCAAGCAACTGATGGCACGTCTGCCAATGGTGGAGCTTTGACAAAGGGTCATCTGGACTCGAAACGTCAGCTCTTTTCTCTCCTTACAGATGCTGCCAGACCTGCTGAGACTTTCCAGCGTTTTCTCTTTAGGTGGAGCCATTATGATTAGGAATGAACTAGAAGCCAGAATTAGAGAAGTATATATATCTCAGAGGGCTGTGGGCAGCACAGTGGCACAGTAGTTAGCACTGCTGTTTCACAGCACCAGGGACCCAGTTCGATTCCCGGCCTCGGGTCACTGTCTGTGTGGAGCTTGCACGTTCTATGTTTCTGCGTGGGTTTCCTCCAGGTGCTCCAGTTTCCTCCCACATTCTGAAAGACGTGCTGGTTAGGTGCATTAACCTGAACGGGTGCCAGAGTGTGGCGACTAGGGGAACTTCACAGTAACTTTGTTGCAGTGTTAATGTAAGCCTTACTTGTGACTAATAAATCAACTTTAACTTTAGTGGGGCTGGAGCAGATTAGAGAGATACGGACGGTGTGAGGCCATGGAGAGATTTGAAAACAAGAATGAGAATTTTAAAACATGTCTACTAATCAGTCAGGTGCAAAAAGAAGTAACTTGCTAGATTTTCCAACTGTTGCTTTCCCTTTGAGTTCACATACCTTGTGCTAAGTTCTTCATAGCACTATTTAGCATTAGAATTGCAAAGGTCCAATCATCCGACCTAACCGAGTGTTCATACAGGAACAGCCCCTGTCAAAAAATATATCCCACTGAAAATCATTTATTTTTTATTTAGAGCAGTGAAGAAGGCTTTTGGAATGCTGGCCTTCACCAGTCAAGGCATCGAGTATAGAGGTTGGGAAGTTATGTTGCAGTTGTACAGGACGTCGATGAGGCCACGCCTGTTGTATTGTGTTCAGTTTTGGTCACCTTGCTATAGGAAAGATGTTATTAAACTGGAGAGGGTGCAGAAGAGATTTACAAGGATGTTGCCAGGACTCAAGGGGCTGAGTTAAAGGGAGAGATTGGGCAGACTAGGACTTTTTTCTTTGAAGCGTCGGAGACTGAGGGGTGATCTGATAGAGGTGTATAAAATCATGAGAGGCATGGATAGGGTGAAAGTCTTTTTCCCAGGGTTGGGGAATCGAAAACTAGAGGGCACAGGTTTAAGTTAAGAGGGGAAAGAATTAATGGGAACCTGAGGAGCAACGTTTTTACACAGAGGGTGGTGCGTGTGTGGAATGAGCTGCCGGAGGAAGTGGTTGAGGCAGGGACATTGACAACATTTAAAAGGCATTTGGACAGATACATGGATAGGAAAGGTTTAGAGGGATATGGGCCAAATGCAGGCAAATGGGGTTAGCTTCGATGGGCTTTTTGGTCGGCATAGACCAACTTGGACCGAAGGGCCTGTCTCCGTGCCGTAAATTCTATGGATTCTATACAGGCTGCGGGTATTGATGGCTAGGCCAACATTTATTGCCCATCGCTAATTGCCCTTGAACTGAATGGCTCGGTAGGCCATTTAGGAGTCAACCACATTGCTGTGGATCTGGAGTCACATGTAGGCCGGATCAGGTAAGGATGGCACATTTCCTTCTCTCAAGGACATTAGTGAATAAGATGGGTTTTTATGACAATGGACGATGGTTTCATGGTAATCATTAGACTGCTGGGTCTCCAGGGTCTCCAGAGTATTACCCTGGATCTCTGGATTATTAGTCCAGTGGCAATACCACCATGCCACTGCCATCTCCACCCCCCTCACATTATCAAGCAGTGTTCTCACATTCAGGGATTTTAGTTAAACGGAGAGACCAGACAACTTGGGATTGTTAGAACGGGGAGATTTACTTGAATAGTTACGGATAAGCACTTCCTTGTGGCAGGAAGGATGGCAACCAAGGGGGCAACCAAGCTTTAAGAAAATTGGTGCCAAACAAAAGCTAGGAGAGGGGGAAAGAGTCTTCAACCATCTTTTCAGCAACTTTTCACGATCTTGAATGAAACCAAGGAATACCGGAAATCTGAAATTGAGACAGAAAGTGCTGGAAATACTCAGCAGGGCAGGTTGCATCTGTGGAGGGAGGAGTTCTCCGATTCGAACATGACTTTTCCTCAGGGCAGATCCTGAATACACTGTCTGAAAAGATGACGGGAGAAAATCCAATGGTAACCCCCAAAAGGGAACTGGTTCGAACCTGAGGAAGGAAAAGAAATTCTAATTCTGGCACGGTGGCACAGTGATTAGCACTGCTGTCTCACGGCGCCAGGGACCTGGGTTCGATTCCTGGCTTGGGTCACTCTCTGTGCAGAGTCTGTAAGTCCTCCCCGTGTCTACGTGGGTTTCCTCCGGGTGCTCTGGTTTCCTCCGGGTGCTCTGGTTTCCTCCCACAGTCCGAAAGACGTGCTGGTTAGGGTGCATGAGCCACGCTAAATTCTCCCTCAGTTTACCCGAACAGGCGCTGGAGTGTGGCGACTATGGGAATTTCACAGTAACTTCATTGTTAATGTAAGTCTACTTGTGACACTGATAAATAAACTTTAAACTTTAAAAAGCCACTCTATGAGTTAAGGACAAGGGTGTGGGACAAATTGGATAGCCCTTCAGATAGATGGGCTGAAGCACCTCCTTCTGGGCTCTGTGGCACACATCCCATTCACCTCTTCTGGGCGACAAGCGGATCATTATCAATCATTTTAGGGGACATTTGTCTGTGGGTGACCACCCTTCCAAAACGTGGAGTGATCTCAACCAGGCTGCTGAGAAGTGGTCAGTTCCCATAAGACCATAAGATATTGGAGCAGAATTAGGCCATTCGACCTCTTGAGTCTGCTCTGCATTCAGTCATAGCTGATACGATTCTCATCCCCATTCTCCCGCCTTTTCCCCATAACCTTTGATCCCCTTACCACTCAAGGGGAAATGATGGCCTAGTGGTATTATCGCTAGACTATTGATCCTGAAACACATCTAATGTTCCTGGGGACCTGGGTTCGAATCCCACCACGGCAGATGGTGGAATTTGAATTCAATAAAAAATATCTGGAATTAAGAATCTACTGATGATCATGAAACCATTGTCTATTGTCGGAAAAACCTATCTGGTTCACTGATACCCTTTAGGGAAGGAAATCTATTATCTTTAACTGGTCTGGCCTTCATGTGACTTTGGAGCCACAGCAAGGTGGTTCACTTTCAACTACCCTCGGGCAAGTAGGGATGGGCAATAAATGCTGGCCAGCCAACGGTGCTCATGTCCCATGAATGAATGAAAAAAAAATCAACGACCTATCTATCTCTGTCTTAAATACACTCAATGACCTGGCCTCCACAGACTTCTGTTGCCCTTGAATTTCATAGGTCTAACCGTCTGACCTCACTTAGTGTTCATACAGGAACAACCCCTGTCAGAAAATATATCCCAGTGGAAATTATTTATTTTTTATTCAGTTACAGGATGTGGAAAGCAGTGGCTAAGCCAACTTTGAATGGGCCGACCATATTTTGAATGGACCTTCTATATATTTGAATGGACCTACCATATATTAAGCTGATCTTGCTTTACACCATCTCTGTGACTGCAACAGTACATGCTGCACCGTCTCCTTTCCTTGTCCCCTCAACCTTATACCGCGGCACGGTGGCACAGTGGTTAGCACTGCTGCCTCAGCGCCAGGGACCCAGGTTCGATTCCCGGCTTGGGTCACTGTCTGTGTGAAGTTTGTATGTTCTCCCCATGCCTGTGTGGGTTTCCTCCGGGTGCTCCGGTTTCCTCCCACAGTCCAAAGACGTGCAGGTTAGGTGGATTGGCCATGCTAAATTCTCCCTCAGTGTACCCGAACAGGCGCCGGAGTGTGGCAACTAGGGGATTTTCACAGTAACTTCATTGCAGTGTTAATGTAGGCCGATTTGCGACTAATAAATAAACTAACTATGTACTCTATGAGCGGTAATGCTTTGTCTGTATAGTGCGCAAGAAACAATACTTTTCACTATATACTAATACATGTGACAAGAATAAATCAAATCAAATAGTTCATAAGTTCATAAGGTATAGGAGCAGAATTCGGCCATTCGGCCCATTGCGTCCGCTCCGCTATTCGATCATGGCTGATATTCTCCTCATCCCCATTTTCCTGTCTTCTTCCCATAACCCTTCAATCCATCACCAATTAAAAATCTGTCTAACTCCTCCTGAAATGTACTCACTGTCCCAGCATCCACCGCACTTTGGGGTAGTGAATTCCACAGATTCACAACCCTTTGGGAGAAGTAGTTTCTCCTCCTCTCTGTTTTAAATTTGCTTCCCCTTATCCTAAGACTATGACCTCTCGTCCTAGAAATCAATGAATTCCACCGATTCACCACCCACTACACTGGCTGAAGAAATTCCTCCTCATCCCTGCTCTAGAGGGTCACCCCGAGGGATAAAGCATAGGGAGAGACGTACGAGCTACATCCTGGTTCCTGTGGGAGGAAACACATACTTGTCCGACCTTCTTGATGGGTGAGTGGCCCCGTGACAGGAGAGGGTCCGAGAGAAGAGAAATGGGAAACAGCTTCAACGTTGCGGTTTAGACATCTATTAAATTAAACTCAATAAACCCCTTCCATCACAGAGGGCATATTTTGACACATGTTACCTCGTTTGTACATTGTGTGACTGATTTGGTGACAGCCTTGGGAGAGGTTGATGAAGATAGGCAGGTCAGCACGATAATATATGATTGTTATTAAGAATAACAGTCAGTCAGGAGCATACGTGATGAATAAACAATGGAATAATTAGGCCAAGGCAGACTCTGAAAGCTGGCGAACTGTCAGGAGGAAAATAAGAGACGGGTGTGCCTCCAGTAAAAAAAAACTCCAGCTTGATTGAAAATCCAAACATAAGTGACAACCGACATCTCCAGCAGTCCGACATAAGAACGACACCTGACAGCATTTTTATCCAATGATTGAAAACTGACTGCTGAGCAGGAGTGGAGAAAAAGGTGCAAAGTTCACCTCTAAACACTGTCTCCAGGGGCATTTACAGTAGTCAGAAAACATGATTGGCAAATTAGTGCCTTTGGAGCACATTCGCCATCCATTTAAGGTCAACAGGAAGCTCTGCAGCACTGAAGGGGAGGTGATGGCCTCGTGGTATTATCGCTAGGCTATTAATCCAGGAGCACAGCTAATGATCTGGGGACCCGGGTTCGAATCCCGCCACAGCAGGTGGTGGAATTTCATAGAATCCCCACAGTGCAGAAGGAGACCGTTCGGCCCATTGAGGTCAGCACCGACCACAATCCCACCTCGGCCCTATTCCCTTAACCCCACAATTTACCCTGTTAATCCCCTGACATTCGGGTCAATTTAGCGTAGCTAATCAACCTAACGCGCACATCCTTGGACTGTGAGAGGAAACCGGAGCACCCGGAGGAAACCCACGCAGACACGGGGAGAATGTGCCAGCTCCACACAGACAGTCACCCGAGGCCAGAATTGAACCTGGATCCCTGGCGCTGTGCGACAGCAGTGCTAACCACTGTGCCACCGTGCCGTCCCATGAATGAATTAAGAAAAGACTTACTGACCAGTGTGAAGAAGGCATTCGGCATGCTTGGTTTCATCGGTCAGAACATTGAATACAGGAGTTGGGACGTCTTGTTGAAGTTGTACAAGACACTGGTAAGGCCACACTTGGAATACTGTGTACAATTCTGGTCACCCTATTATAGAAAGGATATTATTAAACTAGAAAGAGTTCAGAAAAGATTTACTAGGATGCTACCAGGACTTGATGGATTGAGTTATAAGGAGAGGCTGGATAAACTGGGACTTTTTTCCCTGGAGCGTAGGAGGCTGAGGGGTGATCTTATTGAGGTCTATAAAATAATGAGGGGCACAGATCAGCTAGATAGTCAATATTTTTTCCCAAAGGTAGGGGAGTCTAAAACTAGAGGGCATAGGTTCAAGGTGAGAGAGGAGAGATACAAAAGTGTCCAAAGGGGCAATTTTTTCACACAGAGGGTGGTGAGTGTCTGGAACAAGCTGCCAGAGGTAGTAGTAGAGCTGGGTACAATGTTGTATTTTAAAATGCATTTAGATAGTTACATGGGTAAGATGGGTATAGAGGGATATGGGCCAAATGCGGACAATTGGAATTAGCTTCGGGGTTTTAAAAAAAGGGGCAGCATGGACAAGTTGGGCCGAAGGGCCTGTTTCCATGCTGTAAACCTCTATGACTCTATGACTCTATGACCAAAGGGCCCTCTCCTCCCTCTGAGCCCTCGGCGTGGGTGAGGGACTGCGAGGGGTTTGTGAGAGATCCTATTGTGATACATTATTCACTGGTTGGCAATTAAGTTTAAGTTTATTTTATTAGTGTTACAAGTCAGCTTACATTAACACTGCAATGGAGTTACCATGAAAATCCCCTAGTCACCACACTCCGGCGCCTGTTCGGGTACACTGAGGGAGAATTTAGCATGGCCAATGCACCTGACCAGCACATCTTTCGGACTGTGGGAGGAAACCGGAGCGCCCGGAGGAAACCCGTGCAGACACGGGGAGATCGTGTAGACTCCACACAGACAGTGACCCGAGCCGGGAATCGAACCCGGGTTCCCTGGCGCTGTGAGGCATAAAGGGAGAATGCTGAGCAGTGCAATTTTGTCTCGCGCAGCTGAGACGGGATTAGCATAGGGGATGCAAACATTTGCATTAATAATGAAGATATCATCTTCAGAATGGCAGCTCCTCATTTGAATAATTAATCAGCCGCATTGTAAACAAGCATCAACAGCACAATCGGCAGCCACTTTGAATGAAAGTGTTTTACTGGATCAACGGATGGATGGCAGGTTAATCACATGTTTTAATTACAATAATTGTCAGTCTATCTTGCTCATTCCCTTTCATGTATAATTATGTAGCACTGCAGGCCTTTTGGGAGCTGACACTGAGTCTTTGTGCGGTTCAAACTGAGAAGAGCGACTGGGAAAGCACTGTAATCGCTGTCGCTCTCCGGTCTGAGGCCAGCGGAAAGTTACCCCACTTGTTCATCAGTTGAGACTTTCAACCAAATATGATAAGAGCCCCATCCTCATGGATGAATGTATAACAGGGATAGGCACAGTGGTTAGCACTGCTGCCCCACAGGGACCCAGGTTCAATTCCCGGCTTGGGTCACTGTCTGTGTGGAGACAGCACGTTCTCCCCGTATCTGCGTGGGTTTCCTCCGGGTGCTCTAGTTTCCTCCCACAGTCCAAAAGACGCGCTGGTTAAATGCTAAATTCTCCCTCAGTGTACCTGAACAGGCGCTGGAGTGTGGCGACTCGGGGATTTTCACAGTAACTTCATTGCAGTGTTAATGTAAGCCTACTCATGACTAATAAATAAACTTTACTTTCCTTAACATTGCAGAGGTGAGGAGGAACTACTTCTCGCAGAGGGTGGTGAATTTGTGGAACTCGCTGCCCCAGAGCGCGGTGGAGTCTGAATCATTGAATGGTTTCAAGAAGGAGATGGATACATTTCTTATTAAAAATGGGTCAAAGGAAAATGGGGAACAGGTGGGGAGGTGGATTTGAGACCAGGGAGAGATCAGCCAGGATCTGACTGAATGGCAGCGCAAGCTCGAAAGGCTGAATTTGCCTACTTCTGCTCCTAATTCCTGCACCCCCGGACAACCCTATTTTGAACAAGAGCAGTGGAGTTACCCCTAGCATCCTGTTCAATTTATCCTCGAGACAAACATCTTTAGAGAAGACAGGTTTTCCTGTCATGAGCCTGCTGCTGTTCCTGGGAGCTTGCTGTGCACATATTGCCTGCTGTGCTTCCTACGTCACAACGGTAACTAGATTTCAAGAGTGCTCCACTGGCTGTGAAGATAAACATCCTGAGGCCATCAAAGGTACCATAAATTTTCATGGACCAAATTTTCCAGCCATTCGAGCCGTCAGGATTTTCCAGTCCTGCTGCAGTGAACGGAAATGTATTTATTAGCGTCACAAGTAGGCTTACATTAACACTGCAATGAAGTTAATGTGAAAATCCTCTAGTCGCCACATTCCGGCACCTGTTCGGGCACATAGAATCCCTGCAGTACAGAAGAGGCCCTTCGGCCCATCAAGCCTGCATCGACAACAATCCCATCCAATCCCCATAACCCCACGTATTTATCCCGCAAGTCGCCCTGACACTAAGGAGCGATTTAACATGGCCAATTAAACTAACTGGGCGGCACGGTGGCACAGTGGTTAGCACTGCTGCTTCACAGCTCCAGGGACCTGAGTTCGATTCCCTGCTTGGGTCACTGTCTGTGTGGAGTTTGCACATTCTCCTCGTGTCTGCGTGGGTTTCCTCCGGGTGCTCCGGTTTCCTCCCACAGTCCTTAGGGTTAGGTTGATTGGCCATGCTAAAATTGCCCCTTAGTGTCCTGGGATGTGTAGATTAGAGGGATTAGCGGGTAAAATATGTAGGGATATGAGGGTAGGGCCTGGGTGGGATTGTGGTCGGTGCAGACTCGATGGGCCGAATGGCCTCTTTCTGTACTGTAGGGTTTCTATGATGATTTCTATGAACTCGCACATCTTTGGAGTGCGGGACAAACTGGAGCACCCGGAGGGAGCCCATTCAGACACGGGGAGAATGTACAAACTCCAGACAGTGACCCGAGGCCGGAATTGAACCCGGGTCCCTGGCGCTGTGAGGCAGCAGTGCTAACCACTGTGTCACTGTGCTGGTGTATCACCAAAACAGATGATCTTTCATTGTTCCACTGTTGTTTGTGGGAGCTTGCTGTGCACAAATCAGCTGTCACATTTGCCACATTACAACCAGTGACCACACTTCAAAAGTACTCCGGTGGTTGCATAGTGCATTGGGACATCCTCAGACTGTAATAGGTGCTAAATAAATGCAGATATTTTTATTTTCCCCTGCCGATACCGAAACATCTGCAAGCACAAGTCAGGAGTATGATGGAAAACTCCCCACTTGCCTGGATGGGTGCAGCTCCTACAACACTCAAGAAGCTCGACACCATCCAGGACAAAGCAGCCCGCTTGATTGGCACCACATCTACAAACATCCACCCCCTCCACCACCGACGCTCAGTAGCAGCAGTGTGTACTATCTACAAGATGCACTGCAGCAATTCACCAAAGATCCTTAGACAGCACCTTCCAAATCCACGACCACTTAATAAGAACATAAGAACATAAGAAATAGGAGCAGGAGTAGGCCATCTAGCCCCTCGAGCCTGCCCTGCCATTCAATAAGATCATGGCTGATCTGACGTGGATCAGTACCACTTACCCGCCTGATCCCCATAACCCTTAATTCCCTTACCGATCAGGAATCCATCCATCCGCGCTTTAAACATATTCAGCGAGGTAGCCTCCACCACCTCAGTGGGCAGAGAATTCCAGAGATTCACCACCCTCTGGGAGAAGAAGTTCCTCCTCAACTCTGTCTTAAACCGACCCCCCTTTATTTTGAGGCTGTGTCCTCTAGTTTTAACTTCCTTACTAAGTGGAAAGAATCTCTCCGCCTCCACCCTATTCAGCCCCCGCATTATCTTATAAGTCTCCATAAGATCCCCCCTCATCCTTCTAAACTCCAACGAGTACAAACCCAATCTCCTCAGCCTCTCCTCATAATCCAAACCCCTCATCTCCGGTATCAACCTGGTGAACCTTCTCTGCACTCCCTCCAATGCCAATATATCCTTCCTCATATAAGGGGACCAATACTGCACACAGTATTCCAGCTGCGGCCTCACCAATGCCCTGTACAGGTGCATCAAGACATCCCTGCTTTTATATTCTATCCCCTTCGCAATATAGGCCAACATCCCATTTGCCTTCTTGATCACCTGTTGTACCTGCAGACTGGGCTTTTGCGTCTCATGCACAAGGACCCCCAGGTCCCTTTGCACGGTAGCATGTTTTAATTTGTTTCCATTGAGATAGTAATCCCATTTGTTATTATTTCCTCCAAAGTGTATAACCTCGCATTTCTCAACGTTATACTCCATTTGCCATATCCTCGCCCACTCACTCAGCCTGTCCAAATCTCTCTGCAGATCTTCTCCGTCCTCCACACGATTCGCTTTTCCACTTATCTTTGTGTCGTCTGCAAACTTCGTTACCCTACACTCCGTCCCTTCCTCCAGATCATCTATATAAATGGTAAATAGTTGCGGCCCGAGTACCGATCCCTGCGGCACGCCACTAGTTACCTTCCTCCAACCGGAAAAACACCCATTTATTCCGACTCTTTGCTTCCTGTCGGATAGCCAGTCCCCAATCCACTTTAACACACTACCCCCAACTCCGTGTGCCCTAATCTTCTTCAGCAGCCTTTTATGGGGCACCTTATCAAACGCCTTTTGGAAATCCAAAAACACCGCATCCACCGGTTCTCCTCCATCAACCGCCCTCGTCACATCTTCATAAAAATCCAACATGTTCGTCAAGCACGACTTTCCCCTCATGAATCCATGCTGCGTCTGATTGATCGAACCATTTCTATCCAGATGCCCTGCTATCTCCTCTTTAATAATGGATTCCAGCATTTTCCCTACTACAGACGTTAAGCTGACCGGCCTATAGTTACCCGCCTTTTGTCTCCTTCCTTTTTTAAACAGCGGCGTAACATTAGCCATTTTCCAATCAACCGGCACTACCCCAGAATGCAACGAGTTTTGATAAATAATCACTAACGCATCCACTATTACCTCTGACATTTCTTTCAATACCCTGGGATGCATTCCATCCGGACCCGGGGACTTGTCCACCTTCAGTCCCATTAGTCTACCCAGCACTGCCTCTCTGGTCACATTAATTGTATTAAGTATTTCTCCTGCTGCCAACCCTCTATCGTTAATATTTGGCAAACTATTTGTGTCCTCCACCGTGAAGACCGACACAAAAAACTTATTTAAAGACTCAGCCATATCCTCATTTCCCACTATTAACTCCCCCCTCTCGTCCTCCAAGGGTCCAACATTCACTCTAGCCACTCTATTCCTTTTTATATATTTATAAAAACTTTTACTATCATTTTTTATATTAATTGCTAGCCTCGCTTCATAGTCTATCCTTCCTTTCTTTATCGCTTTCTTAGTCTCTCTTTGTTGTTTCTTAAATTTTTCCCAATCACTTGTTTCTCCACTATTTTTGGCCACTCTGTACGCAGCTGTTTTTATTTTAATACTCTCCTTTATTTCCTTCGTTATCCACGGCTGGTTCTCCCTTTTCTTACAATCCTTGTTTTTTGCTGGAATATATTTTTGCTGAGAACTGAAAAGGATCTCCTTAAAAATCCTCCACTATTCCTCAGCTATCCTACCTGCCAGCCTGCTCTCCCAGTCTACCTTAGCCAATTCATCCCTCATCCTATCATATTTCCCTCTGTTCAAACAGAGGACACTGGTTTGGGACCAAACTTTCTCCTCTTCCATCTGAATCAGAAATTCGACCATATTGTGGTCACTAGACCCCAGAGGGTCCTTCACAATAAGATCCTTAATTCTACCTACCTCGTTACACAATACCAGATCCAAAATAGCTCGTTCCCTCGTCGGTTCCGTAACATGCTGTTCAAGGAAACTATCCCGACAGCATTCTAAGAACTCTTCCTCCATTCCACCCTTACCGACTTGAGTCTGCCAGTCAATGTGCATGTTGAAGTCCCCCATGATTATTGCCGTTCCGTTTTTACACGCATCCCTTATCTGCTTGTTTATAGCCCTCCCTACCTCAACATTATTATTTGGGGGCCTATATACCACACCTACTAGTGTCTTTCTCCCTCTTCTATTCCTCATCTCTACCCATAATGATTCCACGTTTTGTTCCTCAGAGCCTATGTCATCCCTCAGTACTACCCTGATATTATCTCTTATTAATAGCGCGACCCCACCACCTTTTCCTTCCTGTCTATTCTTCCTAAACGCCTGATACCCCTGGATATTCATCTCCCAGTCCTGGTCACCTTTCAGCCACGTTTCTGTAATGGCCACCAGATCGTACCCACTTGTGCTGATTTGCACCATCAACTCATTTACCTTGTTCCGAATGCTTCGTGCATTCAGGCAAAGTGTCCTTATTCCAGCTTTTATCTGGACCCGCTTTGATGAGTCGCGAACACCCTCTCCCTCTACTCCCTTATCTAAATTACCGCCTTCATTCACTTGCACCCTCTCCTCTACCATTAATTTTGTAATTCCCCTTACCCCTGCATCCTCCCCCCCATCAATTAGTTCCTTGATCCTAGTCAACTCTTCTAGCTCCCCTCCCCCCAACCTATCTAGTTTAAATTCTCCCCAGTAGCCTTAGCCAACCTACCGGCCAGGATATTGGTCCCCATGTGATTCACTTCCATCTAGAAAGACAAGGGCAGCAAATACATGGGAACACCACCACCAAGTCCATCTCCAAGCCATTCACCATCCTGATTTGGAAATATATCGCCGTTCCTTCGCAGTCGCTGGGTCAAAATCCTGGAATTCCCGCCCTAGCGGCATTGTGGGTCAACACACAGAACATGGACTGCAGCGATTCAAGAAGGCAGCTCACCACCACCTTCTCAAGGGCAACTAGGGATGTGCAATAAATGCTGGCCAGCCAGTGACGCCCATGTGCCATGATTGAATAGACAAAAAGCCAGCTCTCGGTCGATGAGAGTCTCGGAGAAAGCATTTTACCTGAGCAAGGACCTCAGGTGGCAGAGGTCAACTTCACGTTCGGCTGCCACAATGCTAATCCTGTGGTTTAAAGGCTGTAATTATTGATTGATGCTGCCTTAAGCACTTGTGTAAACTGTTTTACTGCTGAGCTCACTGTTTGAAAATTAAATTTAACTTTGATTGATTAACATCTAGGGTTTTGGAAATATAGAGTAGGAAAGCAATGGAAGATATGCTGAATCTTTACTAAGCTCCAGTTAGGCCACAATTAGAGGACAGCATCCAGTTCAGGCCATTTTCGAAAGGATAAGATGGCCATTTAGAGGGTGCAGAGGAGACTTAACAGAATGGTTTCAGTGGTGAGGGGTTTTATTTCCAAGGCTAGGTTAGAAAAGCTGGACTGTTCTCTTTGGAACAAATCGATTAGGGGAAATCAAGCATACAAGCTTATGACAGACTTACATCAGTTAGATTTAAAAAAAGCTGTTCCCATTAATTTATGGACTGAGCAAAACAGATTTAAGGATTTGGGAAAAGGATGCAGAGGACAACCCTTTTAACACAGCGAGTTGATTCATTTTGTTTCATTTATTACTGTCACATAGAAACATAGAAAACTACAGCACAAAACAGGCCCTTCGGCCCCACAAGTTGTGCCGAACATATCCCTACCTTTTAGGCCTGCCTATAACCCTCCATCCTATTAAGTCCCATGTACTCATCCAGGAGTCTCTTAAAAGACCCTATTGAGTTTGCCTCCACCACCACTGACGGCAGCCGATTCCACTCGCCCACCACCCTCTGTGTGAAAAACTTCCCCCTAACATTTCCCCTGTACCTACCCCCCAGCACCTTAAACCTGTGTCCTCTCGTAGCAGACACTTCCACCCTGGGAAAAAGCCTCTGAGAGTCCACCTGATCTATGCCTCTCAACATCTTATACACCTCTATTAGGTCTCCTCTCATCCTACGTCTTTCCAAGGAGAAAAGACCGAGCTCCCTCAGCCTATCCTCATAAGGCATGCCACTCAATCCAGGCAACATCCTTGTAAATCTCCTCTGCACCCTTTCAATCTTTTCCACATCCTTCCTGTAGTGAGGCGACCAGAACTGAGCACAGTACTCCAAGTGGGGTCTGACGAGGGTCTTATATAGCTGCATCATTATCCCCGGACTCCTAAACTCAATCCCTCGATTGATAAAGGCCAGCACACCATACGCCTTCTTAACCACCTCCTCCACCTGCGGGGCTGATTTTAGAGTCCTATGGACCCAGACCCCAAGGTCCTTCTGATCCTCTACCGTACTAAGCGTCTTTCCCTTTATATTGTACTCCTTCATCCCATTTGACCTGCCAAAATGGATCACTACGCATTTATCTGGGTTGAAGTCCATCTGCCACTTGTCCGCCCAGTCTTGCATCCTATCTATGTCCCTCTGTAACTTCTGACATCCCTCCAGACTATCCACAACCCCACCAACCTTCGTGTCGTCGGCAAACTTACCAAGCCATCCCTCCACTTCCTCATCCAGGTCATTTATGAAAATGACAAACAGCAAGGGTCCCAGAACAGATCCCTGGGGCACACCACTGGTGACCGACCTCCAATTAGAAAAAGACCCATCTATACACACTCTCTGCCTCCTTTGGGCAAGCCAGTTCTGGGTCCACAGGGCAGCAGCCCCTTGGATCCCTTGCCCTCTCACTTTTTCTAGAAGCCTTGCATGGGGGACCTTATCGAACGCCTTGCTAAAATCCATACAAACCACATCTACCGCTTTCCCTTCGTCAATGTGTTTAGTCACATTTTTGAAGAACTCCACCAGGCTCGTAAGGCACGATCTGCTTTTGACAAAGCCAAGCTGAGTATCCTTGAGCATACTAAACCTCTCTAAATGCTCATAGATCTTATCCCTCAGGATCTTCTCCATCAGCTTACCAACCACTGAGGTTAGACTCACCGGTCGGTAATTTCCTGGGCTATCCCTATCCCCCTTCTTGAAAATAGGAACCCTATTGGGATGTATTGGGATACAGTGAAAAGTACTGTTTCTGGTGCGTTATACAGGCAAAACATACAGTTCATAGAGTATAGTGGAGAGAAGGAAAGGAGAGGGTGCAAAATATTGTGTTACAGTCATAAGTAAGGTACAGAGAAAGATCAACCCATAAGGTATGTCAGGAGTAAAAGAATGACTAGGGTAAGATTAGGGCCAGTCAAGGACAGGAGTGGGAAGTTGTGCGTGGAGTCTGAAGAGATTGGAGAGGCGCTAAATGAATATTTTTCATCGGTATTCACACTGGAGAGGGACAGTGTTGTCGAGGGGAGTACTGAGATGCAGGCTGTTGGACTGGATGGGATTGATGTTCATAAGGAGGAGGTGTTAGCAATTCTGGAAAGGGTAAAAATAGATAAGTCCCCTGGGCCAGATGGGATTTATCCTAGGATTCTCTGGGAGGCTAGAGAGCAGATTGCAGAGCCTTTGGCTTTGATCTTTGTGTCGTCATTGTCCACAGGAACAGTGCCAGAAGACTAGAGGATAGCAAATGTTGTCCCCTTGTTCAAGAAGGGGAGTAGGGACAACCCTGGTAATTATAGACCGGTGAGCCTTACTTCTGTTGTGGGCAAAGTATTGGAAAGGATTGTAAGAGATAGGATTTATAATCACCTAGAAAGGAATAATTTGATTAGGGATAGTCAGCATGGTTTTGTGAAGGGTAGGTCATGCCTCACAAAACTTATTGAGTTCTTTGAGAAGGTGACCAAAGAGGTGGATGAGGGTAAAGCGGCTGATGTGGTGTATATGGATTTCAGCAAAGCGCTTGATAAGGTTCCCCATGGTAAGCTTTTGCAGAAAATACGGACACATGGGATTGAGGGTGATTTAGTGGTTTGGATCAGGAATTGGCTAGCTGTAAGAAAACAGAGGGCTGTGGTTGATGGGAAATATTCATCCTGGAGTTCAGTTACTAGTGGTGTACCGCAAGGATCTGTTTTGGGGCCACTGCTGTTTGTCATTTTTATTAATGACCTGGATGAGGGTGTGGAAGGATGGATTAGTAAATTTGCGGATGAGACTAAAGTGGGTGGAGTTGTAGACAGTGCGGAGGGAAGTGGCAGGTTACAGAGGGACATAGATAAGCTGCAGAGCTGGGCTGAGGGGTGGCAAATGGAGTTTAATGCGGAAAAGTGTGAGGTGATTCACTTTGGAAGGAGTAACAGGAATACAGAGTACTGGGCTAATGGTAAGATACTTGGTAGTGTGGATGAACAGAGGGATCTGGGTGTCCATGTGCATAGATCCCTGAAAGTTGGCACCCAGGTTGATAGGGTTGTTAAGAAGGCTTTTATTGGTAGAGGGATTGAGTTTCGGAGCCAGGAGGTCATGCTGCAACTGTACAAAACTCTGGTGCGGCTGCATTTGGAGTATTGCGTACAGTTCTGGTCGCCGTATTATAGGAAAGATGTGGAAGTGTTGGAAAGGGTGCAGAGGAGATTTACCAGGATGTTGCCTGGTATGGTGGGAAAATCGTATGAGGAAAGGCTGAGGGGCTTGAAGTTGTTTTTGTTAGAGAGAAGAAGGTTAAGAGGTGACTTAATAGAGGCATACAAGATGATCAGAGGATTAGATAGGGTGGATAGTGAGAGCCTTTTTCCTCGGATGGTGATGGCTAGCACGAGGGGACATAGCTTTAAATTGAGGGGTGAGAGATATAGGACAGATGTTAGAGGTAGGTTCTTTACTCAGAGAGTAGTAAGGGCGTGGAATGCCCTGCCTGCAGCAGTAGTGGACTCGTCAACATTAAGAGCATTCAAATGGTTATTGGATAAACATATGGATGGTATTGGAATAGTGTAGATTAGAGGGGCTTTAGATTGGTTCCACTGGTCGGCGCAACATCGAGGGCCGGAGGGCCTGTACTGCGCTGTAATGTTCTATGTTCTATAACGCCTCTACTTTCTCAGAAGATTAAGGAAATTTGGCATGTCAGCTACGACTCTCACCAACCTTTACAGGTGCACCATAGAAAGCATTCTTTCTGGTTGTATCACAGCTTCGTATGGCTCCTGCTCTGTCCAAGACTGCAAGAAACTACAAAAGGTCGTGAATGTAGTCCAATCCATCACTCAAACCAGCCTCCCATCCATTGACTCCGTCTGCAATTCCCACTTTCTCAGCAAAGCAGCCAGCATAATTATGGACTCCACGCACCCCGGACATTCTCTCTTCCACCTTCTACCATCGGGAAAATGATACAAAATTCTGAGCTCACGTACCAACTGTTATACAGCTTTAATTTAAACACCTTCCAAGCATTCCAAGTTAATGAGGTAAACAAGGACAGTAATTTAATTATTTCTTTATTTAACACTTCTAGTACAAACTTAAACAGTTGCAACTCATTAACTCTTTACTGAACTTTAACTCCAACTGAACATCAACCTGCAACTGAACTTTAACTCTTAAACTACACTTTAACTTAAACTGACAATCAATTATAACTATCTAACTGAAAATAGATACTACCAAGTTAGGAAAACCTATCGAATCTATCTTCTTGTCTCCGAAGTATCCTTCAGGGTATAAATCTTCTTGCGATGGTTGTTCTCTTCGAGTTATCGCTGCTAAACAAAGAACTCACATGTCTTTTATTCACAATTCTCCACTTGCTTCCAGAAGATTCTCTGTCATCCAGCCAACTGTGTAACCAGAAACTGATCACATGGCTCGAACATCCATTGAAATTACTTTTGAATGATGCCATAATGCTTAGTTCATTTTACATGTCCCATGCATAGCAGCCATAAAAATCGGGGCCACACTGTCTCAGTTAATGTAAACAACTTTCCTGATCTGACCAACACAGGAAGCTTCAGATCACAGCTCCCAGACCAGAGCCTTTTACCACCTGCGTCTGGTTTTAACCAATAAGTTGACCAAAATTCCCAGCATGCTTAGCTCTCAGCCAGAATAGCCACTTTAAAGCCACTATTGCCATTATTGTTGTTAAATCATTGTTGTAGCTGTTCTTTCTCCGTCCACAGAACTGACTCAAGAACAGCTTCTTCCCTGCTGCCATCAGACTTTTGAATGGACTTACCTTGCATTAAGTTGACCTTCCTCCACACCCTAACAATGACTGTAACATTACATCTACACTCTCTCCTTTCCTTCTCTATGAACGGTTTGCCCCGTATGTATAGCACGCAAGAAACAATACTTTTCACTGTATGCTCATACATATGACAATAATAAATCAAATCAAATCAAACAGATCTACAGAGCATCTCAGAGGAATACAGTTGTGTAGAGGACACTTGGTTCCTGAAAGGAGTTCCGGTGTCATTCAAGATCAAGCAAAATAGATCCTCAAGGCTAGAACAATACCCTGTGCCATCCATCCAAACGTAGAATCTGAATTAATGAGACTTGTAGATACAGGAGTCTTAAAACTCATCATTACCAGTGACTGGGCAACCCCCATTGTGCCTGTAATGAAGCAGGATGGATCTATACATATTAGTGGAGATTTCAAAACAGCGATTAATCCAGTTTTGTACATGACCCGTCATCATTGTTTGAGGCTTTGTTTCTCGGTGTAGCAGAAGGATTGAAGTTCAGCAAAATCGACCAATCACAGGCCTATCTGCAAATGAATGGCGCAGTTGAATCTGAACACCTGCTCCTTATCACAACACATAATGACCTATTCCACTAGAAGAGATTACATTTAAGATAACTTCAGCAACTGCTTTATTTCAAAGGTCCATAGACCATAGAATCATAGAAACCCTACAGTACAGAAAGAGGCCATCTGGCCCATCGAGTCTGCACCGACCAAAATCCCACCCAGGCCCTACCGCCATATCCCTACACATTTACCCACATGATCCCTCTAACCTATGCATCTCAGGACACTAAGGGGCATTTTAGCATGATCAATCAACCTAACCCCCACATCTTTGGACTGTGGGAGGAAACCGGAGCATCTGGAGGAAACCCACGCAGACACGAGGAGAATCTGCAAACTCCACACAGACAGTGACCCAAGCCGGGAATCGAACCCAGGTCCCTGGAGCTGTGAAGCAGCAATGCTAACCACTGTGCTACCGTGCCGCCCCAGATCTTGAGTGGTTTACAATGTGTTCAATGTTATGTTGACGACATATCAATCACCAGTACCAACAAACAGGAAGACTTACGTAACCTAGAAAACACATTGAAATGTTTTCAGATGCATGGTCTTCGTGTCAGGAAACACAAGTGTGATTTCTTTCAAATGTCAAAACAATATTTAGATCATGTAATTGATATTCTTTTTTTAAAATTTATTTTTTACTCATTTCCCATGGGATAAGTTCTTTGTGTCGGTCTTCACGGTGGAAGACACAAATAGTTTGCCGAATATTAGAGATCGAGAGTTGGTGGGAGGGGAGGTCCTTAATACAATTACTGTTACTAAGGAGGTGGTGCTTGGTAGACTAATAGGACTGAAGGTAGACAAGTCCCCGGGCCCGGATGGAATGCATCCCAGGGTACTGAAAGAAATGGCTGAGGTAATAGCAGATGCGTTAGTAGTAATTTATCAAAATTCGCTGGACTCTGGGGTAGTGCCGGCTGACTGGAAAACAGCTACTGTTACGCCGCTGTTTAAAAAAGGAAGTAGACAAAAGGCGGGTAACTACAGGCCGGTTAGCTTAACGTCCGTAGTTGGAAAGATGCTAGAGTCCATTATTAAAGAGGAAATAACAGAGCACCTGAATAAGAATGGTTCGATCAAGCAGACGCAGCATGGATTCATGAAGGGAAAGTCGTGTTTGACGAATCTACTGGACTTTTATGAAGATGTCACTAGTGCGGTTGACAGAGGGGAACCGGTGGATGTGGTGTTTTTAGATTTCCAGAAGGCGTTCGATAAGGTGCCTCACAAAAGGTTGCTGCAGAAGATTGGGGTACACGGAGTTAGGGGTAAGGTGTTGGCATGGATTGGGGATTGGCTATCTAACAGGAAGCAGAGAGTTGGGATAAATGGGTGTTTTTCTGGTTGGCAGTTGGTGACCAGCGACGTGCCGCAGGGATCGGTGCTGGGGCCTCAATTGTTTACCATTTACATAGATGATCTGGAGGAGGGGACTGAATCTAGGGTATTCAAGTTTGCTGATGACACGAAGGTGAGTGGGAAAGCGAATTGCGTGGAGGACGCGGAAAGTCTGCAGAGAGATTTGGATAGGCTGAGCGAGTGGGCGAGGATCTGGCAGATGGAATATAACGTTAGCAAATGTGAGGTTATCCACTTTGGAAGAAATAATAGTAAATTGGAATATTATTTAAATGGAGAAAAATTACATCATGCGACTGTGCAGAGGGACCTGGGGGTCCTTGTGCACGAATCGCAAAAACTCAGTCTGCAGGTGCAGCAGGTGATCAAGAAGGCGAATGGAATGTTGGCCTTTATCGCGAGGGGGATAGAATATAAAAGCAGGGAGGTCTTGCTGCAACTGTACAAGGCACTGGTGAGGCCGCAACTGGAGTACTGTGTGCAGTTTTGGTCCCCTTATTTGCGAAAGGATATATTGGCATTGGAGGGAGTGCAGAGAAGGTTCACCAGGTTGATACCGGAGATGAGGGTGTAGCTTATGAGGAGAGATTAAACAGATTGGGTCTGCACTCGTTGGAGTTTAGAAGGATGAGGGGTGATCATATAGAGACATATAAGATAATGAAGGGGCTGGATAGGGTAGAGGTGGGGAGATTCTTTCCACTTAGAAGGGAAACCAGAACTAGAGGGCACAGCCTCAAAATAAGGGGGGGCCGGTTCAGAACAGAGTTGAGGGGGAACTTCTTCTCTCAGAGGGTAGTGAATCTCTGGAATTCTCTGCCCATCGAAGTGGTGGAGGCTTCCTCGTTGAATATGTTTAAATCACGGGTAGATAGTTTTCTGATTGATAAGGGAATTAGGGGATATGGGGAGCAGGCGGGTAAGTGGAACTGATTCGCTTCAGATCAGCCATGATCTTGTTGAATGGCGGGGCAGGCTCGAAGGGCCAGATGGCCTATTCCTGCTCCTATTTCTTATGTTCTTATTCCCACAAATGAATAAATGAAAAAATTTGTTGGACATGGACGTCGCTGGTTGGCCAGCATTTATTGCCCATCCCTAGTTGCTCTTCTTCAGAGGGCAGTTGAGTCAAACACATTGCTGTGGCTCTGGAGTCACATGTAGGCCAGACCAGGTAAGGACGGCAGATTGCCTGAAAGACATCAGTGAGCCAGATGGGTTTTTCCGACAATCAATTCATGGTCATCAGTAGATTCTTAATTTCAGATCTTTTTTATTGAATTCAGATTCCACCATCTGCCGTGGTGGGATCCGAACCTGGGTCCACAGAACATTAACTGAGTTTCTGGATGAATCATCTGGCGGTTATACCACTAGGCCATCGCCTTCCCGCAATAGCGCGGGTATACTCAAGGCAGTTAAGATGATGGAAGCTCTCATGGAGGTTCCATGACCAACAAATGTAACACAGTTAAGATCATTCCGAGGGTTCATTAGCTACGATGGAAAATTTGCTTCGAATTTAACAACCCTGCTTAAACAATTCCATAATTGGTTGCACCCCAGTCAGGCTTGGCAATGGACGCCAGAGTGAAAAAGCATATAAGTCAGCCAAAGAAGCACTGAAGAAGTCAGAAGTGTTGGCACATTTCAACCCAAGGTTATCGCATTGATGTGATACATTGCCGTATGGAGTTGGAGCAGTGGTGTCACACGTAGTACCTGCAGGGGATGAAAGACCAATAGCTTTTGCATTGGAGTGGAGAATCAAATCACACTCAGAAGAGAAGGAAGCACTGAGCTTTATCCTTGGAGTGGGGAAATTTCACCTACCTTTTATGGTCGTCATTTCACATTGCTAAGGGACTACATTCTTTGATAGTTATTTTTGGACCACACAATGGTACTCCCTCGCTTGCAGTGTGCAGATAATGGTCCTTAATACAATCGGCACATTCCTGAGGGATCAAGTACCATCAGTCGGAGAGCCATGCCAATACCGATGCATTGTCACGCTTGCCTTTGCCAATTGGTCAAGTACCACTCAGTTGTTTTTCCAATATTTTCTATTTTTCACAGATAGACAGCATCCCAGGAAAATCAGCTCAGGTCTGGCGATAATAAAAACAGAGAACACAGGACAATCTCAGCAGGTCTGACAGCATCTGTGGGGAGAAAGAATAGAGCCAACATTTTGAGTCTGGATAACCCTTTGTCAGACAGTGGGTCCCCCTTGTCCTTCCTTTTCACCCCACCAGTCTCCACATTCAAAGGATCATCCTCCGCCATTTCCGCCAATTCCAGCATGATGCCACCACTCAACACATCTTCCCCTCACCGCCCTGTCAGCATTGCACAGGGACCATTCCCTCCGGGACACCCTGGTCCACTCCTCCACCACACCCAACACTTCACACCCCTGCCCACGGTACCTTCCCATGTAATTGTAAAAGGTGCAACACCTGCCCCTTTACCTCCTATCTGCTCACCGTCCCAAGTCCGAAACACCCACTTCAGGTGAAGCAGCGTTTCACATGCACCTCCTCCAATCTAGTCTATTGCATTCGCTGCTCCCAAGGTTGTCTACTCTACATCGGAGAGACCAAACGCAGATTTGGTGACCACTTTGCTGATCACTTTCGGTCCGTCCGTAAGCAGGACACAGGCCTTCCTGTCGCTTGTCACTTCAGCACACTACTCTGCTCTCCTGTCCACATGTCCATCCTTGGCCTTTTACAATGTTCGAGTGAACCCCAACGCCAACTGGAGGTACAGCACCTCATCTTCCGATTGGGCACTTTACAGTCTTCCGGTCTCAACATGGAGTTCAACATCTTCAGAGCACGAATTCCCCCTCCACCTTCACCCCATTTCCATCCATTCCAGCTCTCCTTTTGCCCCTCCCCTCACGCTCCCCTCCCCCCTCCCCCCGCCCCCCCCCCCCCCCCCCCCGCACCCTCCCCACACACCCCCCAACCCTTCAGGCAACTGCCACATTCCTCAGGCAATCCTTTAACAATCTGTACCTCTGTTCTGCCATTTACGCATTCTGATCGCTTAATGGACACTTTTGGCATCTTCCCAGCCTTCTGCATCCTCATTTATATTCCCTTTGTCCCAGTCCAACCCCCCACCCCAACCCTCATTGTATAAAAGGTATAAATTGTATGAATCCCTGCTGATTCTCTTTGCTCTCAGCTCTGATGAAGGGTCATCCAGACTCGAAATGTTGGCTCTATTCTCTCTCCACAGATGCTGCCAGACCTGCTGAGATTTTCCAGCATTTTCTGTTTTTGTTTCAGATTCCTGCATCTGCAGTATTTTGCTTTTATCCAGTCCGATGATGGACCAACAATGATGAACTTCAATAACTACATCCCTGTCTGGGGTAAGAGTAAAACGGGGATGGTTGTTCATCCATGGCTAACAAGGGAAATCAGGAATAGTGTTAAAGCCAAAGAGGAGGCATATAAATTGGCCAGAAAAAGCAGCAAACCTGAGGACTGGGAGAAATTTCAAATGATGTGGAGATGCTGGCGTTGGACTGGGGTAAACACAGAAAGAAGCCCCTTCAAAAGGGCTTGGAGCTCCGAAAGCTTGTGTGGCTTTTGCTACCAAATAAACCTGTTGGACTTTAACCTGGTGTTGTTAAACTTCTTACATAGAAATTTAAAATCCAGCAGAGGACGACAAAGTGTTTAATTCTGAAGAGGAAAATAGAATGAGAGTAATCTTACAGAAAACATAAAAACTGACTGCAAAGCTTCTATAGATATGTGAAGGGAAAAAGACTGGTGAAGACAAATGTAGGTCCCTTACAGTTAGAATCGGGTGAATTCATAATGGGCAATAAAGAGATGGCAGACCTGCTGAACAAATGCTTTGGGTCTGTCTTCACTAAGGAGGACACAAATAACCTTCCAGAAATACTGGGTGGCACAGTGGCACAGTGGTTAGCACTGCTGCCTCACAGTGCCTGGGACACAGGTTCGATTCCCAGTTTGAGTCACTGTGTAGAGTTTGCACGTTCTCCCCATGTCTGCGTGGGTTTTCTCCGGGTGCTCCGGTTTCGTCTCACAGTCCAAAGATGTGTGGGTTAGATTGATTGGCCATGATAAATTGACCCTAGTGTCAGGGGATAAGCAGGCTAAACATGTGAGTGTATGGAAATAGAGCTTGGGTGGGATTGTGGTCGGTACTGACTCGATTGGCCAAATGGCCTCCTTCTGTACTGTAGGGACTCTATTCTGTAAAATACTAGGGGACAGAGGGTCTAGCGTGAAGGAGGAACTGGAGGAAATCCTTATTAGTCAAGAAATTGTATTGGGGAAATTTCTGGGATTAAAACTGATAAGTCCCCAGGGCCAGGTGCTCTGCATCCCAGAGTACTCAAAGAAGTGGTCCTAGAAATAGTGGATGCATTGGTGATCATTTTCCAGCATTCTATAGACTCTGGAAGAGTTCCAGTAGATTGGAGGGTAGCTAATGTAACCCTATTTTTTAAAAAAGGAGGGATTGAGAAAACGGGGAATTATAGACCGGTTAGCCTGGCATCGGTGGTGGGGAAAATGCTGGAGTCAATTATTAAGGATGTAATAATTAAGCATTTGGAAAGCAGTGACAGGATCGGTCCGTGTCAGCATGGATTCACTAAAGGGAAATCGTGCTTGATAAATCTTCTGGAATGTTTTGAGGATGTGACCAGTAGAGTGGACAAGGGTGAACCAGTGGATGTTATGTATCTGGACTTTCAAAAGGCTTTTGACAAGATCCCACACAGGAGATTAGTGAGCAAAATTAAAGTTCATGGTATTGGAGGTAATGTATTGATGTGGATAGAGAACTGGTTGGCAGGCAGGAAGCAGAGAGTGGGAATGAATGGGTCCTTTTCAGAGTGGCAGGCAGTGACCAGTGGAGTGCTGTAGGGTTCAGTGCTGGGACCCCAGCTATTCACAATATACATTCATGATTTGGACGAAGGAATTGAATGCAATATCTCCAAATTTGCAGAAGACACTGAGCTGGGTGTCAGTGTGTGCTGTGAAAAGGATGCTAAGAGGCTGCCGGGTGACTTGGACAGGCTGACTGAGTGGGCAAATACTTGGCAAATGCAATATAACGTGGATGAATGTGAGGTTATCCACTTTGGTGGCATAAACAGGAAGGAAGATTATTATCTGAATGCAGAGAGTGCAGAGAAGGTTTACCAGGATGTTGCCTGGTATGGAGGGTCTTAGCTATGAGGAGAGATTGGGTAGACTGGGGTTGTTCTCCTTGGAAAGACGGAGAATGAGGGGAGATCTAATAGAGGTATACAAGATTATGAAGGGTATAGATAGGGTGAACAGTGGGAAGCTTTTTCCCAGGTCGGAGGTGACGATCACGAGGGGTCACGGGCTCAAGCTGAGAGGGGCGAAGTATAACTCAGACATCAGAGGGACGTTTTTTACACAGAGGGTGGTGGGGGCCTGGAATGCGCTGCCAAGTAGGGTGGTGGAGGCAGGCACGCTGACATCGTTTAAGACTTACCTGGATAGTCACATGAGCAGCCTGGGAATGGAGGGATACAAACGATTGGTCTAGTTGGACCAAGGAGCGGCACAGGCTTGGAGGGCCGAAGGGCCTGTTTCCTGTGCTGTACTGTTCTTTGTTCTTTGTTCTTTGTTCTTTGTGGCAGTTTAGGAAAAGTGGAAGTGCAACGTGACCTGGGTGTCATGGTGGAACAGTCGCTGAAGGTTGGCATGCAGGTACGGCAGGCGGTGAGGAAAGCTAATGGCATGCTGAACTTCATAGTGCAGAAGAGGCCCTTCAGCCCAAATAGTCTGCACCGACACGCAAGAAAAACCTGAACTCACACATAATCCCATCTACCAGCACTTGGCCCACAGCCCTGAATGTTATAACATGTAAAGTGCTCATCCAGATACTTTTTAAAGGATGTGAGGCAACCGGTCTCTACCACCCTCCCAGGCAGCGCATTCCAAACCGTCACCACCCTCTGGGTAAAAGATTTTTCCTCACATCCCCCCCTAAACTTCCTGCCCCTCACCTTGAACCTATGTCCCTTCATGACTGACCCTCCAACTGAGGGGAACAGCTGCTCCTTATCCTCTCTGTCCATGTCCCTCATAATCTTGAACACCTTGATCAGGTCACCCCTCAGCCTTCTCTGCTCCAACGAAAACAAAGTAAGAAGTTTAACAACACCAGGTTAAAGTCCAACAGGTCCAACGAAAACAACCCAAGCCTATCCAACCTCTCTCCATAACTTAAATATTCCATCCCAGGCAGCATCCTGGCGAATCTCCTCTGCACCCCTTCCAGTGCAATCACATCCTTCCTATAATGTGGCGACCAGAACTGCACACAGTGCTCTAGCTGTGGCCTCACCAAAGTTCGAGACAACTCCAACATGACTTCCCTGCTTTTGTAATCTATGTCTCGATTAATAAAGGCAAATGTCACAAATGCCTTTTTCACCACCCTACTAACATGTCCTTCCGTCTTCAGAGATTATGGACAAACACACCAAGGTCCCTTTATTCCTCAGGACTTCCTAGTATCCTACCATTCATTGAGTACTTCCCTTCAAATTACTCTTTCCAAAGTGTATCACCTCACACTTTTCAGGGTTAAATTCCATCTGCCACTTATCTGACTATTCTGTCCATATTTTCTTGTAGCCCAAGACACTCCACCTTACCTTTAGGGGATAAAGGGATCTGGCAGAGGGATAATAAAATTGGGCGTATTGGACTAAAAAGTGCCAGGTGGAATTTGAAGCCAGCAAGAGTGAGTTGAAATATTGAGGTTACAGAAATACAATTATATACTAAATAGAAGTTGTCTTGGCGTTATTCATAGAATCCCTACAGGACAGAAGGAGGCCATTCAGCCCATCGAGCCTGCATGATAATAATCCCACCATATCCCTGTAACCCCATATATTTACCCCGCTAGCTCCCCAAAACTAGGGTCAATTTAGTTTGACCCATTTACCTAACCTGCACATCGTTGGACTGTAAGAGGAAACCGGAGCACCCGGAGGAAACCCACGCAGCCATGGGGAGAGTGTGCAAACTCCACACAGACAGTGCCCCAAGCTGAGATTGGACCCGTCTCCCTGGCATTGTGAGGCAGCAGTGCTAACCACTGTGCCACCGTGCCACCCATAAATGTTATTGAGGAACTAAAGGACTTGTGGGCATAGCTTCACAGAAGTTTCACTGAAGCCAATTTTTACATACTCTGCACGCAACAATGAGATGAATGGGTCTGGCAGTGGCAATGGAGGTGGGAGTGAGGGGGTGCAGGGGGTGTTGAGTTGCCAATGGTTGTTTCTGGACTTGGTGAAGAATGAATATTGAAAGACATCTGGGGACTTTAAGTAATAGCAAGTCGGACCTTCAGTTTCCGCCTCAATAAACAGATTGGAATTCAGTTTTTTGTTAATAAAACAAAAATAAATGTTCCTGAATCAGAGAATTGGGTGGGATTTTGTTAACCTTCCCACCAGTGGGGTCTTCCAGTCCCATCGAAGGCAACCCCCAAAGGCAAGTACCCCATTGGCGAAGCGGGCAGATCTTACAAAACGCCATCCACCTTAGAGGGACAGGAAGATCCCACCGGCAGCCCATGGCGAGCCGCCTCCGCTACTGGAAAACACATGGTAGGAGGGGGCTGGCCTGACCATTGCCAAGGGAAGCCACCAGCCCACGATGCTGAACCCCAACTGCCACTGTCCAGTTGAATCCCAAATTCCCCACCTGCCCCTTGGGCGGCACGGTGGCACAGTGGTTAAAACTGCTGCCTTACAATGTCAGGGACCCGGGTTCGATTCCCGGATTGAATCACTGTCTGTGCGGAATCTGCACATTCTCCCCGTGTCTGTGTGGGTTTCCTCCGGGTGCTCCGGTTAAAGTAAAGTTTATTTATTAGTCACAAGTAAGGCTTACATTAACACTGCAATGAAGTTACTGTGAAATCCCTCCAGTTGCAACAGTCCGGCGCCTGTTTGGGCCAATGCATCTAACCAGAATGGGGAAGAAACCCGGAGGAAACCCATGCAGACACGGGGAGAACGTGCCAACTCCACACAGACAGTGACCCAAACTGGGAATCGAACCTGGGTCCCTGACACTGTGAAGCAGCAGTGCTAATCACTGTGCTACCGTGCTGCCCACTGCCCAAAAGATATGCTGGTTTGGTGCATTGGCCATGCTAAATTCTCCCTCAGTGTACCCAAACAAGCGCCAGAGTGTGCAACGAGGGGATTTTTCACAGTAACTTCATTGCAGTGTTAATGTAAGCCGACTAATAAATTTTAAAACTTTTCCCTGTATCGTTCTTTATTCACTCTGTTTTAAATGTTGTGGATCCTACATCACTAGCCATCCGGGGAAAATGGGTTCCAAGTTCTAACAGCCCGCTGTTCAAAGAAGTGGGTTTTTTTCATCGCTGACTGTACTGGAATTGCAAATTTAACTGCTTGTTACTGCATTTGCCAACCAGCGACACAACCTTTCACTTGCTGACCCTCTCAAAACCATCAGAAGTACAATGCAATATTGATGTCTTCCATAAGGCTTGTTGTGTTTCAATTCCAGCAGATAGCTTTTGATAGAGATAATGAGAGTAGCGAACTCTTGGGATGTTGGATAATTAGTGAGTAGATAATTAGGATTTTGGAAAATTGCAGCAGCTGATATTTGGGATAGTGGATAATTAGGATTGGGGATAATTGCAGTAGTGTCTCAGTACTGTGCAAGTAACTGTGCTGTTGGATAATTGGGCTATTGTTAACTAGTGATTAATTGCGGCGTGTATAATTGGGATGATGGATAATTGATGTTTTTATATCTCTGGGTCACAATTCACCTGGTTACAAACGAACAGATGTCCAATCTGATCTGTACACCTCCCAAAACCATTCGTCCAATGATAGAAACAGCCGTTGTCACAAAGCTTCACTTTTGTTCTCGAGACTCCATGCAACCTGACAGTTTCACTGCAGCTTTCCAAAGAATACATTAACGCAAAAGAAATCACTCTCTTTCAAGCCTCAACCATCTCAGGTGAACGCAGTAAGAAGTCTCACAACACCAGGTTAAAGTGCAACAGGTTTATTTGGAATCACGAGCTTTCGGAGCGCTGCTCCTTCATCAGGTGAGTTGAGGTCAGTTCACAATCACGGCATATAGAGGTGAAGACACAATTGCAAGATAGTTACAGATTGGAATGTGAAGAATAGTTGGAATGTGAGTCTACAGTAATCAAGCCTTTACAGGTACAGCCAGTGTGGTGGAGAAAGGGATAATCACAGGTTAAAGAGATGTGAATTGTCTCAAGCCAGGAGAGTTAGTAGGATTTGCAAACCCAGGGAGTGTTGTGGGAGTTACAAGTATTGTGACATGAACCCAAGATTCCGGTTGAGGCCGTCCTCATGCGTGCGGAACTTGGCTATCAGTTTTTGCTCGGCGATTCTGCATTGTCCTGTGTCTAGAAGGCCGCCTTGGAGAAGGCTTACCCGAAGATCGGAGGCTGAATGTCCTGTCTCATCTCAGGTGAATACTGACGCTTGAAGCTTGCATGAGTGCTTCAACATCCACAGGGCAATAAATCAGGTTAAACTGTTGTTATTTGACTGATCATTGCTTGGTTAAAATATTGCAATGTATATATGTTCACCAGTATAGAACATAGAACATAGAACATTACAGCGCAGTACAGGCCCTTCGGCCCTCGATGTTGCGCCGACAAGTGGTACCAATCTAAAGCCCATCTAATCTACACTATTCCAATATCATCCATATGTTTATCCAATAACCACTTGAACGCTCTCAACGTTGACGAGTCCACCACTGCTGCAGGCAGGGCATTCCACGCCCTTACTACTCTCTGAGTAAAGAACCTACCTCTAACATCTGTCCTATATCTCTCACCCCTCAATTTAAAGCTATGTCCCCTCGTGCTAGCCAACACCATCCGAGGAAAAAGGCTCTCACTGTCCAAAAATGTGTGTGATGTGGTGAGCAATAGCTTCTTAAACGCAACACATTCAAGTTCATCCCAACTTCCCAATTGCTCAGTTGAAGGGGTCATCCAGACTCGAAACGTTGGCTCTATTCTCCCCCCACAGATGCTGCCAGACCTGCTGAGATTTTCCAGCATTTTCTATTTTTGTTTCAGATTCCAACATCCGCAGTATTTTGCTTTTATGCTTCAATCTTCCCAATAACTAGCTGTGGGTCACATAGAACTAACAGTGCAGAAACTGGCCCTTCACCTCAGCTGATCCATACCAGAGTTTATGCTCCAGAGGAGCCTGTTTCATCTAACCCTATCTATGCAATTTTCTATTTTGAGAGGTGTACAGATCAGATAAAGAATCTGGTGCGACGGCAATAATCTCTCCCTCAATGCCAGTAAAATGAAGGAGATAGTCATTGACTTCAGGAAGCGTAGTGGAGGACATACTTACATCAATGGGGATGAAGTGGAAATGGTCAAGAGCTTCAAGTTTCTCGGTGTCCAGATCACCAACAGCCTGTTCTGGTCCCTCCATGCCGATGCTATAGTTAAGAAAGTCCACCAACGCCTCTACTTTATCAGGACGCTAAGGAAATTCTGCATGTTCGATACGACTCTCACCACTTTTTACCGATGCATCATAGAAAGCATCCTTTCCAGATGTATCACAGCTTGGTATGATTCCTGCTCTGACCAAGACCGCAAGAAGCTGCAAAGTTTTTTGAACGAAGCCCAGTCCATCACACAAACCAACTTCCCATCCATTGATTCTGTCTACACTTGCCACTGCCTCGAAAAAGCAGCCAACATAATCAAGGACACCATGCACTCCAGACAGTCTCTCTTCCACCTTGTTCCGTCGGGAAAATGAAACAAAGGTCTGCCCCCACCACCCCAGAATAGTTGTCCAGGACAGTTTAGGAAGAATTAAAACCACTACTAATTCCTGGGTAATTATAGTGTACTATAGATCTCCCATGAAAATCCACCCCCCCCTCGCCACCTCCACCAGTCCCCCGATTACCCCTTCTAACACCCTGACTGGTATCTGGCTCCAGATCCACAACAGTGTGGTTGACTCTGAACTGCCCTCTGAAATGGCCCAACATGCCACTTGGTTCAAGGACAATTAGGGATGGGTAATAAAGCTGGCCTTGCCAACGATTTCCAGATCCCATGGAAGAATTTCTAAAAATCTGCTCTAAGAAAAGCCATTTAACTGACTTAAGTTTTCTTGGTATGGTTCTAGATTCTACAGATCCTCGCAGAGGCTCAGCAGAACTTAAGATTGTTCTCCACTGGGTGAAAAAAAATCTTATTTGCAGGACTCCATGGCAGGAATAAAATGAGAGAAGCATTTTCAGTTCCTATATTTCCCATTGTGTTTCCAATGTCCACTGACTGAATCGGTGAGGATTACATTCACTGGAGTTCAAAAGAGTGAGAGGGGATCTCATAGAAACTTATGAAATTCTAACAGGGTTAGACAGGGTAGATTCAGAAAGAATGTTCCTGATGGTTGGGTAGTCCAGAACTAGGAGTCATAGTTTGAGAATAAAGGGTAAACTGAGGTGAGGAGAAATTTCTTCACCCAGAGGGTGGTGAATGTGTGGAATTCACTACCACAGAAAGTAGTTGAGGCCAAAATGTTGCAAGATTTCAAGAAGAAATTGGATACAGCTCGAGGGACTAAAGGGATCGAGGGGTATGGGGGAAGTGGGGGATCAGGATATTGAATTCGATGATCAGCCATGATCAAAATGAATGGTGGAGCAGGCTGGAAGGACTGAATGGCCTATTCCTGCTTCTAGTTTCTATGACACACAGTGACTGGGGCATATTTCCACAGGATACTCAGTCTATAATCTTTCCTTTGATTTGGAAGAAGTGAATTTGCTCTTTTACATTTTCGCATGATATCTGCCACTTTCAAACAAGCAGGCGAAACTCGAACAACTCAAACTCAAGAGTTTCATAATGACTACCACCGTCACTACCCCAAACCACCACCACCTCCCCCCCCCCCCCCCCCCCCCGCCACCCCCCTCACCCCCTCATGGGAAATGCATTTCTGTTCATTCAGTATCTTTGCTTGGGTGGGTGCAGTTTTGTGGCCATCACAAGAATAGTCAGAAATTGGCTTTCAGTCAAGAATAATTACCCAGCCACTCCAGGGAGCATACGTTCATCTAATACATTATAGGATTTCGTTCCTGATAAAATTACCACTGAGGGGGACACTTTTATTGCTAAATAACTCCAGTTAAAAGGGTCATCATTAACTGTTCATTGTAAGCATTTCAGAGTGACAGGAATCGATGGATACTATCATTGCAGAAGACCAGCAGAGGTAACCCTCATAAGAACATAAGAACTAGGAGGAGGAGTAGGCCACCTGGCCCCTCGAGCCTGTTCCACCATTCAATAAGATCATGGCTGATCTTTTTGTGGACTCAGCTCCACTTACCCACCCGCTCACCAGAACCCTTAATTCCTTTACTGTTCAAAAATCTATTGCTGCTTAAAAACATTCAATGAAGTAGCCTTAACTGCTTCACTGGGCAAGGAATTCCACAGATTCACAACCCTTGGGGTGGAGAAGTTCCTCCTCAACTCAGTCCTAAATCTGCTCCCCCTTATTTTGAGGCTATGCCCCCTAGTTCTGGTTTCACCCGCCAGTGGAAATAACTTCCCTGGTTCTATCTTATCTTTTTCCCTTCATAATCTTATATGTTTCTGTAAGATCTCCCCTCATTCTTCTAAATTCCAATGAGTATAGTCCCAGTCTTCTCAGTCTCTCCTCATAAGTTCACCATCTCTACTATGGAATCGAATGACACCAAACACAACTATGTAAATGTAACGGCACAGCAGTGGGTTTTGAAATGAAACTTACCGTGAATTTTTTTCATCCCTATCTTTTTAAGTCCTCGTCAGCAACCTTCGGACCGCGCAAGATGGTCGACATGCAACAAATCTGTTGGCACCGGGATAGTTTCACATGGTTCACATTTACTGGTGGCTGAAGAGACCAGTGAGAGGCAAGTCCTGGTACGAGTGCTACACATGAGGTTACCAGGTGTTGTCATTGTTTGCAGCAGTTAGACAGGGTAGATTCAGAAAGAATGTTCCCAGTGGTTGGGGGAGTCCAGAACTAGGGATCAGAGCTTGAGGATAAGGGGTAAACCTTTTAGAACTGAGGTGAGGAGAAATTTCTTCACCCAGAGGGTAGTGAATGTGTGGAATTCACTACCACAGAAAGTAGTTGAGGCCAGTAGTTCTGTTCTGGGACCCTTGCTGTTTGTCATTTTCATAAATGACCTGGGAGAGGAAGTGGAGGGATGGGTTGGTAAGTTTGCCGACGACACGAAGGTTGGTGGGGTTGTGGATAATCTGAAGGGATGTCAGAAGTTACAGCGGGACATAGATAGGATGCAAGACTGGGCGGAGAAGTGGCAGATGGACTTCAACCCAGATAAATGCGTAGTGGTCCATTATGGCAGGTCAAATGGGATGAAGGAGTACAATATAAAGGGAAAGACTCTTAGTACTGTAGAGGATCTGAAGGACCTTGGGGTCCGGGTCCATAGGACTCTAAAATCGGCCCCGCAGGTAGAGGAGGTGGTTAAGAAGGCGTATGGTGTGCTGGCCTTTATCAATCGAGGGATTGAATTTAGGAGTCCGGGGATAAGGATGCAGCTATATAAGACCCTCGTCAGACCCCACTTGGAGTACTGTGCTCAGTTCTGGTCGCCTCATTACAGGAAGGACGTGGAAATGATTGAAAGGGTGCAGAGGAGAGTTTCAAGGATGTTGCCTGGATTGAGTGGCATGCCTTATGAGGATAGGCTGAGGGAGCTCGGTCTTTTCTCCTTGGAGAGACGTAGGATGAGAGGAGACCTAATAGAGGTATATAAGATGTTGAGAGGCATAGCTCGGGTGGAGAGGCTTTTTCCCAGGGTGGAAATGGCTGCTACAAGAGGACACAGGTTTAAGGTGCTAGGGGGTAGGCACAGGGGAAATGTTAGGGGGAAGTTTTTCACACAGAGGGTGGTGGGCGAGTGGAATCGGCTGCCGTCAGTGGTGGTGGAGGCAAACTCAATAGGGTCTTTTAAGAGACTCCTGGATGAGTACATGGGACTTAATAGGATGGAGGGTTACAGGTAGGCCTAGAAGGTAGGGATATGTTCGGCACAACTTGTGGGGCCGAAGGGCCTGTTTTGTGCTGTAGTTTTTCTATGTTTCTAAAATGTTGTCTGATTTCAAGAAGAAATTAGATCATAGAACCCTACAGTGCAGAAGAAGGCCATTCAGCCCATCAAGTCTGCACCGACCACAATTCCACCCAGGCCATATTCCCATAAACCCTCATGCTTACCCTGCTAATCCCCCTAACATTAGGGTTAATTTAGCCTGGCAGCACATTTTTGGACTGTGGGAAGAAACCGGAGCATCCAGAGGAAACCCACACAGACACGGAGAGAATGTGCAAACTCCACACAGACTGTCTTCCAAGGCCAGAATTGAACCCGGGTCCCTGGCATTATGAGGCAGCAGTGCTGACCACTGTGCCACCGTGTTGATATAGCACTTGGGGCTAAAGAGATCAAGGGGTATGGGGGGAAGGGGGGATCAGGATACTGGATTCGATGATCAGCCATGATCAAAATGAATGGCGATGCAGGCTCAAAGGGCTGAATGGCCTATTCCTGCTTTTAGTTTCTATGTTTATATGTTTCCTTCCTGCTGCCATCAGACTTTTGAATGGACCTACCTTATATTAACTTGATCTTTCTCTATACCTTAGCTATGACTATAACACGATATTCTGCACTCTCTCTTTTCCTTCTTCCTTATGTACTCTATGTAGGGGATGCTTTGGCTGCACAGCTCACAAAAAACAATACTTTTCACTGTATCCCAATACATATGACAATAATAAATCAAATCCAATCAAATCAAATCAATTCAAGGTTTGATTCCCCATTCTGGCTGGGGTGGATTCAGGGCCTACCTCCTGTGGTGGAGGTCATGAAGCAGGGGTTAGACCTGCCTTCAGGTTGAGAACTCAGGATGAAGACGAATGTAAGATAGTTACCTGAACTCCAAAAGGGAAATCCTTGGTTTAGAATTCATAATTCATGGCACGGTGATAGAGTGGTTAAAACTGTTGCCTCCCAGGGACCCGGGTTCAATTCCTGGCTTGGGTCACTATCTGTGTGGAGTCTGCACATTCCCCCCGTGTCTGTGTGGGTTTCCTTCAGGTGCTCCGGTTTCCACCCACAGTCTGAAAGACGTGCTGGTTAGGTGCATTGACCATGCTAAATTCTCCCTCAGTGTACCCGAACAGGTGCCGGAGTGTGGCAACCAGGGGATTGTCACAGTAACTTCATTACAGTGTTAATGTAAGCCAATTTGTGGCTAATAAATAAAACTTTAACGTTAACCTTCACCACCTCAGAGCAGCGACTGGCTAGGCCTGTCTGGCACTATAAATTCAATATCGAATTCTATGCATTTAGATTGTTTGAATTGACACCTCAGGGAATGTGAAATGGGTTAATATATGGAATTCTATAAAGGAAAGCAAGTAGCAAGCATCTAATTTAATTTCAGCTTTATTTAATTAATGCAGATAGCATCACCAGCCACAGCAATGAAGTCTGAGTGGACAACATTCCAAGACCCAGATTAAATTACAACCTCATTATTTACCCTGCGTGATCCATCATTTTTTTTTATAACCCATGTTATAGGCTCAATAAGGAGGGGCAGCGTTAATCACAGTTAAAGCCTGCCGTGAGATTACAGTGCATTGATTTAAAATGTCGAGAAGTTATCGTTCTAATGCTGAGGAATAACATTGTCCTGCACCGGATATGATAAGGAAATTATTTAGCAAGCAAAAAAAAACATTCGGATCCAAGGAAGTGAGACTTGCATCTTAGTATGTTGCTCGGAAGGATAAACTTAATTGGTTTTAACTGTAGTAACATGGGCATAAATTCAAGATCGCACTTGTGGCTCTGGCCAAATTAGTTGATCTTGGGGATAATAGATTAAGACAGAAAAAATAGCCACCACACTGCATCTAAAATAGATTTGTCACCTATTCTAATATAAGAGGCAGAAAATGTGACCAGACTCTCTGATCTTCACCCAGTGTTCTTAATATCTACTTGAATTGGCAAGTGCTTAATATTCCATCTAAAGGACAACAATTGAACACTCCCTAAATGCCAGCTTCGATTACAAGATTCACCAACTAGGCCCGAACGTGACTGAGGAGTAAGAATCACCAGAACCAGGCTGGTACAGGGAATGTACCAGATTAAATCCATTCAAATCCAACCTGCATTGACTGGGATGTATGCGGAGGCGGTCGGAGCCGGAAGCCGAGTCGGTCTCCCTAAGCTCTACTTCAAGGATTGCCAGTGCAATCCAAACATGAACGTTCCACACCTGGGAGTGACTCTTTTTGTATATTTCTTCCCAGCAGAAGAAGGTGGAAGAGAGAATGTCCAGGGTGCGTGGGGTCCTTGATTATGCTGGCTGCTTTGGCGAGGCAGCGGGAAGTGTAGACAGAGTCAATGGATGGGAGGCTGGTTTGTGTGATGGACTGGGCTACATTCACCAACCCTTTGTAGTTTTTTGAGCTCTTAATCAGAGCAGGAGCCATACCAAGCTTATTAACTTATTAGTTAGTCAGACATGGTTTCCCTTTCATGAAGCCATGCTGACCAGGATTCTTAGGGGGTTGACAAGGTAAATGCTGAGAGGATGTTTCCCCTCATGGGAGGGTCTAGGACCAGGGGAAATAGTCTCAGAATAAAGAGAAGTCAGTTTAAGACTGAGATGAGGAGGAATTTCTTCTCTCAGAGGGAGCTGTGAAGACAGAGTCCTTGTGCATATATAAGGCTGAGATAGATAGGTTTTTGATTAGTAAGGTGCCAGTGGGCCTCTGGGATCGGTGCTGGATCCACTGTTATTTGTCATTTATATTAATGATTTGGATGAGAATATAGGAGGCATGATTAGTAAGTTTGCAGATGACACCAAGATTGGGGCCATAGTGGACAGTAAAGAACGTTATCTCGCAACAGGATCTTGATCAATTGGGCCAGTGGGCAGACAAATGGCAGAGGAAGTTTAAGTTAGATAAATGCAAGATGATGCATTTTGGTAGATTGAACCAGGGCAGGACTTACTCAGTCAATGGTAGGGCATTGGGGAGAGTTACAAAACAAAGAGATCTAGGGGCACAGGTTCATAGCTCCTTGAAACTGGAGTCACAGGTGGACAGAGTGGTGAAGAAGGCATTCGGCATGCTTGGTTTCATTGGTCAGAACATTGAATACAGGAGTTGGGGTGTCTTGTTGAAGTTGTACAAGACATTGGTAAGGCCACATTGGAATACTGTGTGCAGTTCTGTTCACTGTATTATAAAAAGGATATTATTAAACTAGAAAGAATGCAGAAGGGATTTATTAGGATGCTAGCGGGATTTGATGGTTTGAGTTATAAGGAGAGGATGGATAGACTGGGACTTTTTTCTCTGGAGCATAGGAGGCTGAGGGGTGATCTTAGAGGTCTATAAAATAATGAGGGGCACAGATAGTCAATATCTTTTCCTAAAGGTAGGGGAGTCTAAAACTAGAGGGCATGTGTTTAAGGTGAGAGGGGAGAGATACAAAAGTGCCCAGAGGGGCAATTTTTTCACACAGAGGATGGTGAGTGTCTGGAACAAGCTGCCAGATGTAGTAGTAGAGGCGGGTACAATTTTGTCTTTTAAAAAGCGTTTAGACAGTTACATGGGTAAGGTGGGTATAGAGGGATATGGGCCAAATGTGGGCAATTGGGACTAGCTTAGGGGTTTTTAAAAAAAGGGCAGCATGGACATGTTGGGCCGAAGGGCCTGTTTCCATGTTGTAAACCTCTATGACTCTAAGCTGTGATACATCCGGAAAGGATGCTTTCTATGGTACATCTGTAAAATTGGTGAGAGTTGTAGTGGACATCCTGAATTCCCATGGCCTCCTGAGAAAGTAAAGATGTTGGTGGGCTTTCGTAACTATAGAGGGAGTGACCAGGAGAGAATGTTGGTGATCTGAACAACTAGAAACTTGAAGTTCTCGACCATTTCCACTTCATCACCATTGATGTAGGCAGGGGCATGTCCTCCATGACGCTTCCTGAAGTCGATGACTATCTCCTTTGTTTTACTGACATTGAGGGAGACATTATTCAGTTCACCAGATTCTCTATCTCCTTCTTGCGCTCCACCCCATCATTGTTTGAGATCTGACCCACTGTCGTCATCAAACTTGAAAATCGAGTTGGAGGGGAATTTGGCCGCACAGTCAGAGGTGTATAGTAGGGGGCTGAGAACACAGACTTGTGGGGCACCGGGTGTTGAGGATGATCATGGAGGAGGTGTTGTTGCCTATCCTTACTGATTGCGGTTTGTGGGTTAGGAAGTCTAGGATCTGGTTGCAGAGGGAGGAGCCGAGCCCTGAGCAATGGAGTTTTGTTGGGATAATGGTGTTGAAGTTTGAGCTGTAGTCAATAAAAAGGAGTCTGACAAAACTTTATGCTGTTGGCAGCAATCTGATCCAAACTGGCCATCCAGCCCACTAAGCCAACCATTGCCCCCCTCCCAAGCAGTCTTAGTTACCATGCCAATATGTACTTTTACATGTATGTTGTAGCCTGGAGCTATGAATAGAGATTGTAGTGGCTCCAATTTTCTTTCCATCATCTGGCAGATCAGGAATGTCTCCCATTCTTACTGCCTGCTATTGGCCTATGTTGGAGTGATCTGCAAGTTGACACTCAATCTGTTTGGTCGCATTATGAGTGCAACTTCTTTGATCGTCAAGTCCTGGAGTGGGACTTGAACCTAGAGCCCCCTGGCTCAGAGATAGAGACACTACCCATTCTGCCACAAGACCTCATTAACCCACATTATTGACTCCTCATGTTGGTCTCCCATCATGAACAGCAATTTGCAAGATGGAATATAATGTAGGAAAATGTGACGTTATGCACTTTGGTAGGAAGAATGAAGGAGCTGAATATTATTTAAACGGAGAAAGACTGCAGAAAGCTGCAGCGCGGAGGGATTTGGGGGTCCTTGTGCATAAATCACAAAAAGTTCAGCAGGAAATTGGGAAGGCAATGGAATGTTTAAAGTTTATTTATTAATGTCACAAGTATGCTTACATTAACACTGCAATGAAGTTACTGTGAAAATCCCCTAGTCGCCACGCTCCGGTGTCTGTTTGGGTACACTGAGGGAGAATTTGAGCACGGCCAATGCACCTAACCAACACATCTTTGGACTATGGGAGGAAACCGAAGCACCCGGAGGAAACTCACGCAGACATGGGGAAAACGTGCAAACTCCACACAGACAGTAATCCTGTTGGGATCCAAGGCCGGGAATTGAACCCGGGTTCCTGGCGCTGTGAGGCAGCAGTGCTAATCACTGTGCCACTGTGTCACCCAGAAAGTGGGATTAACTGTGAAGCACTTGCAAAAAACAAACACAGATACAATGGCCAAACAGCCTCTTTATGCATTCTGTGGTTCTATGATACAGGACTGCTTTTGGGGAAAACAATATGCCATCCAATCTCCCATGTCATTGTCAAAGCGATATAAATACTTACAACTGGAGGAGCCCTAGGCGATAGGTCTGGGCAAAACGTTTTCTGTTTATCGAATCCTGGATGCTAATCTATAAAAAAATTTTTTATTTTAATTGTACCAGACATAAATGCTAATTGCTTCAGTTTCCCATGGGGGGAGACTTTATTGTCTGCAATTTATGAGCATTAGCGGCTGGAACCTGACCTTTTGAGATTTGCACCCCCAATATGGTTTGGCAAATGGTCATTAATAGTCAAGGTCATTAAACAAACTTCAGGGGTGAGAAGCTGCAGGAGGCAAAGCATTCAGCATACATTCTCCAAGTCAATAACTCAGTCTCTTTACAGATTCCGAACCATTCAGGCGTTGTTCGAATCTGTGCATTAGCCTCCAACTATGAACACCTATTCATCCATTGCCCTTGGACTCACTGGTGTACATTGTCTATGTTTACTGAGTTTACTATAGGCCCCCAAATAGTAATAGAGATGTGGAGGAAGAAATTGCTAAGCAGATTATGGATATGTGTGGGGGTCACAGGGTAGTTGTCATGGGGGACTTTAACTTTCCAAATATTGATTGGAACCTTTGTAGGTCAAATAGTTTGGATGGGGCAGTTTTTGTGCAGTGTGTGCGGGAGGGTTTCCTGACACAATATGTGGATGGGCCGACTAGAGGTGAGGCCACATTGGATTTGGTACTGGGAAATGAACCGGGCCAAGTGTTAGATTTGGTTGTGGGAGAGCAATTTGGAGATAGTGACCACAATTCGGTGTCTTTTGTTATTGCAATGGAGAGGGATAGGGCCGTACGGCAGGGCAAGGTTTACAATTGGGGGAGGGGTAATTATGATGCGATTAGGCAAGAATTAGGGGGCATAAGTTGGGAACAGAAACTGTCAGAGAAAGGAACTAATGAAAAGTGGAATTTTTTCAAGGAACAAATACTGGATGTCCTTGATAGGTATGTTCCTGTCAGGCAGGGAGGAAATGGCCGAGTGAGGGAACCATGGTTCACAAAAGAGGTGGAATGTCTTGTGAAAAGGAAGAGGGAAGCTTATGTCGGGATGAGGAAACAAGGTTCAGATGGCTCGATTGAGGGTTACAAGTTAGCAAGGAATGAGCTGAAAAAGGGGCTTAGGAGAGCTAGGAGGGGACATGAGAAGTCCTTGGCGGGTCGGATCAAGGAAAACCCCAAGGCTTTTTACTCTTATGTGAGGAATAAAAGAATGACCAGGGTGAGGTTAGGGCCGGTCAAGGACAGTAGTGGGAACTTGTGTATGGAGTCAGTAGAGATAGGCGAGGTGATGAATGAATACTTTTCTTCAGTGTTCACCAAGGAGAGGGGCCATGTTTTTGAGGAAGAGAAGGTGTTACAGGCTAATAGGCTGGAGGAAATAGATGTTCGGAGGGAGGATGTCTTGGCAGTTTTGAATAAACTGAAGGTCGATAAGTCCCCTGGGCCTGATGAAATGTATCCTAGGATTCTTTGGGAGGCAAGGGATGAGATTGCAGAGCCTTTGGCGTTGATCTTTGGGTCCTCGCTGTCCACGGGGATGGTGCCAGAGGACTGGAGAATGGCGAATGTTGTTCCTCTGTTTAAGAAAGGGAATAGAAATGACCCTGGTAATTATAGACCGGTTAGTCTTACTTCGGTGGTTGGTAAATTGATGGAAAGGGTCCTTAGGGATGGGATTTACGACCATTTAGAAAGATGCGGATTAATCCGAGATAGTCAGCACGGATTCGTGAAGGGCAAGTCGTGCCTCACAAATTTGATAGAATTTTTTGAGGAGGTAACTAAGTGTGTTGATGAAGGTAGGGCAGTTGATGTCATATACATGGATTTTAGTAAGGCGTTTGATAAGGTCCCCCATGGTCGGCTTATGATGAAAGTGAGGAGGTGTGGGATAGAGGGAAAGTTGGCCGATTGGATAGGTAACTGGCTGTCTGACCGAAGACAGAGGGTGGTGGTCGATGGAAAATTTTCGGATTGGAGGCAGGTTGCTAGCGGTGTGCCGCAGGGATCAGTGCTTGGTCCTCTGCTCTTTGTGATTTTTATTAATGACTTAGAGGAGGGGGCTGAAGGGTGGATCAGTAAATTTGCTGATGACACCAAGATTGGTGGAGTAGTGGATGAGGTGGAGGGCTGTTGTAGGCTGCAAAGAGACATAGATAGGATGCAAAGCTGGGCTGAAAAATGGCAAATGGAGTTTAACCCTGATAAATGTGAGGTGATTCATTTTGGTAGGACTAATTTAAATGTGGATTACAGGGTCAAAGGTAGGGTTCTGAAGACTGTGGAGGAACAGAGAGATCTTGGGGTCCATATCCACAGGTCTCTAAAGGTTGCCAGTCAAGTGGATAGAGCTGTGAAGAAGGCCTATAGTGTGTTAGCTTTTATTAACAGGGGGTTGGAGTTTAAGAGCCGTGGGGTTATGCTGCAACTGTACAGGACCTTGGTGAGACCACATTTGGAATATTGTGTGCAGTTCTGGTCACCTCACTATAGGAAGGATGTGGAAGCGCTGGAAGGAGTGCAGAGGAGATTTACCAGGATGCTGCCTGGTTTGGAGGGTAGGTCATATGAGGAAAGGTTGAGGGAGCTAGGGCTGTTCTCTCTGGAGCGGAGGAGGCTGAGGGGAGACTTAATAGAGGTGTATAAAATGATGAAGGGGATAGATAGAGTGAACGTTCAAAGACTATTTCCTCGGGTGGATGGAGCTATTACAAGGGGGCATAACTATAGGGTTCGTGGTGGGAGATACAGGACGGATATCAGAGGTAGGTTCTTTACGCAGAGAGTGGTTGGGGTGTGGAATGGACTGCCTGCAGTGATAGTGGAGTCAGACACTTTAGAAACATTTAAGCGGTTATTGGATAGGCACATGGAGCACACCAGGATGATAGGGAGTGGGATAGCTTGATCTTGGTTTCAGATAAAGCTCGGCACAACATCGTGGGCCGAAGGGCCTGTTCTGTGCTGTACTGTTCTATGTTCTATGTTCCTATGAGAAATGAAAAGCAATATCGCCACCGTCCCAGAGGATGTTCTCCCCTTTGAGAGAGAGAGATTGACTGGTGGTGATTTAACCTGAGGGTCATCGCACTTCAAGTGAGAGGCAAGGCTGAGAAAGTGGGGCTTTCGTGAATAACCTCAGCCGGTGCGGGAATTAAACCCACGCTGTTCACAGAATCCCTACAGTATTTGGCCCACCGAGTTTGTACCGAACACAACCCCACCCAGGCCCAATTCCTGTAACCCTCATTTACCCTGCTCATCTCCCTGGCACTAAGGGGCAATTTAGCAGGCCAATCCACCTAACCCGCACATTTTTGGACTGTGGGAGGAAACCAGAGGAAACCCACGCAGACACAGGGAGAATGTGCAACCTCCACACAGACAGTGACCCAAGGCTGGAATTGAACCCGGGTCCCTGGCGCTGTGAGTCATAGAATCATAGAATCCTACAGTATAGAAGGAGGCCATTCGGCCCATAGAGCCTGCACCAACAACAATCCCACCCAGGCCCTATCGCCATAACACATTAAATTAAGCGCTTGTTTATTCAGCCCAGCGTCCCCTGATGCACATTGGTGCCAATTGTTTTGGGGATAATCTCCCTGTGCAATGTTTCAATCTGTTAACGGCACTATGTCAACATAAGTTTTTGATATTGAGGAAATCCTCCAGACACATGGGGCGGGATTCACCGGCCACGCCCGCCCCGAAACTGGAGAATCCGGACCGAGGTCAATGGACCTTTGCATGGTCCATTGACCCCCTCATCCTCCCAAACTTCAACGAGTACAGACCCAGAGTCCTCAACTGTTCCTCAGATGACAAGCCCTTCCTTCCAGGGATCATTCTTGTGAACCTCCTCTGGACCGTTTCTGAGGCCAGCACATCCTTCCTTAGATACGGGGCCCCAAAACTGCTCACAACACTCCAAATGGGGCCTGACCAAAGCCTTATACAGCCTCAGAAGTACATCACTGCTCTTGTATTCTCGCCCTCTCAACATGAATGCTAACATTGCATTTGCCTTCCTAACTGCTGACTGAACTTGCACGTTAACCTGAAGGTATACAAAGTATAAAGCTCTGCTTAGGCCCGAACTCATTGCATCCAGCTCTGGCCACCACACTTTAGGAAGGATTTTGATTTGATTTGATTTGATTTATTATTGTCACATGTATTGGGATACAGTGAAAAGTATTGTTTCTTGCGCGCTATACAGACAAAGCACATCATTTATAGAGGGGGAAAGGAGAGGGTGCAGAATGTAGTGTTACAGTCGTAGCTAAGGTGTAGAGAAAGATCAACTTAACGCAAGGTAAGTCCATTCAAAAGTTTGATGGCAGCAGGGAAGAAGCTGTTCTTGAGTTGGTCGATACATGACCTCAGACTTTTGTATCTTTTTCCCGACGGAAAAAGGTGAAAGAGAGAATGTCCGGGGTGTGTGGGGTCCTTGATTGTGCTGGCTGCTTTTCTGAGGCAGCGGGAAGTGTGGACAGTGTCAGTGGATGGGAGGCTGGTTTGCGTAATGGATTGGGTTACATTCACAGCCGTTTGTAGCTCCTTGCAGTCTTGGGCAGAGCAGGGGCCATACCAAGCTGTGAGATAACCAGAAAGAATGCTTTCTATGGTGCATCTGTCGAGTCCTTGAGAGGGTGCAGTGTGGATGGGGGGAGGGCTGTTGAGTTGCAAGGTTCAGAGGTTAGATTGGAAAGGCTGGAATTGTTCTACTTTAGGAATAAGAGATTGAAGGGAAATTTGTCCAACATTTTGACAGGTTTACATTATATCGGCAAAAAAAAATCTCTTCCCATGAGTTTATTGTACAAGGATGGGATGGCACGGTGGCACAGTGGTTCGCACTGGGACCCGGGTTCAATTCCCGGCTTGGGTCACTGCCTGTGTGGAGTTTGCACGTTCTCCCTGTGTCTGCGTGGGTTTCCTCCGGCTGCTCCGGTTTCCTCTCATGGTCCAAAGATGTGCGGGTTAGGTGGATTGGCCATGCTACATTGAGCCCTAGTGTCAGGGGGATTGGAAGATAACTATGTGGTGTTACAGGGTTAAAGCCTGGGTAGGTTCAATCCGCCGAATGGCCTCCTTTAGCACTGTAGGGATTCTATGAATCTAATGGCATCTTACATTGAGGCCTCTTGACATCTCCAGGCCTGACCACTGCCATGTGTCTGAGGTCCACCATCGATATCTGAGACCCCTTTCTCCCTATCTTCTCTGTCCTATCTTCTCCCTGATCCTGTATGGTGTTCAATAGTTCATAGGATGAGGCGCTTATATTATTTGGTTGAAAGTCTCAACAGATGATGTTAAAAAAATGCGGCAGCAATTTTGTGCACAGCAAGATCCCACAAACAGTGGCGTGGTAAAAGCCCACCAGCCGGTATAGTTTTGATGGGGGAATGGCTGAGGGGGACACTGCTGATACTCCACTGCACTTCTGGTACCTGAACAGATTGGTTTTGAGTTGGGCGCAGTGTGTATGAACTGAGAGGCACAAAGTAGGAGGTGGGGGTGGGGGTGAGGGGAGGGGTAGTTGGGGGGGGGGGGGGGGTGGCGGGGGGGCAGGGTTACTGGTGCACAGGCTGCATGGACCAGGGCTTCTTTCCTTGCCTCACGCTGTTCATATGCTCATATTGTCTGGTCTTTTGCCCCTGCAGCCAAATTTGAGCTGGACGACTTATTCTCCCATTCTTTTTTTTTCGTGCCTGTAGAGTTTGCTCCGATCCTCTGTGTGAACGTTTCCGCTTGGCGTCACGTTGTGCTGAGCCAGTGTCAAAAGGTGTTTCATTACAATCCTCACTTGATGAAAAAGAACCCACTCCACGGCCTGAAGTCACTCCTGTTTTAGCTGTGCCTGCCATCGCTACTTGATCTGAAGGATGATTTATTATTGCAGAAACGGATAAGAAATTCCCCAAATGCATCATTATTTTGTGTCAATAAAAACGCCTGAAGCTATCTCTATGCTAAGTGGACTTAAATCACTTATAACAACAGGTTTTGTTTTGTGACTTATGTGTGTGTAATTTTCCCCAGATAACAAGCTTGCAGCCAGTCCAGTGCATCTCAATGCCTGCCTATCGCAACATGTCTGTCAATTCGCTTCTCTTTTCTTAAAGGCAACAAGCATATCGGTTGCCAAGGGAAAGAGGGCTGGTCCAAACCGTTTTAAACAAATATCAAACCTACGTGTTCATTTATGATTTAAATAAAGGTTTTGTAAGTGTCCCTTCCGAATCTCAACCCCAGTCATCCCATTCCCGACTCCTCGTTCCAGACAGTATACCACACCAGCGCCTATTCTCCGTCCTCGCTTGCTGCCGCGGTGGGGCGTGGACCGTTGGAAAATTCCGGCCTACCTCTGCGACATCTCACTCCAGTTAGGGCGCGACCCTCCTGCCAACACTCTAAGTGCTCCCCCACCCCCCCCCACCCCCCCCACCACCACCCCCCACCCACCCCCCCCCCGCCGCCCCCCGCCCCCCCCCCCCCCCCCGCCAGCGGGAAAACCAGAGGATGCAATCGGAACGGCCATTCACGCCACGCTCCCGCTGCAGCGAGGCCGGAGAATTTGGCGCCCGGTCAAATCTCCATTCACTGCAGCGGGATGGGAAAATCATGCCGGTGTGAACAGTTGTAATGTCTCGGCCAGAGTTTTTCCCACTGGCGTCAGCAGTGTCTGTTAGCTAGGATTGTTTTGGTTGGAAGTCTCAACTCATTGACAAAGACACTTTTCCAATAGTGTTCATTTTTCACATCTTTGGCATTGGTTTGCACCCAATACCCTGGCGCCATTCGCGCCACTACGCCTGAGTCATAACGTGGCACTTTCCAGCCTCACTAATCTGAAATGTATGATTTGGGCCGAATTCATTGTTTTATTCATTTGTGGGACATGGGCGTCATTGGCTGGCCAGCTTTTATTGCCCATCCCTAGTTGCCGTTGGAGGGCAGTTGAGAGTCAACCACATTGCTGTGGCTCTGGAGTCAGATGTAGACCAAACCAGATAAAGACAGCAGATTACCTTCCCTTAAGGACATTAGTAAACCAGATGGATTTTTACGGCAATCGATTCATGGTCATCATTAGACTTTTCAATTCCAGATTTTTATTGAATTCAAATTTCACCATCTGCCAAGGCAGGATACGAACTCTCGTTCCCAAAGCATTACCCAGAGTCTCTGGATTACTAATCCAGCGACAATGCTACTACGCCACCCGCTCCCCCAGTGTTCAGAATAAGATATCTCCCTTAGGATCGTTAGCCTGAAGGATTCTTTTCCCCAGAGAGCAGTGGAGACCGGGTTACTGAATTTATTCAAGGCCAAGTTGGACAGATTTTTGTTAGACAATGGGGGAAGACAGGAAAGAGGAGTTGAGACCACAACCAGATCAGTCATGATGGTATTAATTGGAGTAGCCTCAAAGGGCTGAATGGCCTACAGCAAATCTTAAATCCTATGTTCCTTGCAGCACGGTTGCACAGTGGTTAGCACTGCTGCCTCACAGACGCTACGACAACGGATGAATGAACACCGCTCGACAATCACCAGGCAAGACTGTTCTCTTCCTGTGGGGGAGCACTTCAGCAGTCACGGGCATTCAGCCTTGGATCTTCAGGTAAGCGTTCTCCAAGGCGGCCTTCACGACACACGACAGCGCAGAGTCACTGAGCAGAAACTGATAGCCAAGTTCCGCACACATGAGGACGGTCTAAACCGGGATGTTGGATTTATGTCACATTATCAGTAACCCCCACAGCTTGCCTCCTGGACTTGCACAATTTCACAAGCTGTACTGTCTGGAGACAATACACATCTCTTTAACCTGTGTTGAATGCTCCCTCCACCCACATTGTCTGTGCATTTAAGACCTGGCTGGCTGTAGAGATTTGCATTCTAATCAGTATTCTGTAATTTGATTTCTGTGTCTGTGCCCTGTTTGAGAACAGAGACCACTCCATCTGACGAAGGAGCATTGCTCCGAAAGCTTATGGTATTTGCTACCAAATAAACCTGTTGGACTTTAACCTGGTGTTGTGAGACTTCTTACTGTGCCTCACAGAGCCAGGGATCCAGGTTCGATTCCCGGCTTGGGTCGCTGTCTGTGTCTGCACAGCCTCCCTTTGTCTGCATGGGTTTCCTCCGGGTTCCTCAGTTTCCTCCCACAGTCCAAAAGATGGGCTGGTTTGGTGCATTAGGCGCTAAATCTTTCCTCAGTGTACCCAAACAGGTACTTTATATGCCCTGTTTGTGAACAGAACCCCCACTTACCTGACGAAGGAGCAGGGCTCCGAAAGCTAGTGGATTTTGCTACCAAATAAGCCTGTTGGACTTTAACCTGGTGTTGTGAGATTTCTTACTGTGTTTACCCCAGTCCAACGCCGGCATCTCCACATCATGATCCAAACAGGCGCCAGAGTGTGGCGACTTGGGGATTTTCAAAGTATCTTCATTGCGGCGTTAATGTAAGCCTACTTGTGACACTAATAGGACGGCATGGGGCACAGGGCGGCACAGTGGCACAGTGGTTAGCACTGCTGCCTCACAACGCCAGGGATCCGGGTTCGATTCCTGGCTTGGATTACTGTCTGTTCGCCCTGTGCCTGTGTGGGTTTCCTCCGGGTGTTCCAGTTTCTTCCCACAGTCCGAAAAACGTGTGAGTGAGGTGGATTGGCCATGCTAAATTGCCCCTTAGTGTCAGGGGGACTAGCTGGGGTAAATGCAGGGGAATATGAGGAAAGGGCCTGGGTGGGATTGTGCTCGGTGCAGACTCGATGGGCCGAATGGCCTCCTTCTGCTCTGTATGATTCTGTGATTCTAATAAATACAATCTGTTAAAACATAATTTGCAGTGACTGAAGATCTGAAGCTGCCATATAATCATCATAAAAGTGAACTGCCAAAAATTCCTTCCCCTTGTGCCTTTAAGGGCATGGTAATGAGTGCATATGCATAAAATCTTGGCACTTCCCCAACCAAATAACAAACTCTCGTGAAATGTTTCCCTCATTGCTTGAGGTTACAAGTTGTGTAGTCATCAGAATTTTGTTGTTAAACTACTCAGAGAAAATGTGCTTTGGGGAGCTTTTATGCAGTATTGGGTTCATAACAGAACAACAGCATCCAACTGCATCTTATGTTCTTATGACAGAGTTGAGGAGGAACTTCTTCTCCCAGAGGGTGGTGAATCTCTGGAATTCTCTGCCCACTGAGGTGGTGGAGGCTACCTCGCTGAATATGTTTAAAGCGCGGATGGATGGATTCCTGAGCGGTAAGGGAATTAAGGGTTATGGGGATCAGGCGGGTAAGTGGTACTGATCCACGTCAGATCAGCCATGATCTTATTGAATGGCGGGGCAGGCTCGAGGGGCTAGATGGCCTACTCCTGCTCCTATTTCTTATGTTATGTTCTTAACTGGGAGCCCAGGAGCACTCATTGATCAAGCCCGCAGGTAGGTTGCTCTGCTTGGGTGAGCACTGGAATCGTTCCTCCAGCAAGAGTCGGACCTTTGCGCCAGTCATTTCTCGGTAGGTAAAGCATTTGCCCTTCTGATCCTGGAATTAGTCGCCCATACCTGTCTTAAGGCTTGAGTCTATTTTGATTCAGGGGGCTAATATTTAGATCATTTTACGCTGAATCTGAATTGATGTGCATTTTGACTTGAGGTGCAAAGTCTAACAATAAGCTTAAAATCTTTTACCCCATACATTTCCTCACTGCTTGAGGAGGCCAACGCCCTTACCTTGCCAGCTCTCACCCCTACAAGGGTGGCATGGTAGCACAGTGGTTAGCACTGCTGCTTCACAGCGCCAGGAACCCGGGTTCAATTCCCGGCTCGGGTCACTGTCTGTGTGGAGTTTACACGTTGTCCCCATGTCTGCGTGTGTTTCCTCCAGGTGCACCAGTTTCCTCCCACAGTCTAAAAGATGTGTGTGGTAAACCATCGTTGGTTCCCACTGGATAGTACTGAGCCAGGGCTGGCCAGTACTACAAGGGTGTATATATGTTACTGTTGGATTGTACTACTGTTGCTGTTGGGTTAGGGTGGGGTTGTTACACCTGTGTTTGTTACTGTTGTGGTACATCCCAGTCGGGCTCCGCCTCCTGGGAGAGGTATAAGAGTCCCTGCTCTGGCCGGGACCCCTTCAGTCTGGGATAGTGTACTAAAGTTCTGATAGCTTCATTAATAGTTAATAAAAGCCTTCATTTACTGAAGCTTCGAGCCTCGTGTCTAAATTGATGTGCATCAATGTGTTATTTAGGTGCATTGACTCGAACAGGTGGCGGACTGTGGCGACTAGGGCAATTTCACAGTAACTTCATTGTGGTATTAATGTAAGCCCTACTTGTGACTAATAAATAAAATTTTTAAACAACCTTCCAAGAACTCTGCAATTCTGGCCTCAAGTTGTCAAAGGATACCGAGGGATATAGATCAGTTGCAGATATGGGCGGAGAAATAGCAATTGGAGTTTAATCCAGGCAAGTGTGAGGTGCTGCACTTTGGGAGGTCAAATGTTAAGGATAAGTATACAGTTAAAGCTTTTCCCAGGATGGAAGAGCCAATTACTAGGGGGCATAGGTTTAAGGTGAGAGGGTCATAAGTTTAAAGGAACTGTAAGAGGGAAGTATTTTACACAGAGTAGTGGGTGCCTGGAACTCGCTGCCGGAGGAAGTACTGGAAACAGATACGCTAGTGACTTTTAAGGGGCGTCTTGACAAATACATGACCAGGATGGGAATAGAGGGATATGGTCCCCGGAACGGTAGGGGGGTTTAGTTAAGTTGGCAGAATGGTTGGTGCAGGCTTGGAGGGCCGAAGGGCCTGTTCTTGTGCTGTAGTTTTCTTTGGTCTTTGTTCTTTGATATGGTCCCCAGAAGGGTAGGGGGTTTTGGTTCAGTCGGGCAGCATGGTTGGTGCAGGCTTGGAGGGCTGAAGGGCCTGTTCCTGTGCTGTAATTTTTTTTGTTCTTTGTCATTGCTTTTAATGGCAGGACCCTGGACAGCATTGATGTACAGAGGGATCTTGGGGTTCAAGTCCATAGCTCCCTGAAAGTGGCCACACAAGTAGATAGGGTAAAGGAGGTGTATGGCATGCTTGCCTTTATTGGTCGGGGCATTGAGTACAAGAGTCAGGATGTCATGTTGCAGCTTTATTAAACTTTAGTTAGGCCGCACTTAGAGTATTGCGTTCAATTCTGGTCGCCACATTACAGGAAGGTTGTGGAAGCTTTGGAGAGGATGCAGAAGAGGTTTACCAGGATGCGGCCTGCATTAGAGGGAATGAGCTATAAGGAGAGGCTGGACAAACTAGGGTTGTTTTCTCCGGAGTGGTGGAGGTTGAGAGGAGACCTGATAGAAGTCTATAAAATTATGAGAGGTAGAGATAGAGTGGACAGTCAGAATTTTTCTCCCAGAGTTCAAATATCTAATAATAGGGGGCATTACCTGTAAAAACTCGCATTCCAACCATTATTTTGTAAATTGAATTTGTGTCTTTATATGTCCTGTTTGTGAACAGAACTCCCACTCACCCGATGAAGGAGCAGCGCTCCGAAAGCTTGTGTGGCTTTTGCTACCAAATAAACCTGTTGGACTTTAACCTGGTGTTGTGAGACTTCTTACTGTGCTCACCAATTTTTGCCACTCCACCATCAGTGACTGTGCCTCCAGCTAACTAGGTCCAAGGTCTTGGATTTCACAATCTCCCTGCCTCACTACCTCACAATTTTCTTTTAAGATACTTATTCAAATTTATTTGGCCAAGGCTTTCGCTTATCTGCCTGACCATATTTTGTGTCTCTGTGTCAAATTTCCTCAATAAACTCTCCTGAACAATTCCTGCGAGTGTTTAACCATATCACAGTAACATAACCATTCCGCAATTATCCCTCCCCCCACTCCATACAAAGAAAGTCATTGCCTGAATAGGAGAGCATTGATGTAATGGTGTTTTACAGTTCACTGCTCACTCTACAAAGAATATATGCTGAAATCCACCCAGAGTCCCAGAAATACAATCAGAGACTACGGTTCTTTTCTCATTCAAGTGACATGCGTAAGTAACATTCATTAATAATGACACTCAAATAGCGCATCAGAGAAGGAAAATCTTTCGGAGGAGAGTGGTCGCCTCATTTAAAAGTAATAGGCCGAGCTGTTTCCAGGTAACAATAGGCAAGTTGACATGGTTTCCTATATATAGAACAGCGAAGTGGTTGGTATAAAGTACTCTGCAGTTTGTTTAAGTGTAGACGCAAAATAAAACACCAACATCTCCCACTAATAATCTCAATGGCACTGCTCCATTCACTGTAAGGAGGCGGGCGGCACCGTGGCACAGTGGTTAACACTTCTGTGTCTGAGCACCAAGGACACTGGTTCAATTCCAGCCTCGGGTCACCGCCTGTGTGGAGTTTGCACCATGTCTGTGTGGGTTTCCACCGGCTGCTCCGGTTTCCTCCCACAGTCCAAAGATGTGCAGGTTAGGTGGTTTGGCCATGCTAAATTGCCCCTTAGCGTCAGGGAAGATTTGCAGGGTAAATATGTGGGGTGACAGGGATTGTGGTCAGTGCAGACTCGATGGGACAAATGGCTTCCTTCTGCACTGTATGGATTCGATGTACAAAATGAAAATGTGTGGTGATCGTGGGGGTTGAGGGAGACATAAGATTACCGAGCATTAACCATATCATTTCCATTGTTTCGAAAAGAAAAGGGAAAATCGACTCATTAAATTTCTGTGAAAAATACCAGCTTTGGGTATTGCTGCAAGCATAGAATTGATCCTGAATGCCACAGAAATATACAGCACTGAAGGAGGCCATTCAGCCCAAGTTTCCTGTGCCGGCTCCCTGAAACAGCTCACCAATCATAGAATAATGCAATACAGAGGGGCAGCACAGTGGTTAGCACTGCCGCCTCACAGCGCCAGGGACCTGGGTTCAATTCCAGCCTCTGGTCAAGTCTGTGCGGAGTCTGTACATTCTCCCCGTGTCTGCGTGGGTTTCCTCCTGGTGCTCCGATTTCCTCCCACATTCCAAAGATGCGTCTTGGAAGTGCAGCAGAGAGGGAGAGATTCGCGAGAGGAGTGCTGCAGGTAAGCGCTGTTATTTTTTAACTTACTTTTTCGGCTCATTGCGTCTTGGAAGTGCAGCAGAGAGGGAGAGATTCGCGAGAGGAGTGCTGCGGGTAAGCGCTGTTATTTTTTAACTTACTTTTTCGCGGGTTTTTTCTTTAAAAATATCTAAACCCGGAAGTGGTCGCGCAGGGAGGTCTGGGAGAGAGAGATTTTTTTTTTAAAAAGTTACTCACCTCAGTGAATCGGCCTCATTGCGTCTTGGAAGTGCAGCAGAGAGGGAGAGATTCGCGAGAGGAGTGCTGCGGGTAAGCGCTGTTATTTTTTAACTTACTTTTTCGCGGGTTTTTTCTTTAAAAATATCTAAACCCGGAAGTGGTCGCGCAGGGAGGTCTGGGAGAGAGAGATTTTTTTTTTCCCCAATAAATTGGAACAGAGAGGAATCCCGATACTCTACACTTGTAGAGTATCCCACCCTCCCTCCTCCTCTAACCTAAAAAAAAAGACCCAGTGAGAGCAGGGCTTTGGAGAAAACAGGAGGAGGAAAGGTAAGTTTAAAATTTTCATTCACTTTTTTTTTCCCTGTGTGTTTAAAGGGGCAATTATGAGTGTGAGGCCAGTATGTTGTTCCCAATGTAGGATGTGGGAGGTCCTGGAGGCTCCTAGCCTCCCGGACGACCATATCTGTGCTGGGTGTGTTGAGCTGCGGTTCCTAAGGGACCATGTTAGGGAACTGGAATTGCAGCTCGAGGACCTTCGCCGGGTTAGGGATAGTGAGGAGGTCATTGACAGGAGCTATTGGCAGGTGGTCACACCGGGACCACGGGAGGAGGGTAACTGGGTAACAGTGAGGAAGGAGAAAGCTCGGTTGATGGTGAGCACCCCGGTGGATGTGCCCCTTAATAATAAGTACTCCTGTCTGAGTACTACTGGGGTGGACAGCCCACCTGGGGGAAGCAGCGGTGGCAGTGTCTCTGGAGCTGAGCCTGGCCCAGTAGTGCAAAAGGGTAAGGAAATGAGGGTAGTGCTAATTGGGGACTCTACGGTGAGGGGGTCAGATAGGCGTTTTTGCGGACACAGACGGGACTCTCGGATGGTGGTTTGCCTCCCTGGTGCAGGGGTCCGGGATGTCTCTGGTCGAGTCCCAGAAATCCTGAAGGGGGAGGGAGAGGAGCCGAAGGTCGTGATGCATATAGGTACTGCTGACATAGGTAGGAAGAGGGAAGGGGTCATGAAAAGAGAATATAGGGAGTTAGGTAGACAGCTGAGAAAGAGGAATGCAAAGGTAGTAATCTCGGGATTGCTGCCTGTGCCGCGGGAGAGTGAGAACAGGAATCGGTGGAGAATGAATGCGTGGCTGAGGGACTGGAGCAAGGGACAAGGATTTGGGTACTTGGATCATTGGGACCTCTTTAGGGGCAGGTGTGACCTGTTTAAAAAAGACGGGTGGCACTTGAATCCCAGGGGGACCAATATCCTGGCGGGAAGGTTGGCTAAGGCTACTGGAGAGACTTTAAACTAGAAAGGTTGGGGGGAGGGAATCGAAATGAGGGGACTGAGAGCGAGGAGGTTAGCTCGCAAATAGATAAGGAATGTAAACAGGGTAAGAGGGAGGTTAGACGAGTGATGGAGAAGGGAAGTGCTCAGGCTGAAGGTCTGAGATGTGTCTATTTTAATGCCAGGAGTGTAGTGAATAAAGTGGATGAGCTTAGAGCGTGGATTGCTGCTTCGAATTGTGATGTGGTGGCCATTACGGAGACTTGGATGTCTCAGGGACAGGATTGGGTGCTTCAGGTGCCGGGTTTTAGATGTTTCAGGAAAGACAGGGAGGGAGGCAAGAGAGGGGGGGGAGTGGCACTGTTGATCAGGGATAGTGTCACGGCTGTAGAGAAGGTGGACGCCGTGGAGGGATTGACTACGGAGTCTCTGTGGGTGGAGGTTAGGAACAGGAAGGGGTCGGTAACTTTGCTGGGTGTTTTCTATAGGCCGCCCAATAGTAACAGAGATGTTGAGGAGCAGATGGGGAAACAGATCCTGGAGAGATGTAGGAATAACAGAGTTGTCGTGATGGGAGATTTTAATTTCCCAAACATAGATTGGAATATCCCTAGGGCTAGGGGTTTGGATGGAGAGGAGTTTGTTAGGTGTGTCCAGGAGAGTTTCCTGACACAGTATGTGGATAAGCCTACTAGAGGAGAGGCTGTACTTGATCTGGTGCTGGCTAATGAACCTGGACAGGTGGAGGATCTCTCGGTGGGTGAGCATCTTGGGGATAGCGATCATAATTCTATCTCCTTCACGATAGCATTGGAAAGAGATAGGATCAGGCAGGCTAGGAAAGTGTTTCTCTGGAGTAAAGGGAAATACAGTGTCATCAGGGAGGAAATTAGACGGGTAAATTGGAAGGAGGCATTCTTGGGGAAAAGTACCGAAGGAAAGTGGAGGATTTTCAAGGAATGTTTGTCTGGAGCTCTGCATGACAACGTTCCGATGAGACAGGGGGGTGTTGGTAGGGTACGGGAACCGTGGTGCACGAAGGTTGTGATGAACCTGGTGAATAAGAAAAGAGAGGCGTACAGAAGGTTCAGAGAGCTAGGAGGTGTTAAGGATTTAGAGGAGTATACGGGATGTAGGAAGGAGCTTAAGAAGGAAATTAGGAGAGCGAGAAGGGGTCATGAGAAGACCTTGGCGGGTAAGATTAAGGAGAATCCCAAGGCTTTCTACAAATATGTCAAGAGTAAAAGGATGAGATGTGAAGGCATAGGACCCTTAAAAGGTGAAGGGGGAAAAGTTTGTGCGGAACCGTTAGAAATGGCGGAGGTGCTTAATGAATACTTTACCTCGGTATTCACGGTGGAAAGGGATCTGGGTGGTTGTACTGCTGGTTTGCGGTGGACAGAAAGGATCGAGCATGTGGACATAAAGAAAGAGGATGTGTTGGAACTATTGAATGGCACCAAGGTTGGTAAGTCGCCGGGACCGGATGGGATGTACCCCAGGTTACTGTGGGAGGCGAGGGAGGAGATTGCGGAGCCTTTGGCGATGATCTTTGCATCGTCGATGGAGACGGGAGAGGTTCCGGAGGATTGGAGGATTGCAGATGTGGTCCCTATATTCAAGAAAGGGAACAGGGACAGCCCGGGAAATTACCGACCGGTGAGTCTAACCTCAGTGGTTGGTAAGTTGATGGAGAGGATCCTGAGAGACAGGATTTATGATCATCTAGAGAAGTTTAGTATGATCAAAAGTAGTCAGCACGGCTTTGTCAAGGGCAGGTCGTGCCTTACGAGCCTGGTTGAGTTCTTTGAAAATGTGACCAAACACATTGACGAAGGAAGAGCGGTGGATGTGGTCTATATGGACTTCAGCAAGGCGTCCGATAAGGTCCCCCATGCAAGACTTCTTGAGAAAGTGAGAGGGCATGGGATCCAAGGGGCTGTTGCCTTGTGGATCCAGAACTGGCTTGCCTGCAGAAGGCAGAGAGTGGCTGTGGAGGGGTCTTTCTCTGCATGGAGGTCAGTGACCAGTGGAGTGCCCCAGGGATCTGTTCTGGGACCCTTGCTGTTTGTCATTTTCATAAATGACCTGGATGAGGAAGTGGAGGGATGGGTTGGTAAGTTTGCTGACGACACCAAGGTAGGTGGTGTTGTGGATAGTTTGGAGGGATGTCAGAAGTTGCAGCGAGACATAGATAGAATGCAAGACTGGGCGGAGAAGTGGCAGATGGACTTCAACCCGGATAAGTGTGTGGTGATCCATTTTGGCAGATCCAATGGGATGAAGCAGCAGTATAATATGAAGGGTACCATTCTTAGCAGTGTAGAGGATCAGAAGGACCTTAGGGTCCGGGTCCATAGGACTCGTAAATCGGCCTCGCAGGTGGAGGATGCGGTCAAGAAGGCGTACGGCGTACTGGCCTTCATTAATCGAGGGATTGAGTTTAGGAGTCGGGAGATAATGCTGCAGCTTTATAGGACCCTGGTTAGACCCCACTTGGAGTACTGCGCGCAGTTCTGGTCACCTCATTACAGGAAAGATGTTGAAGCCATTGAAAGGGTGCAGAGGAGATTTACAAGGATGTTGCCTGGATTGGGGGGGCATGCCTTATGAGGATAGGTTGAGGGAGCTTGGTCTCTTCTCCCTGGAGAGACAAAGGATGAGAGGTGACCTGATAGAGGTTTACAAGATGTTGAGAGATCTGGATAGGGTAGACTCTCAGAGGCTATTTCCAAGGGCTGAAATGGTTGCTACGAGAGGACACAGGTTTAAGGTGCTGGGGGGTAGGTACAGAGGAGATGTCAGGGGTAAGTTTTTCACTCAGAGGGTGGTGGGTGAGTGGAATCGGCTGACGTCGGTGGTGGTGGAGGCAAACTCGTTGGGGTCTTTTAAGAGACTTCTGGATGAGTACATGGGATTTAATGGGATTGAGGGCTATAGATAGGCCTAGAGGTGGGGATGTGATCGGCGCAACTTGTGGGCCGAAGGGCCTGTTTGTGCTGTGGCTTTCTATGTTCTATGTTCTATGTGCGGGTTGATTGGCCATGCTAAGTTGTCAATTAGTGTCAGGGGGATCAGCAGGATAAATATGTGGGATTATGCAGATAGGACCAGGATGGGATTGTGGTCGGTGCAGGCACAATGGGGTGAATCTGCCAGCACTTGATCCATTGCCCTGAATGTTATGACATGTAAAGTGCTCATCCAGGTATTTTTTAAAGGATGTGAGGCAACCCGCCTCTACCCCCCTCCCAGGCAGCGCATTCCAGACCATCACCACCCTCTGGATAGAAAAGTTTTTCCTCACATCCCCCTGAACCTCCTGCCCTTCACTTAGCCCCGCTATCCTGGTATGTATCCTGTCACTTTCCGCTTTTAAGTACAGATGACAGCACGGTGGCACAGTGGTTAGCGCTGCTGCCTCACAGCATCAGGGACCCGGGTTCAATTCCGGCCTTGGGTCACTGTCTGTTTCCTCCGGGTCCTTCTTCCCGTGTCTGCGTGTGATTCCTCTGGGTGCTCCAGTTTCTTCCCACACTCCAAAACATGTGCGGAATAGGCGGATTGGCCATGCTAAATTGCCCCTTAGCGTCAGGAGGATTATCAGGGTAAATAGGTGCATTGTGAATGGATGCATTGGCCATGCTAAATTCTCCCTCAGTGTACCCGAGTGTGGCGACGCGGGGATTTTCGCAGTAACTTGGCTGCAGTGTTAATGTGAGCCTACTTGTGACACTAATAAATGTTACTTTAAAATACATGGCATTAGCGGGGTAGGGCTAATGTTGTTGCCAGCGCAGGCCCAATGGGCCGAATGGCCTCTTTCTGCACTGTGGGGATGGTATGATTCAGTTCCCTTCGGAGAGTTATTATTGAACCTGCGTCCAACACCCTCTCAGGCACTGCATTCCAGAGCATAAAAATATATGAAAGTTCGACTAGTTAGGAATGGAATAAGCATGACAAAATCGGAGAGAGAGGAGCGGATATTCTAGGGAAATCTGAAGATATATAGCCTGTCTCCAGGGTGTTATGACTTAAAAATAGAATTACACTGAATCTGCAGCATTGAAACAGGCCATTTGAGTCTTTTCTCCCTCACATATGGATCAAACCTCTTCTCTAATGCGTCAATGCTATCTACTTCAACCACTCCATCTGGCAGCCAGCTCTCCATTCTTGCCACAGTCTATACGAAGAATTTTCTCCTAAATCCTTTGCTTAATTTGTTGGTGTCTATCTTATATTCATACCTCTTGTTGTGGACTCACCCATACTGAAAACTGCTTCTTTGCATCATAGTGCAGTGCAGAAGGAGGCCATTCAGCCCATCACGTCTGCACTGACCCACCTTTTTATTAATACCCAGGCCCTATCTCCGTAACCCCACGTATTCACCCTGCTAAGTTTTTTTATTCATTCATGAGACATGGGCATCGCTGGCTGGCCAGCATTTATTGCCCATTCCTAGTTACCCTTTGGAGGGCAGTTGAGAGTCAACCACATTACTGTGGCTCTGGAGTCACATGTAGGCCAGACCAGATAAAAGACAGCAGGTTTCCTTCACTAAAGGACATTAGTGAACCAGGTGGGTTTTTCTATTTTTCATCAGTAGATTCTTAATTCGAGATATTTTTTATTGAATTCAAATTCCACCATCTGCCATGGTGGGATTCAAACCCAGTCTCAGAACATTAGCTGAGCTTCTGGATTAATAGTCTAGTAATAATACCACTAGGCCACTGCCTCCCCTGCCTCCATCTAACCTACACATTCTGGGAAACTAAGGGGAAATTTAGCGTGGCCAATCCACCTAACCCGCATGTCGGGCTCCTGATTGTGCCAATTTCTTTCATTGGTAAAAATTGGAATGGGTGCAAAAATGGGCACCATTCCTGCCAGTCGCCAATTTTACAACATTGTCCTGCCACAAAATGGGCGCAATGAGGTCGTAAAATTCCGCCCAATGAGTTCAGATGAAGGCAAACCATGTTGCGGCTATATAAAACCTTGGTTAGGCCTCATTTGGATTACTGCGTGCAGTTCCAGCCACCACACTACCGGGAAGGACGTAACCAGGATGTTGCCTGGTCTCGAGAGTGTTGGCTATGAGGAGAGGTTGAATAAACTAGGATTGTTTTCACTGGGAAGAGAGAGGCTGAGGGAGACCTGTTAAATGGCTGCAAAATTATGAGAGGCATAGACAGGGTGGATAGTCAGAGGCCTTTTCCCAGGGTGGAAGTGTCAATTACAAGGGGGCACAGGTTCATGGTGAGAGGGGAAAAGTTTAAGGGAGATGTGCAGGGGAGGCTTTTCACGCAGAGAGTGGTGGGTGCCTGGAACGCACTGCCAGAGGAGGTGGTGGAAGCCGGCACATTAGCAACATTTAAGAGGCGCCTGGATGGGTGCAGGAATAGGGAGGAAATAGAGGGATACGGACTGAGTAAAAGCAGCAGGTTTTTTTAAATTTAGTTCAGGCATCATGATCGGCACAGGGCTTGGAGGGCCGAAGGGCCTGTCCTGTATTTTTCTTTATTCTCTTGGTTCTCTGAAGAAAGATGATCATCTCACAATTAATCTTCACCCTTCCAGAATAGCAACTCTTACTCGTACAGCAGCCAGCCCCTTGTTGTCTGAGTTCTGTCTCCTGCTGTCAATCATCCTTCCCGTGCTTGTTGCCAACTCTGTCCTATCCTCAATCACCCTTTCTGTGACCCATTGCCAATTGAGTCCTGACCTCATTCAACCTTCCTGCAACTTGTTATCGACTGAGTCTTTCTTTGCTTCACTCACCTTTCCTGTTAACGATTCCCATTCTCTATGAAGATCAAAGCATCTGCCCCAGATTTCAACCTCACAGATATAAGCTTGGATTCTCTTCAGCTGTTGCCTCAGAGAATCTATTCACAACATTTCATAGAAACACAGAAACTAGAAGCAGGAGGAGGCCATTCGGCCCTTCGAGCCTGCTCCACCATTCATTATGATCATGGCTGATCATCAAATTCAATATCCTGATTCCCCCCCTTCCCCCATATCCCTTGATCCCTTTAGCCCCAAGAGCTATATCTAATTTCTTCTTGAAATCGGGCAATGTTTTGGCCTCATTTATTTTCTGTGGTAGTGAATTCCACCACTCTCTGGGTGAAGAAATTTCTCCTCACCTCAGTTCTAAAAGATTTACCCCTTATCCTCAACCTGTGACCCCTAGTTCTGGACTCCCCCACCATCGGGAACATTCTGAATCTACCCTGTCTAACCCTGTTAGAATTTTATAAGTTTCTATGAGATTCCCCTCTCACTCTTCTAAACTCCAGTGAATATAACTCAGTCTCTCCTCATATGACAGACCTGCCATCCCAGGATTCAGCCTGGTAAACGTGGGCGGCACGGTAGCACAGTGGTTAGCACTGCTGCTTCACAGCTCCAGGGACCTGGGTTCGATTCCTGGGTTGGGTCACTGTCTGTGTGGAGTTTGCACATTCTCCCCATGTCTGCGTGGGTTTCCTCCGGGTGCTCCGGTTTCCTCCCACCGTCCAAAGATGTGCAGGTTAGGTTGATTGGCCATGCTGAAATTGCCCCTTCGAGTCCTGAGATGTCTAGGTTAGAGGGATTAGTGGGTGGGATATGGGGGTAGGGCCTGGGTGGGATTGTGGTCGGTGCAGACTCGATGGGCCGAAGGGCCTCTTTCTGCACTGTAGGGTATCTATCTATCTAAACCATGAGGAGTAGGGTAGCTGAATGATCCTAAACAATACAATCATTATGGGGGTGATTCTCCCATCCAGCTGCACTCATTTTTTAGTGCGGCGAACAAGGAGATTCCAGCGACGCCCAATACGCAGGGTTCACACTGGGCGTCCTGACCCACTAGCGTCTCCCAGTGCCGGATTTCCAACGGCATCACATCCGCGCCGGAAATCGGCAGGGAGACAAATAAATGATAGTAATTACCATATATTTTAAATGTGATCAGCAGGCCCATGACTGAAGTCCCCAGGGCCCACTGACATCTCCCCCCACCGCCAGAGTGTTCCACTGCAGCAGGGTTTACACTATCTCCCCATTTTTGGGGAGCTGGCAGCCTGACCCCGCTGGAGTGAAGGGGAGGGGGCAATCAGGGTTCCCAGAGGGTCGAATGGCAGGGAGTTGTTGCCCCCTGGGCATTGGCACCTTAGCAGTGCCGGTCTTTGCCCCCTAGCACTGCCCAAGGGGCAAAGTGAAAATGCCCAGGGGGCACCTTGGCACTGCCACCGAGTATGGGGCAGTGCCAAGGGGGTGGGGCCTCAGGGAGGCAGGGCCTGGTGGGGCAATCCGTGGGAGTGGGGCATCCTGCTGTCACACTGCAGGCAGGATCGGTGGGGGAAGGCAGGGGGCCAGAGATCAGAGCTGGCCATCAGGATTCAGCCTGCTGGGGGGTGTAGGGATTGCATAGGAGGAGTCCGGACTGTTGGGAGGATAGTTTGGAATGGCCAGTGAGGGCGGCGGGGGATCGGCAGTTGGACTGTTTATGGGGGAGGGGGGTCGTGGCTGGGCTGGTCATGGTCATGGGACCAGCGATTGGGCCATGGGGGGGTGGAGGGCCGACAGTGTGGGGGTCGCGGGGCTGGGCGGTGATCGGGCTGGCCAGCGATCGGGAGACCGGCAGTGCACAGATCTCGGCGCTGACTGATCGATACACGCACAGTAGCCGCTCAGGCGGGAATAGGCTCCACTCCCGAGTTTGTGGAGTGAGTCACATGGGGGGCACTCTGCATTGCACAGAATGCGAGAGATTCATTTTTTAAAAACCAGCAGGAATTACTCCAGTTTTTACACGAATTTAACACTTAGAATTCTTTTGGGAGAATTCCGGCCTATGTATTTACTTCCCATCTTTTAAGATCAACAGTGAGATCCTGGAAAATGAGGACCATTTTACAGATCCTCAGGCCCACCCTTTCGATGAAGACAGACATCGCTGAGGGATCATTGCTGCCAAGGTACCAGCTCAACCTCCAACCAAAGCAGAAAAGAGTATCAGAGAACCAGGACCCCGAAACGGAGACTAACGTCACATTTGAGTTATTTTGATTTGATTTATTATTGTCACATGTATTAACATACAGTGAAAAGTATTGTTTCTTGCGCGCTATACAGACAAAACATACCGTTCCCAGAGTACATAGGGGAGAAGGAAAGGATAGGGTGCAGAATGTAGTGTTACAGTCATAGCTAGGGTGTAGAAAAAGATTAACTTAGTGTGAGGTAGGTCCATTCAAAAGTCTGACAGCAGCAGAAAAGAAGCTGTTCTTGAGTCGATTGGTATGTGACCTCAGACTTTTGTATCTTTTTCCGACAGAAGAAGTTGGATGAGAGAATGTCCGTGGTGCGTGGGGTCCTTAATTATACTGGCTGCTTTGCTGAGGCAGCGGGAAGTGTAGACAGAGTCAATGGATGGGAGGCTGGTTTGCGTGATGGATTGGGCTACATTCACGACCTTTTGTAGTTCCTTGCGGCCTTGGGCAGAGCAGGAGTCATACCAAGCTGAGATATAACCAGAAAGAATGCTTTCTATGGTGCATCTGTAAAAGTTGGTGAGAGTCGAAACATCTTGAAAATCATCTTGAAAGGAAACACGGCCACAATGAAGCAATATCTCGAATATACTAGACAAGAGATGGCATAAGCAATCAGACCACACAATCTATCCAAGAGTTAAAGGATTTGTCTTTACCATTGGCCTCCCATGGCCAAACCATAACTATTATTCTCAAGCTAACGAGCTCTGGGCTGCAGTACATCTGAGTGGATTCCCACTTTCCTTCGACATGCTAATCCCTCATTAAAGTGGAATTCAAGTCACCAATACGACGATGCTGAAAAGCCAGAATCCTCCCCCATCAAAACAACTTCACATGATGTTCATGGCCTATTCACAAACCCAGAATGAGGAATTCTTGCAGGATGTAAGAAGGTACAACCAAAAGCCGGAGCTGCTCACAGCAATCATTGAAACAGGGGCGATTTTATCACCATGCAAAATTTAAAGTTAAAAGTTTATTTATTAATCACAAGTATGCTTACATTAACACTGCAATGACGTTACTGTGAAAATTTCCTAGTCGCCACACTCCGGCACCTGTTCAGGTACACTGAGGGAGAATTTAGCATGGCCAATGCACCTAACCAACATGGCTTTTCGGACTGTGGGAGGAAACCGGAGCACCCAGAGGAAACCCACGCAGACACGGGGAGAACTTGCAGACTCCACCCAGACAGTGACCCAAGCCAGGAATCGAACCTGCGTCCCTGGTCCTGTGGGGCAGTAGTTCTAACCACTGTGCCACCGTGTATATAGAGACAGGTAGCTGCATGCATACGGGGTAAGCCTTTTAGGACTAGGGTGAGGAGAAATTTCTTCACCCAGAGACTGGTGAATGTGTGGAATTCACTACCACAGAAAGTGTTTGAGGCCATAATGTTGTCTGGTTTCAAGAAGAAATTAGATATAGCTCTTGGGGTAAAAGGGATCAAGGGATATGGGGGGAAGGCAGGATCAGGATATTGAATTCAATGATTAGCCTTGGTCAAAATGAATGGCAGAACAGGCTCAAAGGGCCGAATGGCCTACTCCTGCTTCTATGTTTCGTTGCAGAGTGGAAAATCGACACACATAATCCTCTGCGTGATCGATTGGGGCGCAGTGACACTTGGGGCGGAATTGTCCCACCCCGCCCACCATAGCGGGCAGGACACGGACCATGCAAAGGCCTGTAGACCTCAGACAGGATCATCCGGCTTTGGGGCGAGCCCGGTCGGAAAATCCCGCCCTTGGTGCTTGCGGATCCAGGATCTACGCACCGCTTAGAGTAGAGGAAAAGCACAGAGGAGAACATGCCCCTGTCTACATCAACGGGGACGAAGTGGAAAGGGTCAAGAGCTTCAAGTTTTTAGGTGTCCAGATCACCAACAACCTGTCCTGGTCCCCCCATGCCGACACTATAGTTAAGAAAGCCACTAACGCCTCTATTTTCTCAGAAGACTAAGGAAATTTGGCATGTCAGCTACAACTCTCACCAACTTTTACAGATGTACCATAGAAAGCATTCTTTCTGGTTGTGTCACAGCTTGGTATGGCTCCTGCTCTGCCTAGGACTGCAAGAAACTACAAAGGATTGTGAATGTAGCCTAGTCCATCACTCAAACCAGCCTCCCCTCCATTGACTCTGTCTACACTTCCCGTTGCCTCGGAAAAGTAACCAGCATAATTAAGGACCCCACGCACCCCGGACATTCTCTCTTCCAACTTCTTCTGTCGGAAAAAGATACTAAAGTCTGAGGTCACGCACCAACCGACACAAGAACAGCTTCTTCCTTGCCTCCATCAGGACCTACCTCACATTAAGTTGATTTTTCTCTACATCCGAGCTATGATTGTAACACTACATTCGGCACTCTCTCCTTTCCTTCTCTATGAATGGTATGCTTTGTCTGTGTAGCGTGCAAGAAAAAATACTTTTCACTGTACATCAATACATGTGAGAATAATAAATCAAATTAAATCGGGAACATTAGAAACATAGAAGATAGGAACAGGAAGTGGCTATTTGGCCCTTCAAGCCTGCTCCGCCATTCATTACAATCATGGCTGATCGTCCAACTCATAGAATCATAGAAACCCTACAGTGCAGAAAGAGGCCATTTGGCCCATCAAGTCTGCACCGATCACAATCCCACCCAGGCCCGACCCCCATATCTCTACATATTTTACCCGCTAATCCCTCTAATCTACGCATCTCAGGACACTAAGGGGCAATTTTAGCATGGCCAGTCAACCTAACCCGCACATCTTTGGACTGTGGGAAGAAACCGGAGCACCCGGAGGAAACCCACGCAGACACGAGGAGAATGTGCAAACCCCACACAGACAGTGACCCGAGCCGGGAATCGAACCCAGGCCCCTGGAGCTATGAAGCAGCAGTGCTAACCACTGTGCTACCGTGCCGCCCGACTCAATAGCCTAATCCTGCTTTCTCCCCATAACCTTTGATCCCATTCGCCCCAAGCGCTATATCCAGCCGTCTCTTGAATGCATTCAATGTTTTGGCATCAACTACTTCCTGTGGTAATGAATTCCACAGGCTCACCACTCTTTGGGTGAAGAAATGTCTCCTCACCTCCGCTCTAAATGGTCTACCCTGAATCCTCAGACTGTGATCCTCAGATTCTTTCTGAATCTACTCGATGCAACCTGTGTGTGGCTCCAGGCTGGAAGGACCAGGCCATCTTAACTCACCCTGCTGTATTTGCCTTTTAGCCCATCGTTTCCTCATTATACAAAGAGTTCCGGGCTGATTAGTCCATTGAGTGACAAGAGGACAATGTTTTGCGAGCAGAATCGAACGCTGAAGCGGTGTTGCTGCAGGGTTTGTGTTCTCCTCTCTTGCTGCCACGTACCAACATGAGAAAATGTGGCTTCAGATGGAGATTTATGAAGGAGACTCCTGAGTCTGCCAGGCACTAATTCAATTGAGGGCTTCGCCTGAAGACACTCCAGTGGTTTGTTTACGTCAGATGAAACCTTTAGATGAGATTAACTTCTGATTGGTCTTGAACTCGCTGACAGTTATCTATTGTGATTATGCCGAGTAGATATGATTCTTTTTCAACGTAAATAATAGCGAGCTTAACCCCCGGAGAGCTGGAAGCCACATTTCAGCAGCGCAGGGTAAAGCTGGATGCTGGAAGTCAGAAAAAAAGACCAGATGCTGCAAATACACGTCAGGTCTGACAGCGTCTGTGGAGGGAGAGCGAGAGAGAACTTGAGTTAACGGGCAGACTTTTCCAGAAATAGGAAATAGTCGAGTGCTGGAACAAATTTTTGGGTCAACTGTGGCTCAGTTGTTAACACGAGAGGTGTTTACAAGATTAAAAATAAAGTTTATTTATTAGTGTCACAAGTTGGCTTACATTAACACTGCAATGAAGTTACTGTGAAAATCCCCTAGTCGTCACACTCCGGCTCCTGTTCGGGTACACTGAGGGAGAATTTAGCATGGCCGATACACCTAACCAGCACGTCTTTCAGACTGTGGGAGGAAACTGGAGCACCCGGAGGTAACGCACGCAGACACGGGGAGAACATGCAGCCTCGGCACAGACCCAAGCTGGTAATCGAACCCGGGTCCCTGGCGCTGTGAGGCAGCAGTGGGAACCACTGTGCCACCGTGCCGTTCAATAATGAGATTATGAGTGGCATGGACAGAGTGGATAGTTAGATGCTCTTTCCTAGGGTAGAAAAGCCAAGTACTCGGGGACATAGGTTTAAGGTGCGTGGGGAAAAGTTTAGAGGAGATGTGCGAGGCAAGCTTTTTACACAGAGGGTGGTGAATGTCTGGAACGTGCTGCCCGGGGAGGTGGTGGGAGCAGGTACGATAGCGGCATTTAAGGGGCATCTAGATGAATACATGAATAGGAGGGGAATGGAAGGATACGCACTCCCTAAATTCATACGGTTTTAGTTTAGGCAGGCATCATGATCGATGCAGGCTTGGAGGGCCGAAGGGTCTGTCCCTGTGCTGTACTGTTCTTTGTTCTTTTTGTTCATTCTGTGTGTGTGTGTGCGTGTGTGTGTGTGTGCGTGCGTGCGTGTATGTGTCTGTGTTTGTGTCAGGCGTAGATGTTACAAATTCTCATGTCTTAAGTGGGATGAGCCTTGGCATGGAGATCAGGGGTGTGATGACTACCATAGTTGAATTCCTGATAAGCCCACCAACATCCCAGGGGTGAATATTGATCAGAATCAATCAGGGGTGGGCACAGTAAGAAGTCTCACAACACCAGGTTAAAGTCCAACAGGTTTATTTGGTAGCATGAGCTTTCGAAGCACTGATCCTTCATCAGGTGAGATGGAGTTCGGTTCACAAACAGGGCATATATAGACACAAACTCAATTACAAGATAATGGATGATATGCGAGTCTTACCAGGTAATCAAGACTTCACAGGTACAGACAATGCGAGTGGAGAGAGGGATAATCACAGGTTAAAGAGGTGTGAATCGTCTCAAGCCAGGACAGTTAGTGAGGCGCCCTCGTAAGAACAGGATATGGCGCTCGACTCATCGATCGACAGTTCCGATGCGCCACAGCGAAAAACCGCATCGACCTCCTCAGGAGACAAACACATGACACAGCGGACAGAGTACCCTTCGTGGTCCATACTTCCCCGGAACGGAGAAGCTACGACATTTTCACCGGAGCCTTCAATATGTCATCGATGAAGACGAACATCTCGCCAAGGCCATCCCCACACTCCCACTACATGCCTTCAAACAACCGCGCAACCTCAAACAGACAATTGTACGCAGCAAACTACCCAGCCTTCAGAACAGTGACCATGACACCACACAACCCTGCCACAGCAACCTCTGCAAGACGTGCCGGATCATCGACACGGATGCCATCATCTCACGTGAGAACACCATCCACCAGGTACACGGCATCTACTCTTGCAACTTGGCCAACTTTGTCTACCTAATACGCTGCAGGAAAGGATGTCCCGAGGCATGGTACATTGGGGAGACCATGCAGACGCTACGACAACGGATGAATGAACACCGCTCGACAATCACCAGGCGGGAGTGTTCCCTTCCCGTCAGGGAACACTTCAGCAGTCACGGGCATTCAGCCTCTGATCTTCCCATAAGCGTTCTCCAAGGCAGCCTTCACAACACACAACAGCGCAGAGTCGCTGAGCAGAGACTGATAGCCAAGTTCTGCACAGATGAGGATGGCCTCAACCGGGATCTTGGGTTCGTGTCACACTTTCTGTAACCTCCACGACTTGCCTGGACGTGCAAAATCTCACTAACTGTCCTGGCTTTAACTCACCTCTTTAACCTGTGATTAAACCTCTCTCCACTCGTATTGTCTGCACCTGTAAAGACTTGATTACCTGTTCAGACTCGCATTCCAACCATTATCTTGTAATTGAGCTTGTGTCTATATATGCCCTGTTTGTGAACCCAACTCTTCCCTCACCTGATGAAGGAGCAGCGTTCCGAAAGCTCGTGCTACCAAATAAACCTATTGGACTTTAACCTAGTGTTGTGAGACTTCTTACTGTGTATATACGTGCAAGTGTGTGCATGTGTGCGTTTGAGAGTGTGTGCGTGTGTGCGTGAGCATGCATGTGTGTGTATTCGAGGTTTACAGCATGAAGCAGGCCCTTTGGCCCAACTTGTCCATGCCACCTTTTTTTTACTATTAAGCTAATCCCAATTGCCGTCATTTGGCCCATATCCCTCTATACCCATCTTACCCATGTAATTGTCTAAACGCTTTTTAAAAGACAAAATTGTACCTGCCTTTACGACTACCTCTGGCAGCTCGTTCCAGACACTCACCACCCTCTGTGTGAAAAAATTGCCCCTCTGAATCTTTTGTATCTCTCCCCTCTCACCTTAAACCCATGCTCTCTAGTTTTAGAGTCCCCTATCTTTGGGAAAAGATATTGACTATCTAGCTAACCTATGCCCCTCATCATTTTATAGACTTCTGTAAGATCACCCCTCAGCCTCCTACGCTCCAAGAAAAAATGTCCCAGTCTGCCCAGCCTCTCCTTATAACTCAAAGCATCAAGTCGTTGTAGCATCCTAGTAAATTTTTTCTGCACTCTTTTTAGTTTACTAATAGATAGAAGTCTCACAACACCAGGTTAAAGTCCAAACAGCATTATTTGGAATCACGAGCTTTCAGAGCACTGCTCCTTCCTCAGGTGTGTGGACATGGAGCAGATTCCACTCACCTGAGGAAGGGGCAGTGCTCTGAAAGCTCGTGATTCCAAATAAACCTGTTAATCTTTAACCTGGTGTTGTGAGACTTCTTACTGTTTCCTAACTGTAGCATTAGTGTGAAGGGACCATGACAGGTTGTTGGTGATCTGGACAAATACAAATGTGAAGCTCTCGAATATTTCTACTTGGTAGGGCGTTGGGGAGAGTTGTAGAACAAAGAGATCTAGGGGTACAGGTTCATAGCTCCTTGAAAGTGGAGCCACCGGTGGACAAAGTGATGAAGAAGACATTTGGAATGCTTGGCTTCACTGGTCAGAACATTGAATACAGGAGTTGGGACGTCTTGTTGAAGTTGTACAAGACACTGGTAAGACCACAGTTGGAATACCGTTTGTAGTTCTGGTCACTCTATTATAGAAAGTCATGATGTGGAGCTGCCGGCGTTGGACTGGGGGGGGCACAGTAAGAAGTCTCGCAACACCAGGTTGAAGTCCAACAGGTTTATTTGGAATCACGAGCTTTTGGAGCGCTGCTCCTTCAACAGGTGAGTGGATAAATGGGTACCTGTACCTGTAAAGACCCTATCCACTTGATCCCAGCTACCTATGGATGTCATATGCCTCCTTTTTCTTCTTGACCAGGGCCTCAATACCCCGAATCATCCAAGGTTCCCTACTTCTACCAGCCTTGCCCTTCACTCTAAGAGGAATGTGCTTACCCTGAACCCTGGTTAAAACACTTTTGAAAGCCTCCTACTCACCAGACAGTCCTTTGCCTGCCAACAGACTCTCCCAATCAACTTTTGAAAGTCCCTGCTTGATACCATCAAAATTGGCCTTACCTCAGTTTAGAATTTTAACTTTTGGGCCAGACCTATCGTTCTCCGTAGCTATTTTAAAACTAATGGAATTATGGTCACTGGTCGCAGAATTATCCCTCACTAACACTTCTGTCGCCTGCTCTTCCTTAGTTCCCAAGAGGAGGTCAGGTTTTGCCCCCTCTCTAGTCGGGACATCCACATACTGAATGAGAAATTCCTCCTGAATACACTTAACAAATTAGGGGCTCCATCCAAGCTCCTAATACTATCGCTGTCCCAGTCAATGTTGGCAAAGTTATAGTCCCCTGCTATTACCACCCTATTTTTCTTGGAGCTACCTGTAATCTCCTTACATATTTGCTCCTCAATTTCCCACTGACTATTTGGGGGCCTGTAGTACAACCCTATCAAAGTGATTTCCCCCTTCTTATTTCTCAGTTCTACCCATATCGACTCAGTGGGTGAACCCTCAGAAATATCCCCTCCCAGTACTGCCATGATGTTTTCACTAATGTGTCTGTGTGTGAGTGGGTGTGTGTTTGAGTGTGAGAATGTGTGTGTATGTGAGAATGTGTGCGCATGTGAGTGTGAGAGCATGTGTGTCTGTACGTGTATATGTGTGTGTGTGCATGTTGTGTGCACATGTGCGTGTGGATGTGTGTGTGCCAGACCGGGTACGGGCGGCAGATTTCCTTCCTTAAAGGACATTAGTGAACCAGTTGGGTTTTTCCGACAATCGGCAATGGTTTCATGGTCATCAGTAGATTCTTAATTCCAGATTTTTATTGAATTCGAATTTCACCATCTACCCTGTTGGGATTCGAACCCGGGTCCCCAGAGCATTACTCTGGGTCTCTGGATTACAAATCCAGTGACTATACCATGATGCCGCCGCCTCCCCTTTACTTGGAAGGAAACATTTTCTAGAGAGAAACACACACTGATTCGTACAATTTGGAACAAAATCAAGAGCTTCTCTGTAAATGAACAAGACTTTGAATCAAAGACTAGGTTGGTTATGTTGATGGGAAAATGAAAGAAAAAAGCCCACCTTATTGATTTGATTTGTTATTGTCACATGTATTAGTTTACAGTGAAAAGTATTGTTTCTTGCGTGCTATACAGACAAAGCATACCGCTCATAGAGAAGGAAAGGAGAGAGTGCAGAATGTAGTATTACAGTCATAGTTAGGGTGTAGAGAAAGATCAACTTAATGCGAGGTAGGTCCGTTCAAAAGTCTGATGGCAGCAGGGAAGAAGCTGTTCTTGAGTCGGTTGGTACGCGACCTCAGACTTTTGTATCTTTTTCCCGACGGAAGAAGGTGGAAGAGAGAATGTCCGGGGTGTGTGCAGTCCTTAATTATGCTCGTTGCTTTTCTGAGGCAGCGGGTAGTGAAGGCAGATCAATGGATGGGAGGCTGGTTTGCGTGGTGGATTGGACTACATTCACGACCTTTTGTCGTTTCTTGCGGTCTTAGACAGAGCAGGAGCCATACCAAGCTGTGATACAACCAGAAAGAATGCTTTCTATGGTGCATCTGTAAAAGTTGGTGAGAGTCATAACTGACATGCCAAATTTCCTTAGCCTCCGAAGTGACTTGTGCCAATGCTGTAACATATCTGACAAAACGGTTGGATTTGAATGAAGCAGGGAGAAGAGGGGAAAGGAGGGAAATGAGAAAGGCAACATTGCAAGGACCAAAGTGAGAAAGTTAAAGTTTATATATTAGTCAAATCAGCTTACATTGACACTGCAATGAAGTTACTGTGAAATTCCCCTCGTCGCCACACTCTGGCGCCTGTTCGGGTACACTGAGGGAGAATTTAGCATGGCCAATGCACCTAACCAACATGTCTTTAAGACTGTGGGAGGAAACTGGAGCACCCCCGGAGGAAACCCACGCAGACACGGGGAGAATGTGCAGACTCCGCACAGACAGTGACCCAAGCCGGGTATCGAACCCGTGTCCCTGGCACTGTGAAGCAGCAGTGCTAAACACTGCGCCACCGTGGTTGTTTGCGCACTGTGCTGCCTCCACAAGTTTCTCTATCTTGAGGACTTTGATGTCAGAGACTTTGGCATTGACATGGGAAAGCCGCCAGTGTAAGATTACGGGCAGGATCTCGAGCCCTCTTCGCCGTCAGCAAGGATGCTGACCTTGGTTCATGATGTGACTTGACCCAGAAATTGCAAATCTCACCAGCAAGATCGCAAATTCTGATTTTCACCAGTCCTTGCCAGCGATGCAGTCTGGTTCGGGGGTTAACCTGATTTACAGACAGATATTAACCCCCTGCCATATATTCACACCGCACTGTGACGTCACATCAGCAAGGTTTGCAAGAGGTTCATCCAGGCATGAACCTGTCACGAGGATCCCCCCAGGGTATCAAAGGTGAGTGTAGCCCCCACCGGAGGGACATAGCACTGTGTCCATGCCAACCTGGCACTGCCAACCAGTGCCAAAGGGCAATATTATTTTCCCAGTTCGCCATACTGATCGTCGGGCGTGGCAAGGGGGTAAAACCTCACTCAACATTTCAAGTCCATTGAACCTTCTACAGACTGGAAAAGGGATAGAAATGTGATGTTGGAGAGGGGCAGATTGGAAAGTCAGGGATAGGTCAGAGTTACATAGAGATGTCAGTCAAATTGTCAATCTCTCCTAAACTCTGACAAATCCCTAATTTTCCATTCTGCCTCTCTCCAAGTATGTAACTCATCACATTACGTCTTGTTGAAGTTGTAGAAGACATTGGTAAGGCCACACATGGAATACTGTGTCCAGTTCTGATCACCCTATTATAGAAAGGATATTATTAAACTAGAAAGAGTGCAGAAGAGGTTTACTAGGATGCTACTGGGGACTTGATGGTTTGAGTTATAAGGAGAGGCTGGACAGACTGGGACATTTTTCCCTGGAGTGTAGGAGGCTGAGGGGTGATCTTATAGAGGTCTATAAAATAATGAGGGGCACAGGTCAGCTAGATAGTCAATATCTTTTCCCAAAGGTAGGGGAGTCTAAAACTAGAGGGCAGAGGTTTAAGGTGAGAGGGGAAAGATACAAAAGATTCAGAGGGGCAATTATTTTACACAGAGGGTGGTGAGTGTCTGGAACGAGCTGCTAGAGGTAGTCGTAAAGGCAGGTACAATTTTGTCTTTTAAAAAACATTTAGACAGTTACATGAGTAAGATGGGTATGGAGGGATATGGGCCAAACATGGGCAATTTTAAAGCTTTTTTTAAAGTTTATTTATGATTGTCACAAGTAGGCTTACATTAACACTGCAATGAAGCTACTGTGAAAATCCCCTAGTCACCACACTCTGGCGGCTGTTCGGGTACACTGAGGGAGAATTTAGCATGGCCAATGCACCTCACCAGCACGTCTTTCGGGCTGTGGGAGGAAACGGGAGCACCCGGAGGAAACCCACGCAGACACGGGGAGAACATGAGGACTTCACTCAGATTGGGATTAGTTTAGTGGTAAAAACCAGGCAGCATGGACAAGTGGGGCCAAAAGGCCTGTTTCCATGCTGTAAACCTCTATGACTCTGTGACTCTATCCCTTTTCCATTCTGTAGCAGGGTCACATGGACTCAAAATGTTAGCTCTGTTTCTCTCTCCACAGATGTTGCCAGACCTGCTGAGTTTATCCAGCATTTTATTTCTGATTCTTGGCATTTGCAGTGTTCTGCTTTTATGTGAGTGTTTTAAGGCTTCCCTCACTGAGACTGAAGGTGGAATTTAGATAGAAACGGAACTCTACAACCACTCTCCAAAGACAGAGCCTCAACTCCCTGCCCAACATACTGCTCAGCGAGACCCAGTGAATATCAACCCGGGCAAAATGAGCTTGGCACCAGTTCTATTCATTTCTTTCCACAGCCGTTAAACTGCTTGATGAGTTCAGAACTTGCAAAAAAAACTGTAACTTGGAAATAAAAATCAAGAGAGGTCTAATGACCTTTCTGATGCCATCAGGGGATTCGAATGCCCCAAAGCCATTTGCTTAATGTTCTGCTATCGTGAATACATTTAAAAGCTAATCATTTTCAATATGACAGATGCATTACAAAGGATTTCAGGGGGATAGGTTCCATGTGGTGCTAATTAATGGAGATTATACGATATGATGCAAAGCGGCACATTTAGCTATTAAATCTAAAAATCCAATCAATACTTCTTCACTAAGTTCAGAAGTTCCTGCACTTTAATTTAGTTGCACAAAGCAGTGATGCTTGGATAAGGATATCACTCCCATTCCAGATAATATGTCCGGTACATGGCTTATACCCGCAGAGCGTGATTAATATTATCAGTAACACGCGCGGCACAGTGGTTAGCATTGCTGCCTCACAGCGCCAGGGACTCGGGTTCAATTCCGGCCTCAGGTCACTGTCTGTGTGGAGTTTGCACCTTCTCCCTGTGTCTGCGTGGGTTTCCTCCGGGTGCCCCGGTTTCCTCCCATAGTCCAAAAATGTGCGGATTAAGTAGATTGGCCACGCTAAATTCGTCCTCAGTGTGAGGGGGACTAGCCAGAATAAATGCATGGCAATAGGGCTTGGATGGGATTGTGGTCAGTGCAGACTCGATGGCCTCCTTCTGCACTGTAGAATTCTATGATCCGATCTTCAATCCCTTTAGTTCAAGGGACACAATCTTGAGAAGACAAGGTCATCTGGCTAGGCCACTCGAAAACACTTGCGATCCTGTTCCCTTCTGCTGAAACTGCTCACTATTCCAGGATCATCCAAGGTTGTAAGGTAAGGCCCCATCCCATCTTCCATATTCTCCGGGAAAAGGGCGGCACGGTGGCACAATGGTTAGCACTGCAGCCTCACAGCGCCAGGACCCGCATTCAATTCCCGGCTTGGGTCACTTAATGCACTTAACAGCGAACTTTGTAGGAGCTCTTTCTAGTCTGTGGGAAGAGTTATTTAACATAGTCTGGCCTAGAATGGTGTCAAAAACCAGGACAGATTGTAAAATTGAACAGATAGGAAGCCAGGAATTCTGCAGCAGGCAGTTACTGCTGATTAAGGGAAAAAAAATAAGCAATCGCTACAAGTTTCAATTATTTCAATAATTATCTCACCGGCCATCCAATTTCCCCCCCTTCTGACTGATTTTGATCTTCGGTCTATCCCCTTCCCTCAGCAACATCTGTTGCTACCCCTCCCTCACCACTCTCCATTAACCTGTGCATGGTGCGCAACCCATTCCTAAGTCATATCTGCCACATCGCTGCCCCTCATGGACAATACATGGGCAACACTTGAGGTATGTTCTCCTTCCTCTTGGGGCTCCAGGGTACTTGTTTCTGGGGCAGGTTGGAAAGTGAAGGGTGCCTCAGGGTGCCGCTTGGGAAGCCTCTGTAGCAAGAGTGGGTATTCGCAGGGGATAACCTGGGAGTGTGGTAACTGGATTGTATCCTCTATCCCTGACATTCATCCTGGATTACTTCAGTGTTCCCAGTGGCGTTCCATTCTGTGCCATGCTTTCCTTTACTCAGTGTGGGGCGGCACGGTGGCACAGTGGTTAGCACTGCTGCCTCACAGCGTCAGGGAACTGAGTTCAATTCCAGCCTTGGGTCACTGTCTGTGTGGAGTTTGCACATTCTCCCCGTGTCTGCGTGGGATTCCTCCGGGTGCTCTGGTTTCCTCCCACTGTCCAAAGATGTGTGGGTTAGGTGGATTGGCTAAATTGACCCCAGTGTCGGGGGATTAGCAGGGTAAATATGTGGGATTATGGAAATAGGGCCTGGGTGGGATTGTGGTCGGTGCAGACTCGATGGGCCGAAAGGCCTCCTTCTGCACTGTAGGGATTCTCTGATTCTAAAGTTATGGAGTGACATGTAGAGGAGTCAGAGGAATCTCAGGTGAACAATAAACACCAGCATGGACCAGTTAAGCTGAATGGGCTGCTTTTTTATATTGTATATTCTCCATAACGTGAGCCATGGACATCCTTCTTTACAGAAAAATCTCCAAAACACCTCAAAAACATCCTCAAATAGAGCCATATTTCTCCTTACAACCATGGCTTTTCTTTAAAGATTTATTTTGACCACAAATAAAGAGCTTCCACTCCCCAGTGTTATAATCCAGGTCAGAAACTCCAAGGTATTTTATGAAATCAGCCGAGACCATAAGTTTTGCACTTTGAATTTTGGCGCGGGGAAGCATAAGATGTCTCACTCCAGCTATGATTCAAATGACCCATTAGGGAGCTTTTATCAAACAAGGTTTATTTAAGAATGCAGTTAACATATAATAAGACACTTAGCAATAACTTTTACCAAGCACAAACACGAAAGAAACAACCATGTTGTATTGTATAAACCTTAACTGCTCGAAATACTGTTCCAACACAACATTCTGACCAATATGGTGACACAGAGGTTAGCACTGCTGCCTCACAGTGCCAGGGACCCGGGTTCCATTCCAGACTCGGGTGTCTGTCTATGTGGAGTTTGCACATTCTCCCCATGTCTGCATTTCCTCTGGGTCCTCAGGTTCCCTCCCACACTCCAAAGATGTGCGGCTTAGGTTGATTGGCCATGATAATTTGCCGCTTAGTGTCAGGGGGTTACGACTGTAAATATGTGGGGTTACGGGGATGGGTTCTGGGTGGGATTGTTGTCGGTGCAGGCTCGATGGGCCAAATGGCCTCCTTCGGCACTGCAGATTCTATGATTCTAACATACACCCGTCCCGGGCTTAGCACAGAAAGTAAGTATGCTCACGTGATGCTGGATTTTGCAGCTTTGCAACACCTGCTGTGAATTAGTCCTCTGGATGGAGAATTGAAACTTCTCTGTCCTGGACCTCCCAGCACACCTCGAGGTAGAGATGGAACCACCGCTGGCCTCTCGCTTTTACACAGTAACAGTTTTAACAACACCAGGTTAAAGTCCAACAGGTTTATTTGGTAGCAAATACCATTAGCTTTCGGAGCGCTGCTCCTTCGTCAGATGGAGTGGAAACCTGCTCTCAAACAGGGCACAGAGACACAAAATCAAGTTACAGAATACTGATTAGAATGCAAATCTCTACAGCCAACCAGTGTGGCCATCCCCACACCCCCACTTCTTGCCTTCAAACAACCGCACAACCTCAAACGGACCATTGTCCGCAGCAAACTACCCAGCCTTCAGGAGAACAGTGACCACAACAGCACACAACCCTGCCACAGCAACCTCTGCAAGACGTGCCGGATCATCGACACGGATGCCATCATCTCACCTGAGAACACCATCTACCAGGTACACGGTACCTACTCTTGCAACTCGGGCAATGTTGTCTACCTGATACGCTGCAGGAAAGGATGTCCCAAGGCATGGTACATTGGGGAAACCATGCAGACGCTATGACAACGGATGAATGAACACCGCTCGACAATCACCAGGCAAGACTGTTCTCTTCCTGTGGGGGAGCACTTCAGCGGTCACGGGCATTCGGCTTCTGATCTTCGGGTAAGCGTTCTCCAAGGCGGCCTTCACGACACACGACAGCGCAGAGTCGCTGAGCAGAAACTGATAGACAAGTTCCGCACACATGAGGACGGCCTAAACCGAGATGTTGGCTTTATGTCACACTATCAGTAACCCCCACAGCTTGCCTCCTGTCCTGTCTGGAGACAATACACATCTCTTTAACCTGTGCTTAATGCTCCCCCCTCCACTCACATTGTCTGTATCTTTAAGACCTGGTTGGTTGTAGAGATTTGCATTCTAATCAGTATTCTGTAACTTGATTTTGTGTCTCTGTGCCCTGTTTGAGAGCAGGTTTCCACTCCATCTGACGAAGGAGCAGCGCTCCGAAAGCTAATGGTATTTGCTACTAAATAAACCTGTTGGACTTTAACCTGGTGTTGTTAAAACTCTTACTGTGTTTACCCCAGTCCAACGCCGGCATCTCCACATCATGACTCTCACTTTTAGACAGCAAACATAAGAACATAAGAACATAACATAAGAAATAGGAGCAGGAGTAGGCCATCTAGCCCCTCGAGCCTGCCCCGCCATTCAATAAGATCATGGCTGATCTGACGTGGATCAGTACCACTTACCCGCCTGATCCCCATAACCCTTAATTCCCTTACCGATCAGGAATCCATCCATCCGCGCTTTAAACATATTCAGCGAGGTAGCCTCCACCACCTCAGTGGGCAGAGAATTCCAGAGATTCACCACCCTCTGGGAGAAGAAGTTCCTCCTCAACTCTGTCTTAAACCGACCCCCCTTTATTTTGAGGCTGTGTCCTCTAGTTTTAACTTCCTTACTAAGTGGAAAGAATCTCTCCGCCTCCACCCTGTCCAGCCCCCGCATTATCTTATAAGTCTCCATAAGATCCCCCCTCATCCTTCTAAACTCCAACGAGTACAAACCCAATCTCCTCAGCCTCTCCTCATAATCCAAACCCCTCATCTCCGGTATCAACCTGGTGAACCTTCTCTGCACTCCCTCCAATGCCAATATATCCTTCCTCATATAAGGGGACCAATACTGCACACAGTATTCCAGCTGCAGCCTCACCAATGCCCTGTACAGGTGCATCAAGACATCCCTGCTTTTATATTCTATCCCCCTCGCAATATAGGCCAACATCCCATTTGCCTTCTTGATCACCTGTTGTACCTGCAGACTGGGCTTTTGCGTCTCATGCACAAGGACCCCCAGGTCCCTTTGCACGGTAGCATGTTTTAATTTGTTTCCATTGAGATAGTAATCCCATTTGTTATTATTTCCTCCAAAGTGTATAACCTCGCATTTCTCAACGTTATACTCCATTTGCCATATCCTCGCCCACTCACTCAGCTTGTCCAAATCTCTCTGCAGATCTTCTCCGTCCTCCACACGATTCACTTTTCCACTTATCTTTGTGTCGTCTGCAAACTTCGTTACCCTACACTCCGTCCCCTCCTCCAGATCATCTATATAAATGGTAAACAGTTGCGGCCCGAGTACCGATCCCTGCGGCACGCCACTAGTTACCTTCCTCCAACCGGAAAAACACCCATTTATTCCGACTCTTTGCTTCCTGTCGGATAGCCAGTCCCCAATCCACTTTAACACACTACCCCCAACTCCATGTGCCCTAATCTTCTTCAGCAGCCTTTTATGGGGCACCTTATCAAACGCCTTTTGGAAATCCAAAAACACCGCATCCACCGGTTCTCCTCCATCAACCGCCCTCGTCACATCTTCATAAAAATCCAACATGTTCGTCAAGCACGACTTTCCCCTCATGAATCCATGCTGCGTCTGATTGATCGAACCATTTCTATCCAGATGCCCTGCTATCTCCTCTTTTATAATGGATTCCAGCATTTTCCCTACTACAGACGTTAAGCTGACCGGCCTATAGTTACCCGCCTTTTGTCTCCTTCCTTTTTTAAACAGCGGCGTAACATTAGCCGTTTTCCAATCAACCGGCACTACCCCAGAATGCAACGAGTTTTGATAAATAATCACTAACGCATCCACTATTACCTCTGACATTTCTTTCAATACCCTGGGATGCATTCCATCCGGACCCGGGGACTTGTCCACCTTCAGTCCCATTAGTCTACCCAGCACTGCCTCTCTGGTAACATTAATCGTATTAAGTATTTCTCCTGCTGCCAACCCTCTATCGTTAATATTTGGCAAACTATTTGTGTCCTCCACCGTGAAGACCGACACAAAAAACTTATTTAAAGACTCAGCCATATCCTCATTTCCCACTATTAACTCCCCCCTCTCGTCCTCCAAGGGTCCAACATTCACTCTAGCCACTCTATTCCTTTTTATATATTTATAAAAACTTTTACTATCATTTTTTATATTAATTGCTAGCCTCGCTTCATAGTCTATCCTTCCTTTCTTTATCGCTTTCTTAGTCTCTCTTTGTTGTTTCTTAAATTTTTCCCAATCACTTGTTTCTCCACTATTTTTGGCCACTCTGTACGCAGCTGTTTTTATTTTAATACTCTCCTTTATTTCCTTCGTTATCCACGGCTGGTTCTCCCTTTTCTTACAATCCTTGTTTTTTGCTGGAATATATTTTTGCTGAGAACTGAAAAGGATCTCCTTAAAAATCCTCCACTGTTCCTCAGCTATCCTACCTGCCAGCCTGCTCTCCCAGTCTACCTTAGCCAATTCATCCCTCATCCTATCATATTTCCCTCTGTTCAAACAGAGGACACTGGTTTGGGACCAAACTTTCTCCTCTTCCATCTGAATCAGAAATTCAACCATATTGTGGTCACTAGACCCAAGAGGGTCCTTCACAATAAGATCCTTAATTCTACCTACCTCGTTACACAATACCAGATCCAAAATAGCTCGTTCCCTCGTCGGTTCCGTAACATGCTGTTCAAGGAAACTATCCCGACAGCATTCTAAGAACTCTTCCTCCATTCCACCCTTACCGACTTGAGTCTGCCAGTCAATGTGCATGTTGAAGTCCCCCATGATTATTGCCGTTCCGTTTTTACACGCATCCCTTATCTGCTTGTTTTTAGCCCTCCCTACCTCAACATTATTATTTGGGGGCCTATATACCACACCTACTAGTGTCTTTCTCCCTCTACTATTCCTCATCTCTACCCATAACGATTCCACGTTTTGTTCCTCAGAGCCTATGTCATCCCTCAGTACTACCCTGATATTATCTCTTATTAATAGCGCGACCCCACCACCTTTTCCTTCCTGTCTATTCTTCCTAAACGCCTGATACCCCTGGATATTCATCTCCCAGTCCTGGTCACCTTTCAGCCACGTTTCTGTAATGGCCACTAGATCGTACCCACTTGTGCTGATTTGCACCATCAACTCATTCACCTTGTTCCGAATGCTTCGTGCATTCAGGCAAAGTGTCCTTATTCCAGCTTTTATCTGGACCCGCTTTGATGAGTCGCGAACACCCTCTCCCTCTACTCCCTTATCTAAATTACCGCCTTCATTCACTTGCACCCTCTCCTCTACCATTAATTTTGTAATTCCCCTTACCCCTGCATCCTCCCCCCCATCAATTAGTTCCTTGATCCTAGTCAACTCTTCTAGCTCCCCTCCCCCCAACCTATCTAGTTTAAATTCTCCCCAGTAGCCTTAGCCAACCTACCGGCCAGGATATTGGTCCCCCTGTGATTCAAGTTCCACCCGTTTTTTGTATACAGATCACCCCTGCCCCTAAAGAGGTCCCAATGGTCCAGGAACCTGAATCCCTGCCCCCTGCACCAGTCCCTCAGCCACACATTCATCCTCCACCTCACTCCATTCCTGCCCTCACCTTCCCGTGGCACAGGCAGTAATGCTGAGATTACTACCTTTGCTTTCCTCTTTCTCAGCCGTCTCCCTAATTCCCTGTACTCCCTTTTCATGACCCCTTCTCCCTTCCTACCCACATCAGCGGTACCAATATGTACCGCTACCTCAGGCTCCTCTCCCTCCCACCTCAGGATTTCCGGGACGCGACTAGCGACATCCTGGATCCCGGCCCCAGGGAGGCAGACCACCATGCGAGAATCCCGCCTACCTCCGCAGAAATGCCTGTCTGTCCCCTTCACCATCGAGTCCCCGATTAATACCGCCTTCCTCCTCTTTTCCTTAGCCCTCTGAGTTACAGGGCTGGACTCCACTGCGGAGACACGGCCACTGCTGCTTCCCCCAGGCGGGCTGTCCCCCCCAGCAGTACTCAAGCAGGAGTACTTGTTGTGCAGGGGCAAATCCACCGGGGTGCTCTCAACCACCCTAGCCTTACCCTTCCTGGCCGTCACCCACTTGGCCTCCTCCCGTGGCCCTGGTGTGACCACCTGATGATAGCTCTTGTCTATCACCTCCTCATTCTCCCTCATCAGCCTAAGATCCTTGAGCTGCAGTTCCAGCTCCCTAACACGGTCTCTCAGGAACCGCAGCTCGACACACCCCTCACAGATGTGGATGTCCGGGAGGCCAGATGCCTCCAGGACCTCCCACATCCTACACTGGGAACAACACACTGGTTTCACACTCATACTGGACACTTTATGTCAAGTAAGACAGTGAAAAGTTAATAAGAGTGTAAGGAAACAAAAACTCACCCCTGCTCGTCCAAGCCCTGTGAGCCAAAGCCCTGACAGCTCACTCAACTTCCCACTCACTATGCTGCCCGCTACGATGCTGCCCGCTGTATACTTTGGTGCACTTTTAAACCCTCCAAAAACTTCCCCTGGCCTCTCCTGGCCCGACTTCCGGTTTTGAAAAAAACCTCCGATTTTAAACCCAAAATTAACTGAAAAAATAAATAATTAATTACAGTCAGAAAACCCACTCTCTTACCCTCAGCCTGCTCGTGGGAACAATGAAGCTGAACCTCCAAGGTAAGCCCTTTTTAAACCCTCCAAAAACCACTTCAAGAGACCAAGGAATTCCTTGCCTCTGGTTACTAGCCAGCCATCAAGACCTAAATTTCCAATACCAGGGAGAGGCACAGAAATACTGCTTGCATTCTGCAGTCCGAACAGCTCCTGGCTAGCCAGATAAACTTCCAATACCAGGGAGAGAGACAAAAATACTGTTTACGGTGTGGAGTTCAAACCGCTACCAACCAGCCAGCTGCCAAAACTGAAAGCAAATCCTTAGATTCCTCTGTGAAGAAACCACCTGACCTCGATCTGCCAATCAGTCTTCCCCCAACAATTCAAAAGGGTCGTAAAACTCGAGGACACTGCATTAGGCCCAAATTAAAAATAGGCAACAAGGCCTTCAACAGACATCCCGGCAACGATACAAAAAACAGGCCTGCTAAAAAAAACTGCAGAGAAACATGATTAAAATACATTTCTTAAAGGCAGAGTATCATCACACAAGACCAAAATCTTACTCCTGGGTCACAGTGTGCACAAAAGGGCTTATTTCAACTATCTTGATAGGGTGGATGTTGAGAGATTATTTCTGCTGGTTGGGGAATCTAAAACACAGGGGCACAGTCTCAAGATAAGGGGCCAATCATTTAGGACTGAGATGGGGAGAAATTACTTCATTCGAAGGGTGGTGAATATTTGGAAGTCTCTACCCCAGGGAGTTGCAGATGTTCCAGCGTAGAATATATTGAAGGCTGGGATAGACAGATTTTTGGTCTCTTAGGGATTCGATGCATATGAGGAGTCGGGAGGAGAGTGGAAGGGAAGTGGTTGTGTCGAATGGTGGAGCAGGCTCGACGGGCCATATGATCTACGCTCCTGTTCCTATTTCTTGTGCTGTTGTGAGATGTTCTCTTCTTGAACTTTCAATGAGACAAAAACAAGGAAATAGAAAGCAAGGTTTACATTTATGCAGCACTTTTCATAACTTCAGGACACACCAAAACTGGTCCACTACGGCTCTCACCAACTTTAACAGATGCACCATAGAAAGCATCCTTTCCGGTTGTATCACAGCTTGGTATGGCTCCTGCTCTGACCAAGACCGCAAGAAGCTACAAAGGGTCGTGAACGAAGCCCAGTCTATCACGCAAACCAGCCTCCCATCCATTGACCCCGCCTGCACGTCCTGCTGCCTCGGTAAAGCAGCCAGCGTAATCAAGGACCACATGCACCCCGAACATTCTCTCTTACACCTTCTTCCACTGGGACAAAGATACAAAAGTCTGAGATTATGTACCAGCCAACTCAAGAACAGCTTCTTAACCATAGAAAATTACAGCTCAGAAACAGGTCCTTTGGCTCTTCTTGGCTGTGCCAAACCATTTTTTGCCCTGTCCCACTGACCTGCACTTGGACCAGATCCCTCCACACCCCTCTCATCCATGAACCCGTCCAAGTTTTTCTTAAATGCTAAAAGTGACCCCGCATTTACCACTTTATCCGGCAGCTCATTCCACACTCCCACCACTCTCTGCGTGAAGAAGCCCCCCCTAATATTCCCATTAAACTTTTCTCCTTTCACCCTTAACCCATGTCCTCTGCTTTTTTTCTCCCCGAGCCTCAGCGGAAAAAGCCTGCTTGAATTCACTCTATCTATCCCCATCAAAATCTTATACACCTCTATCAATTCTCCCCTCATTCTTCTACGCTCCAGGGAATAAAGTCCCAACCTATTCAATCTCTCTCTGTAACTCAGCTTCTCAAGTCCCGGCAACATCCTTGTGAACCTTCTCTGCACTCTTTCAAACTTATTTACATCCTTCCTGTAACTAGGTGACCAAAACTGTACACAATACTCTAAATTCGGCCTCACCAATGCCTTATATAACCTTACCATAATACTCCAACTTTTATACTCGATACTCCGATTTACAAAGGCCAATGTACCAAAGGCACTCTTTACGACCTTTTCCACCTGTGACGTCACTTTTAGGGAATTCTGTACCTGTATTCCCAGATCCCTCTGTTCAACTGCACTCTTCAGAGTCCTACCATTTACCCTGTACGTTCTTCTTTGGTTTGTCCTTCCAAAGTGCAATATCTCACACTTGTCTGCGTTAAATTCCATTTGCCATTTTTCAGCCCATTTTTCTAGTTGGTCCAAATCCCTCTGCAAGCTTTGAAAACCTTCCTCACTGTCCACTACACCTCCAATCTTTGTATCATCAGCAAATTTGCTGATCCAATTTACCACATTATCATCCAGATCATTGATATAGATGACAAACAACAATGGACCCAACACCGATCCCTGCGGCACACCACGAGTCACAGGCCTCCACTCAGAGAGGCAATCCTCCACAACCACTCTCTGGCTTCTTCCATTGATGTGGAGATGCTGGCGTTGGACTGGGGTAAACACAGTAAGATGTTTAACAACACCAGGTTAATGTCCAACAGGTTTATTTGGTAGCAAAAGCCTTTTGCTACCAAAAGCCTTTTGCTACCAAATAAACCTGTTGGACTTTAACCTGGCGTTGTTAAACTTCTTACTGTGTTCTTCCATTGAGCTAGTGCCTAATCCAATTTACTACCTCCCCATGTATACCCAGCGACTGAACCTTCCTAACTAACCTCCCATGAGGTACCTTGTCATAGGCCTTCTCTGCTGCTGTCAGACTTTTGAATGAATCTATCTTGCATTAAATTGATTTTTCTCTACATCCTAGCTATGACTGTACTACATTAAGCTGATCTTTCTCTACACCCTATCGGTAACTGCAATACTATATCCTGCACCCTCCACTTTCCTTCTTCCCTCGGAACCCTATGAACAGTATGCTTTGCCTGTATCGTGGCAAGAAACAATACTTTTCACCGTATCCCAATACAAAGAACAAAGAACAAAGAAAATTACAGCACAGGAACAGGCCCTTCAGCCCTCCAAGCCTGCATTGACCATGCTGCCCGACTTAACTAAAACCCCCTACCCTTCCGGGGACTATATCCCTCTATTCCCATCCTATTCGTGTACTTGTCAAGATGCCCCTCAAAAGCCACGACCGTATCCGCTTCCACTACCTCCCCCGACAACAAGTTCCAGGCACCCACTACTCTCTGTGTAAAAAATCTGCCTTGTACATCTCCTTTAAACCTTGCCCCTCGGACCTTAAACCTGTGCCCCCTAGCAATTGACTCTTCCACCCTGGGAAAAAGCTTCTGACTATCCATTCTGTCCATGCCTCTCAGAATCTTGTAGACTTCTATCAGGTCTCCCCTCAATCTCCGTGAGAACAAACCAAGTTTCTCCAACCTCTCCTCATAGCTAATGGCCTCCATACCAGGCAACATCCTGGTAAATCTTTTCTGTACCTTCTCCAAAGCCTCCACATCCTTCTGGTAGTGTGGCACCAGAATTGAACACTATATTCCAAGTGCGGCCTAACTGAGGTTCTATAAAACTGCAACATGAAAAAATTCAATCAGATTGTTTGTTATATTCATACATGGGATGTGGGTCTCACTGGCTCGACCAGCATTCATTGCCCTTGAGAAGGTGGCGGTGAGCTGTCTTCTTGAACTGTGCACAACCTGAGGTATAGGTACATTCTAATCTAATGTTTATTAGTGTCACAAGTAGGCTGACATTAACACTGCAATAAAGTTACTGTGAAAATCCCCTAGTCGCCACACTCCCGCGCCCGTTTGGGCACACTGAGGGAGAATTTAGCACGGTCGATCAACCTAACCAGCAAGACTTTCGGACTGTGGGAGGAAACCGGAGGACCCGGAGGAAACCCACGCAGACACGGGGAGAACGTGTAAACTCCACACAGACAATGACCCAAGCCAGGAATCGAATCCGGGTCCCTGGCAATGTGAGGCAGCAGTGCTAACCACTGTGCCGCCGTGCTGCCCCTAATACACATGACAATAATAAATCAAATCGCAATCTCTTTACAGTCAACTTTTGAAGTGTAAGGTAAGAATTGCCATCATCCCAGATGACCGCAGGCTGCTCTCTCCTTTGCTGGGGAGAAGTGACTGGTGGTGATCATCACACCTCAGGCGGGGGGCAAGGTTGAGAATAACATCAGCCAGTATGGGAATTGAACCCACGCTGTTGGCACCGCTGTGCATCACAAATCAGCCATCCAACCAACCGAGCTGCTGTAATGTTTTTATTTAATCATCCGTGGGACATGGGCGTCACGGGCTGGCCAGCATTCATTGCCCATCCCTGGTTGCCCTTGGAGGGCAGTTGAGAGTCAACCACATTGCTGTGGCTCTGGAGTCACATGTAGGCCAGACCAGGTAAGGACGGCAGATTTCCTTCCCTAAAAGACATTAGCGAACCAGATGGGTTTTTCCAACAATCGGCAATGGTTTCATGGTCATCAGTGCATTCTTAATTACAGATATTTTTTTATTGAATTCAAATTCCACCAGCTGCCGTGGCGGGATTTGAACCTGGGACCACAGGAACATTACCAGAAAATGCTGGAAAATCCCAGCAGGTCTGACAGCATCCATGGGGAGAGAATAGAGCCAACGTTTTGAGTATAAATGATCCTTCGTCGAGCTCTTAGCTCTGATGAAGGGTCATCCAGACTCGAAACGTCAGCTCTATTCTCTCCCCACAGATGCTGTCAGACCTGCTGGGATTTTCCAGCATTTTCCGTTTTTGTTTCAGAATCCCGCATCCGCAGAATATCGCTTTTATCTCCAGAGCGTCAGCTGAGTTTCTGGATTAATAGTCTCGCGATAATACCACTAAGCCATCACCTCCCCAGAAATGTGGGCCTGAATTCTCCCATCCTGCCCCCACTGGAATTTTAGCGGGCAGATTCCAGACAACGTGAAACCCTGAGGGCACAGGCTGGCATTGCCAGGGTGCCCATGCCCAGGGGGCACCACATCTCCACCGCCCGACCTCCTCAGGGGCTCCGATTGCCCCCCCCCTTCACTTTGGCGGGGTCTCCCGCTAGTTCCCTGAACGTGGGGAGCTACTCTAAACCCCGCCGGAATGAAGTATTCCTGGCGGGGTGGGAGATGCTATCAGGCCCAGCACGGAACTTGCCGGACCCGATAATCAAATGCAAAATAGATTTAAAATACACTGAAAACAGATTCAAATGATTAACCTCACTTCCTGCCGGTTTTCTGCGCGTTCCTGGCGGAGCCATTTTTTTCCGGGTTGGGAGATGCTCGTGGGAAACTTCCAAAATGGCCGACAAGCACAAGTCCCGACCCGACCCGCCAGAAAGGTTGCGGGTCACGATGGGAGAATCGGGCCCTCCCCATTTGCAGTCGGGTGGGAATTTCCGGCTTTTAGACCAGCGCAGGCGGAGAATTCCGCCCGCGGGAACTGTGTCAGCTAACTCCCGCACGTCAAAACTGAGACGCAAGAGCAAAATACTGTGGATACTGGAATGAAAAGACAAAAAAAAAGTTGGAAAACATGCAATAGGTCTGTTAAGCATCTGTGCAGAAGGAAACAGAGTGAACGTTTCAGGTCACCGGCTTTTCCTCAGAGCTGTTGCTTCGAAACGCACAAGCTGCTAGAAAGTTGTGAAGTTGTTTGAGAATGCTGTCATTCCTTCATTGTTTAAGGCTGAATTATAATGAGTCTTAACACACGTTCAACAGAGGAAGCTAGCTCTCACTCTCCATGCCCTCCTTCTTAGGGACCATATGCTCTTTTCACATGGACATCATCAGCTTGTGTCTCATTTCCATGCTCGGCGGGAACAAGGAACCAGCAGGGGAGACCACATGTCAGAACCAGAGGGCACAACCTCAGGCTAAAGGGATGTTCCTTTAAAACAGAGATGGGAGGGAATTTCTTCAGCCAGAGAGTGGTGAATCTGTGGAACTCATTGCCACAGAAGGCTGTGGAGGCCGAGTCATTGAGTGTCTTTAAGACAGAGATAGATAGGTTTTTGATTAATAAGGGGATCAGGGGTTATAGGGAAAAGGCAGGAGAATGGGGATGAGAAAAATATCAGCCATGATTGAATGGCGGAGCAGACTCGATGGGCCAAATGGTCTAATTCTGCTCCTATGTCTCATGATCTTATGGTCTGATGGTCTAAGTTGATGATGAGTTGTTTGCTGTGGCATTATTGCACAGAGGAGAAATGAGTCCTGTGAAGAGTTACCAGGAAAAGGGTTGTCAGCTCTTTCAAAACCCCAATGGGCTGAATGGTTACCTCTGTGCCGCATCATTCTGAGATTCAGCAGTATGAACGGAGACAAAAGACATAAAGCAAAAAGTAAAGTAAAGTTTTTTTATTAGTTACAAGTAAGGCTTACATTAACACCGCAATGAATTTACTGTGAAATTCTCAGAGCTGCCACAGTCTGGTGCCTGTTCGGATCAATGCACCTAACCAGCACGTCTTTCAGACTGTGGGAGGAAACCGGAGCACCTGGAGGAAACCCACGCAGACACGGGGGGAATGTGCAAACTCCACACAGACAGTGACCCAAGCCAGGAATCGAACCCAGGTCCCTGGCACTGTGAGGCAGCAGTGCATTCATTTTTGGAATTAGGCCATCACTAGCCATAGAAACATAGAAAATAGGAGCAAGAGTAGGCCATTCGGCCCTTCTATTCTGCTCTGCCATTCATTATGATCATGGCTGATCATCCAACTCAATAGCCTAATCCCGCCTTCCCCCCATATCCTTTGACCCCCTTCGCCCCAAGTGTGATATCTCACTGCTTCTTGAAACACACAGGGTGGGATTTTATGGCCATGCTCGCCCCAAAATAGGAAAATCGCGCCCAAGCTCAATGGACCTTTGCATGGTCCTCCTCCCCGCCCACGATGATTCCCACGGTGGGCAGGATGGTAAAATTCCAGTAACAATGTTTTGGCCTGATTTACTTCCTGTGGGAACGAATTCCACAGGCTGACCACTTTCTGGGTGAAGAAGCTTCTCCTCATCTCTGTCCTAACCGGTCTGCCCTGTATCCTCAGACTGTATCCACCCCCCTCCCCCCATCCCCACACCCCCCCCCCCGCCCCCCCCCCCCCCCCCCCCCCGGTCCCCCAACCCCCGCCAACCATTGGGAACATGCTCCTTGCATCTACCCTGTCTAGTCCTGTTTGAATTTTTTGGTTTCTATGAGATTCTTTCCCCCCCCCCTCCCTCATTTCTCTAAACTCCAGCGAATACTATCCTAACCGACTCAGTCTCTCCTCATACGTCAGTCCCACTATCCCAGGAATCAGTCTGGGAAAACTTAATTGCACTTCCTCAAGAGCAAGAAATAGCCAAAGAACGAAGAACAGTACAGTACAGGAACAGGCCCTTCGGCCCTCCAAGCCTGCGCCGATCACATTGTCCTACCTAGACTAACCGCCTGTATCCCTCTATTCCCCGTCTGTTCATGTGCCTATCCAGATAAATCTTAAATGTCGCTAACGTGTCTGCCTCAACCACCTCACTTGGCAGTGCATTCCCAGCAACCCCCGGTGCCTGCAGGGGCACAAAACCAAACAGCACAACAAATCAGAGTGAATTAGTTCCGGCGTTGTGAATGTGGCTCGAGGAGAGGAAGGTGACACTGCCTCTATCCTGGTGCGATGTTGTACAAGTGTAACCGAGTATATGAAACAACTGTGTTATGTTAGATTCATAAGCTGTATAAATATTGTAACAGTGTGGAGCTCATGTGGTGTTTTATTTATGAGAAGCTTAAGTGATTGGAATAGTTCAATTGTTGAAAGTCATCATCTTAAAATGAAGAGGTTTATAAAACGGAAGCAATGACTTCCTTGTTTTGATCCAATTTCCAACCCCCATCCCCCAGCTCCACCCGGGCCCCACAGCCACCCACGGTGGGCGGCACGGTGGCACAGTGGTTAGCATTGCTGCCTCACAGCGCCAGGGACCCAGGTTAGATTCCCGGCTTGGGTCACTTTCTGTGCGGGGTTTGCACATTCTCCCCGTGTCTGCACGGGTTTCCTGCGGGTTCTCCGGTTTCCTCCCCTAGTCGAAAGATGTGCGCGTTAGGTGCATTGGCCATGCTAAATTGCTCCTTAGTGTCCCGGTATGCATAAATTGGATGGATTGCCGGGTAAATATTTGGGGTTACAGGAATAGGGCCCGGGTGGGATTGTTGTCGGTACAGACTGACTTGATTAAGACTTTTAAGAAATGAACATCAGAGAATCATTCACCCTTGTGGTAGACTCCTTGCTGCCTAAGTACATCCAAGCTGTAAATGATTTCTGTGAGTCCTCTCATGGCTAAAGAGTCTGACTGATTGTGGGGGTAGGGCCTGGGTGGGATTGTGGTCGGTGCAGACTCGATGGGCCGCATGGCCTCCTTCTGCACTGGAGGGACTCTATGATTCTATGATGACTCAATGGCCAAAATGGCCTCTTTCTGCACTGTAAGGATTCTATGATTCTCTGATAATTTCAGGAAGTGCAAGGGAGTCCCTCCTTGCCCTGGACAATATTTATCCCTCATCCAACACGAAAACGGAATATTATAGAAGCACAGAATCACAGAATCAGACAATTGCAGAAACGTCCCTTCGGCCCATTGAGTCTGCATCGACACACTGATCTACCAACTCCCATCTGCCAGCACTTGGCCATAGCCCTGAATGTTAATTCGTGTCAAGTGCTCATCTAGGTACTTTTTAAAGTATGTGAGGCAACCCATCTCTACTGCCTTCCCGGGCAGCGCATTCCAGACCGTCACCATCCTCTGGATAAAAAAGTTTTTCCTCACCTCCCCCTGAAACCTCCTGCCCCTCACCTTGAACCTATGCCCCCTCGTGACTGACTCTTCAACTAAGGGGAGCAGCTGCTCCCTCTGCATTCTGTCCATGTGCCTCATAATCTTGTACACCTCGATCAGGTCGCCCCTCAGTCTTCTCTGCTCCAGTGAAAACAACCAAGCCTCTGCAACCTCTCTTCATAACTTAAATGTTCCATCCCAAGCAGCAACCTGGTGAATCTCCTCAGCACCCCCTCCAGCGCAATCACAGATTTTCCTGCCCAGATTTTTCCAGTGCTTCGCCACCGCCAGTCAGTGGTTGGCTCCATTCCCGCTCAAGCAGGACTGGAAAATCCCGGCCATCGGGGGGGGTGTGTTTCTGCTTTGGGCGCAGTCAACAATCTGGATGTAAGTTGCTCTGGTTTTCCAATGTGAATTATATGTGAAATTTTCCAGCCCTTCCCACTGGTGAGATTTTCCAATCCCACTGAAACCAATGGACTTTGGAACGGCTCGATGGATTTTACAGTCCTGCTCCCTCCTGCAACGGGGCTGTAAAATCCTGCCCCCTGTTTCCATTACAACTCATTTGCTTAATCACAAATACATATGCTTCGATGTAACAATGTATTAGAAAGTAATTTTTAATTGCGTTTCCCCCGGATTAAAAGACATTCTCAACTGAATTTAAGAGTTCTAATCTGGTGCAGTTTAGACAATACAGTTGAAATTGGATTTAACTCACAAATATATAAGCTTTTTAACTAAAAGTATCCAGACCTCTGCCTGTAAGAAATTATAAAGCTGAAAATAACTTTTAAGAAATGAACATCAGAGAATCATTCACCCTTGTGGTAGACTCCTTGCTGCCTAAGTACATCCAAGCTGTAAATGATTTCTGTGAGTCCTCTCATGACTAAAGAGTCTGAAGCAGGATCAGTGTAGATGCCTTGCATCTGACAGTTCACGTCATCATTGTCGATGCTTGGGACCTATTCTCTTCCAACTTCCGTCGGGAAAAAGATACAAAAGTCTGAGGACACGTACCAACTGACTCAAGAACACCTTCTTCCCTGCTGCCAACAGACTTTTGAGTGGACCTACCATACCATCGAGAATCATAGAATCCCGACAGTGCAGAAGGAGGCCATTCGACCCATCGAACCTGCGCCGACAACAATCCCACCCAATCCCTATTCCCTGCAACTCCACACATTCACACTGCTTATCCCCGTGAGGCTAAGAGGCAATTTCGCATGGACAAATCAACCTAACCCGCACATCTTTGGAGTGTGGGAGGAACCAGAGCACCCGGAGGAAACCCACGCAGACACGGGGAGAACGTGCAAACTCCACACGGACAGTGACCCGAGTCGAACTTGGAATTGAACCGGGTCCCTAGCGCTGTGAGATAGCAGTGCTAACCACTGTGCCACCATACTAGCCCTGGTTTTTCTCTACACACTATCTATGACTGTAACACTATATTCTGCACTCTCTCCTTTCCTTCTCCCCTATGTACTTTATGAATGGTATCCTTTGTCTGTATAGCAGCACAGTGGCACAGTGGTTAACACTGCTGCTTCACAGCTCCAGGGACGTGGGTTCAATTCCTGTCTTGGGTGATTGTGTGTGCGGAGTTTGCACATTTACCCCCTGTCTGCGTGGGTTTCCTCCGGGTGCTCCGGTTTTCTCCCACAGTCTAAAGATGCGTGGGGTAGGTGCATTGGCCGTGCAAAATTGCCCCTTCGTGTTCTAATATACATAGGTTAGAGAGATCAGCAGAGTAAATGTGTGGGGTTACGGGGATAGGGCCTAGGTGGGATTGTTGTTTGGTGCAGACTCGATGGGCTGAATGGCCTCTTTCTGCAGTTTAGGGCCATGATAGCATGCATGAAACAATACTTTTCACTGTATCCCAATACAATTGACAATAATAAATCAAATAAAAGGATCTTCCGCAGATGCACCACATAGAATCATAGAATCCTACAGTGCAGGAGGCCATTTGGCCCATCAAGTCTGCACTGAGCACAATCCCACCCAGACCCGATCCTCATAACTGCCTGCATTTACCCGAGCTAGTCCCTCTGACACTAGGGGTAATTTAGCATGGCCAATCCACCTACCCCGCACATCTTTGGACTGTGGAAGGAAACTGGAGCTCCCGGAGGAAACCCTTGCAGACATGGGGAGAACGTGCAAACTCCACACAGGCAGTGATCCCAGGCTAGAATCAAACCCGGGTCCCTGACACTGTGAGGCAGCAGTGCTAACCACTATGCCACCCTCTGGCCTCCTTCAGTTATGGGTTTGGTGTAGATTATCCTTCAGATAAGGATACAGAGGGTGGCACAGTGGCACAGTGGTTAGCACTGCTGCCTCACAGCATCAGGAACCCAGGTTTGATTCCCAGTGTGGGTCACTGTCTGTGTGGAATTTGCACATTCTCCCCGTGTCTGCGTGGGTTTCCTCCCACAGTCTGAAAGATGTGCTGGTTAGGTAGATTGGCCGTGCTAAATTCTCCCTCAGTGTAACCGAACAGGCGCTGGAGTGTGGCAACTAGGGGATTTTCACAGTTAATTCATTGCAGTGTTAATGTAAGCCTACTTGTGACACTAATGAATAAACTTTAGATATGCCGAATCAAATTTCTGACAGACATTTAATCCCCTCCAAACTTCTGGAAGTGGCTGTTGCTGCGGCTTTCTGGTGGTTTAATGTGCCCACTAACATGATCATTAAATTCAGCCCCGTGAATGCACATCCTTTCTTTCAATGATTCCTGGGTTTTTGTGTCATCCAGAAATCCGTTCCGTATGTCTCCCATCGAGTGAGGAAGAACTGCCTGCGACGAGTCTTCGATTCACTTTTCCCCTGTCGAAGCTCTCGTGCCCTCTCGTTCTACTTCCACTCTTTAATTGGGAGCTGTGTTCCGGATTTCACTTCCCCGTGCCGCTTATGATCAGACGAAGCTCTCTGAGGCCTGCCTGCCTGTCACCTTCCTTCCCGCCAGGGCTTTTGATCGAGTAGATATGGTGAAACTGCTCCCACTGGCAGCTGGGTGGGAGACCAGAGGACGCAGATCTGAGATAATTGGCAAAGATGCCAGGGAGAAGAATCTGTTTGACACAAGAGCGTGAAATCTACTCTCCGAAGGGGAAGCAAAGTCAGTCTTGCTTTGATTGGGTCCCAGGATGCGGGCATCGCTGGCTGGGGCAGCATTTACTGCCCTTGAACTCAGTGGGCATTTCAGAGGGCATTTAAGCGTCAACCACATTTCTGTGGATCTGGAGGTAAGGGGAAGGTGACGAGGTAAGAAAAGAAAACAGAAAATGCTGCAAAATCTCAGCGGGTCGGACAGCATCTGTGGAGAGAGAATAGTAAGAAGTCTCACAACACCAGGTGAAAGTCCAACAGGTTTATTGGTATTTGCTACCAAATAAACCTGTTGGACTTTAACCTGGCATTATGAGACTTCTTACTGTGCTTACCCCAGTCCAACGCCAGCATCTCCACATCATGACTACGAGAGAGAATAGAACAGAGAACAAAGAAAATTACAGCATAGTAACAGGCCCTTCGGCCCTCCAAGCCTGCACTGACCATGTTGCCCAACTAAGCTAAAACCCCCTACCCCTTCTGGGGACTATATCCCTCTATTCCCATTCTAATCATGTACTTGTCAAGACGCCCCTTAAAAGTCACTACCGTATCCGCTTCCACTACCTCCCCCATCAACGAGTTCCAGGCACCCACTACTCTCTGTGTAAAAAATCTGCCTCGTACATCTCCTTTAAACTTTGCCCCTCGCATAAACCTATGCCCCCTAGTAATTGACTCTTCCACCCTGGGAAAAAGCTTCTGACTATCCACTCTGTCCATGCCTCTCATAATCTTGTAGACTTCTATCAGGTCTCCCCTCAACCTCCATCGCTCCAGTGAGAACAAACCAAGTTTCTCCAACCTCTCCTCATAGCTAATGCCCTCCATACCAGGCAACATCCTGGTAAATCTTTTCTGTACCCTCTCCAAAGCCTCCACATCCTTCTGGTAGTGTGGCGACCAGAATTGAACACTATATTCCAAGTGCGGCTTAACTAACGTTCTATAAAGCTGCAACATGACTTGCCAATTTTTAAACTCAATGGCCCTGCTGATGAAGGCAAGCATGCCATATGCTTTCTTGACTATCTTCTCCACCTGCATTGCCACTTTCAGTGACCTGTGTACCTGTACACCCAGATCCCTTTGCCTATCAATACTCTGAAGGGTTCTGCCATTTACTGTATATTTCCTAACTGTATTAGACCTTCCAAAATGCATTACCTCACATTTGCCCAGATTAAACTCCATCTGCCATCTCCCCGCCCAAGTCTCCAACTGATCTATATCCTGCTGCATCCTCTGATGGTCCTCATCGCTATCCGCAAATCCACCAACTAACATTTCAAGTCTGGATGATCCTTTGTCTGAGCTGGCCAGAGATGACCAGGTAAAGATGCTTATACCAGGTTAGCAAAATTCAACAATGGTTACAAGGTCATCATTCAACTTATTAATTCCAAATTTTTTATTGAACTCAAATTTCACCATCTGCCATGGTGGGATTCGAACCCCGAATCTCCAGAACATTACCTTGGGTCTCTGGATTACTAGCCCAGTGGAAATGGCACTAAAATGCCACTTGCAGATATGATAGTGACTTTTCAGTGGTGTCTTGGCAAATACATGAATGGGATGGGAATGGAGGGATATGGTCCCCGGAAGGGAAGGGGGTTTTAGTTCAGACAGGCAGCATGGTCGTTGCAGGCTTGGAAGGCCGAAGGGCCTGTTCCTGTGTCATAATTTTCTTTGTTCTTTCTTCTAAACCACTGCCTCCCCAACTTCCAAAAGAAAATGAAGATTTCCCACCTCTACAGACACATAATGCAGACAAGGCACACATTTGCATGTGTTTTCTGTAGTTTGTTTTACCTGGGACTGATCACTATCTAAAGCAAGAGGCCATAGCTTGAGGGGCGCGACTCCACATCAAGCATGGTGGACCAGCAGGCACTCTTCCTCTTGCTGCTGCCATAGGCGCATTGGCAGAATGTGCAGGTCGACAATCACCTGGTTTAGATACATTGTGAATGCGCCTTCCTTGGCCAACAAGTCATGGAGTGGGATTTTAACTCGGAGGTTTTGGTTCAGAGACAGTGACACTCGGGACAAAGGCGGCACAGTGGTTAGCACTGCTGCTTCACAGTGCCAGGGACCCAATTCAATTCCCGGCTTGTGTGACCTTCTGTGTGGAGTCTGTATGTTCTCCCCCATGTCTGCGTGGGTTTCCTCCGGGTGCTCCAGTTTCCTCCCACAGTCCGAAAGACGTGCAGGTTGGGTGCATTGACCAAGCTAAATTCTCCCTCAGTGTACCCGAACAGGCGCCGGAGTGTGGTGACTGGGGGATTTTCACAGTAACTTCATTGCAGTGTTGAGGTAAGCCTACTTGCGACACTAATAAATGCACTTTTACCCACTGCAGCGCAGGTCCTTCCCAAAAGGGAATTAGATACTCTAAAATAAAATAATTTTGCAGAGATATGAGGAAAGATTGAGCTTGATTGGATAGATTCTTTCAGAGAAACAACACTTGAAGAATGGACTGACTGCCTTCTGTGTCCTGTGGCTCCGTGATTATTTCCGAAAATGTCAGTTGGTATCCCATGTGGACATGTGAAGAGGAGCAGTAGTTGGGATGTAAGGGGAAAGGATGAAAGGGGAAGATTAAATCTATGAGGCCCGGGCAGCGGATCGTGAGGATTATTAATCACAGCACTTTCAAAGTGCGAGAGCGAACAACACTTGGAAAGGAATAGCTGGGTAGAGATGGAGAAACTATTCCCGCTGGCAGGGGAGTTCAGATCAAGGGGAAATACCTTCAAACTGGAGCTAGACCATTCATGGGATGGTGTCAAGAAGCATTGATTCACACAAGCGTTGGGGAAAATCCGGAACTCTCTCGCCAAACATTTGCTGATGCTGGGAGACTTTTGAACACTTCAAAAGTGAACCTTTTGTTTGACAAAGGCATTAAGAGTTACAGAAACAAAGAGGGTGGAGAGTTATGATCACCATCAGTGATCACTGTCAGCTGCCCCCCAATTCAAGGATGATGTCTATCATCGAATCATAGAAACGCTACACTGCTGAAGGAGGCCATTCGACCCATCGAGTCTGCACCGACCACAATCCCACCCAGACTCTATCCCCATAACCCCACACATTTACCTTGCTAACTCCCTTGACACTAAGGGGCAATTTAGCATGGCCAATCAACCTATCCTGCACATTTTTGGAGTGTGGGAGGAAACTGGAGCATCCAGAGGAAACCCACGCAGACACGGGGAGAACGTACAGACTCCGCACAGACAGTGACCGGAACCGAAGCCAGGTCCCTGGTGCTGTGAGGCAGCAGTGCCAACTGTGCCGCACTCAGGGTCACAAGTTTTATGGGTCTTCGTGTGACTGAACAACTGATCTGCCGATCTTTGGGCGCATGGGGCAAGATGTCCCACTTGGCAGAAGCATCGGGGTTCAGTTCTTTTTCGTTCCTTCTCTGCTGTCGCTCTGCCTCAACATTAAGACATTGGGACTTAAAAGCATGTTGCAGCGCCACGGACAAGTTGTCCACATTCTGACCAAGTGGCAAGATGGCGCCGGAGCGTGGCGATTTCTTGCGACCTGTGCCCAGCATACCCTTCATTTCTATCCTTTTCTCCTGTCCTATGCTTCTAAAACTTTACTCTAACTCTTTCAAACTATCTAACAATGCCGTAATTCAATCTCTTACAGATTTGGTGACCTACCTCGCATTAAGTTGATCTTTCTCTATACCCTAGCTATGACTGTAACACTACATTCTGCACTCTCTCCTTTCCTTCTCTATGCACAGTATGCTTTGTCTGTGCAAGAAACAATACTTTTCACTGTATGCTAATACATGTGACAATAATAAATCAAATCAAATCAAAGCTCCTTCCAGTCATCAACATCAATTCTACCCCACTTCAAGCAGAGATTGAGCGCCGTGAAGTGTCTTTTTTGTCCTCCTCTGGAATGCTGATCATCAGAGAGTTGAGAAGACAGGAACTGGTGTGGGAGGCACGTTTTGGCCATTTGGATACAGTGTCCAGTCCATCATCATCGTTACTTCTGCAGGAGTTTTGCCTGAATGCTTGTGGAACTGGCTTCACGAAGGGTACACACGGCATAAGGTAGCACAGTGGTTAGCACTGCTGCCTCACAGCGCCAGAGACCTGGGTTCAATTCCGACCTCGGGACACTGCCTGCATGGAGTTTGCACGTTCTCCCCGTGTCTCCGTGGGTTTCCTCCGGGTGCTCCGGTTTCCTCCCACAGTCCAAAGATGTGCGGATTGGCGATGCTAAATTGCCCCTTACTGCCCTGAGATGTGTAGGTTAGGGGGATTGGTGGGGTAAATACATGGGGTTATGGGGATAGGGCCTGGGTAAAATGGTCTGTCGGAGAAGCTGTGCAGGCTCGATGGGCTGAATGGCCTCCTTCTGCACTGTAGGGATTCTATGATTCGATGATGATTAGTGCTTGATGGACCTACCATTGAATCCAGAGGCATTGTCAATGGAATTTCATTAGTGTAGGGTTTCTCAAACCTTCCCAGAGATGGAACTGTTCTGACCTCCGAAGATTACTGCTCTGAGAAACATTCTTACTTTGTTGAATAGTTAAACCACAAAGAATTAATTTTTTTGCACAATAGATACAAACATGTGGGTTGATTACTCCCTTTCAGTCTCCATGACAACCATCCAGCTTGACCCTTGGGATGTCAGTTTGGGAAAACTTGCACTGGTCCCCAAGAAAGGGGAATTAAAACTCTAGAGGGCATAGGTTTAAGGTGAGAGGGGGAAGATTTAAAAGGGACCCGAAGGGCAGCTTCTTCACACAGAGGATGGTGCGTATATGGAATGAGCTGCCAGAGAAAATGATTGAGACAGGTACAATAGCAACATTTAAAAAGCATTTGGATAAGTACATGGATAGGAAGGCCTGTGGCCTTCCATAGAATCCCTACAGTGCAGAAAGAGGCCATTCGGCCCATCGAGTCTGTACCGACTACAATCCAGTCCAGGCCCTATTCCCATAACCCCACATATTTACCCTGCTAATCCCCTGATACTAGAGTCAATTTAGTCAATCAACCTAACCCGCACCTCTTTGGGCTGTGGGAGGAAACCAGAGCACCCAGAGGAAACGCACGCAGACACGGGGATAACGTGCAAGCTCCACACAGTGACCCAAGGCCGGAATCGAATCCCTGATGCTGTGAAGCAGCAGTGCTAACCACTGTGCCATCATGGGCCAAACGTGGGCCATTAGGACTAGTTGGCAGGGCACCATGGTCGGCATGGGCTTGTTGGGCTGAAGGGCCTGTTTCCGTGCTGGGTTTCTCGATGACTCTATGACTCTAGTGCTTTTACATGCCCCAGTGGAGTACAGGAGTGCTCTGTGGACTTACAGGTGTTGTTATTGTCAGTCACTCATTGCCATAGCTTGTAGATGGCTGGGGTATTCTGCTGTTGGATCTCCTTGTCAATGGTGGCCTTTCAAGAGACTGCTAAGGTATGGGGAGTGTCCAACGTATTCCAGAGTCTGGATGGTGGGACTCCCCCACCATTGGGAACATTCTTTCTGAATCTAGCCCGTCTAATCCTGTTAGAGTTTTATAAGTTTCTGAGATCTCCTCTCACTCTTCTAAATTCCAGTGAATATGATCCCAACCGACTTAGTCTCTCTTCATATGACAGCCCTGCCATTCCAGGAATCTGGCCAGATAAACCTTCGCTGGACTCCCTCTATAGCGAGGACATTCTTCCTCAGACAAGGATACTAAAACTGCGCACAATACTCCAGGTGTGGCCTCACCAATGCCCGACAGAATTGCAGCAAAACATTCCAATTGCTATACTCAAACCCTATCGCTATGTGGCCAACATACCATTTGCCTTCTTTACTGCCTACTGTACCTGGGTGTTTACTTTCAGCGACTGATGCACCAGGTCACCAAAGTCTCGCTGAGTATCCACCTCTCTCAATTTACACCCATTCAAATAATAAGCTGCCTTCCTATTATTGCTACCAAAGTGGATAACCTCACACTTATCCGCATTATACAGCTGTGTACTCTGTTTCACGGAGACATGGCTCACTCCTGCTTCACCGGACAGTGCCCTACAACCAGAGGACTTCTCAATACATCTAATGGACCGCACAGTGGCCTCAGGCAAGGCTAAGGGAAGTGGGATCTGCTTCCGAAGCAACACCTCACGGTGCCTAGATGTAGCAACACTGGCAACTTTCTGCTCTGATGTGGAGATGCCGGTATTGGACTAGGGTAAGCACAGTAAGAAGTCTCATAACACCAGGTTAAAGTCCAACAGGTTTATTTGGCAGCACTAGCTTTCGGAGCCTGAAGCTCCTTCTATAGGTGAGTGAGGACTTGTGTTCACAAACAGGGCATATAAAGACACAAACTCAACTTGCAAAATAATGGTTGGAATGCGAGTCTTTACAGGTAATCAATTCTTAAAGGTACAGACAATGTGAGTGGAGAAAGGGTTAAGCACAGGTTAAAAAGATGTGTATTGTCTCCAGCCAGGACAGTTAGTGAGATTTTGCAAGCCCAGGCAAGTCGTAGGTGTCACAGACAGTGTGACATGAACCCAAGATCCCGGTTGAGGCCGTCCTCATGTGTGCAGAACTTGGCAATCAGTTTCTGCTCAGCGACTCTGCGCTGTCGTGTGTCGTGAAGGCCGCCTTGGAGAACACTTACCCGAAGATCAGAGGCTGAATGCTCATGACTGCAGACGTGTTCCCCGACTGGAAGGGAACACTCCTGCTTGCTGCGAGACTGATGGGGTCTATTTTGGTGGTGGTGCAGACATTGAGCACTCGACTGAGAACTTCGATTTCATCTGGTTGAAGTGTGTAGTCCAACAAGTTGACAATGGACTTTCCTGCAGTGGTACTGTTTTCTACTGTGGTACCGGGGGAGGCTTGGTTGCTGCTGGTGGTGATGCCGAGTTTCTCAAGTTTCCTGTTCTTGGTGTGCATGTAGATGGTGTAGTTCCTTTGTCTTGTCTGCTTGGCAGAGTTTCGCAGCTGGTCTGCGTCCTGAGCGCAAGTTGAGAATATGGATTCGATCTTGGTTTCCAGGCTGCGGTGTTTGCTGTAGAGTTGGTGTAAGAGGTGTTTGAGGAGGGTGAGAGAGGTGCGACGGCAAAGTCTCTCAGCGTAGTCTGTGTTACAGGTTGACCTGAGTGGGTTCGTGATCCGTAGTCCTTTCGGTATCTTGTCTGCTTTCTTGCATCTTTGTAGAAATTTGATGTCTGTGTCAATATGCGCGATCTTCTTCGAGATGCTCTCCTCTTGGAGCCGGCAGTTTGCGGTGTCGATGGTAGCCATGATGTGGAGATGCCGGCGTTGGACTGGGGTAAGCACACTTTGTGAACACAAGTCCTCACTCACCTGAAGAAGGAGCTAGTGCTGCCAAATAAACCTGCTGGACTTTAACCTAATGTTGTGAGACTTCTTACTGTGCATACCCAACAGGCTACAAGATGAAGGCATGTAAAATCGCCGGCTCCAACGCACCCCTCCCTGATGAGCTCAATGCATTCTACACTCATTTTGAGCAAGAGGTCAGTGAGAGCATGCCCTCCACCCTGGAAGCCCTGGATGAACCTGTATCTGGGGGTCACCATTACAGATCTGAGAGCAGCTTTCTTGAAGGTCAACCCATGGAAAGCAACTGGCCCGGATGGGGTACCCGGACGTGCATTCAGATCCTTTGTGGATCAGCTGATGGGAGTATTCACAGACATCTTCAACCTCCCTTTACAACAATCTGAGGTCCCTATCTGCTTCAAGAAGATGACCATCATCCCCATACCTAAGAAAAACCAAGCAGCGTGCCTTAATAACTATCGGCCGGTGGCTCTAACATCCATCATTATGAAATTTTCCAAAAGACTAGTCATGGCACGAATCAATTCCAGCCTCCCGGACTACCTGGATCCACTACAGTTTGCCGACCGCCGCAACAGGTCCACAGCAGACGCCATCTCCCTGGCCCTGCACTCAACCCTGGCACACCTAGATAACAAAGGCACCTATGCCACACGCCTTTTTATTGACTGCAGCTCAGCTTTCAATACCATTATTCCCACGAAACCTATCTCCGAACTCCGTGGCCTGGGCCTCGGCACCTCTCTCTGCGACTGGATCCTGAACTTCCTAACTCACAGACCACGATCAGTAAGGACCGGCAACAACACCTCCTCCATGATCATCCTCAACACCGGTGCCCCACAAGGCTGTGTTCTCAGCCCCGTACTATACTCCTTATACACCTATGGCTGTATGGCCAAATTCTCCTCCAATTCAATTTTCAAGTTTGCTGACGACACCACCGTAGTGGGTCGGATCTCAAACAATGATGAGACAGAATACAGGAATGAGATAGAGAATCTGGTGAACTGGTGCAGCAACAATAATCTCTCCCTCAATGTCAACAAAACGAAGGAGATTGTCATCGACTTCAGGAAGCGTAAAGGAGAACATGCCCCTGTCTGCATGAACGAGGATGAAGTAGAAAGGGTCGAGAGCTTCATGTTTTTAGGTGTCCAGATCACCAACAACCTGTCCTGGTTCCCCCCCATGCTGACACTACAGTTGAGAAAGCCCACCAATGCCTCTACTTTCTCAGAAAACAAAGGAAATTTGGCATGTCAGCTACGACTCTCACCAACTTTTACAGATGCACCATAGAAAGCATTGTTTCTGGTTGTATCACAGCTTGGTATGGCTCCTGCTCTGACCAAGACTGCAAGGAAGTATAAAAAGTCGTGAATGTAGCCCAATCCATCACTCAAACCAGCCTCCCGTCCATTGACTCTGTTTACACTTCCCACTGCCTGGGCAAAGCAGCCAGCATAATTAAGGACCCCACGCGCCCCGGACATTCGCTCTTTCACCTTCTTCCATCGGGAAAAAGATACAAAAGTCTGAGGTCACGTACCAACCGACTCAAGAACAGCTTCTTCCCTGCTGCTGTCAGACTTTTGAATGGACCTACTTTGCATTTAGTTGATCTTTCTCTACACCCTAGCTATGACTGTAACACTACATTCTGCACTCTCTCGTTTCCTTCTCTATGAATGGTATGCTTTGTCTGTATAGCGTGCAAGACACAATACTTTTCACTTTAAGTTAATACATGTGACAATAATAAATCAAATCAAATCAATCAAAAGTGGATAAAGGCACTGCAGTCATCTGCAAATCGATCATTTATGGCTGTATCCAAGATAGTTAATATTTTCGCGTACCTGAAGTCGGGGCAGGGAAGTTCATTTTGCTCCAAAATCTGTAGGATTAGTGCGTGGAGTCTTAATGTGAGGCAGCTTTAAAGATTTGAGCTGAAGTACCACCAAGACCAAAGATGTGTGGTCTAGGTTGATTGGCCATGCTAAAATTGACTCTTGTGTCAGGGGTATTAGCTTGGGTCAATGGATGGGGTTACGGGAATAGGGCCTGTGTGGGATTGTGGTCAGTGCCAACTCGATGGGCCAAATGGCCTCCTTCTGCACTGTAGGGATTCTATGGATTCTATGGAAGGCCACAGGCCTTTGTTGCTTTTCATCCGCTTGATTGCTTGTTGCCACTCTCCCACCGTTGCCTAACTGTGCGGTGGAGCAGACCCCAGGGGACTGAATCCCCTGAGGTTCCTATGACTCCCTGCTCTACGAACACGGATGCTCATTTTACCAACTTCAACTGCCTCATCTCGGCTTTCATTAACTGGCAGCGAGGGTGCGTGAACGGCGGCCCCGAGGGCCTGGCTGGATGGATGTCATGCAGGATGCAGGGAAGTTAGAAAGTCCTCAGCGTCTTTCATTCAAAGCATGTGGAAAGGGAGCTTCCAGTGCAAGCTCCAACACTTCATTGCTAAGTAAATATGACAGGACATAAAGAATTCAAAAGAGCTGTGAATGAGTACAAGAACATCCATTTTATTAATGTTTCAGTGAGAAATGGGATTACTCCATCTTGTTAACTTCTCTCATGAAGGATTTCAAATGGGAAAGGAACTACCTGGAGGCAATGCTTGACATTTGCTCTGGTAATATTGAAAGCCATTTGATATAATTCAGCATCCGAGCACATAGAAGGTACGAAAAAAAAATACATATTGAATAATGGGCTACTGCAATCATTTACATCCGACCCGCAGCTCAGAAGTAAGACAATAAACGTTTCTAAGTGTAGTAATCAAACTCATTGCTTGTTGGCTGACAGGACAAGCTAACGGCCCCATTACTTACCAAGTGTTGACTCTTCAGCCTCACTTACGAATCCGTCGTGGCTTCGGCACACCCGACCTCTGCAGCCTCCTATTCACGACTTGCCTGGGCTTGCAAAATCTCACTAACTGTCCTGGCCGGAGACAATATACATCTCTTTAACCTGTGCTTAACCCTCTCTCCACTCACATTGTCTGTATCTTTAAGACTTGATTACCTGTAAAGACTCGCATTCCAACCATTATTTTGTAAATTGAGTTAGTGTCTATATATGCCCTGTTTGTGAACACAAACGCCACTCACCTGATGAAGAGGCAGTGCTCCGAAAGCTTGTGCTACCTAATAAACATGTTGGACTTTAACCTGGTGTTGTGAGACTTCTTACTGTGCCTCCTATTCCAGCACACGCTGGCTACTATTTAACATCCCCCACCCTCACCTCTGCCCCCTCACACCTCGCAGTGGAATGTGAGGCCACGCATCGTACAGGTAACTTTGGTCGTCTGTGATATAATGTGGAGATGGGTCTCCCCCTCCCACCTCTGAGAACTAACACCTAAACACTCAAAGAGGAGAACCTCGCCTCCTAATCTGTTGTGAGGGAGACGATGGTTTAGTGGTATTGTAGCTCGACTATTAATCCAGAAATGCAGCTAACGTTCTGGGGACCCGGGTTCGAATCCCGCCACGGCAGGTGGTGGAATTTGTATTCAATAAAAAATATCTGGAATTAAGAATCTACTAATGACCCATTGTTGATTAAGAATCTACTAATGACCCATTGTCGATTGTCGGAAAAACCCATCTGGTTCACTGATGTCCTTTAGGGAAGGGAATCTGCCATCCTTACCTAGTCTGGCTGACTTGTGACTCCAGAGCCACAGCAATGTGGTTGACTCTCAACTGCCCTTCAAGGGCAACTAGGGATGGGCAATAAATGCTGGACAGCCAGCGATACCCATGTCCCATGAATGAATTTTTTAAAAGTGTGTGAAGTGGTGTAAGCTGCTCTTCAGCAAATCCGAATCGTTAAAATCATAGAATCATAGAAACCCTACAGTGCAGAAAGAGGCCATTTGGCCCATCGAGTCTGCACCGACCACAATCCCACCCAGGCCCTACTCCCATATCCCTACATATTTACCCGCTAATCCACCTAGGACTCTAAGGGGCAATTTTAGCATGGCCAATCAACCTAACCTGCACATCTTTGGACTGTGGGAGGAAACCGGAGCACCCGGAGGAAACCCACGCAGACACGAGGAGAATGTGCAAACTCCACACAGACAGTGACCCAAGCCGGGAATCGAACCCAGGTCCCTGGAGCTGTGAAGCAGCAGTGCTAACCACTGTGCTACCGTGCCGCCCTTAAAAGTGCCCCAGGAACATGCCCCTGTCTACATCAACAGGGACGAAGTAGAAATGATCAAAAGCTTCAAGTTTTTAGGTGTCCAGATCACCAACAACCTGTCCTGGTCCCGCCATTCCGACACTGTAGTTAAGAAAGCCCACTAACGCCTCTACTTTCTCAAAAGACTAAGGAAATTTGGCATGTCAGCTATGACTCTCACCAACGTTTACAGATGCACCATAGAAAGCATTCTTTCTGGTTGTATCACAGCTTGGTATGGCTCCTGCTCTGTCCAAGACCGCAAGGAACTACAAAAGGTCGTGAATGTAGCCCAATCCATCACGCAAACCAACCTCCCATCCATTGACTCTGTCTACACTTCCCGCTGCCTCGGGAAAGCAGCCAGCATAATTAAGGACCCCACGCACCCCAGACATTCTCTCTTCCACCTTCTTCTGTCGGGAAAAAGACACAAAAGTCTGAGGTCACAGACCAACTGATGCAAAAACAGCTTCTTCCCTGTTGCCATCAGACTTTTGAATGGACCTACCTTGCATTAAGTTGATCTTTATTGACATGTAACACTATACTTTATGACTGTAACACTACATTCTGCACTCTCTCGTTTCCTTCTCTATGAACGGTATGCTTTGTCTGTATAGTGCGCAAGGAACAATATTTTTCACTGTATGCTAATACATGTGACAATAATAAATCAAATCAAATCAAATCAGATCAAACTAACTCCCTGGCATTCTCTCTAAAGTCAACAAGTAACAATTTATTTATCTAACTAACAGTGAACAGGTTAACTAAACTATTAACAAACCGAATAAAACAAGATTCCAATGGAATGCTGTTCAGATAAATACAATTCCCACTTGATAACAAAAAAATAAAATTTTAGTCACTCTCTAAATTACAACCAGGTTTTGCATCTTCTGGAATATTCTGGGCCTTTTCTGTTGATTCCTCTGTCTGGAACTTCTTTCTCCTTTGGTCCCTTTTCTATCGAGATGCGGCTTTGAGCTGATCATTGTGAGCTGTGGCAGATGGCAGTCACTCTCTTCCTCTGTCACACTGCCACCTTCCTTTTATACCTGTGATGTCATATCAATATCCCCCCACAATGGCCAAAGTCATCAAGTTTAAATTTCATAGGTTCTTGGTATCTAAATGCCTAATAAATTTGATTGTCTGAATTCAAAAAGTTCAAAAGCCTGTTTGTTGTCTTGGCAACGCTGCTGCCTGGCCCTTCGATATAAATGTTTCAGTCTGAGTACTTGCATTTTTTTAACCTGCTAAGCACAGAAAAAGCACCACCTTTTAAAGGGACCATGCAATGCTTTCCCTCGTATTTTATAATTTAGCAAACACCAATCTACAATTACTCTACTCAACTTCGTAACTGTCTGCTGTGCTCATGACTTTGACTGAATTTTAGGTGTCACAGGATGTGTTTGGTGAATTAAGCAGAAGCATGCGGAAGCCAAGAGTGTTGGATGTGACACCCACATGAGAAACTGGACCATGGGCTGGAATAGAAGGTGTGCAACCTGCACAGCTATGGGGTCCTTACACGCAAGGTGCCTTATCTGCAGTTATGCTACAACATACAATCCGATCGGCAAGCATAGGGTCAGGGCGCGAAGGTCCTTTTAAAATGGCTGACGCTATGTCTGTCTGTGACCCTTGGACCATTAGAGCTCAAAAGGCCGTTTCGCAGAAAATTGCACCTCGTTATCTCTGAGGAGATGCTAATAACCCTTCTGTGGGCTTATGGTTTTCAGCAGTTCTGCTATTTTCTGATGGGCTGTCTGGTGTGGTGACAATCTGGGCTGCTGTTTGACAGGGTGATAATCCTCTGGATGGGGCAAGTCACAAAATCTCCAGGTATATGTCTGAATGTTACAAAATGCCACAGCACAATTCAAAGGAGAATCTGGAAGCGGGAGAAAATTGTCCTGACTAACATTGATTCCTCAATCACAATATATCTGTTTGATTATCTCATAGAATCTCAACAGTGCAGAAGGAGGCCATTCAGCCCATCGGGTCTGCACCAACAACAATCCCACCTGGGCCATAACCCCGTAACCCCACGTATTTACCCCACTAACCCCTCTAACGCATACCGGGACCCTAAGATTCAATTTAGCATAGCCAGTGAACCTAACCCACACATCTTTGGACCGTGGGTGGCAAAGTGACACAGTGGTTAGCACTGCTGCCTCACAGCGTCAGGAACCAGGGGTCAATTCCTGGCTTGGGTCACTGTCTGTGTGGAGTCTGCATATTCGCCCCATGTCTGCGCGGGTTTCCTCCGGGTGCTCCAGTTTCCTCCCACAGTCCAAAGATGTGCGGGTTAGGTGGGTTGGCCATGCCAAATTGTCCCTTAGTGTAAAGGGGACTAGCAAGGTAAATGCATGGGGTTATAGGGATTGGGTTGGGGATTTTAGTTCAGATGAGCAGTATGGTCGGTGCAGGCTTGGAGGGCTGAAGGGCATGTACCTGTACTGTAATTTTCTTTGTTCTTTGTTCTTTATATGTGGGGTTACAGGGATAGGGCCTGGGTGGGATTGTTGTCGGTGCAGGTTCGATGGGCCAAATGGCCTCCTTCTGCACTGTAGAATTCTATGATTCTATGATTCTGTAAAACCGGAGCACCCGGAGGAAACCCATGCCGACACGGGGAGAAGGTGCAAACTCCCCTTGTTTGTGGGATCTTACTGTGTATGAATTGACTGCCACGTCCTTGAACAGTAGCAACTGCCCTTCAAAGGTGCTCCACTGACTTTGGGCTGTCCTGAATTTGTCAAAGCTACATTGTAAATGCAATTCTTTCTTTTCTCATTCCGGAAGATTCCACGTGTATCCTCTTTCTCTTCCAGAATTGCCACTCCTTGCAGCTTTTTAACATTTTATTTAATTGATGCAGTTGCTTTTCTCTGAAGACAAATGGTTATTTTTGGAGGAATGCGGTGAATCAAAACTGCAGACTGGGAAAAGAAAAGGAGGCGCAAATCTCTCGGAGCTTCAGCTGGTTCACGTGAGCAGGTGTCAGGAAGTAGCAGAATCTGAATTCACCATCATTGTCTATTATTATTTATTAGTGTCACAAGTAGGCTTACATTAACACTGCAATGAAGTTACTGTGAAAATCCCCCAGTCGCCACACTCCGGCGCCTGTTCGGGTACACTGAGGGAGAATTTAGCACGGCCAATGCACCTAACCAGCACGCCATTCGGACTGTGGAAGGAAGCCGGAGCACCCGGAGGAAACCCACGCAGACACGGGGGAGAATGTGCAAACTCCCCACAGACAGTGACCCAAGCCGGGAATTGAACCCGGGTCCCTGTTGTTGCGAGGCAGCAGTGCTAACCACTGTGCCACCGTGCCGCCCCAATCGCTAGTGCTGGGCAGATCTGCCTGACCTCTGCCCAGCAGAGTGCCATGGATGTCTCTATCTCTTCTCCCCTTGCCGAGTAAACATTACACACAAGAAAGAGTTGCAGCAATTATAGCACGAAAGATTAATGAAGTCATGCTCTCCAATCATTTTGTTGGTCCATAGTCATTAGGGGACTCCATGGCTACATCACTGTAAGGTGTAAATTAAGTATGCCAGGATAGAGTCTCGCATTCTCAGCAGTGATACTGAGTTGCCATGATCATCAGAGGCTCTTTTTCACAACTTTGATTTGCACGCTTTGCTACATGAAGAAACCAAAATCACTGACAAGGCTCATGCTATAGCTATTGATAAGAAATCATTTGATGTGGTTCTTTTTAGTTTGCATGCCTGTATAAAAAAAAGAAAGTAAGTGAGTTGGCATAAATAGCTGAACATCTCTCCCCCCTCCTAGAATCATAGCATCCGTACAGTGCAGAAGGAGCACGGTGGCACAGTGGTTAGCACTGCTGTCTCACAACATCAGGACTTGGGTTCGATTCCAGCCTTGGGTCACTGTCTGTGCAGAGTTTGCACGTTCTCCCCGTGTCTGCGTAGGTTTCCTCCGGGTGCTCCGGTTTCCTCCCGCACTCCAAAGATGTGCAGGTTAGGTGGATTTGCCATGCTAAATTGCCCCTTAGTGTCAGAGAGTTTGGCAGGGTAAATATGTGGGGTTGCAGGAATAGGGTCTGGGTGGGGTTGTGATCGGTGCAGACTCAAAGCTGAATGGCTTCCTCCTGCATTGTAGTGATTCTATAATTCTATGAGGCCATTTGGCCCATTGAGCCTGCACTGACAACAATCCCACCCAGGTCCCATCTCTGTAACCCCAGTATTTACAGCCCCAATCTCCCTGATACTAAGGGACAATTTAGCACAGCCAATCAACCTAACCTGTACAACTTTTGGACTGTGGGAGGAAACCGGAGCACCCGAGGAAACCCACGTGGACACGGGGAGAACGTGCAAACTCCACACAGACAGTGACCCAAGCCAGGAATCAAACCCGGTTCCCTGGTGCTGTGAGGCAGTGGTGCTAACCACTGTGCCACCGTGCCGGTACAGAGGGGGACTTGCAGGAGGTGATATTCCCATGCTTCTGCTGTCCTTGTTTCAAGGTGGTGAAGGTTATGGGTTTGAGAGGAGCCTCGGCGACTCACTACTGAATGGTGCTGCCACTTTGCGTCAGTGGTGGAGGGAATGAATGTTTAAGGGGGAGGATGGGGTGCCAATCAAGCAGGTTGCTTTGTGATGGACAGTGTTGCTCTTATTGAATATTGTTGTAGCTGCACTCATCCAGGCAAGCGGAGAATATTCCATCACATTCCTGACTTGTGCCTTGTAGATGGTGGACAGACTCTGGGAAGTCAGGAGGTGAGTTACTCACCACAGAATGGTCAGACTCAGGACTGCTCTTGTAACCAGAGTATTTGTATGGCTGTTCCAGTTCAGATTCCGGTCAATGATGGCTCTTAGGATATTGATTGTATCGGATTCAGTCATGGTAAAGGCATCAAATGTCAAGGGGAAATGTTTAAATTCTCTCTTCGTGGAGATAGTCAATACCTGGCATTTGTCTGGCATGAATCTTACTTGCTACTGGTCAGTCCAAACCTGGATAGTGTCCAGGCCTTGCTCCATTTGGACATGGACATCTTCAGTATCTGAGGAGGCGTGAATGGTGCTGAACATTGTGCAATCATCGGTGAACATCCCACCTCTGCTCTTGAGATGGAGAGAAGGTTGTGTGGAGAGACTGAAACAGCAGGGGTTCATTTTCTTAGTGTAGAGAAGGGTAAGAGAATATTTGAACGAGGTATTCAAAATCATGAAAAGTTGTGATAGAATAAATAAGGCAAAAATGTTTCCAGTCATAGAAGTGGCAGTAACCAAAGGCTAGAGATTTAAAGAGGGCGATCTTACCATTGCACCCCATTGGCCGATGGGCAGAGCGAGCCATAAGATCACGCAAGGTCCAGGAAATCAGATGCCCACCCGATTTCTCACGTCTCATGATCTTACCGGCACTGGATATTCGGCGCATTCAGTCTCCCGCCCATTTCAGGCGAATAATTTATTTAAATGGAAATTTACAATGATTTAATGAGCCCGGGACGCTATTGTCCAGACTCACTTGCCTCTGTGGCCTAGCTAGAAAGAATCACAGCTGGTCCCTATGGTCGGGGACCAGTTGTGATGACCTCACTGGGAGCACTGGAGGCCATTGAGGCCCCCTGGGAGGTCAGGAGCAAAGGGTTGCTCCTTGGGCAGTACCAACCTGGCACTGCCAGCCTGGCACCCTGGCACTGCATGCTAGTCAGTGTCGCAGGTGGGGACTGAGGGGGAGGGGCCTTTGGGGGCAGGGCCAAACTGGAGGTGAGCCAATCAGGTAGGGAGGGAGGCCTTGCTGCTACTCTGCAGGTGATCGTGGGGGGGGAGGGGGCAATCAGTCTGGGTGGCAGGGGGGTTGGGGGCGATATTTCCAGCGGGGTGGGGCTCACGATCAGCCACGGACCCACAGTAGCTTGGGGGAAGGTGATAGGCTGCTGTGTCGAGGCTGGCTGCAGCAGCAGAGGCCTAACACGTCTCACTCTCAGGCACAGAGGTTGCACATGCACAATGGCTCCCTCTGCTGCTACAGCAGGCTTGCTGGCAATTTAAAACCCATCCCCTTCCCTTATAGTTTAGCCCATTTTTCTTGCACTGAGTGTGTAAGGTACAGAATCTGGATCTGCCCAAAAAATGGGTCAGAAGCTCTTCCATTTTCACGCTCGTCCTGGACTTAGAATTTGCCAAAAGAATCCGATGCAGTATGATGAAAGCATTTCTTTACTTAGAGTGTTTCTGAAGTTGGCCATTTTGCTCATTGAGTCTGCACCAACTCTCCAACAGAACACCTTACCCAGGCCCAAACCCCCACCCTATCCTCGTAATGCCACACATTTACCCCACTACTCCCCCAACCTCCACGTTTCAGGACACTAAGAGGCAATTTAGCATGGCCAATCCACCTAACCCACACATCTTTGTATCTGTGCGAGGAAGCCCACACAGACACGGGGAGAACGTGCAAACTCCACCGAGTCAGCCGCCAAGGATGGAAACAATTGATTTATTTGTTAGTGTCACAAGTAGGCTTCCATTAACACTGCAATGAAGTTACTATGAAAATTCTCTCGTCGCCACTCTTTGGCGCCTATTCGGATACACTGAGGGAGAATTTAGCATGGCCAATGCATCTAACCCGCACGACTTTGGACTGTGGGAGGAAACCGGAGCACTCGGAGGAATCCCACGCAGTCACGGGGAGAACGTGCGGACTCCGCATAGACAACGACCCAAGCCGGGAATTGAACCCGGGTCCCTGGCGTTGTGAGGCAGCAGTGCTAACCGCTGTGCCACCGTATTGTTATGATCTATAATGTGCTTGCTGAAATGATAGTGGAGGCAGAGTGATTTACTTTCAATAGAGAATTAGGTAAACACTTGTCGGAGATAAAATAATTAGAGGGCTCAGGAGAAAGGAAAGGGGATTGGTTAGCCCTGCCTATGGGCTAGCACAGTCATGATGGGCAAAATGGGCTCCTTCAGTGCTGTATCTTTCCATTATACTCTGATATGACTTGAGTTATTTGGAGACATGCCCCTAACAAACAGCATGTTAGAGCGCTCCATGCTGTTTGATCCAGGCTGCCGCAGACAGAAGACATTAATGTGTTTATAAGGAGAGGTTGAGTGGCTGTATATGAAGTTGTTTAATGCTGTACGAAATGTATTCCTTTTTCATTCAACCTTGGACAAAAGAAAGTGTAAAAACAGATTAAAACGAGGACCCTAATTGTGACTGTAGCTCGTGTCTGCTCCACGTAATTCCAAGCACGTCTGATAATTATTTTGTTTCACTTTGTTCCCCAAGGCGGGGGCAGCACGAGGTACGAAGGTCTTGGAGATGAAAAAAGATAGTCAGGCTGCAAAGCCCTCTGAAAGGCAAGCACAGAGAGGTTACAGGAAAATAAAGGAATTAAATACATAAGCAAAGAATTTACAATGGGCTCAACATGATCCAATATGCCTCGATGTGTTTAATATTCCGTAGCATGTTTTGATGCATTTTTATTTACATAACCTGTTTTTCTGGATGCTTGCCAGAATGTGTATTTCTTTTCAGTGTTTCAAGACTGTTTGGTGTGTTTGTAACCGACCATTTTCAGGCTGTTTTTTTTTTAGGCACAGTTGGGGCAGTCGGCTTCTGGGGCAGGTCTCACTAATTTCTACAGATGGACCATAGAAAGCATCCTACCCGGGTGTATCACAGCTTGGTGTGGCTCCTGCTCTGACCAAGACCGCAAGAAACTACAAAGGGTTGTGAATGTAGCCCAATCCATCACGCAAACCAGCCTCCCATCCACTGACTCTGAAAGAGCCATTATTCCACTCCTTACTTAAACCTGAATACACCACCTGAGAAGAGAACACCAATATCCTCACCACCCACTGTCTTTGCATTCAATAATCCCAAATCAATCAAGAGATATAGATTTTAACCCCGGACGAGCCCCCAATTGTTATAATTCAGGTCAGAAACAGCCAATGTGTTCTATGGAGCCCACCTGGATCATCAGTTTTGCATTTTGAATTTGGCTAGGATAAGCATAATATGTTTCACTTCAGGTATGATTCAAATGACCCACTCGGGAGCTTTTGCCAAACAAAGTTTATTTAAAATATAGTTAACATGTATAGAAAGAAAATTAGCAATAATTTTTATTGGGGGGGGCGGCATGGTAGCACAGTGGTTAGCACTGCTGCCTCACAGCACCAGGGACCCGGGTTCAATTCCCGGATTGGGTCACTGCCTGTATGGAGTTTGCACATTCCCCCCATATCTGCGAGAGTTTCCTCTGGGTGCTCCAGTTTCTTCCCACATTCTGAAAGACGTGCTGGTTAGGTGCGTCGGCCATGCTAAATTCTCCCTCAGTGTACCCAAACAGGCACCAGAGTGTGGCAATTAATGGATTTTCACAGTAACTTCATTGCCGTGTGAATGTAGGCCTTACTTGTGACCAATAAATAAACTTTTACTTTACTATCAATTACAAACAAAACAAAACAATCACGATAATGTATAACCCTTAACAAATATATCTAAAATGTTCCAATCAAACAAAGCTTCCCATAGACAAAAGCCTTTGCACAGGTTTAACACAGCAAAGGCTGATGCTCACGTGATACTGGAACTGAGTCCTTTGGTTGGAGAATTGAAACCCTTACTTCTCAGCCTTATATATCCCTACCTTCAGGTAGGCCTAGAAGGTAGGGATATGTTCGGCACAACTTGTGGGGCCGAATGGCCTGTTTGTGCTGTAGTTTTTCTATGTTTCTATGTTTCTATAACTGCTGGCAGCCCTCTGGATACACTCAGAACAGTTTGAAGTCAGAACAGCTTCACAGAACACCAGGGAGACTCTCTGGCCTAGCCACCAACAGCAGATTTTCTTCTCCAGGAAGGCAAGAAGCCTTGCTTTCAGCTGACCAGCAGAATTTCCAAAACCAGGGAGAGAGAGAAACACTTCTTTCCAGCTTGATGACCCTTCTAAAGCTCAAACTGCTGCCAGCCAAACAGAAAATTAAACTTTAAATTCAATTGGAAGGACAAAAAGAGTACAGAAATAGGAATGAGATAGAGAATCTGGTGAACTGGTGCGGCAACAATAATCTCTCCCTCAATGTTAACAAAACAAAGGAGATTGTCATCAACTTCAGGAAGCGTAAAGGAGAACGTGCCCCTGTCTACATCAATGGGGACGAAGCAGAAAGGGTCGAGAGCTTCATGTTTTTAGGTGTCCAGATCACCAACAACCTGCCCTGGTGCCCCCATGTCGACACTATAGTTAAGAAAGCCCACCAAAGCCCTCCACTTTCTCAGAAGACTAGGGAAATTTGGCATGTCAGCTATGATTCTCACCAACTTTTACAGATGCACCATAGAAAGCATTCTTTCTGTTTGCATCACAGCTTGGTATGGCTCCTGTGTTGCCCAGGAGCTATAAAAGGTCGTGAATGTAGCCCAATCCATCACACAACCAGCCTCCCATCCATTGACTCTGTCTACACTTCCCGCTGCCTCGGCAAAGCAGCCAGCATAAGTAAGGACCCCACGCACCCGGACATTCTCCCTTCCACCTTCTTCCATTGGGAAAAAGATACAAAAGTCTGAGGTCACGTACCAACCGACTCAAGAACAGCTTCTTCCCTGCTGCCATCAGACTTTTGAATGGACCTACCTCGCATTACTGTGCTCAGTTCTGGTCGCCTCATTACAGGAAGAATGTGGAAAAGATTGAAAGGGTGCAGAGGAAATTTACAAGGATGTTGCCTGGATTGAGTGGCATGCCTTATGAGGATAGGCTGAGGGAGCTCGGTCTTTTCTCCTTGGAGAGACGTAGGATGAGAGGAGACCTAATAGAGATATATAAGGTGTTGAGAGGCATAGATCGGGTGGACTCTCAAAGGCTTTTTCCCAGGGTGGAAATGGCTGCTACGAGAGGACACGGGTTTAAGGTGCTGGGGGGTAGGTACAGGGGAAATGTTAGGGGGAAGTTTGTCACACAGAGGGTGGTGGGCGAGTGGAATCAGCTGCCGTCGGTGGTGGTGGAGGCAAACTCAATAGGGTCTTTTAAGAGACTCCTGGATGAGTACATAGGACTGAATAGGATGGAGGGTTATAGGTAGGCCTAAAAGGTAGGGATATGTTCGGCACAACTTGTGGGGCCGAAGGGCCTGTTTTGTGCTGTAGTTTTCTATGTTTCTAAGTTGATCTTTCTCTACACCCTCGCTGTGACTGTAACACTACATTCTGCACTCTCATTTCCTTCTCTATGGACGCTGTGTTTTGTCTGTATAGCGCGCAAGAAGCAATCCTTTTCACTGCATGTTAATATATGTGACAATAATAAATCAAATCAAATCATATCATATCAAAACTGTCCAAAATACATACCTGCCAACCAGTCTTCTTCCTAACAATGCAGGGTCATAAAAGATCCCAGAGTAAAATGAACAACACCATTGAAGTAGCAATGAAAGGGCTTCTACAGACAGCCCGGCAACAATGAGGCTGTGAGAGCTGCAGAGTGTGGTGAACCATTGTTGGTTCCCACCAGGTAGTGCTGAGCCAGGGTCTGGCCAGTACTATGAGTCTGTATATATGTTACTGTTGGGGTTAGGGTTGGGCTGTTCTACCTGTAATATAGTTCTTATGGTACACCCCAGTCGGGCTCCGCCTCCTGGGAGAGGTATAAAGGTCACTGCTCTGTCTGGGACCCTTTAGTCTGGGATCGTGTATTATATATGGTAGCTCTATTGTTGTAGTCAATAAAAGCCTTTATTTCCCCGAGTACCTCTAGCCTCGTGAGTTATATCGCGCATCACAGAGAACATGATTTTTTTTTAAAATCACTTAAAGGTACACTGACGTCACACTTTGCAGTCACTGGGTCAAAATCCTGGAATTCCCTCCCGAACGGCATTGTGGGTCAACCCACAGCATGCTGGCTGTAACGTTTCAAGAAGGCAGCTCAACATCTCAAGGGCAACTAGGGATGGGCAATAAATGCTGGCCAGCCAGCGACACTCTTGTCCCAAGAATGAACAAAAAAAATATGCAGACTCCACACAGGCAGTGACCCAAGCTGGGAATCGAACCCAAGTCCCTGGGGCTGTGAGGCAGCAGAGCTAACTGTGCCACCATGCGGCCCATGCATTAGCTGTAAAGCATTCTGAGGAGCCTTGGGGTGGTGAACGGTGCTATATAAATACAAGTCTTTTCCTTTCTTTCGCTAAATATCAACCCACGCAGCTGCTACCAGGCAGCCTCCATTTCTGCCTGTCAGTAGATCAGTGAGGAAGGAAGAATGGATCTGTTCGGAGAAGGGTAAGAGACATTCAATTTAAAACATCTGCCACAATTGATAATAACATTTTTTTTCCATTCACTATCCTGAGAGATGCACTTTAACTGAACGTACTCCCTCCCACACTTATCTGGATGTTCCCTCTTTCCATTAAGAATCAAGTTTAATTCTTTTGTTCCACAGTTCCTCAGAGAAACAGTTACAAATGTCGACCTTCTTACAGAGTGGATCCCCCACACTGTGTTTATGACATGTCTGAAGGAGAATATCTGCCATTTTCACTCTTCGGTTTGATTTGAAGCCAGCATGCGAGATAATCGCAAACAAAAGACATGTTTCCATTCATTTTAGTTAGGTTTGCACAGGATAGGGAACCTCCATTGAAAAACATCACAGAGGGAGATATCTCACTGGGCCCTACGTTAACCTCCATGTACTGTACATGCTGTCACTAAGATCCAAAGCAAATGTAATTCAATCAGTTATTTTACATATTATTAGGATGTAGAATGGAATCCCTACAATGCAGAAGGAGGCCATTCGGCCCATCGAGCCAGCACCACCCACAATCCCACCCAGGCCCCATCCCCGTAACCCTGCGTATTTACCCTGCTAATCCCCCTGACACTAAGGGTCAACTTATCAAGGCCAATCCACCTAACCCGCACATCTTTGGACTGTGGGAGGAAATCGGAGCACCCGGAGGAAACCCACGCAGACACGGGGAGAACGTGCAGACTCCACACAGACAGTGACCCAAGCCGGCAATTGAACCCGGGTCCCTGGCGCTGTGAGGCAGCAGTGCTAACCGCTGTGCCACCATGCCACTCTATGCATCTGCAATATTGTTAAGGTTGCATATATTGATGCCACTGTTACTGGGTGGCACGGTAGCACAATGGTTAGCACTGCTGCCTCACAGCGCCAGGGACCTGGGTTCAATTCTGGCCTTGGGTGACTGTCTGTGAGGTGTCTGAAAGTTCTCTGTGTGGATTTCCTCCGGGTGCTCCAGTTTCCTCCCACAGCCTGAAAGACGTGCGAGTTAGGTTCATTGGCTATGCTAAATTCTCCCTCAGTGTACCTGAAAAGGCGATGGAGTGTGGTGAATTGGGGATTTTCGCATCCTGCTCTGTCAAAGGGTCATCCAGACTCAAAACGTTGGCCCAATTCTCTCCCACAGATGCTGCCAGACCTGCTGAGATTTTCCAGCATCTTCTGTTTTAGTTTCAAATTCCAGCATCTGCAATATTTTACTTTTATGATTTTCATTGTAATTTCATTGCAGTGTTAATGTAAGCCTACTTCGTGACTAAAAAACAAACTTTAAACTTTACTGACCAAAATGGAGATGATTGATAAATCTCCCATCAACCCCTTCTGAAGTCTGTCCTGTTTAAAGTTTATTTATTAGTGTCACAAGTAGGCTTACATTAACACTGCAATGAAGTCACTGTGAAATTCCCCTAGTCGCCACACTCCGGCGCCTATTCGGGTACACTGAGGGAGAATTTTTTGCATGGCCAATGCACCTAACCAGCACGTCTTTTGGACTGTGAGAGGAAACCAGAGCACCCGGAGGAAACCCACACAGAAATGGGGAGAATGTGCAAACTCCGCACAGACTGTCACCCAAGCCACGAATCGAACCCGGGTCCTTGGTGCTGTGTGGCAACAGTGCTGACCACTACGCCACCGTGCCACCCTACAGAGATTACGGTAATAAGCACATAATTTTTATCATGCAACTATCCTCAAATGACGGAATTTGAATAAATAGACTCCAGCCTGGAATTTCCCCGATATCGTCTGCGGTCGTGTGCCGCTTTAAGGGGAGGTTCGATGGGCTGAATGTCTTCCTTCTGCACTGTAGGGATTCTATACAAAATAGCTCTTGGAGGGTCATGTGTTTGGCCAATTGGGCTGGAGCGTGCGAATCCTGGAGCTAGCGTGGTTTTTCTTTGCTAGATTTGTCAGCCCGGACAAATGTGAGGTAATGCATTGTGGAAGTTCTAATACAAATAGGAAATATACAGTAAATGGCAGAACCCTTAAGAGTATTGATAGGCAAAGGGATCTGGGTGTACAGGTACACAGGTCACAGGTGGAGAAGGTAGTAAAGAAGGCATACGGCATGCTTGCCCTCATCGGCCGGGGCTATACTGGATCTAGTTCTGGGAAATGAGCCCGGTCAGGTCATCAAAGTTTCAGTAGGGCAACATGTGGCAAATAGTGACCACAACTCTGTTAACTTTAGGATAGTAATGGACAAGGACAATTGTTGTCCTAAGGGTAAGGTGCTAAATTGGGGGAAGGCTAACTATAGCCGGATTAGGCAGGAATTGGTGGCCGTTGATTGGGAGAGGCTGTTCGGGTATAAGTCCACGTCTGGCATGTGGGAGTCTTTTAAGGAACAGTTGATAAGGCTGCAGGACAGGTATGTGCCTGTAAAAAGGAAGGATAGGAAAGGTAGGATTCGAGAGCCGTGGTGGATAACCATGGGATCTTCATGGGAAATTGAGGATCTGATCAAAAAGAAGAGGGAGGCATACGTTGGCCCAGGCAACTGAAAACAGATGCAGCTCTGGAGGAATACAGAGAGAGAGTAGGAAAGAACTCAAACGGGGAGTTAGAAGGGCAAAAAGAGGTCATGAAATGTTCTTGGCAGACAGGATTAAGGAGAATCCTAAGGCATTTTATTCATATGTTAGGAACAAAAGAGTTGTCAGGGAAAAAGTTGGACCTCTCAGGGACAAAGGAGGGGAATTATGCTTAGACCCCAAGGGAATAGGGGAGATCCTAAATGAATACTTTGCATCGGTATTCACGAAGGAGAGGGACTTGTTGACTGGGAGTGTCTCAGAGGGAGGTGTTGACCCGTTAGAGAGAATCTCCATTACAAGGGAGGAAGTGTTAGGTTTTTAGGTAACATTAAAACTGACAAATCCCCAGGGCCTGATGGCATCTATCCTAGACTGAGGGAGGAGCGTGAATAATCATGTCATACTTTCACATTGACGTAAAATGTGACTTTGTGCTTTTCACAACATTTTCTGTTCCAGTTTCACGCAGATCCCATGATGCCACACTCAGCCAAATGCTGCCTTGATGTCAAGGGCTGTCACTCTCACCTCGCCTCTGGAATTCAGCTCTTTTGTCCATGTTTGAACAAAGGCTGTGATGGCACCATCGCTTCTCGGCCTTTGGGTAAAATCAAGTGTAGTTTTGGTATCCTGCATTTGGTTGAAGTTGTGTGGTTACACTGAGGCTTCATTTGAAGCAATTTTTTAAAGCAGCATCTTGGCCAAGATGCAAATGAGATCAAGCTTTGGAGGAGGTGGAATGCCTGCTCCAATCAGCTTGGATCATGTAGATCTAGCCCAAGACAGGAAGTGGTGAGCCTGTCTTGTCAACTGGGATCTGGAATGTCTCACTTGCTGAGACTTTGAATTAGACTTTGATTGGATTGAATTGGATAAATGAAAAAAAAATACTAAGTGACCCTGCTGGAACTCAAGCTGAGTGTTAGTGAGCAGATTGTTTCCACAGTAAGTGCTGCTTGATATCACTGGCGACAACCCATAAGACCATAGGATATAGGAGCAGAATTAGGCCATTCGGCCCATTGAGTCTGTTCTGCCGTTGCACAGTGATTAGCACTGCTGCTTCATAGCTCCAGGGACCCGAGTTTGATTCCCAGCTTGGGTCACTGTGTGGAGTCTGCACCTTCTCCCCACATCTGCGTGGGTTTCCTCCGGGTGCTCCGGTTTCCTCCCACAGTCCAAAGATGTGCGGGTTAGGTGGATTGGCCATATTGAACTGACCCTTACTGTCAAGGGGACTAGCAGGGTAAATACATGGGGTTTTGGGGATAGGGCCTGGGTGGGATTGTGGTCAGTGCAGATTCGATGGGCCGAATGACCTCCTTCTGCACTGTAGGATTCTATGATTCAATCATGGCTGATATGATTCTCATCCCCATTCTCCTGCCTTCTCCCCACAACCCTTGATAACTTATTGATCAAGAACCTATTTATCTCTGTCTTAAAGACAATCCATGACTGGCCTCCACAGCCCTCTGTGGCAAAGAGTTCCACAGATTCACCACCCTCTTGCTGAAGTATTTCCTCCTCATCTCAGTTTTAAAGGAGCGTTCCTTCACTCTGAGGTTGTGCCCTCGAGTTCTAGTCTCTCCCACTAGTAGAAACATCCTCTCCACGTCCACTCTATCTAGGCCTCTCAGAACTCTGTATGTTTCAATTAGATCCTCCCTCATCCTTCTAAATTCCATCGAGTATAGACCCTTCCATCATTTTGTCCATGATCAATAATAAACTGATTGGGCGGTAATTGGCCAGGTTGGATTTATCCTGCTTTTGGTGGATAGGCCATACCAAGGAAATTTTCCACTTTACTGGGTCAATGCCAGTGTTGAAGCTGTACTGGAAGAACTTGGCTCGGGGCACAACAATTTTTGGAGCGCAAGTCTTTAGTACTATTGGCAGAATATTGTCAGGGCCCATTGCTTTTGCAGTATTCAATGCCTTCAGTCATTTCTTGACATCACATTGAGTGAATCGAATTGGTTGGAGACTGGCATCTGAGATACTGGGGACCACTGGAGGAGGCCGAGATGGACCATCCACTCGGCACTTCTGGCTGAAGATCACTGCAAATGCTTCAGCCTTATCTTTTGCACTGATGTGCTGGGCTCCTCCATCATTGAGGATGGGGATATTTGTGGAGCCTCCTCCTCCAGTGAGCTGTTTAATTGTCCACCACCATTCACAGCTGGGTGCGGCACGGCTATAGAACTTGGATCTGATCCATTGGTTGTGGAATCGCTTGGCTCTGTCTATCACTTGCTGCCTACATTTTTTAGCACGCAAGTATCCTGTGTTGTAGCTTCACCAGATTGACACCTCATTTTTAGGTATGCCTGGTGTTGCTCCTGGCATGTTGCATTTGTCATTGAACCAGGCTTGAACGCCTGGCTTGGGGGTCATGGTAGAGTGGGAAATATTGAGTCTTCGAGTCATAGAGGTTTAGAGCATGGAAACAGGCCCTTTGGCCCAACTTGTCCATGCTGCCCAGTTTTTACCACTAAGCTAGTCCCAATTGCTCACATTTGACCCATATCCCTCTATATCCATCTTACCCATGTAACTGTCTAAATGCTTTTTAAAAGACAAAATTGTACCCGCCTCTATTATTGCCTCTGGCAGCTTGTTCCAGACACCTACCACCCTCTGCGTGAAAAGATTGCCCCTCTGGACCCTATTGTATCTCTCCTCTCTCACCTTAAACCTATCAGACAGCGACCCAAGCCGGGAATCGAACCCGGGTCCCTGGTGCTGTGTGGCATCAGTGCTAACCACTGTGCCACGGTGCTGCCGGGCCATGAGGTTACAGATTGTAGTTGAGTACAATTCTGCTGCTGTTGATGGTCCACAACATTTCATGGATGCTCAGACTTGAGTTACGAGATCAATTTGAAATCTAGCCCACTTAGCACATTGGTATGGGAAGTATGTGAAGTATGTGAAGGCAGGACTTCATCTCCAGGAGACCGTGCCGTGGTTAACCGGACCAATACTGCCATGGACAGGTGCATCTGTGACAGATAGATTGGTGAGAATGAGGTCCAATATATTTTTCCTTCACCACATACCGCAGGTCCAGCTTGGCAGCTATGCCCTCTAGGACTTGGCCAGCCCTGTTTATCGTGGTACTGTCGAGTCACTCTTGGTGATTGACATTGAAGTCTTCACCCAGAGTACATTCTGCACTCTTGTCCACACTCAGTGCTTCCTCCAAGGGGTGTTCAACATGGAGCAGCGCTGATTCATTCGCTGAGGAAGGGGAGGTGATGATGAGGGAGTGTGGGAGAGGGCAGTGGCAGTAGGTGGTGGCAGCAACCAGCAAGGGATTACCTTGTCCATCTTTGACCTGATGCCCTGAAGCTTTGTAGGGTCTGAAGTCAATGTAGTGACCACCCAGGGCTACTCGTCCCAACTGTAAATGACTGTGCCATCAACTCTGCTGGGACAGGACATACCCAGGGATGGAAGTTTCCATGACATTGTCTGTAAGGTGAGATTTAAGGTATGGTATGATCTAAGGCACTCAACCCGAGAACACCTGGATAACAAGGACACCTATGTCAGACTCCTATTTATTGACTACAGCTCAGCCTTCAACCCCATTATTCCCATGAAACTCATCTCCAAACTCCGCGGCCTGGGGCTCGGCTCCTCCCTCTGCGACTGGATCCTGACCTTCCTAACTCACAGACCACAATCGGTAAGGATAGGCAACAACACCTCCTCCACGATCACCCTCAACATCGGTGCCCCACAAGGCTGTGTTCTCAGCCCCCTACTATACTACTTTTACACCGATGACTGTGTGGCCAAATTCCCCTCCAACTCGATTTTCAAGTTTGCTGACGACATCACCGTAATGGGTCGGATCTCAAACAATGATGAGACAGAGTACAGGAGTGAGATAGAGAATCTGGTGAACTGGTGTGGAAACGATAATCTCTCCCTCAATGTCAACAAAACGAAGGAGATTGTCATCGACTTCAGGAAGCGTAGAGGAGAACATGTCCCTGTCTACATCAACGAGGATGAAGTAGAAAGGGTCGAGAGCTTCAGGTTTCTGGGTGTCCAGATCACCAACAACCTGTCATGGTTCCCCCCCATGCCAACACTATAGTTAAGAAAGCCCACCAATGCCTCTACTTTCTCAGAAGACTAAGGAAATTTAGCATGTCTGCTGTGACACTCACCAACTTTTACAGATGCACCATAGAAAGCATTCTTTCTGGTTGTATCACAGCTTGGTATGGCTCCTGCTCTGCCCAAAACCGCAAAAAACTACAAAAGATTGTGAATGTAGCCCAGTCCATCACGCAAACCAGCCTCCCATCCATTGACTCTGTCTACACTTCCCACTGCCTCGGAAAAGCAGCCAGCATAATTAAGGACCCCACGCACCCTGGACATTTTCTCTTCCACCTTCTTCCATAGGGAAAAAGATACAAAAGTCTGAGATCACGTACCAACCGACTCAAGAACAGCTTCTTCCCTGCTGCCGTCAGACTTTTAAATGGACTTACCTTGCATTAAGTTGATCTTTCTCTACATCCTAGCTATGACTGTAACACTACATTCTGCACTCTCTTGTTTCCTTCTCTATGAACGGTATGCGTTGTCTGTATAGCACGCAAGAAACAATACTTTTCACTGTGTGTGACAATAATAAATCAAATCAAATCAAATTTTGTGAATGCAACTATGCCAGGCTGTTGTTTGACTAGTTTGGGGGCAGCTTTTCCAACTTTGACACATGCTCCCAGATGTTAGTAAGGAGGATTTTGCAAGGCCAACAGAGCTGGGTGTGTCCAGGTCAATGGCGGCTGGTCCATCCAGTTCCATTCTTTTTTCTAAAGACCAATGGCAGCTTGAAACAACTGCTAGTATCCTATTTCAAACGGCATTGAGAGTCAAGCACATTGCTGGGGGATGACAGATTCTTTTTTTGATTCGTTCATTGAATGTAGGTATCGCTGGCTGGGCCAGCATTTATCACCCATCCCTGAGGACATTTAAGAGTCAACCACATTGCTGTAAATCTGTAGGCCAGACCAAGTAAGGATGACAGATTTCCTTCCCTAAAGGATAACAGTGATCCAGATGGATTTTTATGACAATGGTTTCATGGACATCATTAGATTTTTAATTCCAGATTTCTATTGATTTCAAATTTCATCATCTACCATGGTGGGATTTGAACCCAGGTCCCCAGAGCATTCCCATGGATTACTAGTCCAATGAAAATACCATTATGCCACTGCCTCCCCTTTGCTAAAGGGCATTCTGACAATGGACAGTCATTATAGCTCAGACTAAATTTTAATTCCTCATCGAAATTCCACCTGCTGCCGTGGGGGGATTTGAACCCATATCTCTGGAGCATTTGCCTGGCCTCTACTAATCTAGCAACACTATGCCGCCACCTCCCCAAGTATCAGTGGCTACAATTCACAGCATATTCATTTACGGGATGTGGGTGTCACTGGCCAGGCCAGCATTTATTGCCCATCCCTAGTTGCCCTTGAGAAGGTGGTGGTGAGCTGCCTTCTTGAATCGCTGCAGTCCACGTGTTGTGGGTTGGCCCACAATGCCGTGAGGGGGGGAGTTCAGGATTTTGACCCAGCGACTGCGAAGGAACGGCGATATATTTCCAAGTCAGGATGGTGAGTGGCTTGGAGGGGAACTTGCAGGTGGTGGTGTTCCCATGTATCTGCTGCCCTTGTCTTTCCAGATGGTAGCAGTCATGGATTTGAGGGATCAATATTTTTTTAATTCATTCATGGGACATGGGCGTCGCTGGCTAGGCCAGCATTTATTGCCCATCCCTAGTTGCCCTTGAGAAGGTGGTGGTGAGCTGCCTTCTTGAAGGAGAATTGGGGAGAATTCCCCAGTAGTTCAAAAAACCCTGTCATTGGATCTTTTTTAAGTTTATCTAGGAGGGTAGGTTTAACATTTCGCCTCAGCTAAGGCACCTCCGCCAGGCAGCATTCCCTCAGTACTGCGCCTGACTGGAGTGCTGCTTATAGTGTAAGCTTTCAGATTCAGAAGCGAGCGTGCTAATCACAGAGCTACAGCTGACATCTTGCCTTCCCTGCGCTGATTTGTGTTTGCTCCGATATTGTTTCTGAAAAAAATAAATTAATTTCATCCGCGCACCACGGCCTTTCTGCAAACATGTCATCTGCATTACCAGAACTATTTTGTACTTGTCATCACTGTTTAATCGCCAGGTGTCATTTCTTGATGGGGGAAGTTACATGAAGCAATACCAGTGCCCACAGCTATCACAATTGATTCAGCACACTGTACAAGTTTGCCATCATTGCTAAATGTAAATTGTCTTTCTCGTGTTAACCCTCTTGGCGGCTCCTGCCATTCTTTCTGCTAATCTGCTCACACTTGGCAACTCCACCCTCCTCCCTTCCTGCTGCATGTCACCAATTCGTAGAATCGACGAGTCCCTACAGTAAAGAAGGAGGCCATTCAGCCCATCGAGTCTGTACTGAACACAATCCCACCTAGGCCCTACTCCCATAACCCCATGCCTTTACCCTGCTAATCCCCCTGACTGGGGTCAATTTAGCATAGCCAATCAACCGAACCCGCACATCTTTGGACTGTGGGAGGAAACCGGAGCACCCGGAGGAAACCCACGCAGACATGGGGAGAACATGCAGACTCCACACAGACAGTGATCCGAGGCCAGAATTGAACCTGGAACCGTGAAACAGCAGTGCTAACCACTGTACCACCGGTGCTTGTCTTATTTTTAGTTTAGTGTATTTATTAGTGTCACAAATAGACTTACATTAACACCGCAATGAAGTTACTGTTAAAATCCCCTAGTCGCCACACTCCAGCACCTGAGGGAGAATTTAGCATGGCCAATGCACCTAACCAGCACATCTTTGGACTATGGGAGGAAACCGGAGCACCCGGAGGAAATCCACGCAGACACGGGGAGAACTCGCAGACTCCGCACAGACAGTGACCCAAGCTGGGAATCGAACTCGGGTCCCTGGCACTGAGAGGCAGCAGTGCTAATCACTGTGCCACCTGGCCGCCCACTGTTTCCTCTTAAAACCATCATATTTGACCAAAGTTTGGATCATCTGCTCTGATATCTTCTTAATAAGGACATAAAAGATAGAAAAATGAGAAGATAATGGGGTCCCTTAAACCTAATCCATCATTCAATAAGGCCATGACTGATCTATATCAACTCCACTTGACTCTGCTGTCATCCTTGATTCCCTCAGAGTCCAAACATTTGCCAATCGATATCTTAATTCTTCTTAAGGATGGAACATCCACAGAGCTCTGGGTTAGAGAATCCAAAGATTAACAGGCCTTTGAATGAAGACTTTTCTCCTCATCTCATCCTCGATAAGGAGTCAATCCCTCATGAGATTATAACCGCTTGATGCGAACTCTCGAGCCAGGGGAAAGATCTTCTCAGCACTTTTAAATTCTTTCATGGGATGTGGGCGTCAGCATTTAGGCCAGCATTTATTGCCCATGCCTAATTGCCCTTGAACTGAATGGCTTACTAGGCCATTTCAGAGCCAACCGCATTGCTGTGGCTCTGGAGTCAGATGTAGGCCAGACCAGGTAAGGACAACAGATTTCCTTCCTGAAGGACATGAGTGAACCAGATGGGTTTTTCCGACAATCGACAATGGTTTTATGGTCATCAGTAGATTCTTAATTCCAGATTTTGTTTATTGGATTCAAATTCCACCATCTGCCGTGGCAGGATTCGAACCCGGGTCCCCAGAACATTAGCTGAGTTCCTGAATTAATGGTCTAGTGTTAGTACCACAAGGTCACTGCCTCCCCTGGCATCTAGCCTGTGAAACCTTCTCAGAATCTTATGCAATTACCTTTCACTATTCTAAACCCCCAAAAAATGTAAGCATATTCTGCTCAATCTCTCCCCACAGGACAGCCCCCTCATCGCAGGAACCCATAGAAACATAGAAGATCGGAGCAGGAGGAGGCCATTCGGCCCTTCGAGCTTGCTGCGCGATTCATTATGATCATGGCTGATCATCCAACCCAATAACCTAATCCTGCTTTTTCCCCATAACCTTTGATCCCATTCGCCCCAAGTGCTATATCCAGTCGCCTCTTGAATATATTCAATGTTTTGGCATCAACTACTTCCTGTGGTAATGAATTCCACAGGCTCACCACTCTTTGGGTGATGAAATGTCACCTCCGTCCTAAATGGTTTACCCCGAAGCCTCAGACTGCGAACCTTCATTGCAATCACTTTAGAGTTGGTTTATCCTTCCTTCGGGAAGGAGAACAGAATTATCCAAAGCTATGGTCTGCCCTGTACAATCACTATAATATTTTATTACCCTTGTACTCCAATTCCCTTATAACAAGACTTCATTTCCTCTTGCCTTCCCGATTGCTTTCTCTGTATGTTAACATGCTGTAATTCACATGTACAGACTTATCTATACTTGTTACAATAGTAGACAATTTCACACTTCACCTCATTATCGTCCCAATGCTACCTTCTTGTTGAGTCGGTGAGCCGGTCTTTCGCAAAAGCAAAATACTTCAGAAACTGGAAATCTGAAATAAACACAGAAGGTTGGTCAGGCAGCATCTGTCGAGAGAAAAACAGAGTTAACAAATATATAAATTTGGGCAGGAGTGGGCCATTCAGCCCTTTGAGCCTGTTCCTTCATTTGATAATAGAACATAGAACATAGAACAGTACAGCACAGAACAGGCCCTTCGGCCCACGATGTTGTGCCGAGCTTTATCTGAAACCAAGATCAAGCTATCCCACTCCCTATCATCCTGGTATGCTCCATGTGCCTATCCAATAACCGCTTAAATGTTCCTAAAGTGTCTGACTCCACTATCACTGCAGGCAGTCCATTCCACACCCCAACCACTCTCTGCGTAAAGAACCTTCCTCTGATATCCTTCCTATATCTCCCACCATGAACCCTATAGTTATGCCCCCTTGTAATAGCTCCATCCACCCGAGGAAATAGTCTTTGAACGTTCACTCTATCTATCCCCTTCATCATTTTATAAACCTCTATTAAGTCTCCCCTCAGCCTCCTCCGCTCCAGAGAGAACAGCCCTAGCTCCCTCAACCTTTCCTCATAAGACCTACCCTCCAAACCAGGCAGCATCCTGGTAAATCTCCTCTGCACTCTTTCCAGCGCTTCCACATCCTTCTTATAGTGAGGTGGCCAGAACTGCACACAATATTCCAAATGTGGTCTCACCAAGGTCCTGTACAGTTGCAGCATAACCCCACGGCTCTTAAACTCCAACCCCCTGTTAATAAAAGCTAACACACTATAGGCCTTCTTCACAGCTCTATCCACTTGAGTGGCAACCTTTAGAGATCTGTGGATATGGACCCCATGATCTCTCTGTTCCTCCACAGTCTTCAGAACCCTACCTTTGACCCTGTAATCCACATTTAAATTAGTCCTACCAAAATGAATCACCTCACATTTATCAGGGTTAAACTCCATTTGCCATTTTTCAGCCCAGCTTTGCATCCTATCTATGTCTCTTTGCAGCCTACAACAGCCCTCCACCTCATCCACTACTCCACCAATCTTGGTGTCAAGATGATAAGATCATGGTTGATCTGATAGTAGCCTTTATTTTCCTGTCTGCCCTCTGACACCCTTGTCAGTCAGCAACTTACCCAACTCTATCTTAAATACATTTGATTCCATGCTACAGGAAAGATGTTATTATAAGATAAGCTGCATAAGATGGGGCGGCACGGTAGCACAGTGGTTAGCACTGCTGCCTCACAGCTCCAAGGACCAGGGTTCAATTCCCGACTTGGGTCACTGTCTGTGTGGAGTTTGCACGTTCTCCCTGTCTCTGCTTGGGTTTCCTCCGGGTGCTCCGGTTTCCTCCCACAGTCTAAAAAATGTGCTGGTTAGGTGCATTGACCCAAACAGGTGCTGGACTGTGGCGACTAGGGGAGTTTCACAGTAACTTCATTGCAGTCTGTGACGAATAAATAAACTTTAACTTTTTTTATTAAACTGGAGAGAGTACAGAACAGATGTTGCCAGGACTCAAGGGACTGAGTAAAGGGAGAGATTGGACAGGCTGGGACTTTTTTCTTTGGAGCGTAGGAGACTGAGGGGTGATCTTACAGGGGTGTATAAGATCATGAGAGGCATGGATAGGGTGAATGCACTCAGTCATTTTTACCAGGGGAATTGAGAACTAGAGGACATAAGTTTAAGTTAAGAGGGGAAAGAATTCACGGGAGCCTGAGGAACAACTTTTTTACACAGAGGGTGATGCGTGTGTGGAATGAGCTGCCGGAGGAAGTGGTTGAGGCAGGGACATTGACAACATTTATAAGGCATTTGGACAGAGACATGGATAGGAAAGGTTTAGAGGGATATGGGCCAAATGCAGGCAAATGGGGTTAGCTGAGATGGGCATTTTGGTCGGCACAGACTAGTTTGTCTCTGCTGCCTCACAGCGCCATGGACCCATGTTCACTTCCGGCCTCGGGTCACTGTCTGTGTGGAGTTTCCACTTTCTCCCCATGTCTGCGTGGGCTTCCTCCGGGTGCTCTGGTTTCTTCCCACACGATGGTAGCCATGATGTGGGGAATGCCGGTGTTAGGACTGGGGTAAGCACAGTTAGAAGTCTCACAACACCAGGTTAAAGTCCAACAGGCTTATTTGGTAGCACAAGCCACAAGCTTTAAAATCGCTGAGCAGAAACCGATAGCCAAGTTCCGCACACAAGAGGACGGCCTCAACCGGGATCTTGGGTTCATGTCACACTATCTGTAACCCCCACGACTTGCCTGGGCTTGCAAAATCTCACTAACTGTCCTGTCTGGAGACAATACACATCTCTTTAACCTGTGCTTCACCCTCTCTCCACTCACATTTTCTGTACCTTTAAGACTTGATTACCTGTAAAGCCTCGCATTCCAACCATTGTTTTGTAAATTGAGTTTGTGTCTTTATATGCCCTGTTTGCGAACAGAACTCCCACTCACCTGAAGAAGGGACAGCGCTCCGAAAGCTTGTAGCCTGTGCTACCAAATAAACCTGTTGGACTTTAACCTGGCCTTGTGAGACTTCTTACTGTGCTTCTTCCCACACTCCGGAGATGTGCGAGTTGGGTGGATTGGCCATGGTAAATTGAGTTTAGTGTCAGGGGGATTAGCAGGGTAAATGTGCAGGATTATGGGAATAGGGCTGGGTGGGATTGTGGTCGGTACAGACTCGATGGGCTGAATGGCCTCCTTCTGTACTGTGGGATTCTATGAATAAGCCAAGTGAACATTCCCTGCACTGCGTCTAACTCAATATGCCCCTTCTTAAATAAGAAGGCCAAAACTAGACTGTGTGGTCTCAATGATGCCCTGTAAAACTGCAGCAAAACCATTTCTACTTTTATGCTCCATTCCCCTATGATGACACTGTGCCTTTAAGAAATGTATTTTAATTGTGATCCTTTGCTGGATGTTTCTCGCAGATCCTGAAAGTTGTCGGCACCGTGATGTCTGTGACCGGTGTCCTTCATTGCTGCTAAGGCAGTATAATTGATATCATGCTGATTTTAATCAGGTCTAATGCAGTGTTCTGGAGTTTAATGGTCCTTTGGGCTTGCTGAGTGGAGCTTGATTTGGGGATGTTTGACAGGTCAGATGATATGCCTGGGGACAGTTTTTTCCCACAGAAAAGTCCATGTTTTAATTTTGTTTCTCAGTTGCTATTAGAAGCTGGTGGAAGAAGGCTCACTCTCTCTCTCTCTCTCCAGAGGCTTTTGGAAAGTTCCAGGACTGGGAAGCCTCAGAGAATTGATCCAACATTCAAAGGACCAATTCACTGCAGATGTTAAAAAGCTGCAAAACCCAGCATCACGTGAGCATACTTGTTTTTTGTGCCAAGTCTAAAAAGGGGTGTATGTCTATGTGACGATATTGTTTACTTGGAACAACAGAGATAGCTAGCTGTTCGGGCTTATACAGCGCTATGTTTAAATTTGTAATTGGTAAAAGTTATGCTAATTTATTTTTGTTATTTTTGTAATTGTTTTCTTAAATAAACTTTGTTTGATAAAAGCTTCCTAGTGGGTCACTTGCATCATACCTAGAGTGAAACACCTCATGCTCACCCGTGCCAAAATCAAATGTAAAAACTTAGGGTCTCGGCCACCTTCATAAAACACCTTAGAGTTTCTGTCCTGGGTTTTAAGACCCCTCACAATAAAAAATATTCTATTTGCCTCCCTAATCACTTGCTATTGACTTTTCCTGATTCATGGACCAGGACACCCAGATCCCTCTATACCTCAGAGTTCTGCAATCTCATTCCATTTAGATAATTTGCTGCTTTTTGATATGCGACCGGGACTTGATGGATTGAGTTATAAGGAGAGGCTGGATAGGCTGGGACTTTTTTCCCTGGAGCGTAGGAGGTTTAGGGGAGATCTTATAGAGGTCTATAAAATAATGAGGGGTATAGACCAGCTAGATAGTCAATATCTTTTCCCAAAGGTAGGGGAGACTAAAACTAGAGGGCATAGGTTTAAGGTGAGAGGGGAGAGATCCAAAAGGATCCAGAGGGGCAATTTATTCACAGAGGATGGTGAGTGTCTGGAACAAGCTGCCAGAAGCAATAGTAGAGGTGGGTACAATTTTGTCTTTTAAAAGGCATTTAGACAGTTACATGGGTAAGATGGGTATAGAGAGATATGGGCTAAACATGGGCAATTGGGGCTAGCTTAGTGGTTTAAAAAAAAGGGGCAGCATGGACAAGTTGGGCTGAAAGGCCTGGTCCATGCTGTAAACCTCTGACTCTTCCTGCCAAAATGGACAAGTTCACATTTTCCTACAATGCACTCCATCTGACAATTCTGTTTTAACCATTCACATAACTGACCAATATGCCTTTGGAGATTCCTTGACCCGGATTTCCACCCAGTCAGGATGACCCGGAAGCCCTTTAAAAATGGTGGATCGGAACTGATTCCGGGATTTCTAACACCATTCCCGAGCTGCCTGGTTTTCAGGAGTGCCTTACAGCGCGTAGGCCGGATCCAGTCAAAAGCCCACACCCGGCACTCCCAGCCTGGCTGGCTCCCTTGTGGAGATGGTCATCTTCTATTTCTCCAGCTTTCATGGAGTTGGGCCAGGTTTCCATGGAATTGTGGTTCACGGCTCCTCAGGAGTCATGAACCCAAGTCTGCATAAGGAGACCCTTCAAAAGGAAAGTTTAAAAGGTCAATCCTCATGCTCCCAAAGCCAAGCTCTGCCCTCCCATCCTCTCCCCTCCAACATAGCCCCTCATGCCCCCTATGCAAAGGGGCTATCCCTTTCTCAGAGTGACAAAGACAACATGCAGAGTGGATGGGGCAAGGCCCTAATCCATCTCCTTGCCTGCTTCAAAGGTCAATTCAAGTTGAGTCCAATTTGTGGCCCCCACAAGAGAGACAAACAAGACCCAAGCTGACAAGAACAGGCCTTACACCTAATCTCAGGCTTGATCCTACACTTGATCTTTTAGCCAAAAGGTTGAGAAGGGGTGCAGAGGTACAGGTGGTGGTATGAGAATACGTAGTTGGCCTGGGAAGTGTATGGGGCAGGGGAATGAGCGGGTGTGAGGGGTGAGGGCTGGAGAGGAGTTGGCATTTTTAGTTGAACTGGGACCGAGTCCCACTCCAGTGAGGTGGGTCTTTTAAACAGCTCGCCTCCACAGCCAGCAATCTCTGTGTTGGCCTCCAAATCTTTTCCTGGGTTAATTGGTCCGACTCCCATCCATTCCTGTCCCCCGACAGTGAAGATCCCCTGCCTTTGGGGGCGCATTCTTCCGAGGTCGGTGGCCGAGCCAGGAATTTTCCTGACTCCCGTTATCCGCTTGAAGGAGGAAAATCCAAGCCCTTACGTCTTCTTCACAACTTATTCTCCTGCCTATCTTTGCTTCATCAGAAAATTGAGCAATCGTACAATCAGTATACAAGATACACAGTCTTCAGGAAGAGTAGTGGAGAACATGCTCCTGTCTACATCAATGGGGACAAAGTAGAAATGGTCGAGAGCTTCAAGATTTTAGGTGTCCAGATCACCAGCAACCAGCTGTCATGGTCCCCCCACCCCATGCCGACACTATATTTAAGAAAGCCCACCAATGCCTCTACTTTCTCAGGAGGCTAAGGAAATTTGGCATGTCAGCTATGAATCTCACTAACTTTTACAGATGCACCATAGAAAGCATTCTTTCTGGTTGCATCACAGCTTGGTATGGCTCCTGCTCTGCCCAAGACCGCAAGGAACGACAAATGGTCGTGAATGTAGCCCATTCCATCACGCGAACCAGCCTCCCATCCACTGACTCTGTCTACACTTCTCGCTGCCTCGGCAAAGCAGCCAGCATAATTAAGGACCTCACGCACCCGGATATTCTCTCTTCCAGCATCTTCCTTCGGGAAAAAGATACAAAAGTCTGAGATCACGTACCAATCGACTCAAGAACAGCTTCTTCCCTGCTGCTGCCAGACGTTTGAATGGACCTACCTCGCATTAAGTTGTTTTTTCTCTACACCCTAGCTATGACTGTAACACTACATTCTGCGCTCTCTCCTTTCCTTATCTCTGAACGGTATGCTTTGTCTGTATAACACGCAAGAAACAATAGTTTGCACTGTATGCTAATACATGTGACAATAATAAATCAAATCAAAAAGCAGCAACTTGCCACGTCTCCTTTGACAGCACTTTCCAAACTACCTTTCTCTGCCAGCTGAAAGATCAAAGGCAGTAGATGGATGAGAAACCTCAGCACCTGCAGGTTCCTCTTCAAAATACACGCCAACTTGCTGTTCACTCACTCATGCTTTGTTACCACTAGACTTGGCTATAAACTCCTGGCTGCTCCTTCACATCCTACCCTCTCTAAACTGGAAGTCAACTCCTCAGCCTATTCCTTAGCTCACGGTAAGTGCCACCCTCGTATCACTGTTTTGCTTTCACTCTGCATTGACTCCCAGTCAGGCAATGTCTTGATTTTAAAATTCTCATCCTTGCTACCATAGAATCCTACAGTGCAGAAGGAGGACATTCGGCCCATCGAGTCTGCACTGACCACAGCCCCACCCAGGCCCTACCCCATAACCCTAAGCATTTACCCTGCTAGTCTCCCTGACATTAACGGGCAATTTAGCATGGCCAATCCGCCTAACCCGCACATCTTTGGACTGTGGGAGGAAACCGGAGCACCCGGAGGAAACCCACACAGACACGGGGGAGAACGTGCAAACTCCACACAGACCGTGACCAAGCCGGGAATCGAACCCGGGTCCCTGGCGCTGTGAGGCAGCAGTGCTAACCTCTATGCCAGCGTGCCGCCCCAGAACCCTCCATGGCCTTGCCCCTCCCTATCTCTGTAATTTCCCCCAACACCACAACCCTTTGGGCTATCAGCACTCTTGTATTCCCAATTATAACTGCTCCAGCATGGATGGCCACACCTTCAGGAGCCCATACCCCTCCGGAATATCACACCCCCAACAACTACACCTCGCTATTTCACTTACATCCTTTAAGAACCTTCTTAAAACCTATCTCTTTGACCAAACCAGGGAAGTAGATGGCCCAGTGATATTATCGCTAGACGATTAATCCAGAAACTCAGCTAACCTGGGGACCTGGGTTCGAATCCTGCCACGTCAGATGGTGGAATTTGAATTCAATAAAAAATATCTGGAATTAAGAATCTGCTGATGACCATGAAACCATTGCCAATTGTTATAGAATCATACAGTTCAGAAGGAGGCCATTTGGCCCATCAAGTCTGCCCGGACCACAATCCCACGCAGACCCCCTATCCCCATAACCCCATGCATTTACCCTAGCCAGTCCCCCTGACACTAAGGGCAATTTAGCAGGGCCAATCAACCTATAAGACCATAAGACCATAAGACATAGGAGCGGAAGTAAGGCCATTCGGCCCACCGAGTCCACTCCACCATTCAATCATGGTTGATTTCAACTCCATTTACCCGCTCTCTCCCCATAGCCCTTAATTCCTCGAGAAATCAAGAATTTATCAATTTCTGTCTTGAAGACGCTCAACGTCTCGGCCTCCACAGCCCTCTGTGGCAATGAATTCCACAGACCCACCACTCTCTGGCTGAAGAAATTTCTCCTCATCTCTGTTCTAAAGTGACTCCCTTTTATTCTAAGGCTGTGCCCCCGCGTCCTAGTCTCCCCTGTTAATGGAAACAACTTCCCTACGTCCATCCTATCTAAGCCGTTCATTATCTTGTAAGTTTCTATCAGATCTCCCCTCAACCTCCTAAACTCCAATGAATATAATCCCACGATCCTCAGACGTTCATCGTATGTCAGGCCTACCATTCCTGGGATCATCCGTGTGAATCTCCGCTGGACCCGCTCCAGTGCCAGTATGTCCTTCCTGAGGTGTGGGGCCCAAAATTGCTCACAGTACTCCAAATGGGGCCTAACCAGTGCTTTATAAAGCCTCAGAAGTACATCCCTGCTTTTGTATTCCAAGCCTCTTGAGATAAATGACAACATTACATTTGCTTTCTTAATTACGGACTCAACCTGCAAGTTTACCTTTAGAGAATCCTGGACTAGGACTCCCAAGTCCCTTTGCACTTTAGCATTATGAATTTTGTCACCGTTTAGAAAATAGTCCATGCCTCTATTCTTTTTTCCAAAGTGTACGACCTCGCACTTGCCCACGTTGAATTTCATCAGCCACTTCTTGGACCACTCTCCTAAACTGTCTAAATCTTTCTGCAGCCTCCCCACCTCCTCAATACTACCTGCCCCTCCACCTATCTTTGTATCATCGGCAAACTTGGCCAGAATGCTCCCAGTCCCGTCATCTAGATCGTTAATATATAAAGAGAACAGCTGTGGCCCCAACACTGAACCCTGCGGGACACCACTTGTCACCGGTTGCCATTCTGAGAAAGAACCTTTTATCCCAACTCTCTGCCTTCTGTCTGACAGCCAATCGTCAATCCATGTTAGTACCTTGCCTCGAATACCATGGGCCCTTATTTTACTCAGCAGTCTCCCGTGAGGCACCTTGTCAAAGGCCTTTTGGAAGTCAAGATAGATAACATCCATTGGCTCTCCTTGGTCTAACCTATTTGTTATCTCTTCAAAGAACTCTAACAGGTTTGTCAGGCACGACCTCCCCTTACTAAATCCATGCTGACTTGTCTTAATCCGACCCTGCACTTCCAAGAATTTAGAAATCTCATCCTTAACGATGGATTCTAGAATTTTGCCAACAACTGAGGTTAGGCTAATTGGCCTATAATTTTCCATCTTTTTTCTTGTTCCCTTCTTGAACAGTGGGGTTACAACAGCGATTTTCCAATCCTCTGGGACTTTCCCTGACTCCAGTGACTTTTGAAAGATCATAACTAACGCCTCCACTATTTCTTCAGCTATCTCCTTTAGAACTCTAGGATGTAGCCCATCTGGGCCCGGAGATTTATCAATTTTCAGACCTTTTAGTTTCTCTAGCACTTTCTCCTTTGTGATGGCAACCATATTCAACTCTGCCCCCTGACTTTCCTGAATTGTTGGGATATTACTCATGTCTTCTACTGTGAAGACTGACGCAAAGTACTTATTAAGTTCCTCAGCTATTTCCTTGTCTCCCATCACTAGATTACCAGCGTCATTTTGGAGCGGCCCAATGTCTACTTTTGCCTCCCGTTTGTTTTTAATGTATTTAAAGAAACTTTTACTATCATTCCTAATGTTACTGGCTAGCCTACCTTCATATTTGATCCTCTCCTTCCTTATTTCTCTCTTTGTTATCCTCTGTTTGTTTTTATAGCCTTCCTAATCTTCTGACTTCCCACTACTCTTTGCCACATTATAGGCTCTCTCTTTTGCCTTGATGCATTCCCTGACTTCCTTTGTCAGCCATGGCTGCCTAATCCCTCCTCTGATAACCTTTCTTTTGTTTGGGATGAACCTCTGCACTGTGTCCTCAATTACTCCCAGAAACTCCTGCCATTGCTGTTCTACTGTCTTTCCCATTAGGCTCTGCTTCCAGTCGATTTTTGTCAGTTCCTCCCTCATGCGCCTGTAATTACCTTTATTTAACTGTAGAACCTTCACATCTGATTCTGCCTTCCTTCTTTCAAACCTAACTCGCATATCTTTGCAGAGTGGGAGGAAACTGGAGCACCCAAAGGAAATCCATGCAGACACAAGAAGAATGCAAACTCCACACAGACAGTGACTCGAGGCCAGATTTGAACGTTGGCCCCTGGTGCTGTGAGGCAGCAGTGCTAACTGTGCCACCCATCAGGTTCACTAATGTCATTTAGGGAAGGAAATCTGCCATCCTTACTTGGTCTTGCCTCCATGTGGCTCCAGAAGCACAGCAATGTGGTTTACTCTTAAACACCCTCTGACACAATAGCAACAAATTCTGGCCAACCAGCGACGCCCATGTCCCACAAATGAATGAAAAAAAACCTTTTGTTCACCAGGCCTAATATTCCTATATGTGTCTTGGTGTCATGCTTTGTTCTACAATGTCCTGTGAAGCGTCTTTATTATGTTAAAGGTGCTTACCAGTGCAACAACGGCCTCCCATACAGGGCTGGTGACCTTACTGAAGGGCCTCCTCCCCGCCTGAGGGCACAAGATGTGACACCTCTCCTCCAAGGCAACATGCAATTCAAGCACTCAACTCCTGGCGGGACAGGCAAAGCAGATTCCGCCCACCACAGAGACGGTGTGAAACCCCTGCAAAATGTTTCTTTTCTGGCTAAAAGTACGGCGGGAAAACCCACCAAAGGCAGTGATGGGCTACACTCCACTGGTCCTGCACAGGTTGCCAAAATCAATCGCCCAAGGTGAAAGGCCAAGGTCATCAGAAGACAAGCTTAGCCCACAGGAATTAACACCTGGAGAAGTGGAGGAAGGGAGTAGGCTGATAGCAAGAAACAAAGGAGGATCGATTGGCTCTTCCACTATGGGCCCACAGTATACCTTGTTCACCATACGAATACAGGAGAGACAGGAAGGACTGGCACGGTGGCACAGTGGTTAGCACTGCTGCCTCACAGAGCCAGGGACCCGGGTTCAATTCGCACTTGGGTCACTGTCTGTGCGGAGTTTGCACATTTTCCTCGTGTCTGCGTGGGTTTCCTCCGGGTGCTCCGGTTTCCTCCCATGGTCCAAAGATGTGTGGGTTAGGTGGATTGGCCATACTAAATTGTGTGTTAGTGTCAGGGGGGTTAGCAGGATAAATGTGTGGAGTTACGGGAGTAGGGCCTGGGTGGGATCACTGTTGGTGCAGACTTGATGGGCTGAATGGCCTCCTTCTGCGCTGTAGGGATTCTATGATTCTATGAAAGGCTTCATTTACAGTGTCTCTTCACTGACACATCATTAAAGTGTCCCCAAGGGCTACGAAAAATTACTCCAAGTGCAGCAACTGGTGTCCTGCATGCAAACGTCTCAGCTATTCTGAGGCAAAAACAACAAGCGGCAATGAAGGTGTATGGTCAGTTCACCTTTTCGGTTCTGGTGAAAGGTCACCAAGGTGAAAGGTCACTTTTGGGCGGAGCCTTGGCTTGGCGTGGGCGGGGCCAGAAAATGCAGCGCACCATTCAGAACTCCATCAACTTCGACAGGAAGGACAGACGATTCTGTCCTTTCTTTCTCAGTGAGTCTTCCCAGCACTTTTCAGACCACTTTTAAATTCAATCGTGGGACATGGGCGTCGCTGGCTGGCCAGCATTTATTGCCCATCCCTAGTTGTCCTTGAGAAGGTGGTGATGAGCTGCCTTCCTGAATCACTGCAGTCCACGTACTGTGGGTGGACCCACAATACTGTTAGGGAGGGAATTCCAGGATTTTGACCCAGTCACTGCGGAGGAACGGCGATATATTTCCAAGTCAGGATGGTGAGTGGCTTGGAGGGGAACTTGTGTTTCCATGTACTCTTTATTGCGCTCAGTGTGTGTAAGGAAAGAGATGGGTGGAGGGAAAGGTCTGTTTCACCTCTTGTTCTCTTCATATCGGAGGATCACAGGAGTAAAGGTAGGCCATTCAGCCCTGTGAACCTGGTACCATTCAATTAGTCATGATGTGGAGAGCCCGGCGTTGGACTGGGGTAAATACAGTAAGAAGTCTCACAACACCAGGTTTTTACAGTGGCTTTTGCTACCAAATAAACCTGGTGTTGTGAGACTTCTTACTGTGTTTACACCATTCAATTAGACCATGGCTTATACCCTCAACTCCATGTCACTGTTTATCCCAACATTATCAACAATCAAATTATGTTGAAACTTTAAATAGGACAAGGTGTTTCACAGGAACATCATCAAACAGGGTGGCACAGTAGTTAGCACTGCTGCCTCACAGTGCCAGGGACCTGGGTTTAATTCCTCCCGAAGATGTGTGGGTTTGGTTGATTGGCCATGCTCAATTGCCCCTTAGTGTTAGGGGTACTAGCAGGGTAAATACGTAGGGTTATGGGGATAGGGCCTGGGTGGGATTGTTGTTGGTGCAGCTTGATGGGCTGAGAGGACTCCTTCTGCACTGTCGGGATTCTATGTTTCAGTCCCATCACAACTTTCCCTAATCAAGCTCCCAGACTTGAAGGCTGTAATTCTCTGACCTCCCCCGCTGCTGGGATTCTCCAGTCCCGCTGCAGTGAATGAAGTTTCGGCTGAGCGTCAAATTCTGCGTTCTCGTTGGCAGCTGTGGCGGGGTGAACGAGATAAAAGTAAAGTTTAAAGTTTATTTATTACTGTCACGAGTAGGCTGACATTAACGCTGCAATGAAGTTACTGTGAAATTCCCCTAGTCATCACCCTCCGGTGCCTGTTTGGGTCAATGCACCTAACCAGCACGTCTTTCGGACCGTGGGCGAAACCTGGAGCACCTGGAAGAAACCCACGAGATCAGAAGATCCTGGCCTGGGTGGGATTGTGGTCGGTGCGGGCTTGACGGGCCGAATGGCTTCTTCCTGTACTGCCAGGAATCCATGATTCTGAGCTCGTTAAACAGCTATCAGAGGTTTCCTCACCAAATATGAACAATTCTTTGAAAAATGCTTCCAACACTGCTTCCAACACGCAACACAGTGGTAATCGTTCAGATAGCTTCTCCTTTTACCCATCAGACCAAGATCAAAGCGAGCTGTTTGCTTTCACACATAAATGGCTTGTGTGACTGCCACTCCAAGACTGATTCCGGCAGCACCTACTTTGCGGGTGAGTTTTCTGACAGACTGGAGTTCTTCCACACTGGCTGAACTACTGTTCGGTTCTTGATGTGTGACTAACATGATCCCAAATCTAAAACAGTCGGTCTCTCCGTGTTTCCCAGCTGTCAGTTAGAGCAGGCATGTTCACACTTTTCACTCGGTGGGGGCGGTGGGGGGGTACATTTGCATATTCTCACCCAAGGGCCCTGTGAGCAGATTTCAGACAGATAACATTTGGCACTAAAGTAAACTGAATTTAAAAACTAGATGTGGAGCTTCTGAGGGAAGAAGCAATTGCTGAGCAAATGTACATCACTGTCAGAACAACACGTTGTCAAGTTAAAATAAAACTAACCAGCTTGTGAGAGGGAAGTAATTCCTCAGAGGCCGGTGTCCCTTCACCAGATTCCCCTCATTTACAAATTTGTCTCCACTCTTCGAGTGCTTCAGGTACAGTGTCAGAATCCAGAAAGTCAATAGGCAAGATACTTCCCATTATATACATACGGACTCCCTGATTGGGCAGCCAATCATTACGTCAATCAGGGAGCTCATACTCCAAGGGGCCCACCTCATGGGCCTCATTGGGGCGGCACGGTGGCACAGTGGTTAGCACTGCTGCCTCACAGCACCAGGGACCCGGGTTCGATTCCCAGCTTGGGTCACTGTCTGTGTGGACTTTGCACGTTCTCCCCCTTGTCTGCGTGGGTTTCCTCCGGGTGCTCCGGTTTCCTCCCACTTGCTCCCAACAACCAGAGCAGTTTGAGGTATTTGTAATGGTTCGGGTAGCTTCTCCTTTTGCCCAGCAGACCAAGATCGAAGCGAGCTGTTAGCTTTCACACATAATTGGCTATCCCCGCTTGTGTGACTGCCACTCCAAGACTGATTGCGGCAGCACCTGTTATTCTGACAGACTGGAGCTCTTCCGCACTGGCGGAACTGCTGTTAAGGTGCTTGATGTGTTACTAACCTGTGCTGGTTAGGAGTATTGGCCATGCTAAACTCTCCCTCAGTGTACGCGAACAGGCGCCGGAGTGTGGCGACTAAGGGATTTTCACAGTAACTTCACTGCAATGTTAATCCTGGAATTCCCTCCCTAACCGCCTTGTGGGTCAACCCACAGCACGTGGACTGCAGGGGTTCAAGAAGGCAGCTCACCACCATCTTCTCAAGAGCAACTAGGGGTGGGCAATAAATGCTGGCCTAGCCAGCGACGTCCATGTCCCACGAATGAATGAAAAAAAGGATAACCTGGGGCCTATAGTTTCCAAAGCTAACCGCCAGTCGGGTTTCCTCACATCACACCTGGATCTGGGATAGATTAATTGACAATGACTGATTGTCGCCCTTAGTCAACACCTCCATTGTCAGGACACAAAGACAGGAGCAGAAATAGGCCCCTCAAGTGGCCTGGTGTGACATCATTGTTGTCATACCATGCCACTGCCAGGATGGTAGAGGACAACCAAGATGACCGGTGGCCTTTTCCATCTAATAATTCCTATGTTCCTATGAATCTACACATACCATGCTTTTTTTTTGCATTCTGCCAGGTTCTCTTCATCTACACTCATCCCCTGTAGAAACTATAAGACCTCATGTCAACATCCAAACAGCGCCAGCTTTTCTTTTGTTGTCCCAGATCTCTTTGGTGACCATCAAGTGTTTAGGTGTCCAGACCAGCAACAACCTGTCCTGGTCCCCCACGCTGACGCTGTAGTTAAGAAAGCCCACCAACGCCTCTACTTTCTCAGGAGGCTGAAGAATTTCGGCATGTCAGCTACAACTTTCAACAACTTTTACAGATGCACCATAGAAAGCATCCTTTCTGGATGTGTCACAGCTTGGTATGGCTCCTGCTCTGACCAAGACCACAAGAAGCTACAAAGTGATGTGAATGTAGCCCAATCCATCACGCAAACCAGCCTCCCACCCATCGTCACTGTCTACACTTCCTGCTGCTTCAGAAAAACAGCCAGCATAATTAAGGACCCCATACACCCCGGACATTCTCTCTTCCACTTTCTTCCGTTGGGAAAAGGAACAGCTTCTTCCCTGCTGCTGTGAGACTTCTGAATGGACCTACTTCACATTAAGTTGATCTTTCTCTTCACCCTAGCTATGACTATAACACTACATTCTGCACCCTCTCCTTTCCTTCTCTATGAACGGTATGTTTTGTCTGTATAGTACAAAGAACAAAGAACACTATAGCACAGGAACAGGCCCTTCGGCCCTCCAAGCCCGTGCCGCTCCCTGGTCCAAACTAGACCATTCTTTTGTATCCCTCCATTCCCACTCCGTTCGTGTGGCTATCTAGATAAGTCTTAAACGTTCCCAGTGTGTCCGCCTCCACCACCTTGCCCGGCAGCGCATTCCAGGCCCCCACCACCCTCTGTGTAAAATACGTCCTTCTGATATCCGTGTTAAACCTCCCCCCCCCCCCCCCGCCTCACCTTGAACCTATGACCCCTCATGAACGTCACCACCAATCTGGGAAAAAGCTTCCCACCATTCACCCTATCTATGCCTTTCATAATTTTATACACCTCTATTAGGTCACCCCTCATCCTCCGTCTTTCCAGTGAGAACAACCCCAGTTTACCCAATCTCTCCTCAGAACTAAGCCCTTCCATACCAGGCAACATCCTGGTAAACCTCCTCTGCACTCTCTCTAAAGTCTCCACGTCCTTCTGGTAGTGTGGCGACCAGAACTGGGCGCAGTATTCCAAATGCGCCCGAACCAACGTTCTATACAACCACAACATCAGACCCCAACTTTTATACTCTATGCCCCGTCCTATAAAGGCAAGCATGCCATATGCCTTATTCACTACCTTCTCCACCTGTGACGTCACCTTCAAGGATCTGTGGACTTGCACACCCAGGTCCCTCTGCGTATCTACACTCTTTATGGTTCTGCCATTTATCGTATAGCTCCCCTCTACGTTAGTTCTACCAAAATGCATCACTTCGCATTTATCTGCGCAGGAAACAATACTTTTCATTGTATCTCAACAGATGTGACAATAATAAATCAAATCAAATCAAATCAGGTGTATTCCCAGAACTGAGAGTGACACAGCAGAGGGAAATATCAGTGTTAGCAACAATCTTATTCGACAAAAAAGATCGGATGCAACACAGGAAACATTAGTATGTATCCCAGCACAGCTACAGAACAAGCGTTAGGAAGCCATACCGACTTTGAATGTACACAACTAGTTTTGTGCACTCAAACAGATATAGGGAACTGACAGAGGCAGGTAATTACACACTGGCAGATTACCAGACAGATAGGACTTCACAGAACGCATTTAATTTCCTATCTGCTTTTAAAATGAAAGTGTAATAATAAAAATTATTCATCCGTTTTGCACATAAATCAATCAGAGGTTGCGGCTTTCTGAAGAACTATGATCCTCCCCTTCCCGCAGACAATAGAAGGACTTAATTAATTTTGAATGTTGATAAGCAGACAGTAGAGCATTAACGAGGCACTTCAGTGCATGGCCTCTGCCTGGGCTTTGAGAGAATTCGAATCTTCGAACAGACAAACGAGCCATCGTGATATTAGAGAAGAACAAAGAACAATACAGCACCAGAACAGGCCCTTCGCCCACCAAGCCTACACCAATACACGGTTTCCACCCCCCTGTTCACCTCCTGTTCATGTGTCTATCAAGATACACCTTGAACTTTGTACAGAAGCATAGAAACTAGAAGCAGGAGTAGGCCATTCGGTCCATTCATTTTGATCATGGCTGACCATCGAATTCAATATCCTGATCCCCGCATATCCCATAGAAACATATTTGCTTCCACACCTCCAGTGGCAGTGTGTTCCAGGCACCCACCACCCTCTGCATGAAAACATTTCCCTGCACATCTCCCTTAAACTTACCCCTCTCACCTTGAAACTGTGCCCCCTTATAGTCATAGAAATCATAGAAACCCTACAGTGCGGAAGGAGGCCATTCGGCCCATCGAGTCTGCACTGACCACAATCCCACCCAGGCCCTACCCCCACATATTTTACTTGCTAATCCCTCTAACCTACGCATCTCAGGACTCGAAGGGGCTATTTTTTTTTTTAACCTGGCCAATCAACCTAACCCGCACATCTTTGGACTGTGGGAGGATACCGGAGCACCCGGAGGAAACCCAAGCAGACACGAGGAGAATGTGCAAACTCCACACAGACAGTGACCCGAGCCAGGAATCGAACCCGGGACCCTGGAGCTGTGAAGCAGCAGTGTTAACCACTGTGCTACCGTGCCGCCCACGGCGACCCTGTGAAAAAATCCTCTGACTATCCACCCTGTCTGTGCCTCTCATAATTTTGTAGACCTCGATCAGGTCTCCCCTCAGCCTCCATCTTTCCAATGAAAACAATCCTAGTTTATTCAATCTCTCCTCACAGCCAACACCCTCGAGACCAGGCAACATCCTGGTGAACCTTCTTTGCACTCTCTCCAAAGCTTCCACCTCCTTCTGGTAGTGTGGCGACCAGAACTATACGCAACACCCCAAATGCAGCCTAACCTGAGGTGGGCAAACAATTTTAAATCACTGCATGGATTGCCTTTGTGTATTTTTGGGGGGATAAACCAGATAACCAAACTGAGGGACAAATAGGGCATAGTGGCACAATGGCTAACACTGCTTCCTCACAGCGCCAGGGACCCAGGTTCAATTCCTGGCTCAGGTCACTGCCTGTGCAGAGTCTGCACATTCTCCCCGTGTCTGCGTGGGTTTCCTCCGGGTGCTCCGGTTTCCTCCCGCAGTCAAAGGTGCGCGGGTTAGGTGGATTGACTATGCTAAATTATCCCTTAGTATCAGGGGGACTAGCAGGGGAAATGGTACGGGGATAGGTCCTGGATGGGATTGTGGTCAGTGCAGTCTCGATGGACCGAATGGCCTCCTTCTGCACTGCGGGGATTCTATTCTATTCTAAATCAAAAGTGCAGCCCCTTAAAGGGCTACTGCTTCAAACAATAAAAAAATAGCAAAAGAAACTTAAAGCATCAAAGCAAAATGTGATTAACGGGGTCGAGAAAACACCCCAGTTCTTCGCTAAATTAATCACGAGGCAAACCTCTGGGAACCATGGGCCACCATCTCCAGAGGATTGTTCTGCAACTACAGGGCACAGATTCAACACAGGTGGCAGTGGGTGTAGAGGGGACATGAGGATGAACCTTTTTTTACACAGAGGGTGGTGGGTGCCTGGAATTCACTGCCCGGGTTGGTGATGGAGGCAGAGACTCTAAACTCTTTCAGAAAGTACCTGGATCTGCACCTTTAGTGCTGTGAGTGACAGGGCTGTGGGTCGGCTGCAGGCACGGTGTACCACTCACTGGAAGTGTGCAGAGGGTTTTTATGTCTGGCAATTGGTGTGGTATGGCAGTACACCCATCCATTGGTGAGTTGAAAATGGAATCCAGTAGACAGTTTGGGCAGCATGTTGGCACAGTGGTTAGCATTGCTGCCTTGCAGCGCCAGGGGCCCGGGTTAGATTCTGGCCTCGGGTGTCTGCTTGTGGGCAGTTTGCACATCCTCCCTGTGTCCGTGAGGGTTTTCTCCATCCGGGTGCTCCGGTTTCCTCCCAAAGATGTGAGTGTTAGGTTGATTGACCGTGCTAAATTGCCCCTTAGTGCTGGGAGATGAACGGGGTAAATATGTGGGGTTACAGGAATGGGGCCTGGGTGGGATAGTTGTCGGTGCAGACTTGATGGGCCGAATGGCCTCCTTCTGCACTGTAAGGATTCTATGAACCTTTATCCTCAGGGATGAGACCACTACCCACTGATCCATGGTTGGTACTGACAAAGGAGGCACTGGACTCCACCAGGACCTGTGGTGAGTTCCAGGCCAGGAGGATGGCTCAAAACACCAAAGAATTTTAAAATAAAAAACTAAATTATGGATTTATTCCTGCGTGGTTTGGGGGAAGGATGGGACATTATGGAGCAGTGATTGGCACACATGCTACAAACTGATTAGCCTGAATGGCAGAGCGGGCTTGAAGGGCCAAAAAGCCTACGCGTGCTATTCATGTCACGAACATGATCGAGTTTTTCGAGGAAGTGACGAAGATGATTGATGAGGGTAGGGCAGTGGATGTTGTCGACATGGACTTCAGTAAGGCCTTTGACAAGGTCCCTCATGGCAGACTGGTGCAGAAGGTGAAGTCGCATGGGATCAGAGGTGAGCTGGCAAGGTGGATACAAAACTGACTCGGTCAAAGAAGACAGAGGGTAGCAGTGGAAGGGTGCGTTTCTAAATGGAGGGCTGTGACAAGTGGTGTTCCTCAGAGATCAGTGCTGGGACCTTTGCTGTTTGTAATATATATAAATGATTTGGAGGAAAATGTAGCTGGATTGATTAGTAAGTTTGCGGATGACACAAAGGCTGGTGGATTTGCGGATAGCGATGAGGACCATCAGAGGATACAGCAGGATATAGATCAGTTGGAAACGTGGGCGGAGAGATGGCAGATGGAGTTCAATCCGGACAAATAGGAAATATACAGTAAATGGCAGAACCCTTAAGAGTATTGATAGGCAAAGGATGTACAGGTACACAGGTCACTGAAAGTGGCAATGCAGATGGAGAAGGTAGTCAAGAAGGCATACGGCATGCTTGCCTTCATCGGCCGGGGTATTGAGTTTAAAAATTGGCAAGTTATGTTGCAGCTTTATAGAATCTTAATTAGGCCACACTTGGAATATAGTGTTCAATTCTGGTCGCCACACTACCCAGAAGGATGTGGAGGCTTTGGAGAGGGTACAGAAAAGATTTACCAGAATGTTGCCTGGTATGGAGGGCATTAGGTATGAGGAGAGGTTGGAGAAACTCGGTTTGTTCTCACTGGAGCGATGGAGGTTGAGGGGAGACCTGATAGAAGTCTACAAAATTATGAGAGGCATGGACAGAGTGGATAGTCAGAAGCTTTTTCCCAGGGTGGAAGAGTCAGTTACTAGGGGGCACAGGTTTAATGTGCGAGGGGCAATGTTTAAAGGAGATGTACGAGGCAGATTTTTTATACAGAGAGTAGTGGGTGCCTGGAACTCATTGCCGGGGGAGGTAGTGGAAGCGGATACGGTAGTGACTTTTAAGGAACATCTTGACAAGTAGATGAATAGGATGGGAATAGAGGGATATGGTCCCCGGAAGGGTAGGGGGTTTTAGTTAAGTTGGGCAGCATGGTCAGTGCAGGCTTGGAGGGCCGAAGGGCCTGTTCCTGTGCTGTAATTTTCTTTGTTCTTTGTTCTTTGTATTCTTTGAGATCAGGGAAGGAGACTAGGCACTGTGTGACCTCAGCAATGCATGGGCAGGGGGTAGGTGAGTAGGGTGTGTGCCTGAAGTGACACTCATGCCATCCTGCCACATCCTACTGACCCCGTGAACACAGGCATGGGTAGTGGCAAAAGAACCACCTCATGCACGGTGCCCACCTTTCACCATGGCTGGTGCTGTGGTGAGCTGTACGCCTCCGCCTGTACAGTAGATGGCGCTGTGCTTGGAAAACCTAATCACCAGTTCAACACAGCGACTAAAGTTAAATCCCGACGAATTTCACTGATCCAACCTCGAGGTTTAGAATGTTTTTCCATCCCGCTGCAGTGAACGGAGATTTGGCCGGGTGCCAAATTCCCCAACCTCGCTGAAGTGGGAGCGTGGCGTGAATGGCCACTAAGATCATGTCCACAATGTTAGTCTGGAAGAAGGGCAATAGCCACAAGGAAATGGCATAAACATCAATAGCTACTTCATTTATATTGTTTCTTTTTTTTATTCATTCGTGGGACGTGGGTATCACTGGCTGGCCAGCATTTATTGCCCATCCCTTGTTGCCCTTGAACTGAACGGCTTACATGGCCATTTCAGAGGGCAGTTAAGAGTCAACCACATTGCTGTGGCTCTGGGGTCACATGTAGGCCAGACCAGCTAAGGACAGCAGATTTCCATCCCTAAAGGTCATGAGTGAACCTGACAGGTTTTTCTGACAATCGACAATGGTTTCATGGTCATCAGTAGATTCTTAGTTCCAGATTTTTTTCTTTATTGAATTCAAATTCCACCATTTGCCGTGGCGGGATTCGAACCTGGTCCCAGAACATTGGCTGAGTTTCTGGATGAGTAGTCGAATACCACTCGGCCATCGCCTCCCCAATTGACATGTATTTATTAACATGTCTGAAAGTACGTCACAGCAGCAATCATTGAAGAAATCTGATTCCGAGCCAGAGTAAAGGACCTCAACAATGAAGCACTGGGCAAAAACTTGGCCAAAGAGTTAAGGAGTATCTTAAAAGAAGAAAGAGAAGAACAGAACTGGACATGTTCAGGGGAGGAACTTCAGAAACTTGGGCCCAGAAAGCAAAAAGGCCATTAAAGCAGGTTGCACAAAACACCAGTATTGGAGGATAGGAACCGTGGATGGTTTAAGGCCTGAAGGAAAATACAGAGATGGAAGAAATTAAAAACAAGAAACTGAATTTTAAAATCAGGAGCTTGCCAAATTGGAATGGGACCACTAGGTCAGCAAGCGGGGCGGCGATGGCCTAGTGGTATTATTGCTAGACTATTAATCCAGAAACTCAGTTAACGTTCTGGGGACCCGGGTTCGAATCCCACCACAGTACATGGTGGAATTTGAAATCAATAATAACAAAATATCTGGAGTTAAGAATCTACTGATGACCATGAAACCATTGTCGATTGCTTGGAAAAATCCATCTGGTTCACTAATGTCCTTGAGAGAAGGAAATCTGCCGTCCTTACCCGGTCTGGCCTACATGTGACTTCAGAGTCACAGCAATGTGGTTGACTCTCAACTGCCCTCTGAACAAGGGGAACCAGGGATGGGCAATAAATGCTGGCCAGCCAGGGATGCCCATATCCCGCAAATGAATAACTAAAAAAAAAGCATCAAAATGACATTGAAATAAAAGCTGCCATTTTCCCTGGCTCCCTTGTCAGAGTTATGACAAGGGAAAACTCCCAGTGAACCTCAGAACCTCTTTCTTTTCCTGTGCTGCTTTAAGCTATTGCTGGATCCCCCCACCCCCACCCCCAATGAGTTGGAAGGATTGTTATTTTCTAACAAGAAGGTACTGTGGCATCTTTTAAGTTCATTCCTGTGGCATGGGCATCGCTGGCTGGCCAGCATTTATTGCCCATCCCTAGTTGCCCTTGAGAAGGTGGTGGTGAGCTGCCTTCTTCAATCGCTGCAGTCCATGTTCTGTGGGTTGACCCACAATGCCGTTAGGGAGGGAATTCCTGGATTTTGACCCAGCGACTGCGAAGGAATGGCGATACATTTCCAAGTTAGGATGGCGAGTGGCTTGGAGGGGAACTTGCAGGTGGTGGTGTTCCCATGTGTCTGCTGCCCTTGTCCTTCTAGGTGGAAGTGGCCGTGGGTTGGGAAGGTGCTGTCTAAGGATTTTTGTGAATTGCTACAGTGCATCTTGTAGATAGCACACACTGCTGCTACTGAGCGTTGCTGGTGGAGGAAGTGGATGTTTGCAGATGCGGTGCAGGGCATGGGGGTCAGAGGTCATGCACAGATCTTGGAGTCAGAAGCCATGTACAACCATGGGGTCAGAGGTCGTGTACAGGTCTTTCTCGTCAGATGCCATGGTCAAGAATGGGGTCAGAGGACATCACAGGTGCATGCGTTCTGAGGCTGTGCATGTACAACCTTGCTGACCCACCCCACAACAAAAAGAGCAGCAAATAATTCCAAATGTTGTAACTTTTGAATGGACCTAAGTTGACCTTCCTCTACACCCTAGCAATGGCTGTAACACTACATTCTGCACTCTTTCCTTTCCTTCTCTCCTATGTACTCTATGAATGGTATGCACGCAATAAACAATAATTTCCACTGTATCCCAACACATGTGACAATAATAAATCAAATTAAAATAATCCAAAGGCATTGCCATGATGTTGAGCTGCAGTAGTTTGTATCAATATATGAGCCAACCAGTAAATTGGTTCCACTGAAATTTTGCCAGTCTAATCAAGCACTGGCCATTTACGGAGGCGAGATGCCACGGCCTTTGACAGACAGTTTCCTCATTCTCCACTCGCTAAGCCTGATGCTCCTACTTACACAGGTTTGAGTTATCGGGTTTCCTCGAGAGGTTCAGTATCTTTGGGTGCAAATTAATTTCCCCGAGTTCAGCCAGTAACCCCCACTGCAGTGTTATGGGTCAGGTTAGAAACTCCAAATTGCTTAAGGGAGACCACCCAAACCATTAGTTTTTTGCATTGAATTTGGCTGGGACGAGCATGATATGTTTCACTTCAGGTATGATCCAAATGACCCACTTGGAAGCTTTTATCAAGCAAAGTTTATTTAAGAATATAGTTAACATATATAGTAAGAAAATTAGCAAGAACTTTTAACAATTACAAACAAAGAAAACAACTACAATAATATATTAACTCTTAATTGAATATTAAAGCTGTACCAACAAACCAAAACCTTTCAGAGACAAACCCCTTTTCACAGGTTTAACACAGCAGAGATTAAAATTTCACATGACTGAAATTGAGTCTTTTCCTTCCGGAAGGCAAAACATTGCCTTCAGATAGCCAGCAGAATTTCCAAATAGAACAAGGAGACAGAGACAGAGGCTGGAATTTTACCGGCACGCCTGCCCGAGGCTCGTAAGATCGCGCCCAAGGCCAACGGAGAATGCTGTTCTACGAGCCTCGCCCGCCCTGATTTTGGGGTGGGTGTGCCAGTAAAATCAAGTCCAGAGAGTTCAGCTTCTTTCTTGCTTGATGCCCCTACTAAAACTAAAATCTAAACTGCAGCCTCAAAACTCTCAAAACTGAAAACGTTAAACTCACTGGAAAGAAAAAAACTAGAATCATAGAAGCCCCATCGTGCAAAAGGAGGCCATTCGGCCCATCGAGCCTGCACCGGTCACAATTCCACCCAGGCCCTAGTCCTGCAACCCCACATATTTACCCTGCTAATCTCCTGACACTAGAGTCAATTTAGCATGGCCAATCTACCTGACCCGCACATCTTTGTACTGTGGGAGGAAACCGGAGCACCCGGAGGAAACCTACGCAGACACAGGGAGAATGTGCAGACTCCGCACAGACAGTGACCCAAGGCCAGAATTGAGTCCGGGTCCCTGGCGTTCCGAGGCATCAGTGCTAACTGTCCAAAAATACATGGCCTTTTCTCTGAACAATGTGTCTGCGTGGGTTTCCTCCGGGTGCTCCGGTTTTCTCCCACAGTACAAATGCAGGATTGTAAAACTAATCCCAGAGTAAACATAAACAACTCCCATTTATGCCACTGGAGAAGCAATAACAAGACTCATCGTCATCAGCCCGGCAACAATAAAGGCATCGCTGAATTATACAGGGCCTTGGTGAGGCCACACCTAGAATATTGCGTGCAGTTTTGGTCCCCTTTTCTGAGGAAAGATGTTCTTGCTCTCGAGGGAGTGCAGCGAAGGTTTACCAGGCTGATTCCGGGGACGGCGGGTCTGGTGTATGAGGAGAGATTGACTAGGTTAGGATTGTTTTCGCTGGAGTTCGGACGAATGAGAGGGATCTCATAGAGACTTATAAAATTCTAACAGGACTAGACAGGGTAGATGAAGGGAGGATATTCCCAATGGTGGGGGAGTCCAGAACCAGGGGTCACAGTCTGAGGATTCGGAGTATAGAATCATAGAATCATAGAAACCCTACAATACAGAAGGAGACCATTTGGCCCATCGAGTCTGCACTGACCACAATCCCACCCAGGCCCTACCCCCATATCCCTACATATTTACCTGCTAACCCCTCTAACCTACACATCTCAGGACACTAAGGGGCAATTTTAGCGTGGCAAATCAACCTAACCCGCACATCTTTAGACCATTTAGGACAGAGGTGAAGAGACATTTCTTCACCCAAAAAGCGGTGAGCCTGTGGAATTCATTACCACAGGAAGTAGTTGATACCAAAACATTGAATGTATTCAAGAGATGGCTAGATATAGCACTTGGGGCGAATGGGATCAAAGGTTATGGGGAGAAAGCAAGATCAGGCTGTTGAGTTGAATGATCAGCCATGATTGTGATGAATGGCAGAGCAGGCTCGAAGGGCCGAATGGCCTCCCCCTGCTCCTATCTTCTATGTTTCTATGTTTCTGTGAAGCTCTGAGCTGCAGAAATCATGTTTTTTTAAAAAAAACTTTCTTAAAGGTACACTAACGTCACACTTATGCGTTCTTAGCCCAACAGATCAATCAAATCATCAATAAAAGCTTCCAGATGAGCTGACCTGTCATGACTCATCGCTGTTTGTTCTGCTACTTGCTTGCATAACAACTGGGCTTCGAGCTGTAGATTATTCTGTGAAGCTCTGAAACATTTTGATACAAGAAGATATCATATCACTGGTGGGATTGCTCCCAGTGATTTTGATTTATTACCAGCCCTGGAAGAGCTCTCACATCCTCTCTGTTTACTGACCATTCCTGCTTAGAAAGACGCGTTTTGTTTTAACCCCAGTGTTGCCCACCTGGTGCGGACACCCCAGGTTATCTCAGGAACTGATGTCCACTTGTTTTAAATGCTCTACATTGCTTGTCACACGGTGGCACAGTGGTTAGCACTGCTGCCTCACAGCACCGGGGACCTGGATTTGATTCCCGGTTTGGGCGACCGGCCGCGCGGAATCTGCACGCTCTCCCCGTGTCTGCATGAGTTTCCTCCGGGTGCTCCGGTTTCCTCCGAAAGACGTGTTGGCTCAGCATATAGCAGGCAAGAAACAATACTTTTCGCAGCATCCCTAAAGTTTAAAGTTTATTTATTGGTGTCACAAGTAGGCTTACATTAACACTGCAATGAAGTTACTATGAAAATCCCCGAGTTGCCACACTCCGGCGCCTGTTCGGGTACACCGAGGGAGAATTTAGCATGGCCAATGCACCTAACCAGCACGTCTTTCGGACTGTGGGAGGAAACCAGAGCACCCGGAGGAAAGCCACGCAGACACGAGGAGAACGTGTAGACTTTCGAATATGACAGTGACCCATATTCGAACATATGAACAAGGAGCAGAAGTAGATAGTGACCCAAGCTGGGAATCGGACATGGGTCCCTGGTGCTGTGAGGCAGCAGTGCTAACCACTGCGCCATCCATCTGACAATAATCAAATCAAATCAAATCAAATGGTTCCAGGGCTGAGGAACTTGTGTGACGTGGACTGACTGGAGAAACCTGGGTTATTCTCTTTGCAGAAGGGAAAGTTGAGATGCGATTTGACAAAATTGTGAGGAGTCTGGAAAGAGAGAAATGTTCCATTGGTGAAATACTGAGAACGAGAGGGAACAGAGTTCCGGCGATTGTCAACGGGAGAAGTGGAGGCCTGAGGAGAAACGTCTTTTACGCAGCGAGTGGTTAGTATTTAGAAAGCACAACTGCAGAGTGTGGCAGGGATATCATGCATCAGGGTGATGGATAATTGCCTGAAGAGAAAATAAATTTGCAAGGCTGTGGGTAAAGGCCAGGTGAGTGGTGCAAGGGGAGCCAATCTGGCAGGAGGCCAGCACAGCCACAATGGGCTGAATGGCTTCCTACTGTGTGCTGTAACCATTCTATGACCAGAGGCCACACTGGTTCTTTCTGAACATGCTAAGGGGCTGCCTTCAGCCTTGAGTTCACACAAGGACTCTCTACAAGACTTTGGTCACGTTTCTATTCCTATTTTCCCATTTCACTGAGGTCATAATTCTACACCATTCGAGATAACAAAAATCCACTAATGGTCCCCCAGATTTCTCTGCCCTTTCCAGAAAATTCAATTTAAATTCAAATTCCAAACCGGCGAGATAAATTCCTCGCACCCGGAATGAAAGCCGGTGGCTGATTTATTGAACACAACTCTCATTCTTTTTTAAAAATCCATCTTAAATTTATTTAAGATAATTTGACTTATATAATCATTTTCAGGTTAGTGCTTGGTAGATGCATTGATACATGAGAGAGAGACATAGGACATAAGGTGGCACGGTGGCACAGTGGGTTAGCACTGCTGCCTCACAGAGTCAGGGTTCAATTCCGGCCTTGGGTGACTGTCTGTGTGGAGTTTGCACATTCTCCATGTGTCTGCGTGGGTTTCCTCCGGGTGCTCCAGTTTCCTCCCACAGTTCAAAGATGTGCAGGTTAGGTTGATTGGACAAGATAAATTGCCCCTTAGGGGGATTAGGAGGGTAAATATGTGGGGTTACAGGGATAGGGCCTGGGTGGGATTGTGGTCGGTGCAGACTCGATGGGCCGAATGGCCTCCTTCTGCATTGTAGGGATTCAATGATTCTATGATTTCGTAGCTTGAGGAATGTGAGCATATTGGAACTTATGGACAAGGAGCAGAAGTAGGCCATTCGGCCCTGAGAGCCTATTCCGCCATTTAATATGATCATAACTGATTGAATGGAAAACTCAAATCTGCATCTCATCCACCCCCAATAACCTATCACCCATCATCTTGCTTACCAAGAAACTATCCATCTCGGCCTTAAAATTATTCAAACTGTGGCACGGTGGCACAGTGGTTAGCACTGCTGCCTCACAGCGCCAGGGACCCGGGTTCGATTCCCGGCTCAGGTCACTGTCTGCGTGGGAGTTTGCACGTTCTCCCCGTGTCTGCGTGGGTTTCCCCCAAGTGCTCCGGTTTCCTCCCGCAGTCTGAAAGACATGCTGGTTAGATGCATTGGCCATGCTAAATTCTCCCTCAGCCAAACAGGCGCCGGAGTGTGGCGACTGGGGGATTTTCACAGTAACTTCATTGTGGTGTTAATGTAAACCGACAAGTGTCTAATAAATTAAGAAAAGACTCTGCTTCCACGCCTTTTCAGGAAGAGAATTCCAACGACTCACTCTGAGAGAAAGAATTTCACCTCGTCTCCATTTTGAAATGAACAAGGCCTTATTTTTAAACAGTGGCTCCTAGTTCTAGATTCACCCAAAAGAGGAAACATCCTCTCCACATCCACTCAACAAGGCCCCTCAGGATCTTATATGTTCCAGTCCAGTCAGCTCTTACTCTTCTAAACTTTTGTGATTTGATTTCTTTGCTTTGATTTATTATTGCCACATACAGTGACATACACATACACTGTCACATACAGTGAAAAGTATTGTTTCTTGCGCCCTATACAAGCAAAGCATGCCATACATAGAGAAGGAAAGGAGAGGATGCAGGATGTAGTGTTACAGTCATAGCTCGGGTGCAGAGAAAGATCAACTTAATGCAAGGTCGGTCCATTCAAAGGTTTGATGGCAGCAGGGAAGAAGCTGTTTTTGAGTCGGTTGGTATGTGGCCTCAGACTTCTGAATCTTTTTCCCAATGGAAGAAGGTGAAGAGAGTATGTCCAGGGTACGTGGGATCCTTGATTATGCTGGCTGCTTTCCCAAGGCAGTGGGAAGTGTCGACAGAGTCAATGGATGGGAGGCTGGTTTGAGTGATGGACTGAGATTCGCTCATGACCCTTCATAGTTTATTGTGGTCTTGGGCAGAGCAGGAGCCATACCAAGCTGTGATACATCCAGAAAGGATGCTTTCTATGGTACATCTGTAGAGGTTGGTGAGAGTAGTAGCTGACATGCCAAATTTCCTTAGTCTCCTGAGAAAGTAGAGGCATTTTTGGACTTTCTTAATTATAACATCCGTGTGGAGGGACCAGGACAGGTTGTTGGTGATCTGGACACCTAAAAACTTGAAGCTCCCGATCATTTCCACTTCATCCCCATTGATGTAGACAGGGGCATGCCCTCCACTACGCTTCCTGAAGTCGATGACTGTCTCCTTCATTTCCTTGATATTGAGAGAGAAATTATTGTAGTTGCACCAGTTCACCAGATTCTCAATCTCTTTCCTGTTCTCCATCTCATCATCGTTTGAACTGCAATGGATGCAAACCTAGTGTCCAAGCTTTCCTCATAAGACAACCTGCCTATTCCAGGTATTAGTCTGGTAAACCGCCTCTGAATGGCCTCCAATACATTTACATCATTCCGTAACTGCACACAGTGCTTCAGATGTAGTTTCACCAGTGCTCTGTGCAGCTGAAGCATAACTACCTTTGGCCAATACTGTACACAGTACTCCAAATGTGGCCTCACTGGTCCTCTGTCCAACTGAAGCGTTATTGGCTTATCTTATAATTGGCTTATTTTTTATTCTCCCAGCAAAAATGGACAATTTCACATTTTCCCACACTGTATTCCATTTGCCAGAGCTTTGTCCACTCACTTAGCCCATCTATGGGTGGGAATTTACGTCTTCACTTGGGCAAGGCTGGAAATTCCCACCCAAGGTCAACAGACATTTCCGTTTTCCGTCCCTCATCCGCTCCAATTCCATAGTGGGCAAGGCGGTTGAATTCTGGCGTATATCTCTTTGTAGCCTAATTGTGTCCTCTTCAAAACTTACTTTCCTACTTATCTGGCAACCTTACCTTCAATCCATTCATCTAAGTCACTTATATAAATTGTAAACAGTTAAGGTGCCAGCACTGATCCCTGTGGCACACCACTTGTTACATTTTGCCAACCTGAAAAAGGCCCGTTTAAGCCCACTCTCTGTTAGCCTGTTAGCCGACCATTCATTTATTTATTAGTGTCACAAGTAGGCTTACATTAACACTGCAATGAAGTTACTGTGAAAATCCCCTAGTCGCCCCACTCTGGCGCCTGTTCAGGTACACTGAGGGAGAATTTAGCATGGCCAATGCACCTAACCAGCACGTCTTTTGGACTGTGGGAGGAAACCAGAGCACCCGGAGGAAACCCATACAGACTCTGCACAGACAGTGCCCTGAGGCTGGAATTGACCTGGGTCCCTGGCTCTGTGAGGTAGCAGCGCTAATCACTGCACTACTGTACCGCCGCCTCTGTGTTGTAATGGCTTTATAATTCCAATTCATTTGGCACTCCCAGTGCATCAAGCCATTTCCCCTCTCAACCTCTTTTCTTTCATTTTGCTGCATAGAACTCTAATTGACCAAAGCATTTCCAATTCAGTGGCATAGGTCCTGACTTTGGGAATTAGTATAAAAACGTCGGAACAAATTGACAACCCATTCTAAATCTCCCCCAGCTTTTATTTCCATTTGCTGCCACACAAGGTCATGGCTACCCTGGTCTCATTCTTTCCCATTGTATGAAATGAATTGCATCGAATGGACCGTGCAGAAACAGGCCATTCGGCCCACTTGGTCCAGGTCGATGTTTGTGCTGGATGTGAACCTTCTCCCAACCTTTTTCATCTCACCCTAGCAACATAACTAGGGGGTGGCATGGTGGTACAGTGGTTCGCACAGCTGCCTCACAGCAGCAGGGACATGAGTTCAATTTATAGAATCATAGAACCGTACAGTGGAGAAAGAGGCCATTCAGCCCATTGAGTCTGCACCGACCACAATCCCACCCAGGCCCTACCCCCATTACCCCATGCATTTACCTAGCTAGTCCCCTGACAATTCAGCATGGCCAATCCACCTAACCCGCTCATCTTTATAGTGTGGGAGGAAACTGGAGCATCCGGTGGAAACTCACGCAGACACGGGGAGAACGTGCAGACTCCACACAGACAGCGACCCAAGCCGGAAATGGAACCCGGGCCCCTGGCGCTGAGAGGCAGCAGTGCTAACCACTGAGGCCACCGTGCCGCCACGGTGACTGTGTGGAGTTTGCACGTTCTCCCCGTGTCTGCGTGGACTTCTTCCAGGTGCTCCACTTTCCTCCCACACTCCAAAAGGCATGCTGGTTAGGTACATTGGCCATGCTAAATTGCCCCTTGGTCAGGGAGATTAGCAGAGTAAATACATGGGGATACGGCGATTGGGCCTGGGTGGGAATGTTGTCAGTGCAGGCTCGATGGGCCGAATGGCCTCTTTCTGCACTGTAGGATTCTATGATGTGGAGGAGTTCTGCTGAATGATTGACAATGAAATGCTTGTCCGGGGCCCTGGCAGCTCTCTCTGAGCAGAACGCACATCAGTCAAGCAGTATTCCCTCAGCTCTCTCTCTGAAGCTTGCTGACTCAGTTTAAGGATTCAGACAGGCAAAGAGGATCACAATGGGAAACTGTCACCGTTGTTGCAAGATTAGGATTAGCACAGCTTCAATCTCAGAGAGACAGCTATAAAAATCCAGCAATTGCGCTGTATATTGATGCCCATTTTAAGATTTTTTTATATTCACTCGGGGGACATGGGCGTCACTGGCTGGCCAGTGCCCAACCCTAGGTGCCCAAGGGCAGTTGAGAGACAACCACATTGCTGTGACTCTGGAGTCACATGTAGGCCAGACCAGGTAAGGACAGCAGATTTCCTTCCCAAAAGAACATTAGTGAACCAGATGGGTTTTTCTGACAATGGCTTCATGGGTTCCTCAGTCAATTCTTAATTCCAGATATTTTTTATTGAATTCAAATTCCACCATCTGCCCTGGTGGGATTCGAACCCGGGTCCTCAGAACATTAGCTGAGTTCCTGGATTAATAGTCTAGTGATGATACCACTGGGCCATCGCCTCCCATGGCACATTTGTAATTTGTGTGTGCTGTTTGAGACAAAATCTTTTCTTCAAAGGTATCCTTTTAAAAGGGCCCTTTAATATGAGCGTGTTTTGGATCTTCAATGACAGAGGAACTGGAGTTTCTCAAATGTACTTTTCCTTTCTGCTCATACATCATAAATGAGCTGCGATTCTGCTTTGAAGGCTTGCATGAAGATCAGCTACACTCAGTGATCAGGAGAGATACAGTCAGTTTTGATTTATTGGTTTACAGTTGTGAGTTAATTACTGGTAATATATGATCAGTATAAATTGCTTTTGGAGAATTCTGTATACTGCTAATGAATGGAATATGCTGCTTTTAAATTCTAGACATTGGGAGAGAATGGGGCGATTTGGCCCACTGATACTATGAGGGCAATTGAGAAATTTTAAGTGCATTTATTAGTGTCACAAGTAGGATTACATTAACACTGCAATGAAGTTACTGTGAAAATCCCCTAGTCGCCACACTCTGGTGCCTGTTCGGATACACTGAGGAAAAACCTTTTTACCCAGCGGGTGGTGACGGTCTGGAATGGACTGCCTGGGAGGGTGGTAGAAGTGGGTTGATGAGCGGACATGTACGTGGATGAGCACTTGGCACATCGTAACATTCAGGGCTATGGGCCAAGTGCCGGTAAATGGGATTAGGTGGGAGTTCAGGTGTTTCTAATGGGTGGATATGGACCTAGACCATAAGACATTGGAGCAGAATTAGGCCACTCGGCCCATCGAGTTTGCTTCGCCATTCAATCATGACTGATATTTTTCTCATCCCCATTTTCCTGACTTTTCCCCTGAAAAGGTGCTGGGGGGTAGGTACAGAGGAGATGTCAGGGGTAAGTTTTTCACTCAGAGGGTGGTGGGTGAGTGGAATCGGCTGACGTCGGTGGTGGTGGAGGCAAACTCGTTGGGGTCTTTTAAGAGACTTCTGGATGAGTACATGGGATTTAATGGGATTGAGGGCTATAGATAGGCCTAGAGGTGGGGATGTGATCGGCGCAACTTGTGGGCCGAAGGGCCTGTTTGTGCTGTGGCTTTCTATGTTCTATGTTCTATGTTCTATGTTCTATGATCCCCTTATTAATCAAGAACCTATCTATCTCCGTTTTAAAGACACTCAATGACCTGGCCTCCACAGCCTTCTGCAGCAAAGAGTTCCACAGATTCACCACTCCCTGGCTGAAGAAATTCCTCCTCATCTCTGTTTTAAAGGATCGTCCCTTTAGCCTGAGGTTGTGCCATCCGGTTCTAGTTTTCCCCACTAGTGGAAACATCCTCTCCACGTCCACTCTATCCAGGCCTCGCAGTATCCTGTAAGTTTCAATAAGATCCCCCCTCATCCTTCTAAACTCCAACGACAGACCCAGGGTCCTCAGCCATTCCTCAGTTGATGGGCCGAAGGGCCTCTTCTGTGCTGTATGATTCTATGAAACCATAAATTTCTAACGCATGCTACCAAATGAGCCACAAACCCCCACCCTCTACACACATTGACTAACCTACCACCTCTACCCTTCTCTTCCTCTCAGAGGTTCTTTGCCACTCCCTCCCTCACCCGGAGATGGTCAGGTTAAGAGGCTGCAGCATGTGAGAGAGTTTCAGCTTCTGGGTTCCGCCCCTTTCAGGAGGATCAGCTGAGCAAAAACATCGGTCTCGATCTTGCAACAACTTGGTATCAGCTCACCTTTAGCTTGGTGCTTGGTGTGAAAAGATTGCCCCTCTGGACCCTTTCGTATCTCTACCCTCTCGCCTTAAACCTATGCCCTCTAGTTTTAGACTCCCCTACCTTTGGGAAAAGGTATTAACTATCTAGCTAATCTGTGCCCCTCATTATTTTATAGACCTCCGCTCAGTCTGGTTACTAGCTGGGAGCAATCGTATTTATTACTGCCAACCTCAACTCAGAATCCAGTTGCAGAATAAAGTCCACGCCAGAAAGTGTCGATTGGACTTAACACAGGAAAACCAGAAAAAACACACAGTTCCTGCTGAAGTTTGTGGATAATCCAAATGTTGGATTATCCACACAACTGTTTAAACTGTAGGCATCAACGAGAGATTCTTAAAAACAAAATACTGCAGATAGAGTCATAGAGGTTTACAGCATGGAAACAGGCCCTTCGGCCCAACTTTTCCATGCTGCCCCTGTTTTTTAAACCAATACGTTAGTCCCAATTGCCAATGTTTGGTCCATATCCCTCTATACCCATCTTACCCATGTAACTATCTAAATGCTTTTTAAAAGACAAAATTGTACCCGCCTCTACTACTACCTCTGGCAGCTTGTTCCAGACACTCACCACCTTCTGTGTGAAAAAATTGCCCCTCTGGACCCTTTTGCATCTCTACCCTCTCGCCTTAAACCTATGCCCTCTAGTTTTAGACTCCCCTACCTTTGGGAAAAGGTATAACTATCTAGCTGATCTGTGCCCCTCATTATTTTATAGACCTCCATAATATCACCCCTCAGCCTCCTACGCTTCAGGGGAAAAAGTTCCCAGTCTATCCAGCCTCTCCTTATTACTCAAACCATCAAGCCCCGTTAGCATCCTAGTCAATCTTTTCCACACTCTTTCTAGTTTAATAATATCCTTTCTATAATAGGGTGACCAGAACTGTACACAGTATTCCAAGTGTGGCCTTACCAATGTCTTGGACAACTTCAACAAGACGTCCCAACTCCTGTATTCAATGTTCTGACCAATGAAACCAAGCATGCTGAATGCCTTCTTCACCACTCTGTCCACCTGTGACTCCACTTTCAAGGAGCTATAAACCTGTACCAATCGGTCTCTTCGCTGGAATCTGAAACAAAAACAGAAAATGCTGTAAAATCTCAGCAGGTCTGACAGCGTCTGTGGGGAGAGAATAGAACCAACGTTTCGAGTCTGGATGACCCTTCGTCAGAACCAAGAGCAAAGAGAATCAGCAGAGAGTTATACTGTGAGGGTGGTGGGGGGGAGGGGGTTGTAATAAGACAAAGGGAATGTAAATGCGGATGCAGAAGGCTGAGAAGGTGCTAAGAGTGTCCATTAAGAGTGCCCATTAAGTGATCAGAATGTGTGAATGGCAGAACAGAGGTACAAATTGTTAAGACAGTTGCCCTGAAAGTTGGGGGAGACGGGGCCAGAAGGAGAGCGGGAATGGAGAAGTGGAAAAATGGAAGTGAGAAAGAAGGATGAAAAAAATGGATGAATGAGACGGAATTAAATGAAATAAAACAGATGGAAATGGGGTGAAGGTGGAGGGGGAATTCGTGCTCTGAAGATGTTGAACTCCATGTTGAGACCGGAAGACTGTTAAGTGCCCAATCGGAAGATGAGGTACTGTTCCTCCAGTTGGCTTTGGTGTTCGCTAGAACATTGCAAAAGGCCAAGGACGGACATGTGGACAGGAGAGCAGGGTAGTGTCTTGAAGTGGCAAGCGACAGGAAGGTCTGGGTCCTGCTTGCGGACGGACCGAAGGTGATGTAGAGTAGACCGCATTGGGAGCAGCAAATGCAATGGACCAGATTGAAGGAGGTGCATGTGGAGCACTGCTTCACCTGAAAGGGGTGTTTGGGACCTGGGAGGGTGAGCAGGGAGGAGATAAAGGGGCACGGGAAGGTGCCTGGGAAGGTGCCACGGGTAGGGGGTGAGGGTGTCGGGTCAGACTTGCTGAGATTTTCCAGCAGTTTCTGTTTTTGTTGTTGAACGAAAGTAACTTGTTTTATTTCCGGCCTGCCACAGAAAAAAAATGTTTTAAGATGTTAAGAGCGTGAGGAAATGGTACAGGTTCCACCCGAGGAGGAAGAAGCAGTAACAGAGGGAAATAAGGATATTGGTCGGAACTGCTCTTTTTTCCTTTTTTCGAAAGCTAAATTTAGGATGGTTTTATTTGTTGGAAATAATATTGTTTGTGAGTAATGGCTATCTCCTGCATCTAATCTTTTCCTGTATCATAACAAGGCTTTTGTCTCAATTATTCCCATTACAGGAGCATATCTGCTCCGCCAATATAGCCCACAGGTGTTACACTACTATTCCCCTGGACAAGCTTTGCATGTCATAAGGTAATGTGACACTATGCATTTTGGAACGTCTAATACAGATGGGAAATATACAGTAAATGGCAGAACCCTTAAGAGTATTGATAGGCAGAGGGATCTGGGTGTACAGGTACATAGGTCACTGAAAGTGGCAGTGCAGGTGGAGAAGGTAGTCAAGAAGGCATACGGTATGCTTGCCTTCATCGGCTGGGGCATTGAGTTTAAAAATTGGCAAGTCATGTTGCAGCTTTATAGAACCTTAGTTAGGCCGCACTTGAAATATGGTGTTCAATTCTGGTCGCCACACTACCAGAAGGATATGGAGGCTTTGGAGAGGGTACAGAAAAGATTTACCAGGATGTTTCCTGGTATGGAGGGCATTAGTTATGAGGAGAGGTTGAAGAAACTTGGTTTGTTTTCACTGGAATGACGGAAGTTGAGGGGCGACCTGATAGAAGTCTACAAGATTATGAGAGGCATGGACAGAGTGGATAGTCAGAAGCTTTTTCCCAGGGTGGAAGAGTCAATTACTGGGGGGCACAGGTTTAAGGTGCGAGGGGCAAGGTTTAAAGGAGATGTACGAGGCAAGTTTTTTTACACAGAGGGTGGTGGGTGCCTGGAACTCATTGCCGGGGGAGGTAGTAGAAGTGGATACGGTAGTGACTTTTAAGGGGCATCTGGATAAATACATGAATAGGATGGGAGTAGAGGGATATCGTCCCCGGAAGGGTAGGGGGTTTTACTTTAGATGGGCAGCATGGTCGGTGCAGGCTTGGAGGGCTGAAGGGCCTGTTCCTGTGCTGTAATTTTCTTTGTTCTTTGTTCTTTGTTCTATAACATCTCATTGCAGAAGCAGAGCGGGCCAGAGGGAGGGGTGGAGAGGGCGGCTAGACAATTACAGTCACCCTAAACAACGTTGGAGGAGGACACCTTCAAGATCAGGTAGAGGGCACAGTAATTGGGCTTCTGCAGTGGTGGGATGTGGCTGGTCTGCAGACTGGTGATGGAATTAAACATCAGGCAGCCACTTGGCACATTGCAGTCACTCATGTTGTTCTGCTGTCGCCGCTAATTGAAATGTCAAGGCGTGCATAATGTAGACATTCCACTTGTCGGTTCCAATTAATATCTTCACCTCCCACATTTCCTTCAACAGTGACAGAGTCGTCGATCTGGGAGGAGGCCCTGGAGCTCTCGCAGGAGGGCGCGCATGTTGAAGACTCACCATCAGAAAACTCATACACACTCTTCACCAGCGCAGGCATCGTAATGGGTCCTGCCACGCAGGTGGTTGGGTGGTCACAGGGTGAGGGGCACAACACACGGAACAGGAAGAGGCACAACAATGGAAACCCCCTTTCGGAGCTCACAAGGCACCTCCAGTTCCATTCAGTTGGACATAGATACTGAGCCTCAGGGGGTAATCACAAAGAGGAAAGGCCGGCACGGTGGCACAATGGTTAGCACTGCTGCCTCACAGCGCCAAGGACCCGGGTTCAATTCCCGGCTTGGCTCACTGTCTGTGCGGAGTCTGCACATTCTCCCCGTGTCTGCGTGGGTTTCCTCCGGGTGCTCCGGTTTCTTCCACCGGTGAGCTGGCTAGGGGGATTAGCCATGTTACACCGCCCCTTAGTGTCCAAAGATCATAGAATAGAATCATAGAATCCCTACAATGCAGAAGGAGGACATTCGGCCCATCGAGACTGCACCGACAACAATCCCACCCAGGCCTATCCCCATAACCCCACATATTTACCCTGCTAATCTCCCTGACATTAGGAATGGTTTAGATACAATGCGTTAATTAATTGAGAGCAAAAGTATGCAACCTGTGACAGTTCAGAGCAGTTTACTGATTCTGCAGGACAGACAGACAGTTGTGTGGTGAACCATAGATGGTTACCACGATGGGTACTGAACCATAGATGGTTATCACTATGGGTACTTATACATATGTTACTCTTGTTACTGTTGGGGTTAGGGTTGGGGTGTTCTGTGGTACACTCCGGTTGGCTCCGCCTTCCTATAGGAGTATAAAGGTCCCTGCACTTCCTAGTGACCCTTTAGTCTGGGATTGTATTGTTATGTGGAGATGCCGGCGTTGGACTGGGGTAAACACAGTAAGAAGTTTAACAACACCAGGTTAAAGTCCAACAGGTTTATTTGGTAGCAAAAGCCACACAAGCTTTCGAAGCTCTAAGCCCCTTCTTCAGGTGAGTGGGAATTCTGTTCACAAACAGAGTTTATAAAGACACAGACTCAATTTACATGAATAATGGTTGGAATGCGAATACTTACAACTAATCAAGTCTTTAAGAAACAAAACAATGGGAGTGGAGAGAGCATCAAGACAGGCTAAAAAGATGTGTATTGTCTCCAGACAAGACAGCCAGTGAAACTCTGCAGGTCCACGCAACTGTGGGCGTTACAAATAGTGTGACATGAACCCAATATCCCGGTTGAGGCCGTCCGCGTGTGTGCGGAACTTGGCTATCAGTTTCTGCTCAGCGACTCTGCGCTGTCGTGTGTCGCGAAGGCCGCCTTGGAGAACGCTTACCCGAATATCAGAGGCTGAATGCCCGTGACCGCTGAAGTGCTCCCCAACAGGAAGAGAACAGTCTTGCCTGGTGATTGTCGAGCGGTGTTCATTCATCCGTTGTCGCAGCGTCTGCATAGTTTCCCCAATGTACCATGCCTCGGGACATCCCTTCTTGCAGCGTATCAGGTAGACAACGTTGGCCGAGTTGCAAGAGTATGTACCGTGTACCTGGTGGATGGTGTTCTCACGTGAGATGATGCCATCATCCTGGAGAGGTTATCAGGAGGGCCTGAGAAGGAGCTGGAGGTGGAGACATTCAGATCATTGGAGACTTTGCTTGGAATGGCTCCTGCCCTGTCAAAGGCTGCAAGATACTACAAAGGTCGTGAATGTAGCCCAATCCATCACCCAAACCAGCCTCCCATCCATTGACTCGGTCTACACTTCCCGCTGCCTCAGAAAAGCAGCCAGCATAATTAAGAACCCCACGCACCCCGGACATTCTCTCTTCCATCTTCTTTCTTCGGGAAAAAGATACAAAAGTCTGAGGTCATGTGCCAACAGACTCAAGAACAGCTTCTTCCCTTCTGCTGTCAGACTTTTGAATGGACCTACCTTGCATTAAGTTGATCCTTCTCTGCACCCTAGCTATGACTGTAACACTACATTCTGCACTCTCTCCATGAACGGTATGCTTCGCCTGTATAGTGCGCAAGAAACAATACTTTTCATTGTATACTAATACATGTGACAATAATAAATCAAATCAAATCAAACCAAACTTTGATGGACATTGGCAATGTCTTGGAAGGAGGTCTTGATCTCAGAGGCTGCTGGTGTCTGCCTGAACCTGCCATGAATTCTGAGCCTCACCGCACTGTTGTTCCATCATGTTGAGGAACCTGATACTCTTTCTCAATGCATTCCTGCACTGGGGCAACAAACAACTCCTTCCAGCTGGAGTGCGGTGTTCCCTGGAGCAGTGTGAGGCTGAAACAGATGGCAGTGACTGCTGCTGTTGGTGTGGTTCCTGGTTCTGCTGGTGTTGCTGCTGCTGTTGGTGTGGTTCCTGGTTCTGCTGGTGTTGCTGCTGCTGTTGGTGGGATTCCTGGTTCTGCTGGTATTGTTGCTGTTGTTGGTGGGGTTCCTGGTCCTGCTGGCGTTGCTGCTGCTGTTGGTGTGGTTCCTGGTTCTGCTGGTGTTGCTGCTGCTCATGGTGTGGTACCTGGTTCTGCTGGTGTTGCTGCTGCTGTTGGTGTGGTTCCTGGTTCTGCTGGTGTTGCTGCTGCTGTTGGTGTGGTTCCTGGTTCTGCTGGTGTTGCTGCTGTTGGTGTGGTTCCTGGTTCTGCTGGTGTTGTTGCTGCTGTTGATGCAGTTCCTGGTTCTGCTGGTGTTGCTGCTGCTGTTGGCGTGATTCCTGATTCTGCTGGTGTTGTTGTTGCTGCTGTTGGTGCGGTCCCTGGTTCTGCTGGTGTTGCTGCTGTTGGTGCGGTTCCTGGTTGTGCTGGTGTTGCTGCTGCTGTTGGTGCGGTCCCTGGTTCTGCTGGTGTTGCTGCTGTTGGTGCGGTTCCTGGTTGTGCTGGCGTTGCTGCTGTTGGTGCGGTTCCTGGTTCTGCTGGTGTTGCTGCTGTTGGTGCAGTTCCTGGTTCTGCTGGTGTTGCTGCTGTTGGTGCGGTTCCTGGTTGTGCTGGCGATGCTGCTGTTGGTGCGGTTCCTGGTTCTGCTGGTGTTGCTGCTGTTGGTGCGGTTCCTGGTTCTGCTGGTGTTGTTGCTGCTGTTGGTGCGGTTCCTGGTTCTGCTGGTGTTGCTGCTGTTGGTGCGGTTCCTGGTTCTGCTGGTGTTGCTGCTGTTGGTGCGGTTCCTGGTTCTGCTGGTGTTGCTGCTGTTGGTGCGGTTCCTGGTTCTGCTGGTGTTGCTGCTGTTGGTGCGGTTCCTGGTTCTGCTGGTGTTGCTGCTGTTGGTGCGGTTCCTGGTTCTGCTGGTGTTGCTGCTGTTGGTGCGGTTCCTGGTTCTGCTGGTGTTGCTGCTGTTGGTGCGGTTCCTGGTTCTGCTGGTGTTGCTGCTGTTGTTGCGGTTCCTGGTTCTGCTGGTGTTGCTGCTGTTAGTGTGGTTCCTGGTTCTGCTGGTGTTGCAGTTGTTGGTGTGGTTCCTGGTTCTGCTGGTGTTGCTGCTGTTGGTGCAGTTCCTGGTTCTGCTGGTGTTGTTGCTGCTGTTGGTGCGGTTCCTGGTTCTGCTGGTGTTGCTGCTGTTGGTGCGGTTCCTGGTTCTGCTGGTGTTGCTGCTGTTTGTGCGGTTCCTGGTTCTGCTGGTGTTGCTGCTGTTGGTGCGGTTCCTGGATCTGCTGGTGTTGCTGCTGTTGGTGCGGTTCCTGGTTCTGCTGGTGTTGCTGCTGTTGGTGCGGTTCCTGGTTCTGCTGGTGTTGCTGCTGTTGTTGCGGTTCCTGGTTCTGCTGGTGTTGCTGCTGTTGGTGCGGTTCCTGGTTCTGCTGGTGTTGCTGCTGTTGTTGCGGTTCCTGGTTCTGCTGGTGTTGCTGCTGTTGGTGCGGTTCCTGGTTCTGCTGGCGTTGCTGCTGTTGGTGCGGTTCCTGGTTCTGCTGGCGTTGCTGCTGTTGGTGTGGTTCCTGGTTCTGCTGGTGTTGCTGCTGTTGGTGCGGTTCCTGGTTCTGCTGGTGTTGCTGCTGTTGGTGTGGTTCCTGGTTCTGCTGGTGTTGCTGCTGTCGGTGTGGTTTCTGGCTCTGTTGCTGCTGTCTGTGATCAAGTTGAGGCTGTCAGCCAGGGAACTCAGATCAGGCTGAGTAAAATCCAGCCTTGTTGAAATCACTGCCAGAAATGTCAGGAAAGACCCATGAGACAGTGAAATCAGGCTGTCGGAACAAGTGCCGTCAGCACAAGTCTTTCACATAATCAGCGAAGCAGTTATGCTCTCAAGCCTGTCAGTTTTTTTGAATGACCACAATTCGCCACAATGCTTTCACCTTGTTGAACTTGTACAGAACCACACATCTCAGGGAGAGTCATAGAGGTTTACAGCATGGAAACAGGCCCTTCGGCCCAACCTGTCCATGCCGCCCTTTTTTTAAACCCCTACACTAGCCCCAATTTGGCCCATATCCCTCTATACCCATCTTATCCATGTAACTGTCTAAATGCTTTTTAAAAGACAAAATTGTACCCACCTCTACTACTACCTCTGGCAGCTTGTTCCAGACACTCACCACCTTCTGTGTGAAAAAATTGCCCTTTTGTATCTCTCCCCTCTCACCTTAAACCTATGCCCTCCAGTTTTAGACTCCCCTACCTCTGGGAAAAGATGTTGACTATCTAGCTGATCTGCACCCCTCATTATTTTATAGATCTCTATAAGATCACCCTTTAGCCTCCTAAGCTTCAGGGAAAAAAGTCCCAGCCTATCCAACCTCTCTTTGTAACTCAAAACATCAAGTCCCGGCAGCATCCTCGTAAATATTTTCTGCATTCTTTAGTAGCCAGTGCACAGATAACCTGTGCTACTAAAGCCTGAATCCTGCACGAAAACCGGAATTATTATTACTTTTTTATTCATTCACGGGATGTGGGTGTCACTGGCAAGGCTAGCATTTGTTGCCATCACTAATTGGCCTTGAACTGAGTGGCTTGCATGCCCGTTTCACAGGGCAGTTGAGAGTCAACCACATTGCTGGAGTCACATGTGGCCAGACCAAGTAAGGATGGCAGATTTCCTTCTCTCAGGCATGAGTAAACTGGGTGAGTTCTTACACTAATGGCTGCATAGTCATCATCATAGAATCTTACAGTGCAGAAGGAGGCCATTCGGCCCATCAAGCCTCCGCCGACAATAATCCCATCCAGGCCCTATCCCCATAACACCACACATCCACCCTGCTAGTCCCCCTGACACTAAGGGGCAATTTATCATGGCCAATCAAGCTAATTTGCACACCTTTGGACCGTGGGAGGAAACCAGAGCACCCGGAGGAAAGCCACGCAGACAGGGGGCGAACGTGTAGTCTCCGCACAGACAGTGTTCCAAGGCCGGAATTGAACCTGGGTCACTGGCGCTGTGAGGCAGCAGTGCTAACCACTGTGCCACCGTGCCATCTGTACATAGTCTGGGCGCCACACTATAGGAAGGATGTGAACATATTAGAAGGAGTGCCTTCAAGAGGGCATTAGATGGTTATTTGAATGGAAACAATGTGCAGGGAAAAGGCAGGGGAATGGCACTAACTTGTTTGGCAAGCTGGTACAGACATGATGAGCCAAATGGCCTCCTGCGCCATGGCAATTCTGTGATTCGATGAATCAGAAGGCACCGGGATAGACCGTTATTGTTGAATGGTCTATTTTTGTGTCATTCTCGAAGTATAATGAACACACTAAGCATTTATCCACTTCACCCACTGACAACACTATCTAAGATTAAATGATGTAAGGAAAATTGCCACCTCTTTCTCAGTTACACGCATGTTATACTCGTGGGAGTTGGTTAGCTCGGTTGGCTGGGCACCGTTCTGTGATGCAGAGCGATGCCAACAGCTGTGGGTTCGATTCCTGTACCAGCTGACCTTATTCTCAAAGGCCCCGCCTTTTCAACTTTACCCCTTGTCTGAGGTGTGGTGACCCTCAGGTTAAATCACCACCAGTCAGCTCTCCCCTTCGGCCCTTTAAGCCTGCACCGACCATGCTGCCTGACTGAACTAAAACCCCCTCCCCTTCCAGGTACCATATCCCTCCATTTCCATCCTATTCATGTATTTGTCCAGATGCCCCTTAACACTCACTACCATACCCGCTTCCACTACCTCCCCCGGCAACGAGTTCCAGGCACCCACCATCCTCTATGTAAAAGATTTGCCTCGTACATCCCCTTTAAAACTTGCCCCTCACACCTTAAACCTATGCCCCCCCTAGTAATTGACTCTTCCACCCTGGGAAAATGCTTTTGGCTATCTAAAATGTGTTTGTTTTAATTTGTTTTACCTCAGCAAGCTACTGAGAGGCGCACAGCAAAGTTGTTGTGGTGGAGAGGGGAAAAGAACATAGTGTCCATTGTCGGTACTTAATTAAATGTGAATGTCAGACTGGGTACGGTAATGCTGCTTTAATGAGTATTGTTTACTGTGTTTCACCCTCCCGGGTTCTCATGAACGATATCTGTACACAACCGCGTTTATAAATCAGAGTCACGCTTGTGAGGAATTTGCTCATTAAGAAGAAGGAAGTCTTGGCTACAGCTGAGTTTCCCATTTTTAAAATTCATTCTTCCATGAGATGTGGGTGTCACTGGCATAGCTGGCATTTATTTCCTATCTCTAATTGCCCTTGAACTCAATGGCTTACCCCGCCATTGCATAATGCAGTGAAGAGTCAACCACAATCTAAAGTTTATTTATTAGTGTCACAAGTCGGCTGACATTAACACTGCAATGAAGTTACTGTGAAAATCCCCGAGTTGCCACACTCCTGTTCGGGTACACTGAGGGAGTATTTAGCATGGCTTCCTTCTGCATTGTAGGGATTCTATGATGTACTAGTCATAGAGTCATAGAGGTTTACAGTATGAAAACAGGCCCTTCGGCCCAACTTGTCCATGCCGCCCTTTTTTTTTAAACCCCTAAGATAATCCCAATTGCTCGCATTCGGCCCATATCCCATGCACAGCTCCATATTCTGTCCCCTCAGGACTGCACTGAAGAGTCAGCCTAGATATTGTGCAGCAACCAGACCCACAGCAGGTGTACAACCATTTTCTGAGGGTAACATTCCTCTTGTCGATAACCTTGATGGTGAAATCAGCGTGAAAGTTTGGACCCTGTGGATTCTTTTGACTTTGACCGGAGTAATCTCAGCAGAGTGGAGCTTAATCTGGGAGATGCAGAACTCATTTTCAATTGGATTTAATTTATTTTTTTAAAACAGAAAAGGGAGAAAAAGAAAATCCTAAAGAAAATAACAAAACAAAATTGAAATTGAAGAGTCCTTATCATCAGTCACTTTAATTCTGTCTCATCAATATCTGAGTAAACCCATTTGTTGGCACAAAAAAGCTTAATCTAATCAGAGACCATACAAATCCATGTAAGAAGTTGTCCTATACATCACTCAAGTTAATCAATGATCTTTTTTTCTCTTATTAAGCCAAGTGGTAACTGACAGGCGAAGATGTGAGTTCTGTTGAAGAGAGAGAAAAGAAAATGATTAAGTTAATCAGGCCGGCACAGACTGGAATCAACATTAAAATGTACATCAATCAAGAAATACATACAGAACTGAAGAATATCATTCTCGGGTATATTATATTCAAAGTATGTTGCTTCAATTGGGAACCTAATATCCACTACAAGCTCAGAAAATTACACACGGTCTGAATATTGATTTTAACAACTTCAAACCTATCCGTCTCCGCTATTTTCCTGGCTGCTTATTTTTCCCCCGTCCGTTTTCTAAATATTTCTTTTTTGATTCTGTTTCCTGGTTGACTTTCTGACACCCTTGAAGAAAAGATTTGCATCACGCGTTTCACCACCTCGCAAAGCTTCAAGCAGTTTTCTTCCACTAACTTGAGTGCTTTTTCCACAGTAAGGCAGCGACAAACTACTACTTTCTCAGAAGGTCCAAAGATGTGCGGCTCAGGTTGATTGGCCATGCTGAATTGTCAATGCTAAGTTGCCACTGAGTGTCAGGGGGGACTAGCAGGGTAAATATGTGGGGCTACGAGGATAGGGGCTGGGTGGGCTTGTGGTCAGTGCAGACTCAATGGGCCAAATGGCCTCCCTCTGCACTGTAGAGATTCTATGATTCTATGAAGACTAAGGAAATTTGGCATGTCTGCTATAAATCTCACCAACTTTTACAGATGCACCATAGAAAGCATTCTTTCTGGTTGTATCACAGCTTGGTATGGCTCCTGCTCTGCCCAAGACCGCAAGAAACTACAAAGGGTCGTGAACGAAGCCCAGTCCATCACGCAAACCAGCCTCCCATCCATTGATTCTGGCTACACTTCCCGCTGCCTCGGAAAAGCAGCCAGCATAATCAAGGACCCCACGCACCCCGGACATTCTCTCTTCCACCTTCTTCCGTTGGGAAAAGATACAAAAGTCTGAGGTCACGTACCAACCGACTCAAGAACAGCTTCTCCCCTGCTGCTGTCAGACTTTTGAATGGACTTACCTTGCATTAAGTTGATCTTTCTCGACACCCTAGCTATGACTGTAACATTACATTATGTACTCTCTTGTTTCCTTCTCTGTGAACGATATGTTTTGTCTTCATAGTGCGCAAGAAACAATACTTTTCACTGTATACTAATACATGTGACCATAATAAATCAAATCAAATCAAATCAAGATCTGCAAGAAACTAAAAATGGATGTGAACGAAGCCCAGTCCACCATGCAAACCAACCACCCATCCATTGACTATGTCTACACTTCCCACTGCCTCAGAAAAGCAGCCGGCACTGTGGCACAGTGGTTAGCACAGCTGCCTCACAACGCCAGGGACTCAGGTTCAATTCCCACCTTGGATCACTGCCTGTATGGAATCTGCACATTCTCCCCGTGTCTGTGTGGGTTTCCTTTGGGTGCTCCAGTTTCCTCCCACGAAAGACTCGCTGGTTAGGTGTATTGGCCATGCTAAATTCTCCCTCAGTGTACTCGAACAGGCGCCGGAGTGTGGCGACTAGAGGATTTTCACAGCAACTTCATTGCTGTGTTAATGTAAGCCTACTTGTGACACTTATAAATAAACTAAACTGACAAAGCACAATCACGCACCCCAGACATTCTCTCTTCCACCTTCTGCGATCGAAAAAATGATACAAAAGTCTGAGGTCACGTACCAATCGACTCAAGAACAGCTTCTTCCCTGCTGCTATCAGACTTTTGAATGGACCTACCTTATATTAAGTTGATCTTTCTATGACTGTAATACTATATTCTGCACCCTCTCCTTCCCTTCTCCCCTGTGTACTCTATGAATGGCATGCTTTGTCTGTATAGCACATGAAACAATACTTTCCACCGTATGCCAGTACATATGACAATGATAAATCAAATCAAATCAAACAGGCACACAGCAAGATCCCACAGAGCAGAAATCATGAGCGGATAGTGAAATTGCCTGAGGGATTAATATTGGTTATGGTGTCAGGGAGCAGAATTTGACCCCACAGCCTCTGGATCTGTGGAGGACAGCACAACTAACCGAGGAAGGCCAACACCTCTGTAACATCTGAAAGACTGGGGAATCACAGCTGACACAATTTCACTGCCCATCCAACAGTTTAATTATCAACAGATGAAACTTAAAGAAATACAATAATTTAAACCAACCAGTCACCCCTCTCTTGTCAGTCTACATTGACTGTACATTAATTGGATCTGATGTGATTCAGAGCGACTGTACCTTCACAGGCATTCCTCTTGCTGATGGTCCTGTTCTAACGATGCCTAATCGATAGGGGTCTTTGACCAGACTTTATTCTGCACAGCAATGCTGGACCTTCTGAGCCACTTGATTGGTCTCCAGGATTTGTGGTCAGTCTTTGATTGGCCCACGTTGGTCTCCAGGGTTTGTGGTCCATCTCTGATTGGTCCATGTTGGTCTCCAATGTTTGTGATCCATCTCTGATTGGTCAATGTTGGTCTCCGGTGTTTGTGATCCATCTCTGATTGGCTGATGTTGCTCTCTGGAGTGCGGGATCAGTCCATGGTCTATCTACCACTGGAATTAGTCCATGTTTTTTTAAAATTCATTTACGGGATGCGGGCATCGCTGACTGGGCCAACATTTATTGCGCATCCCAAGTTGCCTTTGAGAAGGTGCTGGTAAGCTGCCTCCTTGAACCACTGCAGTCCCTGTGGTGTAGGGACACCCACACAGTGATGTTAGGAAGGGAGGGCCAGGATTTTGAATCAGTGACAGTGAAGGAACTGCAATACATTTCCAAGTCTGGATGTGAGCCTGGGAGAAGTGTTGGGGTGGGTACATCCATTGTCACCAGGGGGGTACACAGAATGCTCAATTAATAGGCCACTCCCTAATCCCCTGCCCAACCCCCCCAAACATCCTAAACCCACGGCAAGGCCATCAGGCAGTCTGCCCACCTGGCAAAGGGCCCACCCACTGCTCGGAAAATGCCAGGACTGGCAAGAAGAAGCCATTATTTTTTTTTAGTTTCATTTTATTTATTAGTGTCACAAGTAGGCTTACATTAACACTGCAATGAAGTTACTGTGAAGATCCTCTAGTCGCCATACTCAGGCGCCTGTTCGGGTACACTGAGGGAGAATTTAGCACAGCCAATGCACCTAACCAGCATGTCTTTCAGACTGTGGGAGGAAACTGGAGCATCCGGAGGAAACCAACGCAGACACAGGGAGAACATGCAAACTCCACACAGACAGTGACCCGAGGCCGGAATCGAACCCGGGTCCCTGGCGCTGTGAGGCAGCAGTGCTAACCATTGTGCCACTGTGCCACCCAGCCTTGGTGAGTCTCAGTTCTGAAGAAGCGTGATATTCAACTCGAAACATGAACACTGTTTCTCTCACCACAGCATCTCCCAGGCCTATTTACAGCACACCCTGTTTTTGTTTCAGGTTTCCTGCATCTGTATTTCCAAGCTTTGTACTGTGACTGTTGGTCATGGAGTCCAGAGCCGCCACAGGGTGTTAAGAACCTCAACCAGGCTGACAGCAGACTTACTGTGCTGTTGCGTCGGCAGAGATGCGGTTCTTCAAGTGAGAAGTTTCAACGAAAGCCTGATGCCTCCTGGGGTTGGTACAAATGGCGTGACTGGAAGAGGACCTGCATTCATCCTTAAGAGCACCGTAACTGGGCATTCGCCATATTTGGCTGTTTGTGGGATCTTGCTATGCGCCGCTGAGCTGTGACCAGATAATCCCAATCAGCTCGAATTATCCAGCGGACAACAGCCACTCTACTTTAAAAGACATTTGCTGCGAAGGACCTTGGGCCTGATGAGGCATCAAGAAAGAACGTTTAGGTTAGGAAGGGTGACAGTACAAAGCAAGGAGCCATCAATGTAAGATCGTTGGCAATAATTTTTTTAAATTCATTCATCGGACATGGGTGTTGCTGGCTGGCCAGCATTTATTGCCTAACCCTAGTTGCCCTTGTTTGGAGGGCAGTTGAGCATCAACCATAAAAGTTGACAAATAACATTACACTTATATAAAACATTGCTTAGGCCACATTTGGAATACTGCATCCAATTCTGGTCACCACACTACCAGAAGGACACGGAGGCTTTTGAGAGAGTACAGGAAAGGTTTACCAGGATGTTGCCTGGTATGGAGAGTATTAGCTATGAGGAGAGATTGGGTAAACTGGGATTGTTCTCCCTGGAAAGATGGAGGCTGAAGGGCAACCTGATAGAAGTTAATAAAATTATGAGGGGTATAGATAGGGTGAACAGTTGGAAGCTTTTTCCCCAGGGCAGAAATGACAATTACAAAGGAGCACAAGTTCAAGGTAAGGGGGGAAAGGTTCTGTAGAGATGTGTGGGAGTAGTTTTTTTACACAGAGGGTGGTGGAGACCTGGAATGCACTGCCAAGTGAGATGATTGAGGCAGATACATTAGCCACATTTAAGTCTTATCTGGATAGGTACATGAACAAGCGGGGAATAGAGGGACACAGGCGGTTGGTCTAGTTAGGACAATGTGATCGGCGCAGGCTTGGAGGGCCAAAGGGTCTGTTCCTGTGCTGTACTGTTCTTTGTTCTTTGTTCATATTGCTGTGGCTCTGAAGTCACATGTAGGCCAGACCAGGTAAGGATATTAGTGAGCCAGATAGGTTTTTCCAACAATCGACAATGGTTTCATGGTCATCAGTAGATTCTTAATTCCAGATTTTTTTATTGAATTCAAATTCTGCCAGCTGCCATGGCGAGATTCGAACCCGGGTCCCCAGAACATTAGCTGAGTTTCTGGATTAATAGTCGAACGATAATGTGTTGGGGTGACTAGCTACGGTAAATGCATAGGATTACGGGGATAGGGCCGGGGTAGGATTGTGGTCATTGCAGACTCGACGGGCCGAATGGCCTCCTTCTGCATGGTACGATTCTATGATAATACCACTAGGCCACCACCTCTCCTGATTATCTGACAGGCAATTCAGGAGAAGCTTCCCTATCCAGCAAATGGTTAAAATGTGGGAGCGGAATCTTACCACCGTGCACGCCGGCCGGATTTTCCCATCCCGCTGCAGTGAGCGGAGAGAAGGCTGGGGGCCAAATTCTCCAACTTCGCTGCGGTATGGGCATGGCATGAACGGCAGGTAAGGTCGTGCCCTTTGACTCGACAGGGCAAATTAAGGCAAGTAGCAATGTTGCAATGAAGGGGAAAGAAATAGAAGGTTTTGCTGATAGGGTCAGATGAAGATGGGAGGAGGCTTGTGTCCACCAGCATTGGCCATTTGGGCTGAATGGCCTGTTTCCCTGCTGTGCACTCACTGTAATTTAACATAATACTGCCATTCTGACCGTGTGACCTGGGATCCAGGGTGTTGAAAGACCTTATCCTGCAACGTCAACCATCCAAATTAGGGCGGCACGGTAGCACAGTGGTTAGCACTGCTGCTTCACAGCTCCAGGGACCTGGGTTCGATTCCCGGCTTGCGTCACTGTCTGTGTGGAGTTTGCACATTCTCCTCGTGTCTGCGTGGGTTTCCTCCGGGTGCTCCGGTTTCCTCCCACAGTCCAAAGATGTGCGGGTTAGGTTGATTGGCCATGCTAAAAATTGCCCTTAGTGTCCTGGGATGTGTCGGTTTGAGGGATTAGTGGGTAAATATGGGGGTAGGACCTGGGTGGGATTGTGGTCGGTGCAGACTCGATGGGCCGAATGGCCTCTTTCTGTACTGTAGGGTTTCTATGATTTTTTCTATGATTACGGAAGCGAAGGTGCTGGAGGTCTTAAAACACATAAAGGCAGATAAATCCCGGGACCTGATCAAGTGTATCCCAGGACATTGAGGGAAGTCAGGGAAGAAATTGCGGAGCTCCTAGGGGAGATGTTTGTATCATTGACAGCCGGAAGGCACCGGAAGATTGGACAGAGGCAAATGTTGTGCCGTTATTTAAGAAAGGCGTCAGGGAAAAGCCTGGGAACTACAAACTAGTGAGCCCAACGTCAATGATGAATAGGTTGTTGGAGGGAATTGTGAGAGACAGGATCGACATGCATTTGGAAAGGCAAGGACTGATATGGGATAGTCAGCACAGTTTTGTGCATGGGAAATTGTGTCTTACAAATTTGATAGAGTTTTTTGAAGGGGTGACGAAGAAAATAGATGAGGGCAGTGCGGCTGATGTTGTCTATGTGGTGAACCATTGTTGGTTCCCACCAGGTAGTGCTGAGCCATGGTCTGGCCAGTACTATGAGTCTGTAGATATGTTACTGTTGGGGTTAGGGTTGGGCTGTTCTACCTGTTAATATAGTCCTTATGGTACACCCCAGTCGGCTCCGCCTCCTGGGAGAGGTATAAAGGTCACTGCTCTGCCTGGTGACCCTTTAGTCTGGGATCGTATACTGTATATGGTAGCTCTGTTATTGTTGGCAATAAAAGCCTTTATTTCCCGAGTACATCCAGCCTCTCGTGTGTTATATCGCGCATCAATCTACATGGACCTTTGCAAGGCCTTTGACAATGTACCACATGGGAGACTTGTCAGTGAGGTTAGATCACATGGGACCCAGGGAGAACTAGCCAATTGGATACAAAACTGACTTGCCGGAAGAAACTGTAAGAAGCCTCACAACCAGGTTAAAGTCCAACAGGTTTATTTGGCAGCACAAGCTTTCGGAGCGCTGCCCCTTCATCAGGTGAGTGGGTGTTGTGTTCACCAACAGGGCATAGATAAATACAAACTCAATTTATAAGTTAATGGTTGGATTGCGAGTCTTTACAGGTAATCAAGTCACCTGAAGAAGGAGCGAGACTCTGAAAGCTTATGCTGCCAAATAAACCTGTTGGACTTTAATCTGGTGTTATGAGACTTCGTACTGTGCTTAGCCCAGTCCAACGCTGGCATCTCCACATCTTGCCGGTAGGAGACAGAGGATGGTGGGAGAGGGCTGTTTTTCAGACTGGAGGCTTGTGGCCATTTCACAGGATCGGTGCTGGGTCCACTGTTGTTTGTCATTCATATGAATGATTTGGGATGAGAATATAGAAGGGATGGTTAGGAAGTCTGTGAATGACTCCAAAATTAGTGGTGTAGTGGGCAGTGAAGAAGGTTATCGAAGACTACAATGGAATCTTGATCGACTAGGCCAGTGGGACGAGAAATGGCAAATGGAGTTTCATTCAGATAAATGCAAATTGTTGTATTTTGGTAAGACAAACCACATCAAGACAAACCAGGGCAGACTTACACAGTTAATGGTAAGGCCCGGGGAGTGTTGTCATACAGAGAGACCTGGGGGCGCAGGTACATAGTTCCTTGAAAGTGGCGTCACAGGTAGACAGGATGGTGAAGAAGGCATTTGGCACACTTGCCTTCATCGGTCAGAGCATTGAGTACACGAGTTGGGACGCTGTGTTACAAACTGTACAAGACATTGGTTAGGCCACATTTGGAGTACTGCGTACAATTCTGGTCTCCCTGCTATAGGAAGGATGTCATTAAACTGGAAAGGGTGCAAAACAGATTTACAGGGATGTTTCCAGGACTGGAAGGTTTGAATAATAAGGAGGGGCTGGATAGGCTGGGACTTTTTTCCCTGGAGTGTGGGAGGATGAGGGGTGATCTTATCAAGGTTTATAAAAGCATGAGGGGCAGAGATAAGGTGAATAAACAAGGTCCTTTTCCCTTGGTAGGGGAGTCCAAAACTAGAGGGCATAGGTTTAAGGTGAGAGGGGAAAGATTTAAAAGGGACCTGAGGGGGAAACATTTTTACAGAGGGTGGTGCGTGTATAGAATGAGTTGCCAGAGGAGGTGGTCGAGGCGGGTACAATTACAACATTTAAAAGACATGTGGACAGGTACATGGATGGGAAAGATTTAGAGGGATGTGGGCCAAACGCAGGCAAATGGGACTAATTCAGTTTAGCAAACCTGGTCGGCATGGACGAGTTGGGCCGAAGGGCCTGTTTCCGTGCTGTATATCTCTATGACTCTATGACTACATTAGACATGAAGAACTCCGAAACCACACTACCCTACCGGTGATAGGCCTGCACGGGCAAGGATGACAGAAAGATGACGGGAAAACAGCTTCATCAGTGCCGGTGAAAATCCAAGCTGAATATTTGGGGGTTTTAAGGTGTTATCCACTAATAAGATCAGCGGCTGTCAGACATCTGAGAGCTTTGCTGGAACAAGCCATCTGTTGAAGCTTACAGCACTGATTTGTGCTTAGGTTTGTTGTAAATTAAGCCCTCAGAGGTAAAGGTTGCTACTCCTACTGCTAATTCAGCACCATTTAGTTCCTAAAATACACCTTCCAGGAGAAGATGACACCAACAAATAGAGGATGTTCCCACCTTCTTCACGGAGGTCAATTCCGCAATGCTGGGACAGATGGGAATCTTTCTTTTTAACCCTGTGATGTTTGTGGAGGTGTCTTTGCACGATGAATGAGACAAGGTGACGTACAGCAGTGTTATCATTAAAGTGCATCAAAGAATCGGCTGGGTAAAACTCCCTTTCCCCTCAGAATGGAACACATTAGCCAGTTGTACATGAGGAAAATAAGTAACAGCTCCAAGATGCGGCATCAAGTTGCCCTTTAACCTTTGCACATCATTCTTCGACCTTCCCTAGCAACACAATGTTTGTACAAAATACTTTCCTCAGCTGCCTCTAACCTCCTACTCGTATTAACCATACAATGCCTACAGTGCAGAAGGAGGCCACTCAGCCCATAGACTGACTTGTACTGACTTTCCAAAAGAGCATCTTCATCAGATCCACCCCCACCCTACTCCAGTAAACTGTGCATTTCCCATGGCCAATCCTGTAACACTACATTCTGCATCCTCTCCTTTCCTTCTCTTCTATGTACTCTATGAACGGTATGCTTTGTCTGTATAGCGCACAAGAAACAAAACACGTGACAATAATAAATCAAATCAAATTGAACTGACACGTCTTCATTCTGTGGGAGGAAACCAGAGGAAACCCATGCAGTCACGGGGAAACCGTGCAAACTCCACACAGATAGTGACCCAAGACTGGAATGGAACCTGGGACCCTGGTGCTGTGAGGCAGTAATGCTAACCACTGTGCCACCATAAGACCATAAGACCATAAGACATAGGAGCGGAAGTAAGGCCATTCGGCCCATCGAGTCCACTCCACCATTCAATCATGGTTGATTTCAACTCCATTTACCCGCTCTCTCCCCATAGCCCTTAATTCCTCGAGAAATCAAGAATTTATCAATTTCTGTCTTGAAGACGCTCAACGTCTCGGCCTCCACAGCCCTCTGTGGCAATGAATTCCACAGACCCACCACTCTCTGGCTGAAGAAATTTCTCCTCATCTCTGTTCTAAAGTGACTCCCTTTTATTCTAAGGCTGTGCCCCCGCGTCCTAGTCTCCCCTGTTAATGGAAACAACTTCCCTACGTCCATCCTATCTAAGCCGTTCATTATCTTGTAAGTTTCTATCAGATCTCCCCTCAACCTCCTAAACTCCAATGAATATAATCCCACGATCCTCAGACGTTCATCGTATGTCAGGCCTACCATTCCTGGGATCATCCGTGTGAATCTCCGCTGGACCCGCTCCAGTGCCAGTATGTCCTTCCTGAGGTGTGGGGCCCAAAATTGCTCACAGTACTCCAAATGGGGCCTAACCAGTGCTTTATAAAGCCTCAGAAGTACATCCCTGCTTTTGTATTCCAAGCCTCTTGAGATAAATGACAACATTACATTTGCTTTCTTAATTACGGACTCAACCTGCAAGTTTACCTTTAGAGAATCCTGGACTAGGACTCCCAAGTCCCTTTGCACTTTAGCATTATGAATTTTGTCACCGTTTAGAAAATAGTCCATGCCTCTATTCTTTTTTCCAAAGTGTACGACCTCGCACTTGCCCACGTTGAATTTCATCAGCCACTTCTTGGACCACTCTCCTAAACTGTCTAAATCTTTCTGCAGCCTCCCCACCTCCTCAATACTACCTGCCCCTCCACCTATCTTTGTATCATCGGCAAACTTGGCCAGAATGCCCCCAGTCCCGTCATCTAGATCGTTAATATATAAAGAGAACAGCTGTGCCATCCATTCTGTTTTTAGACAGGGTATCTTTGAGCAGAATGCCTTTGGTGTAAAGACCATTTCAGTTTGCGTTACTTTTTAGATTCTTGCCCCTGGTTCCATGGTAGCATTCTCTGCAGGAGGTTGTGAGTTCATGTTCTCCGATTCAAGCACGTAGAGTCATAGAATCCCTGCAGTGCAGAGGGAGGCCATTTGGCCCATCAAGCTTGCACCGACAACAATCCCACCCAGACCCTATTCCGATAACCCCACGTAATTACCCTGCTAATCCCCCTGACACTAAGGGGCAATTCACCATGGCCACTCCACCTAACCCACACTTCCTGGGCCAGAACACACAGAGTTTGATAGATCATCCGAAAGACAGGTGCTCCAACAAGGGTTATTGTGGTCTGTCAACCCAGGTTAGATGCACAAGTATCTGGAGTGGAACTTATACCCAAAGCCTTAATTACTGCCCTGCATCAGTTGCCCTTGGCGGATTAAGATTCAACCACACAGATTGGAACTAGAGTCAGTCTTTGGCCAGGCTGGCAAGGACACAAATCCCCTTCCCTAAAGAGCACAAGTGAGCCAGTAAGGGTTTGACAACAATACTGCAGTTTTCATGCTCACTTTTTTGAGCTGCCTGTCCAGAAATTGGTGAATTCAATTTCAAATCTTTCATTAACTTATGGCCTACCAGCTTTCATCTCCCAATAGAATAGAATTCAGAGAATCATTGCAGTGCAGAAAGAGACCATTTGGACCATCGAGCTGCACAGACAACAATCCCCATAACCCCACGCATTTACCCTGCTAATCTCCTTGACACGAAGGGACAATTTTACCATGGCCAATCAACCTAACCTGGACTGTGGGAGGAAACCAGAAGAAACCCACACAGACACAGGGAGAATGTGCAAACTCCGCACAGACAGTGACCCGAGGCCGCAATCGAACCCGGGTCCTTGGCACTGCAGGCAACAGCGCTAACCACTGTGCCACTGTGCCACCCTGTACCAAGATTGATGCTTCAATGTAATGCTGAGGGAGTGCTGCACTGTCAGTGGCCCCAACTTGAAGAGATGCCTGTCCTCGTGGATGGATGGAAAAGAAATTGCAATGCATTAATTCGAAGGAGCGCAGGCAAATTTATTTCCTTGGTGCCTTAGACAACAATTACCCCTCAACCATTATCAAGTAAAACAGATGATCTGGTCACTTACTACATTGTTGTTAATGGGATCTTACTGTTTGAAATTCAGCTGCCGTAGTTTCGAACATTGAAACAGTGGCCACACTGCAAGTATATTTCACTCGCTGTAAAGCATTTTAAGATGTTTTGATGTTGGAAAGCTCCATTTAAATGTTAATTATTTTTTTCTCTTAATCAATGGGTTGTACTTTCCTCACTTGTGCAGAGGGATTGAATACCTTATTAGGGTCATTACTTATAAGCCACTAACAATGCTACAGAGAAATTACAGTGCAGGCGGTGGTGTAGTGGTGTTGTCACTGGATCAGTACTCCTGAGACCCAAGGGTAACACTCTGGGGATCTGAGTTCGAATCCCACCATGGCAGAGGGTGACATTTGAATTCCGAATCCACCACAATGTGGCTGACTCTTTAGTGCTCTCTGAAACAGTGCCCCTCAGTTCAGGGACAATTAAAAATGGGCAATGTATGCTGGCCCAGCCAATGGTGCCCATGTCCCATTGATGAATAAACAAAACTGGCCATTCAGCCCAACTATTCCATTCTGGTATTTATAGATTCATAGAATCCCTCCAGTGCTGAAAGAGGCCATTTGGCCCATCGAGCCTGCACCTACAACAATCCCAGCCAAGCCCTATCCCCATAATCCCACATATTTACCCTGCTAATCCCCCTGACACTAAGGGGCAATTTAGCATGGCCAATCAACCTAACCCACACATCTTTGGAGTGTGGGAGGAAGCGGGAGCACTCGGAGGAAACCCAGGCAGTCATGGGGAGAACGTGCAAACCCCACATAAACATTGGTGGTTCAGTGGTAGAATTCTCGCCTGCCACGCGGGAGGCCTGGGTTTGATTCCTGGCCAATGCAAAGCCCCTTCTTCAGTGGGTTAGCACTGCTGCCCCACAGCGTCAGGGGCCCGGGTTCAATTCCCGGCTTGTGCGGAGTCTGCACGTTCTCCTCGTGTCTGCATGGATTTCTACCGGGTGCTCCAGTTTCCTCCCACACTTCAAAGACGTGCTGGTTAGGTGCATTGGCCATGCTAAATTCTCCCTCAGTGTACCCGAACCGACGCTGAAGTGTGGCAACGAGGGGATTTTCACAGTAACTTCATTGCAGTGTTAATGTAAGCCTATATGACACTAATAAATAAATTTTAAACTTAAACTTTAAGACTGTTCCCCAAGGCCGGATTTGAACCCGAGTCCCTGGCGCCGTGCTAACCACTGTGCCATCCCTGTTTACTGCTTCTTATGTTGTTTCTTATTTCCTTGAATGCTAATACCTTCGTTGATGGAATAGCACAGTTTTAAAATGTATGGCTTTATTCAATAGAATGTTATTAGCAGCAATAGAATGAAATGAAATGTGAGTTCTCAAGCGGTAAATTGACCCTTCCTCAGCCTGACTTAGAATCATAGAACCATGGAATCCCTACGTGCAGAAGGAGGCCATTCAGCCCATCGAGTCTGCACCGACAACAATCCCAGCCAGGCCCTATCCCCATAACCCCACTATTTACCCTGCGTGACACTAAGGAGCAATTTAGCATGGCCAATCCACGTAACCTGCACATCTTCGGAGTGTGGGAGAAAACCGGAGCACCCGGAGGAAACCAACGCAGACACAGGGAGAACGTACACACTCCACACGGACAGTCACCAGAGCCCGGAATCAAACCCGGATCCCTGGCACTGTGAGGCAGCAGTGCTAACCACTGTGCCACCGTGCTGTTTCCAAACTGCTTTCAACCGCAACATCTCTGGTGGGCATACTCGGAGCGGACTGGTTCTCTATCTGACGCTCTTCTCAAATTCTCCAGATGCTTCGTCAGGATTTTATTTGAACTTTGACTTCATATGATACCAGGCCTGTCCTGACCACCACAACACCTGATACCTGGCCTGTCCTGACCACCACAACACCTGATACCAGGCCCATTCTGACCACCACAACGCACCCAATTCTGACCCGTCCCAAACTTTTTGGCGTACACTGACATTTCTTTTGCACACTCTGCTTAGCCTCCACCTTTCCCGTCAGATCTGGAAACACCAGATCCAACCTGGTTCGAATACGCCTGACCATCAGCAACTCAGCAGGAATAACTCCAGTGGTCAGGTGGGGCGTTATTCTATTGATAATAAGGAAATGCATTAATTTGTTTTGTAGGAATGCTGATGGTTACTTTTCCATGGCTGTTTAAATGTTTGCACCGTCCTCTTAACCAGTATATACAAGGAGAGGTGATAAGGTGTCATAGAGTCATTGAGGATTACAGCATGGGAACAGGCTCTTCGGCCTAACTTGTCCATGCTACCCTTTTATACCGCTAAGCTAGTCCCAATTACCTGCATTTGGCCCAGACACCAGCACGGACATCTCTTCCCTAGACTGATTGCTTTGAAAAGATGTGTAAATCTAACAGATGCCAGGACTGTCAAAAAATCATAGAGGTTTATAGCATTGAAACAGGCCCTCCAGCCCAACTTGTCCATGCTGCCCAGATTTTACCACTAAGCTAGTCCCAATTGCCCACGTCTGGCCCATATCCCTCTATACCCATCTTACTCATGCAACTGTCTAAATGCTTTTTAAAAGACAAAATTGTACCCGCCACTACTACTGCCTCCGGCAGCTCGTCCCAGACACTTACCACCCGCTGTGTGAAAAAATTGCCCCTCTAGGCCCTTTTGTATCTCTCCCCTCTCACCTTAAACCTGTGCCCTCTAGTTTTAGACTCCCCTACCTTTGGAAATAGATATTGACTATCCAGCTGATCTGTGCCCCTCATTATTTTATAGACCTCTATAAGATCACCCCTCAGGCTCCTACGCTCCAGAGAAAAAAGTCCCAGTCTATCCAGCCTCTCCTTATAACTCAAACCACCAAGTCCCAGTAGCAGTACGTAGAGCTGAATGCCATTAGACAACATGAAATGCTGGAACTCCTCGCTGGTAAATGCTGTCCCATTCTCCGAAACCAACACTTTCAGAAAACACTGGGTGACAAAGGATTGCCTTAACTCTTCCACTGTTGTCAAAGAAGTCATGGATTTCATCTCATAGATGTGCAGCCATTTTCTATGTGCATCAACTGTAAGTCAGGACATGAATGAGGCGACAAAATCAACGTGGAGTTGTGCCCTCAGCTGACCTGGCCACTACCAAGGGTGCATTGGGGCTGCGATGGCATTGGTCGCAGTGTGGAACCATGCTTTCTATGTCTGTGTCTAACCCAGGCCACCGCACATAGCTGCGAGCTAGCATGTTCCTCCGGGGATGGCTGGACTGATGCATGAGGAGAGATTGACGAGGTGAGGATTGTTTTCGCTGGAGTTCAGACAAATGAGAGGGGAATCTCATAGAGACTTATAAAATTCTAATAGGACTAAACAGGGTAGATGTAGGAAGGATATTCCCGATGGTGGGGGAGTCCAGAACCAGGGGCTCATAGTCTGAGGATTCAGGGTAGACCATTTAGGACAGAGGTGAGGAGACATTTCTTCACCCAAAGAGTGGTGAGCCTGTGGAATTTATCCCTCTAAACCTTTCCTATCATGTATCTGTCCAAATGCCTTTTAAATGTTGTCAATGTCCCTGCCTCAACCACTTCCTCCAGCAGCTCATTCCACACATGTACCACCCTCTGTGTATAAAAGTTGCTCCTCAAGTCCCCATTAATTCTTACCCCTCTTAATTTAAACCTATGCCCTCTAGTTCCCGATTCCCCAACACTGGGAAAAAGACTGAGTGCATTCACTCTATCCATGCCTCTGATGATTTTATACACCTCTATAAGATCACCCCTCAGTCTCCTACGTCCCAGAGAAAACAGCCCTGGCCTGTCCAATCTCTCCCTCTAACTCAATCTCTTGAGTCCTAGCAACATCCTTGTAAATCTCTTCTGCAGGAAGTAGTTGATGCCAAAACATTGAATGTATTCAAGAAGTGGCTAGATATAGCACTTGGGGCGAATGAGGTCAAAGGTTATGGGGAGACAGCAAGAATAGGCTATTGAGTTGGACAATCAGCCATGATCATGATAAATGGCGGAGCAGGCTCGAAGGGCCAAATGACCTCCTCCTGCTCGTATCTTCTATGTTTCTGCGGACATCCCTGGATGGGCGCTGTGTCGTTCCTCCCATAATAGCTTCGGGCCTGGTGTAGGGACAGTCATCCTCACTCTCCACAGAAGGACGTTGTCAATTCACCTTTCCTTATTTGAAAAGGTTTTAGTTGCTCAGATAATCTCTGGTAACACCAGCCATGAAGAATCATGTGCTTAACTCTGGATCCCTCTGAGTCCAGTATTAGATCAGACAACATGGCTAATGTGTCAAGGAAATTCAAGGTCAGGAGATTTCTTGTGGCACAGGTGGGGACAGCGTACTTTCTGGCAGTGGGAGTGAACTCAAGGTGTTAGCATTTGATATTTGATATTGGTCTGTGTTGGAAGATATATTCCTAAGTGGCCACTAGTAAAGCCCTAAGTTGCATCCTTGCAGATGCGATTGGAGGGCTGGCTTTATCGAAATAGGCCTAACATGTTGTCCGTATACATTGTGGTAGAATTTCTTTATTCCAAGGATGACAGCCAGCCCCCCTTACTCGATCTTTGAGTGTGCCTTTTCTACTTCAGATATGGCCCTTGAAACATAGCTGATGTGTCTTTCTAAACCCTCCTCCATTTTATTTGACAAGGGAGTATTGTGTTCAGTTTTGGTCGCCTTGCTATAGGAAAGATGTTATTAAACTGGAGAGGGTGCAGAAGAGATTTACAAGGATGTTGCCAGGACTCAAGGGACTGAGTTATAGGGAGAGATTGGACAGGCCAGGACTTCTTTTCTTTGGAGCTAGGAGACTGAGGGGTGATCTTACAGAGGTGTATAAGATCATGAGAGGCCTGGATAGGGCGAATGCACTCAGTCTTTTTCCCAGAGTCAGGGAATCAGGAACTAGAGGGCATAGGTTTACGTTAAGAGGGGAAAGAATTAATGGAAACCTGAGGAGCAACGTTTTTACACAGAGGGTGGTACGTGGGTGGAAGTGGTTGAGGCAGGGACACTGACAACATTTAAAAGTCATTTGGACAGATACATGGATAGGAAAGGTTTAGAGGGATATGGGCCAAATGCTGGCAAATGGGGTTAGCTTAGATGGGCTTTTTGGTCGGCATGGACCAGTTGGGCCGAAGGGCCTGTCTCCGTGCCGTAAATTCTATGAATCTATAAGAGAGCTCCAATTCCATAAGGAGATGTATCACAAGTGAGAATAGGGTGGCACGGTGGCACAGTGGTTAGCACTGCTGCCTCACAGCACCAGGTTCAATTCCCGATTCGGGTCACTGTCTGTGCGGTGTCTGCACATTCTCCCCGTGTCTGCGTGGGTTTCCTCCGGGTACTCCGAAAGACGTGATGGTTAGGTGCATTGGCCATGCTAAATTCTCCCTCAGTGTACCCGAACAGGCACCGGAGTGTGGCGACTAGGGGATTTTCACAGTAACTTCATTGCAGTGTTAATGTAAGCCTACTTGTGACTAACTTTAAAGTTTAAACTTTGATTGCTTCTGAAGGGCTGAAATGGACTAAAAGGCAGGACAGCTGCAGGACTTGCTTCACCTGTCTGAAGATTTCATTTTGCTGCGTTTTCAGTATCATCTATGGTGTTTTTTAACAATGTATGCAGACGTGCCAAGTTTGGAATAAATCTTCCGTAATAATTTACCATTGCAAGAAAAGATTGTAACTGACGCATTCTTCGGGATGGGTGCTTCTTTTATGGCCCTAACTTTATCTTCCATCTGGTGCCAACCTTGTGCATCCACTCTGAATGCCAAATAAGTCACCTCATTTGTCTTAAAGGTGCATCGCTCTCTCTTTACTGCAGCTTGCTGGAACCTTGCCAAAACCTTCTCCAGGTTGGTTAAGTGTTGTTCTGCTGTGGCTCCTGTGCTCAGTAAATCATCCAAGTCAACAACTACTGAAGGCAAATCCCGTAATAGGCTCACCATAGTTTGTTGAAAGATTGCACAAGGCAATGAGGGGGCAGCATGGTGACACAGTGGTTAGCATTGCTGCCTCACAGCGCCAGGGACCCGGGTTCGATTCCCAGTTCAGGTCACCATCTGTGCGGAATCTGCATGTTCTCCCCAGGCTGTGGGAGGAAACCGGAGCACCCGGAGGAAACCCATGCAGACACGGGGAGAACATGCAAACTCCACACAGACAGTGACCCAAGTCGGGAATCAAACCCGGGCCCCTGGCGCTGTGAGGCAGCAGTGCTAACCACTGTGCCTCCCATGTAGCTTCCAGTGTTGGAGCTGAGGACTGTCGCACACTGGGTTCTGGGCTGCAGAGGGCCAAAAGTTCATGAGGCATTTATTTACCCCTCCTGGGGAGTCACTGAGACAGCTAGTAAGTTTGTTTTTAATAGCAAAGCTAAGCCCACAGAGGCAGTGATGTTCTGGTTTACCTTTCCAGAGGATGTAACATCGATCTTGCTCCTTTCTCTACCTACTGGGTCTCACTTAGGGCGGGTAATGTCAGTGTCAAAATGCCTGAACTCCGGATCAGTGACAGCAGAATGCCTTTCTGGTCTGTCGCAGTTGGGGTTGTCCATGAGGGTCCAGATGTTCCAGGTCCCGAAGTTCATTTTAAGGGGTGGAAGATGCTGTTTCTTTTAACGTGGGTTGGTTGTTGCGCACCAACTACCATGCAGCAAGGCCTCGATCCAGTGGCAAGTGGGGTCCAAGTTGACTGGAGACCATCCTCTCCCAGGATGTACCAATACTCACACTCAAAAGAACAAAGAACAAAGAAAATACAGCACAGGAACAGGCCCTTGGGCCCTCCAAGCCTGCACCGACCATGCTGCCTGACTTAGCTAAAACCCCCTACCCTTCCGGGGACCATATCCCTCTATTCCCATCCTATTCATGTATTTGGCAAGATGCCCCTTAAAAGTCACTATCGTATCTGCTTCCACTACCTCCCCCGGCAACGGGTTCCAGGCACCCCACCACCCTCTGTGTAAAACATCTGCCTCGTACATCTCCTTTAGACCTTGCCCCTCACACCTTAAACCTGTGCCCCCTAGTAATTGACTCTTCCATCCGGGAAAAAGCTTCTGACTATCCACTCTGTCCATGCCTCTCATAATCTTGTAGACTTCTATCAGGTCACCCCTCAACCTCCGTCATTCCAGTGAGAACAAACCAAGTTTCTCCAACCTCTCCTCATAGCTGATGCCCTCCATACCAGACAACATCCTGGTAAATCTTTTCTGTACCCTCTCCAAAGCCTCCACATCCTTCTGGTAGTGTGGCGACCAGAATTGAACACTATATTCCAATTAAGGTTCTATAAAGCTGCAACATGACTTGCCAATTTTTAAACTCAATGCCCCGGCCGATGAAGACAAGCATGCTGTATGCCTTCTTGACTACCTTCTCCACCTGCATTGCCACTTTCAGTGACCTGTGTACCTGTACACCCAGATCCCTTTGCCTATCAATACTCTTAAGGGTTTTGCCATTTACTGTATATTTCCTATTTGAATTAGACCTTCCAAAGTGCATTACTTCACATTTGTCCAGGTTAAACTCCATCTGCCACCTCTCCGCCCAAGTCTCCAACTGATCTATATCCAGCTGTATCCTCTGATGGTCCTCATCGCTATCTGCAAGTCCACCAAACTTTGTGTCATCCGCAAACTTACTAATCAATCCAGTTACATTTTCCTCCAAATCATTTATATATATTACAAACAGCAAAGGTCCCAGCACTGATCCCTGAGGAACGCCACTTGTCACAGACCTCCATTAAGAAACGCACCCTTCCACTGCTACTCTCTGTCTTCTTTGACCGAGCCAGTTTTGTATCCACCTTGCCAGCTCACCTCTGATCCCATGCGATTTCACCTTCTGCACCAGTCTGCCATGAGGGACCTTGTCAAAGGCCTTACTGAAGTCCATGTAGACAACATCCACCGCCCTACCCTCATCAATCATCTTCTTCACTTCCTCGAAAAACTCAATCAAGTTCGTGAGACAAGACCTCCCATTCACAAAACCATGTTGCCTCTCACTAATACGTCCACTTATTTCCAAGTGGGAATAAATCCTGTCTCGAAGAATCCTCTCCAATAATTTCCCTACCACTGATGTAAGGCTCACCGGCCTGTAATTACCTGGATTGTTCTTACTACCCTTCTTAAACAAAGGAACAACATTGGCTATTCTCCAATCCTCTGGGACCTCCCCTGTAGCCAGTGAGGATACAAAGATTTCTCTCAAGGCCCCAGCAATTTCCTCCTTTGCCTCTCTCAGTATTCTGGGGTATATCCCATCAGGCGCTGGGGACTTGTCTACGTTAATGTTTCCCAAGAACCCTAATACCTCCTCCTGTTTGATCTCAATATGATTCAAACAATCTATACAATTTCCCAGACTCATCATCCACCAAGTCCTTCACTTTGGTGAATACTGACGCAAAGTACTCATTTAATACCTCACCCATTTCCTCTGGCTCCACGCATAGATTTCCTCCCTTGTCCTTGAGTGGGCCAACCCTCTCCCTGGCTACCCTCTTGCTCTTTACATATGTATAAAAAGCCTTGGGATATTCCTTAATCCTGCTGGCCAATACTTTTTCGTGACCCCATTTTAGCCCTCCTTACTCCTTGCTTAAGTTTCTTTCTACTTTCCTTGAATTCCACACTTGCTTTGTGTGTTCCCAGCCTCCTAGTCTTGACAAATGCTTCCTTTTTCTCTTTGACTAGGCTCACAATATCTCTCATTATCCAAGGTTCCCAAAACTTGCCATACTTATCCTTCATCTTTACAGGAATGTGTCGGTCCTGAATCCCTATCAACTTACACTTGAAAGCCTCCCACCTGCCAGATGTTGACTTCCCCTCAAACATCTGCCCCCAATCTACATTCTTCAGTTCCTGACTAATATTGTTGTAATTAGCCTTCCCCCAATTTAGCACCTTAACTTGAGGAGTACACTTATCTTTATCCATCAGTACCTTAAAGCTTACTAAATTGTGGTTTGGACTGTTCCCGTCCTCCTGTCCTCCTTTCTGTTTGCCATAGGACCTCTTTCTGTGAGACTCTGCGTGCATTGGTGGCCTCTTGACGTCCTGAGCAGTGCACGGTGGCACAGTGGTTAGCACTGCAGCCTCACAGCGCCAGGGACCTGGGTTTGATTCCCGGCTTGGGTCGCTGTCTGTGCAGAGTTTGCACATTCTCCCCGTGTCTGCATGGGTTTCCTCCGGGTGCTCCGGTTTCCCTCCCACAGTCTGAAAGGTGTGCTGGTAAGGTGCCTTGACCTGAACAGGCCGGAGTGTGGCGACTAGGGGATTTTCACAGTAACTTCATTGCAGTGTGAATATTAGCTTACTTGTGACACGAATAAACAAAAAACAAACTTTTCAACATTCACTCCATCCATCACCGACACACAGTGGCAGCAGCGTACACCATGTACAAGGTGCACAGCAGCAACTCACCCATGACCTTTACCTCCCAGAAGGACAAGGGCAACAGAGGCATGGAAACACCACCACCTAGAAGTACCCCTCCAAGACACAAACTATCCTGACTTGGAAATATATGGCCGTTCCTTCACTGTTTCTGGGTCAAAGATTCTGGAGCTCCCTTTCTAACAGCACGGTGGGTGTGCCTACACCACGTGGACTGCAACAGTGATTCAAGAAGGCAGCTCACCACCACCTTCTCAAGGACAATTAGGGATGGGCAACAAATGCTGGCCTGGCCAGCGATGCCCACATCCCACGAAATGAATAAAATAAATCCTATTTCATATCTCTCCTGTTGACTGTACAGGAAATGAACATTAGCTAGCAAGTAGAATAGGTTGATGACTTGATACTGCCTGTTTTGTACAATGCCTTAACTGGCTTTGGAATGCAGAAAGAGGACTTTCAACCCATTGTACCTGAGCCACCTCTTTGATAAATCTCTCCAGTATTTCACAATTCCCTGCTCTTTCCCCTTCGCCCAGCAAATATAATTAATGTAGGGGTTATTTTGTAAGTAGATACTTATGGCAGGTAACAACAAGTATATTACCTATGCAGCAGGTAATTAAGAAGGCAAATGGAATCTTGTCCTTCATTGCCAGAGGGATGGAGTTTAAAAACAGCGAGGTTATGTTGCAGCTGTATAAGGTGCTGGTGAGACCACATCTGGAGTGCTGTGTACAGTTTTGGTCTCCTTACTTGAGAAAGGTTATACTGGCACTGGAGGGGGTGCAGAGGAGATTCACCAGGTTGATTCCGGAGTTGAGAGGGTTGGCTTATGGGGAGAGGCTGAGTAGACTGGGGTATACTCATTGGAATTCAGAAGAATGAGGGGGGATCTTATAGAAACATATAAGATTATGAAGGGAATAAATAAGATAGAAGCAGGGAAGTTGTTTCCATTGGCAGGTGAAACTAGAACTAGGGGGAATGGCCTCAAAATAAGGGGGAGCAGATTTAGGACTCTTTTGAGGAGGAACTTTTTCACCCAAAGGATTGTGAATGTGAAATTTTCTGCATTGAATGTTTTTAAGGCAAAGATAGATAAATCTTTGAACAGTAAAGAAATTAAGGGTTACAGTGAGCGGGCGGATAAGTGGAGCTGAGCCCACAAAAAGATCAGCCATGATCTTACTGAATGCCGGAGCAGGCTCGAGGGGCCAGATAGCCTACTCCTGCTCCTAGTTCTTATGTTCTCACTACAGAATATCCACTCGCACTCACCACAGATCAACCCTGCCCCACTGGTCTCTGCACACATCTCACTAAACCTTCCCATCCCTGACAGGCTTGAGTCCCCTGGCGCACTCAACCTCAACAACCTACACCAATTCCCAAAAATATATTGATTCCATTTCCGCTTTTGGCAAGAACATTTCCCCCAGCAATGTTCATGTTTGGACAGCTTCAAATATCCAGTGATCCACTGACCCAGTCAAGTGTTGTCAAATAGTGTATTGTAGGCCAGAAACTCACTTAGACTCGCCACGTAAACACAGTGGCTACAAGTGCAGATCAGAGGCTAGGAATACTGCGGTGAGTAACTCACTCCTGACTCCCCAAAGCCTCTACAAGGCACAAGTCAGGAGTGTGATGGAATACTCCCCACTTGCCTGGATGGGTGCAGCTCCAACAACACTCAAGATGCTTGGCACCATCCAGGACTAAGCAGCCCGTTTGATTGGCATCCCATCCACGAACATCCACTCCCTCCACCACTGACGCTCAGTAGCAGCAGTGTGTACCATCCACAAGATGCACTGCGGCAATTCACCAAAGATCCTTAGACAGCACCTTCCAAACCCATGACCACTTCCATCTGGAAGGACAAGGGCAGCAGATACATGGGGACACCACCACCTGCAAGTTTCCCTCCAAGCCACTCACCATCCTGACTTGGAAATATATCGCCGTTCCTTCTGGGTCAAAATCCTGGAATTCCTTCCCTAACGGCATTATGGATCAACCTACAGAACATGGACTACAGCGATTCAAGATGGCAGCTCACCACCACCTTCTCAAGGGCAACGAGGGATGGGCAATAAATGCTACACAGCCAGCGATGCCCATGTCCCATGAATGAATAAAAAAAAGAATTAGATTGTATTTCACTGCGAGGAAGTCGTACATCTTGCATAGATTAGATAGATCTGATGTGGGAGATGCCAACGTTGGACTGGGGTGGGCACAGTAAGAACACCAGGTTAAAATCCAACAGGTTTATTTGGTAGCACAAGCTTTCAGAGCTGCTCCTTCATCAGGTGAGTCTATATTAGATAGATCAGTCAAGTTCTGGAAATGTCCCCCTCTCTCCCTCTCATTCAGCTTTTCCATCATTCGATTTAAACTTTAAAACAGTTAACCTTAAGGAAATGGTGAAGCAGATAAAGGGCTCGAATTTAGTTTGATAAAATCCTGCTTTTTTTTTGCATGTGGGCGGAAAACGCAGGCAAGTAAATTATAATGATCGCAATGTGTGGAAAATCTCGTAGCAGAAATGTCGCAGTGCTGTTTTATATTTTAATATATGCTGAGTGGTTGAAGCTCTTGCATTAATGTACGTGTGCATTGGAGAGAGAAATAACAGAAACAACAACAGCAAAGAGAGAGAAAGAGAGAGGGAGAGAGAAAGCAAACAGCAAAACTCTTGACAGATTTGGAAATCAAAATTTTGATGGAAGATGCATGTCCATCGCTCAGGCAGCATTTCAGGAAGGTTTTTGATTTGATTTGATTTATTATTGTCATATGTATTAACATACAGCGGAAAGTATTGTTTCTTGCGTGCTACACAGACAAAGCATACCGTTCATAGAGAAGGAAACGAGAGAGTGCAGAATGTAGTGTTACAGTCAAAGCTAGGGTGTAGAGAAAGATCAACTTAATGCAAGGTAGGTCCATTCAAAAGTCTGACAGCAGCAGGGAAGAAGCTGTTCTTGAGTCAGTTGGTACGTGAGCCCAGACTTTTGTATCTTTTTCCCGATGGAAGAAGGTGGAAGAGAGAATGTCCGGGGTGCGTGGGGCCCTTAATTATGCTGGCTGCTTTGCCAAGGCAGCGGGAAGTGTAGACAGAGTCAATGGATGGGAAGCTGGTTTGCATGATGGATTGGGCTACATTCACGACCTTTTGTAGTTTCTTGTGGTCTCGGGCAGCGTAGGTTGACTCGAGGTCAATGACCTTGAGCCTGAACTTCAGAACAGGATAACTTAATTGGACAGGGCTCTAACATTCAATTAAGGAGGGGGGGAAAGTTGACCCAATATCTAAATGGTGGCAGAGTGGTTAGCACTGCTGTTTCACAACACCGGGGACCTGGGTTCAATTCCCGGCTTGGGTCACTGCCTGTACGGAGTCTGCATGTTCTCCCGTTTCTGCGTGGGTTTCCTCCCACAGTCCGAAAGACGTGCTGGTTAGGTGCATTGGCCATGCTAAATTCTCCCTCAGTGTACCCGAACAGGCGCCGGAGTGTGGCGACTAGGGGATTTTTACAGTAACTTCATTGCAGTGTTAATGTAAGCCTACGTTGACAGTAATGAATAAACTGGTTATGCCATGCTGCAAACCCTTAAAGACACATTACAATATTCCCCTTTTTTAAAGGTATTTGCCCTCCTTCCAAAGTGTTTCCAAAGTCTTCCAACCCCTGCCCCTGTTGTATAGAAACCCTACAGTGCAGAAGGAGGTCATTGGGCCCATGGGGTCTGCACCGACCACAATCCCACCCAGGCCCTACTCCCGTAACCCCACATATTTACCCGAGCTAGTCCCCCTGACGCCCAGGGGCAACTTAGCATGGCCAATGCATCTAACCTGCACATCTTTGGACTGTGGGAGGAAACCGGAGCACCCGGAGGAAACCCATGCAGACACGTGGAGAATGTGCAAATTCCACGCAGACAATGACCCAAGCTGGGAATTGAACCCGTGTCCCTGGCGCTGTGAAGCAGCAGTGCTAACCACTGTGCCACCGTGCCACCCGTACTGAGGTTTCTCCTCAATAACTACACCATAATAGGGCATCAGGGAACACACCTCTTTATTCAGTCTACTCACTCCACACTCCAAACTTTGACTACCCATTCTGGGTAGATCTCAACAGCTCACCCCACACCCAAAGTCAGATGACCCATTCCCTTAAATGGGCCAACACACATAACACAAAGAAGTATAACTATTTACAATAAATGTTCTTGCTTATTTACCATTACATAAGTGTATATAATAGATAAATCTGAGTCTCTAAAGTGCAGAGGGCATCTGCTGATCCAATCAGATCGTGTGATGGAAACCTTCATTCCCAATCGCTAGGCAAATTCTTATGGCTTGCTTGTCTGGTTCAGATACAACTGAATCAAGAAACCATCACTCCATACTTTGTTCAAACATTTGGATATTAGGGCAGATGTATCCCAATTCAAAATGAGGAATTCTGTAGACATTTTGATGATATCCCTTTGACCTTTCTTCTCCTGTTGTTCCTGGGATTAATGACATTTTAGACGCTTTTGCAAGCATTTCTGAAGCTCCGGCATTATAATCGCAACCTCCTCTGGCCCTATTTTATAACTTAGTTTTTGTTTCTGGGGTGTGGAATGGACTGCCTGCAGTGATAGTGGAGTCAGACACTTTAGGAACATTTAAGCGGTTATTGGATAGGCACATGGAGCACACCAGGATGATAGGGAGTGGGATAGCTTGATCTTGGTTTCAGATAAAGCTCGGCACAACATCGTGGGCCGAAGGGCCTGTTCTGTGCTATACTGTTCTATGTTTCTGACTCTCCATCGCTCACTATCGATCCAGTCCACACCCTGAACACTCACCTTTCCCAAATTTTTATTTATTATTTCATGGGACATGGGTGTCGCTGGCTGGCCAGCATTCATTGCCCATCCCTAGTTACCTGAGGGCAGTTGAGAATCAACCACATTGCTGTGGCTCTGGAGTCACATGTAGGCCAGACCAGGTAAACATAGAAACATAGAAACATTGAAGATAGGAGCAGAGGAGGCCATTTGGCCCTTTAAGCCTGCTCCACCATTCATTATGATCATGGCTGATCATCCAACTCAATAGTCTAATCCTGCCGGCATCTGGGATGGCATCTGGTTCACTAACGTCCTTTAGGGAAGGAAATCTGCCGTCCTCACCTAGTCTGGCCTACGTGTGATTCCAGAGCCACAGCAATGTGGTTGACTCTCAACTGCCCTTGGGCAACTAGGGATGGGCAATAAATGCCGGACAGCCAGTGATGCCCATGACCCATGAATGAATTAGTAAAAAAGAAAATTCCCTTCTTAAAGGGCATTAGTGAACCAGATGGGTTTTTCCGACAATTGACAATGGTTTCACGGGCATCAGTAGATTATTAATCCCAGATGTTTTTCATTGAATTCAAATTCCACCACCTGCCATGATGGGATTCATAGAATCATCGAATCCTACAGTGCAGAAGGAGGCCATTTGGCCACCGAGTCTGCATCAACCACAATCCCACCCAGGCCCTATCCCACAACCCCACGCATTTACCTTAGCTAGTCCCCCTAACACTAAGGGGCAATATAGCATGGCCAATCGACCTAACCCGCACATCTTTGGACTGTGGGAGGAAGCCGGAGCACCCGGAGGAAACCCACGCAGACCAAAGCATTAAGGTTCATCTCATGTCATGCAGCACGATCTAAAACTGGTCACCATGTCGCACCCATATTTAATCTTGCTGCGCAGCTGAGCACCATGTCATTTGGAGGAACCACTTTCGCTCACCATGACATGTTTTAATAATGATTATAAAGGCACCAGTCGCTTGTAAAGGAACAGTGTAAACATGCTGTGAGTTCATTTGTTGAGACTGAGAACATGAGGACATTTGTACAAGGCTTACAAACGTCAGCGCTGCAGAGCTGTGTGTGTGTGCTCCGTCTGAAGCAAAAGTGAAACTAAAACTGGATCACATGACACACTTCCTTTCTAGTGATGTCATGCTGCACCTGCTTCAAGTTATATTGCAGCAATGGGATGTCGTGAGCTGCCAAAACTGTGAGAGAAATTAAAGCTTTTTGTAAATTCATTCGTGGGACATGGGAGTCAATTGTTGGCCAGCATTTATTGCCCATCCCTAGCTGTCTTTGTTATTTATTAGTGTCACAAGTAGGGTGACATTAACACTGCAATGAAGCTACTGTGAAAATCCCCAAATTGCTACATTCCGGCGCCTGTTCGGGGAAAACTGATGGAGAATTTAGCATGGCCAATGCACCTAACTAGCATGATTTTTGGACTGTGGGAGAAAACCGGAGTGCCCGGAGGAAACCCACGCAGACACGGGGAGAACATGCAGACTCCACACAGACAGTGACCCAAGCCGGGAATCGAACCCGGGTTCCTGGCGCTGTGAAGCAGCAGTGCTAGCCAGTTGTTCAGAGAGCATTTGAGAGTCAACCACAGTGCTGTGGCTCTGGAGTCACATGTAGGCCAGACCGGGTAAGGATGGAAGATTTCCTTCCCTAAAGGACATGACTGAACCAGATGGGTTTTTCCGACAATCGACAGTGGTTCCATGGTCATCAGTAGATTCTTAATTCCAGATATTTTCTATTTATTGAATTCAAATTCCACCATCTGCCGTGGTGGGATTCGAACCCAGGTCCCCAGAACATTAGTTGAGTTTCTGGATTAATAGTCTAGCGGCAATACCACTAGCGCATCGCCCCCTATAAAGATTTTTCTCTGTGTATTGTTGCTAAGATTAGTTTAATCTGAAAAGTTGTACTTTTGTTCCTCAATGCTGAAAAACCCTCCCGTGACCAATGAGGCCTGCTGACTTGCCCACTATAACTAGGCTGTTCATTCAAATGCCCCTCCTTCTATTGTTTTCAAAGACTCAAAGCAATTGTGCTCAAAACATTGTACTTGATGCTGCTATCCAAGCTGTAAGAATATTACTTATTGCTTACGATTGTTGGTTTGCTATGATAAGTCCTCCTTTCTGACTATTTTATTTGCTATCCACAGTGTGGGTCTTCCCTCAATGAAACCACCTCTGTGATGAATACAAGCCATGCGGGGAAAGCGGGAAAGAAGCAGAAGTGGATCTGGGGGTCACAGTATGGGATTAATCCATGCTGAACATTGCAATGCAGACAGCACCTTAAACCACTGCCACCTGCTGTTTTACATGATTACTGCATGCAGCCAGCTCTACCCACACAGCACATCTGCGGTGTGCATCGGCAAGGACCCAATGTCCCCACTGGTTTGCTCTACTTATTAGCAACCTCGAAGAGGAGGTGCGTTGCAGCTGGACAAATTCACAGTGGGACCCCACTGACTGTTTTGGCATCATCAGCTACCTGCTCTGCATTCTGCCGGCAGCCCTGACACCCTCCAGAGCAGAATCAAAATGGCAGGCTACGGAATTCCTGTGGAATGCCATTTCCCTTCCTTGTGCCACTTAGCAACCAAAAATCAGGCATCGCATGGTCCGATTTAGCCCCCATAATTTCCAACCACACGAATGTGGCCTTGGATCTAATTAAGGGAGGAAGAGGGAGAGAGTGAGAGATGTGGACCAGTGCAATCGAAAGATAAGGTCATAAAGCAACTTAGAATAGAATAGGCAGCACAGTGGCACAGTGGTTATCACTGCCTGCCTCACAGCGCCAGGGACCTGGATTCAATTCCAGCCCCTATCTGTGTGGAGTTTGCATGTTCTCCCCGTGTCTGCATGGGCTTCCTCCGGGTGCTCCGGTTTCCTCCAACACTTCAAAGATGTGCGGGTTAGGTGGATTGGCCATGCTAAATTGCCCCTTAGTGTCCAAAGATGTATAGGTTAAGGAGATTGGTCCTGGTGAATGTGTAGGGTTATGGGGATAGGGCAGAGGGGAGGGCCTGGGTGGGATGCTCTTTTGGAGAGTCAGTGCAGGCTCGATGGGCTGAATGGCCCACCTTCTGTACACTCGGGATTCGAATGCAAAAGATCCGTGCAGAATTGGCCCGTTCCTCATGGACTGGTAGTGGTGCGTTCCATCCTTCCAGTCCTCAGCAATAAACAGTCTGGCGGCACTGAAATGTCAGAGAAAACAGAATGAATTGTTGACTGTGCCCATCGGTGACAGGAGAAAGAGGAAAATACTTTCATCTGTGACTGGGGTGAGAGATAATTGGATTCAAAGGAACCATATCGGGAAATAATAATTTGAATGCTTAAATGTGTGAAAGAAAAGACAACAAGCCAAGAAACTTTCAATATCTGCAGTGTAGAAAATGTATTTAGGAGAGCACTTATCCCAGACTCAGCTCCTGTTTCATCAAAGTCATTATGAACTGCTTCTCAACCATGCTGTATGAGGGGAGGCAGTGGCATTGTGGCGTTATCGCTGGTCCTACTAATCTAGAGACCCAGAGCAATACTGTAAGAACACGGGTTCAAATCCCACCACAGCAGATGGTAAACTCTGAATTCAATGAAAATCTAATCTAATGATCTCCGTGAATAATAATTGATTAATGCTTTTATTTTTTTATTCGTGGGACATGGGCGTCGCTGGCTGGCCAGCATTTATTGCCCATCCCCAGTTGCCTGAGGGCAGTTGAGAGTCAACCACATTGCTGTGTCTCTGGAGTCACATGTAGGCCAGACCGGGTAAGGACGGCAGATTTAAAGCAAATTACTGCGGATGCTGGAATATGAAACCAAAAGAGAAAATGTTGGAAAATCTCAGCAGGTCTGGCAGAAGCAGTAAGGAGAGAAAAGAGCTGACGTTTCGAGTCCAGACGAAAAGGGTCGTCTGGACACGAAATGTCAGCTCTTTTCTCTCCTTACAGATTTTCTTCCCTCAAGGACATGAGTGAACGAGATGGGTTTTTCCAACAATCGACAATGGTTTCATGGTCATCAGTAGATTCTTTTTTAAATCATAGAAACCCTACAGTACAGAAAGAGGCCATTCGGCCCATCAAGTCTGCACCGACCACAATCCCACCCAGGCCCTACCCCCACATCCCTACATATTTTACCCGCTAATCCCTCTAATCTACGCGTCCCAAGTCACTAAGGGGCAATTTTAGCATGGCCAATCAACCTAACCCGCACATCTTCGGACTGTGGGAGGAAACCGGAGCACCCGGAGGAAACCCATGCAGACACGAGGAGAATGTGCAAACTCCACACAGACAGTGACCCAAGCTGGGAATCAAACCCAGGTCCCTGGAGCTGTGAAGCAGCAGTGCTAACCACTGTGCTACTGTGCCACCCGAAACATTAATCAATTATTAGTCACGGATTCGACTTTTATTGAATTGAGACTTTACCATCTGCCGTGGTGGGATTTGAACCCGTGTTCTTACAGTATTGCTCTGGGTCTCTAGATTAGTAGGACCAGTGATAACGCCACAATGCCACTGCCTCCCCTTAATTCCAGATTTTTAAAAAAATTCAAATTCCACCACCTGCCATGGTGGGATTTGAACCCAGGTCCCTGGAACATTAGATGAGTTTCTGGATTAATAGTTTAGCGATCAAACCACGAGGCCATCACCTAGTGGTGTCATCAGTAGTGTCACTGGGCCAGTAATCTAGAGACCTAGGGCAATGCTCTAAGGACCCAGGTTCGAATCCCACTGCGGCAAATGGTGAAATCTGAATTCAAGAAAAATCTAATCTAATGATCTCCATGAAATGATTGTTTGATATATTATTGTCACATGTATTAGTATGCAGTGAAAAGTATTGTTTCTTGCGCGTTATGCAGACAAAGCATACCGTTCATAGAGAAGAGAAGGAGAGAGTGCAGAATGTAGTGTTACAGTCATAGCTAGGGTGTAGAGAAAGGTCAACTTTGTGTGAGGTAGGTCCATTCAAAAGTCTAATGGCAGCAGGGAAGAAGCTGTTCTTGAGTCGGTTGGTACGTGATCTCAGACTTTTGCATCTTTTTCCCGACGGAAGAAGGTGGAAGAGAGAATGTCCGGAGAGCATGGGATCCTTGATTATGCTGGTTGCTTTTCTGAGGCAGTGGGAAGTGTAGACAGAGTCAATGGATGGGAGGCTGGTTTGAGTGATGGACTAGGCTTCATTCATGACCCTTTGCAATTTCTTGCGGTCTTGGACGGAGTAGGAGACATCCCAAGCTGTGATCCAACCAGAAATAATGCTTTCTATGGTGCATCTGTAGAAGCTGTTGAGCGTTGTAGTGGGCATGACAAATTTCCTTAGTCTCCTGAGAAAGTAGAGATGTTGGTTGGTTTTTTATATTCACATGGGGGGACCAGGACAGGTTGTCGTAAAAATCCTAAGGTAAAAGCAAAATACTGCAGATGCTGGGATCTGAAACAAAAACAGAAACTGCTGGAAAATCTCAGCAGGCCAGACAGCATCTGTCGAGAGAGAATAGAGCCAACGTTTCAAGTCTGGATGACCCTTCACCAGCTGAGGTTTTCCATCATTTTCTGTTTTTGTGTCATAAAAATCCCATCTGGTTCACTAATATCCTTTAGGAAAGGAATTTAGGGAAGGATGTCCTTGCTATAGAGGGAGCACAGTGAAGATTTACCAGGCTGATTCCTCGGATGGTAAGTCTGTCATTTGAGGAGAGATTAAGTCAATCAGGATTATATTCACTGGAGTTTAGAAGAGTGAGAGGGGATCTCATAGAAACTTATACAATTCTAACAGGGTTAGACAAGGTAGATTCAGAAAGAATGCTTCCAATGGTGGGGGAGTCCAGAATTAGGGGTCATAGTTTGAGGATAAGGAGAGACCTTTTAGAACTGAGGTGAGGAGAAATTTCTTCACCCAGAGGTTGGTGAATGTGTGGAATTCACTACCACAAAAATAGTTGAGTCCAAAATGTTGAGTGATTTGAGGAATAAATTAGATATAGCTCTTGGGGCTAAAGGGATCAAGGGATATGGGGGGGAAGGGGGGGATCAGGACATTGAATTCAATGATTAGCCATGATCAAGATGAATAGCGGAACAGGTTCGAAGGGCCAAATGGCCTCCTCCTGATTCTAATTTCTGTGCCTCTATGAATTCTGCTGTCCTTACCTGGTCTGGCCTACGCATTACTCCAAGCCCACAGCAATGTGGTTGACTCTCAAAGCAAAAGAGAAAATGCTGGAAAATCTCAGCAGGTCTGGCAGCATCTGTGAGGAGAGAAAAGAGCTGACGTTTCGAGCCTTTGTCAAAGCTGGTCGACTCTCACCTGTCCTCTGAAATGGCCGAACAAGGCACTCAGTTCGAGGGGCAATTAGGGAATGGGCAACGAAGGCTGACAAAGCCAGCGAGGGTTGCAGCCAATAAAAAAACTGAACAGTAAAACAGCAGGAGCGGTGCTAAAATCTCTCTCATACCAGGGCTGAAGCTTATTGGAATTCTTGATTTAAGCAGACAGTTTCTGTGAGGGACTGATGGATGGTCCGGAAGAACTTGCATTAATTTCTTGCCTCAGCATGTGCTGAAATCCTTCCCCGGCAATGAGGAGGCAGAGTTCCCAGTTTGGACAGGGTGCCATCCAGTGAGGCAGTCTATACCATAACTGCGCCACTTTTTTAAAAATTCTGCCCCCGAGATTTGTCATCGATCTCCCTGCAAATTAACTCTGGAGTTGGTGCGTTTTATTCGCGATTGAGAGCGATCGGACAGCAGCTTATTTAATGTCACAGGCAGGGAGAGAAGCTGTTTTTTTCAGCCAGATAAGTGGCTATTCATGCGAATATTCTATTGATCCGAAGGCTGCTTGGTCTCTTAAACGTCAGGTTCAGCCACAGCTGACGGATTGGACACACGAACGTGCTCGATGGGCAACCAGATCGATCTCCTTCATCCTTTCATCCTTTTCCCACTCTCAGTCAGTACAAACTCCCCCCTCAGCTCCGCTGTCCCAGCACAGACCTGACTCCTCCATCATTCACTCTTTTCCTCAATTGCAATTCTAAGTTTCATTTAGTTTATTTATTTATTAGTCACATGTAAGGCTTACATTAACACTGCAATGAAGTCACTGTGAAATTCCCCCAGTTGCCACACTCCGGCGCCTGTTCGGGTCAATGCACCTAACCAGCACGTCTTTCAGACTGTGGGAGGAAACCAGTGCACCCGGAGGAAACCCATGCAGACACGGGGAGAGCGTGCAAATTCCGCACAGACAGTGACCCAAGCCGGGAATCGAACCCTTGACCCTGGCACTGGAGGCAGCAGTGCTAACCACTGTGCCACCGTGCTGCCCAATTCTGCCAGGATTCGAGGAAAGGGTGATGGGGGAATTGGGTAAGGGTGCGCAGAGGAGAGGGATGAGTTACACTTGCATAATAGAGGGGGGAAGCGCTATTAAATACGAATAATATCAAGATAAGAAATGAGATTACACAAAGTAATAGATGGATTTATATCTTAAAGATGCTAAATTGTTCTAAATTTAATCAACAGGGGGACTTATAAAATTTGTGGTCCCATGCGCATCATTTTCAGTAGCTAAATGTTACATATTCTGCAGCTGAATATTTTTTTAATTTGATTTGATTTATTTTCTTTTTTATATGTGGGACATGGGCATCGCTGGCAAGGCCAGCATTTATTGCCCATCCCTATTCACCCTGGAACTGAGAGGCTTGCGAGGCCATTTCAGAGGGCAATTGAGAGTCAACCATATTGCTGTGGCTCTGGAGTCACATGTAGGCCAGACCAGGTAAGGACGGCAGATTTCCTTCCCGAAAGGACATTAGTGAGCCAAATAGGTTTTTGCGACAACCGACAATGGTTTCATGGTCATCAGTAGATTCTTAATTCCAGATATTTTTTTAATTGAATTCAAATTCCACCAAGCATTCGGCATGTTTGGTTTCATCGGTCAGAACATTGAATAGAGGAGTTGGGACGTCTTGTTGAAGTTGTACAAGACATTGGTAAGGCCACACTTGGAATACTGTGTGTAATTCTGGTCACTATTATAGAAAGGATATTATTAAACTAGAAAGAGTGCAGAAAAGATTTACTGGGATGCTACCGGGACTTGATGGATTGAGTCATAAGGAGAGGCTTGATAGACTGGGACCTTTTTCTCTGGAGCATAGGAGGCTGAGGGGCGATCTTATAGAGGTCTATAAAATAATGAGGGGCACAGATCAGCTAGATAATCAATATCTTTTCCCAAAGGTATGGGTGTCTAAAACTAGAGGGCATAGGTTTAAGGTGAGAGGGGAGAGATACAAAAGTGTCCAGAGGGGCAATTTTTTCACACAGCGGGTGGTGTGTGTCTGGAACAAGCTGCCAAAGGTAATAGTAGAGGCGGGTACAATTTTGTCTTTTAAAAAGCATTTCAATAGTTACATGGGTACGATGGGTATAGAGGGATATGGGCCAAATGCAGGCAATTGGGATTAGCTTAGGGGTTTTAAAAAAGAAAGGGCGGCATGGACAAGTTGGGCCGAAGGGCCTGTTTCCATGCTGTATACCTCTATGACTCTATGACTCTACCTGCCGTGGCGGAATTCGAACCCAGGTCCCCAGAACTTTTTTTTTCTGAGTTTCTGGATTAACAATCTAGCGATAAAGCATGAGGCCATCACCTCCCCTATTGTCACATGCACTGGGATACAAAATAAAATATTGTTTCTTGCGCGCTATTCAGACAAAACATATCGTTCATAGAGTACATAGGGAAGAAGGAAAGGAGAGGGTGCAGAATATAGTGTTACAGTCATAACTAGGGTGTAGAGGAAAATCAGCATAATGTGTGATAGGACCATGCAAAAGTCTGATGGCAGCAGAGAAGAAGCTGTTCTTGAGTCACTTGGTACATGATCTCAGACCCTTGTATCTTTTTCCCGAAGGAAGAAGGGGGAAGAGAGAAAGTCTGGTGAGCGTGGGGTCCTTGATTATGCTGGCTGCTTTGCCAAGGCAGCGGGAAGGAAGGCCTGTCAGAAATCCTTTGGGAATCTTCATTAACCAAATCCCAGAAATGAAGACTTGTGGATAATAACTGAGACCGAATCCAGTTAGATAGCCTCAAAATGATTTAAGCGCTGAGTGAAAGTCACATGACAGGCCTGAATGCCCAAGGTTTTCTTTCAGTGAATAAGTGGTATATTTCTGTCAGAGTGTCTATGGGATTTGGATGTTAGTCAGGTACACGGTTCTAAAGCAGGGATCAAATACACCATTGCGGCCCGGTGGCACAGTGATTAGCACTGCTGCCTCACAGCACCAGGGACTCAGGTTCGATTCTGATCTCAGGTGACTGTCTGTGTGGAGTTTGCATATTCTCCCCGTGTCTGCGTGGGTTTCCTCCGGGTGCTCCGGTTTCCTCCTACAGTCTAAAGGTGTGCAGGTTAGGATGATTGGCCATGCTAAATTGTCCCTGAGTGTCAGGGGTCTTAGGACTGTAAATATGTCGGGTTACGGGGATGGGACCTGGGTGGGATTGTTGTCAGTGAAGACTCAATGGGCAAAATGGCCTCCTTCTGCACTGTAGGGATTCTCTGATTCTATGATTCTATGGCATAAAAAGAAAGTGTTGGAAATATTTAGGAAGTTTGACAGCATCTGTGGAGAGAGAAGCAGAGTTACTGGCTGGAATTCTCTTCAGTCACACACCCACTGCTACCATTCCCAGTGAGAATGGAGAATTTGGCATTCAACGAAAACTCTGTTCATTACAGCGGGACCAGAGAAGGGGGAGGCCGGAGAATTCGGGCCATTGTTTCTCTGAATGTTTGGACGCTGAGGAGAAAGGAGGTAGAAGAGCAGGTGTTGTATCTCCTACGCTTGCATGGATCTATGCCATGCAAAGGGGGAGAGGATGTTCAAGGCAACTGAAGAGTGAATCAGGACGAAGCAGTCCCTTTGGAATGCTGAAAGGTGAGGGAATGGCAAGAAGAGTTTCATGGTGGGATTACACTGAAAGTGGCAGAAATAGTGGAGCATGATCCACCGAACGGGGAGGCTGGTGGGATGGAAGGTGAGAACAAGGAGATTCCTATTGTTGTGAGAGTAAAAGTGTGCGAAATGGAATAGTCACGGTTGAGGGCCCTCTGTCAACCACAGTGAGGGGAATCTTTGGTTGATGAAAAATATAGAAACATAGAAGATAGGAGCAGGAGGAGGCCATTTGGCCCTTCTAGTCTGCTCCGCCATTCATCACGATCATGGCTGATCGTCCAACTCAATAGCCTAATCCTGCTTTCTCCCCATAACCTTTGATCCCATTCGTCCAGAGTGCTATATCCAGCCGCCTCTTGAATACATTCAATGGTTTGGCATCAACTACTTCCTGTGGTAATGAATTCCACAGGCTCACCACTCTTTGGGTGAAGAAATGTCTCCTCACCTCCGTCCTAAATGGTTTGCCCTGAATCCTCAGACTGTGACCTCTGGTTCTGGACCCCTCCCACCATCAGGAATATCTTTTCTGCATCTTCCCAGTCTAGTCCTGTTAGAATTTTGTAAGAACATCCTTCCTCAGAAAAGGAGACCAAAACTGCGCACAATACTCTAGGTGTGACCTCACCAAGGCCCTGTATAATTGCAACAACACATCCCTGCTCCTGTACTCAACCTCTCACAATGAAGGCCAACATACCATTTGCCTTCTTTACCACCTGCTGCACCTGCATGCTTACCTTCAGTGACTGGTGCACAAGGACACCCAGGTCCTGCTGCACACTCCCCTCTCCCAATTTACAGCCATTCAGGTAGTAATCTGCCTTCTTGTTTTGCTTCCAAAGTGAATAACCTCACATATGCAGATGAGACGTGAGCACTCGGGTAGTGCACTAGAAAGCTTTAGATTGGCTAAGAGGGAGTTGAAGAGCGAGCTTAGAAGGGCTAAAAGGGGACATGAGAAGACTTTGGCGGATAGGGTTAAAGAGAATCCTAAGGCGTTCTATAGGTATGTCAAGAACAGAAGGTTGGTTAGGGCAAGTTTAGGGCCAGTTATAGATGGCAGAGGGAAGTTATGTGTGGAACCGGAGGAGATTGGTGAAGCATTGAACCAATATTTCTCTTCGGTGTTCACGCAAGGGGACATGAATATAGCTGAGGAGGACACTGGGTTGCAAGGGAGTAGAATAGACAGTATTACAGTTGATAAGGAGGATGTGCAGGATATTCTGGAGGGTCTGAAAATAGATAAATCCCCTGGTCCGGATGGGATTTATCCAAGGATTCTCTGGGAGGCAAGAGAAGTGATTGCAGAGCCTCTGGCTCTGATCTTCAGGTCGTCGTTGGCCTCTGGTATAGTACCAGAAGATTGGAGGTTAGCGAATGTTGTCCCATTGTTTAAGAAGGGGAACAGAGACTTCCCCGGGAATTATAGACCGGTGAGTCTCACTTCTGTTGTCGGCAAGATGTTGGAAAAAATTATAAGGGATAGGATTTATAGTTATTTGGAGAGTAATGAATTGATAGGTGATAGTCAGCATGGCTTTGTGGCAGGTAGGTCGTGCCTTACTAACCTTATTGAGTTTTTTGAGAAAGTGACCAAGGAGGTGGATGGGGGCAAGGCAGTGGACGTGGTATATATGGATTTTAGTAAGGCGTTTGATAAGGTTCACCATGGTAGGCTTCTGCAGAAAATGCAGATGTATGGGATTGGGGGTGATCTAGGAAATTGGATCAGGAATTGGCTAGCGGATAGGAAACAGAGGGTGGTGGTTGATAGTAAATATTCATCATGGAGTGCGGTTACAAGTGGTGTACCTCAGGGATCTGTTTTGGGGCCACTGCTGTTTGTAATATTTATTAATGATCTGGATGAGGGTATAGTTGGGTGGATTAGCAAATTTGCTGATGACACCAAAGTCGGTGGTGTGGTAGACAGTGAGGAAGGGTGTCGTAGTTTGCAGGAAGACTTAGACAGGTTGCAAAGTTGGGCCGAGAGGTGGCGGATGGAGTTTAATGCGGAGAAGTGTGAGGTAATTCACTTTGGTAGGAATAACAGATGTGTTGAGTATAGGGCTAACGGGAGGACTTTGAATAGTGTGGAGGAGCAGAGGGATCTAGGTGTATGTGTGCATAGATCCCTGAAAGTTGGGAATCAAGTAGATAAGGTTGTTAAGAAGGCATATGGTGTCTTGCCGTTTATTGGTAGGGGGATTGAATTTAGGAGTCGTAGCGTTATGTTGCAACTGTACACAACTCTGGTGCGGCCGCACTTGGAGTACTGTGTGCAGTTCTGGTCCCCACATTACAGGAAGGATGTGGAGGCTTTGGAGAGGGTGCAGAGGAGGTTCACCAGGATGTTGCCTGGTATGGAGGGGAGATCCTATGAGGAGAGGCTGAGGGATTTGGGATTGTTTTCGCTGGAAAGGCGGCGGCTAATGAGGGGATCTTATTGAAACATATAAGATGATTAGAGGTTTAGATAGGGTGGATAGTGATAGCCTTTTTCCTCTGATGGAGAAATCCAGCACGAGGGGGCATGGCTTTAAATTGAGGGGGGGTAGTTATAGAACCGATGTCAGGGGTAGGTTCTTTACCCAGAGGGTGGTGAGGGATTGGAATGCCCTGCCAGCATCAGTAGTAAATGCGCCTAGTTTGGGGGCGTTTAAGAGATCCGTAGATAGGTTCATGGACGAAAAGAAATTGGTTTAGGTTGGAGGGTCACAGTTTTTTTTTTAACTGGTCGGTGCAACATCGTGGGCCGAAGGGCCTGTTCTGCGCTGTAATGTTCTATGTTCTATGTTCTATGTTCTATATCGGAAATGCTGGTATGGAATGACACATCACCTCTGGAGGGTGTGTCACTGAAAGTGTCGTCAAAAATGATCTACATGCATCCCTATCTGATACCAATACAACAATTATTTTACTCTTTCATGGGATGTAGACATCGCTGGTTAGGCCAGCATTTATTGCCCTTCTCTAATTGCCCTTGAGAAAGTGGTGGTGAGCTGCCTTCTCGAACCACTGCAGTTCATGTGCTGTAGGTACACCTGCAGTGCTGTTAGGAAGGGAGTTTCAGAATCTTGATCCAGTGACAGTGAAAGAACAGCAATATTTTTCCAAATGAGGATGGCGAGCGACTTGGAGGGGAAACTCCAGGTGGTGGCATTCCCATATGCCTGCTGCCCTTGTCCTTCTGGAAGGCAGCGGTTGTGGATTTGGAAGGTGCTGCCTAAGGAGCCATGGTGATTTTTTATAGTGCATCTTGTAGATGGTACACACTGCTGCCACTGTTTGTCGGCGCTGGAGAGAGTGAATGTTTGTGGCAAGGGTAGCAATCAAGCAGGCTGCTTTGTTCCGGATGGTAAAGGCAAAATACTGCGGATGCTGGAATCTGAACCAAAATACAGAAAAATGCTGGAAAATCTCAGCAGGTCTGACAGCATCTGTGCAGAGAGAATAAAGCCAGCATTTAGATGACCCTAGATGGGGCGGCATGGTGGCAGAGTGGTTAGCACTGCTGTTTCACAGCATCAGGGACCCAGGTTCAATTCCTGCCTTGGTCACTGTCTGTGCGGAGTTTGCACGTTCTCCCCGTGTCTGGGTGGGGTTTGCTCCGGTTTCCTCCTACATTCTGAAAGACGTGCTGGTTAGGTGCATTGACCCAAACAGGCGCTGGACTGTGGTGACTAGGGGAATCTCGCAGTAACTTCATTGCAGTGTTAATGTAAGCCTTATCTGTGACTAATAAATAAACAGTACTTTTACTTTATTTTGCTTCATCAGATCTCTGATGAAGGGTCATCCAGACTCGCAACGTTGGCTCTTTTCTCTCTCCACAGATGCTGTCAAACCTGCTGAGATTTTCCAGCATTTTTCTGTTTTTGTTCTGGATGGTGTTGAGCTTCTGGAGTGTTGTTGGAACTGCGCTCATCCAGGCAGGTGGGGGGTATTCTTTCACATTGCTGACTTGTGCCTTGTAGATGGTGGACGGGCTTTGCGGAGGTGAGTTATTATTGTTATTGCTTCTATCACCTCCTCTGGCAGCTCATTCCAGGCACTTACCCATTCTCTGTAAAGAAACCTGCCTCTCACACCTCCTTTAAACTTTCCACCTTTTACCTTAAACCTATGTCCCCATGTAATTGGCCTTTCTACTCAGGGAAAAGAACTCCGGCTATCCATTCTATCCATGCCTCTTACAATTTGTAAACTTCTATCTGGTCGCCCCTCAGTCTCTGATGTTCAAGTGAAAACAAGTCAAGTTTGTCCAATTTCTCCTCTTAGATAATATCCTCCAAACCAGGCAACATCCTGGTAAACCTTTTATGTACCTATCCCAAAGCCTCCACATCCTTCTGACAGTGTGGTGACCAGAACAGTATGCAATATTCCAACTGTGACTTAACTAAAGTTCTATACAGCTGCAACATGACTTGCTAATTTTTATGTTCTATGCCCCGACTGGTGAAGGCAAACAAAATATTGGGGAGTTGCAGTGGTATTTATTTTTTTATTTGTTCAGAGGATGTGGGCGTCGCTGGCTGGGCCAGCATTTATTGCCCATCCCTAGTTGCCCTTGGAGAGCAGTTAAGAGTCAACCACATTGCTGTGGATCTGGAGTCACATGTTGGCCAGATCAGATAAGGATAGCAGATTTCCTTCCCTAAAGGACATTGCTGAACCAGATGAGTTTTTCCAACAATCGACAATGGTTTCATGATCATCAAATCTTAATTCCAGATTTTTTTGTATTGAATTCAAATTCCACCATCTGCCATAGTGGGGATTGAACTCAGATCCCCAGAGCATCACCTTAGATCTCTGGATTACTACTCCAGTTACAATACCACTACGCCACCACCTCCCCAAATGCAATCCTACCACCAGGGAGTTTTCCCAGAAGCAAACAGGAGGTGATGATGTGGAGAAGTCAGCATTGGGCTGGAGTGGGCACAGTAAGAAGTCTCCCAACACCAGGTTAAAGTCCAACAAATTTATTTGGTATCACGAGCTTTCGGAGCGCTGCCCCTTCATCGGGTGAGTGGAGAGTTGGGTTCGCAAGCACGGCATCTATAGGCAGGGACTCAATTGCAAGATAATGGTTGGAATGCAAGTTTTATCAGATAATCAAGTCTTTACAGGTACACAGTGCGAGTGGAGAGAGGGATAATCACAGGTTAGACCTGTCACATTGTCTGAACCTGTAAAGACTTGATTACCTGTTAAGATTCGCATTCCAAACATTATCTTGCAATTGAATCTCCAAGTTTGCAAAAAAAAGGAGGTTTTCATCAAACTAAATTCGAACTCTTTATTTGCTTCACCGTTTCCTTAAGGTTAATTGTTTTAAAGTTTAAATCGAAGGGTGGAAAAGCTGAATGAGAGGGAGAGAGAGGGGATTCCAGAACTTGAATGATCTATCTAATATAGACTCACCCGATGAAGGAGCAGCGCTCCGAAAGCTCGCGATTCCAAATGAACTTGTTGGGCTTTAACCTGGTGTGGTGGAACAGGAGGTGGGCTGGGGTGAGGGTTGTCTGCCCACTCCACAAAGACAGATGGATGATTTGCAATGATTACGTTTCCGAAGGGGCATGGGAGATTGCCTGCCTCAAAGTGGTGGCCTCGCCACAGCAGCCTAAAGGCTCCTGCACACAGCCAGCAACTAGGCTGGGAACTAGGGGACCCGAAGCCCTTGACATAATCCAGCCCTAACTTCCTGTGTCTTCAGCAATCAGCTTCCCCAGCCAGGAATCAATACATGCTAATTGTCTATTAATTGAGCTTTAATTGAAATTCCGGCATTAGGTATTTAATTGAGGACTGATTTGTTCTGACACGTGTACAGGAGCAGGCTAACAGCTGGCACAGTGGTTAGCACTGCTGCCTCACAGCGCCAGGGAACCGGGTTCGATTCCCGGCCTCAGGTGACTGTCTGTGTGGAGTTTGCCCATTCTCCCCATGTCTGCGTGGGTTTCCTCCGGGTGCTCCGGTTTCCAACCACAGTCCAAAGATGTGCGGGTTAGGTTGATTGGCCATGCTAAATTGCCCCATAGTGCCAGGGTGATTAACAGGGTAAATATGTGAGTTTGCGAGGATAGGGCCTAGGTGGGATTGTTGTTGGTGTGGGCTTGATGGGCCGATTGGCCTCCTTCTGCACTGTATGGATTCTATGATTCCATGCGTGTTGGTTGGGATTGCCTGGCACTTGTGTGGTGTGGATGTTACTTGCCGCTTATCAGCCCAAGCTTGAATAATGTCTTGTTGCATTTGAACATGGACTGCTTCAGTGCCTGAGGAGTTGTGAATGTTGCTGACCATTGTGCAATCAACAGTGAACATCCCTACTTCTGACCTTAAGATGGAGGGAAGGTTATTGATGAATCAGCAGAAGATGATTGGACCTCGGCCGCAATGGGGCGGCATGGCAGTACAGTGGTTAGCACTGCTGCCTCACAGCAGTCTGCACTGACCACAATCTGACCCACAGGCTTCAATTCTGGCCTTGGGTGACTGTCTGTGTGGAGTCTGCATGTTCTCCCCACGTCTGCGTGGATTTTCTCCGAGTGCTCCAGTTTCCTCCCGCAGTCTAAAGATGTGTGAGTTAGGAGCATTGACCATGCTAAATTGCCCCTTAGTGTCGGGGGACTAGCTAGGGTTATGCATGGGGTTATGGGGATAGGATCTGGGTGGGATTGTGGTCAGTGCAGACTCGATGGGCCAAATGCCCTCCTTCTGCTTTGTAGGATTCTATGGTTCTATGGTGCTTGGTTTCTGGTTGGAGCTGTGGAGTATGTCTGTGTCAGTGAATAGAGACCAGGCAGGTGGAGACCCACATACATTATGTGTTTTACGGTAATAACACCAAAATAATTTGACCGCAGAACAGGTTTGATGTCTAATATATTGTTCAATTAAGAAGTTCAGTTATAACATGAGGGAAATTGGTACATCTGTCTTCCCGTAGCCTAATCTGGCCTTGCCTCTCACTATAAAACAAACACAAAACTATAACCCTTTCCATTTAAATGCAGGTGCCATGTTCATCCATCTCTTGGTTCTGACCGTGTCTCAGCGATCACAGATAAATCTTGCAATGCAGAAAGTGCATTAAATCTGCTACATGTAAAGATATTCCAATATTCCATACAAATGCAGTAAAGTCTACACTCTATAAAACCATTTGATAATCATGAAATGCCCTGAATCCTAATAATCCTGTCCAAAAAATTCAGGAGCATGTAATTTATTTTTTATTCACTTGTGGGACATGGGTGTCGCTGGCTGGGGCAGCATTTATTGCCCATCCCTGGTTTCCCTTAGTGAGGGGCTTGCTGGGCCATTTCAGAGGGCAGTTGAGAGTCAACCACATTGCTGTATCTCTGGAGTCACATGTAGGCCTAACCAGGCAAGGACAACAAAGCAGCACAGTGGCACAGTGATTAGCACTGCTGCCTCACAGCGCCAGGGAGCCGGGTTCAATTCCGGCCTTGGGTGACTGTCTGTGTGGAGTTTGCATGTTCTCCCCGTGTCTGTCTGGGGTTTTCTCCGGGTGATCCGGTTTCCTCCCATGGCCCAAAGATGTGTGGATGAGGTTGACGAGCCATGCTAAATTGACCCTTAGTATCAGGGGGATTAGCAGGGTAAATACGTGGGGTTACAGCGATAGGGCCTGGGGGGATAGTTGTCAATGTATGATCGATGGGCTGAATGGCCTCCCTCTGGCATCTGGATGGGCACATGAATAGGGAGAGAATAGAGGGATACAGACCGAGTAAGGGAGATAGGTATATTTTTAGTTTAGTTAGGGCATTATGATCAGCACAGGTTTGGAGGACCAAAGGGCCAGTTCCTGTGCTGTACTTTCCTTTGTTCCTTATTCTTGTTCTTTGACAGATTTCCTTTTCTAAAGGACATGAGTGAACCAGAGGGAGTTTTCGGACAATCAACAATGGTTTCATGGTCATCAGTCGATTCTTTAGTATTTTTTATTGTGTTCAAATTCTGCCGTGGCGGGATTCGAACCCGGGTCCCCAGAACATTAGCTGAGGATTAATAGTCCAGCGATAATACCACTAGACCATCGCATGCATTAGCTCCTTGGTACCTAATTACTATAAAATAAATCTGGGCAGAATTGTAACCTTGACAACCATCTCTGTGTTTTAGATGACACTTGTTTATGTCACACTAAAGTCAGGGGAAATCTGGAACCATTTCCTCAAAAGGCTGCGGATGCTACGGCAACTCAGAGTGTTCAAGTAAATAAATACTGCGAATGCCTGAAATCACAGAATCACACAGAGTCACACAATATTACAGTGCAGAAGAGGTCCTTTGGTCCATTGGGTTTACACCGATACATGAAAGGCCCTGACCTGCCCACCTAATCCCACTGGCCAGCATTTGGCCTGTAGCCTTGAATGTTATGACGTGCCAAGTACTCGTCCAGGTACTTTTTAAAGAATGTGAGGCCTCCAACATCTCCCCGGCAGCGCATTCCAGACCGTCACCACCCTCTGGGTAAAAATGTTTTCTCAAATCCCCCCACCCTCCCACCCTCACTTTTAACTTGTGTCCCCTCCTAACTGACCCTTCAACTAAGGGGAACAGCTGCTCCCTATCCACCCTGTCCATGCACCTCATAAACTTGAACACCTCAATCAGGTCGCCCCTCAGTCTTCTCTGCTCCAACGAAAACAACCCAAGCCTATCCAACCTCTCTTCATAACTTAAATGTTCCATCCCAGGCAGCATCCTGGTGAATCTCCTCTGCACCCCTTCCAGTGTGATCCTATAATGTGGCGACCAGAACTGTACACTGTACACAGAAGTCAACGCAATGCTCAAAGTGCGGCCTAACCAAAGTTTTATAAAGCTGCAACATGACATCCTGACTCTTGTACTCAATGCCCCGACCAATAAAGGCAAGCATGCAATACACCGTCTTAACCACCGTATTTACTTGTGTGGCCACCTTTCAGGGAGCTATGGACTTGAACCCTAGATGTCTGTACACAATACTCCAGTTGTGGCCTCACCAAAGTTCTATACAACTCCAACATGATCTCTCTGCTTTTGTAATCTACCCCGATTGATAAAGGCGAGTGTGCCACATGCCTTTTTCACCACCCTATTTTCACCACCCCATCTGAAATAAAAACAGAATATGCTGGTCACCTCAACAGATCTGACAGCTGCTGTGGAGAGAGAAACACAGTTAACGGTTCGGGTCCATGTGACTCTTGGTCAGGTTTTCAGATTTCCAGCAACCACAGCATTTTTCTTTTATTATCAGAGAATTCAGGAATGGGTTTGACAGATTTCTGTCCTTCTGTACTGTAGGGATTCTATGATTCTATGATTAGGTAGGCATCTGAATGAAAAGAATTATCTGGACAGCAGATGACACGGAATGTTATTGAAACTGCTCATCAAGAGATATGGACAAAAGGAGATCAAATGTTAAGTGTAAGTATAAAGTTAATGGCAGGACTCTGAACAGCATTGACGTACAGAGGGATCTTGGGTTCAAGTCCATAGCTCCCTGAAAGTGGCCACACAAGTAAATACGGTGATAAAGAAGGTGTATTGCATGCTTGCCTTTATTGGTTGGGGCATTGAGTACAAGAGTCAGGATGTCATGTTGCAGCTTTATAAAACTTTGGTTAGGCCGCACTTTGAGTATTGCGTTGAATTCTGGTTGCCACATCACAGGAAGGATGTGGAGGTTTTGGAGAGGGTGCAGAAGAGGTTTACCAGGATGCTGCCTGGATTAGAGGGTGTGAGCTATAAGGAGAGGCTGAACAAACTAGGGTTGTTTTCTCTGGAGTGGTGGAGACTGAGGGGAGACCTGATAGAAGTCTATAAAATTATGAGAGGCAGAGATAGACAGCCAGAATCTTTCTCCCAGTGTTGAAATGTCTAATACTAGGGGGCGTACACTTAACGCGAGAGGGGGAAAGATCAAAGGAGATGTGAGGGGCAATTTTTTTTACAACACCAGGTTAAAGTCCAACAGGTTTGTTTGGCAGCATATTTGTCCTGCCCTGTTTGTGAACACAACTCCCACTCACCTGAGGAAGGGGCAGCGCTCAGAAAGCTTGTGCTACCAAATAAACCTGTTGGACTTTAACCTGGTGTTGTGAGACTTCTTACTGTGCTTACCCCAGTCCAACGCCGGCAACTCCACACCACATTTTTTAATACAGAGAGTAATAGGTGTGTGGAACACGCTGCCAGGGGTGGTGGTGGAGGCAGATATGATAGGGGCATTTAAGGGGCCTTTAGATAAGCACATGAATATGCAAGGAATAGAGGGATATGGGCCAAGGGCAGGCAGAAGGCATTAGTTCAATTGGTGTCATGTTGAGCGCAACATCGTGGGCCGAAAGGCCTGTTCCTGTGCTGTACTGTTCTATATTCTAAATGGAGTTGAGTCGCAGTTCATCCATGATATATGTGAATGGTCAAAGGGCTGAATGGCCTCCTCCTGTTTCTGTGCTCCTGACTCGAGTTTCAGAACTCGGAAACTATCTGATGCGTTTCCATACATGCCAGGCAGCCATGAAATAATAAAGGAGGGAGTTTTATTCTGGTTAGGGACGGCACGGTGGCACTGGTTAGCACTGCTGCCTCACAGCGCCAGGGACCTTGGGTCACTGTCTGTGTGGAGTCTGCACATTCTCCCTGTGTCTGCGTGGGTTTCCTCCGGGTGCTCCGGTTTCCTCTCACACTCCAAAGATGTGCAGGTTAGGTTGATTGGCAACGATAAATTCTCCCTCAGTGTCAGGGGGATTAGCGGGATAAATATGTCGTTTATGGGGATGAGGCCTGGGCGGGATATGGTCGGTGCAGGCTCTATGGGGCGAATGGCCTCCTTCTGTACTGTAGGGATTCTATGATTCTATGATGAGGCAGGCATCTGAATGGAAAGAATTATCTGGACAGCAGATGACACGGAATTTTATTGAAATTGCAATGTGAGGAGAGGATGCTGAACAGGGAGAAGAACAGAATCAAACACCATGGGTAAACTGTCACAAGTCATCAGCGGCCAATTCCACCAGTATAAACGACTCCGAGCTTCCTCTTTCCATCTCGTATTAAATCTCCCAGCTGCAACTTGACACATAGAAACATAGAAGATAGGAGCAGGAGGAGGCCATTTGGCCCTTTGGGCCTGCTCCGCCATTCATCACGATCATGGCTGATCATCCAACTCAATAGCCTAATCCTGCTTTCTCCCCATAACCTTTCATCCCATTCGCCCCAAATGCTGTATCCAGCCGTCTCTTGAATACATTCAATGTTTTGGCATCAACTACTTCCTGTGGTAATGAATTCCACAGACTCACCACTCTTTGGGTGAAGAAATGTCTCCCCATCTCCGTCCTAAATGGTCTACCCCGAATCCTAAGACTGTGACCCCTGGTTCTGGACACCCCCACCATGGCGAACATCCTTCCTGCATCTACCCTGTCTAGTCTGTTGGAATTTTATAAGTCTCTATGAGATCTCCTCTCATTCGTCTGGGAGGTATCATTCAGCAAACAGAATGGGGAGGGGGCAGAACGCACAAAGAACAAAGAACAATACAGCACAGGAACAGGCCCTTCGACCCTCCAAGCCCGCGCCGCTCATGTGCCCACTAGACCATTCTTTTGTACCCCTCTCTTCCCAGTCTGTTCATGTGGTTATCTAGATAAGTCTTAAACGATCCCAGCGTGTCCGCCTCAATCACCTTGCTTGGCAGTGCATTCCAGGCCCCCAACACCCTCTGTGTAAAATACGTCCCCCTGACATCTGTGTTGAACCTTGCCCCCCTCACCTTGAACCCGTGACCCCTTGTGTTCGTCACCTCCGACCTGGGAAAAAGCTTCCCACTGTTCACTCTATCTATGCTCTTCATAATTTTATACACCTCTATTAGGTCGCCCCTCATCCTCCATCTTTCCAGGGAGAATAACCCCAGTTTACCCAATCTCTCCTCATAGCTAAGACCCTCCATACCAGGCAACATCCTGGGAAACCTTCTCTGTACTCTCTCCAAAGCCTCCACGTCCTTCTGGTAATGTGGCGACCAGAACTGGATGCAGTATTCCAAATGCGGCCTAACCGTCATTCTATACAGCTGCAACATCATATGCCAACTTTTATATTCTATGCTCCGTCCAATAAAGGCAAGCATGCCATATGCCTTCTTCACCACCCTCTCCACCTGTGCTGCCACCTTTAAGGATCTGTGGACTTGTACACCCAGGTCCCTCTGTGTGTCTATACTCCTGATGGTTCTGCCATTTATTGTATAGCTCCCCCTTACATTAGATCTACCGAAATGCATCACTTTGCATTTATCTGGATTAAATTCCATCTGTCATTTCTCCGCCCAATGTTCCAACCTATCTATATCCTGTTGTATTCTCTGACAATGTTCATCACTATCCACAACTCCAGCAATCTTCGTGTCGTCTGCAAACTTACTGATCATACCAGCTACATCTTCCTCCAAATCATTTATATATATCACAAACAGCAGAGGTCCCAGTACAGAGCCCTACGGAACACCACTAGTCACAGACCTCCAACCGGAAAAAGACCCCTCCACTGCTACCCTCTGTCTTCTATGGCTAAGCCAGTTCTCCACCCATCTCGCTAGCTCACCTTTTATCCTGTGAGATTTAACCTTTTGCACCAGCCTGCCATGAGGGACCTTGTCAAACACTTTACTAAAATCTATATACACGACATCCACGGCCCTTCCCTTGTCAATCATTTTTGTCACCTCCTCAAAAAACTCAACCAAATTTGTGAGGCATGACCTCCCTCATACAAAACCATGCTGTCTATCGCTAAGGAGATTATTCAGTTCTAAATGCGCATATATCCTATCTCTAAGAATCTTCTCCAACAACTTCCCTACCATGGACGTCAAGCTCACCGGCCTATAATTACCCGGGTTATCATTGCTCCCCTTCTTAAATAACGGGACCACACTTGCTATCCTCCAATCCTCTGGGACCTCACCTGTGTCCAGTGAAGAGACAAAGATCTGTTAGAGGCCCAGCAATTGCATCTCTCGCCTCCCTGAGGAGTCTAGGATAGATGCCATCCGGCCCTGGGGATTTGTCTGTCTTAATGTTTCCTAAAAAACCTAACACTTCCTCCCTTGTAATTGAGATTTTTTCTAACGGGTCAACACATCTCTCTAAGACACTACCAGTCAACATGTCCCTCTCCTTTGTGAATACTGATGCAAAGTATTCGTTTAGGATCTCACCTACTTCCTTTGGTTCTAAGCATAATTCCCCTCCTTTGTCCCTGAGAGGTCCGATTTTTTCCCTAACAACCCTCTTGTTCCTAACGTATGTATAAAATGCCTTAGGATTCTCCTTAATCCTGTCTGCCTAGGACATTTCGTGACCCTTTTTGCCCTTCTAACTCCCTGTGTGAGTTATTTTCTACTTTCTCTGTATTCCTCCAGTGCTCCATCTGTTTTTAGCTGCCTGGACCTCATGTATGCCTCTTTTTTCTTTTTGATTAGACCCACAATTTCACTGGTTATCCACGGCTCTCGAATCCTACTGTAGCGGGATCCCCTTTTTAACTCCACTGGGCTTATTTTCGGTTTGGTTCTCCGTTACCCAAACCCCACCAATGTCCGAGTGATTCTCTCTCTCGCCAATGGAACAATGGCCACCTTGCGTCTACTTCACTAGAGTAGCGCTCCCAAGAGAGAGAAAAGGAAACTGCTGCCTATCCACTACCTGGCAGCCTTTCCTGAGTGGGCGGTTTCGAAGCGCCCAGGGTACCCTCAGTTCTAGACTCCAGAATTATGGTCAGGGATATTTAATATTGTGACTTGGTCAGAGATCGTTGGTGAGAAATTGAAAAGATCAAAACGGACTACAATGGAAGTCAAAGATATATATATATGTATATATATGTTAAAACATCAAGGTCAATCACCAAACACCAGGAAAACAACACACAATGCCTTATGCTCTATAAGACTATAGCTATGGAAGGAATACTAAAATGGGCACAACGGAATGCTTACTTTACACAAGTTTACCAGTGTCTTAAACTATGAAAGGTGCATGCAAAAGCCCCCCCGCCTTTCCCCAAAGCCTCATCCACTATGGTGATCTCGGGAACTTCGCGAATTACCAGAGGATACTCACAATCCTAGTTTAAATTGCTCAGTGGGCTTCGGGCTGCGTGCTGGAGACGAACGAGAGGCAGGAACAGGAGAAGAGAGTGGAGTGTGCTTCCATGCTGGTCCGAAGAGAAAAGAGCGAGAGACCAGAGCTTGCTTGTCCCTTTTCAAAACTTGAAGCAGTGATTCTCTCACACAAAACAATTTCTGATCGTTGATAGTTTCGATTGACTGGGACAAAAGGGCCGACAGCCTTAATTGACATTTTAATATCTTTTAAATGTTCTCTGAATCATCCTGATTGGAATCCCATCAGCGCGCTGAGTCATTGATGTTGTCTGTGGATGGAATGATCTCTGTTCCCATTGTCTTGCTGCTCGGCTATTTACTCCTTTGTTTCCGGCTGATTAGATTATCCCAGTCTCGATCTTCTTGTTATCCCCAGCCTCTTGCATATTCATGTGGCCTGACAACCAGTCGGCCATTTTCCTTATCCCATGGAGGATTTGCCCTAAAACTTACACTACCTTTCCTATCCTTCCTCTTTACAGGCACATGCCTGCTCTGCAGTCCTATCAACTGCTCCTTAAAAGACTCCCACGTGCCAGATGTGGATTTACCCTCAAACAGCCTCTCCCAATCAACAGCCACCAAATCCTGCCTAATCCGGCTGTAGTTAGCCTTCCCCCAACTCAGCACCTTACCCATAGGACAACACTCATCTTTCTCCATTACTATCCTAAAGTTGACAGAATTGTGGTCACTATTTGCCACATGTTCCCCTACTGCAACTTTGATGACCTGACCAGGCTCATTCCCCAGTATTAGGTCCAGTATAGCCCCCTCTCTAGTTGGATTGTCAACATATTGTTCTAAAGAACCTTCCTGCACGCACTGTACACACTGACAGTGGAGAACAGCTCGCTATAATTCAGCGAGTGGCAGGAGCAGGTACCAAATCCACAGCATGTCAGAAGATTAGAATTCAAGGCATCAAGTGTGCCTTGACCTGGAGAGTGAGTGAGAGTGAGTGAGAGAGAGAGGGAGACCCAGTTACTGTACAGCAAACAGTAAGCAGAGAAATGCAGAGGTCAGTACAGGGGAATGTGCAATTCTTTCAATGTCTGAACAGAAACAAACCCTCAAAATGGAAATCTTTGCTGCACACCGTGACAAATAGGAATGGGCAAAACCAGAGAGAGAGAATAAAAAAGCAAAATGCCTTTATGAGGTGTCTTGCATGGTCACTTTTGCTGACAGCATTCTTCTTGAATCCTTCTTGCACGGTAGTTCGCACTGCTGCCACACAGATAAGGCTGCACGCAATAGACAGAGTTAGCAATCCCACAGCCAATAGGTCAGATAAATGCTTGATAGTCCTGCCACATCCAGTCATTAATGGCCTCTAAGGAGGCGGAGGAAGCTCCACAAATATCCCCATCCCCAGTGATGGGCGAGCCCAGCACATCAGGACAAAAGGTAAGCATTTACAACCATTTGCAGGAACTATTTACAGGGCAGCACGGTAGCAGAGTGGCGAGCAGTGCTTCCCCATAGCACTGGGGAACTCCGCCTGTGTGGAGTTTACACATTCTCCCCCTGTGTCTGCGTGGGTTTCCTCCAGGTGTTCTGGTTTCCTCCCACAGTCTGAAAGACGTGCTGGTTAGGTGGATTGGCCAGGCTAAATTGCCCCTTAGTGTCCAAAGATGTATCGGTTAGATGAAATAGCCATGGTAAATGTGTGGGGCTACGGCGATAGGGTAGAGGAGAGGGCCTGGTTAAAGTTTATTTATTACTGTCATAAGTAGGCTTACGTTAACACTGCAATGAAGTTACTGTGAAAATCCCCGAGTCACAACATTCCGGCGCCTCTTCGGGTACACTGAGGGAGAATTTAGCATGGTCAATTCACCTAACCAGTGCGTCTTTCGGACTGCAGGAGGAAACCGGAGCATCCGGAGGAAACCCACGCAGACATGGGGAGAACGTGCAGACTCCGCACAGGCAGTGACCATAAGACCATAAGACATAGGAGCAGAATTAGGCCACCCGGCCCATCGAGTCTGCTCCACCATTCAATCATGGCTAATATTTTTCTCACCCCCATTCTCCTGCCTTTTCCCCATAATCCGTGATCCCCTTATTAATCAAGAACCTATCTATCTCTGTCTTAAAGACACTCAATGACCTGGCCTCCACAGCCTTCTGCAGCAAAGCGTTCCACAGATTCACCAATCTCTGGCTGAAGAAATTCCTCCTCATCTCTGTATTAAAGGATCGTCCATTTAGCCTGAGGTTGTGCCCTCTGATTCTAGTTTTTCCAACTTGTGGAAACACCCTCTCCACATCCACTCTATCCAGGCCTCGCAGTATCCTGTAAGTTTCAATACAATCCCCCCTCATCCTTCTAAACTCCAATGAGTACAGACCCAGAGTCCTCAGCCGTTCCTCATACGACAAGCTCTTCATTCCAGGGATCATTCTTGTGAACCTCCTCTGGACCCTTTCCGAGGGCAGCACATCCTTCCTTAGATATGGGGCCCAAAACTGCTCACAACACTCTGAAGGGCGTCTGGCCAGAGCCTTATACAGCCTCAGAAATACATCCCTGCTCTTGTATTCTCGCCCTCTCGACATGAATGCTAACATTGCATTTACCTTCCTAACTGCTGACTGAACCTGCATGTTAACCTTAAGAGAATCTTGAACAAGGACTCCCAAGTCCCTTTGTGTTTCTGATTTCCTAAGCGTTTTCCCATTTCAAAAATAGTTTATATCTCCATTCCTCCTTCCAAAGTGCATAACCTCACACTTTTCCACCTTGTATTCCATCTGCTACTTCTTTGCCCACTCTCCTAACCTGTCCAAGTCCTTCTGCATCCCCCCTGCTTCCTCAATACTACCTGTCCCTCTACATATCTTTGTATCATCTGCAAACTTAGCAACAAGGTACAATTGCTGATTTGGAATCAGCAATTCCAAGCCAGAAATTGAACCCAGGTCCCTGGCGCTGTGATGCTGCAGTGCAAACCACCGGTGTCACCGTGCCGCCCTGGGTTAAGATACTGTAGAGATTCTATGTTTCTGTGAAACATCTTCAGCCAGACATATTGAGTGGATGATCTGTGTCGGCCTCCTCCTGAGGTCCCCAGCATTACAGATGCCAGTCTTAAGCTAATTCACATCACTCCACGTGACCTCTGGAAGCAGCTAAAGGCATTAGACGCTGCAAAGACAAGCTGACAGCTTGTGCTCCAGAATTAGACCCCTGGACAAGTTGCACCAGAACAACCTCTGCACTAGCACCTGCCTCACAATATGGCAAATTGCCCAGACATGTCCTGTCCACAAAAATGCAGGACAAATCCAATCTGTCCAAACAGCCAGGGCACTTCATGCAAGTGTAATCAATTTTTTTTTTTTAATTGACGCCGAGCTAAAGAGGGTTACATTCAAACCGATGGGAAAAGACTTGGTTTTACAGAGAGAAGCGAGGTGTAAAGGAGGAGAGTTTTACGGAGAGAATTTCCACACTTGTGGCTGAAACATAAGACCATAAGATTATAAGATATAGGAGCAGAATTAGGCCATTTGGCCCATTGAGTCTGCCCCTCCATTCAATCATGGCTGACATGATTCTCATCCCCATTCTCCCGTCTTCTCCCCTGTAATAAGTCTTCGGAGACAGAAGTCCCTTCACCAAAATTCCTTTATTTACAATTCCAGCAGCAGTACAGAATGCTCTCAGTCAGCAGTCTATCTCCGGGTGTGCCAGAGGAACTGACACTCCTGGTTAAATACAAGGAAATGACTCCCTGATTGGCCCATCAATTGACTCCTTGATCAGGGAGTTCATATTCCAATAGGCCAACCTCAATGGCCTGATTGAAGTCATTACATCCCCGTAACACGTGATCTCCTTATTGATCAAGAACCCATCTATCTCTATCTGAAAGACACTCAATGACCTGGCCTCTACAACCCTCTGTGGCAATGAGTTCCAAAGATTCATCACCCACTGGCTGAAGAAATTCCTCCTCATCTCAGTTTTAAAGGAGCGTCCCTTCACTCTGAGGTTGTGCACTCTGGTTCTAGTCTCTCCCACTGGTAGAAACATCCTCCTCACTCTATCTAGGCCTCTCAGTATTCTGTAAGTTTCCATTAGATCCACTCTCATATTTCTAAACTTCATCAAGTATAGGCCCAGACTCCTCAACCGCTCCTCATATGACAAATCCTTCATTCCTGGGATCATTCTTGTGAACCTGCTCTGGGCCCTGCCAATGCCAGCACATCCTTCCTTAGGTATAGGGCCCAAAACTGCTCAAACAGCTAAAGTAGCCCACAGCAGTGGGGAAATGGCAATCAGGGTGGTGTCAGATAGCAGACATTGAGGAATGAAGTGATTTTGCTGGGTGGTGGAGCTGGAGGACGTCACAGAATTAAGGAGGTGAAAGATCATGGAGGGAGTTGAACACAAGGATGAGAATTATAGAACTGGTGCATTGCCAGACCTCGGGACCCAGGGTGACTCAGTGACACAGTGGTTAGCACTGCTGCCTCTCAACACCAAGGACCTGGGTTTGATTCATGGCTTGGGTCACTGTCCATGCAGAGTGTGCAATTTCTCCCCTTGTTTGCGTGGGCTTCCTCCGGGTGCTCTGGTTTCCTCCCACAGTCCGAACGACATGCTGATTAGGTGCTAAATTCTCCCTCAGTGTACCCGAACAGGCGCTAGAGTGTGGCAACTAGGGGATTTTCACAGTCACTTCATTGCACTGTTAATGTAAGCCGACTTGTGATATTAATGAATAAGTAAACTAATAAAATAATAAAATTTAGACTAGGGGGCCAATATAGGTCAGCAAGTGCAGAATCATGGAATCCCTACAGTGCAGAAAGAGGCCATTCGGCCCATCGAGCCTATACCGACAACAATTCCACCCAGGCCCTATCCCCATAATCCCATGAATTTACCCTAGCTAGTCCCCCTGACACTAAGGAGCAATTTAGCATGGCCAATCCACTTAACCCGCATATCTTTGGATAGGTACAAAAAGAGTGGCACGGTGGTACAGTCGTTAGCACTGCTGCCTCACAGCGCCAAGGACCCGGATTTGATTCCTGTCTGTGTGGAGTTTGCACATTCTCCCCGTGTCTGCGTGGGTTTCCTCTGGGTGCTCCGGTTTCCTGCACAGTCTGAAAGATGTGCCGGTTAGATGCATTGGCCCGAACAGGCACCAGACTGTGGCAACTAGGGGAATTTCACAGTAACTTCATTGCAGTGTTAATGTAAGCCTTACTTGTGACTAATAAATAAACTTTTTTTTAAATGATGAGAGGTGGGGTCTGCATTCACTACAGGCATTTTATGAGATCATTGTACACTTAGTTATAGTACAATCACATATTGACAATTGTTTCGATAGTGGAGGAATTCTAATCAAAGTCTGTAAGCCGTAAATAACTATTCGATTGGAACCCTCGATACTCGGGTGGTACTCTGAGTCACATCGAATGCATCTATTCAAGGACCTGAAGGAACACAAAAGCCAATTTCTATCCCATATTATTGCTTCCAAAATTATATCCCCCTTCACGCCAAATTGCTTTGAGGACCAGTCTGGTCCCAAAGCCAAGAATTCCCTTCTCAATCACCCACCGTTGACAACCCTACTTCAAGGTTGGCTATTGAAAAACAAAGTCATAATTATTTCTGCACTTCGAGAATAATGGTTGTGTGATAAGGCAGGCAATTAATAAATAAAACCAGTTTGGATTTCTACTTAGTCCTTTCATTTTATTTCAGTGGTTTTTGCTGCATAAACCATTTACGATAGATGATAACATGCAAGCTTTCATTCCACTTAAGGCCACGTTTTGCATTACATTTAAATAAGTCACACTCTGCTGACATTCTGGTATGTTTTCGTTCAGTCGCTCAACTGTGGTGCAGTGGATCGGATCTACTCTGATTTGATTTGATTTGATTTGATTTGATTTGATTTGATTTGACTTGATTTGATTTGATTTGATTTGACTTGATTTGATTTGATTTGATTTGATTTATTATTGCCACACGTATTAGTATAGAGTATACAGTATATATTAGTATACAGTGAAAAGTATTGTTTCTTGTGCGCTATATAGACAAAGCATACTGTTCATAGAGAAGGAAAGGAGGGAGTGCAAGAATGCAGTGTTACAGCTAGGGTGTAGAGAAAGATCAGGATGGGTTTTGCCAATTTAGCCCCCCAGAGCAGACAGTGCCCGTTGGAAAATCTGGCGCAGAGATCTGTGTTCCTAGGCTGATTGCGCATACTAAAATTCTGGTTTCCTAGCTGCCGAAATGGGAAGTTCGGTGGGAGGAGGACTGCAAATGTGTAAAATATTCCGGAAGCCTTTTAAGGGGTAGATCAATGTAGAAGTTCAGGGATTTAACGCAGGCCCATACACGTTACCATTACTTCAGATCATGCCTTTATCCAATAGGACCATGCTACTCAGGAGAAGGTAATGTTAAGTCGTGGTTATGTTATTGGACTAGTGATCCAAAGGGTTTGAGTTTGAAATCTGGCCACGATGGTTTGAGAATTTGAATTCAGTTTGCAGTAGTTGGCAGCAACCAAAGTCAACCATGAAGCTCATAGAATCATAAGAAATAGGAGCAGGAGTAGGCCATTCGGCCCCGTTGAGAGTCTGTTCTATCATTCAGTAAGATCGTGGCTGACTGATTATGTCCTTAACGCCACTTCCCTGTCTGTCATCCACACTCTATAACCTCCCCCACTGATCACAAATCGATCTCACTCAGCCTTGAAGGTACTTCAATGATCCATCCTCCACTGGTCTTTGAGGAAGAGAATTCCAAACATTAATGACACTATGGTCGGAATTTTACCATCCCGCCCGCCACAGGAATTGTAGCGGGCAAGAGGCGGACCATGGGATGGTCCGTTGACCTCAGGTGGGATTTTATGGTTTTGGGACGAGTGAGGCCGGAAGATCCCGCTCTATGAGAGAAGAAATTCCTCCTCATCGGCATCGTATCTGGGAGACCTCTTATTTTGCAACTCTGCCTTCTAATCTGAGTAGGGCCCACAAGGGGATTGGATGATTGCAAAAAACCTAACTGGTTCGCTTATGGCTGTGTTATAAAGCTTTAATTTAAACGCCTTCCAAGCATTCCAATTTAATGAGACAAACAAGTAATTCAATTATTTCTTTATTTAACACTTCTAGTATGAACTCGAACATAAACAGTTGCAACTCATTAACTCTTTACTGAACTTGAACTGAACATCCATTTTCAACTGAACTTTAATTCTTAAACTGCACTTTAACTTTAACTGAATATCAACTTTAATTAAGCATCAACTTTAACTATTTAACTGAAAATAGATACTACCGAGTTTAAGAAAACCTTGGCCAAGAAATATCCTCAATGTAGAATCTATCTTCTCCTTCTCTGAAGCATCCTTCAGGGCACAAGCCTTCTTGCGATGGTTGGTCTCTTTGAGATATCGCTGCCAAAAAGGCTCACATGTCTCTTTATCCACAATTGTCCACTCACTTCCAGAAGATTTTCTGTCATCCAGCCAATGAATTGATTAGAAACCTGAATTGTATCATTTGATTAGGCCGCACTGGGAATATAGTTTTCAATTCTGGTCGTCACATTACCAGAAGGATGTGGAGGCTTTGGAGAGGATACAGAAAAGATTTACCAGGATGTTGCCTGGTATGGAGGGCATTGGTTATAAGGAGAGGTTGGAGAAACTTGGTTTGTTCTCACTGGAACGACGGAGATTGAGGGGCGAGCTGATAGGAGTCTACAAGATTATGAGAGGCATGGGCAGAGTGGATAGTCAGAAGCTTTTTCCCAGGGTGGAAGAGTCAATTACTAGGGGGCATAGGTTTAAGGTGCGAGGGGCAAGGTTTAAAGGAGATGTACAAGGCAAGTTTTTTACATAGAGGGTGATGTGTGCCTGGAACTCGCTGCCGGGGGAGGTAGTGGAAGCAGATACATAGAACATAGAACAGTACAGCACAGAACAGGCCCTTCGGCCCACGATGTTGTGCCGACCTTCATCTGAAACCAAGATCAAGCTATCCCACTCCCTACCATCCTGGTGTGCTCCATGTGCCTATCCAATAACTGCTTAAATGTTCCTAAAGTGTCTGACTCCACTATCACTGCAAGCAGTCCATTCCACACCCCAACCACTCTCTGCGTGAAGAACCTACCTCTGATATCCTTCCTATATCTCCCACCATGAACCCTATAGTTATGCCCCCTTGTAATAGCTCCATCCACCCGAGGAAATAGTCTTTGAACGTTCACTCGATCTATCCCCTTCATCATTTTATAAACCTCTATTAAGTCTCCCCTCAATCTCCTCCGCTCCAGAGAGAACAGCCCCAGCTCCCTCAACCTTTCCTCATAAGACCGACACTCCAAACCAGGCAGCATCCTGGTAAATCTCCTCTGCACTCTTTCCAGCGCTTCCACATCCTTCTTATAGTGAGGTGACCAGAACTGCACGCAATATTCCAAATGCGGTCTCACCAAGGTCCTGTACAGTTGCAGCATAACCCCACGGCTCTTAAACTCCAACCCCCTGTTAATAAAAGCTAACACACTATATGCCTTCTTCACAGCTCTATCCACTTGAGTGGCAACCTTTAGAGATCTGTGGATATGGACCCCAAGATCTCTCTGTTCCTCCACAGTCTTCAGAACCCTACCTTTGACCCTGTAATCCACATTTAAATTTGTCCTACCAAAATGAATCACCTCACATTTATCAGGGTTAAACACCATTTGCCATTTTTCAGCCCAGCTTTGCATCCTATCTATGTCTCTTTGCAGCCTACAACACCCCTCCACCTCATCCACTACTCCACCAATCTTGGTGTCATCAGCAAATTTACTGATCCACCCTTCAGCCCCCTCCTCTAAGTCATTAATAAAAATCACAAAGAGCAGAGGACCAAGCACCGATCCCTGCGGCACTCCGCTAGCAACCTGCCTCCAGTCCGAAAATTTTCCATCCACCACCACCCTCTGTCTTCGATCAGACAGCCAGTTACCTATCCAATCGGCCAACTTTCCCTCTATCCCACACCTCCTTACTTTCATCATAAGCCGACCATGGGGGACCTTATCAAACGCCTTACTAAAATCCATGTATATGACATCAACCGCCCTACCTTCATCAACACACCTAGTTACCTCCTCAAAAAATTCTATCAAATTTGTGAGGCACGATTTGCCCTTCACAAATCCGTGCTGACTATCCCGGATTAATCCGCATCTTTCTAAATGGTCGTAAATCCCATCCCTAAGGACCTTTTCCATCAATTTACCAACCACCGAAGTCAGACTAACCGGTCTATAATTACCAGGGTCATTTCTATTCCCTTTCTTAAACAGAGGAACAACATTTGCCACTCTCCAGTCCTCTGGCATCATCCCCGTAGACAGCGAGGACCCAAAGATCAAAGCCAAAGGCTCTGCAATCTCATCCCTCGCTTCCCTCACGACAGTGACTTTTAAGGGGCGACTTGATAAATACATGAATAGGATGGGAACAGAGGGATATGGTCCCCAGAAGAGTAGGGGGTTTTAGTTAAGTCGGGCAGCATGGTCGGTGCAGGCTTGGAGGGCCGAAGGGCCTGTTCCTGTGCTGTAATTTTCTTTGTTCTTTGTTCTTTACCAATCAAATGCAGGCAAAACAGTGGCTGTGGTGACTTCAGGCCTCATCATACCTTGGCCTCTTAAGTGGATATTGTTTACATTCCAATGCCCAGATAAGGAACACTGGCCCCAAAATATTGTAAGAAGTTTAACAGCACCCGGTTAAAGTCCAACAGGTTTATTTGGTAGCAAAAGCCACAAGCTTTCGGAACCTTAAGCTCCTTCTTCAGGTGAGTGGGAATTCTGTTCACAAACAGGGCATATAAAGACACAAACTCAATTTACAGAATAATGGTTGGAATGCAAATACTTACAGCTAATCAATAATAAGATGCCCAAAATATTGTACAGGACTCCTCTCTCCCAAGGACAAGCTGGTAAAACCTGACACCTTTAACAAATTCCAGGCCACTGGCCACAAGAAATCCCAGCATCGTGAAAAAACAACTTTAACCAAAAAATCAGGTTTGCTTGATTGAAGATCTTTCAGCATATCAAAAGTTAAATCACCGTGCAGCCACAGCTGGGATTCTCCGGCCTTGCCCACGACTGGGATTCTCCAGTCCCGCTGCAGTGAATGGAGTTTTGGCTGAGCGCCAAATTCTCCATTCTCACTGGCAGCAGTGGTGGGGTGTGCGGGAATGGAGAATTCCAGCCTATGTTTTTCGGGAAGGAAATCTGAACGTACGGATCATATGTGACTCCAGTCCCACAACAACATGTTTGACTCTCAGATGTCCCTTAAGATGCCCATCAGGTCACATGATTGTCAACAACACCCTCTCAGAGCAACTTGTGCTGACCAGTTCCTGAGGGAACCAGGAGGCAGTTTTAAAAATAAGGGGTCTCCAAGTTAAGATGGGGATGAGGAGAATTTTTTTGTCTCTCAGAGGATCATTGGTCTGTAAAATTCTCTTCCTCAGAGAGGGTGGAGGAAAGGTGGAGGGGGCGGCACCGGGGCACAATGGTTAACACTGCTGCTTCACGGCGCCAGGGACCTGGGTTCAATTCCAGCCTTGGGTCACTGTTTGTGCGGAGTTTGCACATTCTCCCCGTGTCTGCGTGGGTTTCCACCGGGTGTTCCGGTTTCCTCCCACACTCCAAAGGTGTGTGGGTTAGGTTGATTGGTCATGTTAAATTGACCCTTAGTGTCAGGCAGTTAGCAGGGTAAATAAGTGGGGATAGGGCCTGGGTGGCATTGTGGTCAGTGCAGACTCGATGGGCCGAATGGCCTCCTTCTGCACTGTCATGATTCCCTGATTCTGTGATTCTATGATTTTTTTTAAGGCAGAGTTAGATAGATTCTTGACTCAGGGAGTTAAAGCGACACGGTTAGCACTGCTGCCTCACAGCGTCAGGGACCCGGGTTCAATTCCCAGCTTGGGTAACTGACTGTGTGGAGTCTGCACGTTCTCCCCATGTCTGCGTGGGTTTCCTCCCACAGTCCGAAAGATGTGCTGGTTAGGTGCATTGGCCATGCTAAATTCTCTCTCAGTGTACCTGAACAGGTGAGTGTGACGACTAAGGCATTTTCACAGTAACTTCATTGCAGTGTTAATGTTAGCCTACTTGTGACAATAATAAGTAAACTTTAAAAACTTGGAGAGATGGAGGTCGGCAACAAAATGGAGTTGAAACCACAATAAGACCAACCATGATTATATCAGAGTGGAGCAGGGTTAAGGGTTGAATGGCCTACTCCGGCCTCTAATCTGTACATTCGGATAAAGGTCAGTCTTGCCAACGACGCCCACATCACATTTATTTTAATGTCTTACAGTTGTGCTAGTTAAACACAGGAACATATGCAAGCACTGAGCTGTGCAACCAGAGATAAAGGACAGTCGTAAGAAATTACATTAAAGAATTGGCTGGCAGTGAGGTTTTATTGTTGACGCTGTTTGCAACCAATAAAATATAAACATTTTCAAATCCTTATAGCACATCTCAAGCAGAACATGTGAGAGTCAAACTAATTTCCCGCATCACTTCTTCGCCCTTTTATTGAAAGCTTAAGGTTGTCTGCAGCTTTGGTTAACAAGTTCCATGTTTCAAATGTTTTCCATAACTCTTGTTATCTTTTACCCCTCGCCTCGCTAGTTGACCTCCTGGGGCACTGCTCATGGTCACTATTTGAGGAGAGGTGTGAGGAATCAGCTTCACCTTCACTGCTAGGTGATATGATTTTCACCGACACTGTCGGTGCACCCCCTGTCGACGCACCTTGGAAAATCCTTCTGGTTGTGTCACAGCTTGGTGTGGCTCCTGCTCTGACCAAGACCGCAAGAAACTACAAAAGGTCGTGAACGTAGCCCAGTCCATCACGCAAACCAGCCTCCCATCCATTGACACTGTCCGCACTTCCCGCTGCCTCGGAAAAGCAGCCGGCATAATCAGGGACCCCAAACACCCCGGACATTCTCTCTTCCACCTTCTTCTGTCGGGAAAAAGATACAAAAGTCTGAGGTCACGTACCAACTGACTCAAGAACAGCTTCTTCCCTGCTGCCATCAGACTTTTGAATGGACCTATCTTATATTAAGTTGATCTTTCTCTACACCCTAGCTATGACTGTAACACTACATTCTGCACTCATTTCCTTCTCTATGAATGTTATGTTGTGTCTGTATAGCGCGCAAGAAACAATACTTTTCACTGTATGTTAATACCTGGTGACAATAATAAATCAAATCAAATCAAATCAAATTAAAGATATTATGATGTATGCTAACCAGGGGATTTTCACAGTAACTCCATTGCAGTGTGAATGTAAGCCTGCTTGTGACTATTAAGTAAACTTTACTTTTCCTTCTCTATGAACAGTATAGCATGCAAGAAACAATACTTTTCACTGTATGCTAATACATTTGACAATAATAAATCAAATCAAATCAGAGTGGGTCAGCACTGACAATAGAGGTCAAGCCCAGATTGTTCTGGCGGGGGAGAAAGACACAATGGGAGCTGGCTACGTGAACACTGCAATAACTGACTCTTTACAGATTTACTGTCAAATACTTGGGTAAGGAACTGTGCCCGGCTGTGGGGTGGGGCAGCAGATTGGGACTAACTGAATAGTAACCTCTTCAAAGTGCTGACAGCACGGACCGAATGGTGGCCAAATGGTGCTGGGGGAAAGGGGGGATCAGAATATTCTATTCGATAATCAGCCATGGTCATAACAAATGATGGAGCAGGCTCAAAGGGCCGAATGGCCTGCTCCTACTTCTGGTTTCTATGTTTCTATGTTTCACCCCAAACACAGCTCATCCGCTGCTGAAACCCTTATTCATGACGTTGTTACCCTCAGATTGGACTTATGCTAATGCATTCCTGGCTGGCCTTCCATCTTACACATAGGAGACTGCGGTATAGCTGTGACATCACTGGACTTATCAATTAACAAGATCCTGGCGAATGTTGGAGCAGAGTTTTTTATTCTTCCTTTACAGGATGTGTGCTTCGCTGGCGATGACGACATTTATTGCCCATCTCTAACTGCCCGTCAGAAGGTGGTGGCAAGCTGCCCTTTTGAACCGCTGCAGCTCATGGGTTGTCAGTACACCCACAGCACTGTTCAGGAGGGAGTACAAGGATTTTGACCCAGTGACAGCGAAGAAACGGCAATATATTTCCAGGTCAGAATGGCGTGTGGCTTGGAGGGGAACATCCAAGTGGTGGTGTTCCCATGTGTCTATTGCTCTTCTCCTCCTAAATGGTCGTGGTCGTGGGTTTGGAAGGTGCTGCTTAAGGAGTCTTGGTAAGTTTCTGCAGTGCAATTTGTAGATGGTACATATTACTGCCAGTGTTTGTCAGTGATGGACGGATTGAATGTTTGTGGAAGAGGTAGCAACCAAGCAAGCTGCTTTGTCCTGGCAACTAGGGGAACTAGGGGAATTTCACAGTAACCTCATTGCAGTGTTAATGTAAGCCTACTTGTGACTAAGAAATAAACTTTGCTTTACTTTTATCTTGTAACTACAGCTTGCTTCTGAGCTACTCTGCTAATCATAGGTTCTTCTATATTCTTATACTCTTTCATATTACAAGGTGTTACATTTACATTAAGTCATCATATTGTTGCTTTGAATTGGTTACAGTTCTATTTTTGATCATATTATACAGATCCATTGTCATGTGTGCTTTAGCTTTAATCATTTTCTGGACATCTCCTGTCTACCTGTTTACAAGCTTTTTGAATCTTTTTGGAACTGCACCCATCCAGGGAAGTGGAGAGTATTCCATCACACTTGTGCCTTCTTGATGGTTTTGGGGAGTCAGAAGAAGAGTTAATAACTGCAGGGTTCCTAGCCTTTGACCTGCTCTGGTAGCCACAGTATTTATATGACTACCACAGTCCTGTTTCTGATCTATCGTAACCACCTGGATATTGATCTTGGGGGATTCAGCAACGGTAATGTTATTTACTGTCAAGGGACGATGGTTAGATTCTCTCTTTGGGAGATGGTCATTGTTTGGCACTTGTGTGGTGCAAATGTTACTTGCCACTTGTCAGTCCAAGCCTGGGTATTGTCCAGATCTTGCTTAATTTGGACATGGACTGCTTTGGTATCTGAGGAGTTGTGAATGATACTGAACATTGTTCAGTCATCAGCGAACATCTCCATGTCTGACTTTATGATGGAGGAAAGGTCACTGATGAAGATGGTTGGGCCTCGGACACTATCCTGAGGAACTCCTGCAGTGCTGTCCTGGAAGTGAGATGATTGACCTCCAACCACCACAACCATCTTCCTTTATACCAGGCATGACTCTGTAGGAGTGAATGAACTGAGCCTTTAGAGACCGTCAACAAAAACGGCTTTATTCAATATGCATGAGGGAGAGCAGAACTCGGGGGTGGCACGGTAGCACAGTGGTTAGCACTGCTGCTTCACAGTGCTAGGGACCTGGGTTCGATTCCCAGCTTCGGTCACTGTCTGTGTGGAGTTTGCGCGTTTTCCCCATGTCTGCGAGGGTTTTCTCCGGGTGCTCCAGTTTCCTCCCACAGTCTGAAAGACGTGCTGGTTAAGTGCATTGACCCGAACAGGCACCGGAGTGTAGCAACTAGGGGAATTTCACAGTAACCTCATTGCAGTGTTAATGTAAGCCTACTTGTGACTAAGAAATAAACTTTGCTTTACTTTTATCTTGTAACTACAGCTTGCTTCTGAGCTACTCTGCTAATCATAGGTTCTTCTATATTCTTATACTCTTTCATATTACAAGGTGTTACATTTACATTAAGTCATCATATTGTTGCTTTGAATTGGTTACAGTTCTATTTTTGATCATATTATACAGATCCATTGTCATGTGTGCTTTAGCTTTAATCATTTTCTGGACATCTCCTGTCTACCTGTTTACAAAATCAGAGCGTTGTGTTTGTCAAATTGATTTTGATGGTATGTAAATTGTCCTATCTCTCTGATACTTGATTAGGTTCCCAGAGGCACAATGGCTCCTCAAGACATTTTGGAGCCTTGATTAGTAATATCAATCCCCTTATTGTTGCTCTGTCTGAGATGTAGTTATTTGTAATTTGTCATGTGTCTGCCTGCAGCGAGTGTGGATAGTGCTGTCTGTTTAACCCTTTCCATTCATTCCTCTCCTGCAGCAGCTCACACACCCTGGGTTTGCCCAATTACAGCTCCAACTAACGGAGAGTTTTCCTCCTGATTCCCATTGAATCTTTAACCAGCTTCCAGTGCACTGTCAAGAGGCCTCACCGGCTTGGGCTTTATTCCTTGGAATGTAGGAGAATGAGGGATGACCTTACTGAGGTATATAAAATCATGAGGGGCACAGATAGGATGAACACACATAGGGGCAAATATTCCTGTCCCGCCTGTCACGGGATTCGGTGCGGGCATAGGGTGGAGCATGGAAAGATCCGTTGACGTCGGACGAGATTTTACAGTTTTGGGATGAGCACAGCTGTAAAATCCCATCCGTAGCCTTTTTCCCAGGGAAGGGGAATTGAAAACCAGAGGGCATAGGTTTAAGGTGAGAGGGGAAAGATTTAGAATGGACCTGAGGGGCAACTTCTTCACACAGAGGATGGTGGGTATATGGAATGAGTTGCCAGGGTTGAGGCAGGTACAATAGCAACATTTAAAAAGTATTTGGATAAGTCCATGGATGAGAAAGGATTACACGGATATGGGCCAAACACCAGCAATTAGAATCATAGAATCCTACAGTGCAGAAGGAGGCCATTCGGCCCATATGTTGTAATGTTAGGGAAAGAGTACATTTCTAATAATGAGTAATGTGACAATGACCTGCTCCTCTGTTAAGGGAGCAAAAGCAAAATATTGCTGGTGCTCAAAATCACAGAAACCTACAGAGCAGAAGGAGGCCATTCGGCCCATCGAGTCTGCACCAACCACAATCCCACCCAGACCCTATCCCCATAATCCCATTCATTTACCCTAGCTAGTCCCCCGACACTAAGATGCAATTTAGCATGGCCAATCCACCTAACCCGCACATCTTTGGACTGTGGGAGGAAACCGGAGCACCCGGAGGAAACCCACGTAGACACGGGGAGAATGTGCAAACTCCGCACAGACGGTGACCCCAGCCGGGAATCGAACCTGGGTCCCTGGCGCAGTGAGGCAGCGGTGCTAACCACTGTGCCACCATGCCACCCACAAACATGTTAAGCGTTTGGAATTGATACTGAAGTAGGGTTGTGGTCTCGCTGCATCAAGGACAACACAGAGCGCCCTGTCAATATAGCTTACAATAGATATATAAACAGGACTTTAGCCAACTCTGGGAGATCACTGGTCCTTGTAAAATTCAATCAATGAATCATACACAGACAGCCATCCGGAGAACAGCACCTTCTCCAACACTGCAGCATCACAGTGATTTCATTCTCAGGGACCAGTATTCACACTACCTCCAGGATGAATTTATGGGAATTTGTAGCACTCTTGTGCCACGCATGATGCGGGCAAAAAAATCATCGCAGCAACCATAACAGCGTGGCAGGCGACTTGTCCAAATTGCAGCTGTGTGTCACTGGGCTGATGTGGAAAAGTTAGACTTCTTAAAAAATTCATTTACGGGATGTGAGCGTCGCTGGTTGGGTCAGCATTTATTCCCATCCCTAACATGTAAAAGTCAACCCCATTGCTGTGGCTCTGGAGTCACATGTAGGCCAGACTGGACTCACTTGAGGAAGGAGCAGTGCTCCGAAAGCTCATGATTCCAAATAAATCTGTCGGACTTCAACCTGGTGTTGTGAGACCTCTTACTGTGCCCGAAATCGTTTGGCATTGTCTTGCAGATTCATCATTGACCCTGTGTTTGGCGCAGGGGCTTTGACAACTGCCCAGCTATGCAAAAATGGAGAACCCTGGGCAAAGGAAAATCAATTATTCTGAGAAGCCGGCTGCTGTTTATACAAAAGCACACTCTGCAGGTAGTTATGAAATCTTCCAACCTCTCCTTCCAGTCAATGTGAATCAGCGGCTCACAAAAATATTTCCAATAATTACTAAATCAGTAAGTACACAGGATTAAACCCAATGCACAATGGTAATCGACCCTTGTTTGACAACAGAGGTTAATCGTTGTAGCTAATTTTCTGCCTGATGCTTTGATGAATTGTGAACAGGTCGTGACTGACAGGAATCTGCTGGTAAATATAATTCCAGGATTTAATTTCCGGAAACTGCAATTGATTATGTCTCTTTTTATACCAGTCCTGTATCAGAACATTTGAAAACGGTGTAAAAAGAGCTCATTAATGTTGGCAAGTGTTGCCATGCAGGTGAAACTATCAAATGGCCAGATGTGGGATGCTTCAGCCTGTCACTCTAACTATTGGCTAACCAATGATTCAACGCAATGTTTGGACAGGGAATATACAGTGAAAAGTTTTGAAGGTTTCTTCAGATCACCTTGAAAGTTTTTGCTTCTCTTTTGAGCTGTTTATCTGGCGGCACGGTGGCACGGTGGTTAGCACTGCTGCCTCATAGCGCCAGGGACCCGGGTTCGATTCCCGGCTCGGGTCACTGTCTGTGCAGAGTCTGCACATTCTCTCCGTGTCTGCCTGGGTTTCCTCCGGGTGCTCCAGTTTCCTCCCACAGTCCTAAAGATGTGCTGGTTATCTGCATTGGCCATGCAAAATTCTCCCTCAGTGTACCCGAACTGATGCCGGAATGTGGCAACGAGGGGATTATCACAGTAACTTCATTGCAATGTTAATGTCAGTCTACATGTGACACTAATAAATAGATAAACTTTACTACTTACTGAGCTGACCAGATTTTAAAGGACATTTCTGTTAGACTGGGTCTGTCAGAGATGGTGAGGGAACCAAGAAGAGGGGAAAACCTACTTGACCTGCTCTTCACCAATCTACTTATCGCAGATGCATCTGTCCATGACAGGATTAATAGAAGTGGGTTAGACAGGGTAGATTCAGAAAGAATGTTCCCAATGGTGGGGGAGTCCAAAACCAGGGATCATAGTTTGAGGATAAGGTGTAAACCTTTTAGATCTGAGGTGAGGAGAAATTTCTTCACCTAGAGGGTGGTGAATGTGTGGAATTCACTACCACAGAAAGTAGTTGAGGCCAAAACGTTATCTGAATTCAAGAAGAAATTGGATCTAGCACTTTCGGATAAAGGGATCGAGGGCTATGGGGGGAAGGGGGTCAGAATCAGGATATTGAATTTGATTTGATTCATTATTGTCACATGTATTGGGACCCAGATTTTTTTTTTCCCATATTGGCCCTGGGGTTTTCACTCTGGGTTTTCGCCTCTCCCTGGAGATCACATGGTCTGGAATGGGGGGGTGGGGGTGAGTTAATAGGTTGTGGTGAACAAAGCATCATAGCTGTGAGGGACAGCTCGGTGGATAGGATATTGGTATGTAGATAGGCTGGAAAATTGGGCGGGGATCCTGGATTCAGGATTCAATCCTGGACCGGGGAGCGGCGCGGGCTTGGAGGGCCAAAGGGCCTGTTCCTGTGCTGTATTGTTCTTTGTTCTTTGTTCTGTGAAAATTATTGTTTCTTGCGCACTACAAAGACAAAACATATGGTTCATAGAGTACATAGGGGAGAAGGGAAGGAGAGTGTGCAGAATGTAGTGTTACAGTCATAGCTAGGGTGCAGAGAAAGATCAACTTGATATATGCTAAAAGCAAAGTACTGCGGATGCTGGAACCTGAAGCAAAAACAGAAAATGCTGGAAAATTTCAGCAGGTCTGAAAACATCTGTGGAGAGAGAATAGAGCCAACATTTCGAATCTGGATGACCCTTCATCAGAACTACTTTATGGTAGGGCCATTCAAAAGGCTGATGTCAGCAGGGAAGAAGCTGTTCTTGAGTCGGTTGATACGTGACCTCAAACTTTTTTATCTTTTTCCCGACGGAAGAAGGTGGAAGATAGAATGTCCGAGGTGCGTGGGGTCCTGAATTATGCTGGCTGCTTTTCTGAGGCAGCGGGAAGTGTAGACAGAGTCAATGGATGGGAGGCTGGTTTATGTGATGAAGAGCCATGATCAAAATGAATCGCAGAGCAGGCTTGGAGGGCTGAATGGCCTACTCCTGCTTCTATTTAGTGGTGTTCCTCAAGATCAGTAGTGGGACCTTTACTCTTTTTAATATATATAAATGATTTGGAGGAAAATATAACTGGTTTGATTAGCAAGTTTGCGGACGACACAAAGGTTGGTGGATTTGCGGATAGTGATGAGGCCCATCAGAGGATACAGCAGGATATAGATCGGTTGGAGATTTGGGCAGAGAGATGGCAGATGGAGTTTAATCTGGACAAATGTGAGGTAATGCATTTTGGAAGGTCGAATAAAGATAGAAAATCTACAGTAAGTGGCAGAACCCTTAAGAGTATTGATAGGCAGAGGGATCTGGGTGTACAGGTACACAGGTCACTGAAAGTGGCAACACAGGTGGAGAAGGTAGTCAAGAAGGCAGACGGCATGCTTGCCTTCATCGGCCAAGACATTGAATTTAGAAATTGGCAAGTCATGCTGCAGCTTTATGGAACGTTAGTTAGGCCGCACTTGGAATATAGTGTTCAATTCTGATCGCCACACTACCAGAAAGATGTGGAGGCTTTGGAGAGGGTACAGAAAAGATTGACCAGGATGTTGCCTGGTATGGAGGGCATTCGCTATGAGGAGAGATTGGAGAAACTTGGTTTGTTCTCACTGGAATGACGGAGGTTGAGGGGCAACCTGATAGAAGTTTACAAGATTATGAGGGGCATGGACAGCATGGATAGTCAGAAGCTTTTTCCCAGGGTGGAAGAGTCAGTTACTAGGGGGCACAGGTTTAAGGTGTGAGGGGCAAGGTTTAAAGGAGATGTACGAGGCAAGTTTTTTACACAGAGGGTGGTGGGTGCCTGGAATTCGCTGCCTGGGGAGGTAGTGGAAGCAAATATGATAGTGGCTTTTAAGGGGCATCTTAACAAATACGTGAGTAGGATGGGAATAGAGGGATATGGTCCCTGGAAGGGTAGGAGGTTTTAGTTCAGTTAGACAGCATGGTCGGTGCAGGCTTGGAGGGTCGAAGGGCCTGTTCTTTGTTCTTTGTATTTTCTTTGTTCTTTGTTCTTTGTATTACACGGTGGAACAGTCTTTAGCACTGCTACCTCACAGTGCCGGGTGCCGAAAGAGCTACCTCACAGTGCCGGAGACCTGGGTTCGATTCCTGGCACGCGTTACTGTCTGTGCGGAGTCTGCACATTCTCCCCATGTCTGCGTGGGTTTCCTCCCACAGTCCGAAAGACGTGCTGGTTGGGTGCATTGGCCTAATTGGGAGGTGGCTGGAAAAAAGTGCCCCATGCCTTTGAGCGAGCTTTTGCTTTCGCTCGCCTGGCCGAGTTTTCTCGCCATTTGCCTCGGTGTTGAATTTAGTCCGATAATGCTCCGGTGACCTATTTCAGGATGTTTAACATCAATATCGGGAGTGTATATATGTCAATTGTTGTCGCAGCACTTTATCCCCTTTCAAATGCAAACGCGAATTCTTAGCCCATAAGATGTGCTGCTTTTGGCAAACAGGCAGAGATAGAACTGAAGTTATCTGTCACATCCATTGACAGACCCAAGATTTCCATTGTTAGGCTGCGTGAGACAATCTGAGTGGAATGATCGATTTCCATCAGCCCTGTCAGATGCAGCTTCCAATGAGTAGTGTCATGTTTTTCCATCTATTACTGGCTGTCAATCACCTTGACAGCGTTGAGCAGGCAGTGCAGCTTTACAGCATCAATCAAATCCACAATTACCCCTCAGATTTTCACTATTTCTTGCTATTGAGGGATTCTCATCAATGCACCATACAATTGTATTTATCCAATAATTGCTCAGGGTGCGATATTTGAACGCAACAATTGTACCCCCTTCAAGTTAAAGAACTTGAAGGTGGAGGGAAATTATCAAGTTGTCATAGATCAGGGGATCATAGAATCTACAGTGCAGAAGGAGGCCATTTAGCCCATCGAGACAGCACTGACAACAGTCCCACCCAGGCTCTAACCCCACAATCCCACATATTTACCCTCCTAGTCCCCCTGACACAAAGGGCCTGATTTTACCAAAGCTTCGCGCCCGAAATCGCGGTAAAGTTGGGCGTCGGGCCTTTAACGCGATCTGCACCCGAATCCGAGCAGATCGCGGCTTTACCGACACTCGATTCGGGCGCGGGTCCGGCGCGCGCCCGAATCGGGCGGCCCGATGATTTAAATGCATTTGCACGCATTTAAATCGACTTCATGAACCGCGCGCCCAACTCCACCGCCAAATCCCACTTTACCGTCTTCTGGCCCGATCCGCGTCCGTGCTGTTACCGACCTGCCGAATAAAAGTCCGAAGTTGCCGCTGCAGCCTCCGAAGAGCGGGGTCAGAGACGGCAACGGCTCTCTGACCCAGGTCATCCTCTGGTCGGGGGGGGGGGGGGGGGGGGGGGGGGGGGAGGAGGAGAGGGGGTGTGACGTCTTATCCATGGGGGAGGAGGAGGAGAGGGGGTGTGACATCTCATCCCCTGGCCGGGGGGCGGGGGGTTGGGAGGAGAGGGGGTGTGACATCTCATCCTCTGGGGGGAGGGGGGGTTGGGAGGGGAGGGGGTGTGACATATCATCCTCTGGTCGGAGGGGGGGGAGGGGCGGGGGGGGGTCCGCTGCCAGTCTGCGGCCGATCCTTCCTGCTGGAGTGGACGTGCGGCCATGTCATCCCACAAAACCTTCAGGATGAAGCAGAACCGGCCGATTCCACAGTGGATCCGCATGAAAACCGGCTACAAGATCAGTACAAGTCCAAGAGGAGACACTGGAGAAGGACCAAGCTGGGCCTGTAAAGGGATACACCATCACTGCTACACTACCAGCCACAGCCATCTCTCCCGCTCTCTTGCCCCTGCAGGGAAGAGTAATCTGTGGCTGGTAGTGTACCAGTGATGGTGGATCCCTTTACAGGCCCAGCTTGGTCCTTCTCCAGTGTCTCCTCTTGGACTTGTACTGATCTTGTAGCCGGTTTTCATGCGGATCCACTGTGGAATCGGCCGGTTCTGCTTCATCTTCTTAGCGAGGAATCGCTTCATCCTGAAGGTTTTGTGGGATGGCATGGCCGCACGTCCACTCCGGCAGGAAGGATCGGCCGCAGACTGGCAGCAGAACCCCCCCCCCCCCCGACCAGAGGATGATACGTCACACCCCCTCCCCTCCCAACCCCCCCCCGCCCCCACCGACCAGAGGATGATCTGGGTCCCGCCCCCCCACCGACCAGAGGATGATCGTCAGAGAGCCACTCTCTCTGCTTTCTGCTTTTTCTTTCTTTCGCGCCTGGGCGCGCTGTGTCAGATTTTTTTCAAACTGCGCCTGCGCAGTTCAGAGCTCTGATCGGTCCGCCAGCGCTAAGCCCCGCCCACAGCGCGGATCGGGCCGGAGCCGGCAAAACGTGTATGGGCGCGCTGGGAAGAGGATTCCAGGCGCGGATCTATTTGACGCCCAGATCCGGCACTTAGACTCAAAATGGCAAAATTCCTCCCTAAAAGGCAATTTAGCATGGCCAATCCACCTAACCTGCACATCTTTGGACTGTGGGAGGAAACTGGAGCACCCGGAGGAAACCCATGCAGACATGAGGAGAACATGTAACTCCACACAGACAGTGACCCGAGGCCATTGTAGAACTTGGGTCTCTGGTGCTGTGAGGCAGCAGTGCTAACCACTTTACCACCTTGCCGCACGTGGATACCAATGACGTAGCGAGGACTAAGGCAGAGCTCCAGCTGAGGGAGCAGGAGTAGCTATGGGCTCAATGCAAAGCAGAAGCACAGAGGTAATAGTCTCTGGAGTTCTACCTGAGCCACGAGCAAATTGCCTTTGTGATTTGAATTATTATTGTCACAGATATTGGTATACAGTGAAAAGTATTGTTTATTGCGCGCCGTACAGATAAAGCATGCCATTCATAGAGTACGTCGGGGTAAAGGAAAGGAGAGGGTGCAGAATGTAGTCTATAAGAGTTAGAGTAGAGTTTTAAAAACATAGAATTAAAGTAAAAGATATAATTAGAGGCTATGTTGGGGACAACTCGCAAGAAGTTGCCACGCTCCGGCGCCATCTTAAATTGGTTGGGCTAAGATTAGAGTTGAAGGTGTGGATCAAATACTGTCGTGGGAGAGCAGGTACGCTCATGATGGGCAGAGTGGCCTCCTTCCCTGCTGTAATAATTCTGTGACTCTGTGATTATTTTCATGTTTTCATCCAACAATTTTTTGAAAATGACTTCCGAAACTGTTTACATCACGCTTTCAATCAAAGCATATCAGTTCGTAATAACTCACTGCTTCCTTCTGCACTCTAGATTCTATGATCCTATGATCTATGGCACATGGATTATTCCCCCTCCTCCTTATCTCCCTTCTCATTCTTTTACCAATTACCTTAAATCAATATTCTCCGGCTACTCACCTTCCTGCCAATGGAAAGTTTCTCCCTATGTTCAGACTGTTGTGACTTTAGTGCACCTTTAAGAAATGTTTTTTTTTAATCATGTTCTCTGCAGTTGTAAACAGAACTTTTCTGTTTTTTGTTTGTCATTGTTGTCGGGCCATCGACTAAAAGTAGGGGTGAAGGTTCAATGGCTTAAATGGGGTTTTGTTTATTTTTACTCTAGGATCTTTTATCACCTTGCATTGTGAGGGGGAAGATTGATTGACAAATCAAAGTCAGGTGGCTCCTCCCCAAGAAAAAAATCTAAAGATTCAATTTCAATTTTAGTTTAGAAGGAAGTAGACATCAGACTGAAAGCAGTGTTTCTCGCTCCCTGGTACGAGAAGTTCTGCTGGTTAGCTGAAAGCAAGGCTTCCTGGCCTGCAAAATCTCCTGTCGGCGGTTGGTTTGCCTTGAGTCTCTCTCTCCCTGGTGTTCTGGGAAGCTGTTCTGACTTTAACCTGTTCTGTGTGTATCCAGAGGGCTGCCAGAAATTACAAGGCTGAGAGGTCAGGAATTCAATTCTCCAACCAAAGGTCTATAGCCGATCTGACTCCAAGCTTGTCTGTGTGTGCCTCAAGAGAACTGCAGCATTCAACCAAAGGACTCAGTTTCAGTATCACGTGAACATTAGTCTTTGCTGTATTAAACCTGAGGCAAAGGATTTGTTTTTGGCACTTGTTTTGTTGGAACGCTGTTTAGCTGTTAAGGTTTATACAATATCATGATTGTTCTTTTCTTGTTTGTGATTGATAAAAGTTATTGCTGATTTTCTTTCTATACATGTTAGCTGTATACTTAAATCAATTTTGTTTGATAAAAGTTCCCATATGAGTCATTTGAATCATATCTGAAGTGAAATATCTCATGCTCACCCTAGCCAAATTCAAAGCGCAAAAATTATGATCCAGGCAGGCTTTGTAGGACACTTTGGAGTTTTTGACCTGAATTATAACACCATTGAACACCTATTAAATTACCCCTTAACCTTCTCACCCTGTGGAGAACAATCACAGCTTCTCTAATCTCTCCATGTAGATTAAGTCCCTCATTCTGAGTACAACCTAAATCCCTTTTACAAACGCTTCTTGTTATCCTTCCTAAAGTGTAGTACCCAGGGTTGGACACTAATACTCCAGCTGAGATTTAACCTGGGATTTTTAAACACCTTTGCTTTTTGTCCTCTCTGCTTGTTACAAAACCCAAGGATTTCATTATTTTGTCCTGTGTTTGAGGGTCTATTCTCCCGGCATGGTGGAGTGGCCTTAACTGGAGTATTGTGTCCAATTGAGGGTACCACACTTTAGAAATGGAGTGAAGGCATTGGATAGGGTACAGAAAATATTTACGAGAATGACTCCAAGGTTCGTAGGTGGCACAGTGGCACAGTGGTTAGCACTGCTGCCTCACAGCACCAGGGAACTTGGTTCAGTTCCAGCCTCGGGTGACTGAGTGGAGTTTGCATGTTCTCCCCATGTCTGCATGGGTTTCTTCCCACACTCCAAAGATATGTGGGTTAGGTGGGTTGGCCATGCTAAATTGCCCCTGAGTGTCAGTGGGATTATCAGGGTAAATGTGTGGGGTTACGGGGATAGGGCCGAGGTGAGATTGTTGTCGGTGCAGACTCGATGGGCCAAATGACCTCTTACTGCACTGTAGGGATTCTTTGATTTCCAAAATAAGCTGCTCAAGACTATACTTTGTTGAAACTGTTATTATTTATTTAAAGCTCTAAATACATCCTGGGAACACTGCATAAAGGCAGAAATTCTCCTCCTTCCAGATCTTTCCAAAGCATTGATGTGTTATTGCATCATGGTGACAGTAAAGTTACTGCACCGTATGGAAGTAACGAACAAGGACTGGCAACTTAAAACTGATTACTTAGAGTTATTTAACAGTTCTTACATGCTGAATATGTGGCCATGCCAGGGAGAACTCTCACGCGACCGACACATCACTTTCTGTGTACAGGTGACTCTCTCTCACCAACTTTTATAGATGCGCCATAGAAAGCATCCTTTCCAGATGTATCACAGCTTGGTATGGCTCCTGCTCTGCCCAAGACCGCAAGGAACTACAAAAGGTCGTGAATGTAGCCCAATCCATCACGCAAACCAGTCTCCCATCCATTGACTCTGTCTACACTTCCCGCTGCCTCGGCAAAGCAGCCAGCATAATTAAGGACCCCACGCACCCCACACATTCTCTCTTCCACCTTCTTCCGTCGGGAGAAAGATACAAAAGTCTGAGGTCACGTACCAACCGACTAAAGAACAGCTTCTTCCCTGCTGCCATCAGACTTTCGAATGGACCTACCTCGCACTAAGTTGATCTTTCTCTACACCCTAGCTATGACTGTAACTCTACATTCTGCACTCTCTCCTTTCCTTCCCTTATATGCATTCTATGAATGGTATGCTTTGACTGTATGTTGCACACGAAACAATACTTGTCACTGTATCCCATTATATGTGACAGTAATAAAGCAAATCAAATCAGATCAAATCAGGTCATGGCAATACACACATGAACACACAGTTTACTGTTACATCAGCATCAGGTGCTTCTGATGTTAACCTATGTTACTCTATGCTGTTACTCTATGTTCATTTTTGTTCCATCTCACCAGTCTATCGAGGCCCTCCGGAGTTCTGATATATATCCTCCTCACTTAACTCAGATTAAAGCTTTCTTTGAAGCTCAAGCCAAAGGCTTCATCGAATTTTATCCAGTACCTATAAAGACATTATTGATTAGATTAAAAGCAAAACACTGCGGATGCTGGAAATCTGAAATATAAACAGGAAATGCTGAACAGATTCAGCAGTAGGTCTGGTGGCATCTATGGCGAGCAAAACAAGTGTTATATTTTTGAGTCCATGTGACTCTTCTTCAGAGCTAAAGAGAGGAAAGAATGTGATGGATTACATAGTGAATAGATTGGGCACATTAAATTACAACCCTCAGGACCCAGCACGGAGTTCAACAACTTTCGGCTGACCCTTTTCCTCAATCTTGATCCTTTTTTTTAATCCCAAACATTCTTTGTCCCAATGCAAACTGCCCCTCCCCCACTGGGCCATCTGTCACTTGTTATTCAGTTTTGTTTTCACTGACCTTGTTCCACTATTGACACAATCTACTATCTTACCTTTATGCCACTCTCAGCCCATTTTCTAGCCCTTCACACTGCCATTAGCACTTCCTTTGTCTTGTGCCCTACACATCATTATTTCAATCTCTCCAGCTCCCGGCTCTCACTGACCTTCTCTGCTCTGCTCCTGCTGCTCCACCCACTCTTGTACAATATCTAATCCATCACAGTTCTCTTTCACTCTGAGGGAGAGTCATATGGACTTGAAATGTTAACTCATCTGGAAAGATTGTTTTGAGGTGTTAGTAATGATAATGTGACCAAGCGTTTTCCATTTTCAACCAAACTCCATTTTCAAGTTTGCTGATGACATCGCTGCGGTGGATTTGACCTCGAACAATGACCAATCAGAGTACAGGAAAGAGACATACGATCTGGTGAAATGGTGCAATGACAATGATCTCTCCCTCAGTATCAGTAAAACAAAGGAGATTGTCATTGACTTCAGGAAACGTAGTGCAGGACATGCCCCTGTCTACATCAATGGTGATGAAGTGGAAATGGTCGAGAGCTTCAAGTTTTTAGATGTTCAGATCACCAACAACCTGTCCTGGTCCCTCCACGCTGACGCTATATTTAAGAAAGGCCACCAACGCCTCTACTTTCTCAGAAGACTAATGAAATTTGGCATGTCAGCTACGACTCTCACCAACTTTAACAGATGCCCATTGAAGGCATCCTTTCTGGTTGTATCACACCTTGGTATGGCTCCTGCTCTGCCCAAGACAGCAAGGAACTACAAAGGGTTGCGAGCATAGCCCAGTCCATCACGCAAACCAGCCTCCCATCCATTGACTCTGTCTACACTTCCCGCTGCCTCGGCAAAGCAGCCAGCATAATTAAGGACCCCACGCACCCCACACATTCTCTCTTCCACCTTCTTCCGTCGGGAGAAAGATACAAAAGTCTGAGGTCACGTACCAACCGACTAAAGAACAGCTTCTTCCCTGCTGCCATCAGACTTTCGAATGGACCTACCTCGCACTAAGTTGATCTTTCTCTATACCCTAGCTATGACTGTAACTCTACATTCTGCACTCTCTCCTTTCCTTCCCTTATATGCATTCTATGAATGGTATGCTTTGACTGTATGTTGCACACGAAACAATACCTGTCACTGTATCCCATTATATGTGACAGTAATAAAGCAAATCAAATCAGATCAAATCAGGTCATGGCAATACACACATGAACACACAGTTTACTGTTACATCAGCATCAGGTGCTTATGATGTTAACCTATGTTACTCTATGCTGTTACTCTATGTTCATTTTTGTTCCATCTCACCAGTCTATCGAGGCCCACCGGAGTTCTGATATATATCCTCCTCACTTAACTCAGATTAAAGCTTTCTTTGAAGCTCTAGCCAAAGGCTTCATCGAATTTTATCCAGTACCTATAAAGACATTATTGATTAGATTAAAAGCAAAACACTGCGGATGCTGGAAATCTGAAATATAAACAGGAAATGCTGAACAGATTCAGCAGTAGGTCTGGTGGCATCTATGGCGAGCAAAACAAGTGTTATATTTTTGAGTCCAGGTGACTCTTCTTCAGAGCTAAAGAGAGGAAAGAATGTGATGGATTACATAGTGAATAGATTGGGCACATTAAATTACAACCCTCAGGACCCAGCACTGAGTTCAACAACTTTCGGCTGACCTTTTTCCTCAATCTTGATCCTTTTTTTTAATCCCAAACATTCTTTGTCCCAATGCAAACTGCCCCTCCCCCACTGGGCCATCTGTCACTTGTTATTCAGTTTTGTTTTCAATGACCTTGTTCCACTATTGACACAATCTGCTATCTTACCTTTATGCCACTCTCATCCCATTTTCTAGCTCTTCACTTCTAGCTCTCCAGCTTTTTCCGGCTGGAGGTCTGTGACCAGTGGTGTTCCGCAGGGCTCTGTACTGGGACCTCTGCTATTTGTGATATATATAAATGATTTGGAAGAAGGTGTAACTGGTGTAATCAGCAAGTTTGCGGATGACACAAAGATGGCTGGAATTGCAGATAGCGAAGAGCATTGTCGGGCAATACAGCAGGATGTAGATAGGCTGGAAAATTGGGCGGAGAGGTGGCAGATGGAATTTAATCCGGATAAATGCGAAGTGATGCATTTTGGAAGAAATAATGTAGGGAGGAGTTATGCAATAAATGGCAGAGTCATCAGGAGTATAGAAACACAGAGGGACCTAGGTGTGCAAGTCCACAAATCCTTGAAGGTGGCAACACAGGTGGAGAAGGTGGTGAAGAAGGCATATGGTATGCTTGCCTTTATAGGACGGGGTATAGAGTATAAAAGCTGGAGTCTGATGATGCAGCTGTATAGAACGCTGGTTAGGCCGCATTTGGAGTACTGCGTCCAGTTCTGGTCGCCGCACTACCAGAAGGACGTGGAGGCATTGGAGAGAGTGCAGAGAAGGTTTACCAGGATGTTGCCTGGTATGGAGGGTCTTAGCTATGAGGAGAGATTGGGTAGACTGGGGTTGTTCTCCTTGGAAAGACGGAGAATGAGGGGAGATCTAATAGAGGTATACAAGATTATGAAGGGTATAGATAGGGTGAACAGTGGGAAGCTTTTTCCCAGGTCGGAGGTGACGATCACGAGGGGTCACGGGCTCAAGCTGAGAGGGGCGAAGTATAACTCAGACATCAGAGGGACATTTTTTACACAGAGGGTGGTGGGGGCCTGGAATGCGCTGCCAAGTAGGGTGGTGGAGGCAGGCACGCTGACATCGTTTAAGACTTACCTGGATAGTCACATGAGCAGCCTGGGAATGGAGGGATACAAACGATTGGTCTAGTTGGACCAAGGAGCGGCACAGGCTTGGAGGGCCGAAGGGCCTGTTTCCTGTGCTGTACTGTTCTTTGTTCTTTGTTCTTTGTTCACACTGCCATTAGCACTTCCTTTGTCTTGTGCCCTACACATCATTATTTCAATCTCTCCAGCTCCCGGCTATCACTGACCTTCTGCTCTGCTCCTGCTGCTCCACCCACTCTTGTACAATATCTAATCCATCACAGTTCTCTTTCACTCTGAGGGAGAGTCATATGGACTTGAAATGTTAACACGTTTGGATAGATTGTTTTGAGGTGTTAGTAATGATAATGTGACCAAGCATTTTCCATTTTCAACCAAACTCCATTTTCAAGTTTGCTGATGACATCGCTGCGGTGGATTTGACCTCGAACAATGACCAATCAGAATACAGGAAAGAGACAGACGATCTGGTGAAATGGTGCAATGACAATGATCTCTCCCTCAGTATCAGTAAAACAAAGGAGATTGTCATTGACTTCAGGAAACGTAGTGCAGGACATGCCCCTGTCTACATCAATGGTGATGAAGTGGAAATGGTCGAGAACTTCAAGTTTTTAGATGTTCAGATCACCAACAACCTGTCCTGGTCCCTCCACGCTGACGCTATATTTAAGAAAGGCCACCAACGCCTCTACTTTCTCAGAAGACTAATGAAATTTGGCATGTCAGCTACGACTCTCACCAACTTTAACAGATGCCCATTGAAGGCATCCTTTCTGGTTGTATCACACCTTGGTATGGCTCCTGCTCTGCCCAAGACAGCAAGGAACTACAAAGGGTTGCGAGCATAGCCCAGTCCATCACGCAAACCAGCCTCCCATCCACTGACTTTGTCTGCACTTCCCGCTGCCTTGGAAAAGTATCCAGCATAATTAAGGACCCCAGGCACCCCGGACATTCTCTCTTCCACCTTCTTCTGTCGGGAAAAAGATGCAAAAGCCTGAGAACTCATACCAACTGACTCAAGAACCACTTCTTCCCTGCTGCTGTCAGACTTTCGAATGGACCTACCTCACATTAAGTTGATCTTTCTCTGCACCTTAGTTATGACAGTAACACTACATTCTGCACTCTCTCATTTCCATCTCTATGAACGGTATGCTTTGTCTGTACAGCGCGCAAGAAGCTATACTTTTCACTGTATCCCAATACATGTGACAATAATAAATCAAATCAACTAATTTCAAATCAAATCAGATCGAATCAATTCAATCAAAATCAAGCAGTTTATGCATGTATTATTCTGTTTATTATTATTGACACACTGTAGTGCGACTCCAGACTCTGGTCATTTTTACAACACTGCAGAATAATTCTAATTGGCCTTGGGATATTGTAATTCATTTTATTACTCACTCGTGGGCTGTGAATGTCATTGGCAAGGCTGCCATCTGTTGCCGATACCTAACTGCACTTCAGAGCAGGTGGTATAGAATCATAGAATCCCTATAGTGCAGGAGGCTATTTGGCCCATTGAGTCTGCATCAACCACAATCCCACCCAGGCCCTATTCCCGTGACCCCACATATTTACCATGCTTATCCCCTGATAAATTGACCCTAGGGTCAATTTAGCATGGCCAATCAACCTAACCCGCACATCTTTGGAGTGTGGGAGGAAACCGGAGCACTCGGAGGAAACCCATGCAGACACGGGCAGGACGTGCAAACTCCACACAGACAGTGACCCAAGCCGGGAATCGAACCCGGGTCCCTGGCGCTGTGAGGCAGCAGTGCTAACCACTCTGCCACCATGCCGCCCGAGCTGCTCCTTGAACCATTGCAGCCCACGTGGTGTGGGTGCACCCACAGAGAGGAGGATATGTAGCAGACGTCATGGGGGTACAGATAGACTGGTGAGATGGAGAGACACAAAGCAGATGAAACTTCCAGCAGGGAGGCGTGAATTCCTTGGAGAAAAGAATGAGGAGAGGCAAATATCAACCAAATCTTACAATTTTAAGTGAGCTGCAGGAAAAGAGAGACTGGGGAGTACAGTCAATACATCTTTAAAGGTAACAGGACAATACTGGATCATCGACATGGATGCCATCATCTCACGTGAGAACATCATCCACCAGGTACACAGTACCTACTCTTGCAATTCGGCCAACATTGTCTACCTGATGTGCTGCAGGAAAGGATGTCCCAAGGCATGGTACATCGGCGAGACCATGCAGACGCTACGACAATGGATGAATGAACACCGCTCAAGAATCACCAGGCAGGAGTGTTCCCTTCCTGTCGGGGAAACTTCAGCAGTCACGGGCATTCAGCCTCTGATCTTCAGGTAAGCATTCTCCAAGGCGGCCTTCACGACACACGCCAACGCAGAATCGCTGAGCAGAAACTGATAGCCAGGTTCCACACGCATGAGGACGGCCTCAACCAGGATCTTGGGTTCATGTCACACTATCTGTAACCCCCACAACTTGTCTGGGCTTGCAAAATCTCACTAACTGTCCTGGCTTGAGACAATTCACACCTCTTTAACCTGTGCTTAACCCTCTCCCCACTCACATTGTCTGCACCTGTAAAGAACTTGATTACCTGTTAAGACTCGCATTCCAATCATTATCTTGTAATTGAGTTTGTGTCTATATATGCCGTGTTTGTGAACCCAACTCTTCACTTACCTGGTGAAGGAACAGTGCTCCGAAAGCTTGCGATACCAAATAAACCTGTTGGACTTTAACTTGGTTTTGTGAGACTTCTTACTTATTTGGAGAGATTAGAGATGCTGCTATTGTTCTCCACAGGGTGAGAAGGTTAAGGGGTAATTTAGTAGGTGTTCAATAGTCTGAACATAGGGAGAAACTTCCCATTGATGGGAAGGTGAGTAGCCAGCAGATATCAATTTAAGGTCATTGGTAAAAGAATGAGAAAGGAGATAAGGAGGAATGTTTTTATGCAGTGAGTTATTACGATCTGGTATGCAGTGACTGAACGCATGATGGAAACAGATTCAAAAGTAATTTTCAAAAGACTGTTGGATGAAATCATGAAAATAATCACAGAGTCACAGAACTATTACAGCAGAGAAGGAGGCCATTCAGCCCGTCATGAGCGGACCGGCTTTTCCACGCCAGTCTTTGAGACACATGTTCAGCTTTCTAATCTTATTTAGCCGACGGCAATATGCTCGTGGCGCAGGTAGAAATCCAGAGATTATTACCTCTGTGGTTCTGCTTTTGATTGAGCCCCCAGCTACTCCTGGTCCCTCAGGAGGACGTCTTTCTTAGTCCTAACGATGTTGTCGTTATTTATGTGCACCACGTCAACTGGATCATTCCTCCTCCACTCGAAGTTCCTTTCTGGCCCTGAGGAGATGTCCTTAGCCCTGACATTGGGCAGTCACGATGCACGGGGATGCACGAGGTTGGCTGCAGAAAATACTAACTGTATTTTTGAGTATTGCTAAAAAAAGACATGCTGTCAAACATTTTCATCTTGTATACGTCATGCTGCAGCTGTGACGCCTCACCTGACCTGCCATCTTTATTGTGTTTTCTTTAACCAATTCGGTTTCAAGTTTTGAATTACCCCCTAACTGCTCTTTTATATTCATTCGTAGGACATGGGCGTCGCTGGCTGGCCAGCATTTATTGCCCATCCCTAGTTGCCCGCAGGAAGTTGAGAGTTAACCACATTGCTGTGGCTCTGGAGTCACATGTAAGCCAGACCAGGTAAGGACAGCAGATTTCCTTCCCTAAAGGACATTAGTGAACCAAATGGATTTTCCAACAAGCGACAATGGTTTCATGGACATCAATAGACTCTTAATTCTAGATGTCTCATTATTGAATTCAAATTCCACCATCTGCCATGGCGGGATTCGAACCCGGGTGCCCAGAACATTAGCTGAGTTTCTGGATTAATCGTCCAGCAGTAATACCAGTCGGCCATCACCTTCCCTCATTTAAAGTGTAAAATTCTTAAAAACTCACAAAACAATCACCTACCTGCTGTTAGGCTGATCAACAGGGTGCCACCCTTACCACCAACATCTGGACCCTGTAAAAGCTATCAATGATGTGGAGATGCCGGCGTTGGACTGGGGTAAGCACAGTAAGAAGTCTCACAACACCAGGTTAAAGTCCAACAGGGTTATTTGGTAGCACAAGATTTCGGAGTGTCGCTCCTTCATCAGGTGAGTGAGGAGTTGTGTTCACAAACAGGGCATATACAGACACAAACTCAATTAACAAGATAATGGTTGGAATGCGAGTCTTTACAGGTAACCAAGTCTTAAAGGTATAGACTATGTGAGTGGAGAGAGGGCCAAGCACAGGTTAAAGAGATGTGTTGTCTCCAAACAGGACAATTAGTGAGATTTTGCAAGCCCAGACAAGTCGTGGGGGTACAGATAGTGTGACATGAAACCAAGAACCCGGTTGAGGCCGTCCTCATGTGTGCGGAACTTGGCTATCAGTTTCTGCTCAGCGATTCTGCGTTGTCGTGTGTCGTGAAGGCTGCCTTGGAGAATGCTTAGCTGAAGATCAGAGGCTGAATGCCCATGACCACTGAAGTGTTCCCCAACAGGAAGAGAACAGTCTTGCCTGGTGATTGCCGGGAGTGTCTCGGAGGGAGGTGTTGACCCGTTAGAGAAAATCTCCATTACAAGAGAGGAAGTGTTAGGTTTTTTAGGGAACATTAAAACTGACAAAGCCCCAGGGCCTGATGGCATCTATCCTCGACTGCTCAGGGAGACGAGAGATGAAATTGCTGGGCCTCTGACGGAAATCTTTGTCGCTTCTTTGGACACGGGTGAGGTCCCTGAGGATTGGAGGATAGCGAATGTGGTCCCGTTGTTTAAGAAGGGTAGCAGGGATAACCCAGGAAATTATAGGCCGGTGAGCTTGACGTCCGTGGTAGGGAAGTTGTTGGAGAGGATTCTTAGAGACAGGATGTATGTGCATTTAGAACGGAACAATCTCATTAGTGACAGACAGCATGGTTTTGTAAGAGGGAGGTCGTGCCTTACAAATTTGGTGGAGTTTTTTGAGGAAGTGACAAAAACGGTTGATGAAGGAAGGGCCGTGGATGTCGTCTATATGGATTTCAGTAAGGCATTTGACAAAGTCCCACATGGCAGGTTGGTTAAGAAGGTTAAGGCTCATGGGGTACAAGGAGAAGTGGCTAGATGGGTGGAGAACTGGCTTGGCCATAGGAGACAGAGGGTAGTGGTCGAAGGGTCTTTTTCCGGCTGGAGGTCTGTGACCAGTGGTGTTCCGCAGGGCTCTGTACTGGGACCTCTGCTATTTGTGATATATATAAATGATTTGGAAGAAGGTGTAACTGGTGTAATCAGCAAGTTTGCGGATGACACGAAGATGGCTGGACTTGCGGATAGCGAAGAGCATTGTTGGGCAATACAGCAGGATATAGATAGGCTGGAAAATTGGGCGGAGAGGTGGCAGATGGAGTTTAATCCGGATAAATGCGAAGTGATGCATTTTGGAAGAAATAATGTAGGGAGGAGTTATACAATAAATGGCAGAGTCATCAGGAGTATAGAAACACAGAGGGACCTAGGTGTGCAAGTCCACAAATCCTTGAAGGTGGCAACACAGGTGGAGAAGGTGGTGAAGAAGGCATATGGTATGCTTGCCTTTATAGGACGGGGTATAGAGTATAAAAGCTGGAGTCTGATGATGCAGCTGTATAGAACGCTGGTCAAGGCCACATTTGGAGTACTGCGTCCAGTTCTGGTCGCCGCACTACCAGAAGGACGTGGAGGCATTGGAGAGAGTGCAGAGAAGGTTTACCAGGATGTTGCCTGGTATGGAGGGTCTTAGCTATGAGGAGAGATTGGGTAGACTGGCGTTGTTCTCCCTGGAAAGACGGAGAATGAGGGGAGATCTAATAGAGGTATACAAGATTATGAAGGGTATAGATAGGGTGAACAGTGGGAAGCTTTTTCCCAGATCGGAGGTGACGATCACGAGGGGTCACGGGCTCAAGGTGAGAGGGGCGAAGTATAACTCAGATATCAGAGGGACGTTTTTTACACAGAGGGTGGTAGGGGCCTGGAATGCGCTGCCAAGTAGGGTGGTGGAGGCAGGCACGCTGACATCGTTTAAGACTTACCTGGATAGTCACATGAGCAGCCTGGGAATGGAGGGATACAAACGATTGGTCTAGTTGGACCAAGGTGCGGCACAGGCTTGGAGGGCTGAAGGGCCTATTTCCTGTGCTGTACTGTTCTTTGTTCTTTGTTCTTTGTTCTTTGATTGTCGAGCGGTGTTAATTCATCCGCTGTCGTAGCGTCTGCATGGTCTCCCCAATGTACCATGCCTCGGGACATCCTTTCCTGCAGCGTATCAGGTAGCCGACGTTGGCCGAATCGCGAGAGTATGTGCCGTGTACCTGGTGGATGGTGTTCTCACGTGAGATGATGGCATCCATGTCGATGATCCGGCACGTCTTGCAGAGGTTGCTGTGGCAGGGTTGTGTGGTGTCATGGTCACTGTTCTCCTGAAGGCTGGGTAGTTTGCTGCAGACAATGGTCTGTTTGAGGTTGTGCGGTTGTTTGAAGGCAAGAAGTGGGGGTGTGGGGATGGCCTTGGCAAGATGTTTGTCTTCATCGTTGACCTTGTTGAAGGCTCCGGAGAAGATGTTGTCGCTTTTCCACTCCGCGGAAGTTCTGGACGACGAAGGGTACTCTGTCCACCGTGTCCTGTGTTTGTCTTCTGAGGAGGTCAGTGTGGTCAGTGCGGTCATTGCATTCAGCCTCTGACCTTCGGGTAAGCGTTCTCCAAGGCAGCCTTCACAACACACGACAATGCAGAATCGCTGAGCAGAAACTGATAGCCAAGTTCTGCACACATGAGGACGGTCTCAACCAGGATCTTGGGTTCATGTCACACTATCTGTAACCCCTACGACTTGCCTGGGCTTGCAAAATCTCACTAACTGTCCTAGCTGGAGATAATTCACACCTCTTTAACTTGTGCTTAACCCTCTCTCCACTTGCATTGTCTGTACCTTTAAGGCTTGATTATCTGTAAAAACTCATATTCCAACCATTATCTTGTAATTGAGTTTGTGTCTATATATGCCCTGTTTGTGAAACAAGTCCTGCAGTCACCTGATGAAGGAGCGACACTCCGAAAGTTTGTGCTGCCAAATAAATCTGTTGGAGTTTAACCTGGTGTTGTGAGACTTCTTAGCAAAGTTATCAATGGCATGAACAAATTTGGAAACAAATCTTTTATTACCTATCACCTACTATAAGTACATTATTGTTATTTTTGTGTGTATGTGTGTGAGTGTGTGGGTGTGAGTGTGTGTGAGTGTGTGAGTCTGCGTGAGTGTGTGAGTGTGTGTGTGTGTGTGTGTGTGTTCGTGTTTATGAGTATCTGTTTGCGTGTGTGCATGTGTGTATATGTATATGTGCGTGTGAGTGTGCGTGTGTGTGCATGTGCGTGAGTGTGTGCGTGTGTATGCGTGTGTGTGTATGTGTGTGAGTGTGTGTGGTGTGAGTGTGTGTGTGTGTGTGTATGAGTCTGTGAGTGTGTGTGTGTGAGTCTGTGAGTGTGTGTGATTGAGTGTGAGTGTGTGTGAATCTGTGCGTGTGTGTGAGAGTGTGCATATGTGAGTGTAAATGTGTGTGTGTGTGTATCTGTATGTGTGTGTGTGTGAGTAAGTGCATGCGTGTGTGTGAGTGTGTGTGTGTGTGTGCGTGTGTGTGTGTGTGTGAGTAAGTGCATGTGTGTGTGAGTGTGTGTGTGTGTGTGTATGAGTCTGTGAGTGTGTGTGATTGAGTGTGAGTGTGTGTGAATCTGTGCGTGTGTGTGAGAGTGTGCATATGTGAGTGTAAATGTGTGTGTGTGTATCTGTATGTGTGTGTGTGTGAGTAAGTGTGTGTGTGCGTGTGTGTGAGTGTGTGTGTGTAAGTGCATGTGTGTGTGTGCGTGTGTGTGAGTGTGTGTGTGTGTGTGCGTGTGTGTGTGTGTGAGTAAGTGCATGTGTGTGTGTGTGTGTGAGTGTGTGTGTAAGTGCATGTGTGCGTGTGCGTGTGTGTGTGTGAGTAAGTGCGTGTGTGTGAGTGTGTGTGTGTAAGTGCATGTGAGTGTATGTGTATGTGTTTGAGTGTGAGTGTGTGTGCATGTTGTGTGTGTGAGTGTGTGTGCGTGTGTGTGTGTGCATATGTGAGTGTGAATTTGTGTGTGTGTGTATGTGTTTGAGTGTGAGTGTGTGTGCATGTTGTGTATGTGCGTATGTCTGTGTGTGTGTGTTAGTGTGTGTGTGTGTTTGTATGTGAGTGTGTGTGTGTGTGTGTGTGAGTGTGCGCTCATTAATCAGACATCAACAAAATCTCATTGTCCAATCTCATGGCAGTGTGGGCAGGGATTCGTCCATCCTGTTGTTACCTCAAAGGTAGGTCAAAGATCCTGGCGCCATATTTAATTAGCACCCACACATTGCAGGACAGGTGTGTTGCGAACTTGTGAAAGAAATGGAAAGAGAGAGGGAAAAAGAAAAAGAAAAAGAGCAGAGCGAAGAAAGAGAAAGGGAGAGAGAAATGAAGCGAGAGAGAGAGAGAGAGGGAGAGAAATCAAGTACATTGAGTTTAAAAAGGCAAAAGCAAAATTGAATAATGCAAGTGCAACTAGAAATTTTGATTCCAGGATCAAATCATAGAATCCCAACAATACAGAAAGAGGCCATTAGGCCCATTGAGCCTGTAACGAAGACAATCCCAACCAGGCCCTATCCCCGTAATCCCACATATTTACCCTGCGAATTGCCCTGACACTAAGGGGCAATTTAGCAAGGCCAAACCACCTAACCTGTACATTTTGGAGTGTGGGAGGAAACCTGAGCACTGGGAGGAAACCCACCAGACACAGGGAGAACATGCAAACTCCACACAGTCACCCAATGCCAGAATCGAACCCGAATCCCTTGCGCTGTGGGACAGCAATGCAAACCATTGTGCCACCCAGAGATTCCAAATTTTCATTGAGATTCCAATCCAAGTTTTTGATTTTTTGAAACACTGTTGAAACACTGCAATTAAGTTACTGTGAAAATCCCTTAGTCGCCACACTCCGGCGTCTGTTCGGGTACATTGAGGGAGAATTTAGCCTGGCAAATGCACCTAACCAGCATGTCTTTCAGACTGTGGGAGGAAACCAGAGCACCGGGAGGAAACCCACACAGACACGGTGAGAACGTGCAGACTCTGCACAGACAGTGACCCAAGTCGGGAATCGAACCTGGAACCCCGGCGCTGTAAGGAAGCAGTGCTAACCACTGTGTCACCATGCTGCCCTTGATATTGATATTATCAATATTATCTTTAACGTCCTTCGTTCACCACGGATGGTGCCTCTTTCTCCGAGAGCCTTTCTTTCTCACTGGAATGTATCTTCGCTGAGTGTTCTGAAGGATCTCCTCAAATATCTACCACTGCTCCTTAATCTAATTTCTCAGTTCACTTTAGCCAGCACTGCCTTGAAAACTTTGCAATTGCCTGTATTTAAGTTTAAAACACTAATCTTACTCTTCTGTTCCTCAAACTGAAAGTGAAAATCATTTGACTAGCTTCGGGTTTAAAAAAAAGGGCAGCATGGACAAGTTGGGCCGAAGGGCCTGTTTCCATGCTGTAAACCTCTATGACTGTATTATGTTATGATCACTGTTACCTAAAAGCCCCCTTACGATGTGAGCATTAATTAATCCTGTCTCATTGCGTACTCAAGAGGTGAAAGGGAGGGATGAATTTCAAACAATTGCAAACATCAGGGAACGGGTACTGTGAAAACTATTGGAAATATAGGCTGACAGGTCTAGAACTAATGGCTCTTGAACACGCTGCCCTGAAATAAAAGCTGCTCAAAAATATTCATTTTGAACTCAGAGAACCTGTGCCAATCTGATTCACCTAATCTATATCTGGATTAGAATCCACAATTGTATTACCAATCATATAGCTTCCATTTTTTTCCTTCTTGCATACACCTTCCCATATGTAGTTATTATTAGGGGACCTATAAACTAGTATAAACTAATCCCTAACCTATTTCTCATCACCACCCAAAATAATTCAACGGGGTGAATTTTCCATTCCCACCCACCGTGCATATTGTCGCAGGTGGGACGGACAATTTAAGTTTAAAGTTTATTGATTCGTGTCACAAGTAGGCTGACATTAACACTGCAATGAAGTTACTGTGAAAATCCCCCAGTCGCCACACTCCGGAGCCTGTTCGGGTACACTGAGGGAGAATTTAGCATGGGCCAATGCACCCTAACCAGCACGTCTTTCATACTGTGGGAGGAAACCAGAGCGCCCAGAGGAAACCCACGCGGACACGGGGAGAACGTGCAAACTCTACACAGACAGTGACCCAAGCCGGGAATCGAACCCGGGGTCCCTGGCGCTGTGAGGCAGCAGTGCTAACCACTGTGCCACCGTGCCGCCCAATTTGACTGACCGCTTAAAGGTCCGCTGCCCTCGGGCAGGAATTTCCGTTCTCAGGGCAGGCACGGTCGTAGAATGCCACTGCGCATTTTGAACTTTGAAAACTAATATCTTCTCTCACTATTGTACTAACGTCATCCTTAAATAACGGAGTTAGCCCACCACCTTTTCCTTAGCTTTCTATACATATTTGAGCACCTTTGAGTATTCAGGTGTTAGTCTTGGGCATCTTGCAGCATGTTTCTGTTATCAGGTCGTACATATTTATTTCTACTTGAGCTGATAATTCACCTGTTTTGCTATGAATTCGATATGCATTCAGATACAGAGCCTTTAGTTCTCTCCTATGAATTTTGCAAACTCAGCCCTTATCTATTAGCGCACTCTTAAATTTGTACACTCTGTCCCTCCCTGCTACCCTCTGATTATCATTACACTTACTTCCAGCTTGCTCTCTTGCCTTGCCCTTTCCTTTCATTTTAAATGACTAACACTGGCCTGAGAGACAGCATGGCCAGAATTCTCCGGCTATTCACGCCGGCGGGATTCTCCAGTCCTGCTGGCAGCACACCCCCGCTCGAGGGTTTCCCACCGGTGTGGGTGACGTCAGTGGGAATTCCCATTGACAGAGGCGGGATCCGAGAATCCTGCCGCTGGCAAACAACGCGCCACTTCCCTCTAGCGGGAAACACAGGGCTCAGAGGCCAGAGAATCTCGCCCAATATTTTTTTTCTTTCATAACTTCATAAGTTATAGGAACAGAATTAGGCCATTCGGCCCATTTAGTCCGCTCCGCCATTCGATCATGGCTGATATGTTTTCAATTATAATTCCCTCTCGGTCAACCGTAGAATTTGATTTGATTTGATTTATTATTGTCACAAGTATTAATATACAGTGAAAAGGATTGTTACTTGCGCACGATACAGACAAAGCATTCTGTTCATAAAGAGAGAGTGTAGAATGTAGTGCTACAGTCATAGCTCGGGTATAGAGAAAGATCAACTTAATGCAAGGTAAGTCTATTCAAAAGTCTGATGGCAGCAGGAAAGAAGCTGTTCTTGAATCGGTTGGCATGTAACCTCAGACTTTTGTATCTTTTTCCCGAGGGAAGAAGGTGGAAGAGAGAATGTCCGGGGTGCGTGGGGTCCTTGATTATGCTGGCTGCTTGGCTGAGGCAGCGGGAAGTGTAGACAGAGTCAATGGATCGGAGGTTGGTTTCGGTGATGGATTGGGCTGCATTCATGACCATTTGTAGTTCCTTGCAGTCTTGGGCAGAGCAGGAACCATACCAAGCTGTGATACAACCAGAAAGAATGCTTTCTATGGTGCATCTGTAAAGGTTGGTGAGAGTCATAGCTGACATGCCAAATTTCCTCAGTCTTCTGAGAAGGTAGAGGCGTTGATGGACTTTCTTAACTATAGTGTCGGCATGGAGGGAACCAGGGCAGGTTGTTTGGTGATCTGGACACCTAAAAACTTGAAGCTCTCGACCCTTTCTACTTCATCCCCATTGATGTACACAGAACAAAGAACAAAGAAAATTACAGCACAGGAACAGACCCTTCGGCCCTCCAAGCCTGCACCGACCATGCTGCCCGACTTAACTAAAACCCTCTACCCTTCCGGGGACCATATCCCTCTATTCCCATCCTATTCATGTGTTTGTCAAGATGCCCCTTAAAAGTCATTACCGTATCCACTTCCACTATCTCCCCTGGCAACGAGTTCCAGGCACCCACTACTCTCTGTGTAAAAAATCTGCCTCGTACATCTCCTTTAAACCTTGCCCCTCACACCTTAAACCTGTGGCCCCTAGTAATTGACTCTTCCACCCTGGGAAAAAGCTTCTGACTAACCACTCTGTCCATGCCTCTCTAAGTTTTAGGGCAAATCCTCCATGATTAAAGAACCCAGGGATAAGGAAAATGGCCGACTGGTTGTCAGGAACCTTTACAGCCACATGAATACGCAAGAGGCTGGGAATAACGAGAAGGTCGAGACGGGGATAATCTAATCAACAGGAAACAAAGGAGAAACCATGACCAGCAGACAAGGAGGAAATAGCCCAGCAGCAAGACAATGAGAACAGAGATCATTCCATCGACAGACAACATCAATGACTCAGCTCGCTGATGGGATTCCAATCAGGATGACTCAGAGAACATTTAAAAGACATTAAAATATCAATTAAGGGCGGTCCCGACAGTTCCGGCCCTTTTTGTTCCAGTCAATCGAAACTATCAATGATCAGAAACTGTTTTGTGTGAGAGAATCACTGGTTCAGGTTTTAAAAAGGGACAAGCAAGCTCTGGTCTCTCTCCACTCTCTTCTCCTGTTCCTGGCTGCCTCTCGTTCGTCTCCAGCACGCAGCCCGAAGCCCACTGAGCAATTTAAACTTGGATTGTGAGTATCCTCCGGTAATTCGCGAAGTTCCCGAGATCATCATAGTGGATGAGGCTTTGGGGAAAGGAAAGGGGGGGAGTGCTTTTGCATGCACCTTTCATAGTTTAAGACACTGGTAAACTTGTGTAAAGTAAGCATTCCATTGTGCCCATTTTAGTATTCCTTCCATAGCTATAGTCTTATAGAGCATAAGGCATTGTGTGTTGTTTTCCTGGTGTTTGGTGATCTTGACCTTGATGTTTTAACAAACATATATATATATATCTTTGACTTCCATTGGAGTCCATTTTGATCTTTTCAATTTCTCACCAACGATCTCTGACCAAGTCACAATATTAAATATCCCTTACCATAATTCCGGAGTCTAGAACTGAGGGTACCCTGGGCGCTTCGAAACCGCCCACTCAGGAAAGGCTGCCAGGTAGTGGATAGGCAGCAGTTTCCTTTTCTCTCTCTTGGGAGCGCTACTCTAATGAAGTAGACGCAAGGTGGCCGTTATTCCATCGGCGAGAGAGAGAATCACTCGGGCATTGGTGGGGTTTGGGTAACGGAGAACCAAACCTAAAATACGCCCAGTGGAGTTAAAAAGCGGGATCCCGCTGCACCTCTCATAATCTTGTAGACTTCTATCAGTCACCTCTCAATCTCCGTCATTCCACTGAGAACAAACCAAGTTTCTCCAACCTCTCCTCATACCTAATGCCCTCCATACTAGGCAACATCCTGGTAAATCTTTTCTGTACCCTCTCCAAAGCCTCCACATCCTTCTAGTAGTGTGGCAACCAAAATTGAACATTATATTCCAAGTGCAGCCTAACTAAGGTTCTATAAAGCTGCAACATGACTTGCCAATTTTTAAATTCAGTGCCCCGGCCGATGAAGGCAAGCATGCCGTATGCCTTCTTGACTACCTTCTCTACCTGCATTGCCACTTTCAGTGACCTGTGTACCTGTACACCCAGATCCCTTTGCCTATCAATACTCTTAAGGGTTCTGCCATTTACTGTATATTTCCTATCTGTATTAGACCTTCCAAAATACATTACCTCACGTTTGTCCGGATTAAACTCCATCTGCCATCTCTCCGCCCAAGTCTCCAACTGATCGATATCCTGCTGTATCCTCTGTTGGTCCTCATCGCTATCTGCAAATCCACCAACCTTTCTGTCGTCCACAAACTTACTAATCAAACCAGTTACATTTTCCTCCAAATCATTTATATATATTACAAACAGCAAAGGTCCCAGCACTGATCCCTGAGGAATGCCACTTGTCACAGCCCTCCAATGTAGACAGGGGCATGTTCCCCTCTACGCTTCCTGAAGTCGATGACAATCTCCTTCATTTTGTTGACATTGAGGGAGAGATTATTGTTGCCGCACCAGTTCACCAGATTCTCTATCTCATTCCTGTACTCTGTCTCGTCATTGTTTGAGATCTGTCCCACCAGGGTGGTGTCGTCAGCAAACTTGAAAATTGAATTGGAGAGAAATTTGGCGGCACAGTCATAGGTGTATAAGGAGTATAGTAGGGGGCTGAGAACACAGCCTTGTGGGGCGCCGGTGTTGAGGATGATCATGGAGAAGGTGTTGTTGCCTATCCTTACTGATTGTGGTCAGTGAGTTCGGAAGTTCAGGATCCAGTCGCAGAGGAAGGTGCCGAGGCTCAGGCCACGGAGTTTGGAGATGAGTTTTGTGTGAATAATAGTGTTGAAGGCTGAGCTGTAGTCAATAAATAGGAGTCTGACATAGGTGTCCTTGTTATCTAGGTGTTCCAGGGTTGAGTGCAGGGCCAGGGAGATGGCGTCTGCTGTGGACCTGTTGCGGCGGTAGGCAAACTGGTTCTATGACGATATGCACTTGCGGGAGGCTGGAATTGATTCATGCCACGACTAGCCTTTCGAAGCACTTCATAATGATGGATGTCAGAGTCACCGGTCGATAGTCATTAAGGCGCGCTGCTTAGTATTTCTTAGGTACCGGGATAATGGTCATCTTCTTAAAGCAGTTAGGGACTTCAGATGGTTGGAAAGAGAGGTTGAAAATGTTTGTGAATACCCCCGCCAGCTGATCCGTGCAGGATCTGAGTGCTCGTCCGGGTACCCCATCTGTGCCAGTCGCTTTCTGTGGGTTGACTTTCAAGAAAGTTGCTCTGACTTTCAAGAAAGTTGCAATGGTGACCCCAGATACAGGTTCATCCAGGGTTTCCAGGGTGGAGGGCACGCTCTCGCTGACCTCTTGCTCAAAACGGGCATAGAATGCATTGAGCTCATCAGGGAGTCATAGAGTCATAGAGGTTTACAGCATGGAAACAGGCCCTTCGGCCCAACTTGTCCATGCCACCCTTTTTTTAACCACGAAGCTAGTCCCAATTGCCCACATTTGGCCCATATCCCTCTTTACCCATCTTATCCATGTAACTGTCTAAATGCTTTTAAAAGACAAAATTGTACCTGCCTCTACTATCTCTGGCAGCTTGTTCCAGACACTCACCGCCCTCTGTGTGAAAAAATTGCCCCGTTGATATAGATTGTAAAGAGGTCCCAGCATTAATCCTCATGGCACTCCACTGATTACAGCGTGTTGATCTGAAAAGGATGCATTTATCCCTACTCCCTGATTCCCGTTAGCTGGTCAATCCTTTACCCATGCAAGTATGTTACTCCGTTGTACCACATGCTCTTATCTTGTGTAGTGACCTTCGATGTGGCACCCTACCAAATCCTTTGGTACCTTAGGAAATCCAAGTACACTACTGATTCCCCTTTACACACTTTGAATGCTATTTCATCAAAACAACTCTTAACAGATTGGCTAAACAAAATTTCCTTTTCACAAAGCCACAAATGTGATTTTTTAAAAATGTGTCCTTGATAATGGATTTTAGCACTTTCTCTATGACAGATGTCAGGCTAATAGACTTGTAGTTTCCTGCTTTCTGCCTCCTTCTGTTCTTGAATAAGGGGGTGCGTTGGAGCCGGCGATTTTACATGCCTTTATCTTGTAGCCTGTTATGTCTTGCAGACCTTGCCATAGTCGACGGGGATCTGTGTGGCTAGCCTGGGATTCTAGCTTGGTCCGATACTGTCTTTTGGCATCTTTGATGGATCTCCTTAGATCATATCTGGCTTTCCTGTATAGACAGTAAGAAGTTTAAAGTCCAACAGGTTTATTTGGTAGCAAAAGCCACACAAGCTTTCGAAGCTCTAAGCCCCTTCTTCAGGTGAGTGGGAATTCTGTTCACAAACAGAGCTTATAAAGACACAGACTCAATTTACATGAATAATGGTTGGAATGCGAATACTTACAACTAATCAAGTCTTTAAGAAACAAAACAATGGGAGTGGAGAGAGCATCAAGACAGGCTAAAAAGATGTGTATTGTCTCCAGACAAGACATAGAACATAGAACATAGAAGGTTACAGCACAGAACAGGCCCTTCGGCCCACGATGTTGTGCCGACCTTCATCTGAAACCAAGATCAAGCTATCCCACTCCCTACCATCCTGGTGTGCTCCATGTGCCTATCCAATAACCGCTTAAATGTTCCTAAAGTGTCTGACTCCACTATCACTGCAGGCAGTCCATTCCACACCCCAACCACTCTCTGCGTGAAGAACCTACCTCTGATATCCTTCCTATATCTCCCACCATGAACCTTATAGTTATGCCCCCTTGTAATAGCTCCATCCACCCGAGGAAATAGTCTTTGAACGTTCACTCGATCTATCCCCTTCATCATTTTATAAACCTCTATTAAGTCTCCCCTCAATCTCCTCCGCTCCAGAGAGAACAGCCCCAGCTCCCTCAACCTTTCCTCATAAGACCGACACTCCAAACCAGGCAGCATCCTGGTAAATCTCCTCTGCACTCTTTCCAGCGCTTCCACATCCTTCTTATAGTGAGGTGACCAGAACTGCACGCAATATTCCAAATGCGGTCTCACCAAGGTCCTGTACAGTTGCAGCATAACCCCACGGCTCTTAAACTCCAACCCCCTGTTAATAAAAGCTAACACACTATATGCCTTCTTCACAGCTCTATCCACTTGAGTGGCAACCTTTAGAGATCTGTGGATATGGACCCCAAGATCTCTCTGTTCCTCCACAGTCTTCAGAACCCTACCTTTGACCCTGTAATCCACATTTAAATTAGTCCTACCAAAATGAATCACCTCACATTTATCAGGGTTAAACTCCATTTGCCATTTTTCAGCCCAGCTTTGCATCCTATCTATGTCTCTTTGCAGCCTACAACACCCCTCCACCTCATCCACTACTCCACCAATCTTGGTGTCATCAGCAAATTTACTGATCCACCCTTCAGCCCCCTCCTCTAAGTCATTAATAAAAATCACAAAGAGCAGAGGACCAAGCACCGATCCCTGCGGCACTCCGCTAGCAACCTGCCTCCAGTCCAAAAATTTTCCATCCACCACCACCCTCTGTCTTCGATCAGATAGCCAGTTACCTATCCAATCGGCCAACTTTCCCTCAATCCCACACCTCCTCACTTTCATCATAAGCCGACCATGGGGGACCTTATCAAACGCCTTACTAAAATCCATGTATATGACATCAACCGCCCTACCTTCATCAACACACCTAGTTACCTCCTCAAAAAATTCTATCAAATTTGTGAGGCACGATTTGCCCTTCACAAATCCGTGCTGACTATCCCGGATTAATCCGCATCTTTCTAAATGGTCGTAAATCCCATCCCTAAGGACCTTTTCCATCAATTTACCAACCACCGAAGTCAGACTAACCGGTCTATAATTACCAGGGTCATTTCTATTCCCTTTCTTAAACAGAGGAACAACATTTGCCACTCTCCAGTCCTCTGGCACCATCCCCGTGGACAGCGAGGACCCAAAGATCAAAGCCAAAGGCTCTGCAATCTCATCCCTCGCCTCCCAAAGAATCCTAGGATACATTTCATCAGGCCCAGGGGACTTATCGACCTTCAGTTTATTCAAAACTGCCAATACATCCTCCCTCCGAACATCTATTTCCTCCAGCCTATTAGCCTGTAACACCTTCTCTTCCTGAAAAACATGGCCCCTCTCCTTGGTGAACACTGAAGAAAAGTATTCATTCATCACCTCGCCTATCTCTACTGATTCCATACACAAGTTCCCACCACTGTCCTTGACCGGCCCTAACCTCACCCTGGTCATTCTTTTATTCCTCACATAAGAGTAAAAAGCCTTGGGGTTTTCCTTGATCCGACCCGCCAAGGACTTCTCATGTCCCCTCCTAGCTCTCCTCAGCCCCTTTTTCAGCTCATTCCTTGCTAACTTGTAACCCTCAATCGAGCCATCTGAACTTTGTTTCCTCATCCCTACATAAGCTTCCCTCTTCCTTTTCACAAGACATTCCACCTCTTTTGTGAACCACGGTTCCCTCACTCGGCCATTTCCTCCCTGCCTGACAGGGACATACCTATCAAGGACACCCAGTATTTGTTCCTTGAAAAAGTTCCACTTTTCATCAGTGGACAGCCAGTGAAACTCTGTGGGGGTTACAAATAGTGTGACATGAACCCAATATCCCGGTTGAGGCCGTCCTCGTGTGTGCGGAACTTGGCTATCAGTTTCTGCTCAGCGACTCTGCGCTGTCGGGTGTCGCGAAGCCCGCCTTGGAGAACGCTTACCCGAATATCAGAGGCCGAATGCCCGTGACCGCTGAAGTGCTCCCCAACAGGAAGAGAACAGTCTTGCCTGGTGATTGTCGAGCGGTGTTCATTCATCCGTTGTCGCAGCATCTGCATAGTTTCCCCAATGTACCATGCCTCGGGACTTGATTAGTTGTAAGTATTCGCATTCCAACCATTATTCATGTAAATTGAGTCTGTGTCTTTATAAGCTCTGTTTGTGAACAGAATTCCCACTCACCTGAAGAAGGGGCTTAGGGCTTCGAAAGCTTGTGTGGCTTTTGCTACCAAATAAACCTGTTGGACTTTAACCTGGTGTTGTTAAACTTCTTACTGTGTTTACCCCAGTCCAACGCCGGCATCTCCACATCATTTCCTGTATAGGTCAGGGTCACGTGACTTGAACGACTCAGACCTGGACTTCAACAAGCAGTGGATATCCCTGCTCATCCATGGTTTCTGGTTGGGGAACATGCAGAAAAGTTCATATCATCATAGAACCATAGATTTATAGAATCCCTACAGAGCAGAAGGAGCCCATTTGGCCCATCGAGTCTGCACTGACCACAATCCCACCCAGGCCGTATTTCTGTAACCCCACATATTTATCCTGCTAATCCCCCTGACACTAGGGTCAATTTAGCACAGCCAATCAACCTAACCCGCACATCTTTGGATTGTGGGAGGAAACCGGAGCACCCGGAGGAAACCCACGCAGACTCAGGGAGAATGTGCAAACTCCACACAGACAGTGACCCAAGGCTTGTAATTGAACCCGGGTCCCTGACGCTGTGAGGCAGCAGTGCTAACCACTGTGCCACCGTGCCGCCCTAGGTTGTAAGGAGAAACTGCGAAGAATGACAGAGTCTTGAGTCCAATCAGGTTATGCTGAATATTGCGATCCTCCTTCATCCATCTCCACCTGCTTATCTTTCTGCTCCTTTCTCCCTCATGTTCTTATCAAGCTTCCCCTTAAATACAGCTTTGCTTATTTATCAAACCACTCCCTTTGATAGGGAGCTCCACCTTCTAACCACCTCCTGGGTAAACATTTTTCTCCTGAACCTTTATAAAATTTGGCAGTGACTATCTTATATTTTGAACATAGCCCAGGACATCACTGCAGGAGTTCCTCAGGGTAGCTTCAGCTGCTTCGTCGATGACCTGACCCCTCCCCCACTCCCTCCTCCACCCCGGCCCAACATAGAGTCAGAAGTGGGCATGTTTGTTGATGATTGCAAAATGTTCAGAACCATTTGCAACTGCTCGGATACTGAAGCAGTCCATGTTCATATGCAGTAAGCCCTGGACAAGATCCAGGCTGCTAAGTGGGGACTGTTAAAGACAGGAGGTGATCAGTTCAAACAGAACTGATTTTTCCTTTCTCCCATTCGCCCAAAGACAAAGGATTTTTTTAGTATCACAAGTAGGCTTTAAGGGAGGCAAAGCCTTGTGGTATTATCGCTAGGCTATCAATCGAGAAACTCAGCGAATGTTCTGGGGATCCAGGTTCGAATCCCTCCAGGGCAGATGGTGGAATTTGAATTCAATTAAAAAAATATCTGGAATTAAGAATCTACTGATAACCATGAAACCATTGTCGATTGTCAGAAAAACCCATCTGGTTCACTAATGTCCTTTACAGAAGGAAATCTGCTGTCCTCACCTTGTCTGGCCTACACGTGACTCCAGAGCCACAGCAATGTGATTGACTCTCAACTGCCCTCCATGGACAACTCAGGATGGGCAATAAACGCCGGCCAGCCAGCGACACCCATGTCCCACGAATGAATTTTAAAAAATAAGTGGAGGCGTATTTCCCAACCCCTCAGATTTTCTGTATGGTCTGATTTCTAATAACCTCACAACAAACTTGAGGTAGGATTAACTCAGAAACTTCAAAAACCACAAAAGAAAAAAGAATAGTCTCCAACTTCTTCTTCCACGTCAAGACAAGATGACATGGAGTGTGACGACTTCTTGCAAACATCTTAGCAGCATACCCTCTAATTCTATATTTTACACTCTTTCTAGGCTTTTAAAGCTGTACTCTAGCTCTTATAGACTCCTAACAATGCCACTGTATCAGTACATTCTGCACCCTCTCCTTTCCTTTTCCCCTATGTACTCTATGAACGGTACATTTCTGTCTGAAGGGCACGCAAGAAACAATACTTTTCACTGTATCCCAATACATGTGACAATAATAAATCAAATCAAATCAAAAAAACATCCATAGAGTAAAAAAGAGGGATAAAAAGAGTGCAGAAAAGATTTACTAGGATGCGACTGGGACTTGATGGTTTGAGTTACAAGGAGAGACTGGATAGACTAGGACTTTTTTCTCTGAAGCTTAGGTGGCTGAGGGGTGATCTTATAGAGGTCTATAAAATAATGAATGGCATAGATCAGTTAGATAGTCAACATCTTTTCCCAAAGGTAGGGGAGTCTAAAACTAGAGGGCATAGGTTTAAGGTGAGAGGGGAGAGATACAAAAGGGTCCAGAGGGGCAATTTTTTCACACAGAGGGTGGTGAGCGTCTGGGACGAGTTGCCAGAGGTAGTAGTAGACAGATACATGGGTAAGATGGGTATAGAGGGATATGGATCAAATGCGGGCAATTGGGACTAGCTTAGGAGTAAAAACTGGGTGGCTTGGACAAGTTGGGCCAAAGGGCCTGTTTCCATGCTGTAAACCTCTAGAGAAAAAAAAACTACAGAGACCATAAAGAAAATAAGTACTCAGTCCAGAATCAAAGTCCAATGAGGACTTCTTTCACGGAGGTTGATGGGCTGAAAAAAACCACTCCGATGGAGTTGGCACCACAGGACGAAGTAGGCACCCAGAGATAAATCAGTTTTGTAGGTGATCGTACAAACTTCCAGCAGTATCAGTGTTAGATAGAGGTCAGTTGTCCAGCCAGGCCAAGGCTTGCTTCAGTGTTCTCTGCCAGACAGAAGTTAAACAACAGACTGGAGGCTGCAGCTCAGGAAGGCAATATTAACCAGTCCAACAAGCCAGACCCTTAGATTATGTGACCTTACCTCACCACAATATCTTCAACAGAGGATGTTTATCCAATGTTGGAAAATTGGCTTTGTGTTCCAGGCTGATAAATATAGAAGCATGGAAAATAGAATCAGGAGTAGGCCATTCAGCCCTTCGAACTTGCTCCGCCATTCATTTCGATCCTGGCTGATCATCGAATTCAATATCCTGATTCCTCCTTCCCCCATATCCCTGATCTCTTGAGACCAAAGAGCTTTATTTAATTTCTAATAAAGAGGAACTATTTATTGAGGGTCTCGTGTTTGAGGAGTCATGATTTCTGTAGACATACAGACTTCACTGGCAAGCATGGTTTGTCAAATGGCCTCCCAATAGTTCCCTTTGATAAAAAGCAAATTTTGCGGATTCTGGAATCTGAAACCAAAAGAGAAAATGCTGGAAAATCTCAGCAGGTCTGGCAGCATCTGTCAGGTGAGAAAAAAGCTGATGTTTCGAGTCCAGATGACCCTTTGTCAAAGCTAAAAGGCATAGAAAGTGGGAGATATTTATACTGCAGGGTGAGGGAATGAAAGATGAGTCAGAGCCACAAAAACAAGGGGCAAAGACTGCTGGTGGCTGTCCACAGAGAGAATAAAAGGTGGGAATGACCAAACGGCGGAGAAGCTGAAATCAGCAGGTAAGCTGGGGGGGTTGGGGATGGGTGGGAGAGAGGTAAAATTGAGAAAAAGAGGGAAAGGGGAAGCTAAGGAGGAGAAAATGTAAGGAAAGGGGGGATAACATAGGGGGAAAGATTGGGCGGAAAGAAACATAAAGAAAGATAATAAAGAAATAAAAGGAAAAGGTGGAGAACAGTTAAAAAATGAAATTAAATGAAAACAAACGGGGTCGAGGTGAGGTAGAGCTCATCATCTGAAGTTGTTGAATTCGACGTTGAGACCGGAAGGTTGTAAAGTGCCGAGCCGGAAGATGAGATGCTGTTCCTCCAGTTTGCGTTGAGCTTCACTGGAACATTGCAGCAGGCCAAGGACAGACATGTGGGCATGGGAGCAGGATTGTGTGTTAAAATGGCAAGCAACCGGAAGGTCAGGGTCCTGATTGCGCACAGACCGAAGGTGCTCAGCAAAGCGATCACCCAGTCTACGCTTGGTCTTTCCGATATAGAGGAGACCACATTGGGAGCAGCGAATGCAATAGACCAAATTCTCTTTGATATTGGGCTGTGCAGTCCCCAGGTGTCCAGTAGAAGCTCCTCAGATATGATGAGGTGTAACATTCCTGAAACTAAGCAGTGAATTATTTTTTTCTGGAGACTCACAGAGGGTCAGCCATCTTAATGGTCTTTACTAAACCGAAAGGTCTCGTTTAAAAATGAAAAAAAGCAATAAGAATATATAGTTATTTTCGAAGAAAAGGTTCTGTTCATTGACAAAAGTAACATTCGTACCACACAGTGAAAGGCAATGACCATTTCCAACAAGAGAGGATCTAAACATCTCCCCATAGCATTCAATGGTATGACCATCACTGATTCCCCCAGAGCACAGTGGTTAGCACTGCTGCCTCACAATGCCAGGGACCCGGATTCGATTCCTGGCTTGGGTCACTGTCTGTGTGGAGTTTGTACATTCTCCCCGTGTCTGCATGGGTTTCCTTCAGGTGCTCTGGTTTTCTCCCACAGTCCGAAAGACATGCTGGTTAGGTGCATTGGCCATGCTAAATTCTCCCTCAGTGTACCCGAACAGGCACTGGAGAGTGGCGACTGGGGGATTTTCACAGTAGCTTCATTGCAGTGTTAATGTAACCCTACCTGTGACAGTAATTTGATTTGATTTATTGTCACATGTATTGGTGTACAGTGAAAAGTATTTTTTCTTGCATGATATACAGACAAAGCATACCATCCATAGAGAAGGAAATGAGAGAGTGCAGAATGTGGTGTTACATTCATAGCTAGGGTGTAGAGAAAGATCAACTTAGTGCGAGGTAGGTTCATTCAGAAGTCTGATGACAGCAGGGAAGAAGTTGTTCTTGAATCGGTTGATAAGTGACCTCAGACTTATGTATTTTTTTCCCGAAGGAATAAGGTGGAAGAGAGTATGTACCCGGTGCGTGGGGTCTTTAATTATGCTGGCTGCTTTTCCAAGGCAGCAGGAAGTGTAGGCAGAGTCAATGGATGGGAGGCTGGTTTGCGTGGTGGATTGGGCTACATTCTGACCTTTTGTCATTTCTCACGGTCTTGGGCAGAGCAGGAGCCACACCAAGCAATAAACTTTAAACTTTTCTACGTTTCAATATTTCTATATATAGAATCCACAGAATCCCTGCGGTGCAGAAGGCCATTTGGCCCATCGAGTCCGTACTGACCACATCCCACCCAGGCCCTATTCCCGTAATCCTGCTAATCCCCCTGACACTAGGGTCAATTTAGCATGGCAAATCAACCCAACTCGCACCTCTTTGGAGTGTGGGAGGAAACCGGATCACCCAGAGGAAACCCACGCAGATACGAGGAGAACGTGCAAACTCCGCACAGACAATGACCCTTGATCAATTGGGCCAGTGGGTTGACGAATGGCAGATGGAGTTTAATTTAGACAAATGCGAGGTGATGCATTTTGGTAGATTGAACCAGGGCAGGACTTACTCAGTTAATGGTAGGGCGTTGGGGAGAGTTGCAGAACAAAGAGATCGAGGGGTACATGTTCATAACTCCTTGAAAGTGGAGTCACAGGTGGACAGAGTGGTGAAGAAGGCATTCAGCATGCTTGGTTTCATCGGTTAGAACATTGAATACAGCAGTTGAGACGTCTTGTTGAAGTTGTACAAGACATTGGTAAGGCCACACTTGGAATACTGTGTACAGTTCTGGTCACCCTATTATAGAAAGGATATTATTAAACTAGAAAGAGTACAGAAGAGATTTACTAGGATGCTACTAGGACTTCATGGTTTGAGTTCTAAGGAGAGGCTGGATAGACAGGGACTTTTTTCTCTGGAGCGTAGGAGGCTGAGGGGTGACCTTATAGAGGTCTATAAAATAGAGGGGCATAGATCAGCTAGATAGTCAATATCATTTCCCAAAGGTAGGGGAGTCTAAAACGAGAGGGCATAGGTGAGAGGGGAAGAGATACAAAAGTGTCCAGAGGGGCAATTTTTTCACACAGAGGGTGGTGAGTGTCTGGAACAAGCTGCCAGAGGTAGTAGTAGAGGCAGGTACAATTTTGTCTTTTAAAAAGCATTTAGACAGTTACATGGGTAAGATGGGTATAGCGGGATATGGGCCAAATGCGGGCAATTGGGACTAGCTTAGGGGTTTAAAAAAAAGGGGCGGCATGGACAAGTTGGGCTGAAGGGCCTGTTTCCATGCTGTAAACCCCTATGACTCTATGACCCAAGTCGGGAATCAAACCCGGATCCCTGGCACTGTGAGGCAGCAGTGCGTGCCACTGTGCTGCCCTCTTGCCCATGTATCTTGCCCCGTATATAAATTTGATGTGTTGGGCACAAGGCCACAGCAGCTTAATACAAAACTCGTGTGTTTTAGGAGGGGTTGGGAAAGGCCCTTTTTTAAAATCAGATAATAATCACAAAATAAAAATAACCTTCCAAATAAGGCCACATCCTCCAGCTGGCCTGGAAGGGTCCACAGGAAGAGTTTGCAACGATTGTAGTTCTCAACCCTCCCCCCCCGCGGCCTGTGTCTCCCAATGGGGGAGCCTTGGGCGAAGAGACTACAGGTCCCAGAATGCCGGGCGCCGCCGAGCATGCGCGGCCGGGCGCCGCCGAGCATGCGCGGCCGGGCGCCAGCCTTTGATTGACAGGTGGTGATTACCGGGCCGGGGTTGGAGTGGGCTGCGCGAGGCCGGTCCCGGGCAGAGGCGCGCGAGACATGGGTCCGGCAGCAGTGGCAGCGGCTCGCCAGCTGCAGCGGGCAGCCCGGCAGGCATGGAGCTCCTCATTCCGGGGCAAATGCATGGCCAGTGCCCCCCAGCCAGAGCCTGCACCCAAGAGGGGCGTTGCAAAAGTGAGTTTGCAAAGTTTAGTTTAAAAATAGAACCCCTGCGTTGTTTTGTAACCAGAGGTTGTTCACTGTTCCCTCCTCCAATCCCCCCCCTCTCTCATATGTCAACCCTAGGTCGTGCACCTATGAAGAGTTGGCAATCGTCAGGTATCCCTGTTTTTTTGAAGTGGCTGCCAAGTTAACAAAGTAGAAAACAGGAAAGGTTGGAAAGTTTTTTTGGGGGGGGAGAGGGAGAGGTGGGACATGACAGAGCTAATGTTTCAAAGCAAGACTTAAATGTTGTTGGACTTGAATCAGAATTTGGATGAAAGTTTGTAGAAGTGACAGGGTTTTGTTTTGTGGCCGGCAATCAAACCTTTAGCGCCAGGGAGAGAGAGAGAGTTGAATGCCTGTAGAGATCAGATGATCAGGAGAGGTGAAAGTGCAGGGATGGGGGTGAGATGAGGAAAATAGCAATGGATAATAATAATAATAGCAATGGCCGGTAAATATGTAGGGATATGGGGGTAGGGCCTGGGTGGGATGGTGGTCGGTGCAGACTCGATGGGCCGAATGGCCTCTTTCTGTACTGTAGGGTTTCTATGATTTCTATGTATTAGTATACAATGAAAAGGATTGTTTCTTTGATGCCGTACATAGGAAAGGAGAGAGTGCAGAATGGCACAGGTGGCACACTGGTTAGCACTGCTGCCTCACAGCGCCAGGGTCCTGGGTTCGATTCCCGGCTTGGGTCACTGTCTGCGCAGAGTCTGCACATTCTCCCCATGTCTGCGTGTATTTCCTACGGGTGCTCCGGTTTCCTCCCACACTCCAAAGATGCGCGGGTTAGGTTGATTGGCCATGCTAAATTGCCCCTTAGTGTCCCGGGATGCGTAGGTTAGAGGGATTAGCGGGGTAAATATGTGGGGTGATGGGTTAGGGCCTGGGTGGGATTGTTGTCAGTGCAGACTCGATGAGCCGAATGGCCTCCTTCTGCACTGTAGGGTTTCTATCGATTCTGTGCATGTAATGTTACAGTCATAGCTAGGGTGTCGAGAAAGATCAATGTAATGCGAGGTACGTCCATTCAAAAGTCTGATGGCATCGGGGGGGGGAGCTCTTTTTGAGTCGCTTGGAATGTGATTTTAGACTTCTGTATCTTTTCCTCGCCGGAAGAAAGTGGAAGAGAGTATGTCCGGGAGAGAGTATGTTCTCCTCGTGTCTGCGTAGGTGTCTTCCGGGTGCTCCAGTTTCTCTCCCACAGTCCGAAAGACGTGCTGGTTAGGTGCATTGGCCATGCCAAATTCTCCCTCGGTGTACCCGAACAGGCGCCGGAGTGTGGCGACTATGGGATTTTCACAGTAACTTCATTGCAGCGTTAATGTAAGCCTACTTGTGACACTAATAAATGAACTTTTGAAAATGTCAAAGCGCTTTGCAGCCAATGGAGTACTTTGGAATTGTTCTACTGTAGGAAAATGTAATTGGGAAAAGCGCTAATAGCTACTGAGCTTGCATGGAAAGGTGCCGTGGGAGCATGAGGGGCTGATTACGGAGTTGACCAGGGTGTTGTGCAGGGAACGGTCCTTTCAGAATGAAAGGTGGCACAGTGGCTCGCACTGCTGCCTCATTGCGCCAGGGACCTGGGTTCGATTCCCGGCTTGGGTCACTAGGGTTTCCTCCCACAGTCTGAAAGCCGTGTTGGTTAGGTGGATTGGCCATGCTAAATTCTCCCCTCAGTTGTACCCGAACAGGCACCAGAGTGTGGCAACCAGGGGATTTTCACAGTAACTTCACTGTAGTGTTAATGTAAGCCCACTTGTGACACTAATAAACAAACTTAAAAAAACTTTAGAATGCTGATAGGGGAGGGGATTAGGAAGATATATCGGAGCACAAGTATGGAAGGTGGGAGTATCTGAACAGATGTGATGGAGAAACTGGGAGAATGGATTAGTGGGAAAGGTTGCGGTGGGGGGGGGTGGAAAGATGGGGAGGGGGACATATGACCGTTCTAACAGTTAACTGCAGCGATGGACATGAAAAGCAGCCACGGCTGGGGAGAATGTGGCAGAGATCTGGGGACAGAAAGTGCTTCGGAGTCTCCAACATACTTGGCATCAGTGTCCTTGTTTCCTTTTAACTTGGCTTGGAGCGATAGAACCTGTTTCAGGGCATCACAGAACCCTGAGCAACTATCGCAGTGCTTCGCGGCACTGTTGGCCTTTTGGAAATGGGACAGACGGTTTGGGCACAGCAAACTCCCACATAAGAATAACGTGGGAAAATGGCCAGGCAATCTGCTTTTAATGATAAAAAGCCAATTCCTGCGGATGCTGGAATTGAAAACAAAAACAGAAAATGCTGGAAAATCTCAGCAGGTCTGACAGCATCTGTGGAGAGAGAATAGAGGCAACGTTTCGAGTCTGGATGACCCTTCCTCAGCTCAGACGAAGGGTCATCCAGTCTTGAAACATTGGCCCTATTCTCTCTCCACAGATGCTGTCAGACCTGCTGAGACTTTCCAGCCTTTTCTGCTTTCAATGATGTTGATTTGGGATATTGGCCACGACTTTGGGGGAACTCTCTTTCTCCTCGTAGAAATAGTGCCGTGGGATCTCTTGCGTCCGTTACCTGAGAGGTTGCCCACTTTGGCAGGAAAATAGAAAACCAAAATATGGTTTAAATGGAGAAATGTGGCAGTGCCGTGTAATCTGGATTATTCGTACGTCAATCACAAAATGTTAGCGTGCTGGCTCAGCGAGTCATTAAGGATGTCAACAAAATGTCAACCTTCATTGCTGGAGAGATGGACTATAAAAGCAATGAAGTCTTGTCAGGGCTGTACATGGTATGAGCGGGACTGTACTTGGAGTGCTGTGTACAGATTAGGTCCCTCGCACCTCAGGAGGGATAGATTGACATCATCTGATCTCGCCAAAGATCTGAGGCTGCGTTCCCTTCACCTCTCGCAGATGGCTGGATGCCAAACATAGTTGGAAGCAGTTCCGAGAGGGCTAACTGGATTTTTTGATTTGATTTGATTTATTATTGTCACATGTATTAACATACAGTGAAAAGTATTGTTTCTTGCACGCCATACGGACAAAGCATACCGTTCATAGAGAAGGAAAGGAGAGAGTGCATGTAGTGTTACAGTCATAGCTAGGGTGTAGAGAAAGATCAACATAATGCAAGATAGGTCCATTCAAAACTCTGACAGCAGCAGGGAAGAAGCTGTTCTTGTGTCGGTTGGTACGTGACCACAGACTTTTGTATCTTTTTCTCGACGGAAGAAGGAGGAAGAGAGAATGTCCAGGGTGTGTGTGATTATGCTGGTTGCTTTGCCGAGGCAGTGGAAAGTGTAGACAGAGTCAGTGGATGCGAGTCTGGTTTGCGTAATGGATTGGGCTACATTCACGTTCTTTTGTAGTTTCTTGCGGTCTTGGGCAGAGCAGGAGCCATATCAAGCTGTAATACAACAAAAAATAATGCTTTCTATGGTGCAGCTGTAAATGTTGGTGAGAGTCGTAGCTGACATGCCAAATTTCCTTTGTCTTCTGAGAAAGTAGAGGCATTGGTGGGCTTTCTTAACTACAGTGTCGGCATGGGGGGACCAAGACAGGTTGTTGGTGATCTGGACACCTAAAATCTTGAAGCTCTTGAAGTAGAAAGGATTGGTTCCTGGGATGAAGGGGTTGTTAAATGAGCAAGAGGTTTTTATAAGACCATAAGATATAGGAGCAGAAGTAAGCCATTCGGCCCATCGATATCCCATATTCCAAATCAACAACATTAATAGCATGTTGGGCCTACACTCATGGGAGTTCAGAAGAATAAGAGTTTTAGAACATAGAACAGTACAGCACAGAACAGGCCCTTCGGCCCACGATGTTGTGCCGAGCTTTATCTGAAACCAAGATCAAGCTATCCCACTCCCTATCATCCTGGTGTGCTCCATGTGCTTATCCAATAACCGCTTAAATGTTCCTAAAGTGTCTGACTCCACTATCACTGCAGGCAGTCCATTCCACACCCCAACCACTCTCTGCGTGAAGAACCTACCTCTGATATCCTTCCTATATCTCCCACCACGAACCCTATAGTTATGCCCCCTTGTAATAGCTCCATCCACCCGAGGAAATAGTCTTTGAACGTTCACTCTATCTATCCCCTTCATCATTTTATAAACCTCTATTAAGTCTCCCCTCAGCCTCCTCCGCTCCAGAGAGAACAGCCCTAGCTCCCTCAACCTTTCCTCATAAGACCTACCCTCCAAGCCAGGAAGCATCCTGGTAAATCTCCTCTGCACTCTTTCCAGCGCTTCCACATCCTTCTTATAGTGAGGTGACCAGAACTGCACACGATATTCCAAATGTGGTCTCACCAAGGTCCTGTACAGTTGCAGCATAACCCCACGGCTCTTAAACTCCAACCCCCTGTTAATAAAAGCTAACACACTATAGGCCTTCTTCACAGCTCTGTCCACTTGAGTGGCAACCTTTAGAGATCTGTGGATATGGACCCCAAGATCTCTCTGTTCCTCCACAGTCTTCAGAACCCTACCTTTGACCCTGTAATCCACATTTAAATTAGTCCTACCAAAATGAATCACCTCACATTTATCAGGCTTAAACTCCATTTGCCATTTTTCAGCCCAGCTTTGCATCCTATCTATGTCTCTTTGCAGCCTACAACAGCCCTCCACCTCATCCACTACTCCTCCAATCTTGGTGTCATCAGCAAATTTACTGGTCCACCCTTCAGCCCCCTCCTCTAAGTCATTAATAAAAATCACAAAGAGCAGAGGACCAAGCACTGATCCCTGCGGCACTCCGCTAGCAACCTGCCTCCAATCCGAAAATTTTCCATCCACCACCACCCTCTGTCTTCGATCAGACAGCCAGTTTTATTGAGAAATATAAGATTGTGAGGGGACTTGGCAAAGTAAATGCTGAGAGAATATTCACCCTCATTGGGGGGTCTAGAGTGAGGGGGTATGACTCTAGAATAAGGTATTTTCCATTTAAATTTTGAGGAGCGTCTGAAGACTCTGGGTCTGTACGCAATTGAGTTTAGAAGGATGAGGGGGATCTCATTGAAACCTATAGAATACTGAAAGGCCTGGATAGAGTGGACCTGGGGAAGATGTTTTCATTAGTAAGAGAGACTAGGACCCGAGAGCACAGCCGCAGAGTAAAGGGACAACCCTTTAGAACTGAGATGAGGAGGAATTTATTCAGCCAGAGGGTGGTAAATCTGTGGAATTCACTGCCACAGAAGGTTGTGGAGGCCAGGTCATTGAGTATATTTAAGACAGAGATAGATAGATTCTTGATTGGCAAGGGGATCATGTTACGGGGAAAAGGCGGGAGAATGGGGATGAGAAACTTATCAGCCATGATTGAATGGCGGAGCAGACGATGGGCCGAATGGCCTAATTCTGCTCCTATATCTTATGGTCTAAGTCAAGAGGAGGAATTTCTTCTGAGAGTCATCGGTCTTTGGAATTCCCTACCCCAGAGAGCTTTGGAGGCTTGAGTACAGATATTGGACCCCTTATCGCTGTCCCAAAATCCAGAGGGGACCCTCCAACCACCACCACCACCCCCCAAAATCTGGAAAATCTCCGTATCCAGTATATGTCTGGTTCCGAGCCTCCCGGACACGAGGTCCGATATCTGTATATTGATAATCAGAGAGGTTTACAGCATGGAAACAGGCCCTTCGGCCCAACTTGTCCATGCTGCCCTTTTTTAAACCACTGAGCTAGTCCCAATTGCCCGCTTTTGGCCCATATCCCTCTATACCCATCTTACCCATGTAACTGTCTAAATGCTTTTTAAAAGGCAAAATTCTACCCACTTCTACTACTACCACTGGCAGCTCGTTCCAGACACTCACCGCCCTCTGTGTGAAAAAAATTGCCACTCTGGACCCCTCTCCCCCCTCACCTTAAAATTGGAGGCTGAGTTAAACAGATTTTTATGGGAGTTGTTGGTTATTGGGCGAAGGGCAGCAGAGCGGCATTGAGGCCTTCAAGCAGGTGGCATAATGGTTAGCACTGCTGCCTCTCAGCGCCAGGGAACCTGGCTTCCTGGCTTGGGTCACTGTCTGTGCGGAGTTTGCACGTTCTCCCCGTGTCTGCGTGGGTTTCCTCCGGCTGCTCTGGTTTCCTCCCACTGTCAGAAAGACATGCTGGTTAGGTGCATTGGCCATGCTAAATTCTCCCTCCAATGTACCCGAACAGACGTAGGAGTGTGGCGACCAGGGGATTTTCACAGTAGCTTCTTGCAGTGTTAATGTAAACCTACTTGTGAACACTAATAAATAAACTTTAACTTTAAGATCAGCTGTGGAGCCGAGCTGAGGGGCCAATGTCCTACTGCTGCTCCTACACCTTCTGTTGCTATTATGTAGGGTCTCAGCTTAATGTCTCACGTGAAAGGTGGCACCTCTGACAATGCAGCACTCCCGCAGTCCTGTGCTGGGAGTGTTGGCTTGGATTAAGTGCTTTGAAGCTTTAGGAGTGGGACTAGAAGCCATGACCTGCTGACTCAAGGGGTGAGTGTGCAACCCTTCACACTCTCCCCTCCAAGGCATTGCTTGTGAACTTTTTTTTTAAAAAGTCAGAGAGTCCCTACAGTGCAGAAAGACGACATTCGGCCCATCGGGTCTGCATTGACAGCAATCCAGGCCCTATCACGATAACCCTGCTAATCCCTCTGACACGAAGGGACAATTTAACATGGCCAATCAACCTAGCCCGCACATCTTTGGACTGTGGGAGGCAAGGGCTAGAATACAAAATGTACAGGGATGAACTTCTGAGGCTGCATAAGGCTCTGGTCAGACCCCATTTGGAGTATTGTGAGCAAATGTGGGCCCCATATCTAAGGAAGGATGTGCTGGCCTTGGAAAGGGTCCACAGGAGATTCACAAGAACGGTCCTTGAAATGAAGAGCTTGTCGTATGAGGAATGGTTGAGGACTCTCTGTCTGTACTCTGAGTTTAGAAGGATGAGGGGGGGGGATCTTACTGAAACTTACAGGATACTGCGAGGCCTGGATAGACTGGACGTGGAGAGGATGTTTCCACTAGTAGGAAAAACTAGAACCAGAGAGCACAACCTCAGGCTAAAGGGACGATCATTTAGAACAGAGATGAGGAGGAGGAATTTCTTCAGCCAGAGAGTGGTGAATCTGTGGAACTCATTGCTGCAGAAGGCTGTGGAGGCCGGGTCATTGAGTGTCTTTTAAGACAGAGATAGATAGGTTCTTGATTAATAAGGGGATCAGGAGTTATGTGGAAAAGGCAGGAGAATGGGGATGAGAAAAATATCAGTCATGATTGAATGGCGGAGCAGACTCGATGGGCCGAGTGGCCTAATTCCGCTCCCATGTCTTGTGGTCTAAACCGGAGCACCCAGAGGAAACCCATGCAGACACGGGGAGAATGTGCAAACTCTGCACAGACAGTGACCCAAGCCAGGAATTGAACCCAGGTCCGTGGCGCTGTGAGGCAGCAGTGCTAATCACCATGTCACCATGCTGCCTTCTCTGACTGTGGAGTGATCGGCGACCCAGAGAGGGAAATTGCTTTGCGGATCTTAGTGTAGGATGTGGAAACTGAGAGGGATTGCCTATTTGCAGAGTGTCTCCATGATTGGGCCAACATTGGATTTGATTTTTATGGGCGGTACTTGTTGCAGGATGTGTTGACATGCATTGGGTAACTGCTGCCAATAATTTATTGACAATTGATGAGGAAGAGTTTCCCAGCAGTACACCAGTAACTGCAGAGGGTTTCCAGAAATAGGCCAATATTGGCTTGGGCTATTTGGAGAGTATTTGTCAATGTTTGTGAGGCAGCCTCTGAATCTCTGATAGTATTTGCAAAGGTTGCCCCAGATGGAGTTGCATTTATACAACAAAGATGCATGAAATCAAACCTATGGGGAGGCAGTGGCCCAATGGTATTATCGCTGGACTATTAATCCAGAAACTCAGCTCATGTTCCGGAGACCTGGGTTCGAATCCCACCACGGCAGATGGTGGAATTTAAATTCGATTTTAAAAATCTGGAACTAAAAGATAATCATGAAACCGTTGTCAGAAAAACCCATCCGGTTCACTAATGTCCTTTAGGGAAGGAAATCTGCTGTCCTTAGGAACCAGATTCGTAAGCGCCCACTCATGAGATACAGGACCATTCCACTTGAGTTAATATCATAGAATCTGGGGTAGCGAGTAAATCTCTCCTTTCTACCTCGCTCTCCTTCAAGATGTCCGCTTCAGCCTGTTGCCCAGATCAAGCAGCTAGTCATCCGTCACCCTATTATAGAAAGGATATTATTAAACTAGAAAGAGCACAGAAAAGATTTACTAGGATGCTACCTGGACTTGATGGTTTGAGTTATAAGGAGAGACTGGATAGACTGGGACTTTTTTCTCTGGGACGTAGAGGGCTGAGGGGTGATCTTATAGAGGTCTGTAAAATAATGGGGGCATAGATCAGCTGGATAGTCAATTTCTTTTCCCAAAGATAGGGGAGTCTAAAACTAGAGGGCATAGGTTTAAGGTGAGAGGGGAGAAATACAAAAGGGTCCAGAGGGGCAAATTTTTACTCACAGAGGGAGATGAGTATCTGGAACAAGGTGACAGAGGTAGTAGTAGAGGCAGGTACAATTGTCTTTTAAAAAGCATTTAGACAGTTACATGGGTAAGATGGGTATAGAGGGATATGGGCCAAACGTGGGCAATTGGGACTAGTTTAGGGGTTTAAAAAAAGGGCGGCATGGACAAGTTGGGCCAGAGGGCCTGTTTCCATGCTGTAAACCTCTATGACTCGGTGTGGCTCGGGGGTCAACTTTTGTTTAGAAACTCCCCTTTTAATAATTTGAAGGGACCAGGTGCAACACAAGTTCATGACAGGATTGACAAACCGCTTGAGGAGGGCATGGTGACCTGGGACAAAGGTCATTCTGTTTCTGGACAGTGAGTCACCATACCTGTGCTGGAAGTGATGGCTTTAGCTGTGAGTTGTGGTAAACTGTCACCATGTGCCCGGGTAATGTTTGTGAGCGTGCTGGAATCGGGGAAAAGATTCCTTTTCGTAACACTTTCTGGTAATCTGCAAGGTCTCGGTGCACTTGTCCTTCACTTTCCCGCTTCTCTTGACTCATCCAAAGTCCAATACCCTGGAGAGGTTGTTTCGTCACCTTGGCGACTGTTTCTAACTTTGAATGTAATCAGATTGTAGAATGTATTCCCTCAGACGATCGTTCCCAAACACAAGTGTATTTCAACACTTTGTTCCATTTTCTGAGTTCATGTAAGTGCGTTTCTTCATCTGTCCCTGTTTCTTTATTGTCTTCCTGGAGTTTACGTCTGTCTCGCTTCAATCCCCTGTCCCTCCCATTTCTCTCTCACCCGTATCTCCCCCTCACTATCAGGTTACCCTGGCCAACTCTGATTAGGCTGCAGCATGAGTTGGCAGTTTTTTTCATTCAAAATAAATGCTCGGCCCGCATTTATTTCCCGTCCCTAATTGCCCTTTAAAAAGTGGTGGTGAGCTGCCATCTTGAGCCACTGCAGACTACGTGGTGTAGGTACACCCACAGTGCTGTTAGGGAGGGCATTCCAGGATTTTCACCCAGTGACAGGGAAGGAATGGTAATATATTTCCAAATCAGGATGGTGTGTGGCTTGGAGGGGAACTTCTGCAGGTGGACCTCCCAGGTATCTACTGCTCTTGTCCTAGATGGCAGAGGTCTTGAGTTTGGCTGCTTAACGAGCCTTGGCGAGTTTTTTAAAATTCATTTGTGGGACATGGGCATTGCTGGCTGGCCAGCATTTATTGCCCATCCCTAGTTGTCCGAGGGCACTGGAGAGTCAACCACATTGCTGTGGCTCTGGTACCTGTAAGCCAGAACAGGTAAGGACGGCAGATTTCCTTCCCGAAAGAACATTAACGAACCAGGTGGGTTTTTCTGACAATCAGCAATGGTTTCGAGGTTATGTTGCAGTTGTATTAGGTGCTGGTGAGGCCACACCTGGAGTACTGTGTACAGTTTATAGTCATAGAGGTTTACAGCACGGAAACAGGCCCTTCGGCCCAACTTGTCCATGCCGCCCAGTTTTACCACTAAGCTAGTCCCAATTGCTCACGTTTGGCCCATATCCCTCTATACCCATCTTACCCATGAAACTGTCTAAATGCTTTTTAAAAGACAAAATTGTACCCGCCTCTACTACTGCCTCTGGCAGCTCGTTCCAGACACTCACCACCCTCTGAATGAAAGAATTGCCCCTCTGGAGCCTTTTGTATCTCTCCCCTCTCACCTTAAACCTATGCCCTCTAGTTTTAGACTTCCCTACCTTTGGGAACAGATGTTGACTATCTGCCTTATCTATTCCTTTCATGGGCGGCACAGTGGTTAGCACTGCTGCCTCACAGCGCCAGGGACCCGGGTCCCTCCCACAGTCCGAAAGATGCGTTGGCCAGGTGCATTGGCCACGCCAAACTATTCCTGTGCACCCGAACAGGTTTTGGTCCCCTTACTTGAGAAAGGATATACTGGCACTGGAGGGGGTGCAGAGGAGATTCACTGGGTTGATTCCGGAGTTGAGAGGGTTGGCTTATGAGGAGAGACTGAGTAGACTGGGGCTATACTCATTGGAATTCAGAAGAATGAGGAGAGATCTTATAGAAACATATAAGATTATGAAGGGAATAGATAAGCTAGAAGCAGGGAAGTTGTTTCCACTGGCAGGTGAAACTAGAACTAGGAGGCATGGCCTCATAATAAGGGGAAGCAGATTTAGGACTGAGTTGAGGAGGAACTTCTTCACAGAAAGGGTTGTGAATCTGTGGAATTCCCTGCCCAGTGAAGCAGTTGAGGCTACCTCATTGAATGTTTTTAAGGCAAGGATAGATAAATTTTTGATCAATAAAGGAATTAAGGGTTAGGGTGAGCGGGCGGGTAAGTGGAGCTGAGTCCACAAAAAGATCAGCCATGATCTTATTGAATGGCGGAGCAGGCTTGAGGGGCCAGATGGCCTACTCCTGCTCCTAGTTCTTATGTTCTAACTGAGATGATTGGCCTCCAACCACCATCGCCATATTTCCCCTGATTCCCATTGATTCCAGTTTCGCTAGGGCTCCTTGATGCCATACTTGGTCTAATGTGGCCTTGATGTCAAGGGCTGTCACTCTCACCTCACCTCTGGAATTCAGCTCTCTTTTCCCTGTTTGAACCAAGGTTGTAATGAGGCCAGGAGCTGAGTGACCCTGGCGAAACCCAAAATGGGCGTCACTGAGCAGATTATTGCTGAGTAAGTGTTGCTTGATAGCACTGTTGATGACCCCTTCCATCACTTTACTGATGATCGAGAGTAGACTGATGAGGCGGTAATTGGCCAGGTTGGATTTGTCATATTTCTTGTGTGCAGGAGATAGCTGGGTAATTTTCCACATTTCCGGGTAGATGCCAGTGTTGGAAGAGCTTGGCTACGGGCGCAGCAAGTTCTAGAGCAGAAGTCTTCAGTACTATTGCCGCAATGTTATCAGGGGCCATTGCCTTTGCAGTATCCAGTGCCTCCAACCATTTCTTGATATCACGTGGAGTGAATTGAATTGGCTGGAGACTGGCACCTGAGATGCTGGGGACCACTGGAGGAGGCCAAGATGGATCATTCACTTGGCACTTCTAGCTGAAGATACTTCAGCCTTATCTCTTGACGTGCTGGGCTCCTCCATCATTGAGGATGGGGATATTTGTGGAGCCTCCTCCTCCAGTGAGCTGTTTAATTGTCCACCACCATTCACAGCTGGATGCGGCAGGTTTGCAGAGCTTGGATCTGATCCGTTGGTTGTGGGATCGCTTTGCTGTGGCTATCACTTACTGTTCATGCCGTTTGGTATGCAAGTAGTCCTGTTTGGTGTGGCTTCACCAGATTGACACCTCATTGTTAAGCATCTGGAGCCTGGTGCAGCTTCTGGCTTGCCCTCCTGCACTCTCCATTGAACCAGGGTTGATCCCCTGGCTTGATGGTAATAGTTGAGGGGGGGATATGCCGGGCCATGGGGTTGCAGATTGTGCTGGAGTACAGTTCCGCTGCTGTTGAAGGCCCACAACGCCTCATGGATGCCCAGTCTTGAGTTGCTAGATCTGTTCAAAGCCTGTCCCATTTAGCACGGTGATAGTGTCACACAACAAGACAACGCTGGAAAGACAACGTATCCAAGAGGTTACAATCAGATTTGTTTTTTATTCATTCATGGGCCATGGGTGTCACTGGTTCAGTAAGAAGTCTCACAACACCAGGTTAAAGTCCAACAGGTTTATTTGGTAGCAAATACCATAAGCTTTCGGAGCGCTGCCCCTTCGTCAGATGGAGTGAAAATCTGTTCTCCAACAGTGCATGTCACTGGTTGGCCAGCATTTATTGCCCATCCCTAGTTGCCCTTGTTCAGAGGGCAGTTGAGAGTCAACCACATTGCTGTGGCTCTGGAGTCACATGTAGGCCGGACCAGCCTTCCCTAAAGGACATTAGTGAACCAGATGGGTTTTTCTGACATTTGACAATGGTTTCACGGTCATCAGTAGATTCTTAATTCCAGATTTTTTTTATTGAATTCTAATTCCACCATCCGCCGTGGCGGGATTCGAACCCGGGTCCCCAGAATATTAGCTGAGTTTCTGGATTAATAGTCTAACGATAATACCACGAGGCCATCGCCACATTGAATGGTGGAGCAGGCTCGAGGGGCTGAATGGCCTGTTGCATGTTTGTACACAAGTGATGTGAAAGCTGTTTCTTTTCCCCCTCGTCACCGCATCCTTTCTCTTTTCAGGATCAGCTGGGCCTTCAGGAGAGGAGGCGCTTCCTCCGTGAGCCTCTGTCTTTCTCTGCCTTCCTGACGGACAGTTTCGGGAGGCGACACAACTACCTCCGGATCTCCCTGACTGAAAAGTGTAACCTGCGGTGTAAGTTCACCTTTAACCCTCCCGTGACCGGGTGACCAGCAGAGTCTATTCCCTTGAGGAAAAAAAAATCAGTTATTTGGGTTCTGCGTCAGTCATTTATTTTAAATTTTATAGAATTTATTTTTCAATCTCGTCAACTGATTTTAAAGTTTTTTTAAAGTTTATTTATTATTATCACAAGTAGGCTTACATTAACACTGCAATGAAGTTACTGTGAAAATCCCCTAGTTGCCACACTCCGGCGCCTGTTCGGGTACACTGAGAGAGAATTTAGCACGGCCAATGCACCTAACCAGCACGTCTTTCGCACTGTGGGAGGAAACCGGAGCACCCGGAGGAAACCCACGCAGACATGGGGAGAATGTGCAGACACTGCACAGACAGTGACCCAAGCCGGGAATCGAACCCGGGTCCCTGGCGCTGTGAAGCAGCAGAGCTAACCACGGTGCCACCGTGCCATCCCCACTGTGCTGCCTCCACTGTGCTGTAGGACACGATCCCTTTCCTGAAGTCGCCATTATGGACAGCCATAAAGCTCCATAACATTGTCCAAATGCGTAAGGTTGTATTTTAACCCACTCCCACGTGGGATTGGGTGAGATTTGATTTTGATTTGATTTATTATTGTCACATGTATTAGCATACAGTGAAAAGTATTGTTTCTTGTGCGCTATACAAAGCATACCATTCATAGAGAAGGAAAGGAGAGAGTGCAGAATGTAGTGTTACAGTCATAGCTAGGGTGTAGAGAAAGATCAACTTAGTGCGAGGTAGGTCCATTCAAAAGTCTGACAGCAGCAGGGAAGAAACTGTTCTTGAGACGGTTGGTACGTGACCTCAGACTTTTGTATCTTTTTCCCGAAGGAAGAAGGTGGAAGAGGGAAGTCCGGGGATAGGAGATTGACGTGAACAGGAAGGGGTTAAGATGTCGGAGTGGGTCAGGTGCTGCTGCTCTGAATTTGGGGTTGAGTCTAAACAGAGAATAGAATTTAAATGGAGAGAGATGGCAGAACTCTTGAGATGCAGAGGGATCTGGGTGTCCTGGTCCATGAATCACAAGACGTTAGAGGTGATGAGGAAGACAAATAGAATGATATTGTTTATTGCAAAGGGAATCGAATATAAAAGTGGGGATGTTTTGTGCAATTGTACAGGGCCTTGGTGAGACCACATCTGGAATGTTGTGTACAGTTTTGGTCTACTTACTTAAGAAAGGATATAAATCCATTGGAAGCAGGTCAGAGAAGGTTCACTTGACTGATTTCTGGAATTGGGGACGTGTGGGGTGGGGGGGGGACGTGTGGGGTTGGGGGGGGGACGTGTGGGGTTGGGGGGGGGACGTGTGGGGTTGGGGGGGGGACGTGTGGGGTGGGGGGGGACGTGTGGGGTGGGGGGGGACGTGTGGGGTGGGGGGGGACGTGTGGGGTGGGGGGGGACGTGTGGGGTGGGGGGGGGACGTGTGGGGTGGGGGGGGACGTGTGGGGTGGGGGGGGTCATGTGGGGTGGGGGGGACGTGTGGGGTTGGGGGGGGGGGACGTGTGGGGTTGGGGGGGGACGTGTGGGGTGGGGGGGGGACGTGTGGGGTGGGGGGGGGACGTGTGGGGTGGGGGGGGAACGTGTGGGGTGGGGGGGGAACGTGTGGGGTGGGGGGGGGACGTGTGGGGTGGGGGGGGGACGTGTGGGGGGCTGTTGGTTTCCCTTATGAGGAAAGGTGAGACAGGTCGGGTCTGTATCCATCGGAGTTTTGAAGAACAAGAGATAATCTTATTGAATAATACAAGATTCCGAGTGGATTTGAGAGGGTGGATGATAAAATCATGTTTCCCCTCGCGGGGGACACCAGAACAAGGGGAAATAGTTTAAAAATAAATGGTCTCCCACTTAAGACGGGAATGAGGAGAAATGTTTTCTCTGGGTTAGGATCATAGTTGCTGGAGTTCAGAAGAGTGAGAGGGGGAACTCTCACAGAAACTTATAAAATTCTAGCAGGACCAGACAGGGTAGATGCAGGGAAGATGTCCCCGATGGTGGGGGTGACCAGAACCAGGGGTCACAGTCTGAGGATACAGGGTAGACCGGTTAGGACAGAGATGAGGTGGACTTTCTTTATCCAGAGAGTGGTGAGCCTGTGGAATTCGCTCCCACAGAAAGTAGGTGGAGCGGCACGGTGGCACAGTGGTTAGCACTGCTGCCTCACAGCGCCGGGGACACGGGTTCAATTCCGGCCGAGGGTGACTGTCTGTGTGGGGTTTGCACATTCTCCCCGTGTCTGCATGGGTTTCCTCCCGTTGCTCTGGTTTCCTCAGTCCAAAGATGTGCGGGTTAGGTTGATTGGCCATGCTAAATTATCCCTCAGTGTCAGGGGGATTAGCAGGGTAGATATGTGGGGTTACGGAAATAGGGCCTGGGCGGAGTTATGGTTGACGCAGACTCGATGGGCTGAATGGCCTCCTTCTGCACTGCAGGGATTCTATGATTCTGTGAAAAATGTGGAATGTTTTCAAGAAGCAGTGAGATATCGCTCCTGGGAAGAAGGAAATCAAAGAATATGGGGGGGAAGGTGGGATTAGGCTATTGAGTTGGATGATCAGCCATGAATGGCGGAACAGACTTGAAGGGCTGAATGGCCTGCTCCTGATTTCTGTTTCTCTCTGAGTTTAGAGAGCGCCAGAGAGCGGGGGAGGCTGGATCATTGAGGCTGAGTTGGATATATTCTTAAAGGGTACAGGGGATAGGAAGGGAAATGAAGCTGTGGTCACAATCAGATTAGCCATTGAATGGGCCAGTGCAGGCTCGAGGGGCTGAATGGCCCACTCCTGTACCTGAGTGGATACTGAAACCGGGTACCCAAGATGAAAGGAAAGTTCTCTCTCTCCCTCTGAGCGCATTGAATGCTTTTCTCAAAAAGAAAATCCCGTCACATGCACATGAAGAACCTGATGACAAAACATTGAAATTCCAGTCTGGAAACGGGCCATGTTGATGTTTTGCCCTCGCACTGAAAAATTCAAGGACAAGTTTGTGTCCCTGTGTGGATTGAGCTACCTATTGGTATTGAGTGTCACTGGAGCACAGTTCCACAGACACTGAACCTCACTGGGCCACCAGGCCGTGTGTGCATTGACTAAACAGTATGAACCAACAGTACATTTGGACGGAAACAGATTAATGCTGGAAAATCTCAGCGGGTCTGACAGCGTTAGTGGGGAGAGAATAGGGCCAATGTTTCGAGTCTGGATGACCCTTCGTCAGAGCCGAGAGACCATGAAACCATTGTCGATTGCTGTCAGCCCTGACAAAGGATTATCCAGACTCGAAACATTGGCCCCTATTCCTGCTCCACAGATGCTGTCAGACCTGCTGAGATTTTCCAGAATTTTCTGTTTCAGATTCCAGCACCCACAGTATTTTGCATCTATCGGATATTCGGACAGCCCTGTCGGAGGGGTGGTCCAGGTAGAACGGGCTGCGATCGAGCCTTCTGTGCACCCCCGATTCCACCTTTCTCCCGACCTGTCCACGTTCTCTCCCGTGCTGCTGCTTTGATTTTTTTGCCCCGGTTCTGTCGGGGGATGCGCTCCCAGTCCGACCTCCCCCTTCCCTGAGTCGTCGGTGACGGATCTTCCAGCTAACGGGCGGTTTCTGCTTTCCCCCCCACCCCGGCAGGTCAGTACTGCATGCCCGAGGAAGGGGTGAAGCTCACTCCGAGATCGCAGCTGCTCACCTCCGCGGAGATCGTTGCCCTGGCTGAGCTCTTTGTGAGCGAAGGAGTGGATAAAATCCGGCTGACGGGAGGCGAACCCCTCATCAGGCCCGACGTGGTCCAAATTGTCGGTAAGCTGAGCCGTGCAGGTGGTGTTACAGCGCAATCCGCGGTTTCTGAGAGTAAGATTTGCAGAGTTATCCTTGTTAGGCCCCAGTCTCAGACGTAAGCCTCCTTAAAGTTTTTTTAAAAAAAGACAAGGAGACTCTACATTTTCGTAGTGTTTTTCACAATCTCATCCCAATTGTGCTTTACAGCCAATGGGGGAGGCGACGGCCTAGTGGTATTATCGCCAGACTATCAATCCAAGAACTCAGCTAATGTTCTGGGGACCAGGGTTCGAATCCCGTCACGGCAGATGGTGGAATTTGAATTCAATTTTAAAAAAAAAATCTGGAATTAAGAATCTACTGATGACCATGAAACCCTTGTCGATTGTCGGAAAAACCCATCTGGTTCACTAATATCCTTTGGGAAAGGAAATCTGCCGTCCTTACCTGGTCTGGCCTACATGTGACTCCAGAGCCACCGCAATGTGATTGACTCTTAACTGTCCTCGGGCAACTAGGGATGGGCAATAAATGCTGACCAGCCTTGAATAAAACGAATGAATAAAGAAGTTTGGCTGTATTTGTAGTGCAGGAAACCGGCTTTGCACAGCAAGATCCCATCAACAGAAACATCATTGTGACCAGATGATCGGGCTGTAATGTTAATTGGGGAATAAATGTTGTTAGGCACCCAAGGTAACGTTCCGATGTTCTTCAAAATTGTACGAAGGGGTTTGAGATGGCAGCTGGGACCTGGGTTTAACATCTCATCCAAAAGATCGCTCCTCTGACGACGCTGTGCTCAGAATACTGCAAAGGTAGAACAAAGAAAAGTACAGCACAGGAACAGGCCCTTCGGCCCTCCTAACCTGTACCGATCATGATGCCCGACCTAAACTTAAAACAAACCTTCTGCCCTGACTGTGTCCGTATCCCTCTATTCCCTCCCTATTTATGTATCCATCCAGATGCCTCTTAAATGTTGCTAATGTGCCTGCTTCCACCACCTCCTCTGGCAGTGCGTTCCAGGCACCCACCATCCTCTGCGTGAAAATCTTCCCCCGCACATCTCCCTTAAACTTTCCCCCTCTCACCTTGAACCTGTGCTCCCCTTGTAATTGACACTTCCACCCTGGGAAAAAGCCTCTGACTGTCCACCCTGTCTATGCTGAGGTGTGGGATAGCTAGATTGGCCATGATAAATTGCCCTTTAGCGTCCCAAGGTGTGGAAATTAGGGAATTAGTGGGATAAGTACATGGTGTCACAGGGATAGGACCTGGGTGGGATGCTGTGTCGGACACTCGGTGCAGACTCGATGGATCGAATGGCCTCCTTCATGAGGTATAGAACCTGGGTGGAATGCTCTGTTGGAGAATTGGTACAGATTCGATGGACCAAATGGCCTCCTCCTCCACATTGGGAATGCTGTGATTCTATGATACCGCGCTGGAATGTCAGCCTTGATTGTTGCGCGGAAGAGTGGGGCTTGAACCCGGAACCTTCTGATCCGGAGACGACAGTGCTGCCAATATGAGTGCTGGTCGAGGCGTTACTGACAACTGTTGTCGTTTATTAAGACCCACCTCGGAGCCCACCTCCATGTTAAGCGCAGGGCACCAATCAGTGGCCTGCATCTCCAATCCCTTATAAACAGAGCTCCACATGCAATGATCTGAGTATTTACTTTGGAGAATGTCTACAGTAACCAGTTGTTAATAAACGCCATACAAACCGCCAAACCTCTCATTGAGACACCAAACCGCCCTTACAGCAGTATCCATGCTATGGTCTTAGAATCTTAGAAACCCTACAGCACAGAAAGAGGCCATTCGGCCCATCGAGTCTGCACTGACCACAATCCCACCCAGGCCCTACCCCCATATCCCTACATATTTACCAACTAATCCCTCTAACCTACGCATCCCAGGACACTAAGGGCAATTTTAGCATGGCCAATCAACCTAACCCGCACATCTTTGGACTTTGGTGTAATGGTATTGTCGCTGGACTGGTAATCCAGAGACCCAGGGTCTACTCTGGGGACCCGGGTTCAAATCACTCCATGGCAGACATCTGACGACTGTGAAACCATTGTCGATTGTCAGAAAAACCCATCTGGTTCACTAATTAAAGTTCATTTATTTATTAGTCACAAGTAAGGTTTACATTAACACTGCAATGAAGCTACTGTGAAAGTCCCCTAGTTGCCACACACTGGCGCCTGTTCGGGCCAATGCACCTAACCAGCACGTCTTTCAGAATGTGAAGGAAACCGGAGGAAACCCACACAGACACGGGGAGAACATGCAGACGCCACACAGACAGTCACCCAAGCTGGGAATTGAACCTGGGTCCCTGGCACTGTGAGGCAGCAGTGCTAACCACTGTGCCACCGTGTTGCCCCATGTCCTTTCGGAAAGGAAATCTGCTGTCCTTACCTGGCCTGCCCTACGTGCATCTCCAGGTTGACTCTCTCAAATGCCCTTATGAAATGGCCTGGTAAGTCACTCAGTTCAGGGCAATTAGGGATGGGCAATAAATGCAAACCCAGCAATGCCCACATCCCACTAATCCCATCTGAATATCTGGCCTAATATGTATCTGTGCTGCTCCAGTCCCTGGTATTCAACACACCATCAGCAGCCGTGCCCTTGTGTTCCCTCCATAATCCCCTCTCTTTTCAGAATTACCGAACAGTTACAGCGGAGAGGCCATTCGGCCCTGTTTCTGTGCTGCCTCTCTGAGTGAGCCGTTCACTGAGTGCCGCTCCCCCCCCTGCCTTCTTCCCGTAGCCCTGCACATTTTTCCCGTAGCCCTGCACATTCCTCCTTTACAGATAATCACGGACTCCGTGTTTAATTGAACCCCTCTGCGCCACCCTCTCGGGCAGTGAATTCCCAGCCATCCCGTGGTGAGGACAAGGTCTCTCCTCCTGTTTCCATTTCAACGCCTGCCCCCCCTCATTCTCAACCCTCCCACCACTGAGAACCGTTCCTCCCCTTCGACTCTGTCCAGACCCCGTGTGACTTTAAACACCTCTATCAAATAGAGCCCTCCACCCTTTATTCCTCCCATAAAAGTTCAGCTTTTGGTTACCGGTTCAGCGCCCCCTCATGACTCAGTGTCGGATTTAGATTAGACGCTGCTGGGGTACTTTACAGCGAAGGCGCTATATCAATGCAAGTTGCTTGAAAAGGGGTTGCTTCGTTAACTGGTCGTTTTCTGTCTGTTCTCATGGCCGTGTTTATTCCCCCCCTTCCCCCTCCCCTCTTTCCCCCCCTTCCCCCTCCTCTCTACCCCCCTCCCCCTCCCCTCTGCTCCTCCTCCCCCTTCCCTCTCCCTCCCTCTCCCTCCCTTCCCCCTCCCTCCCTCCTGTCTCTCCCCCCTCCCTCCCCTCCGAACAGCTCAACTCCGGAAGCTGGAGAAGCTGAAAACTATCGCCGTCACCACCAATGGCATCAACCTTTCCCGGCTGCTGCCCAGCCTGAAGGAAGCTGGTCTGAATCTGCTCAACATCAGCCTGGACACCCTGGTCCCCGACAAGTTTGAGTTCATCGCTCGAAGGAGAGGTACAACCCCCCACCCCCCCATCCTTCCCTCTTCCCCCTCCTACTTTTGCGGTTTGCCAACTCCATTTCCTACATGGCAGCGTTGCTGGGAGTATTTCCGGTGTCACAGGACTTCCTGAGATTGTGATAAGGCCCCCGCGAACTCTCAAGTCCTTCTGTTACCCTTTATCCTTTTATTCCGACGGTGCTCTGTGACCCCAGGTTAGTGGCAAAACACCTCAGACTTCATAGCGAGGCAAGACAAGTGTAAGCTTGGGGGGGGGGGGAGGTAAGGCCCGACGCTACAGCAAAGTCAAAGGGAGTGAAGCTGTTTCCTTCAGTGAGTTTTGCCCCAATTGGTTCTGAATGTTAAAACTGGGTAGAAAAGCAAAACGCTGTCACTGCAATGCCCTTTAGTGACACTAAATAAACCTGGTAGAGTGGCACAATGATCAAAGAACAAAGAAAATTACAGCACAGGAACAGGCCCTTCGGCCCTCCAAACCGGCACCGATCATGCTGTCCAACTGAACTAAAACCCCCTACCCTTCCAGGGACCATATCCCTCTATTCCCATCCTATTCATGTATTTGTCAAGACGCCCCTTAAAAGTCACTACCGTATCCGCTTCCACTACCTCCCCCGGCAGCGAGTTCCAGGCACCCACCACTCTCTGTGTAAAAACTCTGCCTCGTACATCTCCTTTAAACTTTGCCCCTCGCACCTTAAACCTGTGCCCCCCGAGTAATTGACTCTTCCACTCTGGGGAAAAAGCTTCTGACGATCCTTGTATTATTCACTCCCTCGGTTAGATTCCAGCTTCTCAAGTCTTCGTTATTGAATAGCTAAACTAACCTTGGTTCCTAAACGGTTAGTGATTATTCATTTTGACAATCGTACTTTCAGGAACTTGAATTTTTGAAAGCTTTCTTGCAGCCCTTTTCCCAGAAATGGTGCTGAAGTTACAATAAGAAGTTTAACAACACCAGGTTAAAGTCCAACAGGTTTATTTGGTAGCAAAAGCCACACGAGCTTTCGGAGCTCCAAGCCCCTTCTTCAGGTGAGTGGGAATTCTGTTCACAAACAGGGCATATAAAGACACAAACTCAATTTACATGAATAATGGTTGGAATGCGAATACCTACAGCTAATCAAGTCTGTAAGATACAAACAACGTGAGTGGAGAGACAGGCTAAAGAGATGTGTATTGTCTCCAGACAAGACAGCCAGTGAAACTCTGCAGGTCCAGACAGGCTGTGGGGGTCTTCAGAGTTTCACTGGCTGTCTTGTCTGGAGACAATACACATCCCTTTAGCCTGTCTTGATGCTCTCTCCACTCACGTTGTTTTGTTTCTTAAAGACTTGATTAGCTGTAAGTATTCGCATTCCAACCATTATTCATGTAAATTGAGTCTGTGTCTTTATATGCCCTGTTTGTGAACAGAATTCACACCCACCTGAAGAAGGGGCTTAGAGCTCCGAAAGCTTGTGTGGCTTTTGCTACCAAATAAACCTGTTGGACTTTAACCTGGTGTTGTTAAACTTCTTACTGTGTTTACCCCAGTCCAACGCCGGCATCTCCACATGCTGAAGTTACAAGCAGCCGCCACACGATGGTGCTGTAAGCCCAGCAGTGACAGTCTGAGTACATGATGTGGAGATGCCGGCGTTGGACTGGGGTGAACACAGTAAGAAGTCTCACAACACCAGGTTAAAGTCCAACAGATTTATTTGGTAGCACGAGCTTTTGGAGCACTGCTCCTTCATCCGGTGATTCACCTGATGAAGGGGCAATGCTCCGAAAGCTCGTGCGACCAAATAACACCAGGTTAAAGTTTAACAGGTTTACGAGCCTACTTACTGAGTCTGAGTACAGTCGGCCCATTCTATTTTATAAACCGGCTTCTCTACCCCACTGTCTGCTTCCTTTCTCCAATGTCCATCTCTCACCTGCGACAGAATCGGGGGAAAGCACACCACTCTGCCCTCTGGAGTCAGGAGGTCATTGCTTCATAGAATCCCGACAGTGCAGAACGAGACCATTCTGCCCGTCAAGTCTGGACTGACTCTCTCTGACAGAGTACCTTACCCAGGCCCTATCTCCACAACCATGGCTAATCCATCTAACCTACACGTCTTTGGACACTGAGGGGCAATTTAGCATGGCCAATTTACCTGACCAGCACGTCTTTCGGACCGTGGGAGGAAACCGGAGCACCCGGAGGAAACCCACGCAGATACGGGGAGAACGTGCAAACCCCACACAGACAGTGACCCAAGCCGGGAATCGAACCCAGGTCCCTAGCGCTGTGTGGCAGTAATGCTAGCCACACTGCCACCGTGCTGCCCTGTTCACTGGTCCGGGGAGCTGATACCAAATCTTTATAGCAGATTAATTTAATTGACTATTATTTAAATTCCCCCTGAGTGGCATTTGAACTCGTCATTAAGTCCAAAAGTTTTTTTCTATTTATTAGTTGCAAGTAGGCTTACATTAACACTGCAATGAAGTTACTGTGGAAATCCTCTACCTTTCTCAGCACGGCTTTGTCAGGGGCAGGTCGTGCCTTACGAGCCTGGTTGAGTTCTTTGAAAATGTGACCAAGCACATTGACGAAGGAAGAGCGGTGGATGTGGTCTATATGGACTTCAGCAAAGCGTTCGATAAGGTCCCCCATGCAAGACTTCTTGAGAAAGTGAGAGGGCATGGGATCCAAGGGGCTGTTGCCTTGTGGATCCAGAACTGGCTTGCCTGCAGAAGGCAGAGAGTGGCTGTGGAGGGGTCTTTCTCTGCATGGAGGTCAGTGACCAGTGGAGTGCCCCAGGGATCTGTTCTGGGACCCTTGCTGTTTGTCATTTTCATAAATGACCTGGATGAGGAAGTGGAGGGATGGGTTGGTAAGTTTGCTGACGACACCAAGGTAGGTGGTGTTGTGGATAGTTTGGAGGGATGTCAGAAGTTGCAGCGAGACATAGATAGAATGCAAGACTGGGCGGAGAAGTGGCAGATGGACTTCAACCCGGATAAGTGTGTAGTGATCCATTTTGGCAGATCCAATGGGATGGAGCAGCAGTATAAAATGAAGGGTACCATTCTTAGCAGTGTAGAGGATCAGAAGGACCTTGGGGTCCGGGTCCATAGGACTCTTAAATCGGCCTCGCAGGTGGAGGATGCGGTCAAGAAGGCGTATGGCGTACTAGCCTTCATTAATCGAGGGATTGAGTTTAGGAGTCGGGAGATAATGCTGCAGCTTTATAGGACCCTGGTTAGACCCCACTTGGAGTACTGCGCGCAGTTCTGGTCACCTCATTACAGGAAAGATGTTGAAGCCATTGAAAGGGTGCAGAGGAGATTTACAAGGATGTTGCCTGGATTGGGGGGCATGCCTTATGAGGATAGGTTGAGGGAGCTTGGTCTCTTCTCCCTGGAGAGACGAAGGATGAGAGGTGACCTGATAGAGGTTTACAAGATGTTGAGGGGTCTGGATAGGGTGGACTCTCAGAGGCTATTTCCAAGGGCTGAAATGGTTGCTACGAGAGGACACAGGTTTAAGGTGCTGGGGGGTAGGTACAGGGGGGATGTCAGGGGTAAGTTTTTCACTCAGAGGGTGGTGGGTGAGTGGAATCGGCTGACGTCGGTGGTGGTGGAGGCAAACTCGTTGGGGTCTTTTAAGAGACTTCTGGATGAGTACATGGGATTTAATGGGATTGAGGGCTATAGATAGGCCTAGAGGTGGGGATGTGATCGGCGCAACTTGTGGGCCGAAGGGCCTGTTTGTGCTGTGGCTTTCTATGTTCTATGTTCTATGTTCTCAGCCCGAAAAGCGTGCTGGTTAGGTGCATTGGCCATGCTACATTCTCCCTCAGTGTACCCGAGGGACAGGAGCTGGAGTGTGGCCTCTGGGTTATAAATCCAGTGACATAACCATGTGCCACCATACTCCAAGCTCTTCCATTCCCTCACAGCCAGGCATGCGGTACCCTAGGACAACTCTTAATGCACTATGAAGGTGCAAGCTCTTCTTGCTGTTTCCATTAACTAACTAGTAATCTCTCTTTATTAAACTCAGGTTTTCACAAGGTGATGGAGGGTATTAACAAAGCTATCGACCTGGGTTACAATCCAGTTAAGGCAAGTGTTTTCAGCTCTTAATATTATCTGCCCTTATCCCCTTTATCAGTCTTGTTGGGTCTGTGCACTCTGAACTTTGCCCTTTTCACTTCAATCTGACAAAGACTGGAAATGAGTTGGCACTAATTTACTATCGAGCTGGTGATTATTGTCTGTAATTTCCCGGTGTGAGGCCAAATCGGGCACTGCTGCTTTTCTCCTGGCTTTTTATCAATGTATGGTTTATGGATTGTGCTGTTTATACAATATTTATAATTAACGTTAGCTGTAATATAATATATAAATCGCAGACAAAGCAACAGGCTCAACAGAATCAATGAGGGTATCGTGGTAAAGGTCACAGCAGATGTGATTTGGTTTCATGGTGTTTAGGAGTTCTCTCACTTAACCTTCGTTGGACCCGTCTCTCTCTTTCCCCCCCTCCCCCAACCCCCCCCCCCCCCCCTCCTCGTTGAACCCTACCCTTCCCCCATCATTGGACTCTCTTTTCCTCCCCCCCCCTCACTCTTTTTCCCCCCCCAAAAAAAGCTGGACCCCTGTCTCTCAACAGACCCAGATTTAATGGTTCCCTCACAGTGTGACCGGATTCCTCCTCCTGTCTCCAGCAGAAACTCTCCTGACCAGAAATGAAGAAGAAAGGTCATCGACTTGAAAGCTTTGGTTCTTCCTCCACAGCTGCTGCCCGACCTGAGAGTTTCCCAATGCTGGCCGGTTTAATCTCAGCCTTCCAGCACCCGCAGCATTTTGCTTTTGTCCCCGAATCCTGATGTGCAGTCGCCCCTAGGACCTCCCTCTTCCTCCTCCTCCCCGTCCCTCCTCTCCTCTGAGTACCTGACGCGACCTCGGGTGCTTAGCAGTGAGGGGCGCTCTGGTATCTGCAGTGATGCCCACAGACTGGTCCAAGGAGACAGTGACAGTACCAGGCCTCGTTACATTCCTTCCCCAAAATCACACCCAGGTATTCGGGCAGCTGATTGGATCCGACCAGTTTGGCGGGCATATCGATAATCCTTCGCACTGATCTCGGGCTTTACTCCTCTGATTGGTTGGGATCTTTCTGTAGCCGCGTTGACTTTGGGATTCCCTCGCTGCTGATAGTTGGGACTCCAGAATTATTTTAGCTGATGGACAGCGGTCAGCTCTGACCTAATCTCCCAACTGAGAGAGTCAGATTTCTTCCCAGTTAAATAACCAGTCTGAAGGTGTCCTCTGTCGTGGCATTAACTAAAGAGACTTGCATTTGTGACCTCTAAAATCTGTGTTCCAGGGCAATTTCTGAGGGACAAATTGGGATTGTTCTCCCTGGAAAGACAGAGACTGAGCGGCAACCTGATAGAAGTTTATAAAATTATGAGGGGCATAGATAGGGTGAAGAGCTGGAAGCTTTTTCCCAGGGCAGAAATGACAACTACAAGGGGGCACAAGTTCAAGGTAGGGGTGGGGAGGGAAGGTTCAGTGGAGATGTGCGGGGGTTGTTTTTTACACAGATTCGCTGCCAAGTGAGGTGGTTGAGGCAGATACGCTAGTGACATTTAAGACTTATCTGGATAGACATATGAACAGATGGGGTTTAGAGGGATACAGGTGGTTGGTCTCGATAGGACAATGTGATCAGCGCAGGCTTGGAGGGCCAAAGGGCCTGTTCCTGTTCTGTACTGTTCTTTGTTCATTTTTGTTTTGGTTAAACATTGGTCTAGGCTCTGGCAAGAACACACTCGCTCATGGGACTTTTTAACCACACGAGAGGGCAGACCAGCCCTGGGTATGTTATTAGATCTGAAGAATGGTTAAAGACAATGGTCGCCAGCAACTGATTCCCCCCGCCCCCTCCTCCCCCCCCAGCCCTCCTCACCAAATCCACCCCGCCCTCCTCACCCAATCCAGTGTGATTGACCTCTCCTCTTTAACCTTTTGCTCAGGTGAACTGTGTAGTGATGAGGGGTTTGAACGAGGATGAGCTCCTGGACTTTGTGAAGCTGACAGAGAAGAAGCCTTTGGACGTGCGGTTTATTGAGTACATGCCCTTCGACGGTACGTATGCGTCAGATTAAGTATTATTCAAGAGGGGTTGCCGAGCACCGCACCTTTGTCCACCCGGACTACATCGCTGGAGCTGGTGCAGCACTCCTGGTTGAAGTGCCGACAGGGGCTGCCGGCTGAGGTTGATGATGGGGAATGTCTCCCTGACACACTCCCATGAATTGTCCAATGACCTTTGGTCGATGCTCCAATTTTCCCGGTTTTTATAGCTGTTTAACAGGCGCATCTCACTCTTTTCCCCCACCCCCAACATTCCTCTTGTTTGGAGGCACGACCTCTTCCCAGCAAGGAATAACTAAGAAACAAATTGGACCAAGGAAGGTGCTTCCCTTCCTCCCTAACATTGAGGCTTATTAAACACCTCAGGGTGACCCACTGGCAGAGACTGGCCAGCCCAGAGCCCAGCAACACGCTCCGAAAGCTAATGGTATTTGCTACCAAATAAACCTGTTGGACTTTAACCTGGTGTTGTTAAAACTCTTACTGTGTTCAGCCCAGCAGGCGTCAGGGAACTTCTATAAGACGTGAGGGTCTCAGGCAGCACCTTGGTCCCTAGCCCACTGTAGGATAGACCATAACACAAAGGTGCAGAAGTAGGCCATTTGGCCCATTGATTCTGCTCCAACATTTTTAAAAATTTATTTATTAGCATCACAAGTCGGCTTGCATTAACACTGCAATGAAGTTACTGTGAAAATCCCCCAGTCACCACACTCCAGCACCTGTTCAGGTACACTGAGGGAGAATTTAGCACCTAACCAGCACGTCTTTCAGACTGTGGGAGGAAACCGGAGCACCCGGAGGAAACCCACGCAGACATGGGGAGAATGTGCAGACTCCGCACAGACAGTGACCCAAGGCGGGATTCAAGTCCAGGTTCCTAGCGCAGTGAGGCAGCAGTGCTAACCCACTGTGCCACCGTGCCGAGGCAGTTTTATTTCATATAAAAGGACAACACGTGAGGTTTGGTTCATAAATCCAGACGCCGAGAGTACCCGATCGAGAAATTTGTACTCAACCTTTAAGTCGGGAGATGGGCCCCAGATTCCAATCAAACCTGACCTTGTTCTTTTTTGATGCTCGGCGCTAGGTAACAAGTGGAATTTTAAGAAGCTGGTGAGCTACCAGGAGATGTTGGGCACCATCAGGCAGAGGTGGCCTGAACTGGAGAAACTGCCATCGGGAGCCTGCGACACTGCAAAGGTAAGTCCACAACTACCGGCTGAAGCAGTTGCGAAGGAAGGTCACTGGATGGGCAACCAGGCAGGCTCCAAGTGACGGAGACATCCCCAAGTTTGATTTCCTCCGTGTGGTATCTAGTTTGCATTATTTCCCGTGTTAAACAATCATGAACCTGTTCGTCCCCTTCACCTTACCTCAGTGGGTGACCTTTCAAGTCAGAAGGGTTTAGGCCTAAACTCTCTAGAATTTAGAAGAATGAGGGGAGATCAAATTGAGGTATACGAGATGCTAAAAGGTATGGATAAAGTTGACGTGGAGCGGATGCTTCCTCTGGTGGGGCATTCTAGGGTGAGAGGTCATAGTCTCAAGATAAGGGGTAGCAAAGAGTTGAGGAGAAACTACTTCTCCTAAAAGGTTGTGAATCTGTGGAATTCGCTTCCCCAAAGTGCAGTGGATGCTGGGACAGTGAGTCAATTTAAGGAGGAGTTAGACAGATTTTTAGTTGGTAATGGGTTGAAGGGTTATGGGGAGAAGGCAGGAAAATGGGGATGAGGAGCATATCAGCCATGATCGAATGGCGGAGCAGTCTCGATGGGCTGAATGGCCTGATTCTGCTCCTATATCTTATGAACTAAGGGTGTGGATTCAGGTCCGACCACTCCAGTGCAGCACTGAAGGAGTGGAGTTGCGTGTTCTCCCCGTGTCTGTGTGGGTTTCCTCCAGGTACTCCGGCTTCCTCCCACAGTCCAAAGGTGTGCAGGCTAGGTGGATTGGCCATGCTGAATTGCCCCTTAGTGTCAGGGGGATTAGCTAGGGTGAATGTGTGGGGTTACGGGGATAGGGCCTGAGTGGGATTGTTGTCGGTGCAGGATCGATGGGCCGAATGTTCTCCGGCACTGTAGGGATTCTATGATTCTGTCAGATCTCCTCTCTGTCACCTTTTCTCCGAGGGAAAACAGTCCCAACTTCTCCAGTCAAGCTACATAACAGGGGGGCGGCACTTTGACACAGTGGTTAGCACTGCTGCCTCGCAGCGCTAGGGACCCAGGTTTGATTCCTGGCTTGGGTCACTGTCTGTGTGGAGTTTGCATGTTCTCCCCGTGTCTGCGTAGGTTTCCTCCGGGTGCTCCGGTTTCCTCCCACAGTCTGAAAGACGTGCTGGTTAGGTGCGTTGGTCATGCTAAATTCTCCCTCGGTGTACCTGAACAGGTGCCGGAGTGTGGCTACTAGGGGATTTTCACAGTAATTTCATTGCAGTGTTAATGTAAGCCTACTTGTGACACTAATAAATAAACTTTAAAACTTAAGTCAAAAGTGTTTAATTGGCCAGGAATCACATTGGAACATGAAAGGCCCCAAGTAAATGCAGGACTCTTTTTCACCTTTTATTTAACAACAACTGACAGTAAATCGTGTGAGCATAGTCACCAGCTTACCACTTACTGCCTGCCGCAAAACCCATTGTAACCCATTCCTGAGGCACCAGGCCCCACTGCCTGCTCCATGTCCCGATCGTGTTTTGATTATTCCATCCTTATCCCGTCACCAGGTTGCGTGCAGATTCTGAGCTAGTTCCACTCCTTCCGTTCCGACACCTGCTCTCGCTCCCTAGGGCAATGGCCAGTTCCGGATATTTCATATCCTTCCTGCACACTGTGGTTGTGATTTCTGGACTTGTTCGAAAGAGGGTCAAACTCAAAGGAACCATAAATCCAATCAGCAAGCTTTCACCTCTCGCTAATCTTCTAAACAAGTGGATTATTAATGAGGGGAGACTCTTATCTCAAGGGCAGAGAAATTCCTTTGTGCAATAAAACTCTTATGGCTTCCACCTTTAGATTCAGGCTAGATTTGATTTTTTTTTGTCACGTATTAGTGCCCAGTGAAAAATATTGCTTCTTGCACGCTATACAGACAAAACATATCGTTCTTAGAGAAGGAAAGGAGCGACTGCAGGATGTACTGTTATTGTCATAGCTCGGGTGTAGAGAAAGATCAATTTAATGCGAGGTGGGTCCATTCAAAAGTCTGCTGGCAGCAGGGAAGAAGCTGTTGTTGAGTCGGTTGGTACGTGATCTCAGACATTTGTATCTCTCTCCTGAGGAAGAAGGTGGAAGAGAGAATGTCCAGGGTGCGTGGGGGTCCTTAATTATGCAGGCTGCTTTTCCGAAGCAGCGGGAAGTGTAGACAGAGTCAATGGATGGGAGGCTGGTTTGCGTGATGGACTGGGCTGCGTTCACGACCTTTTGTAGTTTCTTGCGGTCTTGGGCAGAGCAGGAGCCATACCAAGCTGTGATGCAACCAGAAAGAATGCTTTCTATGGTGCATCTGTAAAAGTTGATGAGAGTCGTAGCTGACATGGCAAATTTCCTTTGTCTTCTGAGAAAGTAGAAGCGTTGGTGGGCTTTCTTAACTATGGGGGGTGTCGGCAAGGGGGGACTAGGACAGGTTTTGGTGATCTGGACACCTAAAAACTTGAAGCTCTCGACCCTTTCTACTTTGTCCCCGTTGATGTAGACAGGGGCATGTTCTCCTTTACACTTCCTGAAGTCGATGACTATCTCCTTCGTTTTGTTAACATTGAGGGAGAGATTATTGTTGCCGCACCAGTTCACCAGATTCTCCATTTCATTCCTGCTCTCTGTCTCGTCATTGTTTGATATCCTTCCTGCACACTCTGGTTCTGAATACTGGACTTGTTCGAAAGAGGGTCAAACTCAAAAAAACCATAAAACAATCAGCAAGTTTTCACCTCTCGCTAATCTTCTAAACAAGTGGATTATTAATGAGGGGAGACTCTTAGTTCAAGGCCACAGTAATTCCTTTGTATAATAAAACTCTTCTAGCTTCCACCTTTAGATTTGGGCTAGACTGATGGATGTGGGCAATTCTGCAACTACAGGGCTGTCAGCATCTGAAATAAGCTAATTTAAAAGGTCTCTTAACGCCAACACTTCATCCTGTCTATTTTTGCTGGCCAAGGATTTAATGTACACATCGGCCATTCCTTTTGCAGAGAGAGAGAGAGATTTTGGTTTAACTCCTCTTGTCAAATCGGAGCCTTGCCGTTTGCCACCGGCAGTGCAGCACTCCCTTGGCTGTGCGTTATAGCTAGATTGCCCACTTAACCTGCTGATAGGTCTGTGCGAGTCCCACACTGAGCAAAGCGTGCTGCCAGATGCAGTCTCGCAGGGTGGGGAAATCTCGCTGCTGTGTTGGGAGCTAACTTCTTGCCCACAACAATATCAACCTTCAAGGTTCAGCGAGAAAACCTAAAAATAAAAACTCGGAATTAAAGGAACAGCAGTCAAAACTTTTAAAGTTACCCTCTTGTGGACTGTGTGAATAATTGTGGGTTATTATTTAACATAACTGTGCAACTTTCAGACAGTCTCTTCCCAAACTCGATTAATCACAATATAAACTGATTTTTCTTTTACTGAGTTTACCCAGGTGTTTATCCAGGGGTCGCAGCTCTCTCTCTCTCCCCCTCCCCTGACAGAGGGGTGATGGGAATTTAGAATGCACCGCCTGGGAAGGAGGCGCACTAATCCCATTTTCCTGTACTTATCCCATCTCCTTGAATGTGATGATATTTGAAGAGTCATCCAAATATTTTTGAAAGGCTGTTGATTTTATTTATTATCGCATCTTTCGGGATACAGTGAAAAGTTTTGTTTCTTGTGCGCAGTACAGACGAAGCATACCGTACAATAGAGAAGGAGAGGGCGCAGAATGTAGTCATAGAGGTTTACAGCATGGAAACAGGCCCTTCGGCCCAACTTGTCCATGCCACCCTTTTTTTAACCACTAAGCTAGTCCCAATTGCCCGCATTTGGCCCATATCCCTCTTTACCCATCTTATCCATGTAACTACAGTCATAGCTAGGGTGACCCTATCCCCGGACATTCTCTCTTCCACCTTCTTCCGTCGGGAAAAAGACGCAGAAGTCTGAGGTCACACACCGACCGACTCAAGAACAGCTTCTTCCCTGCTGCTGTCAGACTTTTGAATGGACCTACCTTATATTAAATTGATCTTTCTTTACACCCCAGCCATGACTGTAGCACTACATTCTGTGCCCTCTCCTTCTCTATTGTACGGTGTGCTTTGTCTGTACAGCGCACAAGAAACAATACTTTTCACTGTATCCCAATAGATGCGATAATTAATAAAATCAAAAGCCTTTCAAAAATATTTGGATGAGCTCTTGAAATATCATAACATTCAAGGAGATGGGATACGTACAGGAAAATGGGATTAGTGCGCCTCTAGTGGTAGATATAGTCGGTGCATTTTCAATGGGCCGAAGGGCCTTTTCTGCACTGTATGACGATGACTTCACCACACAATGTTTTCCCTGTCTAAGGATGAGCTAGAAGGAAGGGGGAGCCTAGAAAGCAAAAATATAAGCGGATCTGACATTCGGGAATGTTTTTTGGTTGCTCAGTGAGAATTCACCTTCCGGCCTTTTCCTTCAGGCTTACCAGGTGCCCGGCTTCCAGGGCCGGATTGGATTCATCACCTCCATGTCCGAACATTTCTGCGGCTCTTGCAATCGACTAAGGATCACTGCCGATGGTAATCTGAAGGTAAGGGGGCTGGACGCAGTGGGCCTTAATTTTGAGATTGCCCCCCCACCCCACTCCCCATCTGGAGGTGTTCCAGCTGAAGTATTCCAATAATGAGGAATTGCAAAGTCACGGAATCTGACTGCCCAACAGACAACCGTGTCAATGGTCGCTACTCAGACTGGAGATGGGTGGAAAGTGGGAGGCGATAGTCTTGTGGTAATATCACCAGATTATTCATCCAGAAACTCAGCTCATGATCTGGGGACCCGGGTTCGAATCCCGCCACGGCAGATGGTGAAATTTGAACTCAATACAATATCTGCAATTAAGAATCTCCTGATGACCATGAAACCATTGTTGATAGTTGGAAAAAAAACCCATCTGGTTCGTTTAGGGAAGGAAATCATAGAATCCATGTCCCGTGAATTAATGAAAAAAAGAGTTGGGATCCGCTAGGATGGGTTCTGGGACCAGTGTTGTTTACCATTGATATAAATGTTAGTGACCCTCCCTCCAGTCTACAGGCTCCATGTCTGTGGTCAGTGAAGATCGGAAAATGATAGTCTAAGCTTCCGCTATTCCCCAGCCCTCACCTTGGCCGCACCCCTCCTTGCTTTATAGGGTTCTACTTGATGAGGGCAGCTGTAAGTGTTTATCAGTTGCCTGCTGTATTTTACCTCCTCCTTTCCAAAGCTGTTGCGTTTAACTTGAAGGCCCTGAATTTTCTAACTGCGGGCTTTTCCATTTCCGGCATTGACCCGGATTTTCCAACTGCGGATTTTACTCCGTTCCGCCCACGTGTCATGTGTTACCCCCCCCCCCCCCCCCCCCCCCCCACTCTGGAATCTAAAGTTTTCCAAAAAAATTAGGAATTCAGGAGAGTAGGACAACTTAGAACTGTAGGATCTCCTCCGACTGAGTCTCCGGGGAATTGTCCGGAAGTCGCACTGTTTAGCTGCCGGTTCTGTTTCCGTGTCCAGGTCTGCCTCTTTGGGAACACGGAAGTCTCCCTGAGGGATGTGCTGCGTTCCGGGGCCACAGAGGAGGACATGTTGGAGATTATCGGCGCAGCAGTGGGCAGAAAGAAGAAACAGCACGCGGGTAAGGGCACCAACACCATGTTTATAACAAATAAACTTTATAAAGTTTATTTATTGGTATTATTTATTAGGCTTACATTAACACTGCAATGAAGTTACTGTGAAAATCCCCTAGTCGCCACACTCCGGCGTCTGTTCGGGTTCACTGAGGGAGAATTTAGCACGGCCAATGCACCTAACCAGCACGTCTTTCGGACTGTGGGAGGAAACCGGAGCACCCGGAGGAAACCCACGCAGACACGGGGAGAATGTGCAGACTCCACGCAGACAGTGACCCAAGCTGGGAATTGAACCCGGGTCCCTGGCGCTGTGAGGCAGCAGTGCTAACCACTGTGCTGTCCACAAAATTGCGATGAACTCCCCGTCGGGGAATTGAACCCCGATCTCCTGTATGACAGGCGGGGATACTAATCACTACACTAACGAGGAAGTGATCTATACCAAGGAGGAAGTGTTGTCCCGAGTGGGGTGAGATTTAAAGGATTCACAATTCTGGAGCGAAAATAAGGGAGAAACAGTTTCCAGTGGCGAGGGGGTCAGTACGAGGAGTGACACAGTGGTTAGCACTGTTGCCTCACAGCGCCAGGGACTTGGGTTCGATTTCTGGCTCGTGCCACAGAGTCTGCACATTCTCCCCGTGTCCGTGTGGGTTTCCTCCAGGTACACCGGTTTCCTCCCACAGTCCGAAAGACGTGATGGTTAGGTGCTAAATTCTCCCTCCGTGGACCCGAACAGGCGCCGGAATTGTGGCTAGGGGATTTCATTGTAACTTCATTGCAGTGTTAATGTAAGTCTACTTGTGACACTAATAAATAAACTAAACTTTAAACATACGGATACAGCAAGCAGTTTGGAAGGCAAATGGCAGGTTGGTCTTTGCAAAAATCCCACCCTCTGTCACGGTGGCACAGTGGTTAGCACTGCTGCCTCACAGCGCCAGGGGACCCGGGTTTGATTCCCGGCTTGGATCACTGTCTGTGTGGAGTTGGCACGTTCTCCCCATGTCTGCGTGGGTTTCCTCCCACAGTCCGAAAGGTGTGCTGGTTAGTTGCTTTGGCCGTGCTAAATTCTCCCTCAGTGTAACCGAACAGGCGCCAGAGTGTGGCGACTCGGATTTTCACAGTAACTTCAATGCAGTGTTAATGTAAGCCGACTTGTGACACGAACAAATAAACTTTATTAAGCTTTGAGGATTTTGGCAAAAAGGAGGAGTGGGAGAAGTTAGTGTTTCTTTTTAAACGCAGCCCGTTGTTCTGATCCAGAATTTATTGGCAAAAGGATGATTGAAGTCCAACTCGACTGCAGAGATTTCCAAAAGAAACTTGGATAGATATTTGAAAGTGGGGGAGGGGACGGGGACTACTTGTAGGCCTTTGAGGAAAGAGCAAGGGGTTTGGGTTAAATTGGACAGCTCCGACAGAGACCTGGCAGAGGCACCGTAACCACGCGATAGGACAGTAGCTGCCCATCTCCAACGCTTCAGATCACAAAGCCGGGCGGGAGAGCTGGAAAACAAGGAAGCAAGTTATTTTAAAAGGGATTTTTGACTGCTGTGTCAGTCCAGAGGTTTAGGAACTTTCAAATGGGTCACCCCAAGGTTCTATAGAACAGGAGGACTAAGAGCAGGGCCTGTGCCCACACACGGCTGTTTGGGGGAGTGGGGAGAAAGAGGCAAGGGGAGCTGGCTTTGTGGCCTCTGCAGTGATCGACACTTCCCAGATTTACTGTCAAAGACTTGGCTTTATTGATCTTTTGTTTGCACTTCCGTCCAATGCTCCTGATCTACGGACATCCGGTGCGGAGAGGCGGGGGGGGGCGGGGAAGGTGGAGGACCTCCTCGTGAACCTGCTCCTGGGCCTGGCAAAACTTGCCATAAACAGGTCCAGACAGCGGGTGACCAAGGGGCTGCCCCTCTATCGTGGTTACACCTGCGGCCAGGTTTCCCTGGAGAGGGAGCACGCGGTGTTTGAGGGCACTATCGATGCCTTCTATGTCCGCTGGGCACCGCAGGGGCTGGGGTGTATTATCGACCCCCTTAATCACATTTTAGTTTGATGTTTTAAGTTTCCTTTCTACTTTGTCTTTTATTCTGGGCGGTTCCCTTTTTGGGGGCTGCAACTTTTAATTGACTCGGGTTAGTTTAGCACGGCCAATCGACCTAACCCGCACATCTTTGGACTCTGTGAGGAAACTGGAACGCCCGGAGGAAACCCACGCAGACACTGAGAGAATGTGCAAACTCTACACAGATAATGACCCGAGGCCGGAATTGAACCCAGGTCCCTGGCGCTGTGAGGCCGCAGTACTAACCACCGTGCCGCCCTGATGAATTCAATGATCTGTCATGATCAAAATGAATGGCAGTGCAGGCTCAAAGGGCCAAATGGCCCACTCCTCCTATTTTCTATGTATGATTCTTCATTTAGAAATGGCCGCACTCTCGGTTATAAACTGCTAATTGATGATCGTTTATTTTAATAGAGGGGCTATTGGAGTTCTTCAACCTTTAATCACCACTGGTTCTTTTCCAGGGATGTTTAACATATCTCAGATGAAGAACAGGCCCATGATCCTGATCGGTGGGTGACGGAGCAGTACGTACGATTGACTTTTTCATTTGCGCTTAATCATGCTCTTCCTCCTCTTGTTTCTCCGTTCTGCCACTCTCTTTGTGCGAGTGGATCTTCCTGAGCTTTACTGGTTTGGAAGCCACCACCTGGCAGAGATACGTTCTAGATAATTGCAGGGGTCAGTTTAGCTCAGTGGGCTGGACAGATGGTTAGTTGTGCAGAGCGATGCCAGCAGCCATGGGCTCAATTCCCGGGCAGGCTGAGGTTATTCATGAAGGCCCCGCCTTCTCAACCTTGCCCCTCGTCTGAGATGCGGTGATCCACAGGTTAAATCGCCACCAGTCATAGACTCATACAGTGCAGAAGGAGGCCATTCGGTCCATCGAGTCTGCACCAACCACAACACCACCCAGACCCTATCGCCATAACCCTGTGCATTTACCCTAGCTGGTCCTCCCGACACTGAGGGGCAATGTAGCATGGCCAATCCACCTAACCCACACATCAGTGACTATGGAAAGAGGTGACACAGTGGTTCACACTGCTGCCTCACAGCGCCAGGAACCTGGGTTCAGTTCCGGCCTTGGGTCTCTGTCTATGTGGAATTTGCACATTCTCCCCGTGTCTGTGTGGGTTTCCTCCAGGAGCTCCGGCTTCCTCCTGCAGTCCAAAAATGTGGGGATTAGGTGGATTGGCCATGCTAAATTGCCCCTTAGTGTCAGGAGGATTAGAAGAGTAAATATGTGGGGTTATGGGGAGAGGGCCTGGGGTGGGATTGTGGTTGGTGCAGACTCAATGGGCCGAACGGCCTCTTTCTGTACTGTAGGGATTCTATGATTCTGTGATAATTCTCATCCTTTCTCCCGCCCGCTGTCAACTGCCCCCCAACATTCGAGACAAGATGGCATTTGGGGTTATGTTTCATGTAACTACCTGGCTGGGGAAGTGGGATCTGGAACAAGGGGGTCACAGTCTCAGGATATGGGGTGGGCCATTTAGGACTGAGAGGGGACAAATTTCTTCACTCGGGGGGTGGTGAACCTGTGGCCAGCGTTTATTGCCCATCCCTAGTTGGTCTTGAGTAGCTGGTGATGATACAACTGAGAGGCTCGCTAGGCCATTTCAGAGGGCAGTTGAGGCTCAACCACATTGTCACATGTAGGCCAGACCAGGTAAGGACGGCAGATTTCCTTCCCTTTAAGGACATCAGTGAAGCAGATGAGTTTTTCCGACAATCAACAATGGTTTCATGGTCATCAGTAGATTCTTAATTCCAGGTATTTTTTATTGAATTCAAATTCCACACCTGCCGGCCCCCAGAACATTAGCTGAGTTTCTGGATTAATGGTCTCGTGATAATACCACTCGGCCATCGCCTCCGCCCATTTCCCCCTCTCTCTCTCTCTCTCTCTCTCCCCCCCCCCCCCCTCTCTCTCTCTCTCCCCCCCTCTCTCTCTCTCTCTCTCCCCCCCCCCTCTCTCTCTCTCCCCCCCTCCCCCTCTCTCTCTCTCTCTCCCCCTCCCCCCAAATACCCAAATATCTATACAGATTTCTAGACAGTAACGGGTCATGAGGAGAGAGTGGGCGTCTGGTGCTGAGATAAAAGGGTCAGCCATGATCCTATTGAATGACGGAGCAGGCTCAAGGGGCCGAATGGCCGACCCCTTTCCTCTGTGTTTCTGTCATCGCGTTATTAGTGGGATTTTGCTTGACTGCCTATGTTTCTACTTTACATCAGTGACTCATGCTGTAAAGTAGTTTGAGACGTCCAGAGAAGCGCTATATAAATGCACGTCATTGTTGTCTAAAACAAAAGGCACAGCCTAGTGGGAATAAAAAAACCCGCAAATCTAAATCAGCTTCCGCTTAAGCTATTCCATTGTGCGTTTACCAGTCACACATTGACTCCCGATGTACCTATGGCACAATTAGGGCAGGCGACCAAAAGCTTGGTCTAAGAGAGGGGTTTGTAGGGGCATCTCGAAGGAGGAGGGAGAGGCAGAGAGCTTGAGGGAGAGACGTGCAGATTTAGGATGGGAATTCCAGAGCTTCGAAACGAGACAACGGAAGGCACGGCCGCCAGAGATGGAGCAGTTAAAAGCGGGGATGCTCAGGAGGCCGGAACTGGAGAGACCTCGGAGGCTTGTACGGTTGAAGGAGATTACGGAAGTGAAGAGGATTGTGAATTTGAAAACAAAGGGGAGGATTGTAAAATTCTAGAACCTTGTCCCTAAGCTCTGTAATCACCAGAGGCCAGGCTGCAGCAATAGTTTTTAATCGGCTTTGTACAGGGAAGTCGCCACATCTCATGAGGAAGTTGAGCACTGGAGTGGGGAAAGCTGAGACCACTGCCAACGATCGCCTTTGGCAGGAGATAATGGTGGTCAACAGAAGCCCGTGGCCAGAAGAATGAGGGGCATGGGGCAGGGAGCTATTGCGGAGATGGGGTGTGGACAAAGTCCTTATTCAGGAAGGATGTTTTGGCTATAGATGGAGTACAGCGAAGGTTTACCGGGCTGATTCCTGGGATGGCAGGTCTGTCATATGAGGAGAGACTAAGTCAGTTAGGATTATATTCATTGGAGTTTAGAAGGGTGAGAGGGGATCTCATAGAAACTTATAAAATTCTAACAGGGTTAGACAGGGTAGATTCAGAAAGAATGTTCCCTATGGTGGGGGAATCCAGAACTAGGGGTCATAGTTGGGTACTGATCCACGTCAGATCAGCCATGATCTTATTGAATGGCGGGGCAGGCTCGAGGGGCTAGATGGCCTACTCCTGCTCCTATTTCTTATGTTCTTATAAGGGGTAAACCTTTTAGAACTGACATGAGGAGAAATTTCGTCACCCAGAGGGTGGTGAATGTATGGAATTCACTACCACAAAGTGGTTGAGGCCAAAACGTTGTGTGATTTCAGGAAGAAATTAGAGATAGCTCTTGGGGCTAAAGGGATCAGGGATATTTGATTTGATTTATTATTGTCACATGTATTAATATATAGTGAAAAATATTGTTTCTCGCATGAACAAAGAACAAAGAAAATTACAGCATAGGAACAGGCCCTTCGGCCCTCCAAACCTGCACCGACCATGCTGCCCGACTTAACAAAAACCCCCCACCCTTCCAGGGACCATATCCCTCTATTCCCATCCTATTCATGTACTTGTCAAGACGTCCCTTAAAAGTCACTACCGCATCCGCTTCCACTACCTCCCCCAGCAACGAGTTCCAGGCACCCACCACTCTCTGTGTAAAGAATCTGCCTCGTACATCTCCTTTAAACCTTGCCCCTCACACCTTAAACCTGTGCCTCCTAGTAATTGACTCTTCCACCCTGGGAAAAAGCTTCTGACTATCCACTCTGTCCATGCCTCTCATAATCTTATAGACTTCTATCAGGCCGCCCCTCAACCTCCGTCGCTCCAGTGAGAACAAATATACAGTAAATGGCAGAACCCTTACGTGTATTGATAAGCAGTGGGATCTGGGTGTACAGGTACACAGGTCACTGAAAGTGGCAATGCAGGTGAAGAAGGTAGTCAAGAAGGCATACGGCATACAGTGTGTTTCTCCAACCTCTCCTCATAGCTAATGCCCTCCATACCAGGCAACATCCTGGTAAATCTTTTCTGCACCCTCTCCAAAACCTCCACATCCTTCTGGTAGTGTGGCGACCAGAATTGAACACTATATTCTAAGTGCGGCCGAACTAAGCTTCTATAAATCAGCAACATGACTTGCCAATTTTTAAACTCAATACCCTGGCCAATGAAGACAAGCATGCCGTATGCCTTCTTGACTACCTTCTCCACCTGCATTGCCACTTTCAGTGACCTGTGTACCTGTACACCCAGATCCCACTGCTTATCAATACACGTAAGGGTTCTGCCATTTACTGTATATTTCCTATCTGTTTTCGACCTTACAAAATGCATTACCTCACATTTGTCCGGATTAAACTCAATCTGCCATCTCTCCACCCAAGTCTCCAACTGATCTATATCCTGCTGTATCCTCAGATGGTCCTCATCGCTATCTGCAAATCCACCAACCTTTGTGTCGTCTGCAAACTCACTAATCAATCCAGTTACATTTTCCTTCAAATCATTTTATATATATTGCAAACAGCAAAGGTCCCAGCACTGATCCCTGAGGAACACCACTTGTCACAGCCCTCCATTCAGAAACGCACCCTTCCACAGCTACCCTCTTTTGACCGAGCTAGTTTTGTATCCACCTTGCCAGCTCACCTCTGATCCCATGCGACTTCACCTTCTGCACCAGTCTGCCATAAGGGACCTTGTCAAAGGCCTTTCTGAAGTCCATGTAGACAACATCCACTGCCCTACCCTCATCAATCACCTTCGTCATTTCCTCGAAAAACTCGATCAAGTTCGTGAAACATGACCTCCCCTTCACAAAACCATGTTGCCTCTCACTGATACGTCCACTTATTTCCAAGTGGGAATAAATCCTGTCTCGAAGTATCCTAATTTCCCTACCACTGATGTAAGGCTCACTGGCCTGTAATTACCTGGATTATTCTTGCTACCCTTCTTAAACAAAGGAACAGCATTGGCTATTCTCCAATTCTCTAGGACCTCCACTGTAGCCAGTGAGGATACAAAGATTTCTCTCAAGGCCCCAGCAATTTCCTCCCTTGCCTCTCTCAGTATTCTGGGGTATATCCCATCAGGCACCCATCATATCCCATCAGGATGCTATACAGGCAAAACGTACCGTTCATAAAGAAGGAAAGGAGAGGGTGCAGAATGCAGTGTTACAGTCATAGCTAGGGTGTAGAGAAAGATCAACTTAGTGTGAGGATATGGGAGAAAGGGGGAATCAGGATATTGAATTTGCTGATTAGCCATGATCATAATGAATGGTGGAACAGGCTCGAAGGGCCAAATGCCCTACTCCTCCTAGTTTCTATGATTATTAGACTTTCAAACGAATGATCTTGGTGATGGAAGCCAGTGATTTATGAAGGGGAAATCATGCTTGACAAATCTGTTGGAATTCTTTGAAGATGTAACCAGTAGAAGGGGGAACCAGTCGATGTGGTATAATTGGACTTTCAGAAAGCATTTGACAAAGTCCCGCACAAGAGATTATCGTGCAAGATTAAAGCGCGTGGGATTGGGGGAAGCGTATTGAGATGGATAGAAAACTGGTTGGCAGAGAGAAAACAAAGAGTAGGAATTAATGGGTGCTTTTCAAATTGGCAGGCAGTAACTAGTGGGGTGCCACAGGGATCGGTGCTGGGATCCCAGCTATCCACAATATATATTCATGATTTGGATGCGGGAACAAAATGTAACATCTCAAAGTTTGCGGATGATACCAAGTTGGGTGGGAGGGTGAACTGTGACGAGGATGCAGAGATCCTTCAGAATGTTCTGGGCAGGTTGGGTGAGTGGGCAAATCAATGGCAGGTGCAGTATAATTTGGATAAATGTGAGGTTATTCACTTTGGAAGCAAAAACAAGAAGGCAGATTACTATTTGAATGGCTGTAAATTAGGAGAGGGGAGTGTGCAGCGGGACCTGGGTGTCCTTGTGCACCCCTCGCTGAAGGTAAGCATGCAGGTGCAGCAGGCAGTAAAGAAGGCAAATGCCATGTTGGCCTTCATTGTGAGAGGTTTTGAGTACAGGAGCAGGGATGTGTTGCTGCAATTATACAGGGTCTTGGAGAGGCCACACCTAGAGTATTGTGTGCAGTTCTGGTCTCCTTTTCTGAGGAAGGATGTTTTTGCTCTCGAGGGAGCGCAGCGAAGGTTTACCAGGCTGATCCTGGGGATGGCGGGACTGATGTATGAGGAGAGGTTGACTGGGTTAGGATTGTTTTCGCTGGAGTTCAAACGAATATGGGGGGATCTCATAGAGAAATAAAATTCTAACAGGACTAGACAGGGTAGATGAAGGGAGGATATTCCCAATGATGGGGGAGTCCTGAACCAGGGGTCACAGTCTGAGGATTCGGGGTAGACAATTTAGGACGGAGATGAGGAGACATTTCTTCACCCAAAGAGTGGTGATCTTGTGGAATTCATTACCACAGGAAGTAGTTGATGTCAAAACATTGAATGTATTCAAGAGGAGGCTGGATATAGCACTTGGGGTGAATGGGATCAATGGGGAGAAAGCAGGATTAGGCTATTGAGTTGGATGATCAGCCATGATCGTGATGAATGGCGGAGCAGGCTCGAAGGGCCAGATAGCCTCCTCCTGCTATGTTTCTATGAAAGTCGGTGAGGGCTGGAGTGAGAGGAGCTCATTGCAAATGTGCGTCCCAGTCACAGACCCCCCCCCCCCCCCCCCCCCCTTTGCGTATTACAGGAACGGGGTGTTTGAGAATGATCAAAGTTGCTGTGGATTACGCAGGCTCCTGTGGGGGAATTGGAGCTTTCAAGGTTGTTGGGGTAAGGGTGCAACCGGCCTGGAGCAAAGAAGGGACAATGGGGCCAAGGTAAAGATCAGCCTTGGCCTAGTTGGATGGCAGGGCACAGCTGGAGCATTGAACTTTCTCCCTCTTGTTCCACCTGCCCCCTTTCCTAAACCCCCCCCCCACCACCTGCTGAAGTTGGCCCAAGCAGTGAGCAGCTCCAGTGAAAGGTATAAGTGCAACTTGGAGTGAAATGGCGTTCGGTGTCCCGGCGGGAACTGGGTTGCTGGAGCTTGGCGCCTCTCACAGGCATCCCAGCAGGTGGAGCTTGGCTTGGATCCCAGGAATTCGCTGCCTTTTTGCTGAGGCAGGAAATAATTTTGGGACGTAACACAAATTTGTCCATATGCCTAATCCCCAGGTGAAAGGCCCGTTCCAGGCTCAGCAGTGTGTGGCCAAATGTTTTTATTTATTATTTTTACTTCAGAGGATGTGAGCAGGGAATGCGATGTGCTGGCTTGGATAGGTTTATAGAAGTACATAATATATTTTTTTTTTTCAATTTTGCTTTCAAGTTTCTTTGAGCAAAAGGAAAAAATGCCTTTGACAGCAGCCGCCCGCGTGGCTCTTTAACTTTTCATCCAAATCCTCTCTACCACCACCACCACCCCCCCCCCCCCCCCCCCCCCGCCCCCCCCCTTGGGCCCAGTTACAGAGACCGAGACCCTGGAGAGCTTGAATCCGTAATCATTCACTGACTGAACCCGAAACTGCTTTAGCGTTATGTAATCCTATGGACATTCGGCCCATCGGGGCTAGGCTAGGCAAGCTCTTTGAAATGAGTTCAACTCCCTTTCAGAGGATCTCATTGACACCGATAAAGTTCTGAAGGATCTTTATGGGATCGACATTTCAATTATTGGGTGGGATTTTCTGACCCGCCCGTGCCGTGTTTTTTGGTGGGGGTGGTGGGTGGAGGTAGTTTGCCATTGGGCACTGCCGATGTCTGCAACATTTTGGATGGCTTACCCATCCTGCCATCAGGGAACCCGCCACCATGAGGGGTGGGGAGAGTCCGCCTTCAGCGGGACCCGAAGGCCCTGCCAGCGGGAAGAGCCAGAACTTCCCGCTCATTGTTTCTGAAGAAATTACTTCACTCAAAAGGTTTTGAATTTTGGAACGAGCTGCCCCAGAGAGTTGTGTTTACTTCAGTGTTGAACATTGAACACACTTAAGGACAGGGAGATAGATTTTTCTCTCGGCGAATTAGAGTCATAGAGGCTTACAGCATGGAAATAGGCCCTTCGGCCCAACTTGTCCATGCCGCCCCTACTAACCACTAAGATAGTCCCAATTGCCTGCGCTTGGCCCATATCCCTCTAAGCCCATCTTACCCATGTAACTGTCCAAACGCTTTTTAAAAGACAAAATTGTACCTGCCTCTACTACTACCTCTTGTTCCAGACACACACCCCCCCACCCTCTTTGTGAAACAATTGCCCCTCTGGACCCTTTTGTATCTCTCCCCTCTTACCTTAAACCTATGCCCTCTAGTTTTAGACTCCCCTACCTTTGGGAAAAGATATTGACTATCTAGCTGATCTGTGCCCCTCATTATTTTATAGACGTGTAGTGGCCTATATGTGACTCCAAAGCCACAATAATGTGGTTGACTCCCAACTATCCTCGTACAATGGCCTAGCGAGCCACTCAGTTCAAGTGCAACTAGCGATGGGCAATAAATGCTAGCCCAGCCAGCAACGCCCATGTCCCATAAATGAATAAAAAATAGTTCACTGCTGACTTAAAAGGTTGGGGATTGATGTCCCACTCTCCAATACAAGATCTAGGCCCACATTCCAGTGTAGTACAGTGCGTCAGGGCTGCAGTCACAGACCCCATCTGGGTCCCCAGATGGATGCTGATCTCTTGGCACTATTTTGAGAAGCAAAGGTGTTTTCCTTGCTGTGCCCTGGTTGGTATTTATTGAGAGACCAACACCATTAAAACAGATTATCCACTCATTGTAGCAGTGTTATTTCTGGGAACTTGGTTGACGTTGGTTTATCACAGAGTCATTGAATCCCTACAGTGCAGAAGGAGGCCATTCAGCCCTTCAAGCCAGCACTAACAACAATCCCACCCAGGCCCTATCCCTGTTACCCCATGTATTTACCCTGCTAATCCCCCTGACACTCAGGGGCAATTTAACTTGGCCAATCCACCTAACCCGCACATCTTTGGACTGTGGGAGGAAACCGAAGCACCCGGAGGAAACCCACGCAGACACGGGGAGAATGTGCAAACTCCACACAGTCGCCCAAGTTTGGAATTGAACCCGGGTCCCTGGCGCTGTGAGGCAGCAGTGCTAACCGCTGTGCCACAGTGCCACCCAAAGCTCTGGACTTCCCCAACATTGGGAACATTTTTTTCTTTTTCTTAATTGGCTACAAAGTGTGTCGAGAAAGACCCGAGCTTGCCAAAGGCCCAAGGGAAACGCTTGTGCTTGTCTACAGTGAGAATATAAACATAGGCAGCGGACATCTTCAAAGCTGTTCATTCACACAAGAAATGCATCTCCTCTTGATCTATGTCCCATCCATAAGTGAGCACATTCTAGAGAGGTTACGAGATACGAGCATCTATCCCAACTAGTTAGCCCACCAAGCTTGTCCACCCTCATGATGGTTGCACTCCCAACCCCCTCAATCCCACAGCTCCGTAAACTCCAGAAAGAGGCCAGGAAAAGAAACGACATCGGTAATAAGGGGAAAGAAAACTAGAGTAAATTCTCCTTCTGCCCCATCTGCCGGCTGAAACTCATATGACCATTCAGATTCTGAGCAGGAGGAGGCCACTCGGTCCCTACTCTGCCATTCAATAAGATCATGACTGATCTGATTACAACTTCAAGCCCACGTTCTTGCTTTTCCGCGATAACCTTTCACCCTCCTTGTTAATCAAGATTCTATCTACCTCCTCCTTAAAGATATTTCAAGACTCTGAGAAAATCTCGGGATTCTGAGAAAAAATGTTTCCTCATCTCTGTCTTAAATGGGTAACTCGGTGGCCCCGAGTTCTAGATTCTCTGACAAGAGGAAATATCCTCTCCTAATCCACGCTGTCAAGTCTCCTCAGGATCTTGTATGTTTCGATCAAGTCGCCTCTTACTCTTCTAAACTGCAGCAGATCCAAGCCTAATCTATCTTTTGATTTAATTTGATTTATTATTGTCACATGGGGACCACATTGTCACATATTGTCAAGGGGCGGCACGGTAGCACAGTGGTTAGCACTGCTGCTTCACAGCTCCAGGGACCTGGGTTCGATTCCCGGCTTGGGTCACTGTCTGTGTGGAGTTTGCACATTCTCCTCGTGTCTGCGTGGGTTTCCTTCGGGTACTCCGGTTTCCTCCCACAGTCCAAAGATGTGCGGGTTAGGTTGATTGGCCATGCTAAAAATTGCCCTTAGTGTCCTGAGATGTGTAGGTTAGCGGGATTAGTGGGTAAATATGTAGGGATATGGGGGTAGGGCCTGGGTGGGATTGTGGTCGGTGCACTCGATGGGCCGAATGGCCTCTTTCTATACTGTAGGGTTTCTATGATTTCTATGATTGATGTATTGGGATACAGTGAAAAGAATCATTTTTTGTGCGCTATACAGACAAAGCATACAGTTCATAGAGTACATAGGGGAGACGGGAAGAATCGGGTGCAGAATGTAGTGTAACAGTCATAGCTAGTGTCCAACCTTCCCTCAAAACATATCCCTCCTACTCCAGCTATTTGGCACAGTGGTTAGCACTGCTGCCTCACTGCGTCAGGGACCTGGGTTCGATTCCAGCTTGGGTCACTGTCTTGTGGAGTTTGCACGTTCTCCCCGTGTCTGCGTGGGTTTCCTCCAGGTGCTCCGGTTTCCTCCCACAGTCTAAAAGACGTGCAGGTTAGGTGCATTGGCCATGCTAAATTCTCCCTCAGTGTGCCCGAACAGGTGCCAGAGTGTGGCGACTAGGGGATTTTCAAAGTAACTTCATTGCGGTGTTAATGTAAGCCTACTTGTGACTAATGAATAAACTTTAAAACCTTCTCTGAGCTGTTTCCAATGCATTCACAGTCTCCCTTAAATAAGGAGACCAATACTGTTCACAACTCCTATGTTCCTCACTCCAGTGTAGCTGATAAAACTTCCATGATTGCGTGCTGTCTCACCTTCCAGAAATTTCTTTTGTTATTCTCATGACTGCTATTGTCTCCATTAGTTATGTGTGATATTTGTCACTGCTCTCCTGCGCGACCCTGCAGGTTTCTGTTCTGCAGATGTGTACGTTACTGTGCGCAGGGGCCTCCAAACATTGGAACAAACTTTCCTCCAGCGTCCATTCACAGGAGGAGCCCCAAAGCGCTTTCCGAATGAGGTGCTTGCAAAGTGTCGTCACCGTGGGGGATTGATGGCAGCGGCTTGTGCACAGCAAGCGGCAGCGAGTGGCGTAGGCCCCTTGTGAGGCCTGTGTATAACGTCCGCTCCAAAAGATGGCATCCCCAATGGCGCAACTCTGAGGCTTCAACGCTTGCTCCTTTGCTGTTGAGGGTGACGGGAAGCCTCAGACCTCTTCCCCACCACCACCACCACCACCACCACACACACACACACACACACACACACACACACACCCACCCACCCCCTCCCCCCCCGTCCCCCGCAGTGCACAGCGCAGTCGGCGTTGAGAGCGTGTAAACACTCTGATCACGAGGCCCGTGTCTGTTTTCCTCACCCGCTTCTGTTTCCGTTTTTTCAGGGGAAGAACCTGTTCCTTCCAGGGCTGCTCAGGGAGTCGTAAATTTGATCCAACCGGACAGACGGCCAATTTGGAACGGCTCGCCGCCTGCTCCAATGGGAAGAACATTCCAGAATGCTGTGTTTACAAGTGAGGGAGGCCTGCCAACTCTTCACGGAGGAGTGGGACCCACAGTCAGAACCGTCTGGCCGATGCTAAGAACATACTGTACTGAGAGTGGCAGACTGGCCAAGGGGTACCCCATGCGCCTCGGCACTGCTGCCGGGGCCGATGCCCAAGGGGTCGGGGCCCGTCAGCACGCACGGCCTTGCTCAAGCGGAGTAAAGGACATGGTGGGCTTGAAAGGTTTTGGGCTGACAGCTGGGGGGCGTGCCAGTGAGGGCATGACGAGAGACAGTGAGGGGACAGAGCAGTTGACTCACACTGACGCGCAGGGCAGAGCCATCATGGTGGACGTGGGCGGCAAGCCCGACTCACGGCGCACAGCCTCAGCACAGGCCGTGGTCCGATTGGGGGAGCGGGCCTACCGGCTACTGCGCGACAACCAGCTACGGAAGGGCGACGCGCTGGTCACGGCCCAGCTCGCCGGCATTGGCGGGGCTAAGCTAACCGCCCAGCTCATCCCGCTGTGCCACACCATCCAGCTACATCGCGTCGACGTCTCGCTGGAGCTGGACGAGGCCCGGCTGGCGGCCATCGTCACGGCGACCTGCGGCGCCGCCGGCAAGACGGGGGTGGAGATGGAGGCCCTGGTGGCGGCCAGCGTGGCGGCTTTGACCGTTTACGACATGTGCAAGGCGGTCACGCACGACATTGTGATCGAGGAGGTGAAACTGCTCAGTAAGACTGGTGGGCAACGGGGCGACTTCCGTCGCGCTGACAACAGCTAATTTACAACCCATTAACTACACCCAAAGCCATGCTAAAACTCACCTCAATGACCTCTGAATTCCTGGTATTATCGCTAGACCATTAATCCAGAAACTCAGCGAATATCCTGGGGACCCGGGTTCGAATCCCGCCACGGCAGATGACGGAATTTGAATTCAATAAAAAAATATCTGGAATTAAGATTCTACTGATGACCATGAAACCATTGTCGGAAAAACCCATCTGGTTCACTAATGTCCTTTAGGGAAGGCAATCTGCCGTCATTACCTGGTCTGGCCTACATATAACTCCAGAGCCACAGCAATGTGGTTGACTCTCAACTGCCCTCTGAAATGGCCCAGCGAGCCACTAGGTTCTATCAGCGATTCAAGAAGACGGCTCACCTTCACCTTCTCAAGGGCAACTCGGGATGGGCAATAACCAGAGAATCCCTACAGTGGAGAAGGAGGCCATTCAGCCCAACAAGTCTGCACTGACAACAATCTCATCCAGGTCCCACCCCCGTAACCCACACATTTACCCTGCTGGTCCCTCTAACCTATGCAGCCTGGGACACTAACGGACAACTTAGCGTGGCCAGTGCATCTAACCCGCACATCTTTGGACTTTGTGGGAGGAAACCGGAGCACCCGGAGGAAACCCACGCAGACACACGGAGAACGTGCAAACTCCACACAGACAGTGACCCAAGTCGGGAATCGAACCCGGGTCCCTGGAGCTGTGAGGCAGCTGTGCTAACCACTGTTAATAAATGCTGACCTTGACAGAGATGCCCATGTCCCACAAATGAATAAAAAGAAAACATACAAATTAGGAACAGGAATAAGCCCCTCGAGCCTGCCCCTCCATTCATTAAGGTCTGATTGTAACCTCAACCCCACATTCCCTCTTAAAGGGCTTGAATTAACCATGTGGAGCCTTGTTGCTGTTTTTTAAGTAATTATGCAAAATTCCAATTCAACCATTTGCCATCACCTTGTGTTCCTTGATCGTCTCCGTCACTCATGCTCAGCGTATTGGGTGGGAAGGAGAAAAATTGGGATTGGATGATAGTTTTGTCCTCCATCTCCAACAGTCTACAACCCTGCAGCCCCTTTTAACACACACGATATCCTGAGGCATTCTCCACAGAGAAATAGCAGAACAGAAGGCAGCAGGCCAAGTCCGAGAACTGTCAGGAAGTAAAGTCAAACAGATGGGTTTTTGGAAAGGTTTTTTGAAAGGAAGCAAAGGAGAAAGGGTGACTGAAAAGGGAGGCTCGTGCAGGACCTGTTCCCAGCCTTAAGACAACCCGGAGCATTTTACAGCCAATAAAGTACTTCCTTGAAGCGTAGCCACTGTTTTAATCTCGGGAATGCTTATCCAAGGACTCTGTGGCCTGGAGGAGAGGCAACTGGAAAATTGGTAAGAGGAAAAAGTAGACTGGAGCTGGAAGACGAGTGTGGGAGAGGCAACCATGTGCAAATTTATCATAGAATCACCTACAGTGCACAAGTGCACTCATCTAGCCTGCACCTACTCTCTCTCAGAGCATCTTATCCAGGCCCTTTCCCACATATCTACCCTGCTAATCAGAAACCATAGAATCCCTACAGTGCAGAAGGAGGCCATTCGGCCCATCGAGCCTGCACCGACAACAATCCCGCTCAGGCCCTATCCCCGTAACCCCACATATTTACCCTGCTACTCCCCCTAACCAAAACATCTCCGGACAATAAGGGGCAATTTAGCATTGCCAATCAACCTAACCCGTACATTTTCGGACTGTGGGAGGAAACCGGAACATCCGGAGGAAACCCACACAGACATGGGGAGAACATGCAAACTCCACACAGACAGTGATCCGAGCTTGGAATCGAGCCCAGGTCCTTGGAGCTGTGATGCAGCACTGCTAACCACTGTGCCGCCCTAACCTACACACCTTGGGACACTAAGGGGCAATTTAGCATAGCCAATCCACATAACCTGAACATCTTTGGACTGTGTGTGTGTGTGGTGGATGGGGGGTGGTGCGGGTAAACCCATGCAAACACAGGGAGAACGTGCAAACTCCACACAGACAATCACCTGAGGGAATCGAACCCGGGTCCCCGGTGATAAGAGGAGCAGTGTTTACCACTGTGCCACCATGCCGTACTCCGCTGTAGGGGTAGAGTGAGGCAATGGATTTTCATCTGGATGCCTTGCAAGTTGGTGGAGAGATGATGATGATGAAGAGTGTAGGACAGGAAGCAACGAACTGGCGTCCAGCTGCATTGAAAGTTTTGGAGGATGATTTTGGAAGGAGAGTGCAGGAGTATTCGAGGTGAGAAAAGTCAGGTTCAGTGGGTTGGAGGAGTGTGGGGCTTAGTGTTGGAGGGTGATTAGTGGGATAGGGGCGACCCAACAATGCACAATGAGTGAGTTGTCTTGGTGAGGACGGTAGAGCTTTAGATCAATGGAACAATGAGATTGGACACTCTCAGTGAATGGCTGCAGAGGGAAGGATGGGAACAGGGACATGTGAGGGGAGTTTCTAGTGTTAATGGATTAAACCCAACTGCATAGTTCATCTTATAGTTGCTCCCCTTGCTTCTAACTATGCCTAATGCTCAAGTATTGATGGCTGCTCCACAAGTGCTCGGCCACTCGAGCCAATCAGTCACCGGATCCCTTTCACCTTCACTGAGCCAATTCCACACCCATCAGCAAACCCTAGGGGTGGCCATCTTATCTTCCCATGTCTGTCGGCTTCCATATTGCATCAAATTATGTTTGTTTCATTTTGCTTGGAAAGGTCAACGTATATCAGTACGGGATTGGGAATCTTGCTTTTCAGCGCTAATTCTGCCCTGAAAATCTGTTGTTGGGGGGGAGGGGGTGAGGTCGAGGTGCGGTTATTCCCAAATCTCCACCATGACCCCAGCCTGAGTGAAATTCAAGTTCAATATTGGAAATGAAGAAGCTGTATACCTGCAATGGATTTCTAAATGGACAATAAAATTGGAATTGAATTGAGTGTTGTTGGGCAAGTGTGTATCAAACATGTAGGCGTGATCAGGACCATGAAATGCCAATCAGCTTGGAGCTCTCACTTGTGCATCCAGAACTAGAACAAAGAAAAGTACAGGAACAGGCCCTTCGGCACTCTGAGCCCATGCTGATCATGATGCTCTAACTAAACAAAAACCTTCTGCCCTTACTCGGTCTGCACCCTTCTATTCCCTCCCTATTCATTTACCCATCCAGATGCCTCTTAAATGTTGCTAATGTGCCTGCTTCCACCACCTCCTCTGGCAGCGCGTTCCAGGAACCCACCGATCTCTGCATGAAAAACTTCCTCTGCACATCTCCCTTAAACTTTCCCCCTCTCACCTTGAAACTTTGCCCCTTTGTAATTGACATTTCCACCCTGGGTAAAAGCTATTGACTATCCACCCTGTCTATGCCTCTCATAATTTTGTAGACCTCTATCAGGTCTCCCCTCAACCTTCATCTTTCCAGTGAAAACAATCCTAGTTTATTCAATCTCTCCTCAGTCAACAACCTCGAGAACAGGCAACATCCTGGTGAACCTTCTTTGCGCTCTCTCCAAAGCTTCCACGTCATTTTGGTAGTGTGGTGACCAGAACTACATGCAATACTCCAAATGCGGCCTAACCAAGGTTTTATATAGCTGCAACATGATTTCCCAACTCTTGCACTCAATGTCTTGTGTGAAGCATGCCTTATGCCTTCTTAATCACTTGTCCACCTGTGTTGCTACTTTTAGACTGACAGCTTAAAAGTGCCACATGATGAGGTTGGAATTGTTGTTTCAAGATTAGCTTTAATTAAATAACAAAGATTAATTTCAAGGCAATTGTCTTGTCATTTGGTCTTGAGAATGGGGCCCCTAAGGAATTTTAAGTTTATTTATTCATGTCAGAAGTAGGCTTACATTAACACTGCAATGAAGTTACTGTGAAAATCTCCTAGTCATCACACTCCGGCCCCTGTTCAGTTACACTGAGGGAGAATTTAGCATAGCCAATGCACCTAACCAGCACATCTTTCGGACTGTGGGAGGAAACACACTCGGACACAGGAAGAATGTGCAGACTCCGCACAGACAGTGACCCGAGCCGGGAATCGAACCCAGGTCCCCGGCGCTGTGAGGCAGCAGTGCTAACCACTGTGCCACCGTGCCAAATTGCAGTGAAAATCAAGACTGAATAACATTGCGTACCTGGTAAAGTTTTTTAAACAAAAAAACTTTCCCTCATTCTCATTCTGTTATCACGAGACACTTGAGAGAATTCCCATTTGCCCTCCTTTCATTCTGTACTAAAAGCATTGACTGACACTGAGGTAAAGGGTCCACGCAGAAACTATTCACCACCCAATAGAAACTAGAACCAGAAATAGGCCATTCGGTACTTGAAGCTTGCTCCGCCATTATGATCATGGCTGATCGTAAATTCAATATCCTGATCCCCCTTTCCCCTTATATCCCTTGATCCCTTTAACCCCAAGAACTAAATCTAATTTCTTCTTGAAATCACACAATGTTTTGGCCTCATGTAACAGTCGATTTAATATGCTACGGTAGGACTGTTAGGCAGTTTGACTTTGGAGTTATCTCCCAGCCATTGTCTGCAGCAAGGTGGCTGCAGCCATTAATAACCAACTTCTATTAGAACCAGGGGGAAATCCCTGCTGTCCTTGCCAAGCCTGGTTTGTATGTAACTCCTGTCCCATACCAGTTTTTAACTAGCCATTTGGTTGTATCGGATTGCAGTGGTTTGATGAAACAGTCCACTATCGCTTTAGAACATAGAACATAGAAAGCCACAGCACAAACAGGCCCTTCGGCCCACAAGTTGCGCCGATCACATCCCCACCTCTAGGCCTATCTATAGCCCTCAATCCCATTAAATCCCATGTACTCATCCAGAAGTCTCTTAAAAGACCCCAACGAGTTTGCCTCCACCACCACCGACGTCAGCCGATTCCACTCACCCACCACCCTCTGAGTGAAAAACTTACCCCTGACATCTCCTCTGTACCTACCCCCCAGCACCTTAAACCTGTGTCCTCTCGTAGCAACCATTTCAGCCCTTGGAAATAGCCTCTGAGAGTCTACCCTATCCAGACCTCTCAACATCTTGTAAACCTCTATCAGGTCACCTCTCATCCTTCGTCTCTCCAGGGAGAAGAGACCAAGCTCCCTCAACCTATCCTCATAAGGCATGCCCCCCAATCCAGGCAACATCCTTGTAAATCTCCTCTGCACCCTTTCAATGGCTTCAACATCTTTCCTGTAATGAGGTGACCAGAACTGCGCGCAGTACTCCAAGTGGGGTCTAACCAGGGTCCTATAAAGCTGCAGCATTATCTCCCGACTCCTAAACTCAATCCCTCGATTAATGAAGGCCAGTACGCCGTACGCCTTCTTGACCGCATCCTCCACCTGCGAGGCCGATTTAAGAGTCCTATGGACCCGGACCCCAAGGTCCTTCTGATCCTCTACACTGCTAAGAATGGTACCCTTCATATTATACTGCTGCTTCATCCCATTGGATCTGCCAAAATGGATCACCACACACTTATCCGGGTTGAAGTCCATCTGCCACTTCTCCGCCCAGTCTTGCATTCTATCTATGTCTCGCTGCAACTTCTGACATCCCTCCAAACTATCCACAACACCACCTACCTTGGTGTCGTCAGCAAACTTACCAACCCATCCCTCCACTTCCTCATCCAGGTCATTTATGAAAATGACAAACAGCAAGGGTCCCAGAACAGATCCCTGGGACAGTTAGGGGTAGGTTGTAAATTATAGGATCCCTATAGTACAGTCTGCACCGACCATAATCCCACCCAGGCCCGATCCCATAACCCCATGCATTTACCCTAGCTAGTTCCCCCTGACACTAAGGGGCAATTCAGTACGGACAATCCACCTAAACCGCGCATCTTTGGACTGTGGGAGGAAACCGGAGCACCCGGAGGAAATCCACACAGACACAAGGAGAACGTGCAAACTCCATGCAGACAGTGACCCAAGCCGGGAATCGAACCCAGGTGCCTGGCGTTGTGAGACAGCAGTGCTTGCCACTGTGCCGCCCATCAAAGACTATTTCCTCGGGTGGATGGAGCTATTACAAGGGGGCATAACTATAGGGTTCATGGTGGGAGATACAGGAAGGATATCAGAGGTAGGTTCTTTACGCAGAAAGTCGTTGGGGTGTGGAATGGACTGCCTGCAGTGATAGTGGAGTCAGACACTTTAGGAACATTTAAGCGGTTATTGGATAGGCACATGGAGCACACCAGGATGATAGGGAGTGGGATAGCTTGATCTTGGTTTCAGATAAAGCTCGGCACAACATCGTGGGCCAAAGGGCCTGTTCTGTGCTGTACTGTTCTATGTTCTATAAATGCTCGCAAGGCCTATGTGCCAGATTCACTGTGTGAAACGGGAAGGTGGGTGTGTGTGTTTAAATTGTGAATGCCATGGGCTGCGTGTGTCAGTGCCGTGGTTTCGACGCAGCACCAGTCACAATGCTTCAGAGCCATCATTGGTCTCACTCGACCTGAATTACTCAATCGTGCACACTGCCAATGTAAAGGCAGCAACATCAAACGCTGGCGCCACTGTGCCAATGTAAATCATAATGTATCTGAAGCACTGGTGCGCACACTGGCCAACGCTGGGCTGATCCAAGATGAGAGAGCATCCGCTGACTGCCTGAGGCTTCTCTGGTGCTGGAAACATAAGCAATATTTCAGAACAGTGACACACAAATCACAGGGGGAAGCCTTTGATAATTTACTGATTCAAGAAACTGTTCAATTCCCTCTCAAAACATAGAAGATAGGAATAGGAGGAGGCCATTCGGCCCTTCGAGCCTGCTCCGCCATTCACCACAATCATAGCTGATTGTCCAGTTCAATAGCCTAATCCTGCTTTCTCCCCACAACTTTGGATCCCATTCACCCCAAGTGCTATATCTAACCACATCTTGAATACATTCAATGTTTTGGCATCAACTACTTCCTGTGGTAATGAATTCCACAGGCTCACTACTCTTTGGGTGAAGAAATGTCTCCTCATCTCCGTCCTAAATGGTCTACCCCAAATCCTCAGACTGTGACCCCTTGTTCTGGACTCCCCCACCATCGGGAACATCCTCCCTGCATCTACCCTGTCTAGTCCTGTTAGAATTTTATAAGTTTCAATGAGATCCCCCCCTCATTCGTCTGAACTCCAGCGAAAACAATCTTAACCTAGTCAATCTCTCCTCATACATCAGTCCTGCCATCACTGGAACACCATTGAAGACTCTGTGTCAATCACATGACGGAGAACACATTCTAGAACACAGAACATAGAACAGTACAGCACAGAACAGGCCCTTCGGCCCACGATGTTGTGCCGAGCTTTATCTGAAACCAAGATCAAGCTATCCCACTCCCTATCATACTGGTGTGCTCCATGTGCCTATCCAATAACCGCTTAAATGTTCCTAAAGTGTCTGACTCCACTATCACTGCAGGCAGTCCATTCCACACCCCAACCACTCTCTGCGTAAAGAACCTACCTCTGATATCCGTCCTGTATCTCCCACCACGAACCCTATAGTTATGCCCCCTTGTAATAGCTCCATCCACCCGAGGAAATAGTCTTTGAACGTTCACTCTATCTATCCCCTTCATCATTTTATAAACCTCTATTAAGTCTCCCCTCAGCCTCCTCCGCTCCAGAGAGAACAGCCCTAGCTCCCTCAACCTTTCCTCATAAGACCTACCCTCCAAACCAGGCAGCATCCTGGTAAATCTCCTCTGCACTCTTTCCAGCGCTTCCACATCCTTCTTATAGTGAAGTGACCAGAACTGCACACAATATTCCAAATGTGGTCTCACCAAGGTCCTGTACAGTTGCAGCATAACCCTACGGCTCTTAAACTCCAACCCCCTGTTAATAAAAGCTAACACACTATAGGCCTTCTTCACAGCTCTATCCACTTGAGTGGCAACCTTTAGAGATCTGTGGATATGGACCCCAAGATCTCTCTGTTCCTCCACAGTCTTCAGAACCCTACCTTTGACCCTGTAATCCACATTTAAATTAGTCCTACCAAAATGAATCACCTCACATTTATCAGGGTTAAACTCCATTTTGCCATCCTATCTATGTCTCTTTGCAGCCTACAACAGCCCTCCACCTCATCCACTACTCCACCAATCTTGGTGTCATCAGCAAATTTACTGATCCACCCTTCAGCCCCCTCCTCTAAGTCATTAATAAAAATTACAAAGAGCAGAGGACCAAGCACTGATCCCTGTGGCACTCCGCTAGCAACCTGCCTCCAGTCCGAAAATTTTCCATCCACCACCACCCTCTGTCTTCGATCAGACAGCCAGTTACCTATCCAATTGGCCAACTTTCCCTCAATCCCACACCTCCTCACCTTCATCATAAGCCGACCATGGGGGACCTTATCAAACGCCTTACTAAAATCCATGTATATGACATCAACTGCCCTACCTTCATCAACACACTTAGTTACCTCCTCAAAAAATTCTATCAAATTTGTGAGGCACGACTTGCCCTTCACGAATCCGTGCTGACTATCCTGGATTAATCCGCATCTTTCTAAATGGTTGTAAATCCCATCCCTAAGGACCTTTTCCATCAATTTACCAACCACCGAAGTAAGACTAACCAGTCTATAATTACCAGGGTCATTTCTGTTCTAACTCAGCTCCATAGATTTTATCCTAACCACCCTTTAGTTCTTTCCATGACTTAACATTTGTAAACTGCTATCACTTCACCAACCTGTGGATACATTCCGCTACTGTCTACCTCAATGCAAACTGTTGGGTCCATTGATTCATTTGAATAGATGAGGGGACAGCACTGATACGAGTTTTAAAATGGTTTTCTTTTATTGAACAGAACTTTAAAAAATTATTAACATGGCAGAAACGAAAAGAAAAAGTGAACTTGGAGACTGGCTTCTACTGCCAGCCCCTGTACCGAACTTGAACGCACTGAACGGATCTCGAAAACAAACTGAAAAAACACACACTAAAATCCAAACTATATTTCAATTCTTATCTTGTTATTGGAAATGTTTTTCACATTGTCTCCGTCTTAGAAAAACATTCCTTGCAGCTGCTGTTATGAAAAACTTGTTTGCCTGCATTGTGTACCCTTCAGGAATGCAGTCTTTTTTTAGCTAACCTTCAGCCTTCTGATTCTACATGTAGTCAAGTTAACTTCTTCCCAGGCTGGAAGAGTCAATTACTAGAGTGCATAGGTTTAAGGTGTGGGGAGCAAGGTTTAAAGGAGATGTACGAGACAAGTTTTTTTACACAGAGGGTGGTGGGTGCCTGGAACTCGCTACCGGGGGAGGTAGTGGAAGCGGATGCGCTAATGACTTTTAAGGGGCGTCTGGATGAGTACATGAATAGGATGGGAATAGAGGGATATGGTTCCTGGAAGGGTAGGGGGTTTTAGTTCAGACGGTCAGCATGGTCTATCATAGAATCATAGAAAATCATAGAAACCCTACAGTGCAGAAGGAGGCCATTCGGCCCATCGAGTCTGCACCGACCACTATCCCACCCAGGCCCTATCCCCACATATTTTACCTGCTAATCCCTCTAACCTACACATCCCAGGACTCTAAGGGGCAATTTTTTAACCTGGCCAATCAACCTAACCCGCACATCTTTGGACTGTGGGAGGAAACCGGAGCACCCGGAGGAAACCCACGCAGACACGAGGAGAATGTGCAAACTCCACACAGACAGTGACCCGAGCCGGGAATCGAACCCAGGACCCTGGAGCTGTGAAGCAGCAGTGCTAACCACTGTGCTACCGTGCCGCCCGTGGTCTATGCAGGCTTAGAGGGCCGAAGGGCCTGTTCCTGTGCTGTAATTTTCTTTGTTCTTTGTTAGCAGAAATAGGCAGAAATATGTTAAAATGAAGTCTTTGCATAGACCAAAGCAAACAGGGCTAAACATACATAGGACCTCTCATAAACCTTGGCAATCTTGGAAGACCTCCCTCTTGTCAGACCACAACCTTCTCAGGAAGGAAGTGCTAACTTCGTGACTCCAATTACCCAATCCAGGTTGCATCCTAATGAGGTTACATAACCCCTTTTCCATTTATTTCATATCCATCTCATAATGGGGATGAGTCCACAACTATATCAAATTTTGCATATATATAAATATGCTGGAAATACTCATCAGGGCAAGTAGCACCTTTTTGTTACTAATTCGTGGGACACGGTGTCACTGGCTGGTCAGCATTTATTGCCCATCCCTAGTCGCCATTGAATTGAGTGACTTGCTAGGCCATTTCACAGGGTAGTTGAGAGTCAACCACACTGCTGTGGCTCTGGAGTCACATGTAGGCCAGACCAGGTAAGGACGGTAGATTTCCTTAAGTCTTGCTACAACTGTACAGGGCATTGTTAAAATCACACCTGGAGTACTGTGTACATTTTGGTCTCAATGTTTGACCGGTGATATACTTGCATTTGGAAGAAGTTGAGAGAAGGTTCATTTCTTTTTATTCATTCGTGGGACATGGATGTCGCTGGCTGGGCAGCATTTATTGCCCATCCCTAGTTCCCCTTGGAGGGCAGTTCAGAGTTAAACACATTGCTGTGGCTCTGGAGTCACATGTAGGCCCGACCAGGTAAAAACAGCAATGCCCTGTGATTAGGATGGGAAATACCCTGCCTGAGAGTGGTGGATGCAGATTCAATCATGGCTTTCGAAAGGAAATCGAATAAGCATTTGAAGAGAAAGATTTCAGGGACACTGGCAAAGGGTGTCTCAGTTGCTCACGCAGAGAGCTGGCATGTAAATGACAGGCCAAATGGCCTCCTTCTTCACTGCAACCATTCTGTGATTCCAGTTTGTAACATTCCCAAATGTTGTTCCCACTGGTTGGTGAATAAATAATAAAACGGGGAGACGGGACATTGAGAAATGAGGGAGGAGATTAGGAGAAATATTTTCACAGAATATTATTAGAACATGGCATCTTTTATCACTGGAACTACTAAGGCAAAGAAGTTGACATCGAAAAGGAAATTAGATAAGCATTAAAATGGAAAGATGATAAAGGATAAATGGGAAGGGACAAGGGATGTCTTGACACCCTCAGAAGACTGAGGAAATTTGGCATGTCCACTACGACTCTCACAAACTTTTACAGAAGCACCATAGAAAGCATTCATTCTGGTTGTATCACAGCTTGGTATGGCTCCTGCTCTGCCCAAGACCAGAAGAAACTACAAAGGGTCGTGAATGAAGCCCAGTCCATCACGCAAACCAACCTCCCATCCATTGACTCTGTCTACACTTCCCGCTGCCTCGGAAAAGCAGCCAGCATAATTAAGGACCCCACACACCCCGGACATTCTCTCTTCCACCTTCTTCCGTCGGGAAAAAGATACAAAAGTCTGAGGTCACGTACCAACCGACTCAAGAACAGCTTCTTCCCCGCTGCTGTCAGACTTTTGAATGGACCTACCTCGCACTAAGTTGAGCTATCTCTGCACCCTAGCTATGACTGTAACACTACATTCTGCACTTTCTAGTTTCCTTCTCTATGAACAGTATTCTTTGCCTGTATAGCGCGCAAGAAACAATACTTTTCACTGTACGTTAATACATGTGACAATAATAAAATCAAATCAAGAAATAAGGTTAGAGAAGACAGCTCCAGTTGAAGCTGGAACTGGCTGGGCAAAGCAAATGGCTTCCTCCTGTGCTGCAAATGGATCTAGTTTGCAGTCTCTGATTTTGGAATAAGGTAGAGCAGTATCGGTGGATCAAACATCGGGAATGTTTAGAGGAATGCTAGAATTCTGCTGTGAGAAAGGACAAGTAACATTTGCGTGTGGCAATCCTCTGAGGAATCTCATTGGAAAATCCTGCAAAAGGTCAACAAACTCAAAAATGTGCCCGGAATATTACTCATGAAAAATACAACACAAAGGATGGTATTTGTTCACTCCGTCGAGTCTAGTTCAGAAATGTTAACCAAAACCCCACTGGAACCAATCTTGACGTGGAGATGCCGGCATTGGACTGGGGTAAACACAGTAAGAGTTTTAACAACACCAGGTTAAAGTCCAACAGCATTTGCATTTGCTACCAAATACACCTATTGGACTTTAACCTAGTGTTGTTAAAACTCTTACCAATCTTGACAGCAGTGGTTGGTCCTGTGGCTTTCTAGTTTAGTGGATGTTCAGGTTTGATTGATGACGGTGGGGTAAGGGTGGTGGGGAAAATGGGGGGGGGCGGGGGGGGGGGGGGGGGGGGGAGCTGGATGATAGAACGTGAGCCTGGAATTGAGGTAGAGGAACGATTCTGGGAACCGTCCGCTGACCCTGTAGTCAGCCCCACTTTATCACTGAGGAAAAGCTAACCACCTGTCAGGAATGGCCATATTGTGCAGACACCATGTCTTTTAAAAAAAATTATCACTGGGGCAAGAAAGAACTAGCATTTATTATTGAATCATAAAATCTCTACAGAAGGAGGCCATTCAGCCCGTTGAGCCTGCGCTGACAGCAAACCCACACAGCCCCTATCCCTGTAACCCCATATATTTACCCTGCTAATGCCCCCGACACTAATGGGCATTGAGCATAGCCAATCCACCTAACCCGCACATCTTTGGAGTGTGGGAGGAAACAGGAGCACCCGGAGGAAACCCACGCAGACACGGGGAGAACATGCATAGGTTTAAGGTGAGAGAGGAGTGATACGAAAGGGTCCAGAGGGCATTTTTTTCCCACAGAGGGTGATGAGTGTCTGGAACAAGCTGCCAGAGGTAATAGTAGAGGTGGGTACAATTTTGTCTTTTAAAAAGCATTTAGACAGTTACATGAGTAAAATGGATATAGAGGGATATGGGCCAGATGTGGGCAATTGGAACTAGCTTAGGGGTTAGTAAAAGGGGCCGCATGGACAAGTTGGGCTGAAGGGCTTGTTTCTGTGCTGTAAACCTCAATGACTCTATGCAGACCCCGCACAGACAGTGATCCAAGCCGGGAATCAAAACCTGGTCCCTAGCGCTGTGAGGCAGCAGTGCTAGCCACTGTGTCACAATGCCATCCGATAGCTTGAGTGGTAGTGCAGGAATGTTAATTATATCATCAAAATGAAGCTTGCGGATTTTCTTACTCATTCATAGGACATGGGCGTCACTGGCTGGCCAGAATTTATTGCCCATCCCTAGTTGCCCTTGAGAAGGTGGTGGTGAGCTGCCTTCTTGAATCGCTGCAGTCCACGTGCTGTGGGTTGACCCACAATGCCGTTAGGGAGGGAATTCCAGGATTTTGACCCAGCAATTGCGAAGGAACGGCAATATATTTCCAAATCGGGATGGTGAGTGGCTTGGAGGGGAACTTGCAGGTGATGGTGTTCCCATATCTCTGCTGCCCTTGTCCTCCTAGATGAAAGTGGTCGTGGGTTTGGAAGATGCTTTCTAAGGGTCTTTGGTGAATTACTGCAGTGCATCTTGATGGTAGCTTTCTGGGGTTAATCGACAATATGAAAATGCAGCAACTTCAAAAATAAGTCTGCAGGGATGTGGAAGGTGAGTTGCCATTTTGGGAGTTGGAAGTCACATTCCATCCGGTGACAATGTAACAATCCATAATTCATGCGGTATCACCACACATTGTTGGGGGAGAACAGAAAACTTCAAAAATGTCTCAGTTTTTGTCTGATTATACCTTTGGGATGATTTACTATGTTAAAGATGTAAGGCATTATAAATCCAAGTTCTCTAACACACCATGCTTTTTGCCTGCCATGCCACCTCTATAACTGGAAACTGGTCTATCTGTGCACTCTCCATCAGTATTCTCAGAGTACAGCCTCTGGTATATAAATGAAAGCCTTTTGCACCCCCTGTACAGGCTGCACTGGCAGCCAGTAGTGTAAGCTGGACTTCATTAATCTTCATGATGGCACAGTGGTTAGCACTGCTGCCTCACAGCGCCAGGGACCCGGGTTCGATTCCGGCCTCGGGGCACTGTCTGTGTGGAGTCTGCACACTCTCCCCGTGTCTGCGTGGGTTTCCTCCGGGTGCTCCGGTTTCCTCCCACAGTCCAAAGATATGCAGGGTTAGGTTGATTGGCCATGCTAAATTGCCCCTTAGTGTCAGGGGGATTGGCAGGGTAAGTAGGTTGGGTTATGGGAATAGGACCTGATTGGGATTGTTGTTGGTGCAGGCTCGATGGGCCGAATGGCTTCCTTCTGTAAGGGGCATGGAGATTAAATGCTGTTGCTCTGAATCTGGACTTTAAAGAGCAGGGTTGATGAATTCAGGTTCCTCCAGTTCAATATAGTCTAGTGTTAAATAACTAAATGAGCAGTATTGTTCACATGATGATTTTGTTTTGTTTTTTTTAATATTGGAAATGACACATCCAAGAGGAATGGGGCTGCCCACACATCTCTTGTTTTGTGAATTAAGCCAAGTAGAACCCTGACATTCTGAGTGCTGTGCTGCGGAGGAGTGTGCTTGATAGTAAATTATCACTCAGCTTGCCAGGACTGTGTGAGGCTCTTGTACTCTTCATAAGGATGATGTGCATTGGTATGAGCAGGGAAAGATGAGTTGAGATGGTCTGCCACAGTACAAAGTACACAGTACTCTACCACTGTCACCATTATTTACAGATGCACCATCGAAAGCATCCTTTCTGGTTGTATCACAGCTTGGTATAAGCGCTGATCAAGATTGCAAGAAACTACAAAGGGTTGTGAATGTAGCCCAATCCATCACGCAAACCAGCCTCCCATCCATTGACTCTGTCTACACTTCCCGCTGCCCCGGAAAAGCAGCCAGCATAATTAAGGATCCCACGTACATTCTCTCTTCCACCTTCTTCCATCGGGAAAAAGATACAAAAGTCTGAAAACACGTACCAACAGACTCAAGAACAGATTCTTCCCTGCTGCCATCAGACTTTTGAATGGCCCTATCAGACGTTAAGCTGATCTTCCTCTTCACCCTACCTGTAGCTGCAACACTATATTCTGCACCCTATTCTTTCCTCCTGCAGGATTGGAATTGTCCTGTATGGTGCTGGGTTTGCACAGTGCTGTCATGGATCTGTCCAGTGCTATAATAATCCTGCCTGATAAATTACTGGGTGTGTTTCAGTGCTGTCATGGATCTGTCAAGTGTGATAATAATCCCGCCTGGTACATTATTGGGCATGTTTCAATGCTGTCATGAATCTGTCCAGTGCTATAATGGGGTAAACTCTTTGTTTTCAAATGATTGGCGATCCCATCTGAATTCTAGCAACTACTTAAAGCTGAACCTATTTTTTTGTACCATGATCAAAAAGATTGATCCAAGGCCCAGATCAATCACATAATTGTGGACTTTGGAGAAAAAGATTCCTTAGTTACATCATTTCTTCAGATCAGGATAAAATGGCAGAAGGTCAATGGGCTAACACGCTGCTTTACTCAGTAGGCCCGATAGCAGTTGACATTTTTGCTAAACATGGAATTGATGAATCATCTGCTAAATTTGAAGAGGTACTCAAATAATTTGGTGCTTATTTTAACCTAAGATGTAACAAATAGATGTAGGTTAACCAGATTGATTCTGGGAATGGAAGGGTTGACGTATGAGGAGAGATTAAACAGTTTGGGTTTATACTCACTGGAGTTTAGAAGGACGAGAGGGGATCTGATCGAGGTATATAAAATTTTAAAAGGGATTAATAAAGTAAGTGTAGACCAAATATTTCCTCTTATGTGGCAATCTAGGACAAGAAGTCACAGGTAAAGGTTGAGAGGCGGTAGATTTAAAACTGAGATGAGGAGGAACTACTTCTCACAGAGGGCGGTGAATTGGTGGAACTCGCTGCCCCAGAGCGCGGTGGAGTCTGAATCATTAAATGGTTTCAAGAAGGAGATAGACATTTTTCTAATAAAAAAGGGATATGGGGAACAGGTGGGGAGCTGGATTTGAGACCAGGGAGAGATCAGCCATGATCTGATTGAATGGCGGAGCAGGCTCGAAGGGCTGAATTTGCCTACTGCTCCTAATTCCTATGTTCCCATGTTTCTGAAGTGTAGTTGTTGCTGCAATGTCGGGAAACACAGCAACTAAGTGGACACTCAGCAAAATCCCACAATTGGGAATGAGCCAATGATCAAATCATATATTTCATGTGCTGTTTGAGGGATAAATATTGGCTAAGACCCCAGAGAGACCTCCCAAATCGGACATTGGATTGTTGATTCATCTGAAAGTCGGCACCTCCAGCAACATAACACTCCCTCAGATTATGTCATCAAATCTGGAGTCACGAGAACAAATTATATTCTGACACAAATTGATGCTCCCCGTGCTTGATTGGTTAAGCCTGGGCGTGGACTCAAAGCAAAGAAACAAGAGCTCAAAGCCAGAGCTGAATCATGGAGCAGATATTTTAAGGCACTGTAAATAAAACCTATTACACACATATAATCTGCTGTCATGAATGGCATGCTTTGTCCGTATAGCATGCAAAAGCAATACTTTTCACTGTATCCCAATACATCTGACAATAATAAATCAAATGTCCAATTTGGTGAATGTCAGACTCCGAGCCAACTTTGCATACAGATCCTGTATTTTGGGAATGGGGTACCTATCCAATTTCACAGCCTGGTTTTCCGTTAGTTTGTAATCCCCACACGTACCGATGGTCTTATCTGGCTTCACTACCAGCACAATGGGTGCTGCCCACTCTGCAAATTGTACAGGCCTGATGATACCCAAATCTTCCAGTCGTTTTAGCTCCACCTCTACTTTTTCAACTAATGCATAACGTACAGATCTTGTTCTAAAAAGTGTTGATGTGGCTTTCAGATCTACATGGATCCTAGCTTGTAATCTTCCCAAGTTCTTTCCCAATACTTCTCGTCTCGGTGTTTGCTAATGACCTGGTGCAGGCCTCCTTCTTTTATCTTAAAGATCTCCAGCCAATTCACATTAATCCCCCGGAGCCAATCACGCCCCATTAAATTCGATCCTTGGCCTGACACCACCATCCGTGGTAGCTATACTGACTGTTGTCTGTAACTGTCTGTGGTTGTATTTATGGCTTCCCCGTTATGTGTAGCTAGTCTTGCTGCAGTGTCCATCAACTTCAAGGGTTGAATTCCTTCTTTAAGATACCAGTAGGTCCACTCACTCACAACAGCAGCTGACACCCCCGTGTCTACCTCCATCTTCAATGGCTGGCCGTTTACTAACATCACCATTGTGACGGGGGCTGGCCTGCCCGCTTCCACATTATTTAATGACATAACATTTCGTTCCCCCCCACTGGCCAATCCTGCATACTATATACCGGGGCTGGATCATTTACTCTGCTTGTACTGGGCTCGCCCTGCTTGCTTTGACATTTGTGCCTTAAATGACTTTTATTTCCACACCCTAAGCCCTCTGCTCCTCTAAATGTACACACTTGGGGCGGCATGGTAGCACAGTGGTTAGCACTGCTGCTTCACAGCGCCAGGATCCCGGGTTCGATTCCTGGCTTGGGTCACTGTCTGTGTGGAGTTTGTACGTTCTCCCCATGTCTGCGTGGGTTTCCTCCGGTTTCCTCCCACATTTTGAAAGACGTGCTGGTTCGGTGCATTGACCCGAACAGGCGCCGGACTGTGGCGACTACGGGAATTTCACAGTAACTTCATTGCATTGTTAATGTAAGCCTTACTTGTGACTAATAAATAAACTTTACCTTACTTTACTTTTGGGGAGTGGCTTCTCCCACACCGAAAGCACTCAGTGTTACTCTTTGGTATTTAGTGATTCTTCCCGTTTCTGCATTCAACTCACTGCTTCAGTTTGATCCCTCACTTTTGACACCATTACTACTCACGGTTTCCCACCCTAATTGGTGGACCTCGATGCTTTGCTCGCTCTGTAATTCCTGGGTACTCTTCTCAGCACTCTCTATCACTCTCACCATTTCCATCACCCTCTTAAAAGCCAACTCAGGCTCTGCCAAGCATTTCCTTCGTATAGCTGCATTATTTACACTTCATACCAATCGATCTCTTAACACGTCCTTTAAGGCTGACCCAAAGTTGCAATGCTAGGCAATCTGCTTTTTCAGCCTTGCTATGAAGGCTTTAATGTCATTCCGAGGAGCCCTCTCTGTCAAGTTAAACCTATATCTTTGCAATGTTACCGAAGCTTTAAGGTGATTATGTCCCTTTGCTAGCTTAATGTTGGCCATGTTAAATTCTCCCTCAGTGTACCCGAACAGGCGCCAGAGTGTGGTGACTAGGGGATTTTCACAGTATGTTCATTGCAGTGTGAATGTAAGCTTACTTGTGACTAATAAATAAACTTTACTTTAATGAGCTCTGCAATAATATAAAAGAAAAATACTGCAGATGCTGGAATCTGAAACAAAAACAGAAAATCCTGGAAAATCTCAGCAGGCGTATATGTCCAATCTTTCTGACGAAGGGTCATCTAGACTCGAAACGTTGCTTCTATTCACTCCCCACAGATGCTGTCAGACCTGCTGAGATTTTCCAGCATTTTCTGTTTTGGTAATAAGCTCTGCATGTGTTTTCATTTCGGGAGTATCTGTAGACATTAAACTTCAGATTAAGTTATGAGTCTGGGTCCACATACAGTAAGTGAAATTACTTTCTTCTTATCCTCCCCCTTTATTCCATTGGCCCTGAAAAAATACTCCAACCATTCCACACGCTGTACCCAGTTGTCAGTGGTTCTGTCGAAGGTTTCCAACTTAAAGTTAAAGTTTATTTATTAGTCACAAGTAGGCCTATATTAACACTTCAGTGAAGTTCCTGTGAAAGTCCCCTAGTCACCACATTCTGGCACCTGTTCGGGTACACTGAGGGATTTGATGAGAATTTAGCATGGCCAATGAACCTAACCAGCACATCTTTTGGACTGTGGGGGGAAACCGGAGCACCCGGAGGAAACCCACGCAGACATGGGGAGAACGTGCAGGTTCCACACATAAAGTGACCCAAGCTGGGAATCGAATCCATGTCCCAGGTGCTATGATGCGAAGAGAGACATATCGGCTCCCGCTTTTTCAGGCCTGGATCGATCTGATTCACTTTGCAGTTTTGCAATGACAATCTCTTCGCATTCCTTGTTGCAAACAGAGTCACTCTGATTTACTTCATCGCCAGTGTAGTCATTGGCAGGATTGGCGACCACCAGTTAGTATAATGAACTATAATGATTTATTTACGAGCAGATAAATATACAGAGTGCTTTTACAATGTTAGCACTTCCAGTTTTAGGATCAATTTTGGCTGCAAAAGCCCACACTCTGCACCTGTTCCCCATTGGGCGATTGGATCATATGACCCCCCAATGTGCACCACTTAAAGGGACCAGTCTATGTGTGTCTCTGTTTGAACCTCTGTTTGCATGCATTGTGTGAGTTTAAAGCTTATTTATTAACGTCACCAGTAGGGTTACATTAACACTGCAATGAAGTTACTGCGAAATTCCCTAGTCGCCACACTCGGGCGCCTGTTCGGGTACACTGAGGGAGAATTTAGCACGGCCAATGCACCTAACCAGCACGTCTTTCAGACTGTGGGAAGAAACCGGAGCACCCGGAGGAAACCCACGCAGACATGGGGAGAACATGCAAACTCCACACAGACAGTGACCCAGGCCAGGAATCGAACCCGGGTCCCTGGTGCTGTGAAGCAGCAGTGCTAACCACTGTGCCACTGTGCCGCCCAAGAGAGAGTCTGTGTGTCTCTGTATGTATCTGTTTGAGCCTCTGTGTTCATGAAACTGTGTGTGTGTGTGTGCACGCGTGTGTGTGTGAGTATGTGTGTGTGTGTGTGATTGTGTATGAGAGAGAGAGTCTACGTGTGTGACTCCATGAGCCCTATTTTACCATTTTGATTCTAAGTGCTGGACAGACTTGAAACTGGGAGTGTTTCAGATCCGACTTTTAGACCCGTTTTCAGGCGCCCCCATACACACTCCGCCTGAAAAAATAGCAGCGATTCTGAATCACGCTGCAGAACCCTGTGGGCGGGGCTTAACGTGCCCGAACCGCTGCAGCTCCGATTGGCGCCTCCCGCTGCGCATGCGCTGAAAAACAATGATAGAATGATGCTCCCCTGCCACATCCTTCCCGGGCCGGATAATACCTCCACCCTGGCCCCCACAGACATTGCCCCACCCCTACAACATTACTGACCCCCTTATCCCCCCACACCCTCCGCCACCCAGCCTGATCGCAGGCCTTTCCCCCCTTCCCCCTCACTGATCTCAGGCAGGGTGGCAGCGGACCCCCCCATTCCACCACCCCCCACTCCCCGCTCCCCCCACCCTCCACCACCGCCGCCCCCCCCCCCCCCCCCCCCCCCCCGCAACCCATCTCAAGCAGAGAGCCATCGGACGCTCGGAACCTACCTCCTCACTGATGGAGCGCCCGAATCAGACTTTTATGGAGCGTGTCTGTTTCGCAGCGATTCCGGATTGGCGAACGCGGTGATAAAGGGGGAAATGCCGGTGAGGTTGGGCGTGCAGCCCATTAAGTCAATGGAAATGCATGCAAATGTATTTAAATGGCCATTGCAACCGTTTCAGGCACCATCCCGATTGCGTCCATTTTAGGGCCTTGCTAAAGGGGGAACCGGCGCGGAGGGGGGCGCGGATTGTCCTACTCGCCTCACACCTGACTTTACCAAGTTTCCGCGCCCGAAAATGGGGGCAACTTGATGGTAAAATCGGGCCCTATGTGTGTCTCCGTGTGTATCTATTTGAGTCTCTGTGCAGCTACCTGTGCAAGTGTGTGATTGCATCCATGTCTCTCAGTGTTACTGAAGACAGGGTTGGTCTCAGTTCCGATGCCGCCACAGTCAAATAGCCTGCCAGCACTTGAGGATCATGCATGTAGAATGGCCACCTGGCACTATGCAGGAGCCGGGGCCCATATATCGCAGCGAGAGGCAGCACCTTCGAGAATGAGGGAGAGGGAGCAGCCACCTCCTTGTGGGATCCTGCCCCTCGACTGAGCTCATCGCAGACATACCACACCAAGAGAAGGCAACAAAGGCGAAGGAATCGGAATCGGGCTGGCCCAGATTCAATCATTTAGTCTCAAAGGCCACAGCGCACTGGAAGAAACCAGCATTTCACCTTTGCCCAGCAAGTTCAGATCCTGTGGTGGTTTGAGCCACTCAGCCTGTGTTTCTGCGATGTGTTCAGCTCTGCTGGAGTGACTGGATCTCTCTTCAGAGTCAGTGACAGACCGTCAGTGTAAACCTACATTCAACCAGCAGAGGGCAGCAGACTTCAACTGAACAAAGAGCAGCAAATCCAAATCTGGAGCAGAATTGACAGCAGATACAGGCCATTCAGCCCAACTGGAGCAGAATTTACAGCAGATACAAGCCATTCAGCCCAACTGGAGTAGAATTGACAGCAGATACAGGCCATTCAGCCCAACTGGAGTAGAATTGACAGCAGATACAGGCCATTTAGCCCAACTGGAGTAGAATTGACAGCAGATACAGGCCACTCAGCCCAACTGGAGTTGGGTTGAATTCAATGACTTTATAGAACCTTAGTGAGGCCGCACTTGGAATATAGTGTTCAATTCTGGTCGCCACACTACCAGAAGGCTTTGGAGAAAAGATTTACCAGGATGTTGCCTGGTATGGAGGGCATTAGCCATGAGGAGAGGTTGGAGAAATTTGGTTTGTTCTCACTAGAGCAACGGAAGTTGAGGGGCGACCGGATAGAAGTCTACAAGATTATGAGAGGCATGGACAGAGTGGACAGTCAGGAGCTTTTTCCTACGGTGGAAGAGTCAATTATTCTAAGGGGCACAGGTTTAAGGTGCGAGGGGCAAGGTTTAAAGGAGATGTACGAGGCAGATTTTTTACACAGAGAGTAGTGGGTGCCTGGAACTCATTGCCAGGGGAGGTAGTGGAAGCGGATATGGTAGTATCCTTTTATGGTAGTGACCTTTAAGGGGTATCTTGCCAAATACATGAATAGGATGGGAATAGAGGGATATGGTCCCCGGAAGGGTTTTAGTTCAGTCGGGCGGCATGATCGGTGCAGGCTTGGAGGGCTGAAGGGCCTGTTCCTGTGCTGTAATTTTCTTTGTTCTTTGTTCTTTCTTCCAGTTTCCTCCCACACTCCAAAAATGTGTGGGTTCGGTGCATTGGCCATGCTAAATTGCCCATTACTGTCCCGGGGTGCGTAGGTTAGAGGGATTAGCAGGATAGAATTTGTGGGATTATGGGGGATAGGGTTGGTGGGCTGGTTGTTGGTGCAGACTCGAAGGGCCGAATGGCCTCTTTCTGCACTGTAGGGATTCTATGATTCTATGAACAGAGGAAAACGTCTCAAGCTGCTTCACGGGAGCCTTAGCAATCAAATCACTGAGCCACACACCGGTGATTAAAGCGAGTGGTTTAAAAGAGCAACTTAAAGGAAGAAGGCAAGATAGAGAGGCGTAGAGAGCTGGGACATTTGAAATAAGAGAAGCTGAAGAGGTCAGAATTCGATGAGTGCTGATATTGTGCAGGGCTGAAGGAGGTTACGGAGATCGGGAGAGGCACAATCAGGCAACGGCTTGAAAACAAGACTGAGAAGTTTCAACTGGGATCCAATGTAGGTCAGTGAGTAGAATCATAGTGTCATAGATGTTTACAGCATGGAAACAGGCCCTTCAGCCCAACTTGTCCATGCCGCCCTTTTTTTAACCACTAAGCTCGTCCCAATTGCCCGCATTTGGCCCAAATCCCTCTATACCCATCTTACCCATGTAACTGTCTAAACTTTTTAAAAGACAAAATTGTACCCGTCTCTACTACTACCTCTGGCAGCTCATTCCAGACACTCACCACCGCCTGAAAAAATTGTCCCTCTGGACCCTTTTGTATCTCTCCCCTCTCACCTTAAACCTATGCCCTCTAGTTTTAGACTCCCCTACCTTTGGGAAAAGATGTTGACTATCTAGCTGATCTATGCTCCTCGTTATTTTATAGACCTCTATAAGATCACCCTTCAGCCTCCTACGCTTCAGGGAAAAAAGTCCCACTCTATCTATGCACCTTATAACTCAATCCATCAAATCCCGGTAGCATCCTCGTAAATCTTTTTTGCACTCTTTCCAGTTTAATAATATCTTTTCTATAATCGGGTGACCAGAATTGCACGCAGTATTCCAAGTGTGGCCTTACTAATGTCTTGTACAACTTCAACAAGACGTCCCAACTCCTGTATTCAATGTTCTGACCAATGAAACCAAGCACGCTGAATGCCTTCTTCACCACTCTGCCCACCTGTACAGGAGTGAGAGGTGATTGGGATTTAATGCGAGTTAAGATGCAGCCAGCAGAATGTAGGGTTTGTATTCATGATTCAGGGTGAGTGAAGAACACATGAAGAACCGCTACATCAGATTTATCAAATATAATATTTAACAAAAGCAACCCTTGAAACACAATAATCCCAGCAGCCAAAGTTTAGGGCCCTCATTAGGTTCATCATTTAGTTGTTGGTTAATCGGATGCAAACCTGGTCCAGTTCCCCGCCGACTGCTGCCAGGGTGAGGTTGGCACTGTGCACCCTGTGATCTTCAGGCAGTGAAGAAGATAGCTGAGGATGAAATCCAGGGATTGGCTGATAAATGATGACTACATTCTCATAGAGCTACCTCCTCATATTGTTAAACATAGAATCCTACAGTGCAGAGAGAGGCCATTCAGCCCATTGAGCCTGCACTGACCACAAGCCCACCCAGCCCCTATCCCCGTAACTCCACGTATTTATCCTGCTAATTCCCCTGACACAGAGGGGCAATTTATCATGGCCAATCAACCTAACCTGCACGTCCTTTGACTGTGGGAAGAAACTAGAGCACCCAGAGAAAACCCACAGAGATATGTGGAGAACATGCAAACTTTACACAGGCCGGAATTGAACCCGGGTCCCTGGTGTTGTGAGGCAGCAGTGCTAACCACCGTGCCATCGTGCCAATTTTAGGTTCTTCTAAATCAGAGATGTGGGCACAAAAAGCTTAAGTTTTAAAGTTTATTTATTAGTGTCACAAGTAGGCTTACATTAACACTGCAATGAAGTTACTGTGAAAATCCCCTAGTCTCCACACTCCGGCGCCTGTTCGGGTACACTGAGGGAGAATTTAGCACGGCCAATGCACCTAACCAGCACGTCTTTCGGACTGGGAGGAGACCCTCGCAGACATGGGGAGAACGTGCAGACTCCACACAGACAGTGACCCAAGTCGGGAATCGAACCCGGGCCCCTGTCGCTGTGAGGCAGCAGTGCTAATCACTGTGCCACCGTGCCGCCCTATGCGAGTGTTGCGGTGCTGGAGGAGGTGCCATCGTTCGAATGCGACGTTCCAATGAGGCTGGTCTGCTCCAAGGTGGATGTAAAAGATTCCACAGTTCAACCCTGACAACAGAGAGTTGGCACGAAACTTTTCCGTCTCAGTCTTTCCAGCGTTCTCTGTTTTTTATTATGGGTTGATGATTGTGTGATAAATGAATTCAAGAGAATGATTGTTTTATTCAGTAAATTAATCATCCTGTAGCATACTTGGCTCTGTGCTCTGCACTGTCTTTTCACTGCAGCTCCTGCAATGTCAGTAGATCATTGATATAACTTGGCTCAATGGTTTCAATGTTTCTGAATGCAGGACTACAGGAGCGGTGAAAGGTGAGTGGGGGAACGCATGTGTGGAGGGGCTGGCTCAAGGGAGGTGAAGCGAGCAGCTTGGACAAACCATAGAATTATAGAATCCCTACAGTGCAGAAGGAGGCCGTTCGGCCCATCAAGTCTACACCCACCCAGGCCCTATTCCCGTAACCCCACATATTTACCCATGCAGACACGGGGAGGATGTGCAAACTCCACACAGACCCAGAATTGAACCTGTGTCCTTGGCGCTGGGAGGCAGCAGTGCTAACCTACCATGCTACTGTATCTTACCCCCCCCCCCCCCCCCAACCCCCACCCTATCCCCACAATCCCACGCATTTATCTTGGCCAATCGACCTAACCTGCAGATATTTGAAGTGCGGGAGGAAACTGGAGCACCCGAAGTCACAGGGACAACATGCAAACTCCACACAGTCACCCAGGCCAGGAATCGAACCTGGGTCCCTGGAGCTGTGAGGCAGCAGTGCTAACCACTGTGCCAGCATGCCATAAAGTGATGTTCAAACAACTGATATTTGCCCCTGCATTGTGATTAAGTTCTCCCTCATTCTGCTTCTTCTTCACCTTAGAGCAGCACGGTGGCACAGTGGTTAGCACTGCTGCCTCACAGCACCAGGGACCCAGGTTCAATTCCGGCCTTGGGTGACTGTCTGTGCAGAGTCTGCACGTTCTCCCCCCATGTCTGCGTGGGTTTCCTCCGGGTGCTCCAGTTTCCTCCCACAGTCCAAAGATGCGCGGGTTAGTTTGATTGGCCATGCTAAATTGCCCCTTATCATCCCAAGGCTCATCGGTTAGAGGGATTAAGCAGGGTGAATATGTGGGTTTACATGGATAGGGTCTGGGTGAGATGCTCTGTCGGATTTGATGGGCCAAATGGCCTGCTTCTGCGCTGCAGGGATTGAGCGATTCTTCTATGTTCCTTTCTCATCAGCTGGTCATGCTTCCCTTTACTCTGACACCTCAGTCTGCAACTCTCTCTGGATGTCAAGTAACATGCAGAGAGTTGGACACAGCGTCGACGCTGATATTCCAGTGCAGTACTGAGGGAGTGCTGCACTGAGGACTGGCTGTCTCTCAGATGAAACACAGAGGTCAGGCCCCACCTGCCTTCCCAGATCCCATGGCAACTGGCCAATGTTGAGCCCTCACCAACAGCATTGACAGAGGTGAGCTGGCCCTTATCATATTGTTGTTTCTGGGAGGTCGCTGAGTGCAAATCATACACCGCAAATCATGGAAGGAGGCCGTTTGGCCCATCCTGTCTGTGCTGGTTGACAAAGAGCCATCCAGTTTAATCCCACCTGTGGCCTTACAGGGACCAACACTTCAATGGCATCTCCAAGTATTCTTGAAATATTCTGAGAGGTTTTGCCTCCACCACCCGGAGTGCCGGGTCCCTCGGTTTCCGCTCAAATTCCATCGAAACCCCTTACCCTAAATTTTATACCCCTGGTTATCGAACTGCAATCAGGAAGACTGGGATTTCTTATTCATCCTATGCAGACACCTCATTTATTTGTACACTTCAGTAAGGCCTTCAGCTTCCTCTGCTCCAGTGAAAACAACTGCAGCCTATCTTTCCTCATGGCTAAAGTTCTCTAATCCAAGAAACGCCCTTGTAAATCTTCTCTGTACCCTCTCGAGTACAAATCACATCTTTCGTATGGTTTGGTGACCAGGACTGCACACAGTACACTACAACAGTCGTGAACGAAGCCCAGTCCATCACACAAACCTGCCTCCCATCCATTGACTCTGTCTACACTTCCCGCTGCCTTGGAAAAGCAGCCAGCATAATCAAGGACCCCACGCACCCCGGATATTCTCTCTTCTACCTTCTTCCGTCGGGAAAAAGATACAAAAGTCTGAGGTCACGTACCAAGAACAGCTTCTTCCCTGCTGCTGTCAGACTTTTGAATGGACCAACCTTGCATGAAGTTGATCTTTCTCTCCACCCTAGCTATGACTGTAACACTACATTCTGCACCCTCTCCTTTCCCTCTTTATGAACGGTATGCTCTGTCTGTATATAGCGCGCGAGAAACAATACTTTTCACTGTATACTAATACATATGACAATAATAAATTAAATCAAATCAAAGCTGTGACCTAACCAGTGTTTTATACAGTTCAGGGGAGGTGATGGCCTAGTGGTATGAGCGCTAGACTACCAATCCAGAAACTCAGCTAATGCTCTGGGGACCCGGGTTCGAATCCTGCCACAGCAGATGGTGCAATTTGAATTCAATAAAAGAACATCTGGAATTAAGAATCTACTGATGACCCCTTTAGGGGGTCTGGGCCCTTCAGGGAAGGAAATTTGCCATCCTCACCTGATCGAGCCTACACGTGACTCCAGAGCCACCGCAATGTGGTTGACTCCTAACGTCCTCTGAAATGGTCTCGCAAACCACTCGGTTTCACGGGGCAACTGGGGATGGGCAATAAATGCTGGCCCAGCCAGCGACGCCCATGTCCCACGAATGCAAAAAAAAAAGCATGACCCCCCTCAATTCTTGTATTCTATGCCTTGGCTGACAATGGACGGTCACCCCTGTATTTTCTTGATTGGATATGCAAGCATTCCAAGGCCCCTTTGCTCATCTATGCTTCTCGGTATCCTGCAATTTATTGTGTATTCTATCGCCTTCCCCAAGTGATTTACTTCCTGGCACTGACCTCCATTTGCAGCTCTTCTGTCAACATGATTGGTCCATCGATATCTTTCATTTGATTTGATTTGATTTGATTTATTATTGTCACATGTATTAACATACAGTGAAAAGTATTGCTTCTTGCGCACTATACAGACAAAGCATACCGTTCATAGAGAAGGAAACGAGAGAGTGCAGAATGTCGTGTTACAGTCATAGCTAGGGTGTAGAGAAAGATCAACTTAATGCAAGGTCGGTCGCAGCAGGGAAGAAGCTGCTCTTGAGTCGGTTGGTACGTGACCTTAAACTTTTGAATCTTTTTCTCGAAGGAAGAAGGTGGAAGAGAGAATGTCCGGGGTGCGTGGGGTCCTTAATTATGCTGGCAGTTTTGCCCAGGCAGCAGGAAGTGTAGACAGAGTCAATGGATGGGGGGGCCGGTTTGCGTGATGGACTGGGCTACATTCATGACCCTTTGTAGTTTCTTGCAGTCTTGGGCAGAGCAGGAGCCGTACCAAGCTGTGATATAACCAGAAAGAAAGAATGCTTTCTATCTTCTTGCAGTCGACAGCTTTCTTCATTTTCATTCTCAACCACACGGCCAATTTTTGTATCATTGCAAACATCTGAATCGCGCCCCCTCCACATCCAAGTCCAAGTTATTCAATGCATACCGCTGGAAGCAAGGGACCCAGTACTCAGCCTCGTGTGACCCCACTGGAGACAGACAGCTTTCCAGTCACTGGAACATCCATTGAAATTGGCTGCCAGGTTTCCTACATTACAACTGTGACTACGCTTCAGAAAAGTGATGAATTGACCTTAAAGTGCTTCGAAACACGCTGAGGCCATTAAAGGTGCCACTAAAACAAAAGTTTTTTCCTTTCTGCTTCCAATGACCCACAGCTCATTTACGTACCTGCGGGAGGCTTGACTGAGCTGTTTAGGTGGAGGGTTTCAGTGAGGTATTATCAGCCATGCCAGCACAGAACTTCACATCCTCAGGCAGCCACCTCTTTACCTTACCAGGGAAAGGATGGGCTAGGAAAACTATTGGACCTAAAAGTTAACAAGTCCCCAGGACAGAACGACCTGCCTACTGGGGTCTTAAAATAAGTGGCAGGACAGATGGCAGACTCATTGGTTATAACCTTCCAAAATTCCTGAAAGTCTGAAACAGATGGGAAAATAGCTAATGTAACACCTTTATTCAAGAACAGAGGGAGGCAGAAAGCAGGAAACTACAAGCCTATTAGCCTGACATCTGTCATAGAGAAAGTGCTAAAATCCATTATTAAGGACACACTTTAAAAAAATCACATTTGTGGCTTTGTGAAAAGGAAATTTTGTTTAGCTAATCTGTTAAGAGTTGTTTTGATGAAATAACATTCAAGGTGGGTAAAGGGGAATCAGTAGTGTACTTGGATTTCCTAAGGTACCAAAGGATTTGGTAGGGTGCCACATCGAAGGTCACTACACAAGATAAGAGCATGTGGTACAACGGAGTAACATGCTTGCCTGGGTAAAGGATTGACCAGCTAACGGGAATCAGGGAGTAGGGATAAATGCATCCTTTTCAGATCAACACGCTGTAATCAGTGGAGTGCCATGAGGATTAATGCTGGGACCTCTTAAGATAATGCGGGGGCTGGATAGGGTGGAGGCGGAGAGATTCTTTCCACTTAGTAAGGAAGTTAAAACTAGAGGACACAGCCTCAAAATAAAGGGGGGTTGGTTTAGGACAGAGTTGAGGAGGAACTTCTTCTCCCAGAGGGTGGTGAATCTCTGGAATTCTCTGCCCACTGAGGTGGTGGAGGCTACCTCGCTGAATATGTTTAAAGTGCGGATGGATGGATTCCTGATCGGTAAGGGAATTAAGGGTTATGGGGATCAGGCGGGTAAGTGGTACTGATCCACGTCAGATCAGCCATGATCTTATTGAATGGCGGGGCAGGCTCAAGGGGCTAGATGGCCTACTCCTGCTCCTATTTCTTATGTTCTTATGTTCTTTACAATCTATATCAATGGGGCAATTTTTTCACACAAAGGGTGGTGAGTGTCTGGAACAAGCTGCCAGAGATAGTAGTAGAGGCAGGTACAATTTTGTCTTTTAAAAGCATTTAGACAGTTACATGGGTAAGAGGGATATGGGCCAAATGTGGGGAAAAATTGGGACTAGCTTAGTGCTTAAAAAAAAAGGGTGGCATGGACAAGTTGGGCTGAAGGGCCTGTTTCCATGCTGTAAACCTCTATGACTCTATGACTCAATGATTTGGATGAAGAGAGTAAATGGTCGCTGGATTTGCCAGTGACACCAAGATAGAACAGTAAGTGGTCAAGTGGAGGTAGAGGGTCTGCAAAGCGATATAGAACAGGTTACGTGAGTGAGGAAATGGAAAATGTTGTGGACAAATGTGAATTTATCCACTTTAACAGGAAGAATAGAAATACAGTACGCTGTTTAAATGGAGAAAGATTGCAGAGCTCTGTAATACGGAGCGATAAGACCATAAGACATAGGAGCAGAATTAGGCCACTCGGCCCATTGAGTCTGTTCTGCCATTCAATCATGGCTGATATTTTTCTCATCCCCATTCTCCTGCTTTTTCCACATAACCCCTAATCCCCTTATTAATCAAGAACCTATCTATCTCTGTCTTAAAGACACTCAATGGCCTGATCTCCACAGCCTTCTGTGGCAAAGAGTTCCACAGATTCACCACTCTCTGGCTGAAGAAATTCCTCCTCATCCTTTAAAGGATCGTCCCTTTAGCCTGAGGTTGTGCCCTCTGGTTCTAGTTTTTCCAACTAGTGGAAACATTCCCTCCACATCCACTCTATCCAGGCCTCGCAGTATCCTGTAAGTTTCAATAAGATCCCCCCTCATCCTTCTAAAGTCCAACGAGTACAGACCCAGAGTCCTCAATCGTTCCTCATACGACAAGCTCTTCATTCCAGGGATCATTTTTGTGAGCCTCCTCTGGACCCTTTCTGAGGCCAGCACATCCTTCCTTAGATATGCGGCTCAAAACTGCTCACAATACTCTGAATGGGGTCTGACCAGAGCTTTATAGAGCCTCAGAAGTACATCCCTGCTCTTGTATTCTAGCCCTCTCGACATGAATGCTAACATTGCATTTGCTTTCCTAACCGCCGACTGAACCTGCACGTTAACCTTAAGAGGATCTAGGTGTCCTGGTACATGAGTCACAAAGGCTTAGCATACAGATACAGCAAGTGATTAGAAAGGTAAAATGGAATGTTGGGGTTTATTGCAAGGGGAATTCTATATCAAAGTAGGGAAGTTTTACTATAGCTCAAAGTAGGGAAGTTTTACTATAGCTATACAGTGCTTGGTGAGACCACATCTGAAGTACTGTGTGTAGTTTTGGTCTCTTTATTTTAAAAAATTATAGAGCAGCTTCCAAAGCAGTTCGGAAAAGGTTCAGTGGTTTCATTCCTGGGATGAAGATGTTTTATGAAGAGAGGCTGAACAGGCCTATAGGCTACTACATCCATTGGAGTTTAGGGGAATGAGAGGTGATCTTATTGAAATAAATAGAATGCTGAGCGGACTTGATTGGGTGGATCCCCAGAGATTGTTTCCTCATGTGGGGGAGATGGGGGAGAACCAAGATGGCTCCCTTTTAAGCAGAGATGAGGAGAAACCTTTTCTCCCAGAGAGTCATTGGTGTGTGGAATGCTCTTGCCCACAAAGTAGTGGCGGCTGGGTCACTAAACGTATTCAAGGCTAAGTCAGTCAGATTTTTGTGAGACACGGAGGGGGAAGCAGACAGGAAAGTGGAGTTGAGGTCACAGCCCGACGAGCCATGAATGATAGAGCAGGCTCAATGGGCTGAATGGCCTGCTCCTGCTCCTACGTTTCTGGAGAGATGAAATAATCAGGAGATGGATGGGTGTCGTAGGGTGGAGGTTTTGTTACAGTTATTTCTGAAGCGATCTGCACATCACTTGGACATTAGTCAAGCGAAACTACTTCCGAGTGACGAAGGAAGTATAGAATCATGGAATTTTTATTTCAAGATGGCGCTGGAGTGAGGCGACTTCTTGCAATCTGTGCCCAGCATACCTTCGAATTCTATCTTTTGCTCTCATTCTATGCTTCTGAAACTTTATTCTAGCTCTTTTAAACTCTCCTACCTTGCATTAAGTTGATCTTTCTCTACACCCTAGCTATGATTGTAATACTACATTCTGCACTCTCTCCTTTCCTTCTCTATGAACGGTAAGCTTTGTCTGTATAGTGCACAAGAAACAATACTTTTCACTGTATACTAATACATGTGGCAATAATAAATTAAATCAACAGCACGGAGACAGGCCCTTCGGCCCAAACTGGTCCATGCCGACCAAAAAGCCCATCTAAGCTAACCCCATTTGCCAGCATTTGGCCCATATCCCTCTAAACCTTTCCTATCCAAGTATCTGTCCAAATGCCTTTTAAATGTTGTCAATGTCCCTGCCTCAACCACTTCCTCCGGCAGCTCATTCCACACACGCACCACCCTCTGTGTAAAAACGTTGCTCCTCAGGTTCCCATTAATTCTTTCCCCTCTTAATTTAAACCTATGCTCTCTCGTTCCCGATTCCCTGACCCTGGGAAAAAGACTGAGTGCATTCACCCTATCCATGCCTCTCATGATTTTATACACCTCGCTAAGATCACCCCTCAGTCTCCGACACGCCAAACAAAAATGTCCTAGCCTGTCCAATCTCTCTCTATAACTCAGTCCCTTGAGGCTTGACAACATCCTTGTAAATCTCTTCTGCACCCTCTCCAGTTTAATAATATCTTTCCTATAGCAAGGTGACCAGATCTGAACACAATACTCCAGGTGCGGCCTCACCAACGTCCTGTACAACTGCAACATAACTTCCCAACTTCTATACTCAATGCCCTGACTGATAAAGGCCAGCATACCAAAAGCCTTCTTCACTGCCCTATCCACCAGTAACTCCACTTTCAGAGAACTGTGTACCTGAACTCTAAGGTCCCTCTGTTCCACAATACCACCTAAAGTCCTACCATTCACTGTGAAAGTCCTACCTTGATTTGACTTTCCAACATGCAACATCTCACACTTATCTGTATTGAACTCCATTTGCCATTTTTCAGCCCACTTCCCCAGCTGATCAAGATGATTGGTTTATCTTTCAATACCTTGCTGGCCACATGAGCATATATGATGCCCTGCGCAGGAGGGAAACTGGCTACTGCTGCACACCCCAAGATTTCCTTATATTGAGTGCTGAGGTCATTGGAGTTGGTGTTTGATTTGATTTGATTTATTATTGTCACATGTATTAACATACAGTGAAAAGTATTATTTCGTGTGTGCTATACAGACAAAGCATACCATTTATAGAGAAGGAAGCGAGAGAGTGCAGAATGTAGTGTTACAGTCATAGCTAGGGTTTAGAGAAAGATCAACTTAATGAAAGGTAAGTCCATTCAAAAGTCTGACAGCAGCAGGGAAGAAGCTGTTCTTGAGTTGCTTGGTACGTGACCTCAGACTTTTGTATCTTTTTCCCGATGGAAGAAGGTGGAAGAGAGAATGTCCGGAGTGCGTGGGGTCCTTAACTATGCTGGCTGCTTTGTCGAGGCAGCAGGAAGTGTAGACAGAGTCAATGGATGGGAGGCTGGTTTGCGTGATGGATTGGGCTACATTCACAACCTTTTGTAGTTCCTTGCGGTCTTGGGCAGAGCAGGAACCATACCAAACTGTGATACAACCAGAAAGAATGCTGTCTATGGTGCATCTGTAAAAGTTGGTGAGAGTTGTAGCTGACATGCCAAATTTCCTTAGTCTCCTGAGAAAGTAGAGGCGTTGGTGGGCTTTCTTAACTATAGTGTCGGCATGGGGGGACCAGGACAGGTTGTTGGTGATCTGGACACCTAAACACCTGAAGCTCTCGACCCTTTCTACTTCGTCCCTGTTGATGTAGACAGGGGCATGTTCTCCTCTACACTTCCTGAAGTCGATGACAATCTCCTTCGTTTTGTTGACATTGAGGGAGAGATTATTGTTGCCGCACCAGTTCACCAGATTCTCTATCCCATTCCTGTACTCTGGCCTTTGCAAAGAGAGCATTGGTGTGCTCCAATCTCTCATGGCACGGTGACACAGTGGTTAGCACTGCTGCCTCACAGCAGCAGGGACCCTGGTTCAATTCCAGCCTTGGGTCACTGTCTGTGTGGAGTTTGCATGTTCTCCCCGTGACTGCGTGGGTTTCCTCCGGTTTCCTCCCACAGTCCAAAGATGTGTGGGTTATGTTGATTGGCCATGCTAAATTGCCTCTTAGTGTCAAGGGAAATAGCAGGCTAAATATATGGGGTTACTGGAATAGGGCCTGGTGGGATTGTTGTCAGTGTAGACTTGATGGGTCAAATGGCCTCCTTCTGTACTGTAGGGATTCTATGATTCTATCCAATGAAACTGGGTACTGCAGACTGGGAGACACAGCGAGCATCCTCTGTGATAGATTAGAAGAAGCCTGAGGCCAATTAAGCTAGTGTACCCAGGTCCCTGGCACTGTGAGGCAGCAGTGCTAACCATTGTGCCACCGTGCTGCCCCATGAGTCACTGAAGGCTAACATACAGTTTAAGCAAGTAATTAGGAAGGCAAATGGTATGTTGGCCTTCACCACAAAGGAGTTTGAGTAAGGAGTAAAGATGCCTTGCTACATTCGTATAGAGCCTTGGTGAGGCTGCACCTGGAGTATTTTTGTGCAGTTTGGGTCTTCTTGTCTAAGGTAGGATACACTTTCCATGGAGGGAAATGCAATGGAGGTTTACCAGACTGATCCCTGGGATAGTGGGATTGTCCTGTGAGGAGAGATTGAGGAAATGGTGTTGATTTTGGCATCAGTTAACACGATGTCTATCCCCACAACACACTCTGGCTCCCAGGACCAGCGGTGCATCCTCTTAAGAGAGGCTGCGTGGATCAGTAAGGAACTAATTGGTGAAGCACAGGATCCTGTTCTGTCCCCCTCGATTCTATCTGGTGAATCCTGTTTCATAGACACTGTAGGCTGCTTGATAGGCACATAGGAACAGAGGCAGGCCATTTGGCCCATCAAGTCTGCTCCACCATTCAAACAGGCAATGGCTATCATCTAGCAATACCGTTCTTCCCCATTATCCTCATATTTCTTGATGTCATTAGTATGCAGAAATCCATCAATTTCTGTCTTGAACATACTCAACGATTGAGCTTCCACAGCCCTCTGGAATAGAGAATTCCAAAGACTCGCCACCATCTGAGTGAAGAAATTCCTCCTCGCCGCAGTCTTAAATGGCTCACCTCTTACTCTGAAACAGTGTCCCCTGGTTCTAGACTCAGCAGCCCGGAGGATTATTCTATTCGCAAACAACCTTCATACCCTGTAAGAATTTTGCAAGTTTCAATTAAATCACTTCTCGCTCTTCGAAACTTTGGAGACTACAAGCCATTTCCTCAATTTCTCCTCATAGGACAATCTCACTATCCCAAGCATCAGTCTGGTGAACCCGTGTTGCACTCCCTCTACATTCTTTCTGGTTGTATCACAGCTTGGTATGGCTCCTGCTCTGCCCAAGACAGCAAGAAACTACAAAAGGTCGTGAATGTAGCCCAATCCATCATGCAAACCAGCCTCCTATCCATTGACTCTGTCTACACTTCCCGCTGCCTCAGAAAAGCAGTCAACATAATTAAGGACCCCACGCATCCCGGACATTTTCTCTTCCATCTTGTTCAGTCAGGAAAAGATACAAAGGTCTGAGGTCACGTACCAACCGACTCAAGAACAGCTTCTTCCCTGCTGCCATCAGACATTTGAATGGACCTTGCATTAAGTTGATCTTTCTCTGCACCCTAGCTATGACTGTAACACTACGTTCTGCACTCTCTCGTTTCCTTCTCTATGAACAGTTTGCTTTGTCTGTATAGTGGGCAAGAAACAATAATTTTCACTGTATACTAATACATGTGGCAATAATAAATCAAATCAAATCTCTATGGAAATTATATCATTCTTTAGACAAGGAGACCCAAACTGTGTACAATACTCCCGGTGCAGCCTCACCAAGGCTCTATACAAATGCAGCAAGGCATCTTTACTCCTGTACTTAAATTCCCTTGTGGTGAAGGCCAACATACCAATTGCCTTCCTAATTGCTTGCTGCAAACTGTATGTTAGCCTTCAGTGACTCATGGGGTGGCACAGTGGCACAGTGGTTAGCACTGCTGCCTCACAGCGCCAGGGACTTGTGTTCGATTCCCGGCTTGGGTCACCGTCTGTGCAGATTCTGCACATTCTCCCTCTGTCTGCGTGTGTTCCCTCCAGGTCCTCTGGTTTCCTCCCACGGTCTGAAAGACGTGCTGGTTAGGTGCATTGGCCATGCTAAATTCTCCCTCAGTGTACCCGAACAGGCGCCGGAGTGTGGCGACTCAGGGATTTTCACAGTAACTTCATTGCAGTGTTGATGTAAGCCTACTTGTGACACTAATAAATAAATATACTTAAACTTAATGAACAAAGACACCCAGGTCCCTTTGGACATCAACACTTCCCAACTTCTCGCTATACAAGAAATGCCTCCTTTCTGTTTTTTCTACCAAAAGGCCTCCTTAAAGTTGCTTACTTCCTCCCTCACCTCTACCCCCACCCCCCACCAACTCAACCTGAGTTGCTGTGTGTTGCTACTGGCTCACTGTAGTAGTCCTTCTTGCGTCTGCATTTAGATAGCACCTTTAATGGAGTAAACTATCCCAAGGTGTATCGCAGGAGATTTATGAGGCAAAGTCTGAACCAAATAACCGAGCCACATAAGGAGATATTAGGTTGAGGTTCTGATTTGAATTATTATTGTCACATGTATTAGCATAGAGTCAAAAGTATTGTTTCTTGCGTGCTATACAGACAAAGCATACTGTTCATAGAGAAAAAAAGGAGAGAGTGCAGAATGTAGTGTTACAGTCATAGCTAGGGTGTAGAGAAAGGTCAACTTAATGCAAGGTAGGTTCATTCAAAAGTCTGATGGCAGCAGGGAAGAAGCTGTTCTTGAGTCGGTTGGTACGTGACCTCAAACTTTTGTTTCTTTTTCGCGATGGAAGAAAGTGGAAGAGAGAATGCTGGCTGCTTTTCTGAGGCAGCGGGAAGTGTAGACAGAGTCAATGGATAGGAAGCTGGTTTGTGTGATGGACTGGGCTTCGTTCACGACCCTCTGTAGTTTCTTGTGGTCTTGGGCAGAGCAGGAGCCATACCAAGCTGTGATACAACCAGAAAGCATGCTTTCGATGGTAGGTTACAAAGAGCATCTTATAGATGGAGGGAGAGTTAGAGAGATGGAGAGTTTTAGGGAATTCCAGAGCTTGTGTCCAAGGCAATGAGAAACTATCAATGCTGGAGTGATGAAAGCCAGAGATACTCCATAGGCCAGAATGGGAATCTTATGGCACGGTAGGAGGCCATTCAACCCTTCATGCCTGTACTGGCTCTTTGAAAGTGCTATCCCATGAGCCCCACTCCCCTGCCATTTCCTACCCTTTATGCAATTATCCATTTTGCTTTTGAAGATTACTATTAAATCTGCTTCCAACTCCGTTAGAGTCAGAGCATTCCAGATCAGAACAACTCGCCACATTAAAGGAATTCTCCACTTCTCACCTCTGGCTCTTTTCCCAATTATCTTAATCTTCCACCCGAACTGTTATCCACTCAAAGCAATGAAGTCAAAGTAATGCTCTTGTTGTGTTTAATTAGCGTGAATGAGGATAGGGAAAAAAAAACAGCAGAGAGAAACAATCTCCAATTAAGTTCGAGTGCAGAAGGAAGCCCGACTGGGTGGCACGGTGGCACAGTGTTTAGCACTGCTACCTCACAGTGCCAGGGACCCGGGTTCAATTCCTAGCTTGGGTCAGTGTCCGTGTGGAGTCTGCACGTTCTCCCTATGTCTGCATGGGCTTCCTCTGGGTGCTCTGGTTTCCTCCCACAGTCCAAAGATGTGCGGGTTAGGTGGATTGGCCATGCTAAATTGCCCCTTAGTGTCAGTGGGACTAGCTAGAGTAAATGCATGGGGTTAGGGGATAGGGCCTGGGTGGGATTGTGGTCGGTGCAGACTCGTTGGGCCGAATGGCCTGCTTCTGCACTGTAGGATTCTATGTTTCTATGATTCTGTGAATCATTAGCAGTCAACAGCGTCTGAAAGTGTTTGGATTTACATTCCCCGGTCCATTAAGTATCTGAGTCACGATCGTTTTGTCGGATAAACAAAAAGCACAGCGTCAAACAGAAGATAAGGAAGCATTTCACAATGAGAAGGATCAGTGCTCTCTGTGCTGAATGCTGTGTGCTTGAGGAGGTTTTTGTACCTTCAACCGTTCAAAGAGAACTAAATGTTTTCTGGTGACAGCTTTGATGAGAAATGGGTAATTACTTGCATCAGCCAATGAAATGTTTGCGTGACAGGGTAGACAGCAAACAGAAGGTGTCGAGTAGCAACAAGCACCACTATCTGAGGACATGTTTGGCTGGATAATTGTGGAGTGCATTGTTTGCTGCTGACCCATATGTGAGTGGAAAATTCCACCTTCTTCCTCTGTGCAGTGATGGCTGGCTGCAAGGCACATGCAGCAGTTTAAAGGGACGGTTTGAGAGATGAGAGCGTAGGCATAAACCATCACAATAAACAGGGACACTGAGGAAAAACCCAGACGGCAAGAGACAAGGGAAGCATCATGGGAAATCTCAGGCATTGATCAGAGAGCATCCTGGGAAATCTCAGAGTGATGAAACAGCATCCTGGGAAATCTCACATTGATGAGAGAGAATTATGGGAAATGTCAGAGGTGATGAGACAGCATCATGGGAAATCTCAGGCATTGATCAGAGAGCATCCTGGGAAATCTCAGAGTGATGAAACAGCATCCTGGGAAATCTCAGAGTGATGAAACAGCATCCTGGAAAATCTCACATTGATGAGAGAGAATTATGGGAAATATCAGAGGTGATGAGACAGCATCATGGGAAATCTCAGGCATTGATCAGAGAGCATCCTGGGAAACCTCAGAGTGATGAAACAGCATCCTGGGAAATCTCAGAGTGATGAAACAGCATCCTGGGAAATCTCAGAGTGATGAAACAGCATCCTGGGAAATCTCACATTGATGAGAGAGAATTATGGGAAATATCAGAGGTGATGAGAGAGCATCATGGGAAATCTCAGGCATTGATCAGAGAGCATCCTAGGAAATCTCAGATTGATGAGAGAGCATCCTGGGAAATCTCACATTGATGAGAGAGCATCATGGGAAACATCAGGGGTGATGAGAAAGCATCATGGGAAATCTCAGGCATTGACCAGAGAGCATCCTGGGAAATCTCAGAGTGATAAGTGAGCATCCTGGGAAATCTCAGGTTGATGAGAGACCGTCATGGGTAATCAAAGGGAGTGTTGATAGAACATCATGGGAAATCTTAGTGAGTGATAAGAGATCTCAGGAAGTAATGAGAGAGCATTATGAGAAATCTTAGTGAGTGATGAGAGAGCATCATGGGGAATCTCAGATTGATGAGAGAGCATCATGGGGAATCTCAGATTGATGAGAGAGCATCATGGGGAATCTCAGATTGATGAGAGAGCATCATGGGGAATCTCAGATTGATGAGAGAGCATCATGGGGAATCTCAGATTGATGAGAGAGCATCATGGGGAATCTCAGATTGATGAGAGAGCATCATGGGGAATCTCAGGAAATAATGAGAGTTCATTGTTGGAAATCTTAGCCAGTGACATTGGCATCAAGGAAGCCTGTGGAAAGGAGTATTAATCTATATAGTGACTGCAATGGTAACGTGCATAGCTGTGAGATGCTCTGAGGGATGCTGCATAATCCTGAGGCCAGTCCAGGGGGAAGATATTCCGCGTTTCTGCCAGCTGCAGGTGTCTTGAGCACTAGTTATCCTCACTATGCAAGAACATCAGTCACGCTCAGGCAATGCAACATTTGGACCGGCAGAGCAGATGAATATAGTTCATTGACATTGTATTCCCAATGTAATAAAGGATTCAATCTCCCACAGTGTTTTCGGCTCTCTAGGGAGATGTCTTGGAAACATACGGGATTTCCTCTGACTGTTGGAGGACATCACCATCAGTGAATTGGGGCTGCAGTTATCCAAGACTGCTGGAAATTGGGATGCCTGAACGGTACGGAGCATGGAACCTTTTCAAAGAAAGACAGATCCAAGAGAGAAGACTGAAGGATGTCAACACTTCAACTCTCTCAAACTGGAAGAGAATAGATTCAAATTCACTCAGGAATCTCCAGCTCCCTCCAAACACACGGGGGAAAGACCCGAGAAGCCAAAGGACCTTCCATTTCAGAGGAAGATTTTCACAGCCACTTCATTCACTGCTGCACTTAGGATGAAAAGCATATGAAGATCTGCGATTCAAACGAATCTGGACGATGGGAAGAAGAATGGTGAAATTCCTGTAGACATTGCATTGGGTGGCACGGTGGCACAGTGGTTAGCACTGCTGCTTCAGAGCCAGGTACCTGGGTTCGATTCCAGCCTCGGGTCACTGTCTGTGTGGAGCTTACACATTATCCCCATGTCTGCAGAAGTGTGCTCCAGTTTCCTCCCACAGTCCAAAGATGTGCAGGGTAGGTAGAGTCAGCCTACTTGTGCCACTAATAAATATACTTTACTGAGGGGAAAGTCGTGCTTGACGAACATGTTGGATTTTTATGAAGATGTGACTAGGGCGGTTGATGGAGGAGAACCGGTGGATGCGGTGTTTTTGGATTTCCAAAAGGCGTTTGATAAGGTGCCCCATAAAAGGCTGCTGAAGAAGATTAGGGCACACGGAGTTGGGGGTAGTGTGTTAAAGTGGATTGGGGACTGGCTATCCGACAGGAAGCAAAGAGTCGGAATAAATGGGTGTTTTTCCGGTTGGAGGAAGGTAACTAGTGGCGTGCCGCAGGGATCGGTACTCGGGCCGCAACTATTTACCATTTATATAGATGATCTGGAGGAGGGGACGGAGTGTAGGGTAACGAAGTTTGCAGACGACACAAAGATAAGTGGAAAAGTGAATCGTGTGGAGGACGGAGAAGATCTGCAGAGAGATTTGGACAGGCTGAGTGAGTGGGCGAGGATATGGCAAATGGAGTATAACGTTGAGAAATGCGAGGTTATACACTTTGGAGGAAATAATAACGTGCCTTACGAGCCTGGTTGAGTTCTTTGAAAATGTGACCAAACACATTGACGAAGGAAGAGCGGTGGATGTGGTCTATATGGACTTCAGCAAGGCGTTCGATAAGGTCCCCCATGCAAGAGTTCTTGAGAAAGTGAGAGGGCATGGGATCCAAGGGGCTGTTGCCCTGTGGATCCAGAACTGGCTTGCCTGCAGAAGGCAGAGAGTGGCTGTGGAGGGGTCTTTCTCTGCATGGAGGTCAGTGACCAGTGGAGTGCCCCAGGGATCTGTTCTGGGACCCTTGCTGTTTGTCATTTTCATAAATGACCTGGATGAGGAAGTGGAAGGATGGGTTGGTAAGTTTGCTGATGACACCAAGGTAGGTGGTGTTGTGGATAGTTTGGAGGGATGTCAGAAGTTGCAGCGAGACATAGATAGAATGCAAGACTGGGCGGAGAAGTGGCAGATGGACTTCAACCCGGATAAGTGTGTGGTGATCCATTTTGGCAGATCCAATGGGATGAAGCAGCAGTATAATATGAAGGGTACCATTCTTAGCAGTGTAGAGGATCAGAAGGACCTTGGGGTCCGGGTCCATAGGACTCTTAAATCGGCCTCGCAGGTGGAGGATGCGGTCAAGAAGGCGTACGGCGTACTGGCCTTCATTAATCGAGGGATTGAGTTTAGGAGTCGGGAGATAATGCTGCAGCTTTATAGGACCCTGGTTAGACCCCACTTGGAGTACTGCGCGCAGTTCTGGTCACCTCATTACAGGAAAGATGTTGAAGCCATTGAAAGGGTGCAGAGGAGATTTACAAGGATGTTGCCTGGATTGGGGGGCATGCCTTATGAGGATAGGTTGAGGGAGCTTGGTCTCTTCTCCCTGGAGAGACGAAGGATGAGAGGTGACCTGATAGAGGTTTACAAGATGTTGAGAGGTCTGGATAGGGTAGACTCTCAGAGGCTATTTCCAAGGGCTGAAATGGTTGCTACGAGAGGACACAGGTTTAAGGTGCTGGGGGGTAGGTACAGAGGAGATGTCAGGGGTAAGTTTTTCACTCAGAGGGTGGTGGGTGAGTGGAATCGGCTGACGTCGGTGGTGGTGGAGGCAAACTCGTTGGGGTCTTTTAAGAGACTTCTGGATGAGTACATGGGATTTAATGGGATAGAGGGCTATAGATAGGCCTAGAGGTGGGGATGTGATCGGCGCAACTTGTGGGCCGAAGGGCCTGTTTGTGCTGTGGCTTTCTATGTTCTATGTTCTATGTTCTATCTCAATGGAAACAAATTAAAACATGCTACCGTGCAAAGGGACCTGGGGGTCCTTGTGCATGAGATGCAAAAGCCCAGTCTGCAGGTACAACAGGTGATCAAGAAGGCAAATGGGATGTTGGCCTATATCGCGAGGGGGATAGAATATAAAAGCAGGGATGTCTTGATGCACCTGTACAGGGCATTGGTGAGGCCGCAGCTGGAATACTGTGTGCAGTATTGGTCCCCTTATATGAGGAAGGATATATTGGCATTGGAGGGAGTGCAGAGAAGGTTCACCAGGTTGATACCGGAGATGAGGGGTTTGGATTATGAGGAGAGGCTGAGGAGATTGGGTTTGTACTCGTTGGAGTTTAGAAGGATGAGGGGGGATCTTATGGAGACTTATAAGATAATGCGGGGGCTGGATAGGGTGGAGGCGGAGAGATTCTTTCCACTTAGTAAGGAAGTTAAAACTAGAGGACACAGCCTCAAAATAAAGGGGGGTCGGTTTAAGACAGAGTTGAGGAGGAATTTCTTCTCCCAGAGGGTGGTGAATCTCTGGAATTCTCTGCCCACTGAGGTGGTGGAGGCTACCTCGCTGAATATGTTTAAAGCGCGGATGGATGGATTCCTGATCGGTAAGGGAATTAAGGGTTATGGGGATCAGGCGGGTAAGTGGTACTGATCCACGTCAGATCAGCCATGATCTTATTGAATGGCGGGGCAGACTCGAGGGGCTAGATGGCCTACTCCTGCTCCTATTTCTTATGTTCTTATGTATATTGTTTGGGGCACTTGCTCTCCACTGTCCTGCATAGGCTCTTTCACATCAAATAATAACTTGGTTGAATGTCAAGGCAAATCCTCCAACAAGTGCAACATCGACTCACTATTGTACTAAAGCATCAGCCCAGATTAGGGATGGAGACTTGTAGCTCTGGAGCCTCATACGGCATGTGAGTTAGGGCTCACATCAGACCTCAATCAATTGTTTGAAGCTTCTTTGCTGGACACTTAACAGTAACTTGAAGAGTTGAGCAGATGACAATAATGTCTTGTGTCAGCAAGTATTTTCAAATAGGAATTTCACCAGAAGCAGCTGGAGAAGCCAACGTAACGCTAAAGGTTTACAGTCCGACTTGGCAAATGAAAAGGATAATATTCAAAGTCCAAACAACTCTCCAAAGAAATCCTATCGCAGAAATCGTGTTAAAGTAAAAGTTATATTTTTAAATTCCTTATTTTTTCAAGTATCTTCTTACTTACACAAAAATAAATATGCCCATTTCTTGTTTTCCACATTCCACACATTTTTCTTGACATTTTTAGCCATCGTAAATCTTCAATTTTATTTATTGCTTCATAAATTAAATGAATATATTCATCTTAAGGCCAAATGCGGGCAACTGGGATTAGCTTAGTAATAAAAACTGGGTGGCATGGACAAGTTGGGCCGAAGGGCCTGTTTCCATGCTGTAAACCCCTATGACCTCTATAGAATCCCTCCAGTGAGGCCAATCGGCCCATCAAGTCTGCACCGACAACAATCCCACCCAGGCCCTTCCCCATAACCCCTGGTATTAACCCTGCTAATCTCCCTGACACTAAAGGGCAATTTAGCATGGCCAATCAACCCAACCCACACATCTTTGGACTGTAGGAGGAAACCGGAGCACCCGGAGGAAACCCACGCAGACACGGGGCGAATGTGCAGACTCCACACAGGCAATGACCCAAGGCCGGAATTGAACCCGGGTCCCTGGCACTGTGAGGCAGCAGTACTAACCACTGTGCCACTGTTAAAGTTTAACATTAATTCCAAAAATGTTGACGAGATGAATAGGAACATGCAATAAAACGTTTAGGAGACAGTGATCGCCATATTGTAAGATTTAAAATGACGATAAAAAAGGATAATTGGCAATCCAGAATAAAAATAATTAACTGGGGGAGAGTCAACTTCAGTGGGGCAAGAATGGAGCTGGGCCAGATGGAATGGAAGGTTGGTGGGGAAAACCATAGCTGCACAATGGGCTACCTTCAAAACTGAAAAGGTCCGGACACAGTCAAGATATATTCCCCTAAAAGGGAAAGCTAGGGCAAACACATTCAGGGCTCCATGGATTAATAAGGAGATAGAAATTAAGATAAGGAAGAAAAGGTGTGCTAATAACTGGCATCAAGTAGAAAATACAATTTAGAACCAAGAGGAATACAGAAGGTCCAAAGATGTGCGGGTTAGGTGGATTGTCCACGCTAAATTGTCCCTTAATGTCAGAGGGATGAGCTAGGGTAAATGCATGGGGTTATGGGGATAGTGCCTGGGAGGGATTGTGGTCAGTGCAGACTCGATGGGCCAAATAGCCTCCTTCTGCACTGCAGGATTCTGTGAGTATCTATGAATATCTAAGGTTCAGAGGGGAGGTGAAAAAACACATTAGAGAAGTGAAGAGGGACTCTTAGAAAAGTCTGGCAGCTAACATAAAGGGGAATCCCAAACTTTTCTATAGACATCTACACGATGGCACAGTAGTTACCACTGCTATCTCACAGCACCAGGGACTTGGGTTTGATTCCCGGTTTGGGTCACTGTCTGTGTGGAGTCTGCACGTTCTCCCCGTGTCTGCATGGGTTTCCTCCGGGTACTCCGGATTCCTCCCACAGTCCAAAAGACATGCTGGTTAGGTGCACTGACCATGCTAAATTCTCCCTCAGTGTATCCAAACAGGCGCCGGAGTGTGGCCACTAGGGGACTGTCACAGTAACTTCATTGCAGTGTTAATGTAAGCCTACTTGTGACAGTAATAAATAAACTTTAAGCATATAAATAGTGTGGTGGATCTCAGTTGTGCCTTTGTCCTATATGGACCACCGTTGTGTGTGCTTGTCATACCTGGACACATCCCCTTCCAGTTTGGGTCCTCCCCTCAGCACCTAGTATAAAGGTGGCTGTCTCCTCCCCCATGTTCAGTCCAGGTTGGTTATTTGTTGGGATCTGCTCCTGATTCTGTTGTGAATAAAAGCCTACACTTATATTGGCATATCGGTAGTCTTTCGCCTTATTGATAGCGCATCAAATAGTAAAAGGATTCTGGAGCAAAAAGGGGATTTACACACGGAGGCTGGGGGTATGGCTGGAGTATTAAGTGAGTGCCTTGCCTCCATCTTTACCAAGGAGGTAGATGCTAACCAGGTCAAGGTGAAAGGGGAGGGAACGTTGTCCCTGGAAGGGTTCAGAGTTGATAAGGAGGAAGTGTTCAATGGAATGTGAATACTGAAAGTTGACAACGCGCTAGGACCGGATAAGATGCATCCAGGGATATTGAAAGAAGAGAGAATGGAAGTTGCAGGAGTACTGGCCATAATCTTCCAGTCTGTTCTCGGCTCAAGGGATGGCCTCGTGGTATTATCGCCAGGCTGTTAATTCAGAAACCCAGCTAATATTCTGAGAACCCGGGTTCAAATCCTGCCACGGCAGATGGTGGAATTTGAATTCAATAAAAAATATCTGGAATTAAGAATCTACTGATGACCATGAAACATAGAAAAACTACAGCACAAAACAGGCCCTTCGGCCCCACAAGTTGTGCCGGACATATCCCTACCTTTTAGGCCTACCTATAACCCTCCATCCTATCAAGTCCCATGTACTCATCCAGGAGTCTCTTAAAAGACCCTATTGAATTGGCCTCCACCACCACTGATGGCAGCCAATTCCACTCGCCCACCACCCTCTGTGTGAAAAACTTCCCCCTGACATTTCCCCTGTACCCACCCCCCAGCACCTTAAACCTGTGTCCTCTCGTAGCAACCATTTCCACCCTGGGAAAAAGCCTCTGAGAGTCCACCCGATCTATGCCTCGCAACATCTTATATACCTCTATTAGGTCTCCTCTCATCCTACGTCTCTCCAAGGAGAAAAGACCGAGCTCCCTCAGCCGATCCTCATAAGGCATGCCACTCAATCCAGGCAACATCCTTGTAAATCTCCTCTGCACCATGTTGATTGTCAGAAAAACCCACCTAATTCACTGATGTCCTTTAGAAAAGGAAGTCTGCCATTCTTACCTGGTCTGGCAGCTAACATAATAGGGCGGCACGGTAGCACAGTGGTTAACACTGCTGCTTCACAGCTCCAGGGACCTGGGTTCGATTCCGGGCTTGGGTCACTGTCTGTGTGGAGTTTGCACATTCTCCTCGTGTCTGCATGGGTTTCCTCTGGGTGCTCCGGTTTCCTCCCACAGTCCAAAGATGGACTGGGTTAGGTTGATTGGCCATGCTAAAATTGCCCCTTAGTGTCCTGAGATGTGTTGGTTAGAGGGATTATGTAGGGATATGGGTGGAGGGCCTGGGTGGGATTGTGGTCGGTGCAGACTTGATGGGCCAAATGGCCTCTTTCTGCACTGTAGGGTTTCTATGACTCTATGATACATGTGACTCCAGAGCCACAGCAATGTGGTTGACTCTCAACTTCCCTCCAAGGACAGCTAGGGATGGGCAATAAATGCTGGCCAGCTAGCAACATCCATGTCCCATGATTGAATTAAAAAAATGGTGCCAGAGGACTGGAGAATTGCAAGCAACACACTTATTCAAAAAGGTTGTGAGGGTAGCCCTAGCAGTTACAGGGCAACCAGTTTAACATCAATAGTGGGCAAACTTCTAGAAACCATTATTCGGGATAGAATTAGTAGTCACTTAGAAAAGTGTGAGTTGATTAGCAGGGATTTCTAAAGGGGAAATCATGCTTAACTATCTTGCAGGAGATTTCTGAGGAAGTAACAGAAAGGGTCGATTAGGGTACCTAGTGGAGATTTTCTTTTAAGGGGGTGGCCAATTTCTAAAAACTTAGATTCTATTTGAAAACCTCGCAAAAGGCAAAGTTCAAAAGATGTAACCATAAATTTATTTTAAACAAAATATCATACAAAACAGACAATACATTAACATATGGCCATGGGAGGCCTTCACAGGGTCAGATAGCCCAGATTCAGCGCTATTAGACCACACCAAAGACCTGAGGCACTCAGCCAAATTACAGAACAATTATACTCTTCGTTATCTAAGGTATACCTCCTCATTAGCTTAGATTCAATTTCATTCAGTGTTAACATGTCAGTCCAGAACACTCCTATACCTAAACCTAAACACTCCTATACCTAAACCTTTCCCATAAACGCACTGCCAATTGTAGGGCGGCGCTGTGGTTATCACTGCTGCCTCACAGCGCCAGGGACCCAAGTTCAATTCCAGCCTCGGGTCACTGCCTGTGTGGAATTTGCACATTCTCCCCGTGTCTGCATGGGTTTCCTCCGGGTGCTCCAGTTTCCTCCCACAGTCCAAAGATGTGTGGGTTAGGTTGATTGGCCATGGTAACTTGACCCTAGTGTCAGGGGGAGTTGCGGGGTAAATGAGGGTTATGGGAATAGGGCCTGGGTGGGATTGTGGTCGGTACAGACTCGGTGGGCCAATTGGCCTCCTTCTGCACTGTGTGGATTCTATGATTGTAAGGGAGATATGTGTCTCTCTGGGCTTAGAAAGACACTTTCTTATGCCTGGACAATGGATGCCTCTGTAATATTACAATAAGTTTCAATATTTGACTCAATGCTTATTCTGCTGACTAATAGACTTCCAGCTTTGAACTACTGACCTTACCATTACATTTTGCAGCATTTGCATTTTTGACTGAAATGAACAATACATTTATATTAAAAATACATTAAAAATACATTTAATACTTCAATATACACTTTAAAATCATATTCATTTCATTTTAATACTATTATTGCATTCACTTATGAGCAAATAACATTTACTCATTAGGCAGAATCATTTAACCCCTTTTAGCTGTCACTGTAAGACTAAATCTGTCTCTGAATCTAACTAGCTGACCTAAAATTCCCTTCCACAGGGTAATTCTATTAATGTGGTGTAGTTGGACTTACAGAAGCATTTGCTGCAGGGCCAAGCAACAGACTTGTGAGAGAAGTTATATCTCATGGAATAAAAGGGACTGCAGCAACATGGAAATTAAATTGGCTGAATAATGGGAAGCAGAAAGTATTGGTCAGTGGATATTTATCAGGCTGGAGGAAGGTTTGCAATGTTCCCAGGGGTCACGATTGGGACCCTTGCTTTTCCTGATATATATTAATGATCTAGATCTTGGTCTGCAGGGACAATTTCAGAGCTTGCATATAATACAAGACCGGAAGTATTGTAAACTGTGAAGATGATAGTGTAGAACGTCAAAAGGACATAGACAAATTGGTGGTGTGGGCAGATAGGTGGCAGATGATATTCAATGTGGAGAAGTGTGAGGTGATGCATTTTGGTAGGAAGAACATGGAGAGACAATAATAAGGGGTAAAATTCAGGAGCAGAAGGATGTGGGTGTATATGTGCATAGATGATTGGAGGTGGCAGGACAGGTGGAGAGAGCAGTTAATAAAGCATATAGTATTCTGGGCTTTATGAGTACAAGAGCAAGGAGGTTATGCTGAACTTTTACAAGACATTAGTTGGACCTCAGCTGCAATATTGTGTACGGTTCTGGGCGCCAAACCATAGGAAGGATGTGAACGCATTGGAACACAGAAGAGATTTACAAGAATGGTTCCAATATTGAGAAACTTCAGTTATGAGGATAGATTGGAGAGGTTGGGACCTCCTATCCTTGGAAAGGAGAAGGCCAACTGGAGATTTGATAGAGATGTTCAAAATCATAAGGGGGCTGGACAGAGGAGACAGGGAGAAACTGTTCCCACTTGTTAAAGGATCAAGAAGGAGAGGGCACAGATTTAAAGTGATTTGCAAAAGAAGCAAATGTGATGAGGGAAAAACCTTTTTCACCCAGCGAGTGGTTCGAGTCTGGAATGCACTGCCTGGAAGTGTGGTGGAGACAGGTTCAATGGAGGCATTCAAGAGGACATCAGATGATTACTTGAATAGGCACAATGTGCAGGGGTGCGGGGGAAAAGGCAGGGAAATGGCACCAGGTCATGATGCTCGTTTGGAGAGCTGGTGCAGACACGATGGGCCAAATGGCCTCCTTCTGCACCGTGACGATTCTGTGATTCTGTGAAAATGTTTATTGAACAGAAAGTGCATTCATCATTTAACTATATTCATTATTATCGGCAATTGAGTGACAGCCTTGCAGTTTTCAGGGTGTGTTTTTTGACTCAATTTTAAAAATGTCCTTCCTCTGAGAACAAAGAAGAAAAAACAAAAAACAGTACAGCACAGGAACAGGCCTTTCAGTCCTCCAAGTCTGCGCCAATCATGTTGTCCTTTCTAGACCAGCCGCCTGTATCCCTCTATTCCCCGTCTGTTCATGTGTCTATCCAGATAAATCTTAAATGTCGCTAACGTGTCTGCCTCAATCACCTCACTTGACAGTGCATTCCAGGCCCCCACCACCCTCTGTGTAAACCTCCCCCACACGTCTCCACTGAACCTTTATACTGAGCTGAAGAAGAGTCACATGGACTTGAAACTTTGCGTGGGATTTTCTGGCCGCGCTCGCCCCGAAACCCCGGAAAACCCCGCCCAATATCAACAGACCTGTCCATGGTCCAACCCTCGCCCACTTCAATTCCCCTGGCGGGCGGAACGGGAAAATTCACCCCGTTAACTCTGTCTCTGCTTCCACAGATGTTGCCAGACCTGCTGAGTGTTTCCAGCATCTTCTGTTTTTATTTCAGATTTCCAGCATCCGCAGTATTTTGCTTTTATGTTAATAGGCAATCCAGAATAATTTGGATATTAATGCAAAGCGTATAACAAACGGAATTGGTGGCGAATTATTGATTAACGTGGAACCAATGCGATAACAGTAATAAAATCCCAACTTAGGAGTTCCATAGAATCCCTGCAGTGCAGAATGAGGCCATTCGGCCCATCGAGTCTGCACCGACCACAATTCCACCCAGGACCTATCCCCGTAACCCTGCTAATCCCCCTGGCACTAAGGGGCAATTTATCATGGCCAATCAACCTAACCCGCACACCTTTGGACTCTGGGAGGAAACTGGAGCACCCGGAGGAAACCCACGCAGACACGGGGAGAACGTGCAAACTCCACACAGCCAGTGACCCGAGGCCAGAATTGAACCCGGGTCCCTGGCGCTGTGAGGCTGCAGTGCTAACCACTGTGCCACCGGGCCGCACCAATAAGGGAAGCATAAATTAGATCAGGATTGGCACTTAAACATTGTCATGTATACGACGTTCTTGAGGGCTAGGGGTGGAAATAGAGGAGGTAATGATATTAATTGGGGAGAATATTATCACACTGGAGCACAAGGATTTGCATTGAGCTGAAAAACAACAGGGGGTTGATCGCATTGCTGAGGCATGGTTATATTATCGGCTGCACAGTCATGATGAGGGAACTGAGGGGAAAATGTCCATTCAAATGAGAGGGGTGCGATACCTTTATTAGTAAATGTAAGGTTTTCCTTCAAGAAGAGACTGTGTTCGATGGAAGGGAGTGCAGCGCAGTGTCCAGGGCTGTTTTCTCAGTTAGTGTGTTGCTGCTTCAACTAGGAAGGAAGGAAGCAAGTTATAGCCACATTAAAAAAGAAGAACCTTGCCAAGATTAAATGGAAGGAAAAATTGGCACATAAAAGCATAGATCAGCAATGGGAAATGCTTGAATAGGGCCTGGAAAGGTATAAACTCCAGTGGAGAAATTTAATAGGGAGGATATCCAAAGCTATGGCTTTATGAATGAGCGAGACCAAATTTGAAAAAATATATGCATTTAACACTACCAGGTAAGTAATAGAGCTAGGAAGAGGGACAAATAGCATCGGAAATGTTTGAAAAATGAAGATTAGGAAGGCTAATAAAGAAGTGTGAGAGACATTCGACAAAACAGGGCAGTAAAAGATGATCTGAGATAAAGGCAAAATGCTGTGGATGCTGGAATCTGAAATAAAAACAGAAAACGCTGGAAAATCTCAGCAGGTCTGACAGCCTCTGTGGGAAGAGAATCGAGACAACTTTTCGAGTCTGGATGACCCTTCATCAGAGCTCTAACGAGGACGATTAAAAATTTTAAAAGGTTATCACAACTCTGACGAAGGGTCATCCGGACTCGAAACGTTGACTCTATTCTGTCCCCCACAGAGGTTGTCAGACCTACTGAGATTTTCCAGCATTTTCTGTTTCTGATGTTGAAAAGATTATCTAAGGCCACATTAATCGAAAGCGAATAGTCAAGATAGAATTAGAACCGGAAAGAGATGAAGTTTAAAGTTTATTTATCAATGTCACAAGTAGGCTGACATTAACACAGCAATGAAGTTACTGTGAAAATCCCCTAGTCGTCACGCTCCGGCGCCTGTTCGGGTACACTGAGGGAGAATTTAGCATGGTCAATGCACCTAACCCGCACGTCTTTCGGGCTGTGGGAGGAAACCGGAGCACCCGGAGGAAACCCACGCAGACACGGGGAGACTCCACACAGGCAGTGTCCAAGCCGGGAATCAAACCCAGGCAATTTATCAAGGCCAATCCACTTAACCCACACATCTTTGGACTGTGGGAGGAAACCAGAGCACCCGGAGGAAACCCACGCAGACATGGGGAGAATGTGCAAACTCCACACAGACAGTGACCGTGGCTGGAATTGAGCCCGGGTCCCTGGCCCTATGAGGCAGCGGTGCTAACCAGTGTGCCACTAAGCCACCCTAATCTTCTGACTAATGCTCTATGCAGAACACAGAAACAACAGGTAGGAAAAGACCAGCTGTCTTTTTTAAGGCTGCTCCTGTTGGCTGGTCTTTGATTTGATTTGATTTGTTTTATTATTGTCCCATGTATTAACATACAGTGAAAAGTATTGTTTCTTGCGCGCTATACAGACAAAACATACTGTTCATGGAGAAGGAAACGAGAGGGCAGAATGTAGTGTTACAGTCATAGCTAGGGTGTAGAGAAAGATCAACTTAATGCGAGATAAGTCCATTCAAAAGTCAAAAGCAGCAGGGAAGAAGTTGTTCTTGAGTCGATTGGTATGTAACCTCAGACTTCTGTATATTTTTCCCGACGGAAGTACATGGGGTCCCTACATGGGGCGGCACGGTAGCACAGTGGTTAGCACTGCTGCTTCACAGCTCCAGGGACCTGGGTTCGATTCCCGGCTTGGGTCACTGTCTGTGTGGAGTTTGCACATTCTCCTCATGTCTGCGTGGGTTTCCTCCGGGTGCTCCGGTTTCCTCCCACATTCCAAAGATGTGCGGGTTAGGTTGATTGGCCATGCTAAAATTGCCCCTTAGTGTCCTGAGATGCGTAGGTTAGAGGGATTAGTGGATAAATGTGTAGGGATATGGGAGTAGGGCCTGGGTGGGGTTGTGGTCGGTGCAGACTCGATGGGCCGAATGGCCTCTTTCTGCACTGTAGGGATTCTATGATTCTATGAATTATGCTGGCTGCTTTGCCGAGGCAGCGGGAAGTGTAGACAGAGTCAATGGACGGGAGACTGGTTCGCGTGATGGATTGGGCTACATCCACGACCTTTTGTCGTTCCTTGCGGTCTTGGGCAGAGCAGGAGCCATACCAAGCTGTGATACAACCAGAAGGAATGCTTTCTATGGTGCATCTGTAATAGTTGGTGAGAGTCGTAGCGGACTGAGAAAGTAGAGGCGTTGGTGAGCTTTCTTAATTATGGTGTCGGCATGGAGGACCAGGACAGGTTGTTGAAAATCGCTCAAGGACTAGGGGAAAAAGATGAAATTTAAGCGAGATTTGGTTTGATTTGGTTTCTTATTGTCACAGGTATTGGGATACAGTATTGTTTCTTGTGCGCTATACAGACAAAACATACCATTCATAGAGTACACAGTGGAAAAGGAAAGGAGAGGGTGCAGAACATAGTCTTACAGTCATAGCTAGGGTGTTTTTTTTATTCATTCGTGGGACATGGGCGTCGCTGGCTGGCCAACGTTTATTGCCCATCCCTTGTTGCCCAAGGGCAGTTGAGAGTCAACCACATTGCTGTTGATCTGGAGTCACATGTAGGCCAGACCAGTTAAGGACGGCAGATTTCCTTCCCTGAAGGACATTAGTGAACCAGATGGGTTTTTCCGACAATCGACAATGGTTTCATGGTCACCAGTAGATTCATAATTCCAGATGTCTTTTCTTGAATTCAAATTCCACCATCTGCCAGGGCGGGATTCGAACCCGGGTCCCCAGAACATTGGCTGAGTTTCTGGATTAATAGTTCAGCGATTATACCAGTAGGCCATCGTCTCCCCTGAAACATAAAACATTATGAGAGAGTTTAAAACAGTTAATGCATAGTTTTAAAAGCATTGAACGAGAGTAAAAGATAGAATTAGAGGGTATGCTGGGGACAGCTCGCAAGAAGTCAACTCACTCCAAAGCTGTCTTGAGATGGAATAAGGGATGCCGACAAGGTTGATGGATGTGGTGACAATCAAATATTTCAAAATGGAATTAGATAGGTACTTGAGGAAAATAAAATTTCAGGGTGACAGGGAAAGAATTGGGGAATGGGACTGATTGGTTTGCACCAAAGAGAGCCAGCATGGACTTAATGGGCTGAATCAACTCCTTACGGAGTTTGCACGGTGCATTGAATAGTGTCCCTGTCTCTGAGCCAGTTGAGAGTTCAAGTCCCAGTCCAAAATTTGATAGCCAAGGGAGGTGCATTCATAATTTGATTTGATTTGATTTATTATTGTCACATGTATTAGTATACAGTGAAAATATTGTTTCTTGCACCATACAGACAAGGCATACCGTTCATAGAGAAGGAAAGGAAAGAGTGCAAAGTGCAGTGTTACAGTCATAGCTAGGATGTACAGAAGTATCAACTTAGTGCGGGTAGGTCCATTCAAAAGTCTGACAGCAGCAGGGAAGAAACTGTTCTTGAGTCAGTTGGTATGTGACGTCAGATTTTAGCATCTTTTTCCTAACGGAAGAAGGTGGAAGAGAGAATGTCTGGGGTGCGTCGGGTCCTTAATCTGGTGGCTGCTTTTCCAAGGCAGCGGGAAGTGTAGACAGAGTCAATGGATGGGAGGCTGGTTTGAGTGATGGATTGGGCTTCATTCATGAACCTTTGTAGTTTCTTGCAGTCTTGGGCAGAGCAGGAGCCATACCAAGCTGTGATACAACCAGAAAGAATGCCTTCTATGGTGCATCTGTAAAATTTGGTGAGTCGTAGCTGACATGCCAAATTTCCTTCATCTCCTGAGAAAGTTGGAGGCATTCTTAACTATAGTGTCGGCATGGGGGGACCAGGACAGGTTGTTGGTGATCTGGACACCTAAAAGCTCAAAGCTCTCGACCATTTCTACTTTGATTACTTTAAGTAATCAAAAGGTCAAGTATCAACTTGTAAATCCTTCCAAAACATAATAGGTGGTAAGAGTGGGCGAGACAGCACGGGGTTCAATTCCTGTTCAAGCTGGTGTGGGTTCAGGACCTGCTTCTGAATTCTACCTGTGATGGAGATTGTGGCACTGTGGGTTGGACCTGCCCTCGTTGAGAGAACAGAAGAGAAGGAGCCTCCTTGTGTGCCTCATCGACTATATGACTCCACAAATCTATCTAGCAGCCTGCCTCAAACTCATAATGGCTGGAGCACCCTTCCAGCTTTCCTTCCTTCCCATCTCCACACAGAACCATATAATTCCTTCGGTGAGACAAAATGCCAGAAAGAAATCGGGGCCAGTAAGTTAAAAAAAAACTTGCCAATAGCTCAGGTGATTAAAACCACTGGAAGAGACCACTTAGAATCATAGAATCATAGAATCCCTACAGTACAGAAGGAGGCTATTCGGCTCATCGAGTCTGTACTGGCCACAATCCCACCCAGGCCCTATTCCCGTCACCCACATTTACCCTGCTAATCCCCCTGATACAAGGGTCAATTTAGCATGGCCAGTCAACCTAACCCGCACATCTTTGGACTGTGGGAGGAAACCGGAGCACCCGGACGAAACCCACGCAGACACGGGGAGAACGTGCAAACTCCACACAGACAGTGACCCGTGACCCTTGGACATGTAAGGTGACAGAATGTGAGTTTCTTGTTCATTCTCCTTACTTCCTCTTGTCCCCATCTTTCATCATGTCACTAATTCCCATTCAGAATAAAAACCGTTATAATTCTTCAACGATGCCACCCTGAAATTTATAAATGATCCCAGTCCGGAACAAGATGAGAATTTGCCTATGACAACAAATAGGGATTATGGTGAATTGTGGCTTGGCTTGTGAAGGACACAGGGAAACATAGATAGAATCATAGAATCTACGGCACGGAGACAGGCCCTTCGGCCCAAACTGGTCCACGTTGACCAAAATGACCATCAAAGCTAACCCCATTTGGCTGCATTTGGCCCATACCCCTCTAAACCTTTTCTATCCATGTCTCTGTCCAAATGCCTTTTAAATATTGTCAATGTCCCTGCCTCAACCTCTTCCTCCGGCAGCTCATTCCACACACGCACCACCCTCTGTGTAAAAACATTGCTCCTCAGGTTCCCATTAATTCTTTCCCCTCTTAACTTAAACCTATGTCCTCTCGTTCTCGATTCCCCAACCCCGGAAAAAAGATGGAGTGCATTCACCCTATCCATGCCTCTCATGATTTTATACACCTCTATAAGATCACTCCTCAGTCTCCTACGCTCCAAAGAAAAAGGTCCTTACCTGTCCAATCTCTCCCTGGATCATAGAATCCTTACAGTGCAGAAAGAGGCCATTCGACCCATCAAGTCTGCACTGACACTCTGACAGAGATCTTACCCAGGCCCTCTCCCCCATCATATCCCCATAGCACCCACACATTTACCGTGGCTAGTCCATCTAACTTACACATCTTTGGATTGTGGGAGGAAACCGGAGCACCCGGAGGAAACCCACGCAGATACGGAGAGAATGTGCAAACTGCTCACAGATTGCCACCCAAGACTGGAATCAAACCCGGGTCTCTGGAGCTGTGAAGTAGCAGTGCTAACCACTATGCCACTCTGCCACCCATGCAACAGACAACAGATGGAGCTCAGAGATGATCTTAGCCAGAGTCGGAGAATATGTGTGTAGCTTTAGTCACCCCTTATAGGAACGATGTAGAAGTGATGGAACTGACGTTGTGTGGATTCCCAAGGATGAAGAATTACAGTTGTGAGATGAATGGGAAGTGAAGACTGTGTCCTGAGAAATGGATGTCCGAACAAATGTCCCAGATGATGAGGTGCTATGATCAGAAAAATAGACTCTCTGCTGATGGGAGAGACAGTGATGAGATGAGATTAATCAAAAAATGACAAAGAAATATGAAGAGAATTCTCTCTGTAGAGGTTGATTAGAATGTGGAATTCTGTACAACACACTGTTGTTAAAGGTATGTTAACTTGATGAGGAGAAATGTTAAAGGTGTGGAGAAGGGGCAAGTGAAGGAAAATGGGATCATACTGGGTGACTCTTCGCAGGCATAGGCACAAGTCAGAGTGTCAGATTCTGTTTCTTCTTCCTGAGTCCTCAGATTGACCCAGAGTGTCACAAGGAGGAGAAGGAGACAAGTCCCACTTCCATCTCAGTCAGAACGGGGTTCAAAACCTGTGCTGTTGGCCCCCAGGTCGGACGACATTGTTTTTTGGGATTGTGGTCAGTGGGCCGAATGGTCTCCTTCTGCACCGTAGGGACGCAATGATTCTATGGTCTAGGCCATCCAACCGACTGCACCACGCAACATTCACCCCCAAAAGGGTCACTACTTTAACGTGGAGGTTGTATCCAGAGCTGTGGATTCAATTTTCCTGCCATCATATGGCCCACCAGGAACTCTCCCACATTTACCACCTGTCATGAGCATATGTTGGAAGAATTTGCAGATTGATACACAACCTGCTTGGATACGGAGTGAATGCAGCCTCCTTGACCTTCAAATCTTGAGATGGGTCTTGAACACAGAGATATCTGGTTCAGAGACATTATCCACTTCACTAGTAGACTTCCCTTCTTCTGTGTTCTATGATCCCATTGGACTGCTTCATCATCATTTACACTGGAACCGAGTAACCGTCAGTGAAGAGTCTGTCAGGAATTATAGAATCATGGAATCCCTACAGTGCGGAAGGAGGCCCTTCGGCCCATCGAGCCTGCACCCACAATAATCCCACCCAGGACCTATGCCAGTAACCCCATGTATTTACCCTGCTAATCTCCCTGACACTAAGGGGCCATTTAGAATGGCCAATTAACCTAACCTGCACATTTTTCGGACTGTGGGAGGAAACCGGAGCATCCGGAGGAAACCCACGCAGACACGGGGAGAACGTGCAGACTCCACACAGACAGTGACCCAAGGCCGGAATTGAACCTGGGTCCCTGGCGATGTGAGGCCAGTAAGAAGTTTAACAACACCAGGTTAAAGTCCAACAGGTTTATTTGGTAGCAAAAGCCACACAAGCTTTCGAGGCTCTAAGCCCCTTCTTCAGGTGAGTGGGAATTCTGTTCACAAACAGAACTTATAAAGACACAGACTCAATTTACATGAATAATGGTTGGAATGCGAATACTTACAACTAATCCAGTCTTTAAGAAACAAAACAATGGGAGTGGAGAGAGCATCAAGACAGGCTAAAAAGATGTGTATTGTCTCCAGACAAGACAGCCAGTGAAACTCTGCAGGTCCACGCAACTGTGGGGGTTACAGATAGTGTGACATGAACCCAATATCCCGGTTGAGGCCGTCCTTGTGTGTGCGGAACTTGGCTATCAGTTTCTGCTCAGCGACTCTGCGCTGTCGTGTGTCGCGAAGGCCGCCTTGGAGAACGCTTACCCGAATATCAGAGGCCGAATGCCCGTGACCGCTGAAGTGTTCCCCAACAGGAAGAGAACAGTCTTGCCTGGTGATTGTCGAGCGGTGTTCATTCATCCGTTGTCGAGGCAGCAGCACTAACCACAGTCGTAATTTGAAATAGCCAAGAATTTATTTGAGATCAATGAATGAAATTCTCAATTTAGATACATTTTCAAATAAGTTGAATCTAATGATATGGAATTTTTAGGTTGATACTTCTCTCTTGTTCTCTCCTGCGTCAGAATCATGTTTGAGGGTTCGGTTAAATTCAAGGAAGCTGTTAGTTGTGCCAGGACAACATGAAATATGCTAAATGGGTTTGTGTGGGCTGCACGGTGGCACAGTGGTTAGCACTGCGGCCTCACAGCACCAGGGACCCGGGTTCGATTCCCGGCTTGGGTCACTGTCTGTGTGGAGCCTGCACATTCTCCCCGTGTCTGTGTGGGTTTCCTCCGGGTGCTCCGGTTTCTTCCCACAATCTAAAAGATTTGCTGGTTAGGTGCATTGACTGTGCTAAATTCTCCCTCAGTGTACCCGAACAGGCGCTGGAATGTGGCGACTAGGGGATTTTTCCCAGTAACTTCATTGCAGCGTTAACGTAAGCCTACTTGTGACAGTAATAAATAAATTTAAAACTTTGCGTGGACGACTTAAGGATGAGCAACCAGGACCTTAAAAGTTTTGGGTTCAGAGTTGTTGAAGTGAAGGAATTGGCAGTCTGACATTGGGTTTGGCATGTTAGGCTTGACTCAATGCCCAAAGCACTGTTGTCAATTGGAGGACCGTGCGCTGATCCACTCAAGACGACTTGACTTTTAGTATGAAGCCTGATATCATCCAGAAACAACCATAATTCTCGGAGAGTCTTCGACAGCACTGCTCCATTCATCAACATCTAGCATGACTTCAGTCTAATGAGTAGCAAGGCTTGCCAATTGGCTTTTTCGTTGGAAGTGCTAATTTTTTTTAAGAGCCCTGTAAGGTATCTGGCATGAATAAATCTCCCTCGCTCTGACACACTCCAGCTTTCCACACAGGAAGCTGCTGATCCCATTAGTAAGTGGATCTGGGAATGATTGGCCTGGGCTGCGTTTTCAAGTATTTGACCAGCTGCTTCTTTCTAAACACTTCCTCCCCTCCTACGCTCTGCTAAATTTAGCTGCTGTGGAAAAGGCATGTTCAGGATTATGGCCGGTTCAGGTTCCCTCCGTTGTTTTGTAGAATGACAGAATCACACAGCGCAGAAGAGGCCCTTCAGCCCATTGAGTCTGCACCGACACGCAAGAAGCAACTGAGCTCCCACCTAATCCCATTTACCAGCACTTGGCCCATGGCCCTGAATGTTATGGCGTGCCAAGTGCTCATCCAGGTACTTTTTAAAGGATGGGAGGTGTCCTGTCTCCACCACCCTCCCAGGCAGCGCAAAAAGTGGGAAACTATAGACCAGTCAGCTTGACCTCTATGGTGGGAAAGTTGCTGGAGTCAATCATTAAGGAGCATCTGGAAAAGCAAAGCTTAATTCACCAGTTTCAGCACGGTTTTGTGAAGGGCAAACCTGCTGGAGTTCTTTGAGGATGTAACCAGCAAGATAGACAATGCGGTCCTGTGGATGTGAACTATTTCTACTTCCAGAAGGCATTTGATAAAGTGCCACACAAGAGACTGACCCAGAAGGTTAGATCCCAAGGGGTTGGGGACAGAGTTGTGGCTTGGATTGAGAATTGGCTGACTGATAGAAAGTAGAGGGTTGGGATAAATGGGTCCTTCTCTAGTTGGCGATCTGTAACTAGTGGTGTCCCGCAGGGCTCAGTTCCCAGACCACAACTATTTACAATCTATATCAATGATCTACAAGCAGGGACAGGGTGTGACATAGTGAAATTTGCTGCGTCACAAAAATAGGTGGGAAAGCAGGCTGAAATGAGGAGATAATAAGTTTACAAAGGGATACTGACAGGTTAGGGGAATGGGCCAGAATCTAGCAGACAGAGTTTAATGCGGATAAATGCGAGGTCATCCGTTTTGGCTGGAAAAATAAAATTACTATTTCAATAGGAAACAGATTCAAAAGGTGTCTGTGCAGAGGGACCTGGGTGTCCTTGTGCATGAGACTCAGAAAGTGGGTATGCAGGTGCAGAAAATTCTAAGGAAGGTAAATGGAATCTTGACATTCATTGCACAGAGTCTAGAGTATAAAAGTAGAGAAGTGTTGTTACAATTGTATAAGGCATTGGTGAGGCCACACTTGGAGCTTCATGTTCAGTTTTGGTCACCTTCTTTGAGAAAGGATGTGGTGGCACTGGAGGCGGTTCAGAAGAGGTTGACTAGATTGATTCCAGGTTTGAAGGGGCTGTTGTATGAGCAGCGGTTGAGTAGCTTGTGCTTGTACTCGCTGGAGTACAGAAGAATGAGGGGGGATTTGACTGAGGTATATAAAATACTCAATGGTATTGATAAAGTAAATGTTAACCAAATGTTCCCTCTTCTAGAACAGTCTGGGACAAGAGGTCATAGCTGTAGAGTAAGAGGAGGGAAGTTCAAGACAGAGATAAGGAGAAGCTACTTCTCACAGAGGGTTGTGAATCTATGGAACTCACTGCCCCAGAGTGCGGTAGATTCAGAATCAATGGATTCAAGAAAGAGATAGATAAATATTGGATCAAAAGCAGGATAAAGGGCTGTGGGGAAAAGGCAGGGAAGTGGAGTTGGGATGAGATGGAGATCAGCCATGATCATATAGAATGGCGGAGCGGGCTCAAAGGGCTGAATTGCCTACTCTTGCTCCTAATTCCTATGTTCATATGTTCCAGACCCCCCTAAACCCCCTGCCCCTTAGCTTGAACCTATGTTCCCTATGTCAACTAAGTGGAACAGCTGCTCCTTATCTACTCTGTCCATGTCCCTCATAATCTTATACATCTCGATCAGGTCACCCCTCAGTCTTCTCTGCTCCAGTAAAAACAATCCAACCTCTCTTCACAACTTAAATGTTCCACCCCAGGCAGAATCCTGGTGAATCTCCTCTGCAGCCCTCCAGTGCAATCACATCCTTCCTATAATGTTTCATATCGGACGGAGAAGCGAGATAAGAGTTCACACGGTTAAACCCCACAGTAAAACTCCCAGAAGCTATTTCCACGCACCCTACCCTGCCATCTGCCCTTCACCCCACTTTACCCTCTATTCTGGAGCGAGAGTGTGAGGGCACAAATGAAACATGCAGTAACATTGAAGTGGCAACCCGATGAGGAGACTCCATAATTACCCCTGTCCTCAATGATGGGGTGGCCCAGCATGTCTGTGTGAAAAGGGAATGTACCAGATTAAAGCTATTCAAATCCAAGCTGACGTGCCATTGACTGGGATATACAGGGAGATGGTCGGAGCTGGAAGCCCAGTAGGTCTCCCTCAACTCTACTTCAAGGATTGCCAGTGCGACATGGGTGGCACAGTGGTTAGCACTGCTGCCTCACAGCACCAGGCTGGGTTCAATTCCAGCCTGGGGTGACTGGGTGGAATTTGCACGTTCTCCCTGTGGGTTTCCTCCGGGTGCTCCGGTTTCCTCCCACACTCCAAAGATGTGCAGGTTAGGTTGAATGGCCATGCTAAATTGCCCCCCAGTGTCAGGGGGATTAGCAGGGTAAATATATGGATAGAGCCTGGGTGGGATTGTTGTCGGTGCAGACTCAATGGGCCAAATGGCCTCATTCTGCACTGTAGGGATTGTATGATAGACTTTCCCTCCACATGCCACAGGATGGCACATGGGGCTATATGGCCCTTCCTTCACTGCCACTGGGCCGAAAACCTTCCGAACACACTGCATCGCTCCGTACCGTCCGAATTCACAGCGGGTTAGGCTGGTGACTCAGCGTCTCCTTCCCAAAAGCCATGAGAGAACATCAACAAATGCTGTTCACATCCCATGAATAAACACAAAAAGGTACGTTTAGCCATGACGTTGCCTCTTTATCTCTGTTTGTTCTTCTAATTAGTGACAACAGTGAAAAACAAATAGTCCCAGATACAGAACTAGACAACGTATAAGGACATGCATCCACATTGCCAACTGTGTTTAAAACCCGCCAAGGAAAGTTGTGAAACTGAATTGAATAAATCAAGTAAATTGTGGGTTAGCAGTGAATATGGAATAGAATAGAATCTCTACAGTGCAGAAGGAGGCCACTTGGCCCATCGAGTCTACACTGACCCTCCTCCGACAAAGCATTCCAGTCTCCTGTCATATCCCTGTAACCCCACTCAATTAGCCCACTAATCCCCCGAACCGACACATCTTGGGTCACTAAGAGATAATTTAGCATGTCTTGAGATGTCTTAATACCATTATACAGCACCTTGGTAAGACCAAATCTCGAATCATAGAATCCCTACAGTGCAGAAGAAGACCATTTGACCCATCGAGCCTGCGCTGACAACAATCCCACCCAGGCCCTATCCCCGTACTCCCATATATTTACCCTACTAATCACCCTGACACCAAAGGCAATTTAGCATGGCCAATCCACTTCACCTGCACATCTTTGGACTGTGGGAGGAAACTGGAGCACCCGGAGGAAACCCACCCGGACACAGGGAGAACGTGCAGACTCTGCACAAACAGTGATCCAAGCTGGGAATTGAACGCAGGTCCCTGACACTGTGAGGCAGCAGTGCTAACCACTGTGCCACTGTGCTGCCGTATGACAGATGGAAGAGGGAGCTCAAAGATGATCTTAGCTAGAGTTGGAGAATGTGTGTGTCGCTTTAGCCCTTTATCCGTGAAATCTGTGGGAGTGTCACAAAACCCCAACTAGTTTCTATGGTTCTATGATTCTATGAGTTCACTCCCATCAGTTAGGCCAAAGAACCATGCACCCTGAACATGTAATTGATTCCTATTGCCATCAAGGCTAAGAGGGACAGTCAGCAAATGTTGCCTTGCCAGTGCCACACATGTTCCAAGATCAAACAGTACATTTTCCTGTCAGCTCTGAGATGCACATGCATGTTAATCCCCTGACACCAAGGGCAATTTAGCATGGCCAATCCACCTGAATCGCACATCTTTCGGAATGTGGGAGGAAACCGGAGCACCTGGAGGAAACCCATGCCGACACGGGGAGAATGTGGAGACTCCACACAGACAGTGGCCCAAGCTGGGAATCGAACGCGGGTCCCTGGCTCTGTCCGCCTCTTCTCCCATATGCCTTTAGCCCTGAGATCTTTTCCTGTCATACCACTGTCCTCAAGAATCTTTAAGAGTGCAAAACAGCACATTTCAACTCCCCCAGTATCCCCATGTCTGCCAAGCTCCAGGTACCCTCTTCACAGTATTATCAGACTAAAGGACCACATCCATGCTACCAACTCTACACTTCCACCTAATTTTACAAACAACAGACCATATGGTCATAAGGCATAGGAGCAGAATTAGGCCATTTGGCCCATTGAATCTGCTCCGCCATTCAATGAGATCATATCTGATCTGATAATCCTTAACTCCACTCTCCCGTGTTATCTCCATGGGGTAGTATGGTAAAGATCACAGCACCAGGGACCCGGGTTCAATTCCCGACTTGGGTCACTGTCTGTTTGGAGTCTGCGCATCCTCCCCATGTCTGCGTGGGTTTCCTCTGGGTGTTCCGGTTTCCTGCCACAGTCCGAAAGACGTGCTGGTTAGGTGCATTGGCCATGCTAAATTCTCCCTCAGTGTACCCAAACAGGTGCCAGAGTTTTCACAGTAACTTCATTGCAGTGTGAATGTAAATCGACTTGTGTCTAATAAATAAACTTTACTTTAAATACGCCTCGATTCCCTTACAGATTCAAAATCTGTCCATCTCAGCCTTGAACATATTTAATGACCCAGCCTCTACAGCCCTCTGCAGTAACTTCGAGGTTAGGAGAGTGGGCAAAGAAGTGGCAGATGGAATACAATGTGGAAAAGGGTGAGGTTATGCACTTTGGAAGGAGGAATGGAGGTATAGACTATTTTGTAAATGGAAAATTCTTAAGAAATCAGAAACACAAAGGGACTTGGGAGTCATTGTTCAAGGTTCTTTTAAGGTTAACTTGCAGGTTCAGTCGGCAGTTAGGAAGGCAAATGCAATGTTAGCATTCATGTCACGAAGACCAGAATACAAGAGCAGGGATGTATTTCTGAGGCTTTCTTTAGGCTCTAGTCAGACCCCATTTGCTATATTGTGAACAGTTGTGGACCCAATATCTAAAGAAGGATGTGTTGGCCTCGGAAAGGGTCCAGAGGAGGTTCACAAGAATGATCCCAGGAATGAAGAGCTTGTCGTATGAGGAACTGCTGAGGACTCTGAGTCTGTATTCGTTGGAGTTTAGAAGGATGAGGGGGGGATCTTATTGAAACTTACAGGATACTGTGAGGCCTGGATGGAGTGGATGTGGAGAGGATGTTTCCACTAGTAGGAAAAACTAGAACCAGACGGCACAACCTCAGGCTAAAGGGACGATCCTTTAAAACAGAGATGAGAAGGAATTTCTTCAGCCAGAGAGTGGTGACTCTGTGGAACTCTTTGCCGCAGAAGGCTGTGGAGGCCAGATCATTGAGTGTCTTTAAGACAGAGATAGATAGGTTCTTGATCAATAAGGGGATCAGGGGTTATGGGGAAAAGGCAGGAGAATGGGGATGAGAAAAATATCAGCCATGATTGAATGGCGGAGCAGACTCGATGGGCTGAGTGGCCTAATTCTGCTCCTATATGTTATGATCTTATGGGAACGAATTCCACAGATTCACTACCCTCTCAGAGAAGAAATTTGTCCTTATCTCTGTTGTAAGTGGGTGACCCCTTACTCTGAGATTATGCCCTCTGGTCCTAGACTTTCCCACAAGGGGAAACAACCTCTCAGCGTCTAACAGCTAGCATTAAAATTTTTAAATTCTTTCATGAGATGTGGGTATCGCTGGCCACACTAGCCTGTAGTGTCCGTCCCTAATTGCTTTGAGAAGGTGGTGGTGAGTCACCTTGAGCCACGGCAGTCCATTTGGTGTGTAGGTACATCCACAATGCTGTTAGGAAGGGAGTCCCAGGATTTTGACTCTGTTGAAATGGTGAGTGATTTGGAAAAGAACTTGCTGGTGGTGGTATTCCCATGTTCCTGCTGCCCTCGTCTTAAATGGTAGAGGTTGTGGGTTTGGAAGATGCGGTTGGAGGAGCCTTGGTTAGTCCCTTCAGTGCATCTTGTATATGGTACAAATGTCTTCCATTATGTGTTGCTGATGGAGGGAATGAATGTTGAAGGTGGTGGATAGGTGGTGGATTCAAAGCGGGCTGCTTTGTCCTGGAAGCTTTCAAGCTTCTTGAGTGTTGTTGAGCCGCATCCATCCAGGCAAGTGAAGAATGTTTCATCGCACTCCTGACTTGTGCTTTGTAAATGGTGGACAGGCCTTGGGCAGTCAGGAAGTGAGTCACTTGCCACAGAATTCCCAGCCTCTGACCTGCTCTTGTTTATATGGCTGACCCAATTCAGTTCCTGGTCAATAATAAGCATCCCAGTATGTTGATGGTTGGGGTCCACTGGTAATGCATTGATTGTCAAGGAGAGATGGTTAGATTCTGCATCGTTGGAGATGGTTATTGTTTGACACTTGTTTGGCACTGGTATCTGTCACATATCAGCCCAAGCCTGAATGTTGCCCTGATCTTGTTGTTTGCAGGCACAGAGTGCTTTAGTATCTGAAGAGGTGCAAATAGTACTGAATCATCAGTGAACACTGCCACTTCTGGGGATCTACTTTGTTGTATATTCCCATATCCCAGTAAATTTATTCTTTTCAGATAATCAAAGGATCTACAGTGCAGAAGGAGGCCACTTGGCCCATCGAGCCTACACCGACCATAATCCCAGGCAACAAGACGAAGGCATGTAAAATTTCCGGCTCCAACGCACCCCTCCCTGATGAGCTCAATGCATTCTAAGCCCATTTTGAGCAAGAGGTCAGCGAGAGCATGTCCTCCACCCTGGAAGCCCTGGATGAACCTGTATCTGGGGTCACCACTGCAGATGTCAGAGCAGCCTCCTCGAAGGTCAACCCTCAGAAAGCGACTGCCCGGATGGGATACATGGACAAGCACACAGATCCTGTGCGCATCAGCTGGCAGAGGTATTCACAGATATCTTCAACCTCTCTTTACAACAACCTGAGGTCCCTATCTCCTTCAAGAAGATGACCATCATCCCGGTACCTAAGAAAAATCAGGCAGTGTGCCTTAATGACTATCGGCCGGTGGCTCTGACATCCATCGTTATGAAGTGTTTCGAAAGGCTAGTCATGGCACGAATCAATTCCAGCCTCCCGGACTACCTGGATCCACTACAATTTGCCTACTGCAGCAACAGGTCCACAGCAGACGTCATTTCCCTGGCCCTGCACTCAACCCTGGAACACCTAGATAACAAGGACACCTATGTCAGACTCCTATTTATTGACCACAGTTCAACCTTCAACACCATTATTCCCACGAAACTCATCTCCAAACTCTGTGGCCTGAGCCTCGGCACCTCCCTCTGTGACTGGATCCTGAACTTCCTAACTCACAGACCACAATCAGTAAAGATAGGCAACAACACCTCACCCACGATCATCCTCAACACCGGTGCCCTACCAGGCTGTGTTCTCAGCCCCCTACTATACTCCTTATGCACCTCTGACTGTGCAGCCAAATTCCCCTCCAATTCGATTTTCAAGTTTGCTGATGACCACTGTAGTGGGTCGGATCTCAAACAATGATGAGACAGAGTACAGGAAAGAGATAGAGAATCTGGTGAACTGGTGTGACAACAATAATCTCTCCCTCAATGTCAACAAAACGAAGGAGATTGTCATCGAACTTCAGGAAACGTAAAGGAGAACATGCCCCTGTCTACATCAATGGGGATGAAGTAGAAAGGGTCGAGAAATTCAAGTTTTTAGGTGTCCAGATCACCATCAACCTGTCCTGGTCCCTCCATGCCGACACTATAGTTAAGAAAGCCCACCAACGCCTCTACTTTCTCAGAAAACTAAGGAAATTTGGCATGTCAGCTATGACTCTCACTAACTTTTACAGATGCACCATAGAAAGCATTCTTTCTGGTTGTATCACAGCTTGGTATGGTTCCTGCTCTGCCCAAGGCCGCAAGGAACTACAAAAGGTCGTGAATGTAACCCAATCCATCACGCAAACCAGCCTCCCATCCATTGACTCTGTCTACACTTCCCGCTGCATCGGCAAAACAGCCAGCATAATTAAGGACCCCACGCACCCCGGACATTCTCTCTTCCACCTTCTTCCATCAGGAAAAAGATACAAAAGTCTGAGGCCACGTACCAACCGACTCAAGAACAGCTTCTTCCCTGCTGCTGTCAGACTTTTGAATGGACTTACCTTGCATTAAGTTGATCTTTCTCTACACCATAGCTATGACTGTAGCACTCCCTCATTTCCTTCTCTATGAATGGTATGTTTTATCTGTATAGTGCACAAGAAACAATACTTTTCACTGTATGTTAATACATGTAACAATAATAAATCAAATCGAAATCAAATCAAATCTAATCAAACCCAGGTCTCATCCCGGTCACCCCACATATTTACCCAACTAATCCCCCTGACACTAAGGGTCAATTTAGCATGGCCAATCAACCTAATCTGCACATCTTTGGAGTGTGGGAGGAAACCCCGGAGCATCTGGAGGAAACCCAGGCAGACACAGGGAGAATGTGCAAACTCCACATTCACTCGAGGCTGGAATTGAACCCGGGTCCCTGGCACTGTGAAGCAGCAGTGCTAACCACTGTGCCACTGTGCTCCAATTCCCACCATTAAATCTGCTTTCACCACACTCTCATGCAGAGTATTCTAGATCCTAACCGGTCGCTGTATAAAAATGTTTTCCCTCATGCTAATCACCTTAAATCAGTGTCCTCTGGTTCTCAATCCTTCAACCAAGAGGAAAAGTTTCCCTCTAAGGGGTCAAGCACCAACTTCTCCAATCAACCTGTTGTCTCTTATTCAAAGAATAGAATCCCTGCAGTGCAGAAGGAGGCCATTCAGCCCATCGATCCTGCACCGACAGCAATCCCCAACCACGTACCCCAATGTATTTACCCTGCTAATTCCCCCTGACACTATTTAGCCAATTTATCATGGCCAATCCATCGAACTTGCACAGCTTTGGACTGTGGGAGGAAACCAGAGCACCCGCAGGAAACCCACGCAGACACGGGGAGAACATGCTAAGTCAGCGATTTCTATGATTATCCATCTCTAATTGCCCTTTAGACAGTGATGGTGAGCTGCCTTCTTGAACCGCTAAAATTCACGTGGCGCAGGTACATCCACAGTGCAGTTAGGGGGGGAGTTCCAGCATTGTGACCCAGTGACTGCGAAGGAACGGCGATGTATTTTCAAGTCTCAGAATGGGATGTGGCTTGGAGAGGACTTTCCACGACGTCTTTTCTTTTGTATTTTTATGATCTTACTTCTGAAGCCTAGGATTCCGTATGTTTTAGAACAAAGAACAAAGAAAATTACAGCACAGGACCAGGCCCTTTGGCCCTCCAAGCCTGCACCGACCATGCTGTCCGTCTGAACTAAAACCCCCCCACCCTTCCGGGGAATATATCCCTCTATTCCCATCCTATTCATGTATTTGTCCAGATGCCCCTGAAAAGTCATTATCGTATCTGCTTCTACTACTTGCCCCGGCAGCGAGTTCCAGGCACCCACCACCCTCTGTGTAAAAAACTTGCCTTGTGCATCTCCTTTAAACCTTGCCCCTCGCACCTTAAATTTGTGCCCCCTAGTAATTGACTCTTCCACCCTGAGAAAAACCTTCTGGCTATCCACTTTTCTTAACCAGTAATAGAGGCGGGTACAATTTTGTCTTTTGAAAAGCATTTAGACAGTTACATGGGTAAGATGGGTGTAGAGGGATATGGGCCAAACATGGGCAATTGGGACTAGCTCAGTGATCAAAAAAAGGGCAGCATGGACAAGTTGGGCCGAATGGCCTGTTTCCATGCTGTAAACCTCTATGACTCAATGAACCACTTTCCAACCTGCCTTATAAACTTCAATGATCTGTGCAAATATGCCCTCAGGTCCTCACACTGCCCTTACCCCCTTCAGAATGTACTCTTTATTTTATATCACCATCCCTTGTTCTTTGTGTTCACCCTTCTCAGTGTTAAGTTTCATCTGTCTCGTGTCCACCCATTCCAACAAGATGTCTGTGTGCCAGGGGTGGGCTATAAATGCCAACCAGGTTGGCGACACCAACACCCTGAAGGCTTTTTATTCAAAACGCCCTCGATATCCTTCCCAATTTATGCCCTGCATGGTATGAAGAGCCTTATTGTAATAAAATAGTGAATCCGGTAACTCCTCTTGTGTAATGCCTCAGGAGACCTGGTATATTGTAACAGTCTTGTAGATGGTTTGAGTATCTGTGTCTGTCAGAAATATTAAATGAATTTAAATAGAAAGAAAAGGTTTTTATTGATTTTCTTTTCCCCTGAACCTGCCAGGAGCCAAAACCTTGCAAGTCGTTACAATTGACTTCCAGTTGAACTCAAATAGCTCCAATTTCCTGCATTCACTTCTTGAGAACACATTTCCCCACAGGCCGATCCTGAGCTGTGCTCTTAAAGAGACAGGACATGTTTTTTTTATTCATTCGTGGGACAGAGAGGTTTAGAGTCATGGAGGTTTACAGCATGGAAACAGGCCCTTCGGCCCAACTTGTCCATGCTGACCAGTTTTTACCACTAAGCGAGTCCCAATTGCCCGCATTTGGCCCATATCCCTCTCTACCCATCTTACCCATGTAACTATCTAATTGCTCTTTAAAAGACAAAATTGTACCCACCTCTACTACTACCTCTGGCAGCTCATTCCAGACACTCACCACCCTCTGTGTGAAAAAATTGCCCCTTTGGACCCTTTTGTATCTCTCCCCTCTCACCTTAAACCTATGCCCTCTAGTTTTAGACTCCCCTACCTTTGGGAAAAGATATTGACTACCTCGCTGATCTATGCCCTTCATTATTTTATAGACCTCTATGAGATCATCCCTCAGTCTTCTACGCTCCAGAGAAAAAAGTCCCAGTCTATCCAGCCTCTCCTTATAACTCAAACCATCAAGTCCCAGTAGCATCCTAGTAAATCTTTTCTGCAAAAGGGACATGGGCGTCACTGGCTGGCCTTCATTTATTGCCCATCCCTAGTTGCTCTTGGAGAGCACTTTGGAGTCAACCACATTGCTGTGGCTCTGGAGTCACATGTAGGCCAGACCAAGTAAGGACTTGAAGCTACAGTGTGAGATTAAGGGACACCATTTACAATAGAACATTGTACCTGCAGAGTTCCTTAGCCAAGACCAGCTGAAGTAAAGTCATGGAGATCAGCTGGTGTTGTTACAAAGAAATACATGTCGAAACTTAGCAACCCTTACAAACATCTTCAGATAAAAGATGGAGGCGATGGCCTAGTGGTATTATCGTTAAACTATTAATCCAGAAATTCAGCTAATGTACTGGGGACACAGGTTCGAATCCCGCCATGATAGATTCTTACCTGGAATGAAGAATCTACTGATGACCATGAAATCATTACCGATTGTCAGAAAAGCCATCTGGTTCACTAATGCCCTTTAGGGAAGGAAATCTGCCGTCCTTACCTGGTCTGGCCCACATATGACTTTCAACTGCTCTCTGAAATGGCTTAACAAGCCACTCTGTTCAAGGGCAATTAGGAGTGGGTAATAAATACTGATTTGATTTATTTTTGTCAGATGTATTAGTATACAGTGAAAAGTATTGTTTCTTGCACACTATACAGTCAAAGCATATCGTACATCGAGAAGGAAAGGAGAGGGTGCAGAATGTAGTGTTAGAGTCATAGCTAGGGTGCAGAGAAAGATCAACTTAATGCAAAGTAGGTCCATTTAAAAGTCTGACAGCAGCAGGGAAGAAGCTGTTCTTGAGTCGGTTGGTACGTGACATCAGACTTTTGTATCTTTTTCCAAATGGAAGAAGGTGGAAGAGAGAATATCCGGGGTCCATGGGGTCCTAATTATGTTGGCTGCTTTGCCAAGGTACCGGGAAGTGTAGACAGAGTCAATGGATGGGAGGCTGGTTTGCGTCTTGGATCAGGCTACATTCACGACCTTTTGTAGTTTCTTGCGGTCTTGGGCAGAGCAGGAGCCATACCAAGCTGTGATACATCCGGAAACAATGCTTTCTATGGTAGATCTGTAAAAGCTGTAGCTGACATGCCAAATTTCCTTAGTCTTCTGAGAAAGTAGAGGCGTTGGTGGGTTTTCTTAGCTATAGTGTTGGCATGGGGGGACCAGGACAGGTTGTTGGTGATCTGGGCACCTAAAAACTTGAAGCTTTCGACCTTTTCTACTTCATCCCCGTTGATGTAGACAGGGGCATGTCCTCCACTACGCTTCTTGAAGTTGATGACAGTCTCCTTCATTTTACTGACATTGAGGGAGGGATTAGCCACCATCGCCCACGTCCCATGAATAAATTCGAGGTGGCCATTATAGGGTCTTGAGCTGCCATGCTGGTTTGGTGCAAGGTGCCATCATGGTAAAGGACTCGAAATCTGCACTTGGTATGGTTGTCCAGGTTATGGGTCTGATTGACTATTAAGTTGCCTGCTATCACTCATTAAGGAGGCTGCACATCACTTTGGTCGCCTGTGTTTCAAATAACTCCCTCTCTTAACAATGACCAGCTGAACAGGAGTAAACAAAGATTTTGATTGCTTCTTAAAGCATACTCAACTTTACCCAAGCACACTCAGCTCGGGCGCATTGACCCGAACAGGTGCTGGACTGTGGCGATTAGGGGAATTTCACAGTAACTTCATTGCAGTGTTAATGTAAGCCTTACTTGTGACTGATAAATAAACTTTAAACTTTTCAATGTTCAATTGTCCCCGAATGTTTGAAGTGGATCAACAATCAATCGACATTTTCTCCAGAAATTTCCTAAGGACTTCACCTAAAAAGAGTCGGTACTATTCTTCTCTGCCTTATTGGGCAACTTATAGGAGCTGATGTAGTGTATTGAAAATTGCATTGTGCATTTTGTCCACTTGAGGCTACCATATGCACACGTACCAACAGAGGGATTCTGTTGGGAAAAGGTAATAAAGGACCAATTTTTAACAGTTCATGCAACTCTCATTCTAAATGTCTCTGGTCAAATATATAACTATTTTATTCAAAGACCTTCACAGTTAACAGGAGAAAGAGTGGGCTTGGTCATTGTTATCTTTTCTCATTATTCATTTATGGGACATGGGTGTCACTGGCTGGCCAGCATTTATTACCCATCCCTAGTTGCCCTTGAACTGAGTGGCTTGCTGGGCCATTTCAGAGGGCAGTTGAGAATCAACCACATGGAGTCACTTGTAGGCCAGAGTGGTAAGGATGGTAGATTTCCTTCTCTAAAGGACATTAGTGAACCAGATGGGTTTTTCCGACAATCAACAATGGTTTCATGGTCATCAGTAGATTCTTAATTCCAGGTACTCTTTTATCCTACCATCTGCCTTGGCGGGATTCGAACCTGGGTCCCCAGAACATTAACTGAGTTTCTGGATTAATAGTCCAGCGATAATACCACTCGGCCATCGCCTTCCCTCTTGCTTGGGTTCATTTTTACATGCAGGAAGAATAGTTGGGGGACATGGGACCAAGAAGAGCAGCACCAGCTGTAGGAGAGTGGGGGGGGGTGGGAGGGTGGGGGTGGGTGGCGGGGGGAGGGGAGGGGGCAGGAGGGCAAGGTAGCGTCCATTTTTGTGCGTGTACAGGACATCCCTCCTCCTCTGGGCCTTCTCCACTAGAATCTCCATCTGAGAACCTGGGCACCATCTCTCATAGTCCCTGAGTCATCCTATAATGTGCCTATGTGACTGCTGCCTTCAATGGAAGTGGATGGAAGGGACCCAGATATATTACTAATTAGTGATAATCAATGTCTAATTGGTGTTAAGTGCCAAGCTTGCTGTTCTGTTTCTACCCCCCACCCCCAATAAATTCCAATTATGGCCCTTAATAACTGGTAAGTACAATGTAAATTGTACTTACCACACGCTATTATAGAAAGGATATTATTAAACTAGAAAGAGTGCAGTAAAGATTTACCAGGATGCTACCAGGACTTGATGGATTGAGTTATAAGGAGAGGCTGGATAGACTGGGACTTTTTTCCCTGCAGCGTAGGAGGCTGAGGGGTGATCTTATAGAGGTCTGTAAAATAATGAGGGGCATAGATCAGCTAGATAGTCAATATCTTTTCCCAAAGGTAGGGAAGTGTAAAACTAGAGGGCATAGGTTTAAGGTGAGAGGGGAGAGATACAAAAGAGTCCAGAGCGGCAATTCTTTTCACTCAGAGGGTGGTGAGTGTCTGGAATGAGCTGCCAGAGGTAGTAGTAGAGGTGGGTACAATTTTGTCTTTTAAAAAGCATTCAGACAATTACATGGGTAAGATGGGTACAGAGGGATATGGGCCAAATGCAGGCAATTGGGACTCGCTTAGTGGTAAAAACTGGGCAGCATGGACAAGTTGGGCCAAAGACTGTAAACCTCTATGACTCTGCACACTTTCAAACAGCCTTGTCTATTCAGCCTGCATTTGTTTACACCTGTTTTCACCCTCCCCTCAAAATAAATCCACAATGTTTTAATTGTTCCAACTGGCCAGGGCTCATCATGCGCCACTGAATTGTTTGTCACCTCTTAACCAGGAAAGGGCAACAGATTTCCTTCCCTATAGGACATTAATGAACTATTAATGGTATTTACAACAACCAACCATGTTTTCATGGTCATCATTAAACTTTTAATTCCAACTGCGCAGAAGTTTGCCAGGATGTTGCCTGGTATGGAGGGCATTAGCTATGAGGAAAGGTTGGAGAAACTTGGTTTGTTCTCACTGGAACGACGGAGGTTGAGGGGCGACCTGATAGAAGTCTACAAGATTATGAGAGGCATGGACAGAGTGGATTGTCAGAATCTTTTTCCCAGAGTGGAAGAGTCAATTGCTAGGGGGCACAGGTTTAAGGTGTGAGGGACAATATTTAACGGAGATGTACGAGGCAAGTTTTTTACACAGAGGGTGTTGGTTGCCTGGAACTCGCTGCAGGGGGAGGTCGTGGAAGCAGACACAATAGTGACTTTTAAGGGACATCTTGACAAATACATGAATAGGATGGGAATAGAGGGATATGGTCCCCGGAAGGGTAGGGGGATTTAGTTCAGATGCGCAGCATGGTCGGTGCAGGCACGGAGGGTTGAAGGATCTGTTCCTGTGCCGTAATTTTCTTTGTTCGTTGTTCTTACCGGCCATTCACGCCACGCTCCCGTTGCAGCAGAGATTTTGGCGGCCAGCCAAATCTCCGTTCACTGTGGTGGGATGGGAAAATCCCATCAGCGTGAAAGGTGGTAAGAATCCAGCCCCATTTTTAAAATTAAATTCAAATTTCACCATCTGCCATGGTGGGATTTGAACCCAGGTCCCCAGAGCATTACCCTGGGCCCTTGGATTACTAATCCCATGACAATACCACAACATCACGGCTTGAGGAAGAAGATGAAGGACTGAAATTGAGAATGAGGGGGAGGAAGAGTTGCTTTGGTCCCCATGTGCAGTGAGATGTGTTGTGAAGGCTTCCCGCCATCATTATGTACAAAGATATCTTAGATAGAAACTTGCTAGGAATACTGACTAGAGGAAAATTGATTGAACATATTTTCAGTACTGCAATACATTGCGAGCAGAGTAATTCTTTTAACTGAGGTGCAGACTTGTCATAGCAGAATCATAGAACAGAATCTCTACAGTACAGAAGGAGGCCATTCAGCCCACTGAGCCTGTACTAACTACAATCCGACCCAGGCCCTACTCCCGTAACCCCACGCATTTACCCTGCTAATCCTCCTGACACTCGGGTCAATCTAGCATGGCCAATCAACCTAACCCGCACATCGTTGGAGTGTGGGAGGAAACCGTGGCACCCGGAGGAAACCCATGCAGACAGGGGGAGAACCTTCAAACTCCACACAGACAGTGATCCGAGGCCGGAATTGAACCTGGGTCCCTGGCGCTGTGAGGCAGCAGTGCTAACCACTGTGCCATCGTGCCACCCATAAAATCAGTGATGAGAAAGTTTACCAAAGCACCTTATTAGAGTCATAGAGATTGACAGCATGGAAACAGGCCCTTTGGCCCAACTTGTCTATGCCGCTGTTTTTTTTTAAACCCCTAAGCTAATCCCAATTTTCCCTCATTTGGCCCATATCCTTCTATACCCTTCTTACCCATGTAACTGTCTAAATGCTTTTTAAAGGACAAAATTGTACCCGCCTCTACTACTACCTCTGGCAGCTCGTTCCAGACACTCACCACCCGCTGTGTGAAAAAATTACCCCTCTGGACACTTTTGTATCTCTCTCCTCTCACCTTAAACCTATGCCCTCTAGTTTTAGACTCCCCTACCTTTGGGAAAAGATATTGACTATCCTACTGATCAATGCCCCTCATTATTTTATAGACCTCCATACGATCATCCGTCAGCCTTCTACGCTCCAGAGAAAGAAGTCCCAGTCTATCCAGACTCCCCTTATAACTCAAACCATCAAGTCCCGGTAGCATCCTAGTAAACCTTTTCTGCACTATTTCTAGTTTAATAATATCCTCTCTATAATAAGGTGACCAGAACTGTACACAGTATTCCAAGTGTGGCCGTTCCAATGTCTTCTACAACTTCAACAAGACGTCCCAATTCCTGCATTCAATGTTCTGACCAATGAAACCAAGCATGCTGAATGCCTAAAGTATTAACTTTACTTTTGAAATGTAGTATTTTTTATATTTCTGTACTTGGCCCTTGGAGAATAGTGTGTAAGAATAGCAGGGTTCACAGCTCTTTCTATAGCCAGAATAACCTTAATTCAATTACTTAGTTGGTTAGTCTAGTCACAACCTCATATCTCATGAGCATTACATTGGAGGTGTTGTGGCGCTATGGGTAGCACCCCTGCCTCTGAGCCAGAAGCTCCGGGTTCAAGTCCCACCCCAGACCTGTTGGCCAAGGGAGGTGCATTCATAATGTGGTCAAACAGGTTGAGTATCATTCCAAACATGCCAATGGCTGGCGGTAAGAGCAGGAGAGACTTCTGATCAGCCATGCTTGATGTCGAGTGGTGTCCCTCAAGCTATAAGCATCGACATGCTGGCAACACGTTCCAGGTGTTATGAGCTATGGAAATAGACAAAAGACCGCCTTAATGCATCACTCGGTACTGGGAGGGAATTAGGTGAGTGGATTCCATTGGATGCCAACCAGAATTCAGAGCCAAGGTGGAGTATACAATCTCAGGGATTGTAAACCTTGCCTCTGCTGATTTATAGACAGGACTTTTTTATTGTGTGGCCTTTTACCACTGTAAAGGAGCCACGCCATCTGATGTTACACAGGTACAAGAGGCAGCACAATGAAGTTCCACAAGACAACAGATGAGCAAATTGTCATCTTGGTGGTTGGTTCGTGGAGGAATATTAGCGAGGACTCTCGGAAAGGTTTCCACGCTGCTTTTTGAAAAGGACCACTAAGATTTTCAGTATGCAACTGGGAGACCAGGAAGGGTTTGAGGCTTATCTAACAGGGTAGCAATCCCTTGGCACTGCAGAGACAAGTCAGGCTAGATACTCAGTGCGGACTCACAATGTTCTGAATAAGAATTCTACTGACCGAGCTAAGCTAGGCCACTCAATGAAGTTTGTGCAGTTGCTGGCACGAGACGGCGTGGAAATATAAATGAAAGGAAATAAAAATAGTTAAAAATAAAATTTGTCTGACAGTGTTGGAAGGCCAGCCTAAGTAAGCTGATTGTTTAACATGTCCCTAGGTCCCTTGTAAATGGAACATTTTGTTTATTGTTAAAGTGTTGGGCACACAAGGCACTTGTGTTCAAATATTTTCTTGTAAAGTTTTGCTGACAGGGACTGGAGCTGCAGTTATATGATTGATGCCAGACAGGCAGGCCCTTGCTGCAAACTGTGATTTTTATTCCCGTGTGTCTGACATTCAGCATTGGAGATTTGGGCAGCGGATTAATTTCGTCGCAAGCAATTCACCCTCAAGCTGCCACTGCGAGAGGTCTGGCGACATTAGGGGACATTTTAGTAGGGTTAGAGGGTGAGAGGTCGTGGGGAGGTCGAAGGGCAATCATGTCCAACTTCAGCAACCTGAGGTGATTTTTATTCGCAGGCCTTTTCTGCATTCTGATTGGATGGTTGCCGGAGGCATCCAATCAGCACCAAAGAGTGGATCACCAGCAAGAAGGTATGTTTTAGAAACATAGAAACTAGAAGCAGGAGTAGGCCATTCGGCCCTTCGAGCCTGCTGCGCCATTCATTTTGATCATGGCTGATCTTCAAATCTTCAAATCCTGATCACCCCTACCCTCCATGTCATAGAATCATAGAATCTCTACAGTGCAGAAGGAGGACATTCGGCCCACCAAGCCTGCACCGACAACAGTCCCAGCCAGGCCCTATCCCCATAACCCCAGGCATTTACCCTGCTAATCCCCCTGACACTAAGGGGCGGTTTAGCATGGCCAATCCACCTAACCTGCACATCTTTGGACTGTGGGAGGAAACCGGAGCACCCGGAGGAAACCCACGCAGACACAGGGAAAATGTGCAAACCCCACACAGTCACTTGAGGTCCCTGGCGTTGTGAGGCAACAGTGCTAACCACTGTGCCACCACATCCCTTTATCCCTTTAGCCTCAAGAGCTATATCTAATTTATTCTTGAAATCACACCACAGTTTGCCCTCAACTACTTCCTGTGATAGTGAATTCCACACATTCACCACTCTCTGGGTGAAGAAATTTCTCCTCACCTCAGTTCTAAAAGCTTTACCGCTTACCCTCAAACTATGACCCCTTGTTCTGGACTCCCCCACCATTGGGAACATTCTTTCTGAATCTACCCTGTCTAACCCTGTTAGAATTTTACATGAGTTCCCCTCTCACTCTTCCAGTGAATATAATCAGAGATTTAGGGAAGAGACTTCCAGAAGAATTCTTGGAAGGAGGATAAGGTCATCAAGTCTGAGTTAAACTAAGCCACACACTGAAGTTTGCAGTTTCTTGGAAGAATTCCTTCCATTGAATGGCTGCCAGCCTTCCCCACCCACACCCATTTTCAATATTTTTAACGTAATTGCACAAGAAATAGGAGCAGGAGTTGGCCATGTGGCCCCTTGAGCCTACTTTGTCATTCGATAAGATCATTACTCATCTTAATATGGCCTTAACTCCACTTTCCTGCCTGCTCTCATCACCCTTGACTCCCGGCGGCACGGTAGCACAGTGGTTAGCATTGCTGCTTCACAGCTCCAGGGACCTGGGTTCAATTCCCGGCTTGGGTCACTGCCTGTGTGGAGTTTGCACATCGTCCTCGTGTCCACGTGGGGTTTCCTCCGGGTGCTCCGGTTTCCTCCCACAGTCCAAAGATGTGCGGGTTAGGTTGATTGGCCATGCTAAAATTGCCCCTTAGTGTCCTGAGAAGCGTAGGTTAGAGGGATTAGCGGGTAACTATGTAGGGATATGGGGGTAGGGCCTTGGTGGGATTGTGGTCGGTGCAGACTCGATGGACCAAGTGGCCTCCTTCTGCACTGTAGGGTTTCTATGATTTCTATGATTACTCGCCAATCAAAAGCCTGTCTAATACAGCCTTGAATATGTTCAATGACCCAACTCTCTGGGGAGGTGAATTCCAATGACCAGCGACCCTCTGCGCTCTGATCCTCTAGACGGCATGGTGGCACAGTGGGTTAGCACTGCTGCCTCACAGCTCCAGGGACCCGGGTTCAATTCCAGGCTTGGGTCACTATCTGTGTGGAGTCTGCATGTTCTCCCCATGTCTGTTCCTCCCACAGTCCAAACATGTGCGGGTTAGGTGGATTGGCCATGCTAAATTGCCCCTTCATGTCCTGGGATGCGTAGTTTAGAGGGATTAGCGGGGGGATTAGTCAGTGGGATTAGCAGAAGGAGGCCATTCGGCCCATCGAGCCTGCACTGACAACAATCCCACCCAGGCCCTATCCCCATTACCCCATATATTTATCCTAGCTAGTCCCCCTGACACAAAGGGGCAATTTTGCATGGCCAATCCACCTAACCTGCACACCTTTGGACAGTGGGAGGAAACCGGAGCACCCGGAGGAAACCCACGCAGACACGGAGAAAATGTGCAAACTCCGCACAGACACCTGAGGTCCCTGGGGTTGTGATATGTGGGGTTATGGGGATAGGGCCCAGGTGGGATTGTTGTTGGTGCAGACTCGGTGGGCCAAATGGGATTCTAGGGATTCTATAGGGATTCTATGATTTTATGATTCTAATCATAAGAAATCCCACTTCATCTGCATCTTTAAAAAAAATTAATTTATGAGATGTGGGCGTCGCTGGCTGGCCAGCATTTATTGCCCATCTCCTGTTGCCCTTGAGAAGGCGGTGGTGAGCTGCTTTCTTGAACCACTGCAGTCCATGAGGTGCAGGTGCACCCACAGTGCCGTTAGGTGGAGACTTCTTCAGAAACCTCCAATTATCTGTCTTTAGCCCCATTAGCTTGCCTCATACTATTTCTCCAATAATTGTGATGGTATTTAATTCCTCCCCTGTCTTCTCCAGTATTAACGGATGCTCGAAGTATTTTCCACCTTATTGTCAGTTTTTATATTCCTCCCCACAAGGCAGTCAAAAGTATGGGCCACAATTGTCACCGAACCCACCCAGTTCCTATGTAATTTCTTAAGTTCATAAGATATAGGAGCAGAATTAGGCCATTCGGCCCATCGAGTCTGCTCCACCATTCGATCATGGCTGATATGCTCCTCATCCCCATTTTCCTGCCTACTCCCCATAACCCTTCAACCCATCACCAATTAAAAATCTGTCTAACTCCTCCTTAAATTTACTCACTGTCCCAGCATCCTCCACACCTTGGGGTAGTGAATTCCACAGATTCACAACCCTTTGGGAGAAGTAGTTTCTCCTCAACTCTGTTTTAAATTTGCTCCCCCTTATCCTAAGGCAATGACCTCTCATCCCAGAATGCCCCACAAGGGGAAGCATCCATTCCACGTCTACTTTATCCAGACCTTTTATCATCTTATGTACCTCTAATACCTCTCACTGTGCCACCATGCTACCGTGCAGGCGGCGTGTGAGTTTAATTCCCGGCTTGGGTCACTGTCTGTGCGGGGTTTGCATGTTCTCCCCGTGTCTGCGTGGGTTTCCTCCGGGTGCTCCGGTTTCCTCCCACAGTCTCAAAGGCGTTAGGTTATGTCAATGCGCTGGTTAGGCGCATTGACACAAACAGGCACCGGACTGTGGCGACTAGGGGAATTTCACAGTAACTTCATTGCAGTGTTAATGTAAGCCTACTTGTGACACTAATAAGTAAACTTAAACTTTAAACTTTCAATTTGATCTCCCCTCATTCTTCTGAATTCCAGAGAGTATGGACCTAAACTATTCAATCTCTCTTCAAACGACAAACCTCTCATCTCTGGAATCAATCTAGTGAACCTCCTCTGAACTGCCTCCAATGTCACTACATCTTTTCATATGTAACATCTGGCTCAATCCCCAACCTGTTCCTCTCAGGGTTGCAATCAGGATGAAATGCTTCCAAAACCTCATCATGGAAATTTGTGGCATTTGTGGCTGATTGAATTTGTACCTGTATTTCTCATGAAAGTTGAACAAAGGACATGATCGCTCTGCTTGTCTTGTGTGGTAGCGTGGCCCCTTTAAGGGGCATTCCCTAAAGGCCACATGGTCGGGGAAGGAGACTGGGAGGAGACAATAGAGAGAGTCTAGAATGAAAGTTTTATATCAGGGGACGATTAAGTTGGTTTGCAGACAGTGTAGAGTCAGCTCGGAAGAACAGCAATGGACAGCTCCAAGGACTGAGAATAGAGGAAATGTATACAAGCAGAGTTCAAAGAGCAGAGTATAAATAGGCCAGTACGGTAGCACAGTGGTTAGCACTGCTACTTCCCAGCGCCAGGGACCCGGGTTCGATTCCTGGCTTGGGTCACTGTCTGTGTGGAGTCTGCACGTTCACCCCGTGTCTGCGTGGGTTTCCTTCGGGTGCTCTAGTTTCTTCCCACAGTCCAAAAGACGTGCTGGTTAGGTGCATTGGCGACGCTAAATTCCCCCTCAGTGTACCCGAACAGGTGCCGGAGTGTGGTGACTGCACACTTCATTGCAGTGTATTGCGAAGTTGGATAGAGTAATTGTAGATTGGTGTTTGTAAAATTGTGAAATGTTAATGTAAAGCATTGCACGGTCCCTTCAGAAGGTGATGCTTTTTCTGTGCTTAGCGATTTTAAAAAAATGCAAGTACACAGAGAACCCAAACTGAAACATTTATATCGAAAGGCCAAGCAGCAGTTTCACCAAGACAACAGGCTTTTGAATTTAGCCAATCAATTTGAATCAGACACTTCGATACCAAGAACCTATTAAATTCAAATCTGATGGTTTTGACAACCTAGAACCAATTCTATTATGGGAAATATTGATATGTCATCACAGATATAAAAGAAGGGAGGCAGTGGGACAAAAACAGAGAGAGCAACTGCCACCTGCCAGAGATAACAGCTCACAACTCTCAGGGAGAGAGAATCGCTGGCTCTCACAGCTTCATCAATGTCTTAGAGAAAGCACCATCTAGATAGCAAAGGTACAAAAGGAAAAATAAATTCCAGGCAGAAGAATCAAAGAGAAGGCTCAGAATATTCTGGAAGATGCAAAACCTGATTGTAATTTAGAGAGTGGCTAAATTCTATTTTTGTGAATGAGTGGAAATTGTATTTATTTGAACAGCATTCCATTAGAATCTTGTTTTATTTGAGAATAGTTAATAGTTAGAAGGGATTTATTTGGTTTTGTTAATAGTTCAGTTAATTTGCTCACTGTTAGTTAGATAAATAAATTGTTCCGTGTTGATTTTAGAGTGGGTGTCAGGGATTTATTTTGTATTTAACCACTCAGCGTTGCTGAAGAACAGGTCAAAGAACAAAGATCAAAGAACAGTACAGCACAGGAAACAGGCCCTTTGGCCCTCCAAGCCTGTGCCGCTCCATGGTCCAACTAGACCAATCGTTTGTATCCCTCCATTCCCAGGCTGCTCATGTGACTATCCAGGTAAGTCTTAAACGATGTCAGCGTGCCTGCCTCCACCACCCTACTTGGCAGCGCATTCCAGGCCCCCACCACCCTCTGTGTAAAAAACGTCCCTCTGATATCTGAGTTATACTTCGCCCCTCTCACCTTGAGCCCGTGACCCCTCGTGATCGTCACCTCCGACCTGGGAAAAAGCTTCCCACTGTTCACCCTATCTATACCCTTCATAATCTTGTACACGAGATTACACCACTTTACACTTGTACACGAGGTCACACCACTTTACACACACACTTTTACAGATTTTGGGCGAGGTATTCCTCTTTGGAGGTTTCGGTGTTCGTTCTCAGAGGGGAGAATCACCTCCACTTTATAACAATTGTTAATGTAAGCCTGCTTGTGACCCGAATAAAATAAACTTAATCTTAATAGTTGCATTGTGGATTGGATCAGGGAGTTTAAGCTATGGGATTCCATCCCTGTGATGATGAACAGTCCGAGACTTCATTAGTGAACACCAAGGGATTTATTTAGTAATCTCCATGAGCAACAGCATGTTTGCAGCTAATTCTAAAATACCTCTGCCTAGAACTCCTCCTCCCCTGGGCAATTTCTCATTCTAAGTCCTGATTGGTTACCCAGGATGTGGAGATGCCGGCATTGGACTGGGGTAAACGCAGCACTTACCTGACGAAGGAGCAGCGCTCCGAAAGCTTGTGTGGCTTTTGCTACCAAATAAACCTGTTGGACTTTAACCTGGTGTTGTGAGACTTCTTACTGTGGTTACCCAGGCCAGGCGATCCTCACTCTGCTGTGTTGCCCCTAAAGGGACAATCACCACTGTCCCTAAACGGTTCCACCTTATTACCTCCCTCTCTTCCTACAACGTTCTCCTAAAATATAGATTGACACAATCACAGAATTGTTATGGTACAGAGGGAGGCCATTCAGCCCATTGTGTTAACAGGCAGGAATCAGGGAGTGCGACTAAACAGGTCATTTTCAGGCTGGCAAGTTGTAACAGACTGTCACAAGAGTCAGTACTTGGAACTCAGCTTTATACAAACCACAATTCAATAACTCAGATGAGAGGGAAAGATTGCTGATGATACAAAGTTAAGTAAAGTTTATTTATTAGTGTTACAAGTAGGCTTACATCAATACTGCAATGAGGTTACTGTGAAAATCCCCTAGTCGCCACACTCCAGCACCTGTTCGGGTACATTGAGGGAGAATTTAGCACGGCCAATGCATCTAACCAGCACGTCTTTCGGACTGTGTGTGGAAACAAGAGCACCCGGAGGAAACTCACGCAGACATGGGGAGAAAGTGCAGACTCCGCACAGACAGTGACTCAAGCCGGAAATCAAACCTGGCGCTGGGAGGCAGCAGTGCTAACCACTGCTCAAATGTAATCTGTGAGGAGGACTCAAAGAGACTGAAGAAGGATTTAAACATGTTTACAAGATTAGTTCCAGGGCCGAGAAACTTCAGTTACAAAGATAGATTGGAGAAGTTGGGACTGTTCTTGAAGAGGAGAAGGCTAAGAGAAGATTTGATCGAGATGTTCAAAATCCTGAGGGGGCTGGAGAGAGTGGATAGGGAGAAACTATTCCCGTGCGTAAAAGGATTGAGAATAGCACAGGTTTAAAGAGAACTGAAAAAGAAGCAAATGTGATGTGAGAAAAAACTCTTTCACCCAGCGAGTGTTTGGGGTCTGGAATGCACTGCCTGGGAGTGTGGTGGAGGCAATTTCAATCGAGGTATTCAAGAGGGTGTTAGATGATTACTTGAATAGAAACAATGTGCAGGGGTATGGGGAAAAGGGAGGGGAATGGCACTAAGTCATAATGCTCATTCAAAGAGCTGGTGCAGACATGATGGGCTGAGTGGCCTCCTTTTGTACTATAACAATTCTGTGACTCTAAGGTTGAATGACTGGACAGGAACATGGCAAATGGATTATATGTAAAAAACATTATCGTGGAAGATGTCCACTTTGAGAGGAAAAATACAAAAGCAGAATATATCTACAATAAATCCACATCCATAAATCACTGGATGTTAACATGCAGGTAACAGCAAGCAATAGGAAAGCAAATGGTATATTAACCTTTATTACAAAGGGATAGATGTATAAGAGTAAAGATGTCTTAATACATTACACAGGACTTTGGTGAGACCAAACCTGGAATCATAGAATTATAGAGTCCTACAGTGCAGAAGGAGGCCATTTGGCCGATTGAGTCTGCGCCGCTCACAATCCCACCTCGGCCCTATACACATAACCCCACCTATTTACCCTGCTAATCCCCCTGACACTTAGGGTCAATTTAGCATGGCCAATGCACCTAACCCGCACATCTTTGGAGTGTGAGAGAAAACCGGAGCACCCGGAGGAAACCCACGCAGGCACGGGGAGAAAGTGCAAACTCCACACAGACAGTGACCCATGCCGGGAATCGAACCCAGGTCCCTGGTGCTGCGAGGCAACGGTGCTAACCACTGTTATGGAGTGCAGTCTAAAGTTTTGGTCTCCTGATGGAAGGACATACCTAATTTAGCGGGCATGCACTGCAAGTTTAGGAGACTGGTTCCTGGGGTGCCCTTTGAGGAGAGACTGAGGAGACTGTATTCCTTAGAATTTAGAAAAATGAGAATTGAAATGTTTAAGGTCTTAACAGGATGGATGCTGGAAGGATGCGGAGTTCAGAACCAGAAGTTTATTCCAGTGGCGTACCACAGGGATCTGTGTTGGGCCCCCTACTATTTATTTATATAAATGACATTGATGACTGTGTGGAGGTAGGATTAGTAAGTTTGCGGATGACACAAAGATTGGACGGGTGGTTAACAGTGAGGCTCAGTGTCTTGGGCTACAAGAAGATATAGATAGAATGGTCAAATGGGCAGATAAGTGACAGATGGAATTTAACCCTGAGAAGTGATACACTTTGGAAGGAGTAATTTGACAAGCAAGTACTCAATGAATGGTAGGAAGTTCTGTGGAACAAAGGGACCTTGTCATGTTTGTCCACAGATCTCTGAAAGCGGAAGGGCATGTTAGTAAGGTGATGAAAAAGGTATATGGGACACTTGCCTTTATCAATCGAGGCATAGATTACAAAAGCAGGGAAGTCATGTTGGAGTTGTTTAGAATTTTGGTGAGGCCACAGCTGGAGTACTGTGTGCAGTTCTGGTCGCCACATTATAGGAAGGATGTGATTGCACTGGAGGGAGTGCAGAGGAGATTCACCAGGATGCTGCCTGGGATGGAACATTTAAGTTATGAAGAGAGGCTGCGTAGTTGTTTTTGTTGGAGCAGAAAAGACTGAGGGCTGACCTGATCGAGGTGTTCAAGATTATGAGAGTCATGGACAGAGTGGATAAGGAGCAGCTGTTTCCCTTACTGAAAGGTCAGTCATGAGGGGACATAGGTTCAAGGTGAGGGGCAGGAGGTTTAGGGGGGATGTGAGGGAAAACCTTTTTACCCAGAGGGTGGTGAGATCTGGAATGTGGTACCTGGGAGGGTGGTAGAGGCAGGTTGCCTCACATCCTTTAAAAAGTATCTGGATGAGCACTCGGCACATCATAACAGTCAGGGCTATGGGCCAAGTGCTGGTAGAATCATAGAATCTACAGTGCAGAAGGAGGCCATTTGGCCCATCGAGCCTGCATCGGAACAATAACAGCCAGATCCTATCCCCGCGACCCCACATATTTACCCTCCTAATCCTCCTGACACTAAGGGGCAATTTTGCATGGCCAATCAACCTAACCCACACATCTTTAAAGTGTGATAGGAAACCGGAGCACCCGGAGGAAACCCACGCTGACACGGGGAGAACGTGCAAACTCCACACAGGTAGATGGGATTAGGTGAGAGTTCAGGTGTTTCTCATGTGTCAGTGCGGGCCTGATGGGCCAAAAGGCCTCTTCTGCGCTGTGTGATTCTATGATTCTAGGAGTCACAGCCTTGGAATAAAGGATCAGCTATTCACCACTGAGATAAGGAAAGATTTCTTTCCTCAGAGGGTTGCGAACCTTTAGAATTCTCTGCCACAGAGCTGCGAGTTCCCAGTCATTGACCCAAGACAGAGATCAGTAGATTCTTGGAAAGGAGGGGAACGAAAGAATAGCGTGGGAAAGTAGAGTTGGGGCAAAGGATCAGCCATGATCTCACTAAGTGGCAGAGCAACTTCAAAGGCCTAAACTTGCAGCCAGTCCTCTCCTATTTCTCATGATCTTATGTTCTCACCTGTTTGACAAAGCTTTTAATCACTTCAGCGAATGGCTCAGTGTCAAGTATTGTTTAATAGCCTTCCTGCGATGTGCTTCAGAACGCCCTGCCCGATTACAGGCACTATATAAAAGTAAGTTGTTGTTGAGTTGATTGCGGGCCTACAGAGATAGGCCTGAAGGCCAAGAAGGGTTTCAGCAGCTTGGTTGTTTGTTTCTTTCTATCTCGCTTCCACTATCTCTCTCTCTCTCGCTCTTTATCTACTCAGGCGATGAAGGGTCAGGTGAAAATGAGCGTGAAGGTCTGAGGCTGGGAGGCAGGGCTGAACGTGATGCTCTGAGAAGCAGGGTCCACTGAGTGTTTCCCCAGATGCCGAGCTGGAGTATTAAGTTTCAGTTAGGGGTCTACGCTGATGTGCCTTCGCACAGCACACACGGTGGGCAAGAGTTAAGGCTTGGCACATGCCGACTGAGGGCGCTTGTGCTCCACTAATCCCAAAACGCTGTGTACCACGCTGGGACCAGGCACCACCTGGCAAAGCAAAGGAAACAAGGTTTGGAGATCAGAATAAAGCACGTTGGCAGCGAAAGAGGAAAACCAGCTGTGCAGAGCATTCAGAGCAGCTCTTCGCATTATATTACAGTGTCATGTGTTTGCTCACATGCATTATCCCTATTTAGCCTCATCAACGTTCCAGGGCGATAATCGACCCCATTCCCCCCCCCATCATCTCTCCGCTGCCCTCCTGCTGCACCAGGCTGCTCCTGTTCAACCATATTCTGGACTGTCCTAAAGGTTAAAGTTTATTTATTCGTGTCACAAGTAGGCTTACATTAACACTGCAGTGAAGTTACTGTGAAGATCCCCTAGCCGCCATGCTCCGGCGCCTGTTCGGTTACACTGATGTGCGGGTTCGGTGGATTGGCCATGCTAAATTGCCTCTTAGTGTCGGGGAGACTAGCTGGGGTAAATGCATGGGGTTATGGGAATAAGGCCTGGATGGGATTGTGGTGGGTGCAGACTCGATGAGCCGAATGGCCTCTTTCTGCACTGTATGATTCTATACCCAGGGAGAATTTAACACGGCCAATGCACCCAACCAGCTCGTCTTTCGGACTGTGGGAGGAAACCGGAGCACCCGGAGGAAACCCACGCAGACACGAGGAGAATGTGCAGACTCCACACAGACAGTGACCCAAGTCGGGAACTTAGGTCACTGGTGCTGTGAGTGACAGTGCTAACCACTGTGCTACCGTGCCCCCCCTGGGATTCACATACCTCCAGGAAGAAAGAAAGGTCGAAAGAACTTGCATTTCCCTAGCGCCTATCACAGCCTTAGGATACTTTCAGTCCAATCAATACTTTGCGTCGGTATTCACAAAGGAGAGGGATGTGTTGACTGGGAGTGTCTCTGAGGGGAGTGTTGAACCGTTGGAGAAAATCTCCATTACAAAGGAGGAAGTGTTAGGTTTGTTAGAGAATATAAAGACTGACAAATCCCCAGGGCCTGATGGAATCTATCCAAGGCTGCTCAGGGAGACGAGAGGTGAAATCGTTGGGCCTCTGACGCAAATCTTTGTCTCGTCACTGGACGCAGGTGAGGTCCCAGAGGATTGGAGGATAGCCAATGTGGTCCCGTTATTTAAGAAGGGTAGGAAGGATAACCCGGGTAATTATAGGCCGGTGAGCTTGACGTCCGTGGTGGGGAAGTTGTTGGAGAAGATTCTTAGAGATAGGATGTATGCGCATTTAGAAAGGAATAAACTCATTAACGATAGTCAGCATGGTTTTGTGAGAGGGAGGTCATGCCTCACTAACCTGGTGGTGTTTTTTGAAGAAGTGACCAAAATGGTTGACGAAGGAAGGGCCGTGGATGTTGTCTATATGGACTTTAGTAAAGCGTTTGACAAAGTCCCTCATGGTAGGCTAGTGAAAAAGGTTGGATCTCATGGGATAAAGGGGGAGGTGGCTAGATGGGTGGAGAACTGGCTTGGTCATAGAAGACAGAGGGTGGTAGTGGAAGGGTCTTTTTCCGGCTGGAGGCCTGTGACTAGTGGTGTACCGCAGGGCTCTGTATTGGGACCTCTGCTGTTTGTGATTTATATAAATGATCTGGAAGAAGGAGTAACTGGGGTGATCCCTGGAGATCACATGGTCTGGAATGGGGGGGTGGGGGTGAGTTACTAGGTTGTGATGAACAAAGCATCGTAGCTGTGAGGGACAGCTCGGTGGATAGGATATTAGTATGTAGATAGGCTGGAAAATTGGGCGGGGATCCTGGAGCGGCGCGGGCTTGGAGGGCCGAAGGGCCTGTTCCTGTGCTGTATTGTTCTTTGTTCTAATACTCTTTGAAGTGCAGCCACCATTGGAATGTAAGAATTGTGTTCAGCAAGCTCCCAGGAACAGCGATGTGGTAAATTTTAGATATCAGCCTGAAGTCATTTTAGAAATTCCCATGCTCATCATTTTCTTTCTTCCCCTGCTTTTCATTCTCAGCCACTTTATTTATCTCCTGCCCCTCATCTTGAACCTATGTCCCCTCGTGACTAACCCTCGAGCAGCACAGTAGCCCAGTGGTTAGCACTACTGCCTCACAGCACAAGGGACCCGGGTTCGATTCCCGGCTTGCGTCACTGTTTGTGCAGAGCCTGCACATTCTCCCTGTGTCTGCGTGGGTTTCCTCCGGGTGCTCAGGTTTCCTCTCACAGTCTGAAAGACGTGATGGTTAGGTGCTTTGGCCATGCTAAATTCTCCCTCAGTGTACCCGAACAGGCGCCAGAGTGTGGCGACTCGGGGATTTTCACAGTAACTTCAATGCAGTGTTGATGTATGCCTACTTGAGACTAATAAATAAACTTTTTCAACTGTTCCCCTTAGTTGAAGGGTCAGTCACAAGGGGACACAAGTTCAAGGTGAGGGGGCAGGAGGTTTAGGGGGGTTTTGAGGAAAATTCTTTTTACCCAGAGAGTGGTGACAGTCTGGGATGCGCTGCCTGGGAGGGTGATAGAGGTGGGTTGCCTCACATCCTTTAAAAATTATCTGGATGAAAGCTTGGCACATCATAACATTCAAGGCAATGGACCAAGTTCTGTAAATGGGATTAGTAGGAGTTCAGGTGTTTCTCCCATGCTGGTGCAGACTCAATGGGCCAAAGGGCCTCTTCTTCACTCCATGGTTCTTTGGTCTCTCACATTCTGAAAGGAGAGGATGAACTGCCCATGGTCATGTTACACATCGGTACCAATGGCAGGGGTAGAAAAAGAGATGAGGCCCTGGAACAGGAATTTAGGGAGATTAAAGAGCAGGACTTCTAAGGTTGTAATCTCTGGACTACTTCAAGTGCCACACACTACTGAATATAGGAATAGGAAGATAGGTCAGATGAATGCGTGGCAAAAGGACGGCGTAGGAGGGAGGGCTTTAGATTTTAGGATCATTGGGATAATGCCAGGGCTAAGTGGGACCCGGAACAAGCTGAACAGGTTGCACCTGAACTGCAACCGGTCCAATATTCTTGCTGAGAGGTTTGCTCGTGCTGTTGGGGAGATTTTAAACTAATTTGTCAGGGGGGTGGGACACAGAGTAGATGTGCAGCTGGGAGTGAGGTTCAGTCAGATATAGAAGGAGAACTAGATCAGTCCAGCAGGCAGAGAGGACAATGGGCATGATAAGACACATGGGGGACTGGAAGGCTAAATTGCATCTATTTTAATGCAATGAGCCTATTTCGTGAGGCAAATTATTCATTTTTAAATTTATTTATGGGATGTGGGCATCACTGGCTTTATCGCCCATCCCTAACTGCCCTCCATTTCAGAGAGCATTTAAGAGTTACATTGCAGTGGGTCTGGAGTCACATGTAGGCCAGACCAGGTAAGGAAGGTAGATTTCCTTCCTTAAAGGACATCAGTGAACCAGAACTAGGTGGATTTTTACGACAATCGACACATAGTCATCGTTAGACTTTTAATTCCAGATTTTTTTATTGAATTCAAATTTCACCATCTGCCACGGTGGGATTTGAACCCGGGTCCCCAGATCCTGCCCTGGGTCTCTGGATTACTGGTCCAGTGGCAATACCATTATGCCATTTTTTCCGCTTTATGCATCGTTTCATTGAATTTGATACCATCCTTAGCTTCCTTAGTTAGATATGGATGGTGCATCCTTCTTGTTGAGTCTTTCCTTCTCAATGGAAGATATCCTTGCTGAGAGATATGAAATATCTCTTTGAATGTCTGCCACTGCTTCTTTACTGTCTTACCTCTTAACTTATTTCCCATTCCACTTGAGCCAATTCTATCGTCTTCCCCTGCCTTTATTTAACTTTAAGGCACTAGTTTCTGAACCGCATTTCTCACCCTCAAACTGAAAGTGAAATTCTACCACTTTATGATCACTCTTGCCTCGAGGATTCTTTATTATAATGTCCTTAATCCTATTTCATTATCAGACCTTAAATAACCAAATAGCTAAAATATCCTGCTGTGTGGTTCAAGAAAAAGAAACAGACAGGGAGGACATGGCTCTTACATCTTAGAATTAAAGGAGGAAATATTTATTTTTTTTAAAAAGCACAAAATATTACACAGAGGCCAGGGTTTTAGTACTGTACAGCATGTTTAATACACCAGTGACATTTCTACTAACTGAATTTACATAAAGGTAAAAGGATATATTTACCATTCTGCTTAATAGCTATTATTAGGGATACCCGTTGTGCTACATACACAACTCAAAATATTTGTCAATGGCAATATTTAACAAAAAAAAGAAAGACATATTCTTAAATACAATTTATTTTTCTTTCAAAAAATATGTGTTTATCTGAGTTATTTCTGGTGCTGTTTGTAGAAAAGCAGAAATATTGAAGGCACCTTTGCAGATGCAAGAATCCTTCTTTACACTGCGCCAGCTGGCCCTTTGCACCTTCGACTGGTTTCACTTTGGACACTGGATTGGACGGGATAGTTGGGAGGGTTATTGGGTTGGGTTGGGGAGGTGGATCGGGAAGTGATGAGGCGGGGAAGAGGCAAGGGATTGGGGGAGGCCCAGTTTCCTTCAGTCCTGATCCATCAGCATTGTAAGGGGATGATGGATGTTTGCCCTCAGCGTGCCAGAGTTTCTGGGGAATCATAGAATCCCTGCAGTGCAGAAGGGGGCCATTCAGCCCATTGAGCCCACAGTGACAACAATCCCACCCAGGCCCTATCCCCGTAACCCCACATATTTACCCTGTTAAATTCCCCTGATGCTGACACTAAGGATCAATTTAGCATGGCCGAACCATCTAACCTACACATCTTTGGATTGTGGGAGGAAACCGGAGCACCTGGAGGAAACCCACGCAGACACGGGGAGAATGTGCAGACTCCACAAAGACAGTGACCCGAGGCCGGAACTGAAACCAGGTCCCTGGTTCTGTGAGGCAGCAGTGCTCGCCACTGTGCCACCGTGCCATCCTATAAGCTGTAAGCTCATTCTTTTCAGGAGCAACTTAGGATTTCTCCAAACATCACAGGCTGTGGTGAAGTGGGTGACTTTTTGGCATTTGGTTTTTTGTCTTTCTTGCCCCTCCACACAAAGATTTGCCAGCCAATGATTTTTTATTATTCATTCGTGGGACATCGGCGCCACCTGTGCATTTATTGTCCATCCCTAGTTGCCCTTGTTCAGAGAGTAGTTGAGAGTCAACCACATTGCTGTGGCTCTGGAGTCACATGTAGGCCAGACCAGGTAAGGACGGCAGATTTCCTTCCCTAAAGGACATGAGTGAACCAGATGGGTTTTTTCCGACAATCGACAATGGTTTCATGTAGGCCAGACCAGGTAAGGACGGCAGATTTCCTTCCCTAAAGGACATGAGTGAACCAGATGGGTTTTTTCCGACAATCGACAATGGTTTCATGACCATCAATAGATTCTTAATTCCAGATATTTTTTTCATTGAATTCAAATTCCACCATCTGCCGTGGCGGGATTCAAACCCGGGTCCCCAGAACATTAGCTGAGTTTCTGAGTCGAGTGAGAATTCCACTAGGCCATTTATATTTGTCCTCAGGACGTGGGTGTTGTGTTGACAAAATCTGCATTCATTGCCCATGCCTGGCTAAGGCGGTCAAAGGTTTTCTTCTTAAACCACCATAGTCCTTGTGGTGAGGGTGCTTCCCCTGGGTGGCATGTGCCCATGTTTTGTGTTGAAGGATAAAGTTGAAAGATTACTCTTTTTCTTCCCTTTTTGGTTACCTCGGCCTAGTTTCCAGGGGAATGGAGGAGTTATTGAAATCATGCTCTGTAAGATTAGGAGCAATGATATTCTGATACAAATCCCCCCCCAGCCCATTTCACAATTTTATCCTCTTTTTTAACCCAGAAAAGTCTGAGGTGACACACTTTGGAAGGAGTAATTTGAGAAGGAAGTATACTATGAAAGGTCTGACACTGGGAAGTTCTAAAGAACAAAGGGACCTTGGCGTGTTTGCCCATAGATCTCTGAAGGTGGAAACGCAGGTTAATAGGGCGGTGAAAAAGGCATATGGCACACTCACCTTTATCAATCGGGTATAGATTACAAAAGCAAAGAGGTCATGAAGGAATTGTATAGAACTTTGGTGAGGCCACAGCTGGAGTACTGTGTGCAGTTCCGGTCGCCACATTATAGGAAGGATGTGGTTGCACTGGAGGGGGTGCAGAGGAGATTCACCAGGATGCTGCATGGGATGGAACATTTAAGTTATGAAGAGAGGTTGCATGGGGGTGGGTTGTTTTTTCTGGAGCAGAGACGACTGGGGGACGACCTGATTGAGGTGTACATGATTATGAGGGACATGGACAGAGTGGATAGGGAGCAGCTGTCCCCCTTAGTTGAAGGGTCAGTTATGAGGGGACATAAGTTAAAAATGAAGGGTGGGAGGCTTAAAGGGGATGTGAGGAAAAGCTTTTTTACCCAGAGGGTGGTGATGGTCTGGAATGCGCTGCCTGGGAGGGTGGTGGAGGCGGGATGCCTCACATCCTTTAAAAAGTACCTGGATGAGTACTTGGCACGCCATAACATTCAAGGCTATGGGCCAAGTGCTGGCAAGTGGGATTAGGTGGGCAGGTCAGGGCATTTCATGCATCGATGCGGACTCAATGGGCCGAAGGGCCTCTTCTGCACTGTAGTATTCTGTGATTCCGTGATTTAAAGATAACAGGGTTAACTATCAAATTGCTGGACGTTTGAATTTCATGTCGTCCAATGTTGTTATGACTGCGGCGCAAGTTTGGAGTCCAGACGCATTTGTAAATCTCTTTTTCTCCCCCCACAGGCCTGTGAAAATCAGGTGGACCATGGAAATTCAGCCGTGAGTCTAAGAGGAGATAAAACTGGCCATGGCTTTCAGTGACAAAGGAGAAACAACAAATGGAAAGTCCCACTCTACAGCCTGCCCTATACCCTTTACAACTTCATTGCCCAATTGGACGCAAAGTGGATTGCACCGACTCCCCAGTGGCCAATTTCTTGCTGCCATTTGACCTCCCCATGCACCTGCCATTGATTTTGGGCAGCGCTTAAGGAAATGCACCTTGACTTTTGAGGGTCTCGGTCGACCCACCTTCATATGACGAACACAGCCGGTGAGAGGCAGATGGGAATAAAGTAAACACACACTGGAGGGCAGGTCAGAGGGCAGGTTGACCTAAGGCTGATTTGGAACACCTGGTGTTTGGAACAACAGTCGGTTCCAGCATTGCCCGGGCAGGCATCTGGAAGCAGACTTCCGTTTTCCTTCAGAAATGGTCTGTGGAGGCCGAAAGGAAGAAAAGAAATAACACCCCCGTTGATCGTCCCTGAATAAAAGCACAGGTGAAAACCGTAATGGGTGACACAATATGGGTGCCCGTTAATAATTCCCCACTATCCATTCTATTCAAGTCGCCACTAAAGTTTGTTTTGAGTGACCATCCAGGACAAATTTCTACCCTACGTTTTACCCCATCGTACAACCTACTTCTTACATCTTGCTGTCCAGGTCCCTAAGGTGGCAAATATTTTTCAGCAATTGTAATAAGACTTTGCGAAACAGGGAGAGGCTCTCTTCTATACCACAATTGAAATTCAGTTGCCTGCTGATCAAAGTCCGAATACCAGTCTGCAGCTAACATAGACACAGAAACATAGAAGATAGGAGCAGGAGGAGGCCATCTGGCCCTTCGAGCCTGCTCCACCATTCATTACGATCATGGCTGATCATCCAACTCAATAGCCTAATCCTGCTTTCTCCCCATAAACTTTGACCCCATTCGCTCCAAGTGCTATATCCAGCTGCCTCTTGAATACATTCAATGTTTTGGCATCAACTACTTCCTGTGGTAATGAATTCCACAGGCTCACCACTCTTTGGGTGAACAAATGTCTCCTCATCTCCGTCCTAAATGGTCTACGTCGAATCCTCGGACTGTGACCCCTGGTTCTGGACTCCCCCACCATGGGGAACATCCTCCCTGCATCTGCCCTGTCCAGTCCTGTTAGAATTTTATAAGTCTCTATGAGATCCCCCCTCATTCGTCTGAACTCCATAGAACAGTACAAAACAGGAACAGGCCCTTAGGCCCACAATGTTGTTTTTGAACACTATGCCAAATTAAACTAATCCCTTCTGCCTGCCCCAGGGTCCATATCCTGCTATTCCGTGCATATTCATGTACTTATCTAAAAGCCCCTCAAACGCCCATTAATGAAATTTGGCCACTGCTTTCGAATGACCTGAGCATATCAAAAGAGTGATCACGAAAGGAATTCATACATGAGAGAGGAGCCCATGCCAAACTCTCTCACTGGAATATTTAACTCCAAACGTAGCAGTCATCTTGTTTTTAAACAGTTCCTCACACATTCCTTTCGATGTTACCAACGGTCTTGCAAAGAATGGTCAAAGGGGAGTTTTGATTTGCAGGCGGAGCCCAAACAAGGAGATATCAACTGCGTCACGAGTCACTGAATAAGGCAATTAAATAGAACTCTAAATTACTTGCTGCTGAAATGTTTGATAATTTTGTTTCCCTGCTGCGTGCTTGTACACTGCTGAGGATCTGCTCTTCACAAAAAAAACTGAGGAGGCTGAAGGGTGACCTAATCAAGGCCTTTCAAATTTGGAGGGGTTTTGGAAAGGTAAAACATAGGAACATAGGAATTAGGAGCCGAATTACAAAATATCTGGAATTAAGAATCTACTGATGACCGTGAAACCATTGTCGATTGTCGGGAAAACCCATCTGGTTCACTAATGCCCTTTAGGGAAGGATATAGCATGGTCAATCCACCTAACCCGCATCTTTGGACCGTGGGAGGAAACCGAAGCATCCCCATGCAAACACGGGAGAACATACAAACTCCACACAGACAGTGACCCAAGCCGGGAATCGAACCCGGGTCCCTGGTGTTGTGAGGCAGCAGTGCTAACCACTGTGCCGCCCAAATGTCCTTAAAGGAAGGAAATCTGCTATCCTTACCTGGTCTGGCTTACATGTGACTCCACAGCAATGTGGTTGAATCTCAATGGCCCTCAGGCAACTAGGGATGGGAAATAAATGCTGGCCAGCCAGCGACACCCATGTCCCATGAATTGAATTTAAAAATTAGGCAATTTAGCCCTTCGAGCCTGCTCCGCCATTCAATCGGATCATGGCTGGTCGCTCCCTGGTTTCCACCTGTTTCCCATGTCCCTTTAACCCGTTTTCTTTATCAGAAATATATCTATCTCCTTCTCGAAACCATTTAATGATTCAGATTCCACTGCGCTACAGGGCAGCGAGTTCCACAAATTCACCACCCTCTGCAAGAAGTAGTGCAGATGTTCCCATCTGTGGGGGGAGTCCAAAACCAGACATCATAAATGTAAGATTGTCGCTAATAAATTCAACAAGGAATTTGGGGGAAAAATACTTGAACGCAGAGTGGTTTGAATGTGAAATGTAGAGTAGCTGAGGGGAAAGGCATCAATCAGGAAAGGCTTGGTGTGGGGTAAAGGAGTCGGATATAGAACATAGAACAACTACAGCACCAACAGGCCCTTTGGCCCACAAGTTGCGCCGGTCATGTCCCTACCTACCTAGGCCTATATATAGGCTTACCTATAACCCTCAATCCTATTAAGTCCCATGTACTCATCCAGAAGTCTCTTAAAAGACCCTATCGAGTTTGCCTCCACCACCACTGACGGCAGCCGATTCCACTCACCCACGACGTAAAACGTACCCCTGACATCTCCTCTGTACCTACTCCCCAGCACCTTAAACCTGTGTCCTCTCATAGCAGCCATTTCAGCTCTGGGAAAAAGCCTCTGAGAATCCACCCGATCTATATCTCTCAACATCTTGTACATCTCTATCAGGTCACCTCATATCCTTCGTCTCTCCAAGGAGAAAAGACTGAGCTCCCTCAACCTATCCTCATAAGGCATGCCATCCAATCCAAGCAACATCCTTGTAAATCTTCTCTGCACCCTTTCAATAATTTCTACATCCTTTCTGTAATGAGGCGACCAGAACTGAGCGCAGTGTTGATGGAGTTAGATGAACCACAGTGCGAGTCGGCTCATATGGAGTATAATCACTAGCACGGATCAGTAGGGTTGAGTGGCCTATTACTGCCATCTAGAGCAGGGCCGGCACAGACATGATGGGCCGAAGGGCTGTTTCTTGTGCTATAAAACTCTATGAGGGCCTGCTGAGTAACCAGTCACTTTTAAAGAGAAGAGAGGCAATATAAAGGATTACAGCCCAACAAATCAGCCATATCAAAGAGGGCAACCCACCTACATCTCCATCCTGTTTGCTCCTTCTCTCCCTGGAGCTTAATTTCTGTGAGCATTCAATGTCCTTTGCAGCTTTCAAAATACACGTACCGGATTCACAGATCACCACATCTGTCAAAATAATCTTCTGGCACCTTTTAAGCGCTCAAGGTTTCTGTCACATTTTGGAGAAAGGTTCGCATATAAAAAATATTTGTACCTTTCTCACGATAATTGGGTTCAGCCTATTCATAGAATCCCTATAATGCAGAAGGAGGCCATTTGGCCCATCGAGTCTGCACTGACAACAAACCCACCCAAGTCCTATCCCTGTAACCTTATGCATTTACCATACTAATCCACCTGACACAAATGGACAATTTGTCATGGCCAATCCACCTAACCCACACATCTTTGGACCGTGGGAGGAAACCAGAGCACCTGGCAGAAACCCAGGCAGATCCGAGGAGAACATGCAGACTCCGCACAGTGACCTAAGCCTGGAATCGAGCTCAGGTCCCTGGTGCTGTGAGGCAACAGTGCTAACCACTGTGCCACCGTGCTCCCCCCTTGTAAATGCATTTTATTTTGAGGCTGTATTGGTTGAAGTAGTTCCGGGGCATTGATAACTTTTATTAAGGTCTGGCTCACTGCTTGTTCCACACCCACAGAATGTGGTTGGTGCAGGGTTTTATTCTGTCATATTTGTAACAGGTGGCATGCTGACCTCCCCACATCCCACCCTCATTCCAAGAGGGCTGCACATCAATCATAGAATCCCTATGGTGCAGAAGGAGGCCATTCGGCCCATTGAGCCTGCACTGACCACAATCCCACCCAGGGCCCTATTCCTGTAACCCCACATATTTACCCTGCTAATCTCCTAACACTAGGGGCAATTTACCATGGCCAATCAATCTAACCCGCACATCTTTGGACTGTGGGAGGAAATTGGAGCACCCAGAAGAAACCCACGCAAACATGGGGAGGACATGCAGACTCCACACACAGTGACCCGAGACCAGAATTGAACCTGGGTCCCTGGCACTGTGAGACAGCAGTGCTAACCACTGTGCCACCCAATGGCTGTGCCTTTTATGTGGGGTATTCGAGCATCACTTGTGACCCATGTGCTACCGGGTCAGATTATGTAAATGGAGGGGCACCGGTGCAAAGATTTCATGTCATATTAACCAATGCTCAGTTGAACAATCCCAGGACTGACTCACAGCCATTCCGATTTATACAGCTGTCAGGCAGGGGGCACTGAGAGTTGCCAAGGTCAGCTGTTCAGCCAGCCTGAAGTTTCTATTTCCGATGGCAACATCCTCATTTTAAAAATTTATTCGTGGGACATGAGCGCCGCTGGCTGACCAGCATTTATTACCCATCCCTAGTTGCCCTTGGACGCCAGTTGAGAGTCAACCACATTGTTGTGGCTCTGGAGTCACATGTAGGTCGACCAGGTAAGGACTGCAGATTTCCTTCCCTAAAGGACATTAGTGAACCAGGTGCGTCTTGCTGACAAGCGACAATGGTTTCATGGTCATCAGTAGATTCTTAATTCCAGATAATTTTTATTGAATTCAAATCCCACCATCTGTCGTGGCGAGATTCGAACCCAGGTCCTCAGAACATTGGCTGAGTTTCTGGATTAATAGTCTAGTGACAATACCACTGGGCCATCACCTCCCCATGCCAAGCTGAGAATGGCAAAGAGATATGGGTCTTGGGCAGGCCACAGAAGAGGTTTACCAGAATAGTGGCAGTGATGGGGACTTCAGTTGCATGGGGAAGCTGATGAACATAGAACAGTACAGCACAGGAACAGGCCCTTCGGCCCACAATGTTGTGCTGAACATGACGCCAAATTAAACAAATCCCTTCTGCCCTTGGTCCATATCCCTCTAATCTTTGCATATTCACGCGTCTACCTAAAAGTCCCTTAAACACCCCTATCGTATCTGCCTGCACCACCAGCCCTTGGCGGTGCGTTCCACACACCTGCCACTCTCTGTGTAAAACACTTGCCCCTCACATCTCCTTTGAACTTTCTCCCTCTCACCTTAAGTGCATGCCCCCTAGTATTAGATATTTCGACTCTGGGGAAAAGATTCTGACTGTCGGAAGTTGTGACTCTTCTCCTTAAAGGGGATTAATGGAGATCAAAGAGAGGTTCAAAATTTGCATAGCCTGTACTCTGTGGCGGGGGGTGGGAGAAATCAGGAAGGGACACCAGGGCTTGTTTTGTACTCCTTCACGCAGAAGGTGTTGCAATTTGTAGCTTTTTTCTATTCATTCGTGGGACAGGCGTCGCTGGCTGGCCAGCATTTATTGCCCATTCCTAGTTGCCCTTGGTAAGGTGGTGCTGAGCTCCCTTCTTGAATCACTGCAGACCATGTTCTGTGGGTTGACCCACAATGCCGTTAGGGAGGGAATTCCAGGATTTTGACCTAGCGACTGCGAAGGAACGGCAATATATTTCCAAATCAGGATGGTGAATGGCTTGGAGGGGAAATTGCAGGTGATGCCATTTATCTGCTGCCCTTGTCCTTCTAGATGGAAGTGGTCGTGGGTTTGGAAGGTGCTAAGGATCTTTGGTGAATTGCTGCAGTGCATCTTGTAGATAGTACACACTGCTGCTACTGAGCGTCGGTGGTGGGGGGATTGGAATATTAATCTGGATGTGTTTTACAACCTCACCAAGAACAAAAAGAAACATGTCTGCCCTACGGCCAAATGTACAGTCGCACTGAAATGCATCCGCTTACTCAAGCCTCATTTCTCAGGGAGACAAGGCATTCTTTTGCGGTCACTTAACATAAATGTGAATGGACTGAGAAAAATCTTCCCGTAGAAACATTTTTGGAGACCGAACAGCACCTGAACGTCGTGTCCCGCTTCTTTCAAATCTCATTGAAGCCTTTCAAAATGGCCGAAACCACGGCTGAGAATTTCCCGTCCCGCCCGCCGCCTGAATCGTAGTGGGTGAGACAGAAAATTTGGCAGGCCGTTAAAAGGTCCATTGAGCTCGGGCTGGAATTTCTGGGTCCGGGAAAATCAGGCGCGGCCGGAAAATTCTGCCCAATGTTTCCGATCCGAACGATGTCGCTGCACAATCGTCCAATTTGTCCTCGACCTGAAATTATTCTACCCTGTCCGTGCATAGGAATTAGAGAGTAGGCAATCCAGCCCCTCGGGCCCGCTCCGCTATTCTATATGATCATGGCTGATCTCCATCTCATCCCAACTCCACTTCCCTGCCTTTTCCCCATAGCCCTTTATCCCACCAGTTCCAGCAGAAAACTCATCAGAACCTTAAAACAAATGTGTCTATCACCTTCTGCTACACTCATTAACAGGGTGGCAGGATTGCCGCATTCACATGGTGCAGTCATTATCTGCTGTGTTTGCCCCTTGGGGAATGGGGGATGAGGAAGTTCGTCAGGTGGTAGACCCTTGAAGAGGAACATGGACCGCTTTCCCTCCTGGCCTTTGGAGGGTGTGCTGCAGACCTCAAAACGAGAAAGGAAATGCGGCCTTTCCGTGACGTGCTTTTTTTTTCCTCTTCCTCTCTTGGTGAGAGGGGAGAAGAAATTAGTCGCCCGCTTTTTAAAGCCGCGTCTCTGCCTACGCTGGGCCCAAACGAACCCTTTCGTTTTACTTTCTCTCAAGCTGGCATTCAACGTGGTGCACAACCATACACGTACCTTTGACCTTGGCGATTGCCTTTCCTGCATTTCCCTGAAAAACATGACGGGGAAAGCTTCGTTTATTTAGACTTTCAGGGGGTCTGTGGAGAGAGCGGGGCAGGGGGAGGGGGGGGGGGTGGTGGTGCTGGGAAGGAGTGGGGGGGAGGGGAGAGAGTTTGGTGAGAGGTGCTGACGTGCAAAGGGAGCTGAAAAAATTGACCATGCTCATTTTTAGTCACATTGGATGTGACAAGTCGACCGTTCGAAAGGACTAACTTCTTTCAAAGTGAAACCTTAACATTATACATATATCTATATAAGCTTAAAAAAAATTATTGCACAATAGAGGCCCAGTTATTCTGCTGTGGCTATCTAGTTTCTGGTAACAGGTATATGTGCTTGGGTGGTCACCAGTGCAGAGTCACTGACTGCATTTAATACTGTTTTTTTTCTGACATAATATGCATTCTCTGATGTCCAAAGTGGCGGGAATCTCATTTTTTTTGGCACAATTTGACGACGCGATTCCCATTCGGCGCAACCCAATCCCATTTATTTATTTTTCCCCAATGTGTCGCCATCTTGGCCATGTGGGCGGTCCCGTGATAAGAGTTGCCAACTCAGGGCGGCCATGTTCCAGGAGGTTCTGTCACGTGGCTCCTTGTGTCCGACCGCCCGGCCTCGTGCCATCGATCCTCCCTTCCCCCCCGGCAAGTCAATGGAATGGAGAGGGCGCGTCTGAAGTAAACGCGGAAAACAAGCACACAATGTCTTCAACGTCCAATGATATTTCTCCAGGATTGCTCGTAATCTTCAAATTCCTGTAGACTCCGGGACGAAGGGTCAGCGATGTAACGATTAAGTGGGGGAGGAGCGGGGGGGGGGGGGGCAACATGGAGAGGGAGTGGGGGGGGGGAACAGGGGTAGTTGCTGCAGTGGGTGTTGTCGAAGTCCCACCACTTGCGGGACTGGAGTGAACCGATAGCTTCATGCTTTGGACAAGAGAGTAGGCAACAAACGTTAAGATTAAAAAGTATTAGTAATAATAATGACAAAGCGTCATGGCTTCCTTATCAGTCCCGGAGGTTGGCTCCCTCCAATCTCACAATGCTCCCGTTTTGTTCCTTTGGTTGTTTCCAGAGTGTCCCGCTTTCGGAAGGAAAGGCCCCAGCAGCTGGTGACAGAAGCACAGCAAAACAGGCACTTTGGAGACTGGGCCCAGTTTCCCCTCTCTACTCTCTGTACAGTGGAGAGAAGGGAAGAGATATAGATGGAGTGAGAGAGAGAGAGGGGGCGGGGGGCGAAAAGCGGTTTGGTTTCTTTTGGCAGACGAGGGGAAAGAATTGTGTTTTGTTTTTCCTCATCGGCTGGGCCTGCGGGTTCTTGCAGCTTGAGGGTAAATAAAAGAGTTCCACTGCCCCCGCTCCCCGCGACCGCGCCCTACCCACACAAATGGCGCTGGGCTTCGTCTCAGGCCTCCGTTACCGGGTGCAACCGGGTCCTTCAGTAATTGAGCTTGGTCACTGCCCGCTCCCTCCCGCTCTCCACCACCTGGTTGCTGACGCGCTTGCGGTTGCGTTTCAGCTTCGACAGGTCCTTGTCGAAGACCTCGCCGGAGCGCAGGGCCGACACCAAGTCGTCGAACTCGCCGACCTCTTCCGAGACGCTGCCGGCGCGGGCTTTCTTCAAGCGGCGCTCCTTCTCGCGCTGCTCCTTTAACTGGAGGGTTAGGAGGGCAGGGTGGGGGTGCGGAGGAAGGGAAACAAATACAACAGAATGAAATTCCGCAAGAGCTGATGGGTTTTACAAATCACAAAGCATTAGACAGTAATAGAGTGGGAGTGACCCAGGTTAGTGTCAGGGGGATTAGCAGGGTAAAAAGGGTTGCAGGGGTTAGGGCCTCGGTGGGATTGTGGTCAGTGCAGACTCGATGGGCCAAATGGCCTCCTTCTGCACTGTAGAGATTCTATAATAGAGGAATCTAATCGAGGGTTGAGATGTGGAATAATGGATACCTGATAGTGATTATAGACTGGAATCTAATCGAGGGGTTCAGATGGTTTAACTGGGGTGATCAGTAAGTTTGTGGACGACACAAAACTGGCAGGACTTGCAGATAGTGAGGAGCATTGTCAGAAGCTACAGAAGGATATAGATAGGCTGGAAATTTGGGCAAAGAAATGGCAGATGGAGTTCAATCCAGATGAATGCGAAGTGATGCATTTTGGTAGAAATAATGTAGGGAGGAGCTATACCATAAATGGCAGAACCATAAAGGGTGTAGATACGCAGAGGGACCTGGGTGTGCAAGTCCACAGATCCTTGAAGGCGACGTCACAGGTGAAGGTGGTGAAGAAGGCATATGGCATGCTTGCCTTTATAGGACGGGGCATAGAGTATAAAAGTTGGGGTCTGATGTTGCAGATGTATAGAACGTTGGTTCGGCCGCATCTGGAATACTGCGTCCAGTTCTGGTCGCCACACTACCAGAAGGACGTGGAGGCTTTGGAGAGAGTACAGAGGAGGTTTACCAGGATGTTGCCTGGTATGGAGGGGCTTAGTTATGAGGAGAGATTGGGTAAACTGGGGTTGTTCTCCCTGGAAAGCGGAGGATGAGGGGAGACTTAATAGAGGTGTATAAAATTATGAAAGGCATAGATAGGGTGAACGGTGGGAAGCTTTTCCCCAGGTCAGTGGTGACGTTCATGAGGGGTCATAGGTTCAAGGTGAAGGGGGGGAGGTTTAACACAGATATCAGGACGACATATTTTACACAGAGGGTGGTGGGGGCCTGGAATGCGCTGCCAGGCAAGGTGGTGGAGGCGGACACACTGGGAACGTTTAAGACTTATCTAGACAGCCATATGAACGGAGTGGGAATGGAGGGATACAAAAGAATGGTCTAGTTTGGACCAGGGAGCGGCACGGGCTTGGAGGGCCGAAGGGCCTGTTCCTGTGCTGTATTGTTCCTTGTTCTTTGGTTTATATATAGAATAATGGATACCTGGGAGTGATTACAGACTGGAATCTAATCGAGGGGTTCAGATGGTTTAGATATAGAATAATGGATAACTGGATGTGATTTCAGTCTGGAATCTAATCCAGGGATTCAGTTGGGTTTATGTATAGAATAATGGATACCTGGGAGTGAGTTACAGACTGGAATCTAATCGAGGAGTTCAGAATTCCTACAGTGCAGAAGTGGGTCAGATATAACATCTAAGCTGTTAACTTTCAGCAGAATCCTGCTCTCCCCTTGTCGCTGTTGGCACAGTGAGTAACAGGAAGGCGTGGCTTGGTCCCAAGCTAAATAGGTCAGGAAGATCCCAAATTTTATTCCTCATTCCTGATCAGCATCTGTGAGCACTCCATGATGATGCGTGAATACGTTTGTATTTGGACAGAAGCGGGCGAGGCCGCGATGCACACCATTGCTGAATAGCTTGATGACAACTTGAATTGCCACTTAGAACATAGAACATAGAACATAGAACATTACAGCGCAGAACAGGCCCTTCGGCCCACGATGTTGCACCGACCAGTTAAAAAAAAACAAAACTGTGACCCTCCAACCTAAACCAATTTCTTTTCGTCCATGAACCTATCTACGGATCTCTTAAACGCCCCCAAACTAGGCGCATTTACTACTGATGCTGGCAGGGCATTCCAATCCCTCACCACCCTCTGGGTAAAGAACCTACCCCTGACATCGGTTCTATAACTACCCCCCCTCAATTTAAAGCCATGCCCCCTCGTGCTGGATTTCTCCATCAGAGGAAAAAGGCTATCACTATCCACCCTATCTAAACCTCTAATCATCTTATATGTTTCAATAAGATCCCCTCTTAGCCGCCGCCTTTCCAGCGAAAACAATCCCAAATCCCTCAGCCTCTCCTCATAGGATCTCCCCTCCATACCAGGCAACATCCTGGTAAACCTCCTCTGCACCCTCTCCAAAGCCTCCACATCCTTCCTGTAATGTGGGGACCAGAACTGCACACAGTACTCCAAGTGCGGCCGCACCAGAGTTGTGTACAGTTGCAACATAACGCTACGACTCCTAAATTCAATCCCCCTACCAATAAACGCCAAGACACCATATGCCTTCTTAACAACCTTATCTACTTGATTCCCAACTTTCAGGGATCTATGCACACATACACCTAGATCCCTCTGCTCCTCCACACTATTCAAAGTCCTCCCGTTAGCCCTATACTCAACACATCTGTTATTCCTACCAAAGTGAATTACCTCACACTTCTCCGCATTAAACTCCATCCGCCACCTCTCGGCCCAACTTTGCAACCTGTCTAAGTCTTCCTGCAAACTACGACACCCTTCCTCACTGTCTACCACACCACCGACTTTGGTGTCATCAGCAAATTTGCTAATCCACCCAACTATACCCTCATCCAGATCATTAATAAATATTACAAACAGCAGTGGCCCCAAAACAGATCCCTGAGGTACACCACTTGTAACCGCACTCCATGATGAATATTTACTATCAACCACCACCCTCTGTTTCCTATCCGCTAGCCAATTCCTGATCCAATTTCCTAGATCACCCCCAATCCCATACATCTGCATTTTCTGCAGAAGCCTACCATGGTGAACCTTATCAAACGCCTTACTAAAATCCATATATACCACGTCCACTGCCTTGCCCCCATCCACCTCCTTGGTCACTTTCTCAAAAAACTCAATAAGGTTAGTAAGGCACGACCTACCTGCCACAAAACCATGCTGACTATCACCTATCAATTCATTACTCTCCAAATAACTATAAATCCTATCCCTTATAATTTTTTCCAACATCTTGCCGACAACAGAAGTGAGACTCACCGGTCTATAATTCCCGGGGAAGTCTCTGTTCCCCTTCTTAAACAATGGGACAACATTCGCTAACCTCCAATCTTCTGGTACTATACCAGAGGCCAACGACGACCTGAAGATCAGAGCCAGAGGCTCTGCAATCACTTCTCTTGCCTCCCAGAGAATCCTTGGATAAATCCCATCCGGACCAGGGGATTTATCTATTTTCAGACCCTCCAGAATATCCTGCACATCCTCCTTATCAACTGTAATACTGTCTATTCTACTCCCTTGCAACCCAGTGTCCTCCTCAGCTATATTCATGTCCCCTTGCGTGAACACCGAAGAGAAATATTGGTTCAATGCTTCACCAATCTCCTCCGGTTCCACACATAACTTCCCTCTGCCATCTATAACTGGCCCTAAACTTGCCCTAACCAACCTTCTGTTCTTGACATACCTATAGAACGCCTTAGGATTCTCTTTAACCCTATCCGCCAAAGTCTTCTCATGTCCCCTTTTAGCCCTTCTAAGCTCGCTCTTCAACTCCCTCTTAGCCAATCTAAAGCTTTCTAGTGCACTACCCGAGTGCTCACGTCTCATCCGAACATAAGCCTCCTTTTTCTTTTTAACCAACAAAGAAACTTTTTTGGTGCACCACGGTTCCCTAGCCCTACCAATTCCTCCTTGCCTGACAGGGACATACCTATCACAGACTCGCAGTAGCTGCTCCTTGAAAAAACTCCACATGTCGGACGTTCCCAGTCCCTGTAATCTCCTAGTCCAACCTATGCTTCCTAATTCTCTCCTAATAGCCTCATAATTACCCTTCCCCCAGCTAAAACCACTGGCCCGAGGTTCATGCCTATCCCTTTCCATCACTAAGGTGAACGTAACCGAATTGTGGTCACTATCACCAAAATGCACACCAACTTCCAAGTCTAGCACCTGGTCTGGCTCATTTCCCAGCACCAGATCCAATATAGCCTCACCTCTAGTTGGCCTGTCTACATACTGAGTCAAAAAACCTTCCTGCACGCTTTGAACAAAAACTGACCCCTCTAACGAGCTAGAGCTATAACAATTCCAGTCAATATTAGTCAAGTTAAAATCCCCCATAACAATTGCCCTATTACTTGCCATGAGGTCTCCAGGCATACGGGTCCTCGGAGCTGACGGCGTCTCCAGGACCCCCTGGCCGCGTGCAGGCGAGGAGATGAAAACAACGCAATACAGTTTGAGAAGGGGAGATTATAATTAATAAGGAGCGGTTGCCAGAAGTCTGCCTTGGAATGGTTTGAGGCCCTTGCCTGACATAACATATACGGGGAGTCGCACTTTTAATCAGTGCCCTGGGAGCTGTTCTGTGAAATGAATTAGTTTGTTTCTCATCGCTGGCAAAGGACCTCAGCTCCGTGTCAACATTTTTCTCTAAATTTAACTCTTCATGTTCCCTCCACCCTCCAGCTTTCCTCAGCAAAACCAGGGAGATTCCGCAATCTGTCCTTCCCAGAGGAACACACATTATTGAAAATTCAGGTGAAAAAGGAAGGACTCCCACACCCACAATCTCCCAGGGAGACGGATCATTCGGAATCATAGAATCCCTACAGTGCAGAAGGAGGCCATTCGGCCCATCGGTTCTGCACCGTCCACAATCCCACCCAGGCCCTATCCCCATAACCCCATCCATTTACCCTATCTAGTCCCCCTGACATTAAGGGGGAATTTATTGTAGCCAATCCACCTAACCCACAGATCTTTGGGCTGTGGGAGGAAACCGGAGCACCCGGAGGAAACCCACGCAGACATGGGGAGAATGTGCAAACTCCACACAGCCAGTCACCCAAGCCGGGAATTGAACTCGGGTCCCTGGTGCTGTGAGGCAGCAGTGCTGACCACTGTGCCACCGTGCTGTCACTCTCCTTACAGACTGTATTTTACAAAGCTTCCATTTGATCTGCTTCATTTGTAACTCATCCACCATCTTCGACATTCATTCTCTCCACCACCGACGCATAGAGGCAGCAGTGCGTGTACCATCTACAAGGTGCACTGCAGCAACTGACCAAGGCACCTTTACATACACCTTTCCAACCCTCAAACTCTATCATCATAGAAACATAGGAACTAGAAGCACGAGTAGGCCATCCAGCCTTTCGAGCCTGCTCCAACATTCATTTTGATCATGGCTGACAGTCGAATTCAATATCCTGATCCCTCTTTTCCCCCATATCCCTTGATCCCTTTGCCCCAAGAGCTATATCTAATTTCTTCTTGAAATCAGACATCGTTTTGGCCACAACTACTTTCTGTGGTAGTGAATTCCACACATTCACCACCCTCTGGGTGAAGAAATTTCTCCTCACCTCAGTTCTAAAAGGTTTACCCCTTATTCTCAAACTATGACCCCTAGTTCTGGACTCCCCCACCATTGGGAACATTCTTTCAGAATCTACCCTCTCGAATCCTGTTAGAATTTTATAAGTTTCTATGAGATCTCTCACTCTTCTAAACTCCAGTGAATATAATCCTAACTGACTCAGTCTCTCCTCATATGACAGACCTGCCATCTCAGGAATCAGCCTGGTAAACCTTCGCTGCACTCCCTCTGTAGCAAGGACATCCTTCCTCAGATAAGCATACCAAAACTGCACACAATACTCCAGGTGTGGCCTCACCAATGTCCTACACAATTGCAGCAAAACATCCCTCCCCCTTTACTCAAATCCTCTCGTTATGGAGGCCAACATACCATTTGCCTTCTTTGCTGCCTGCTGTACCTGCGCGCTTACTTTCCGCGACTGATGCAAGAGGATTCCAAGGTCTCGTTGAGTATCCACCTCTCTCAATTTACACCCATTCAAGTAATAATGTCTTCCTATTATTGCTACTAAAGTGGATAACCTCACATTATCCACATTATACAGCTTTTGCCATGCAGATGCCCACACACTCAGCCTATCCAAATCACACTGAAGCATCTCTGCATCCTCCTCACAGCTCACCCTTCCACCCAACTTTGTATCATCTGTAAATTTGAAGATAATACATTCAGTTCCCTCTTCCAAGTCATTAATATATAATGTGAACAGTTGGGGTCCTAACACAGATCCCTGTGGAATCCCACTAGTCACTGAGTGCCAATCAGAAAAAGACCCATTTATGCCAACCCTTTGCTTCCAATCTGCTAGCCAGCTTTCTATCTGTCTCAAGACATTACCTGCAATCCCATGTGCTTTAACTTTACATAGGTCTCTCATGTGAGACCTTGTAGAAAGCCTTCTGAAAGTCTAAATAAACCATATCCACTGGATCTTCTCGGTCAACTAGGGCGGCACGGTGACACAGTGGTTAGCACTGCTGCCTCACAGCGCCAGGGACCCAGGTTCAATTCCGGCCTCGGGTCACTGTCGGTGTGGAGTTTGCACATTTTCCCCGTGTCTGCGTGGGTTTCCTCCGGGTGCTCCGGTTTCCTCCCACACTCCAAAATGTGCGGGTTAGGTTGATTGCCCATGCTAAATTGACCCTGGTGTCAACGGATTCACAGGATAAATACATGGGGTTACGGGAATAGGGCCTGGGTGGGATTGTGGTCGGTACAGACTCGATGGGCAGAATGGCCTCCTTCTGCAATGTAGGGATTCGATGATCCTATGAACTCCACTAGTTACATCCTCAAAAAATTCCAATAGATTCATCAAGCATGATTTCCCTTTTGTAAATCCATGCTGACTTTGTCTGATTATACCTCTGCCTTTCAAATGCCGAGTTATGAAATCCGTGTTAATAGACTCTAGCAACTTCCCCAGTACCGACGTTAGGCTCACTGGTTTATAGTTCCCTGTTTTCTCTCTACCTCTTGAATAGTGGGCTTACATTAGCTACCCTCCAAAGAATTTTGGAAAATAACCACCAATGGATCTACTATTTCCAGGACCACTTCCTTAAGTACTCTGGGATGAAGAATTTCAGGAGATTTACCCATCTCAATCCTATCAATTTCCACAAAACCATTTCTCTACTCATGCTGATTTCCTTCAGCTCCTCACTAAAACAGGTTTCTCTCAGCACTTCTGGTACATTATTCATGTCTTCCTTTGTGAAGTCTGAAGAAAAGGACAAATTTAATTCTTCAGTCATTTCTTTATTCCCTTTTATAAATTTTCCCGTTTCTGACTGTAAGGGGCCTACATTTGTTTTTGTCAATCTTTTTTTCTTTACATATCTATGGAAGCTTTTACAGTCAGTTTTTATGTTCCCAGCTAGCTTACTTTCATACTCTATTTTTCCCTTCTTAATCAATCCCTTGGTCTTCCTTTGCTGAATTTTAAACTGCTCCCAATCCTCAGGCCTATTGCTTTTTCTTGTTTTCAAAAATTTTTTTAAATTCATTCATGGGACATGGGCGTCGCTGGCTGGGCCAGCATTTATTCCCCATCCCTAAGTTGCCCAAGGGCAGTTGAGAGTCAACATGTGGCTCTGAAGTCACATGTAGGCCAGACCAGGTAAGGATATTAGTGAGCCAGATGGGTTTTTCCAACAATCGACAACGGTTTCATGGTCATCAGTAGATTCTTAATTCCAGATTTTTTAAATGGAATTCAAATTCTACCAGCTGCCGTGGCAGGATTCGAACCCTAGAACATCAGCTGAGTTTCTGTATTAATAGCCTAACGATAATACCACTAGGCCATCACCTCCCCAATAGAATGACAAGAGTGGCTGATGCATTGGAATACCAGCATCTGCAAGTTCTCCCCAAGTCACTCACTGACCTGACTTGCAACTGTATCACCGTTCCTTCACTGCCACTTCATCAAAATTCTGGAACTCCCTCACTAACAGCACTGTGGGTGTACCTACTCTACAAGGACTGCAGTGGTTCTGCACCTTCTCAAGGGCAAGTAGGGATGGGCAACAAATGCTTGCGTTGCCAGCAATGCCCAAATAACAAGGAAGAATCCAATAAATTGTCTTTGATAAGTTTCTACATGCCTTGGGAGTGAGAGAAATATGACTGATAGCTATTGGATTTATAGATCCTGTTGATAACAATTTAATCAGCCTATTAAAACCCAAACAGTGTCAGCTAACCACTGTTGATTAATGTAGATCACATTCTCCTTCATACAATCTCCACCTGGAATCCTTACATTGCAGAAGGAGGCTATTCAGCCCATTGAGCCTGCACAAACCACAATCTCACCCAGGCCCTATCCCCATGACCCCACATATCTACCCTGCTAATTATAGAAACCATGGAAACCCTACAGTGCAGAAGGAGGCCATTCGGCCCATCGAGTCTACACCGACCACAATCCCACCCAGGCCCTATCCCCGTAACCCCACATATTCACTCTGCTAATCCCCCGACACTAAAGGGTAAGTTAGCATGGCCAATCAACCTAACCCGCACATCTTCTCAGTGATAGTTTAAAATAAAATTACAAAGCAATTTTGCCACCAATTAACACTGATGACTATCTTCAGCCTAGCTCTTCATTTCTTCCCCCATTAATTATTTTGTTTTATTAAAATGTTGACCTCTCGGTGCTTTCACCAGGGTGAATGAAGCCTCTTGGCTTTTTGTTTTTCCCCATCCCATAATATTAAACCCGGTCGCAGACTCGTTTTCACTGCTTTCCAAGAACATTCTTCCTGTGGTTGCCGGGGGTGACAAGGTGAAGGAGCAGGTTAAAGGTCAGGAGAGAGATGAAAAAAGCCTCCCCGTGAAATTCCGGGATAAAGTCGGAATCCTCCGCAGTTTGGACTAAAATAGAATGTCTGAAAGACAATGGAATGGGAGGAAAAAAGAAAACACTTCAGAATTTGCCCAAATAAAGATCAAAATTCGGTTTATTGGCGGCTCAGGATTTCAGGCCAATAAAAAACAACTGAAAAAAAAATCTTTAATCCGAGGTTCCCAGCAGTTCCTGGACTTGAGAGGAGACCTGACAGAATGTCTGGTATTAAAGGAGCATGCAGTTCCCATGCTTCCTGTGGTATGCAGAGACCCTGGGAGTCAGTGGTTCACAGGAATCCCGGGGGGGAAATACAGCTACACTACCCCATCATTGCTGCGCTTCTGTCCCCTGTCCAAGATGATTAACAAGCCCAGAGAGAGAATGGTGGGGAGAAGTTAAAGGACAGGAGGCAGTGGGGGTGCAGTACAGGCTGCCAAAACATGGGTCAACACTGGCAATAAAGAAGGATTGTGTTTTTCAAAAATGTAAATGAAAGCTTTACTTTTTTCCAAAAATGGCTGTCATGTTGGGGTAAAAACCTGTTTGACTGGCACTGACCCTTGATACGGTTTTCTTTTATTCTTTCACGGGATGTGGGCATCGCTGGCAAGGCCAGCATTTGTTTCCCATCCCTTATTGCCCTTGGACTGAGTGGCTTGCTTAGTCACTCCACAGAGGCAGTTAAGAGTCAGCCACATTGCTGTAGCTCTGGGTTACATGTAGACCAGACCAGATAAGGACAGCAGATTTCCTTCCCTCAAGGGTTACAGGGATAGGGCAAAGGGGAGGGGGAGGGTGGGATCTTCTTTCAGAGAGTCAATGCAGACTCGGTGGGCCAAATGGCCGCTTTCTGCACTGCAGGGATTCGATGGTTCCCCCTAATCTACACAACTTTGGACACTAAGGGGCAATTTCGTATTGTCAATCCACCTAACCTGCACATACTTGGAGTGTGGGAGGAAACTGGAGCACTCGGAGGAGACCCATGCAGACACGGGGAGAACGTGCAGACTCCCAAGACTGGAGAATCTCGGCCAATCACTCACAGAGACACACTCACACACTGAAAAATGCACAAACACACAAAGCACACACACAAGCAGAAAGACATACAAACCAAACACAAAGAAACATGTCACACACACAAACACACATGCACAGAAACATGTCAGAGAAACACAGAAAGACACACACTCTCACACATAGACACCCACAGAGACATACACACAGTCACACAGTGAAACACACACCTACACCCCTACACACCCCGACACACACACACCTACACCCCTACACACACCCACTTCAATCCCCTGTTCGTTCGAATAGCGGCCTGGTAATTTTAAATGAATTAATTAAGTAAATTCTCCACATCAGCAACTGCTTTCTGTCAGTGACACATGGTAAAAATTCCCCGGTAAGATGGGAAAAGGAGATTTTCTCAAAATTCGACTCTCATGGAATAAAAACATTTGGGGAATGCTGAAGGAGGAAAGGATTTGTCAGTAAGTTGTCAACTTTGGTTGGAGTTTCAGTTAAGTATCATTAGTCTGAACCCCATTTATATATAGAATTACTGACTGCTGGGATATTAAAACCGAGGGTTACTCCAAGGAATCAGATAATGGATCACAGGAGTGAGAATACTGCCATTACTGGCTTGGAGTGCCTCAGGGTTTTCAACTCTGCATCCCTTCCCATCTCCCAAATTATTTCTTCCAATATTTCAGGGAATGGGACTTTTTTCCGAACACTTTGATTGGAACAAGTCAACACTGACGTGAGGGAAGATGTTTCTCTGTTTCTGTGACTGTGTGTGTGTGCATCTGTCTGTGAGTGTCTGTTTCACTATGTGACTGTATGTGTGTGTGTGTGTCTGTTTTTCTGTGTGTCTATGTGTGTGTGTGTCTGTGTGTGTCTATTTCTCTGTGTGACTGTGTGTGAGTCTGTGTGTGTGTATGAGTCTGTGTCTGTGTGTGAGTCTGTGTGTGTGTCTGTTTCTCTGTGTGAGTGTGTGTGTGAGTGTCTGTCTGTGAATGTCTGTTTCTCTGTGTGACTGTGTGTGTGAGTGTGTGAGTGTGTGTGTGTCTGTCTGTGAATGTCTGTTTCTCTGTGTGACTGTGTGTGTGTCTCTGTGTGGGTGTCTGTTTCTCCATGTGACTGTGTGTGTGTATATCTGTGTCTGGGTGCCTTTAGTTGCATTGATACATCAGGAGGATTTTAGTTTTCACGTGTGCAGTAATCACCAAGTCAGACAAAAGCTTCTGCAGTGGCTAAATGGAGTCTCTGAGTCCTCCGCGGACATTTGTTAAATTCTCTCCCAGTGTACCGGAACAGGCGCCAGAGTGTGGCGACTAGGGGATTTTCACAGTAACTTCATTGCGGTGTTAATGTAAGCCTACTTGTGACTAATAAATGAACTTAAACTTAAAGAATTTAGCATGGCCAATGCAACTAACTTTCGGACTGTGGGAGGAAACCGGAGCACCCGGAGGAAACCCACGCAGACACAGGGAGAACATGCAGACTCCAACACAGACAGTGACCCAAGCTGGGAATCGAACCCGGGTCCCTGGCACTGTGTGGCAGCAGTGCTAACTACACTTTGTACATTTTTCCCGTGTCTGCGTGGGTTTCCTCCGGGTGCTCCAGTTTCCAAAGATGTATGGGTCAGGTTGATTTGCCATGCTAAGTTGACCCTTAGTGTCAGGGGGACTAGCAGGGTAAATATGTGGGGGTTACAGGATTGGGGCCTGGGTGGGATTGTGGTCGGTGCAGACTCGATGGGCCCAATGGCCTCCTTCTGCACTGTAGAGCTTCTATGGTTCTATGAAAACAGATGAGGGATCCACAAGGTCATGAACCAAACCCAAAGATTTGCATGCAAAGGCCACATCTGGAGCGCTATGTACAATTCTGGTCTCCCTGCTACAGGAAGGATGTCATTAAACTGGAAAGGGTGCAAAACAGATTTACAAGGATGTGACCGGGACTGGAAGGTTTGAATTATAAGGAGGGGCTGGATAGGCTGGGACTTTTTTCCCTGGAGCGTAGGAGGATGAGGGGTGATCTTGCGGAGGTTTATAAATCCTGAGGGGCATAGATAAGGTGAATAAACAAGGTCTGTTCCCCAGGGTAGGGGAGTCCAAAACTAGAGGGCATAGGTTTAAGGTGAGAGGGGAAAGATTTAAAAGGGACCTGAGGGGCAACTTTTTCACACAGAAGATGGTGCGTGTATGGAATGAGCCGCCAGAGGAGGTGGTAGAGGCGGGTACAATTACAACATTTAAAAGACATGTGGACATTTAGATAGAAAAGGTTTGGAGGGATGAGGGGGGATGTGAGGAAAACCTTTTTTACCCAGAGGGTGGTGACAGCCTGGAATGCGCTGCCTGGGAGGATGGTGGAGGCGGGATGCCTCACATCCTTTAAAAAGTACCCGGATGAGCACTTGGCACGCCATAACATTCAGGATTATGGGCCAAGTGCTGGCAGATGGGGTTAGGTGGGATTTCAGGTGTTTCTCACATGTTGGTGGACTGAAGGGCCCCTTCCGCACTGTATGATTCTATGATTCTATGGCACAGTGGTTAGCACTGCTGCCCCACAGCGCCAGGGACCCGGTTCAATTGCAGCCTTGGGCCTGTATGGAGTTTGCACATTCTCCCCGTGTCTGCATGGGTTTCCTCCGGGTGCCCCGGTTTCCTCCCACAGTCCAAAGATGTGTGCGTTAGGTTGATTGGCCATGCTAAGTTGACCCTAGTGTCAGGGGGGACTAGCAGGGTAAATGTCTGCATTTACAGGAATAGGGCCAGGGTGGGATTGTGGTTGGTGCAGACTCGATGGGCTGAAGAGCCTCTTCTGCACTGTATGATTCTAAGATCCTATGATATGGGCCAAATGGGACTGGTTCAGTGTAGGAAACCTGATTGGCACGATAGGGCTGGGCCGACGGGCCTGTTTCCGTGCTGTATATATATCTATGACTCTACAACTTCCCTGTCCCTGAGGTGTGCCATAGGTCCTCTCGGAATCACTGGGGGAGATGTACACCCGTGCCAGATGCCCAGCATGGAATGGAGTGCTACACTTCACCCTGGCATGAAATTGGATAATGTGGCACCTCCTCTGGCAGCTCATTCCAGATACGCACCACGCTCTGTGTGGAAAAGTTGCCCCTCAAGTCTCTTGACCTCTAGTTTTGGATGCCCCGACCCTGGGGATAAGACCGTGGCCATTCTATCGATGCCCCTCATAGTTTTACAAACCTCTGTAAGGTCACCCCCTCATCCTCCTCCCATGAAGGCTGTCGCCACCTCTTAGCGGAGTGGAGTCCTACCTCCGCAACTCTCCCGCATTGCCTTCCTTACCATGATTTCCATGCGAGCCCGTCGCTCCTCTTCCTCTTTCTTCCTCCTCATGTTCTCCAGGTCCTGCTTGGCTTCAGCGAACGACTGCAGGAATGTGTCAAATATGCCAAAGAACTCATCTGGCTGCATCTTTGTTTCGTCTTCGCTGAAGTGCTTCAGCATCTTGGAGTACTATCAAAGGAAAGGGGCAGAGCACAGGCCTTTAAGTGGAAGTTTCCAATTAGTGTTTAAAAAGCGCAAGCCAAGCGTCCAGCAGCTCCGACAGCCTGCATTTATATTCCATCCTGCGAGGCTTCACAGAGGCAGCATCAGACAAAACAAACCGACGCCAAACCAAATAAGGGGCGATTAAAGTTAAAGTTTATTTATTTGTATCACAAGTAGGCTTACATTAACACTACAATGAAGTTACTGTGGAAAATCCCCCAGTCTCCGGCGCCTGTTCAGGCAACACCGAGGGAGAATTTAGCACGGCCAGTGCACCTAGCCAGCACGTCTTTCAGAGGAAACCGGAGCACCCAGAGGAAACCCACGCCGACACGGGGAGAACGGGCAGACTCCGCACAGACAGCGACCCGAGGCCAGAATCGAACCCGGGTCCCTAGAGCTGTGAGGCAGCAGTGCTAACCACTGTGCCACCGTGCCAACCTGGTGGGCTTAAAAACTTATTGCCAGGCCTGAACTTTAAGGAGGGTGTGAAAGGAACGGGGTGGGGAGGGGGAGTGGTGAGAGGGGGGGCGGTGGTGAGGCGGAGAGCTTGTAGAGGTTATTTGAGTGTGCAAGATCAAGTCCTTGCTATAAAAGGGAATGCAGCGAAGGTTTACATATAATAGAATCCCTCCAGTGCAGAAGGAGGCCATTCGGCCTATCAAGTCTGCACCGACCACAATCCCACCCAGGCCCTATCCCTGTAACCCCACTAATTTACCCTGCTAATCTCCCTGACACTAAGGGGGAATTTAGCATGGCTAATCTACCTAACCCACACATCTTTGGACTGTGGGAGGGAACCAGAGCACCCGGAGGAAACCCAAGCAGACACGGGGAGAACATGCAGACTCCACAAAGACAGTGACCCAAGGCCGGAAGCGAACCCAGATCCCTGGAGCTGTGAGGCAACAGTGCTAACCACTGTGCCACTGTACGAGGCTAATTCCTGGGATAGAAAGCCTGTCATATGAGGAGAGACTAAGTCGGTTATGATCATATTCACTGGAGTTTAGAAGAGTGAGAGGGGATCTCACAGAAACTCATAAAATTCTGACATGATTAGAGGGTAGATTCAGAAAGAATGTTCCCAATGGTGGGCTGTCCAAAACTAGGGGTCATAGATTGAGGATAAGGGGTAAACCTTTTAGAACTGAGTTGAGGAGATATTTCTTCACCCAGGGGGTGGTAAATGTGTGGAATTCATCACCACAGAAAGTAGTTGAGGCCAAAATGTTGTGTGATTTCAAGAAGAAATTAGATATAGCTCTTGTGGCTAAAGGGATCAAGGGATATGGGGGGAAGGCAGGATCAGGATATTGAATTCGATGATCAGCCATGATCAAAATGAATGGTGGAGCAGGCTTGAAGGGCCGAATGGCCTATCCCTGCTTCTAGCTTCTATGTCTCTGAGATGGCAGGCAATTCAGGTGTCGATGGCAGGCCGTAGAGGATGGCGATATACAGCATTCAGACACTCCCCTGATGAGGAGATGTATGGTTAGATGTTAAATAATAATAGCCCAATTCCTTACCTATCAATGATTTAAAAACACGCACGCACTCACACACGCACTCACACACGCACGCACACACACACACGCACACACACGCACACACACACACATACATCTTGCCCCACAAGCCACCGTTCGCAACTCCCACTCTACCTCACAGAACAAAGAACAAAACCCCCTACCCTTCCAGGACCATATTCCCATCCCATTTATGTATTTGTCAAGACTCCCCTTAAAAGTCACTACCGTATCTGCATCCACTACCTCCCCCGGCACCAAGTTCTAGGCACCCACCATTCTCTGTGTAAAAACCCTGCCCTCGTACATCTCCTTCAAACCTCGCCCTTCGCACCTTAAACCTGTGCCCCCGAGTAATTGACTCTTCCACCCTGGGAAAAAGCTTCTGACTATCCACTGTGTCCATGCCTCTCATAATCTTGTAGACTTTTATCAAGTCGCCTCTCAACCTCTGTCGTTCCAGTGAGAACAAACCAAGTTTCTCCAACCTCTCCTCATAGCTAATGCCCTCCATACCAGGCAACATCCTGGTAAATCTTTTCTGTACCCTCTCCAAAGCCTCCACATCCTTCTGGTAGTGTGGTGACCAGAATTGAACGCTATATTCCAAATGCGGCCTAACTAAGGTTCTATAAAGCTGCAGCATAACTTGCCAATTTTTAAACTCAATACCCCAGCCGATGAGGGCAAGCATGCTGTATGCCTTCTTGACTACCTCCTCCACCTGCATTGCCGCTTTCAGTGACCTGTGTACCTGTACACCCAGATCCCTCTGCCTATCAATACTCGTAAGGGTTCTGCCATTTACTGTATATTTCCCATCTGTATTGGATCTTCCAAAATGCATTACCTCACATTTATCCGGATTAAACTCCATCTGCCATCTCTCCGCCCAAGTCTCCAGCCGAGCTATATCCTGCTGTATCCTCCGACAGCCGCACAACAAACCCGCCACCACCCCCACCATTCGCCTTCTCCCTCCACCCTGAGCTGGTCTTGAACCCTCCTCCCAGTAGTTTCATATCTGGCTGGAGCCAAGTTTGTCAGTCAGGACAAGCCCCCACCGCACCCCCCCCCCCCCCCCCCCAACCCCTCAATTGTCAATCCTACTGCTAGTTCAAATCCGGAGCTCCCTACTCCATGCCCATTTCCTTGCGTCCCTTAATATTTAGGATCAAAGAATCATACAGTGCGGAAGAGGCCCTTCGGCCCATTGAGTCTGCACTAGCACATGAGATACACCTGAACTCCCACCTATTCCCATTTACCAGCACGTGGCCCATAGCCCTGAATGTTAAGATGCGCAAGTCCTCATCCAGGTTTTTTAAAGGATGTGAGGCGACCAGCCTCTACCAGCCTCCCACAGTGCATTCCAGACAATCACCACCCACCGGGTAAAAAGCTTTTTCCTCACATCCCCCCAAACCTCCTGCCCTTCACCTTGAACCTATGTCCCCTCGTGACTGACCCTTCAAATGAGGGGGACAGCTGCTTCGTATATGGTGTTCGTGGAAGTGGAAATGACTAGGGTTGGGAAGCATTTTCCGATCAGGGCCATTGTGATCTCCTGGACTCGTTTCGATCGCCTCAGGGGGTCGGAGAGGAATTTCCCAGATTTCTTTTCCCCATATTGGCCCTGGGGTTTTTCACTCTGGGTTTTCGCCTCTCCCTGGAGATCACATGGTCTGGAATGGGGGGGTGGGGGGTGAGTTAATAGGTTGTAATGAACAAAGCATCGTAGCTGTGAGGGACAGCTCGGTGGATAGGATATTGGTATGTAGATAGGCTGGAAAATTGGGCGGGGATCCTGGATTCAGGATTCAATCCTGGACCGGGGAGCGGCGCGGGCTTGGAGGGCCGAAGGGCCTGTTCCTGTGCTGTATTGTTCTTTGTTCTTTGTATCCACTCTGTCCATGTCCCTCAATCTTGAACACCTCGACCAGGTCGCCCCTCAGTCTTCTCTGCTCCAGAGAAAACAACCCAAGCCTACCCAACCTCTCTTCATAACTTAAATGTTCCATCCCAGGCAGCATCCTGGTGAATCTCCTCTGCACCCCTTCCAGTGCGATCACATCCTTCCGATAATGTGGCGACCAGAACTGCACACGGTACTCCAGCTGTCGCCTTCACAAAATTCTACACAATTCCAACATGACTGTCCTGCTTTTGTAATCTATGCCTCGACTGATAAAGGCAAGACCACTTTCTCCCTGTTAAACCCGTGTGGTCGACGCAATTTCAATAAACACTTGAGGTAATACAATCCACATTCTAATAACCCTTTTAAATTGAATAGAATTTAAAGTTGAACCTCTCCCTTTCTTTCTCTTGCACTAATCCCAGATTTATGTCCTTCGTTGCAGATTAATGAGCCAGTGGAAATAATCCTTCACTTTATATCCTCTCAAACATTTTAAATGTTTGAAGTCCTTCTTACTTGGAAAGCATTGCAACAATGATACTTTCTTCAGTGTCAAATCTTGTGCCAGACATTGAAGGTTTATCAAGCAGCTCTTGTGTACTGTTTCATTTATACCGCACCATGTGGTGAGCAAATTCACACCAATTTCTTTCCAAATGTTTTTGCTCCACCTCCCCCACGCACCCCTCCCCCTTTCTCCAGTCCTTCCTCCCGAGTGAGCGTTCACCTTAACTTTATTTATTAGGGGCGGCACGGTGGCACAGTGGTTAGCACTGCTGCCTCACAGCTCCAAGAACCCGGTTTTGATTCCAGCCTTGGGTCACTGTCTGTGTGGAGTTTGCATGTTCTCCTCCAGATGCTCCGGTTTCCTCCCACAATCTGAAAGATGTGCTGGTTAGGTGCATTGGCCATGCAAAATTCTCCCTCAGTGTACCCGAACAGGCGCCGGAGTGTGGCGACTAGAGGATTTTCACATTAATTTCATTGCAGTGTTAATGTAAACGTACTTGTGACTAATAAATAAAGTTTAAACAAATAAACTTTAAACTTTAGCATCACAAGTAGGTTTATATTAACAGTGTAATGAGGTTACTGTGAAAACCCCCTAGTTGCCACACTCCGGTGCCTGTTCGGGTACACTGAGGGGAGAATTTAGAACGGCCAATGCACCTGACCAGCATGTCTTTCAGACTGTGGGAAGAAACCGGAGCTGTTAGGTTTTTGAATTGACCGATCTCACATTAAGTTGATCTTTCTCTACACCCTAGCTATGACTGTAACACTACATTCTGCACCCTCTCCTTTCCTTCTCTATGAACGGTATGCTTTGTCTGTATGACGCACAAGAAACAATACTTTTCACTGTATACTGATACATGTGACAATAATCAAATCAAATCAAAAGATATGAAGGGAAAAAAATGAAAGCAACTTTTAAAAAAAATGCATTATAAAAAGCTGCCCATTTATGCTTGTCTGCAGCAGAATTTGGGTAAAGCAGAATCTGAGGAAATTTGGATGATTTTTGCAGCAGGATTGCTGATTGCGTCTTTATCCCAGTGACTATGCTCCACAGGTTTTCCTATATTTTTTAATATTCATTTGTGGCACATGGGTGTCGCTGGCTGGCCAGCATTTATTGCCCATCCCTAGTTGCCCTTGGAGGGCAGTTGAAAGTCAACCACATTGCTGTGGCTCTGGAGTCACATGTAGGCCCCACCAGGTAAGGACAGCAGATTTCCTTCCCGAAAGGACGTTAGTGAACCAGATGGGTTTTTTCGACAATCGACAATGGTTTCATGGTCATCAGTAGATTCTTAATTCCAGGTATTTTTTATTGAATTCAAATTCCACCACCTGCTGTGGCGGGATTGGAACCCGGGTCCCCAGAACATTAGCTGAGTTTCTGGATTAATAGCAGGTAGCGATAATACCACTAGGCCATCGCTGAGTGGTATTAAAGGGCAGGGAGGAAAATCCCAGAGTTCAGTTTTGCTGCCCCATTCCAGATGATATCTATCACAGCAGCAAGATGGAAAGAGTGACTATTAACAAGACACTGTCATGTTGAATTTCAATCGTTGTACATCAAGAATTCCTTTCAACAAGACTGCTCTACAGTGAGCCCTGTGTTTTCCCTCAGGAAATGGGAAAAACACCACACACAGCCAACTGGCCTCACTTCAAAGAGGCTTCTTGGTGGTTAGGAAATTATGATCTGATGTAATAATCGTCACCACTGCACCCACCTCCCCCACACCACGCTTCATAACCCCCACCCTGCCGCCATCCCCACCTCCACCACCCCTCTCTCTCTCTCATCTCGGCAATAGCAAGTGGCACCTTATCAAAGGCTAAAAGTGGAAGGAGGCAAGCTTCAGTGCTTCATTGCTAATCAGAATACTGTGGTCTGGACCACATCTTTCTCATGCTGAGCTTATTATGCAGGATATAACGGCACGGTGGCACAATGGTTAGCACTGCTGCCTCACAGTGCCGGGGACCCGGGTTCGATTCCAGCCTTAGGTCACTATCTGTGTGGATGCTGCACATTCTCCCCGTGTCTGCGTGGGTTTTCTCCGGATGCTCCAATTTTCTCCCACAGTCCGAAAGACATACTGGTTAGGTGCATTGGCCATGCTAAATTCTCCCTCAGTGTATCCGAACAGGCGCCTGAGTGTGGCGACTAGGGGATTTTCACAGTAACTTCATTGCAGTGTTAATGTAAGCCTACTTGTGACACTAATAAATAAACTTTAAAAGGAGATTCAATGGCCTGGATTCTCCGGTCTTGTTTTCCCCACCACCACTGCGAGCAAGAATGGAGAATTTGGCGCTCAGCCAAACCTCTATTCACAGCAGCGGGACTGGAGAATCCCAGCCATGGATGAGGTCGGAGAATCCCAGCCAATAGCTGATCTCGCCTATAATCCCAGTAGGCTGCTGACTCCCGTCAGCTTCCCTCCCTGCCTTCCACCCCTGCTAGTTGGCATGGTAGATGGCACCCCTCCCCTCAAGTGGTTTATTCAACGAACTGGAACTTTAACTAAACAAGTAACATTCTAATCAAAGGAAGGTTCGACTGAAATGCTGTTCAAATAAAGACAAGGACCATTCAGTACTAAAACAGTAATAACAGAATCTTAGTCACTCTCAAAAAATATTATATACAACCAGGTCTGATGGCTTGGAAAAGATTTGGAGTTCTTCTGTAGTTGTCCGCTGTCTGTAAGTGCTGTCTGATTTGGTATTTTTCGCTGATTAAATGTTGAGTTCTATTAAGACATATCTGAAGCTGGCAGAGTTAAGAACTAACTGTTTCAGTTGATCTAACTGCTTTTAACTGCTTCAGTTGATCTGGCCCTGGTTCTGGCTCTGGAGATGTTCCTCTAAGATGGCTGTTGCTCTGGCCTTTATAACCTCACATGTTCTTACACCACGAGTGGTCTGAGGTTGTCAACAACAGCAAATTCAAATCTGATAGGCTCTTAATAGCTGATTGTCTTTTTTTAAACTGATAGGCTATTAAAATGCAAAAGCCTGTTACCAAGGCAACCCTGATGCTTGGTCCTCGAAACAAATATTGCAACGTAGAGTCTCGGTACTCTGCTCAAAACCAGCTTTTAAAGGGGCCAGTCACAGTTGTTCTCCTTCTGGCATTTTACATTCTTTACAAACGTTCTTTACATCTTTACACACTCAACTTCACAACACAAGGTAGAAATCAAGAGGTCATTTCCCCCAAACTGGGGAAGAAGGGGTCAATCGTTTAGGAATGAGATGAGGAGACATTTCTTCACTTAAAGGATTGTGAATCTTTGCAATTCTCTACCATAGAAGTTTAGGGATGTTCCGTTGTTGAATATATTTAAGGCTGGGAGTTTTAATCTCTCGGGGAATGTCAGGTTCCACATATATGCTGCCAACACCCAGCTGCTCCTCACCAAGATCCCTGTCAAGCTCATCTTATGTTGCCAGCACATTTGTATAACATCCACTACTGGATGAACCGCAGTGTACTCAGATTAAACTTGGGCAGACCAAAGCTACTTCGAGTCCCACCACAAGTACCAATGCCTCTGGGCCATTTCCAATCCACTTCCTTGGCGACTGAGGCTGTACCAGATTTTTTTCCAACTACAGCACTGTATTTGTCCTTGAACTGAGCTTCCAATTCCATATCCATTCTATCACAAAGTCTGCCTACTTCTACCTCTGTAACATTGTCCTTTGGTTAATCCCACCGAAACCCTCATTCACAATTGAAACACCTCCAGATCTGACCATTCCAATCTATCCAGACCCCCACCTTGCATTCTCTGTCAATCTCAGCCCCTCCAAAGCTCCTGCCTTGGAGGGGCTCCAGAGGAGGTTCACAAGAATTATCCCAGGAATGAAGGGTTTGTCATATGAGGAACGGTTGAGGAGTCTGGGTCTATACTCGATGCAGGTTAGAAGGATGAGGGGGGGGAATCTAATATGAAACTTACAGAACGCTGAGAGGCCTGGATAGAGTGGACATGGAGAGGATGTTTCCACTAATGGGAGAGACTCGAACTCGAAGGCACAACCTCAGAGTGAAGGAATGCTCCTTTAACACTGAGATGAGGAGGAATTTCTTCAGCCAGAGGGTGGTGAGTCTGTGGAACTCATTGTCACAGAAGGCTGCAGAGGCCAGGTCATTGAGTGTCTTTAAGACAGAGATAGATAGGTTCTTGATCAATAAGGGGATCAAGGGTTATGGGGAGAAGGCAGGAGAATGGGAATGAGAACCATATCAGCCATGATTGATTGGTGGGGCAGTCTTGATGGGCCAAATGGCCTAATTCTGCTCCTATATCTTACAGCCTATTACCCTTATCTCAGCCTGCACCAAGTCTTTCACCCACCAGCCCTGTGCGCACTGATTAATGTTGATCCCTACCCTGAATGTTAAGGTCTCAAAGACAAAATTCTCAACCTTCTCTTCAAATCCCTCATCTCCCCACCTCTCCCCATCTCGGTCACCTTCTTCAGCCGTACAACCTTCTGAGAACTCTGTGTTCTTCCAAATCTGAGCTCTTGTGCAGTCCCCTGATTTACTTTGCTTCATTTAAGGAGCTATGGCTACAGCTGCCTGAGCCCTGAGCTCTGAAATTCTTTTTCTAAATCTTTCTCCTTCTTCAAGATTTACCTGAAAACCTACCTCATTTAAAAAGCTTTTAGTCAGTACCTCATAATAACTCCTTCTTCAGCTCCGTCAATTTTGTGTCTGAAAAATGCTTCGATGAAGTACCCTGAGGAACTTTCTATTTCTGGCAAGGCACCATATCCAGTAACAAAGAACAAAGAAAATTACAGCACAGGAACAGGCCCTTCGGCCCTCTAAGCCTGCACCGACCATGCTGCCCGACTGAACTAAAACCCCCTACCCTTCCGGGGAACATATCCCTCTATTCCCATCCTATTCATGTACTTGTCAAGACGCCCCTTAAAAGTCACGATCGTATCTGCTTCCACTACCTCCCCTGCAGCAAGTTTCAGGCATCCACCGCCCTCTGTGTAAAAAACTTGCCTCGTACATCTCCTTTAAACCTTGCCCCTCGCACCTTAAGCCTATCCCCCCGCGTAATTGACTCTTCCACCCTCGGAAAAAGCTTCTGACTATCCAATGTGGGGATGTGATGGCCTAGTGGTATTATCGCTAGACTATTAGTCGAAGAACTCAGCGAATGTTCTGGGGACCGGGGTTCGAATCCTGCCACGGCTGATGGTGGAATTTGAATTCAATAAAAAATATCTGGAATTAAGTATCTACTGATAACCATGAAACCATTGTCAGAAAAACACATCTGGTTCACTAATGTCCTTTAGGGAAAGAAATCTGCCGTCCTTACCTGGCCTGGCCTACATGTGACTCCAGAGCCACAGCAATGTGGTTGACTCTCAACTGGCCTCGGGCAACTAGGGATGGGCAATGAATGCTGGCCAGCCAGTGATGCCCATGTCCCACAAATGAATTAAAAAATGAAAGCCTTTGCCAGCAACCAAATTCACTCAGTTTTTAATACCCTTTAATGGGTGAATATTTTATAAAACTTACACTTGTTATGATAAAAAAAAGCCAAATAATCAAAGCACAAATTTTCACTTGTCACTGATTTCTCTCGCTTGCCCCCACTGCCTCTCATGGAAGTGTCATTGTGCTCCTAGGTTTACTTCTGACTGGTATCTCTGTCCTTGGGCTTTCTGGTGCCACGGTGCTTTTTCCTGTCCCGTTTCCCCCTCACCTACTCTCTTTCCCACCACCCTCCCTTTCTCCATCCCCCCAACCCCCGCACACTCTTTCAGTCTCTCCTCTCACATTTTGCAGACAAAGGGTTAAAGTTTATTTATTAGTGTCACAAGTAGGCGTACATTAACACTGCAATGAAGTTACTGTGAAAATCCCCTAACCCGCCACACTCCGGCGCCTGTTCGGGTACACTGAGGGAGAATTTAGCATGGCCAATGCACCTAACCAGCACGTCTTTCAGACTGTGGGAGGAAACCGGAGCACCCGGAGGAAACCCACGCAGACACGGGGAGAACGTGCAAACTCCGCACAGACAGTGACCCGAGCCAGGAATCAAACCCGGGTCCCTGGCGCTGTGAGGCAGCAGTGCTAACCACTGTGCCACCGTGCAGCCTTTGTACCCAGGTCATCATTGGAATCGACTCTGTTCAATAAACCGTGGGGGTTTCTTTAGGAGATGTAGTTAAGTGTGAGTTTGTTTTAGAGGCTGCACGCTTGTCTCAGTTATACGGTTCTGGGGTCATGTCCCACTCCAGGATTTAGGCACTGCATCTAGAATCACACGACAGGAACCCATGTCCCTGGAGCCGTGAGGCAGCAGTGTTAACCACTGTGTCCCTGTGCCACCCATATTTCAGCATAGAATTCCACACTTAATATTGCTCTGTATCATAGCAACAAGCACGTCTCATCTGAAAGGCTTCTCAGGCTCCAATGCCGCGGCTTCACCTTCAGGCCCACGTTTCCTTGCTGATTTATTTTTGGCAGGATCAGCACAATCTGGTTACCATTAGCTGAGGTCATCACTCCATCTATCTGTGCACTGAGCCCAGGCGGGAGAAATTCCTTTCAGCCATGTAACTACTTCAAGTACGGTTCAGCAATTTTCAGATCCTACAACCGGGCAACTAAGGACTGAAATAATTGACTGTACCTCAACAGATGACTAAAAAAAAATAACACAGGCTTTCTATTTATAAAACAGTCTGGTGTGGGAACTGCGCTGGTTTTTATAGCTGATTTATATATAGCCCTGCACGTGTGATGTCATTTTGACCTTTCACCTCTGAGAACTGAGCTCCAGTGCAGCCCAGACGGGTGGGATGAAAGCCCCCATTGTCCCACACAGAGAGAGTTCCAAACCAACTTTTAGTGCATATATGAATCACCTCGCAAGCTCGCCCCCAAATTGGCGTAGTAGGGGGGGAGCAAGTTGGGGGGGCGGGGGGTGACCTCTTGCTGTTGAGATAGGAAAATGAGGAAGCCATTCAGTGCCTTGAGACTGCGCCAGAATTCAACATGGCGGATCCGCACCATCGAGGTTCCATATTACTTACTGCTCTGAGCTAACAAAAATCTATCAGCCCCAGTTTGGAAATTTTTCAAGCAACTCTAGTCTCAACAGCCTTTTGTAAAGCGAGAGAGAGTTCCAGATTTCTGATATCCTGAATGGTCTAGCCCTGGTTTTATTCATTCGTGGGACATGGGCGTCGCTGGCTGGGCCAGCATTTAATGCCCAAGCCTGGCTGTCCTTGAACTGAGTGGCTTGCTAGAGCCATTTTAGAGGGCAGTTGAGAGTAAACTACATTGCTATGCCTCTGGGGTCACATGTAGGCCAGACCAGGTAAGGATGGCAGATTTCCTTGCCCAAAGGATGTTAGTGAACCAGATGGGTTTTTCCGACAATCGACAATTGGCCATCAGTGGATTCTTAATTCCAGATACTTTTTATTGAATTCAAATTCCACCATCTGCCGAGGTAGCATTCGAACCCAGGTCCCCAGAGCATTAGCTAAGTTTCTGGATTAATAGTCTAGCGATAATACCACTAGGTCATTGCCTCTGGGGACCCTCACCATGGCAGATGGTGATATTTGAATTCAATAAAAACAAATCAGGAATTAAAACTCTAATGATGACCGTAAAACCATAGTCGATTGTCATAAAAGCCCATCTAGTTCATTCATGCCCTTTAGGAAATCGGCCGTCCTTACCTGGTCTGGCCTACATGTAACTCCAGAGCCACAAGAATGTGGTTGACTCTTAAATGCCCTCAGAGATGGGCAATAAATGCTGGCCCAGCCAACAATGCCCACATTCCATGAATGAATAAACAAATAATAAGTCTGAACCTCGCCTGTACCTTCAGACAGGCTTATTTCCCCCAGTGTTCCAGCTGTCTCCATTTACAGATAGATCAATATCTATTTAACAATGCAATTGCCTTTCCAATGTAATTGCCAGTTAACAAAGCGGCTGCCATTAGACCTTAATATTGACATGGACAAGGTGCCAGGGAGAATGCAGAATGCCCTCAATTCCTCACTCAGCATCGGGTAATTGGAACAGAGAGGACAGAGAGCTGCACAGTGAGATCCACACATCAGGGCCTAAAACAAAGGCCCTTGTCCTCCTAATAAGAACAAAAGAACATAAGAAATAGGAGCAGGAGTAGGCCATCTAGCCCCTCGAGCCTGCCCCGCCATTCAATAAGATCATGGATGATCTGATAGTGGTTTAGTTCCACTTACCCGCCCACTCCCCATAACTCTTAATTCCCTTAATGATCAGAAATCTATCTACCTGTGACTTAAACATATTTAACGAGGTTGCCTCCACTGCTTCAATGGGCAGAGAATTCCAGAGATTCACTACCCTCTGAGAGAAGTTCCTCCTCAACGCTGTCCTAAACTGACTCCCCCTTATTTTGAGGCTGTGTCCTCTAGTTCTTGTTTCCTTTCTAAGTGGAAAGAATCTCTCTGCCTCCACCCTGTCTAGCCCCTTCATTATCTTATATGTCTCTATAAGATCTCCCCTCAGCCTTCTAAACTCCAACGAGTACAGGCCCAATCTACTCAATCTCTCCTCATAAGCTAACCCCCTCATCTCTGGTATCAACCTGGTGAACCTTCTCTGCACTCCCTCCAAGGCCAATACATCCTTCCACAAATAAGGGGACCAAAATTGCACTCAGTACTCCAGTTGCGGCCTCACCAGTACCTTGTACAATTGCAGCAAGATCTCCCTGCTTTTATACTCCACCCCCTTCGCGATAAAGGCCAACATTCCATTTGCCTTCTTGATCACCTGCTGCACCTGCAAACTGAGATTTTGCGATTCATGCACAAGGACCCCCAGGTCCCTCTGCACAGTAGCATGTTGTAATTTTTCACCATTTAAATAATAGTCCATTTTACTATTATTCCTTCCAAAGTGGATAACTTCACACTTGTCAACGTTATACTCCATCTGCCAGATCCTCGCCCACTCACTTAGCCTATCCAAATCTCTCTGCAGACTTTCCGCATCCTCCACGCAATTCGCTTTCCCACTCATCTTTGTATCATCCGCAAAGTTTGTTACCCTACACTCGGTCCCCTCCTCCAGATCGTCTATGTATATGGTAAACAGTTGAGGTCCCAGCACCGATCCCTGCGGCACGCCACTAGTCACCAACTGCCAACCAGAAAAGCACCCATTTATTCCGAGTCTCTGCTTTCTGTGAGATAGCCAATCCTCAATCCACGCTAACACTTCACCCCCAACTCCGTGTACCCTAATCTTTTGCAATCCCAATCCCACCATGCTCTTTGAACTGGTAATTTGAACTAGCCGTGCAACTAGCTCTTCGAACTAACAGTTGAATTAGCCATTGAACTATTCATTGAACTAGAACTTGAAAGGGTGGCAAGGTGGCACAGTGGCTAGCACTGCTGCCTCATAGCGCCAAGGACCCGGGTTCGATTCCAGGCTTGGGTCACTGTCTGGGTGGAGTTTGCACATTCTTCCCGTGTCTGCGTGGGGTTCCTCCGGGTGCTCCCGTTTCCTCCCACACTACAAAGATGTGCGGGATAGGTTGATTGGCCATGCTAAATTGCTCCTTAGTGTCAGGGGTGTTAGCAGGGTAAATGTGTGGGGTAACGGGAATAGGGCCTGGGTGGGGTTGCTGTCTGCCCTCGATGGGCCGAATGGCCTCCTTCTGCACTGTAGGGATTTTATGATTCTAGCCAATCATTGAACAAGCTCATTGAACAGGTGATATTTACCTGGCTATTGAATTGGTCTTTGAATGAGCCATTGAACTAGCTCTTTGGACTAACTATTAAACTAGCCATTGAAAGAGTCATTGAACTAGCTATTGATGTAGTCAACGGACTAGCTATTGATCTAGCCATGAAACTAGCCATTGGACTAACCATTGGATTAGTTCTTTGAACTAGCCCTCTGAAATAATCACTGAACTGGCTCTCTGAACTAGCCACTCATTCTCAGCATTAACAGAGATTCCCCGAGTACTGCAGACACCAACTTGTCGTGAACTAATGCCCAAAGCAAACTTGTATACTTGAGTTAACCATCCACAAACTAAAGAAACATTCTCTGGCTTGGAACAAGAATAATTGCATTTTTATAGCGCTGTTAGCATACAGTAAAACATTCACAGGGATGTTGTCAGACAAAATCTCAGAGTCACATTGTGAGATAGTGAAAAAAGAGACTAAAAGCTTGGTAAGAGATTTAGAGTTTAAGGAGTGTTAGAATCATTGAGGAATTATAGAATCCCTACATTGCATAAGGAGGCCATTCGGCCCATCGAGCCTGCAGCGACAACAATCTCACCCAGGCCCTCACCCCTTAACCCTACGTATTTACCCTGTTGGTCCCCCTGACACAGAGGGACAATTTAGCATGGCCTATCAACCTAACCTGCACATCTTTCAGACTGTGGGAGGAAATCGGATCACCCGGAGGAAACCCACGCAGACACGGGGAGAATGTGCAAACTCCATACAGACAGTGACCCAAGCCGGGAATCGAACCTGGGTCCCTGGCGCTGTGAGGCAACGGTGCTAACCGCTGTGTCACCGTGCCGCCCGTACTAAAGGAGGAGGAAGGGGTAGATAGACGAAGAGGTTTAGCGAGGGAATTCCACAGCTTAGGGCCCAGGTAGCTGAAGGCATGGCCACCAAAGATGACAAAGAAAATCAGCGATGTGCAGGAAAGCAGAATTGGAGGAGCTCATTTGTACACTGATTTCCAGATCATTGGTTTTGCTCACTCTGGGTTTAAGGCAAACTAATTGTCACAGCGAGTGCACTGAGGCCTGCCCAGATTCAAGCTCCCACTGCGCTGACGGTTGTTATAAAAATTGATTATGGTGCACTGTGCTGTGAGTGTGTACTGACCTAATTCATCATTCTAGCAGCAAGTACCGACCTGGCATTTTATAAAACAGAGGCCCCAGCATGCAGGGTAGCAGCAGACTCTGCTCCTGGCTGAGCAATGAAACTGGGTTCAGATTCCACCATAGCAAGTTGTGAAATTAAATTCAATACGTCTAGTGATTTGTAGACTGCTGATCCTCCCAGCCTCAACATCTATCTGGAGAGAGAGAATACAAAGAGTTAAACTCTTCCCTTATCTTTCTGAACCATGGGCTGGATTTTCATGACCGAGGCAGGTAGCTCAAGTCAGGAAATTTCCTGACTCAACAGACCCACCTCAGTTTTAAGGGCATCATTATGGAGTTGAGGAGGGTTACAGAAACATAGAAGATAGGAGCACGAGGAGGCCATTCAGCCCTTCGAGCCTGCTCCACCATTCATTACGATCATGGCTGATCATCCAACTCAATAGCCTAATCCTGCTTTCTCCCCATAACCTTTGATCCCATTCGCCCCCAAGTGCTATATCTAGCCGCCTCTTGGAGACATTCAATGTTTTGGCATCAATTAATTCCTGTGGTACGAGGCAGGTTTTTTACACAGAGGCTGGTGGGTGCCTGGAACTCGTTGCCGGGGGAGGTAGTGGAAGCAGCTGCGATGGTGACGTTTAAGGGGTGTTTTGACAAATACATGAATAGGATGGGAATAGAGGGATATGGTCCCTGGAAGGATAGGGGGTTTTAGTTCAGTCGGGCAGCATGGTTGGTGCAGGCTTGGAGGGCCGAAGGGCCTGTTCCTGTTCTGTAATTTTCTTTGTTCCTTGGTCATGAATTCCACAGGCTCACCACCCTTTGGGTGAAGAAATGCCTCCTCATCTCCGTTCTAAGTGATCTACCCCGAATCCTCAGACTGTGACCCCTGATTCCAGACTCCCCCGCCATCGGGAACATCCTCCCTACATCTACCCTGTCCAGTCCTGTTAGAATTTTATAAGTCTGTATGAGACTCCCCCTCATTCGTCTGAACTCCAGCGAAAACAATCCTAACCTAGTCAATCTCTCCTCAGACATCAGTCCCGCCATCCCTGGAATCAGCCTGGTAAACCTTCGCTGCACTCCCTCGAGAGCAAGAACATCCTTCCTCAGAAAAGGAGACCAAACCTGCACACAATATTCTAGGTGTGGCCTCACCAAGGCCCTGTATAATTGCAACAACACATCCCTGCTCCTGTACTCAAAACCTCTCGCAATGAAGGCCAACTATTTGCCTTCTTTACCGCCTGCTGCACCTGCATGTTTACCTTCAGCGACTGGTGCATAAGGACACCCAGGTCCTGCTGCACACTCCCCTTCCCCAATTTACTGCCATTTGTAGTAATTTGCCTTCTTGGTTTTGCTTCCAAAGTGAATGATAAGATGGTTGGGATGAGATAGGGTCAAGCTTGTCAACCTTGGTAGCAGATTGTAGACAACCACAGAGGCAGGTTAGAAGGTTCTCTTGGGTTTCTTCTTAGTTGGTTTAGAAACTATTAGGCCCTTGAGGTCTCATGCCTCAAAGCCCTTCACCCACCACCATGTTGACTCATGTCCCTCTGCCCACTTACATGCCTCCTCATATCTCACTGTTTCTCTACCATCCCATGTCACTTCTATAGCCACTCAACCAGTATCCACTGTGAGCAGACTTCAGAAGCCACGTGGAGTTAGAAAAAAAACTTCTAATAATCTAGCAACTTCTAACAAGCTTATCCACAGAGGGAGGAATTTTCCCTTCCCACCTGCCATAGGAATCGTGGTGGGCGGGACAGAAACTTTGGCGGACCTTGCAAAGGTCCACTGACCTCAGGCAGGAATTCCTGGTCTTGAGCAAGTGTGGCCAGAAAATCCCACCCTAAACAGTGAAAAACATCCCATTCAAGAAAGTCAGTCAAAGTTTTTAAATCTCAAATGTTCAATCTGCTATTAAAACAAATTCTATTCAGTACCCTGTTCAAAGACAGCCTTTAAATGCATGTTTAAACTTTTAAACTATACATTCAAAACCTTTTGCTGTGATTAGTGCTTTTGTAGTATTCGAAACATAGTGAAGCATTCATAATAACTCGACTCAAAATGAGCTCAAGAAATGTAACAAAGAACTCCACTGGAAAGGTGATAATCAAGGGTCCCACGCATCCCGGACATTCTCTCTTCCACCTTCTTCCGTCGGGAAAAAGATACAAAAGTCTGAGGTCACGTACCAACCGACTCAAGAACTTCTTCCCTGCTGCCGTCAGGTTTTTGAATCGACCGATCTCACATTAAGTTGATCTTTTTCTACACCCTAGCTATGACTGTAACACTACGTTCTGCACTCTCTCCTTTCCTTCTCTATGAACGGTATGCTTTGTCTGTATCGCACGCAAGAAACAATACTTTTCACTGTATCCCAAGATGTGTGACAGTAATAAATCAAATCAAATCTAATCTAATCAAATTCATGGTTTTTTTCTAACCTACATCAGATGGCCTGTCAATTCAAGCAGAGAATCATAGGATCATAGAATCATAGAATGCCTACACTGCAGAAGGGGGTCATTCGGCCCATCGAGTCTGCCAAAATCCCACCCAGGCCCCACCCCCTTAACCTCATGCATTTACCCTGGCTAGTCCCCCTGACACTAAGGGGTAATTTAGCGTGGCCAATTCACCTAACCCTCACATATTTGGACTGTGGGAGGAAACCGGAGCACCTGGAGGAAACCCCTGCAGACATGGGGAGAACATACAAACTCCACACAAACAGTCACCCAAGCTGGGAATTGAACCTGAGTCCCTGTGAGGCAGCAGTGCTAACCACTGTGCCACCATCTAGTATTTTTTTTAATTCTAAGAGGCAGCTTAAGCCAGTTACTTTTTTGATTTTATAGAGTAGGAGGGACTGCCCCAATTGGCATCAGTGGCGCTGGCATGAGACATTCTTCTCTGTGGGGGTGTTGTGCCATCGGGGGTGCAGCACTGTTGGCTGTCTGCACTTTTAGACAGGACTTTAAACCAGGTTTCTGTCTATCCCCTTAAGTGGACGTAAAAGACTCCACCAACACTTTGCAAAGAAGAGTAGGGGGTTCTCACTGGTGTCCTGGCCAACATAATACATGAAATGGCCATTATCTAACTATTTACTTGCTATTTTCAGGACCTTGCTGTGCACAGATGGCCACCACATTTCCTGCATTACAGCAGTGACTACATTTCATAAAAGCATTACATTTTCTGTAAAGCACTTTCGGACATCGAGGTTGAGGAAGACACCTCGGTTGAATACAAAACCCTCTCGTTCTCCTGACCACTAATTCACAAACCACGTCCCTCAACCTCCCTTGCTGCTGGAAGCACAAATAGGCTGAAATTGTGTAAGGAGGAGATTGGACTCCATTGTGAGATGTCACACCATCCCAATTCTAGAGCTGTCATTTGGCAACAAGACGCCTTCAGCAAGGCATTGTGATTGGGCAGAGAGAAAGAAGACAAGCAAACAAAAGGAGCAATATGTGAGAAACACAACAAATATGTTTTTTCTGCCCCTTTACACTCTAGCGTAGGCACTTCCATTGACTCAACTGATAACACACGATCTTTTTATTTATTCGTGGGACATGGGCGTCGCTGGCTGACCAGCATTTATTGCCCATTCCTGGTTGTCCTTGGAGGGCAGTTGAGAGTCAACCACATTGCTGTGGCTCTGTAGTCACATGTAGGCCAGGCCAGGTAAGGACGGCAGATTTCCTTTTCTAAAAGACATTAGTGAACCAGATGGGTTTTCCAACAATTTTTCCTCCGGCTGCTCCGGTTTCCTCCCACACGCCAATGGTTTCATGGTTATCGGTAGATTCTTAATTCCAGATTTTTTTTAACTGAATTCAAATTCTACCATCTGCAGTGACAGAATTAAAACCCATGTCCCCAGGGGTGGCATAGTGGTTAGCACTGCTGCCTCACATCACCAGGGACCCGGGTTCAATTCCGGCCTCAGGTGACTGTCTTGTGGAGTTTGAACGTTCTCCCCGTGTCTGCGTGGGTTTTGCTCCGGTTTCCTCCCACAGTCCAAAGATGTGCGGGTTAGGTTGATTGGCCATGCTAAATTGCCCCTTGGTGCCAGGGGGACTAGCTGGGGTAAATATGTGGGGTTACAGGGCTAGGGCCTGGGTGGGATTGTTGTCAGTACAGACTCGATGGGCTGAATGGTCTCCTTCTGCACTGTAGGGATTCTATGATTAGCTGAGTGTCTGGATTAGTAGTCTAGTGATAATATCACTTGGCCATCATCTCTCCTCCTGTTTCAAGAGAGTCCGAATAGCCAAGTTCTACAGTGGAGTGGCAGAGGGAAGATTAGCAAAGATGTCGATTACATAGCCTGAGACTGTGACAGAGTCACCAATAACGTCACATAATAAGGGTAAGGATTTAAACTTCTCAAAAGCAAAATGAAGGGAATTCGAATGGTGTAAATATTATAATGCGTTTGGACTCTGTGCGACGGTATAAAGCCTGGAGGTTTTCCTTGTAGAGAATCCATTCTTTCATTCTGGGGCATGCTATGTGTTTGTACTGTACATGGAGTAATGCCTTTCCGATCCTCGCAGAGCTCTTTCGGTGATGAAGTGATTTATCACAATGTAAAAGACACCACTGAGATTTCACAAACTTGTGTCCAAATGTGAAAAGGGCAACAGAATCAGGAATGAGACTATCATCAGGTTACCTTTCATTAACTCCATCACCTGGACCTAGTTAGTCTGGATGAAACCTGCGAGACAGCAGTCTGAATCGGAGTCCTAGACAAAACACTAAGACCAATTGGTGAACTAAGGCTTGCCTTTATTAGTTCAGGCCCACCTCGCTTCCTTTTGTTCCATATTTTACTAAGTCCTCTGATATCCCATCCTCGAAATCTCTGATCCTCTCACTGCTGCTTTTTATCAGAGGATTTACTGGGCTCAGGGGGAGAACTCGGTGGGTTGTAGGCATAGCGAGCCAGCATGGACAGAATGGGATGAGTGGCCTCCCTTTGTGCTGTAACCGTTCTGTGATTCTATTTGCCCAACCATTGGTGTCTCTGCCTTCAGCCAACTGCATCGCACTTTCTGGTGCTTCTACCTGGGGGCCTTGTCTCCTTAACATGGGCAGCACAATGGCACAGTGGTTAGCACTGCCGCCTCACAGCGCCAGGGACCTGGGTTCGATTCCTGGTTTGGGTCACTGTCTGTGTGGAGTTTGCACATTCCCCCCCCCGTGTCTGTGTGGGTTTCCTCCGGGTGCTCCCACAGTCTGTAAAATGTACTGGTTAGGTGCTAAATTCTCCCTCAGTGTACCCGAAGAGGCGCCGGAACGTGGCTATTAGAGGATTTTCACAGTAACTACATTACTGTGTTAATGTAAGCATACATGTGACTAATAAATAAACTTTAAACTTTAGTGTCACAAGTAGGCTTACATTAACAGTGTAATGAAGTTACTGTGAAAATCCCGTAGTCGCCACACTCCGGTGCCTGTTCGGTTTCTTCCGGGTACTCCGGTTTCCTCACACAGTCTGAAAGACGTGCTAGTTAGGTGCATTGGCCATGCTAAATTCTCCCTCAGTGCACCCTACTTGTGACACTAACAAACAAACTAAAAAAAATAAACTCATCACGTTGTGAGCTTTTCTCCTAAGCAAGTTATTAAGGTTATTAAGGTTGTGTTAGCTTTTATTGGTAGAGGGATTGAGTTTCGGAGCCAGGAGGTCACACTGCAACTGTACAAAACTCTGGTGCGGCCGCATTTGGAGTATTGCGTACAGTTCTGGTCGCCGTATTATAGGAAAGATGTGGAAGTGTTGGAAAGGGTGCAGAGGAGATTTACCAGGATGTTGCCTGGTATGGTGGGAAAATCGTATGAGGAAAGGCTGAGGGGCTTGAGGTTGTTTTCGTTAGAGTGAAGAAGGTTAAGAGGTGACTTAATAGAGGCATACAAGATGATCAGAGGATTAGATAGGGTGGATAGTGAGAGCCTTTTTCCTCAGATGGTGATGGCTAGCACAAGGGGACATAGCTTTAAATTGAGGGGTGAGAGATATAGGACAGATGCTAGAGGTAGGTTCTTTACTCAGAGAGTAGTAAGGGCGTGGAATGCCCTGCCTGCAGCAGTAGTGGACTCGTCAACATTAAGAGCATTCAAATGGTTATTGGATAAACATATGGATGCCATATGGGTGCCAGCTGGGTGGGTTTCGGGAGGAGCTGAGTGGTTAAGGCTAATCGGGTAGGGTTGGAAGGATTTCTGGGGAGGGCGGGGTTTGGGAGTGGTTGAGAACATATTTGGAGGTTTGGGAATGGAAGGGGAAGGATCAGTTGTAGCATTAGCCAATTTAGACCAGGTTTTAATCTGTCTAATATTTCCTGGGTTATTATTCAGGTAAATATACAGAATTCTCTGCAGTCAACTCCAACTCAGAGTTGGAGACATTCTTAGAGGGTGCTGGGAATTGCCAATCGGAAGTTTATACTTCCCGGCAATTCCCACGTAGATCCGTGCATCGGGACTTCCCAGAGGATCCCGGTATGCATCTTCAGATGACCCAGAGACTGAAGATTTGCCCATGATTCATTGGAAAGAAGGTCAAAGGAGAAATGAAGCTCGTTGCTAGGGCTCAGTGATAGCACTCTCATTAAAAGGTGAAGGGGGAAAAGTTTGTGCGGAACCGTTAGAAATGGCGGAGCTGCTTAATGAATACTTTACCTCGGTATTCACGGTGGAAAGGGATCTGGGTGGTTGTACTGCTGGTTTGCGGTGGACAGAAAGGATCGAGCATGTGGACATAAAGAAAGAGGATGTGTTGGAACTATTGAATGGCATCAAGGTTGGTAAGTCGCCGGGACCGGATGGGATGTACCCCAGGTTACTGTGGGAGGCGAGGGAGGAGATTGCGGAGCCTTTGGCGATGATCTTTGCATCGTCGATGGAGACGGGAGAGGTTCCGGAGGATTGGAGGATTGCAGATGTGGTCCCTATATTCAAGAAAGGGAACAGGGACAGCCCGGGAAATTACCGACCGGTGAGTCTAACCTCAGTGGTTGGTAAGTTGATGGAGAGGATCCTGAGAGACAGGATTTATGATCATCTAGAGAAGTTTAGTATGATCAAAAGTAGTCAGCACGGCTTTGTCAAGGGCAGGTCGTGCCTTACGAGCCTGGTTGAGTTCTTTGAAAATGTGACCAAACACATTGACGAAGGAAGAGCGGTGGATGTGGTCTATATGGACTTCAGCAAGGCGTTCGAAAAGGTCCCCCATGCAAGACTTCTTGAGAAAGTGAGAGGGCATGGGATCCAAGGGGCTGTTGCCTTGTGGATCCAGAACTGGCTTGCCTGCAGAAGGCAGAGAGTGGCTGTGGAGGGGTCTTTCTCTGCATGGAGGTCAGTGACCAGTGGAGTGCCCCAGGGATCTGTTCTGGGACCCTTGCTGTTTGTCATTTTCATAAATGACCTGGATGAGGAAGTGGAGGGATGGGTTGGTAAGTTTGCTGACGACACCAAGGTAGGTGTTGTGGATAGTTTGGAGGGATGTCAGAAGTTGCAGCGAGACATAGATAGAATGCAAGACTGGGCGGAGAAGTGGCAGATGGACTTCAACCCGGATAAGTGTGTGGTGATCCATTTTGGCAGATCCAATGGGATGAAGCAGCAGTATAATATGAAGGGTACCATTCTTAGCAGTGTAGAGGATCAGAAGGACCTTGGGGTCCGGGTCCATAGGACTCTTAAATCGGCCTCGCAGATGGAGGATGCGGTCAAGAAGGCGTACGGCGTACTGGCCTTCATTAATCGAGGGATTGAGTTTAGGAGTCGGGAGATAATGCTGCAGCTTTATAGGACCCTGGTTAGACCCCACTTGGAGTACTGCGCGCAGTTCTGGTCACCTCATTACAGGAAAGATGTTGAAGCCATTGAAAGGGTGCAGAGGAGATTTACAAGGATGTTGCCTGGATTGGGGGGCATGCCTTATGAGGATAGGTTGAGGGAGCTTGGTCTCTTCTCCCTGGAGAGACGAAGGATGAGAGGTGACCTGATAGAGGTTTACAAGATGTTGAGAGGTCTGGATAGGGTAGACTCTCAGAGGCTATTTCCAAGGGCTGAAATGGTTGCTACGAGAGGACACAGGTTTAAGGTGCTGGGGGGTAGGTACAGAGGAGATGTCAGGGGTAAGTTTTTCACTCAGAGGGTGGTGGGTGAGTGGAATCGGCTGACGTCGGTGGTGGTGGAGGCAAACTCGTTGGGGTCTTTTAAGAGACTTCTGGATGAGTACATGGGATTTAATGGGATTGAGGGCTATAGATAGGCCTAGAGGTGGGGATGTGATCGGCGCAACTTGTGAGCCGAAGGGCCTGTTTGTGCTGTGGCTTTCTATGTTCTATGTTCTATCTCAGAGGGTTGTGGGTTCAAGTCTCACCCGGTGCTGACACTTCAGTGCAGCACTGAGGGAGTGCTGCCATGCCAGATGTAACATGTATTTGGATAAGAGGTGAAACTAAAATTTGTCCTTTTAGGTAGGTCGATGTGAAAGATCCCATGGCACTACTTCGAAGAACAGCAGGCGAGTTCTCCTGCAACTAATGTCACCAAAAATAAGACACATTATCCGCTCTTTTCACCTAACTGTTTGTGGGAGCTTGCTGTGCATAAATTGGCTGCCACATTTAGAATCCCCACAGTACAGAAGGAGGCCATTTGGCCAATCGAGTCTGCACCAACCACAATCCCACACAATCCTATCCCCATAACCCCATGCATTTACCCTAGCTGGTCCCCTGGCACTAAGGGGCAATTTAACACGGCCAATCCACCTAACCCGCACATCTTTGGACTGTGGGAGGAAACCGGAGCACCCGGAGGAAACCCACGCAGATACGGGGAGAACGTGCAAACTCCACACAGACAGTGATCAAAGGCCGGGAATTGAACCCGGGTCCCTGGCACTGTGAGGCAGCAGTGCCACTGTGCCACCGTGCCGCCCCGTGGTGAGGTTTTTCTACATTATGACGGTTCCTAAACTCCTTATTTAGCTATAAAGCGCTTTGGGATGTCGTGAGGCCATGAAATATGCTCTGGAAATCCAAGTCTTACTTTTGCCTGGAATCCTTTAGGTTTCTCTTGTGTCCTTAGCCGAACCAGGCTCTGACACTGCCAATAAAACTCTCAGCATTACTGTGTTCGCAAAGAGAGCAGGGAGGTCCCAAGTTCTTTGATCAGGCTCTGCTGGGAATAGGGCAAAAACATCAGCTGGGATCATTTCTGGAAACTGTGTGTGTGAGAGAACATCGGCCACGGATAGGGTGGAGCTGAGCTGAGCTGCCCTCCTGGAAAGCAGCCTGGTGGCATTCTATGGCCAGGATCCTGTCTCAATTCAACAGCTCAACTCATTCGCTTGTCATCTGTAGACAGTGTGGGGGCGGATCTCTGGCCCCCCTCGCACAGGCACGAATCCCATTACGGCTGTAGACTCTCGCGAGAGGGGCCAGCCAGCGCATGAGCCAGATTAGCATATTTCAATCCTTATTTATCTGTTCTAAACCAGATGGGGCAGCTCGCTGGCGCAGTGGTTAGCACTGCTGCCTCACAGCGCCGGGGTTCAATTCCCGGCTCGGGTCACTGTCTGTGCGGAGTCTGCATGTTCTGCCCGTGTCTGCGTGGGTTCCCTCCGGGTGCTCCGGTTTCCTCCCAAAGATGTGCGGGTTAGGTGGATTGGTCATGCTAAATTGCCCCTTAGTGTCAGGGGGACTAGATGCATGGGGTTATGGGGATAAGGCCTGGGTGGGATTGTGGTCAGTGCAGACTCGATGGGCCGAAGGGCCTCCTTCTGCACTGTAGGATTCTATGATTCACCCGACTCCTGGAATTCACACACCCGCCGCCGCAATGCAAAGTCGGCAGGAATCACTGCTAATCTCCACAAACGCAAACCAGACGTGATGACCACACCAGGGGGAGGGGTGCTTGGGGGACATTGGAGCCCTCATGTAGTCAGGGTCAGAGCTGGGCAGTACTCTAGCACTGCCAGCCTGGCAATGTGCCAGGGACACTGACAGGTTGGCACTGCCAAGAGTCGGGGCCTGAAGTGGGGGGGGGGGGGGGCGGGTCTGACAAGACAGGGCCTGGGGGGGGGGCAGGGCCTACAGGGGAGTCCATAGCTGGGGTTCCCACATATGAGGGAGGGAAGGGTCCTTTGATGCCAGTGATGAGAGGAGGGTCCTGGAGAAGCTGTCGATGGGGTTGGGGGGAGGTGTGGGGGGGAATAACCTGGGCCTTTGATGCTGGCGATGGAGGGGGGAGATCTTAAAGGTTAATCTGAGTTCAGGCTACGGAGCAGGCCTTGCTCCACCCCCATAATTCATGGCATCTCTCCCCTCCGTCCAAAACAATCACTAAGTGGGGTGAGGATTGCAATTGGAATCGCACTGACTGAATCGCCGGAGATGACACTTGGCCATTGCACCCTGTATTTTATTCTTGGTGGTAGTATCTGAAGGAATTGGGTTGGCCAGGATCCTCCTCTTCCAATATTGGGATCTTGCTGTGCTGTGGACACACATACGATGGCAATCAGGCGGCATGGTGGCACAGTGGTTAGCACTGCTGCCTCACAGCGCCAGAGACCCAGGTTTGTTTCCCGGCTTGGGTCATTGTCTGTGCGGAGTTTGCACATTCTCCCCGTGTCTGCATGGGTTTTCTCCGGGTGCTCCGGTTTCCTCCCACACTCCAATGATGTGTGACTTAGGTTAACTGGCTATGCCAAATTGCCCCTTAATTTCCAAAGATGTGTAGGTTAACAGGGTAAATGCGTGGAGTTAGGCGGATGGGGCCTGGGTGGATTGTGGTTGATGCAGGCTCGATGGGCCAAATGATCTCCTTCTGCACTGTAGGATTCTGTGATTTTATTCTATGACAATGACTAGCTGAAGTGCGAGCCATGACTGATGAAGTGGCACAGTGGTTAGCACTGCTGCCTCACAGCTCCAGAGACCTGGGTTCGATTCCTGGCTTGGGTCACCGTCTGTGTGGAGTTTGCACATTCTCCCCGTGTCTGCGTAGGGTGCACCGGTTTCCTCTCACAGTCCAAAGATGCGTGTGCCAGTTGGATTGGGGATAAATTGTCCATTAGTGTCAGGGGGATGAGCAGGGTAAATATATGGGTTACAGGAACAGGACCTGGGTGGGATTGTGGCCGGTACAGACTTGATGGGCAAAATGGCCTCCTTCTGCGTTGTCGGGACCTATGACTCGATGAGGTGATTGGGAATGTCCGGAGAATGTGAAATAGCACCAAATACATGGAAATACTTTTTCTGAAATTAAACCTTTAACTTTGAGACTGCATGTGGGTAATGATGAGGCTGGGAATGTGGCTGAGACACTCCTCTCCCTGTGTATAATCTGCCTGCTTTTTATCCCAATGATTTAAATAAGATGAAAATCGAAGAGTCGGGGGGTCCTAATCCACAATGAAATTTGAGGATTAAAAGCAATTAAACCGTCATGGCGTTAGAAAGATAAAGTCAGGCTCAAACCCAGTCAAAGCAGCACAGGGCAGTCCTGGCACACGGCCAGGGCACTGATTTGCTGCAGCATGCTACTCATTTCCTTTCTGTATAACCAGGCACCTTCCTCCACCCCCATCAACTGACAGACACCTGAAATATATCTGAGTGAGGAATGGGAACTGTGGATGCAGCTAGCGGCGCGTGTCAAGGCCTCTGTGCTTTGCCAATATTTGTAGGTGCTTTGATATTTGACCCGAATGTTCCTTCCTGCCTTGGAAAGTGTTTCATCGGCTTTAACCCCTGAATACTGGGGTATGATGGTGTCGCGCACACACACACACGCAAACACAAACTCACACGCAAACACACAGGCAAACACACACGCGCACACACGCAAACACACACGCAAACACACACACTCACACACACTCACACTGGGTGTCATAACTGGTCGGTGTCCTAACACTGCCCGCCTGGTACTGACAATGCTCCAGGGACACTGACAGGGGCAGCACGGTGGCACACTGGTTAGCACTGCTGCCTCACAATGCCGGGGACCCGGGTTCGATTCCCAGCTTGGGTCACTGTCTGTGTGGAGTTTGCACGTTCTCCCCGTGTCTGCGTGGGTTTCCTCCGGGTGTTCCGGTTTCCTCCCACAGTCTGAAAGACATGCTGGTTAGGTGAATTGGCCATGCTAAATTCTCCCCTCAGTGTACCCGAACAGGCGCCGGAGTGTGGCGACTGGGGGGTTTTCACAGTAACTTAATTGCAGTGTTAATGTAAGCCGACGAATAAAGAAAGTTAAGACTCTCATCACGCACACGCACACACACACACACACACGCACACGCACACACACGCACACGCACACACACACGTGCTCAAAGGAAACCTTCTTCCGTTAGTGATTATTCTGATTGTGCCGCTTTGGAAGCCAAATGTCATTTGTTGTCAATAAATTCCTTCCTGTTGAAGTTAGACGGGGATGTGGCGGGTGGGGAGGAGGAGGATGTGGTAACACTTGGTGTTGTGTGAACAGGCCAATAAAGGAAGTATTTGAAACAGGGCACTCTGAACAACGGGAAGTGCTCGCCACAAAGCAGCCCCGGCAGTCAGCAGGCAGCCCTGCTGAAAAACAGCCGCAGACCTGAACTCAGCCCCAGGCTTTGGGGCAGCGCCATGGCTTCCCGCGCAACGAGTGTGAAAAACATTGAGCTGGATAAATGACGTGGTCCACCATGGTCTGCTACTCATGGAGAGGCGATGGCCTCGTGGTATTCTCGCTAATCCAGAAACTCAGCTCATGTTCCGGGGACCCAGGTTCGGATCCAGCCACGGCAGATGGTGGAATTTGAATTCAATAAAAAGTATCAGGAATTAAGAATCTACAGAGAACCATGAAGACATTGTCGGAAAAACCCACCTGGTTCACTCATGTCCTTTAGAGAAGGAAATCTGCCGTCCTTACCTGGTCTGGCCTACATGTGACTCCAGAGCCACAGCAATGTGGTTGACTCTCAATTGCCCTCCAAGGACGACTAGGGATGGGCAATAAATGCAGTAAGAAGTCTCACAACACCAGGTTAAAGTCCAACAGGTTTATTTGGTAGCACAAGCCACTAGCTTTCGGAGCGCTGCTCCTTCATCAGGGAGTTCTGTTCACAAATAGGGCATATAAGACTCGAATTCCAACCATTATTTTGTAAATTGAGTTTGTGTCTTTATATGCCCTGTTTGTGAACAGAACTCCCACTCACCTGATGAAGGAGCAGCGCTCCGAAAGCTTGTGCTACCAAATAAACCTGTTGGACTTTAACCTGGTGTTGTGAGACTTCTTACTGTGTTTACCCCAGTCCAACGCCGGCATCTCCACATCATGGCAATAGATGCAGGCCAGCCAGCAACGCCCATGTCCCGCAAATTAAAAAACGCAATGTTACATGTAAAGAAAGCTGGAACTTGCATATCACATGGTGCCTTTTTCGGCAATTAAGTGCATTCAAATGAAAGATGCTGCTGTAATGCAGGAAATGAGGCACACAGCAAGATCCCACTCGGCATTGTGAGACAGCCATTAAGGACAGGGAAACTTGAGCCAAATTGGTAAGTTCTGAGGTCCACATACAGCTTCTTCCCTGCTGCCATCAGACTCTTGAATGGACCTACCTTGCACTAAGTTGACCTTTCTCTACACCCTAGCTATGACTGTAACACTACATTCTGCACTCAATCCTTTCCTTCTCTATGAACGGTATGCTTTGTCTGTATCGCGCGCAAGAAACAATACTTTTCACTGTATACATGTGAAAATAATAAATCAAATCAAATCAGATGAAAAAGTCACAAGTTGAAAACGGGGGTTCAGTTCTGGCAAGGGGAAGAGGGGATTGATTTATGAGAGAAATAAATATTAAAAACTTCAATCTTCAATCTAAAAGGGAGACAAGGAATGTGCACGGCACTGGAGAGAGGGCAGGAGAGTGGCAGGAGCATTGCTTCCCCAGATCTGCTTGCACAGATATCTCAGGCCCAATAGCCTCCTCTGTGTCTTAACCATTCTATGATTCTAAATAAGAATTTAGAAAGTTTAAAGTTTATTTATTAGTCAAAAGTAGGCTTACATGAACTGCAATGAAGTTACTGTGAAAATCCCCTGGTCGCCACACTCCGGCTTCTGTTCAGGTACACTGAGGGAGAATTTAGCACCAGGCCAATGCACCTAACCAGCACGTCTTTCGGACTGTGGGAAGAAACCCACGCAGACATAGAACATAGAACAGTACAGCACAGAACAGGCCCTTCGGCCCACGATGTTGTGCCGAGCTTTATCTGAAACCAAGATCAAGCTATCCCACTCCCTATCATCCTGGTGTGCTCCATGTGCCTATCCAATAACCGCTTAAATGTTCCTAAAGTGTCTGACTCCACTATCACTGCAGGCAGTCCATTCCACACCCCAACCACTCTCTGCGTAAAGAACCTACCTCTGATATCCTTCCTGTATCTCCCATCACGAACCCTATAGTTATGCCCCCTTGTAATAGCTCCATTCACCCGAGGAAATAGTCTTTGAACGTTCACTCTATCTATCCCCTTCATCATTTTATAAACCTCTATTAAGTCTCCCCTCAGCCTCCTCCGCTCCAGAGAGAACAGCCCTAGCTCCCTCAACCTTTCCTCATAAGACCTACCCTCCAAACCAGGCAGCATCCTGGTAAATCTCCGCTGCACTCTTTCCAGCGCTTCCACATCCTTCTTATAGTGAGGTGACCAGAGCTGCACACAATATTCCAAATGTGGTCTCACCAAGGTCCTGTACAGTTGCAGCATAACCCCACGGCTCTTAAACTCCAACCCCCTGTTAATAAAAGCTAACACACTATAGGCCTTCTTCACAGCTCTATCCACTTGAGTGGCAACCTTTAGAGATCTGTGGATATGGACCCCAAGATCTCTCTGTTCCTCCACAGTCTTCAGAACCCTCCCTTTGACCCTGTAATCCACATTTAAATTAGTCCTACCAAAATGAATCACCTCACATTTATCAGGGTTAAACTCCATTTGCCATTTTTCAGCCCAGCTTTGCATCCTATCTATGTCTCTTTGCAGCCTACAACAGCCCTCCACCTCATCCACTACTCCACCAATCTTGGTGTCATCAGCAAATTTACTGATCCACCCTTCAGCCCCCTCCTCTAAGTCATTAATAAAAATCACAAAGAGCAGAGGACCAAGCACTGATCCCTGTGGCACTCCGCTAGCAACCTGCCTCCAATCCGAAAATTTTCCATCCACCACCACCCTCTGTCTTCGATCAGACAGCCAGTTACCTATCCAATCGGCCAACTTTCCCTCTATCCCACACCTCCTCACTTTCATCATAAGCCGACCATGGGGGACCTTATCAAACGCCTTACTAAAATCCATGTATATGACATCAACTGCCCTACCTTCATCAACACACTTAGTTACCTCCTCAAAAAATTCGATCAAATTTGTGAGGCACGACTTGCCCTTCACGAATCCGTGCTGACTATCCCGGATTAATCCGCATCTTTCTAAATGGTCGTAAATCCCATCCCTAAGGACCTTTTCCATCAATTTATCAACCACCGAAGTAAGACTAACCGGTCTATAATTACCAGGGTCATTTCTATTCCCTTTCTTAAACAGAGGAACAACATTCGCCACTCTCCAGTCCTCTGGCACCATCCCCGTGGACAGCGAGGACCCAAAGATCAAAGCCAAAGGCTCTGCAATCTCATCCCTTGCCTCCCAAAGAATCCTAGGATATATTTCATCAGGCCCAGGGGACTTATCGACCTTCAGGGGACCTTCAGTGTTAACCAATAGGTGTATTAGAAGGGTCTGGCATATACAGGGTTAATGTGAGATTAAGTACAGAACTGCCCACACTGAGATGTCAGAAGGCACAGTGGTTAACACTGCTGCCTCACAGCGCCAGGGACCCGGGTTCAATTCCGGCCTCGGGTCACTGTCTGTGTGGAGTTTGCACATTCTCCCCATGTCTCCGTGGGTTTCCTCCAGGTGCTCCGGTTTCCTCCCACACTCCAAAGATGTGCGAGTTAGGTTGACTGGTCGTGCCAAATTGACCTCGTGTCAGGGGGATTAGCAGGGAAATATCAGGGTTTACGGGAGTAGGGGCTGGGTGGGATTGTGGTCGGTGCAGACACGATGGGCCGAATGGCCTCCTTCTGCACTGTAGGGATTCTGTGTTTCTTTTCTCTGCTGAGTGTGGTGTTGACCGGAGAAGTGTTAAGACCCAAGATGGAGATAGCTCCATTTCTGTACCCTTTACCGTACTGTTGTATATAATTATAAGTAATAAATAAAGACGTACTGTTCACATACAGAAGACTACAAAGACTTATTTTACAAACATATTCTGCAACTAACATCTTCCCAATAATAGGATCATAGGACTTAGGGGCAGGAGTAGGCCGTTCGAGCCTGCACCGCCATTCTCTAACATCATGGCTGATCTGGCTATGGTCTTAAATCCTTCTTCCTGTCTGCCCCCTTAATCTTTGACTTCCTTGTTAGTCAATAATCTGTCTAACTCTGCCTTGAATACATTCAAGGACCCAGCTTCCACTGCTTTCTGGAGAAGGGAATTCCACAGACCTTCTGAGAGAAAAAATTCTCCTCATCTCTGTCTTTAAAGGGAGACCTCAAACTCTTAAACTGTGCCCCCCGAGTTCTGGTCTCCTTCATAAGTAAAAACAACTTCCCGTTATCCACCCCATGAGATCCCGCCCAGGATCATTTAGGCTTCAATCAAGAACAAAGAACAAAGAACAATTCAGCACAGGAACAGGCCCTTTGGCCCTCCAGGGCTGTGCCGATCATGATGCCTGCCTAAACTAAAACCGTATGCACTTACAGAGTCCGTATCCTTCCATTCCCATCCTATTCATGTATTCGTCTAGTTGCCTCTTAAATGCCGCTATCGTACCTGCTCCCACCACCTCCCCAAGCAGCGCGTTCCAGACACTCACCACCCTCTGTGTAAAAAACTTGCCTCGCACATCTCCTCTAAACTTTTCCCCACGCACCTTAACCATAAATCAGATCACCTCTCATTCTTCTAATCATCATGCCACCGTGCCTTAATCTTCTTGAATGGCGAAGCGGGCTCGATGGGCTGAATGGCCTACTCCCGCCCCCATACACACACCCTCCCCGCCCCCTTACAGTGCAGAAAAGGCCCTTTGATGGGCTGAAGGTACTTTTCTGCACTGTATGACGATGACTTCACCACGCGATGTTTTCCCTGTCCAAGGGTGAGCTCGAAGGGAGGGAGGGCCTTGAAAGCAAAAAAACCAGGAGGGGATCTGACACTCGGGAATGTTTTTTGGTTGCTCAGTGAGAATTCACCTCCCGGCCTCTTCCTTCAGGCTTACCAGGTGCCCGGCTTCCAGGGCCGGATTGGATTCATCACCTCCATGTCCGAACATTTCTGCGGCTCTTGCAATCGACTAAGGATCACTGCCGATGGCAATCTGAAGGTAAGGGGGCTGGACGCAGTGGGCCTTAATTTTGAGATTGCCCCTCTCTCTGCAGGCCGACACCTGAGGTGGATCAGCACCCATACCCACGCCTCCCCCCACCCCCACCCACCCCCACCATGCCCCCCACCCTGCCACCGTGTTTTATGTTCTGACGGTGGCAAACTCAGTCCTGAGGGGAAGCTGCATGACAGCTGTTCACCCTGTGAGTTATAGCTCGCTGAAGTTGCAGAAAGTAAAGGGGGATTCAATCTCACAGTTAACTGAGGCTCTCTCTGAAGACGAAACAGTAGGCCGAGCCATATCTGTCTGGAACTGAGCTACATAAAGAACAGTACACACATGTAAATATACACATGTAGAAAACATATATCTAGATATATTATACACATATATGTATTTGTGTACTTTTGTTTGTTTGATTTGATTTGATTTATTATTGTCACATGTATTAGCATACAGTGAAAAGTATTGTTTCTTGCGCGCTACACAGACAAAGCATACCATTCATAGAGAAGGAAAGGAGAGAGTGCAGAATGTAGTGTTACAGTCATAGCTAGGGTGTAGAGAAAGATCAACTTGATGCGAGGTAGGTCCATTCAAAATTCATTCAAGTCCATTCTATATCTATATACATAGAATATATAATCTGCACTGATTTAATAAAATTATCCAGGATTTGGGAACAGAAACTGAGGAGATCAATTTTGCCTCAGATTGTTCAGGATATAGATCGTCGCAGACTGCGGTAAATTAAACAGTTTTATGGTCAGGAATATAAACGTGGCACTGACAGATTTTCTATGGCACACAGACACTGTCTTACATTCAAGGGCCTGCCACAGTAGGCTCTTTGAGAATAATGAAAAAAAATAAAGGAGGGATCCCAGCACATCTGTTCCAGTCAGACTTTCCATGCGAGCGAGTTAACAGAGGATGTAATTTACTGCCACACACAAGGTTTGTTCCTTGTTTTTAAACATCCCAGCAGCACGGAGTGCCAAATGAAAAACAAACGGAAGCTCGGCTCAGGCGTGGAAGAAATGAATTATTCTGACTGCGAACTAAGGGTTTTCCAGGCCGCCGTGTTTTGTGCAGAGCACAGGGAGAGTTATATATTTAAACTCACCGGGTATGGGGTTGGTGTTTAAACCACAGGTTATCCCTCTGTATTTTATTCCAATGCTAGGACTCTTCATCTCAGTCTTTCACTCCTGGTTTAAGTGTTTGGCTTTAGTGAAAGCTCATGGACTGCAACCAGGGTGGCACAGTGGTTAGCACTGCTGCCTCACAGCGCCAGGGACCCGGGTTCAATTCCAGCCTCGGGTTACTGTTTGTGTGGAGTTTGCACGTTCACCCTGCGTCTGAGTGGGGTTTTCTCCGGGTGCTCCGGTTTCCTCCCACCGTCCAAAGATGTGTGGGTTAGGTGGATTGACCATGCTAAATTGCCCCTCAGTGTCAGGGGATTAGCAAGGTAAATACATGGCATTACAGGGATGTGGCCTTGGTGGGATTGTTCTTGGTGCAGAATTGATGGGCCAAATGGCCTTCTTCTGCACAGGTTGACCCCTTGGTTGAGGTTTGTGAAGTTGCCACATTCATTCAGCACAGATAATTAGGGCAATTTTTTTCTTTGTTCGTTCGTGGGACATGGGTGTCGCTGGCTGGCCAGCATTTATTGCCCATCCCTAGTTGCCTGAGGGCAGTTGAGAGTCAACCACATTGCTGTGGCTCTGGAGTCATATGTAGGCCAGACCGGGTAAAGGCAGCAGATTTCCTTCCCTAAAGGGCATGAGTGAACCAGATGGGTTTTTCCAACAATCGACAATGGTTTCATGGTCAACAGTAGATTCTTAATTCCAGATATTTTTTATTAAATTCAAATTCCACCATCTGCTGTGGCGGGATTTGAACCCGGGTCCCCAGAACATTACCTGAGTATCTGGATTAATAGTCTAGCGATAATACCACTAAGCCATCGCCTCCCCTTAATGATGGTCCTCTTTAATAACAAGACTCAGGTTTCTGTGCTGCCATTCAATTTCTCCAGCCCAGAAAGGGGACAATTCAGACTTAGGAAACTCATTCTTATTGGTAGTAAATTGTTCTTGGAGACTTGTAAAATTTAAACCCTTACTTTATTTACTGATTTTTTTTAACACTTCCTATTTTGTCCTTATTATGCCTCTTTGTCTGATGTTGTCTTTCCCTCTCTTTCAGATCATAAGACCATAAGGAATAGGAACAGGAGTAGGCCATTCAGGCCCTCAAGCCTGCTCCACCATTCAATCAGATCACTTTTGGTATCTATTCAGATTCCAATTTACCCAATTCCCCGTTTTACTGTTCCTCAGATTTTTTCTCAATCCTTAAATCATAGAATCCATAGAATCCCTCCAATGCAGAAGGAGGCCATTCAGCCCATTGAGTCTGCACCGACCACAATCCCACCCAGGCCCTATTCATGTCACCCCACTTCTTTCACCTGCTAATCCCCCTGATACTAAGGTCAATTTAGCATGGCCAATCAACCTCACCTGCATAACTTTGGACTGTGGGAAAAAAACCGGAGCACCCGGAGGAAACCCACGCAGACACGGGGAGAACATTAGCACTGCTGCCTCACAACGCCAGGGACCTGGGTTCGATTCCGGCCTCGGGTCACTGTCTGTGTGGCGTTTGCACATTTTCCCTGTGTCAGCGTGGGTTTCCTCCGGGTGCTCCGGTTTCCTCCCACAATCCAAAGATGTGCTGGTTAGGTGCATTGGCCGTGCTAAATTCTCCCTCAGTGTACCCGAGCAGGTGCCGGAATGCGGCAACTAGGGAATTTTCACAGTAACTTCATTGCAATGTTAATGTAAACCTACTTGGGACATGAATAAATAAACTTTAACAAGTATATTCCTCAGCTACTTTATAACTGATGGGCCAAATACTCTTTTTGGCAACCATAGATTTTTTTTTGTGTTCTTAAATAATCTCACATGTAGCATCTGCTGGGATCTGGATAACGCTGATTTTAATTTCTCATCTTCTGTTTCCAGGTTTTAATGACCTTAATGTGTGGCAAAAAAGTGTCACATTCTGACAGGCAGTCGGTGGCAACACAGGCCCGATTTGAGTCAGATTTTCCACAAGGAACAAGGTGGCCCTGCAAATTTCACAACTCAGCAGTCAGACAGGATCCAAACCAAACTAAACGGAACCAGAAAACACTGGTGGGTCCTTCCAAAGAGTGCACACCACCCAGTTTCTTGGAGCCATCACATTTTGCAAAGAATGTGCATGGCACTCGCTGCGTGTCGCAGTGAGTGCCAGCCCATCTTGTGCTGATCTTTTGTTTCTGCGTTTCGCGCCCTCGATCATCTCGGTGCAGTCTGTCGTTACCCGTTTTCAGGGCCCCGTCCACAACAAGATCTTACAACCGTCGTCGGGCAACTGCCCAAGACCCAGAGGTGGCTCAGTGTCGGGAGGTTAGCTGTCTGTGTCATTTGCCCGAAAAGAAAAACAAATTAGGCACGACATTCGCCACTTGTTGTTGTAATCTATCCCGTGCTTAAAGAGAAGGGTCTTTCCCCCAGCCAAGAAACATAGTGAACACACAGTGCAAATCAAAAACATGGCAACCACAATCTCTGCGAGTCTTTTTTTAAGAAATATTTTTAGATTAAAACAGCCTGGTTTGTCAGCCCATAAAAATGTGCAAAGCGCAGTGGGTGGCTAACCAACAAATTGCACTCGCTTTATGCATTTTTTAATCTAAACATATGGTAGCGTTTTATTTACTTTGTGGGGAGAGGAATGGTTGACTATATTCAGTCTTTGCCGCCTGCTTTTCTTTACGCTTAGGGGGTATCCTCCTCTCTCTCCTTCCAGATCCAATATAAAACTTCATACAAGCCCCTGCTAACATTTAACAAGGTCTGCTGGAATGTTTTTAAGAGACACGCCCTCGAGGTAAAAAGGGACTCAAACCGTTAAGATTAGCTAATCCTTCAGGCCACTGCAATTAGGAGTCTTCCAAACAAGCCCTGGAACGGGTAACAATGCCAGTCACTCACTTTGTTGACCCAATGCCTATATTCTTATTGGGAAAGCAACTGTCTGGCTTCCAGAGGAGGGGACCAAAATAAAATAATCACTGGTTGTCCCTGAGACTCCTTTTTCAACGTTTATTCTTTCACCGGATGCGGGCGTCGCTGGTTGGGCCAGAATTTATTGCCCATCCCTAATTGCTTTTGAACTGAATGGCTTGCTAGGCTATTTCAGGGTCAACCACATTGTAGTGGATCTGGAGTCACATGTCAGCCAGACCAGGTAAAGATGGCAGATTTCCATCCTTAAAGGACATTAGTGAACCAGATGGGTTTTTCCAACAGTTGACAATGGTTTCATGGTCACCATCACTGAGACTAGCTTTCAATTCTAGATTTGTTGATTGAGTTTAAATTCCACTCAGCTGCTCTGGTGGGATTTGAACTCTTTAGGGGCAATGCGGTGGCCCAGTGGTTAGCACTGCTGCCTCACAGTGCCAGGGACCTGAGCTCGATTCCCAGCTTGGGTCAATGTCTGTGTGGAGTTTGCACATTCTCTTCGTGTCTGCATGGGTTTCCTCCGGGTGCTCCGGTTTTCTCCCACAGTCCAAAGATGTGCAGGTTAGATGCATTGGCCATGTTAAATTGACCCTTAGTGTCAGCAGGGTAAATAAGTAGGGTTATGGAACGAGGGCCTGGTGGGTGTCGACTCGATGGGCTGAATGGCCTCCTTCTGCACTGTAGGGATTCTATCCCTAAAGAGATCTTAGCCTGGGTCTCTGGATTACTGGTCTGGTGACGTTATCACTGCTACCACCATCTTTCCCCTATTAAAGAGAGAGTCTCACCATCAGGACTTCCCTTAACTGAGTGATCTAACGATCAGGACTTGAGTCTTACCATCAACAATGTACATAGAGTAGAAGACTGTAGAGGTTGGGTCATTACGTATGTTCAAGACTGAGACAGACAGATTTTTAATCAGTAAGGGAATCAGGGTTATGGAGATAAGACGGGAAAGTGGAGTTCAGGATTATCATGTCAGATCAATAGCAATTTCATTGAATGGCGGAGCAGACCCGATGGCCAAATGGCCTATTTCTGCTCCTATGTCTTATGGTCTATGACTTGAAATAAGTATACTGTGTACAGTTCTGGTCACCCTATTATAGAAAGGATATTATTAAACTAGAAAAAGTGCAGAAAATGTTTACTAGGATGCTACCGGGACTTGGTGGTTTGAGTTATAAGGAGAGGCTGGATAGACTGGGACTTTTTTCCCTGGGGTGTAGGAGGCTGAGGGGTGATCTTATAGAGGTCTATAAAATAATGATGGGCATAGATCAGTTAGATAGTCAATATCTTTTCCCAAAGGGAGGGGAGTCTAAAACTAGAGGCATAGGGGAGTCTAAAACTAGAGGCATAGGGGAGAGGAGAGATACAAAAGTGTCCAGAGGGGCAGTTTTTTCACTCAAAGGGTGGTGATTGTCTGGAATAAGCTGCCGGAGGTAGTAGTAGAGGCGGGTACAATTTTGTCTTTTAAAAAGCATTTAGACAGTTCCATGGGTAAGATGGGTATGGAGGGATATGGGCCAAATGTGGGCAATTGGGACTAGTTTAGTGGTAAAAACTGGGCGGCCTGGACAAGTTGGGCTGAAGGGCCTGTTTCCATGTTGGAAACCTCTATGACTCTAAGTGTACTCTGTGGGTGAAATAAATGTGATCAAAGAGAAGTTGAAAGGGAATATTTGACTTCTCACTCACCAGGGGGTAATAAACAAAAAACAGGAGGCTCACATTCATTGTCCATTCTGTTGCCATACCTTATCCTTAGCTTCGGCTAACAGGTCCTCCATCTCTGAAAAGCTGAAGCTAGCCACTGTAATAAAGTCACTCATGACTGGAACAAACTTGTCCTCGTAGTTTCGTGCGCGGCGTTTCTGGTACTCCAGCTCCTGGAGGGAGGGAGAGAGGGAACAAAATAAAACAGTCAACGTTTAGAACTCTCAATAACATGGGGAATTAATTATTACTGCACAAGTAGACCTCTTCCCTCTCCGCTGATGCAGGAGTCTCTCCCTCAATGACAGTAAAATGAAGGAGATAGTCATTGACTTCAGGAAGCGTAGTGGAGGACATGTCCCTGTCTACGTCAACAGCGATGAAGCGGAAATGGTCGAGAGCTTCCAGGTGTACAGGTCACCAACAACCTGTCCTGGTCCCTCCATGCCGACACTACAATTTAGAAAGCCCACCAATGCCTCTACTTTCTCAGGAAGCTAAGGAAATGTCCACTGCAACCCTCACCAAGTTTTACAGATGCACCATAGAAAGCATCCTTTCTGGTTGTATCACAGGTTGGTATGGCTGCTGCTCTGCCCAAGACTGCAAGGGACTACAAAGGGTTGTGGACATATCCCAGTCCATCACTCAAACTAGCCTCCCATCCATTGACTCAGTCTACACTTCCTGCTGCCTCGACAAAGCAGCCAACATAATTAAGGACCCCACGCACCCCGGACATTCTCTCTTCCACTTTCTCCCTTCGGGAAAAAGATACAAAAGTCTGAGGTCACGTACCAACCGACTCAAGAACAGCTTCTTCCCTGCTGCTGTCAGACTTTTGAATGGAGCTATCTCATATTAAATTGCACTTTCTCCACACCCTCGCTATGACTGTAACACTACATTCTGCACACTCTTGTTTCCTTCTCTATGAATGGTATGCTTTGTCTGTATAGTGCACAAGAAACAATACTTTTCACTGTATACTAATACATGTGACGGTAATAAATCAAATCAAATCAAATCAAAATGACTGTAATGCTATATTCTGCACCCTCTCCTTTCCTTCCCCCCCTATGTACTCTGTGAACGGTATGCTTTGTCTGTATAGGGTGCAAGAAACAATACTTTTCACTTTATACTAATACATGTGATAATAATAAATTAAATCGAGTCTCGCCAACAGAGTTCCTGTTAAATAATTAATCGGACCCCCATTAAAGATGACAGGTGGGATTTTATGGCCTCGCTCATCCCGAAAACATAAAGTCCCGCCCGGGATCAACGGACCTTCCCATGGTCCGCCCCTCGCCCGCTCCAATTCCCATGGGTGGATGGGACAGTAAAATTCCGGCCAGCATCTCACCACCAGACCCTCACCATTATATAGCAGTCTGTTAACAGAGTTAGCTCAGGCAGCACCTTTGTTCCAGACTCTCACCGTCAAGGCCTCTGTTGAAGGACGGATTGATCCCACAGGATCCATGCTCTGCCTGGGCTTCACCGTCCTCATTTCCTAAATTAAATCAGGATGAACAGCAAGGCGACGGCATCCAGCGCTAATCGGAATCTGCTGCCTATCAGGCCTTTATCAAGCCCAGCGATCAGCACAGCAAGTCTGCATAGGCCTGCTCGAATGTGCCTACAGCCACATCCTGTGTGCGACTGGCCCATCTGCTCTGGGCTGATGGATTTGTAATATAATTAGAGTTCATTAGGAGGGCTCGATGTACTTTGAGGCACGTGCTGCCCCCCTGGCCTGCCTGATGACACGCTCTGGTGTGGAGAGGAAGCAGAGCAGCGGCATCAGGCTGGGTGAGGGATGTCTCGAACCGGTTGTCACCTACGTGAGAAGCTGAACGCTGAACTGCCTGTCCAGCGACAGCAGAGGTTAGCTCAGGCTCATCCTCTGGTCGCCGTTTAGCACAAGGTGCACCTGGGTTTTAATCTCTACAAAGAATGCTTAATATTACACAGGGTTCAACTGAATTTCAGTCTGCGGTGAAAGTTTGTGAAAAACGTTCCTGAAATATGTTTGAATTTGATAACTGGGAAGGAAGCCAAGAGGAATATCAATTAGAACGTAGAACAGTACAGCACAGGAACAGGCCCTTCGGTCCATGATGTTGTGCCCATCATGATGCCAGATTAAACTAATCCCTTCCGCCTGGCCTGGGTCCATATCCCTCTAATCCTTGCATATTCATGTGCTTATCTAAAAGTCCCTTAAATGCCCCAACTGTATCTGCTTCCACCACTACCCCAAGCAATATGTTCCAGACACCTACCACTCTTTGCGCAAAAATCGTACTCATGATGTGGTGTTGGACTGGGGTAAACACAGTGAGCAATCTCACAACACCAGGTTAAAGTCCAACAGGTTTATTTGGTAACAAAAGCCACTAGCTTTCGGAGCGCTGCTCCTTCGTCGGGTAAGTGGGAGTTCTGTTACCATCACTGTCAGGTTGCAACCTCTGCAAGATGTGCCAGCTCATCGACATGGATGCCATCACCTCACGTGAGAACACCATCCACCAGGTACACGGTACATACTCTTGCAACTCGGCCAACGTTGTCTACCTGATACGCTGCAGGAAAGGATGTCCCGAGGTATGGGGAGACCATGCAGACGCTATGACAACGGATGAATGAACACCGCTCGACAATCACCAGGCAAGAGTGTTCTCTTCCTGTTGGGGAACACTTCAGCAGTCACGGGCATTTGGCCTCTGATCTTCGGGTAAGCGTTCTCCAAGGCGGCCTTCACGACACACGACAACGCAGAATCGCTGAGCAGAGACTGATAGCCAAGTTCCGCACACATGAGGACGGCCTCAACCGGGATCTTCGGTTCACGTCACACTATCTGTAACCCCCACGACTTGCCTAGCCTTGCAAAATCTCACTAACTGTCCTGGCTGGAGACAGTACACATCTCTTTAACCTGTGCTGAACCCTTTCTCCACTCACATTGTCTGTACCTTTAAGACTTGATTACTTGTAAAGACTCGCATTCCAACCATTATTTTGTAAATTGAGTTTGTGTCTTTATATGTCCTGTTTGTGAACAGAACTCCCACTTACCTGACAAAGGAGCAGCGCTCCGAAAGCTAGTGGCTTTTGCTACCAAATAAACCTGTTGGGCTTTAACCTGGTGTTGTGAGACTGCTTACTGTAAAATCGTACATCAGAGAATGAGGCCTTTCTGTCCATTTATGGTCATCCTTTGAAGGAGATATCCAATCATTCCTACAGCTCTGCTCTTTCCTGCAGCCAAGCAATCATTTTGTTTTCAAATAAGCATTTGCAGGGCAGCACGGTGGCACAGTGGTTAGCACTGCTGCCTCACAGTGCCAGGGACACGGGTTCAATTCCCGGCTTGGGTCACTGTGTGTGTGGAGTCTGCACATTCTCCCCATGTCTGCGTGGGTTTCCTCTGGGTGCTCCGGTTTCCTCCCACAATCCAAAAGATGTGCAGGTTAGGTGCATTGGCCATGCTAAATTCTCCCTCAGTGTACCCGAACAGGAGCCAGAGTGTGACGACTAGGGGATTTTCACAGTAACTTCATTGCAGTGTTAGTGTAAGCCTACTTGTGACACTAACAAATAAATAAGTAAATAGATAGCTCTTCCACGCCGAAGTGGCACAATTGTGAACTTACAAAGGAGAGGGGACTGGCCAGGAGAAGAGGAAGAGTTAGGGGGAAAGAGATTAATGAATGGTTAAGTAGCCGTGGGAAAACATGGAAGGTGGACAGGTTTAGAAAGGGAAATCCCAAGTGAAGAACCAGATTTCAGCTAAATAGCAAAAGAACCAAAGAGGGAAAACTTTTTTTTAACAGTGTGAGTGGTTACGATCTGAAATGCAGTGACTGATTCAGTCATTGCTTTTAAAAAGGAAATTAGACAATTACATGAAGATAAAAGTTGTGAATGGCTATGTGGATGAATTAGCTCAGCTACTGTTGCAGAGAGATGGCATTGATTCGATGGGCCAATTGGCAGCTACCATTCTATAATTCTCAGCAAGTGCAGCAATCATTGACATGTATGAAGTCTCTCTGGATGTGACAATACTGTGCCTCTAAGAAACATATTTGTGTCATGTTTCTTTGGAAGGGATGGTTTTATATGTCAGCTCTGATTACAGTACCAATTGTCAGCAACTGGCAACCCACGTGCTATAATGCAGAAGACTACTTGCTCCTAGTTATTGGGGATTTGTTTTAACCTGAGTTAATGCAGTTTTGTTATTTGTTGGGTTGTCCCCTGGGGTTTCAGAGTAGGGTTTAGTTTGGTTAATTGACAGGAAGAGAAAGTCATGTGAATGGGTGGGGCCCAGCTTACAGAGAGAAAAGCAGGCAGTTGCTGTTTAAAAGGAGCAGCTTCTTCTCTCCTTCTGGGACCAGCTAGAAAATAGGGATCTCTCTCTCTGGAGTTCTGCTGTGTGAGGACAGGTCTCTCTCTCTGGAGGCTACTTTCTGACTCTCATGGACTCTGCAGGGCAAACCTATCAGCCCCATTTCCCTGCTCTGTCCCTATAGCCGTGTAAGTTTGTTCCCCCCAGTTGACCATCCAACCTCCTTATGAAATCATTCAGAGAATCCCCACAGTGCAGAATGAGGCCATTTGGCCCATCGAGCCTGCGCCGACCACAATCCCACCCAGGCCCTATTCCCGCAACCCCACATGTTTACCTTGCTAATCCCCTGACACTAGCGTCAATTTAGCACGGCCAATTAACCTAACCAGCACATCTTTGGACTGTGGGAGCAATTCGGAGGAAACCCACGCAGGCACGGGGAGAATGTGCAAACTCCACACAGACAGTGACCCAAGCCAGGAATTGAACCCAGGCCCCTGGCGCTGTGAGGCAACACTGCTAACCATTGCGTCACCGTGCTGGAACCATTCTGGTAAATGTCCTCTGGAGACTGTTATCTGACAGTCAGAAGAATGGTGTCTCTCTGTATCTCTGTGCAGAGGTGTTAAGAGGCTGGAGGACTAACAACCCAGGTAAGCCTGTGTGTTTTTGCTAACAGATTCTGAAGAAGAGTTTACATTTATGGGGAATATTGCTTAAATTGGAACTGATAGAAATCACTAGCAGTTAAGAATTACACCTTGTAATGGTATAGTTGGTAAAGATTATGCTAATTCTTTTTGTTATAGTTAAACCGGGTTGTTAAATAACGTTTGCTTTAATAAAAACTTCCTAGTGGGTCAATAGAATCACATCTGGAGCTAAACACCTTACCCTCACACTAATATCAAAATCACAGGTAGGGGAGTCTAAAACTAGAGGGCATAGGTTTTAAGGTGAGAGGGGAGAGATACAAAAGAGTCCAGAGGGGCAATTTTTTCACACACAGGGTGGTGAGTGTCTGGAACAAGCTGCCAGAGGTAGTAGTAGAGGCGGGTACAATTCTGTCTTCTAAAAAGCATTTAGACAGTTACATGGGTAAGATGGGTATAGGGGGATATGGGCCAAATGCGGGCAATTGGGACTAGCTTAGTGGTTTAAAAAAATGGGCAGCATGGACAAGTTGGGCCGACGGGCCTGTTTCCATGCTGTAAATCTCAATGACTCGATAAAAACAGTTGGGGTCCAGGTGAACTTCACAATAAACCATCCTTCCTAAAGTGTGGTGACCAGAACCGGACACAATGCTTTGGCTGTGGTCAAGCAGGGGAGGGAGAGGGTGAAAAGCAGAAGGGACCAGAGGATGGCCAGATCTATTCATACTCACCAGACAATGATGTATTGGTTACATCTTCACAGTGATATGTGGGGAAGCTGTTTTCAGTGCAAACACTGGCAACTGAAGCAGGCGGCGCTCCACACACAACGGTCAGACTCACACACAGAGCGCTGCACTCTTGTCTTTCACTGCCAACGGAACTCTGAACCACTGGATGAAGGAGGTGGTGCCACACCAGGCTGGCAAATCGTGTTTCAGTTTGAACAGCTTATCCTCTCTGGGATAGCTGGGCAGTGGTGGTGGATGGTACGGGTAAGTTCGAGACGGGCACTTGGCAAAAATAAAAGATTGAAGATGCTGTCTATTCCTATGGCAGGCAGATGCAGAGTTAACTTTGAACTTAAGCTTCAACTCTAACCCTTTACCGATGACCTATGAATGTCAAAGGACATTTCTTTTTAATTCATTCATTGGACATGGGTGTCGCTGGCGGGCCAGCATTTATTGCCCATCCCTTATTGCCCAAGGGCAGTTGAGAGTCAACAACATTGCTGTGGCTCTGGAGTCACACATAGGCCAGACCAGGTAAGGATGGCAGATTTCCTCCCTGTTCTGGGGGGGTTAAGGTGGACAAGATGAGCAGGGTACGGACAATTAATGTTGGTAGCGCCGATGGTGTAGGAACTCAAAGAATAAAGAACAAAGAACAGTACAGCGCAGGAACAGGTCCTTCGGCCTTCCAAGACTGCGCCAATCATGATGTCTGCCTAAACTAAATCCGTATGCACTTACGGAGTCCGTATCCTTCCATTCCCATCCTATTCATGTATTCGTCTAGTTGCCCCTTAAATGCCGCGATCGCATCTGCTCACACCCCCTTCCCGGGCAGCGCGTTCCAGACATTCATCATCCTTTGTGTAAAACACTTGCCTCGCACACCTCGTCCAACTTTTCCCCACCCACCTTAAACCTATGCCCCCTAGTACTTGACTTTTCTACCATAGGAAAGAGCATCTGACTATCCACTCTGTCCATGCCACTCATAATCTTGTAAAAGATCTTGTCACTCAGGGGCTTGTGGCCAAGATTTCAGCAATTTGGGACCCGGGTTCGAATCCCGCCACGGCAGATGGTGGAATTTGGATTCAATAAAAAAAATCTGAAATTAAGAGCTACTGATGACCACGAAGCCATTGTCAGAAAAACCCATCTGGTTCACTAATGTCCTTTAGGGAAGGAAATCTGCCGTCCTTACCTGGTCTGGCCTACATGTGACTCCAGAGCCACAGCAATGTGGTTGACTCTCAACTGCCCTTGGGCAACAAGGGATGGGCAATAAATGCTGGCCAGCCAGTGACACCCATGTCCAACGAATGAATTTTAAAAAAATGTCCTTTGAAATGCATAGGTCATCGGTAAAGGGTTAGAGTTAAAGCTTAAGTTCAAAGTCACTTCTACCATGTCCACCAAACCCCCCCCTATAAAAGACAACCAAGCCATCGAGGCCAACAGCAATTGGAGTGGATCGTACACATTCTTCTCCCTCAAATTCTGATAAACCCTCTTCACTAACACTGATAGGACATCAGGCTTGTAAACAGGACACATTCCACACTGCTGACTGCCAAAGCAGATGCTTAAAGCTCTCTGGTTTTAGACACAAGCCAAATAAATAGAATTTAACTGCATACGAATTCAATCAGCTGTCACTTCTCCCCACCACGGTTTGAGAAACACGTGGGTTTTTCTGTTGCTGTAATTTATTTCCTTAAAAAGTCCTCTGCACACTGTCCCCTCGATAAAAAAACGATGAAGATTTTCTCATAGATAGTACACAAGTTCAGAGAGCACTCCAGACTGGGATTCAATCCAAGGCCCTCTGAACTCAAGTTAAAGGCTGTATTTTGATGTGCTGCCGCATTGTTGAGTCGAATATTATTTGTAAAGGAGAAAACAAGTGTCTTACTACAACAGCAACAATTACACATTTCCATAGCGCTCCTCACACATGTTCAGAGATACCTCAAAGTGCGTTGGGTTCAGGAGAATAAGCTCGGGTCAACAACCAGAGAGGTTGCGGAAATAGGCTTAGGGAGTGGAGTAGGATTCTGTAGTTCAGTAGGAAGGTGGCAGAATTAGAGGGAATTAGGGAGGCAGTTCCCACATGCAGGAGGAGTGGCTGAACAACTAACCATAAAGAACAAAGAACAGTACAGCACAGGAACAGGCCCTTCAGCCCTCCAAGCCTGCGCCGATCACGTTGTCCTATCTAGAGCAACCGCTTATATCGTTCTATTTCCCATCTGTTCGTGTGCCTATCCAGATAAGTCTTAAATGTTGCCAACGCATCTGCCTCAACCACCTCACTTGGCGGAAAGGAGGATCTCTCCAAGAGGAACATTCATTGCGTATGGGGACCCAAAAGCAGGACGAAGTTGCTTTTCGGCAGGGAGGCAGCAGGAGGAGATCACTTTAGGCAGAGAGGAGTGGAACTCGGAATGCAGGGGGTGAGAACTCTGTCATTGCCCGATTATGAGCAGCAAGATAGCGGACTTTGGACAGGATGACGTACTGAAGCGAGCCGTGGGCTGGTAGATCTCTGATGTATTGTAACCGAAGGAAAGTTAAGACAAGGACACAATCTGTTCACCCTGGCAGTGGTGAAGCTGTGGCCTAGGCATGTATTTGGCAGTGCCACCAGACGTGAGATAGGGTGGAGGCAGGTAATGTTGCAGAGGTAATGCAGTCAAGAAAGCTCAGCTATAACTCTCAGCAACTTCTACAGATGTACCATAGAAAGCATTCTTTCTGGTTGTATCACAGCTTGGTATGGCTCCTGCTCTGCCCAAGACCGCAAGGAACTACAAAGGGTTGTGAATGTAGCCCAGTCCATCATGCAAACCAGCCTCCCATCCATTGACTCTGTCTATACTTCCCGCTGCCTCGGAAAAACAGCCAGCATAATTAAGGCACCCCGGACATACTTGCCGGAATTTTACTGGCATGCCCGCGAGGCTCACAGAACGGCCTCGGGCAAGATCTTACAAGCCTCGGGCGGGCGAGGTGGTAAAATTCCGGCAACTCTCTTCCACCTTCTTCCATTGGAAAAAAATACAAAAGTCTGAGGTCACGTACCAACCGATTCAAGAACAGCTTCTTCCCTGCTGCCGTCAGACTTTTGAATGGACCTACCTTACATTAAGTTGATCTTTCTCTACACCCTAGCTATGACTGTAACACTACGTTCTGCACTCTCTCCTTTCCTTCTCTATGAACGGTATGCTTTGTCTGCATAGCGCGCAAGAAACAATACTTTTCACTATGTTAATACATGTGACAATAATAAATCAAATCAAATCACATCAAACACCTGCTCTGTGGTGACGGCTTTGGCGATTGATGGAGTTAAAGTTCGAGATTCACAGCTGCTAGTGCCCATGTCAGGTGATGGGGAAGGTGTTAGTTTTGACAACATTAAACTGGAGAGGATTTTGGGTCATCTGGGCAGGTGGAGCAGAAGTGAGAAGTTGGTGCCAGCAAACGTGTAGGCCTGAATTTTGCCATCCCGCTCACCATGGGAATCGGAGCGGGCGAGGGGTGGACCATGGAAAGGTCCGTTGACCTTGGGTGGGATTTTCCAGTTTCGGGGAGAGCGAGGCCAGAAAATCCCACCTGTAGAATTTTATCCCAGGCTTGCCGATCAAACATTCCAAGGGCTGGCATCGAAATCATGCCAGGAAGGGGGTTCTAGGATATTCCCAAAACAAATAATTTTGCATTTTGCCTTTGATTCTCCATAGCTCCACTCCTCAGAATGCCACACACGCCAAAAGAAAGGAACCCTCAGGTGGTCCGAATCCAGTCGAGAACTTGTTAGGTGGCAGAGCAGGCTTGAGGGGCTGAATGGCCTACTCCAGCTCCTTGGGTTACGTTCTTCAACTGACCAGCAGGAGGTGCAAGACAACAGGTTGAGCCAACTGTCTCCAATTTTAATGACCCTGCTCCCCCCATCCATCCACCCTCTGAGCTGAGTTGCAGGGAGGAGTTGGACAAGATTAAGATTTAAAAATATAAACATGGGAGGAACCTGATGGGGCAAGACCTTTTGCTATCTGCCCCGCATGTTGGCATGAGGGGTATTTCCTCACTGTACCGTATTTCATTTCCTGCACTTATCTACAGCACACTGAGCGATTGACCCTGAATTTCTGCCGCGTTCTCCTGATCTCAGAGAGATTGGAGGAATCCATGGAAAAATGGCACAGATGGATGAAAATTCACATCACTTCTGTGTCTGCTGCCGCTGACTCTAAGGTTCATGCGCAAGTCCAGACTTACTGCTCTCACTCAGTCGTTCCTGGGTAGAAACATAGAAACTAGAAGCAGGAGTAGGCCATTCGGCCCTTCGAGCCTGCTCCGCCATTCATTTTGATCATGGCTGATCATCAAATTCAATATCCTGATCCCTCCCTTCCCCCCCATATCCCTTGATCCCTTTAGCCCCAAGAGCAATATCTAATTTCTTGAAATCAGACAATGTTTTGACCTCAATCACATTCTGTGGCAGTGAATTCCACACATTCACCATCCTCTGGGTGAAGAAATTTCTCCTCACCTCAGTCCTAAAAGGTTTACCCCTTATCTTCAAACTATGACCCCGAGTCCTGGACTCCCCCACCATTGGGAACATTCTTTCTGAATCTACCCTGTCGAACCCTGTTAGAATTTTATAAGTTTCTATGAGATCCCCTCTCACTATTCTAAACTCCAGTGAATATAATCCTAACCGACTTAGTCTCTCCTCTTATGACAGACCGGCCATCCCAGGATTCAGCCCATCTGGACGCTTCTGACCAAAAGCGAGAGCCCCTCGGGGTTTGCTACCCTGCCTCACCGGGTAAGTGAAAAAAAACCATGAGGGTAGGTAATACTTACCGATTCTAGAGCTTTCAGTCCATTCTTCAGATTGTTTATTTCTTTATCCAGCTCTGCCAGGCTATGTTGAAGTAAACACATTTTTTCCTTAATTGATCTCAGAAGAAAGAAATTCAGAATTCTACACTTTGCATTGCAAACATTTCCAAATATCCGACAAAACCTCAACATTCCTCGGTACATTTTAAACACTTTTCCCACAGAAGAATTTTGTATTCTGGAGCCATCAACTTGAACAGCTCAAAGGAGTTCCTCAGGCCAAGTAACATTGTGAGATTGCCATTCCTCCATCCTTGGCGATGTTGGCTGAGAGCATCAAGTACTGGCCAGGTCTTCTTGGGGTGACACGGTGGCACAGTGGTTGGCATTGCTGCCTCACAGCGCCAGGGACCTGGGTTCGATTCCCGGCTCGGGTCACTGTCTCTGTGGAGTTTGCACGTTCTCCCCCTGCCTGCATGGGGTTCCTCCGGGTGCTCCGGTTTCCTCCCACAGTCCAGAGATATGTGGATTAGGTGGATTGGCCATGCCAAATTGTCCCTTAGTGTCAAGGGGACTAGCTAGGGTAAATGCATGGGATTATGAGGATAAGGCCTAGGTGGGATTGTGGTCGGTGCAGACTCGATGGGCCGAGTGGCCTCCTTCTGCACTGTAGGATTCTATGGCACGGGGGCACAGTGGTTAGCACTGCTGACTCATAACGCCAGGGACCCGGGTTCATATCCAGCCTCGGGTCACTGTCTGTGCAGAGTCTGCACGTTCTCCCCATGTCTGCGTGGGTTTCCTCCGGGTGCTTTGGTTCCCTCCCACAGTCCAAAAGATGTGCTTGTTGGGTAGATTGGCCATGCTAAATTGCCCCCCAGTGTCCATAAAATGTGTAGGTTACAGGGATTAGCTATGTGCGACGTTATGAGAATGGGTTGGGAAGGGTGCGTGGGCCTGAGTAAGATATAAGAGAGTTGGTGTAGATTCGATGGGCCAAATGGCCTTCTTCTGCACTGTAAGGATTCTATGGTTCTTCAAAATAGGAACATGGGAACCTTTCCGTTTCCCTGAGTTTGCAGCCAATTCACCATATGGTGTGGTAAAACAGGACCTCAAACAGTACACTAACCTCTCGTACCCACACCAAAACACGATCTTCTAATCTGAGCTGAGGAGCCTGGAGTGGGACATTGAACCCTCACTGTCTGACTCTGGGGTGAGAATGGTCATAACTGAGCCAAGGCTCGCTTCCTCCCGGCACTGTAGGTGAGCAAAGAGTGATAAACATGGCTCTCAACCCACACCCTTTGACCCTGTTTTTCCACAACATCTCCCTGCATGGGAATGCAAAGTTCGTTTCAAGTAGCACTCAAGCCATGGTAAAATTGGAATGGAATCATACAGTCCCTACAGTGCAGAAGGAGGCCATTCGGCCCATCGAGTCTGCACTGACCACAATCCCACCCAGGCCCTACCCCCGTAACCCCATGTATTAACCCTGCTAATCCCCCTGACACCAAGGGCAATTCAGCATGGCCAATCCACCTAACCCACACATCTCTGGACTGTGCTCAGGTTTTGATGGGGACAGGATGTAGGCATCAGTGGGAAGTCCTGTTGTCCATCCCTAATTGGCCTTGAACTGAGTGTCTTGTTCCGCCATTTTGGAGGGGGCAGTTCAGAGTCAGTGACACTGGAGTAAGGATGGCAGATTTCCTGTGCTAAAGGGCAGTAGTTGAACCAGGTACGTTTCTTTTTGTAATGGCAATTGATAGTTTCAGGATGACAATTACTCAGACCAGCTTTATAGTCCAGATTTTCCTTAAGACCGTGTTAGGGATCTGGAGCTGGAACTGGGTGAACTCTGGATCATTCGGGAGGCAGAGACAGCTATAGATAAAAGCTACAGGGAGGTAGTTACTCCTAGAAATGAGGATACGTGGGTGACTGTTAGAAGGGGTAAAAAGCAGTCAGAACAGCGATCCCCGTGGCTGTTCCTCTGTATAACAAGTATACCATTTTGGATACTGTTGGGGAGGACAACTTATCAGGGGTAAGCCATGGGGTACAGGTCTCTGGCACAGAGTCTGTCCTTGTTGCTCAGAAGGGAAGGGGGAAGAGGAGCAGAGCATTAGTTATTGGGGACTCCATAGTCAGGGGGACAGATAGGAGATTCTGTAGGAACGAGAGGGACTTGCGGTTGGTGTGTTGCCTCCCAGGTGCCGGGGTCCATGATGTCTCGGATCGTGTTTTCAGGATCCTTAAGGGGGAGGGGGACCAACCCCAAGTCGTGGTCCACATAGGCACCCAAGACATAGGTAGGAAAAGGGATGGGGATGTAAGGCAGAAATTCAGGAAGTTAGGGTGGAAGCTTAGGGCTAGAACAAACAGAGTTGTTATCTCTGGTTTGTTACCCGTGCCACGTGCTAGCGAGGAGAGGAATAGGGAGAGAGAGCAGTTGAACACGTGGCTACAGGGATGGTGCAGGAGGGAGGGATTCAGATACCTGGATAATTGGGGCTCATTCTGGGGTAGGTGGGACCTTTACAAACGGGATGGTCTACACCTGAACCAGAGGGGTACCAATATCCTGGGGGGGAAATTTGCTAATGCTCTTCGGGAGGGTTGAAACTAATTCAGCAGGGGGATGGGAACCTGAATTGTAGCTCCAGTGTACAGGAGGTTGAGAGTAGTGAGGTCATGAATAAGGTTTCAAGGTCGCATGAGTGTACCGGCAGGCAGGAAGGTGGCTTGAAGTGTGTCTACTTCAACACCAGGAGCATCCAAAATAAGGTGGGTGAACTGCCTGGTTTGGAGGGTAGGTCTTACGAGGAAAGGTTGAGGGAGCTAGGGCTTTTCTCTTTAGAGCGGAGGAGGTTGAGAGGCGACTTAATAGAGGTTTATAAGATGATGAGGGGGATAGATAGAGTGGACGTTGAGAGACTATTTCCTTGGGTGGATGTAACTGTTACAAGGGGGCATAACTATAAGGTTCATGGTGGGAGATATAGGAGGGATGTCCGAGGTAGGTTCTTTACTCAGAGAGTGGTTGGGGTGTGGAATGGACTGCCTGCTGTGATAGTGGAGTCGGACACTTCAGGAACTTTCAAGCAGTTATTGGATAGGCACATGGAACACACTAGAATGATAGGGAGTGGGATAGCTTGATCTTGGTTTCGGACAAAGCTTGGCACAACATCGTGGGCCGAAGGGCCTGTACTGTGCTGTACTGTTCTATATTCTATATTAACTTGCAGCATGGGTTGGTATCTGGGACTTCGATGTTGTGGCCATTTCGGAGACATGGATAGAGCAGGGACAGGAATGGTTGTTGCAGGTTCCGGGATTTAGATGTTTCAGTAAGGTCAGGGAAGGTGATTGTGGTGAACCATAGATGGTTACCACTATGGGTACTTGTATATATGTTACTCTCGTTGCTGTTGGGGTTAGGGTTTGGGTGTTCCACCTGTTATTACTGTTTATGTGGTATACTCCGTTCGGCTCCGCCCAGGACTCCGCCTTCTTACAGGAGTATAAAGGTCACTGCTACTTCCTAGTAGTCTTTAGTCTGGGATAATATTGTTGAGTAGTGTGCTCCTATTTGTAGTGAATAAAAGCCTTTATTCCCGGGTACGTTCTAGCCTCCCGTGTGAATCAATCGCGCATCAGTGGTAAAAGAGGGGGAGGTGTGGCATTGTTAGTCAAGGGCAGTATTACGGTGGCAGAAAGGACATTTGATGAGGACTCGTCTACTGAGGTAGTTTGGGCTGAGGTTAGAAACAGGAAAGGAGAGGTCACCCTGTTGGGAGTTTTCTATAGGCCTCTGAAAAGTTCCAGAGATGTAGAGGAAAGGATTGCAAAGATGATTCTGGATAGGAGCGAAAGTAACAGGGTAGTTGTTCTGGGGGACTTTAACTTTACAAATATTGACTGGAAAAGCTATAATTCGAGTACTTTAGAGGGGTCAGTTTTTGTCCAATGTGTGCAAGAGGGTTTCCTGACACAGTATGTAGATAGGCCAACAAGAGGCGAGGCCACATTGGATTTGGTACTGGGTAATGAACCAGGTCAGGTGTTAGATTTGGAGGTAGGTGAGCACTTTGGTGACAGTGACCACAATTCGGTTACGTTTACTTTCGCGATGAAAAAGGATAGGTATATACCGCAGGGCAAGAGTCATAGCTGGGGGAAAGGAAATTATGATGCGATTAGGCGAGATTTAGGATGCATAGGATGGGGCAGGAAACTGCAGGGGATGGGCACAATTGATATGTGGAGCTTGTTCAAGGAACAGCTACTGCGTGTCCTTGATAAGTATGTACCTGTCAGGCAGGGAGGAAGTGATCAAGTAAGGGAACCGTGATTTACTAAAGAAGTTGAATCTCTTGTGAGGAGGAAGAAGGAGACTTATGTAAAGATGAGACGTGAAGGCTCAATTAGGGCGCTTGAGAGTTACAAGTTAGCCAGGAAGGACCTAAAGAGAGAGCTAAGATGAGCCAGGAGGGGACATGAGAAGTCTTTGGCAGGTAGGATCAAGGAAAACCCTAAAGCTTTCTATAGGTATGTCAGGAATAAAAGAATGACGAGGGTAAGATTAGGGCCAGTCAAGGACAGTAGTGGGAAGTTGTGCGTGGAGTCCGAAGAGATAAGAAAGGCGCTAAATGAATATTTTTGGTCAGTATTCATGCAGGAAAAAGACAATGTTGTCGAGGAGAATACTGAGATACAGGCTATTGAACTAGACAGGATTGAGGTTCATAAGGAGCAGGTGTTAGCAATTCTGGAAAGTTTGAAAATAGATAAGTCTCCTGGGCTGGATGGGATTTATCCTAGAATTCTCTGGGAGGCCAGGGAGGAGATTGCAGAGCCTTTGGCTTTGATCTTTATGTTGCCATTGTCTACAGGAATAGTACCAGAAGACTGGAGGATAGCAAATGTTGTCCCCTTGTTCAAGAAGGGGAGTAGAGACAACCCTGGTAATTATAGACCAGTGAGCCTTACTTCTGTTGTGGGCAAAGTTTTAGAAAGGATTATAAGAGATAGGATTTATAATCATCTAAAAAGGAATAATTTGATTAGGGATAGTCAACACGGTTTTGTGAAGGGTAGGTCATGCCTCACAAACCTTATTGAGTTCTTTGAGAAGGTGACCAAAGAGGTGGATAAGGGTAAAGCAGTTGATGTGGTGTATATGGATTTCAGTAAAGCGTTTGATAAGGTTCACCGCGGTAAGCTATTGCAGAAAATACAGACACATGGGATTGAAGGTGATTTAGCGGTTTGGATCAGAAATTGGCTCGCTGTAAGAAGACAGAGGGTGGTGGTTGATGGGAAATGTTCAACCTGGAGTTCAGTTACTAGTGGTGTACCGTAAGGATCTGTTTTGGGGCCACTGCTGTTTGTCATTTTTATAAATGACCTGGATGAGGGCGTAGAGGATGGGTTAGTAAATTTGCGGACGACACTAAAGTCGGTGGAGTTGTGGACAGTGCGGAAGGATGTTGCAGGTTACAGAGGGACATAGATAAGCTGCAGAGCTGGGCTGAGAGGTGGCAAATGGAGTTTAATGAGGAAAAGTGTGAGGTGATTCACTTTGGAAGGAGTAACAGGAATACAGAGTATTGGGTTAATGGTAAGATACTTGGTAGTGTGGATGAGCAGAGAGATCTCGGTGTCCATGTGCATAGATCCCTAAAAGTTGGCATCCAGGTTGATGGGGTTGTTAAGAAGGCGTACGGTGTGTTAGCTTTTATTGGTAGAGGGATTGAGTTTCAGAGCCATGAGGTCATGTTGCAGCTGTACAAAACTCTGGTGCGGCCGCACTTGAGAGTATTGCGTACAGTTCTGGTCACCGCATTATAGGAAGGATGTGGAAGCATTGGAAAGGGTGCAGAGGAGATTTACCAGGATGTTGCCTGGTATGGTGGGAAGGTCTTATGAGGAAAGGCTGAGGGACTTGAGGCTGTTTTCGTTAGAGAGAAGAAGGTTAAGAGGTGACATAATAGAGGCATACAAGATGATCAGATAGGGTGGACAGTGAGAGCCTTTTTCCTCGGATAGTGATGGCTAGCACGAGGGGACATAGCTTTAAATTGTGGGGTGATAGATATAGGACAGATGTCAGAGGTAAGTTCTTTACTCAGAGAATAGTAAGGGCGTGGAATGCCCTGCCTGCAGCAGTAGTGGACTGGCCAACATGAAGGGCATTTAAATGGTCATTGGATAAACATATGGATGATATTGGAACAGTGTCGGTTAGATGGGCGTTAGATTGGTTTCACAGGTCGGCGCAACATCGAGGGCCGAAGGGCCTGTACTGCGCTGTAATGTTTCATGTTCTATGTTAAGTGAATTTGAATTCCACCAGATACCATGATGGGACTTGAACTCACATGCCAGGGCCAACAGCTTGTGCCCTCTGGCTTTCTAGTTCAATGGCAGTGCTATCCTCGCTCCAGGTGTGCTGCAAGAGACAAACATTTACTCTTTAAGTTCTGGAAATACAGAGTAGATTTCGGCTGGCACGGTGGCGCAGTGGTTAGCACTGCTGCCTCACAGCGCCAGGGACCCATGTTCAATTCCCCGGCTTGGGTCACTGTCTGTGTGGAGTTTGCACATTCTCCCCGTGTCTGCGTAGGCTTTCCTCCAGGTGCACCGGTTTCCTCCCACAGTCCGAAAGATGTGCTGGTTGGTGCATTGGCCATGATAAATTCTCCCTCAGTGTACCCGAACAGGTGCCAGGGTGTGGCGGCTCGGGGATTTTCACAGTAACTTCATTGCAGTTTTAATCTAAGCCTACTTGTGACAATAATAAATAAACTTTTAAACTTTATTTCACAAAACTATTTAAGGGGTACCAGAGCAGGGGTTCCATAGCATAGTGGCATGTTACTGTACTATTAATTCAGCTGCTGGGACTAATAATCGAGAACCACAAGTTCAAATCCCACCACAGCAACTGGGGAAAGTAAATTCAATTAATTAATCACTGGTATTAGTAATGGTTTGCGTGAAACTGCTGGGTTTTTGCGTCAAACCCAATTTCTTCACTAATGCCCATCGGGAAAGAAAAACTACTTCCCGTACCATATTCTGAACATGTGACTCCAGTCCTCTAACAATGTGGCTGACTCTTAACTGGCCTCTGACTTAGCCTCGCTGGTTAGGTGATTGTTTGCTTTTGAAAAGGCAGTTTCATTGCAGTATTAATGTCAGCCTACTTGTGACTAATAAATAAAAATATCCGATAAAGAACGAAATAGATTCATCAGAGTAATATTGGCTTTGGATTATGAGGTAAAACAGACACTGTCGGCTCAGCCACTTGTCATAGCTCCCTCCTGAGGCTAATGGAGATTAAAATTGAGAGAGAGAGAGACGTAAGACAGGCAGCTCATCTGATAACGCCTTTGTTTTACTCTATTGTCCAAAGTCAAAACTACCGCCAGAAGCTTTGCTGAAGCATCTGTGAGGGAAATATTTAATGGCTGAGAGAGGGCCCGCTGTGTAGCTAAAAGCCAATCATTTCCAGCCTTTACAACAAGAATATATATTTATTGGATGCAGTAAAACGCACCATGAGGTTTTATATCCAGCAGGCAGAGGCAGATGGGGTTATTTTTATTGAAGTTTGTGCATGTGAATTTTATTGTATTCCTGGTTATTCAAGTTCGTGCAGACTCTGTGCCACACATTCTTCAACAGCAAGCACTTCCTGGTCAGGGATGGCACAATCAGAGGAAAGGTTCCCTCTATTCTATTCCAACATTCTGTCCTGCCCAGCCTCATCCCGCACTCCCGCATCTCTCAGAATCTCTACACTGTCATTCGGCCCATCAAGCCTGCACCGATTCTCTGACAGAGTATCTTACCCAGGCCCTCTGCCCTGCCCTATCCCCATAACCCCATGGTTAATTCATCTAACTACACAGCTTGAGACACTAAGTTAGCACGACCAATGAACCTAACCTTTGGAATGCGGGAAGAAACCAGAGCACCCGGAGGAAACCCAAGCAGACACAGGGCGAATGTGCAAACTCCACACGGACAGCCACCCGAGGCTGGAATCAAACCCGGGTCCCTGGAGCTGTGAGACAGCAGTGCTAACCACTGTGCCACAGCCCACTGATTTACATAATGTAATAACCTTGAAATGGCTTAGCACTGCGGCCTCACGGCGCCAGAGAACTTGGTTCAAACCCGGCCTTGGGTGACTGTCTGTGTGGAATTAACACTTTCTCCCCGTATCTGCAAGGGGCTCCTCCCAATGTCAAAAGATGTGCGGGTTAGGTGGATTGGCCATGCTAAATTGCCCCTTAGTGTCAGGGGGATTAGCAGGGTGAATATGTGGGGTTGCTGGGGTGGGATCTGAGTGAGAATGCTTTTGGCGCAAGCTCGATGGGCCGAAAGGCCTCCTTCTGCATTGTAGGGATTCTATGATTCTATAATCTTACCATGGCATAACTTAATATACATTCTTATAAAAACGGCTCAACTCACTTATTGCCCATTTTTTGAATGTACATTTCCAATGTGGGCTCACCTGCATCATTTATATACACATGCACACCATTCCCACCACAAGTGTTAGAGGCTATAAAGATTGGCGTTAAAATGCAAACATATCTCTGAAGAACAGCACCCGTGAGGTATTTCTGTTCCTGCTTGCGGTCACCACTGTGTCCTGACTGAGCAAACTTGCCAATTTTATCCCGAATCAGTGCGAAGTTATGGACAGATTCACACTGTGAGTTCACACTCAAAAGTTTCAGGCTGTCCAAATATCACCAACGGCACAGTGGCACAGTGGTTAGCACTGCTGCTTCACAGCGTCAGGGACCAGGGTTCAATTCCTGGCTTGGGTCACTGTCTGTGCGGAGTCTGCACATTCTCCCCGTGTCTGCGTGGGTTTCCTCCGGGTGCTCCGCTTTCCTCCCACAGCCCGAAAGGTGTGCTGGTTATGTGCATTGGCCGTGCTAAATTCTCCCTCAGTGTACCCGAACAGGTGTCGTTGTGGGGCCACTCGAGGATTTTCACAGTAACTTAATTTCAGTGTTAAAGTAAGCCTACTTGTGACACTGATCTTTAAACTGCCTTATATTTTAGAGAAAACCATATAACAAAGGGGGCAGATGTTTACCAGCTTTACGCCGTTACTTACTTGACTTTGGCTGCATCTGGTACATGAAGCAAGTCTAACTGAATGGTGAGGATCTCTGGGTAACTCTTTTCGAATATCATGATCAGATAGTGCAACAGTGTGATATTCCTGGAATTGAGACAAAAATAAGAATTCGGAATTAGTCTGGTCGGGGCAGAGGGTGGTGTCACGCCTTCACTCAGGAGCGCTCAAGGATGTTATTATTTCCCACAACCTCAGCAACAATTTACGTACAGAACGTGGGTAAGCTCAGGCAGGAGGTAGAGAAGAAGACAAGGGGGGTAACTGAAGGCCAAATCAGTTGGCCAAGGAGACAAACCTGGATTTTCACTCTGGAGGAGAAGGTTCCCAGCTGAGACAAAATGGCACCAGAGGCCAGAATCTGGAAGACCCACCCCCGAATACAACACCCACCATTTACGCAGCCGGGGGGGGGGGGGGTGGGGTGGAGGGTTGGGGGAGATACTGGGTGACAAGGGCAGGTTGCACTTTGCACATGCCGGTTCATGGAGGGCAGTGCACATGCTAAAGTTGCCTTCAGTCAGATCCAATTTTCACTGGTGGGATGACTAAAACACAACTCATGCGCTTTAGACCTATTGAGAAGATCTAAAGTTCGTAGCGTTCTTTGGAGGGGTAGGGTACCCTTTTAGATATGGGAGGCACGGTGGCACAGTGGTTAGCACTGTTGTCTCACAGACCAGGGATCCTGGTTCGATTCCTGACTTGGGTCACAGTCTGTGTGGAGTTTACACATTCTCCCGGTGTCTGTGTGAGTTTCCTCCGGGTGCTCTGGTTTCCTCCCAAAGGTGTGCGGGTTTGGTTGATTGGCCAGGCTAAATTGACCCTAATGTCAGGGGATTAGCAGGGTAAACATGTGGGGTTACGGGAATAGGGCCTGGGTGGGACTGTGATCAGTGCAGAGTTGATGGGCCAAATGGCCTCCTTCTGCACATTCTATGGCACATTTTGAGAGCAGTGAGGTGCCACTTGGGAGAGGTCGTGTCTTTTGGGATTTGTAAAAGTAGACCTGAATGTGTGTAAAAAGTTGAGAAACTCAGTGGGTTTGTCAAGCTAATTAGAATTGTTAAGTAACAGCCAAGGGTAAGGTCAAGGTAGCTGTCAAGGCATTTAAATATCCTGTCCTTTTAAATATTTGAAAATATTGTCTGCAGCATTAAAAATCAGTGCCTGCTATTTCAGTCCATCTGTTGACATGAACTTGAAGGTTATCATTATAGGATTAATGCTGCTTGACTGATTTCACAACCTATCACTATCACAGTGAGGTGCCTCTCAGTTCGGTTTGATTGACGGCTCTGAGTGCTTCCAGAAGTGGGGTTATGAATCCAAATGTCATTGTTCTAAGAAAATAAAGAGGTTGAAAGAATTTAAATGTGTTTTAACTATGAGTGTGTTGTTGATAAATCGTGAATTCACCATTGGACACTTCGAACTTTATTTCCTCTCAGGATGGATCCTGATGGATGTGGCCCATGGTGGATGATGAGTAAATTGGCAGGGAGGATGTAAGAGCAAAGGGCAGCTGGGGGGATTTGTTGGCAAGGATTCGTACTAAATTGGCATAGTGCTCATGAAAAGCCATGGGGATGGGTGGTGGGCCATAGGTTGACCGAGGCTATAAAGGGCGATAGGGAATGGTGGGGGGGACATTCTTTTGTTATTCATTTGTGGAATTTGGGCATCAGCGGCTGGGCCAGCATTTATTGCCCATTCCTAGTGGCCCTTGAACTGAGTGCCTCGCTCGGCCAGTTCAGAGAGCAGTTGGGAGTCAACCACATTGCTGTGGCTCTGGAGTCACATGTAGGCCAGACCAGGTAAGGACAGCAGATTTCCCTTCCTAAAGGACATTAATGAACCAGGTGGGTTTTTCCGACAATTGACTATAGTTTCATGGCCATCAGTAGATTCTTAATTCCAGATACTTTTTATTGAATTCAAATTCCGCCATCTGCCGTGGCGGGATTCGAACCCCGGTTCTCAGAACATTAAGCTGAGTTTCTGGATGAATGATCTAGCGATAATACCACTAGGCCATCGCCTCCCCCTTAATTGATTGGCATGGAGTATCTGAGGGTCCTTGGTGGGTGAGGGCCATGCATTGGCATGGATGGGGCATGGGGAGTGTACGGGGTGTGAGGGGGTGAGGGCTGTTCTTTGTTTTATTGGGGTTTTTTGTTAGCTGGGAAAAAGGGCCAGATCACTGAGACCTGCTTTTCACCCAGCCCGCACCCATCAGCCCTCTGCACTGCCTTCAAACCGACCCTGGGGGTCGCTGGGCATGACTCGAGTTAACACCCACACTACAGAATAGAAATCGGATCTTCCGAGACTCCTTCTCCCGAGTTAGCTTTTCAGAGCTGGGAATTTTCCCACCTCTACACTCCCAACCTGGGGGAGGGGGGTGCGGAAATTCAGGCCATTGTCTGTCAGGTGGCTTTTGGGCAGCACTGTGGCACAGTGGTTAGCACTGCTGCCTCACAACGCCACGGACCCGGGTTCAATTCCGGCCTCAGGGAACTGTGTGAACAAAGATCAGTACAGCTCAGGAACAGGCCCTTCGGCCCTCCAAGCCTGCGCAATGATGCCTTCCGAAACTAGACAGGTGAACTTAGAGCTTGGATGTTGTTGCTCTTACAGAGACGTGGTTGAAAGAGGGACAGGATTGGCAGCTAACAGGCGGAGTAGAGGAGGATGTAAAAGGGGTGGGGGAGTTGCATTACTGGTTAAGGAGAATATCACAGCCGTACTGAGGAGGGACATGTCGGAGAGTTCAGGCAGCGGGGCAATATGGGTACAGCTCAGGAATAGGAAGGGTGCAGTCACAATGTTGGGGGTTTAGTGCATGTCCCCCAACAGCCAGCGAGAGATAGAGGAACAGATACGTTGGCAGATTTTGGAAAGATGCAAAAACGACAGGGTTGTTGTGGAGGGTGATTTTCACTTTCCCTATACTGATTGGGACTCACTTAGTGTTAGGGGCTTGGATGGGGCAGAATTTGTAAAGGAGTGTCCAGGAGGGCTTCTTGTGTGGAGTTTACACGTTCTCCCCGTGTCTGCGTGGGTTTCCTCCGGGTGCTCCAGTTTCCTCCCACAGTCCGAAAGAAGTGCAGGTTAGGCGGATTGGCCATGCTAAATATGTGGAGTTATGGGGATAGGACGGGGGAGAGGGCCTGGGTATGACACTCTGTCAGAGAGACGGAGCAGATTTGATGGGCCGAATGGCCTCTCCTGCACTGTAGGGATTCTATGATTTTGAAGAGTGGTGAAAGATGTGACATTGTAAAGAGGGTTCAGCAGGAAAATTGCAGAGTGAAATGGTAAATGTTATAGGGGCTGTCCCGGACAGTGGGGAGGGGAGAGGGAGAGGGCACACTGCTGCCTCACAGCGCCAGGGACCCGGGTTCGATTCCCAGCATGGGTGACTATCTGTGTGGAGTCTGCACGTTCTCCCCGTGTCTGCATGGGGTTTCTCCGGATGCTCCGGTTTCCTCCCACAGTCCAAAAGGTGTGCTGGTTAAGTGCATTGGCCATGCTAAATTCTCCCTCAGTGCCCAGGTTGCCAACTCTGGGTGGCCATTTTACTGGAGGTTTCCTCAAGTTTCCCAACCAATCATGCAGCCTTTCCCTTCCATCTTTAATACATTGCTATCTAATAAATGAAAACGTATAAAGACAATGATAAAAATACAGTTGTTTTGATGCCTCTGATGATTTTATTTTCAGCTGGGAGATGCGTTTGTACTTTCTGGCCACTCCAGGTCAACCCTGGAGAATTGGCCACTCTGGAAGTCATGACTGAGTTGTCTTTGTGACAGGTTTGTACGCAGTGCAAACGTAGCCTTTGCTGCAGCTCCTCACAGGAGATGGCCCTTCGCAACTGATCTTTGTCCTCAGATACTGGAGCCAACAGGAGAGGCCACCTAGATTGTTTGCGCTGCCGACGAGCAAACTGAGGGACAACATTTTTGAGGTATTCCACTCTCCTCAGGCCATCGGCAAGGTGAACGTTGTCCATGGCTCCAATAACAAAGGGAAGAGGGTATGGGATGAAGCTCGGAAGAGGTAAGATGATTAGCAGGCTCGGAATGGACTGACAAGAGAAGTTGAAGGAGAAAGACAACATCAGTCTCTTTATAGGGGGAAATGTAAAGACATTTAAGCAAGAAAATGAATTGCAGTATATACAGGACATAGAATGTACAGCCATTACACCCAGCTAGACTATTCCGATGCTCTATCTGGACTGGGCATCGACTTCAGGAAGCGCAGAGGAAAACATGCCCCTGTCTACAGCAATGGGGATGAAGTAGAAAGGGTCGAGAGCTTCAGGTTTTTAGGTGTCCAGATCACCAACAACCTGTCCTGGTCCCCCCACGCCGACACTATAGTTAAGAAAGCCCACCAACGCCTCTACGTCTTCAGAAGGCTAAGGAAATTTGGCTACAATTGTCCGCTACAACTCTCACCAATTTTTACAGATGCGCCATAGAAAGCATTCTTTCTGGTTGTATCACAGCTTGGTATGGCTCCTGCTCTGTCCAAGACCGCAAGAAACAACAAAGGGTCGTGAATGTAGCCCAATCCATCACGCAAATCAGCCTCCCATCCATTGACTCTGTCTACACTTCCCGCTGCCTCGGCAAAGCAGCCAGCATAATTAATGACCCCACGCACCCTGGACATTCTCTCTCCCACCTTCTTCCACCGGGAAAAAGATACAAAAGTCTGAGGTCACGTACCGACCGGCTCAAAAACAGCTTCTTCCCTGCCGCTGTCAGACTTTTGAATGGACCTACCTCGCACTAAGTTGATCTTTCTCTACACCCTAGCTATGACTGTAACTCTGCACTCTCCTTTCCTTCTCTATGAACGGTATGCTTTGTCTGTATAACATACAAAAAACAATACTTTTCACTGTATACTAATATATGTGACAATAATAAATCAAAACATCTATTTCTTTCATGTGATCTAAAGCTATGCTTTTCATCTCATATACCCATTATGGCAGCAAGTTCTGAGTAAAAATGTATCCCCTGGATTCCCTATTGCGTATTCTATTTCCAGTCACTGAACCCAATGGACTGAACATTCTCTTTGCCCCATTTCTCCCATACCTGTCAATGCTTGATTTGGTGTCTCCAATCTTGTTGAGGCTGGAGATTCTGAAGCCAAATGCATTGCCCCTCTGCCCTTTGTTCATGTAGTTTCCAAAGGCAAGGACCACCTCCAGCAGCTGTTTCAGCCTCTTGCTCCGACAGAGCTCTTTGGATGCCAGCAGGATCACTGAGGTACGGTGGGGTTGGAGGGAGAGAGAGAGAGAGAGACAATAAACAGGATTGCAGCCACCTATTTAGAACAAAATAATTTGCTTGTGTTTTCCAAAGAACATTCACACTGTGACCATATCACTGATACCTGGACCCTGCATTCTCCATATGATGGGTGGCAGGGAATAGGTTTGCAAATGCAATCCAAACTGCCCCTATATGGAGCTACTGAGCTCAGCCCTCTCACCAGGGGAGAGCTGCCCTCAGAGCTGATCAGTCTGCCAAACTGAAGGAGGAGGACAGGATCAAGGTAACAGTAACGCTTCCTAACCCCAGGGACCCGGGTTCGATTCCCAGCTTGGGTCACTGTCTGTGTGAAGTTTGCACATTCTCCCCGTGTCTGCATGGGTTTCCTCTGGGTGCTCCGATTTCCTCCCACAGTCTGAAAGACGGGCTGGTTAGGTGCATTGGCCGTGCTAAATTCTCCCTCAGTGTACCCGAACAGGCACTGGAGTGTGGTGACTGGGGGATTTTCACAGTAACTTCATTGCAGTGTTAACATAAGACTACTTGTGACACTAATAAAAAAAAATAACTTCACTGTGGGAATAACGTGAACCAGGCCAACAGAAGTGCAGCATGGGCCAGAGCAGCACACACCGTTAAAAATAACTCAGTGCTTTGGTCTAACATAACTTAAAGAGCAGACAAATGTATCAGTTGGCTGAGCAAGTTGGATAAGGAGTGGATTGAATGGAAGTTGAGGTCCAAGGATATCATTGGTCATAGATTCCCCTCACCAGGGTCCATGACTTTCTGTCTGTGTGGAGTTTGCATGTTCTCCCCTTGTCTGCGTGGGTTTCCTCCGGGTGCTCCAGTTTCCTCCCACACTCCAAAGATGTGCGGGTTAGGTTGATTGGTCATGCTAAATTGACCCCAGTGTCAGGGGGAATTAGCAGGGCAAATATGTGGGGTTACGGGATAGGGTCTGGGTGGGATTCTTGTCCTGACTAGTATATCAGCCATCTCTCCCCAATCCATCCACCAGTCCACAGAGACAGAAAACCAGGACACAGCCCTTTAAGTGGCAGAATGCAGAGCATTTATCAAATGATTTACTACTTGTTGTAAATGTGCCTGCACTGCCAGACCCGCGGGAAGACAAATGACAAGTGAAGCTCCGCAGCTGCTCAGACCCACTCCAACAGGCCAGTTAAATGTTATTCCACAAAAAATGCTTCGATGTGTAAATATTTATCCAGACCAATCCCTTCAATGGCCTTACCTTCGATCTTTGGCTTTGCTTCCGCGAGTCGCTCGGCAAACTTCTTCTTGAAGAATAAAGCTTGCAGGCGCTGTTGGTAATGGTCGATTCTGCGGGATTAAGGGACAGAATTTAGATCCATAGCTTTGTTTAATTCCAGTTCCGGAACAACAGCGAGAGCGAGTGAAGCTCTCCTCTAGGGGCTGAGGATAACAGGATCGGAAAATTGGTCTGTAGACAACCACCAAAATCTTAGACATGGCAACTAGAAGCAGGAGTAGGCCATTCGGCCCTTCAGGTCTGCTCCGCCATTTATTATGATCATGGCAGGTCATCAAATTCCTGTTGCCATTTAGGCCAGTGGGATTTCACAGTCCCGCTGATGGCGCACCCCAACCGTGGGTTTCCCGGTGGCGAGGGGTGTGCTAATTGGAAAGCCCTGTTGAAAACAGCTGGACTGTAAAGTCCAGCCGCCAGCGAGCAGTGCGCCACCTTTGACTGCCATGAAACAAGCTGCTGAGGGGGTGGAAAATCCCACCTTACGGGTTTATGATTCCGCTGCGTATCATACACAAGAGGAACACGTTCCCTGAGATCTCACCTTCGCTCTGCTCTCTCTGTGGCCCTCTCTTATCATCTCCACACCTCAGTTGTCTTTACTAGATTCTCCCGCGTCACTCTGCGTCACTCGCTGCCAGTTTGCAGGTGGTTCCCACCCTCTGTTTGTTCTTTTACATAACTGAGACGGTGGGCAGAATTTTCCCATCCTGTCCGCCATGGGAATCGTAGCAGGCGGGACACGGACCAAGCAACGGTCTGTTAACCTCGGGCTGAAATTTCCAGCCTTGGGGCGAGCGTGGCCGGAAAATCCCGCCCGATATCCTGCATGTCACTTCCTGTTTCCAATTCTTTTTAACCTGTTCTCAGGCTATTTAGCCCATTCGCAGTTTGGGTGCATTTAACCTCTCATCTCGCTCCGTTCTAATGGGACTGGGTCTATCTCTGCTCAAATTGGAAAATTAACCATTTTAGAAAGAAAAGCAAGGCATATCTGTGTATAGCACTTTGTGTGACTTTCAGATGTCTCTTCAGAGTCAGTGCTTCCTCAGAATCCTCCCCAAAAGGAGGTTGACCTCTCCCCCTTGCCCCCCCCCCCCCCCACCCCCCACAAGTTGACACAGTAAAAGCTACTGTGCTACCCATTTAGCAGGCAATATTGCGATGGGCTGGGACCATTGATTGGTCACTTAAGGGCCTCATTAACCCATAAGACATTGGAGCAGAAGTAGACCATTTGGCTCATTGAGTCTGTTCCTCCATTCTATGAGATCATGACTGACCTGATGTGGTAATCCTCAACTCCACTTTCACACGTTATTTCCATAACCTTCAATTCCCTTACTGATTAAAAATCCGTCTATCTCAGCCTTGAACTCACTTAATGACCCAGCCTCTACAGCCTTCTGCGGTAAAGAATTCCATAGGTTCACTACCCTCCGAGAGGCGAAACTCCCCCTCATTGCCTGTAAATGGGTGACCCCTTACTCTCAGATTATGCCCTCTGGTCCCAGACTGTCCCACAAGGGGAAACAGCCTCTTAGCATCTCCCTGTCAAGTCCGCTGAGTATTCTAAATATCTCAATAAGGTCGCCTCTCATTCTTCAAAGACAGATAGAAATATAGAAACATAGAAACTAGAAGCAGGAGTAGGCCATTCAGCCCTTCGAACTTGCTCCACCATTTATTTTGATCATGGCTGATCATCAAATTCAATATCCTGATCTCCCCTTCCTCTTATATCCCTTGATCCCTTTAGCCCCAACAGCTATATCTAATTTCTTCCTGAAAATCACACAACGTTTTGGCCTCATTCTGTGGTAGTGAATTCCACACATTCACTACTCTCTGGGTGAAGAAATTTCTCCTCATTTCACTTCTAAAAGCTTTACCCCTCATCCTCAAACTATGACCCCTAGTTCTGAGAACATTCTTTCTGAATCTACCCTGTCTAACCCTGTTAGAATTTTATAAGTTTCTATGAGATCCCCTCTCACTCTTCTAAACTCCAATGAATACAATCCAAACTAACTTAGTCTTCCTCATATGACAGACTGGCCATCCCAGAAATCAGCCTGATAAATCATTGCTGTACTCCTTCTATAGCAATGACATCCTTCTTCAGCTAAGGACACCAAAACTGCACACAATACTCCAGGTGTGGCCTCACCAACACCCTATACAATTGCAGCAAAACATCCCTGTCCCTATACTTAAATCGTCTCGCTATGAAGGCCAACATACCATTTGCCTTTTATCCTGCCTGTTGTACCTGCGCGCTTACTTTCAGCAACTGATGCACAAGGACTCTAAGATCTCGTTGAGTATCCACCTCTCTCAATTTACACCCATTCAAGTAATAGTCTGTCTTCCTATTATTGCTACCAAAGTGGATAACCTCACATTTATCCACATTATACTGCATCTGCCATGCACATGCCCACACACTCAGCCTGTTCAAATCATGCTGAAGCATCTCTGCACCTTCCTCACAGCTCACCCTCCCACACAACTTTTTATCATCTGCAAATATGGAGATAATACATTCAGTTCCCTTTTCCAAATCATTACTATAGGTTGCTAAGTTAACTGGACTATAGCTAGCTCGCTGTTTTTTTGAATAAGGCCCAAAAGAGGTGGGTTATAGGTCATTGCCCCTTGTACACCTCGCTCATAAAATGGGAAACAGGTTGGTGCACGCAGGCATGACATTGTACTTTACGGGCCTCCCCTGCCTTCAGAGCTGTGTAAGAAGTCTCACAACACCAGGTTAAAGTCCAACAGGTTTATTTGGTAGCACAAGCCACTAGCTTTCGGAGCGCTGCCCCTTCACTGGGTGAGTGGAAGTTCTATTCACAAACGGGGCACATACAGACACAAACTCAATTTACAAGACAATGGTTGGAATGCGAGTCTTTACAGGTAATCAAGTCTTAAAGGTACAGACAATGTGAGTGGAGAGAGGGTTAAGCACAGGTTAAAGAGATGTGTATTGTCTCCAGCCAGGACAGTTAGTGGGATTTTGCAAGCCCAGACAAGTCATACACGACTTCCAACCATTATTTTGTAAATTGAGTTTGTGTCTTTATATGCCCTGTTTGTGAACAGAACTCCCACTCACCTGATGAAGAGGCAGCGCTCCGAAAGCTCGTGGCTTGTGTTACCAAATAAACCTGTTGGACTTTAACCTGGTGCTGTGAGACTTCTTACTGTGTTTACCCCAGTTCAACGCAGCCATCTCCACATTCAGAGCTGTGGACAGAGGCCTGTTGATTAGCATGGCCAATCAACCTAACACCTGGTCTGCGGCTCACCACAGACAGACAGCGCTAGGGGGCCTTGTGACACCCGTTGCCCTGTTGCGCTACATTGACAAACCTGCTCATCTCATAGAGGAAGCGATCTGCCCTCGCCATGCGGTCAATCTCATGCTTGTGTTCCTCCAGAAGGTCGATGTCGCTCTTCTCGGGGATGAACTTGAGGAGCTGCGGAGGGAGTCATTACAGCGATTAAGATTCAAGGACCAAAGGATAACAGCAGTCGGACAACATGTTTCTCAACCTCTTCCATACTGTCAGGGGAGCTGAGTCAAAGTAATCAATCCTGGGAGCCGGCTGATTGCAGTTCCATTGACCAGAGATCAAGTTGGCCTGAATCAGGCAAGACCATAGAATCCTAAAATCCCTACAGTGCAGAAGGAGGCCATTCGGCCCATTGAGTCTGCACTGACCACAATCCCAGCCAGCCCCTATTCCCGTAAAGCTCATTTACCCTGCTAATCCCCCTGACATTAAGGGACAATTTAGCATGGCCAATCAACCTAACCCGCACATCTTTGGATCGTGGGAGGAAACTGGAGCACCTGGAGGAAACCCATGCAGACATGGGGAGAATGTGCAAACTCCACACAGACAGTCACCCGAGACGGAATTGAACCCGGGTCCCTTGCGTTGTGAGGCAGCAGTGCTAATCACTGTGCCACCGTGCCACCAAACCTAATGGCTAGCTCTGTACCCATGGTGACAGAAAGCTTATTTCCTGCAACCGATATCAAATATCAGTTCCTTTCGTAATGATCTAGTGGATCTAGGCATGCAGATCCAAAATCCCCTGAAGGTGGCAACTCAGATGGACAAGGTGGTCAAGAAGACATATGGCATGCTGGCCTTCATCGGTTGGGGCATTGAGTATAGGGATTGGAAAATCACATTAGGGGCATCATGGTGGCACAGTGGTTAGCACTGCTGCCTCACAGCGCCAGGGACCCATGTTCAATTCCGACCTTGGGTCACTGTCTGTGTGGGGTCTGCACATTCTCCCCGTGTCTGTGTGGGTTTCCTCCGGGTGCTCCGGTTTCCTCCCACAGTCCGAAAGACGTACTGGTTTGGTGCACTGGCCATGCTAAATTCTCCCGCAGTGTACCCGAACAGGCACTGGAGTGTGGCCACTAGGGGATTTTCACAGTAACTTCATTGCAGTGTGGCTACTTGTGACACTAATAAATAAACTTTAAACTGTTCCACCTTGTGATATTGGGTGCCCAAAGTGCTCTGTTCCATTCTATTTGACACAATTTCACAGAAGGATCTGCGTTCTTACTTGTTCCAGCATATCCTTGGCCAAGTCCTCTTGTTCATCCATTTGCAAGATCGCATGCTTGATTTCCTCATTGGTCAACTTTAATCTAACAGGTCAGGAGAACATGGCAATTAGATTTCACACCCATTCCTTCTGACAGTCACATCTCAGCAATAGGAACTCAGTTCTCATTCCCCTCTCTAAGCCAGACTTTTTAAGACTTGCTCCATTGTGGAAATGCCTCACATTGTTCAATCTCCAGAATAACCATGGGCTAAATTTCCAGGGGTCACAGAATCTTAGAATCCCACAGTGCAGAAGGAGGCCATTCAGCCCATCGAGTCTGCACCGACCACAATCCCATCCAGGCCCTATCCCCATAACCCCATGCATTCACCCAAGCTAGTCCCCCTGACACTAAGGATCAATTTAGCACGGCCAATCCACCTAACCCACACATCTTTGGACTGTGGGAGGAAACCGGAGCACCCGGAGGAAACCCACGCAGATACGGGGAGAATGTGCAAACTCCACACAGACAGTGACCCAAAGAACAAAAAGAACAAAGAACAGTACAGCACAGGAAACAGGCCTTTCGGCCCTCCAAGCCTGTGCCGCTCCTCGGTCCAACTAGACCAATCGTTTGTATCCCTCCATTCCCAGGCTGCTCATGTGACTATCCAGGTAAGTCTTAAACGATGTCAGCGTGCCTGCCTCCACCACCCTACTTGGCAGCGCATTCCAGGCCCCCACCATCCTCTGTGTAAAAAACGTCCCTCTGATATCTGAGTTATACTTCGCCCCTCTCACCTTGAGCCCGTGACCTCTCGTGATCGTCACCTCCGATCTGGGAAAAAGCTTCCCACTGTTCACCCTATCTATACCCTTCATAATCTTGTACATCTCTATTAGATCTCCCCTCATTCTCCGTCTTTCCAAGGAGAACAACCCCAGTCTACCCAATCTCTCCTCATAGCTAAGACCCTCCATACCAGGCAACATCCTGGTAAACCTTCTCTGCACTCTCTCCAACGCCTCCACGTCCTTCTGGTAGTGCGGTGACCAGAACTGGACGCAGTACTCCAAGCCGGGATTCGAACCCAAGTCCCTGGTGCTGTGAGGCAGCAGTGCTAACCACTGTGCCACCGTGCTGCCTGGGTCAGTTGGTGTTACTCTCAACTCTAAGTCAGCAAGTTGTCAATTAAAATCTCACTGCAAAGATCTAAGCCGGCACTCCAGGGGCAGTGCAAAGGAAGAACTGCATTGTTGGAGATGCAACCGTCTGGGTAAGGTATCAAGCTGAGGATCTCTGCACCTTGTCAGGTGATCCTGTGCTTACAGTTCAATCTTCACTCATTTCAATGGAGGTGAACGGGGAACAAGTTCTATAACTCAGCCCAGGAGACAAGAACAAAATTTACCCCACTCAATGTGGGGCAGAAATCACCCCGGAACGTCATCACAGCTCTCTTCACCCAGAGAGTGGTCAGCCGATGGAATTCATTACCGCAAGAAGCATTAGGAGGGTAAATATGTGGGGTTACAGGGATAGGACCTGGTGAGATTGCTGTTGCAGGCTCAATTAGACCAACTGGCCTCCTTCTGAACTGGAGATTCTATGATTCTCAAGGGCAACCAGGGATGGGCAATAAATACTGGCCTAGCCAGCGACGCCCATGTCCCACAAATGAATAAAAAAGAAACTGGCCATTCACATCGTAACTGTGGGATCTTGCTGTCTATAAATTGACTGCCATGTGTGACTGCATAACAACATAATCTAAACTAACTGATTGCAGTGCAGGATGAGAAAGGTGATAAATGAATGTAAGTTCCTTCTCTCTCAATGGTAACTCAAACACTGACTATTTACAGAAACATTGAAACATAGAAGATAGGAGCAGGAGGAGGCCATTCGGCCCTTCGAGCCTGCTCTGCCATTCATCACGATCATGGCTGATCGTCCAACTCAATAGCCTAATCCTGCTTTCGCCCCATAACCTTTGATCCCATTCGCCCCAAGTGCTATATCCAGCCGCCTCTTGAATATATTCAATGTTTTGGCATCAACTACTTCTTGTGGTAATGAATTCCACAGGCTCACCACTCTTTGGGTGAAGAAATGTCTCCTCATCTCCGTCCTAAATAGTCTACCCAGAATCCTCAGACTATGACCCCTGGTTCTGGACACCCCCACCATCGGGAACATCCTCCCTGCATCTACCCTGTCTAGTCCTGTTAGAATTTTATGAGTCTGTATGAGATCCCCTCAATCATCTGAACTCCAGTGAAAACAATCCTAACCGAGTCAATCTCTCCTCATACATCAGTCCCGCCATCCATGGAATCAGCCTGGTAAACCTTCACTGCATTCCCTCAAGCGCAAGAACATCCTTCCTCAGAAAAGGAGACCAAAACTGCACACAATATTCTAGGTGTGGCCTCACCAAGGCCCTGTATAATTGCAACAACACATCCCTGCTCCTGTACTCGAAACCTCTCGCAATGAAGGCCAACATGCCATATGCCTTCTTTACCGCCTGCTGCACCTGCATGCTGACCTTCAGTAACCTTATGCTCCTCTTCCCTTCTCAACGTAAAACGAAACAAACCTCAGAATCCCCAAAGCCAATGAAGAACGGTCACTATTAGACTGAGGTCAACCTCACAACTTTTATCCTGATTGAGAACAAATGGATCAGTCTTGTGGGCACTAACCTTTCTGACCCGTTTCTAACACGGGATGGGTGATAGTCACACCGAGCCCCCGGCGGGATAATAAGTGGCCTGGTGAACATTCTTGGCTTCGTAGGAACAGAGAAATGAGGAGCAGAAGTCGGCGACTTAGCCCTTTGAGCCCGCTCCGCCATTCAATCAAAGAACAAAGAAAATTACAGCACAGGAACAGGCCCTTCGGCCCTCCAAGCCTGCACCGAATATGTTGCCCGACCTAAATAAAACCCCCTACCCTTCTGGGGACAATATCCCTCTATTCCCATCCTATTCACATATTTGTTAAGATGCCTCTTAAAAGTCACTATTGTATCTGCTTCCACTACTTCCCCCGGCAGCGAGTTCCAGGCACCCACCACCCTCTGTGTAATAAACTTGCCTCATACATCTCCTTTAAACCTCGCCCCTCGCACCTTAAATCTGTGCCCCCTAGCAATTGACTCTTCCACCCTGGGAAAAAGCTTCTGACTGTCCACTCTGTCCATGACCCTCATAATCTTGTAGACTTCTATCAGGTCACCCCTCAACCTCCGTCGTTCCAGTGAGAACAAACCAAGTTTCTCCAACCTCTCCTCATAGCTAATGCCCTCCATACCAGGCAACATCCTGGTAAATCTTTTCTGCACCCTCTCCAAAGCCCCCGCTGTGGAGGCTTTGGAGAGGGTACATGATCGGCTTTGGATCATGGCTGTACTTACTTTGACAAGAGGATGACGCAGTTCTGAGCTCTTCGTCCATCAATCACCGACAGCTCCTTCACCTTTCTCATCGTGAGGTACAGATCTTCGGTGGAGCCGAGCTCTTTCTGCAGGTGCGGTTCGGGGGTTTTGTTGGAGGAAAAGAGAAAGTTAAACACAGATCGCCAGCCAAAGTGCCCGGCAAATCAGCATGACTGAAATTGAGCAGAGCGCAAGGTAGTGGATATCTCACTATGAAACTGAACAGGATTGACACTCACCTGCTCTGAGAGTTTAGTGTTAGTGAACAGGTCCTGTGTAGTGAAGGTTTCAAGCAGCAAAGGAAATTTAAACACACCAAGGTGAGTTAGTATTCAGCAGAAAGCATCCATGCAGGCAATGTGCTACAAAGCTACAAACCAACGTCTATCCAATCTTTATCACACGCTATTGTGGATGGTTCCACAGTGGCACGCAACATTATGTCAACGCCATCAAAATACCACTCTTTGCCACCTACCTCCACATCCAAAGATGTGCGGGTTAGATTGATTGGCCAGATTAAAAATTGCCCCTTAGAGTCCTGGGATGCGTAAATTAGAGGGATTAGCGGGTAAAATATGTGGGGTGGGATTGTGGTCGGTGCAGACTCGATGGGCCGAATGGCCTCCTTCTGCACTGTAGGGTTTCTATGATTCTATGATCCCTTCACCTCCTGAATGGCAGATGGAGTTTAATTTACATAAATGCGAGGTGTTATATTTTGGTAGATTGAACCAGGGCAGGACTTACTCAGTTAAAGGCGTTGGAGAGAGTTACAGAACAAAGAGATCTAGGGGATACATGTTCATAGCTCCTTGAAAGTGGAGTCACAGGTGGACAGGGTGGTGAAGAAGGTATCCAGCTGAAATTTCACAGCCTCTCAGCAAAGCTGTGCAAGGGAAAAGCATAAGGATTAAAAGCGGAGATAAGTAATAGATGCTCTGTTGGGTCGGCAAGTTGGGTGGCACGGTGGCACAGTGGTTGGCACTGCTGCCTCACAGCGCCAGGAACCCAGGTTCAATTCCCAGCTTGGGTCACTGTCTGTGCGGAGTTTGCACGTTCTCCCCGTGTCTGCGTGGGTTTCCTCCGGGTGCTCCGGTTTCCTCCCACAGTCCAAATTACGTGCTGGTTAGGTGCTAAATTCTCCCTCAGTGTACCTGAACAGGCGCCGGAGTGTGGCGACTAAGGGAATTTCACAGTAACTTTCATTGCAGTGTTAATATAAGCCTACTTGTGACTAATAAATAAACTTCAAGCTGATCTTCCTCTGCGCCTCAGCTGAATCAGTGAGATGTCAACTTTGAGCAACCTTCTGAGCACAGCTCTGAGTTAATGCTGCTACATCTCAGGCAGCTCATTCTTTCAGTTATAGCTACATGGAGGATTCCTTAGCTCAATATCCTTCATTCTCCTCTGGCACAGCACAAAGGGAGCCCTCTGCCAGCTGCTGTGGATCCAAGCGGAAGCCAAGACTCTGCTCACTACCACAGATGATGCGATCTAATACTGTTGCTCTATTCGAGTCCAGTCGCAGCGCTCTGACTGGGTCCCTCTTTCTTTTTAATGGACGGTAATGAAAACACTGTGTGGGCAACGCAGGAGCTGGTCGCCACATGTGCACGCAGCAAAGAGCGCGTTGGGCGGCACGGTGGCACAGTGGTTGGCACTGCTGCCTCACAGCACCAGGGACCTGGGTTCGATTCCTGGCTTGGGTCACCGTCTGTGTGGAGTTTGCACGTTCTCCCCGTGTCCGGGTGCTCCGGTTTCCTCCCACTGTCCGAAAGATGTGGAGGTTAGGTGGATTGGCCATGCTAAAATTGCCCCTTAGTGTTAGGGCAATTTTTAGCAGGGTAAATATGCGGGGTTATGGGGATAGGGCCTGGGTGGGATTGCTGTTGGCGCACATTCAGTGGGCCGAATGGCCTCTTTCTGCATTGTAGGCATTCTATGGGATTCTATGGGTCACATGTTTCGTCCGGCCCCTGCTGCCCTGCCTTGGACTGTGATTTCAGCGAGGAAGTACCAACTCGCCAACCCTACCAGATGACTTTGAGAGCCCGGGGCAGTGCCAGCTGCTTCTGGGGTGGCGCATGCGCTGGCACGTGTTCGAATATCATTCGTCAGGGGCCGACCAGATTGACGCGAATTACTGGTCTGAGACCCCATGAACATGCAACCTTATATGGGGGGGGGGGGGTGGGGAAACAACATCACCAAAAGAAACTTATCCAATGGGTGGCGAACACAGAGGGGACGGATTTAATCTTTTAAAAGATTCCTGCCTGAGCGAGCGAGTGTTAAATGATGCGGGAAGCTTAACCCCACCGCCTCCCCCCATTCTCGCCTCGACAGCCTTGTGCAATCGCTATGTCAACAATGGAGCTAGCCAGCCAAACATTAGGGTTTGATAAACTATCTGTGTACATTTTACACTGGCACATAAACAGTATGCAAAAATGCAGCGACAGTTTAGATTAACAGGCATCCAGCCACTTCAACATCTCTGAAGGAGCAGCACACTTTATTCCTTTATTTATACAGAGGCACACATATTTACATATATATATAGATAGATGAATCAAGGAGAGAGAAGGGCAGATGCGGAGGAAAAATGGCTGCCTTATATGGATCTTTCTGCGTACGCAGTGACCGACCCCCTAAAGTGTAAAGCAACCGACCAACTCTCTCTCAGGCAACTGCTATTTCACTGAACAAGGGCCGGCACAAACTTATTCTTTATCTGTTAGTTGTGGACAGATCCAATCCATCCTCCTCTGGGATGGAGAGATTCTTGGATTAGGTGTTGTGGCGCAAGGGAAAATACAGTAACGGTGGGTGGCACAGTGGTTAGCACTGCTGCCTCACAGCGCCAGGGACCCGGGTTCGATTCCGGCCTCGGGTCTCTGTCTGTGTGGAGTTTGCACGTTCTCCCTGTGTCTGCATGGGTTTCCTCCGGGCGCTCCGGTTTCCTCCCACACTCCAAAGATGTACAGATTGGGTTGATTGGCCATGCTAAATTGCCCCTTACTGTAAGGGGGACTTGCTACGGTAAATGCATGGGGTTATGGGGATAGGGCCTGGGTGGGATTGTTGTCGGTGCTGACTCGATGGGCCGAATGGTCTCCTTCTGCACTGTAGGGATTCTATGATTCTGTATGATTCTATGATGCTTCCCAAATTATCAGGAATATTTTAGCAATTTTAATATCAAATCCGAAGATCCAGGGTGGCAGCTACAGATGGGTACAGGTCTAGGATAGTTGGGGATGATTTTGGGATGGGTATTGGGGTGTTTGCCATACCCAAAGGTTGATCCACAGCTGAAATGAGTTGGCAGCTTGGGTGGATGGAGCCGGGACATTGGACACATTAAAAAGAAGCAGCTTGGTGTTCAGTTCCTCTCTGGCCATGGGGGAGGTGTCAGATGACTGGAGAACAGCTCATGTGGTTCTGCTATTTAAGAAAGGTTGCAGGGACAAGCCAGGGAACTACAGACCACTGAGTCTCACATCAATGGTCGGGAAACTATTGGAGAAACCTCTGAAGGAGAGCATCTATCTCCACTTGGAGAGACAAAGCTTGATCAGGGATAGTCAGCGTTGCTTCGTCAGAGGGAGGTCATGCTCACAAATTTGATTGAATTTTTTGAGGAGGTGATCAGGCGTGTAGATGAGGGTAGTGCAGTCGATGTAGTTTATATGGATTTCAGCAAAGCCTTTGAGTAGGTCGCACATGGGAGACTTGTAAAAAAGGCAAATTCACATGGGATGCAGGGTAATTTGGATTCAAAATTGGCTCAGTTATAGGAGGCAGAAGGTGTTGACAGAAGGCGTCAGTGTCCAGTGGCGTACCACAGGGATCCGTGTTGGGCCCTCTATTCTTCGTCCTTTATATAAATGACATAGATGACTATGTGGGGGGTAGGATTAGTAAGTTTGTGGATGACACAAAGATTGGATGAGTGGTTGACAATGAGGCAGAGTGTTTTGGGCTTCAAGAAGATATAGACAAAATAGTCAGATAAGTGGCAGATGGAATATAACCCTGAAAAGTGTGAGGTGATACACTTTGGAAGGAGCAATTTGACAAGGAAGTATTCAATGAACGATAGAACACCAGAAAAATCTGTGGAACAAAGGGACCTTGGCGTGTTTGTCCACAGATCTCTGAAGGCAGAAAAGCATATTAGTAGGGTGGTGAAAAAGGCAAATGGGACACTTGCCTTTATCAATCGAGGCATAGATTACAAAAGGAGGGAAGTCATGTTGGAGTTGTTTAGAATTTTGGTGAGGCCACAGCTAGAGTATTGTGTGCAGTTCTGGTCGCCACATTATCATAAGGATGTGATTTCACTGGAGGGGGTGCAGAGGAGATTCACCAGGATGCTGCCTGGGATGGAACATTTAAGTTATGAGGTTGGATGGGCTTGGGTTGTTTTCATTGGAGCAGAGAAGACTGAGGCGCGGCCTGATCGAGGTGTACGAGATTATGAGGATCATGGACAGAGTGGATAAGGAGCAGCTGTTCCCCTTAGTTGAAGGGTCAGTCACAAGGGGGCATAGGTTCAAGGTGAGGGGCAGGAGGTTCAGGGGGGATGTGAGGAATAACCTTTTTTACCCAGAGGGTGATGATGGTCTGGAATGCGCTGCCTGGGAGGGTAGTAGAAGCAGGATGCCTCTCATCCTTTAAAAAGTATCTGGATGAGCACTTGGCACATCATAACATTCAGGGCTATGGGCCACGTGGTGGCAGATAGGATGAGGTGGGAGTTCAGGTGTTTCTAATGTGTCGGTGCAGACTCGATGGGCTGAAGGGCCTCTTCTGCGCTGTATGATTCTATGAAAATAGGAAGATGGTACATTCAGTATTCTGGAAAGATGTGATCAAATGAGCTAAAGGTCTCCTTCACCCAAACCCATCTTGCAAACCGAAGTTAAAGGGCAGTCATAGCAAGATCACAGGTTAGGGGCGTTGAATGTAAAGCTCCACTCATTTTAGGGAGGATTCTCCAGCAGCCTTTAGCAATTGAGTATACCAGAGCCTACTTGAAGTGAGTCCCTTCTCAAGAGAATAACTCAGAGAAGGCATACTTCTGGGTTGAAGGAAATTGAAACCCCTTGATTAAAACCCAATAGCCAACTCTTGACTCAACAAGCCCTGACCTTCAACAGTTACTTCCAGCTTCTGGAATCCACTCAACCCAACCAACATTAAAAAGAAATAATGCAGCAAAGAAGGCCATTTGGCCTGCGACGTCTGTGCCAGCTCTTTGAACGAGCTCTCTAAATAGTTACCTCCACCTGCAACCGTTCTCCCTGAAGTATTAACTCATTGCAAGGGGTGCCATCTTACTGGCCACTCACGCCACAGTCCCACTACAGCGAGGTTGGAGAATTTGGCAGCCAGCCAAATCTCCATTCACTGCAGTGGGACTGGAAAATCCGGCCGGCGTGAACAGTGATAAGATTCCGGCCGATGTTACTATTAATTAATCTGTTCCCACCAACCTTTCAGGCAGTGCATTCCAGATCTCAGCAACTTGCCATGAAAAAATTCTCCTCATTTGTCTCTAATTCTTTCACCAATTATCTTATCTCTGTACCCTTTAGTTAGTAACCTTTGCTGTCACTGGAAGCAGGTTCTCTTCATCCAAACACTTCATGACTTGGTCAAAACCATCTATTGAACATACTGGTGCCTTCCAGTCGAATGAAATCCCTGAGGGCTAGTGTATTTATCTTACTCTATGTTGCTGCCTCGATGTGAATGGATAACGAGAAATCCTACCTGCTGCCTCTGGTAGGCGGAGAACATCTTCTCGAAATCTTCCAGGTCGAGTGTGTTGAAGGCTCGGAGGTCATCTATCTCATTCCAGACGGTGCCTCCAATTCTGTCCTGCAACAGTCCAGACCATAGAAATGTCAATGAGCTTGTGTACATCTGAGATCAGAGAACCTGAGATATTGAAAGGATTGCCAAGGGTGCAGCAATAAACGTGGCCGCATCATAAGTTCATCAGATATAGGAGCAGAATTAGGCCATTCGGCCCATCGAGTCTGCTCCGCTATTCGATCATGGCTGCTGTGCTCCTCATCCCCATTTTCCTGCCATAACCCTTCAACCCATCACCAATTAAAAATCTGTCCAACTCCTCCTTAACTTTACTCATTGTCCCAGCATCCACCGCACTTTGGGGTAGCGAATTCCACAGATTCACAACCCTTCGGGAGAAGTAGTTTCTCTTCAACTCTGTTTTAAATTTGCTACCCCTGTCCTAAGACTATGACCTCTCGTCCTAGAATGCCCCACAAGAGGAAGCATCCACTCCACGTCTACTTTATCCATACCTTTTGTCATCTTGTATACCTCAATTTGATCTCCCCTCATTCTTCTAAATTCCAGAGAGTATCGGCCTAAACTGTTCAATCTCTCTTCATACGACAAACCCCTCATCTCTGGAATCAATCATCATACAGCTCAAGTCTTCACAGCTCGATATCGTAATATTACAATTCATTTGCAAATTTCAAACATGCTTCACGTTTATAGTTTAAATGCCGACACTATTTTCCTTTGAACAGCATGTCCGCATCAATATTGCCTCTCCAACACAGTCTTGTTCTGTTTATTACTTCCACCACTCAATGTGGGAGACGATAATGTTTTCTCCCCTGTCAGCACATCACAAAAGCTAATGGGCAGATTTCAACAAAATTTGGTACACAGATAGGGTATAGCCAAGGAAGAACTCATTGGGTGGAACTTCCCCGTCCCACGCGCCATGGGAATCGTAGCGGGCGGGACAGGACCATGCAAAGGTCTGTTGACCTTGGGCGGGATTTTCCAATCTTGGGGCGATCGCGGTCGGAAAATCCTGTCCATCGCCTTTTTTTAAAATCGTTCATGGGGATGTGGGTGTCGCTGGATGGGCCAGCATTCATTGCCCATTCCTGAGGGCATTTAAGTCAACCATATTGCTGTGGCTCTGGAATCACATGTAGGCCAGACCGGGTAAGGACAACATTAGTGAACCAGATGCGGTTTTTCCAACAATTGACAATGGTTTCATGATTGTCATTAGACTTTTAATTCCAGAGATTTTTACTGAATTCAAATTTCACCATCTGCCGTGGTGGGATTTGAATCCGGGTCCTCAGAGCATTAACGTGGGTCTCTGAATTACTAGTCCAGTGACAATACCACTAAGCCACTGATTGGCTTTTTCTGAAGATACAGGCCAGAATTTTACCGCCCCGCCCACCACGGGAATCGGAGCGGGCGAGGGGTGGACGATGGAAAGCTCCACTGACCTCAGGTGGGATATTATGGTTCTGGGATGAGCAAGGCCATAAAATCTCTCCCATTGATATGGACCCAGATCCTGCAATATTTTAACAATTCACTAACACTGGGGGTTTAAGGTAAATTGACTTTTCTTTTCAGAATGTTGTGGGTTGCTTTGTTCAGAAGATTGTTGATTGTTTTTTAATGTTGCGGATTGTCTCTGCTGCTGTGCTGCAGTTTGTCACAGCTGTCAAGATGTGAGCAGAGTTTTCAGAGCAGGTTGTTGGCTGTAGCTTGACCACAGCGAAATGGAAGAGCTTAATAAAAAGATTTATTTCTTCAGCTTTGTAGTTACAGAGCATCAACCCAGCAGGGAAAAGCCTCACATTTATAGGACAAAGATTCAGCTAAAAGTGGATATATGATATAATTTAGTTTTAGGTGAGTTATGATGGAGGCGTGTGTTCCATGTGTTCTCCTCACTTAACACACAAACTAGAAGTAGGAATAAAAATACCTGGAATTAAGAATCTACTGATGACCATGAAATCATTGTCGATTGTTGGAAAAGCCCATCTAGTTCACTAATATCCTTTAGGGAAGGAAATCTGCCATCCTTACCTGGTCTGGACTACATGTGACTCCAGAGCCACAGCAATGTGGTTGACTCTCAACTGCCCTCGGGCCACTAGGGTTGGGCAATAAATACTGGCCAACCAGCGATGCCCATAAAGCACGAATGAATTTTTAAAAAGGCCTTTCGGCCCTTCAAGCCTGTCCTGGCATTCAAGATGATCATGGCTGATCGTCCATCTCAATGCCATATTCTTGCTTTCTTCCCTTGATACCATTTTTTTCTTGAGTACATTCAGTGAATTGGCCTCCACAGCCTTCTGTGGTCAAGAACATTACATCAATGGGGACGAAGTAGAAAGGGTCGAGAGCTTCATGTTTTTAGGTATCCAGATCACCAACAACCTGTCCTGGTCCCCCCATGCCGACACTATAGTTAAGAAAGCCCACCAACACCTCTACTTTCTCAGAAGACTAAGGAAATTTGGCATGTCAGCTACGACTCTCACCAACTTTTACAGATGCACCAACAGAAAGCATTCTTTCTGGTTGTATCACAGCTTGGTATGGCTCCTGCTCTGACCAAGACCGCAAGAAACTACAAAAGGCCGTGAATGTAGCCCAATCCATCACGCAAACCAGCCTCCATCCATTGACTCTGTCTACACTTCCCCCTGCCTCGGCAAAGCAGCCAACATAATTAAGGACCCTACGCACCCCGGACATTCTCTCTTCTACCTTCTTCCTTCAGGAAAAAGATACAAAAGTCTGAGGTCACGTATCAACCGACTCGAGAACAGCTTCTTCCCTGCTGCCGTCAGACTTTTGAATGGACCTACCTTGCATTAAGTTGATCTTTCTCTACACCCTAGCTCTGACTGTAACACTACATTCTGCACTCTCTCCTTTCCTTCTCCATGAACGGTATGCTTTGTCTGTATAACGCGCAAGAAACAATACTTTTCACAGTATGTTAATACATGTGACAATAATAAACCAAATCAAATCAAATCAAATAAACTCCACGGGTAGATTTGTTCAGCATATTTTTCCTTTCATAAATGCATGCAGGCTTGGTCCAATCCTGTTAATGCTTTACAAATGTTCTGTTATCATGTCTTCTCTGATAAACACCAGCATCTTCCCTGAAACTGATGTCAGTTTAACTGGTCTGTAATTCACCCTTTTTTCCTCTTCCTCCCTTTTTAAACATTTGCCACCCTCCGATCCATAGGAACTGCTCCAGAGCCGATAGGATTTTGAAAGGTGACCACCAATGCATGCAATATTTCTCCTTTTATACTCTGGCATGTAGATTACCAGGCCCTGGTGATTTGTTAGCCTGTAACCCCATTCATTTCCCCAGCATCATTCTCTTATTAATACTGATTTCCTTCAATTCCGCTCTCTCACTAGTCCCTCGGTTCCCTAACATTTCTGGAAGGCTATTTGTGTTGTCTTTTGTGAAAAAAGAACCATAGTACATGTTCAGTTCTCCTGCTATTTTTGTTTGTGTGCGTGTGTGTGCACACGTATGTGTCAGAGTGTATGTGCACGTGTGTTGAATGCATGTGTGTTTGTGAATGTGTGTGTATGTGAATGTGTATGCGCGTGCATGTGTGCGCATGTGTGTGAATGTGTATGTGTGTGTGTATGCATGTGTGTGTCTACATACATGTGAATGTGTGTGCTTATGCGCACATACGTGTGAATGTGTGCACATGTATGTGCACCTGCATGCATGCACGTGCATGTACGCACATGTGTGCGTGCACGCGTTGGTCATAAATATAAAAGCCGGAATTTTCCAACCGTTCACGCCAGTGGGATTTTCCCATCCAGACACAGTTAACGGAGATTTGACTGGTTGCCAAATTCTCCGTCTTTGCTGCAGTGGGAGCGTGGCGTGAGCGGGTGGTACGATCACGCCCAACGAAGTTCATTGCGAGGGAAGCCTGTGTCACATTAAAAGCTTTATTTATTAGTCACAAGTAAGGCTTACATTAACACTGCAATGAAGTTACTGTGAAATTCCCCCAGTCACTACAATCCGGCACCTGTTCAGGTCAATGCACCTAACCAGCACGTCTTTCAGAATGTGGGAAGAAACAGAGCACCTGGAGGAAACCCACGCAGACATGAGGAGAATGTGCAAACTCCACACAGACAGTGACCCAAGCCCGGAATCGAACCTGGTTCCCTGGCGCTGTGAGGCAGCAATGCTAACCACTGTGCCGCCCAGTCTGGTTTCATCTACAGAGGAGACAACATCAATAACGAGCAAAGAATAGCAATTTTTTTCCCACTACTTGTTAATGGCCCTGTTGACAGTGTCACAACTGGTTATTACCTCAGATCAAACCACTGCGACTACTGCAGGAAACTATACCCTCAAATCCTGATAAATGCATAGGCGCACAATGCCAAGACAAATGTTATGCTTGGAGCGGGACAGCTAGAATTTGCAGACTAAAATAGCCCATTTATAAACTCCTGTCCCTGCAGCTCATTTAATCATTCATTCAGCACTTCAAGCTAAACAGAAACAGAGTCGATTTGGAGAAAGGGGGCGGGGAGGTGGGGGGACAGGGGGGAAATAAGGTTGGAAAGTAGGGATGTGTTGTCTACAAGGTGAAATCTGGCAGAAGGGCCAGGGTGAGCACAACAATCGCTATCTGGGATCCAGATTGCATTTCCAACAAAGCACCAGTTCGTGCACCAGGGATGTAAACAAAGATGTGGATGGAATATGGGAAGGCAGGATGCTGTGAAGTTGTGCAATGGGAGTTAATGGGAAGAAAGAAGGTTAGTTTCTTTAAAAGCATGTAACACACCCTCAGCTATGGTTCAGTGGGTCACTGGATATATTTAAGAAGGAAATAGATTTAGAGTCATAGAAGTTTACAGCATGGAAACAGGCCCTTCGGCCCAACTTGTTCATGCCGTCCTTTTTCTTTACCACTAAGCTAGTCCCAATTGCCTGCATTTGGCCCATAGCCCCCTATACCCATCTTACCCATGTAACTGTCTAAATGCTTTTTAAAAGACAAAATTGTACCCGCCTCTACTACTACCTCTGGCAGCTCGTTCCAGACACTCACCACCCTCTGAGTGAAAAAACTGCCCCTCTGGACCCTTTTGTATCTCTACCCTCTCACCTTAAACCTATGCCCTCTAGTTTTAGACTCCCCTACCTTTGGGAAAAGATGTTGACTATCTATCTCATCTACGCCCCTCATTATTTTATAGATCTCTATAAGATCACCCCTAAGCCTCCTACGCTTCAGGGAAAAAAGTCCCAATCTATCCAGCCTCTCCTGATAACGCAAGCCATCTAGTCCTGGTAGCATCCTGGTAAACCTTTTCTACACTCTTTCTAGTTTAACAATATCCTTTCTGTAATAGGGTGACCAGAACTATGCACAGTATTCCAAGTGTGGCCTTACCAATGCGTTGCACAACTTCAACATGCCACGGGAATCGTAGCAGTCGGGACAGGACCATGCAAAAGCCCATTGACCTTAGGCGAGATTTTCCGGTCTTGAGGCCAGTGCGGCTGGAAAATCCCTTACCTTTGATGCAGTACAGAAGGAGTGCTGTAAGGTGGGAGATGCCAATTTTTGGAAAAGTTGGGCCTAAAATTAATCCCACGATACTATTTTGAGGTGGAGCAGGGGAATGTTCCCTGCTCTTCCTGACAATATTTATACCTCAGTCAACAGCGCAAAAGACAGATCATCCAATTATTATCAAATTGCTGCTTGTGGGATCTTGCTTTGTACAAATTCATTGCTGCATTACAACAGCACTACATTTCAAAAAGTATTTCATCACTGGTGGAGTGCTTTGGACATCCTGGCATCATGAAAAGCACGATATATGAATCCAAGTCCTGCCTAATGAATTCAGTACCACAGTGGTTAGCACTGCTGCCTCACAGCACCAGGGACCCGGGTTCGATTCCCGGCTTGCGTCACTGCCTGTGCGAAGTCTGCACGTTCTCCCCGTGTCTGCGTGGGTTTCCTCTGGGTGCTCCGGTTTCCTCCCACAGTCCGGATGACGTGCTGGTTAGGTGCATTGGCTGTGCTAAATTCTCCCTCAGTGTACCCGAACAGGTGCCGGAGTGTGGTGACTGGGGGATTTTCACAGTGACTTCATTGCAGTGTTAATGTAAGCCTGCTTGTGATACTAATAAATATGCTTAAAACTAGAGTGAGCATTTTCAGTGTATTAGCCAATGATACATAGAACATAGAACATAGAACAGTACAGCACAGAACAGGCCCTTTGGCCCACGATGTTGTGCCGAGCTTTATCTGAAACCAAGATCAAGCTATCCCACTCCCTATACAGCTGCTTATCTGATGGTCCCATAAACTGCAACTGGATGAAAGACAAGTGACCATGAATATTTTTGTTCGCGTCGATCACTTTTTGTGAGCATACTGCAAGAGCAACTCCTTGAGCGCAATCTTACCGGCTGTTCACACCACGCTCCCACTGCAGTGAGGTCAGAGAATGTGGCACCCAGCCAAATCTCCATTCACTGCAGCACGATGGGAAAATCAAACCGGCATGAACAATTGTAACATTCCCAACCTCCGGCAAAATTTTCCCCGTTCCGTCCACCACTGGAATCATAGCGAATGGGGCACGGATCATGCAAAGGTCCATTGACTGCGGGCAAGGTTTTCTGGCTTTGGGGTGAGCGCGCTGGAAAATCCCACCCCTTGACCTTAATCTCCCCAGCTGAACCAGTGCAAGGCCAATGGAGGAGGTGTCTCTGACTAATGTTTCATCCGATAGACAACTGCTTTCGCAATGCCATTTTCCGTCATTACCACATCCCATCCCCTGTGCATTTGCGGTCTTGAACCCATAGATTTCTGAGCCAAAGAGAACTCAGTTTGGTCCACTTATATACAACACACCAGAAGCAATTGGAATATGTGCTTAGGCTTAGTACAATAATCAGGGCACATTAAACACAAACATCAAGAAGAATACTTCACCAGTAATGTTCATAGTGGTTCTACCAAGAGAAATAGACACATAGAAACTAGAAGCAAGAGTGGGCCATTCGGCCCTTCGAGCCTGCTCCACCATTCATTTTGATCATGGCTGATCATCGAATTCAATATCCTGATCCCTCCCTTCCCCCCCATATCCCTTGATCCCTTTAGCCCCAAGAGCTATATCTCATTTCTTCTTGAAATCACACAACGTTTTGGCCTCAACTATTTTCTGTGGAAGTAAATTCCACACATTCACCACCCTCTGGGTGAAGAAATTTCTCCTCACCTCAGTTCTAAAACATTTACCCCTTATCCTCAAACTATGACCCCTAGTTCTGGACTTCCCCGCCGTTGGGGACATTCTTTCTGAATCCACCCTGTCTAACACTGTTAAAATTTAATAAGTTTCTATGATAATAGTGCCTCAATTTGACAATGCCTTTTTACTGTTGAGACTCTTATACTCTTCAATGACAATCCCTCTAGCCAGGGATGACTTTCCCTCATTCAGTTTTGATGGGTTCTGAAATGGTTGCTAAGTCCACTGTGTGATCTACAGCACCTGCCACAAGACACATGTGATATTTGAAGGGACGCAATGTGTTCGGTGTGTTCCCAAATGAACCATTTCCATTTTGGTCGATCACAAGACAGAGTTGGCAAAAATGTTTGTGCTGCTTTGAAGACAATCCCAAAATCATTTCCTTTGTGTTCCTGGGAATCTTCTGCCACGTTCCAAGCAGTTACTTCGGGAGACAGGTGTCAGCCACACAAACACCATGTCCAGGCTAGGCAGGCTAGTTTTGAGTGATTTTTTAACAGTATATGTTCGACAGGCGCTGGAGTGTGGCGACTAGGGGATCTTCACAGTGACTTCATTGCAGTGTTAATGTATGCCTGCTTGTGATGCTAATAAATATGCTTAAAACTAGAGGGAGCATTTTCAGTGTATTAGCCAATGATACAGCTGCTTATTTGATGGTCCCATAAACTGCAACTGGATGAAAGACAAGAGACCCTGAATATTTTTGTTTGCGTCGATCACTTTTTGTGAGCATACTGCAAGAGCAACTCCTTGAGCGCAATCTTACCGGCCGTTCACACCACGCTCCCACTGCAGTGAGGTCAGAGAATGTGACACCCAGCCAAATCTCCATTCACTGCAGCACGATGGGAAAATCACACCGGCATGAACAATTGTAACATTCTGGACCTCCGGCAAAATTTTCCCCGTCCCGTCCGCCACAGGAATCATAGCGGGCAGGACACGGACCATGCAAAGATCCATTGACCGCGGGCAAGATTTTTCGGCTTTGTGGAGAGCGCGGCCAGAAAATCCCACCCCTTATCCTTAATCTCCCCAGCTGAACCAGTGCAAGGCCAATGGAGGAGCTGTCTCTGACCAGTATTTAATCCGATAGACAACTGATTTCGCAATGCCATATTCCGTCATTACCACATCCCATCCCCTATGCACTTGGGGTCTTAAACCCATAGCCAAAGGCCAGAGCACTGAGTTTGGTCCACTTATATACAACACACCAGAAACAACTGGAATATGTGCTTAGGCTTAGGACAATAATCAGGGCACATTGAACACAAACATCAAGAAGAATACTTCACCAGTAATGTTCATAGTAGTTCTACCAAGAGAAATAGACACATAGAAACTAGGCCATTCAGCCCTTCGAGCCTGCTCTGCCATTCAGTATGATCATGGCTGATCATCGAATTCAATATCCTAATCCCCCCTTCCCCCATATCCCTTGATCCCTTTAGCCCCAAGAGCTATATCTCATTTCTTCTTCAAATCAGACAACATTTTGGCCTCAACTACATTCTTTGGTAGTGAATTCCACACATTCACCACCCTCTAAACGTTCCAAGCGTTTCCCTCAAACTATGACCCCTAGTTCTGGACTCCCCCAACATTGGGAACATTCTTTCTGAATCTACCCTGTTTTACCCTGTTAGAATTTCATAAGTTTCTATGATAATAATTTCCTAATTTGACAATGCCCTTATACTGCTGAGACTCTTATAATATACTCTTATCTTATATCTTTATAGTCAATCACTCAAGCCAGCGATGACATTCTCCCATTCAGTTTTGATGGGTTCTGAAATGGTTGCCAAGTCCACCGTGTGATCTGTAGCCTCTGCCACAAGACACATGTGATATTTGAAGGGACGCAATGTGTTCGGTGCCTTCCCAAATGAGCCATTTCTATTTTGGTCGGTCACAAGACCGAGTTGGCAAAGATGTTTGTGGTGCTTTGAGCACAATCCCAAAATCATTTCCTTTGTGCTCCTGGGAATCTTTTGCCACGATCGAGTTCCAAGTAGTTACTTCGGGAGACAGGTGTCAGTCACACAAACACCATGTCCAGGTTGGTTTTGAGTGATTTTTTAAATATATGTTCATTCATGGGATAAGGATGTCACTGGTTGGCCTCTTGAAAACATTCAATATTTTGGCATCAACTACTTCCTGTGGTAATGAATTCCACAGGCTCACCACTCTTTGGGTGAAGAAATGTCTCCTCATGTATTTCCTTCTATAATAGTGTAGATTAGAGGGGCTTTAGATTGGTACCACTGGTCGGCGCAACATCGAGGGCCGAAGGGCCTGTACTGCGCTGTAATGTTCTATGTTCTATGTTCTCATCTCCGTCCTAAATTGTCGACCCCGAATCCTCAGACTGTGTCTGTGACAGTAAACCACATCTATGCCAACCATCAAGTATCAATCCACATTAATCCCATTTACCAGCACTTGGTCCATAGCCTGCCATGCCTTGGTGATTTAAGCACTCATCCAGGTGCTTCTTAAATGTTGAGAGAGTACCTGCCTCCACTACCCTCTCAGGCAGCACGTTCCACATTTCCAACACCCAGCCTCCCATCCATTGACTCTGTCTACACTTCCCGCTGCCTCAGCAAAGCAGCTAGCATAATTAAGGACTCCACGCACCCCGGACATTCTCTCTTCCACCTTCTTCCTTCGGGAAAAAGATACAAAATTCTGAGGTCGCATACCAACTGACTCAAGAACAACTTCTTCCCTGCTGCCATCAGACTTTTGAATGGATCTACCTTGCATTAAGTTGATCTTTCTCTACATCCTAGCTATGAGTGTAACACTACATTCTGCACTCCTTTCCTTCTCTATGAACGGTATGTTTTGTCTGTATAGCGTGCAAGAAACAATACCTTTCACTGTGTGTTAATACATGTGACAATAATAAATCAAATCAAAATCAAATCAAATCATATCAAATCAAAACCCTCTGGGTGAAAAAATAATTCTGATCCCCTCTAAGCCGACATTAATTCAATGCTGGGTATGTCGACTTGACAGAGGGCACTGCTGTTGGACTACCTTTGCAGCCATCTTTTTCAAAAATTCATTCGTGGGACATGGGCATAGCTGGCTGGCCAGCATTTATTGCCCATCCCTAGTTGCGAATCAACCACATTGCTGCGGCTTTGGAGTCATATGTATTTATTTTATTTATTAGTGTCACAAGTAGGCTTACATTAACACTGCAATGAAGTTACTGTGAAAATCCCCTAGTCGCCACACTCCGGCGCCTGTTTGGGTACAACTGAGGGAGAATTTAACATGACCAATCCACCTAACCAGCATGTCTTTCAGACTGTGGGACATGTAGGCCAGACCAGGTAAGGACAGCAGATTTCCTTCCCCAAAGGACATTAGTGAACCAGATGGATTTTTCCAACAATGGTCATCAGTAGATTCTTAATTCCAAATTGTTTTTGTATTGAATTCAAATTCCACCATCTGCCGTGGCGGGATTCGAACCCGGGTCCCCAGAACATTAGCTGAGTTTCTGGATTGACAGTCCAGCGATAATTGCACTAGCCCATTGCCTCCTGCAAAGGAGAATCTTGTGAAGGCAGTACTTTTGATAGTTCTCCAGTAAACCACAGGCAAAATAATTTCCTACAAATCCCGAGGGTTTTTGACAGAGCAACGCACAATGTCAGCTCTTGGACTGAGCAGATTACGGGATAATCAGGCAAAGAATTTAAATAAGCATTTCAATCATTGCAGGGCATTCCTTCTTGATATTAAATATTCCCCGGATAAACAGGATGACAGCCCAGCCTTCACATATTTTAAGCAGTCCCCTCATTGGAACACACTTACCAAGTGATAAGTATTTAAGCGCATCGGAGGGGAGAGTGAGACCACTGGAATTCAATTAAATTCTCAGTTTATTTAATCTCTTGTCCTCATAGCAGCCCACTGTGTAAACAGTCAGTGTGCTGGCTCCGCAGGCCTCAATCCATGTTAAAGCCCCATTGTTTTCAGAGGCAATTTGTGCATTCCTGCTGTAATCTGAATTTAATTCCGCCCCCCGTAACTGGTGTTTCAGACACTGTGATAGACAATGATTTCTGCAGCCGGCACTCAGTATAATGTGAAGCAATTTAAACAGAGAAACGGTGCATGTTCAGCTGTAATATATTACAGCGCAAACTGTCACTCAGGAACGGGGATTGACTCTATAACTCTTTGCCCTTTTTACCTATTCCATACCCCCACACACAGATACATAGAAACTAGAAGCGGGAGTAGGCCTTGCTACCTTCTTATCTCGAACAAACTGCTTAAAGGTCACACAACATGGGGAAGAGGCCAAAGTAATCCACTGAAGGTAGTGACCTCCCTTCAGGCATCCATTTAACAACCATCTTAACCCCTCGATTAGATTTCAGTCTGTAATCACTCCCAGGTATCCAAGGCAAGAGTCCCTAGATTATGTTCAGAAACATTTTCTACCGCATTATGTTTCCAGTCCAAAGCGAAAGGAGGCACCACTCGGGCATGAGGTGGGAAAAGTGGATTAAGCGTCATAGAATCTTACAGAGGTCTATAAAATAATGAAGGGCATAGATCAGCTGGATAGTCAACATCTTTTCTCAAAGGTAGGGGAGTCCAAAACTAGAGGGCATAGGTTTAAGATGAGAGGGGAGAGATACTAAAGGGTCCAGAAGGGCAATTTTTTCACACAGAGGATGGTGAGCGTCTGGAACAAGCTGCCAGAGGTAGTAGAAGAGGTGGGTACAATTTTGTTTTTTAAGAAGCATTTAGACAGTTACATGGGTAAGATGGGTATAGAGTGATATGGGCCAAAGGCGGGCAATTGGGACTAGCTTAATGGTAAAAACTGGGCAGCACGGACAAGTTGGGCCGAAGGGCCTGTTTCCATGCTGTATGTAAACTTCTATGACTCTATAATTTTAAAGCACAGAAAGAGGCCCTTCAGCCCATCATGTCTGCGCCAGCCATTAAACTTCTACCTATATTAATCCCGTTTTCCAGCACTTGGTCTGTAGCCTTGTATACTGTGGCGTTTCAAGTGCTGATCTAAATGCTTCTTAAATGTTGTGAGCGTTCCCCCTCTACCACTGTAATATGCCCTTGGAGGCAGAAGTCCCTTCACCAAAATCCCTTTATTTACAAGTCTGACAACAGCATACAGAGTGGTTTCAGATAACAGCCTACACTCGGAGTCCCAGAGGAACTGACACTCCTGGATAAATACAAAGCAAGAGGCTCCCTGATTGGCCCATCAATTTGGCCCTTAATCAGGGAGCTCATATTCTAACAGGCCCACCTCAATTGCCTGATTAAAGTCGTTAGAACCACCTTTTGAGATTCCCTCTACCCTGGGTGGAAATGTTTCTCCTCAAATCGCCTCAAAGACCCTTGCCCCTTACCTTAAATCTATGCCCCCTGGTTATTAACCCTTCCACTAAGGGGAAAAGTTTCTCCCTATCTACCCTATCTGCGTCCCGCCAGCACCACTCGTGTGGCCAGAAAGGATTTGAAAATTAGCCTCTGCAATAATTTAGGGGCATCATTCATTCCATCATGAGTTTCAGCTTGACCATGGAAAAGGACATAGAACAATCCAAAGTAAGAATAAGAAATAGGGAGGGGGCAAGTCAACTTGGATGGGGGTAAGAATGGTTCTGACCCAGATAAACTGGAATCAAAGGTTAACGAGTAAAACTGCCCATCCATTGACTCTGTCTACACTTCCCGCTGCCTCGGCAAAACAGCCAGCATAACTAAGGACCCCACGCAACCCGGACATTCTCTCTTCCACCTTCTTCTGTCGGGAAAAAGATACAAAAGTCTGAGGTCACGTCCCGACCGACTCAAGAACAGCTTCTTCCTGCTGCTGTCAGACGTTTGAATGGACCTACCTTGTAATAAGTTGATCTTTCTCTGCACCCTAGCTATGACTGTAACTCTACATTCTGCACTCTCTCCTTTCCTTCTCTATGAACGGCATGCTTTGTCCATATAGCGCGCAAGAAACAATACTTTTCACTGTATGCTAATACATTTGACAATAATAAATCAAATCAAATCAAAGCTGAGCAATGGGCTGCCTTTAAAGAGGAAATAGTTGGGCAACATCAAGAAGGCAGGGTAAACAAATGCTGAGCTCCCCGGATGACAAAATAGATCGAGATTAAACTGAAGAAGAAAAATCTGCACATGACAGACGTCAGGTGGATGATACAACTGAGAAACAGGTTGAATACAGAAGGTTCGGAGCGGAATTGAAAAGCAAATATAAGAGGCAATTGGAGAGCGTGGGAAGAGATTGGCAGCTGACATAAAATGTATTCCTAAAGTCTTCAACAGCCATGTATAGAATCACAGAAGAAACATACAATCCCTACAGTGGAGAAGGAGGCCATTTGACCCATCGAGTCTGCACTGACAACAATCCCACCCAGGCCCTATCCCCGCAACCCCACATAGTTACCCGGTCAATCCCCCTGACACTAAAGGGGCAATTTTTAGCACGGCCAATCCATCTAACCGCACATCTTTGGACTGTGAGAGGAAACGGGAGCACTCACAGGAAACCCACGCAGACATGGGGAAAACGTGCAAACTCCACACAGGCAGACCACTGAGAGGCCAGAGTTGAACCCGGGTCCCTGGCACTATGAGATAGCAGTACCAACCATGGTGCCACCGTGCCTAATAGTAAAAGAGTAAAAGGTTAGTAAAAGGAGGAATGGGGCCTGATTAGGGATGAAAAAGGGGATTTACTCATGTAGACAGAAGGTGGTCAAGGTATGAAATGAAGACTTTGCATCTCTTTACCAAGGAACAAGACGCTGAGGCGGTGATGGTGACAGAAGAAGTGATTCAGACACCTGAAGGGTTTAAAATGATAAGGAGGAGGCTGTATGCACTTAAGGTTGCTAAGACACCAGGACTGGATAAAATACATCCAAGGATAATGTGAGAAGTGAGAGTGGAAATTGTGGAAGCACTAGCCACCATTTCCTTTAAGGCTTGGGGGTGGTTCCAGAAGGCAGAAGGATTTCAAATGATACACCTCTGATCAGAAGTACGATGTCAAGATAATTCAGCAATTGCAGACCAGTCAGTTTAAACATGGCGGTGGTCCAAAGATGCACAGGTTAGGTAGATTGGCCATGCTAAATTGACCCTAGTATCAGGGGGACGAGCAGGGTAAATGTGTTGGCTTACAGGAACAGAGCCTGGGTGGGATTGTGGTCGGTACAGACTCGATGGGCCAAATGGCCTCCTTCTGCACTGTAGAGATTCTAAGATTCTACGAAGCTGCGAGAAAGGTCAAATGGGACATAGTTAATAGTCACCCGGGCAAACGTGGGATGATGAAGGAAAGAGAGCATGGATTTGTTAAGGGAAAATCAGGCTTAACTAATTTTCTGAAGTTTTTTTTCTGTTGAGGTAACGGAAAGGGGAAATGAGGCTAACACTGTTGATGCGGTATACCCGGACTTCCGAAAGGCATTTGACACAGTGCCACACAACAGACTTGTGAGCAAAGTTGGGCTTCATGGAATAGAGAGTCAGCAGCAACATGGGTGTGAAACTGGCTGGGCAACAGGAGCTGGTGTAACCTGGTGTTGTGAGACTTCTGACAGGAAACAGAGAGCAGAGCTGAAAGGATGTTTTTTCAGACTGGAGGAAGGTTTACAGTGGTGTACCCCAGGAGTCGATATTAAGACCTCTACTCTTCCTGATAGAAACATAGAAACTGGAAGCAGGAATAGGTCATTCGGCCCTTCAAACCTACTCCACCATTCATTATTATCATGGCTGATCATCAAATTCAATATCCTGATTCCCCCTCCCCCCATATCCCTTGATCCCTTTAGCCCCAAGAGCTATATCTAATTTCTTCTTGAAATCACACAATGTTTTGGCCTCAACTACTTTCTGAGGTAGTGAATTCCACGCATTCATAGAATAGAATCCCTACAGTACAGAAGGAGGCCATTCAGCCCATCAAGTCTGTGCCGACCACAATCCCAACCGAGGCCCTATCCCATGACCCTACATATTTACCTTGCTAATCCCCTGACACTAGGGTCAATTTAGCACGGCCAATCAACCTAACCCACACATCTTTGAACTGTGGGAGGAAACCGGAGCACCCGGAGGAAACCCATGCAGTTACGGGGAGAATGTGCAAACTCCACAGACAGTGACCCAAGGCCAGAATTGAACCTGGGTCCCTGGCGCTATGAGGCAGCAGTGCTAGCCACTGTACCACCGTGCCACTCTTCACTACCCCTCTGGGTGATATATATTAATGAGCTTAGGGTACAGGGTACAATCTCAAAATTTGCAGTCGATACAAACCTGGCAGACATTGTAAATTGAGAGGAGAATAGTGCAAAACTCCAAGAGCACACAAACTGGTTGGTGGAACAGGCATGGACGCAGGAGTTGAAATTTAATACAGAGAAAGCTGAAGAGATTCACTTTGGCAGGAAGAACATAGAGAGACAAGATAAAGTAAAGGGCACAATTCTAAAGGGGATGCAGGAGCAGAGGGACATGGAATTATCAGTGCATAACTCACTGCAGGTGGCAGGAGAGGTTCAGGGCATGGCTAATAACTCATACAGCATTCTACACTTTATTAAGAGGAGCGTAGAGCACTAAAGAAAGGAAGTTAAGATAGAACACTAGTTCAGCCTCAACTGGAGTATTACACTGTCCCGGGCCCCACATTTCAGGAAGGATGGGAGGGCATTAGAGAGGGGGCAGAAAAGATTCACAAGAATGGTTCCAGGGATTAGGATCTCCGCTGACACAGTTTGGAGAGGCTGTGACTATTTTCCCTGGAGAGGAGCAGTTTGAGAGGAGTTTTGATGGAGGTTTGGAAAATAATGAGGGTTCCGGACAGAGCAGTGAGTGAATAACCGCTCTTATGGGCGGAAGGGTCAAGAAGAGGGCACAGATTTAAAGTGATTGGCAAACAAAAAAGGCAATCTCTGGCAAAATGGGAAAAAGAGATTTCCACGCAGCGAGTGATTGAGGTGCAGAATGCCACAGCCTGACAGTTTGATGGAGGGCTGTTTGGGAGGAACTGGATTATTATCTGAAATGATATAATGTACCCGGCAAGAAGAGAAGGCAGGAGAATGGCACTGGGCAAGTTTCTTCTCCAGAGAGCCAGACAGATTCAATGGCCTCTTTCTGGGCTGTGATTCTGTGATAAGTTAACGCTAAACCCCGCGATTAGATTCCAGTGTGTAATCACTCCCAGGTATCCATTATTCTATATATAAACCATCTGAACCCCTCGATTAGATTCCAGTCTATAATCACTCCCAGGTATCCATTATTCTATATATAAACCATCTGAACCCCTCGATTAGATTCCAGTGTGTAATCACTCCCAGGTATCCATTATTCTATATATAAACCATCTGAACCCCTCGATTAGATTCCAGTCTGTAATCACTCCCAGGTATCCATTATTCTATATATAAACCATCTGAACCCCTCGATTAGATTCCAGTGTGTAATCACTCCCAGGTATCCATTATTCTATATATATAAACCATCCGAACCCCTCGATTAGATTCCAGTCTGTAATCATTCCCAGGTATCCATTATTCTATATATAAACCATCTGAACCCCTGGATTAGATTCCAGTCTGTAATCACTCCCAGGTATCCATTATTCTATATATATAAACCATCTGAACCCCTGGATTAGATTCCAGTCTGTAATCATTCCCAGGTATCCATTATTCTATATATAAACCATCTGAACCCCTCGATTAGATTCCAGTCTGTAATCACTCCCAGGTATCCATTATTCTATATATAAACCATCTGAACCTCTCAATTAGATTCCAGTCTGTAATCACTCCCAGGTATCCATTATTCTATATATAAACCATCTGAACCCCTCGATTAGATTCCAGTCTGTAATAAAACATAAGAAACTGGGAGAGTTGTAGTCAGGACTCCCAATTCATCACTAGTTTTTGGCAAACAGCAAAAGTCAAAATGACCCCCAGTGCCCTTCATTGGGAAAGAGTAGTGCAAGTCAGTTTAAGTTTAAGTTTATTTATTGGTCACAAGTAGGCTTACATTAACACTGCAATGAAGTTACTGTGAAAATCTACCAGTCGCCACACTCCGGCGCCTGTTCGTGGACACTGAGGGAGAATTTAGCCCAGCCAATGCACCCTAAACAGCACCTCTTTGTTGATCAGCATCCAGTAACCTCAGGGTTAACTGCAGAGTGGATACATTTCACTGCAGAGTGTGCCTTTTCGAGCGCTCTATAAATCGTCCCCTACTCTTCCAGAGCTTCACGCCCGTGAATGGAGGGAGTTTATAACCACTGGCTGGACCCGTTCATGGCACGGAAACAGTGAGTGCCATGGGAATGAGAAATGTTGGGTTTCCTCTTATTTTAAAGTGATGGGCCCAAAAGGGATAGATCATCCATTATATTCCGACCACAGCCAGCAGCAAGTTGGACCCAGATCAGCTGGCTCTTGCTAAACTCCAGGCAAGGTGTAAACAGCCTTCCAAGCTTCTCTGATCCCAGTGAGGATTCTGCTGCTGCTGGAATAGAGATTTCTTTCTCTTCCTGTCCAACCAACGGACAACTAACCTTTTGGTTCACAGTCCCATCCTTCCCGACACTTTCTCCTTTTCCTTTCCTACATTTCCTTTCCAATTCAGCTTCTCTTCTTATGAAAGGGGCTGTTGCCGAGTGCCAAGATATCAATGCTCTGGATTGCCTCCTCTCCATCTCCACTCTTAGCCCCAGTTTCCTTTTGATTTGATTTGATTTATTATTGTCACATGTATTGGAATACAGTGAAAAGTATTGTTTCTTGCGCGCCATACAGACACAGCATACCGTTCATAGAGAAGGAAACGAGAGAGTGCAGAATGTAGTGTTACAGTCATAGCTAGGGTGTAGAGAAAGATCAACTCAATGTGAGGTAGGTTCATTCAAAAGTCTGACAGCAGCAGGGAAAAAGCTGTTCTTGAGTCGGTTGGTACGCGACCTCAGACTTTTGTATCTTTTTCCGAACGGAAGAAGGTGGAAACGAGAATGTCCAGGGTGTGTGGGGTCCTTAATTATGCTGGCTGCTTTGCCGAGGCAGCAGGAAGCGTAGACAGAGTCAATGGATGGGAGGCTGGTTTGCGTGATGGATTGGATTGTGATGGATTCCAATGCTGATGACGTGGAGTAAATCACCCTCCACATTTCCCATCAAGGAAACACTGCCCCAGTCACCAACAGCCCGGGTCAGATTGATTGAGTTACATTCAGTCTACAGCACCAATCACCAACTGGGCCATGCTTCACATGACTCTCCTCCCACATCACTGCTCCTTACCCACTTAACATATCTGTCTATTCCTTTCTGCTTTATACATTTACCTAGTGGCACGGTGGCACAGTGGTTAGCACTGATACCTCACAGCGCCAGGGACCCAGGTTCAATTTCGGCCTTGTCTGTGCGGAGTCTGCACGTTCTCCCCGTGTCTGCGTGGGTTTCCTCCGGGTGCTCCGGTTTCCTCCCACAGTCCGAAAGACATGCTGGTTAGGTGGATTGGCCATGTTAAATTCTTCCTCGGTGTACCCAAACATGCGCCGTGTGGCGACTAGGGGATTTTCACAGTAACTTCATTGCAATGTGAATGTAAGCCTACTTATGACAATAATAAATAAATAATAGCTTGCCCTTCTATGCTGTTCTTCTGTCAACCCTCCTTCTGCTAGCATGGTCCACGTTCGTGCCATTGCAACATTCTTTGTATAAGAAAGGCAATGGCCTAGTGGTATTATCGCTAGACTATTAATCCAGAAACTCAGCTAATGTTCTGGGGACCTGGGTTCAAATTCTCGCCATGGCAGATGGTGGAATTTGAATTCAATAAAAATATCTGGAGTTACTGATGACCATGAAACCATTGTCGATTGTCGAAAAACCCATCTGGTTCCCTAATGTCCTTTAGGGAAGGAAATCTGTCGTCTTTACCTGGTCTGGCCTACACATGGCTCCAAAGCCACAACAATGTGGTTGACTCTCAACTGCCTGCTATGCAAGGGCAAATAGAGATGGGCAATAAATGCTGGCCAGCCCATGTCCCACGAATGAATAAAAAAATATTCCATCAACATTTCACGGGTTATGTACATTACAGGTTAACATAGAACATAGAACAGTACAGCACAGAACAGGCCCTTCGGCCCACGATGTTGTGCCGAGCTTTATCTGAAACCAAGATCAAGCTATCCCACTCCCTATCATCCTGGTGTGCTCCATGTGCCTATCCAATAACCGCTTAAATGTTCCTAAAGTGTCTGACTCCACTATCACTGCAGGCAGTCCATTCCACATCCCAACCACTCTCTGCATAAAGAACCTACCTCTGATATCCTTCCTATATCTCCCACCATGAACTCTATAGTTAACGGTCGAGAACATCTCCCTTTACATCATCCGCTTCTCATTCCCAGGTCACATTTATGGGATGCAGAGTAAAACTCCCTCCATGACACTTGTAACGTAACTGCAGCAGATACAGGTTCACGGAAGCTGATGACTACAATTCCCTGCTGCCTTTCAGACGAGATACTAAGTCCCCAACTGTTCGAGCTGGACTAGAACGATCCCATCTAGCATTGATCCAAGGGGCTGGGTGTTCTCTGTGGTGCCCTAGCCAATACTCATTCCTCAATCAACATCTCAAAAGTAGTGAAGGGATGTGGGTGTCACTGGCTAGGCCAACATTCATTGCCCATTCCTAATTGTCCTTGAGAAGGTGGTGGTGAGCCGCCTTCTTGAATCGCTGCAGTCCCTGAGTGGTAGGTAAACCCACCGTGCTGTTAGGGAGGGAGGTCCAGGATTGAGGCTCAGTGATAGTGAAGGAACGGCGATGTATTCCCAAGTCAGGATGGTAAGTGGTTTGGAGGAGAACCTGCAGGTGATGGTGTTCCCAGGTACCTGCTGCCCTTGTCTTTTTAGGTGGTACCAGCCGTGGGTTTGAAGGAGGCTTGGTGAGTTCCTTCCAGAGTGAATGTGGACAGTTTTTGATTGTGGGTCCTTTCTCTTTGGGGCACTAACTGGAGATAGTGTGATTCCTGATTGCTCTGTTGAAAGGCGCAGTTTTGATTTCAACGATTTGTCACCTCATTCTGGATTCACCCCACCAGAGGAAACAGCATCTCTCCATCTCTCTGTTCATCAACAGTAACATTTTAACATTATGAACACTCTATAGTTAAGAAAACCGACCAACGCCTCTACTTTCTCAGGAGGCTATGCAAATTTGGCCTGTCCGCTATGACTCTCAGCAATTTTTACAGATGCACCATAGAAAGCATTCTTTCTGGTTGTATCACAGCTTGGTATGGCTGCTGCTCTTATCAAGATCGCAAGGAACTACAAAGGGTTGTGAACATACCTAGACCATCATGCAAACCAGCCTCCCATTCATTGACTCTATCTACACTTCCCGCTGCCTTGGAAAAGCAACTAGCGTAATTAAGGACACCACACACCCCGGACATTCTCTCCTTCACCTTCTTCCATTGGGAAAAAGATACAAAAGTCTGAAACCAGGTACCAACCAACTCAAGAACAGCTTCTTCCCTGCTGCCATCAGACTTTTCAGAGAATTATAGAATCTACAGTGCAGAACATAGAACATAGAACAGTACAGCACAGAACAGGCCCTTCGGCCCACAATGTTGTGCCGAGCTTTGTCTGAAACCCAGATCAAGCTATTTCCTCCCTATCATCCCGAAGTACTCCATGTGACTATCCAATAGCTTCTTAAATGTTCCTAAAGTTTCTGACTCCACTATCCCTGCAAGCAGTCCATTCCACACCCCAGAAGGGCCATTGGCCCGTCGATTCTGCACCAAACACAATCCCACCCAGACCCCATCCCCATAATCCCATGCATTTTACCCTAGCTATCCTCCTGACACTAAGGGATAATTTAGCATGGCCAATCCACCTAACCCGCACATCTTTGGATTTTGGGAGGAAACCGGAGCACCTGGAGGAAACCTACACAGACATGGGATGAATGTGCAAACTCTACACAGACAGTGACCCAGGTGGGAATCCAACCCGGGTCCCTGGCGCTGTGGAGCAGCAGTGCTAACCATTGTGCCACTGTGCTGCCGTGAATGGACCTACTTTATATTAAGTTGATCTTTCTCTACACCCTAGCTATGACTGTAACACTACAATCTGCACCCTATCCTTTCCTTCTCCCTGATGTTCTCTCTGAACGGTATGCTTTGTCTGTATAGTGCGCAAGAAACAATACTTTTCACTGTACACCAATGCATTTGACAATAATAAATCAAATCAAAAAACCTCAATCAGATCACACCTCACTGTTGATACACTCAAGGAAACACAAGCCACGTTTCCTGCAACCTGCCCTCAAAATTTTAGCCCTCGCGGAGATGAGTGGAAAGAGTGGAGGAAATAAGAGAGGCGCACAGGATCATGTGAGGCAAATGTTGCAAGCTCCCAGTTGCTTCACATATGCACAACACCCAGAAACTACTGTTCCAAAATAATTCTCTTTACTCCAGCCAGTGAAAACAAATGATGGCAGAATACTGATTAATGGAAGGGTCCTGTTTATGAAGACAATTAGTCCACATTCCGTGCTAAATGCCAAGCATGTCATAAAGCCGCACGCTCGCAACAACAAAGGAGTACAAGACATGGCCAAACTACATCAGGTTTCATTCTATTCTTACTTAGACAGTCAAAAACATTCCTCTGGTCCCCAGACTACCGTTTAACTTGAGGGTCCCTCCTCATGTGAGTCGCATTTGTTTTTGGGGAGCTGTGGGGACCGGGGGGGGGATGGGGGGCGGTGCGGGGGGGGGGGAGGTGGGTAGGAGGATGGGGGGTGGTGCGGGGGGGGGGGGGGGGGGGGGGGGGTAGGAACTGGAGAAAAATGGCTGGGAATCTGGCCAGACACGACTGAGAGAATATCACATCTTGCCAAATGTGTCTCTGTCAGAGGCAATATTAAACACCCCTTCCCTGGCAACCTCGAGCTATTCAAACATGGCCTTTCAGGCTTTCCCTCGCTTGCATTCAGCAGTCACAAAAGGGCCAAGAAGAAGTTACTTGCTAAGTTGTGCCCAGTGATGTCTGGAAGTTTCTAAAGCAGCACGCTGGCACAGTGGTCAACACTGCTGCCTCACAGCGCCAGGGGCCCGGGTTCAATTCTGGCCTCGGGTCACTGTCCCTGAGTTTGCATGTTCTCTCCATGTCTGTGTGGGTTTCCTCCGGTTTCCTCCCACACTCTAAAGATGTGCGGGTTAAATTGGTTGCCCATGCTAAATTTCCCTTTGGTGTCAGGGGGATTAGCAGAGTAAATACATGGGGTTACGGGGATAAGGCCTGGGTGGGATAGTTGTTGATGCAGACTTGATGGGTCGAATGGCCTCCTTTTGCACTGGAGGGATTCTATGACTCTATGAAAGCTCCATAAGGAATGGTAGAGTATTTCACTTCATAGACAGAAGGAAGGATGTCCTTGATATAGAGGGAGTAGAGCGAAAGTTTACCAGGCTGATTCCTGGGATGTCAGGTCTGTCATATGAGGAGAGACTAAATCAGTTAGGATTATATTCACTGGAGATTAGAAGAGTGAGAGGGGATCTCATAAAATTCTAACAGGGTTAGACAGGGTACATTCAGAAAGAATGTTCCCGATGGTGGGGGAATCCAGAACTAGGGTCACAGTTTGAGGATAAGGAGCAAACCTTTTAGAACTGAGATGAGGAGAAATTTCTTCACCCAGAGGGTGGTGAATGTGTGGAATTCACGACCATAGAAAGTAGTTGAGGCCAAAACGTTGTCTGATTTCCAGAAGAAATTAGACATAGCTCTTGGGGCTAAAGGGATGAAGAGGTATGGGAGGAAGGCAGGATCAGGATATTGAATTTGATGATCAGCCATGATCACAATGAACAGCGGGGCAGACTCGAAGGGCTTCTGGTTTCTATGTCACAGGTCTTTTGGATTTGCAGTGACTGCTTTGGAGATGCCTTTCTAGATGCAAGAGGTGCTACAGACATTGGTAGTGTTGACGTTTAGCCGGAGTCACTAGAAAATGATGAGCAACTGGTTCCTCATTGATTAACTGTGCAACATTGAGACCAATTTGTCCATCATCGTGCTGATATCGCTGGAGTAATAATCCAGAGGCCCAGGGGACATGGGTTCAAATCCCACCACTGCAGCTGGTGAATTCAATAAATCTGTGTTCATGACCAGAGCAGAAATCCTAAGAAATTAGACTGAATCCCAGATTTAGATTTTGGCATTAATGTGAGGATAAATTGTTTCACACAGTTGTGATTCTATTGATCCACGGAAGGTTTTATCAAAAACAAACTTTATTTGACAATACAGTTTAAACATTATAAGTGAATTAGCTTCACTTTTACCAATTGAAATGCAAGATACAATTCTTAATTGCTAACCTATCTCTATTAGTTCCAATTTAAGCAATATTTCTCATGGACACAGGGCGGGAATTTCTGGCCACGCTTGCCCCAAAACCAGAAAATCCTGCCCAAGGTCAACAGACCTTAGCATGGTCTGCCCCCAGCTTGCTACAATTCCCATGGCAGGCAGGACAGTAAAATTCCCCCCCAACAAACTCCTCTGCAAAATCAGTTAGCAAACAACAAGCCTACATGCTGGTACATAAGCTGCTATTCCTCCAGCACACCTCTGGAGAGAGATACCTATTTTCTAGCAGGGCCCAAACTACAGTTTCCAGGGAGTGAGAGAGGGAAAAGAGCTCCTGCCCTTTGCAGGTCAAAACAGAAACTGCCTGCTTGTCTCTCAAGCTTAGCTCCATCCAGTCACATGACTGCCTCCTGCCAATCAACCGAATTGAACCCGACTCTGAAACCCCAGGGGACAACCCAAAAAAACCAAAACTTCATCAGCTCAGATTAAAACAAACACCCCAATGGCATGTGGGCTGCCTGAAGCAGACAGATTGGCACCAATTAAACAGAGCAGGCTCTTAAACATACCCTCCACAAGAACCATGACATAAATACATCTCTTAAAGGCACAATATCATCACAGGAATTATAAAGCTATATTCATGAGACCACCATTGATTGTTGTAAAAACTCAACTGGATCACTTCATGGAAAGGAATCTGCTGTTCTTACCCGGTCTGGCTGACTCTGTGTGGTTAGCTCTTAAATCCCCTGTGAAATGGCCTTGCAAGTTACTTAGCCCAGGGACAATTAGGGATGGGTAACAAATGCTGGCCTTGCCAGCGATGCCAACATCCCAGGAAAGAAAAAAAGCTACAAAAGGGATTGTCTTGTCTTTGTCGTTTCCCCATTTGTGGAATTTTACTGTGCAAAAATTGATTGCTGCATGACAACAGTAAGGGCGGCACGGTGGCACAGTGGTTACTACTGCTGCCTCACAGCGCCAGGGACCCGGGTTCGATTCCGGCTTCGGGTCACTGTCTGTGCGGAGTCTGCACATTCTCCCCATGTCTGCGTGGGTTTCCACCGGGTGCTCCAGTTTCCTCCCACAATCTGAAAGACGTGCTGGTTAGGGTGCATTGGCCGTGCTAAATTCTCCCTCAGTGTACCTGAACAGGCGCCGGAGTGTGGCGACTAGGGGATTTTCACAGTAACTCCATTGCAGTGTTAATGTAAGCCGACTTGTGGCGAAGAAATAAACTTTACTTTACTTTAAGTACCCTTCAAAAGTGCTTCATTGGCTGTGACGCAATTTGGAGTGTCCTGAAAGAAGTTATCTCAGAACCATCCTTTCACTTCTACCTCTGGGTGGAAGATAAAACCAACGCGGTTAAAGGACCGTGCTCACTTTTTAAAATTCACTCGTGGGACATGGGCGTCGCTGGCTGGCCAGCATTTATTGCCCATCCCTATTTGCCCTTGGAGGGCAGTTGAGAGTCAACCACATTGCTGTGGCTCTGGAGTCACATGTAGGCCAGGCCAGGTAAGGACGGCAGATTTCCTTCCCTAAAGGGACATTCGTGAATCAGATGGGTTTTTTCTCACTGCTGAGGCAAGTACAAATTCCTCCTTACCTCTGCCAACTTGTGCCAGTTGAAGGACTTCAGCGGGTGCGAGGGCTGCGGGACGGCTTTCTTCCTCATGCTCGCCATCGTGAGGGGGCAAGGGGGTGGTGGCATGGCGCAGTTGAAGAAGGGAGGGGCCCCGGGCGGAGGGGGGGGGCCGCCCGGCGGTGGGGGTGGGGGAGGAGGAGGTGGGAATTCGTACGGGAGGGGTGGGGGTGGCGGGGGAAGCTCGCCCAGCAGCAGAGGGGGAAGCGGAGGGAGGGGTCCCCCAGGCGGGGCAGGGGGAGGGGGGAAGGAAAGGCCTCCTGCGCTCTGAAACAGAAACAAAAACAGAGAATGAAAACTGTGAACAAACAGGAAGATTTAAAACCAATAACACATCTGTCAAAGAGGCACTGTCCATTGCAGTACTGTTTAATAATTCCTTTTCACCCCAGCAACGGTCAAGATGGAGAGTAACTCTGCTTTCTGCTCCATCATAGCAACGGGCGCCAGCCGGGCCTTCAGCTAAGCCTATTTTCCAGCACTGACAATCTGTCAGTCCAATCTGGGTGAGATGACCAGAGTTAAGAACGTAAGAAATAGGAGCAGAAATAGGCCACATGGCCAGACTGCACTGCCATTCACTCCAAACATAGCTGATCTGTGGCTTCAACTCCATTTCCCCGTCCGCACGGTAGCACAGTGGTTAGCACTGCTGCCTCACAGCACCAGGGACCCAGGTTCGAGTCCCGGCTTCGGGTCACTCTCTGTGTGGAGTTTGCATGTTCTCCATGTGTCTGCGTGGGTTTCCTCCGGGTGCTCCGGTTTCCTCCCACACTCCAAGGATGTGTGCAGGTTAGGTGGATTGGCCACATAAAATTGCCCCTTAGCATCAGGGGGACCAGCTAGGGTAAATACATGGGGTTGTGAGGATAGGACCTGGGTGGGATTGAGGTCAGTGCAAACTTGATGGGCCGAATGGCCTCCTTCTGCACTCTATGATTCTATGATTCATCCCTCATGTGTTGACTTAACTCCCCCTCAAACTCATCTGTGCTATTTGCCCCAGCTACTTCCTGTTGACGTTTTTATGAGTGGTAATTCTTTCCGGCGGTTTCATTTCTCAGAGAGCTCTCAGGAAATATCCCTCCACTTTAGCATTTAGTTTTGTCAGACGAATTAAATTCCTCTTCGACTTTACAATCTCGAGACTGTTCCTTGTCAGGGGGGTGACAGGGCATCTGAAATATTCTTTAGAGAAATGAGGCAAGCCTGGCACTGACTGATCAGTGGTGCCTTGTATCAATCATGTTTGCCGCATTGCGTCAAAACATTCCAAAGCACTTGTCATGGCAAGTGACTATGGAGTGTAGTCTCTGGTGTTCTGATTGTAGATCAGTCATCGTTATGTTAGAGGGCAACTATTTTTTCTCACTGTGAATCATAGAATCCCTACAGTGCAGAAGGAGGCCGCTTGGCCCATCGAGTCTGCACCGACCACAATACCACCCAGGCCCTTTTCCCCGAACCCCACCTCTTCACCCTGCTGGTCCCCATGACACAAAAGGTCAATTTAGCATGACCAATCCACCTAACCTGCACAGGAAACTGGAACACCCGGAGGAAACCCACGCAGACATGGGGAGAACGTGCAAACTCCACAAGACGGTGATCCGAGGCCAGGATTGAACCCGGGTCCCCGGCTCTGTGAGGCAGCAGTGCTAACCACTGTGCTGCCCCCTGCCAACGCAAGATGGCCATGTAAGATGGCCGCCGATGTGCATGCATGCATGTTCTGCGCATGCCCAGAAATGCTGTCAAAGGCGTCATGCCGGCGGTACAATGTAACAGGGACCCAGCCGACATCAATTTTGACACAAAATCCCCTACCCCACCCCTCAACCCACTGTCCCCCACCATCCCCCCCCAACATTCCACATGAGAATGGATGTTATTTTTCTCAATAGTTTGGGGGAAGTATTGTGTTATTCTGCAAAGGAGGCTGTGTCTCTGTGTGTCTATCTTGAAATCTCGGTGGTTCAATTAAGCTGGGGAAAGGTTAATAGAGACAACTTGCCTCTCCTTATAACTCAAACTATCAGACCCGGTATCATCCTAGTAAATCTTTATTGCACTCTTTGAGTGAGTAAAGCGGGATCAGGCTATTGAGTTGATGATCAGCCACAATCATAATGAATGGCAGAGCACGCTCGAAGGGCTGAATGGCCTCCTCCTGCTCCTGAATGGCCTATATGTGTCTATGTAAAGTGTTTTAGGATGTCCTGTGGTTGGGTATGTGCGAAACATTCTACCATTAAGGATGGCAATTTAAAACTAGGTCATCTTGACGACAATTTGTAACAACTCCCCTTGTATCGCTTCAGGGAAAAGCATTTCCCCTTCAAACATGGCACCTCTGTCATCTCAAAGTTGCCTGAACTGATAATGGCGGGAAGGGAGGCGGGAGGAGTCTTACCGAGTTTGCCAGTTCGTTCAGACGGGTGGAGAGTTCGATCACTTGATCCCTCGCCTGCCGCAACTCGACCGACTCTTTCTGGAGCTTGTCCTTCATCTTATTGAGCGTTTTCATCATGTCGTCCTTCTCCTGGGTCTTGGTCTCGCACTCCCTCTCCTTCTTCTCCAGTCTCGCCAATAATTCCACGTGTTCTGGCCGCGACAGACACAATCAGATTACCGCGTGTGTGTGAGCCAGTTCACAGCACAGTCCCCCATGGCCAATGCTTGTATACACACTCAGGATATGAGAACGCTCTCAAAAAACCCAGGATGAGAGAAATGGGAATCTCCCGCACACTGGAGTAGAATTTTCATCCAATGGAATAAATCATCCGCCATTTGTGGACCCGTTCAATTATCATTCCATTGAAATGAACTGGAGGGACAATATAGTGGCTGAGTCTCCTGGGATTACAGATTAATCTCCAAGACCGACAGCTCAAAGGGGGAAAAAAGTCACAGAGGCTTCATAATAATTGTACTTGAGATTTTTCTTCCATTTCTTTGAACATTCATTAGTTATAAAAATATTGGAATGAGGATAAAAAGGCCACTTAATTTTTTTAAATTCATTCGTGGGACACGGGCGTCGCTGGCTGGCCAGCATTTATTGCCCATCCCTAGTTGCCTGAGGGCAGTTAAGAGTCAACTGCATTGCTGTGGCTCTGGAGTCACTTGTAGGCCAGGCCAGGTAAGGACGGCAGATTTCCTTTTCTAAAGGACATTAGTGAACCAGATGGGTTTTTCCGACAATCAACAATGGTTTCATGGTCATCTGTAGATTCTTAATTCCAGATGTTTTTTATTGAATTCAAATTCCACCATCTGCCTTGGCAGGATTGATGACTGTCGATTGTCGGAAAATCCATCTGGTTCACTAATGTCCTTTAGGGAAGGAAATCTGCTGTCCTTACCCTGGTCTGGCCTACATGTGACTCCAGAGCCACAGCAATGTGGTTGGCTCTTAACTGCCCTCAGGCAACTAGGGATAGGTAATAACTACTGGCCATCCAATGACGCCCATGTCCCAGGGTAAATGTGTAGGGTTAGAGGGATTGTTACTGGTGCAGGTTTAATGGGCCAAATGGTTTCCTTCTGCATTGTCGGTGTTCCATGGGAGGAATTTTCCCGTCCCGCCTGCCATGGGAATCGTAGCGGGCGGGGGGGAGGACCATGCAAAGGTTCGTTGGCATCGGGCGGGATTTTCCGGTTTTGGAGCGAGCTTGGCTGGAACATCCCACCCTCTGATTCTTCTTGGATTCTATGTTAAGAAAACAATCAGGATAAAGCCCTCGAAGAGGCCCTGGCTGGGATAACCGAGCTTGAATCATGACGCAGAATCCTGGCCTTCAGCACCGCGATGCGGAACAACATTGTCAGCAATAATCGCATGAAGCTTCTGTCTCCATTGCAAACCTACCTCTCCTGAACTTCTCTGCTTGATCTTTCCACTGCTTCACTTCATTCTCATTCACCAACCTGAAGACAGGAGGAGATTTTGACATTCACTGGGCTACTTAGTACATCATTCAAGAGCTGCAGCGTCCACTATAGTAATACCCTCATGGAACCAAACTGTTTGGTTAGCAGGCAGGGAGAGAGCAAGGGAGAAGGGAATGAGAATAGGCACACTGAACAGCAGTTTGGATTGGCAAGTTCCATTAGAAAGAAGAAACAATCACATTGCTAATTGCATCAATTAAGATTAGTTATACACAGGGGAAGGGCATTGACTGCATGTACTTGAGCACATATAAAGAGATACTGACGCAGAGTTTGGGCCATGTGGGGGAGGGTTACAGAGTGTGGGCCGTGTGAGGGGGGGTTACAGAGTGTGGGCCGTGTGAGGGGGGGTTACAGAGTATGGGCTGTGTGGGGGGGGGGTTACAGAGTGTGGGCCGTGTGGGGGGGTGGGTTACAGAGTGTGGGCCGTGTGAGGGGGGGTTACAGAGTATGGGCCGTGTGAGGGGGGTTACAGAGTGTGGGCCATGTGAGGGAGGTTACAGAGTGTGGGAGGTGTGAGGGGGGGTTGGAGTGTGGGCCATGTGAGGGAGGTTACAGAGTGTGGGCCGTGTGAGGGAGGTTACAGAGTGTGGGCCATGTGAGGGAGGTTACAGAGTGTGGGAGGTGTGAGGGGGGTTACAGAGTGTAGGCCGTGTGAGGGGGGTTACAGAGTGTGGGCCGTGTGAGGGGGGTTACAGAGTGTGGGAGGTGTGAGGGGGGGTTAGAGTGTGGGCCGTGTGAGGGGGGGTTACAGAGTATGGGCCGTGTGAGGGGGGTTACAGAGTGTGGGCCATGTGAGGGAGGTTACAGAGTGTGGGAGGTGTGAGGGGGGGTTGGAGTGTGGGCCGTGTGAGGGGGGTTACAGAGTGTGGGCCGTGTGAGGGGGGTTACAGAGTGTGGGCCGTGTGAGGGGGGTTACAGAGTGTGGGAGGTGTGAGGGGGGTTACAGAGTGTAGGCCGTGTGAGGGGGGTTACAGAGTGTGGGCCGTGTGAGGGGGGTTACAGAGTGTGGGAGGTGTGAGGGGGGGTTAGAGTGTGGGCCGTGTGAGGGGGGTTACAGAGTGTGGGCCGTGTGAGGGGGGGTTACAGAGTGTGGGAGGTGTGAGGGGGGGTTAGAGTGTGGGCCGTGTGAGGGGGGTTACAGAGTGTGGGCCATGTGAGGGGGGTTACAGAGTGTGGGCCGTGTGAGGGGGGTTACAGAGTGTGGGCCGTGTGAGGGGGGTTACAGAGTGTGGGAGGTGTGAGGGGGGTTACAGAGTGTAGGCCGTGTGAGGGGGGTTACAGAGTGTGCGCCGTGTGAGGGGGGTTACAGAGTGTGGGAGGTGTGAGGGGGGGTTAGAGTGTGGGCCGTGTGAGGGGGGTTACAGAGTGTGGGCCGTGTGAGGGGGGGTTACAGAGTGTGGGAGGTGTGAGGGGGGGTTAGAGTGTGGGCCGTGTGAGGGGGGTTACAGAGTGTGGGCCATGTGAGGGAGGTTACAGAGTGTGGGAGGTGTGAGGGGGGGTTACAGAGTGTGGGAGGTGTGAGGGGGGTTACAGAGTGTGGGAGGTGTGAGGGGGGGTTAGAGTGTGGGCCATGTGAGGGAGGTTACAGAGTGTGGGCCATGTGAGGGAGGTTACAGAGTGTGGGAGGTGTGAGGGGGGGTTAGAGTGTGGGCCGTGTGAGGGGGGGTTACAGAGTGTGGGAGGTGTGAGGGGGGTTACAGAGTGTGGGCCATGTGAGGGAGGTTACAGAGTGTGGGAGGTGTGAGGGAGGTTACAGAGTGTGGGAGGTGTGAGGGGGGGTTAGAGTGTGGGCCATGTGAGGGAGGTTACAGAGTGTGGGCCATGTGAGGGAGGTTACAGAGTGTGGGAGGTGTGAGGGGGGGTTAGAGTGTGGGCCGTGTGAGGGGGGTTACAGAGTGTGGGAGGTGTGAGGGGGGTTACAGAGTGTGGACTGTGTGAGGGGGGGGTTACAGAGTGTGGGCTGTGTGGGGGGGTGGTTACAGAGTGTGGGCCGTGTGAGGGGGGTTACAGAGTGTGGGAGGTGTGAGGGGGGTTACAGAGTGTGGACTGTGTGAGGGGGGGGTTACAGAGTGTGGGCCGTGTGAGGGCGGGTTACAGAGTGTGGGCCGTTTGAGGGGGGGGGTTACAGAGTGTGGGCCGTGTGAGGGGGGTTACAGAGTGTGGGCCGTGTGAGGGGGGTTACAGAGTGTGGGAGGTGTGAGGGGGGGTTACAGAGTGTGGGAGGTGTGAGGGGGGGTTAGAGTGTGGGAGGTGTGAGGGGGGGTTACAGAGTGTGGGAGGTGTGAGGGGGGGTTACAAAGTGTGGGAGGTGTGAGGGGGGGTTACAGAGTGTGGGAGGTGTGAGGGGGGGTTACAGAGTGTGGGAGGTGTGAGGGGGGGTTACAGAGTGTGGGAGGTGTGAGGGGGGGTTACAGAGTGTGGGAGGTGTGAGGGGGGGTTACAGAGTGTGGGAGGTGTGAGGGGGGTTACAGAGTGTGGGAGGTGTGAGGGGGGGGGAGGTTGCAGAGTTGGGCTGTGTGAGGGGGTTATATAGCTGTAACACTTCAATCTGGGAGGGGGAGGGACCATGCCAGTTGTCAGCCCTAGACTCTGCATTGTTGGCGGGTCCTTTAATTATGGACATGGTCGCTGACATGGTCTGCCCTGATTCACATCCAGACATCATAGAATTATAGAATCCCTAGAGTGCAACAGGCCATTCAGCCCATCGAGCCTGCACTGACAACAATCCCAGCCAGGCCCTATCCCCGTAACCCCACGTATTTACCCTGCTAATCCCCCGACACTAACGGGTAATTTATGGCCAATCCACCGAATGTCGTTCAGACTGTGGGAGGAAACCGGAGCACCCGGAGGAAACCCACGCAGACACGGGGAGAACGTGCGAACTCCACACAGACAATGACCCAAGGCCGGAATTGAACCCGGGTCCCTGGCGCTGTGAGGCAGCAGTGCTAACCACCGTGTGCCACTGTGCCGCCATCCTCGCGGGCATCCATCAGGAGAAACCGATTCCGGGGAATTTGACAAGGGGAATGTCGGGGGAGGTGACCAATAGTGTTGTTAAAGAGTTATTAAAAGGCTTCCTCAAGAAGGGGAAAGATGCAGAAAGGGAAAAGAGGAAGGGGATTGCCGGGTTTAGGGCCAAGGCAGCTGAAGGAATGACTGAGAGTGTTGGGAACTTCGGATGCATGAATGAAAGGACACAAGAGTTCTCGGAAGATGGTCGGAGGAGGTGACAGACTTCGGGTGGGATGAGGCCCTGACATGAATTGAATAACAAGGATGACATTTTAAAATTCCAGCCACAATGGGTCAGTGAGTACAGGGTCCTGGGACCTTTACTTGCCAGAGGTAAGGCACTCTGTTTAATTGGTACCACACACACACATAGAGGGAGTCTCATCCAACCACAGCTACACACTAACTCATTGGTGTCAATGAGTCTCACGCAATGCTCACATCCGGATGATGTTCTTCACGTTGAAATTCTCCAATGGTGCGACGTCAGGGTCTTCCCCCTTTTCATCCTGCAGCACAATTTGCTGCAGTATCCTGTCCAGGAGCTGCCAGTGCTGGCTGTTGGTTCCGTTCCTCTTCCCTGAGGAGCATTTCAGAATTAAGAAGTTAGAAATGTTGACAGATGAATGTCCGCCAAACACTAAGACACAGTAACATAAGTAAGAAGGACTGGTACCAATGCTTTGCTCAACAATTCCGTCTCACAGTGAACGCTGGGACTACCAAGTAAATCACATGGTGAGGGAGCTCAGAACAAGGGGGGCATAACCTTAAAATTAGGGCCATTCTTGGGGGAATGTTAGGAACTATCTCACCCCACCAAAAGTTGTGGAAATCTGAATTTGCATCCCTGTCCTTACCACATCCCGTCCCCCATGCAGGTGAAGCATATTCAGGGGAGGTGATGGTTAAGTGGTATTATTGCTAGACTATTAATCCAGAAACTGAGCTAACATTCTGGGGACCCAGGTTCGAATCCCACCACAGCAAATGGTGGAATTTTAATTCAATCAAAATATCTGAAATTAAGAATCTACTGATGGCCATGAAACCATTGTCAATTGTTGTTAAAATCCATCTCGTTCACTGATGTCCTTTCGGGAAGGAAATCTGCCGACCTTACCCGGTCTGGCCTACACGTGATTCCAGAGCCACTCTTAACTCTGAAATGGCCTAGCAAGCCACTCAGTAAGGGCAACTGGGGATGGGCAATAAATGCTGGCCAGCCAACAACACCCATGTCCCGCGAATGAATTAAAAAAAAGTTATTTCATACAGAGAGTGATGCTACCGTTCACTTTGACTCCGGCTGCTGGACTGCCTGGGAGAGCCTGCGCTCAGCTCCAGGATTCGCACGCTTCGGGCTGATTGGCTGAATGGGTCACATGACACTAGAAGCCCAACACCTTACAGGGGATAGCCCCGACAGCAAGGTTGTTCAAGGATATGAAGCCAAGGCAAGTAAATGGAGTTCAGAAAAAGGTCGCCCATGAAGCGCAGAGCCAGGCCGGAATGGCTGAATAGTTGATTGCTGTTCCTCTGTTCCGTGAAAACATTCTGTCTGTTCTTTGGTACCCTGGAACCGATATCTCATCAATCTATCATGTGCATTATCAGTGGTTCTCCATCCAGCCCCCACATCCCCACCATGTTGTATGATTTGTACAAATCGGCAGCCAAGACTGGGGGGGGGGGGGGGGGGGGGGGGCGGGGGAGGCGGGGGGGGGGGTGGCTGACAAAAGAATTGAAACCTGAGGATAACACAGCAGCATCTGATACCCTTGGATGGAGAAAGTGAGGCCTAGGCTGGCAGTCACGGTGAGCTCATATTTCTATCGGGATGTACATCTGTTGAATGCGTTTTATGCTCACTGCGATTGGCTAAGTGCCCCCGAGGGCATTCCATCAAACAGAACTTGACAAACATGTCCAGCCATCCATCGGAAAATGGAGAACCGGAAAATACTTCACAGAAAACAGAGATGGGTAACCTGGGAGCGTTTACTGAATGTGGCCTGTGTCAGGACGTTCAGTGAACAACAGCGGAGGTGAGGGGTCACTAACCCATGGCGACCCTTTCTCTTGCCTGGCAATAACAGTTAAACATGATTCTCCTGAGATGCCTCCAATTCCCTCCGAGGGCAGAGACTAGAGATAACGGCTGTATTTTAGATCCTATACCACTGCCCACCACATACCCCTCCCGCCTCTCCCCCCCTCTCCCGCCAGCAACTCCCTGTTTTTTAATTAATTCATGGGAATGGCATCGTTGGCTGGGCACAGCATTTATTGCCCATCTCTAGTTGCCCTTGTTCAGATGGCATTTGCAAGTCAACCACTCTAGAGTCACATGTAGTCCAGACCAAGTAAGGACGGCAGATTTCCTTCCCTAAAGGACATTAGTGAACCAGATAGAATCATAGAATCTAACAGTGCAGAAGGAGGCCATTCAGCCCATCGAGTGTGCACCAACCGCAATCCCATCCAGGCCCTCTCCCCATAACCCCATGCATTTACCCGAGCTCGACCCCCTGACACGACGGGGCAATTTAGCATGGCCAATCCACCTAACCCACTCATCTTTGGAGTGCGGGAGGAAACCGGAGCACCCGGAGGAAATCCCCACAGACACGGGGAGAATGTGCAAACTCCGCACAGACAGTGACCCAAGCCGGGAATCGAACCCATGTCCCTGGCGCTGTGAGGCCTCAGTGCTAACCACTGTGCCACCGTGCCGCCCATGGGTGTTTCCGACAATCAACAATGGTTTCATAGTCATCAGATAATTTGTAATTCCAGATTCTTTTCATTGAATTTAAATTCTACCATTTGTTATGGCAGGATTCGAACCCGGGTCCTCAGAACATTAGCTGAGTTTCTGGATTAATAGACCAGCGAAAATACCAGTAGGCCATCGTTTCCCCTGGGTGTTGTAGGGCCAACAGAATCACCTCTCTTTACCTTGATGGAGTCTCATTTTGGAAGCCAGATGCCTGCAGATTCTTTGTGTTAAATCCACTGAGATAAACTTTCCAGTTGTCCCTATAGTTCAAGGTTAAATAGCCAAGTGTGGCCAAGTGGCCAACCGTTATTCCCCGTCTGCTTACAAGGGAAGATTTGAGTGGGGCACTGGGGATGGAACTCCAGCCTCGATCTTACAGAACTTCAGCAAGAGTCATCAGCTTCAGGAATAGAGGGCAGCCTACCAGATTGACACATCATTCGACAGATACACACTGGTGTCGAAGTATGTTATCATACTTCCTCACAAAGCATGACTGTCCGACCCTCCCTCTTCCCATCCTTTGTAGCTATGATTGTGTAAAATTTGTAAATCTGGAACATGAAGCCAATTTAGTTGTGACCATGACAACTATAATCTGGTTCACTCCTGTCCTTTAGGGAAGGAAATCTGCCGTCCTTACCTGGTCTGGCCTACATGTGACTCCAGAGCCACAGCAATGTGGTTGACTCTCAACTGCCCTTAGACAACTGGGAATGGGCAATAAATGCTGGCCAGCCAGCCAGCGACGCCCATGTCCCACAAATGAATTTAAAAAAAATTAAAACCTATCTGGTCCACTAATGTCCCTTCGGGGAAGGAAATTTGCTATCCTTACCTGGTCTGGCCTACATGTGATTCCAGACCCACAGACCCAATGTGGTTGACTCTGAACTGTCCCTATGAAATGGTCCAGCAAACCACTCTGTTCAAGGGCAATTAAGGATGGGCAACAATTGCTGACTCAGCCAGCGATGCCCACATCCCCATGAAAGTGTGAAGGAAGCGAAAATAAAATTCAAACTTTCAGTTGGCCGTGTTAGTCCTGAATAGCCAACTGAGTTGCTGTTCAAACATGGAGATCAAATGTTAAGGGTAAGTATACAGTTAAAGGCAGGACCCTGAACAGCACTGACGTACAGAGTGATCTTAGGGTTCAAGTCCACAACTCCCTGAAAGAGGCCTCTCAAGTAGATAGGGTGGTAAAGGAGGCGTATGGCATGCTTTTTTTAATGAGCTATAAGGAGAGACTGGACAAACTAGGATTGTTTTCTCTGGAGCAGCGGAGGCTGAGGGGAGACCTGATAGAAGTCAAAAGAGAAAACGCTGGAAAATTTCAGCAGGTCTGGCAGCATCTGTAAGGATCCTTCCAGATGCTGCCAGATCTGCTGAGATTTTCCAGCGTTTTCTCTTTTGGTTTCAGATTCCAGCATCCACAATAATTTGCTTTTATCCTGATTGAAGTCTATAAAATTGAGAGGCAGAGATAGGGTGGACAGTCAGAATCTTTTCCCCAGAGTTGAAATGTCTAATACTAGGGCGCATGCATGTTTAAAGTTTTTTAAAGTTTATTTATTACATTAACACAAAGTTTTTTAAAGTTTATTTATTACATTAACACTGCAATGAAGTTACTATGAAATTCCCCTAGTCGCCACACTCCGGCGCCTGTTCGGGTCAATGCACCTAACCAGCACGTCTTTCAGAATGTGGGAGGAAACCGGAGCACCCGGAGGAAACCCACGCAGACATGGGGAGAACATGCAGACTCCACACAGACAGTGACCCAAGCTGGGATTTGAACCCGGGTCCCTGGCGCTGTGAAGCAGCAGTGCTAACCACTGTGCTACCGTGCCATACCGCACCGTACCCTGAAGGTGAGAGGGGAAAGTTCAAAGGAGATGTGAGGGGCAAGTTTTTTACACAGAGAGCGTAATGTGCTGCCAGGGGTGGTGGTGGAGGCAGATACGATAGGGGTGTTTAAGGGGCTTTTAGATAAGCACATGAATACGCAAGGAATAGAGGGATATGGGCCAAGGGCAGGCAGGAGGGATTAGTTTAATTTTGCGTCATGTTCGGCACAACATCGTGGGCCGAAGGGCCTGTTCCTGTGCTGTACTGTTCTGTGTTCTATGTACGGTGGCATACTGGTTAACACTGCTGACTCACAGTGCCAGGGACCCGGGATTGATTCCCGGCTCGGGTCACTGCGCGGAGTCTGTACATTCCCCCCGTGTCCACGTGGGTTTCCTCCAGGTGTTCCGGTTTCCTCCCACAGTTCGAAAGACGTGCTGGTTAGGTGCTAAATTCTCCCTCCGTGTACCCAAACAGGCGCCGGAATGTGGCGACTAGAGGATTTTCACAGTAACTTCATTGCAGTGTTAATGTAAGCCTACTTGTGACACTAATAAATAAACTTTAGTGAGCACTGGGGTAAGGGACTCATGGCCTGACTTGAATCAACTCTGACCCATCACAAATCATCCGAGGAGAGAATGATATTACAATGGAAATATAGTGGTAATGAGAACTGTACTCACAGGGCATTTGGAGGCAGTGCTGGAGGACAGATACCAAATGTGGGTAGGCGTCTGTGTGACTCAGCTTCTTCCGAATCAAGTCAAACATCTGACTCGTGCTCCTGGTGTCAATATGCGCCTGGAAAGCAGGAAGGTTAAGTCACATTTCAGTATGCTGCAATGTACATGGATAATCATTACATCTTATAGCAACTATCAGAAAGCAACAAGCATCTTAACAACATTAACTTCCATTTTTATAATGCTTTTAACATAGTAAGGTGCCCCAAGTTGTTTTACAACAATGTCAGTGTAATGACTTCAGTCAGGCCATTGAGGTTGGCCTATTGGAGTATGAGCTCCTTGATTAAGGATCCAATTGATGGGCCAATCAGGGAGTCTTTGTCTTGTACTTAACCGGGCATGTCAGTTCCTCTGCCACCCCCGGATGTAGACTGCGAACTGCTAGCACTCTGTGTACTGCTGTTAGAGTCTGTAAATAAAGGGATTTTGGTGAAGGGGCTTCTGCCTCCGAAGACTTATTACAGTTATCAAAAAATATCTGACGCAGAGCCACATTAGGTTTTAAGACAGGTAACCAAGGGATTCTTTAAAGAGGTGGGTGGTAAGGTTCATCCAAAATGAGGAGAGGGAGGTCGGGAATGGAGAAATTTAGGGAAGGAATTCCATAGTTTAGGGACTAGGTAGATGAAGGCACAACCACCAAGGGGGAAGCGATTGAAATAGGGTTTGGTCAAGAGGCCCGAACTGGAGGAGTGCAGGTATCCCAGAGGGTTGTGGGATTGGATGAGATTACAGAGATGGCGGGGAGAAATGAGGCCAAGGAGGGATTCGGAAACAAGGTTGAGAATTTTAAGATTCAGGCATTGCAGAGCCGGAGATAAAGTACCAAAAAAACCCATAAATCCCCCAACAAAATTTGGTATGTCATGTTGTAACTTTACAGAACCATAGTTAGACCGCACTTGGAATATAATGTTCAGTTCTGGTCGCCACACTACCAGAAGGATGTGGAAGCTTTGGAGTGGGTACAGAAAAGATTTACCAGGATGTTGCCTGGTTTGGAGGGCATTAGCTATGAGGAAAGGTTGGAGAAATTTGTTCTCACTGGGACGATGGATGTTGAGAGGCGACCTGATAGAAGTCTACAATATTATGAGGGGCACGGACAGTGGATAGTCAGAAGCTTTTTCCCAGTGCGAAAGAGTCAATTACTAGGGGGCACAGGTTTAAGGTGCGAGGGGCAAGGTTTAAGGGAGATGTACGAGGCAAGTTTTTTTACACAGAGGGTGGTGGGTACCTGAAAGTCGCTGCCGGGGGAGGTAGTGGAAGCGAATACGATAGTGACTTTTAAGGGGCGTCTTGACAAATACATGAACAGGATGGGATCTGTTTCAGGCTGTGAGGGATAGAAACAGGGAAAAAGAGAAATCCTTAGGTGGTATGGATTCCTTGAGGGTGGCATGGTGGCACAGTGGTTAGCACTGCTGCCTCACAGCGCCAAGGACCCGGGTTCGATTCCCGGTTTGGGTCACTGTCTGTGTGGAGTCTGCATGTTCTTCCCGTGTCTGTGTGGGTTTCCTCCGGGTGCTCCAGTTTCCTCCCACAGTCTGAAAGACGTGCAGGTTAGGTGCATTGGCCATGCTAAATTCTCCCTTAGTGTACCTGAACAGGTGCCGGAGTGTGGCGACTAGGGGATTTCCACAGTAACTTCATTGCAGTGTTAACTTGTGACTAATAAACTTTAACTGGTAACGGTAAAGGAAATCTCATGGCAGATAATACAAATAGTCTACCTCAGGCTCAAAAGAAAACACATCAAGATGGAAGAGGAATAAAAAACCTAAGAGATTTTCACTGAAGTAAAGTAGGATACACAAAGTCACTGTGTTGGTGGTTTAAGAAAAGCACTAGGAACAAAGATGTGGTAAAACAGGATAAGCCTGTGAGTTTGTTAAAAGTGGTAAAGGGAAACCTAGTTGAAGCTGAAGAGGTGCAAAAGAATATGGAGCCTAGTCAGGGATTGGTCAATAAGAAAGTGCCAGATCTCTTTAAAGAATTTACTTGAGTGGGTAATGTTTACTCGTGCACCAGGAGGAGTAGGTAAAGAAGTTAACATTTTAAGAGATACGGGAGCAAGTCAACGTTTGATGGGTTTTTTTATTCATTCGTGGGACATGGGCATCGCTGGCTGGCCAGCATTTAGCTCCCATTTCTAGTTGTCTGAAGGCAGTTGAGAGTCAACCACATGCTGAGGCTCTGGAGTCAGGTATAGGCCAGATTAGGTAAGGACGGCAGATTTCTTTCGCTAAAGGACATCAGTGAACCAGATGGGTTTTACAAGAATCGACAATGGTTTCATGGTCATCAGTAGATTCTTAATTCCAGATTTTTTTTTTTATTGAATTCAAATTCCATCATCTGATGTGGGGGGATTCGAACCCAGGTCCCCCGAACATTGAGGTTCTGGATTAATAGTCTGGCGATAATACCACGAGGCTGTGAGATGAGGAGTTATGTAGTTTGGAAGGAGGATTGCCAGAAAAGGTGATAATATTTGGGATTCAGGGTGAGAAGAATAGGGTCCCATTATATAAGGTGAGGTTTCTAAGGTGAGGCTACTAAAAGAAATGGCGGGAGAAATAGCAAATGCACTAGTGGTAATTTACCAAAATTCGTTGGACTCTGGGGTGGTTCCCGCAGATTGGAAAACAGCAAATGTGACGTCACTGTTTAAAAAAGGAGGTAGACAAAAGGCAGGTAACTATAGGCCGGTTAGCTTAACTTCTGTAGGAGGGAAAATGCTTGAATCTATCATCAAGGAAGAAATAGCGAGACATCTGGATATAAATTGTCCCATTGGTAAGACGTAGCATGGGTTCATGAAGGGCAGGTCATGTTTGGCTAATTTGGTGGAATTCGTTGAGAACATGACATGTGCAGTGGGGAACCTGTGGATGTGGTGTATCTGGATTTCCAGAAGGCATTCGACAAGGTGCCATACCAAAGATTGCTACATAAGACAAAGGTGCACAGTGTCACGGGTAATGTATTAGCATGGATAGAGGATTGGTTAACTAACAGAAAGCAAAGAGTGGGGGTAAATGGGTGTTTTTTTGGTTGGCGATCAGTGACTAGTGGTGTGCCTCAGGGATCAGTGTTGGGACCGCAATTGTTTACAATTTACATAGATGATTTAGAGTTGGGGACCAAGTGTAGTGTGTCAAAATTCACAGATTACACTAAGATGGGTGGAAGAGCAAAGTGTGCAGAGGACGCTGAAAGTCTGCAAAGGGATATAGATAATCTAAGTGAGTGGGCGAGGGTCTGGCAGATGGAGTACAATGTTGGTAAATGTGAGGTCATCCATTTTGGTAGGAATAACAGCAAAATGGACTATTATTTAAATCGTAAAAAATTGCAGCATGCTGCTGTGCAGAGGGACCTGGGTGTCCTTGTGCAGGAATCTCAAGGAGTTGGCTTGCAGGTGCAGCAGGTAATTAAGAAGGCAAATGGAATTTTGTCCTTCATTGCTAGAGGGATGGAGTTTAAAAACAGCGAGATTATGTTGCAGCTGTATAAGGTGCTGGTGAGGCCACACCTGGAGTACTGTGTACAGTTTTGGTCTCCTTACTTGAGAAAGGATATACTGGCACTGGACGGGGTGCAGAGGAGATTCACTAGGTTGATTCCGGAGTTGAGAGGTTTGGCTTTTGAGGAGAGACTGAGTAGACTGGGGCTACACTCATTGGAATTCAGAAGAATGAGGAGAGATCTTATAGAAACATATAAGATTATGAAGGGAATAGATAAGATAGTAGCAGGGAAGTTGTTTCTACTGGCGGGTGAAACTACAACTAGGGGGCATAGCCTCAAAATAAGGGGAAGCCGATTTAGGACTAAGTTGAGGAGGAACTTCTTTACACAAAGGATTGTGAATCTATGGAATTCCCTGCCCAGTGAAGCAGTTGAGGCTACCTCATTGAATGTTTTTAAGGCAAGGACAGATAAATTTTTGAACAGTAAAGGAATTAAGGGTTATGGTGAGCGGGCGGGTAAGTGGAGCTGAGTCCACAAAAAGATCAGCCATGATCTTATTGAATGGCGGAGCAGGCTCGAGGGGCCAGATGGCCTACTCCTGCTCCTAGTTCTTATGTTCTTATGTTAAAGAGTCCAGTGAAAAGTGGTGAAGTGGTAGTAGGGGTAATAGATAAATTACCTTGACCAAGAATACAGTTTATCTTGGGGAACAAAATTGCAGGTGGGAGTGATACATTCTGCGGTTGTAAAGCCAGTGGAAAATCAAATAACTGAGTTGACAAAGGACGCATATCCTGGGATTTTTCCTGATTGTGTAGTAACAAGGTCATAAAGTCACAGATTAAGACAGGAGTAGAAATCAAAGAGTGACGATACAGAAGTTGAAGTTCAATTATCAGAAACTATTTTTGATCAGATAGTTGAAAAAGAACAAGAACAGGTGGAAGATGAAGTGAATATTCAGGAAAGTTGGCAAAGTTACAACAGAAAGATATTGAGATAAAACAGTTGTATCAAAAAGAATACATGGAGGAAGAATCTGAGTGTATACCGGAATATTATTACCTTAAAAATTATGTCTTAATGAGGAAATGGAGACTTTTACATATTCAGGGGGATGAAAAATGGGCAGAAGTTCATCAAGTGGTATTACCATTGAGTTCGATAAAAGAGGTGTTGCGAGTAGCACATGAGGTAGTAGTAGGAGATCATTTGGGAGTAAGGAAAACTCAAACTAAAATACAAAACATTTTTATTGGCCTGCCTGGACTGCATAAAGATGTGGTTGAATTTTTTCCAATAATGTCACACATGTCAGGTAATCGGGAAACCTCAAGCGGAGATAAAACCAGCACCCTTAATAACCATTCCAGCATTGGAAGAATCTTTTACAAGGGTCTTAATTGATTGTGTAGGACCCCTCCCTAAAATAAAAAGTGGGAATCAATATCTAGTGACCATAATGGATATATCTGCTAGATTTCCAGGGGCAATTCCATTACACAATATTACAGCTAAAAGGATTGTGGAGGAGTTACTTAGTTTTTTTAACTCGATATGAACTACCCACAGAAGTACAAGCAGATCAAGGATCAAATTTAACATCAAAATTATTCAAGGAGGTTATGGATAGCTCAGGAGTAAAACAATTTCAATCAACTGCGTACCACCCAGAATCACAGGGAGTGTTAGAGCTGTGGCATCATACTTTAAAAACAATAAGAAATCTCACAACACCAGGTTAAAGTCCAACAGGTTTATTTGGCAGCACGAGTTTTCGAAGCGTTGCCTCTTCATCACTCACCTGATGAGGGGGCAGCGCAATGAAAACTCATGCTACCAAATAAACCTGTTGGACTTTAACCTGGTGTTGTGAGACTTCTTACTGTGCCTTCCCCAGTCCAACACCGGCATCTCCACTTCATGGCTACCTCTAAAAATAATGTTGAGGCTTATGGTCCAAAGATTAGCCAGAGGATTGGGATAAAGGAATTCCATTTGTACTCTTTGCAATTAGGGATGCATCTAATGAATCAACCAAATTCAGTCCATTTGAATTGGTTTTTGGTCATGAGGTAAGGGGACCACTTAAATTGATCAAAGAGAAATTGGTGAGTCAGCAATCTGAGACCACATTATTGGACTATTAAATTTGAGGGAAAGGTTGAATAGAGCAGGTGAATTGGCTAGACAACGTTTAAAGGTGGCACAGCATGTGATGAATCAGGAAGCAGATAAGAAATCAAAAATTCTTATCTGGAGGGGATAAAGTTTTAGTGTTACTACCAGTGAACCTTTAAAAGTAAGGTTTAGTGGACCTTATCAAACTGAAAGGAAATTGAGTCTGGTGAATTATTTGATAAAATCGCCAGATAGAAGGAAAACTTACAGAGTGTGTCATGTGAATATGCTCAAATTGTACTTTGATAGGGAAGGAAAGTAGAAGTAGGATGTGTTAGTGGTTGCAACTCAGTGAAGAACCAAATCTAGATGATTCTGAATTTGACATTCCTCAAACTAAATTGGATAATGAGGAAGTTATCAGAAATTGGAGTAAATTATTGAGTTACCTTCCAGAGAAAAATCAAGGTGACCTGAAAGAGTTACAAAAATCACATGGAGAGATATGTGGGAATAAGCTGGGAAGTACTAAACTAGTTATGCATGATGTAGGTGTAGTGAATGCCGTTCCAATGAAGCAACACCTTATAGACTTGACCTTCTAAAATTGGCACAGGTACAGAAGGAGATTGAAAGTATGTTTAAAAATGACATCATTGAAGTGAGTTGCAGCGAGTGGATTTCACCCATGGTGATGGTACCAAAACCAAATGGTACCCAACGGCTGTGTGCGGACTATAGGAAAGTTAATGCAGTCATGAAATTAGATTTGCATCGGATGGAAGACTGCATTGAGAAGGTGGGGCAATCAACTTTTATCTTCAAATTTGACTTACTCAAAGGTTATCCGAAAGGGCAAAGGAAATTTCAGCTTTTGTGACACCAAATGGTTTGTACCAGTTTAAAGTTATGCCATTTGGAATGAAAAATGCCCCAGCCACATTTCAAGATTACCCAATTGCGCGGTGTGCGAAGACGATCCGGTGATTTTTAGTCAGGCGTGGGAAGAACATTTAGAGCACCGAGCGGAATTGTTCTATCAACTTCAGGAGGTGAGCTTGGTAATAAAATTGGCTAAGAGTGAGTTTGGAAAAGCCCAAGTCACGTTCCTCGGCCGTACAATTGGACATGGATAGGTGGTCCCATGGGATGTGAAAACAAAGGTTATTGGGGAGTTCTCAATACAATTGGGAGAAGGGGAATACTGAGATTTCTGGGCCTGAGTGGTTTTTACAGGAGATTTGTACCAAATTTTAGCAGTGTGGTTGCTCCACTGACTGGCCTGCTGAAGAAGCATAGCAAATTTCAGTGGACGGCGGAGGGTCAATAGGCATTTGATGGCCTGAAAGCTGTGTTAACCACTGCCGCTGCAGTAGGCACACCAAATTAGGCAAAACCACTCAAGGCGGCCATTGATGCAAGTGATGTGGGCGTTAGTGACGTGCGATTACAGGATATCAATGAGAGAATAGAACAGCCTATTGGGTATTTTTCCAACAAAAGCTAAATGATCATCAGAAGAAATATTCAATCGCTGAGAAAGAAACTTTGAAATTGGTGCTGGCGTTGCAACATTTTAACATTTATGGTGCCAGGAATTCATCTGAGATGATTATATACACTGATCACAATCCATTGACATTTTTGGAAAAATTTAAGAATAAAGGTACAAGACTGTTGAGATGGAGTTTATTATTGCAGCTGTATAATTTGAAAATTATACATGTGGCAGGAAGAGAGAATATGATTGCTGAAGCTTTGTCACGAATGTGATAATAAAAGAAGACATGTACTTCAGGATGATAGGGAGGAAATAGCTTGATCTGGGTTTCAGATAAAGCTCGGCACAACATCGTGGGCCGAAGGGCCTGTTCTGTGCTGTACTGTTCTATGTTCTATGTTTAATGGTGGAATACAAGGACTGAAATGGACTGCATTGCTGTTATATTTGCATGTTTTGATTTTATAAAGGGTACGTGTATCTATTGTAGAGTACCATTAGTGTGAAATTAAAAGGTTTTGAAAAATGAAGCCATCTAAGAATATGGATGGCCATTTATTTCTTAAGGGGAGTTGTGACGATACTGTGCCTTTAAAATATGTATTTTAATCATGGGATGGGATTTACGACCATTTAGAAAGATGCGGATTAATCCGGGATAGTCAGCACGGATTCGTGAAGGGCAAGTCGTGCCTCACAAATTTGATAGAATTTTTTGAGGAGGTAACTAAGTGTGTTGATGAAGGTAGGGCAGTTGATGTCATATACATGGATCTTAGTAAGGCGTTTGATAAGGTCCCCCATGGTCGGCTTATGATGAAAGTGAGGAGGTGTGGGATAGAGGGAAAGTTGGCCGATTGGATAGGTAACTGGCTGTCTGATCGAAGACAGAGGGTGGTGGTGGATGGAAAATTTTCAGACTGGAGGCAGGTTGCTAGCGGAGTGCCGCAGGGATCAGTGCTTGGTCCTCTGCTCTTTGTGATTTTTATTAATGACTTAGAGGAGGGGGCTGAAGGGTGGATCAGTAAATTTGCTGATGACACCAAGATTGGTGGAGTAGTGGATGAGGTGGAGGGCTGTTGTAGGCTGCAAAGAGACATAGATAGGATGCAAAGCTGGGCTGAAAAATGGCAAATGGAGTTTAACCCTGATAAATGTGAGGTGATTCATTTTGGTAGGACTAATTTAAATGTGGATTATAGGGTCAAAGGTAGCGTTCTGAAGACTGTGGAGGAACAGAGAGATCTTGGGGTCCATATCCACAGATCTCTAAAGGTTGCCACTCAAGTGGATAGAGCTGTGAAGTAGGCCTATAGTGTGTTAGCTTTTATTAACAGGGGGTTGGAGTTTAAGAGCTGTGGGGTTATGCTGCAACTGTACAGGACCTTGGTGAGACCACATTTGGAATATTGTGTGCAGTTCTGGTCACCTCACTATAAGAAGGATGTGGAAGCGCTGGAAAGAGTGCAGAGGAGATTTACGAGGATGCTGCCTGGTTTGGAGGATAGGTCTTATGAGGAAAGGTTGAGGGAGCTAGGGCTGTTCTCTCTGGAGCGGAGGAGGCTGAGGGGAGACTTAATAGAGGTTTATAAAATGATGAAGGGGATAGATAGAGTGAACGTTCAAAGACTATTTCCTCGGGTGGATGGAGCTATTACAAGGGGGCATAACTGTAGGGTTCATGGTGGGAGATATAGGAAGGATATCAGAGATAGGTTCTTTATGCAGAGAGTGGTTGGGGTGTGGAATGGACTGCCTGCAGTGATAGTGGAGTCAGACACTTTAGGAACATTTAAGCGGTTATTGGATAGGCACATGGAGCACACCAGGATGATAGGGAGTGGGATAGCTTGATCTTGGTTTCAGATAAAGCTCGGCACAACATCGTGGGCCGAAGGGCCTGTTCTGTGCTGTACTGTTCTATGTTCTATGTTTAAGTCTTGTAATAGGTAAAGGTTATGCTAATTCTTTTTGTTATATTTTAACTGTGTTTTTAAATAAACTTTGTTTGATAAAAGCTTCCTCGTGGGTCACTTGAATGATACCTGGATTGAAACATCTTATAAGACTATAAGATTGAGGAACAGAATTAGGCCATTCGGCCCATCCAGTCTGCTCAGCCATTCAATCATGGCTGATAAGTTTCTCAACCCCATTCTTCCACCTTTTCCCCGTAACCTTTGATCCCCTTACCAATCAAGAACCTATTTATCTCTGTCTTAAATACACTCAAAGGCCTGGTCTCCACAGCCTTCTGTGACAATGAAATCCACAGATTCAGCAAAGCCTCTGGCTGAAGAAATTCCTCCCCATCTCCATTCTAAAGGGTCGTCCCTTTACTCTGAGGCTGTGCCCTCGGATCCTCGTCTCTCCTCCAAATGGAAATATTTCCCCACGTCCACCCTATCCAGGCCTTTCAATATTCAACAAGTTTCAATGAGATTCCCCCTCATCCTTCAAAACTCCATTGAGTACAGACCCAGAGTCCTCAAATACTCGTCATACATGAAGCTTTTCAAAGAACAAAGAAAGAAGAACAAAGAACAAAGAAAATGACAGCACAGGAATAGGCCCTTTGGCTCTCCAAGCCTGTGCTGCCCGTCTGAACCAAAACCCACTACCCTTCCAGGGACCATATCCCTCTATTCCCATCCTATTCATGTATTTGTCAAGATGCCCTCTTAAAAGTCATTCCCGGGATCGTTCCCATGAACCTCCTCTGGACCCTCTCCAAGGCCAACACATCTTTCCTTAGATATGGGGCCCAAAATTGCTCGCAATATTTCAAATGTATCTCATCAGAGCTTCATAAAACCTCAGCAGTACATCTCTGCTTTCGTAGATTCTGATATTATGAAATGTTGTATACTGAAAAATTGTGGTGGCAGATGTTTCACATGGAGCTGGTTGCTCCTTGACCGATAAGGGCAAGATTGTCACTCACCATGTCAAGCCGCTTTGCAAGTTCATTCTCATCCTCAGTTCTGACCATCTCAAAGAAGTCTAAGTGCCTAAACACAGAGGGAAAATAGAAAATTGTCAGTACTCAAATTCACCCTGGCCACCTTTCCTGCCTCAGACAAAGCTTTCAACACACTGCTGCTTATCACCTGTGGGCGATCTGACTTGGGATGGTTCACAGGGTGGCACTAGATTAATTATTAATCCAGAAACTCAGTTAATGTTCTGCGCACCCGAGTTCGAATCCCTCCATGGCAGATGGTAGAATTTTGAATTCAATTTAAAAAGCTATCTGGAATTAAGAATCTACTGGTGACCATGAAACCATTGTCGATTGTCGGAAAAAAACCCATCTGGTTCACTAATGTCCTTTAGGGAAGGAAATCTGCCATCCTTACCCAGTCTGGCCTACATGTGACACCAAAACATTGTATGTTTTCAAGAATGAGTTAGGGGATCAAGGGATATGGGGGGAAGGCAGGATCAGGTTATTGAGTTGGATGATCAGGCAAGATCATCCAACTGGTGACAAGGGTTTGAATCCCATCATAGCAACTGGAGAAATTTAAATTACAGAACTTGCAGATTCCCTACAGTACACAAGGAGGCCATTCAGCCCATCGAGTCTGTATTGACCACAATCCCACCCATGCCCCATTCCCATAACCCTCACATACCCCCTGCTAATCCCCCTGACACTTGGGGCAATTTAACATGGCCAATCAACCTAACCCACACATCTTTGACAGTGGGAGGAAACAGGAGCACCCGGAGGAAACGCACACATGGTGAGAAAGTGCGAACTCCCACAGACAGTGACCAGAGGCTGGAACTGGACCTGGGTTCCTGGCGCCGTGAGGCAGAAGTGTTAACCACTGTGCCACTTTGCTGCCCCACGATTAATAAAAGTTAGTAATAGTGACCATATTATTAATTTTTGTGAAAAAAACTTAGAGCGTAAAGAGGTTTACAGCATAGAAACAGGCCCTTAGGCCCAACTTTTCCATGCCGCCCTTTTTTTTAACCACTAAGCTAGTCCAAATTGCCCACATTTGGCCCATATCCCTCTATATCCATCTTACCCATGTAACTGTCTAAATGCTTTTTGAAAGACAAAATTGGACCCGCCTCTACTACTACCTCTGGCAGCTCATTCCAGACACTCACCACCTTCTGTGTGAAAAAAACTGCCCCTCTGGACCTTTTTGTATCTCTCCCCTCTCACCTTAAACCTATACCCTCTAGTTTTAGACTCTCGTACTTTTGGGAAAAGGTGTTAACTATCTAGCTGATCTATGTCCCTCATTATTTTATAGACCTCTATAAGGTCACCCCTAAGTCTCCTACACTCCAAGGAAAAAAGTCCCAGTCTATTCAGCCTCTCCTTATAACTCAAACCATCAAGTCCAGGTAGCATCCTGGTAAATCTTTTCTGCACTCTTTCTAGTTTAATAATATCCTTTCTATATCACTAATGTCCTTTTAGGGAAGGAAATCTGCCATCCTTACACCGTCTGGCCGACATGTGATTCCAGACCCACAGCAACATCCCTCTGAAGTGGCCGAGCAAAGCTACTCAGTTCAGGAGCAGTTAGGGTTGGTGACAAATGTTGGCCTCGCCAGCGATACCCACATCCCATGAAAGGATCATTAAAATAAGAACCTCAGCAAAATGGAATGTCAGAACAATTCTGACATTGGCTGGGGAATAAGAGACTTAAGGGAAAGAGAAAATAGAACAGTAACTCAGAACAAAGCACTAAAATCTGCCAGATTGGAGAACTTTATGTTTGGGCATCCCAGGAAAGAAGAAATAAACAGTAATTTATCAAGGTTCCACATCATTTCCTTGCTGTTGTGAGTGGCACAGTGGTTAGCACTGCTGCCTCACAGCGCCAGGGACCCGGGTTCGAATCACGGCTAGGGTCACTGTCGGTGTGGGGTCTGCACGTTCTCCCCGTGTCTGCGTGGGTTTCCTGCGGGTGCCCCGGCTTCCTCCCATTGTCCAAAGATGTGCAGGTTAAGTTGATTGGCCATGATAATTTATCCATTAGCATCAGGGGGATTAGCAGGGTAAATATAATGGGGTTACAGGGATAAGGCTTGGGTGGGATTATTGTAGGTGCAGGCTCGATGGGCCAAATGGCCTCCTTCTGCACTGTAGGCATTCTATGTTGTGCTCCATGTTCTCACCAGATACTCTATCCTATCTCTACAAGGCCCATGTTCATACACCTTGTCACCGGCTGTGGGTAAACGTTGTGATGTTGCGAGTTACCTGTCTAACGTTGCGTTCTCGTGATTTCGTAACTTATCGATCACAGGTTGAATTCCTAACATGAGGAACTCATACCGGAGGTGCAGTCGGAATTCCAGATTGTCCTGCAAGGAAGTGAAGACATGATTAAATGTTGGGACACCGCAGTATCTCAGTGCACTTCAAAATGGCGGCATTGCTTCTTCCCCCACAACACAGCACCTTTAGGCCTTTTTACACAGAGGGTGGTGAATGTCTGGAACGCGCTGCCCGGGGAGGTGGTGGGAGCAGGTACGGTGGTGGCATTTAAGGGGCAACTAGACAAATACATAAATAAGATGGGAATGGAAGGATACGGACTTCAGAAGTGCATACCGTTTTAGTTTAGGCAGGCATCATGATCGACGCAGGCTTGGAGGGCCGAAGGGCCTGTTCCTGTGCTGTCCTGTTCTTTGTTCTTGGTTATTTGTTCTAATTTTGATGAGTAATTTGTACCCAGCAAGTTGAGGAATGTTAATGCTCTTCAACTTTTTAGTTTGGGGGCCCAGAGTTGCTTACAATCCTCTGGCTAAGGTTGATTTAGAGAAGTATAGCATAATTTTTCTTGCTATAGCATAATATTTGTTTAAAATGACCAGGTTTACATTTTGGATTTGGCCCAGGACTAGTTACCTGTCCAGTGTTGTACCAAGGACTTTCAATTCAGGCTCTAACTTATCCTGCCTCAATGTGGTGATGAAGGACCAGTGCTCCAAAAGCTCGTGGTTCCAAATAAACCTGTTGGACTTTAACCTGGTGTTGTGAGACTTCTTACTGAATTCTGCCTCCACCATTTACCTCAATGTTGACCTCACACAGGCAGCACCGTGTGAGATTGCCATTTCAGACTGCTGATTTCTCCTGGCATTTGAGCAGCTAACTGCACTGAGATTATCCTGAGCACCTTCGACGTGGAACCTGTACAGCTGGCAAAAACCAGGAGACCATCATGTTAGCACAGTCTCCGGGCTCCCTTGGTCACATACTCACCTCTGTTAGAGGGCCACAAGTTCAAGTCCGACCCGAAACATGGAAACATAGAAACTAGAAGCAGGAGTCGGCCATTCGGCCCTTCCAGTCTGCTCTGCCATTCATTTTGACCATGACTGATCATCGAATTCAATATCCTGATCCCCCTTCCTCCCATATCCCTTGATCCCTTTAGCCCCAAGAGCTAATTTCTTCTTGAAATCACACAATGTTTTGGCCTCAGCTACTTTCTGTGGGAGTGAATTCCACACATTCACCACCCTCTGGGTGAAGAAATTTCCCCTCACCTCAGTTCTAAAAGGTTTACCCCTTTTCCTCAAACTATGACCCCTAGTTCTGGACTCCCCCACCATTGGGAACATTGTTTCTGAATCTCCCCTGTCTAACCCTGTTAGACTTTTATAAGTTTCTATGAGATCCCTCTCACTCTCCTAAACACCAGTGAATATAGTCCGAACCGACTTAGTCTCTCCTTATATGACAGACCTGCCATCCGAGGAATCAGCGTGGTAAACCTTCACTGTACTCCCTCTATAGGAAGGACATCCTTCCTCAGATAAGGACACCAAAACTGCACACAATACTCCAGCTATGGCCTCACCAATGCCCTACACAATTGCAGCAAAAGACCCCTATCCCGATACTCAAATCCTCTCGCTATGAAGGCCAATATACCATTTGCCTTCTTGACTGCTTGCTGTACCTGAGCGCTTACTTTCAGCGACTGATGCATGAGGACTCCAAGGTCTCGCTGAGTATCCACCTCTCTCAATTTACACCCATTCAAGTAACAATCTGTCTTCCTATTATTGCTACCAAAGTGGATAACCTCACATTTATCCATATTATACTGCTTCTGCCATGCAGATACCCACTCACTCAACCTGTCCAAACCACGCTGAAGCATCTCTACAGCTCACCTTCACAGCCAACTTTGGATCATCTGCAAATTTGGAGACAACACATTCAGTTCCCACTTCCAAATCATTAATATACAATGTGCACAGTTGGGGTTCTAGCACAGATCCCTGCAGAACCCCACTAGTCACTGCCTGCCAATCAGAAAAAGATCCATTTGTGCCAACTCAGATGGGTTACATTATATCGACATGAACATGAACTCTGCTTCTCTGTACACAGATGCTGCCAGACCTGCTGAGTATCACCACCGTTTTATGCTGGATATTCATTTTTAAATAGTGATACTTTGCATTTTAAGAAGAGTCCCAATGGTGGGGTATTGAATCTCGATTCCTTATCAAATGTTCCGCCCTTGGTCTATGGTGCCCTTGCTTCCCATCTCACGGAGCCAGAGTTTGTTCACCTGGTCCTCTGCTGCATGAGGTCCATCGCTCACTCCAGCCTTGAAGCTTTGGCTGGTTAGACGAACTGCAGCAGACGGTGCAGCATTTCCTGCGAGACTGCCTTCAACTTACCTCCCCAGCACCAGCGTTTAACACTGCGTTGATGAAGGACATGATTGCAGTTTTGAGGTGCACCTCGTCCCTGTACTTGCCAGTGCTTCTGTCCAGCTCATTAAGTAATGTCTGAAACACAAAACAAACCAATGAATTTACACCTTTCAGTGTCAGTCAAAGATTCTTCCAGAACCATATTCCATATCCTCTTCCGACCATCGTATATTGGTGGACACAATATGTCAACGTCTTATTAATCAGTAGACATGCAGCTATGTTACTAAACCAACAATCCAGATAAGAGTGGCACAATGGTTAGCACTGCTGCCTCCCAGTGCCAGGGACCCGAGTTCAATTCCGGCTTCAGGTCACTGTCTGTGTGGAGTCTGCACGTTCTCCCCGTGTCTGCGTGGGTTTCCTCCGGGTGCTCCGGTTTCCTCCCACACTCCAAAGATGTGCTGGTTAGGTGGATTGGCCATGCAAAATTGTCCCTTAGTCATAGAATACTGAAGTGCAGAAGGAGGCCATTTGGCCCATCGAATCTGCACCAACCATAATCCCACCCAGGCCCTATTCCCATGCAGTTATCCTAGCTAGTCCCCCTGACACTAAGGGGCAATTTAGCATGGCCAATCACCTGACATGCACATCTTTGGACATCTAGTGTCCCAAGATGTGTAGGTTAGGGGGATTAGTGGGGTAAGTATGTGGGGTTACGTGGGTAGGGTCTGGGTGGGCTGCTTTGTCGCAGAGTCGGTGCAGACTCAATGGGCCGAATGGCCTCCTTCTGCACTGCGGGGATTCTATTATTTCTATTCTATGATTTGAGTGGCCACTTGTCCTCTGCTTTCACCCAACCTGAGAAATCGAGCCGACCTCTAAAACGAGACCCTTTCAAACCTGCCTGAGCTGAACTCAGAGTGGTCGTATTGGAGAGACAGGTGGCACAGTGGTTAGCACTGCTGCCTCACAGCGCCAGGGACCCGGGTTCGATTCCCGGCTTGGGTCACTGTCTGTGTGGAGTTTGCACATTCTCCCCGTGTCTGCGTGGGTTTCCTCCGGGTGCTCCGGTTTCCTCCCACGGTCTGAAAGGCGCGCTGGTTAGGTGCATTGGCCATGCTAAATTCTCCCTCAGTGTACCCGAACAGGCGCCGGAGTGTGGCTACTAGGGGATTTTCACAGTAACTTCATTGCAGTGTTGATGTAAGCCTTACTTGTGACACTAATAAATAAACTTAAACTTTATTCCCCCGGAGGAAGTCCTGTTTTACCTGGAAGCGAGTCCGCTCTGCCGCGTAGATCTGGTAGTGCAACATTGCCTGCAGTACTTTCTTGTGCCCTCCGGGTACCAGACAAACGGCGCCCAGGATCTCCAGCACGGCGATCTTGGTCTTGATGTTCTCTGTCCTGAGGCTGTGGGAAATGATGTTGATGCTCTCCGGGTGAGCCAGCACGTGGGCACGGCCCTGGGAATTGTTCATCAGAGCCTTGATGCACCCTATAACGGATGTGTGAATGCGGCTCTCTGACGTGTCATAGTCCATGCTTCGGAGAAAGTTCAACAGGCACGTAAGCCCGTCCAGTTCGATGAATCGCATCACAAACCTGTGGGTCCAAGCGTCGCAATGTTAGCGCTTTCCCTGCCACTCCCCCGCCTGCCCGTTCCCCCCCCCCTCCCCCCACAGCTTTGCCCCCTCTCTCCCCCCACAACCTTCCTTTGGTGCTGGGATATAGACTCATCAGCCCAAGAGGTTCCTTTTTAGTCACAATCAGCACTGGCCGTTAACTGAAACTGGCAAATAATCAAGTACGGTGGCACAGTGGTTAGCACTGCTGCCTCACAGTGCCAGAGACCTGGTTTCGATCCCCGGCTTGGGTCATTGTCTGTGTGGAGTCTACGCGTTCTCCCTGTATCTGTGTGGGTTTCCTCCGGGTGCTCCGGTTTCCTCCCACAATCCCAAAGACGTGCTGGTTAGGTGCATTGACCATGCTAAATACTCCCTCAGTGTACCCGAACAGGCACCGGAGTGTGGCGACCAGGGGATTTTCACAGTAACTTCATTACTATGTGAATATGAGCCTACTTGTGACACTAATAAATGAACTTTACGTTAAACTTAACTATCCCAATCCTGTCCTTCCCTGCCATCCGTATCCACATGTTTCTCAGCTATAAGGAGCAAGACGATGGCTGCTTTTTCCCTCGCTCAGGGATACCAAGGCCAATTGTAATCCCCCCAACCACAACCCAAACTCCCACCTAACCAACTCCACAAAGTGGTCGTGGCAGAGCTTGGGGTAGCATCACACCATGTGGCATCCTTCCATTTTCCAATATCATCAATTAGTTTTGGATGAAGAAGTCTTCAGCCCATTTAATTGTTTTCTGGCATCTAGTTGTTACAGAGAAACACAGAAACATAGAAGATAGGAGCAGGAGGAGGCCATTCGGCCCTTCGAGCCTGCTCCACCATTCATTACAATCATGGCTGATCGTCCAACTCAATAGCCTAATCCTGCTTTTTCCCCATAACCTTGGATCCCATTCACCCCAAGTGCTATATCCAGCCGCCTCTTGAATACATTCAATGTTTTGGCATCAACTACTTCCTGTGGTAATGAATTCCACAGGCTCACCACTCTTTGGGTGAAGAAATATCTCCTCATCTCCGTCCTAAATGGTCTACCCTGAATCCTCAGACTGTGACCCCTGGTTCAGGACTCCCCCACCATCATGAATATCCTCCCTGCATCTACCCTGTCTAGTCCTGTTAGAATTTTATAAGTGTCTATGAGATCTCCCCTCATTCATCTGAACTCCAGTGGAAACAATCCTAACCCAGTCAATCTCTCCTCATATATCAGTCCTGCCATTCCCAGAATCAGCCTGGTAAACCTTCGCTGCACTCCCTCGAGAGCAAGAACATCCTTCCTCAGAAAAGGAGACCAAAACTGCACACAATACTGTAGATGTGGCCTCACCAAGGCCCTGTATAATTGCAAAAACACATCCCTGCTCCTGTAATGAGTCTGGTGTCGTAGTCTTCCTGGTAATCCATTCCAGTACCTGATTACCCACTGTGGGTTTTTCTTTATTTCTTTTGAGATATGGGTGTCATTGGCTGGGTGAGCATATGTTGTCCATCCCTAATTGCCCTTGAGCTTGGATTGCTGGGCCATTTCAGAGGGCATTTCAAAATCAACCACATTGTGCAATCACATGTAGGCCAGACCAGGTAAGGATGGCAGATTTCCTTCCCTAACGGACGTTTGTGAACCAGATTGGTTTTTATCAATTGATTATAGTTACAATGGTCATGATCTTCGCTAATTGGATGTTAAGGAGCGGCACGGTGGCACAGTGGTTAGCACTGCTGCCTCACAGCGCCAGGGACCCGGGTTCGATTCATCGCTTGGGTCACTGTCTGTGTGGAGTCTGCACATTCTCCCCGTGTCTGCTTGGGTTTCCTCCGGGTACTCCGGTTTCTTCCCACAGTCCAAAAGATGTGCTGGTTAGGAGCATTAGCCGTGCTAAATTCTCCCTCGGTGTACCCGAACAGGCGCCGGAGTGTGGCGACTAGGGGATTGTCACAATAACTTTATTGCAGTGTTAATGTATGCCTACTTGTGACACTAATTTAAAAAAACTTCAACTTTAACAACCTGCATTTATATATCATTTGGTAAGATATGAAACAAGCCAGGAGTGCAACCAGATATTAAAGGCCATGAATCCACGTGGAGATATTAAAATGGGTAACTAAAAGCTTTGTTAAAGAGTTGGAATTTGAGGAGCATCTTAGAGGATTAAACAGTGGAGAGTGAATTCCAGAATAACTATCAATGGCGGGATGAAGGCAGTGAGGGAATACCCAAGATTTGACTTTGATCTGTCCTTAAATATAACTTAGAGACAACAAGGTGAATGGACAGGGCAACCCCACAAAGATTTCAAGGTGCTACTTGCAGCATTAGCAATAATGAGCAGTATGTGGGGAAGAGCAGAAGAGGAATCCCACTCCCATCCCTACTGAGGGCAAATTAAATCACTGAAAAACTCATTACAAGCCAGCACGGAAGTCCCAAATGTTTGCGGGCAGCTTACCCGCACCTTCAGAAACTGACCAACTGAAGGGAGGCGGGTACAGGGTAAAGTCGCCATAGTCCCAGATGACCATAGGATGCTCTCCCCTTGGAGGGGGAGGGCTGACTGGTGGTGATTTAACCTGAGGGTCACCACACCTCAGGCGAGGGGCAAGGTTGAGAAGGCAGGGTCTTCATGAACAACCTCAGCTGGTACGGGATTTGCACCCACGCTATTCGTGTCGCTCTGCTTCACGAACCAGCCGTCCAGCCACCTGAGCTAACCGACTCCCCTGTGTAGGCAGGTTCACAGTTCAAAGCCAGGCATGACTGCTCCAGGACAACAACTCAGCCCCATGGGGGAGGGGGGGGGGGGGCATTTGCTAGGGGGTGCCCTTGGCTCTGCTTGGGGGGCAGGGAGAGTGAGTTTGTGAAGATTTGAGCAGTGTTGGCCCAGCCCCTCCCCCGCCCCCATCCACCATCCTGCCCAACGCCCATCGCATGGGTGGAAGGACAATCTAAAATGCTGCCGGGGGGACAATTTGGCAGCCAGGTGCCCAGAAGGGTGGTTCCAGCTCGTAATGGCAGCACGGCTGTAAGATTCTGCGACCCATGGCAAGGAGGGGCAACACCCTCCGCAGGAACACGGGCATCAAGAGGGCATGAGAGGAAAGAACAGACGGAAGGCAACGGAGGCCAAAACCCTCAACCCGCCGATCACAGTGCCACCTGGAGGTGAGAGAAAGCTAGTGCCAACGGGGATGAGAGACAGTGACAGGCATCTTGGCACTGAGGGCCTCAGAGCTCACAGTACCAGTCACCATACCGTGCCGACAACCATCAAGGTCACTGAGACCTTGAACCTCTTGACTTCTGGCTCCTTCCGAGGATGCACTGCGGACCAGAGTGGCATCTTAGAGGCAGATGCTTCCCTCTTTGATGGAGCCGGGCGGCACATTATTTAATGACATGCATGATTCTGCAGGGACCTCGCTTACAACATTCATTCTTAAACACCAGCAGGACAGGAAAATCGCGCTGTTGAGTTACACAGCCTCCATGCCAGCGGGTACCCTTTGTTCGGTGTGCAGTTCCCCCAGGGGCTGGTTTACTAAGCGCCAGATCTGGAATCGAGAGAGACCCTCGTCAACCTTGTGAGGTTTTGACCTTTTCAACTGTAATTCCACACTTGCAAATATGGTTTGCTTTGGACATGGTTTAAACAGCCAGAATTCCTCAGGATGTTTGGGAAGAAAGGGAAGTGAAGCTGGAGGATGTCGGGAAATCAGCACTCATGATGATTGATCTCCACTGCCAACAGAAATTGTTTTGCTCTGGCATTCTCTCTCCTTGCGGCCCGCAGCCTGCTTGACACAAATATGCACTCACTTAAACAGGCAGAATCAGCGGACCACAGCAACCCAGACATGAAGAATAGAATCGTAGAGCAATACAGCACAGAAACAGGCCCTTCAGCCCAACCGGTCCATGCCGACCATGCTGCCCTCCCAGCTAGTCCCAGTTACCCGCGTTTGGCCCATATCGCTCTAATCCTTTCCCATCCACGTACTTATCCAAATGCTTTTTAAACGTTGATATTGAACCTGCCTCAACCACACTCTCTGGCAGCTCCATTCCATATCCGCATCACCCTCTGGGCGGCAGGGTGGCACCGTGGTTAGCACTGCTGCCTCACTACCAGGGACCCAGGTTCGATTCCCAGCTTCGGTCACTGTCTGTGCAGAGTCTGCACGTTCTCACCGTGTCTGCGCGGGTTTCTTCCGGGTGCTCTGGTTTCTTCCCACAGTTTGAACGACGTGCTGGTTAGGTGCGTTGGCCGTGTTAAATTCTCCCTCAGTGTATCTGAACTGGCGCCCAAGTGTGGCGACTAGGGGATTTTCACAGTAACTTCATTGCAGTGTTAATGTAAGCCTACTTGTGATGGTCATAATTAAACTTTTTTAAAAACGTCTGTGTGAAGAAGTTGCCCCCTCAGTTGTCCCTTTTCCTTTTTCCTTCCACAGTCCAAAGATGTGCGTGTTAGATGGATTGGCCATGCTAAATTGACCCTAGTGTCAGGGGGATTAACAGAGTAAATATGTGGGATTACGGGAATAGGGCCTGGGTGGGATCATGGTTGGTGCAATGATGGGCCGAATGGCCTTCTTCTGCACTGTCGGGATTCTATGATTCCATGAACCTCAAATAAAACTACGACTCATGAATTCCTTTTTTTTGTCAATATTGATGAGCATCGCTGGCTAGGCCAGGATTTATTGGCCATCCCTAATTGCCCATGAGAAGGTGATGGTGAGCCGCCTGCTTGAACCGCTGCAGCCCACGTGGTGTAGGTACACCCACAGTGCTGTTAGGGAGGGAGTTCCAGGATTTTGGCCCAGCGACAGTGCAGGAACGGCGACATATTTCCAAATCAGGATGGTTTGGTGGGGAACTTTCAGCTTTAGATTTAACTATGCATCTGTTCCCTTTGTTTTGCTGAGTCACAAAGGTTCCAGGCTGGGTAAGGTTGGCAGATTCTCTTCCAAAAGGAGACATAAGTGAACCAGATTTGTTTTTACAACAATTCAGTAATTTCATGATCGTTATTTGAGTGTCTGGAACAAACTGCCAGAAGTAGTAGTAGAGGCGGGTACAATTTTGTCTTTTAAAAAGCATTTAAATAGTTACATGGGTACGATGAGTATAGAGGGATACGGGCCAAATGCGGGCAATTGGGATTAGCTTAGGGGTTTTAAAAAAAAAGGGCGGCATGGACAAGTTGGGCCGAAGGGCCTGTTTCCATGCTGTAAACCTCTATGACTCTATTACTGACACTAGCTTTTTTTAATTAATTAACTGAATTTATTAATTAACTGAATTTACATTGCTCCAGCTGTCGTAGTGAGATTTGACCTCAAGTCACCAAACTTCACAATGCAGAGGAGGCCCTTCGGCCCATTGACTCTGCACCGGCACGTGAGAAACACCTGACCTACCGACCTAATCCCCTTCAGCTGCACTTGGCCCATAGCCGTGAATGTTATACAAAACAAACAGAAAATGCTGGAAAATCTCAGCGGCTCTGATGAAGAGTCATCCAGACTCGAAACGTTGGCTCTATTCTCTCTCCACAGATGCTGTCAGACCTGCTGAGATTTTCCAGCATTTTCTGTTTTTGCCTCTGATTCCAGCATCCGCAGTCTTTCGCTATTATTTTAGCCTTGAGTGTTATTTCAGTTTAATCTTATTTATTAGTGTCACAAGTAGGCTTACATTAACACTGCAATGAAGTTACTGTGAAAATCCCCGAGTCGCCACACCCTGGCACCTATTCGGGTACACTGAGGGAGAATTTAGCATGGCCAATGCATCTCACCAGCACATCTTTCGCACTGTGGGAGAAAACCAGAGCGCCCGGAGGAAACTCATACAGACACCGGGGAGAAGGTGCAGACTCTGCCCAGTCACCCAGGTGCTCATCCAGGTACTTCTTAAAGGATGTGAGGCAACCCGCCTCTACCACCCTCCCAGGCAGTGCATTCCAGACCCATCACCACCCTCTGGGTAAAAATGTTTTTCCTCACATCCCTCCTGAAGTATTAGTCCAGGCCTCTGGATTACTAATTTGATTTGATTTGATTTATTATTGTCACATGTATTGTTCCTTGCACGCTATACAGACATTTGGACAGTCAAAAGCTTTTTCCCAGGGTGGGAGAGTCAATTGCTAGGGGGCACAGGTTTAAGGTGCGAGGGGCAAGGTTTAAAGGAGATGTACGAGGCAGGTTTTTTTACACAGAGAGTAGTGGGTGCCTGGAACTCGTTGCTGGGGGAGGTAGTGGAAGCGGATATGGTAGTGACTTTTAAGGGGCGTCTTGACAAATACATGAATAGGATGGGAATAGAGGGGTATGGTCCCCCGAAGGGTAGGGGGTTTCTGGTTCAGTCGGACAGCATAGTCGGTGCAGGCTTGGAGGGCCGAAGGGCCTGTTCCTGTGCTGTAATTTTCTTTGTTCTTTGTTCTTTGTTCAAAACATACCGTTCACAGAGAAGGAAACAAGAGAGTGCAGAGTGTAGTGTTACAACCATAGCTCGGATGTAGAGAAAGATCAACTTAATGCAAGGTAAGTCCATTCAAAAGTCTGACAGCAGCAGGGAAGAAGCTGTTCTTGAGTCGGTTGGTATGTGACCTCAGACTTTTGTATCTTTTTCCCGATGGAAGAAGATGGAAGGGAGAATGTCCAGGTGGCGTCCTTAATTATGCTGGCTGCTTTGCCGAGGCAGCAGGAAGTGTAGACAGAGTCAATGGATGGGAGGCTGGTTTGAGTGATGGATTGGGCTACATGCACGACTTTTTGTAATTCCTTGTGGTCTTGGTCTATCCAGTCATGACAGCACAATGCGACCGTTCTCAATAACTTAGGTTGGATCTTTCTGTGCCACCTTCATGGACAGAATAATAAACGCGGCACGGGAACGCACAGGGGGATTTTGAGAGGGATTTCTGAGAGGCATTCTAAGTGCAAATCAGCTTTGTCGTGCAAATGCGCCTCAGAGAAAAGGCTCCTTGCCTGTACGGCTTTATACTTGATTTAATGCTTCCTTTTTTAAGCATTTATCACAGCTTGAATCTGAGCCACTTACTCTGTGAACTGCCCCATGTTAGAAAGGCAAGACTTGTAGATTGGAGAAGAGAGAAAGTCTGAAGGGAATATAAACTCAGAAGCAAGAGCAGATTCCTATCTGTAAATTAATGGCGCATTTTGAGAATAAATCTTTCGGAACGGAGCATTTTTTGGACTGAGGGGGCGGGAGGGTGCAGGAGATGGGAAGGAATAAAAAAACAAGTGTAAAGGTGGGACAAAGTGGAACAGATGTTCTGAGAGGTGGAGAAGACTAGTTGGAGGGCGAAAAATACAATTAGATGAAAGGGCTCAAGAAACAAAAGGTTGACGAGCAAATAAAATGGAAATAAAATTGGGAGAGATATCAAAAGGGTTGTTGATTTTTGTTAGTTTACAAATGGGAGCAGAAGTAGGCCATTCAGCCCCTCAAGCCTGTTCCGCCATTTAGTAAGATCCTGGCTGATCTGTTTGTGTTTCACATTCCAATCTACCTCTGATTCCCTTGCCTAACTGGAATCTATCCAGAATTATAGAATACCTGCAATGCAGAAGGAGGCCATTCGGCCCAGCTAGTCTGCACCGACTCTCCAACAGAGCATCCTACCCAGGGCCTATCTCCATAACCCCACATATTTACCTCACTAATCTCCCTCGCCTACACATCATGGCCAATCTACCTAACCTGCACAACTTTGGGGTGTGGGAAGAAACCAGAGCACCCGGAGGAAACCCATGCAGACACGGGGAGAACGTGCAGACTCTGCACAGACAGTGACCCAAGCTGCGAATCGAACCCTGGATCAACAGGGCTGTGAGGCAGCGGTGCTAACCACCGTGCCATCCACACTTCTGTCTTAAAAATAGTCAATGATTCAATGACACTGCCTCCAATTGGAGATGTTATTATTATCCTGATTTTACTATCAGGCGTTACAAGCTACCCAATTGGCTCAAAGGGCTCACTGCTGCTGAAGGTACCTTTTTTCAAACATTGCTACGTTTCATAGCTGGGCCGAACGCACAGGTCTCAAATTCCACAGCGCCGTGTAGCTGAACTAATTTTATTCCAATTAATGTTCCCGCAACTCCACATTAATTCCTTTCTTTAATCGGAAGGCATGGGGCCGTGTCTAGATGCTTCTGTGCTCGCTGAACTTGGTTAAATGACAATAAGGATTAGCAAGAGAGCACCGACGCCTGGGATCCTTGTCAGAAAGAAGCCTGACCCAGCCCAGGCAGGGGGCTGCAACTTGAGAATGGGCTTCCTGACAACTCGCATCAGAATGTTCTTTTTTTTCTTGGAAGATTCCATCTCTTCCTGGGCTGTGAACTCCGACACCAGTCCGTTGGGATCAATGGCCTGTTTCTGCGTTGCACATTCTGTCTAATTCTCAAGAGAACGGCCAGGCCAGGCTCGGCAGATCGTGAGGCCTGTTCGCTTGGCACGCTAAAGACTTGAACAGTTCCATCTGTGACACAGCTCTCTGCTCACTACAACATTTATCTCATTACAGCAACTTTTATTGTCACCATCAATAAATTCCTGCTTCCCACACGAGTGCTAGTTTAATGGGTTCGCAATGTGAACAGCACAAGAATCTACGGGAAACTACAAAGGGGTTGTGAACGCAAATCAGCCTCCCATCCATTGACTCTGTCAACACTTCCCGCTGCCTCGGCAAAGCAGCCAACACAATTCAGGACCCCACGCACCCCGGACATTCTCTCTTCCACCTTCTTCCACTGGGGAAAAGATACAAAGTCTGAGATCACGTAGCAGCCGATTCAAGAACAGCTTCTTCCTCCTGCTGCCATAGAACTCTTGAATGGACCTACCTCGCACTAAGTTGATCTTTCTCTACACCCTAGCTATGACTGTAACACTACATTCTGCACCCTCTCCTTTCCTTCTCCCCCTGTGTACTCTATGAACGGTATGCCTTGTCTGTATAGCGCGCAAGAAGCAATACTTTTCACTGTATGGCAATACATGTGACAATAATAAATCAATTCAAAGAATAGGCCTAATCTAAGATTGCAATCTAAGATTAATTAAGGTTAATCTAAGATTTTCCAGCGTTTTCCCTTTTGGTCTAAGATTGCAAACCTTGCCTCCGTTGACAGGCTCACTTTTTAAAAAATATTGTCCTCAGGATGTGGGCTTTATTATAGAATCCCTACAGTGCAGAAGGAGGCCATTTGGCCCATCGAGTCTGCACCGACCACAATCCCACCCAAGCCCTCCTCATATATTTACCCTGCTAATCCCCCTGATACGAAGGGGCAATTTAACATGGCCAATAAACCTAACCTGCACACCTTTGTGATGGGGATGGGGGAGGGTGAAAGAGGGGGGAGGGTGGGTGATGGGGGGGGATGGGCGATAGGGAGGGTGGGCGATGGGGACGGTGGACGATGGGGAGGGTGAGTGATGGGGAAGGGTAGGTGATGGGGAGGGTGGGCGATGGGGGAGGGTGGATGATGGGGGAGGGTGGGCGATGGGGGAGGGTGGGTGATGGGGAAGGTGGGTGATGGGGTGGGTGGGCGATGGGGAGGGTGGGCGATGGGGAGCGTGGGAGGTGGGGGAGGATGGGGGATGGGGGAGGGTGGGAGATGGAGGGAGGGTGGGTGATGGGGGAGCACAGTGGGTTAAGGGGAGCAGGGTGGGTGAGGAAAGGAGACTTTATTCCTGGAGATGGAGTCATTCTGGTGTACAGGCTGATCTCATGCACCTCCCAATGTAACACTGAATGAACAGTGTTGCAGCAGCCTGGGAACAGATTACACATTCTTCGCCAGTAATGATGTGTTTCATGGGAAGGCAGCAGAGGGGAAAATGTAGATCAAGTAGATAAAAAAGCATTTCAGACTTTTGCCACATTGTCGAAGTCTAATAAGTGAGTTTATTGACCCTGCAAAAAATATATATGATCTAGCTTGCGGTCCTTTTTCAATTTTCTCTCAAATTTTGACCTGACTTGAAGCAAATGGAAACAGGGCTGCAAGTTGTCGATTGGAAAAGAGCAGCTTGGATTTGGAAGGTCTTTACAAAGGAATGATCTGTATTTTTGAATGGAGATTGCCACCTCATTAAAGCGCTGTGGCTTTGACAAGATCCATCAGATATGCTCACTGGGGGTCAGTCAAGTCTCTTCCTCCCTCCAGCCCCTCACATCAGCAGACAACAACACAGCACTAATGGGCTGCACAGAGGGTGTGTAACACAGCACCAGCCCTTGCTGGGAGAGGCAGGGGGATTATCATCTGAAATATACCAACAAGCCTGGCAGGTGGCTGTTGTAAAATGAAAAGTTGCCAAGAAAGGCAACGTGTGCAGATGGCACATGAACTTGGCAGCTCTGATACAGCATGTTTGTAAGGCTCATCTTACTGCCGGCAGCTAATGATTTATTTGATAACCGGGAATGAGGGACTTCAGATATGTGGAGAGGGGAGAGAAACTGGGATCGTTCTCCTCGGAGAAGAGGGTTAGAAAAAACACAGTAAGAAGTCTCACAACACCAGGTTAAAGTCCAACAGGTTTATTTGGTATCACGGGCTTTCGGGAACGCTGCTGCTTCATCAGGTGAGTGGACTGTGTCCACTCCAGTCCAATGCCGGTATCTCCACATCAAGAAAAAAACAGGAGTTCAAATTTGCAACAGCTTTTGTTGGGTAGATAAAAAAATGTTTCCATGTTGATTCACTCGTAACATTTGAAAGGGAATAGGATATATATTAGTTTTGATTTATTATTGTCACATCATAGAATCCTACAGTGCAGAAGGAGGCCATTCAGCCCATCATGTCTGCACTGACCACAATCCCACCCAGGCCCTATCCCCATAATCCCATGCATTTACCCTAGCTAGTCCCCCTAACACCAAGGGGCAATTTATAATGGCCAATCCACCTAACCCGCACATCTTTGGACTGTGAGAGGAAACTGGAGCAGACACGGGGAGAACGTGCAAACTCCACACAGACAGTGACCCAAACCGGGAATCGAACCCGGGTCCCTGATGCCGGGAGGCAGCAGTGCTAACTACATGTGCCTCCCACACATGTATTGGGATACAGTGAAAAATATTGTTTCTTGTGCGCTATACTGACAAAATATTCTGCATACAGAGAAGGAAGGGAGGGGGTGAAGAATGTAGTGTTACAGTCATAGCGAGGGTGTAGAGAAAGATCAACTTAATGCGAGGGAGGTCCATTCAAAAGTCTGATGGCACCAGGGACGAAGCTGTTCTTGAGTTGGTTGGTACGTGATCTCAGATTTTTGTATCTTTGATGGTGAAGAAGTTTGATTCAGTCTATGGGGGAGAGTACGGGAGTGCAACACATTGGAGAGCACATTCTAGGAGCCGGCCTGGTCACAATGGGCCAAATGTGGGATTCAGTGATATCAGAAACTGAACTATCTGATACTGAACATCAGCATGTTGATGTCTCTCTATCTTTTCCCTGTTCTCTCACATTCATTGATTCACACTGGAGTGCAGTTCTGTTGGCCCCACTTTTGTATCTTGGACTACTTGGTAAGTGTCGGAGTGTTTGAACAGGAGGACCTGGCCTCTTGAGAGGGAAACAAGCACTGGCTCTTCCTTAGAATTAAAGACCCCCCACCCACCCCCAATCAGAGCTCTTCATTGCCATTGGTGCAAATCAGCACAAGTGGGTACGATCTAGTGGCCATTACAGAAACGTGGCTGAAAGGTGACCAGGACTGGGAGATGAATATCCAGAGGTATCAGGCGTTTAGGAAGAATAGACAGGAAGGAAAAGGTGGTGGGGTCGCGCTATTAATAAGAGATAATATCAGGGTAGTACTGAGGGATGACATAGGCTCTGAGGAACAAAACGTGGAATCATTATGGGTAGAGATGAGGAATAGTAGAGGGAGAAAGACACTAGTAGGTGTGGTATATAGGCCCCCAAATAATAATGTTGAGGTAGGGAGGGCTATAAACAAGCAGATAAGGGATGCGTGTAAAAACGGAACGGCAATAATCATGGGGGACTTCAACATGCACATTGACTGGCAGACTCAAGTCGGTAAGGGTGGAATGGAGGAAGAGTTCTTAGAATGCTGTCGGGATAGTTTCCTTGAACAGCATGTTACGGAACCGACGAGGGAACGAGCTATTTTGGATCTGGTATTGTGTAACGAGGTAGGTAGAATTAAGGATCTTATTGTGAAGGACCCTCTTGGGTCTAGTGACCACAATATGGTCGAATTTCTGATTCAGATGGAAGAGGAGAAAGTTTGGTCCCAAACCAGTGTCCTCTGTTTGAACAGAGGGAAATATGATAGGATGAGGGATGAATTGGCTAAGGTAGACTGGGAGAGCAGGCTGGCAGGTAGGATAGCTGAGGAACAGTGGAGGATTTTTAAGGAGATCCTTTTCAGTTCTCAGCAAAAATATATTCCAGCAAAAAACAAGGATTGTAAGAAAAGGGAGAACCAGCCGTGGATAACGAAGGAAATAAAGGAGAGTATTAAAATAAAAACAGCTGCGTACAGAGTGGCCAAAAATAGTGGAGAAACAAGTGATTGGGAAAAATTTAAGAAACAACAAAGAGAGACTAAGAAAGCGATAAAGAAAGGAAGGATAGACTATGAAGCTAGGCTAGCAATTAATATAAAAAATGATAGTAAAAGTTTTTATAAATATATAAAAAGGAATAGAGTGGCTAGAGTGAATGTTGGACCCTTGGAGGACGAGAGGGGGGAGTTAATAGTGGGAAATGAGGATATGGCTGAGTCTTTAAATAAGTTTTTTGTGTCGGTCTTCACGGTGGAGGACACAAATAGTTTGCCAAATATTAACGATAGAGGGTTGGCAGCAGGAGAAATACTTAATACAATTAATGTTACCAGAGAGGCAGTGCTGGGTAGACTAATGGGACTGAAGGTGGACAAGTCCCCGGGTCCGGATGGAATGCATCCCAGGGTATTGAAAGAAATGTCAGAGGTAATAGTGGATGCGTTAGTGATTATTTATCAAAACTCGTTGCATTCTGGGGTAGTGCCGGTTGATTGGAAAACGGCTAATGTTACGCCGCTGTTTAAAAAAGGAAGGAGACAAAAGGCAGGTAACTATAGGCCGGTCAGCTTAACGTCTGTAGTAGGGAAAATGCTGGAATCCATTATTAAAGAGGAGATAGCAGGGCATCTGGATAGAAATGGTTCGATCAATCAGACGCAGCATGGATTCATGAGGGGAAAGTCGTGCTTGACGAACATGTTGGATTTTTATGAAGATGTGACTAGGGCGGTTGATGGAGGAGAACCGGTGGATGCGGTGTTTTTGGATTTCCAAAAGGCGTTTGATAAGGTGCCCCATAAAAGGCTGCTGAAGAAGATTAGGGCACACGGAGTTGGGGGTAGTGTGTTAAAGTGGATTGGGGACTGGCTATCCGACAGGAATCAAAGAGTCGGAATAAATGGGTGTTTTTCCGGTTGGAGGAAGGTAACTAGTGGCGTGCCGCAGGGATCGGTACTCGGGCCGCAACTGTTTACCATTTATATAGATGATCTGGAGGAGGGGACGGAGTGTAGGGTAATGAAGTTTGCAGACGACACAAAGATAAGTGGAAAAGTGAATCGTGTGGAGGACGGAGAAGATCTGCAGAGAGATTTGGACAGGCTGAGTGAGTGGGCGAGGATATGGCAAATGGAGTATAACGTTGAGAAATGCGAGGTTATACACTTTGGAGGAAATAATAACAAATGGGATTACTATCTCAATGGAAACAAATTAAAACATGCTACCGTGCAAAGGGACCTGGGGGTCCTTGTGCATGAGACGCAAAAGCCCAGTCTGCAGGTACAACAGGTGATCAAGAAGGCAAATGGGATGTTGGCCTATATCGCGAGGGGGATAGAATATAAAAGCAGGGATGTCTTGATGCACCTGTACAGGGCATTGGTGAGGCCGCAGCTGGAATACTGTGTGCAGTATTGGTCCCCTTATATGAGGAAGGATATATTGGCATTGGAGGGAGTGCAGAGAAGGTTCACCAGGTTGATACCGGAGATGAGGGGTTTGGATTATGAGGAGAGGCTGAGGAGATTGGGTTTGTACTCGTTGGAGTTTAGAAGGATGAGGGGGGATCTTATGGAGACTTATAAGATAATGCGGGGGCTGGATAGGGTGGAGGCGGAGAGATTCTTTCCACTTAGTAAGGAAGTTAAAACTAGAGGACACAGCCTCAAAATAAAGGGGGGTCGGTTTAAGACAGAGTTGAGGAGGAACTTCTTCTCCCAGAGGGTGGTGAATCTCTGGAATTCTCTGCCCACTGAGGTGGTGGAGGCTACCTCGCTGAATATGTTTCCTGATCGGTAAGGGAATTAAGGGTTATGGGGATCAGGCGGGTAAGTGATACTGATCCACATCAGATCAGCCATGATCTTATTGAATGGTGGGGCAGGCTCGAAGGGCTAGATGGCCTACTCCTGCTCCTATTTCTTATGTTCTTATGTTCTTATATTAGTGACATTGGAAGGGGTGACAGCTGCCAGCATTTTGGACCCAGCAGGGACCCAGGGTCAATGAGAGACCTCAGGTGAATGAAGGCGGACGGGGATCGCAGGGTGTTGGGGTCATGGTGGCTGTGGGGGGTGTTGGGGGAGGGGAGTGGAGGTGGTGGTTAGCTAAAAGGGCAGAGGGGTGGCTCTCAACAGGTCACCCCGCCACCCTGCCCCTTCCCAATGCCAGTATCCTGACCAGACATGGAGCTCTCACCCCGAAGAGCCGCCATTTTGGGCACCCTGCATGGCAACTCCCTGTCCGCCATATGAATACCATTCTTAAAGTTACAAAGTCAATGTGCAGAGCAGGCTGGGCACTCCCGAACCCATCTCCTTCCTTGCTCCAAAAACCAAATCAAATTGAATCCAATTCATGGTCTTCACAAGAGAGGCATAGAAGATCCATGGAAAGGCACTGCACCTGATCTTGGGCTTGACTCAGCCAAAAAGCCGAGAAGCGCACCCCTGCCAGGTGATCACGGTTGCACCCCTGCCAGGTACAAGTGGCGATGGGATGAGGTCCTTAAATGGGCATTATTTGCCCGCTTAAGAGCGTCAATTAGAGTCTGGGCAGGAAGGACGTCCACATGACATCTCGCCCCGGAGTTAATCGGGTGGGGGTATGAAAGCAGAAGGGTCTCCAAATTGCACTTCTCATATCCAAACTCATCGCTGGGGCAGTGATACATTCCACCCGCGCTGTGTAAGAGCGCTTCTCAACACAAGGGGAAGCAGTGGCGTGGTGGTATTGTCACTGGATTAGTAATGCAGAGACCAGGGGAACAAAAACAGAAAGTGCTGGAAAAACTCAGCAGATCTGACAGCATCTTTGGAGAGAGAATAGAGTCAACGTTTCGAGTCTAGATGACCCTTTGTCAGAGCTGACGATAATGTTCTGGGGACCCAGGTTCGTTTCCCACCATGGTAGATGGTGAAATGTGACTGGTGAAATGGGTGGCACGGTGGTTAGCACTACCGCTTCACAGTGCCAGGGACCCGGGTTTGATTCCCAGCTTGGATCGCTGTCTGTGTGGAGTTTGCACGTTCTCCCCGTGTCTGCGTGGGTTTGCTCCGGTTTCCTCCCACGTTCTGAAAGAGGTGCATTGACCTGAACAGGTGCCAGACTGTAGCAACTCGGGAATTTCACAGTAGTTTCATTGCAGTGTAAGTCTTACTTGTGACTACTAAATAAATAAACTTTTAATTTGAATTCGATGAAAATCTGGAATTAAGAATCTACTGATAACCATAAAACCATTGTTGTAAAATCCCATCTGGTTCACTAATGTCCTTCAGGGAAGGAAATCTGCCGTCCTTACCTGGTCTGGCCTACATGTGACTCCAGAGGCACAGCAATGTGGTTGACTCTTAAAATGTCCCTCGGGATGGGCAATAAAAGCTGGCCCAGCCAGCGATGCCCATGTCCCATGAATGAATAAAAGAAAACAGCTGGAAGCTGGAAATCAACTGAAATTTGCAAAACTGAGCTTAATGCATAATTTTCATGGATATTAAAGGTTACACAATCAAGGTCGGGGCGATGGGGGGGTGGTGGGAATGGAGTTAAGAAACAGATCAGGCATGATGTAACGGTGGCACAGTGGTTAGCACTGCTGCCTCACAGTGCCAGGGACCCGGGTTCGATTCCCGGCTCGGGTCACTGTCTATGTGGATTCTGCACATTCTCCCCGTGTCTGCGTGGATTTCCTCCGGGAGCTCCGGTTTCCTCTGAATGATGTGCTGGTTAGGGTGCATTGGCTGTGTTAAATTCTCCCTCAGTATACCCGAACAGACGCTGGAGCGTGGCGGCTAGGGGATTTTCACAGTAACGTCATTGCAGTGTTAATGTAAGCCTACTTGTGACACTAATTAATGAACTTTCTAACTGAGGAGGAGGAACAGGCTTGAGGGGCTGAATGGCATCACTCCTGCTCCTACGTTCCTTTCTCTGTTCTTGTTCCAGTGGACTTAGCCTCTTTGAAGTGGCTAAAGCAATAAACAAGTTGGATGGCTGCTCTCCCTGCGGCCTGAACAAGTGTTTTGCCTGCGGGACCATGGCTACAGGGATCTTTCAAACGTTAAAAATTAAAAACAACATGGTGTGGAATCAACGTTATCCTGTTACCATGGCCCTCCCGTGTAATTAGCCACAGCAGAGTTTGAGCTTCGCTTCTGTCTGAATTGGCAGCGCCAATGTTTTGTTTGTTCATTTTCAATTAAGTTCAGCAGTGATGCGATGAGTATTAAAAAGTTGTTTCCATTTCTGTGTGAGGTTTTCACTTAAACACGGCAAAGCTCTTTAATGCTGAAAGCTAATCTCCTCAGGCCTTTCGTTCTCACTTAACGTCAGAGGGAACATGACACATTCCCCGGTGCTGTGCTCAGGTGCTAGTGGAATCCATCCAAGTTCTCGTACAGCACAGTACATCCCACTCAACACAGACGGCTCAGTCCACCGAGGGAACGCACAGCGTGACTGTGTTGGCAAATTTGTCATCTCAGACGGAGCCCGACCTGAGAAACCTTTCACAGTGTGTCAAAGGTTGCCCCGGTGCTCTGAATCCAGCCCAGCCACTGTGGCGCAGTAGACTCCAGAACGTGAGTCGCAATGCTGAGAGACCCGCGTAGCACAGGTCAAGTTGGGGTGAAGGAGGCCTTGTGGTCTGTTTCATCTCCATCCTGAACACCGACGTTCCACCCAGCACAGAACTCAAAGCTGTTTCTTCAATGGCTGTTGTTGCCTTTTGCAAGAAAGAAAGATTGGCCCAGCTCACTCTCTGCCAGAATGGGGCCTCTCGTCCAGTTCTGGTGCACCTCAAACCGTCAGCAACCTAAGAGCACAACCATTCCCCCAAAATTCCCTCAGGAATTGGCCACCTGTCACAGCTCCGCCATTGGCGCTGAGTCAACATCAGTGAAATCCCTCCCTATAATAAATTCCTACAGTCCAGCGGAGGCCATTCAATCCATTGGCACGGTGGCGCAGTGGCTACCACTACTGCTCACAGCGCCAGGGAACTGGGTTCAATTCCGGCCCCGGGTCACTGTGTGTGTGGAGTTTGCACGTTCACTCCGTGTCTGCGTGGGTTTCCTCCGGGTGCTCTGGTTTCCTCCCACAGTCCGAAAGACATGCTGGTTAGGTGCATTGGCCATGCTAAATTCTCCCTCAGTGTACCCGAACAGGTGCCAGAGTGTGGCGACTGGAGGATTTTCACAGTAACTTCACTGCAGTGTTAATGTTTAAAGTTTATTTATTAGTGTCACAAGTCAGCTTACAGTAACACTGCAATGAAGTAACTGTGAAATCCCCCTAGTCGCCACACTCTGGCGCCTGTTCGGGTACACTGAGGGAGAATTTCGCATGGCCAATCCACCTAACAAGCACGTCTTTCGGACTGTGGGAGGAAACTGGAGCACCTGGAGGAAACTGTGTTCCTGGCTGTGTCACTGTCTGTGTGGAGTTAGCACGTTCTCCCCGTGTCTGCATGGGTTTCATCTGGGTGCTCCGATTTCCTCCCACAGTCTGAAAGATGTGCTGGTTAGGTTGATTGGCCATGGTAAAATTGCCCCTTAGTGTCCCAAGATGTGTAGGTTAGAGGGATTAGCAGGGTAAATATGTGGGGTTATGGGGATAAGGCTGGGTGGGATTGTTGTCAGTGCAGACTCAATGGGCCAAATGGCCTCCTTCTGCACTGTAGGATTCTATGGTTTCTATGGTAACCCACGCAGACATGTGCAGACTCCGCACAGACAGTGGTCCAAGCTGGGAACCGATCCTGAGTCCCTGGCGCTGTGAGGCAGCAGTGCTAACCACTGTGCCACCGTGAGCTGACTTGTGGCACTAATAAATAATATTTAAACTTTAACTTTAAAAATTTTGTTAGCCCTCTCCAGCCAAGTCGGCTCCTCGTGTGGAGAGGGGATTGAGGAGTGTGCCCGAGGGATTAAGGAGTGTGGGGAAAACTGGCAAAGCAGGAAAAACTGTACATACAATTGACAAATGTGTCTCTCAGAGATGCAGTACCTCATTGGTTGTGTCCTTAGAGCTGTTTTAAGGCCTTCGACAATCGTGTTTCTCATCTCCATTTCCTCCTCATCAAAGGCAAAAACTGTCTGCATCTGTAAATGAGAAAAAACATTGAACCGTCCGGCATCCATCTTGTACAGAACGTGAGTGCCTCCCTCTGAGAGCAACCCCCACACAAGGAATTCAGCAAACTGATGGCCAACTTTGTATTACTAGGTTCCCGCCGACACCAATCCAACAGTAGCAGCAGCATTCTGTGGCACCAATTCCTCAGGATTAGCACTGCTGCCTCACAGCACCAGGGACCCGGGTTCATAGAATCAACGAATCCTGCAACGCAGAAGGAGGCCATTTGGCCCATCGAGTCTGCACCCTCCCACAGTCCGACCACAATCCCACCCAGGCCCTAGCCCCATAATCCCATGCATTTACCTTAGCTAGTCCCCATGACACTAAGGGGCAATTTAGCATGGCCAATCCACCTAACCCGCACATCTTTCGGACTGTGGGAGGAAACCGGAGCACCCGGAGGAAACCCACGCAGACACGGGGAGAACGTGCAAACTCCACACAGACAGTGACCCAAGCCGGGAATCGAACCCAGGTCCCTGGTGCTGTGAGGCAGCAATGCTAACCACTGTGCCACCCCAATAAATCTTCATACAACTCCAGCCGTTTCCAATTTCGCAAATGCACTTGACGTGCTGAGAGGGCTCCTCCATCTTACTGCAGTGGCAGGCTTCAGCCCTCTAAGTGCTGGAGACCACCAGCTTCGGGGATCCGTGCACCGTGCACTGTTCATTACCGAGCATGCCCCTCGCCACTAATCGACTATTCCTTGGAAAATCACATCGCGGGACCAATCCCAACACATTGGGGGATCAGGATCCCGATTTGCTCCCCATGCCGGTGGCCCAATCCCCAAATGAAAATCCTGCTCCCTCTCTCTCTGTTACCTCATCCAGCCCCATAGCCTTTGAGAGGTCCCACTCCTCCAATTCACGCATTCCCAATTTTAATCGTTCCATCATTGGCGACCGAGGCCCCAACTCTGGAATTCCTTCCCTAAATCTCTTGGCCCCTCTCCTTCTTTAAGGCGCTCCCTAAAACCGTCTTCCTCGACCAAGCTTTTGGTCTCCAGTCCCCCATGTGGCTCTGTGTCAAATGTTGTTTGGTAATCATGCAAGTGAAGCATGTTGGGAAGTTTTACCATACAAAACACACTCTATAGATATAGAAACATAGAAACTAGAAGCAGGGGTAGGCCATTCAGCCCTTCGAGCCTGCTCCGCCATTCATTATGATCATGGCTGATCATCAAATTCAATACCCTGATCCCCCCCGCATATCCCTTGATCCCTTTAGCCCCAAGAACTATATCTAATTTCTTCTTGGGGTGGCGCGGTGGCACAGTGGTTATCACTGCTGCCTCACAGTGCCAGGGACCCGGGTTCAATTCCGGCCTCGGGTCACTGTCTGTGTGGAGTTTGCACGTTCTCCCCGTGTCTGCGTGCGTTTCCTCCGGGTGCTCCAGTTTCCTCCCGCAGTCTAAAGATGTCCGGGTTAGGTGGATTGGCCATGCTAAATTGACCCTCGTGTCGGGGATTAGCAGGGTAAATATGTGGGGTTATGGGAATAAAGCCTGGGTGGGATTGTGGTCGGTGCAGACTTGATGGGCCGAAAGGCCTCCTTCTGCATTATAGGGTTTCTATGAAATCACATGTTTTGGCCTCAACTACATTCTGTGGGAGTGAATTCTACACATTCACCACCCTCTGGGCGAAGAAATTTCTCCTCACCTCAGTTCTATAAGGTTTACCCTTTATCCTCGAACTATGACCCATAGTTCTGGACTCCCACACCATCGGGGATGCAATGTTGTCCCTGGGACTGGTGTCCAGATTGCTCCACATGTTGTGCCGTGGGCTGCAACTTCTCTAAACACAGGATTTGTAGAGGATTAAAATAGATGCAAGATGGGTAATAGAAATAAGCAAAGGGACATTCATCGTCTTCCCACGCACAGTGCCTTCACTGAACTCTCCATGTGTGCTCAGGGCAGTTTGTGGTCAGAAGATGACCGTCAGCTTTCCATAACTTTGTGGAAGAGAGCAATAAGTCACAGATACGTGTGTTCTGCAGAATTGATGTGTAGAGATGTTGACAGTCTGGGGATTAACAACAGCAACACACGGTCTCTTTCATAGAATCCCTACAGTGCAGAAGGAGGTCATTCGGCCCATTGAGTCTGCACCGACCACCATCCCACCCAGACTCTATTCCCATGACCCCACATATTTACCCTGCTAATCCGCCTGACACTAAGGTCAATTTAGTATGACCAATCAACCTAACCCGGACATCTTTGGAGTGTGGGAGGAAACCAGAGCACCCGGAGGAAGCCCACACAGAGAACATGCAAACTCCACACGGACAATTACCCAAGTTGGGAATCTAATCTAGGTCCCTGGCGCTGTGAGGCAGCAGTGCTAACCACTGTGCTACAATGCCATCCCTTCGCTGAAACGATTCAGATGAAGCAACCTCACACAAAGACTCAGCAGGCCTTTTTGCAACTGCTGCTATATTTCTTGCTCTTGTACCACATTTGCAGCTTGTTATTTAATTTTTTATTCATTCGTGGGACATGGGCATCGCTGGCTGGCCAGCATTTATTGCCCATCTCTAGTCACCCTTGTTCAGAGGGCAGTTGAGAGTCAACCACATTGCTGTGGCTCTGGAGTCACATGGAGGCCACACCAGGAAAGGACAGGGTGGAGGGAGAGAAACGCTATTGATGTTTCTCCTGGAGCATTCATAGAATCATAGAATCCTCACAGTGCTGAAGGAGACTCGGGTTTGAATCCCACCATTGCAGATGGTGGAACAGAAATAGATAAATTGCCCCTTCGTGTCTCAGGATGCGTAGGTGAGAGGGATTAGTTGGTTAAATATGTGGGATTACGGGGATAGGGCCTGGGTGGGATTGTGCTGGTGCAGGCTCGATGGGCCAAATGGCCCACTGCTGCACTGAAGGAATTCTATGATTTTAAGTTGGAAGTCTAAAATGGAGGTAGGTACAAGTGGGGTAGATTTTGACTTCTGCAACAATGTAAAACAGGCGGCAGTGAAGCAACAATCTATCTTGTTTTTACCTCAACAGAAATAGAATTCTGGAGAGACCTAGAAAGGTCACCATGGCCTGTTTTGCACCTTCGCTCAGAGCCTAAATTACCCGTCGAGGGGTCCACAACATTGAGTCCGACATTGCCAACAGGTTTGAAGGGCAGCTGAAGGGGATGGGAGGGATTCAAGAACCTGGAGGAAGCAGGCTGAGGCTCCGTCCCACAGCACTGTCCGATCCCTCATTACAGCAAAGGGGATCATATGGCCAGATAGGTGGTACATCCTCCAGCAACTCTGCAGGTACATACACAGATTGACAGAGCAGTGATGGTAGAGTTTGCGTAGAAAGCATTTCACTTACTGCAGCCATGGAGTTGATGCGGTCAATGTAGTAATCAGGCCAACTGGTGGCCTGCTTGTTGGGGTCATCTTGTTCCTGGAAAGAAAGGGATGATATTTAGTTCAAATTTAGACTGTAACATGGTTCCACCCACCAGCACACAAATGTCAAGTTACGGTATTGCATAACGCGGCACTCTACAAAGTGGTATCATATAGTACACAGCAGCAAGATATTCCCCTCCAGCATGGTAAAGAAGGATAGAATGGCTGCAACCCAGCAAGAGGCCATTCAGCCTATTGTGCCCCTGCTGGCTCTCTGCAGAAGCAATTCGCCCGGTGCCGCACTCCACTTTTTCCTCACAGCTCTACCTATTTTTCATTTCAGATAATGATCTAATTCCATGCTCCATGGAATATCACAACATTGGAGCAGGAATAGGCCATTCAGGCCATCCAGCCTGTGCCATCATTCAATGCATGATTTGGCGATGCCGGCATTGGACTGGGGTGGGCACATTAAGAAGTCTCACAACACCCGATTAAAGTCCAACAGGTTTATTTGGAATCACAAGCTTTCAGAGCGCTGCTCCTTCATCAAGTGAGTTATCATCACTCACCTGATGAAGGAGCAGTGCTTCGAAAGCTCGTGATTCCAAATAAACCTGTTGGACTTTAACCTGGTGTTGTGAGACTTCTTACTGCACCATTCAATATAATCATGGATGACTGGACACTTCAATGCCTTTTACACCCACTATCCTCATAACCCACTACACTACTGTTATTCAGAAATCCATATGCAGTCGACCCAAGCTTCTATACAACTGAAACATGACCTGGTGCTGTGAAGTAGCAGTGCCAACCACTGTGCCACCCTGCCGCCCCGGTAGTTTGATGGCAGCAGGGAGGAAGCTGTTTTTGAGTCGTTTGACACATGTTTTCAGGCTTTTGTATCTTTTTCCCCATGGAAAAAGGTGGAAGAGAGTATGTCCACGGTGCGTGGGATCCTTAATTATACTGGTTGCTTTTTCAAGGCAGCGGGAAGTGTAGATAGAGTCAATGGATGGGAGGCTGGTTTGTGTGATGGACTGGGCCACGTTCACTATCATGAAATATCTGGAATTAAGAATCTACTGATGACCATGAAACCATTGTTTTGTGCAGTGGACGTGGTATATATGGATTTTAGTAAGGCGTTTGATAAGGTTCACCATGGTAGGCTTCTGCAGAAAATGCAGATGTATGGGATTGGGGGTGATCTAGGAAATTGGATCAGGAATTGGCTAGCGGATAGGAAACAGAGGGTGGTGGTTGATAGTAAATATTCATCATGGAGTGCGGTTACAAGTGGTGTACCTCAGGGATCTGTTTTGGGGCCACTGCTGTTTGTAATATTTATTAATGATCTGGATGAGGGTATAGTTGGGTGGATTAGCAAATTTGCTGATGACACCAAAGTCGGTGGTGTGGTAGACAGTGAGGAAGGGTGTCGTAGTCTGCAGGAAGACTTAGACAGGTTGCAAAGTTGGGCCGAGAGGTGGCGGATGGAGTTTAATGCGGAGAAGTGTGAGGTAATTCACTTTGGTAGGAATAACAGTTGTGTTGAGTATAGGGCTAACGGGAGGACTTTGAATAGTGTGGAGGAGCAGAGGGATCTAGGTGTATGTGTGCATAGATCCCTGAAAGTTGGGAATCAAGTAGATAAGGTTGTTAAGAAGGCATATGGTGTCTTGGCGTTTATTGGTAGGGGGATTGAATTTAGGAGTCGTAGCGTTATGTTGCAACTGTACACAACTCTGGTGCGGCCGCACTTGGAGTACTGTGTGCAGTTCTGGTCCCCACATTACAGGAAGGATGTGGAGGCTTTGGAGAGGGTGCAGAGGAGGTTTACCAGGATGTTGCCTGGTATGGAGGGGAGATCCTATGAGGAGAGGCTGAGGGATTTGGGATTGTTTTCGCTGGAAAGGCGGCGGCTAAGAGGGGATCTTATTGAAACATATAAGATGATTAGAGGTTTAGATAGGGTGGATAGTGATAGCCTTTTTCCTCTGATGGAGAAATCCAGCACGAGGGGGCATGGCTTTAAATTGAGGGGGGGTAGTTATAGAACCGATGTCAGGGGTAGGTTCTTTACCCAGAGGGTGGTGAGGGATTGGAATGCCCTGCCAGCATCAGTAGTAAATGCGCCTAGTTTGGGGGCGTTTAAGAGATCCGTAGATAGGTTCATGGACGAAAAGAAATTGGTTTAGGTTGGAGGGTCACAGTTTTTTTTTGTTTTTTTTTTTAACTGGTCGGTGCAACATCGTGGGCCGAAGGGCCTGTTCTGCGCTGTAATGTTCTATGTTCTATTGTTGATGGGAAAACTGTTCACTAATGTCCTTTAGGGAAGGAAATCTGCCACTCTTACCTGGTCTGGCCTACATGTGACTCCAGAGCCACAGCAATGTGGTTGATTCTCGACTGCCCTCTGAAGTGGCTTAATAAGCCATTCAGTTCAAGGACAAGTAGAGATGGACAATAAATGTTGGCCCAGTCAGCGATGCCCATGTCCCACCAATGGATTAAAAAATATTTGGAGTGGGAAGCCAAGCTGATCTTCTCCCTACACTGACTGAGCGACGAAGAGTCATCCAGACTCAAAACGTTGGCTCTATTCTCTCTCCACGGATGCTGTCAGACCTGCTGAGAATCATAGTAGTCCTACAGTGCAGAAGGAGGCCATTTGGCCCATCGAGTCTGCACCAACCACGATTCCACGCAGGCCCTATCCCCATAACCCCATGCATTTACTCTAGCTAATCCCCCTGACACTAAGGGGCAGTTTAGCATGGCCAATCCACCTATCCTGCACGTCTTTTGGACTGTTGGAAGAAACTGGAGCACCCGGAGGAAACCCATGCAGACTCGGGGAGAACGTGCAGACTCCACACAGACAGTACAGGAACTTCCAGCATTTTCTCTTTTTGTTTCAATTAACTCAACACAGTCTCGGTTCAGGGACCTTACAACCCTGTCCGCTTCTCTAACACAGAGCACGGGGCATTTCCGCACGGGGCTTTTCATCAGGTCAAGATGAAGAAAAACTGAACCACGCCATTAGTCACAGGTGAGCTCCTCATTCATCTCTTTGCTGCAAGTGGACCCCAGCTGTGTTCAAAATAGCCTCATGCGTTGTATTTCCAATGAATTCACAATGTGTGAGAAGCCTCTGAGAGGTGTGATACAGATGCTTCATAAAGGCAAGCTCTCTGGGAAGGGATTGTCAAAGATCAGCAATTGATGTACTGTGATGCAGACTGCGGCAGCCCCTGGAAGTCCAGGGGGAGCGGGAAATCTTTCACTTCAGTCTCCAATCTCCGTCTGCAAACACGTTATGAATTAAGAATGTTTCCCTACGTAACAAGAGTGACTACAGCTCATAACTAATTCATTGACTGTGAAATGCCGTGGGACGTTCTCTGGTGATGAAAAATGCAATATAAATTCCAGTTATTTAAACCATTGAATCCCTACGGTGCAGAAGGAGGCCTTTCGGCCCATCGAGTCTGCGCCGACTCTCTGAAAGAGTGTCTTGCCCATCCTATTGTATGAGGAGACATTGAGTCAGTTAGGATTGTATTCGCTGGAGTTCAGAAGAATGAAGGGGGGAAATCTCATAGAAACCTATAAAATTTGAACAGGGATAGACAGGGTAAATGCAGGAAGGATGTTCCCGATGGTGGGGGTGTCCAGAACCAGGGGTCACAGTCTGAGGATACAGGGTATACAGTTTAGGACAGAGATGAGGAGAAATGTCTTCACCCAGAGAGTGGTCAACCTAGAAAATAGTTAAGTCCAAAACATTTAATGCTTTCAAGAAGCAGTTAGATATTGCACTCGGGGTGAATGGGGATCAAAGGACATGAGGGGAAGGTGGGATTAGGCTATTACGTTGCATGATCAGCCATGATCATAATGAGTGGCAGAGCAGGCTCAAAGGGTCAAATGGCCTATTCCTGTTCCTATTTTCTATGTTTTTATGTTTCTCTCCCCATAACCCCACACATTTACCATGGCTAATCCTTCCTAACCTACACATCTTTGGGATACTAAGGGGCAATTTAGCATGACCAACCTACCTAACCTACACATCTTTGGAAACTGACCGGCAATTTAGCATGGCCAATCTACCTAACCTATATATCTTTGGATACTAAGGGGCAATTTAGCACGGCCAACCTACCTAATCTACACATCTTTGGACATTAAGGAGCAATTTAGCATGGCCAATCTACCTAACCTACACATCTTTGGACACGAAAGGAAAATTTGGCATGGCCAATGTACCTAACCTACACATCTTTGGACACTAAGGGACAATTTAGCATGGCCAATGCTTCTAACCAGCATGTCTTTTCAGATTGTGGGAGGAAACCGGAGCACCCAGAGGAAACCCAGGCAGACACGGGCAGAACGTGCAGACTACGCACAGGCAGTCACCCAAGACAAGAAGCGAACCCGGGTCCCTGGCGCTGTGAGGCAGCAGTGCTAACCGCTGCGCCACCGTGCCGCCACAGGGGATGAAGTGGGTTTGGTGTTAAGTTGTACTGCTGCGCTCACAGAAGAGTAGCTCGGCAATGGAACAGGCTACAAGCTTGTGCAGAGGCTGCTGATATGCCGTGTATCATCAGCAGACTGCTGGCCTGATCCCCGACTGGGAAGGAAATTGCATCATGCAATACAAGTACAATTAATATAAGTTGTGGTCAGTGTGGTCGGGTTTCAGTTGCCCAGGGGGAAGAGAGGGGAACTTGCCAGAGTTATTTATCCCCTTTCATTGGAAGCCCCGCCAACGAAAATATGAGCAGGTTTATCTCACCATTCAGCACTAATGTCAGACATCCAGTGCCATTTTGAGAGGGTATTCGCAGTGCGTTGATGCTGAGGCACACAGATCGAGTGGATTGCTGCCCCCAGTCTGTGCTGGAATGGGTTGGCATGAGGTAGGTAGGGGGTGCCGCAGGTGACGCTAGGTTAAACAGTCAGGGCTCCCACTCCTATTCACCGTTCAGTGAGAACCACCGCAAAAGTGATGCTTCCCATAGCTGAATAGCCAGCTCACTACACAGGTATGGAGAATGGTTTAGATGCACCATGTCTCATTTCCCTGCAGTAACGGATTGCACTTGGAGAGGTTCCCTGGGAAATACTGCGTAACTTTATGACATGGAACAAGTAAAGGGAGCCAAGATGAAGAGGAATTTCTTCTGCCAGAGGGTGGTGGAGTCTGTGGAATTTATTTTGCTGCAGAAGGCTGTGGAGGCCAGGTCACTGAGTGTCTTTAAGACAGAGATAGATAGGTTCTCGATTTGGGATCAAAGGTTACAGGGAAAAGGTGAGAGAATGGGGATGAGAAACATATCAGCCATAATCGAATGGTGGAATAGACTTGATGGGTTCAATGGCCTAATTTTGCTCCCATATCGTATGGTCATCCCATAAATGAATGTTAAAAAACTAAATAATGAAGGGACTGGATTTTCTGAACACTGATAAATGATTCTAATCAAGATAGGTTGGGCAGAACCAGGGGTTGAGCATATAAAGGGTTAGGGTTGACCCATAGTGGCACAGTGGTTGGCACTGCTGCCTCACAGCACCAGAGACCCAGGTTCGATTCCGGTCTTGTGGAGTTTTCTCGCCGTGTCTGCGTGGGTTTCCTCCGGGTGCTCCGGTTCCCTCCCACAGTCCGAAGATGTGGGTGTTGGGTGGATTGGCCATGCTAAGTTGCTCCATGAGGGGAGCAGTGCAGGGCCAGAATGTTCCGGCTGTTCCTTCCACCATGACGATCATCTGACTCAGATAAACCTCGGCTGTTAAGCTGTTAGTCAGGGGCACAGTGTTTTCCATTAAACTCATTTGCTAGACTGTGCGCTAGTCTGCAACACTTCCCCATTGTCTGAAAGTAAAGGCTCTGGTCAGCACAGTGAATGAACCGTGTTATAAACCGCGGCGTAATCGATATCACGCGCTCTGGCAACGCGGCTCACCAACATAGCACTGCAGCAGCAAAGGTCAGCAAGGGACAGTGAAGAAAGCCACAAGATAAGGCCCTGAAATTATGTCGTTTGGAAACATCTTGGGCTATGAGCTCCTCTGCTCTGACTCAGAGAATTGTGGATTCAATTCACACGCCAGAGACGTCAACACACAGTCTAGGCTGAAACTCCATTCCACTGACAGGGAGTTGCACTGTCAGAGATGACGTCTCTTGTATGAGACATTAAACTGAGGTCCTGTCTAGCCCACACATTTGGACGTAAGGCCCACAGTGGTATTTGAGGAAGAGCGGGGGAGGTCTTTCCGGTATGATTGCCAACAATTATCCCTCGAACAATACCCCTGAAACAAATTAATTTTTATCCCATTGATGTTTGTGGGAGCCGGCTGTGCAGAAATTGGCTGCATTATTTCCTTCTTTACACCAATGTCATTTATAACGTATACACACCAGGCTGTAAATTCTCCCTCGAAGTGTACCCAAACAGGCGCCGGAGTGTGGCGACTAGGGGATTTTCACAGTAACTTCATTGCAGGGTTAATGTAAGCCTACTTGTGACACTGATAAATAAACATAAACTGAAACTTGAACTTTTTTTTATTCATCTGTGGGACATGGGCGTCGCTGGCTGGCCAGCATTTATTGCCCATCCCTAGTTGCCCTTGTTCAGAGGGCATTTGAGAGTCAACCACATTGCTGTGGCTCTGGAGTCACATGTAGGCCAGGCCAGGTAAGGACGGCAGATTTCCTTCCCTAAAGGACATTCGTGAACCAGATGGGTTTTTCAGACAATCCTTTTAATGTTTATTTATTGGTCACAAGTAGACTTACATTAACACTGCAATGAAGTTACTGTGAAAACCCCCCAGTCGCCACACTCTGGCACCTGTTCGGGTACACTGAGGGAGAATTCAGCACGGCCAATGCACCTAACCAGCACGTGATTCGGATTGTGGGAGGAAACTGGCGGCCTGGAGGAAACCCATGCAGACACGGGGAGAATGTACAAACTCCACACAGGCAGTGACTCAAGCCGGGAATCGAACCCGGGACCCTGGCGCTGTGAGGTCGCAATGCTAACCATTGTGGTACCATGCCGCCCTCCGCTCTGTCTAATCGTTGCTCTGTCTAACGCTGTGCAGTGTTTCCCTCACTGAACGCTCAGTTTAATCTGTGCAGTACATTTCCTGAAGGAGAAAGGTTCGACAAAGGGGCTGTTTGAACGCAGACAGCTTAATCCTGGAAGTCTGACTGACAGCTCGAAATGGGACAACATGCCAACTCAAGCCCAGTCAGCTGCAGATTCCTATTTATTTAACAAAATACATATTCCTCTCCCCACGGGAGAGAACCCCCACTGATCCTCGGCCAAGAAATTTAAATAAATATTAATGGTAGCATATTATAATATATCTCCTGCCTATTTTATATCGGTTTATTGGAGACATTGGTTGGCTTCAGTGTTTACAATATTCTTATTAAGAAAACACCTCTCTCAATCTCACTCTGCAGTGCCAAGATTCTGAAATGGTTACAGATGTTGTGTGAGGCCTGCCGTGTGGTAGCAATCCTGTTCTGCCTCTTAGCAAATGGCTGGTAATGTTTTATGAGGTCCATTTTCTTTTCGGAACGGTTTTCCTCTTTTGTCAGGGGATGAGGAATGCCAGTTGCTGGGGAGGGAACGGAATGCTTTTCACACCAGGCCTTCGCAGGTCAGGTTTGGCGATGGAGTTAGACATGGCAGAGAGCCACCTTCTCAACGCCGCCCGTCACAGAGGAGCATGGCCTAGTGGTATTATCGCTAGACTATTAATCCAGAAACTCAGCTAATGTTCAGGGTTCGAATCCTGCCATGGCAGATGGTGGAATTTCAATTCAATAAAAAAAAATCTGGAATTAAGAATCGACTGAGGGCCATGAAACCCTAGTCGATTGTCAGAAAAAACCCATCTGATTCACTAATGTCCTTTAGGGAAGGAAATCTGCCATCTTTATGCAGGTCAGGTTTGGTGGTGGAGTTAGATACAGCAGAGTGCCACCTTCTCAACATCACCTGACACAGAGGGCGGCCACAGTGGTTAGCACTGCTGCCTCACAGCGCCAGGGACCCAGGTTCAATTCCCGGCTTGGGTCACTGTCTGTGCGGAGTCTGCCCGTTCTCCCCATGTCTGCGTGGGTTTCCTTCGGGTGCTCCAGTTTCCTCCCACAGTCCAAAGATGCGCTGGTTAGGTGGATTGGCCATGCTAAGATTGCCCTTTAGTGTCAGAGGCACTAGCTAGGGTAAAAGCATAAATTAATGGGCGGCACGGTGGCACAGTGGTTAGCACTGCTGTCTCACAGCGCCAGGGACCCGGGTTCGATTCCCGGCTTGGGTCACTGTCTGTGCGGAGTCTGCACGTTCCCCCGGGGCCTGCGTGGGTTTCCTCCGGGTGCTCCGGTTTCCTCCCACAGTCTGAAAGACGTGCTGGTTAGGTGCATTGACCCGAACAGGCGCCGGAGTGTGGCGACTCGGGGAATTTCACAGCAACTTCATTACAGCGTTAATGTACGCCTTACTTGTGACTAATAAATAAACTTTAAATAAGGGAGGTGATGGCCTAGTGGTATTATCACCAGACTATTAATCCAGAAACTCACAGAATATTCTGGGGACCCAGGTTCGAATCCCGCCATGACAGATGGCAGAATTTGAATTTGATAAAAATATCTCTAATTAAGAATCTAGCCAAGAAGGCCAACATACCATCTGCCTGCTGTACCTGCACGCTTACCTTCAGCGATTGATGCACGAGGACACCAAGATCTCATTGAGTATCCATAAGACCATAAGACATAGGAGCGGAAGTAAGGCCATTCGGCCCATCGAGTCCACTCCACCATTCAATCATGGTTGATTTCAACTCCATTTACCCGCTCTCTCCCCATAGCCCTTAATTCCTCGAGAAATCAAGAATTTATCAATTTCTGTCTTGAAGACGCTCAACGTCTCGGCCTCCACAGCCCTCTGTGGCAATGAATTCCACAGACCCACCACTCTCTGGCTGAAGAAATTTCTCCTCATCTCTGTTCTAAAGTGACTCCCTTTTATTCTAAGGCTGTGCCCCCGCGTCCTAGTCTCCCCTGTTAATGGAAACAACTTCCCTACGTCCATCCTATCTAAGCCGTTCATTATCTTGTAAGTTTCTATCAGATCTCCCCTCAACCTCCTAAACTCCAATGAATATAATCCCACGATCCTCAGACGTTCATCGTATGTCAGGCCTACCATTCCTGGGATCATCCGTGTGAATCTCCGCTGGACCCGCTCCAGTGCCAGTATGTCCTTCCTGAGGTGTGGGGCCCAAAATTGCTCACAGTACTCCAAATGGGGCCTAACCAGTGCTTTATAAAGCCTCAGAAGTACATCCCTGCTTTTGTATTCCAAGCCTCTTGAGATAAATGACAACATTACATTTGCTTTCTTAATTACGGACTCAACCTGCAAGTTTACCTTTAGAGAATCCTGGACTAGGACTCCCAAGTCCCTTTGCACTTTAGCATTATGAATTTTGTCACCGTTTAGAAAATAGTCCATGCCTCTATTCTTTTTTCCAAAGTGTACGACCTCGCACTTGCCCACGTTGAATTTCATCAGCCACTTCTTGGACCACTCTCCTAAACTGTCTAAATCTTTCTGCAGCCTCCCCACCTCCTCAATACTACCTGCCCCTCCACCTATCTTTGTATCATCGGCAAACTTGGCCAGAATGCTCCCAGTCCCGTCATCTAGATCGTTAATATATAAAGAGAACAGCTGTGGCCCCAACACTGAACCCTGCGGGACACCACTTGTCACCGGTTGCCATTCTGAGAAAGAACCTTTTATCCCAACTCTCTGCCTTCTGTCTGACAGCCAATCGTCAATCCATGTTAGTACCTTGCCTCGAATACCATGGGCCCTTATTTTACTCAGCAGTCTCTCAATTTACACCCATTCAAGTAATAATCTGCCTTCCTATTCTTGCTACCAGAGTGGATAACCTCACATTTATCCACGTTGTACTGCACCTGCTGTGCAGATGTCCATAGAATCATAGAATCCTACAGTGCAGAAAGAGGCCATTCGGCCCATCGAGTCTGCACCAACCACAATCCCACCCAGGCCCTATCCACAGATCCCTATATATTTACCCACTAACCCTTCTAACCTATGCATCCCGGGACACTAAGGGGCAATTTAGAATGGCCAATCAACCTAGCCCGCACATCTTTGGACTGTGGGAGGAAACCGGAGCACCCGGAGGAAACCCACGCAGACACAGGGAGAATGTGCAAACTCCACACAGACAGCGACCCGAGCTGGGATTCAAACCCAGGTCCCTGGAGCTGTGAAGCAGCAATGCTAACCACTGTGCTACCGTGCCGTCCACACACTCAGCCTGTCCAAATCACGCTGAAGCATCTCTGCATCCTCCTCACACCTCATCCTCCCACCCAACTTTGTATCATCTGCAAATTTGGAGATAATACATTCAGTTCCCTCTTTCAAATCATTAATATGTAATGTGAAGAGTTGGGGTTCTAGCACAGATCTCGGAGCCCCACTAGTCACTGACTGCCAATCGGAAAAAGACTAATTTATGCATGGGTTCTCTTTTCCTTTTAAATAGGTGCATATCGTCTCTCCACATTCTTTGTACCAAAACTGATCACTTCATACTTCTCTGTGTTAAATTTTCATCGAGCTTGAAACTTTTGTTTTGCTCCTCACTGTTGCTGCCTTTCCTTGTGCTGCGTCCTCTGCAAACTTTAACATCCTGTCCTGTATACCTAAGTCCAAGCCATTAACATATTAACAAGCCATCTGTGGAGAGAGAATAGAGCCAGCTGCCGGAATTTTATCACCTTGCCCACCCGAGGCTCGTAAGATCGCACCCAAGGCCAACGGAGAATGCCACCCTGCAAACTGAGTTCGGGGCGGGCGTGCCGATTAAATCAGGGCCAACATTTCAAGTCAGGATGGCCCTGTGCCAGAGCTCAAAGAGAGATGTGAACCGAGCCTTGCTCCTTTCTCTTCAGTCTGAAAAACAGCATTACCTTCCTTCTGCCCCTTACGGGATACTTACAGTGCAGAAGGAGGCCAGTCGGCCCATCGATCCTGCACCGACAACAGTCCCACCCTGGCCCCATCCCCGTAACCCCACACATTTACCCTACTAAAAGCCCCGGACATCCCATGACACTAAGGAGCAATTTAGCATGGCCAATCAACCTAACCAGCCTGTAAACATCTTCTGGAATGAACTGTGCGGTCAAGTTAGATCCAGTTTTAGGATCAGACAATAGAATCACAGAATCCCGACACTGCAGAAGAGGCCATTCGGCCCATCGAGTCTGTACCGACTCTTTGACAGAGTATCTTACCCAGGCCCCACCCCGGCCTTATCCCTGTAACCCCACATATTAACTCTGGCTATAACCGACACATTTTGGGACACTTAAGCATGGCCAATTCGCCTAACTCGCACATCTTTGGACGGTGGGAGGAAACCAGAGCACCCGGAAGAAATCCATGCAGACACGGGGAGAATATGCAAACTCCACACAGACAGTGACCCAAGCCGGGAATCGAACCCGGGTCCCTGGCACTGTGAGGCAGCTGTGCTAACCACTGTGCCAACGTGCCGCCCATTTTGTGTACAAATAGCTACCGGCCCTTTACTGTGCTTCCATTTTGCGAGCCAGTCTATTATGTGAGACTTCATCAAATACCCAGTGAAAATCCACGTACACAACATTAAGCACACTGCCATCAGCTGTCCTTTCCTTTCTACTTCAAAGAGAATTAAGTTAGTCAAACGTAATTTGCCTTCAACAAACACATTTTGCGTTTCAATGAAAAACCTGTATTTTTCCAAGGGCCAATTAATGTCTTTCAACATTCCCTCACAATTAATATTGGACTAATTGGCCTGTAATCATTACAGCCATAGATAGACCAGCAGGATGAACATGTAGGAGCCAATGCAGTTACGCTTAGAAAGATGTCTCGTGATACAGAGGCAAGAAAATGTATCTTAATTGGAAAGGATCTGAACTGGGCAGAGAAGCTGGGATACCCTGGGTTGCAGAGATAGCAGGGGAGGCGATGGCCTAGTGGTATTATCGCTGGACGATTAATCCAGAAACTCAGCTAGTGTTCTGGGGACCCAGGTTCGAATCCCGCCACAGCAGATGGTGGAATTTGAATTCAATAAAAAAAAGCTGGAATTAAGAACTTATTGATGACCATGAAACCATTGTCGATTGTCAGGAAAAACCCGTCTGGTTCACTAATGCCCTTTAGGGAAGGAAATCTGCCGTCCTTACCTGGTCTGGTCCCCATGTGACTCCAGAGCCACAGCAATGTGGTTGGCTCTCAACTGCCCTTAGGCAACTAGGGATGGGCAATAAATGCTGGCCAGCCAGCAATGCCCATGTCCCACGAATGAATAAAAAAAATATTGGTAACTTAAAGATGATAGTATGAGTACATTAAGCCATAAAAAGGTTAAAAAAAATCAGAAGGCTGGATTTTCCAAACCACCCCCCACCCCCCCAGCCATCACGGTATGCACTGCAGGGGTGGAAGCAGCCCACCATTGGGTTACAGTCCCTCCACTGTCAATGGGGTTTCCTGTATTTTACTCCCTCAGTGCCGGGAAACCCACAATAGGGGGTCGCTGTCAGCGAGACCAGAAGATTCTGCCAACAGGACTGGCAGAATATTCCCACCCTTTAGAGCGGGATTTTACACCCTCGCTACTCCCAAAACCGTAAAATCCCGCCCGAGCTCAACAGAGCTTCCCAACTGTCCGCCCCTCACCCACTTCGACTCCCGTAGCGGGCAGGGCAGTAGAACTCCAGCGTTAATTTTTATATATAGTGGTATTAAAAGGTAATGTCGCCAAAGTAATAGAATCCCTAAAGTGTATAAGGAGGCCATTCAGCCCATCAGGCCTACACCAGCAACAATCCCTCCCAGCCCCTATCCCCATCACCTCACGTATTTACCCTGCTAATCCCACTGACACTAAGGGGCAATTTAGCATGGCCAATCCACCTAACCTGCACATCTTTGGACTGTGGGAGGAGAACCCAGAGGAAACTCACGCAGACACGGGGAGAACTGCACACAATCACCCAAGGTTAGAATTGAACCTGGGCAGGCTCGATGGGCCGAATGGCCTCCTTTTGCATGATGTGGAGATGCCGACGTTGGACTGGGGTAAACACAGTAAGAGTTTTAACGACACCAGGTTAAAGTCCAACAGGTTTATTTGGCAGCAAATGCCATTAGCTTTCGGAGCGCTGCCCCTTCGTCAGGGCGGCACGGTAGCACAGTGGTTAGCACTGCTGCTTCACAGCTCCAGGGACCTGGGTTCGATTCCCGGCTTGGGTCACTGTCTGTGTGGAGTTTGCACATTCTCCTCGTGTCTGCGTGGGTTTCCTCCGGGTGCTCCGGTTTCCTCCCACAGTCCAAAGATGTGCGGGTTAGGTTGATTGGCCATGCCTAAAAATTGCCCTTGGTGTCCTGAGATGCGTGGGTTGGAGGGATTAGTGGGTGGATGTGGGGGTGGGGCCTGGGTGGGATTGTGGTCGGTGCAGACTCGATGGGCCGAATGGCCTCTTTCTGTACTGTAGGGTTTCTATGATTTCTATGGAGTGGAAATCTGCTCTCAAACAGGGCATACAGAGACACAAAATCAAGTTACAGAATACTGATTAGAATGCAAATCTCTACAACCAACCAGGTCTTAAAGATACAGACAATGTGAGTGGAGGGAGCATTAAGCACAGGTTAAAGAGATGTGTATTGTCTCCAGTCACGACAGCGCAGAGTCACTGAGCAGAAACTGATAACAAAGTTCCGCACACATGAGGACGGCCTCAACCGGGATCTTGGATTTATGTCACACTATCAGTAACCGGCACGGTAGCACAGGAGGCCACTCCTGTGCTACCGTGACCTCCCTCCACTCACATTTGGGCGGCACGGTAGCACAGTGGTTAGCACTGCTGCTTCACAGCTCCAGGGACCTGGGTTCGATTCCTGGCTTGGGTCACTGTCTGTGTGGAGTTTGCACATTCTCCTCGTGTCTGCGTGGGTTTCCTCCGGGTGCTCCGGTTTCCTCCCACCGTCCAAAGATGTGCAGGTTAGGTTGATTGGCCATGCTAAAATTGCCCCTTCGAGTCCTGAGATGTCTAGGTTAGAGGGATTAGTGGGTGGGATATGGGGATAGGGCCTGGGTGGGATTGTGGTCGGTGCAGACTCGATGGGCCGAAGGGCCTCTTTCTGCACTGTAGGGTATCTATCTATCTATCTAACCCTCACAGCTTGCCTCCTGGACTTGCAAAATCTCACTGGCTGTCCTGACTGGAGACAATACACATCTCTTTAACCTGTGCTTAATGCTCCCTCCACCCACATTGTCTGTATCTTTAAGACTTGGTTGGCTGTAGAGATTCGCATTCTAATCAGTATTCTGTAACTTGATTTCTGTGTCTGTGCCCTGTTTGAGAGCAGATTTCCACTCCATCTGACGAAGGAGCAGCGCTCCGAAAGCTAATGGCATTTGCTACCAAATAAACCTGTTGAACTTTAACCTGGTGTCGTTAAAACTCTTACTGTGTTTACCCCTTTTGCATTGGAGGGATTCAATGAAATTCTATGTCAGACCAGTCCAGAGAGCTGGTACGAGACCTCCACGTTGGGTGGGCCTGGAGTCACATTTAGGCCACACCAGGTAAAGCAGCAAGTTTCCTTCCTCAAGGGATATCGGTGAACCAGTTGGATCTTGAAGACAATATGCCAGATTCGTGGCCACTTTGACTGATAGCAGCTTTTTTTACATTTCCTGAACTGAATTCAGTTTTTCAAACTGGCAGCCTGGGATTTGAACTCACATTCTCCGGATAATTCATCTGGTAACATAACCAACGGATTGGCGATAAATGTTGGCTGAGTCGTCGAGTGGGTGATGAACAGGGCTGGGATCTTCTCTCCAGATCAGTATTGTACACACCCTTTGATTCATGCACAACTTTGCTTCGTGCAAGAGTGAGCACGCATGCACCTTCCCCTGACACCGCCGCCCTCACTCCCACTTCCCACAACTCAGCTCCATTGCCATTGCATACCTTCTTCTTGCTGCAATAGATTTGCCATTTCTTCTCCGCAGGCAGTGCAAACATCGCATCTCGGTTCTTGTCAGTAAGGTCCAACTCATCCTGAAAACAAGCACAGAGAAAGGAATCAACCACCTCACCAATCCAGTTACGCTCCATCACACCGCCACGCACAGTCAGTCAGAGAGGTTTACAGCATGGAAACAGGCCCTTCGGCCCAACTTGTCCATGCCGCCCTTTTTTTTAACCACTAAGCTCAATCCAATTGCCCGCATTTGGCCCATATCCCTCTATACCCATCTTACCCATGTAACTGTCCAAATGCTTTTTGAAAGACAAAATTGTATCCGCCTCTACTACTGCCTCTGGCAGCTTGTTCCACCCTCTGAGTGAAAAAAACTGCCCCTCTGGACACTTTTGTATCTCTCCCCTCTCACCTTAAACCTATACCCTCTAGTTTTAGACTCCCCTACCTTTGGGAAAAGATATTGACTATTTAGCTGATCTGTGCCCCTCATTATTTTATAGACCTCTATAAGATCGCCCCTAAGCCTCCTACGCTCCAGGCAAAAAAGTCCCAGTCTACCCAGCCTCTCCTTATAACGCAATCCATCAAGTCCCGGTAGCATCCTAGTAAATCTTTTCTGCACTCTTTCTAGTTTAATAATATCCTTTCTATAATAGGGTGACCAGAACTGGACACAGTATTCCAAGTGTGGCCTTACCAATGTCTTGTACAACTTCAACAAGACGTCCCAACTCCTGTGTTGAATATTCTGACCAATGAAACCAAGCATGACAAATGCCTTCTTCATGGTGGCACAGTGGCACAGTGGTTAGCACTGCTGCCTCACAGCGCCAGGGGCCTGAGTTCGATTCCCGGCTTGGGTCACTGTCTGTGTGGAGTTTGCACATTCTCCCTGTTTCTGTGTGGGTTTCCTCCGGATGCTCCGGTTTCCTCCCACAGTCCAAAGATGTGCTGGTTAGGTGCATTGGCCGTGCTAAATTCTCCCTCAGTGTACCCGAACAGGTGCCGGAGTGTGGAGACTAGGGGATTTTCACAGTAACTTCATTACAGTGTTAATGTAAGCCTACTTGTGACTAATAAATAAACCTGACCTTACTCACCACTCTGTCCACCTATGACTCCACTTTCAAGGAGTTATGAACCTGTACCCCGAGATCTCTTTGTTCTACAAGTCTCCCCAATGCCCTACCATTAACTGAGTAAGTCCTGCCCTGATTCGATCCACCAAAATGCATCCCTCGCATTTAGCTAAATTAAACTCGGTCTGCCAGTCAAACGACATTCTGTTATAAACCATTGCGTTCCCCTGGTTGAGTTTTAAAAAGACTATTTTAAAAGTGCCTAAAGACAGCAGATGCTCAGGAGCCAAACATTTGCATCGCTGAACTGTACAAATTCCAAAGCCTTTAAGATGGAGACAGCCTGTGTAAAAAACCTCATCAGAGACCAGCGCCTTGGAGGAGTCCAAAGATGTACAGATTAGGTGGATTGGCCATGGGAAATTGCCCCTTCATGTCCAAAGATGTGTCGGTTAGATGGATTGGCCATGGGAAATGTGTGGGGTTACGGGGATAGAGTGGGGGAAAGAACCAGGGTAAGACACTCCAAGCGGGATATTACAGTCTCCCTTGAGTGAGACCGGAAATTCCCACCCAAGGTCAACGGACATTTTCCTTGTCCACTCCTCACCAGCTCCAATTCCGTGGCAGGCAGGTCGGTAGAATTCCCGTGTCTGTTAGAGTCAGTGCAGACTCAATGGGCCAAATGGCCTCCTTCTGCACTGTAGGCATTCTATTCTATTCTATGAGCGTGAGTGGGCCATCTCTTGACCCATTCACAAAACATTCAGACAACCTGTGTGCGTGTGAGAGAGATAGAGAGTGTGTGTGCCCGTGTGTGTGTGTGAGAGAGATAGAGTGTATGCGAGAGAGAGATAGAGAGTGTGTGTTAGTGAGAGAGAGGGTATGAGTGAGGGAATGTGAGAGAGATGGAGAAAGTGGGTGTGTGTGAGAGAGTGTGCCTGTGTTCTGTGTATGAGTGTCTATGTGAGTGTGTGTGTGTGTGAGAATGTGTGTGTTGTGTATACGAGTGTCCATGTGAGTATGTGTTATGTGAGTGAGTGTGTCTGTTGTGTGTGTAAGAGTATATGTGTGTGTATGTGTGTGTTTTGTGTATGAGTGTCGATGTGAGTGTGTGTGCGCGTGAGAGATAAAGAGAGCATCCGTGTGTGAGAGAGATAGAGTGTGTGCGAGAGAGATAGAAAACGTGTGTTAATGAGTGAGAGTGTGTGAGTGAGAGAGAGTGTGTGTGTGAGAGAGAGTGTGTGAGTGAGAGAGAGTGTGTGAGTGAGAGAGAGTGTGTGTGTGAGAGAGATGGAGAAAGCGGGTGTGTGCGAGACAGAGTGTGTCTGTGTTGTGTATGAGTGCCTATGTGAGTGTGTGTTATGTGAGTGAGTGTGTCTGTTGTGTGTGTGTGAGAGCATATGTTATGGGTGTGTGTGTGTTTTGTGTATGAGTGTCTATGTGAGTGTGTGTGTGAGAATGTGTGTCTTGTGTATGTGTCTGTGAGAGTGTTGTGTGTATGAGTGCCTATGTGAGTGTGTGATATGTGAGTGAATGTGTCTGCTGTGTGTGTGTGTGTGTGTGTGTATGTTCTTTGGATGAGTATCTATGTGAATGCGAATTTCATCCCGAAACCGTAAAATCCCAACCGAAGTCAACGGACCTTCCCACTGTCCGCCCCTCGCCCGCTCCAATTCCCGTGGAGGGCAGGGCAGCAAAATTCCAGCCATATCCCGCTCCAAAACCCTGTGGTGGTCAAACAATGAGTGGGAAGAGAGGGGAGCCAGTCCATCCCACCTCACCCAATCGCAACATCCACTTGCAATATTTTTACAACGAATGAATAAAAATGTTCAAAGGAAACGAAAAAGAAACTTCTCGAAAAAAAATATTCCCCGGTCTATGAATGATCTCCTGGGTTGTTTGCAGCAGTGTCTGGGGTATTAATCATTAATCCCTGGAGATTTCAGGAAAATTCTCGATGGTTTGAGAGCTACCACAGAACAAACCCTCCTTAAAAGTACCTGGTTAATAGTTCTCCGAGGTTGCTCACAGCAGTGTCTGGCAGATTAATCATTTGTTGCTGGAGGCTCCAGGGAATATTCTGGATGGTAGAGAAACTAACTTGGAGTGAAGGCACCTTGATACTCATAAAATCATAGAATCCCTACAGTGCAGAAGGAAGCCATTCGGCCCATCGAGTTTGCACCAACCACAGTCCCACCCTGCCCCTATCCCCGTAGCCCCATGTATCTACCCTGATAGTCCCCCTGACACTAAGGGGCAATTTTGCACGGCCAATCCATGTAACCCGCACATCTTTGGACTGCGGGAGGAAACCGGAGCACCCAGAGGAAACCCACGCAGACACGGGGAGAATGTGCAAACTCCACGCAACACTGCTGCCTCACAGCGCCAGGGACCTGGGTTCAATTCCCAGCTTGGGTCACTCTGTGCGGAGTCTGTACATTCTCCCCGTGTCTGCGTGGGTTTCCTCCGGGTGCTCCGGTTTCCTCCCACAGTCCAAAGATGTGCAGGTTAGGTGGATTGGCCATGCTAAATTGCCCCATAATGTCAGGGGGACCAGCAGGGTAAATACGTGGGGTTAGGGGGATAGAGTCCGGGTAGATTGTGGTCCGTGCAGACTTGATGGGCTGAATGGCCTCCTTCTGCACTGTAGAGATTCTATGAGAACACTCTTCCTGTCTTTCTCCAACTCTTGTATATTTTAGTCTCTATTCAAGATACTGAGACCAGCCACAAAAACAAATACCCCTCTGAGAGGGTTAATACCCATACTAATAATAATGGAGGAAAATACTATTAGTAACAGTGTCCAGTCAAAGGGTTAATAGCGACAAATCACAAAAGCCTACATAAGTCTACACGTGAAGGATTTTAATCATGCATTAGACACAATGTTCTAATAACCAGACATAGCGGGAATCTCGAAAAGATAGTGGAAAACCGTACCCAACTCAGGCAAGTAAAAGCCTCACGTCAATTGGATATTATAACTAAGCAAGTGTAAGGTGATTGTTATTGGTTTTCTAAAACTGTACTTCTTTATGATGTAACTTTAATTAATAACTATGATTGGATCGAGATAACGTTCTCCCCGTGTCTGCGAGGGTTTCCTCCGGGTGCTCCGGTTTCCTCCCACTGTCCGAAAGATGTGCTGGTTAGGTGCATTGGCCATGCTAAATTCTCCCTCTGTGTACCCAAACAGGCATGATGTGGAGATGCCGGCGTTGGACTGGGGTAAACACAGTAAGAGTTTTAACAACACCAGGTTAAAGTCCAACAGGTTTATTTGGTAGCAAATACCATTAGCTTTCGGAGCGCTGGAGCAGCGCTCCGAAAGCTAATGGTATTTGCTACCAAATAAACCTGTTGGACTTTAACCTGGTGTTGGTAAAACCCAAACAGGCGCCAGAGTGTGGCAACTAGGGAATTTTCACAGTAACTTCATTCAGTGTTAATGTAAGCCCACTTGTGACACTAATAAATAAACTTTAAACTTTAACTCCTATTTTTTCAATTGGTAAATGCTAATCATTTGCAATTGGAGTTGAACCTATAATTGCCGACCTATTTCTGATTTTTTTCACTCTGAATGGTCTGAATGACTTCATTCAGATTCCTATAGCTAATAAATCATCTTGAAACCACTCTGTGGCTTTGTCTGGCTAACTTGAGGTGAACGATAGTTTTAAATACAATAAGAAAACCACCGTAATACCCTCAGGATTTTTTTATTCATTCGTGGGACATGGGCATCGCTACCTGGCCAGCATTTATTGCCCATCCCTAGTTGCTTGAGGGCAGTTGAGAGTCAACCACATTGCTGTGGCTCTGGAGTCACAGACCAAGGAAGGACGGCAGATTTCCTTCCCTAAAGGACATGAGTGAACCAGATGGGTTTCTCTGACAATCGACAATGGTTTCATGGTCATCAGTAGATTCTTAATTCCAGATATTTTTTATTGAATTCAAATTCCACCATCGGCCGTAGTAGGATTCGAACCTGGGATCCCAGAACATTAAGCTGAGTTTCTGGATTAATAGTCCAGCGATAGTACCACTAGGCCATCACCTCCCCATGTTTCATTGACATTTCTGTGGACCAGGCAGCGCATTGTAGACACTGAGTGTGCCTTCTGTTTAATACTGCAGAGAGGAGGGGAGTGGGAGAATCAGCTGAACCCACCATCTTAGAAGAGGATTGAACTTTTGCCAGGCGTCAGAAGACTCAAAAGGGGTCGAGGGTTCAAGAAGCCCCACCACAGAGACTGTACCACGTAACAAGCAGAAATTGCTTTGAGAAAGGCAGCACGGTGGCACAGTGGTTAGCACTGCTGCCTCACAGCGCCGGGGACCCAGTTTTAATTCCCAACTTGGGTCAGTGTCTGTGTGGAGTTTGCACGTTCTCCCCATGGGTTTCCTCCGGGTGCTCCGATTTCCTCCCACAGTCCGAAAGACGTGCTGGTTAGGTGCATTGGCCATTCTAAATTGCCCCTTAGTGTCAGGTGGACTAGCTAAGGTAAATGCATGGGCTTATGGGTTTAGGGCCTGGGTGGGTCAGTGCAGACACGATGGGCCGAATGATCTCCTTTTGCACTGTAGGGTTCTATGATTCTATGAGGAATCCTGAAGTTGCGACCGGTGCTATATAAATGCAAATCTTTTTTTCCCTCTTACACTGAGTGCACGAATTGCAAGCTGGCAAATATTTATTCCACGGGCATTTGCATCAAAGTTTTTTAAAGTTTAAAGTTTATTTATTAGTCACAAGTAAGGCTTACATTAACACTGCAATGAAGTTACTGTGAAATTCCCCTAGTCGCCACATTCCGGCACCCGTTCAGGTCAATGCACCTAATCCGCACGTCTTTTGAACTGTGGGAGGGAACCGGAGCAGCCGGAGGAAACCCAGGCAGACACAGGGAGAACGTGCAGACTCCGCACAGACAGCGACCCAAGCCAGGAATCGAACCGGGGTCCCTGGCGCTGTGAGACAGCAGTGCTAACCACTATGCCACCATGCCATCCTCAGCAATCTTCCTGTGAGGCGCATGCCTACTCTTCTTCAGAGGGAAGATAGGTCACTGTCCTGGGCTCTTGGCAGAGGCAGGTCCCAGAGTGCCACTGCTGAACACTGCTTGGCGGAGGACAGATGGCAGGAAGCATTGCTTCTTCATCGAGGCTGCTTAACAGCTGGAATGAAAGCCAGGACGGTCAGCTCTCAGGATTCATTTCGGGAACAGCTGGATACTGTAATGGGAAGATGGTAGATTTCTGTCTCTCGGAAGTATTGAAGAGTCTTGCTCCTGTGGTATGGTGATGTACACACATACGCAAAATAATTCTCGGAATATCAGCTGCTAGTATTTGTATATCCTTCCCACAGTATGAATTGAGCAGAATAAATAGTTTGCATGAAGCGATAGCACTGGGCTCAGCGGGGGAGGGGAGGGACGGAGCGTTAGCTCACTTGCTGTGTCTCAGCAGGTAGCACACACTCTTGCCTCTCAGTCGCACGGTTGCAGATTCAAGCCTTGCTCTAGAGACCTGAGCAGAGTAGAGAGCACCCTGACGCTCCAGTGCAGTGCTGAGCAAGCTCCACACTGCTCCATCTCTTTCAGGTCAGGCATGAAAAGAAACACCCTATTTTCCCTCTCAGGTGAGTATAAAAGATACCATGACGCTATTTTGAAGGAGAATAGGGTAGTTAAAAGTGGAAGAGACTTTCGAGTCGATTATCACATTCTTTTGATTTGATTTGATTTGTTATTGTCACATGTATTAGTAGACAGTGAAAAGTATTGTTTCTTGAGCACTATACAGACAAAGCATACCATTCATAGAGAAGGAAAGGAGAGAATGCAGGATGGAGTGTTACAGTCATAGCTAGGGTGTAGAGAAAGATCAATTTAATGCGAGATAAGTCCATTCAAAAGTCTGATGGCAGCAGGGAAGAAGCTTTGTTTTGAGTTGGTTGGTATGTGTCCTTAGACTTTTGAATGTTTTTCCTGACGGAAGAGAGAATGTTTGGGATGCGTAGGCTCCTTAGTTATGCTGGCTGCTTTGCCGAGGCAGCGGGAAGTGTAGACAGAGTCAATGGATGGGAGGCTGGTTTGGGTGATGGACTGGGCTTCGTTCACAACTCTTTCTAGTTCCTTGCGGTCTTGGGCAGAGCAGGAGCCATACCAAGCTGCGATACAACCAGAAAGAATGCTTTCTATGGTGCATCTGTAAAAGTTGGTGAGAGTCGTAGCTGACAGGCCAAATTTCCTTAGTCTTCTGAGAAAATAGAGGCCTTGGTGGGCTTTCTTAAGTACAGCGTCCGCATGCTATACTCGGGTTCAATTCCTGGCTTTGGTCACTGCGGAGTTTGCACATTCTCCCCATGACTGTGTGGGTTTCCTCCGGGTGCTCCGGTTTCCTCCTTCTGCACTGTAGGTTTGCTATTAAAAAAATTCTGGTATCCGCAGTAATTTGCTTTTATTGCAGTCAGTGAGGTGTCATGTACAAAAATGGCCAGAAGGGGCTGCTTAACTATTTATTTTTCAGCAGGGGATAGAGTGATTGGACAAGGAGGTGTAACACTGATCACTGCAAACTGGTTTTGTGAGAACCGGCTCGGCTGCGGGGAAACAGGTTAAACCGCAAGGAGAAAGCTTCTTGCAGTAAATGTCCAGCCGCTGTTGGTTTTGAGTCCGGTTCAAGAGGACCTCTTTGGTGGAAAGAGGATTTCTGTGACCCGAGGTGACACGAGTTGTAACATGTGCCTGGTACAGCCTGATACTGCATCTCCACAGTTTTATCAGCTCCATTCCCCAGAGGAGCGCCTCAGCTATTTCTCACAGAACAGGATATGCCAGGCCCATAGCTGTAATCAGACATTTATCATTCACCACCCACTTTAACCCTCCCCCGCGCCACCCCCCACCCAGTACACTTGGAGTCTAGGGCAGAGCAGGAGCCATACCAAGCTGTGATACAACCAGAAAGAATGCTTTCTATGGTGCATCTGTAGAAGTTGGTGAGAGTCCGCATGCTATACTCGGGTTCAATTCCTCCCAAGCTGCATGTGCGAATTTGGGAACTTCCTGCGCTTTTTCTTGCAACGTAGCATGCGTATTTCCTGATGCAGTCACCTGGGAACATCGCGTCACAGAAGACGTCCCACTGGCAAGTAGAATCATAGAATCCCGACAGTGCAGAAGGAGGCCATTCGGCCCATCGAGCCTGCACCGACCACAATCCCACCCAGACCCTATCTGCGCAACCCCACGCATTTACCCTGCTAATCCCCCCAGCACGAAGGGGCAATTTATCAAGGCCAATCAACCTAACCCACACATCACAAGTAGGTTTACATTAACACTGCAATGAAGTTACTGTGAAAATCCCCTAGTCGCCACACTCTGGTGCCTGTTCGGGTACACTGAGGGAGAATTTAGCATGGCCAATGCGCTTAACCAACACGTCTTTCGGACTGTGGGAGGAAACCCGAGCACCCGGAGGAAACCCACGCAGACACAGGGTGAATGTGTAGACTCCGCACAGACAGTGACCCAAGCCGGGAATCGAACCCGGGTCCCTGGCGCTGTGAGGCAGCAGTGCTAACCACTGTGCCACCGTGCCGCCCTGACCATTAGAAGGAGAACGTCTTTTGTTCAGCAACTGCTGGACAGTGGGCCACCTTGCCAGGTCAGACACCACAGAATGTCAACACCCACCTCATTCAGGTCACTCATGGCTTTCTCCACTCAGTCACCTCATTCTCCCACGCTGTATCTTAGCCCCTTACAGACTCACAGTCGCTGCCATCTCGAAGGACATGGACAACAGATACGCCACCACCTGGGGGTTCCCCTCCAAGCCACTCACCATCCTGACGATCGCTTCAGCATTACGTCCTTCCCATAATGAGGTGACCAGAACTGCACACAGTACTCCAGCTGTGGCCTCACCAATGCTCTGCACAACTCCAACATAACCTCTTTGCTCTTATACTCTTTGCCACGACTGATGAAAGCAAGTGTCCCGTACGCCTTCTTTGTTATCGGGATCAAGAATCCTAATTGCCTTTCCCCTTCGTCCAGGCCTTAGCCCAGCTGGATACCACCCCCCTATTGCCTCTGCAGCCGTACTTTCCAATACGGAATACTCCCAATGCCCTGAGGCAGCAACTGTGATGGTGAAAATCCCGAGACACTAGTAGGCCACAGGTTCAATTTCCAGGTTACATTGAGTGAGCTACTCAGTAAAGTTGGTGGGAGAAGTGATGGGGAGGGAGCGGTTCCACGGTTAGACTGAGCCCCCTCGGCCAGAGGGCAGATAATCGGACAGGATTCCTGCCCCTCCACAAACCTTGCTGGATGACTTTTCAGCGAGGTGTAACATCATGGGGCAGGTTCAGTCAGCTGTGATGCTTCCACAGACGTTTTCACTGGTGTAACTTTCATTTATGACCTCAGGACGCCCCAAAGTACTTTGAAATGTAGCAAACACGGCAGTCAATTTGTGCACAGCAAGCTCCCACAAACAGCAATGATAATCTGCTTTCAGGCTGCCTATTGGCCAGGGAGAACGCCCCTGCGCTTCCTCAAGGTAATGTCATAGAATCATAGAATCCCTACAGTGCAGAAGGAGATCATTTGGCCCATCGGGCCTGCACCGGCAACAATCCCAGCCAGGCCCCCTATCCTCGTAGCCCTACGTATTTACCCTGCCAATCCCCCTTACACTATGGGACAATTTATCATGGCCAATCAACCTAACCCGAACATCTTTGGACTGTGAGAGGAAACCGGAGCATCCGGAGGAAACCCACGCAGATACGGGGAGAATGTGCAAACTCCACACAGGTAGTGACCCAAGGCCGGATTTGAACCTGGGTCCCTGGCGCTGTGAGGCAGCAGTGCTAACCACTGTGCCACCGTCCACAATAAACGTCGTGAGATGTTTTAAGAAATAAACGATGGGAATACATGAGGATTAGAATTCTCTGGAAAGGCGAGTGCGAACTTGTACGATGGGCCACAAATCGCTGCCCCACAGTGTGAGGCTCGATTAGATCACTCTTGTGGCCAAATCCCGAAAGTGAGACTTGAACTCCTGGCCATCTGACTCACAGAGATGAGCGTGCTACCCAAAGAGCCAATGCTGGCAGCCAACGGCCAGCCAGCACGTGAGTGAATGAGTCGGGTTTTGTACTGAACGGCACGACTCTCCAGCCCTCAGCAGAGAGGGGAGATCCAAATAGACCTAACCCTCAGTGAGGATCGAACAGAACAGCAACTGCACTGCGGAGAACAGGCAGCCCAGTGCTGGCAGCTTGATGGATTAGTGCACAGTGAGCCTACTGTTGGTGTGTTGACAGGCCAGTAGGATGAAGATTGGCTGAGACTGCTGCGCCGGCTTCGACGTGAACAGGGAGCCGATTGTGCAGACTAAGTAGGAAACAGAATGGCCACTTAAAGCCAGTGAGCGACATGCCAAAAGAGGGGAAGTTGCGGGATTAATCCAAAATGTTTAACTTTGTGTAATTAGTTTCTCTCCTCAGACACCGACATTTCTGGATCGTTCTGAGAGAGAGATAGGGCTGGAATCGGGGGGAGGGGGGGATTGTGGCAGAGAGCTGGGGTGGCGGGGGGGGCATTTTCTTTTTGCTAAGGAGCTTGCTTTTTCAGCTGACTGTATCATTGAGAAGTGGGGAGGGTCTACTTTGCAAGGAAAAGTTTTACGAGGTACAGCCGCTGGGAAAAAGCAATTCCTTTCTTCAACAGTGAAGTACCTTTTTTTAAAAACCAAAAAAAAAGACCTGATATCCATCAAAAAGTGTTTCCTTTTTTTTTTCCCTTGGCTCCCTCCTGACAGCTCAGGAGGAGATGCTGAGTGGAGTTAAGGGCCGTTTTCGTAGGGTGGAATCGATTAGGGGTCACCCCAGCCACTCCTGTACACATCCTGCTCTGACCAAGACCTGCAAAGAACCACAAAGAGTTGCGAACGAAGCCCAGTCCATCACACAAACCAGCCTCCCATCCATTGACTCTGTCTACACTTCCCGCTGCCTTGGCAAAGCAGCCAGCATAATCAAGGACCCCACGCATTCCGGACATTCTCTCTTCCACCTTCTTCCGTCAGGAAAAAGGCACAAAAGTCTGAGGTCGCGTACCAACCAACTCAAGAACAGCTTCTTCCCTGCTGCCATCAGACTTTTGAATGGACCTACCTTGCATTAAGTTGACCTTTCTCTACACCCTAGCTATGACTGTGACACTAAATTCTGCACTCTCTCCTTAGGAACAAAAGGGTTGTCAGGGAAATAATCGGACCTCTCAGGGACAAAAGTGGGGAATTATGCTTGGAGCCCAAAGAAGTAGGGGAGATCCTAAATGAATACTTTGCGCGGTATTCACAAAGGGAGGGATGTGTTGACTGGGAGTGTCTCGGAGGGGAGGGTTGAACCGTTGGAGAAAATCTCCATTACAAAGGAGGAAGTGTTAGGTTTGTTAGAGAATTTAAAGACTGACAAATCCCCAGGGCCTGATGGAATCTATCCAAGGCTGCTCAGGGAGACGAGAGATGAAATCGTTGGGCCTCTGACGCAAATCTTTGTCTCGTCACTGGACGCAGGTGAGGTCCCAGAGGATTGGAGGATAGCTAATGTGGTCCCGTTATTTAAGAAGGGTAGGAAGGATAACCCGAGTAATTATAGGCCGGTGAGCTTGACGTCCGTGGTGGGGAAGTTGTTGGAGAAGATTCTTAGAGATAGGATGTATGCGCATTTAGAAAGGAATAAACTCATTAACAATAATCAGCATGGTTTTGTGAGAGGGAGGTCATGCCTCACTAACCTGGTGGAGTTTTTTGAAGAAGTGGCCAAAATGGTTGACGAGGGAAGGGCCGTGGATGTCGTTTATATGGACTTTAGTAAAGCGTTTGACAAAGTCCCTCATGGTAGGCTGGTGAAAAAGGTTGGATCTCTTGGGATAAAGGGGGAGGTAGCTAGATGGGTGGAGAACTGGCTTGGTCACAGAAGACAGAGGGTGGTAGTGGAAGGGTCTTTTTCGGCTGGAGGCCTGTGACTAGTGGTGTTCCGCAGGGCTCTGTATTGGGACCTCTGCTGTTTGTGATTTATACAAATGATCTGGAAGAAGGTGTAACTGGGGTGATCAGTAAGTTTGCGGACGACACAAAATTGACAGGACTTGCAGATAGTGAGGAGCATTGTCAGAAGCTACAGAAGGATATCGATAGGCTGGAAATTTGGGCAAAGAAATGGCAGATGGAGTTCAATCCTGATAAATGCGAAGTGATGCATTTTGGTAGAAATAATGTAGGGAGGAGCTATATGATAAATGGCAGAACCATAAAGGGTGTAGATACGCAGAGGGACCTGGGTGTGCAAGTCCACAGATCCTTGAAAGTGACGTCACAGGTGGAGAAGGTGGTGAAGAAGGCATATGGCATGCTTGACTTTATAGGACGGGGCATAGAGTATAAAAGTTGGGGTCTGATGTTGCAGTTGTATAGAACGTTGGTTCGGCCGCATCTGGAATACTGCGTCCAGTTCTGGTCGCCACACTACCAGAAGGACGTGGAGGCTTTGGAGAGAGTACAGAGGAGGTTTACCAGGATGTTACCTGGTATGGAGGGGCTTGGTTATGAGGAGAGATTGGGTAAACTGGGGTTGTTCTCCCTGGAAAGACGGAGGATGAGGGGAGACTTAATAGAGGTGTATAAAATTATGAAAGGCATAGATAGGGTGAACGGTGGGAAGCTTTTCCCCAGGTCGGTGGTGACGTTCACGAGGGGTCATAGGTTCAAGGTGAAGGGGGGGAGGTTTAACACGGATATCAGACGGACATATTTTACACAGAGGGTGGTGGGGGCCTGGAATGCGCTGCCAGGCAAGGTGGTGGAGGCGGACACACTGGGAACATTTAAGACTTATCTAGACAGCCATATGAACGGAGTGGGAATGGAGGGATACAAAAGAATGGTCTAGTTTGGACCAGGGAGCGGCGCGGGCTTGAAGGGCCGAAGGGCCTGTTCCTGTGCTGTATTGTTTTTTGTTCTTTCCTTCTCCCCTATGTACTTTATGAATGGTATGCTTTGTCTGCATAGCGCACAAGAAACTACTTTTCACTGTATCCCAGTACATGTGATAATAATAAATCAAATCAAATCTGAGGGCTGAAATGAGTTATCGGGAAATCTGCTTGCAACTAGCTGGATGTCAAAGTAACTGGAGACGAAGTACTCAGAAAATTAATGGAACTAAATATTGACAACTCCCCTGGGCCAGATGGCCTACATTGTTGTGTTTTATAGAAAGTGGCTACAGAGTTAGTGGGTGCAGTGGTGTGATTTTCCAAAATTCCCCAGGTCACGGAAAGGTCAAGAAGGAAGGGCGACAGGAAGCAGGAAACTATGGGCTGGGTATCGAGTTTCACAAGTTCATTAGAGCCCTTTGAGGATGTCATAAACAGGATAGAGAAATGGGAGCCAGTATTTGGATTTCCAAAAGGCATTCGATAAGGTGCCACATAAAAGACACAAGAAAATAACTCATTTTTTAAAATACACACAGTCGCCTTTAAACCTTGCTATGGCATGGTGCAAGGAAATTACGGCCATTTACGCTACGCTCCCTCTGCAGCGAAGTCGGAGAATTTAACGCCCAGTCAACAGGATGGGAAACTCCTGCTGGCGTGAATGGCCGTAACATTCCAGCCATAGATTTTTACCAAAGGGGCCCTTCAGCCCACCGTGTCTGCTCTGGCCATCAAGCACCTATCCATTCTAATCCATTAAACAAGGGAAGGAGTCACACTTCTTGAGCCTGGCACCTTAGACCACTAGGCCATCCTGGCATCTTGCCATTCTCGGCACCACCTATACACTCGCTCCAAGACCTTGATATTCTCCCTCAAGTGTCGTGCCCAGAGTTGTACACCACACTCTAGCTGAGGCCGAGCCAGCAATTGCAGGCCTGTTGTGACACAAATATCTCCCCAGTTTCATTGTATGTTTTCAAGAGGGAGTTGGATATAGCTTTTGGGCAAAGGGGAATCAAGGGATATGGGACGAAGGCGGGAACAGGTTACTACATTGGATGATCAGCCGTGATCATAATGTATGGCGAAGCAGACTCGAAGGGCCGAATGGCCTCCTCCTATTTTCTCTGTTTATAAATTTAGACTATTTCAGATCAGCATGCAGCACTCTTCCCTTTTGACTATTTTAAGGTGTAAAGTTCCTCTCCCTGTGTTCCGTTCTAACCATAGCTTCTCTCTCTGCCTTTCAAATACATATGGCACAATCTTCCCAAAATTGCACAGGCAGGAGAGAAAAATTGTGTGAAAGTTGTGGCTTCACAGTCACCGTTTCTCACCTTATTTAACGGCACTCTGTTCAATTTCAGAGAAGGATCACGCAGCCAGCTGGAGGGGCGGGGCCTAGACATGCCAAGAATCTGAGATCGGGGTGTGATAACCCCGTAACTTGCATGGGGAATGATTGACCTCCCTGTAGGACTCATTGAATACAAGCTCCCTGGCAATTAACCACCCAAGTGGAGCTTGTATACTGAGCCCTGTATAAAGCAGGACCCTGAGTGGGTCCATTGTCTTTTAGTCCCAGTTGGGACCTGTTGCTTTCACCAAGGCTTGAGGTTTTTCTGTATTTTATTTTGTGCAATAAAAGGACTGTTCCTTGAAAGCCGACTCCTGGAGTTATTATAGGGTGCCCCCAATCTCAAGGTTAAATTGAAGACATGATGTGGAGATGCCGGCGTTGAACTGGGGTAAACACAGTAAGAAGTTTAACAACACCAGGTTAAAGTCCAACAGGTTTATTTGGTAGCAAAAGCCACACAAGCTTTCCGAAAGCTTGTGTGGCTTTTGCTACCAAATAAACCTGTTGGACTTTAACCTGGTGTTGTTAAACTTCTTACTGTTATTAAATTGAAGAGTCAGGGTGCCACGGTCAATGCCCAGGTATGTCCTTCAATCCTGGGGCCTACAGGCACCTACATGCTTCCAGACGGCGTGACGTCATGCTGCCTGGGGGTGGGGGAGGAGGGGGGGGGAGGGTGGGGGGGGGGGGGGGGGCGGAGAGACATCATAGTGTTCCTTAACTTGATTAAAATATATTTAAATTTATGGAAATCAGGCTGGGTATGAACCTGATTGTTGTGAGGAATGGGTTAACCTTCCACTTTAGACCCTATTTGTATGTTAATCGTTTAATAGTACTCACCAAGGGTAACAGATGGCACAGTGGTTAGCACTACTGCCTCACAGTGCCAGGGACCCAGGTGGAGTTTGCACGTTCTCCCCGTGTCTGCGTGGGTTTCCTCCGGGTGCTCCGGTTTCCTCCCACGGTCCGAAGATGTGCAGGTTAGGTGGATTGGCCGTGCTTAAAAAAAATGCCCCTTCGTGTCAGGGGGACTGGCTAGGTTAAATGCATGGGGTTATGGGAATCGGGCCCGGGTGGGATTGTGGTCGGTGCAGACTCGATGGGCTGAATGGCCTCTTTCTGCACTGTATAATTCTATGATTCCAGGTGACACTGGGTGTGTGTATGTGGAGTTGAAAAAGAGAATAAAGTGAGTTTGTGAAGAAGCTGAATTTGTGTCATCTTTATTACCGTACTGCAACTGAGAGGCTTAACAATTGTGTCCCCGGCAAGGGGGCAGGGATGATCTGAAAGTGAGATCTCACCAGCACACATCCCAATTTTCGGCACTCACAAGTTTTAGCGGCAATTACAGGATTTGTGCCATTGTTAAGGTGGCTGCTAGGCCGCAGCCAGTCTGCGTGTTTTAATTCTATGCGTTTCTGTTTGGAATCCTGGAGGGAAGTGTCCCTCCAAAGGCCGATGGTCTTCTCCTCAGCCCATGCCAACATTGCCATCTTTACAGCTCTATTCACAACTCCTCCAACAACAAAGAGGCAGCTCTTGGACAGTATCCAAGGTTAGGCTTGACAAGTGCCAACTAACTCTGGCACCACATCCGTACCAGACAATGACTAAATCCGAGACCAGACTCAAGCCTGTCCGTCATTCCAATGGTCAATAGCACCACCGTCACCATTCAAAGTAAAGTAAAGTTTATTTATTAGTCACAAGTAGGCTTACATTAACACTGCAATGAAATTACTGTGAAAATCCCCCAGTTGCCACACTCCGGCGCCTGTTCGGATACACGGAGGGAGAATTTAGCATGGCCAATGCACCCAACCAGCATGTCTTTCAGACTGTGGGCCTCACAGCGCCAGGGACCCAGGTTCGATTCCCAGCTTGGGTCACTGTCTGTGCGGAGTCTGCACATTCTCCCCGTGTCTGCGTGGGTTTCTTCCAGGTGCTCCAGTTTTACCTCCCACAATCAGAGAGGTGTGCTGGTTAGGTGCATTGGCGATGCTAAATTCTCCCTCAGTGTTACCCAAACAGGCGCCAGAGTGTGGCGACTACGGGATTTTCACAGTAGCTTAATTGCAGTGTTAATGTAAGCCTACTTGTGACACTAATAAATAAACTTTAAAGTTAAATTTTGTTTTCTTTGAAGCAACTCATCTTCTGACTCTGCAAACCCTCTCCAACATATGTAAAGCTCATGTCAAAAATGTAAGATGATGCTCGGTAGTCAATGACTTCCAAAAGGAGCCAATCTTGGGGGATCTCCTGCCTCCAAACATTCTGCTCCTGCCCTCTGACCAGCTGCCCGCTACTGGCTGTACCAGCTTGAGGCAATACCAGTCTGCGGAAAAGGGTTTGGAGACACTCGTTCTCCATGTGCCTCAGTCTCCAACTCCAACCGCCCCACACACCCCATCTCCCTCAACCCTGCCTCACCAATGTCCACCCACGAACTGGACATCACTTCAATCTTAGAATCATTGAATCTCTACAATGCAGAAGGAGGCCATTCAGCCCATTGATCCTGCACTGACAACACCCAGACCCTATCCCCGTAACCCCACGTATTTACCCGAGCTAGCCCCGTGATACTAAGCAGCAAATTAGCATGGCCAATCAACCTAAGCTGCACGTCTCTGGACTGTGGGAGGAAACCGGAGTACCCGGAAGAAACCCACGCAGACACAGGGAGAACATACAGACTCCACACTGTCACCCAAGGCTGGAATTGAACCCGGGTACCTGACGCGGTGAGGTAGCAGTGCTAACCACTGTGCCACCCTGCTGCCCTGGATGGTGTCACGGGTTTATTATGCTCAGTTTCCACACTTCTGTTTTTTAAAATTCATTCTTTGAACATGAGTCTGAGGTCACGTACCAACCGACTCAAGAACAGCTTCTTCCCTGCTGCTGTCAGACTTTTGAATGGACCTACCTCACACTAAGTTGAGCTTTCTCTACACCCTAGCTATGACTGTAACACTACATTCTGCACTCTCTCCTTTCCTTCTCTATGAACGGTATGCTTTGTCTGTATAGCGCGCAAGAAACAATACTTTTCATGTGATAAATCAAATCAAATGAGTGTTGTTGGCTGGCCAGCATTTATTGCCCATCCCTAGTTGCCAGAGGGCAGTAAAGAGTCAACCACGTTGCTGTGGCTCTGGATTCACACATAGGCCAGACCAGGTAAGGACAGCAGATTTCCTCCCCTAAAGGACATTAGTGAACCAGATGGGTTTTTCTGACAATCGACAACGGTTTCATGGTCATCAGTAGATTCTTAATTCCAGATTTCTTTAAATTGAGTTCAAATTCCACCATCTGCCGTGGCGGGATTCGAACCCGGGTCCCCAGAACATTAGCTGAGTTTCTGGATTAGTAGTCCAGCGATGATACCACTAGGCCGTCGCCTCCCCCTCTGTAAATGAAATGTGCTGTGCCTTCTTCTTTCAAGACGAAATGAAAGGAAACCTGAGTTGTTAATGTGGGGCTTGATCTCTCTCCATGGGCCTGTGAACATGTGTTTGTGCTGTTGGCACCTGGTGGAGGGGTGGGGGGGGGGGATATTCCGCCAGCAGTAACAGCAGTCCGACACACTGGCAGTCAGGAGGACTGTGTGGTCTTTCTTCAGATGCGCCAGTGTGTGGGCGCATGGTAATACGATGCTATTCAATGGGGAGCTGTACTCATGCTGTGGGAGGGCTGGGACAGGAGGCTGCTGTTGCCTCGAGCCACATGTGCATGCCATCTGTCGATCCCCAGCAGTAAAACATCCCAGCTACCTGGTGGGATTTTCCTTCAATTTTGTTTTTAATGACGGAATAATCCTCGAGCGGAGGCTGCCAAAGTCGGACACCCACAGGCACTGGGAAGTGTGCTGAGGCTGGAATGAAAGATCAACGTGTTCCTGCGATAAGAGTGCGGGGTGGGGGGGGTGTGGGGGTGGGCGGCCGGGGGGGGGGGGGGGGGGGGGGGCGGGGGGATTAAAATTGTACACGGGCGGCATGGTAGCACAGTGGTTAGCACTGCTGCTTCACAGCTCCAGGGTCCCGGGTTCGATTCCCGGCTCGGGTCACTGTCTGTGTGGAGTTTGCACATTCTCCTCGTGTCTGCGTGGGTTTCCTCCGGGTGCTCCGGTTTCCTCCCACAGTCCAAAGATGTGCGGGTTAGGTTGATTGGCCAGGTTAAAAAATTGCCCCTTAGAGTCCTGGGATGTGTAGGTTAGAGGGATTAGCGGGTAAAATATGTGGGGGTAGGGCTTGGGTGGGATTGTGGTCGGTGCAGACTCGATGGGCCGAATGGCCTCCTTCTGCACTGTAGGGTTTCTATGATTTCTATGATAAATTGCTCCAACACAGCTTAATTGTCAACTTCTTGCAACGTGGGTTGGCACGGTGGCACAGTGGTTAACACTGCTGCCTCACAGCGCTAGGGACCCAGATTCGATTCCCAGCTTGGGTCACTGTCTGTGTGGAGTCTGCACGTTCTCCCCGTGGCTTTCCTCCGGGTGCTCCCACAGTCCGAAAGTCGTGCTGGTTAGGGTGCATTGGCCGTGCTAAGTTCTCCCTCAGTGTACCCGAACAGGCGCTGGATTGTGGCGACTGGGCGATTTTCACAGTAACTTCATTGCAGTGTTAACGTGAGTTTACTTGTGACGCTAATAAATAAACTTTAAACTTGTAGTAAGGACCCGCTGAGGACCAGAATCTGACCAATCTGAGGAATGCTCCATTGCAAATTGCCAGGGTAGGCAATGGTCTAGTGGTATTATCCCTGGATTATTAATCCAGAAATTTAGCTAATTGGGACCCGGGTTCGAATTCCGCTACGGCAGATGGTGGAATTTGAATTCAATAAAAAATACTTGGAACTAAGAATCTACTGATGATCATGAAACCATTGTCGATTGTCAGAAAAACTCATCTGGTTCACTAATGTCTTTTAGGGAAGGTAATCTGCTATTCTTACCCAGTCTGGACTACATGTGACTCCAGAGCCACAGCAATGTGGTTTAATCTCAACTGCCCTCGAGCAACTAGGGATGGGCAATAAATGCTGGTCAGCCAGTGGTGCCCATGTCCCATGAATTATTAAAAAAACATTCATCTGTATCAGAAGTCTGCAAAGCTACAACAACTAATATTCTGGCGATCCAAGTTCGAATCCCGCCATGGCAGATGGCGGAATTTGAATTTAATTTTTTTTAAATCTGGAGTTAAGAATCTACTGATGACCATGAAACCATTATTGATTGTCATAGAATCATAGAATCCCTACCGTGCAGAAGGAGGGCATTCAGCCCATCGAGGGTGCACCAACAATAATCCCACCCAGGTCCTATCCCCATAACCCCATGTATTTACCCTAGCTCGTCCCCTGATACGAAAGTTCAATTTAGCGTGGCCAATCCACCTAACCCATACATCTTTCGGACTGTGGGTGGAAACCGGAGCACCCGGAGGAAACCCACACAGACACGGGGAGAACGTGCAGACTCCACACAGAGCCAGGAATCGAACGTGGTCCCTGACGCTGTGAGGCAGCAGTGCTAACCACTGAATGTGAATTCAATAAAAAATATCTGGAATTAAGAATCTACTGATGACCATGAAACCATTGTCGATTGTCAGAACAACCCATCTGGTTCACCGATTTCCTTTAGGAAAGGAAATAGGCCATCGTTTCTCGGTCTGGCCTACATGCAACTCCAGAGTCACAGCAATGTGGTTGACTCTCAACTGCCAACGAGGGATGGGCAATAAATGCTGGCGAACCAGTGACGCCAATGTCCCACGAATGAATAGAATAAGAGCTGTGGCTGCTGCTGGGAGACTGGAAGTGGAAACAAGGGCACTGGGAGCCAAGGCGCACATTTGAAGGACGCCCTTTTGATTGGAAATGTAAAGGGTGGTACGAGTGCCAGAGACACAGGATTCTGTCTCGGTGGGCAACTCTCGGGGTCATAGGATCACAGTTCTTGTTGGCCAGACGGTTCACATTCCCACACGCACACATTTGACGGCTGCTTCTGCAGAAACCTCTGCTGAGAATGTCTGTTATGCAGTGATCCTTATGGCTGCAAAATAAACGAGGCAGGAAAATGCATTAAAAAGGGGGGAAGCCAAAGAGACCCGTGGTAAAAGGAGCTTCTGTTTGACAAAACACGCAGTCGGCACTTAATGTGCCATCACCTTTTTCCACATTGGCACCATGGCATGTTTCCCTGTAAAACTACAAGAATTCTCGTGTCACCGACTGGATGTGGATTTAAGAGCTTCTTGCTTCTCTGAGAAGCTGCCAGGTGCACAAGGCCAAGGTAAATTGTTCCTTTTCCTTTGTAAACGCAGTCGCTCTGCCCACCAGAGAAAGTGATGATCAAGCAGAGGTTTATGGGCCTGGGAACACTGCTCTCCCCTCACTGGCACGGCAGGGAAAATGGCGGCCCGCTTGGCCCAGGCACTCGGCTTCCAATGTTACGAGCTGTGTCCACCCAGCTTTTACTCTTTCAAATGCAATTCCGGCACCTTCTATCCACTGAATGAAGCTGCTTGGATTCGTGGCAACCCGTGGTGAATGTTGAGTACTGGCAGTGAACAATCCTTAAACGTATTTTCAACTACACAACAAAATGCTTTGTTTCCGGTGAAGGATGTCCTTGCTATAGAGGGAGTACAGCAAAGGTTTACCAGGCTGATTCCTGGGAATGGCAAGTCTGTCATATGAGGAGAGACCATGTCAGTTAGGATTATATTCACTGGAGTTTAGAAGAGTGAGAGGGGATCTCATAGCAACTTATAAAATTCTAACAGGGTTAGACAGGGTAGATTCAGAAAGAATGTTCCCAATGGTGGGGGAGTCCAGAACTAGAGGTCATAGTTTGAGGATAAGGGGTAAACCTTTTAGAACTGAGGTGAGGAGAAATTTTTTCACCCAGAGGGTGGTGAATGTATGGAATTCACTACCACAGAAAGTAGTTGAGGCCAAAATGTTGTCTGATTTCAAGAAGGAATTAGATATAGCTCTTGGGGCTAAAGGGATCAAGGGATATGGTGGGGGGGAAGGGATATTGAATTTGGTCATCAGCCATGATCAAATAAATGGCGGAACAGGCTTGAAGGTCCAAATGGCCTACTCCTGCTTCTAGTTTCTATGATTAATAGATGTTCAAACAAATGATTTTGGTGATGGAAGTCAGTGTAAGTCAGTAAGGGCTGGAGTGAGAGGGGCTCAGTGCAAATGTGCGTCCCAGCCACGGACTCCCACATGCCAGAGCAGGCTCGAAGGGCCGGATGGCCTACTCCTGCTCCTAGCTTCTATGTTTCCGTACTCCTGACGAAAGGCAGATTCCATCCCAGACTCCCGTGGAACTTCTTATTGCCTGATCGAGAGGTCGTGAGTTGACGGTGAGGCTATTTGAAGTTGCATTCCTATTCAGAATAACTGTTCAGCATTTAACTGTCCCTAATTGGTTCTGCAAGGAGCAAAATTAAAAAACAATTCACATTTCCAGTTTTGTTAAATCTGTTCAAAACGAACGAACAGATGTGAGCAACAGGGCAGTTGGCAACTTGTTAGTTTCTTCTGTTGAGGCAAGCTGCCCTTTCAATCCCTCTGCCAAACAGCTGGCTGCAGTTGGGACAAGTCAGGAGTGTGCTGGATGGGTGCAGCTCCAACACTCAAGAAACTCAACACTATCCAGGACAAAGCAGCCTGCTTCATTGGCACCCCATCCACAATCATTCATTCCATCCATCACCAACGCACGGTGGCAGCCGTGTGACCCATCTACAAATTCCACCGCAGGAACTCACCACAGCACCTAGAAGGACAGGGGCCGCAGATTCATGGGAAGACTGCCCCCTCAGAGGTCCCCTCCAAGTCACTCACCATCCTGAGCTGGAAATATGTCACCGCTCCTTCACTGTCATTGGGTCAAAATCCTGGATTTCCCAGGATTGTGGGTGTATCTACACCAAATGCACTGCTGCCTCAAGAAGACAGCTCACCACCTCCTTCGCGAGGGCAATTAGGAATGGACAATAAATGCTGGCCCTGTGACGCCCACATTCCATGAAAGAATAAAAACGAAACATTACAGTCAGGACTAGGAAGGGAAGATGGAGTTCAAAGATAGTAGATTCCAGGAGGAGAGAAGATTGAGGTTGTATCCTTTGTAGTTGCAAGGTCAGATGTTTGAGGATGTAGCTTTTATGGAGTGGAAGGAAGCGGAGATTAAGGATACAGCAGCTAGATTATGAGAAAAACTTGAAATCACTAAAAAAAAGTGTTTCCTCTAAACTACTTGTGCGCTTGGCCAAATAGCAACCTGGAAGGTGCCACACACACCACTCACAAGTACGTAGAAACATAGAAACTAGAAGCAGGAGTAGGCCATTCGGCCCTTCGAGCCTGCTGCACCATTCATTTTGATCATCAAATTCAATATTCTGATTCCCCCCCCTTCCCCCCATATTCCATGATCCTTTTAGCTCCAAGAGCAAGATCTAATTTATTTTTGAAATCACACGTTTTGGCCCCAACTACATTCTGTGGTAGTGAATTCCACACATTCACCACCCTCTGGGTGAAGAAATTTCTCCTCATCTCATTTCTAAAAGGTTTACCCCTTATCCTCAAACTATGAGCCCTAGTTCTGGAACCCCCCACCATCGGGAACATTCTTTCTGAATCCACCCTGTCTAATTTTGATACATTTCTCCCTTTAAGATACTGCATGCGAATAGCCATGCAAAAAAATAATATAAAAGTTTTTTGTTTATTAGTGTCACAAGTAGACTTACATTAACACTGCAATGAAGTTACTGTGAAAATTCCCCAGTCGCCACACTCCAGTGCCTGTTCGTGTACACTCAGGGAGAATTTAGCATGGCCAATGCAACCTAACCAGCACATCTTTGGAGTGTGGGAGGAAGCCGGAGCACCCGGAGGAAACCCACGCAGACACGGGGAGAACATGCAAACTCCACACGGACAGTGACCCAAGCCGGGAATCGAAGCCAGGTCCCCGGCGCTGTGAGGCAGCAGTGCTAATCACTGTGCCACCATGCCACCCACAAAGCACCAAGGTCCGAACTTGGATTGCTGGATTCAGAGTCCAGAGTGCTCACCATTACACCGCAGAAAGTGCACTACCACTTTCACAGTTACTTCACTGCAGTGTTAATGTAAGCCTGCTTGTAATACTAATAAATAAACTTTAAAACAGAAGCCAGTGCACGCCACAGTGAAAAAAAAGGCTTTTCCTTTTGTGAGGTCTTAAGGGAAAGTGGATTGGAATAGGATAGAATTCTCACAGAATCCCTACAGTTAAGAAGGAGGCCATTCGGCCCATCGAGTCTGTACTGACCACAATCCCACCCACGCCCTATTCCTGTAACCCCACATATTTACCCTGCTAATCCCCCTGACACTAAGGTCAATTTAGCATGGCCAATACACCTAACACGCACAACTTTGGAGTGTGGGAGGAAACCGGAGTACCCAGAGGAAGTCCACTCAGAAAGTACAAACTCCACACAGATAATCACCCGAGGCTGGAATTGAACCCGAGTCCCTGGCACTGTGAGGCAGCAGGGCTAACCACTGCACCACCCTTAAACAGAGCAGGAAACAGAGCAGTGAGTTTTGATTTTAACTCAGTGAGGATGAAGAATGGGCAGTATTTAGGACAGGACAATGGAGTTCAGAAGGAACAAGAATTGAAAAACACTGCCGTACATATGGCCAGCAGATCCAAGAACCCGATGGGACTGCTGACTAAAGCGTTGTCAAGTTTTCAGTCCACCTTGTTGTGGTAACAAGCTGCTGGATTTGAGTGAGAGCAAGGTCGCTTGAGTCTCTCGGTGCCTACATCGCTCTCCCTCTTTCTATCACTTTCTTTGGACAGCTGTGTAAACTAAAATGGGGAAAATACAACATTTGGCACTAATTGGGCCCAAAGGTATTTCCTTTCATCCAGCGATCTTGCTGCTGAACAACAGATATCTCTCATATCACCGGGAGTTAGAGTTGCTGGGGTTCTTTTGCGATACAGGGGCACTGCAATAGACGTTCCAGAGCTGAGGATTTTAAATCTTTCAGAGATTCTCAGTCATGGGTTTGTGTGAAATCATAGAATCACTACGGTGCAGAAGAAGGCCATTCAGCCCATCGAGCCTGCATCGATGACAATCCCACCCAGCCCCTATCGCCATAACCCAACGTATTTACCTTGCTAGTCCCCCTGACACTAAGGGGCAATTTGGTATGGCCAACCAACCTAACCCAAGTCTGAAAGATGTGCTGGTTAGATGCATTGGCCCAATGCTAAATTCAGAACATGAGTGCGGCAACTGGAGGATTTTCATAGTAATTTCATTGCAGTGTAAATGTAAGTCTACTTGTGACACTATTAAAAAAACTAAAACTAAACTAACCCACACATCTTTGGAGTGTGGGAGGAAACCAGAGCACCCGGAGGAAACCCACGCAGACACAGGGAGAATGTGCAAACTCCACACAGACAGTGACCTGAGACTGGAATTGAACCCATGTCCCTGCCACTGTGAGGCAGCAGTGCTAACCACTGTGCCACCATGCCACCTGTTTTGTACAACCAGAAATTTGGAGTAAGTTGCATGGCAGGAAAGCATACATCAGCTGTGAGTCCAGAACTAGGGGCCATAGTTTGAGGATAAGGGGGAAACCTTTTAGAACTGAGGTGAGGAGAAATTTCTTCACCCAGAGGGAATTCACTACCACAGAATATAGCTGAGACCAAAACGTTGTCTGATTTCAGGAAGAAATTAGATATCGCTCTTGGGGCTAAAGGGATCGAGGGATATGGGGGGAGAGGGGATCAGGATATTGAATTTGATGATCAGCCATTATCAAAATGAATGGTGCAGCAGACCCGAAGGGCCAAATGGCCTACTCTTGCTTCTAGTTTCTATGTTTCTATGTTTTACATCACTAGTCATGCCCAATGGGGACTCGATGGGCCAAATGGCCTCCTTGTATGCTGTAAATAATTCTACAATGCTGACTTCAAAATATCTCAAAGTGCTTTGGCCGCTAATAAAGTACCTTTTTCTGAACAACACTTTTTTATGGTAGTTTCCTCAAACTGCAACGTTATAATGTTTAGATCTTCTGTTTGCTAGGACACGATAGAGAGTTCCCATGCTCTGCTACCTGTACCCTGACAATGTTTCTTACTTCTCTGGGGGAGCCGATGGCCTACTGGTGTTATTGCTAGGATATTAATCTATTAATTCAGCTAATGCTCTGGGGACCTGGGTTCAAATCCCACCACGGCAGATGGTGGAATTGGAAATCAATAAAAATAATTCTGGAATTAAGAATCTACTGAATGACCATTGTCCATTGTCAGAAAAATCCATCTGATTCACTAAAGTCCTTCAGGGAAGGAAATCTTCCGTCCTTACCCGGTCTGGCCTACATGTTACTCCAGAGCCACAGCAATGTGGTTGATTCTCAACTGCCCTCCAAGGGCAACTAGGGATGGGCAATGAATGCCGGCCAGCCAGCGACGCCCATGTCCCACGAGTGAATTAAAGAAAAACCTTCCCAACATGTCTAAATTCTCACAGAGTCCTTAAGGCACAAAAGGAGACGGGAGGTCATTCAGCCCATCGAGTTCATACTGGCCACCTGCAGAGCAATCCAGTCAGTCTCACTCCCCGCACATGCCCCTTATAGTCCAGTAAATTGATTTCCTTACACTGTTCTTCCAGTTTCTTTTTGAAATCATTGATTGTTTTCGCTTCCACCACGTGCGCAGGCAACAAAGTTCCAGGTCATTACCATTCACTGGGTTAAAGCGTTTGGCCTCTTATTCCTGTAACGCTGGCCCAAAATCTTAAACCTATTCTTCTGCCATCAGTTCATTGGAAGAGCTTTTCCTTGCCGACTTTAAGCCTGTCATAATCTTATGCACTTCCATAAAATCTCCCTTCAATCTCCTTTGCTCCAAGAGGAACGACCTCAAATTATCCAGCTTTACCTTGCAAGAAAAGAATTGATGTTTCGAGTCCAGATGACCCTTTGTCAAAGCTTTGACGAAGGATCATCTGGTCTCGAACCATCAACTCTTTCTCTCCTTACAGATGCTGCCAGACCTGCTGAGATTTTCCAGCATTTTCTGTTTTCATCTTAGAACACTAATGGGCAATTTAGCATGGCCATTCCACCTAACCCACACGTCTTTGGACCGTGGGAGGAAACCGGAGCACCCGGAGGAAAACCACGCAGACACGGGGAGAATATATAAACTCCACACAGTGACCCGAGGCCAGAATCAAACCCGGGTCCCTGGCGCTGTGAGGCAGCAGTGCTAACCACTGGGCCGCCCACCACAGAAAAGTGCTAAAGTTTTGAAAGTTTATTTATTTGTCACACGTAGGCTTACATTAACACTGCAATGAAGTTACTGTGAAATTCCCCTAGTTGCCACACTCTGACACCTGTTCGGGTACACTGAGGGAGAATTTAGCATGGCCAATGAACACAACCAGCATGTCTTTTGGACTGTGGGGGGAAACCGGAGCACCCGGAGGAAACCCACACAGACACAGGGAGGACGTGCAGACTCCACACCGACAGAGACCCAAGTGGGAAAGCGAACTTGGGTCCCTGGCGCTGTGAGGCAGCAGTGTTACCACTGTGCCACCATGCTGCCCAGGCTATCAAAAACAACAACAACAACTTGCATTTATATATCGCCTTCAATGTAGTCAAAGGATCCCATGACACTTCACAGGGGCAATAACAAACAACATTTAACATCCAGTCACATGAGGAATACAAGGCAGAGGGGAATCGAATCAGTGGATTTTAAGGTGTATTCTGAAGATGGGAGTGAGGTGGAAGCGGTGGATTGATTTCGAGAGACAAGAGCTTATCGCCTTGGCAGCCCGGACACTATGGTGGAGTGATTGAAGCCAGAGCTAGAGGAGTGTAGTTATCTTGGTGGGTTAGCGGGTCAGATGAGTCATAATGTCATGCCGCTCAGAAAAAGACCCTTCGGCCCATTGTGTCCATGCCGGCCGTCAAGCACCTAGCTACTCTAATTCCATTTTCCAGCAATTGTCCGTAACCAGGACAAGAATGCTATGATTGGGGCCTTTGCCCAAGTGGGATACAATAAAAGTACAGATATCCCACAAATGCCACTGCCTGAATTCACAAATGAAGGGCAGTTCCTCAGCTGGGGGTCTGTCAACAGTCACCGACTTCAGGAAGCGTAGTGGAGGACATGCCCCTGTCCACATCTACATCAACGGGGATGAAGTGGAAATGGTCGAGAGCTTCAAGGTTTTAGGTGTCCAGATCACCAACAGCCTGTCCTGGTCCCCCCATGCCGACACTATAGTTAAGAAAGCCCACCAACGCCTCTACTTTCTCAGACCACTAAGGAAATTTGGGAAATCCACTACAACTTTTACAGATGCACCATCAAAAGCATTCTTTCCGGATGTATCACAGCTTGCCCAAGGCCGCAAGAAACTACAAAGGGTCGTGATGAAGCCCAGTCCATCACACAAACCAGCCTCCCATCCATTGACACTGTCTACATTTCTCACTGCCTCAGCAAAGCAGCCAGCATAATCAAGGACACCACGTACCCCGGACATTCTCTCTTCCACCTTCTTCCATCGGGAAAAAGATACAAAATTCTGAGGTCATGTACCAACCAACTCAACAACAGCTTCTTCCCTGCTGCCATCAGACTTTTGAATTGATCTACCAAATATTACATTGATCTTTCTCTACACCCTAGCTATGACTGAGACGCTACATTCTGCACTCTCTCCTTTATTTCGCTATGAACGGTATGCTTTGTCTGTATAGTGCACAAAGAAACAATACTTTTCACTGTATAGTAATACATGTGACAATAATAAATCAAATCAAATTAAAAAAAGCCATACAGCAGAGAAAAAGCCCCTTCAGTCCATCGTATCTGCACCTATCTATTCTAATTCCATTTTCCAGCACTTGGTCCACAACCAGGACAAAGAGCAAAGAACAAACAAAATTTCAGCACAGGAAAGGCCCTTTGGCCCTGCAAGCCTGCACTGACCATACTGCCCATCTGAACTAACACCCCCTGCCCTTCCGGGACCATATCTCTCTATTCCCATCCTATTCATGTATCTGTCATTAGAAGTCATAAAGAATATTATAATTGAGGCCTTTGCTCAAACGAGAGTCAATGAAAGTACAGACTAATGCCACCGTCTGAATTCACAAGACCAGTTCCTCAGCTGGGGGTCTGTCAATGGAACTGTGACCCAGTGTGAGTCACCATCTTCAGAAAAGATGTGGTGAATTTTCCCCTTTCTTTCCCCTTTGGAAAATGAATCTTCGACGATGCTGCGTCCGTGTCATCTGACAGCTTTGATTCTGAAAGGAAGAAAGGGGCTTTTCTTTTCCACAATCCATTGAGAGGACTGACCTTCGACCTTCAGGGCTGTCTGTTTCCACTTGTTGTCGAGTTCTGGCATGTGGAGCTACACACAGTGTCAGTGTTCCAGAACCTTCTGCTCACGCCAGGCAGTCAGGGAGCTGATTCCATCAACAAACACATTGACTTCGAAAGACAGCAAGCAGGAGGTTTGGGGGGGGGATAGGGGTTGGGGGGGGGGGGGGTGTGGTGTGTTGCTGGGGTTGGTGAGTCGGGGGCATGGTGATGGTAGATTTGTGGGTCACTACATGCGTAAACCTGAAGAACTCTGCTGCCCATATCTTAACTTGCACAAAGACTTCCATTCACCCCATCCTCACAGACTTACATTGGTTTGGGACCCATCAACGTCTCAAAGTTAAAATTCTGATTATCATGTTCAAAAACCTCCATGGCCTCACCCTTCTCCGTACCTCCACGACCTGCACCAACCCTCCAGCCCCGCCGTGAAATCCGCAGTCTTCCAATCTTGTACCTCGTGCATTTCCAATTATCTTTGCTCCACTATTGGGGGCGATGCCATCAGCTGTCTGGGTGCTAACCTCCGGATTTCCCTCTCTGAGCTGCTTCACCACCATCCCTCTGTCTCTCTCTCTCTATCTCTCATTAACTCCTCTGTTGGGATGTTGTGGGGGAGGAGAACTGAATTCAGCAGGGGTTTGGCCAGGAAGATTAGCACATCAGTAGCAGCATCCTGCACTGCAGACTGGCTGTCTCTGCATATACATGAAATAGTCAGCTCGGACAAAGGGGATGTTTCGCTATATCTATCAATAGGACACAGCTGAATGTCCTTGCTAGCAGCGCCGAAACTATAATAATGACATGATTAAATGACCATTGTTTGAACGGACATTCCATCCATCCACCACTAAAGGTTATGACATTACCAATAGGACGTAATTAAACAGCTATTGTCTCGGGCCTGCCTCTTTGTATCATATGTAACTAATTTACTGGTGTGCGTGACTAGAAACAATTTTCTTCACCAGAAGTTGTGTCCTATAAAAAAGGCTGACTGTACACACTTGAGCAGAGCAGACTGAAGAAGCCATGGGAATTCTTCAATTCTCCTCTCCTTATCGATAAGAAGGCAATAAAGGATCCATCACTCGCAAATGCTGTGTCCGAATATCTTTTTAGCTCCAACAATGTACCTCTAAATCTACCTCATTGACCAAGCTTTTGGTCACCTATCTTAATGTTGCCTTCCTTGGCTCATGGAAACATAGTAAATAGGAGCAGGAGGAGGTCCATTCGGTCCTTCAAGCCTGCTCCACCATTCATTACGGTCATGGCTGATCATCCAACTCAATAGCCCGATCCCGCCTTCCCCCCATTTCCTTTGATCCCCTTCGGCCCCAAGTGCTACATCTCACTGCTTCTTGAAAACACATAGGCCGGAATTCTCTGGCCGTTCACACTGGTAGGATTCTCCAGACCTGCCAGCAACGCACCCCCACCCACGGGTTTCCCGCCAGCGTGGGGTGGTGTCTGCGGCGGGACCAGAGAATCCCGCCGCTCGCAAACAACGTGCCACCTTCCACCGGCAGGAAAATGCTAGAAGGACAAAACATTGCATGGTCCCTTTAATAGCTGGTTTTGTTTCAGTGCTTGGAGGTTTAAAATGCAAAGTACATCCAAAGTCCCAGACTGAAACATTTGTATACAAATCCAAGGCCAGACAACAGGGTTGCCTTGGTAACAGGCTTTAGACATTTGAATGTTTGAATTTTGCCCAATAAATTTAAAGCAAGCACTCAGCTCCCAAGAACCTATAAGATTTGAATTTGATGTTGTTGACAGCAGCAGACCAATCCCATTGTAGGAAAATTGATAGTTCATCACGGGTATAAAAGCGAACGTTAGGGGGAAAAGTGGGATTTAACAACTGCCATCTCTCAAGTTGAGAGGGAGGGAGGAGCTCTCCTCTCTGTCAGCTGTATATATCTCTTCAGAGAACATATCATCTCACCAGCGAGAGGTACCCAAAGAACAAAGAACAAAATTGCAGCACAGGAACAGGCCCTTCGGCCCTCCAAGCCTGCACCGATCATGCTGCCCGACTTAACTAAAATCCCCTGCCCTTCCGGGGACCATATCCCTCTATTCCCATCCTATTCATGTACTTGTCAAGACGCCCCTTAAAAGTCACTACCGTATCCGCTTCCACTACCTCCCCCCGGCAACGAATTCCAGGCACCCACCACTCTCTGTGTAAAATATTTGCCTCGTACATCTCAGAAGAAGAACTCACAAACCGTGGGAAATCCACAGAATAACTCCAAAAGTTTCCGAAAGCCACAAAACCTGGTTGTATTTTTTGAAAGTGACGTACTTCTATCATTATATTTTTGATTGATGAATGGATATTGTAGCTATTTGAACAACATTCCAATAGAACCTTATTTTATTCGGTATGTCACTTGTTTAGTTAAAGTTCCCTGTTAGTTAAAGAAATAATTGTTAAATGTTCACGTTAAAGTGTCAGGTATTTCTGTTAGTTAACCACTAAATGTTACTGAAGGACAATTCACATCTTCCCACCCACTTTTAACAGATTACAAAGTGAGGCATTCCACTTTGGGAAACGTTATGTCTTAAAGGGGAAAAACCTCTGCATCGTAACACTATGTGGAGATGCCGGCGTTGGACTGGGGTAAACACAGTAAGACACTTATTGTAAACACTTAACACTTATTGTCATAACACTATTCACAGGAACTAGTACAGAAGCCCCATCAAGGCTTCTTCAACAGCACCTCCCAAGCCTGGGGCCTAGGAGGACAAACATAGCAGCCGAGGTCGTTCCTTCATTCACAACTCAATTCCACTTACAACGAGTTCTGCAAACCGGGCGTTGAGTTCATCGGCGGGCGGGATTGGAAGGGAGAATTCCAGGAGCTGTAACGGCACACTGCTGTCCTTGAATGTGATCTCTGGGTGATCACTGCTCTGGAAGCAACAAAGGAATCCAAATACATGCCTGTTCCTCTTGCGTGGCGCCATTGTCACCGTCTGTCGTGCTAGCTATAGTTCATGATCTGTCAAAAAGGATAGAAAACAGGAGTAGTGAATAAATGCCATGCACTTGGCAACGTCTGCAATCTAAATTTGTCTAAAGGGTGTTCCTAAGAGAAGGCAACCTTGACTTAGACATGCAAGGGAAGGAAATGGCATTGTGGTATTGTCACTGGACTAGTAATCCACAAACCCAGGGTGAAACTCGAGTGACCCGGGTTCGAATCCCACCAAGGCAGATGGTGGAAATTAGAATTCAATACAAATTTGGAATTAAAGGTATACTGATGATAATTGTCATAAAAACCCATCTGGTTCAGCAATTCTCTTCAGTGAAGGAAATCTGCCCTTATTGCATTGTCTGGCTTACAGGATGGCACGGTGGCACAGTGGTTAGCACTGTTGCCTCACAGCGCCAGAGGCCTGGGTTGGGTGACTGTCTATGTGGAGTTTACATGTTCTCCCCGTGTCTGCGTGGGTTTCCTCCGGGTGCTCCGGTTTCCTCACACTTCCAAAAATGTGCGGGTTAGGATGATTGGCCGTGCTAAATTGCTCCTTAGTGTTAGGGGGATGTCAGAAGGATTGGCGGGGTAAATATGTGGGGTTATGGGGATAGGTGGGATTGTTGTCGGTGCAGGCTCGATGGGCCAAATGGCCTCCTCCTGCACTGTAGGGATTCTATGATTCTACGTGACTCCAGAGCAACAGCACCTAACTACCCTCAGGGATGGGCAATAAATGCTGGCCCAGCCGGTGACGCCCACAGCCGATGAACGAATATATAAAAAAACAAACTGATACGGTGATACCATGTTACGCAATTGGGCCAGTGATCTACAGAACATGAGTTCAACTTCTATCCTTTGCAGTTTAAGAATCTGAATTCAGTTTTAAAATCTGGAAATGAAAAATAGTATCAGGAAAAGTGGCTGGAAAGATGATTGTGAAAATGTAAATGGCTCACTAATGTCTCTTAAGGAATAGAATCTGCTTTCCTTGCCTGGTCTGGCCTTTATGTGATTCCTGTCCCACACCAGTGTGATTGAGTGTTACACTGCATTGATCGAGCAAACTCTCAAACTGTTACCAATGGCGCAAGAAGATGTCCATACCCCAAGAACGAACAAAACTAAAAGTAACCAAAAGAGAAAATGCTGGAAAATCTCAGCAGGTCTGGCAGCATCTGTAAGGAGAGAAAAGAGCTGACGTTTCGAGTCCACATGACCATTTGTCATCAGATATCAATGATACCTCCTAATTTAGTATCAGACCCAAACTTATTAACCTTGGCCTTGTACATTCACATCCTAATCATTTATATAAATAACGGAGAACAAGGGTCCCAAAATTAACCCCAAGACACACCACTCACTGGCCTCCAGTCCGAGAAACAACCATTGGCCATCGCCCTCTGTTTTCTATCATGGAACCAATTTTGAATCCAATTAGTAAGCTCTCCCTGGATCCCATGCGACCTAACCTTCCAGACTAACCTACCAAGCAGGACCATGTCAAACGCCTTGCTAAAGTCCATATAAACGATATCTACTGCCCTACCCACATCCACTCTCTTGGTTACCTCCTCAAAAAACTCCAAAAGATTTGTCAGACAAGGCTTCCCACGCACAAAGCCATGCTGACTATCCCTAATCAGACCTTGAGGATCCAAAGGTTGGTCGATCCTGTCCCTCAGAAGCCCCTCCAGCAACTTACCCACCACCAATGTCAGGTTCACTGGCCTGTAATTCCCTGGCTTGTTTTTGCTATCCTTCTTAAACAACGGAACAACATTAGCCACCCTCCAGTCTTCCAGAACTTTGCCATGAGTTTGAAAGGATTGCAGATTGGGTGAAGAATTAGGTAGATTTATGATAGGTGATTCTCAAGTCTAAGTTTAAATTTATTTATTAGTGTCACAAGTAGGCTTACATTAACACTGCAATGAAGTTACTGTGAAAATCCGCTAGTCGCCACACTCTGGCGCCTGTTTGTGTACACTGAGGGAGAATTTAGCATGGACCAATACACCTAACCAGCACAACTTTCGGACTGTAGGAGGAAACCGGAGCACCCGGAGGAAACCCATACAGACATGGGGTGAACGTGCAAACTCCACACAGACAGTGACACAAGCCGGGAATCAAACCCGGGTCCCTGGCACTGTGAGGCAGCAGTGCTAATCACCGTGCCACCATGCCGCCCCACTGTGCCACCAACAAAGGTGGGTAAATAGAGCTCAGAGTGGATCAGTCATGATTTTTGTGAATGGAAGGACATGTCTGAGGGGGCAGAAGGACATCCTCCAGTTCCTAATGTTGCTGTGAAGATTAAAAAACAAGTGTGCACGAGGAGCCCCACAGATATATAGGGGTGATCTTATAGAGGTCTATAAAATAGAGGAGCGTAGACCAGCCAGATAGTCGACATCTTTTCCCAAAGGTAGGGGAGTCTAAAACTAGAGGGCATAGGTTTAAGGTGAGAGAGGAGAGATACAAAAGTGTCCAGTGGTGAGAGTGTCTGGAACAAGCTGCCAGAGGTAGTAGTAGAGGCGGGTACAATTGTGTCTTTTAAAAAGCATTTAGACAGTTACATGGGTACGATGGGGAGAGGGATATGGGCCAAATGCGGGCAATTAGGACTTGCTTAGGGGTTTTAAAAAAGGGCGGCATGGACCAGTTGGGCCAAAGGGTCTGTATCCATGTGGTAAACCTCTATGACTCTATGTGTGGTGATGCAGTCAGGTTTTCTGTCAACACTGAACCAATCCTTCCTCATTCAGTGGAGCTGAAATGAAAAAAGGAGCTTTTCTCCCCCCTGTGTCTGGCAGGAGGAGTTGTATAATTGCTGTTCTGTAAACATTTTCCACTTTGAAACTGAAAGCAGGCACCAAAAAGGATGATTGAAGGGATGGTGAAATGGCAACTCACTCGTGGACTGGTAGCAGTGAACTATAATCAAGGGTGTCGGAGGCACAGTTCCAACCGCTATCATCTCCCTTTGTAACATGCACAAATACAAAGCTGCCAAGAGACCAGATGGTCACATTTCAGCTCTTCCAGCACCTTCTAATCGTCCAAAGGAATCAGGTGCACTAATGCTGCCAAAATACTGCTGAGGCATTACTACAGCCATCTCCCACTGCCAAGCACAGCGACGGCACTCTCTCTGTTAAAGGGAAGTATCTTGTCATCTGGAAAGAGAAAATTGCACAGGGAGGGGATGTCCTTGTGGTATTATCGCTAGATTATTAATCCAGAAACTCAGCAAATGTTCTGGGGACCCGGGTTCAAATCCTACCACGGCAGATGGTGGAATTTGAATTCAATTTTAAAAAATCTCTAATTAAGAATCTACTGATGACTATGAAACCGTTGTCGGGAAAACCTATCTGGTTCACTAATGTCCTTTAGGGAAAGAAACCTACCATCCTTACTTGGTCTGGCCTACATGTGACTCCAAAGCAATAGCAATGTGGTTGACTCTCCTTGGGCAACGAGGGATGGGCAATAAATGGTGGCCAGCCAGCGACGCCCATGTCCCATGAATGAATTTTTAAAAAACAATCAGGCCTCAATGAAAGGTCTAGACTGCAGGAATTATATGTGAATGCTACATTGCCGTAAGTTCAAAACATGTGGTTACGTGTTTCCACATCAGTGTGGCAAGTTAAGTCAACATTTTGGACATGTTGAAAGCGAAGGTTGCAGTGAAGGTTTACCAGGCTGATTCCAGGGATGGCGGGACTGATGTATGAGGAGAGATTGACTAGGTTAAGACTGTTTTCGCTGGAGTTCAGACGAATGAAGGGGGATCTCATAGAAACTTATAAAATTCTAACAGGACTAGACAGGGTAGATGCAGGGAGGATGTTCCCAATGGTGGGGGAGTCCAGAACCAGGGGTCACAGTCTGAGGATTCAGGGTAGACCATTTAGGACGGAGGTGAGGAGACATCTCTTCACCCAAAGAGTGGTGAGCCTGTGGGATTCATTACCACAGGAAGTAGTTGACATCAAAACATTAAATGTATTCAAGAGGCGGCTGGATGTAGCACTTGGGGCAAACGGGGTCAAAGGTTATGGGGAGAAAGCAGGATTAGGCTATTGAGTTGGACGATCAGCCATGATCGAAATGAATGGCGGAGCAGGTTCGAAGGGCCGAATGGCCTCCTCCTGCTCCTATCTTCTATGTTTCTATGTTTCCAAATAATCTAGCTCAGTTCAAGGTCTATTCAGGGATGGACAATAAATGCAGGCCTTGTCAATGACGCCCATGTCCCATGAAAGAATAAAGAGAGAAATGGTGAACTTTACTTCGCCCCCTGAAATAGCCTTGCCTTTATAAGGTGTCAAACTGAGAGCTGGGATGAGGTCCACCAAAGCCATTTGAAGGATGCAAGACTTCGGTTTGGTTGCCTTTCTCAGACTGCAGAATGCTGCTTCCTTCTCTAAAAGAAGTGACAGCGTGTTGGAACCGCCAGTATTACTGATGGACGGCACGGTGGCACAGTGGGTAGCACTGCTGCCTCACAGCGCCAGGGACCTGGTTCGATTCCCGGCTTGGGTCACTGTCTGTGTGGAGTTTACACATTCTCCCCGTGTCTGCGTGGGTTTCCTCCGGGTGCTCCGGTTTCCTCCCACAGTCCGAAAGACGTGCTGGTTAGGTGCATTGACCATGCTAAATTCTCCCTGAATGTACCCCAACAGGAGTGCGGCGACTAGGGAATTTCACAGTAATTTTATTGCAATGTTAATGTAAGACTTACTTGTGACTAATAAATAAACTTTATTTTTTTACATTACTTTTACTTTAAAACATGTGAATGACATGCGGCCTTGTCACTGTCGCTTCAAGCACTGTCCTAACTCCAGCTTGCTAGGCTGCAGATTAATTTGGTTGCGGGGGGGCGTGGGGGGGAGCAGAGTCTCTGCAGTACAGAAACAAGGGTGGCACCGTCACAGCCAGAATCTCTGCTCCAACAATAGAGAAAGCTGACTCTCTGTCCTAGCTTCACAGCTGAGACAAAACCCCCCATTGGTACAATCAAGAGCTGCCAGGAACTGTCCAAAGGCAAACAGCAAAGGCCAAAGCATCCCACAGCTGGTCTGCACAAACAGTGGCTAAGGCGCTGGTGGAGGTGGCAGCACAGAGACAACAACAATCATTTCACAAAGGCTTCTCTTGTTCTTGTTAAACCAGGTGATGCCAAATAGGTTGTGCTTTTCTATGCATCGTCCGTTGGTCTGTGACAGACCCCAGTCCAGTTATCAGTGGGGGCCTTCCCCATTTACACAGTTGAAAAGCACTGAGATTTTGCAGATTTCGGTGACGTTTCAGTCCCCAGACCCAAATAATGGCCAGTTTTTCCTCACCCTTATTGTCACTAATAACTTTTCCAAAAGACGTGCTGGTTAGGGTGCATTAACCATGTTTAATTCTCTCTCTGTGTACCCGGACAGGCACCGGAGTGTGGCGACTAGGGGATTTTCACAGTAACTTCATTGCAGTGTTAATGTGAGCCTACTTGTGATACTAATAAATAAAATTTAAAAATCTCCACCAGCAGGAATCAAGTGGTTAGCACTGCTGCCTCACAGACCCGGGTTCAATACCCGGCTTGGGTCACTGTCTGTGTGGAGTTTGCATGTTCTCCCCGTGTCTGCTTGGGTTTCCTCCAGATGCTCCAGTTTCCTCCCACAGTCCAAAGATATGTGGGTTAGGTGGATTGGCATAATAAATTGCCCCTTATTGTTTCAAGGTATGTTCATGCTGAGTGAAAATATTTCCTTCACTTAGCTCCTAGAGCATCATTAATCTCTCAGTGCTGCCTCTCAGGACATGAGAACATAAGAACTAGGAGCAGGAGTAGGCCATCTGGCCCCTCGAGCCTGCTCCGCCATTCAATAAGATCATGGCTGACCTTTTTGTGGACTCAGCTCCACTTACCCGCCCGCTCACCATAACCCTTAATTCCTTTACTGTTCAAAAATTTATCTATCCTTGCCTTAAAAACATTCAATGAGGTAGCCTCAACTGCTTCACTGGGCAGGGAATTCCACAGATTCACAACCCTTTGGGTGAAGAAGTTCCTCCTCAACTCAGTCCTAAATCTGCTTCCCCTTATTTTGAGGCCATGCCCCCTAGTTCTAGTTTCACCTGCCAGTGGAAACAACTTCCCTGCTTCTATCTTATCTATTCTCTTCATAATCTTATATGTTTCTAGACGATCTCCCCTCATTCTTCTGAATTCCAATGAGTATAGCCCCAGTCTACTCAGTCTCTCCTCATAAGCCACCCTCTCAACTCCAGAATCAACCCAGGGAATCTCCTCTGCACCCCGTCCAGTGCCAGTATACCCTTTCTCAAGTACAATGTACGTCAGCGAGGATACTGCATCCAACAATCCGCTGTCTTGTCGAGAATTTTTATTTGCAAGGCTCCACGTGAATTGTGAACTTCTGAGTCATTCAAGAAGCCACAGGATACCTCGTCACAAGATATTAAGCAGTAAAGTCAAGAGTCTGTGAATGCACACACAAAAACAGAAAATGCTGGAGAAACTCAGCAGGTCTGACAGCGTCTGTGGAGAGAGAATAGAGCCAATGTTTATCATCCAGACTCAAAATGTTCCCTCTCCCAGACGCTGTCAGACCTGCTGAGTTTCTCCAGCATTTTCTGTTTTTGTTTCAGATTCCAGCATCCGCAGTATTTTGCCGTTATGTCCATGAATGCTCCCTGACTTGAGGGCTGATATTCCTGAACATTAGCGAACCCTTTTCACTTTCTGACAGCCAAGGGTTGGGTTATTTGGTCCGCGCTGGGGCCAGGATTGGAGGCAGGGGAGGGCACACAATTGCCCACCCAAGCCGGCATGTCAGTTCACCTCCATCCCACTAGGGGGCAGCAGCGCTAACTGCCCCCAGGTGCAGGGCAGCCAATCAGGCTCATTGAAAGCCAATTAAAGCCAATTGAAGGAAGGCCATTGAGATTTTCTATCCAGCCTCCGGGGTTCCTGCAGGCGACAGGGGTCAGTTTAGGTGCCTGGAGGAGGCCTTCCAGGACAGGCCAATCTACCGAACCTGCGCATCTTTGGATACCATGCGGCAATTTAGCATGGCCAATCTACCTGCACATCTTTGGACTGTGGGAGGAAACTGGAGCACCACCCACGCGGACACGGGGAGAACGTGCAAACTCCACACAGACAGTCACCCGAGGCAAGGGTTTCATCCGGATGTCCCGGTTTCCTCCCACAGTCCAAAGATTTGTTGGTTAGGTGCATTGGCCGTGCTAAATTCTCCCTCAGTGTATCTGAACAGGCGCCGGACTGTGGCGATGGGGGGATTTTCACACTAACTTCATTGCAGTGTAAATGTAAGCCTGCTTGTGACACTAATAAATAAACTTAAACTTGAAAACATCTCCGAGGTCCCAATCCCTCGGAACCACATGGGCTGTCACAGCCCGGCACAAGAACATGTCTCAGAGGATGAATCACGAGAGGGGATTTTCTGCTCAGTCACTTGAGATGAATTGTTAAAAAAAATATTTGTGTTACACATTTAAATTTACCCTTGGCTGCCAGACAAGAATGGAGACCACAATTAGTGCCTCAGTTTCACGCCGGATGTGTGGTGTTTCTGGCAGAAATAATAGAGCAGATTCATGGCACAGTCAGTGCTGAGGATTTAAAAATTAATCCCTATGTAAAATATTATTAGCACAGCTACAGTGCTTGGCTGATTCTGAACTCTGAAACTCGGGAATCCATTGAAAATCCCCTGGCTACATTTCACAAGTCCACTCTCCGCTCTCCCTTCACATTGCTTTGCTGCCTCTCATGAAGGGCAGCACAGTGGCGCAGTGGTTAGCGCTGCTGCCTCACAGCACCAAGGACCCTGGTTCAATTCCGGCCTCGGGTCACTGTCTGTGTGCGGTCTGCACGTTCTCCCCGTGTCTGCATGAGTTCCCTCCAGGTGCTCTGGTTTCCTCCCACACTCCAAAGATGTGTGGATTTATTTTATTTGATTTGATTTATTATTGTCACATATATATATACAGAGAAAAGTATTATTTCTTGTGCGCTATACAGACAAAACATACCGTTCATAGAGAAGGAAAGGAGAGAGTGCAGAATGTTGTGTTACAGTCACAGCTAGGGTGTAGAGAAAGATCAACTTAATGTGTGGTAGGTCCATTCAAAAGTGTGATAGCAGCATGCTAAATTATCCCTTAGTGTCAGGGGGACTAGCTAGGGTAAATGTATGGGGATAGGGGCTGGGTGGGATTGTGGTCGGTGCAGGCTCGATGGGTCAAATGGCCTCCTTCTGAACTGTAGGATTCAATGATTCTATGATTCACTGAAGGTACAACATTCAGTTGGGAGTATTGTTGCACTGCCTTGAACACCCTCTCGATAGCTCACTCAAACAATCATTCTTCATTCATAGAGTCATAGAATCCCTACAATGCAGAAGGAGGCCATTTGGCCCATCGAGCCTGCACTGACCACAATCCCACCCAGGCCCCATCCTCGTAACCCCACGCATTTACCCTGCTGATCGCCCTGACACCTAACCCGCATATCTTTCAGTCTGTGGGAGGAAACCGGAGCACCTGGAGGAAACCCACGCAGACATGGGGAGAACATGCAAACTCCACACAGTCACCCAAGGCTGAATTTGAACCCGGGTCCATGGCACTGTGAGGCAACATTGCTAACCACTGTGCAGCAGGCTTGAGAGATAAAAAGTGACTTTGAACCCAGAGTCTCTGAATCTCTTCACTGCGGGAGTTTCATTCATCTTCTGACTGGTTCTGTCACAGACTCATTGCTCAGATGTTAAGAGACTAATTACAATGATTAGTCAAATTTAAAGTTTATTTATTAGTGTCACAAGTCAGCTTACATTAACACTGCAATGAAGTTACTGTGAAAATCCCTGAGTTACCACACTCCGGTGCCTGTTCGGGTACACTGAGGGAGAATTTAGCATGGCCGATGCACCTAACCAGCACTTCTTTCGAAACTGTGGGAGGAACTGGAGCACCCGGAGGAAACCCTCGCAGACACAGGGAGAATATGCAAACTCCGCTGAGACAGTGACCCAAGCCAGGAATTGAACCTGGGTCCCTAGCACTGTGAGGCAGCAGTGCTAACCACTGAACAAAAGAACAAAGAACAATACAGCACAGGAACAAGCCCTTCGGCCCTCCAAGCCCATGCCGCTCCCTGGTCCAAACTGGACCATTCTTTTGTATCCCTCCATTCCCACTCCATTCATGTGGCTATCTAGATAAGTCTTAAACGTTCCCTGTGTGTCCGCCTCCACCACCTTGCCCGGCAGCGCATTCCAGGCCCCCACCACCCTCTGTGTAAAATGCGTCCTTCTGATATCCGTTTTAAACCTCCCCCCGCCTCACCTTGAACCTATGACCCCTCGTGAACGTCACCACCGATCTGGGAAAAAGCTTCCCACCGTTCACCCTATCTATGCCTTTCATAATTTTATACACCTCTATTAGGTCAGCCCTCATCCTCCGTCTTTCCAGTGAGAACAACCCCAGTTTACCCAATCTCTCCTCATAACTAAGCAACATCCTGGTAAACCTCCTCTGCACTCTCTCTAAAGCCTCCACGTCCTTCTGGTAGTGTGGCGACCAGAACTGGGCGCAGTATTCCAAATGCAGCCGAACCAACGTTCTATACAACTGCAACATCTGACCCCAACTTTTATACTCTATGCCCCATCCTATTAAGGCAAGCATGCCATATGCCTTATTCACTACCTTCTCCACCTGAGACGTCACCTTCAAGGATCTGTGGACTTGCGCACCCAGGTCCCTCTGCGCATCTACACCCTTTATGGTTCTGCCATTTATCGTATAGCTCCCCCCTACGTTAGTTCTACCAAAATGCATCACTTCGCCACCGTGCAGCCCCTGTGGATGCAGTCAAGCGTTTTCTGGTTTGATTCCAACAGATGAAATTTTTCTCTTTACCCACAGCTCCATGCTGTACCCTCAATTCCAACACCCACACGCCCCTCTCACTCTAACCACCATCGTGCGTAATCTCAGCAGACTGTTCCTCCACCAGTGGGGTTCATTTCCTGACCAGCATATTAGGTCAGGATGGACAGAACCTTCATTCATTACGTCGGCCGATGATCACTTAAGACTCATTCCAAGAAATACTTGAAGAGGTAAAAAGCAAACACTGCCCAATGCAGGCTCAGGTCAAAGATCATTAGACCCCGAGTTTACAGGCAGCAGTTCTAACCAGTAAACAACCCCATTGTCATTGCTGTGATGAGATGAGACCTTAGTTTCTTTGTCCAGCAGGTCCCATGTCCCCAGGTTTGAATTCAGTCTATGAACGGCAGGGAGATAGAATTGGAAAGATCTCATGGAAACCCTACAGTGCAGAAGGAGGCCATTCGGCCCATCGAGTCTGCACCCACCACAATCCCATCCAGGCCCTAGCCCCGTAACCCCATGCATTACCCTTCTAATCCCCCTAAACATTAAGGGCCAATTTAGCATGGCCAATCAACCTAACCCACACATCTTTGGACTGTGGGAGGAAACCGGAGCACCCGGAGGAAACCCACGCAGACACGGGGAGAATGTGTAAACTCCATACAGACAGTGACTCGAGCCGGAATCGAAACTGGGTCCCAGGCAGCAGTGCTAACCACTGTGCCACCGTACCACCCCATTATTATAATCTTTCTCTCTGTATCTGACATTCAATCCCATTGATGACAGTGAAGTGGAACATTGGATGGGGAGAGTTCGACACACTATGGCTGCCCAGAATAAAATTCTACCGTCACGAGCTCTGAACTGGGACAATTTTCACGCCATATGAATCATAATTTTCAATGGCCCAGACTTGCCTTGAAGTTCCAACTGCGTAACTTTTAATGCAAATCTGTCTTTGCAACACAGAACAGCTGTGTGTCACTTTTAACAGGAGTATTTATCGCCATTTACATCTGATCTGGTATGTTTATGGAGAGGTTACACAAAGGCTGGCCAAACAGTTATTTTTTATTAAGACTGCGGCCCTTTAAGAATATGTTTGAATATTTACGGAGCGGATTCCTCCACTCCAGCCAGCAGTGAGAAGTGTGGTGAGGGGCGGAGGGGGCGGGAGGGGGTAGAAGGGAGCACTTAATTTGGCGGGAGGCAAGGGATCTGTTTCCTGACGGTGGGATGAACTGTTGGAATTTTGTTCTCCTGAGTTTCAAGGCGGCTTAAGAGTGGGTCAGGTTTCCCGACCAAACAATGTCGGAACCCCGCTGGCAGGCATGCCCATTAAGAGGCCACCTCGCTGGGATTAAATTCACCAACAGGGGAATTTAGAACATTTTTACCATTGTCTGTAAGTGATGGACACCTGCTGATGGCACAGTGGTTAACACTGCTGCCTCACAGCGCCAGGGACCCGGGTTCAATTCCCGGCTTTGGATGACTGCCTGTGTGGAGTTTGCACATTCTTCTCGTGCCTGCGTGGGTTTCCCCCGGGTGCTCCGGTTTCCTCCCACAGTCCGAAAGATGTGGACTCTCACCAACTTTAACAGGTGCACCATAGAAAGCATTCTTTCTGGTTGTATCACAGCTTGGTATGGCTCCTGCTCTGCCCAAGACCGCAAGGAACTGCAAAAGGTCGCGAATGTAGCCCAATCCATCACGCAAACCAACCTCTCAACCATTGACTCTGTCTACACTTCCCGCTGCCTCGGCAAAGCAGCCAGCATAATTAAGGAACCCACGCACCCCGGACATTCTCTCTTCCACCTTCTTGCTTCAGGAAAAAGATACAAAAGTCTGAGGTCACGTACCAACCGACTCAAGAACAGCTTCTTCCCTGCTGCTGTCAGACTTTTGAATGGATTTACCTTGCATTAAGTTGATCTTTCTCTACACCCTGGCTATGACTGTAACACTACATTCTGCATCCTCGCCTTTCCTTCTCTATGAAAGGTATGTTTTGTCTGTATAGCGCGCAAGAAACAATACTTTTCACTGCATGTTAACATATGTGACAATAATAAATCAAATCAAATCAAATCAAATCAATGATTTGGTGGATTGGCCATGCTAAATTGACCCTTAGTGTTCAAAGATTAAGGAGATTAGTAGGGTAAATACATGCAGTTACGGGGATAGGGCCTGAGTAAGATGTTCCTTCAAAGGGTCGGTGCAGACTCGATGGGCCGAATGTCCTCCTTCTGCATCTTAGGGATTCTATGATCTACTTTGTCCACAACCTTGAGGTCAGTAAATACTGATTTTTTCTCCTTGGGGACCTCGGCTAAGCTTTCTCATGTCGGGTGCCAGTATCTGGAGCTGCCCTAGGGCTGGGCACAGGGTGTAGGCCAAGCAGGGAAGGGGGGGCTTAGTGTTTGGGCAGGGGAGAGTGTCTGGGGAAGGAGGAGTGAGGGTCTTGAAGGGTGGGCCGATGGTGGGGTACTTGGGGTGAACTCGGAGTACTGGTGTTGGGAGAGAACTGTCCCAGTCAGAGCGGGAAATGCAACATGGTAGGCTTGCAAGTTCAGGGTAAGAGTCCAGTAGGTGGAGGTCTCAGTAAGGGGGGGGGGGGGGGGGGGGGGGGGGGAGAAGGGGGGGTCACAAAGGGAGGCTAAGTAGGTGGCAAGTAGGTGGCTCAGATAATGGGGGGGGGGGGGGGGGGGGGGGGGGGAGGTGGCAGGCTCAGGGTGGGCATGGGGATTGTAACAGGTCTTGTTTCTGGAGGGAGGGAAGGCACGTGGAGATGGGCTGCAACAGGGCTTGGGGGATGAAGGGAGGGTCAAAGGGTGACAGAGGAGGGAGGAGTTGTGATATTCGGTGGGTCTCGGGTGAAGTGGGGGCCGTTGGCGGGTGACAGGCGACGGGCAAAAGGTAGTGGGGCGAGTCTGGAATGTTCCGTGCGCTCATTTTTTCAAATCTGACCTTGACCAGGCAGTGAGTTCCACCGGGACTCTGGAGTAATGCGGAACTCCTAACCTACATTGAGGGGATGGCTAAAAATGGTGCCAGGACCTTTGACCCCATGAGGTGACAGGATGACTTCCTGCCCGCCTCACCATGATAGTTGCTGTGCCTCCCATGGATGGATAACCAGTGAGCTGAACAGTGGACGATCGCGAGTGGTCAGCCATTCTGTCATCCAGTGGGGATCGCCCTGACATTCCCGTCAACCACCAGACTAGGACCCAGAATGGGATATTCCACCCACAGTGTTGCATAGTCAATAGAATAGGCATCCATTTTGAAATGTGTCATGCTCCAAGGGATCCTGGGTTCCACTCAGGGCTCACCGAGTATCATTGAGAATTATAGGATCCTACACTGCAGAAGGAGGCCATTCGACCCATCATGTCTGCACCAACAACAATCCCACCCAGGTCCTATCCCTGTAAGCCCATACATTTACCCTCCTAATCCCGCTGACACGAAGGGCCAAATTTTAGTCTGGCCAATCCACCTAACCCGCACATCTTTCGGATTGTGGGAGGAAACCGCAGCACCCGGAGGAAACCCACGCAGACACGGGGAGAACGTGCAACCTCCACACAGAAAGTGACCTGAGGCCGGAATTGAACGCGGGTCGCAGGCGCTGTGAGGCAGCACTGCTAACCACCGTGCCGCCTCACAATTAGATTACTCTAAGGTACATACAACTGATATTTTTCAGTGTGTTACTGTCCTGAATTCCCTCCATATGGACTGTCCCAATGGAGCACTGACAACGCAATATCTGTGAATTTGATCCGTAATGTAATTTTCATGACTGTCTGATAGGTTAATGGAGCTCAGGAGAACTGAGTGTTCGTTGAGGGGATACTTGTTTCCGCAACAGAGGGCTCTTTTTGTTACAGAAGTGGATCGGACCCCTCAAACCCCATCCCCTAAGGCTCGTCAGATTCCACGCTTAACCTGTGCCATGGGTCACATTGATAAAGGAGCTTTCCGTTCTGGAATTAACCCTTTACAGTTTGTGAACGCAAACCTTCCCCTTCCGGACAAAGCGCATAAATCACTGGGAAAGAACACCAGTTAACACATTGCCTCGCCTACGGAACCGTCACCTGCATTTTTACTATTGGATATTATTGGTCCCATTAAGAAAGGCAATCTGGACTTCTCCCTGGTAGTCTGATACTGCCCCGTTCATCTATCGTGGAGCAACCCGTCGAGGCCTCAAAGGCCAGGTAACTGCATCCTACCTAGTTTTAGATTTCATACACATCAGTTTCTCCTGTTTCAGTCTGGTGGGAGTGGAGGGTTTTTTTTCATATTACTCATCCGTGGGACATGGGCTTTACTGGCTGGCCAGCATTAATTGCCTACTCCTCGTTGCCTTGGCTTGGCCAGGATTTGGGATGGGCTGTGCTCCAGAATGTAGCAAGTATTCTGGACTAATGTTTTGGAGACCCTGTGGGGGGGGGCGGGGGGAGGAATGTTCCCGTCCTGCCCGCCACTGGAATCATAGTGGGCAGGGCAAGGGGTGGGGTTGCAGACCGTGCAAAGGTCCGTTAACCTCAGGCAGGATTTTCCAGCTTTGGGACGAGCGGACATTCTTTCTTCCACCTTCTTCCTTCGGGAAAAAGATACAAAGGTCTGAGGTCACGTACCAACCGACTCAAGAACAGCTTCTTCCCTGCTGCTGTCAGACCTTTGAGTGGACCTACCTCTCATTGAGTTGGTCCTTCTGCACACCCTAGCTATGACTGTAACACTACATTCTGCACCCTCCCCTTTCCTCCCACAGTCCAAAAGACATGCTGGTGCATCAGCTATGCTAAATTCTCCCTCAGTGTACCCGAACAGTGTGGCGACTAGGGGATTTTCACAGTAACTTCATTGCAGTGTTAATGTAAGCCACTGTGAAAATCCCCTAGTCGCTACACTGTTCGGGTACACTGAGGGAGAATTTAGCATAGCTGATGCACCCTAACCAGCATGTCTTTTGGACTGTGGGAGGAAACCGAGGCGCCAGGAGACATGGGGAGAATGTGCAGTCTCCGGACAGACAGGGACCCAAGCCGGGAATCGAACCCAGGTCCCTGGCACTGTGAGGCAGCAGTGCTTGCCACTGTGCCACCGTGCCTCTGTACAAGAAAGCTATAACATATATAAAAGTATAAAGTACATAGTATATAAAAGTATTATTTAAACAGAGCTATAAAGTATATATTCGTGGGGCAGCACAGTGGCACAGTGGTTAGCACTGCTGCCTCACAGTGTCAGGGACCCAGGTTCAATTCCGGCCTCGGTTCACTGTCTGTGTAGAGTTTGCACGTTCTCCCCGTGTCTGCGTGGGTTTCCTCTGGTTTCCTCCTACAGTCCGAAAGATGAGCGGTTTGGTTGATTGGTCATGCAAAATTGACCGTAGTGTCAGGGGGGATTAGCAGGGTAAATACATGGGGTTACGGGAATCGGGCATGGGTGGGATTATGGTCAGTGCAGGCTTGATGGGCTGAGTGGCCTCCTTCTGCACTGTAGGGATTCTATGATTCTAAGTATAAATTGTGTTGTTGTCCTCAGTGTTTTATCGGACTAGGCTACCCCTCAGAGGTAAATGTCACAAAAGGCCTCCGCCATATAAAACAAAAGGCCTAAGGTTCGGAGCCTAATCTGTGGTGAAGTGACATTCATTGCCTCAAAGGCATTTATATTAAACCTGGGAGTAACATGATTCTCCAGGGGGAACTGGATATCACTGATTGCTCACAGACCATCATTGCATTACTCCTCGAAGATACAGAGCAAGTGACACCATTATCCCCCTCCCTCACTTTCCAGTGTGTGACTACCCTGCATGGCCGTCCTTTGGGGCTGTCCCAATACAGCACTGACAAGGTCATATCTATAAATTTAATCTGCAGCATCATTTTCATGACTATCTGATAGGTTAATAGAGCTCAGGAGAACTGAATGAGCATTGAGAGGATACTTATTTCTGTGAAAAGTAGTTCTTTCAGAAGCAGAAGTGGATCAAAACTCTCGGCCCTCCCTCCACCACCCCATTCACATGCCAAGTGCCCCCCCAAGGTTCTTCAGATTCCACACTTATCCTGTGCGCTGGGTCACAATGATATCGGAGCTTTCCTTTCCGGGATTAACCCTTTACAGTTTGCGAACGCAGACTTTCCCCTCCCAGACAAAGCATATAAATCACAGGGAGAGAGCTCCAGTTAACACACCATGCCCAAGGAACCATTTCCTGTATTTTTACGAGTGGATATTATTGGTCCCATTAAGAAAGGCAATCTGGGCTTTTCCCTGGTGGTCTAATACTCCCCTGGGAGCAACTGCGGGGGGCCTCCACGTCCAGGTAACTGCCTCCTATTTAGTTTCAGATTTATTATTCGCCAGTTCTCTCCTGTTTCAAGCTGTGGATCTGAAGGTTTAGGGTGGGCTTTCTTCAGCGTTACTGCTAATTGGTGAATAAATCCTCAGTCAGTACCTGGGAGTCTATCAGTGTGGATGACATCCATGTAAGTTAAGAGCAGCGCGGCCTTCATCAGTCAGGACATTGAGTATAGGAGTTGGGACATTATGTTGCAGTTGTATAAGTCATTGGTGAGGCCACACTGGGAGTATTGTATACAGTTCTGGCCACCCTTTTATCGGAAATTCATTGATAAACTGAAAAGAGTCATAGAGTCATAGAGGTTTACAGCATGGAAACAGGCCCTTTGACCCAACTTGTCCATGCCGCCCTTTCTTTTTTACCACTAAGTAGTTCTGATTGCCCACATTTGGTCCATATCCCTCTATACCCATCTTACCCATTTAACTGTCCAAATGCTTTTTAAAAGACAAAATTGTACCCGCCTCTACTACTATCTCTGGCAGCTTGTTCCAGACACTCATCGCCCTCAGAGTGAAAGAATTGCTCCTCTGCACACTTTTGTATCTCTCCCCTTAAACCTATGCCCTCTAGTTTTAGACTCCCCTACCTTTGGAAAAAGATGTTGACTACCTACCTTATCTATGCCCCTCATTATTTTATAGACCTCTATAATATCACCCCTCAGCCTCCTACGCTCCAGGGAAAAAAGTCCCAGTCTATCCAGCTTCTCCTTATAACTCAATCCATCAAGTCCCGGTAGCATCCTAGTAAATCTTTTCTGCACTCTTTCTAGTTTAATAATATCCTTTCTATAATAGGGTGACCAGAACTGTACACAGTATTCCAAGTGTGGCCTTACTAGAGAAGAATGAGGGGTGACCTTATTGAGGTATATAAAATCATGAGGGGCATAGATAGGATGAACACACAGAGTCTTTTTCCCAGGGAAGGGGAATTGAAAACTAGAGGGCATAGGTTTAAGGTGAGAGGGGAAAGATTTAAAAGGGACCCGAGGGACAACTTCTTCACGCAGAGCGTGGTCGTATATGGAATGAGCTGCCCGAGAAAATGATTCAGGTAGGTACAATAGCAATGTTTAAAAAGCATTTGGGTAAACATGGATGGGAAAGGATTAGAGGGATATGGGCCAAACGCGGGCAATTGGGACCAGCTGGGAGGGCACCATGGTCAGCATGGACCGGTTGGGCAGAAGGCCTGTTTCCATGCTGCATTGCTCTATGACTCTATGATTACGATTGGTAGGTAGTTCTCAAGGTGTTGTGGTGTGCAGGGGACAAAAGACTTGGTCCAAATAAAAATCGAGGAACTCCTAAAGCCTCGGCCTTTGGGTTGGAATATGAAATGTGAGCCAAAGCTCTTGGTTGCTTTCCAGTTGGGAGCGCTCGTGTGAGGGTGACGAGTGAGAAGGGGATTGGACTCAGTTGGGGTGCCTGATAATTATGGTCTTGGTCCACACCGCAGAATGGACATTCATTAGCAAGGGGAGGGATTGTGGTAAATCATCTAAAAAAAACACAAGGAGGCATTCTGATAATGATCTGCTCCATTCCACTCAGAGAAATAGAGTTGCCAGCACAATACTCCCGGCAATAGTGCCGAGTCAGTAGCCTGGAGGAGCCAGGCACTCTGAAAAATATTTAATCTGTCTACTTGACTGGACTACATCCAAGTTATTTGGGACTGCAAGAGGTTCATACTTGCACTGTCTAATCAAACTGAAGGCAAATCTGAAGGCAAGTCCAAAGCTGTGTAGGTTAGGTGAATTGGCCATGGTAAATTGCCCCTTAGTGTCCAAAGATGTGCAGGTTAGATGGATTGGCCATGGTAAATGCGCGGGATTACGGGGATAGGGTAGGCAGGTGGGGAGTGGGTTGGGGGGGGGGGGGGGGTCAGCGGGGTGTGGGCCTGCGTAAAATGCTGAGGCGGTGCAGACTTAGTGGGCCGAATGGCCTCCTTCTGCATTGTAGAAAGCCCATACTATAAAATCTGGACAGCTGGATAATGACAGCATGTTGCCACCATTCTGTTTGATAGCAGTGGACAAAAGAAAGAAATCTGGAAAAGTTCACGAGTATTCGGGGATACTTTGCTGGGCATTAGCTTATTTCTTTTGAAGCTGTGCCAGGATTGTTGGGTTGACACAGGGTCCCGTGCCATCTCACTTTATATTACACCCACACCAAGCCTGCCAACCTGGCCAATGAGTCAGAGTTTTTAAATTTATTTATTAGTATCACAAGTAAGCTTATATTAATACTTCAGTGAAGGTACTGTGAAATTCCCCTAGATACCACAGTCTGGTGCCTGTTCGGGTACACTGAGGGAGAATTTAGCATGGCCAATGCGCCTAACCAGCACGTCTTTCGGACTGTGGATGGAAACTGGAGCACCCGGAGGAAACCCATGCAGACACGGGGAGAACAGACAGTGACCCAAGCCGGGAATCGAACTCAAGTCCCTGGCGCTGTGAGGCAGCAGTGCTAACCCACTGTGCCACCCCAGAACAAGGCAGAATTTGGGACTGGCGCACAGGCAACCCTTCCCTCATGTTTTCCTTCCTCCCTCTTTACTCACTGACTCCCTCGTGTTCTTTGGTTGCTTGTGTTGCTCACTTTTCTGCTTCTTTCACACTGTCCCTCACACTTCCTTTGTCTGATTGATCCCTTTGCCCTTCTTACTCGCATCCCCCTCACTCCATAATGCCCACCCGATGAGGCGGCCAAGGAGGGGGTTGTTGGGCGGGGGGGAAGGGGGTGCGGGGGGTAGGAACTGAAAGCAGGACATCACCAAACAGAGATTCCAGAGATGAGGGGTTTGTCGTATGAAGAGAGATTGAACAGTTTAGGCCTATACTCTCTGGAATTCAGAAGAATGAGGGGAGATCAAATACAAGATGATAAAAGGTATGGATAAAGTGGGTGTGGAATGTGGAGCAGATGCTTCCTCTTGTCGGGCATTCTAGGACAAGAGGCTATCGCCTTAGGATAAGGGTTAGCAAATTTAAAACAGAGTTGAGGAGAAACTACTTCTCCCAAAGGGTTGTGAATCTGTGGAATTCGCTACCCCAAAGCGCGGTGGATGCTGGGACAGTGAGTAAATTTAAGGAGGAGTTAGACTGATTTTTAATTGGTGATGGGTTGAAGGGTTATGGGGAAAAGGCAGGAAAATGGGGATGAGGAGCATATCAGCCATGATCAAATGGCGGAGCGGACTCGATGGGCCGAATGGCTTAATTGTGTCCCTATATCTTATGAACTTATGAACTAACAGAGTGCAGCACTTTTGACCCAGAACTGAAGCGCTAAACAAATGAGGCAATGTTGTCGTAAATATTTGTTGATATCATTCGGCCCGTAAGATACGCCAAGTGTTAAAAATTGCAAAGATTGAAAGCCACTGAGCCTTCATCCCGGTTCACTGGTAACATCCTCTCAGACACAACTTCAGCAACAAGGGGTCGCTTTGCAGATATAAATCAGGGGAAAAACGACAGGGCGAGCGTCCCATGGATATATCGCAGTTCTCCTTAAAAGGAGTTTTTTAAGTTCCCTCACGGGGGGAGGGTCGGGTGGTGGAAGACATCAATTAAAGCAGACAAGGCCTGGCCCCTAGACTATTTGTCTCTGCCATAAGCTGCGAGTCACAGCTTTTTCTCCTCACCCTGCTGCGGCTTTGCCAAGATTTCCTCCGGCAGGACAAGAGTAAATCCGTTGCTAAATGCTGGTGTTGTGTTTTTTAAAAAAGGCACTGCGCCAACAGGGACGGCACAGTGGCACAGTGGTTAGTGCTGTCGCCTCACAGCGCCAGGGACCGCGGTTCAATTCCCGGCTTGGGTCACTGAGTGTGTGGAGTTTGCACGCTCTCACCGTATCTGCATGGGTTTCCTCCGGGTGCTCCGGTTTCCTCCCACAGTCCAAAAGACGTGCTGGTTGGGTGCATTGGCCGTGCTAAATTGCCCTTTAGTGTACCCGAACAGGCGCCGGAGTGAGACGATTAGGGGATTTTCACAGTAACTTCATTGCAGTGTCAATGTAAGCCTACTTGTGACATTAATAACTGAACCCCTCAGTGTCAGGAGGACTAGCTAGGGTAAATGCATGGGGCTATGGGGATAGGACCTGGGTGGGATTGTGGTCGGTGCAGACTCGATGGGCCAAATGGCCTCCTTCTGCACTGTAGGGATTCTATGAAGGGACATCTTCTCCTCACTGCACAGTACCGCCGCCACCCCATACCCGCCATCCCTCTGATCACCCACTTTGTAACCCTGGGCTGCGACCTTACCGCCTGTTCACGCCACATTCCCACCGCAGCGAGGTCGGAGAATTTGGCGGCCAGCCAAATCTCCGTTCACTGCGGGGGTGGGGTGGGGGGGGGAGGGTGATGGGAAAATCCGGCAGGCGTGATAAGATTCCAGCCCCTGTGTCCGTGCCAACCAAGAGAGTTAAAACTTTACTATTCAGCGACAAAAAGACCTAACGTTGGCACCCTGCAGTGTGGAAGAGACATTTTGACAGGTCTGTTCATGCCTGAAATGAAACTGAGAACAGGGAGAATGGAGAGCTGTCCTCTGACAGTTACATGGGTACGATGGGTAGAGAGGGATATGGGCCAAATGCGGGCAATTGGGATTAGCTTAGGGGTTTAAAAAAAAGGGCAGCATGGACAAGTTGGGCCGAAGGGCCTGTTTCCATGCTGTAAACCTCTATGACTCTGGCTGGGGGAGGTCCGGGGTGAGGGGACACAGCCTGACTGTTACCAGCGAGGGCGCTCCAAGCTGACCTCAGGAAACACTCCAACACGGAACATTTGTCGGAATTCCGAAACCTTCTCCATCGAAAAGCAGCTGAGGCGGAAAAGTCCAAGCGGAGATCAACACATTGTTCTCAGACGATGGGATTAAGGGACCAAGGTAGTAAATGGGTGTTGAGTTACAGATCATCCAGAACCTTCACAAATTTGTTTTTAATTTATTCATTTTTATGGGATGTGGGCATCGTTGGCTGGGCCAGCATTTATTGTCCATCCCTAGTTGCCCAGAGGGCATTTGTGAGTCAACCACATTGCTGTGGCTCTGGAGTCACATGTAGGCCAGACCAGGTAAGGACGGCAGATTTCCTTCCCTAAAGTGAACCAGATGGGTTTTTATTTATAACATTTGATGATAGTTTTATGGTCACCATTCCCGAGGCTAGCTTTCAATTTCAGAGTTTTTATCAATTAAATTCTAATTCCACCAGCTGCCACGATGGGATTTGAACCCGCGTTCACAGAGCATTAGCCTGGGTCTCTGGATTCCTACTCCACTGACATTATCATTATGCCACCGTCTTCCCCCATTTAGGTGGGAGGGGAAGTGGTGAGGATGACACAAAGAGTCAACAGAGGGATATAGACAGGTTAAGTGAGTGGGCAACGACTTGGAATGTGATGGGATGTAGGAGAATGTAGGAGAATGTGAAGTTATGCACTTTGGTTGGAAGAATAAAGGAGTTGAATATTATTTAAATGGAGAAAGATTGCAGAAAGCTGCAGCACGGAGGAATTTGGGAGTCCTTGTGCATAAATCACAAAAGGTTCAGCATGCAAGTTCAGCAGGTAATCGGGAAGGCACATGAAATGTTGGTCTTTATTTCAAAGGGACAGGGGTACAAAAATAGGGAAGTCTTGCTCAAATGGTACAAGGACCTAATCTTGGCGAGGAGTTTCAACTCTCAGAGGGTAGTGGATCTATGGAATTCTTTACTATAGAGGGTTGTAGGGGCTGGGTCACTAAATATGCTCAAGGCTGAGATAGACAGATTTTTAATCAGTAAGGGAATTAAGATTTCTGAGGATAAGGCAGGAGAGTTGAGGATTATCACACTAAAGATTAAAGTTTATTTATTAGTGTCACAAGTAGGCTTACATTAACACTGCAATGAAGTTACTGTGAAAATCCCCTAGTCTCCACACTCCGGCGCCTGTTCGGGTACACTGAGGGAGAGTTTAGCATGGCCAGTGCTCCTAACCAGCACATCTTTTAGACTGTGGGAGGAAACCAGAGCACCCGGAGGAAACCCACGCAGACACAGGGAGAACATGCAGACTCCACACAGACAGTGACCCAGGCTGGGGATCGAACTCGGGTCCCTGGTGCTGTGAGGCAGCAGTGCTAACCACTGTGCCACCGTGCCACCCCTGATCCACATCAGATCAACCGTGATCTCATTGAATGGTGGAGCAGACCCAATGGGCCGAATGGCCTACTTCTGCTCCTATGTTTTATGGTCTTCTTTTGTCCAATGATAGTTTAGATAAGGACCTTATTAAGATCATTGCTAAACTGCCTCAAGCCAAGATACTCTACTTTAGCTTTGTAGCCATTTTAAGACAATACTTATTATTATTTTGAACGTATTTCTGCATTTAGATTGTCTAACAAGATAAATGCTCAACATAAGTCAATATGTGTTACCAGTCATTGTAGCCTCCCTTGATGGCTGGCCTTTGGCACATAGAGTGAACTCCATATTCACCCCATCCCTCCATCATGGTGAATGTACAGCCACAAGATGTACTTCCCCAAGTGTTAAAGTTAACTTCAAGGGCGCCTCTATTACCAAGGGCAGCAATATCATGGGAACACCACCACCCCTGCACCCCCCCATCCCTGAGTCACACACTGTGGTTGTGTGATACCAGATTTTCCATTGTCAGCCGGCCAATACTCCGGGATTCCCCCACTCATCACCACTCTGGGAGCGCCATCACCACAAGCATTGCAGTGACTCACGGAGTCTTATCACCACCATCCCAGGGCAACGATAGGGCCAAGTGTGGCTTTGTCAGCACCGGCCACATCCAAACAAGAAGTAGTTAAGATGAGGCCTTGTGGTGTAACGCTGAACAGATTTGATTCACGGGCTGGCCCTGGTTAGCTGATCTCAGTCTGCATGGTATGGGACTGGAAGAAATCAGAGAAACCCTACAGTACAGAAAGAGGCCATTCGGCCCATCGAGTCTGCACCGACCACAATCCCACCCAAGCCCTACCCCCATATCCCTACATATTTTACCCACTAATCCCTCTAATCTATGCATCCCAGGACACTAAGGGGCAATTTTAGCATGGCCAATCAACCTAACCCGCACATCTTTGGACTTTGGGAGGAAACCGGAGCACCCGGAGGAAACCCACGCAGACACGAGGAGAATGTGCAAACTCCACACAGACAGTGACCCAAGCCGGGAATCGAACCCAGGCCCCTGGAGCTGTGAAGCAGCAGTGCTAACCACTGTGCTACCGTGCCGCCCCATTAGTGAAGCATTAGAACTGGCTTCAAGTACTTCTGGTTTACAGCAGAAGAAATTCAGAAAGCGCCCTTCCCCCTGAATAATGAAAATGAAGCAAAAACCTGTATTTAGATTGCTCCCACCAAGATGGCCCAAGGTGTTTTATAGCTAATGAGTTATTTTTGAAGTTTAGACACAGACTTTTCATTAACAAGGGAAAACTGCACAGAGGCCGGCAGCACCCCCGCAGACCCCTGCACCACCCCCCCTCCCCCCCACACCCCCACCACCCCCCAACCCCCAACCTTGCTGCCTTGGAACAGCCCATCCGCCACCCCAGCCCCTACAAATCTTCTGGATGTCTTCTGCCTAAGAGAGGATTCCACTCTTGGGGTGATTAGCTCTCAGTCGCAATTGGTTCTCAAGTCAGGTGACCCTCCTCTGCTGTGTTGCCCTTAAAGAGACAATAACAGTAATGACTACACCCTGGCTTAAACCATAAGACCATAAGATATAGGAGAACAATTAGGCCATTCGGCCTATTGAGTCTGCTCTACCATTCAATCATGGCTGATATGATTCTTATTCCCATTCTCCTGCCTTTCCCCATAACCTTTTATCCCCTTATTAATCAAGAACCTATCTATCTCTGTCTTAAAGACACTCAATGACTTGGCCTCCACAGCCCTCTTGTTCCAACACTACCCCACCCCTCCCCCACATGGCCACTGTCCCTTCTTGTTCAGTTTTGTTCCCTCTGAACACTAGCTTGTGTTCTCCTTTAAAACATTCTGCTATCTTACCTTTGCCACTATTAATACTCTTCAGTCCCTAATAGCACTATTTACAGTCCCTTTGTCTCCTGTCCATGATACCTTTGTCGGTACAATGGTTAGCACTGCTGCCTCACAGCGCCAGGGACCTGGGTTCTATTCCAGCCTTGGGTCACTGTCTGTGTGGAGTCTGCACGTTCTCCCCATGTCTGCGTGGGTTTCCTCCGGGTGCTCCGGTTTCCTCCCACAGTCCGAAAGATGTGCGGGTTTGATGGATTGGCTATGATATATTGACCCTCGTGTCCCAAAATTTGGGAGATTAGTGGAGTAAATACATGGGGTTACAGGATTAGGGCCTGGGAAAAATGTTTTATCAGAGAGTCGGTGCAGACTCGATGGGCTGAATAGCCTCCTTCTGCACCATAGGATTCTATGAAATCTCTCGTTAACTCCAACCTATCTTTGACTTTCCATTCTGCTCCACCCCCTCTCCACATATATACATTCTGTCCCTATTCAGTTCTTTGGAAAGGTCATATGGACTCGACACATTAACGGTGTTTCCTCTCTCCACAGATGCTGTCGGACCTGTTGAGTTTATCCAGCATTTTCTGTTTTCATTTCTTGTTTCTTTCACTGAAGTCTAGTCACGCACCAACAGAGCTTTTACAACCATCTGGCACTCTTCATGGTCACTGTTACTGATGCCAGCTTTTCACTTCCACAATTCTCTGAAAGAGATTTGAAAGTCTCAAGCTGCCATGGCAGCGGGGGGGAATTTTCAATCTTTGGGTTATTCCTTACAATCTGCACACACAATGGAAAAGGCATATGTAAACATGTCACAGTGCAATTAAAGCCTCCCGCCAGTGGTGGCAGTGCAGTACACCTGCCAACTCCTCAGCCTGCAGAGAAATCCCAATGCTTGTTGCAACCCCAAAGTAGCATTATCAAACAACTTTCAACACTGAGTCACAATAGAGATATATGGACTGGTGACCTAAAGAAGAGAGGTAAAGATTTTTTGAGGGAACTCTGAAGCATAAGGCCAAGACAGTTGAAGGCACCAGTCACCTCTGGTGCAGTGCTGAAAATGTCTGTGGAAGATCCGTGTATTTGGAGGAGTGCAGATATCTCAACTGGCCAAAGGGCTGGAAGGAACTACTGGTCCCTCCATGCTGATGCTATAGTTAAGAAAGCCCACCAATGGCTCTACTTTCTCAGGAGGCTAAGGAAATTTGGCATGTCAGCTACGACTCTCACCAATTTTTGCAGATGCACCATAGAAAGCATCCTTTCCAGATGTATCACAGCTTAGTATGGCTCCTGCTCTGCCCAAGACCGCAAGAAACTACAAAGGGTTGTGAATGTAGACCAATCCATCACGCAAACCAGCCTCCCATCCAAAGTAAAGTTTATTTACTGGTCACAAGTAGGCTTACATTAACACTGCCATGAAGCATTAGCTCTGTTCATACTTCCCGCTGCCTCGGAAAAGCAGCCAGCATAATTAAGGACCCCACTCACCCCGGACATACTCTTTCTATCTTCTTCCATGGGGAAAAAGATACAAAAGTCTGGGGTCATGTCCCAACCGACTGAAGAACAGCTTCTTCCCTGCTGTCATCAGACTTTTGAATAGACCTCCTCACATTAAGTTGATCTTTCTCTACAGCCTCGCTATGACTGTAACTTATTCTGCACCCGCTCCTTTCCTTCTCCCTCACATACTCTATGAATGGTATGCTTTATCTGTATAGCAGCCAAGAAACAATACTTTTCACTGTATGTTAATTCATGTGACAATAATAAACCAAATCAAATCAAAAAGATAGGGAGGAGATAGGTTGGTGGAAAGATTTTAGAAAGATGGAAATGCTAAAATCAAGCCGACACAGTGGCATAGTGGTTAGCATTGCTACCTCACAGCGCCAGGGACCCGGGTTTGATTCCAGCCTTGGGTCACTGTCTGTGTGGAGTTTGCACATTCTCCCCGTGTCTGCATGGATTTCCTCCGGGTGCTCCGGTTTCCTCCCACACTCCACTGGTGTGCAGTTTTTGGGTGGATCAGCCATGCTAATTGCCCCTTAGTGTCCCAAGATGTGCAGGTTAGGTGGATTGGCCATGGCAAATTGCCCCTTAGTGTCCCAAGATGTGCAGGTTAGGTGGATTAACCCTGGTAAATGTGTGGGGTTACGGATTAGGTTGGGGGGAGGAGGGGTGTGGGACTTGATAAGATGCTTTGTCGGAGAGTTGGTGCAGACTCGATGGGCCAAAGGGCCTCCTCCTGCACTGTAGGGATTCTATGAAGCCTTTGTCAGACTGGCGGTCAGTGTAGCTCGGCCAGCCCAGGGGTGATGAGAGCGTAAGACTTGGCGCGAGTCACTATACAGAGATCTGGACGAGGTCAAACTTGCATCGAGTATACTCAAAAAGTACTTAATCAGCTGCAAACCACTTAGAGACAGCCTGAGATTGGGAAAGGTGTTGTGGAAAATGCCAATGCTTTATCTGTACTCCTGCGTGCTCAGTCGGAGTTAACCCTGCTTCAAACAAGGCCTTTGCGGCAGGCCTTCTTACTGTGCTACACATTAATCCTCCCTTACCCTCATGTTTATAAAAACAGAGGCTTGTTTTGTCTAGGTATGAAGGAAAATATCCCACCAAGGGCGATGCGTGACCCTGGGAAGTGCTGAGCTGAGGCTGTGATTAGTGTTCCTCAACTATACAGGCAGCCTTTACATACCTTCACCGGCCTTTCATCATGGCCACCGCTTAAAGGCTGCAGTGGGAAGCATGCCAATGCCAGCACGGCCACTTAGCCTGCCAAACATACTGCCCTTTAACACAGGTTTATGATGTAGACCCCCCCCCCGGCCTCCAACTAAAAGACAGCAGCTGCTGCATTGGTGTGGATGCTGGTGTCAAATTCAAATCCATGCCCTGTGTCTCTGAGGAGGGTATCCGTGGGATCCGGAGTGAACGCTCAGAGAGAGTACTGAGGACGTTATCACTTGGAGTGAGTGACAAGGGACGTTATCACTCGGAGTGAGTACCAAGGATGTTATCACTCAGAGTGAGTGACGAGGGACATTATCACTCGGAGTGAGACACGGGGGACACTATCACTCGGAGTGAGACACGAGGGGCGTTATCACTCGGAGTGAGTGACGAAGACGTTAACACTCGGAGTTAGATACGAGGGACATTATCACTTGGAGTGAGTGATGAGGATGTTAACACTCGGAGTGAGCGACGAAGACGTTAACACTCGGAGTTAGATACGAGGGACATTATCACTCGGAGTGAATCACGGGAGACATTATCACTCGGAGTGAGACATGAGGGGCGTTATCATTCAGATTGAGTCACGAGGATGTTATCACTCGGAGTGATAGACAAGGGACGTTATCACTCGGAGTGAGACACGAGGGATGTTATCCCTTGGAGTGAGTGATGATGGATGTCCTATCACTGCAGCATCTATTCTTCAGGCCTGAAATTGGGAGTCCTTCGTTTCCAGCCAATTCTATTTGAAGATTATTCAGAGAGCAACGTGCATGATGTAACCTGTTAGACCAAGGACAATGAGTGATGTGGAGCACTATACAGTATATACAGCGTTACAATGAGTTGTTTGCTAGCCTAGTCAAGAGAGGCTAACACAGTGCCCGCAGATCGACGAAAGGTTGTGACACATCAAGGAGCTTGGATGGTGTCTTCAGACTGAGATATTCCCCGTGGGTTATTCTGTGCAGCAGAGAAAGCATTGAGATGGTTTGTCTGAGTCTCAGACACTGAGCTGGGCTCTATCGGGCCAGTCCCACTGCAGAAAGCAATGTGAAATGGCAGTAAAGTCATTGTTTACAGAACTTCACGGAGATATTTTCCTCTTCCCTCCTTATTCTTTAATAAAAGCAGCTTAACAGAAAGAACATTTAGACAGTTACATGGGTACGATGGGTATAGAGGGATATGGGCCAAATGCGGGCAATTGGGAGTAGCTTAGAGGTTTAAAAAAAAGGGTGGCATGGACAAGTTGGGCCGAAGGGCCTGTTTGCATGCTGGAAACCTCTCTGACTCTAATCTCTATGGCTCTAACATGTATAGATCCACACGATGTCCCAAAGCACCTCACAGTCCATGCAGTATTTTTGATGTGTGGTTGCCTTTGCCGTGGAACAGCCAATGTGCACACAGCAAGCTGCCACAGGTAGACAAGTCCGACAAGGATTTGACTGATGGAGACTCCCAAAATAGGCCCGAACCCATCCCAGTTGGAACATGTGACGAAAGTCGGGGGATGGTGGTTACATGTAGGATGCCGTCTAATCCAGGAATGCTGAGGCTAAATGAAGTATGTTTTTTCTGACCAACACTTCACCACTTCATCCTCCCTCCCCCTCCTGCCCCAACAACCCATCACCCACCCCACCACAAGGGTCCAGCTTATAACATGTGGTTAGCACTGCTGCCTCACAGCACATGGGAATTGGGTTCAATTCCGGGATCGGGTGTCTGTCTGTGGGGAGTTTGCACATTCTCCCCGTGTCTGCATGGGTTTCTTCCGGGTGCTCCAGTTTCCTCCCACACTCCAAAGATGTGCAGCTTAGGTTGATTGGCTATGCTAGATTGCCCCTTAGTGTCAGGGAGATTTGTAGGGTAGATAAGTGGGGTTACCAGGATAGGGTCTGGGTGGGTTTGTGGTCGGTGCAGACTCATAGAACATAGAACATAGAACAGTACAGCACAGAACAGGCCCTTCGGCCCACGATGTTGTGCCGACTTTCATCTGAAACCAAGATCAAGCTATCCCACTCCCTACCATCCTGGTGTGCTCCATGTGCCTATCCAATAACCGCTTAAATGTTCCTAAAGTGTCTGACTCCACTATCACTGCAGGCAGTCCATTCCACACCCCAACCACTCTCTGCGTGAAGAACCTACCTCTGATATCCTTCCTATATCTCCCACCATGAACCCTATAGTTATGCCCCCTTGTAATAGCTCCATCCACCCGAGGAAATAGTCTTTGAACGTTCACTCGATCTATCCCCTTCATCATTTTATAAACCTCTATTAAGTCTCCCCTCAATCTCCTCCGCTCCAGAGAGAACAGCCCCAGCTCCCTCAACCTTTCCTCATAAGACCGACACTCCAAACCAGGCAGCATCCTGGTAAATCTCCTCTGCACCCTCTCCAGCGCCTCCACATCCTTCCTATAGTGAGGTGACCAGAACTGCACGCAATATTCCAAATGTGGTCTCACCAAGGTCCTGTACAGTTGCAGCATAACCCCACGGCTCTTAAACTCCAACCCCCTGTTAATAAAAGCTAACACACTATATGCCTTCTTCACAGCTCTATCCACTTGAGTGGCAACCTTTAGAGATCTGTGGATATGGACCCCAAGATCTCTCTGTTCCTCAACAGTCTTCAGAACCCTACCTTTGACCCTGTAATCCACATTTAAATTTGTCCTACCAAAATGAATCACCTCACATTTATCAGGGTTAAACTCCATTTGCCATTTTTCAGCCCAGCTTTGCATCCTATCTATGTCTCTTTGCAGCCTACAACACCCCTCTACCTCATCCACTACTCCACCAATCTTGGTGTCATCAGCAAATTTACTGATCCACCCTTCAGCCCCCTCCTCTAAGTCATTAATGAAAATCACAAAGAGCAGAGGACCAAGCACCGATCCCTGCGGCACTCCGCTAGCAACCTGCCTCCAGTCCGAAAATTTTCCATCCACCACCACCCTCTGTCTTCGATCAGATAGCCAGTTACCTATCCAATCGGCCAACTTTTGACTCGATGGGCCAAATGGCCTCCTTCTGCACTGTAGGGATTCTATGGTTCTATAACATAGCTTGGCCGCAGTGTCAGAAGGGAAAATGTAACAGGCTCTGCCTCGCCTGCCACCCGCTGTGTTATTACTCAGTGTCCTGAATATGAAGGCGAGTGTATCCCTCGAAACTGGCATCAGGGAAGCGTGCTGCTCCTGCAACCCTCACAGAACAAACAGATAGTTATCTGTCTGACCAACCCGAAAGAATGCAAACGGTTGTTCAGGGGAAGCAATGAGCTCACAGTTACTGACAGATAAAATTCTTTCTTGGCCCAGTGGGAGAGATCAGGCATGCGATTTAATATTTTACCAGCCACGAACAGCAAGTGCCTATCGCAAAGGTTCCACTCGCTCTCCTAACTGAGACCATCAAATCCCCCGTGACACCAGCCTCTTCAACCTTCTCCCGTCGGGAAAAAGATGCAAAGTCTGAGGACACGTACCAACTGACTCAAGAACAGCTTCTTCTCTGCTGCCATCAGACTTTTGAATGGACCTACCCTACATTAAGTTGATCTTTCTCTTCATCCTAGCTATGACTGTAACACTACATTCTGCACTCTCTCCTTTCCTTCTCTATGAACAGTATGCTTTGTCTGTATAACGAGCAAGAAACAATACTTTTCACTGTCCACTAATACATGTGACAATAATAAATCAAATCAAATCATATGAAAAAAATCAATGAAGTACCACACAGGTCATCTAGTCATTTTTTTAAAGTTTTTCTTTTATGGGGCTCGGGTGTCGCCAGCTGAGTCACAGAATCACAGATTACTACAGCACAGAAGAGGCCCTTCGGCCCATCGTGCCTGCACCGACGCATGAAAGGTCCTGCCCACCTAATCCCACTTGCCAGCACTTGGCCCATAGCCTTGAATGTTATGATGCGCCAAGTACTCATCCAGGTACTTTTTAAAGGATGTGAGGCATCCCGACTCCACCACCCTCCCAGGCAGCGCATTCCAGACTGTCACCACCCTCTGGGTAAAAAAGATTTTCCTCAAATCCTTCCTAAACCTCCAACCCCTCACTTTTAACTTGTGTCCCCTCGTGACTGATCCTTCAACTAAGGGGAACAGTTGCTCCCTATCCACCCTGTCCATGCCCCTCATAATCTTGTACATCTCAATCAGGTCCCCCTCAGTCTTCTCTGCTCCAATGAAAACAGCCCAAGCCTACCCAACCTCTCTTCATAACTTAAATGCTCCATCCCAGGCAGCATCTTGGTGAATCTCCTCTGCACCCCTTCCAGTGCGATCACATCCTTCCTATAATGCTGGGCCAGCATTTATTGCCCATCCCTAGTTGTCCTTGAGGAGCAGTTGAGAGTCAACCACATTGCTGTGGATCTGGAGTCACATGTAGATCAGACCAAGTAAGGACGACAGATTTCCTTCCCTATTCGTGAACCAGATGTTCAGGTTTTTCCGACAATCGGCAAAGGTTTCATGGTCATCGGTAGATTCTTAATTCCAGATTTTTATTGAATTCAGATTTCACCATCTGCTGTGGTGGGATTTGAACCTGGGTCCTCAGAGCATTACCCTGGCTGTCTGGAGTACGAGCCCAGCGACAACACCACTAGGCCACTGCTTCCCCTTATCTCACCGTTAGTGGTGGGAACTTGCTGTGCGCAAATTGGCTGCTGGGCGGCTCCACATGACAACAGCGACCATACTTCCAAAAGCACTTTGTTGATCATAAAAACCGCGTGGGGTCTTGCTGAGGATGTGAAAGGTGCCACATTAATGCAATTCCTCTCTTTATCTTCTTCGCTTAACTAGCTGAGCTTACAGTGTTGCTATCTTACCTTTACTGTGCAAGGACTTGATTCGGGTTAGGAAAGTGTAAACAGACACTGGCCAGTGGGGCAGCCTGAGTCCAGCTTGTGCACATGATGCACTCAGTCAGAGGAGCACCATACAGGCCACCAATAATCAGATCAAACCCTTTACATGTGTGGGGCGGCACGGTGGCACAGTGGTTAGCATTGCTGCCTCACAGCGCCAGGGACCTGGGTTCAATTCCAGCCTTGGGGTGACTGTCTGTACGTAGTCTGCACATTCTCTCCTTCCTCTCACAATCCAAAAGATGTGCGGATGAGGTGGATTGGCTGTGCTAAATTGCCCCTTAGTGTCAGGAGGATTAGCTAGGCTAAACAGGTGAGGTTAAGGGGATAAGGCTGGGTGTGATTGTTGTCGGTCTAGGCTCGATGGGCTGAATGGCCTCCTTCTGCCCTGTAGGGATTCTATGAGAAGCTCCAACGGCAGAATTACTACAGGAAGATGGGGCCTGTGACTCCCCCCCCAGCCTTCCCTCAGTTTTCTTTCTACCACAACAATAATTTTCTTCTTGTTGGATTCTCTTCCTGAGGGGAGCTTTGGTGATCCAATGAAAAGTGCCGTGATTGGTTTTGTTAAACAACGGCGAGGATGCAGAAGCAGGCCCCAAGTCTGCCTGAGAGGAAGGGGGATCAAATCCCGAGCTGCTAACATGAATCTGATCCAGGTGATAGCCATCTACCCAAAGGAGCTAACCACTACCCCCTCCCCCAACCCTAATGACAGTAATGCAATCATGTTTAAGTCATGATGCGGAGATGCTGGCGTTGGACTGGGGTGGGCACAGTAAGTAGTCTGACAACACCAGGTTAAAGTCTAACAGATTTATTTGGGAGCACAAATTTTCGGAGCGCTGCCCCTTCATCAGGTGAGTGCATGATTTGTTTCACAAACAGGGCATATATAGACACAAACTCAAATTACAAGATAATGGTTGGAATGCGAGTTTTAACAGGTAATCAAGTCTTTACAGGTACAGACAATGCGAGTGGAGAGAGGGTTAAGCACAGGTTAAAAAGGTGTGAATTGTCTCCAGCCAGGACAGATGGTGAGATTTTGCAAGCCAAACAACAGGTCAAACAGCAGATTCCTAAGGCAGTGCATATCATCATCATTAAATTGGACAAGCGCACTTCGAAAATACAAGGTATTTTTTTATTCGTTCGTGGGACATGGGCATCGCTGGCTGGCCAGCCTTTATTGTCCATCCCTAATTATCCGAGGGCAGTTGAGAGTCAACCACATTGCTGTGGCTCTGGAGTCACATGTAGGCCAGACCAGGTAAGGATGGCAGATTCCTTCCCTAAAGGACATTAGTGAACCAGATGGGTTTTTCTGACAATGGTTTCATGGTCATCAGTAGATTCTTAATTCCAGATTTTTTTTTATTGAATTCAAATTCCACCATCTGCCGTGGCGGGATTCGAACCCGGGTCCCCAGAACGTTAGCTGAGTTTCTGGACTAATGATAATACCACTCGGCCATCACCTCCCCAAAGGGTATGGCTATGGGGCAAGTACTAGAGAATGGGATTAGAATAGTCAGGTGGTTTGTCTTTGACTGGCGCAGACGTGATGGGCCAAAGGGCCTTTTTCTGTGTTATACACCTCTATGACTCTATGATAGATAGGTGATGGTGTGTAAGGGAAATGGAAGAATGTTTAATGCAACAGGGTGTAGGTTCTTCAGAGATTGGTTGGTGTGGAATCCCATTGTTGGAGCTGGGAAGAGGAAATGTCGCTTTATCTCAAGCTTGTACTGTGGTCCACCTAAGAATGTTTGACCCAAGAACCTGAGAGCGACAGCCTTTCCTTCTCCAGTCCGCACATCCTTCAGTCTAGTCAACACAAAGTTCATCACAAATTAAATTTTCAATATGAGATCGATGGGTTTTAAAGTTTATTTATTAGTCACAAGTAAGGTTTACATTAACACTGCAATGAAGATAGTGTGAAAATTCCCTAGTCACCACACTCCGGCGCCTGTTCGGGTCAATGCACCTAACCAGCACATCTTTCTTTGGGAGGAAACCCACGCAGACACGGCGAGAACATGCAAACTCCACACAGACAGTGACCCAAGTCGGGAATCGAACCCAGGTCCCTGGCGCTGTGAGGCAGTAGGACTAACCACTGTGCCACCCAGCTGCCTACTCTATCACACTATTGAGAACATAGTCTTGGCTTGCATCCTAACGCAGTATGAGGCAGTGGTACGTTACCATCCCAATGTATTCTTAAACTGAGTGTTGACTGCTGTGCCTGTAACTAAAAGATCAAAAACAGCAGACAACTCTCCTTATCCCGGTGAACCTTTCTCCTTCAATGTACACAGTTCATGATAAATACCATCACTGGCTTGGGAATGAAGTCAATCGAATCGATGTGTTTGGCCTTGCAAAGGGCTTTATGAGATGCTCCCAATGTTATAAAGTGGCACCGTGCAATCCAAAGGTTTCTCGGAATCCAACAGCTGATTTTAGCAACCGTCGGCTAATGCCTTTTTCCTTCTGTTTAAAGGGGAGAGGATTCCGAGATATGATGATCCTGGGATGAAGCTCCGCAGGCAGGAGAAGAAGCAAAGCCGGGTTGTGGCTCAGTTGGAAACACCCTCACTTCGGAAAATTCAGAATGGACGGAGTTTGAGCCTGTTGTAAAGTTGAGTTTGTAAAGATATAAAAGAATTGTAAAAACTGCTAGTGTAAAAAAAATTGTGTGGTCCCTTTAAAAGCTGGATTTGAGTTCAGTGCTGGAATGTTTAAAATGCATACAGGGTACACAGATTGCAACATTTGTAACCAGGACCAAAACATTAGGGTTGCCTTGGTAACAGGCTTTGCAGGTTTTTGCATTTTGATAGCATATCAGTTTAAAGAAGACACTCAGCCATCAGGAAGCTATCAAATTTGAATTTGCTGATGTTGACAACATCAGACCAATTATGGTATAGAAAATGGATCGGTCATCAGGGATATAAAAATAGGAACTCAACTGCCTGCGTTTAGTTCAGTTCTGTAGTTCTGCAGTTCAGTGAATGAGTTTAGTTCAGTTGAGTTGAACTGAAAAGTTGCCACCTCTCAACACGCAGAGAGGGAACGAGCGGCTCTCTGCCAGCTAAAAAATATCTCTGAAGAGAAATCTCCATCTATTTACCAGAAGGGTACCAAATCAGAAAGAGATCACCGACATTGACATCGACAGAAGAACTCCAAAGGTTTTTTTTCCAAAACCACAAAACCTGTTTGCATTTTTTTTTGAGAGTAACTAAGTTAATATTATTAGTTTTTTGTAATGAACGATCCTTGTATTTATTTGAACAGCGTTCCAGTCGAACCCTACTTTAATCGACTTGTTACTTGGTTCGTTAAAGTTCCCGGTTGGTTAACTAAATCACTTGTTAATTATTCACTTTAAGCGAGTGTCAGGTCTTTATATTAATGAACCTCTAAACGTTAATGAAGAACATTTAACACCTTCCCAAACACTTCAATAGATTACGAAGCGAGATAAAGGGGATTAACCTCTGCGTCGTAACAAGCCTGTTCCAGAGAGCTAAGCAAGAGATCCAGGCCAGCACTTCAGTGAAATACTGAGAGAGTGCTACACTGTCTGAGGAACCATTACAACACAGGAGTCTATTCGGCCCACCATGTTTCTGCTGGCTCTCTGCAAATGCACCACAGCTAGTCCCACTCTCCCTGTAGACCAGAATTTCTTTTTTCTTCAGATTATTATCCAATCCCCTTTCAAGAGCCACCAGTACTACTCTGAAGAAGAGCAGGAAATCTGCCCTTCGTGTCCCTGCCAACATTTGTTCCTCCACCAAGAACAACAATTTGTAGTTACAAGGAGAGCCTTTAATGGAATTTGACACTGAGGAACACAAGCAAATGTTAGGGCTTTTTGATTCAATTTGATTTAATTTCTTATTGTCATATGTATTGATATACAGTGAAGTTTATTGTTTCTTGCACGCTGTACAAGGCATGCTTATCTATCTATCTATCTATCTATCTATCTATCTATCTATCTATCTATCTATCTATCTATCTATTCTCTCTCTCTCTCTCTCTTTATCTATCTACCGTCCAGGGAGTTCACAGCAGACAATTTGACCTGGAACATTCCCACAAATTTAACCCTTCTTCTTTGGGAATTCCTTCCTTTCCAAAGGAAGGAAGCTAAGTTCACATCACTGCTCTTTGTGTCATGTTTATTCAGTTGTGCAAAGAACATGCAGAGTCCCTCAAACCCACACGGGACTCCCGACCAACAGATGTTCAGTTCAGGAGCGGAGGTTGCCATGGTAACCTGTCCACCTGCTCTGGAGTGAAAGGAGTGCCCAGCCCCTGCTAACTTGGGCGATTGCACAGAGAGCCCACCCTCACCAACCTGTTCCCTAAACCCCGCTCTTACCTGCTGGATGGCAGTGGGGGGAGGGCACACAGTGCATTCAAAGCTGGAGCAGACTTTGAACGCAAATGTTGTGGCCAGTAGAGCAGGCTACTAGGCCAAAGGGTCTGCAATTAATTGGCTCAGATCCTGGCACCCCTGCTAACAGGAAGTTGCAGAGTGCCAACATACATATCAAAGAGACTTTACATGTTAATCTTTTATTACCAATGTTAGATTATACAACATCCTCCAAGTGTTGTATAACCTAACATTCATAAGAGCAAGGCGGCACGGTGGCACAGCAGTTAGTACTGCTGCCTCACAGCGCCAGGAACCCGAGTTCGATTCCAGCCTTGAGTGATTGTCTGACTGGAGTCGTTCCCTCCCCCCGCCGTGTCTGCGTGGGTTTCCTCCGGGTGCTCCGGTTTCCTCCCACAGTCCGAAAGATGTGCAGATTAGGTGGTTGGCCATGCTAAATTTCCCCTTAGTGTCCCAAGATGTGTAGGTTAGATGAAGTAACCATGGGGAAATGTGTGGGTTTATAGGGATAGGATGGGGGGAGAGGGCCTGGGTAAGATGGCAGGCTCGATGGGTCGAATGGCCTCTTCTGCACTAAATTCTACTCTCAGTCACTGGGCAGGTCCATTCAGAGACTGGGCAGAATCCATAAGAATAAAAATGATATAATTCTAAAATCTGGGAATGCTAAATGCAAAACGTCCGTAGTGCATTATCAAAAACAAGGCTTACCGAACGAAGAAGGAATGGAGTGGTGAATTGAAGAATATTCCCAGCTGAGGGAACTACGTGAGGCATCTTGTATTGTACAGCTACCCTTTGACTTTCGTATCCTGTATTTGTCTCTGGTGCCTTGACCTTTCAGCTGAGCCAGCTCCCTCAGTTCCCTTTATTGATGCCTGTGCAGGATTGAGAGTGGGCCGAGTTTTCTGACAGTCTCTCTCTCTCTCTGTTTTAATTAATACAAAGGCTGCCTCTGCTTTCACAACCACTGGTCCAAAAGGCAAAGGGTGAATGTTTTTGGAAACATAAAAATCCATCATGTTTGGCAGTGGATTGTTCAGTGAGTTTTGGGTTGGAGTTGAGGTGTCGGGGGAAATGCTTTGCTGCCTCCCAGATTCACAGCCACTGAGCTGCAGCGCTTATGGAAAAGTCCTAATATCGAGTGAGTTACTTGGTGTTTAATGTGTTCGGTGGGAGCTATTCCGCCAACAGCTCCGACTGTGTTTAAACAGGCAGTGCTTTCGAAAGAGGGGGAGTTCATGTGCATCACACACTCGTGTCTCCCTCCACAAGCATTCAGGTAAAACTCTTGCAAAATCAACTCTGATGGACTGGACACTCTGTCCACATGGCCACGGTGGCACAGTGGTTAGCACTGTTGACTCACAAGCACCAGGGTCACGGGTTCGATTCCCGGCTTGAGTCTCTGTCTGTGTGGAGTTTGCACATTCTCCCCTTGTCTGCGTGGGTTTCCTCCGGGTGTTCCGGTTTCCTCTCACAGTCCAAAGAAGTGCGGGTTAGGTGGATTGGCCAAGCTAAATTGCCCCTTAATGTCAGGGGGACTGGCTCGGTAAATGCATGGCGTTATGGGGATAGGGCCTGGATGGGATTGTGGTCGGTACAGACTCGATGGGCCGAATGGCCTCCTGCTGCACTGTAGGGATTCTTTGATTCCATGAAACTGTCTTCCTCGCCAGGTCCTGATTTCTTAACTCTCCATTGTTGCCCATCCTGCATTACCCTTTGAACTAAGTGGCTCACTCGGCCATTTCAGAGGGCAGCAAAGAGTCAACCACATTGCTGTGGCTCTGGAGTCACATGTAGGCCAGACCAGGTAAGGACGACAGATTTCCTTCCCTTAAGGGCATTTGTGAATCAGAAGGGTTTTTAGTTCCACAGTAACTATTACTAACTATCTTTGTCATTCCAGTTTGAGTAATTGAATTTAAATTCAACCGTGGTGTTCTGTTGTGATGTGATTTGAGCCCATGCTCCCAGAGCAATAGCCTTTGCTGAGGGATTACTGGCATTGCCAGCATACAACTATGACCCAACCTCCCCTCATCATCCCTTCCAATCCCCCAAGTCAATGTAGCTGCTGTTGTATTATAGCAGACATGGATTTTTACTTAATCCCATGAACAACAATGTGATGGTGACCTGGTCATCAGTTTCAATGTTCTGCTAATTCTGTCTCTTGAGTAGACGCCATTAATGGCCACGTCTTTGGATGTTGCAGCCCTCAGCTGTAGAATTCCCTCCCTAACCTTTATCGCCCCTCTACCTCTCCTTCCTCTTTAAGACATTGCTTAAATCCTGCTTCCTCTTGTCTAAAAGGGTTGTGAATGTAGTCCAATCCATCACGCAAACCAGCCTCCCATCCATTGACTCTGTCTACACTTCCTGCTGCCTTGGCAAAGCAGCAGGAAGATTTCCTTTCCTAAAGGACATTAACGAACCAGATGGATTTTTCCGACAATCGACAATGGTTTCATGGTCATCAGTAGATTCTTAATTCCAGATATTTTTTATTGAATTCAAATTTGACCATCTGTCATAGTGAGATTCGATCCCTGGTCCCCAGAACATTAGCTGAGTTTCTGGATTAAGAGTCTAGTGATAATACCACTAGGCCATCGCCTTCCCATGATTGGAATGAGGGGGTTGTCCTATGAGGAAAGATTGGACAGTTTGGGATGGTGTGAATTGGAGTTTAGAAGAGAGACACAATCTTTTTGAAACATATAAGATCCTGAGGGGACTTGACAGAGTGGATGCTGAAAGGATGCTTTGCTCCGTGAGAGAGAGTAGGCCTTGAAGACACGATTTAAAAATAAGGGGTCTCCCATACAAGACGGAGATGAGGAGAGATTTTTCTCTCAGAGGATGAGTCTGTGGAACTCTCTTCCCTAAAGAGCAGAGGAGGCAGGGTCATTATTTTAATTAGTAATGGGTTGAAGGGTTATGGGGAAAAGGTTGGAAAATAGGGATAAGGAGCATATCAGCCATGATTGAATGGCGGAGCAGACTCAATGGGCCGAATGGCCTAATTCTGCTCCTATATCTTATGAACTCATGAACTTATTTAAATATTTTTAAGGCTGAGTTGGATAAATTCTTGACTGACAAGGGAGTCAAAAGGTATTGGGATAGGGAGGAAAATGGGGTTGAGGCCACAAGAGGTAACTGGGATTGGGTGGAGGGGTTAATTCAAAATGACAGACTCTGACTGATAAAATCCACAACATATCTGTGTCCCCTCCTCACAATACAGTTCCATTCTTATAAAGAGTTGCACCTGAGGCTGGGCCAGCCTGTTTTCTATCCAGGTGCCATGCCCTTCTAGAACTTTCTGTTGCATATTGTTTGCAAATTTCGGAGTCCCTAGTCTTGCCAATTCTTTATTCCTCCTTCAGGATCAATCTCCTTCCTGACACGGACATGGTACGATCCCAGGACTCTCCAGTGCCAGCATCTCAGGCAAACAGGACAGCTCAGTCCTTGTGAAGCCTGGACTCGGTCTACTTAGGGTGTATTCAGGAAGGCGCAGTGCGGAACTGGAGGAGAGGGAGGTTTTTTTATTTGTTAATGGGATGTGGGTGTCGTTGGCTGGGCCAGCATTTGTTGCCCATCCCTGAGGGCATTTAAGAGTCAACCACATTACTGTGCGTCTGGAGTCACATGTACACCAGACCAGGTAAGGACGGCAGATTTCCTTCCCTAAAGGACATTAATGAACCAGATGGGTTTTTCCAACAATGGTTTCATGGTCATCAGTAGATTCTTAATTCCAGATTTTTATTGAATTCAACTTTCGCTACCTGCCGTGGTGGGATTCGAACCCAGGTCCCCATGGTCTCTGGATTACTAGTCTAGTGATAATTCCACTGTGCCACTGCCACCCCATGAATGGTGAACAGGACTTAGTGGCTGTTTGACATACTCTTTTTTTTATTCTTTTATGGGATGTAGACGCACTGGCAAGGTCAGCATTTGATGCTGGCTTCGTTGTCCTTGAGCTGAGTGGCTTGCTAGGCCATATCAGAGAGGGCAGTTACGAGTCAACCACATGGTAGGCCAGACCAGATTACAATGGCGGAGTTCCTTCCCGAAAGGGCATCAGTGAACCCCCAGGTGGGTCTTTACGACAATGGGTTTCATGGTCATCACCAGATTTCTAATACCAGATTTTAATGGAATTTAAATTCTACCAGCTGCCACGGTAGGATTCGAACCCAAGTCCCCAGAGCATTACCCTGGGTCTCTGGGCAGTGACAATGCCGCTACGCCACTGTCTCCCCCAGTGAGGAAAGATTCAGCTGGTCGCAGCTCACTTTTGTGTTGGGGTTATTCTGTCTCCCCCTCGCCTTGGAGACATTTGGCCAGAGCTGCGGCAATGGAGACTGAGCTTCAGGCTCTCCGCACAGACTCCGAGTGTTCTTGCCAGCCAGAGCTGACGCAATGTTTGAGGAGAAAGAACAAGGGAGAAGCATCAAAGAATTTGCAAGCCATTAATCTGAATCTACTGAAAGCAGCACGACTTGCTTCTGCTGCCCACAGTAATTTATAAGGGAGCTGAAGTCATAGCGTGGCACTCGTACCATCCCCCTGTAACCCCCAACACCCCCCCCCCCCTCCACCGCTGCCAATCTCAACTCCCCCCACCCCACCCTCCTCTGTACAATCAGGTCGGCTGGGTGTCCATCTATATTAATGCTACTGTTATTGCCTTTGAATGGGTAGTCTCCCTCTCTTTCTCTCCGTCACGGTCAGTGATTAAAAGAACGAAAGAGCGAAGGGGAAATGTGAAAAAAAAATGTGATAATGAACCAAGACAAATTGTGTGGGTATGTCAGCATAAATCTCCTGTCTTGCCAATAAGCAGGGCCAAGCTTGGCACGATACATTAGCAGGGCACCTCCTCCCCCCCTCAAGCGAGCCACTGCAGCAACAGTTGCAGTGCTATAACATAGAATCCGTACAGTGCAGAAGAGTCATAGGGGTTTACAGCATGGAAACAGGCCCTTCGGCCCAACTTGTCCATGCTGCCCTTTTTTTTAAACCCCTAAGCTAATCCCAAGTGCCCGCATTTGGCCCATATCCCTCTATACCCATCTTATCCATGTAAATATCTAAATGCTTTTTAAAAGGCATAATTGTACCGACCTATACTACTACCTCTGGCAGCTTGTTCCAGACACTCACCACCCTCTGTGTGAAAAAATTGCCCCTCTGGACACTTTTGTATCTCCCCCCTCTCACCTTAAACCTATGCCCTCTAGTTTTAGACTCCTCTACATTTGGGAAAAGATGTTGACTATCTACCTTGTCTATGCCCCTCATTATTTTATAGACCTCTATAAAATCACTCCTCAGCCTCCTACGCTCCAGGGGAAAAAGGTCCCAGTCTATCCAGCCTCTCCTTATAACTCAAACCATCAAGTCCCGGTAGCATCCTAGTAAATCTTTTCTGCACTCTTTCTAGTTTAATAATGGACCGGTAGCACAGTGGTTAGCACTGCTGCTTCACAGCTCCAGGGACCTGGGTTTGATTCCCGGCTTGGGTCACTGTCTGTGTGGAGTTTGCACATTCTCTTCGTGTCTGCATGGGTTTCCTCCGGGTGCTCCGGTTTCCTCCCACAGTCCAAAGATCTGCGGGTCAGGTTGATTGGCCATGCTGAAAAATTGCCCCTTAGTGTCCTGAGATGCGTAGGTTAGAGGGATTAGTGGGTAAAATATGTAGGGATATGGGGATAGGGCCTGGGTGGGATTGTGATCAGTGCAGACTCGATGGGCCGAATGGCCTCTTTCTGTACTGTAGGGTTTCTATGATTTCTATGATTTCTATGATCCTTTCTATAATAGGGTGACCAGAACTGCACACAGTATTCCAAGTGTGGCCTTACCAATGTCTTGTACAACTTCATCAAGACATTCCAACTCCTGTATTCAATGTTCTGACCGATGAAACCAAGCAAGCCAAATGCCTTCTTCACCACTCTGTCCACCTGTGACTCCACTTTCAAGGAGCTATGAACATGTACCCCTAGATCTCTTTGTTCTGTAACTCTCCCCAACGCCTTTAACTGAGTAAGTCCTGCCCTGGTTCAATCTACCAAAATGCATCACCTCGCATTTGTCTTAATTATACTCCATCTGCCATTCGTCAGCCTACTGGCCATTTGGCCCACTGAGTCTGCGTCGACTGTCTGACCCTGGCCATCTTACCGTGGCCATCTTCCCCACCCTATCCCATTTACCAAGGCCAATCCATCTAATCTTGGGACATTAAGGGGCAATTTAGCATGGCCAATCCACCTGACCCACACACCTTTGAGCTGTGGGAGGAAACCGGAGCACCCGGAGGAAACCCATGCGGACACGGGGAGAATGTGCAAACTCCACACAGACAGTCACCCAAGGCTGGAATTGAACCCGTGTCCCTGGCACTGTGAGGCAGCAGTGCTAACCGCTGTGCCACCCATAATGTCATACACTGAGTGCATGTTGGTGATGTTGCTTCCTCAAGGCCTAGTGCTGGGTGGCCTGAGTATAACTCGGAGTCTGCTTAACAAACCACAAGATGCTGTTTCGATGTCTCAAAGCGAAAGGTTGGAAATGGGTGGATGGCGTGTCTGTTTTGCAGGGACACAAAGCAGTGTCAAAGCAGCAGGGAGGAGGGCACGAGGCACAGACACATGCACAGAAAACCTAACTTTGCCCACATGTTGGTAAAGGCAGAACACATATGCAGAGCACCAGCCTGAAATAAGCTGCATGAAGACACATGGGAGGCTCTGACACCCATTTCACATTCCCTTACCGACACTGGCAGTCACGGTGGCACAGTGGTTAGCACTGCTGCCTCACAGCGCAAAGAGAACCAGGTTCAATTCCCGGCTTGGGTCACTGTCTGTGTGGGGTTCGCACATTCTCCCCGTGTCCGCATGGGTTTCCTCCGGGTGCTCTGGTTTCCTCCACAGTCCAAAGACGTGCTGGTTAGGTGCATTAGCCAGGCTAAATTCTCCCTCAGTGTACCCGAACAGGCGCCAAAGTGTGGCGGCTAGGGGATTGTCACAGTAACTTCACTGCAGTGTTAATGTAAGCCTACTTGTGACTAATAAATAAAGGTTACGTTAACATTTTACTTGGTTCTGGCAGCAATACGAGGCCTGTATGCAACCTCACCAGCAGGCCTTCAAGGGCCACCGCAGGTAGCTGATAAAAAGAAAATGAACAGGCTTCCTTCTGTGCTGTTAGATGTTACAGACCATGGAACATGCAGAAAGAGGCCATTTGACCCCTCGAGTTTATACTGTCTCTGCCAGTTAGGCCCACATGCCGCCCTCGCCTCTTCCTCATATCACAGCAATTTTTAAAATAGCTACTCAATTCTCTTTTGAAATCGACTATTTTGACTTAATCATTCGAGGGACATGGGCGTCCCTGGCTGGCCAGCAGTTATTGCCCATCTCTAGTTGCCCTTGGAGGTTGATAGTCAACTGCATTGCAGTGGATCTGGAGTCACCTGTAGGCCAGAGCAGGTAAGGACAGCAGATTTCCTTCCTAAAGGGGAACCTGTTACCATCAGCCGGTGTTTTCTAAATCCAGACCAATCGCCATGTGAAGGATCATTCACTGTGATTGGAGGTTTGGATAGTGTGTACGTGTGGTTGTGAGTCGAGAAGGGACAAGCTCCAACTGCAATGTCCTCCATGATAGGCGCCAACTATCAGGACTAACAGATTAAGAATGGCCGCTTGGGGCACTTCTCCTTCGATAAAGCCAAGTGTAGGAAAATCTCTCCACAATTTATCCGCCCATGTTCCAGCATCACGGGTCAGTGAGTTACTGCTTTTAAGGAGCTAATGAATCGCAGGGAGATATGAGAAAAACTTCAGCATGTGCTTCCTGTCTGGCGGCTAAACAATCCTTAATCCCTGCACATTACAGAGGTCTACACAGCAAGCAGTGGGAAGTAATCTCAGGCCTGCCCGAGGCACTGGCCTCATTGGCACAGTGATCTTAAACAGTTATGTTAATGCACGTCCTTGAGAAAGCACGGCACCGTTCTGATGCTTTTTAAATCCTATTTCCTTTGAGTCAATGTGTTTGGCCTGAGGATTAAGCAGTAAGAACATATCTCCATTCCAGAATGTAAATACACTCTGCTTCTGACGTGGTATCACACACATGGCTTTCCCACAGCAAGACAAGGCAAGTCAACCAGTGCTTCCATGTTAACCAGAACCTTTGATGCGTTACCATTCTGGAACACACTATGACCTGAAGAGAGAGGTTCCAATTTTAACCGCGGGCTACCCACATTGGGAGTGCTTTCAGGAAGCCCCCACCCAAGCCGCAGTGTGACAGCCAACGCTTCAGGAACAGACAGAGGGATCTGGGCGTACAGACCCACAGTTCCCTGAAAGCGGCAATACAAGTGGATAAGGTGGCCAAGTAGGCATATCGTATGTTGGCCTTCATCGGTCAAGGCTTTGAGAATAAGAATTGGCAAATCTGGCAAGACAAGAGGGAAGGGGGGGGATCAGGATATTGAATCTGATGATCAGCCATGATCAAAATGAATGGCGAAGCAGGCTCAAAGGGCCGAATGGCCTACTCCTGCTTCCAGTTGCTATGTTTACGTCATGTTGCAGCTTTTATAGAACTTTAGTTGGGCCACATTTGGAATATTTGCGTACAGTTTGGGTCGCCACACTACCAGTAGGATGTGGAGGCTTTGCTGAGGGTACAGTAAAGGTTGACCAGAAGTGAAGGGATTGGAAAAACTTGGTTTGTTTTCACTTGAACATCCAAGGCTGAGGGGCGACCTGATAGAAGTTTACAAAATTATGAGAGGCATGGATAGAGTGGATAGTCGGGGTTTTTTTCCCAGGGTAGAAATTCAATTACTGGGGGACATGGTTTAAGGTAAAAGGGAGAAAGTTTAAAGGAGATGTGAGAGGGAAGTATTTTTACACAGAGAGTGGTAAGTGCCTGGAATGCGCTGTCAGCGGAGGCGGTAGAAGCAGATACAATAGCAACATTTAAGAGGCATCTTGACAGATACATGAATGGGCAGGGAATAAAGGGATATGAACTTGATAGTTATTAGATTGGTGGAGTAGTGGATGAGGTGGAGGGCTGTTGTAGACTGCAAAGAGACATAGATAGGATGCAAAGCTGGGCTGAAAAATGGCAAATGGAGTTTAACCTTGATAAATGTGACGTGATTCATTTTGGTAGGACTAATTTAAATGTGGATTACAGGGTCAAAGGTAGGGTTCTGAAGACTGTGGAGGAACAGAGAGATCTTGGGGTCCATATCCACAGATCTCTAAAGGTTGCCACTCAAGTGGATAGAGCTGTGAAGAAGGCCTATAGTGTGTTAGCTTTTATTAACAGGGGGTTGGAGTTTAAGAGCCGTGGGGTTACGCTGCAACTGTACAGGACCTTGGTGAGACCACATTTGGAATATTGTGTGCAGTTCTGGTCACCTCACTATAAGAAGGATGTGGAAGCGCTGGAAAGAGTGCAGAGGAGATTTACCAGGATGCTGCCTGGTTTGGAGGGTAGGTCTTATGAGGAAAGGTTGAGGGAGCTAGGGCTGTTCTCTCTGGAGCGGAGGAGGCTGAGGGGAGACTTCATAGAGGTTTATAAAATGATGAAGGGGATAGACAGTGAACGTTCAAAGACTATTTCCTCGGGTGGATGGAGCTATTACAAGGGGGCATAACTATAGGGTTCATGGTGGGAGATATAGGAAGGATATCAGAGGTAGGTTCTTTACGCAGAGAGTGGTTGGGGTGTGGAATGGACTGCCTGCAGTGATGGTGGAGTCAGACACTTTAGGAACATTTAAGCGGTTATTGGATAGGCACATGGAGCACACCAGGATGATAGGGAGTGGGATAGCTTGATCTTGGTTTCAGATAAAGCTCGGCACAACATCGTGGGCCGAAGGGCCTGTTCTGTGCTGTACTGTTCTATGTTCTCTATGTTCTATGGACTGTGTGGAGGCAAAATGTCTTTAGTTTAGAAAGGCATCATGTGCCGGCACAGGCTTGATGGGCCGAAGGGCCTGTTCCTGTGCTGTTCTTCCCCAAGCAGAGACTCAACATCAGATCAGCTGACCATTCACCTTGTCACCATTGGTGGATTCTTCTTCTTTAAGAGCTGAGGGGTTCCCGATGACAATGCCCCTCAGTTGGAAGGGAATCCCCTCCTTGCCGAAAGATGCTGACACCTGCTGGGTGACAGTGGTATCTGCAGCCACCCCACTACCTCACCTGTGGCCATCTTACAGATGATTCTGGACAGCAAGCGCTGGCCTATCAATTAACCATGGGATATGTCAGGGATATGTTTACTGACCTTTCGATTAGGCATCAAACTCAAGCTCTGAATGTACAGTCTTAAAAATGGAAAAGTAAAAGGATATTTACTTAATGACTCCCATCCATTGACTCTGTCTACACTTCCCGCTGCCTTGGAAAAGCAGACAACATAATTAAGGACCCCACGCACCCCGGACATTCTCTCTTCCACCTTCTTCCGTCGGGAAAAAGATACAAAAGTCTGAGGTCTCGTACCAACCGACTCAAGAACAGCTTCTTCCCTGCTGCTTTTGAATGGACCTACCTTGCATTAAGTTGATCTTTCTCTACACCCTAGCTATGACTGTAACGCTACATTTTGCACTCTCTCATTTCCTTCTCTATGAATGGTATGTTTTGTCTGTATAGCGCACAAGAAACAATACTTTTCACTGTTTACTAATACATGTGACAATAATAAATCAAATAATGATCAGCCCAAATGCCTTTTTCTCCCAAACCAATCTAATTTAATGAGATTAAATGTGGCTAAAACTAAATCACAGTGGTTGGGGATGGAGTTGAGGCCTGATGTATCTTCAGCCGGTATCCCCATATACTTTCCAGCAAGTTTCCAGCAATCAAATCATAGAATCCCTTCTAGTGCAGAAGCAGGCCATTCGGCCCATCGAGTCTGCACCAACCACAATCCCACCCAGGCCCTATCTCCATAACCCCACCTATTTACCCTGCTAATCCCCCTGACACTAGGGTCAATTTAGCATGGCCAATCAAGCTAACCCGCCCATCTTTTGGACTGTGAGAGGAAAACGGAGCACCCGGAGGAAACCCACACAGACTCAGGAAGGACGTGCAAACTCCACACAGACAGTGACCCAAGCCAGGAATCGAACCGGGTCCCTGACGCTGTGAGGCAGCAGTGCTAACCACTGTGCTACCGTGCCATCCCAGCATCACTCCAGGTGATTCTTCCCTTCCCCAAAACTCACAGATACAAAAACTGTTGCGGAGTAAAAGAGGAATACTGGAAATCTGAAATAGAAACAGCAAAACCCTGGGAAGACTCAGCTGACAAAATACAGACAAAAGGTCATCAATGTGAAATGTTAACACATGAACCCTGATGCTCTCCACAGAGCTGCCTGAGTATTTGCAGCACTCTCTGTTTTCATTGCCTTCTGTCAGCTCCCTGCAGCTCATATCAGCCAAGCTGAGTTAATTCAGCAAAGACTTGGGACTGAGGCAGTGCATCGTCCAACAGAACTCCATCGTGAAAGCCTTAATGATAAACATAGAAACACAGAAACTAGAAGCAGGAGTGAGCCATTCACACCCCTCCAGCCTGTTCCGCCATTCATCTTGATCATGGCTGATCATCAAATTCAATATCCTGATTCCCCCCTTCCCCCCATATTCCTTTAGCCCCAAGAGCTATATCTAATTTCTTCTTGAAATCACACAATGTTTTGGCCTCAACTACATTCTGTGGTAGTGAATTCCACACATTCACCACCCTCTGGGTGAAGAAATTTCTCCTCACCTCAGTTCTAAAAGGTTTATTCCTTATCGTCAAACTATGACCCCTAGTTCTGGACTCCCCCATCATTGGAAACATTCTTTCTGAATCTACCCTGTCTAACCCTGTTAGAATTTTATAAGACCATTAGACATAGGAGCAGAATTAGGCCACTCGGCCCATCGAGTCTGCTCCGCCGTTCAATCATGGCTGATATTTTTCTCATCCCCATTCTCCTGCCTTTTCCCCATAACCCCTGATCCCCTTATTAATCAAGAACCTATCTATCTCTGTCTTCAAGACACTCAATGACCTGGCCTCCACAGCCTTCTGCGGCAAAGAGTTCCACAGATTCACCACTCTCTGGCTGAAGAAATTCTTCCTCATCTCTGTTTTAAAGGATCATCCCTTCAGCCTGAGGTTGTGCTCTCTGGTTCTAGTTTTTCGTACTAGTGGAAACACCTCTCCACCTCCACTCTATCCAGGCCTCACAGTACAAAGAACAATACAGCACAGGAACAGGCCCTTCGGCCCTCCAAGCCCGTGCCACTCCCTGGTCCAAACTAGACCATTCTTTTGTATCCCTCCATTCCCACTCCGTTCATGTGGCTATCTAGATAAGTCTTAAACGTTCCCAGTGTGTCCGCCTCCACCACCTTGCCTGGCAGCGCATTCCAGGCCCCCACCACCCTCTGTGTAAAATATGTCCTTCTGATATCTGTGTTAAACCTCCCCCCCTTCACCTTGAACCTATGACCCCTCGTGAACGTCACCATCGACCTGGGGAAAAGCTTCCCACCATTCACCCTATCTATGCCTTTCATAATTTTATACACCTCTATTAAGTCTCCCCTCATCCTCCGTCTTTCCAGGGAGAACAACCCCAGTTTACCCAATCTCTCCTCATAACTAAGCCCCTCCATACCAGCAACATCCTGGTAAACCTCCTCTGTACTCTCTCCAAAGCCTCCACGTCCTTCTGGTAGTGTGGCGACCAGAACTGGACGCAGTATTCCAAATGCGGCCAAACCAACGTTCTATACATCTGCAACATCAGACCCCAACTTTTATACTCTATGCCCCGCCCTATAAAGGCAAGCATGCCATATGCCTTCTTCACCACCTTCTCCACCTGTGACGTCACCTTCAAGGATCTGTGGACTTGCACACCCAGGTCCCTCTGCGTATCTACACCCTTTATGGTTCTGCCATTTATCGTGTAGCTCCTCCCTACATTATTTCCACCAAAATGCATCACTTCGCATTTATCAGGATTGAACTCCATCTGCCATTTCTTTGCCCAAATTTCCAGCCTATCTATATCCTTCTGTAGCCTCTGACAATGCTCCTCACTATCTGCAAGTCCTGCCATTCTGTAAGTTTCTGTAAGTTTCAATAAGATCCCCCCTCATCCTCTGAATACAGACCCAGAGTCCTCAACCATTCCCCATACGACAAGCTCTTCATTCCAGGGAGGGGAGGATCGAGAGAGGGATGGATGGAGAGGGGAGGATGGAGCGGGGAGAAAGGAAAGGGGGAGGATGGGGAGGGAGAGGATGGTCAGAGAGGGGGAGGATGGAGAGAGGGATGGATGGAGAGGAGGATGGAGAGGGGAGAAAAGAAAGGGGGAGGATGGAGAGGGGGAAGATGGAGAGAGAGATGGATAGGGAGGGGGAGAATGGAGAGATGGCGATGGAAAGAGGGTGGACAGAGATGGAGTGGACAGTGAATTTACATCTTGTAAAATTATACCTAGCACATCAGATGTACAAGTTTCAAGTATCATTTCAAACATTATACTAGTTCAAAGGTATGTCAATGCAGTCTATTCTTTTATACAGTGTATTTACAAGCACTCATCACAGTGGATGACTTACTCCACTGATGAAGTGGGGAGGATGGAGAGCGTGGGGACAGAGGAAGGGACAGAGCGGGGGGGTGAGGAGTGGTAGGGAGGTGGAGGTTGGGGGGTGGTGAGAGGAGTCAGACCGGGGAGGGGGTGGCACGGAGAAAGGATGGAGAGAGAGAGTGGGGGGAAAAGTGGGAGGGGAGGGAGATGGAGAGGGCAGGGATGGAGGGGGCATGTCGAGAGGGGCAGGGGAAGAGGGGTGATGGAGGGGCAGGATAGTGGGGGGGGGGAGAGAAGAGGAGGTGTACCAGGAGTGAGGGGATGGAGCGAGGGTGAACAGAGAGGGGGCGGCGGGGGAGGGGGAGGGGGAAGGAAAGGGGGTGACGCAGAGGGGAAGAATGAAGTGGGTGGAGAACAGAGAGGAACGGGAAGGTTTGTGGATGGAGAGGAAAGCTAAAGGCCGAGGGGGACGGAGATGATGTGGACACGGAGTGCATTCACGATTATACCTCCCTGGCTGCAATGTGATCCTTCTACACATTATTAGGCAACTTTCTCTTAGGCTTATTATACTGTTATCTTTACTCATTTGTTTGGTTGTTGCATTCGCCCCCTCCATTTTCCTTCCTGTCCTTTTATTCCTCATTTGTTCTCGCTGGTGTTATCGAGCCATCGAGAGACTCGATCTCACAATCTGCCGTCCCCAGCACAAACCTCCACAGCTTCAAACAAACCACTATTTTTGTTCTGCTAGTAGCAGGCTTGGAATCTGATTTATTTTTAAAATATACATTGAAGCGCTATCATTCCCTTTGGCGGGATCGAAGCTGGCTGGCTTCCTCTCCAGTTCACTGGGTTCTGAGAGGGGTCGGTAAGTCCATCGCCCGATCGGCAATGGGGCAGATGGTGTTGAAGAGTTGTGTCGATGGGTTGCCTGGAGATGTAAACACCCTCCGATGCCTCGACCTTCATAGGATCATAGAATCCCTACAGTGCAGAAGGAGGCCATTCGGCCCATCGAGCCTGAACCGACCTCAATCCCAACCAGGCCCTATCCCCATAACCCCAAATATTTACCCTGCTAATGCCCCTGATACTAAAGGGTAATTTAGCATGGTCAATCAGTCTAACCTGCATGTCCTTCGGACTGTGGGTGGAAACCGGAGCACCTGGAGGAAACCCACGCAGACAGAGGAAGAACGTGCAGACTCCACACAAGCGGTGACCCAAACCGGGAATCGAACCCGGGTCCCTGGAACTGTGAGGCAGCAGTGCTAACCACTGTGCCCTCCACAATTAGTACTCTTCCTCCGCCTACCACAGTTCAGTACCCCTTCCCCACGAAATGGAAAAATGTGCATGGTTACGGGGAAAGACTAATTGATTGGCTCTGTTAAAGAGACTGCACAGGCATAATGACCCTTCTTCTAAACTGCATGGCAATACCATTCCATGGTTAAATGCATACGATTTGGGGCGGCACGGTGGCACAGTGGTTAGCACTGCTGCCTCACAGTGCCAGGGACCCAGGTTCAATTCCAGCCTTGGGTCACTGTCTGTGTGGAATTTGCACATTCTCCCCGTGTCTGTGTGGGTTTCCCCCGGGTGCTCCGGTTTCCTCCCGCAATCCAAAGATGTGCGGGGTTAGATTGATTGGCCGTGCTAAGTTGCCCCTTAGTGTCAGAGGAATTAGGAGGGTAAATAAGTGGGGTTATCAGGGATAGGGCCTGGATGCGGATTGTTGTCGGTGCAGGCTCGATGGGCCAAATGGCCTCCTTTTGCACTGTCTAATATCCCAGTCCCAGATAAGAACACAGTTCTTGCCTCTTTCTATCAGCACCCTCTCAGACAGACACATGCCGGAATGCAGCAACTCCTCCCCCTGGACTGTAAACTCTCTAAGAAGTCTAACAACACCAGGTTAAAGTCCAACAGGTTTATTTGGTAGCAAAAGCCACACAAGCTTTCGAGGACTTTAACCTGGTGTTGTTAAACTTCTTACTGTGTTTACCCCAGTCCAACGCCGGCATCTCCACACCATGACTGTAAACTCTCGACATGGCTAATCCGCATTCTAACATTTTTCAGCAGTGCATGAAGCTGTTCTTCGGAGGCTGGGAGAGTGACAGGCGCAAGGCGACTGGCTCGCTGTTAGAATTCCTTTCCCAACTCGGCTGGCAATCGTGCCGGGGCAGCTCCTTGCGGTTCTTAACACCCGTGAAAAACAGCTGGACAGCGATCAGTTCAATCTTCATGGTTTTTTGGTTCCAGAATTCCACGTGACACCAGGGTACGTGAAAGAGATTCATTCATTAGGTTCTGATAGACATTTTTTAAAAAACTCTTTGACAAACAACACGCACCAAAGATGAGCTGGCAGCATTCCCTGACTTGGATTTGTTAAAAAAAAAGGAAGCACACACACGCACACACACTCTTTGCAAGTAAAGTCAGCCCCATCTAGCTCAGAACCAGCCAAGCATCCAAGAATCCATTCATAGTTAACACTCCATACGGGCATCAAAGGATCTGAGAGCATCCAAAGGAGATAGCCTGTCACTATGCTAGATTTAAAGTTTATTATTGGGGTGGCACGGTGGCACAATGGTTAGCACTGCTGCCTCACAGCGCCAGGGACCCGAGTTCAATTCCGGCCTCGGGTCACTGTCTGTGTGGAGTTTGCACGTTCTCCCCGTGTCTGCGTGGGTTTCCTCCGGTTTCCTCCCACAGTCCAAAGATGCATGGGTTAGGTTGATTGGCCATGCTAAATTGACCCAAGTGTCAGGGGGTTAGCAGGGGAGTTACAGGAATAGGTCCTGGGTGGGATTGTGGTGGGTGCAGATTCAATGGGCCGAATGGCCTCCTTCTGCACTGTAGGGATTCTATGTGGCTCACTCCATTCTATGTAGTCTCACAAGTAGGCTTGCATTAACACTGCAATGAAGTTACTGTGAAAATCCCCTTGTCACCACACTCCGGCCTGTTCGGGTATACTGAGGGAGAATTTAACACAGCCAATGCATCTGACCAGCACATCTTTAGGACTGTGGGAGAAAACCGGAGCACCGGGAGGAAACCTGCGCAGACACAGGGAGATCGTGCAAACTCTGCACCGACAGTGATCCAAGCTGGGAATCAAACCTGCATCCCTGGTGCTGTGAGGCTTTAACCTGGTGTTGTGAGACTTCTTGCTGTGAGGCAGCAGTGCTAACCACTGTGCCACCGTGCCGATCACGCATTGCCTGTTAAATCTCATTCATTGAGCTGGTGAAGGTGGTCAGTTTTCATCTGGAAAACCCATTTTGCATTTGAGAACTTCCCAGAAGCAGAATCCAATATGAGTTATCTGGTAGAAATGACAAACAGTTAGCCACCTGACCCTTGGTAGCCATCTTAGGCAGCATTCTGACCACTTTGCAATGTCAATTTTCAAAAGTCCGCATTGGCTGGAGTCAGCCATGTCCCTGGAATGAATTTAAAAATATTATTTTGCTCATAATCTGAGGGCATGCCTTATCCCTAGAAACCATCTTTACTCATGTGGATGAGTGAGCCAGTGTGTTTCATTGCATTTACATTTTGGGCTGGTGCGTGAATAAAAAACATCATCCTTTCCTTTGGTGTAAACGTACCCAACAGCACGCTTTATTATTGAGAATCATGACACAAAAATGTCTCGAACACTCCCTCTAAAACCCATCTCGTTGCAGACAACAGAGAGGTCAGAAGAAGGGGAAAAGTTATCTCGCCACCTCTCCCCATCCGTAGCAATGTTCTGATCGGTGGATGGAACAGCCAGAGGGCACCCATTGAAGATCATGTGTAAAAGAAGCAGTGGGCGACATGAGAAAAATCATTTCTCATGTCACAGGTCATGTCACAGAGCATGTGGTTAGGGTCTGGAATGTTCTGCCTGAGAGTGTGTGGTGGAGGCAGGTTCAATTGAAGCTTTCAAGCGAGAACTGGATTGTTTTGTGATAAGGGAGGAAGTGCAGGGTTACGGAGACAAGACGGTGGGAGAGGCATGAGGCGAATTGCTCCCTCAGAGAGCCAGAATAGACAAGAGAGGTCGAATGGCCTCCTTCCATGTAAGCATTCGACAGTTCTCAGGGTAATCGTGCACATGGGTCCATGTCCCAGGATTGCCAGGTAATGGTCATCGCTCATCAAGAGGACTCAGGATGTGGGTAATGCATACCAGAACAGGAGGAGCTGTTTTGCAAAAGATCATTATTTTATTTCATCCATTCATGGGAGTCACTGGCGGGCCAGCATTTATTGCCCATCCCTAGTTGAGAGTCAACCACATTGCTGTGGCTCTGGAGTCACATGTAGGCCAGACGGGGTAAGGAAGGCAGATTTCCTTCCCTAAAGGGAGGACATCAGTGAATCAGATGGGTTTTTCCGACAATCCACAATGGTTTCACAGTCATCATAGATTCTTATTTCCAGATTTTTTTGTCATTGAATTCAAATTCCACCATCTGCCGTGGCGGGATTTGAACCCAGGTCCCCAGAACATCAGTTGGGTTACTGGATTAATAGTCTAGCGACAATACCATTAGGCCATCGCCTCCACCCTAATTATGAATGTTATGAAGGCACATGGGGTGAGAATAGAGAGATTTAGTATGTGGTTTGTGGGACCTTTGCTGCACTATAGAATTGGCTGCCAATACCTCATTTCCTTCATAGGAACAGTGAGTACACTTCAAATAATGGCACTTCACTGACTGTAAGGCACTTCACAAAATCCCGACATTGTGAAAGGTACAATATAAATTGCACTTTTCAATAATGTGCTGTACTTGACCTGGGAGTGCTTACCGCTAATGCTTTATTTATGAAGCATTGTATAGATAAATAGCAGTTGAATAACATAATTGCCCCAGTATCCCCTTCAACTCAGCAGCTTGGGCTCTGAATGCCCTCCCTGCAGTTTGCAGCACTGAAATATTTCCATTAAATTCCCCGCAGCGTTATTTTGACCTATCTGCCCTGCTTTAACACAGTCATTAACCCATTTATTTTAACAGGTTAAAGAATTTGTTAAAACAGTACAAACACAAATTTAACACAAATATATTAGCCAGACTGCTGAAAGCAGAAAAGGAATTTTTTTTATTCATTCGTGGGACATGGGCGTGGGACATGGGCATTTATTGCCCATCCCTAGTTGCCCTTGGAGGGCAGTTGAGAGTCAACCACATTGCTGTGGCTCTGGAATCGCAAGTAGGCCAGACCGGGTAAGGACAGCAGATTTCCTTCCCCAAAGGACATCAGTGAGCCAGATGGGTTTTTTACAATAGATAATGGTTTCATGGTTACCGCTATTATTTTCACAGTAACTACAGTGTTAATGTAAGACTACTTGTGATTGAGAAATAAACTTTAAAAATAAACTTTATTGAGACTAGTTATCAATTAATTAAATTTGATCTCTATCGGCTGCTCTGGTGGGATTGAACCCATGCCCCTGAAGTGTCGCAAGTCCAGTAAAACCACTGTAATGCTCCCTGTGATCGGTGAGACACTGGAGACCGACAGACACACAGTGGCACAGTGGTTAGCACTGCTGCCTCACAGCGCCAGGGACCCGGGTTCGATTCCCGGCTTGGGTCACAGTCTGTGCGGAGCCTGCACATTCTCCCCGTGTCTGCGTGGATTTCCTCCGGGTTCTCTGGTTTCCTCCCACAGTCTGAAGGACGTGCTTGTCAGGTGCATTGGCCATGCTAAATTCTCCCTCCCTGTGCCCGAACAGGCGCCTGAGATGTGCTGCCTGAAAGGGTGGTTAATGCCAAATCAATGGTATCTTTCAAAAGGGAATTAGATATATACCGAGAAAGTAAATCCAGGGCTATGGACAAAAAGTCGAGGAATGGGACATGTCAAATGGCTCGTTGTAATGTTGCGCTATCTCAGACTGCAATAGAAACACAAAAGGATTTATTAATAAGAATTATACAGCAGCCACACAATTGCTGCAATCTTCCTGCGTGACTCCACCTCCTGGGGCGATTCCCTACTCTGAGTCTCAATTGGTTCACCCAAGCCAGGTGACCCTTACTCTGCTGTGTTGCCCTTAGAGGGACAATCACTTGCATTGTCACAATGGGCCGACTGGTCCTCTTCACTGTTGTACGATCCAACGGTTGCACAATTGGACTTTTGCACCCTGCCAGCATTTCATGCCAAAAGTCATCTTAAGTTTCAGCTTTAACCCACTCACTCCATACACATGGCTGCAATATAAAACTCATATAGGGGCGGCACGGTGGCACAGTGGTTAGCCCTGCTGCCCCACAGCGTCAAGAACCTGGGTTAGATTCCCAGCTTGAGTCACTGTCTGTGCGGAGCCTGCACGTTCTCCCTGTGTCTGCATGGGTTTCCTCCGGGTGCTCCAGTTTCCTCCCACAGTCCGAAAGATGTGCTGGTTACGTGCATTGGCCGTGCTAAATTCTCCCTCAGTGTACCCGAACAGGCACCGGAGTGTGGCAACTAGGGGATTTGCACAGTGATTTCATTGCAGTGCTAATGTAAGCCTACTTGTGATACTAAAAAACTAATCAACTAAACTTGGAAGCCAGTCTTTCAGTTCCAAATCCGTCCTCTCAGAAAGCAATTCAAATGCATGCAACAAAATGATATAAATAGATGATGAACAACTCAACAAGAAATGACAGGATTTCTTACCCCCAATTTCCTCCCTATCTCTGCTGAAGCCACTGACACATGGTGGAGTTCAATCCCGCCATGTACCTCACTCAAGTCGGCCTACAAGAATGTAAGAAGCAAAACTGGCCGAGATATGATTTTTCGAAGACAATCCTCCCTTGCAATTTAAAATATGTGTAGTTGGCTCCAAATAAGGGTAGTTCAAGTAAATCACACAAGGGACGATGATGAGAAACATCCCGAGTTCGTCAATTCAAGGCAAGGGCTTCTTTCCAGGGTCAAGGACAATAATTATCTCTCAGCCAGCATCACTGGCACGGTAGCACAGTGGTTAGCACTGCTGCCTGACAGTGCCAGGGACCTAGGTTCGATTCCCGGCTTGGGTCACTGTCTGGGTGGAGTTTGCACATTCTCCCCATGTCTGTGTGGGTTTCCTCCGGGTGCTCCGGTTACCTCCCACAGTTCGAAAGACGTGCTGGTTAGGTGCATTGACCCGAACAGGTGACGGAGTGTGGCGACTTGGGGAATTTCACAGTAACTTCATTGTAGTGTTAATGTAAGCTTTACTTATGACTAATAAATAAACTTTAAACCAGACAATCTGCTGTGCGCATATTGGTTGCTGCATTTCCTACAATGCAAGTGCCTGCCTTTCAAAAGTACTTTTACCAACTTCAGTGCGAAGCTTTGAAAGATGCTTTGGCAAGTCATACAAACGTGAGTACATTTTTTAAAAATTCATTCATGGGGCGTGGGCGTCGCTGGCTGGCCAGCATTTATTGCCCATCCCTAGTTGCCTGAGGGCAGTTGAGAGTCAACCACATTGCTGTGGCTCTGGAGTCACATGTAGGCCAGACCAGGTAAAGATGGCAGATTTCCTTCTCTAAAGGACATTCGTGAACCAGATGGGTTTTTCAGTCAATCGACAATGGTTTCATGATCATCAGTAGATTTCTTATTTCCAGATTTTTTTTATTGAATTCAAATTCCACCACCTTCTGTAGCGGGATTTGAACCTGAGCCCTCAGAACAGCTGAATTTCCGGATTAATAGTCGAGCGATAATACCACTAGGCCATCGCCTCCCTGTATGAACAATTAGGAAGAGAAGGCCACTCGGCCCCTCGAGCTACTCCATCATTCAATAAGATCATGGCCGATCTGATTGTAACCTTAACCCCACATTCCTGCCTCCCCCTCCGATAACCTTTCACCCCCTCGTTAATCAAGAATCCATCTAACTCTGCCTTAAAAATATTCAAAAGGTAGAATTTTCCCGTCCCGTCCACCACGGGAATTGTCGCGGGAGGAGATGGAGGGGGCAGGGGGTCGCAGCCATGCAAAGGCTCATTGACCTCGGGTGGGATTTTCCGGTCTTGGGGCGAGCGAGGCTGGAAAATCTCACCCAAAGACTCTGCCTTTTGAGGAAGAGAATTCCAGAGAGTCACGACCGTCTGATGAAAAAAAAATTCTCCTCATCTCTGTCTTAAAATAGCAACCCCTTATTTTTAAACAGTGAACCCTGGTTCTAGATTCTTCCACAAGAGGAAACATCCCCTCCACATCCACCCTGTCAATACCCCTCAGGATCTTAAAGGTTTTGATCAAGCCGTCTCTTACTCTTCTAAACTCCAGTGGATACAAACCGAACCTCGCCAACCTTTCCTCATAAACCCATTCCTGGTGTTAATCCAGTGATCTTCTTTCTTACTTATGTTTCATGCAGAAAGAACTTGCACATGCCCCATCATCAACAGCCAACAGTCTCTCCCTCTCTTTCAGTAGGATCATAGACTACCTATATCTGCCTCCAGGAGTCTAATCATAGACTCATAGATTAGAATCACAGGAGAGATTGAATAAACTGGGATTGTTCTCCCTGGAAAGATGGAGGCTGAGGGGCGACCTGATAGAAGTTTATAAAATTATATGGGGTATAGATAGGGTGAACAGTTGGAAGCTTTTTCCCAGGGCAGAAATGACAATTACAAGGGGGCACAAGTTCAAGGTAAGGGGGGGAAAGGTTTAGTAGAGATGTGCGGGGGGCAGGGGGCGGGGGGAGTATTTTACACAGAGGGTGGTCGTGGCCTGGAATTCACTGCCAAGTGAGGTGGTTGAGGCAGATACATTAGCGGCATTTAAGACTTATCTGGATAGGTACATGAACAAGTGGGGAATAGAGGGATACAGGCGGTTGGTCTATTTAGGACAATGTGATCGGCGCAGGCTTGGAGGGCCGAAGGGCCTGTTCCTGTGCTGTACTGTTCTTTGCTCTAATCCCTACATTGCAGAATGAGTCCATTCGGCCCATCGAGCCTGCATCAACAACAATCCCACCCTATCCCTGTAACCTCACATAATTACCATGCTAATCCCCCCTGACATTAAGGGGCAATTTAGCATGGCCAATCAACCTAACCCGCACATCTTTGGAGTGTGGGAGGAAACCGGAGCACCCAGAGGAAACCCATGCAGACACGGGGAGAACATGCAAACTCCACATAGACAGTGACCCGAGGCCGGAATTGAACCCGGGCTCCTGGCGCTGTGAGGCAGCAGTGCTAACCACTGTGCCACTGTGCTGCCCAATCCATTTGTCATTGGAAATATTAGGACCAAAAAAAAACTTTTCGTGTGAAGAAAAATTTCCTCAGTTAGTCCCAAGTTTGCCAGTTTTGACCCAGGGCCCCTTGTTTGGCCATGCCTCATGGCTTCACTTGAAGTGATCTTCCCAGTTTATTTCTGTTGAACTGCTGACTGTCTTATGATTTTACACGGTCCTCTTTCAGTTGCTCCCATTTAAAAATGAAGAGCCTGGGTTTTCCTGTTTCCCGCAGCCCCATTTAACAAGTGACACACAGGTCTTTTTGAAAGGAGCCGGGCGAATGTGTTGCTGTTAGGAGAAGCTACAGGGTTAAGAATGGGCTTTCTCTGGCCAAATACTCCAGGCTAGATCCTGTCCTGTTGCGACCATGGGAAGGTCACGGGTGGAATGCATCTGGTGAGAGTTGAACAGTTAAGATTGGGATATGAGATCAGCCTCTTGGAATTTTTAATTGATTGACTTTGGGGGGGGGGGAATCAGGGAAACATTTTCCCAAGAGCTTCCCTTCACACGGAAACAGCGCTGGGAGAATTGAAATGGGTTTACAAGAACCCAGTGACGGCAGTGACAGCGGCACAGTCTCAGGGTAAGGGGTCAATCATTTCGGACGGAGCTGAGGAGACTCCTCAGAGGGTCGTGAATTTGGAGAGTTGTCTAGCCCTCCCTCCCCCAGAGGAGGCGGTTGCTCCCTCATCGAGGACATTCAATCGAGAGAGACCGATTTTTAATCTCCCAGGGCATCAAGGGATGCATGGAGCAGCCCAGGAAAGCGAAGCTGAGGCAAAGCCCCCAGATCGACCAAGATACAGAGGCCGGAATATCACTGCCATTAACGCCAGTGGGGTTTTCCCACCCAACTGCAGCTGGGCACCAAATTTCCCGACTTCGCAGTACCAGGCACGTGGCGTGAATGGCCAGCAAGATTGCGTCCAAAGGGTCTACAGGCCTTCACCAAGAAGGCTTCAGGCCTACACCAAGAAGGCTTCAGGCCTTCACCAAGAAGGCTTCAGGCCTACTCCAAGACACTGGATGGTGATGGTGAACCATACGTCAGGTTTGTTCCTATCTTTCCCGCCTCTCCCCACCCCCCTCACCCCAACAACAACAAAAAAACAAAGCTTGCTCTGCGCATATTGGTTGCTGCATTACATCAGTGACTACCTTTCGAAAGTACCGACTTCAGTGTGAAGCTGTGAAAGATGCTCTGACAAGTCATACGAACATGCGTACATATGCACATACGAATTAGTAGCAGGAGTAGGCCACTCTGCCCCTCGAGCCTGTCCCACACCATTCAATAAGATCATGGCTGATCTGATTGTAACCTCAACCCACATTCCTGCCTCCCCCCCCCGATAAACCTTCACCCCCTCATTAATCAGGAATCTATCTAGCTCTGCCTTAAAAATATTCAGGAGGTGGAGTTTTCCCGTCCTGCCCACGTCAGGAATCGTAGCGGGCTTGGGGTGGGGTTGGCGGCGAGTGGGGGGGGGGAAACACCATGCAAAGGCCTGTTGACCTCGGGTGGGATTTTCCAGTCTTGAGGCGAGCGGGGCCAGAAAATTTGGGTTGTTTGGAAGATTCTCACTATATCATAGAATCCCTACAGTACAGAAGGGGGCCATTCGGCCCATCGAGTCTGTATTGGCCGCAATCCCACCCAGGCCCTATCCCCATAACCCAACACATGTACCCTACTAATCCCCCTGACACTAGGGCCAATTTAGCATGACCAATTAACCTAACCCACACATCTTTGGACTGTGGGAGGAAACCGGAGCACCCTGAGGAAACCCACACAGACACGGGGAGAATGTGCAAATTCCACACAGACGGTGACCCAAGCCGGGAATTGAACCCGGGTCCCTGGCGCTGTGAGACAGCAGTGCTAATCACTGTGCTACCGTGCCACACAGTGTCCACTGCACCCAGCGGGAGATGTTGTGGTGCGGTGCGTCGCGCCCCCTGCCTCTGAGCCAGAAACTCTGGGTTCAAATCCCACCCAGGACTTGTTGGCCAAGGAAGGTGCGTTCATAATGCGGTCAAACAGGTTGAGTTCCAACCTGCAAAATCCTTCCAATGCATGCCAATGGCAGGCAACAAGAGCGAGAGAGACTCCTGGTCAGCCACGCCGGGTGTGGAATAGCGCCCCTCAAGCTATAAGCCTCTGGCTGCAGACTAGAGTCCTGTTCCAGGAGAAGCCTGGGAAAAGTGGGAACAGAGGAAAGTCTGCCTTGTGCACCACTAGGTGTGGGAAGAGAAATAATAAAGCAACTGCAACCCAATTATCATAACAGAAAATGTAGCCTTCTTAACCCCACCCCCACCACCAAAGAAACCAGGAACTCTCTCCCCCAGAATGCAATGGAAACTGGGCTACAACCAAAGCTTTCAAGACCAGATGGATAGATTTTTCTTGGGTAAGTGAAGTCTGGCACAAAACGGCCAGGAGCAGACTGAACGATGGAGGAGGCAAAGTGAATGACCTAACCCCTGCTCCTAATATTCTTCTCCTTCTCCTCGTTCTCCTCTGTTGTAGATGCTGGCTGGCCTGCTTGATATTTCTAGAATATTCCCTTCTTTAAAACTCAGCATTTTCCTTGAGTGAGTTCGGAGAGAGTTGCTGAAACTTGCAGTTTGGTTAATGGCTTATTGATCTTGTCTTCTTTGTTGTAATGTTGTAACTCAGCAAGATGGGAGCGAGAGATAGACAGACAGAGAAAAAAGGCAGAGATAGTGGAGAGGGGCAGGGAGAAAGAGAAAAACAGAGAAAGAGATAATGGCGCAACTAACCAAGGAGTGAGATAGAGCGAGATTCCAACACTCTCAACGGGGTTCATCTAATCTGTACCAGGTTAAAATAGAGCCCTGGTGAGAAACACAAGGGGAGAAGGAATATGCAACATACCAAGATGGCAGAGAAAGAGAGAGAAGTAGAGAGCAAAGAGAGAGAGACAGGGAAAGTAAAGGGAAATGATGTGCAACTCACCAAGATGAAACATAGAAACATAGAAGATAGGAGCAGGAGGAGGCCATTCGGCCCTTCGAGCCTGCTCCGCCATTCATCAGGATCTTGACTGATCGCCCAACTCAATAGCCTAATCCTGCCTTTTCCCCATAACCTTTGATCCCATTTGCCCCAAGTGCTATATCCAGCCGCCTCTTGAAAGAGAGGAACAACGTCATTCAGATTTTGGTTTTGGAAATGTTCAGGGAATGATGTTCCATTCACGGCCTACTCACCGCTGAGTCCCGCTTCTGGGTAAAGTTTCTAATGGAATAGGTCCGATATTTCTGGGTGTAGTCACACACCTCCGAAAGAGCAGCAAGGCCGAGCTTCCGGTATTCCGTTCCCAGCCCACTCCCATCCTGACATCAGAAGGGATGGCACGTCTGGGAGGACAGCACTACCAGAAATCCTGCCAGTTCCACCTACACTGCACCCTATGCCTGACTGGCAAAGGCATGCCCGTGTTAGCCAGGTAGCAGCCTAGTTGAAATTGGTCTTGGGGGGATGGCAACATAGTCATAATGTCCCCAAACTAGGAATTCAAAGGCCAGGTTAATGTGTTGGAAACATGTGTTCAAATCCCAGCTCTTGGAATTTAAATTCATTAAATTAATAATTTCAATTAATTAATCTGGAACTGAAAGTTAACGTCCATTTTTAAAAATTAATTTATGGGACACTGGCAGGGCGAGCATTTATTGTCCATCTCTATCTGCCTTCCATTTCAGAGGATATTTAAGAGTCAACCACATTGCTGTGGCTCTGGAGTCACATGTAGGCCAGACCAGGTAAAGACGGCAGATTTCCTTCCTTAAAGGACATTAGTGAACCAGATGGGTGTTTCCGACAATCAGCGATGGCTTCATGGCCGACACTACAATTAAGAAAGCCCAGCAATGCCTCTACTTTCTCAGGAGGCTAAGGAAATTTGGCATATCCACACGACACTTACAGATGCATCATAGAAAGCATCCTTTCTGGATGTATCACAGCTTGGTATGGCTCCTGCTCTGCCCAAAATCACAAAAAACTACAAAGGGTTGTGAACGTAGCCCAGTCTATCATGCAAACAAGCCTATAATCCATTGATACTGTCTACACTTCCCGCTGCCTCAGCAAAGCAACCAGCATAATCAAGGACCCCATGCACCCCGGACAGTCTCTGTTCCACCGTCTTCCCTCGGGAAAAAGATACAAAAGTTTGAGGTCACATGCCCACAGACTCAAAATCAGCTGCTGCTGTCAGACTTTTGAATGGACCTACCATATATTAAGCTGATCTTTCTCTGCACCCTAGCTATGACTGTAACACTATATTCTGCACCCTCACCTCTCCTTCTCCCCTATGCATTCTATGAACGGTATGCTTTGTCCATATCGCACGCAGGAAACAATACTTTTCACTGTATCCCAATGCATGTGACAATAATAAATCAAATCAACTCCTGCAGGTTCGGGAATGAGGTCGGGGTGGGGCGGGGTGGGGGGGGCAGGGGTGGGGGGGGGGGGGGGGTTACTCTTAATTGGGCATTGTGTGGTCCAAACACATCTATATCGCCTTCAGACTTAATAAATCGAATGCAAAATTCCACCATATTCTGATCACTATTTGCTAAAGGCTCCTTTTCAGCAAGGTTATTAATTAGCCATTTGTCATCACACAACACTGAATCCAAAATACCAAAGACCCATGGACATTCCAGTTTCGGTCACCCTGTAGCCACATCTCCGTCATGGGAATCAAATCAAAACCATTTACTTCAATTTGAGCACTTAAATCATCAATCTTTATCTGAATGCTGTGTGCATTCAGAGAGAGTGCCTTTGATTCTGCTTTCTGCACATTATTACAAAGAACAAAGAGAAGTACAGCACAGGAACAGTCCCTTCGGCCCTCCAAGCCCGTGCCGATCATGATGCTCTAACTAAACTCAAACAAAACCTTCTGCCCTTACTCGGTCCATATCCCTCTATTCCCTCCCTATTCATGTATCCATCCAGATGCCTCTTAAATGTTGTTAATATACCTGCTTCCACCATCTCCTCTGGCAGCGCGTTCCAGGCACCCACCACTCTCTGCGTGAACAACTTCCCCCACGCATCTCCCTTAAACTTTCCCCCTCTCACCTTGAATCTGTGCCCCCTTGTAATTGACACTTCCACCCTGGGAAAAAGCTTCTGACTATCCACCCTGTCTATGCCTCTCATAATTTTGGAGACCTCTATCAGGTCTCCCCTCAGCCCCATCTTTCCAGTGAAAACAATCCTAGTTTATTCAAATCTCCTCACAGCCATTATCCTCTGATCCCAGGATCTGATCGGATCCTAGTTGATGCTTGCCTATGCTTCTTCTGTCTTCTAGTTCTGCTTCCTTCTTTTTTCCTTCCTTTTTACCAGTTTTGCTTCTCTCGAAACGAGTTTCCTCTCAGGTTCCCGCTCAGCTGCCTCTTTGTACTGTACAGAGGGCCACGGGACAGGAGGTATTCAGAATTAAAAAGGCATCAGACTAATTCCTTCAGTTTAAATGCTCAATACCAAACCCAGAGAATCATAGAATCATACAGTGCAGAAGGAGGTCATTCGGCCCATCGAGTCTGCACTGACCACAATCCCACCCAGGCCCCATCCCCATAATCCCATGCATTTACCCCCCCTAGTCCCCCTGACACTAAGGGGCAAATTAGCACGGCCAATCCACCTCACCAGCACATCTTCAGAGTGTGGGAGGAAACCGGGGCACCTGGAGGAAACCCACGCAGACACGGGGAGAATGTGCAAACTCCGCACAGTCGGTGACCCAAGCCGGGAATCGAACCCAGGGCCTTGGCGCTGTGAGGCAGCAGTGCTAACCACTGGGCCACAATGCCAGTGGTGGGAAAATGAAACAAAAGGAATCCTGGCCAGTTTTTAATCCCTCAACCAACGCCTAAAAGAAACAGACTGTCTCGTCATTATTCCATTGCAGTTTGTGGGATCTTACTTCGCTGCCACCTCTCCGACATTACAAATTTTTAAAATTCATTTGTGGGACATGGGCAGTGCTGGCTGGCCAGCATTTATTACCTATCCCTGGTTGCCTTTGGAGGGCAGTTGAGAGCCAATCACATTACTGTGGCTCTGGAGTCACATGTAGGCCAGACCGGGTAAGGACAGCAGATTTCCTTCCCTGAAGAAGATTAGTGAAGTAGATGGGTTCCATTGACTACAGTTTAACAAGTACCGTATTGGCTGTAAGATGCTTTGAGATATCCTGAGGTTGTGCAGGATTCTATGTAAATGCAAGTTGCTCTTTCTGTGTCTTCCCATCCACGGGGCTGACATGTTTATACTCTGCCCCAGCATCCTTAACTGAAGTTGGGAATTATTGCAAAGAGACAGAAATTCCTTTCAGAGATGGATCACTTCCGTCTTAAAGGGACATCTCATCCTGATGGGAGTTATAGATGGCCGAGAAACGCACGACAGCTATGCACGTCATCCCCTGGCCATTCATATCTGCCCATACAAATTCAACGCATCTCTTCCAATTCTAAATTGGCGGCACAGTGGCACAGTGGTTAGAACTGCTGCCTCACAGCATCAGGGACCCGGGTTCAATTACGGCCTCCGGTGACTGTCTGCACGTTCTCCCCGTGTCTGCGTGGGTTTCCTCCGGGTGCTCCGGTTTCCTCCCACAGTCCAAAGATGTGCAGATTAGGCGGATTGGCCATGCTAAATTGCTCCTTAAGTGTCCCAAGATGTGTCAGTTGGGGGGATTAGCCAGAGTTAATATGTGGGGTTACAGGGATAAGGCGGGGGAGCGGGCCTGGGTAAGATACTCAGAGATTCGGTGCGTACTTGATGGGCTGAATGGCCTCTTCTGCAATGTCAGGATTCTATGATTCTACTGTCTGATCCTAAAACTGGCTCTAACTTGACAGCACAGTTCATTCCGGAAGATGTTTACGGGCTGGTGCAGAATGCATCTTCTGGAGTCCCCCTCTGAGGGAACTGGAAACTCTGGAAAAACAAACTGGGCCACCTTAAAGGCCAATCAAGTTAACCACTGGCATGGCGTCACCCTCATTTGCCACCGGCGCTCCGATAACGTGAGCTCAGAAGCCAAGCGCATAAAATTCAAACACCTCTCTAGAATACCAGCAGCGCGAGTAACTCCTGGCTGATGGCAGGACCAAGCGTACAACCGAGACAAGTAATCTCCCTCCTCCTACTTACTCGTGCCGATCTACGGGTGACAGAATGCCGTGCCTCAGTGAGCTTTGTCGCCGCTGCAGTTTCCTTCCTTCCTCGACGTCCCCCTTTGTGGACCCTTGTCCTGGGGTTTCGATTTGAGAGGAGGTGGGTAACGGGAAGAGGTCAAGGGGGAAAGGAGAGGAGAGTCGGGGGAGCTATCGCCCAATCCTTGCCTTGCGTTCTTGATCTTCCTCGCACGGCTTAAGTCTGGACAGGATTTCGACAGGGGGAAGACTGGCACAGGCAAACACGATTCACAAAGTACAGCCAGACGGTAGATGTTGGTTGTTCCGAGCCTTCCCTTGTGTTACTAATTGGTGAATGATCAGAAATCCGAAGGTGAATGGTGGCAGTGGGGGGATGGGGGCTGACCTCGCCGGCAAATGTGTCTCCACACCAAGTCTGGCTTTTCTTCTTTCAATCGCCGGGAGTTAAGCTGCTCCCTGAATGCTGGAGTGTTACAGCGTGACAGCGCTCCACCGGACTGCCTTGCTCGTCCCACTGCTCTGCAGTGAATGAATGTGCTTTGCATCTCAAGTCAGCCCAGCTGCAGTTTGTTTAGCTGGGCTTCTGAGTAAGCTGTAAACACGGGGAGCCAAGCCAACTGAGGTCAACGCCAAGAGACAGGGAGAGAGAGAGAGAGAGAGACACACGCGGAGGCAGGGAGGCAAGAGGCACGGAGAACACAATACAGACAGAGGCAGACGCAGAAAGGGGTAGACTTGGGCACAGAGATATACACAAAGACAAAGGCATAGGTAGACAAACACAGACAGCACATCAGAGAGGGTGAAGGATACACGCATACCAAGCAATTCCAACAGGGATATACACTCACTTGTACCTGGAAACATTTGAAATATGGGCAGCACGGTGGCACAGTGGTTAGCACTGCTGCCTCACAGCGCCAGGGACCCGGGTTCAATTCCCGGCTTGGATCACTGTCTGTGCGGAATCTGCACGTTCTCCACGTCTCTGTGTGGGTTTTCCCCGGGTGCTCCGGTTTCCTCCCACAAAGGCGTGCTGGTTAGGTGCATTGTCCATGCTAAATTCTCCCTCACTGTACCCGAACAGGCGCTGGAGTGTGGCGACTAGGGGATTTTCACAGTAACTTAATTGTAGTGTTAATGTAAGCCTACTTGTAACACCAATGAATAAACTTAAAATCCATGCTGATAAATCCTTTTTTTTGCTCTTTGACATTTTTTCTATTCTCCCATTTAGCAGGGATTACATTTTTTTTTCCCTAATACCAACTTCAGTCGACTGGTGTAGAGTTCTGAAAGCACGTTGAACCTCCCTTCTAAATACACGCATTACATTAGCTATCCACCAGTTGTCTGGCACAACACCTTTTTATGATAAACTATCATATGTAATAGTGTCTCTGCTGGTTTTTAGATCATTGTTGAAAGAGACAAGAAGGCTTTCATCTTGCACTCAGCAGGATATTGTTCAAGAACACCTATATAAAGCGAAAACAACAATTTGTATTGTATGAGAAGAATGTGCTGATTGGTTGGCAAGTGGTCTCTGATTGGCAGAGGCATTACCATGGAGAATGCACCAGTTGACCGACAATTAACTGCCAAGCATTGTTTGAAATTTAAACCAGTCAGTTTGACTCTGATTGCTCATAGAATCCATAGAATCCCAACAGTGCAGAAGGAGGCTATTTGGCACATTGAGTCTGCACTGACCACCCAGGCCCTATTCCCACAACCCCACGTATTTACTCTGCTAATCCCTCTGACACTAGGGTCAATTTAGCATGGCCAATCAATCTAACCCACACCTCTCTCGACTGCGGGAGGAAACCGGAGCAGCCGGAGGAAACCCACGCAGACACAGAGAGAATGTGCAAACTCCACACAGACAGTAACCCGAGGCTGGAATTGAACCCGGGTCCCTGGCACTGTAAGGCAGCAGTGTTAACCACTGTGCCTCTGTGCCACCCCAAGAGACATTGCCCCAAGGAATGAACCAGTGAATGGCTGTCACTCTTATTATGTTTAGCTAAAACAGGTGCAATGTGTCTATCTGTTCTTTCTGTCTGTAAAGAACAAGGCCCCGTGTATTAATATATGAAACTTTCACTGGAAGCAATGCTCCACTACCAAATGGCTATTTGTTTTTAAGATTCTACTGAAAGGTGCAGATGTGATTAATAAACTTGGAGAATGGGCATACAATTAGCGAATGAATTTCAAAACTGATGATTTGTGAAATATTGCATTTTGGTATGAAAAATAAGGAGGCCACATAATACTTGGAAAATGAGAATCTAAATAGCGTAGAGAAACAAGGGGATCTCGGAACATCAACCACTAAAATTAGCAACTCAGGTTGATAAGGCCGTACAAAAGCAAGCTCGGTTTTGTTTCCTAGAGGTACAGAACTAGAAAGTAAAGAACTCATGCTGAACTTGTACTGGCTACACTATATGTAAATTGCTGTGTACAGTTTTGGTCACCTAGTTAAAAAAGGAGCACTGAAGAGGGTGTCAAAATGATTTGCAAATACGGTACCAGGAAAGTGAGGTTACACCTCTCAGAAGAGGATGAAGAGGTTGCATCTCAGGTTACGAAATTGGCTGAATGACAGGAGAGTAGTGGCTAACGGTTGTTTTTCAGATTAGAGGAAGCTTTGTAGTGGAGTTTCCCAGGGGTCCATGTCAGGACCCTTGCCCTTCCAATATATTTGTGAGCTCTCGACCATACAGGGCACAGCTTCTACATTTGCAGGCAATCCAAAACTTGTAAGAAATTGTGAACTGTGCATTGATTTGATGGGGAGGCGATGGCCTAGTGTTATTATCACTAGACTATTAATCCAGAAACTCAGCTAATGTTCTGGGGACCCGGGTTCGAATCACGCCGCGGCAGCTGGTGGAATTAGAATTCAATCAAACAAATCTGGAAGTAAGAATCTACTGATGGCCATGAAACCATTGTCGATTCAGGATAAACCCATCTGGTTCACTAATGTCCTTTAGGGAAGGAAATCTGCCATCCTTACTTGGTCTGGTCTACATGTGACTCCAGAGCCACAGCGATGTGGTTGACTCTCAACTGCCCTTGGGCAACTAGGGATGGGCAATAAATGCTGGCCAGCCAGCGATGCCCATGTCCCACGAATGAATAATAAAAAAAATTGATTTTATTTATTATTGTCACATGTATTGGGATGCAGTGAAAAGTATTGTTTCTTGTGTGCTATACAGACAAAGCATACCATTCATAGAGTACATAGGGAAGAAGGAAAGGAGAGGATGCACAATGTATGCTACAGTCATAGGGTGTAGAGAAAGATGAACTTAATATAAGGTAGATCCATTGAAAAGTCTGATGACAGCAGGGAAGAAGCTGTTCTTGGGTCGGTTGGCCATGCTAAATGGCCAACCAACCAGTTTCATACAAGATTAACATAACCTCCTTGCTTGTGTACTCTGTGCCCAACTGAAAAAGCTCAGCCTACTCTCTGCTTATTAGCCACGCTCTCAACCTGCCCTGCCACCTTCAATGCTTTATGCACATTTACACCCAGGTCCCTCTGCTCCTGCACTCCCTTTAGAATTGTACCCTTGATTTCATATTGTCTCTCTTACATTCTTTCTACCAAAACGTTTCTCAGTTCTCTGCATTAAAATTTAATCTGCCGGTGTCCTTTTGAAATCCTATACTACCCTCCTCACATTATGCTGGCTCCTTTTCCAAGGTAGCGGGAAAGCAGCCAGCATAATCAAGGACCTCACACACCCCGGACATACTCTCTTCCACCTTCTCCCGTCGGGGAAAACTTATAAAAGTGTGAGATCACTAATAAATAAACTAAAAACGTTAAACCTGTGGCGGCCTCCTATCTGCTGCCAGAATCAGCAGGTCCAACATGATCCCATCATCCCTTTGGAGTAGAAATTGCACATGGCAGGGCCCTTTATATCGAGCCAGGTCAGGAAATTTCCCAACTGAAACTACCTGCCTTGCTATATATCCAACCCATGCACACAGGAATTATTTAATTTAATTTATATATTAGTGTCACAAGTAGGTTTACACTTCAATGAAGTTACTGTGAAAATCCCCTAGTCGCCACACTCCGGCGCCTGTTCGGGTACACTGAGGGAGAATTTAGCATGGCCAACGCACCCTAACCAGCGCGTCTTTTGGATTGTGGGAGGAAACCCACTCAAACACGGGGAGAATGTGCAGACTGTGCACAGATAGTGACCCAAGACGGGAATCGAACCCTGACGCTGTGAGACAGCAGTGCTAACCGCTGTGCCACCGTGCGAATACATCGCTGACAGAAAGGCACACATGCCGATGTACTGCAAAACACACGGGCAGAACCATTCACCCGCACGCAGACACAGAAACACACAGAGAGGCAGAGACTGAACCAGACAGATGGAGAACTTTAACGAGAGAACAGCCTCCAATACAATCCTGGTGTTTCTGTGGGGAGTTTTTGATCAGGTGGTTATCTTCCCTGAAAGAACTTTGGAGAAAATGGTTCGTAAGAGACGGGAGTATCAGGTTTCAAAACATTTTTTAAAAGGATCCATATGTCAATTGGGGAGGGTTCAAAGGGCACGATGGTAAAAGAGCCTCACCCCAAATATAGCTGACTAGAGGCCAAGCTATTTTAAAAACTAATCTGCATTAAAACGAGCACAGCTCCCAAATGAGTCGTAAATCTTGATTCAAATACTCTGACTGGAATTTCTGCAGGAGTTCTGCTTATTTCTACAACAACACCTTCCACCTATACAGATGCTTTCAGCAGTGAAATGTTCCAAGGCACTTCAAAGAAGCATAATTAGACAAAAATTGACACCGGTCCACGTTAGGAGGCATCAGGAAAGTTGAGGTCAAAGAGGCAGGTTTTAAGAAGCATTTTTAAAAGGAGGAGACGGGTGGTAGGGAGCAGAAAGGTTTCGGGAGAGATCCCAGAGCTCAGGGTCCAGGGAGCTGGATTAAGGCACGTTCCCCACCACCCCCGCCCCCCTTTCCAATTGGTGCACCGGAACAGGGTGCAAGAGGGCCACGGCAGAGGAATGCAGATATCTCCGAGGGTGACAGGGCTGGGAGAGGTCAAAGAGACAGGAACGGGCGAGGCCATTTAGCGATTCGAACATGAGGATTCGAATTTTAAAATTGAGCCAACTTAGGGCCAGGAACCAACGTAAGTCAGGAACACAGGAGGGCGAATGGTACTGAGTGCGAGTTAAAGTACAGCCAACAACACCTGTATTCATCAGAGAATCTTCACTGTAGAACAATCATGGGAAACCAGCGGCCTGAGGGCCACATGTGACCCATCTGGGTTCTGAGTCCAGCCCACGAGACATTTTGTTGCTTGTTGCCCCCACGCAGGGTTTCTGAATTCCGTCTGTGTAGTTTTTTTTTCCTCTTGGTATGTCTGAAGTGATTCGCATGTAAAGCAATGGCAAGTAAAGTGAAGGACACACTGATTGCTCACAACATTGACTGCGAACCGTGCGTTCCCGCTGCATCTAAAGTGTTAATATTTATTTTGTGTTTAAACTTTTGAAGTTGATGTTAGTTCTATTAATATGTAAATGATTAAGCATTTTCTATAACTCTTTATGAAATATTCGGCGTGTGTTAAATGTATTTAATCTTATTCATGGGGTCACGGTTAGTGAACACGGTTCGTGATTGACCGGGGAGGTCAGCGATCATGGGTTGGGGGACGGGGGTGGGGCAATATCCGGTGGGGTTGGAGGAGTGACTGATCTCTCAGTGTTCTGTATACCCTTGTACATAGAACACTGAGAGATCAAGGCACATGTGCAATAGCACCCCTCACAGTCAGCTGCCAGCTTCCGGTGAGAATAGACTCAATCCACTCCCCCTACTGGCGTGAATCGCACTTTTCCTCTTTTTTTGCACTCAGTGCCGTATGATTGCGTCTGGGAGCTTGCCCAAAAAATGGGTGCGATTCTCTCCCATTTTCACGCTTGTTCGGCACTTAGAATTGTTTTGGTTAGATCGCCCCCTTAGAGAGGGGACTCCAGGCTTGGGCGACTGAACAATGACTGAGGTATACAAGATTATGAAGGGTATAGATAGGGTGAACAGTGAGAAGCTTTTTCCCAGGTCGGAGGTGACGATCACGAGGGGTCACGGGCTCAAGCTGAGAGGGGCGAAGTATAACTCAGACATCAGAGGGACGTTTTTTACACAGAGGGTGGTGGGGGCCTGGAATGCGCTGCCAAGTAGGGTGGTGGAGGCAGGCACGCTGACATCGTTTAAGACTTACCTGGATAGTCACATGAGCAGCCTGGGAATGGAGGGATACAAACGATTGGTCTAGTTGGACCAAGGAGCGGCACAGGCTTGGAGGGCCGAAGGGCCTGTTTCCTGTGCTGTACTGTTCTTTGTTCTTTGAAAGAATTGGAGGAGCACAGAGACCTCAGAGGATATTGTTGAGCTGGAGGAGTTTACAAAGACAGGACAGGGACAGGACATGGAGGAATTTGAAAATAATTTTACATTTGAGGCGTTGCTTAGCCTGTGTAGGTGCAAATTCACATCCAGGACCAATGTCCAGGATAGGTCCAACCAAGGCTATTAATGTGACCAATGACAAGCTCTGTGTCTCATTCATGTTCAAGAGTCTTAACGATAAATTGAAATTGAGGGAAAAATATTCAGCGTATTTCCCTGCTGGAATTCAGGAATTAGCGAACGAAACTCCCTCCCCTTTAACCATATCAAGGCCAAAAGAATTTTCAAATTTGGCATCAGATATTCATATCATACTATGCACGATGAAAGGGTTATCCCAGAGATGAGGGGTTATGATTATGAAGAGAGAGTTGAAAGAAGAGGGTGATATTCACTGAAACTGAAAAGATTAATGGAGGGAATTAATTGTTCCGAGGTATCGAGCCCTTACACACTGTTAGACTGCGTCAAGCCTGCTGCCAGTGAGGTGCATTTAGAATGCAGATGTTTAATGTCATGAAAGGATTTGCAGGGGTAAATAGAGGGGGATTGATAAGGTAAATACATGGGATTACGCGGATCGGGCCTGTGTGGGATTGTGGTCGTTGCAAACTCAATGGGCCGAATGGCCTCCTTCTGCACTGTAGGGATTCTATGAAAACAAATGATGACTTCCACCATATTCAGTGGTCGACAAGTGTACAAATTTAGCATCAGAAACAGAGCGAGGTTATTTCCGCCTGTAAAAATATGACTTGACTGTTGAATGCATTCCCACACATTGTGACTGAAGTAATTCAATCACAACATTTAATAAGTTTAAGTTTATTTATTAGTGTCACAAGTAGGCTTACAGTAACACTGCAATGAAGTTACTGTGAAAATCCCCTAGTCACCACACTCTGGCACCTGTTCATTTTGCATGGTCAATGCATCTAACCAGCATGTCTTTCAGACTGTGGGAGGAAACCGGAGCACGCGGAGGAAACCCACGCGGACACGGGGAGAACGTGCAGACTCCACACAGACAGTGACCCAAGCTGGGAACCTAACCCGGGTCCCTGGCGCTGCGAGGCAGCAGTGCTAACCGCTGTGCCACAGTGCCACCCCAGGGTAGAGAATGAGGTAAAACACTTGGGAAAAGGATAAAATATTTAAGGATGCAAGGGAAAGAGCAAAGAAGGGGACAGTGGTAGACAACCCCAGTGTGGAGCATCGCTGGGTCAGGAACAATGAGAAGATTCACTCCTGTACTCACATGTCTATCACTCTGTTAGGAACAGCCAGACAGTGAAGGTGGATGAGTGTCGCTGAGTTCGAGGGGGAGTTGGGTAACTCTTTTGATGAAAGGGTCAATTGAGGGGTTTACGAGACAGAGCCTCGTCTGGTGTTTTTCAGTTTTGGGACCTAGAATCATTGAAACCTTACATTGCAGAAGGAGACCATTCAGCCCGTCAAGCCTGCACCGACAACAATCCTATCCCCGTAACCCCACATATTTACCCTGCTAAACCCCTGACACTTGGGGGCAATTTATCTTGGCCAATCCACCTAACCCGCACGTCTTTTGGACTGTGGGAGGAAACTGGAGCACCCGGAGGAAACCCACCCAGGAGAACGTGCAAAGTCGACAGAGACAGTGACCCGAGGCCGGAATTGAAGCCGGGTCCCTGGCGCTGTGAGGCAGCAGTGTTAACTACTGTGCCACCGTGCTGCCCTGATGGTTAGGTTTAATTGTCTTTCCAATGGTAACAGGCCACTTGGCACCATTCCATGAAATATAGTTTACTCAATGTGCTGGCTGCATTCAAACGACAACAAGTCAATATGGTCATTGGGCATTCCAGGGCTTCACACTAATTAACCACCACATTGATTGACCTAATAACAGAGACCTTATTTTCAGAAAGTAACTTTGAGAAATGCTGAGGATGTGAAAGATGCTTTATTACTGCACCATCTTGATTTCTAATGGGATTAATGTTTTAACCACAAAAATAGTTCCCTCACTGAAACTAGATTGTAGTAAAAATTGGTGTCTTGCATTTCATCTGACAGGAATTACTACCATTCGGCATCAAATGAACGTGGAACCGTGAAATCATGTTGCAAAGAAGGAGGCCATTCTGCCCTCTGAGTCCATTCTGGCTCTTAGACAGAGAGATCCAGTTAGTCCCATTTCTGTGCTCTGTTCCCAGGGCCAGCAAATGTTTCCTGTCTACCCAATTGGCTTTTTGAACGGCATTCTGGACTGGCTTAAAATTCACTGAGAACTGCAGTACGAGGCAGTGGCCTAGTGGTATTACCACCAGATTATTAATCCAGAAACTCAGCTAATGTTCTGGGGACCCGGGTTCGAATTCTGCAGATGGTGGAATTTGAATTCAACAAAAAAAAATCTGGAATCAAGAATCTACTGATGACCATGAAACCACTGTCGGAAAAACCCATCAGGTTGACTAATGCCCTCTGGGGAAGGAAATCTGCCGTCCTCTGTGTTACAGACCTTAGCTCTGAGGTGTATTAGCCTTAGTATTAGACCTTAGTATTAGCTATGAGGTGAGGTTGACTAAACTAGGGTTCTTCTCCCTGGAAAGACGGAGGTTGAGAGGCGACCTAATAGAAGTTTATAAAATTATGAAGGGCATAGATAGGGTGAACGGTTGGAAGCTTTTTCCCAGGTCGGAAATGACAAACACAAGGGGTCACAAGTTCAAGGTAAGGGGGGCAAGGGTTCAATACAGATATGCGGGGGAGGTATTTTACACAGAGGGTGGTGGGGGCCTGGAATGCACTACCAAGCAAGGTGGTTGAGGCAGACACGCTAGGATCATTTAAGACTTATCTAGATAGCCACATGAACAGACTGGGAATAGAGGGATACAAACGGATGGTCTAGTTAGGAACACATGATCGGTGCAGGATTGGAGGGCCGAAGGGGCTGTTCCTGTGCTGTATTGTTCTTTGTTCTTTGTTCTTTGTCCTTACCCAGTCCACATGTGACTCCAGAGCCACAGCAATGTGGTTGACTCTCAACTGCCCTCACGCAACTGGGGATGGGCAATAAATGCTGGCCAGTCAGTTAGGCCCATGTCCCACGAATGAATAAAACAAAGAGGCAGAAACGTTTCTAAGAGAGAGTGGCCACTAACCTCTGGTCCGTCCCACATCACAGCTTCCTATTATCGAAAGTATTCTTCACAAAGGTCTATATCTCAGTCTCTCTCCCTAATCTTCTACCTTGAGGTTTGTTTGCCAGAATGTTGGCCTAGGTACAGCTATTAAATCATTATCTCAGCCATTCAATCTGAATAAAACACCCTGCACCTAACACACTTCCCGCTGCCTTGGAAAAGCAGCCAGCATAATCAAGGGTCACACATCCTCCGGACATTCTCTCTTCCACCTTCTTCTGTCGGGATAAAGATACAAAAGTCTGAGATCACGTACCAACCGACTCAAGAACAGCTTCTTCCCTGCTGCTGTCAGACTTTTGAATGGACCTCCTTGCATTAAGTTGATCTTTCTCTACACCCTAGCTATGACTGAAACACTACATTCTGCACCCTCACCTTTACAATATCTTTCACTGTATACCAATCCTTTTCTAAGGAAGGATTGCTCTCGAGGGAGTGCAGCGAAGGTTTACCAGGCTGATTCCGGGGATGGCGGGACTGATGTATGAGGAGAGATTGACTAGGTTAGGATTGTTTTCGCTGGAGTTCAGACGAATGAGGGGGGATCTCATCGAGTCTTATAAAATTCTAACAGGACTAGACAGGGTAGATGCAGGGAGGATGTTCCCGATGGTGGGGGAGTCCAGAACCAGGGGTCACAGTCTGAGGATTCAGGGTAGACCATTTAGGACGGAGATGAGGAGACATTTCTGCACCCAAAGAGTGGTGAGCCTGTGGGATTCATTACCACAGGAAGTAGTTGATGCCAAAACATTGAATGTATTCAAGAGGCGGCTGGATATAGCACTTGGGGCGAATGGGATCAAAGGGGAGAAAGCAGGATTAGGCTATTGAGTTGGACGATCAGCCATGATCGTGATGAATGGCGGAGCAGGCTCGAAGGGCCGAATGGCCTCCTCCTGCTCCTATCTTCCATGTTTCTATATTTCTATGAAAATCAAATCAAAAGGACTGTCCTTATATAAGCCATCCCTTCCATGGCTGCTTGCCAGAGATGTGTTAAGCGTGCTTTGGTAAGCAGAGTGTTAAAAGTTCTCCATAACTATTCTCTAACAAGGATCCTCTATTTAACTGTAATTCCATACAATTACAGTGACTAGGACGTGTGGTTTGGTCCAGGGGAATCTAGTGCCTCGATCGGAATTATTCTTGGACTGGGTTGAGTGTTTATTTGGCCTCAGGAATGGAATTCGTTGGGTGGAACATATTTGAAAGCTGCGTCTCATCCCTCAGCCCGTCGTGAAAAGAATTTAAGCAGCTTCAATCCAGTTCCAAACAAGTGCTCATACCCAGTCCACACTGCGGCAAGGGCCTCCGCTCCCCATCAGCTGGAAGGATAGGAAATGGGACTGGGCAGTCTCAGTGCAGCTCTTGCTGGGAGCAGATCCACAGCACGTAACTATCCGTACCAATCTCATCCTGAGAGCATAAGACATCCGGGTATCCCAGTGCCAAAGGTCAAAACATTAAGAAATGAGGGTAAGTTTAGGGGGGAGGTGATGGCCTAGTGGCATTATCGCTAGGCTATTAATCCAGAAACTCAGCTCATGATCTGGGGACCCGGGTTCGAATCCCGCCACGGCAGATGGTGGAATTTGAATTCAAAAAAGAAAATCTGGAATCATGGTGACTATGAAACCATTGGCGATTGTCGGAAAAACCCATCTGGTTCACTAATCTGCGGCACGGTGGCACAATGGTTAGCACTGCTGCCTCACAACGCCAGGGACCCAGGTTCGATTCCCAGCTTGGGTCACTGTCTGTGTGGACTCTGCACGTTCTCCCCCTGTCAGCGTGGGTTTCCTCCGGGTGCTCCGGTTTCCTCCCACAGTCTGAAAGTGTTGGTTAGGTGAATTGGCCGTGCTAAATTCTCCCTCAGAACAAGCGCCAGAGTGTGACGACTAGGGGATTTTCACAGTAACTTCATTGCAGTGTTAATGTAAACCTACTTGTGACACTAATAAATAAACTTAAAATTAATGTCCTTTGGGGAAGGAAATCTGCCATCCTTCCCTGGCCTGGCCTACAGGTGACTCCAGAGCCCCAGCAATGTGGTTGACTCTCAACTGATCTCCCAGAGCAACTAGAGATGGGCAATAAATGCTGGGCCAGCCAGCGACATCCATGTCCCACGAATGAATAGAAAAATAAGTTCGAAAGTGAGGCAGATGGGATTTTATTTACACAGAGGATAAAAGGAAGAGGAGGCAATCTGTTTCCTCGGGTCCACTCCACCATTCAATAAGATCATTGCTGATCTGCTTGCAGCCTCAGTTCTATCTTCCTCACATAACTCTTGACCCCCATGTCCGCCAAAGATCTGTCTGCTTTGAATGACCCAGCCTCCACTGCTTTAGAGTCATAGAGTCATAGAGGTTTACAGCATGGAAACAGGCACTTCGGCCCAACTTGTCCATGCCGTCCTTTTTTTTACCCATTAAGCTAGTCCCAATTGGTCAAAACATTAAGACCATATCCTTCTACACCCATCTTACCCATGTAACTGTCTAAATGGTTAAGGCAAGGATAGATACATTTTTGAACAGTAGAGGAATTAAGGGTTATGGAGGGCGGGTGGGTAAGTGGAGCTGAGTCCACGAAAAGATCAGCCATGATCTTATTGAATGGCGGAGCAGGCTTGAGGGGCCAGATGGCCTACTCCTGCTCCTCGTTCTTATGTTCTTACGTTCTTGTGTAAAAGACAAAATTGTACCCGCCTCTACTACTACCTCTGGCAACTTGTTCTAGACACTCACCACCTTCTGTGTGAAACAATTGCCCCTCTGGACCCTTTTGTATCTCTCCCCTCTCACCTTAAACCTATGCCCTCTAGTTTTAGACTCCCCAATCTTTGAGAAAAGATATTGACTATCTAGCTGATCTGTGCCCCTCATTATTTTATAGACCTCTATAGGATCACCCCTAACTACACTCCAGAGAAAAAAGTCCCAGTCTCTCCAGACTCCTTATAACTCAAACCACCGGTAGCATCCTAGTAAATCTTTTCTGCACTATTTCTAGTTTAATAATATCCTTTCTATAATAGGGTGACCAGGACTGTACGCAGTTTTCTGGAGAAGAGAATTCCACAGATGATCGACAGCCTGATAGAAAAAAAAATTCTACTCCTCTCTGCCTTGAAAGGGAGTCTTCTTATTCTTAAACTGCGCCTCCTCGTTCTAGTCTCCCTTACAAGAAGAAACATCCTCCCAGGCTCCACCCGATTGCCATGATGACAGGAAACTATGACTGAGTAAAAACGACCTAAAACTTCACCAGCTAACCACAGACATATTGAACAGTGAAGGAAGACCTGTTTCTTAAAAAATACATGTGGAGATGCCAGTGTTGGACTGGGGTGGACGAGATGAGAGGTCACATGACACCAGGTTCTAGTCCAACAGCTTTATTTGGAATCACAATCTGCTCCTTCGTCGGGTGAAGTGGAGAGAGGCACGCAGGCACAGAATTGGACTATAGCCTGATGTTGTGTGACCTCTCATCTTAAAAAAAAAACGATTGATCAAAAATGGCTGCCACAAGTCACCTGATGTCTTATAATGTATGTTGACCTCTGGAAAAGTTTCCATTTGAACGGTTTTATGTTACGGTAAATTCAAATGTTGTGTAGGGGAAAGGAAACATTGAGGTGTGTCAATCAATGAAGAGGTGGATGTGTTGGATCAAAGTAACTTTATGTGAGCATTCCTGTGTAAATTGTAAGGATATGGACGCCACACAATCAAAGATTTGTGAGGCATGAATCCTCACGAACGCTAGCTAGTGAGGACTCATGCCTGAAAGACATGCTGCATTGACCCGAACAGGCGCCGAAGTGTGGCGACTAGGGGAATTTCGCAGTAACTTCATTGCAGTGTTAATGTAAGCCTTACTTGTGACTAATAAATAAACTATAACTTTTAACTTTAACTTTTATCCACTGTTGGTGACGGGTCCGATCCCTGTTTCTTTGATTCCTTTGTCACAAAATGACGGGAAAATGCAGCAGCCTCAGACAGCAGTGAAGGAAGAGACACGCAGAGGTCTGCCCGCCCTTCTCATCGAGACGTCCTGGCCCAGTGAGAAGATGGCACCGCCATGCCCTTTGTCTCAAGCCTTCATTCAGATCATTCAGCTTCTGCCAAACACACACGTAAACAAAACAAAAACCAAACAAGCGTGACCGACAAAGAAACAAAGCGACTTTCAAACCTGATTCCTCGACTCATTGGGTGTTGACTGGATTATGAAAGTGAAGCACTCCCTTCAACACCCACATATTTACTTTTGGTCCAAGGATTCTGATAATAATCCAGTATTGTTTGATCCTTCTGTACAAACCTGAGCTACTAAGTCATATTTCTTCCTTGATCAGGGATCTGATGGATGTATTTAGATTGATTTAATTGCAAACCGGTCAACAGGGATATTTAAAGGAACTTCATCTCCCGCTGGGATAGTTTTGGAGGAGGTCAGGATGCTTTCCTTACCCCGGCACTGACTATTCCAATAGCTGACTCCAGGGTGAGCCACCATGCTTACACTATAGTTAAGAAAATCCACCAATGCCTCGACTTTCTCAGGAGGCTAAGGAAATTTGGCATGTCCGCTACGACTCGCACCAACTTTTACAGATGCACCATAGAAAGCATTCTTTCTGGTTGTATCACGGCTTGATATGGCTCCTGCTCTGCTCAAGATCTCAAGAAACTACAAAGGGTGTGAACGCAGCCCAATCCATCAGGCAAACCAGCCTCCCATCCATTGACTCCATCTACACTTCCCCATGCCTCGGAAAAGCAGCCAACATAATCAAGGACCTCACGCATCCCGGACATACTCTCTTCCACCTTCTTCCATCAGGAAAAAGGTACAAAGGGCACATACCAACCAACTCAAGAATAACTTTGTCCCTGTTGCAATCAGGCTTATGAATGGTCCTCCCATATATTAAGCTGATCTATCTCTCCACCCTATCTGTAAGTGCAACACGATATATTCGGCACCGTCTTCTTTCCTTCTCCTCTATGTAGTCTATGAACGGTATGTTGTGTCTGCATAGCATACAAAAAACAATACCTTTCACTGTATCCCAATACATGTGACAATAATAAATCAAATCAAATCAAATTGGTCAAATGAAACTCTTCCTCTGACTGCGAGGAGTCACACATAAAGAGGATGTTAAGCAGTCTAAATCCAACTCCATGTGTTGGATGCCAACAGTTCTCAATCGGAGAGACCGCGAGATCGAGGAATTGAGTTTAGGAGTCGTGAGATAATGTTGCAGCTATATAAGACCCTGGTCAGACCACACTTGGAGTACTGTGCTCAGTTCTGGTCGCCTCATTACTGGAAGGATGTGGAAACCATAGAAAGGGTGCAGAGGAGATTTACAAGGATGTTGCCTTGGTTGGGGAGCATCCTTATGAGGATAGGTTGAGTGAGCTCGGCCTTTTCTCCTTGGAGAGACGAAGGATGAGGGGTGACCTGATAGAGGTGTATAAGATGTTGAGAGGTATTGATCGAGTGGATAGTTAGAGGCTTTTTCCCAGGGCTGAAATGGTTGCCACAAGAGGACACAGGTTTAAGGTGCTGGGGAGTAGGTACAGAGGAGATGTCAGGGGTAAGTTTTTCACTCAGAGGGTGGTGGGTGTGTGGAATGGGCTGCCAGCAACGGTGGTGGAGGCGGATTCGATAGGGTCTTTTAAGAGACTTTTAGATAAGTACATGGAACTTAGTAAGATAGAGGGTTATAGGTAAGCCTAGTAATCGCTTAGGTAGGGACATGTTCGGCACAACTTTGTGGGCTGAAGGGCCTGTATTGTGCTGTAGTTTTTCTATGTTTCTAGACCACGTGGTGGGATGATGGTGAATAATGGAGCAAATTACATGGGTGCAGAGAGGAAAAGTTTGCGTTTATTTATTTATTAGTGTGACAAGTAGGCTTACATTAACACCGCAATGAAGTTACTGTGAAAATCCCCCAGTCGCCACACTCCGGCGCCTGTTCGGGTACACTGAGGGATAATTTAGCACAGCCAATGCACCTAACCAGCACGTCTTTCAGACTGTGGGAGGAAACCGGAGTACCCGGAGGAAACCCACGCAGGGTGTTCTATGAGGCTGGGCTAAAGTAGAGTTGGGTGGGGTTTTTACTCTGTAACTGTCTGTGCTGCACCTGCCCTGGGAATGTGAAACAAATGCAGCAATACAAGTTCCATTGCCCAGCATTGACACTCTCTACCTGAACAAGCAGAACGTGAACCAGAAACACCGACAGCCGTCAGCACTCCCTTCAACTCCGGGGCCACTCAGATCATTCCCGGCAACTGTTTGCAAAGGGTCCCCAAGGGTGACACACACTCCCTAAATTACTTCCTGACAAACTGGTATCTGTGAGCGAGGGGAAGTGTTGCCATGGCAACGTATCCTGGCACAACTCCACCACAGAGAGGAAAGCCCAGTGATACAGTCAGTAACAAGGTGGCACCATCGCACCATTAGCGGACTCCAGGAACGTATTCTTCACTTAAAAAGGAAAAGAAATGAAGGGACTAACTGCAGCGAGAAAGAATGGCTGCAGACCTGAGATGTCACTCCCACATGGGGAAGCACGCCTGCACAATCTCCTCTGACTTCGGTTATTCAGGATTTAGCAGACTCAAACTCCCCCTCTTCCCCCTCAGCACCACCTGTAAAACTATCATCGATTTATTTTTTTTATCCATTTACATGACATGGGCGTCACTGACTGGCCAGTATTTATTGCCCACCCCTAGTTGCCTGAGGGCAGTTGAGGTTCAACCACATCGCTGTAGGTCTGGAGTCACATGTAGGCCAGACCAGGTAAGGACAGCAGATTTCCTTCCCGAAAGGACATTAATGAACCAGATGGGTTTTTCCGACAAACAATGGTTTCATGGTCGTCAGTAGAGTCTTAATTCCAGATTTTTTTTTTTATTGACCATCTGAGGACTCTGGGTCTGTATCCGATGGAGTTTAGAAGGATGAGGGGGGACCTCATTGAAACTTACAGAATACTGAAAGGCCTGGATAGAGTGGATGTGTGGAAGATGTTTTCATTAGTAAGAGAGACTAGGATCCGAGGGCACAGCCTCAGAGTAAAGGGCAGATCTTTTAGAACCGAGATGAGGAGGAATTTCTTCAGCCAGAGGTGGCGAATCTGTGGAACTCTTTGCCGCGGAGGGCTGTGGAGGCCAGGTCATTGAGTGTCTTTAAGACAGAGATAGATAGGTTCTTTATTGGTAAGGGGCTCAAAGATTACAGGGGAAAGGCAGGAGAATGGGGTTGAGAAACTTATCAGATATGATCGAATGGCGGAGCAGACTCGATGGGCCAAATGGCCCAATTCTGCTCTTGTATCTTATGGTCTTGTGGTCTAAACAGAATGACCCAGAGCAAAATTTGCCTCTGTAGCTACCACCGTGTGATGCAGTGTCACAGGCAGAACTAACTCCAAACAGTCCCAGATAAAGTATGCCAAAGATTTCCTGTCCAGCAGTTTGTAAACTCCCAGAACATCGCGAGGGTTGTAAGATGCACCGTGTAACCACAGAATGCTGGCTCCCAATCCCTCACTCGGCCAACTGCCAAGTTTCCACGGGAGGTTTTTTTTAGAACCTTCCAACTTAAAGACACACTGCCTGTTTCGCAAGTCAGGGTTCCAGGAGGTCACCGGCGTTTGATCCAAGAGGCCGGGTCCAGCAGAAAACGTCAATAAAGCTCTCCACAATAGGGAAATAGGGAATTCCTGATCAAGGAACCAGTTCAAAAAGATGCAAAACCTTTGAAACAAATGGAGCTCTTGTTGATTTTCAAAGCTGTGTCAATTCTAAATCAAAAGGCTGCATTTTCCCATCGTTCTAGGAGGTGACAGAGTGTTCCCCGCCCCCGTGACATTTTACCAGTGGTGGGGAAGGTGAGAGAAACAGTCATCACCTCATCCCCACTGTGGAGTCATAAGTCAGAGAGGTTTACAGCTTGGAAACAGGCCCTTCGGCCCAACTTGTCCATGCCGCCCTTTTTTTTAACCACTAAGCTTGTCCCAATTGCCCGTGTTTGGCCCATAATCCCTCTATACATGTACCCATGTAACTGTCTAAATGCTTTTCAAAAGACAAAATTGTACCCAACTCTAAGACTATCTCTGGCAGCTCGTTCCAGACACTCACCACCCTTTGAGTGAAAATATTGCCCATTTTGTATCTCTCCCCTCTCACCTTAAACCCATACCCTCTAGTTTTAGACTCCCCACCTTTGGGAAAAGATGTTGACTATCTATCTTATCTATGCCCCTCATTATTTTATAGACCTCTATAAAATCACCCTTAAGCCTCCTATGCTCCAGGGAAAAAAGTCCCAGTCTACCCAGCCTCTCCTTATAACTCAAACCATCAAGTCCCGGTAGCATCCGAGTAAATCTTTTCTGCACTCTTTCTAGTTTAATAATATCCTTTCTATAATAGGGTGACCAGAACTGTACACAATATTCCAAGTGTGGCCATATTAATGGCTTGTCCAACTTCAACAGGACGTCCTAACTCCTTCATTCAGTGTTCTGACCAATGAAACCAAGCACGCCGAATGCCTTCTTCCCCTCCCTGTCCATCTGTGACTCAAACTAAGCCACTTAAGTGACAATGAAGGGCCTCTTCCCACTGTCACTGTCTGTTAATCGGTGGAGGGTGGGCCCTTTTCCCCTTGGCCAGAGAGACCACATGGTGAACCGTGGGAGGCCTTCCTGTGGCCAGGTGGCATCCCACTAATTGGACGTTCTATGGCCCAGGGAGGAGCCGCCCCCCCCACCCCCCTCATCAGCAATGGGCACCTCCATGGTAACACCCCTCCCAACCCTCCAATCTCACCAACCCCTCCTCTCACCAGAGCCTATCTCTCTCTATTATGCTTTTTCCTCTAATTTTCTTCTGTTGACAACAATTGCCGGTATCAGATATAAGAGTTCATTGCTTGCAGCGGGACTGAACCTTCAGCTGGGCAAGAAATTGGTTTGAGAGGCCTGTTATTTAATGGTGTGATCATTGCGTCGCCCAAGTTGGTGATCACGACCACCAAAGATCATTCAATTCCATTCTAAACGGAGAATATCCTCTTTGTTTTCATCATGTCGCCAAAGTGAAGAACTATGGTCAACACACAGGGAACATAGGAATTAGGAGCAGAAGTAGGCAAAATCAGCCCTTTGAGCCTGTTCCGCCACTCAATCAGATCATGGCTGATCTCTCCCTGGTCTCAAATCCATCTACCTGTTCCCCATATCCCCTTATCCCTTTTTTTTATTAGAAATGGGTGGCACGGTAGCACAGTGGTTCGCACTGCTGCTTCACAGCTCCAGAGACCTGGGTTCGATTCCCGGCTTGGGTCACTGTCTGTGTGGAGTTTGCACATTCTCCTCGTGTCTGCGTGGGTTTCCTCCAGGTACTCCGGTTTCCTCCCACAGTCCAAAGATGTGCAAGTTAGGTTGATTGGCCATGCTAAAATTGCCCTTAGTGTCCTGGGATGCGTAGGTTGGAGGGATTAGTGGGTAAATGTGTAGGGATAGCGGGGTAGGGACTGGGTGGGATTGTGGTCGGTGCAGACTCGATGGGCCGAATGGCCTCTTTCTGCGCTGTAGGGTTTCTAAGTTTCTAAGAAATATATTTATCTCCTTCTTGAAACCATTCAACGATTCAGACCCCACCGCGCTATGGGGCAGCAAGTTCCACAAATTCGCCACCCTCTGCGAGAAGTCGTTCCTCCTCATCTCAGTTTTAAATCTACCGCCTCTCAACCTACACCTGTGACCTCTTGTTCTAGATTGCCCCTGATGCGGAGATGCCGTCGTTGGGCTCGGGTGGGCGCAGTAAGAAGTCTCACAACAGCTGGTGTTGTGAGATTGGAGTGTAAAAGGCTGAGGGGTGATCTTATAGAGGTCTATAAAATAATGAGGGGCACAGATCAGCTAGATGGTCAACATCTTTTCCCAAAGGTAGGGGAGTCTAAAACTAGAGGGCATAGGTTTAAAGTGAGAGGGGAGAGATACACAAGTGTCCAGAGGGGCAAATGTTTCACACAGAGGGTGGTGAGTGTCTGGAACAAGCTGCCAGTAGTCGAGGCGGGTACAATTTTGTCTTTTAAAAAGCATTGAGACAGTTACATGGGTAAGAGATGGGTATAGAAGGATATGGGCCAAATGCGGGCAATTGGGACTAGCTTCGGGGTTTTAAAAAAAAGGGCAGCATGGACAAGTTGGGCTGAAGGGCCTGTTTCCATGCTGTAAACCTCTATGACTTCTTACTAGATTACCCCATAAGAGGAAACATTTGGTCTACCTTATCAATCCCTTTTAGTATTTTATATACCTCGATCAGATCCCCTCTCAAAGGCCTACAGAGCTGAATAAAATAGGGAGGAATTAAACCTCACAATGAACGTGCAACTAATGGCACCCAAAACTCTTTAAAGCGGATGGATTTCTATCAGTGGTCCAGTCAGGACATCAGGTGAGCTCCCCGGTTCCTCTTTAAATTAGACCTTTTACGTTTACTTGGGCAGGGAGACAGGGTTTAACATGTCATGCAGAAGGCATCACCTCTGATTCTGATAATATATCACTTCTACCTCAGGGCGGCAACCAGTGCCAGCCCCTATTGCAGTGTTTAACTCCATTGTGATGACTCAGAGGTGAGAGTGCTAACCGAGATAACACAGCACATTAATGCTTAGATGGTGACAACATCAGCTGGACTGTCGAAGGAAGGGAAGGCTGAGGGAGATAAGGAGTCACACAATCATACAAGCTAGGAAAAGCACGTGTTGGAGCAGGATTCTACACAAAAGCTTTGATTGTCTGACAGGCAGTATTTCCCCTGTTATACGACCACAGCCTAAGTCAGAATGCAAGACAGAACCACAGGGCTGGCACGGTGACACAATGGTTAGTACTGTTGCCTCACAGCACCAGGGACCAGGGTTCAATTCCCGGCTTGGGTCACTGTCTGTGTGGAGTCTCCCCGTGTCTGCGTGGGTTTCCTCCGGGTGCTCTGGTTTCCTCCCACAGTCAGAAAGACATCCTGGTTAGGTGCATTGGCCATGCAAAATTCTCCCTCAGTGTACCCGAACAGGCACCGGAGTGTGGCGACTAGGGGGTTTTCACAGTAATTTCATTGCAGTGTTAATGTAAGCCCATTTGTGACACCAATAAATAAACTTTAAACTTAAACGTGGGGAGGAGGAAGCTTTCAAATGGGTTGGGGTATCTAGTGATTGTCCCTTTATCATTGACAAGAATCCCTACAGTGCAGAAGGAGGCCATTCAGCCCATCGAGTCTGCACCGACTCTTATCCAAGCCCTATTATGTAACCACACGTATATTATCCTGCTAATCCCCCTAAACTGTATGTATTTTGGGGCACTGAGGGGCAATTTAGCATGGGTGATCCACCCAGCCCACGCATTTTTGGACAGTGGGAGGAAACTGGAGCACCCGGCGGAAACCCACGCAGACACGGGGAGAAGGGAGAAACTCAGCAGAGACAGTGACCCAAGCTGGGAATCGAACTCGGGTCCCTGGCGCTGTGAGGCAGCAGTGCTAACCACTGTGCCACCGTGCCGCTTTAAGAGTAACACAGTATATAAAGGGGATTATCTAATGGAGATGTTCTCTCCCCATTCCAGGGCAGAGTAACACTGCAGACTGTGCAGCTGGAGTTGGAATGAAGTTTGCTGGGTCACTGCAGGCTTGGGCCGTCTGTCAATCGTCGCACACTCACAGTAAAAGTACTGGGAGGGGGAGGGGGAGGAACTGATTCTGCACTTTCCAATCCACGTGGGTTTTGAATGTGTAACCGAGTGACGTCACACACGTGAGAATTGTATTAATCCCGTTCCTATTATTATTTCCTAAGTCTCACTGCAAGAGCATGGACCAGGAGACATAGCTACAAGGACAGGTTCTGGGCAGGGACAGGGACTGGAATTTATACCGACAGCCACGGTTCTGCTGGTATGCACCTCTCCAGGCTTTTGAGTGACACTCGGAGAGCTATGTTTATAATAATATGAATCAAGTTCTTGTTAGTCACTGGTATCTCTAATTTTGGCATGAAGTCAACAGTAGTGTCTCAATAAACAAAGTGACAGGATCACTGGTATAGAGGAAATTGCGAGAGGTTTTGAATACAGGAGCAGGGATGCGTTGCTGCAATTATACAGGGCCTTGGTGAGGCCACACCCAGAGTATTGTGTGCAGTTTTGGTCTCCTTTTTTGAGGAAGGATGTTCTTGCGCTCGAGGGAGTGAAGCGAAGATTTACCAGGCTGATTCTGGGCCCTTCGAGCCTGCTCCGCCATTCATCACGATCATGGCTGATCGTCCAACTCAATAGCCTAATCCTGCTTTTTCCCCATAACCTTTGATCCCATTTGCCCCAAGTGCTATATCCAGCCGCCTCTTCATTACATTCAATATTAACTACTTCCTGTGGTAATGAATTCCACAGGCTCACCACTCTTTGGGTGAAGAAATGTCTCCTCATCTCCGTCCTAAACGGTCTACCCCGAATCCTCAGACTGTGATCCCTGGTTCTGGACTCCCCCACCATCGGGAATATCCTCCCTGCATCTACCCTGTCTAGTCCTGTTAGAATTTTATAAGTCTCTATAAGATCTCCCCTCATTCATAGAACATAGAACATAGAAAGCCACCGCACAAACAGGCCCTTCGGCCCACAAGTTGCGCCGATCATATCCCTACCTCTAGGCCTATCTATAGCCCTCAATCCCATTAAATCCCATGTTCTCATCCAGAAGTCTCTTAAAAGACCCCAACGAGTTTGCCTCCACCACCACCGACGTCAGCCGATTCCACTCACCCACCACCCTCTGAGTGAAAAACTTACCCCTGACATCTCCTCTGTACCTACCCCCCAGCACCTTAAACCTGTGTCCTCTCGTAGCAACCATTTCAGCCCTTGGAAATAGCCTCTGAGAGTCTACCCTATCCAGACCTCTCAACATCTTGTAAACCTCTATCAGGTCACCTCTCATCCTTCGTCTCTCCAGGGAGAAGAGACCAAGCTCCCTCAACCTATCCTCATAAGGCATGCCCCCCAATCCAGGCAACATCCTTGTAAATCTCCTCTGCACCCTTTCAATGGCTTCAACATCTTTCCTGTAATGAGGTGACCAGAACTGCGCGCAGTACTCCAAGTGGGGTCTAACCAGGGTCCTATAAAGCTGCAGCATTATCTCCCGACTCCTAAACTCAATCCCTCGATTAATGAAGGCTAGTACGCCGTACGCCTTCTTGACCGCATCCTCCACCTGCGAGGCCGATTTAAGAGTCCTATGGACCCGGACCCCAAGGTCCTTCTGATCCTCTACACTGCTAAGAATGGTACCCTTCATATTATACTGCTGCTTCATCCCATTGGATCTGCCAAAATGGATCACTACACACTTATCCGGGTTGAAGTCCATCTGCCACTTCTCCGCCCAGTCTTGCATTCTATCTATGTCTCGCTGCAACTTCTGACATCCCTCCAAACTATCCACAACACTACCTACCTTGGTGTCGTCAGCAAACTTACCAACCCATCCTTCCACTTCCTCATCCAGGTCATTTATGAAAATGACAAACAGCAAGGGTCCCAGAACAGATCCCTGGGGCACTCCACTGGTCACTGACCTCCACGCAGAGAAAGACCCCTCCACAGCCACTCTCTGCCTTCTGCAGGCACGCCAGTTCTGGATTCACAAGGCAACAGCCCCTTGGATCCCATGCCCTCTCACTTTCTCAAGAAGTCTTGCATGGGGGACCTTATCGAACGCCTTGCTGAAGTCCATATAGACCACATCCACCGCTCTTCCTTCGTCAATGTGTTTGGTCACATTTTCAAAGAACTCAACCAGGCTCGTAAGGCACGACCTGCCCTTGACAAAGCCGTGCTGACTACTTTTGATCATACTAAACTTCTCTAGATGATCATAAATCCTGTCTCTCAGGATCCTCTCCATCAACTTACCAACCACTGAGGTTAGACTCACCGGTCGGTAATTTCCCGGGCTGTCCCTGTTCCCTTTCTTGAATATAGGGACCACATCTGCAATCCTCCAATCCTCCGGAACCTCTCCCGTCTCCATCGACGATGCAAAGATCATCGCCAAAGGCTCCGCAATCTCCTCCCTCGCCTCCCACAGTAACCTGGGGTACATCCCATCCGGTCCCGGCGACTTACCAACCTTGATGCCATTCAATAGTTCCAACACATCCTCTTTCTTTATGTCCACATGCTCGATCCTTTCTGTCCACCGCAAACCAGCAGTACAACCACCCAGATCCCTTTCCACCGTGAATACCGAGGTAAAGTATTCATTAAGCAGCTCCGCCATTTCTAACGGTTCCGCACAAACTTTTCCCCCTTCACCTTTTAAGGGTCCTATGCCTTCACATCTCATCCTTTTACTCTTGACATATTTGTAGAAAGCCTTGGGATTCTCCTTAATCTTACCCGCCAAGGTCTTCTCATGACCCCTTCTCGCTCTCCTAATTTCCTTCTTAAGCTCCTTCCTACATCCCGTATACTCCTCTAAATCCTTAACACCTCCTAGCTCTCTGAACCTTCTGTACGCCTCTCTTTTCTTATTCACCAGGTTCATCACAACCTTCGTGCACCACGGTTCCCGTACCCTACCAACACCCCCCTGTCTCATCGGAACGTTGTCATGCAGAGCTCCAGACAAACATTCCTTGAAAATCCTCCACTTTCCTTCGGTACTTTTCCCCAAGAATGCCTCCTTCCAATTTACCCGTCTAATTTCCTCCCTGATGACACTGTATTTCCCTTTACTCCAGAGAAACACTTTCCTAGCCTGCCTGATCCTATCTCTTTCCAATGCTATCGTGAAGGAGATAGAATTATGATCGCTATCCCCAAGATGCTCACCCACCGAGAGATCCTCCACCTGTCCAGGTTCATTAGCCAGCACCAGATCAAGTACAGCCTCTCCTCTAGTAGGCTTATCCACATACTGTGTCAGGAAACTCTCCTGGACACACCTAACAAACTCCTCTCCATCCAAACCCCTAGCCCTAGGAATATTCCAATCTATGTTTGGGAAATTAAAATCTCCCATCACGACAACTCTGTTATTCCTACATCTCTCCAGGATCTGTTTCCCCATCTGCTCCTCAACATCTCTGTTACTATTGGGCGGCCTATAGAAAACACCCAGCAAAGTTACCGACCCCTTCCTGTTCCTAACCTCCACCCACAGAGACTCCGTAGTCAATCCCTCCACGGCGTCCACCTTCTCTACAGCCGTGACACTATCCCTGATCAACAGTGCCACTCCCCCCCCTCTCTTGCCTCCCTCCCTGTCCTTCCTGAAACATCTAAAACCCGGCACCTGAAGCACCCAGTCCTGTCCCTGAGACATCCAAGTCTCCGTAATGGCCACCACATCACAATTCGAAGCAGCAATCCACGCTCTAAGCTCATCCACTTTATTCACTACACTCCTGGCATTAAAATAGACACATCTCAGACCTTCAGCCTGAGCACTTCCCTTCTCCATCACTCGTCTAACCTCCCTCTTACCCTGTCTACATTCCTTATCTATTTGCGAGCTAACCTCCTCGCTCTCAGTCCCCTCATTTCGATTCATCTGAACTCCAGAGAAAACAATTCTAACCTAGTTAATCTCTCCTCGTGCATCAGTCCCACCATCCCCGGAATCAGCCTGGTAAATCTTCGCTGCACTCCCTCGAGAGCAAGAACATCCTTCCTCAGAAAAGGAGACCAAAACTGCACACAATATTCGAGGTGTGGTCTCATGAAGGCCCTGTATAATTGCAACAACACATCCCTGCTCCTGTACTCGAAACCACTCGCAAACCTTTCGCCTCTCACCTCTCCATTTGTTGAGCTACATTAGCTCCCAGTTCAGCAATGTCTCATTTAAACTTACTGGCCGCAATTCTCCCTTCCCGCTGTGCCGGGGATTCTCGTGTCGGCCGATTTACGGGATTCGCGCACGGATTCGCACCCTGCAACTTTGTTTTCAGACCTTGCCCCCTCCTGATCATTGTTAGCTCTTCTGGCTGCACAACCTTCCGGGACCTTTAACCTCCTTTAATGCATGCCCGACTTTTAATTGTTGCACTATTGGCGGCCTTGCCTTTAGATGCTGAGACCCCAAGTTTTGGAATTCCCTCCCTTAAACTGCTCTTTCGTCCTTCAGGATGCTCCTTAAAACCTACTCCACCATCCTTATGTCTCCTGTGAAGCCGACATTAAAGGTGCGATACTAATGTAAGTTGTTGGGACTGTGGCACTGTACTGTAGAGAATACTGAAAGGCATGGATAAAGTGGACATGGGGAAGATGTTTCCATTATTTTAAAGTTAAAGATGACGTAAGTTACCAGTTGCTCCTAATCACTGCATTGTATTTATTGATTTGAAGTTACAAGTTTATTTTTTAGTCACAAGTAGGCTTACATTTACACTGCAATGAAGTTCCTGTTAAAATCCCATGAGTGGGAGAGACTAGGATGCGAAGGCACAGGTGCAGAATAAAGGGACGATCCTTTAGAACAGACATGAGGAGGAATTTCTTCAGCCAGAGGGTGGTGAATCTGTGGAATTCATTGCCCCAGAAGGCTGTGGAGGCCAGGTCATTGAATGTATTTGAGACAGAGATAGATAGGTTCTTGATTGGTAAGGGGATCAAAGGTTATGGGGAAAAGGCAGGAAAATAGGATTGAGAAACTTATCAGCCATGATTGAATGGCGGAGCAGACTCGATGGGCCGAGTGGCCTAATTCCGCTCCTATATCTGCTCCTATTGGGCGGCATGGTGGCACAGTGGTTAGCACTGCTACCTCATAGCATCAAGGACCCGGGTTCAATTCCGCCTCGGGTCATTGTCTGTGTGGAGTTTGCACGTTTTCCCGTGTCTGCGAGGGTTTCCTCCGTCCTCTCACACTCCAAAGATGTGCGGATTAGGTTGATTGACCATGCTAAATTGCCCCTCAGTGTCAGGGGGATTAGCTTGGGTAAATGCATAGGGTTAAGGGGATAGGGCCTGGGTGGGACTATGGTCGGTGCAGACTCAATGGGCCGAATGGCCTCCTTCTGCGCTGTATGCTGCTATGATTCTATGATATCTTATGGTCTAATGGCACTCTCTCACACTAGGAGAAGACAGGGGAGGATTCGGCAGAACATATGGAGGGGGGAAGAGAGGTGGAGGGGTGTTGTGGATAACCAAAAGAGGCAAAAGCAGAACAAAAGAAAAACAAAACCAGAAACTTAAGCAAATAAATCCTCTGCTAACCAGTGGAACTGTTTGGTGAAATGTTTTTGAAGAATGTTCCCATCGAACTGAAGGTCCTCAAGCTGCAATATATTATGGGAAGCAACATTTTTTTCCAGAGTTTAGATACAAACAGAACGCAGATTGTTTTATTTACTCAAGATAAAGGTTGCAGGCCAAGTTATGTGAAAAATGTATTGTACGTAATTTGAAAAAATAACAAACATTTAGATTTACTCTGCGGATAGGCACTCTCTCATCTCCAGTTCACATTTGCATTATTCTATATTGGAGACAAGGTCAGGGGCCCACTGTCCCTGATGTCACACTTACACTGCCCACCCACCCCCCTCCCCCCCCCCCCCCCCCCCCCGCCCCACACACACACACCCACCTACACACTCACTCCACACACACACGCACATACACACACTCACACACACTCACACACACACCCACCTACACACTCACTCACACACTCTCACACACATACACACATACACACAGACACACATACACGCACACACACACATACACAAACACACACACACCCATGCACACACACATACACACACACACACACCCACACACATACACACACACACACTCACACAAACACATACACACACACACATACACACACACACACACCCCCATACACACACACACTCACGCTCACATACACACACAGACTCAAACACACATACGCACACACACACACATATACACACACTCACACACACGTACACACACACACACATACATGTACGCACACACAAAAACACACACACACACACATACATGCACACACACGCACACACATACCCATACACATACACACCCATACACACACACCCATGCACACACACACCCATACACACACGCACACAAACACGCACACACATGCAAACACACATGCACACACACAGAAATATGTACACAGAGAAACATGCACACACAAACATGCACACACATAGGACACGTGCACACAAACACACGCACACATACTCAAACACGTACACACACACAAGCATGCGCACACATAAAAACACACACACGTAATCACACACACAAACAAACAGCACACACACATGCAAACACACATCCACACACACACGCACACAGACACGCACACACACACACACAGACACGCACACAAACACACGCACACAAACACGCTGGTGGACAGCACGGTGGCACAGTGGTGGCACAATCTGAAAGACAAATTGGTGAATTGGTGAATTGGTGAATTAGGCGAATTAGCCATGTTAAATTCTCCCTCAGTGTACCTGAACCGGCGCCAGAGTGTGACGAGTGTAGGGGATTTTCACAGTAACTCCATTGCAGTGTTAATGTAACCATACTTGTGAACTAACAACTAAACTTATGGTTCTTCAGGGTAATGTCCGAGGATCAACCATCTTCAGTTGCTTAATCGACGACCTTCCATTCATCATTAGGTCAGAAGTGGAGATGTTCGCTGATGATTGTGTTGCATTCAGCACCCTTAGTGACCATCTAAAGAGCACACGTAAGTAGTGGAAAGGATCAATCCCTATTTGTCTAGATGTGTACGGCTGCAACAGCACTCAAGAAACTATCTGGTACCCAGGATAAAGAAGCCTGCTTCGTGAGCACTTAACCATCACCACCTTAAACACTCACTGCCTCCACCACCAACTCACAGTAGCAGTAGTGTGCATCATCTACGAGATGCTCTGTAGCAACTTGCCAAGCCTCCTTCGAAAGTTGCTTCCAAGCTCACAACCTCTACCGCCAAGAAGAAAAAAGGCAGCCGACGTAGGGGAACATCACCACCTGGAGGCTCCTCACCAAGCTTCACACCATCCTAACTTGGAACTATGTCGTCGTTCTTTCATTATCCTTGGGTCCAAATCCTGGAACTCTCTTCCTAACAGCTGAAGATGATCGGTCCTAAGACACAACCCTGAGGAACTCCTCCAGCGATGTCCTGGGACTGAGATGATTGGCCTCCAACAACCACAACCATCTTCCTTCGTCCTGGGTTTGACTCCGTCCAGGGGAGTTTTCCACCTGATTCCCATTGATTCCATATCTGCTGGGGTTTCTTGAAGTCACACTTGGTCAAACGTTGTCTTGATGTCAAGTCACTCTCATCTCACCTCTTGAATTTGTCCAGATTTAGACTAAAACTGTTCCTACACCACATGGACTGCGGTGGTTCAAGAAGATGGCTCACCACCACCTTCTCAAAGGCCGTTAGAGATGGGCAAAAAATGCTGACCTAGCCAGCGATACCCACACCATAGAATCCCTACAGTACAGAAGGAGGCCATTCGGCCCATCAAGTCTGTATCGACCACATCCCACCCAGGCCCTATTCCTTTAGCCCCACACATTTACCCTGCTAATCCCCCTGACATTAGGGTCAATTCAGCATGGCCAATCAACCGTACCAGCACATCTTTGGACTGTGGGAGGAAACCCACGCAGACACGGGGAGAATGTGCAGTCACTGCACAGACAGTGACCGAGGCCTGATTCGAACCTGTGTCTCTGGCGCTGTGAGGCAGCAGTGCTAACCACGGTGCCACCATGCTTGAGACAAGGGCAGGGATTTTCCAACCCCTCCCCAAGAGCGAGTCTTTCAGCAGTGCAGAGATGGCCTGCCATTGGTGGGCAGCGGGATCTTTCAGTCCCGCCAAAGGCACTGTCTTTTTGATAGCTTGCCAGCCGTGCTACCGGGAAACCCACTGGCCAATGGCGGGTCGCTTCTGCCACAAGAAAACCCATCACAGGGAGGGTGGGGAAGGGCTGGAAAATCCCGCCAAGGTGTGACTTGGAGGGGCACTGGGAGGTGATGGTGTTTCCAAACACCTGTTTCCCTGGTCCTTCTAGATGGTGGAGGTCTCGCGTTTGGGGAGCGGCGTCGAAGAAACCTTGGTGAGTTGCCGCAGTACATCTTGCAGAAGGTACAAACTGTAGCCACGGTGCACCATTGATGGAAGTAGTTTTCTAAAATTTCATTATTCATTTGTGGGACCTGGGCGTCGCTGGCTGGCCAGCATTTATTGCCCATTCCTAGTTGTTCAGAGGGCAGTTGAGAGTCAACCACGTTGCTGTGGCTCTGGAGTCACATGTAGGCCACACCGGGTAAGGACGGCAGATTTTCTTCCCTAAAGGACATCAGTGAACCAGATGGGTTTTTCCAACAATCGACAATGACTTCATGGTCATCAGTAGATTCTTAATTCCATATATTTTTTATTAAATTCAGATTCCACCATCTGCCGTGGCAGGATTCGAACCCGGATCCCTCAGAACATTAGCTGAGTTTCTGGATTAATAGTCAAGTGATAATACCACAAGGCCATTCCTCCCCTAAAGTGGGGAGCAGAGATTACATATTGATATGGAGGGCCAAGGATGGACATTCTGTAGCAACGGACTTCAAGGCTGAACTCAAAAGAAGACACTGGTGACCAAATTTGGAATAATCTTGGCCTGGGTGGCTCAGCTCATCACAAGATAAACTTCCTGTTTAGATGTTGAGGATGTCCAATATCAATAAGTTGAACAAACCTAACTTGGTAATTGCGCAGTCATATAGATAAACACATTTGTCGCAAAGAGAACAGCAACACAAAATAATAATGGGCCTTTCAACAAAAAAAAACAACATTCTTACTTTTGGCTGGGTATAGAACCCTACAGTGCAGAAAGAGGCCATCTGGCCCATCGAGTCTGCACCGACCACAATCCCACTCAGGCCCTATCCCCATAACCCCATGTATTTACCCTGGCTAGTCCCCCTGACACTAAGGGGCAATTTAGTATGGCCAATCCACCTAACACACACAGCTTTGGACTCCTGGAGCACCCGGAGGAAACCCACGCAGACATGGGGAGAACGCGCAACTCCGCACAGACGGTGACCCAAGCCGGGAATCAAACAGAGTCCCCGGTGCTGTGAGGCAGCAGTGCTAACCACTGTGCCATCGTGCCACTCAAATTATTAGAAGCTGCTTCTTACAATTACATTACTGAACATTTGAATGGTTTGGCAATTGGGTCATGTTTTAATGATTCCCATTTGGATTTCGACTGGATCAGCAATTAGGCTATTCCAGCATGCTGTTGCTAAGGAATCACAATAATCCACATTCTTAAAGAAGGGTCATTTAGAAGGTTGGTTGTAAGGGGGAGTGTTGTAAGTTGGTTGAAAGGGGAGTGTTGTAGCACCCTCACTTAGCCCGTATCTATTACTCTTCTCAAATAGGATGCTGCAAGTGAAATTGATTTTCTTCAACTGGTCCACATTTTCATTAAGAAAAGCAATTACTTTGACTGGCAGATGGTGGCAGGACCTCCATGTTGAGAAGAACTGCCAGCATCAACAATTGAAGCACTCTGACTCTTGAATTGGATAGACTGTAGCTTCAACTGCTTAACCCAATCAATGCTGAACATGGCTTTAATACTCCACTGAGTAAATCAATATTGTCACATACTTAAATCGTCGATACAACACTCGGGCAGCACGGTGGCACAGTGGTTAGCACTGCTGCCTCACAACACCAGGAACTCGGGTTCAATTCCGGCCTCGGGTCACTGTCTGTGTGAAGTCTGCACATTCTCCCCATGACTGCGTGGGTTTCCTCCCTCACTCCAAATATGCGCAGGTTAGTTGATTGGCCATGCTAAATTACCCCTTAGTGTCAGGGGGATTAGAGGGATAATAAGCAGGGATAGGACCTGGGTGGGATTGTTGTCGGTGCAGACTCGAAGGGGCGAATGGCTCCTCCTGCACTCTCGGGATTCTATGATGATATGATTCTAGAATAAAGGAAGAGGGTAGCCAATGAGGTGATTTTTTTCGCCTTTTGGCGAAGGAGAAGCGTTAGATCAAGCCCAGGAGGGGGGGGCAATGCCTCATCCTATCAGCTTGGACCTTGCTTGTCCCTCGTGTGGGGACCATGATTGGATTTAATTTGAATTGGCTTTTTTGATTCGAAATAAAGTACCGAAAGGTACCAAGTAAAAAGAGGACTGAGTTCGTTGCTGTTGGGACAGTTGCTATCTTGGATTCCTTCAGACATCTCTCTGGCATCCCAGATTCAGCAGTAGATTGTATGTTGTTACAGAGTTCTAACCAGTATTGACTGGTGCTGTGCTGAGCAGTCTGCTGAGACTGGATTATGGCAGCTCTGAGTGAGCCTAGATTTAGTTTGCGGGGGACGTGCTTGTCGTTTGTGAGGGTTCTTCTCTTGGTTGCAGCAACTGGCTCTATTTCAATCTAATGAGTCTCAAACCAGCCAACAATCCTCTGATCTCCTTTCCCCGTTTGCAGTGAGTGCAAAGTTATAGATAATCCCACTTTAACAGTGCAACCTGGCCTTGGGTGTTATTGTCTGAAAGAGCCTGATTGTGGATGTTGTGGAACTTCTGGTCCTTTCCGGGTTGGTGATTGTCGATCCGAGGGTAATCTTTCTTCTCAGAGTTTCCTTGTCTGAAGTCTGACCTTGCTGCACGCCAGGGCATGCTCAGTGTCACAGTTTGCACTCTGACAGCGAGGAATGATGAGGACACTGTGGAGGGTTGTATGTCTGGTGATGACGAGATTATCTATTACTTTGCACTCACTGCAAATGGGGAAAGGAGATCAGAGGATTGTTAATGCATCACGTCAGCCCAAGGCCTTTCCTTATTCCATGATTGCCTATACTCTTGTAAATAATCACATCAATGGCACCATCTGAACTCGGAAGACATAATATTTGATTCACAGTTGTCCCTGTAGCAAGGTACTTTGACACCAATTGCTTGAGGGTGGCACAGTGGTTAACACTGGTTAGCACTGCTGCCTCACAGCGCCAGGGACCCGGGTTCGATTCCGGCCTTGGGTGACTGTGTGGAGTTTGCACGTTCTCCCCATGTCTGCGTGGGTTTCCTCCGGGTGCTCTGGTTTCCTCTCACAGTCCAAAAGATGTGCTGGTTAGGTGCATTGACCATGCTAAATTCTCCCTCAGTGTACCCGAACATGCACCGGAGTGTGGCGACGAGGGGATTTTCACAGTAACTTCTTTGCAGTGTTAATGTAAGCCTACTTGTGACACTAATAAATCAACTTTAAAACTTTAAACTTATAAAGCTTTACCAGACACCATTATTTGAAGGGAAGAAATGAGTGACAAAATCTAAATCCCAGTCCAAAGTTTTATTTAAGGGCAAAGACTTAGTTCAAAGGCATTCTGTCCCAACAAAAAACAGTTGTCTTCCACCATGCACACAATTATTTTCCTTGTTTAGCTACCTTCCTCTGGGGCCAGAGTTTATTGCCCTCTTACCTTATAGTGCTGTCTAATCATATGGAACAACTCGATGGTTTACTGCATCAGACCATGATCTTGTTCGTGCAAGTTGTCAATCAGACTTATAAATCTATGGACACATTTTCAGGAAGAAGTCTCACAACGCCAGGTTAAAGTCCAACTGGTTTATTTGGAATCACGAGCTTTTGGAGCGCTGCCCCTTCATCAGGTCAGTGGAGGTAGGTTTCACCAACAAGGCATATAGAACATAGAACAGTACAGCACAGAACAGACCCTTCGGCCCACGATGTTGTGCCGAGCTTTATCTGAAACCAAGATCAAGCTATCCCACTCCCTATCATCCTGGTGTGCTCCATGTGCCTATCCAATAACCGCTTAAATGTTTCTAAAGTGTCTGACTCCACTATCACTGCAGGCAGTCCATTCCACACCCCAACCACTCTCTGCGTAAAGAACCTACCTCTGATATCCGTCCTGTATCTCCCACCACGAACCCTATAGTTATGCCCCCTTGTAATAGCTCCATCCACCCGAGGAAATAGTCTTTGAACGTTCACTCTATCTATCCCCTTCATCATTTTATACACCTCTATTAAGTCTCCCCTCAGCCTCCTCCGCTCCAGAGAGAACAGCCCTAGCTCCCTCAACCTTTCCTCATATGACCTACCCTCCAAACCAGGCAGCATCCTGGTAAATCTCCTCTGCACTCCTTCCAGCGCTTCCACATCCTTCCTACATAGACAAAGACACAATTGCAACATAATGGTTGGAATGCGAGTCTTTACAGGTAATCAAGTCTTTACAGGTACAAACAGTGCGAGTGGAGAGGGGGATAATCACAGGTTAAAGAGATGTGTATTGTCTCAAGCTAGGACAGTTAGTGAGATTTTGCAAGCCCAAGCAAGACGTGGGGGTTACAGATAGTGTGACATGAACCCAAGATCCCGGTTGAGGCCGTCCTCATGTGCGCGGAATTTGGCTATCAGTTTCTGCTCAGCGATTCTGCGTTGTCGCGTGTCTTGAGGGCCGCCTTGGAGAGAACCCCCACCATTTAGCCTGGGCTTGCAAAATCCTACTAACTGTCCTGGCTTGAGACAATGCACACCTCTTTAATGTTTGTGAAACCTACCTCTCCACTCACCTGATGAAGGAGCGGTGCTCCGAAAGCTCGTGATTCCGAATAAACTTGTTGGACTTTAACCTGGTGTTGTCAGACCTCCTACTGTTGTTCACCCCAGTCCAAAGCTGGCATCTCCGCATCACACTTTCAGGAGTCCAGGGACTTCTCTCAATCTTTGGGCACAGTGCACAGCACCTCACCTGGGAAGGTTGAGATTTAGCTATGGAAGATTCTAGATTTCACAAAGCATGTGAGGCCCTCAAGATGGGCGAACGCCCCAAATTCATGGTCAGTTTTTGAAACATTTTCAGTAATTCATTCGTGACAGCCGTGTCACAAGTTGACATGAAGCCGAGAAAGGCAATTTGCCCAATTACAGCTCACATGAAAAGAAAAAAATCGATAGTCCCTCCACGGCAAACAAATCCAACTGCCTGGAAAATGATTCTGATTTGTTCCCCTCCACAATCCTATCCGCCTGTTTGTGTGAAAAACTTCCAGTCGCTCGCCCTGAACATGATGTGACAGTTTGACCCCGTAATCCCTTCTCCTGCTGTTGTTGTTTAGATCGAAGGAGTGTTCTGAATTGACATTTTCTGTTCTCTCTGGCTCTTGATGCCCACAAGGTGAGTCAGGATGGAAATAAATACTGACTTGCCTGCATCACCCTCATCCTGAAGAGACACTAGCGGGAAGTATTTGCTATCTAAAGTGCATCTCTGAGCCCTCAAGTCAATAACCCACATTTAAAATTGAGCAGCTCTTGTTCCTACAATTTCTATCCCCTGATCCGGTAGGATGATATGATTTGATAAGATGAATTTCAGTGCTTTGGTGTGATGTCAGGGATGGAAGCTGTGCATCCCTGTGGGCGGCACAGTGGTTAGCACTGCTGCCTCACAGCGCCAGGCACTCGGGTTCGATTCTGGCCGTGACTGTCTGTGCGGAGTCTGCACGTTCTCCCCCTGTCTGCGTGTGTTTCCTCCGGGTTTTCCGGTTTCCTCCCACACTCCAAAGATATGCGGGTTAGGTGCATTGGCCATGCTAAATTCTCCCTCAGTGTATCTGAACAGGCACCGGAGTGTGGGGGATTTTCACAATAGCTTCATTGAAGTGCTAATGTGAGCCTACTTGTGACACTAATAAATAAACTTTACTTTACAACGCCTCGACTTTCTCAGCAGGCTAAGGAAATTTGGCATGTCCGCTACGACACTCACCAACTTTTACAGCTGCACCATTGAAAGCATTATTTCTGGCTGTATCACAGCTTGGTATGGCTCCTGCTCTGCCCAAGACCGCAAGAAACTACAAAGGGTCGTGAATGAAACCCAGACCGTCACTCAAACCAGCCTCCCATCCATTGACTCTGTCTACACTTCCCGCTGCCTTGGAAAAGCAGCCAGCATAATCAAAGACCCCACGCACCCCGGACATCCTCTCTTCCACCTTCTTCCATTAGGAAAAAGATACAAAAGTCTGAGGTCACGCACCAACCGACTCAAGAACAGCTTCTTCCCTGCTGCTGTCAGACTTTTGAATGGATCTACCTTGATCTTTCTCCACACTATAACATGACTATATGACTATAACATTCTGCACCCTCTCCTTTCCTTCTCTATGAACGGCATGCTTTGTCTGTATAGCGCACAAGAAACAATATTTTTCACTGTATCCTAATACATGTGACAATAATAAATCAAATCAAATCAAATTGAATGGAGAAGATCCTTTTTTTCCCATTTTGGACACAGATGCATTCCTTCCCACAGTATGGGCCAGTTAGTGTGGGAGAAAGAATGAAGCAGTCAGCCAGGCCAGATACTCAATGACAGAAGCGCTAAGGGAATACGGAATTCCAGAGAGGTCCAAATTCCAATTGCCGTATCAAGCAGCAATAAATCTAACAGAACCCTTTTTTTTCGCTGACCAAGTCTTTTCTTCAGAAAGTGTAAACATATAAAATACTGAGGAAAGCCACAACGCTCTCAAACACTGCCACGCTTTCAGGAATATTCGCACCCTTGCTTTTTCTGTTTTTCCAAGATTTTTCTCTTTAAGTTTTCTACGCTTCCTTCCTTCACTCGCCTCTCCACTATAAATTAGCACAGCACATGCCCAATGGTATTGGTAAGTGTGGACAAATGCTCCCAGGCCTCTGGGACCCCTGCTATAGAAACGGTTATCGCAGGATGCTGGGGTGACTCTCCCTTCCACGTAGCATTTAAGTTTTGCTCCTTTCTCACTGGACCTCACTGGACAACCCATCACCCACCACCTCACTCCCGTCTAATATGCAACTTTGTTCTTGGATTAGAGGATGGATAAGAAGCCAACTTGCCTCCACATCTCTCATAGAAACATAGGGACCAGAAGCCAGAGTAGGCCATTCAGCCCTTCGAGCCTGCTCCACCATTCATTATAGAAATATAGAAACATCGAAGATAGGAGCATGAGGAGGCCATCTGGCCCTTCGAGCCTGCTCCGCCATTCATTATAGAAATATAGAAACATAGAAGATAGGAACAGGAGGAGGCCATTTGGCCCTTCGAGCCTGCTCTGCCATTCATCACGATCATGGCTGATCGTCCAACTCAATAGCCTAATCCTGCTTTCTCCCCATAACTTTTGATCCCAATCACCCCAAGTGCTATATCCAGCCGCCTCTTGAATACATTCAATGTTTTGACATCAACTACTTCCTGTGGCAATGAATTCCACAGGCTCACCACTCTTTGGGTGAAGAAATGTCTCCTCATATCCGTCACAAATGGTCTACCTCGAATCCTCAGACTGTGACCCCTGGTTCTGGACTCCCCCACCATCAGGAACATCCTCCCTGCATCTACCCTGTCCAGTCCTGTTAGATGATCATGGCTAATCACCAAATTCAATATCCTGATTCCTCCTTCACCTCCATATCGCTTAATCTCTTTAGCCCCTGGAGCTATATTAAATTCTTCTTGCACTGCTGCCTCATAGCGCCAGGGGCCCGGGTTTGATTCCCGGCTTGCGTCACTGTGTGACTGCATGTCCTCCCCGTGTCTGCGTGGAACATTCACCCAGAGCCCCAACTGCCTGTTCAAATGGTTCAGATGGACATTAACTGGACATTAAAGATGCCACGTTGTGGTTCAAAGAAGGCCAGGGAGCTCTTCCAACTCCATCCTTGGACAACCTGATCAAATTAACTGTCGCCATTTCTTTGCTTTTGGTGGGATCTTGCTCTGTGCAAAATGGTTTTGTGTTGCCTACATAACAGCAGTTGCTGAACTTTGAAGTAATTCATTAGAGCAGGGGTGCTGAATGATCTTTCTGGATCACACATTAAGATGATTTGATTTTGATTTGATTTGATTTATTATTGTCACATGTCTTGCTTCATACTCGCCTTGTAAAACTGCAACATAGCACGTCATGTTGCAGCTTTATAGAACCTTAGTTAGGCCGCATTTGGAATATAGTGTTCAATTCTGGTCGCCACACTACCAGAAAAATGTGAAGGCTTTGGAGAGGGTACAGAAAAGATTTACCAGGATGTTGCCTGGTATGGAGGAGAGGTTGGAGAAACTTGGTTTGTTCTCACTGGAGCGACGGAGGTTGAGGGAAGACCTGATAGAAGTCTACAAGATTATGAGAGGCATGGACAGAGTGGATAGTCAGAAGCTTTTTCCCAGGGTGGAAGAGTCAACTACGAGGGGGCACAGGTTTAAGGTGCGAGGGGCAAGGTTTAAAGGAGATTTAAGAGGCAAGTTTTTTACACAGAGTGTGGTGGGTGCCTGGAACTCACTGCCGGGGGAGGTAGTGGAAGCAGATGCGATAGTGATGCTTAAGGGGCGTCTTGACAAATATATGAATAGGATAGGAATAGAGGGATATGGTCCCCGGAAGGGTAGAGGGTTTTAGTTCAGACGGGCAGCATGGTCAGTGCAAGCTTAGAGAGCCAAAGGGCCTGTTTCTGTGCTGTAATTTTCTTTGTTCTTTGTATTAGCAGAGAGTGAAAAGTATTGTTTCTTGCACGTTATACAGACAGAGCATACCGTTCATAGAGAAGGAAACAAGAGAATGCAGAATGTAGTGTTACAGTCATAGCTAGGGTGTAGAGAAAGATCAACTTAATGCAAGGTAGGTCCATTCAAAAGTCTGGTGGCAGCAGGGAAGAAGCTGTTCTTGAGATGGTTGATACATGACCTCAGACTTTTGTATCTTTTTCCTGACGGAAGAAGGTAGAAGAGAGAATGTCCGGGTGCGCGGGGTCCTTAATTATGCTGGCTGCTTTGCCCAGGCAGTGGGAAGTGTAGACTGAGTCAATGGATGGCAGGCTGGTGAGATGCTACAATATTGCGAGATTTTAGCTATAAAGTTCCATAGCTCACTATAGTTGAGATCATATTGCTATAAATCATATCAATTATGGGGAGACAGTGCTGTAGTGCTAATTTTTTAAAAATTTGTTTACAGGATAAGGGTATCGCTGGCGAGACCAGCATTTATTACACATCCCTCGTTGCCCTTGAAAAGTGGTGGGGAGTTGCCTTCTTCAACCACTGCAGTCTTTGATGTGCAGCTACACCCACAGTGCTGTTACAGGGAGGGTGTTCCATGATTTTCACCCAGCGATTGTGAAGGAACAGCGATATACTTCCAAGTTGGGATGGGGAGTGACTTGGAGGGGAACCTCCAGGTGCTGGTGTTTTTGGGTATGGGCTGTCCTTGTCCTTCTATTGGTGGTGGTCGTGAGTTTGGAATGTGGGTAATGTCACTGGGCTATTAATTCAGAAGCCCAGGTTAAAGCTCTGGGCAGGGCATGGGTTCAAATCCCACCAGGGCAGCTGGTGGAAAGTAAATTCAATTAGTAAAACTAGAATATAAAGCTAGTATCAGTAATGGTGATTATGATGATGACAACTGGGACGAAGTAGAAAGGGTCGAGAGCTTCATGTTGTTAGGTGTCCAGATCACCAACAACCTGTCCTGGTCCCCCCATGCTGACACTATAGTTAAGAAAGCCCACCAACGCCTCTACTTTCTCAGAAGACTAAGGAAATTTGGCGTGTCAGCTACGACTCTCACCAATGTTTGCAGATACACCATAGAAAGCATTCTTTCTGGTTGTATCACAGCTTGGTATGGTTCCTGCTCTGCCCAAGACTGCAAGAAACTACAAAAGGTCGTGAATGTAGCCCAATCCATCACGCAAACCAGCCTCCCATCCATTGGCTCTGTCTACACTTCCCGCTGCCTCAGCGAAGCAGCCAGCATAATTAATGACACCACACACCCCGGACATTCTCTCTTCCGCCTTCTTCCTTCGGGAAAAAGGTACAAAAGTCTGAGGTCACGTACCAACCGACTCAAGAACAACTTCTTCCCTGCTGCTGTCAGACTTTTGAATGGACTTACCTCGCATTAAGCTGATCTTTCTCTACACCCTAGCTATGACTGTCACACTACATTCTGCACTCTCTCGTTTCCTTCTCTATGAACGGTATATTTTGTCTGTATAGTGCGCAAGAAACAATACTTTTCACTGTATGTTACTACATGTGACAATAATAAATCAAACCAAATCAAAGACAGCGATCATCATTTGTTGTGGAAACCCATCTGGTTCACTAATTTCATTTAGGGAAGGAAATTTGCCATCTTTACCTGGTCTGGCCTACATGTGACTCCAGAGCCACAGCAATGTGGCTCTTAACTTCCCTCTGAAATGGCCCAGCAAGCAGTCCAAGCCAATTTCTTTTTTCATGAATGGGATATGGGCATCGTTGGCAAGGTCCAACCCTAATTTCCCTTGAACTGAGGGGCTTGATTGGCCATTTCAGAGGGCAGTTAAGAGTCTCCCACATTGTTGTGGCTCTGGAATCACATGTAGACCAGACCAGGTAAGGATGGCAGTTTTTCTTCCCTAAAGGACATTAGTGAACCGGAGAAGTTTTTCTGATAATCAACAATGGTTTTATGGTTATCAGTAGATTCTTAATTCCAGATTCTTTTTTATTGAATTCAAATTCCACCATCTGCCTTGGCGGGATTCGAACCCGGGTCCCCAGAACATTAGCTGAGTTTCTGGATTAATAGTCCAGCGATAATACCACGAGGCCATCGCCTCCCATGGGCAACAAATGCTGGCCTTGCCAGTTTTGCCCACATCCCATGGAAGAACATGTCTCCCAAAACAACCATTATAACAGGCATTGTATTGGAGACTGGATGGATTATCACATTGATTCTTTTTACCTCTGGGACTTGGGTTTGAATCTAGCCCAGACTGATGAAATGAAAGTTCCTTTTCTGTTGCTAAGTGACACGGCAGCACAGTGCTGCCTCACAGTGCCAGGGACCCGGGTTCAATTCAAAGCTTGGATCACTGTCTGTGTGGAGTCTGCACGTTCTCCCCATGTCGGCGTGGGTTTCCTCCGGTGCTCTGGTTTCCTCCCACAGTCCAAATGTGTGCTGGTTAGGTGCATTGGCCATGCTAAATTGACCCTCAGTGTATCCAAACAGGCGCCGGAGTGTGGCGACTCGGGGATTTTCACAGTAACTTAATTGCAGTGTTAATGTAAGCCTACTTGTGACAAATAAATAAACTTTGAATGCCAATATGAGTGGGTGTGGTCCACCAACAAAGCCAAATCTAACTTCTGGACAGTTGGGCAACCTTGCTCAGAGGTTTCACAAAGACAACTGGTTTGAGGATGGAAAAGTTCACACTGCCTGGGCTGGAGAGGTTTAGTTATGAAGAGAGATTGGTTAAACTAGGTTTGTTTCCTCTGGAGCAGAGGAGTCTGAGGGGGGACATGATCGAGATGTATAAAATTATAAGAGGCATAAACAGAGTAGACAGGAAGAAACTTATCCCATTGGTGGAGGGATAAATAATTAGGGGGCATTGAGTTATGGTAAGAGGCAGGAGATTTATAGGGGATGTGAGGAAAAACTTTATCACCCTGGGGTGAGAGTCTGGAACTCACTACCTGAAAGGGAAGTGAAGACAGAGACCCTCATAACATTAAAGAAGTATTTAGATGTGCACTTGTGATGCCAAGGCACACAAGACCATGGACCAAGTGCTGGAAAAATGGGATGAGAATAATTGGGTGGTTTGTTTTTAACTGGTGCAGACTCGATGGGCAGTAGGGAGGTTATTTTGTGCTTGTCGACCTCAATGACTCTATGACTAACTCAGAGTTGAGACAAGCAGAGACTTTTAATTTGCATTGCCTAGCGCCGATATCAAGGGACTTTGTACCGATATTCCGCATCCTCGGAGAGCATCAAACTCGCCGATAATATAGTCTTCCGCTGCTTGCAAGTTTCTATCCATCAGCTGAAGGATCCCTTTCCAATTCCTAGCTGGAATGCTCGCCCACTCTGGCTGGGATGGGCAGGTGAGAAATTCTCTCTTCCAGTGTCAATAGTGTACATTGGCACAGGAGCCAAGAGAAAGAATTGTACAGCTGCTGGAATGCTCCAGTGTCAGGTGGCTCAACGTGGACAATTTATAAGGTTGTGAGTTAACTCTTCGTTCGTTGAAGCTTTTGCCGGAAGCTTCCTTGCTCCTGGGTTACTTCTGGCCGCCTGGGTAAATGCTGTCACTTCCGAAACGCTTAGGCGCACTCAGAACAGAAAAGGGTATGTTATAGTCTGGGCCTATTGTGGCTGTTCCACTGCGAAGTTCATAGAATCATAGAATCCCTACAGTGCAGAAGGAGGCCATTCAGCCCATCGAGTTTGCACCGATCACAATCCCACCCAGGCCATGCATTTACCCTAGTTAGACCCCCTGACACTAAGGGGCAATTAAGCATGGCCAATCCACCTAACCAGCACATCTTCAGAGTGTGGGAGGAAACAGTGCACCTGGAGGAAACCCACGCAGACACAGGGAGAATGTGCAAACTCCACATAGACAGTGACCCAAGCCAGGAATCGAACCTGGGTCCCTGGCACTGTGAGGCAGCAGTGTTAAGCACTGTGCCGCCGTGCTGGCCATGTATCGTATTATATACCCTTTATGATAAAATGGCCGCAATGCATACCAATTTCTGCACATAAATCTTTCGGGCTTTCTGATCTGCATTATGTATTCCCTTTCTTTTAAGGTAACGTAAGAGATACCATGTGGATATGAGGCACTGCTCCAAACAGAGAACTTGCATTTATGCAGAACCTCTCATGAATCAAGCCATTCAGGTTCGATTCCCGGCTTGGGTCACTGTCTGTGCGGAGTCTGCACGTTCTCCCCGTGTCTGCGTGGGTTTCCTCCGGGTGCTCCGGTTTCCTCCCACAATCCAAAAGACGTGCGGTTAGGTGCATTGGCCATGCTAAATTCTCCCTCAGTGTACCCGAACAGGCGCCAGAGTGTGGCAACTAGGGGATTTTCACAGTAACTTAATTGCAGTGTTAGTGTAAGCCTTACTTGTGACTAATAAATAAATTTCCCAAATAAAGTTTCCCAAAGTAATTATTTGAAATGTCACTGTTGTAATATAGGAAGGAAATGGCCAACTTGCACTCAGTGAGGTGCCAAAAATAGCAACGAGATGACGGTCAGAGGCGACAGTGCTGTCTTCTCATGAACAAAAGAGCCAAGTTGAGTCGCAGAGAGAGAGAGAGAGACAGAGGTTCATAATTCAGGTGGCCCTGGCAACTCTCCTGGCACCTGGTTTGGATTAGAATCAGACAATCCTACAGTGCAGAAGGAGGCCATTCGGCCCATCGAGTCTGCACCGACCACAATCCCACTCAGGCCCTATCGCCATAATCCCCATGCATTTACCCTAGCTGGTCCCCCTGACGCTAGGGTCAATTTAGCATGGCTAACCCACCTAACCCGCACATCTTCGGACTATGGGAGGAAACTCGAGCACCCGGAGGAAACCCATGGGGAGAACGTGCAAACTACACATAGACAGTGACCCAAGCCGCGAATTGAACCCCGGACCCTGACGCTGTGAGGCAGCAGTGCTAACCACTGTGCCACCATTGAGAGACTTTGATTTGATCGCTGGGAAACTGTGTTTGGCAACTTGAGGGGACAAGGATTGGGAAAAGGATGAAGAAAATACAGAGAGGATGGATGGGGCGGTGGTGTTGGAAGCATGGGGGTGGGGTAGGTGGTGGGGGGTTTTGGTGTGGAGATGCGACAGACAACAATGTGTTTTGCTTTGAATTGTTTGCCAGTGTAGTGAGCTTGAAGCTTGGTCGATCATCGTCATCCACTGTGTCACATTTCCATTCCCAAGACTTTCCACCTAAGTTATTCACAGCTGTAGCTGCCAAAACCCTAACTTAAACAGAAGCCGTTTTGTTGAGATTCATGCACCTCTGGGACCGGACCAAGGTTACAAAGGCTCAATTCATTGATGATTAATAATTTTTTTAAAGGTTTTTATAAAAATATTTTCCCAGTTTCCCTTCTTTGGGCTGGATCCAAACCAGAGTCTCCAGAGGTACGATGTGTTACACAATACTCGCCTCTGTACCATTGTACATTATATACAGCAGAGGGTATGATAAATACTGATAAACTACCCCCCCCCCCCGCCCCTACACACACAGCCTATATATAGACCATTCAACCCTTCGAGCCAGTTCTGTCAGACTATTAGACCAAGTTTGATCTTTCTTATTCTTTCTTAATTGAGTATAGAGATAGGGATGTATTGCTGCAATTGTGTAGGGCGTTGGTGAGGCCACACCTGGAGTATTGTGTGCAGTTTTGGTGTCCTTAGCTGAGGAAGGATGTCCTTGCTATTGAGGGAGTACAGCGAAGGTTTACCAGGCTGGGATGGTAGGTCTGTCATATAAGGAGAGACTCAGTCGGTTAGGATTATATTCACTGGAATTTAGAAGAGTGAGAGGGGATCTCATTAGAAACTTATAAAATTCCAACAGGGTTAGAGAGGGTAGATTCAGAAAGAATGTTCCAGATGGTGGGGGAGTCCAGAACTAGGAGTTATAGTTTGAGGATGAGGGGTAAACCTTTTAGAACTGAGCTGAGGAGAAATTTCTTCACCCAGAGGGTGGTGAATGTGTGGAATTCACTACCACAGAAAGTAGTTGAGGCCAAAACATTGTCTGATTTCAAGAAGAAATTAGATATAGCTCTTGGGGCTAAAGGGATCAAGAGATATGGGAGGAAGGTGGCGATCAAGATATTGAATTTGATGATCAGCCATGATCATAATGAATGGCGGAGCAGGCTCAGAGGGCTGAAAGGTCTACTCGGGCTTCTAGTTTCTATGTTTCTATGTAAACACTTGCTGCAAAAAAGCTGGTTAAAAAATGTTTGCCAAAAGCTTTACCGATTAGACAAGCTTTCCAAGATGGTGGGGTGGATGTGGTGCCAAGCAAGTGGGCTGCTTTGTCCTGGATGGTGTTGGGCTCCTTGAGTGTTGTTGGAGCTGCACCCATCCAAGCAAGTGGGGAGTATTCCATCACACTCCTGACTTGTGCCTTGTAGATGGTGGGAAGGCTTTGGGGAGTCAGGAAGTAGGTTACTCGCCACTGTATTCTTAGTCTCTGACCTGCTCTTGTAGCCACAGTATTTTTATAGCTGGTCCAGTTCAGCTCCAAACAATGGTTACCCCCAGGATATTAATAGTGGAAGATCCAGCATTGGTAATGCCATTGAATATCAAAGAGAGACTTTCTCTCTTGTTGGGGATGGTCATTGCTTGACACATATGTGGTGAAAGGTTACTTGCCCCTTATCAGCCCACATCTGAATATTGTCCAGGCATTGTTGCATATGGGCATGTGCTTCAGTATCTGAGGAGTCGCGAATGGTGCTGAACATCAGCGGACATCCCCACTTCTGACCTTATGGCAGAGGGAAGGTCATTGGTGAAGCAGCTGAAGATGGTTGAGCCAAGGACACTACCCTGAGGGACTCCTGCAGAGATGTCCTGGAGCTGAGATGATTGACGTCCAACTACCATAACTATCTTCCTTTGTACTAGGTATGATTCCAACCAACAAAGAGCTTTCCCCCTGATTTCTATTGATTCCAGTTTTGTTAGGGCTCCTTAATGCCACACTCAGTCAGATGCTGCCTTGATGTTAAGGGTTGTCACTCTCACCTCACCTCCGGAGTTCAGCTCTTTGGTCCCTGTTTGGACGAAGGTTATAATGAGGTCAGGAGCTGAGTGTCCCCGGTGGAACCCACACCGAACAGGTCAATGATGTGTAAGTGCTGCTTTATAGCGCTATTGATGACACCTTGCTGATGATTGAAAATGGGCTGAAGGGCAAAGGGCCAGACTGGATTTATCCTGCCTTTTGTAAACAGGATAATCTTCCACATTTTCAACTCCATGCCAGTGCTCATTTCCATAACCTTTCAAACCCTGCCGAACAAAAATCTACCAATCCCAGTTGACTTTTTTCAATTGAAAGATCAATCATGATCTCACTGAAGGGCAGAGGGGCTTCAGGGCTGAATGGCCTAGTCTTGTTCCTATTTCTTATGTGGCCATACAGCCCCAAGAGCTTTTTCGGGGAAGAGAGCTCCAGATTCCTATTACCCTTCAGGTGAAGTGTCTCCTGACATCACCTCATGAACTTCCTCCTTCCTAATTTTAAGGTGATCTTCTTTATTCATCGAATCGTACAATCCCTACAGTGCAGAAGGAGGCCATTCAGCCCATCGAGGCTGTACTGACAACAATCCCACCCAAGCCCTATTCCCGTAACCCCATGTATTTACACTAGCTAGTCCCTCTGACACTAAGGGGCCTAACCCACACTTCTTTGGAGTGTGGGAGGACACCGGAGCACCCGGAGCAACCCACACATACATTGTGAGAATGTGCAAACTCCACAACAGACAGTCACCCGAGGCCGGAATTGAACCCGGGTCCCCGGCACTGTGAGGCAGCAGTGCTAACCAATGTGTCACCGTGCCGCCCAAAGGAAGTAGCTTCTCTTGATCTACCCTCCTAAACACCTGAGTTAGATACTAATTTACCCAACTTTTTAAGCCTGTTCCATAGAATCCATAGAATCCCTACAATGCAGAAGGAGGCCATTCGGCCCATCGAGTCTGCACCGATGTTCGGTCCCTTCATCTCGGATGAATGTAAGAGACATGTATCTGAATTATAAAAACTACAGACCAAAACTAAACCTGATGTTCATTTATCAATTTAACGAGGCATTTCGCTGAAGGGTTTCTGGCTTGAGATCTTGGAGTTCTTGCTTAGTAAACATTCAGATGTGACCTCATCTTGAATCATTAAACGATCGCTTGAATATTTAAAAAAAAAACAAAATTAAGAAACCACGATTAAAGTTCAAGGCCCGCATTACCCTGACATCACCAGGGCTGAACAGAAAAGATAACTCAGGAAGTGCTGATTAGGTGCAGCCAAGCTGAACTGCTAAATATTGATGGATTGTTGGGGGATGGGAAGATCGAGGCAGATAAGTGGGATCCAGAGTTCTGAGGCTCAGCGAGGGGTGAAACGAAGCCACTTGGCGGACCGTGGTTTTAGCTGTGGCTCGGTTGGTGGCACACTCTGCTGGTTCAAATCCCCTCTGGAAACTCCAGCGTCTAATTTAGGCTGGCACAGAGTGGCACTGAGAGTGCTGCACTGCTAGGGATGACTGAATCGGTACAATACAGGTACCTGAGAGGCCGGGGACAACAGCAGGGCAAATCCACCCATTATTACCACAAGTTAAGCACCATTAACCAGTTCTAGGAGGTACATAGAAACATGGAAACTAGAAACAGGAGTAGGCCATTCAGCCCTTCGAACCTGCTCTGCCATTTATTATGATCATGGCTGATCATCGAATTCAATATCCCGATTGTTCGAATGGAACCAGTGACAACTTTGCATTGGATGTAATGTGACCAATGGGAACAAGATGTAAGGGTCAGCTGACCCAGTAAACCATGGAACCAATTACAAAGTGATATAATAGTCAGCTGACCAGCTGATTCTCTATAAATAAGGAACTACATAGAATTGTGGAGAGCTTGGAGTGACCCAGGGCAAGGCCCCAAGTTTGGAGCAATGATGTTTCTTTATTAAACCCTTTCTTTGATTTATAAGTTGGAGTAAGTTTTGTTGTATTTTCATTAGCTGCATTTTGAAGAGTTCCTTCTGAAGAAACACCGATGCCCCCTTTATATAGAATCATGGAATCCCACAGTGCAGAAGGAGATCATTCGGCCCATCGAGCCTGCTCCGCCATTCATTATGATCATGACTGATCATCAAATTCAATATCCTGATCCAGCCTTTCCCCCCACATATAGGAATTAGGAGCGAGAGTAGGCAATCCAGCCTTTTGAGCCCACTCCACCATTCTATATGATCATGGCTGATCTCCATCTTTTCCTGACTCCACTTCCCTGCCTTTTCCCCATAGCAATTTATCCCGCTTTTGATCAAATATTTATCTATCTCTTTCTTGAATCCTTTATCCCCAAGAGCTATATCTAATTTCTTCTTGTAATCACACAAATGTTTTGGCCTCAACTACTTTCTGTGTAGAATTCCACACATTCACCACCCTCTGGGTGAAGACATTTCTCCTCACCTCAGTTCTAAAAGCTTTACCCCTTACCCTCAAACTATGACCCCTAATTCTGGATTCTCCCACCATCGAAGAGGAGCAGAAGGAGAATCTCGGGGGGAAGGGAGGGGGTGGGGAGGGAGCATAAATGGGGGGGCGGTGGGTGCTGTTAGTGAGCGGTGAGCAGAAGCATATGCAGATGGCCAAAAACTTGCTTCATGTGGGGCGGCACGGTGGCACAGTGGTTAGCACTGCTGTCTTACAGCACCAGGGACCCGGGTTCGATTCCCGGCTTGGGTCACTGTATGTGCGGAGTCCGCACATTCTTCCCGTGTCTGCGTGGGTTTCCTCCGAGCGCTCTGTTGTCCACCCGCAGTCCAAAGATGTGCGGGTTAGTGTTGGCCATGCTAAATTCTCCCTCAGTGTCAGGGGGATTGGCAAGGTAAATATGTGGGTTACGGGGATAGGGCCTGGGTGAGATTGTGGTTGGTGCAGACTCGATGGGCCAAAAGGCCTCCTTCTGCACTGTAGGATTCTACGTGCACACAGGTTAGCACTGCTGCTTCATAGCTCCAGGGACCCGGGTTCGATTCCGGCCTCGGATCACTGTCTGTGCGGAGTCTGCAAGTTCTCCCCAGGTCTGCATGAGTTTCCTCCGGGTGCTCCGGTTTCCTCCCACAGTCCGAAAGACGTGCAGGTTAGGTGGATTGGCCGTGCTCAATTGCTTCTTAGTGCCCCGGGATACGTAGGTTAGAGGGATTAGTGGGATAGATAGGTGGGATTATGAGGATGGGGTCTGGGTGGCATTGTTGCCGGTGCAGACTCAATGGGCCGAATGGCCTCCTTATGCGCTGTAGAATTCTATGAACATCTTCTCTGAATAGATTGATGGTCTGCACAACACTGACCATACTGAGCCCTTCGATACCCATTTTACCCGATAAATAGAGACGATCAATCAATGGTAATTGTTAAGTGACCGCTCTGTCTCCCGAAACAACCTGGTGTCCCATGACACTATCTGCATTGTGGGTCAACCCACTGCACATGGACTGCAGCCATTCAAGCAGAGCAGGGTGCTGTGTGATCAGATATATTCATCAAGAACACACCTCACTATCTGTCGGGCCTCTCGCTGTGTCCAAAAATGGCCGCCGGGTTTGCCGACAAAAGAATCTCGCCCACACTTCCAATGTACTTCAAGCAGCTGTTAAAGTGCTTTGGGGTATCCGTGAAAAAGTCTTTCTTCAGTGGAGGGATGTAAAAAGCAGGAAGTCAGGAATGAAGGACTCGCCTTGTTATCTCCTGCCAAACTGGAGGAAACACAAGAAAGATTGTGATTGAGGTGGAGAGACGGGAGACTTATGTGAGAGGGGATTGTCCGTCGAAGAAGGTTTTTCTTGATGCCTGACTATGAATGGAAGAGAAGTATCAACAGATTCGAGTCAAACCATGTACCGGCAGGCTTTATAAAGGGAGAAGAGTTGAGGAGAAAGGAAGTGTCTGGCTCTCTGGGAGAGGAGACGTGACTATATTAATTTGATTATGTGTGAGGAGGAATATATGTACGCGCACTAGGGAAGTACCCGCAGGGGTCACTGCACTGCGGTGCACTTGGCTTCTCCAGCTCTGTGCAAGGATGTTTGCAGAAGCTACAGAATTAGTTACATTTCAGAAAGAGAAGAGCATTCTGGCACGCATTCCACATGGAGCTGAAGTTAGGGAGTGGGGGAGGGACGCTTCATTCAATCAGGAATCCTAGACTCACCAGAATGTTGCCTGGGCCAGAGCGTTTCAGCTATGAACAGAGGCTGGTTAGGCTGGGGTTGTTTCTCTTCAGCAGAGAAGGCTGATGGAGGGGAGGGGGGTGGGAGGGGAACCAGATTGAGCTGTACAAAATTATGAGGGACTTAGATAGAGTAGATAGGAAGTAGAGGAGCCAATAACTAGGGGGCATAGATTTAATGCAAGAGGGAGGGGATTTGAGGAAAAACCCTTTCACCCAGAGGGTGGTGGGAATCTAGAACCTGCTGCCTGAAAGGGCGGCAGAGGTGGAAACCCTCTCAACATTTAAGAAGCATTTAGGTGAGCACTTGAAATGCCATAACAGACGAGGCCATGGTCCAAGTGCTGGCAAATGGGATTAGAATCGGTGCAGACACGTTGGGCCGAAGGGCCTTCTTTCTGTTCTATTAATCTCTGTGACTCTGTGACATCAGATTCCATATTTTTAATATAGAAAGATTCACTAATCATTCTGATTGAAGATTCCGCCTTCACAAACACCACGTGCTACCATTGTAGGTTCTACACAACTAATTACTTTCCTTGAGGTGTGCTGGACATTCCGAAAACAAACCACTGCCATATTCCAAAGCCAGGCACAGGGTGAACAGGGTCATCATCTTAATTTGTTTGCACTACATACAATCTACAGGACAGCACTGTGCAGATAACATGATGCCATTCATGTCCCATGTTCTTCTGACCACAATGGTGCCATAGAAACTACCTTGCGCTGTGAGGCAGCAGTGCTAACCACTGTGCCACGATGCTGCCCTTTACACCCACTCTTGCTAGTGGCATCTTCCAATCCCATTGAAGTCAATGGAGTTTGGAACAGCTCACCGCATTGACGGGGGCCATAAAATTTCACCCCCAGACTTTACCTTTGGTTCTTCCTCCCCTTTCTACAGCATTAAACCGAGCACATTTCCAATCGCCTTCATCCCTGCAGAGGAGTCACTTTCAACTTGAAAGATGTTTTTGAAAGATGTGTAGGTTAGATGGATTAGCTGTGGTAAGTGTGTGGGGTTACAGGGATAGTTTAAAGTTTATTTAATGGCATCATATGTTTGGGCCTCTCGGTTGCTGGAGAGTAAAGGAGACATAAAATATCTTTATTTCTTTGATCCAACTTCACACACAATTCACCACCAACAACCCAGTGCCAGCTGTGCCCCCTTTATGTATCAGTGACGTCTATTGAACAACTGACATCAAATTAGGACTTAATTGGAAGGTCTGTTAAGCCATTCCTAACATCATCCATAGGCTTACATTAACACCACAATTAAGTTACTGTGAAGATCCCCTAGTCGCCTCACTCCGGCGCCTGTTCGGGTACACTGAGGGAGAATTTACCATGGCCAATCCACTTAAACAGCACGTCTTTCGGACTGTGGGAGGAAACCAGAGCACCTGGAGGAAACCCACACAGACACGGGGAGAATGTGCAAACTCCACACAGACGGTGACCCAAGCTGGGAATCGAACCCAGGTCCTTGGCGCTGTGAGGCAGCAGCGCTAACCACTGTGCCACCGTGCCAACCCCAGGAAAGGGTGGAGGAGACAGCCTGGGTAAAGTACTCTGTCAGCGAGTCAGAGCAGACTCAATGGGCCGAATGGCCTCTTCTGCACCGCAGGGATTCTATGATTCTATGAAATCGGTTGTTTTTCTCTCCACAGATATTGCCAGACATGCTGAGTATTTACAGCGCTTTCTGTTTTTCCTTCAGGTTCCTGAAAAGGAACCGACTGAAGTATGCACCAAAACTAAATCCAGACACGTAGCAAGCTAGGCTTGTTTTATCTACAGCCAGCATTCTCTTGTTATGCCTGCTTTCAATACGTAGACCACTTACTGGGAACCAGCCCCATAACATTACTGCTGCCTGAATACACAATAGCAAAGTAACAGGACTGATCACCTCTGGGGTTCCTCTGACACTCCAGTCACTGGAACACCTGCCATCATTCATTATAGGGACGGCACGGTGGCACTGTGGTTAGCACTGCTGCCTCACAAAACCAGGGACTGGGTTCGAATCCCGGTTTGGGTCACTGCCTGTGTGGAGTTTGCCTGCTCTCTCCATGTCTGCGTGGGTTTCCGGTTTCCTCCCACAGTCCAAAGATGTGCAGGTTAGGTGCATTGGCCGTGCTAAATTGCCCCTTAGTGTCACGGGACTCGCTAGGGTAAATGTATGGGGGTTATGGTCAATGCAGATTCAATGGGCTGAATGGCCTCCTTCAGCACTGTAGGGATTCTATGATAGAGCTGCCTGCTGACTTACTCATTGGCCCCAACAATGGACAAATCATTGCGAGCAGCAAGGCTTACAGCAACTAATGAAGGATATAACTGCTCCCTTTTGTATGTGTAAACACGAGCTGCAAAAAGGTTGGTTTGTCGAAAGCTTCACCGACTAGACAGACTTTCCAAGGACTCCGAGTAATGATCTGTTATTGAATATTATCTCTTTCGGAGGGAATCAGACAGGGTATTCATGGAATGTGGACCTGTGTCCAAGACTCAGCAATGTCATCAGACGTCTCCCTGTTCCAGCCTCTTTCCAAAGCACTGGACTCCTGACACTATGCACAAAGTCTGGCTGAAAGATGCCAAAAAAGGGAAAGTTACCAACTTTACAAAATAAAAACAATTCTACGACATTCATTCCTTTTTGGGGTGAAGGACGGAACAGATACTTGGACTATTCTGAGGCATGAATTCCCTCCCTGTGGGGCAACCCACAGCACGTAGACTGCAGCGATTCAAGAAGGCAGCTCACCACCACCTTCTCAAGGGCAACTAGGAATGGGCAATAAATGCTGGCCTGGCCAGAGACACCCGTGTCCCACGAATTAATAAAAAAAAGTTGGGTAGAGGCAATGCTGATGTACATATTCTCAAATTTAAAGAAGGGAGAGATGCATGTCTGCACTTGCAGATTGCCATTCAGCATTTTCCTGTGTTAGACTTGGAAATCAGGGATTCTGGATGCCTTATCTCGGGGAAGGGGCAGTCTAGACACCATCTCTCAGGAAGGGGGAGTCTGGACACTACCTCTGGAAGCGGTATTCTGTTCTGCTATGTGGATTTCCTCGGCAAAGGTTGCACAGTTTGCTGAAGCTGGATCAGCATTTAGTAAGCCTCAGGGTTCTTACTGGTCATGGGAAACATTAGTAGCATCAGCCAGTTAGCAGTGCACACAGCAAATAACTGGTGCTTTGTTCACTATTGTAAATCAGTTCATCTCACTGCACCGGAAAGCCAAAACAGAAGATGGTTGAGGATTATTTTCAGTTTGAGTGTACTCTGAACATTTAGGAAAGAAATGTGTTCATGTAGCACTGCTTCATTGAGGAAATTCTCACAGGCTGAACATTGAGGTTCAGAGCATGGAAACAGGCCCTTCAGCCCAACTTGTCGCAACCCCCTGTGCTGCTTGCCCCTCGGACTCATCACGAGTCTGAGGGGACTCGTAGAAAAGTCGTGAATGTAGCCCAATCCATCAGGCAAACCAGCCTCCCATCCATTGACTCTGTCTACGCTGCCTGCTGCCTCGGAAAAGCAACCAGCATAATTAAGGACCCCACGCACCCCGGACATTCTCTCTTCCACCTTCTTCCGTCGGGAAAAAGATACAAAAGTCTGAGGTCACGTACCAATTGACTCAAAAACATCTTCCCTGCTGCCATCAGACTTTTGAATGGACTTACCTTGTATTAAGTTGATCTTTCTCTACATCCTTGCTATGACTGTAACACTACATTCTGCACCCCCTCCTTTATGAATGGTATGCTTTGTCTGTATAGCGCGCAAGAAACAATACTTTTCACTGTATACTAATACATGTGACAATAATAAATCAAATCAAATAAATCAAATCAAATCAAAGTGTGCATCGCTAGGAGGCTATATTTTATAGATTGCCTCCTTGTAGGTACACATAATGCTATTAGAGCGGGAAATTCTTCCAAGAGTTCCAGTGACAGTGAAGCATCCTAAACCAGGATGGTGCATGATGTGAAGGGGAACTTGCAGGCGTTTCTATGCCACCCTTGTCTTTCTGGTTGGTAACGGGTTTGGAAAATACAGAATCACACGATACTGCAGAAGAGGCCCTTCGGCCCATCGAGTCTGCACCAACGCATGAAAGGCCCTGACCTGCCCACCTAATCCCACTTACCTGCACTCGGCCCATTGCCTTGAATGTTATGACGCGCCAAGTACTCATCCAGGCACTTTTTAAAGGATGTGAGGCATCCCGCCTCCACCACTCTCCCAGGCAGCGCATTCCAGACCGTCACCACCCTCTGGGTGAAAAAGTCTTTCCTCAAATCCCCACTAAACCTCCCACCCTCACTTTTAACTTGTGTCTCCTCAATTGACACTTCAACTAAGGGGAACAGCTGCTCCCTATCCACCCTGTCATAATCTTGAACGCCTCAATCAGGTCGCTCCTCAGTCTTCTCTGCTCCAACGAAAACAACCCAAGCCTATCCAACCTCTCTTCATAACTTAAATATTCCATCCCAGGCAGCATCAATGCTGTTGAAGGAGTCTTGGCAGTTACTTAACTTTACCTAGTACAGTGTACAGACTGTTGCCACAGTCTGCTGGTGGTGGAGGGAGTGAATGTTTAAGGTGGGGCGCTGACCAAGTGTGCTACTTTGTCTTGGATGGTGTTGGGCTCCTTGAGTGTTGGTGGAACTGCACTCTTCCAGTTAAATGGCAAGTATTCATTCCATCACACACCTTACTTGTGCCTTGCAGATGGTGGACATCTATGGGGAATCATAGAATTGCAGGAGGAGGACATTTGGCACATCATGTCTGCACCAGCTCTCAAATGAGCCACATGACTTAGTGCCGTTCCCCTGCCTTTTCCCCGCACCCCTGCACATTGTTCCTATTCAAGTAATCATCTAATGTCCTCTTGAATGCCTCGATTGAACCTGCCTCCACCACACACCCAGGCAGTGCATTCCAGACTCGAACCACTCGCTGGGTGAAAAAGGGTTTTCTCACATCACATCTTTTGCTAATCACTTTAATTCTGTGCCCTCTCGTTCTTGGTCCTTTAACCAGTGGGAACAGTTCCTCCCTGTCTCCTCTGTCCAGCCCCCTCATGATTTTGAACATCTCTATCAAATTTCCTCCAAGGAGAATGGTCCCAACCTCTTCAACCCATCCTCATGATTGAAGTTTCTTATCCCAGGAACCTTTCTTCTAATCCTCTTCTGCTCTTTCTTCAATGCATTCAATGCTTCCTAGAGTATGGCTCCCAGAACTGTACACAATATTCCAGCTGAGGCCTAACTAGTGTCTTGTACAAGTTCAGCATAACCTCCTTGCTCTTGTACTCGACGCTCCTATTAATAAAGCCCCGAATACTATTCTATTAACTGCTCTCTCCATCTGCCCTGCCATCTTCAATGATCTATACACATATACACCCAGGTCTCTCTGCTCCTCCCCTTTGAGAATTTTATCCCTTATTTATTTTAGTCAGGAGGTGAGTTACTTGCTGCAGAATCCCCAGCCTCTGATTTACAGCCACAGTATTTATATGGCTAGTCCAGTTCACTTTCTGGTCAGTGGTAACCCCCACAATGTTGATGGTTGGGGATTCAGTGACAGTAATGCCATTGAATGTGAAGGTTTGATTCTCTCTTGTTGGAGATGCTTTGGCTCTTGTGTGGCTTGAATGTCACTTGGCGCTTTGCAGTAAAGTTTATTTATTAGTCACAAGGAGGCTTACATTAACATTGCTATGACGTTACTCTGAAAATCCCCTTGTCGCCACACTCCGGCGCCTGTTCGGGTACACTGAGGGAGAATTTAGCATGACCAATGCACCTAACCAGCACATCTTTCGGACTGTGGGAGGAAACCGGAGCACACAGAGGAAACCCACGCAGACATGGGGAGAACATGCAGATTCTGCACAGACAGTGACCCAAGCCAGGAATTGAACCCTGGTCCCCGACGCTGTGAGGCAGCAGTGCTAACCACTGTGCCACCGTGCCACCCTAAGTCCAAGTCTGAATGTTGCCCAGGTGTGTTGAATGCGGGTATGGATGACTTCTGGACTGAGATGGTCCAGCATTCTGTTCAGCCAGCTACTGCACCTTTGAAATGGTGCTGCCAGAATTCTCTTTCAGTCTCCCATCACACATCACTCTGAAGCATCATTACATCTTCATTGCTGCTACTAAAACTGGGACTGACATTAATCAGTTCAAGCCTTGCTGGATACATGACATTTCTGGAATATCGGTTACCTTCATTCGCTGACCTCATGCCAGCCTTATCTGAACATACACCAGAAAGATTGATTTTCTTTTCAAACTTGACAAGGAAATAACTCTCATTTTATACAAGGGAGCATTAAACATTCCGCTTTTCACACTGAAAGCAAACTTCAAAAGTAATTTTTGCCTTGGCTCAGTGATAGCAATCTCTTATCTCTGAGTTAGAGTCTGTGCAGAATCTGCATGTTCTCCTCGTGTCTGCGTGGGTTTTCTCCAGTGTTTGGGCTTCCTCCCACAGTCTGAAAGACGTGCTGGTTAGGTGCATCGGCCATACTAAATTTTCCCTCAGTGTACCCGAACAGGCACCGGAGTGTGGCAACTGGAGGATTTTTACAGTAACTTCATTGCAGTATAATAAATAAACTTTACATTAGAAAGTTCAAGCCCCATTCCAGAGATTTGAGCAGATAATCCAAGGCTGATTGTCCAGTGCAAGACTGAAGGAATGTGGCACTGTCAGAGGTGCTGCCTTTTAAAAGGAACATTACATTCAGACATATCTCGGGTAGACATAAAAGGTTACGTGGTTTAAAGTTTATTTGTTAGTGTCACAAGGAGGCTTACATTAATATTGCAATGAAGTTACTGTGAAAATCCCCTAGTCGCCACACTCCGGTGCCTGTTCGGGTACACTGAGGGAGAATTTAGCATGGCCAATGCACCTAACCAGCACGTCTTTCGGACTATAGGAGGAAACTGGAGCACCCGGAGAAAACTCACACAGAAATGTGGAGAACATGCAGACTCCGCACAGACAGTGACCCACGGCCGGAATTGAACCCGGGTCCCTGGCGCTGTGAGGCAGCAGTGCTGTTTGCACCTTCCCCCTGTGTCTGCGTGGATTTCCTCCGGGTGCTCCGGGTTTCCTCCCACAGTCTGAAAGACGTGCTGGTTAGATGCATTGGCCGTGCTAAATTCTCCCTCAGTGTACCCGAACAGGCACCGGAGTGTGGCGACTAGGGGATTTTCACAGTAACTTTATTGTGGTATTAATGTAACTTGTGACTAATAAGTAAACTTTAACTTTAAATGACTGTGGCTTCAAGAGATAATTAGATGTCTTTCTGAAGGAAATGTAGTGCAGGATCTGGTAGGAATGCAGGTAGGTGTTTCTCATCTATCAATAAGTGACCAGCTTTGTTGGACTTAACAGTATTTTGCTTTTCCAAAATGCTCCCCTGCTTTTAGACTGTGAATCCTTTAAGCCAGGGTTTAAGTTTCCAACAGGAGTCTTGCACATCTGCAGCTATCAGGTGTTCCACAGCTGGTAACTGCAGCTAGTTAAGCAAAAATGTTTTGCTCAGTGACTCAAGAGTAGCTGTTTTTTTTAGACAAGTGTTGCTGGAAAAGAAGGACAGGGCCGATCATGTAAGCTCCGGCACAGGGAACACTCTTTTATATCCCCACTCGGGTCATTTCCCACATGGCTGCCAAAATGGCCTGAAGTGGGATGTAACCCATCTCACATTGCAGGCGGAAGTATTAAAAAGCACTCTATTTTCCTCCTACGCCCCCCAGTAATACTTCAAAGACAAACAGTTAAGAAAATAATAATCTTGCTTTGCTTTCGAAAGAATGTGCAATGGCAACTGGACATTCATAGCGCACAGTGGCCAATGGTGGGATTTGACCTCACTCCTGGATGGCCTGTGCAACAAGTTCCTGATGCCCAGTTTAAGCCACTCTGGTGAGAAGGTATTGAATGAGACTGGCTTCATGGCGTGACCTACTGCACCTCCTAGAGGAAAGGTAAGGTAGTGCTGGAAAAGTTCAGGAGAAGGTTGCTCATCTCTCTTCCCTTCCTTCCCCTCACCTCTGCAGCCAATATGTAGCTCAGACAGATAAAGAATACTCTCTTCCCCCTTCTTCCGTCGGGAAAAAAATACAAAAGTCTGAGGTCACGTACCAACCGACTCAAGAACAGCTTCTTCCCTACTGCCATCAGACTTTTGAATGGACCTATCCTATATTAAGTTGATCTTTCTCTGCACCCTAGCTGTGACTGTAACACTACATTCTGCACTCTCTCCTTTCCTTCTCCCCTATGTACTCTACGAACAGCATGCTTTGTCTGTATAGCACGCAAGATGTAATAGCTTTCACTGTATATCAGTACACGGGACAATAATAAATCAAATTAAAACTGATTTGATTTTGATTTGATTTGATTTATTCTTGTCACATGCACTGGTAAACAGTGGAAAGTTTTGTTTCTTGCGCGCTATACAGCAAAACATACCATTCATAGAGAAGGAGAGAGTGCAGAATGTAGTGCTACAGTCGTAGCTAGGATGGAGAGAAAGATAGAGAATTTAAAAGAGTTAGAATGAAGTTTTAGAAGCATAGAACCAGAGGAAAAGATAGAAATAGAACGTATGCTGGGCACAACTTGCAAGAAGTTGCCTTGCTCTGGCGCCATCTTGAGAAAATAAAATCTTGCCCATGGGACTGGACTGTGCAATAAGTTTATTTTAAATCAGATAAACTGACATAAGGAACCAAAGTGCAGATTTCAGAAGGCCATCAAGTAGTTCAGCCTTAGTATCAGTGTGCAATTGTCCCACTCCAGGAACCTGAGTACGTAATCTCGGCCCATATGCACTCAGTGCTGATGGAGTGTTAGACTGATGTGGAGATGCCGGCGTTGGACTGGGATAAACACAGTAAGACGTTTAACAACACCAGGTTAAAGTCCAACAGGTTGATTTGGTAGCAAAAGCCGCCTGTTGGACTTTAACCTGGTGTTGTTAAACTTCTTACGAAGTGTTAGACTATCATGGATGTTGGTTCCTTCAGATCAGACATTAAGCCAGAGGCTCATTTCCTTTCAAGGTAAATGCAGAAGATTCAACAGCGGTATCCAGAATAGAACAGGGTCATACTTCCTGGCCAATATTTATCCTTCAATCGATACTTCATTAATTCATTTACGGGGTGTGGGCATTGCTGGCTGGGCTATTTCAGGGGGCTTTTGAGAGTCAACCTGTGGCACTAGAGTCACGTGTAGGCCAGACCAGGTAAGGACGGCAGATTTCCTTCCCTGAAGGACATGAATCAACCTGATGAGTTTTTCCGACAAGAATAATTTCATGGTCTTCACTGAAATCGGGTTATCCGGATCCTAATTTCACTTCTCCAGCTGGTATCGCACTGTGCACAGACTGGTTGCTGCATCTCCCAACATTGTAACAGCAAATACACTTCAAAAGGTACATTTGTTGGCCGTAAGGCATTTTGGGTCATCCTGCATTCGTGAAAGGTGCATTATAATCGCAATTCCTTACTTTTCATGTCTTACAAAATAGAACATGACAATGGACCCACCTGGCCAGCGCACGCAAAGCTTGGAATTAGAAGCCTGCAGAGTGTAAGAGGCAAAGCAAAACTTTCTAATTCTGCACGGTGGCACAATGGTCAGCGCTGCTGCCTCACAGCGTCAGGGACCTGGATTCGATTCCTGGTTTGGGTCGCTGTCTGTGTGGAGTTTGCATGTTCGCCCCGTGTCTGCGTGGGTTTCCTCCGGGTGCTCCGGTTTCCTCCCACAGTCTGAAAGATGTGCGGGTTAGGTGGATTGGCCGTGCTAAATTGACCCCAGTGTTAGGGGGATTAGCAGGGTAAACATGTGGGGTTACGGGAATAGGGCCTGGGTGGGATTGTGGTCAGTGCAGACTCAATGGGCCGAATAGCCTCCTTCTGCACTGTAGGGATTTTATGATTCTATGTAAACAAGTTAATCCAAGTTGGAGATGCTGCTTCTAACACAACAAAAATTCAGAACAGAGGAAGAGCTTGTGGACCAAACTAAAATTTATCATGCACATATTCATACACAGTACTCACAGCAGTAATAGACAAATCACAGATCAGAACAGCTAACAGCCATGGCACTCAGCACTTAGACTTTCATTGTAATCACTCCCAGCTATCCGTTATTCTATATTATGAAAGTGTGCAAATTATATAGATATATATATATGTTTTTTTATGTTTCAGGAGAATGTTTTAAAGTTCAGCTTTTTCTACAGGTAGTCAGTATGTCTGGTAGGAATACAGCTCAGATGCTGGGAGAGCTGAATAATTACTAATTTCAACCTTGTTAAGCAGAGTTAATGGACTTTTGTTTACTTAAGTTTCCCTGGGATTTCAGATCGGAGTGATTTAGGCAGGGCCATGTGATGTTGTGGTTTATGTGCAGTCCTCAATCTGTAGCAAAACGACACAGGCTTTTGCAGAAAGGAGTTGGAGTTTGGCTGTTCTGGTTGAAGTTAGGGGAATTTTGCTGGTTTCTGAAAGTCTACATCTCTCTGAAAATTCCAAGTTATCTACACTCATTATAGAAAGTATATGTGTGATTGTTAACTATATTTAAAGTGGGTTTTAAATATGTAAGAAGAATGTTGCTTATTTGGAACTGAAACAGTTATAAGTTAGAAATCAGAGTTGTTTCTTTTCATGTTTAAAGATTGTTCAGCTGTTAAAAGTTAAGATGCATCATATTGTTAGAGTAATACTTAAACTGTATTATGAATAAAGCTTGTTTTGATAGAAGATCCCTAATTTGTCAGTGGAATTACACCTAGAGCAAAGCATCCTTTTCACACATCTATGTCAATATAGAAAAATTGTTGGGATCTTGTCTGGCTTCATAATATACCTTGGAGTTCTGGTACAGGACCCTAACACTATACATAAACCATCTAAACCGCTTGATTAGATTCCCATTTGTAATCACTCCCAGGTACCCATTCTTCTATACATAAACCATCTGAACCCCTCGATTAGATTCCAGCCTGTAATCACCCCCAAGTATCCATTATTCTATATATAAACCATCTGAACCCCTCGATTAGATTCCAGTCTGTAATCACCCCCAAGTATCCATTATTCTATATATAAACCATCTGAACCCCTCGATTAAATTCCAGTCTGTAATCACTCCCAGGTATCCATTATTCTATATATAAACCATCTGACCCCCTCGGTTAGATTCCAGTCTGTAATCACTCCCAGGTATCCATTATTCTATATATAAACTATCTGAACCCCTTGGTTTGATTCCAGTCTGTAATCATTGCCAGGTATCCACTATTCTATATATAAACCATCGGAATCCCTGGATTAGATTCCAGTCTGTAATCACTCCCAGGTATCCACTATTCTATATATAAACCATCTGAACCCTTCGATTAGATACCAGTCTCTAATCACTCCCAGGTATCTATTATTCTGTATATAAACCCCTTGATTAGTTTCCAGATAATCAGCATCCATTCAATTCTATGATAACAAACATTTCCCTTTTGCCACTTGCAGTCTCAGTATTAATTTTTAAGAGATAGTTTGAAGGATAACAGAGTCACCATTCCCCCCAATAAATACAAATATATCTGTACGCAAGAGCCAGTTGTTGCAGGTTTTTGTCGGCAGTGACAAGGCTTTCTTGCAACAAGGACATCTTTCTGCTCCGGCTTTCAACCGGGCAAAGAAAGAAATGCTGTGTGCTCCTGAAAGGAGTCTCACACTGTGGGTCTCTCTGCACAATGGAAAATGGGTTTGGAGTCCAGCTGAAACTCTGCCTAAAACATCCCTCGTGTAGCTGGTGTGGAGGGGGGGGGGGGGAGCAGCTGCAGAGAAAATGAAAGCGCTCTAAGTCAGTGCGTGGAAACACAGCGCCTCCTCCCCTCACTTCACCTTCATCAGCCAACTCCACACAGTGACAAACACCCCTCTCCCTGCCCTTGCCAAGACACCGCTGCCAAGATATCTGAACGGGGACACTGAACTGGCAAGGGCCACCCACGTCTGAGCCCCACAAAGCACTTAAACTGATATTACTGATCTGACTGGCATCGGAATACTGTCGGCTGAAATCACCCCTTCTCTCTTCTTGCTGCTTGTTTTCCCTCTTTGTTTGCAAGTTATTAAGTCAGAGATGGCCCCGGAGGATGCTGTGGCTGCAAGAATTTTGTAATTGTTGTGCGTTTGCCAAGACAGAGCTTGCTTCGAACAAAAACAAGGCATGTTGTGTTTTATTGACAGGGAAGGATGCAGGGGAAGTGATAGCAGCTTCTGTTGGGGCAGAGCGGGGTACCAATCCGGCCATTCAGTCTCTTGCATACGGATGTTGTGGGTGGAATGGGGGTGGGGGGTTACTCCAAAAGCCCCTGGACCCACAATTAATGCCCCAGTGGGGTAAATGGACACCGTGGAGCCGGTCAGTAAGTTCTCACTGTGAAACCCTCTTGAGTGTCTGGAACAAGCTGCCAGAGGTAGTAGTAGAGGCGGGTACAATTTTGTCTTTTAAAAAGCATTTAAACAGTTACATGGGTAAGATGGGTATAGTGGGATACAGGCAAAATGCGGGCAATTGGGACTAGCTTAGTGGCAAAAACTGTGCGGCATGGACAAGTTGGGCCGAAGGGCCTGTTTCCATGCTGTAAACTTCTATGACTCTATGACTAACAAGGAGCAGATTAAGTTTCAGTTTATTTGTTAGTGTCACAAGTAGGCTACATTAACACTGCAATGAAGTTACTGTAAAAATCACCCAGTCACCACACTCCGGCGCCTGTTCGGGTACACTGAGGGAGAATTTAGCATGGCCAATGTACCTAACCTGCACGTCTTTTGGACTGTGGGAGAAAACCAGAGCACCCGGAGGAAACACATAACATTTTTTTCAGTTGTCTTGTCCCTTAAAACACCCGGGTTCGATTCTCGCCTTGGGTCACTGTCTGTGCAGAGTCTGCACATTCTCCCCATGCCTGCGTGGGTTTCCTTTGGGTGCTCCGGTTTTCTCCCACAGACCAAAGATGTGCGGGTTAGGTGGATTGGCCAAGCTAAATTGCCCCTTAGTGTCAGGGGGACAAGCTAAGGTAAAATGCATGGGGTTATGTGAATAGGGCCTGGGTGGGATTGTGGTCGGTGAAGACTCAATGGAGCGACTGGCCTCCTTCTGCCCTATAGGGGATTCTATGATGAGGATTCTATGATGATTAATTATAAAGAATTTAAAGTTGTTGGGGAAAATCATGTATATATTTTTTAAAAAGCATTGAATCAGTCAGACCTCCATGTGTAAGTAGCCAGCAAAACAACACAAAATCTCGGCTATCTCCTGAAAATCAGTTGTATTTTTGCTTATCGATGGCACTAACCATTAGTTCCCCTCCCCATAATCACTTCTCATCAGAGACACTGATTTGCACTGACTGAATGAGTCAAATTCCATTGACATTACGCAGGAGATTCCAGGATTATGATGGGAGTTTGGAGAATTACATCCTGTCATACTGTCCGTGTCCTCCCCTCTGCAGCAACAGAAAACAGTGATGCTGTCTGTGCTGGACAGAAGGGCTGCTTTTTATCCGTTGTTCCATTTTAATTGCACGGGGATTTGAGGATTATGTTCTCCCCATGCAGAGGGAATTGCCTCTCCATCAGTGAGTGTTTTTCTCTCTGTGATAGCACCCGTTCCTCTGGCGGTTGAATAATCCCTTTGTATTCTGCTTTGAGAGAGAGAGAGAGAGAGGGGGGTGCAGGAAGACACTCCACTTGTCAACGCTTCAGAGAGCTGTGAGGATCAATTGCCTCTTGGAGGCCTGAGGATTACTGAAAGGGCAAGAAGGGAGACACCAGCCACATCCCCCCCCCCTCCCCCCCCCCCCCCCCTCATAGAGACCTACCTCACTCTGAGGCTGCACCACTTCAACAGCACTACAATGCTAGGGAACAAAGAATCGCAACCAAAGAGGGTTCAACTCCCACCGTGGTAAATTTTGGAATTGGATTTAATAAATCTGATCCCTGGCATTGGGAGAAATAAGGAATGAATGAATGTTGTCGGGTTGTCATTAAAGGGAATTAACGAACAAGGTATTTAAAAGGATGAGCTTGTTGCTTTGAAGACTGTTTGACTCTCCTCTTGTGTTTTTCAGTTGAGTTTTTGTGCCTGTTCTGTGCTCGGGCAGAGGCAAATCTGTTTCCAATGATTGAGTAACAGAAACAGGCACGTCACACAAAAGAAAATGTGGTCAGACCACATGAGTCTGCAAGGGTGTGTGTGTGTGTGTGTGTGTGTGTGTCAGTGTGTCAGTGTGTGTGTGTGTGTGAGAGAGTGTGTGTGTGTGTCAGTGTGTGTGTGTGTGAGCGTGTGTGAGTGTGTGTCAGTGTGTGAGTGTGTCAGTGTGTGTGTGTGAGTGTGTGTATGTGTGAGTGTGTGTGTGTGTGTGTGTGTGAGGCTTTAGAGAGAGTGCAGAGGAGGTTTACCAGGATGTTGCCTGGTATGGAGGGGCTTAGTTATGAGGAGAGATTGGGTAAACTGGGGTTGTTCTCACTGGAAAGACGGAGGATGAGGGGTGACCTAATAGAGGTGTATAAAATTATGAAAGGCATAGATAGGGTGAACGGTGGGAAGCTTTTTCCCAGATCGGTGGTGACGTTCACGAGGGGTCATAGGTTCAAGGTGAAGGGGGGGAGGTTTAACACGGATATCAGAAGGACGTATTTTACACAGAGGGTGGTGGGGGCCTGGAATGCGCTGCCGGGCAAGGTGGTGGAGGCGGACACACTGGGAACGTTTAAGACTTATCTAAATAGCCACATGAACGGAGTGGGAATGGAGGGATACAAAAGAATGGTCTAGTTTGGACCAGGGAGCGGCGCGGGCTTGGAGGGTCGAAGGGCCTGTTCCTGTGCTGTATTGTTCTTTGTTGTTTGTTCTTTGTCAGTGTGTGTGTGTGTGTGTGTGTGTCAGTGTGTGTGTGTGTGTCAGTGTGTGTGTGTGTATGTGTGAGTGTGTGTGTGAGTCAGTGTGTGTGTCAGTGTGTGTGTGTGTGTGTGTGTCAGTGTGTGTGTGTGTCAGTGTGTGTGTGTGTCAGTGTGTGTGTGTGTGTGTGTCAGTGTGTGTGTGTGTGTCAGTGTGTGTGTGTGTGTCCGTGTGAGTGTGTGTGTGTCAGTGTGTGTGTGTCAGTGTGTGTGAGTGTGTGTGTCAGTGTGTGTGTGTGTCCGTGTGAGTGTGTGTGTGTGTCAGTGTGTGTGTGTCAGTGTGTGTGTGTCAGTGTGTGTCTGTGTGTGTCAGTGTGTGTGTGTGTCAGTGTGTGTGTGTGTGTGTCCGTGTGAGTGTGTGTGTGTGTCAGTGTGTGTGTGTCAGTGTGTGTGTGCGTCAGTGTGTGTGTGAGTGTGTGTGTCAGTGTGTGTGTGTGTCCGTGTGAGTGTGTGTGTGTGTCAGTGTGTGTGTGTCAGTGTGTGTGGGTCAGTGTGTGTCTGTGTGTGTGTGTGTCAGTGTGTGTGTGAGTCAGTGTGTGAGTGTGTGTGTGTGTCAGTGTGTGTGTCTGTGTGTGTGTGTCAGTGTGTGTGTGAGTCAGTGTGTGTGTGTGAGTGTGTGTGTGTGTGTCAGTGTGTGTGTGTGTGTGTGTCCGTGTGAGTGTGTGTGTGTGTGTGTGTGTGTGTGTCAGTGTGTGTGTGTGTGTCAGTGTGTGTGTGTGTCAGTGTGTGTGTGAGAGTGTGTGTGTGTCAGTGTGTCAGTGTGTGTGATGTTTGTGAAGGTTGTAGGGTTGAAACAGTTAACTGGGTCAGCATTTTATATCAAAGTTCACTGTCTGAATGGAGAGAGAGAGAGGTGGGGGAGATAAACATGTGACATATGGCAGGTGTAAAGCACCATCCTAACAGAAATGGACATTAATTAACCCTTTCTGGTGGCACAGTGGTTAGCACTGCTGCCTCACAGCGTCAGGGACCCGGGTTCGATTCCCGGTTTGGGTCACTGTCTGTGCGGAGTCTGCACGTTCTCCCTGTGTCTGCGTGGGTTTCCTCCGGGAGCTCCAGTTTCCTCCCACAGTCCAAAAGATGTGCTGGTTAGGTGCATTGGCCATGCTGAATTCTCCCTCAGTGTACCCGAACAGGCACCGGAGTGTGGCGACTGGGGGATTTTCACAGTAACTTCATTTCAGTGTTAATGTAAGCCTTACAATAATAAATAGACTTTAAACTTTCTGGGTGTAAAAGGCAGCACTGGACGGAATCAATGGGGCAATACAGGCTTCTATTGAAAAAAGGAGTGACATAGAAGTCTTCCTTCACCTGAACTGAGAGTTATTAACTCACGGTGGTCTGTGTACCATGTAATCCCAATTCCAAAATAACTGGAGTTAACTGTCTGTGTACTGGAGACGAGAAATACAGAATCTAAAAACGTCATTGCATTCAACTATGATTCTATGTTTCAATTAACTCTCCTGCGTGCTAAATATCTTAAACCTACAGAATCAATATCCGCAAGGAGTGGAATTAAAAGCAAAACACTGCAGATGTTGGAAAACTGAAATAAAACAGAAAATGCTGGATAAAAGTCAGCAGGTCTGGCAGCATCTGTGGAGAGAGAAACAAGAGTTAACGTTTCGGGTCCAATATGACCCTTCTATAGGATTCGAAAGGTTAAGTATGTTCCCCTCTGCACGGGGGCCACCTTTCTCTACACCCTAACTCTGACTGTGACACTACATTCTGCACCCTCTCCTTTCCTTCACCTCCATGTACTCTATGAACGGTATGCTTTCTCAGAAGGCTGAGGAAATTCGGCATGTCCACTACGACTCTCACCAATATTTACAGATGCACCATAAAAAGCATCCTTTCTGGTTAGAACCATAGAACCATAGAAAATTACAGCTCAGAAACAGGCCTTTTGGCCCTTCTTGTCTGTGCCGAACCATTTTTTGCCTAGTCCCACTGACCTGCACTTGGACCATATCCCTCCACACCCCTCTCATCCATGAACCCATCCAAGTTTTTCTTAAATGTTAAAAGGTTGTATCACAGCTTGGTATGGCTCCTGCTCTGCCCAAGACCGCAAGAAACTACAAAGGGTTCTGAATGTAGCCAGTCCATCACGCAAACCAGCCTCCCATCCATGATCCCATCCTTTCCTTCTCCCCTATTTACTCAATGAATGGTACGCTTTGTCTGTATGGCCTGCAAGAAACAATACTTTTCACTGTATACCAATACATGTGATATGTATTGGGATACATGTTGGGTGGCACAGTGACACAGTGGTTAGCACTGCTGCCTCACAGCGCCAGGGACCCGGGTTCAATTCCAGCCTCAGGTGACGGTGCGGGGTTTGCATGTTCTCCCCGTGCCTGCGTGGGTTTCCTCCGGGTGCTCCAGTTTGCTCCCACAGTCCAAAGATGTGCAAGTTACGTGGATTGGCTGGGCTAAATTGTCCCTTGGTGCCAGGGGGATTAGTGGAGTAAATAAGTGAGGTTATAGGGATAGGGGCTGGGTGGGGTTGTTATCAGTGCAGGCTCGATGGGCCAAGTGGCCTCCTTCTGTACTGCAGGGATTCTATGACAATAATAAATCAAATCAAATCAAAACACAGAATCCCAAAACTCAAACAGGAATTATTTCTCCACGGCGAATCCCAAATTCACAGCAGCTGCCGTTCAATTGAGGGGGAGGAGGGGCGGGCAGGGAGGAGGGAGGTCAACATTAACTCTTTGCATGCTGGCTTCACAGAGTCGGGGAATTCAAATGGAGAGTGCCTGGGGATTATTAACTCTCCGTCTAGTTTGAAAGCATGGACTGTTGGATGTATCACAGCTTGGCATGGCTCCTACTCTGACCAAGACCGCAAGGGGTTCTGAATGTAGCCCAGTCCATCACTCAAACCAGCCTCCCATCCATGACCCTATCCTTTCCTTCTCCCCTATTTACTCTATGAATGGTACGCTTTGTCTGTCTAGCCTGCAAGAAACAATACTTTGCACTGTATTGGGATGCATGTTGGGCGGCACAGTGGCAATGGGAGTTGGATTTTGCCACAGAATTGAAACATTCAGAGAAAATCATTGTGCACATAGGAAAAACTCTGCCCACAAGTCAAACAGGCTCCTGCAGCCTCGGCTCAAAGCTGAACAGAGTGTTTGAACAGGGAAAGAGAGCGGCGGGGGGGGGGGGGGGGGGGGGGTGGAGAAACGTTTTACGGTGTTTTTAAAACCCAGTAACTGGAGACAACTTTCCCCTTGGAGAGAGATGGCTATCAGTTACATACTCTGTACAGTCGCTGTTTACACTGTACTCGTAAATCAGGATCCCATTATTGCTTTGCCTAATCACAGTTAAAACAGGAATATAATTTACCGCACTGAGACACTGTCCCTGACTGGGGATTCGTTTGGTCACACACACACACACACACATTCTGGATAGATTTATTACTGGCCCCAAGGCGCTCGCTACATAGAAGCAACCTCAGCAATGGGAATTTGGCACTCACTGGAGCCCAGCGCACAACAGGTTAACATAAAGAAGTGTCTGTCCAGTAAATCAACCTCACTCTGAAACTTCCAGCTCACTTCAAACAGATTAAAAACACCCTCTTGTTGTTGAATGTTATTCCCCAATTCCCCAGTGTGTGCAGGTTGACTGGGAGCGTGTGATCCGCACCAACGCTCCCTGCTTCATCCCAATTCCTTCATTTCCCGAAACTGATCCCACTCCCCCCACCATCCCTCCGGGATGAGGACCACTTGCTCATCCTGCCGGAGAGGCAGACAGCATTGAGATCAAAGCCGGCAGGAACAGCCCAGGTCACACCCTTTGCACTCTCTCCATCTCTCCCCCTCACGACCCTGCTGTCAATGTAAATCCTGCCTCCTGCCCCAGCACCTGTCAGCTTCACGCTCTGTCCACTCCTAGCTGCCCCTACCCCACCACCACCCTCCGCCCCCCCCCCCCGCCCCTCTCCCTCATCCATCCTGCAAACTCGCAATACAGCCTCTGCAGACCCCAGTACAAGGACCCTAAATATAGTAACAACCCCAAATCCCCCCAGTACTGGGACCCTTAATACAGCAACCTCCTCCCAAATCCCCCCAGTACTGGGACCCTTAATATAGCAACCTCCTCCCAAATCCCCCCAGTACTGGGACCTGCAATACAGTAACCCCCCCCCCTCCCCCCCCCCCACAAACCCCCCAGTACTGGGACCCTTAATATAGCAAACCTCCTCCCAAATTCCCCAGTACTGGGACCGCAATATAGTAACACCCCCCTCCCAAATCCCACCAGTACTGAGACCAGTAATACAGTAACCTGCCCCCCCCCCTCCCCAGTACTGGGACCTGTAATAGAGTAACCCACCAATCCCCCCAGTACTGGGACCCTTTATATAGTAACACCCCCCAAATCTCTCCCGTACTGGAATCTGTAATACAGTAACTCCCCCAAACCCCCAGTACTTGGAGCTGTAATACAGTAACTCCCCCAAACCCCCAGTACTTGGAGCTGTAATACAACCCCTCGCTACACTGGCTGGGACCGGCATTACACTATCCCTTCTCCCCCCCCCCCCCCCCCCCCGCCTCCAGCACCTACCTTCCCATCAATACAGGCATCGCCGATAAATCCCACCAACCCGAACTCATTCATATCACAAACCTTCACCCCCCCCCCCCCACCTCAATCACCCCTTCCCCCCCCGCCCCCATCACTTACAGCTCCTGGACCATCCCTGTGCCCCCGGCAGTTATCATGAACACAGCTCGGTTCATCCACTGCGTCCGAGGGTCAGACAGATAATCCCACCCAAACTCTGCTGTTCTTCCAGAGAGAGAGCACCTTCTTGTCCCGCTTCCTATCCGCTCTCCCAGCCTCGGATCCCAGGATCGCCGCCGGGATCTCAGGGCATCCTCTGGTGGAAGGGACCTTTGCAACTCAGGGTAGGTGGTGAGAGCGAGGGGAGACCCAAAAAAGCCTCTGATGTGTCAGGATCAGATGCTTAGAGAAGGGCCAGTTCTTTACAACCAGGTCATTTCCCACGGGGAGGGTCAGGGGACAGAGACAGATTTGGGATCACAAGACTTTCACCATGAAATTACGGGTTGGGAGCAGATCGTGGCTATGAGAATGTGGAAAGGGGTCCCTATAGCACCAGATTGGACCACAAGAAACTGTAAAAAGGTTTTTAAAAAGCAGTCCAGTGTAACAACAAGGTGTATTTATTTATCTGGCAACTTTACATTCATGAAATGCCCCGAGGTTCGTTATGAAGGGGCATTACAAAGCAAAAGTATGACACTGCCCACCTAGGGAGAAATGAGGACAGATAACCAAGAGCTTGGTCAAATAGGTAGATTTTATGGGGGGAAAGCGGTGAATCAGAAGGGTTTCAGAAAGTTGATATTGAAGTGGGTGAAACTGCTATTCAGTAACAAACGCAGTCCTCGAGTAAGCATTGCTGAAATCAACATTTATAAAAACAAAAAACACACAGGCAGACAGCAAATGTTGCCAAATGGAATAAAGTATCTGTTTAGTTGTCAATAGAAACGACAAGGTAAAGCAGACGCGCAATTCGATTTGTAACCACTCGGAATCCGATACAATCTGATACAAAGAGTTGGATAGAAAGTAGCCTTCACGTTGTGCGCAGGAATGAGCAGAAGGAGATGGGCTGATTTCAGCCTCTACATTAATTGCTGCCTACACGGAGGATGGGCAACTGATCTCTCCGGAGCAGAATCCCTCCTGGTATATTCACAGATAACAGAGCACACAACACGACAGAACAGAACCAAATGCCTTTCTCGAACCCCAGGCTCGTTTCCCTCCTCTCCCACCCAGCTCCAGTTACCGGCAAGCCTCTTGATTCTGATTTACAGGGAGATTAAATAGGGTCAACCCATGTTCTGCAAAAGATTAAACAATTCCTAGGGCAGCTCTCTTCCCAAAATCGTAGGGAACGAATAACCCGCACGGAACAACAGCAAACACTACATCTCAGATGAGCCCTCTCTTCACATTGGGGCTGAAAATGTGAAGTGCACACCTCACCCCAACGCTTTTAAGTCGCAAGCCAGTGGCTGTGGAGTAAATTGATGGTTTCTTAGTACAGTAGAGAAACGGAATACATCCATCCCGCAACTTTACCTTTCCTGTAAGTGACCACTCAAAATAGAAGACTGTTACACATTCTACCTTGCCATCCATCTCCTGCAGTTTTGGCATTAAGATCCGCTAGACAATAAATCATACTGTCACAAACTTTCCCCGAAAATGTTACGACGAAGAGGGGCAGCCTCGCTGCTGTTTCTTCTTTTTTTTAAATAACAAAAGCAGAGTGCAGGAGTTAATATTTCATATAAATTCAGTACTTACACTCAAAGCATTTCTACTGATTTTTTCCCTTTTTTTCTGTCTGCAAGATAAGTCACCCAGATTTCCAACAGGAGAGCAGAAGGGGTTGGTGGTGGGAGCCGGAGTTTTTCTTTTTTTAAAATTAGATAGATCCTTGGAAGTCTGTTAGAAGCAGCGAGAGGAAGAAGACATTCTGGTGATAAAGCCTCCACTTTTCAGCTTGAGCCGGTTGCTGCCACTGGCCAGCCCTTCCAGCTCACTCACTGACACTGATTTGTTTTCACTTTTTTTTAGTTCAGACAGACTCCACACGTCACTCCTACCATCACAACCAAACACAAACCCAGATACTAAAAGGGAGCTGAGCAGTTCGGCTGGCCAATTGCTTAGGAGCTTCCTGTTACCAAGAGAAGCAGAGAGGCATTTTGGGAGTCGCAGTTCTTTTTTGTTTTGTAGAAGCTACTGTGTAAAACAAAATGTTACAACACCACGTTAAAGTCCAACAGGTTTATTTGGAATCACGAGCTTTCGGAGCGCTGGTCCTTCACCGGGTGAGTGGGGAGTATCCCACTCACTTTTTAAAGTTAAAGTTTATTTATTTAGTCACAAGTAGGCTCACATTCACACTGTAATGAAATTACTGTGAAAATCCCCTGGCCGCCACACTCCGGTGCCTGTTCGGATACACTGAGGGAGAATTTAGCATGGTCAATTTAGCAGTAACCAGCACATCTTTGGACTGCGGGAGGAAACCAGGGCACCCGGAGGAAACTTACCCGGAGGTGACATGGGGAGGATGTGCAAAGTCCACACAAACTCCGTGACCCAAGTTTGGAATTGAACCCAAGTTCTTGGTGCTGTGAGGCAGCAATGCTAACCACTGTGCCACCATGCCGCCCCATGATGAAGGAGCAGCGCTCCGAAAGCTCGTGATTCCAAATAAACCTGTTGGACTTTAACCTGGTGTTGTGAGACATCTAACTGTGCCCACCCCAGTCCAATGCCGACATCTCCACATTAAAACAAAACATTGAGAGGTTTTGTTGTCTTTACATTGATTTTGGCTTTGTCTTTCAATCATAGAATCATCTCATATTCATTCATGGGGCATGGGCATCGCTGGCTGGCCAGCATTTATTGCCCATCCCTTGTTGGGTGGCACAGTGGCACAGTGGTTAGCACTGCTGCCTCACAGCGCCAGGGACCCGGGTTCAGTTCTCGGCTTGGGTCACTGTCAGTGTGGAGTCTGCACATTCTCCCCGTGTCTGCTTGGGTTTCCTTCGGGTGCTCCGGTTTCCTTCCACAGTCCAAAAGACGTGCTGGTTAGGTGGATTGGCCATGCTAAATTCGCCCTCAGTGTACCCAAACAGGCGCCGGAGTGTGGCGATTGGGGAATTTTCACAGTAACTTCATTGCAATGTTAATGTAAGCCAAATTGTGACACCAATAAATAAAGTTTGAACTCATGAAATTATCTTTTATTCATTCATGGGGCATGGGTGTCACTGGCTGGCCAGCATTTATTGCCTATCCCTAGTTGCCCTTGAACTGAGTGGCTTGCAAAGGCCATTTCAGAGGGCATATTGAGGTCAACCACATTGCTGTGGCTCTGGAGTCACATGTAGGCCAGACCAGGTAGGGACGGCAGATTTCCTTCCCTAAAGGACATTAGTGAACCAGATGGGTTTTTCCGACAATAAGCAATGATTTCTTGGTCATCAGTAGATTCTTAATTCCAAATATGTTTTACTGAATTCCAATTCCACCATCTGCCGTGGCGGGATTCGAACCCGGGTCCCCAGAACTTTAGCTCAGTTTCTGGATTAATAGTCCAACAATAATACCACTAGGTCATCGCTTCCCCTGCAGTACCAAAGGAGGCCATTCGGCCCATTGAGTCTGCACCGACCCTCCAACAGAGCATCCCACCCAGGCCCTTTTCCCGTGAGCCCATGTATTTAACCCCCCTAATCTTCCTAACCTACACATCTTGGGACACTAAAGGGCAATTTAGCATGGCCAATCCACCAACTTGCACAGACGTGGGGAAAACATGCAAACTCCACACAGAAAGTCACCCGAGGCCAGAATTGAACCCCGGTCCCTTGCACTGTGAGGCAGCAGTGCTAACCACTGTGCCACCATGCCGCCCCTACCATATTCTACCAAAGTTGATGCATATGCTCTTTTTAAAATTTTTGATGAGATATCAGTTTCTCTGGCAAGGCCAACATTTGTTGTTAATCTCTAATTTCCCTTCTGAAGTTGGTCATGAATTCCCTTTTTGACCCACTGCAGTCAAACCTATTGAGTGCTGTTGGAACTGCACTCAACAAGCCAAGCAGAGAATGTTCCACCACACTCCTGAGTTATGCCTTGAATATGGTGGGCGCGCTTTGGGGAGTCAGGAGGTGAGTCCCTCACTGCAATATTCTCAGCCTTTGCTGTCCTCTTGTAACCACAGTGTTTATAATGCTAGTTCCCACCTTGTTGCTTGCAGGGTCTGATGCCTGCTGGACAGATGATCGACTTGTTCGATGGTTGATGAACCCTAACACAAACCCTGACAACCAGACATTGAAAGGCCCAAAAATCTAACAGGAACATCAAAATCTCAGCCATTAACACAGCTCAGTCAAAGAGAGGAAATCTGAGAACAGCTCGCAACTAATCTGTGAAATCTTCACATGTCCAACTCAATTCCAGAACTTTGGGATCAAATAAAGTCAGCTGTGCACAGACCATTGGGTTCCCCCATTCTCATCACCAGGACTAGTTTGATGAAAATGATGCTGACATACTAAGAACATAAGAACATAAGAAATAGGATCAGGAGTAGGCCATCTAGCCCCTCGAGCCTGCCCCGCCATTCAATAAGATCATGGCTGATCTGACGTGGATCAGTACCACTTACCCGCCTGATCCCCATAACCCTTAATTCCCTTACCGATCAGGAATCCATCCATCCGCGCTTTAAACATATTCAGCGAGGTAGCCTCCACCACCTCAGTGGGCAGAGAATTCCAGAGATTCACCACCCTCTGGGAGAAGAAGTTCCTCCTCAACTCTGTCTTAAACCGACCCCCCTTTATTTTGAGGCTGTGTCCTCTAGTTTTAACTTCCTTACTAAGTGGAAAGAATCTCTCCGCCTCCACCCTATCCAGCCTCCGCATTATCTTATAAGTCTCCATAAGATCCCCCCTCGTCCTTCTAAACTCCAACGAGTACAAACCCAATCTCCTCAGCCTCTCCTCATAATCCAAACCCCTCATCTCCGGTATCAACCTGGTGAACCTTCTCTGCACTCCCTCCAATGCCAATATATCCTTCCTCATATAAGGGGACCAATACTGCACACAGTATTCCAGCTGCGGCCTCACCAATGCCCTGTACAGGTGCATCAAGACATCCCTGCTTTTATATTCTATCCCCCTCGCGATATAGGCCAACATCCCATTTGCCTTCTTGATCACCTGTTGTACCTGCAGACTGGCCTGGAACAAAACTGAGCAGGCTCCATTGCCTGCCTGAACAACTCAAACTTGCCCCTCAAGAAGGTAGCATTCCATCACCTCAAGACTAATGGCCAAAGACAAACCCGGAAGATAAAAGACAAGTGGTGGGAAGAGAAAACCTGAGAGTTTAAGTTCATTAATGCCATAAGTAGGCTTACATTAACACTGTAATTAAGTTACTGTGAAAATCCCCTAGTCGTCACACTCCAGCATCTGTTCGGGTACACTGTGGGAGAATTTAGCATGGCCAAAGCACCTAACCAACACGTCTTTCAGACTGTGGGAGGAAACTGGAGCACCCAGAGGAAACCACGCGAACACAGGGAGAACGTGCAGACTCCACACAGACTGTGACCCAAGCCGGGAATCAAACCCGAGTCCCTGACTCTGAGGCAGCAGTGCTAACCACTGTGCCACTAGAAGCTTTTGGAAATGACCAGGGTCATCGATAGACTGAGGTCAAGTAGACAAAATCATCAGATGGTTGTTCCATCTGTCGTCAATGCCTAATAGAACATTTTGAACAACTTCTCATCCATGAATCCACAGTGGCAATTGACATTGTCCAGGCTGACCCCAATACCATGTAGCAAAATCCAAGGGTGAACCACCATCGGTGGGAGAGCTACAACGAGCAATCAAACAGGAAAAAGAACAAAGCCTCCAGGCCCAACGGTATTCTGGTTGAGTTATTCAAATCTGGTGAACTTTTGCTTACATCAAGACTTCATGCATTAATCCTCAAGGCTTGCAAAGAAAAAGAATTCTCCACAACTTCAGGAATGTAACATCTTCAAGGAGATATAAATCATGCTTGGGAGCTATTGAAAGCGGATTGCAAACCTGGTGCAGAGTGAACAGTGACCCTACAGTCATCTGCAAACTTTTCCTGGTGCTTTATGGTAGTCAGTTTAGTTTTGGCACAGAGGTGACTGAGCTTAAAGAGTTTTAAAGAGGGAATTGAGATATTTCCCTCTTGTCCAAAGCGAGGAAAATCCTGACACACACTCTCCTCAATCACCTACTTCCTGTGGCTGAGGAAGTTCTCCCAGAGACACAGCATGACTCTAGACCTTCCAGAGGAACCTCTGATATGGTTTTTGTTGCCGGACAAATTGATGAGAAATGTTGCGAACAACACCAGGGATTCTTGGTTGCGTTCATCGACCTGAGCAAAGCATTTGCCTCAGTAAATCATGAGGCTCTGTGGATTATGCTTCAAAGATTTGTAGGTGCAGGAAACTTCATCATGATCCTGCAGTTCCTTCACGATGATATGATATCTTGAGAAGATCTGAAACAGATGCCTTCAAAATCCAAACTGGGATGAAGAAAGACTGCGCGATACCTGGCACTATTTACAATCTATCTCACAATGACGATTCATCTCATCAAATCAACTGCCCTCTGGTGTCAGTATTAACTGCTGTATAGATGGAAAACTCTTTGAGCTCTGTATCTCCATGCCAAAAATAAACTGACTATGATTAAACACATGATCTAGTTTGCAGACGACTGTTGGGTCGTTCTACACTCTGCACCAGATTTGCAAGTCACTCTCGATCGTTTCAATTCTGAATACAAGAAACTCAGCCTGTTCTTGAATGTTGCCAAAACAAAACTCATATAGTAACCCACACCCTGTCTATTCTACCTCCCATATGCGGTGAAGAAAAAATTTTGATTTGATTTATTATTGTCACATGTATTAGTGTACAGCGAAAAGTATTACTCCTTGCGTGCTATACAGACAAAGCATTCCGTACGTAGAGAAGGAAAGAAGGGAGTAGAGAATGTAATGTTACAGTTATAGCCAGGGTGTAGAGAAAGATCAACTTAATGCAAGGTAGGTCCATTCAAAAATCTGATGGCAGCAGGGAAGAAGCTGCTCTTGAATTGGTTGGTACATGACCTCCAACTTTTGTATCTTTCTCCTGACCGAGGGAGATGGAAGAGAGAATGTCCGGGGTGCGTGGGGCCCTTGATTATGCTGGCTGTTTTTCTGAGGCAGCAGGAAGTGTAGGCAGTGTCAATGGATGGGAGGCTGATTTGCATGGTGAACTGGACTTCGTTCACAACCCTTTGTAGTCTCTTGCAGTCTTAGACAGAAGGGGCCATATCAAGCTGCGATACATCCGGAAAGAATGCTTATTATGGTGCATCTGTAGAAGTTGGCGAGAGTTGTAGTGAACATACCAAATGCCCTTAGTTTGAGAAATTCTGGACGAAGTTGAGCATTTCCCATATATCTGGAGCCAACTCTCTCATAAGCCCATCATTGACGCGGAGATCCAACAGTAGATCAGCTGCATCAGTTCAACCTTCTACAACCCTTCTACAATTTTCATAAATGACCTGGATGAGGAAGTGGAGGGGTGGGTTGGTAAGTTTGCTGACGACACCAAGGTAGGTGGTGTTGTGGATAGTTTGGAGGGATGTCAGAAGTTGCAGCGAGACATAGATAGAATGCAAGACTGGGCGGAGAAGTGGCAGATGGACTTCAACCCGGATAAGTGTGTGGTGATCCATTTTGGCAGATCCAATGGGATGAAGCAGCAGTATAATATGAAGGGTACCATTCTTAGCAGTGTAGAGGATCAGAAGGACCTTGGGGTCCGGGTCCATAGGACTCTTAAATCGGCCTCGCAGGTGGAGGATGCGGTCAAGAAGGCGTACGGCGTACTGGCCTTCATTAATCGAGGGATTGAGTTTAGGAGTCGGGAGATAATGCTGCAGCTTTATAGGACCCTGGTTAGACCCCACTTGGAGTACTGCGCGCAGTTCTGGTCACCTCATTACAGGAAAGATGTTGAAGCCATTGAAAGGGTGCAGAGGAGATTTACAAGGATGTTGCCTGGATTGGGGGGCATGCCTTATGAGGATAGGTTGAGGGAGCTTGGTCTCTTTTCCCTGGAGAGACGAAGGATGAGAGGTGACCTGATAGAGGTTTACAAGATGTTGAGAGGTCTGGATAGGGTAGATTCTCAGAGGCTATTTCCAAGGGCTGAAATGGTTGCTACGAGAGGACACAGGTTTAAGGTGCTGGGGGGTAGGTACAGAGGAGATGTCAGGGGTAAGTTTTTCACTCAGAGGGTGGTGGGTGAGTGGAATCGGCTGACGTCGGTGGTGGTGGAGGCAAACTCGTTGGGGTCTTTTAAGAGACTTCTGGATGAGTACATGGGATTTAATGGGATTGAGGGCTATAGATAGGCCTAGAGGTGGGGATGTGATCGGCGCAACTTGTGGGCCGAAGGGCCTGTTTGTGCTGTGGCTTTCTATGTTAACCCATGGCAGTGAGTATTTGACAACAAAGATCTCCACAAGTCAACAGAAATCCTTGTGTCCCAGTTGTTGGCACCAGGTTCCTCTACTGCAGTGAGACCTGGTCTGTGTATCCACAACAGGTGAGTACTGGAGAAATTCCATCAGCAAGGGTGGATGGACTGTCGAGCAAATGCTAATGTCCTTCTTCAGGTCAGCTAAACAACCATTCAGGTGAAACTCATTCAAAGTTAACTTTGATGGATTGGGCGCTGTGTCCAGTTGGCCATAACCCCTCCTCCCACCAAACCCTGTTCTCTCAACTCTCAAATGGTCAACGGTCCAGCAGAAGACAAAGAAAATGTGTCAAATAGGCTCTGACACTCTTCTTGAAGCTGAATGGCATTGTACTTAATGACTTGGAGGAGTTTGCCACCAATTGTTCAGAATGGCAACAACTGATTGATGCGGCACGGCGGCACAGTGGTTAGTACTGCTGCCTCACAGCGCCAGGGACCCGGGTTCAATTCCGGCCTCTGTGTGGAGTTTGTACATTCTCCCTGTGTCTGCGTGGGTTTCCTCTGGGTGCCCCGGTTTCCTCCCACATTGCAAAGACGTGCGGGCTAGGTTGATTGGCCATGCTAAATTGCCCCGTAGTGTCGGAGGGGGCTAGCAGGATAAATCATGCTTTGAGTCCAAATGTCTCATTGACTGAGGCAGAGTAGCTGCAAAGAAGGAATGAAAAGGAAGCAAATCCTGCACTCAGGAACCCACTATCTCATGGCACGTCCTGCCCCATGTGCCCAGAGATATATGGACTGAGAATTTGTCTGCTCAGTCACATGAAGAGCCATGGTAAAAACCCTTCAGCCTGGTAGACGTCATCCTTGAATCCAGGGACTATCGACAATGGGTGGTCCTGTTAGGTTTCTGGTCAATGGTAACCCTGGGAAGTTGATGGTGGGGTAATTGGCAATGGTAATGCTGCAGATTGTCAAGAGGATATGGTAAGATTCTCCTTTGTTGGAGATAGTCATTGCCAGTCTCGCGTGGAATGGCCATTCCTACCAATAATTTCATGGACAGATGCATCTGCTATAGATTGGTCAGGGCAAAGTCAAGTAGACTTTTTCCTCTTGTTGGTTCCCTCACCACTTATTGGCGGCATGGTGGCACAGTGATTAGTGCTACTGCCTCACAGCACCAGGGACCCGCGTTCAATCCAGGCCTTGGGTGATTGTGTGGAATTTGCACTTTCTCCCTGTGCTGCGTGGGTTTCCTCCGGGTGCTCCGGTTTCACCCCACAGTCCAAAGATGTGTGGGTTAGATTGATTGGCCATGCTAAATTGCTGCTTAGTGTCAAGGGGATTAGGAGGGTAAATACTTGGGGATAGGGCCTGGGCGGGATTGTCGCTGCAGGCTCGATGGGCTGGGTGACCTCCTTCTTCTCTTGAAGGAGTCTATGATTCTATGATTCACTTGCTGTAAGTCCAGTTTCCTTCAGGACTCAGCCAGCTTGATCAGGAGAGGGTTACTGAGCTATTCTGGATGATGGACGTTGAGGTACCCATCCAGAGTCCATTCTGTGTCATTACTCCCTCAGTGCTTCTTCCAAGAGGTATTCTGGATAAAGGAGTACTGATTCATCAGCTGAGGGAGGGTTGTAGTTGGCAATCAGCAGATTATTTCCCAGTCCATGTTTGGATTGATGCCATGAGACTTCATGGGGTTCAGAGTTGAGGACTTCCAGGGCAATTCCTTTCTATGCTGCTGTGCTAACACTTCTGCTGGGACTATCCTGCTGGTGGGACAGGACTTATCCAGGGATAGTAATTGAGATGACAGGAACATTGACTGGAGGATGATTCGGTTAGCGGCTAACTGCATCCCAACTTGCACTAATAATCATTCATTCATCCAACATTCTTGTGCTGGCCTACCCAAATGGCTCCTGTATAGGAAACATCGTGTTAGAGCTTTCATCCCTGTTTTCAAACCTGTGCAAGGCTCTATCTCTGTGATTCCCTCCAGCCTCCAAAGTCTGTGTCTTCCTCCACTTCAGGCATTTTGCTTATCCCAGAATCCATTCATCCACAATTGGTGGCCAAGCCTTAAGTGACCTGGACCCTAAACTCTGGAATTCCCGCTCCGACTCCCTTACTTTCAAAAGTTCCTTAAGATCGATGTCTGTGACCAAACCTTTGGTCACCTATCCAAAACTTTTCCTAAGTCCTACATCTTGAAACATCTTCCTTCAATGTCTTTGCCTCCAATTTCTCTTCTTGCTTTGACAACCTCCTACAAACCTACTCTTTTAAAAGTGCTTCTAGCCACTTCATTTAGCACAATGGGGGCAGTGGCATATTGGTATTATCACTGGATTACTAATCCACAGAGTCAGGTTAATCCTCTGGAGACCTGGGTTTCAATCCCACTGCAAAAATTCAATAAAAGGAAAGTCTAGATGGCCATGAAGCTATCAATGTTTATTTTAAAAACCCACCTGGTTCACTAATGCCCTTTAGGGAAGAAAATTTGCCATTTTTATCTGGTCTGTCTTTCATGACTCCAGATCCACAGAAATGTGGTTGACTTTGAAATGGCCTAGCAAGCCATTCAGTTCAAGGGCAATTAGGGATGGTCAATAAATGCTGGCCCAGCCAGTGTCTCCCACATCACAGGAATGAATTTAAAAACAACCACTCACATATCAGGTTATAGATTTTCCTCTCTTTAATCCAAAGATATCTAATTGTGTCCCTAACTAAGGTCAACACAGAATAAGCATCAATCCTGTGACCTTCCTGAGTCCCTGGTTAGTAGTCCGGTGATGATATCATTATGCCACTGCCTGACATTGTGCTACATGAAGTGGCTAGAAGCACTTTTAAAAGAGTAGCTTTATAGGACATAATTAAAGCAGGAAGAGAAATGGGAGGCAAAGACATTTAAGGAAGATGGCCATAGAATGGCCATAGAATCCCAACAATGCAGAAGAAGGCCCATCGAGCTTGCACCAACAACAATCCCACCCAGACCCTATCCCTATAATATTTATCCTGCTAATCCCCCTGACACTAAAGGGCAATTTAGCATGGCCAATCAACCTAACCTGCACATCTTTGGACTTTGGCACATCCCTCTGTAATAGTTTGTGGATTTTAATTCAATTTTAAATAAATCTGGAATAAAACACAAATAATCAATAACTGATCTTGTCAAATTGTTGTAAAAGTCCAGGCAGTTCACTCATGTATTTTTGGGGCAGGGAGCCTGCTGTCCCTACCCAGGCTGGGTCTACACGTCACTTCAGTCTGTGATTGAATCCTAACTGTCCTCTGAACTGTTACAGCTTGTCACTCAATTCAGAAAGTCCAGGAATGAGCAATAAGGAATGAGCAGCGGCCTCACCACTGACACCCTCATCCTGAGAATGAATTAAAAGAAAAATTACATTTTGATATTGAGTAAATGATTTAATTGGAGGCATGTCAACTACACCAACTGTTTCATACATACATTATTAAATAGATGGCTTAGCCAGCAACTTGCATGACTCATAGAATAGTACAGTTCAGAAGGAGGCCATTTGGCCCATTGAGTCTGCACCGACCACAATCCCACCCAGGCCCTATTCCCGTAACCCCATGCATTTACCCTAGCTTTTCCCCCCCCTGACGCTAAGGGCAATTTAGCATGGCTAATCAACCTACTCGCACACCTTTGGAGTATGGGAGGAAACCGGAACACTCGGAGGAAACCCACGCAGACATGGGGAGAACGTGCAAACTCCACACAGTTAGTCACCCGAGTCCGGAATTGAATCTGGGTCCCTGGCACTGTGAGGCAGCAGTGCTAACCTCAAGGTGTCGGACTTAAGAAGGTATTTGGATTGGTGACCAAAAGTTTGGCCAAAGACATCGATTTTAAGGAACTTTTGAAAGGAAGGGCATAAGAGCGGGAATTCCAGAGTTTAGGGTCTAGGGCGCTAAGGCGAGTGTTGCTCAGCATCTCCTCAGGCAATCTCAAGGGAACAGCACAGTGGCGCAATGGTTAGTACTGCTGCCTCGCAGCTCCAGGGACCCAGGTTCACTTACTCCATACTCCAAAGGTGTGAGAGTAGGTGGATTGGCCATGCTAAATTGCCCTTAGTGTCGGAGGGGGGGGGGGAAAGCTGGGGTAAATGCATGGGGTTACAGGAATAGGGCCTGGGTGGGATTGTGGTCGGTGCAGACTCAATGGGCCGAGTGGCCTCCTTCTGCACTGTATTATTCTATGAGTCATGCAAGTTGCTGGCTGAGCCATCTATTTAATAATGTATGTATGAAACAGTTGGTGTATTTGACATGTCTCCAATTAAATCATTTACTCAATATCAAAATGTAGTTTTTCTTTTAATTCATTCTCAGGATGAGGGTGTCAGTGATGAGGCCGCTGCTCATTCCTTATTGCTCATTCCTGGACTTTCTGAATTGAGTGACAAGCTGTAACAGTTCAGAGGACAGTTAGGATTCAATCACAGACTGAAGTGACGTGTAGACCCAGCCTGGGTAGGGACAGCAGGCTCCCTTCCCCAAAAATACATGAGTGAACTGCCTGGACTTTTACAACAATTTGACAAGATCAGATATTGATTATTTGTGTTTTATTCCAGATTTATTTAAAATTGAATTAAAATCCACAAACTATTACAGAGGGATTTGAACTCACATTCTCTGGATTATTAGTCCAGTAACATAACCACTGCATCACACGACCATGCTCAATCATGTAAGATACCTATCCTATATATGCAGGACTCAACTGGGAGGGTTGTTACTAATGGCAATGCTGACTCTTCCCACAAATGCCACTATAATTTGATTAATAGCCTATTTTTAAAAATTCATTCCTGGGACATGGGCGTCGCTGGCTGGCCATCATTTGTTGCCCATCCCTAGTCACCCAAAAGGTGTTGAGAATTAACCACATTGCTGTGGCTTTGGAGTCACACGTAGGCCAGACCAGGTAAGGATGGCAGATTTCCTTCCCTAAAGGAAAGTAGTGAACCAGATGAGTTTTTCCTGATAATCGACAATGGTTCCTTCATCGTCAGTAGTTTATTAATGTCAATTTTTAAAAATTGAATTCAAATTCCACCATCTGCTATGGCGGGATTTGAACCCAGGTCCCCAGAACATTAGCTGAGTTTCCAGATTAAGAGTCTAGCAATAATACCACTAGGCCATCGCCTCCCCTTCTAGACTGAAAAAGTATTACCCACAACTCCTTTGTGTAAGGATTTGGACTCTACACCATACCTCAAAGTAAGAAAATTCTTGTTGAGGAATGACCAAATTGGCAATATTACATTTAGTGTGTAAGCTAACATGATTCATTGGACAATAGAAATTGACACCTAACATTTCATTAGTTGAGGCACGACGTGATGCACAAGTTCAACACGTCGGTCTGTTTTTCCACGGATCTTGCATCTTCTGGGGTCTTCTTATCTTGTTTTCCTCAACCTGGTCTCTTGCTCATGACATCCTTTGAGCTTTTAGCTTAGCCACAAACATACAACTCCCTTTGCAACTTTAAGACTCCGACTCCTACCAACAACTTGCCAGTCTACCCCAACTGCTGAATCTTCCGGTCCACTTTTAACTGCTGAAGCTACACATTTCACAGATGTCTGCTGAGTGTCGTCTCTCTCTGTCCCTGGTGGAAGCAGCTTTTTTAGCAAAGACTGTGGCCGGAATTTTACTGGCCCGCCCACCCCGGGACTCGGAGCGGGTGAGGGGTGGACCATGGAAAGGTCCCTTGACCTCGGGTGGGATTTTAAGGTTTCAGGATGAGCGAGGCCATAAAATCCCACCCACTGTGGGCACAATCTTGCCGCTCGTTCACACCATGCCCTCCGCTGCAGCAAGGTCGGAGAATTTGGGAAAATCCCTCTGGTGTGAAAGGTAGTAAGATTCCGGCCATTGGTTTTTCCCAAAATGACTAAAAACGTACTCTACGACTAATTCTCTCAATCCAGACTTCAACTGATGAATGACTCCTCGGCAGCTAAGTAGTTACGCACTTTCTATTCACTCTTGCTTAAGACAATTACTTTAGCTCTGACAATCCTGTCTATTGTGGATCCAGTAATCTCTAATGCTGGATTCTGATGGTAATCCTCAGCATTGTAACAGTTACATTAGTCACTAACTAAGTCTAATACTAGGTTCTGAATGGCAACCCCTCAAACTGTTACAAATACCTATATAATAGGCAGCACGGTGGCACAGTAGTTAGCACTGCTGCCTCACAGCACCTGGGACCCGGGTTCGATTCCCAGCTCGGGTCACTGTGTGTGCGGAGTCTGCGTGGGTTTCCTCCAGGTGCTCCGGTTTCCTACCACAGTCCAAAAGACGTGCTAGTTGGGGGAATTGGCCATGCTAACTTGGCTCCTGTTCACTCATAGCACCAATGCTAACTTCCAGGCTAATATTCCCGAAATTACTGATCAATTTGAAAGTTTACTAGTTAATATTAGGCAGTGGTTGGTTTCAATGCACACAACGCACCTGCATGCCTTGAGAGTCAAAGTGAAGGCATACTGGGTTCTATGAGTCGGAACTTTGAGATCATAGAATCACAGAATCCCTACAGTGCAGAGGAAGCCATTCAGCCCATCGAGTCTGCACCGACTCTCTGACAGCGTATCTCACCCAGGCCCTCTCCCTCGCCCTATCCACGTAACCCCACACACTTACATGGCTAATCCCATCTAAACGACTCATCTTTGGGCACTAAGGGGCAATTTAGCAAGGCCAATCCACCTGGCCCACACATCTTTGGAGTGTGGGAGGGAACTGGAGCACCCGGAGGAAACCCACACAGACACAGGGAGAATGTGCAAACTCCACACAGACAGTCACCCGAGGCCAGGAATCGAACACAGGTCCTTGGCGCTTTGAGGCAGCAGTGCTAATCACTGTGCCACCGTGCCAATGACCAGGGTCATAATATAGGAAGAAATAGTAACCCTAAAAATATGTAACAAAGAAAATAATTCTGGTTCTCAACCATGATACAGTTGCTGGGAGAAAAGAACACAGTATGCTGAATAGGGTAAAAGGTAAATAACTCACTGCGTATTATACAGACATTGTACTATCTTCCAAGGTTGATATGAAATGGAGGAAACAAACCCACAATGTTCTTGAAGATTCTGACATCAGCTAAGCATATTACTTACTACCTTGTAACATTTTCCAAGCCATGTGCAATTATCTGTGTAACATCATGTTGCCTGATTCTGCAATACTCTCCTGTAGATTATCATGCATGTAACACATTCCAGCTATGCTATTCTGTCCTCCTTTCGTAACAATAGCTTGAATTTATGTAGCGGCATTCACACAGTTAAATTTCGCAAGGCGCTTTGCATAATCAGACAAGCCAGAGGAGGAGTCAGCCATGGTTCTATCAGCTGGTAACATTCTCGCCTCGGCGTCAGAAGTTTGGCACATCCCACTCCAAAACCCTAAGTGCAAAAATCTAGGCTGATACTTCAGGGCAGTGCTGAAAGAGTGTTACACTGTCGAGGTGGCGCTGTTCAGATGAGATGTCCCATCTGGTCCCTCGTCTGGATCAAAGGTTCTGTGAAACTGTTGTGAAAAACTGTTGTTGTTCTGACTAATATTTAATATTTTGGGAGGAAACGAGCACCCGGAGGTAACCCATGCAGACATGGGGGGAATGTGCAGACTCCGCACAGACAGTCACCCAAGGTAGCACTGAAACCACTGAGTCACTGTGTTCTGAATCTATCCCAGTTAGCGCAGTGGTGATGCCACACAACACGATGGATGGTGCCCTCAGGACAGGACTTCATCTCTGCCAACAACATGTCATGGACACTCCTAACAATACTGTCATGGACTGATGCATCTGTGGCAGATAGATTGGTGAGGTTTTTCCCTCTTGATCATTTTCTGCCTCAGGCCCAGTCTGGCAGCTATGTCAATAACAATATTTTGATAGACTTGGGAGTCAAGGGTTATGGGGACGGGTGGCAAAGCAGACTTGAGGCCACAAGTAGATCAGCCAGATCTTGTGGAATGCCCTTTTTCTCTGTTCCTAATTCCTATCTTCCCATGTGTCCTTCAGGATCTGGCCAGCTCAGTTGGAAAGGTACTAATGAGCCATTCCTGGTGACGGATGGTGAAATCGTCTGCCCCGAGTACTGTACATTTTGTGCCTTTGTCACCCTCAGTGCTTCTTCCAACATGGAGGAGCTCATCAGTGGAGGAATATGGCCAGATTTGCCCTGATGCCCTGAATGTTGAGGACTCCCAGACCATTGCCTCTGACTGCAAACCACAGTGCAAACATTCTCACAGGTATCAGCTCTAAGGTATAATTATGTCGGACTCTGAGATAGTCCGTCTAATTTTGGCACAGATGTTCGTGAGGAAAACTTATATTCCACTGGGCAGGGTGTGTCTTCGTCAATGGCGCTGCCGAGGTCAACACTGGGTGGTGTGTCCAGTTTTATTCTTATTCGACTTTTCTGTAGAGGTTTGAGATGTCTTCGATGTTAGGTTTGACCTAGGCTTGCGAGGTCAATCAACCACATTGTTGCAGGTCTGGAGTCACATGTTGGATAGTCTGGGCATGAAGGGCAGATGGGCTTTTGTGACAATCTGGTAGTTTCATGGCCACCATTATTGATAACAACATTTTATTCCAGAAAACGTAATTAATTGGGGGCAGCGCGGTAGCATAGTGGTTAGCACTGCTGCTTCACAGCGCCAGGGACCCGGGTTTGATTCCCGGCTTGGGTCACTGTCTGTGTGGAGTTTGCATTTTCTCCGTGAGGGTGCTCTCGTTTCCTCCCACATTCTGAAAGACGTGCTGGTTAGGTGCACTGACCCGAACAGGCGCGGACTGTGGCGATTAGGGGAATTTCACACTAACTTCATTGCAATGTTAATGTAAGCCTTACTTGTGACGAATAAATAAACTTTAATTGAGTCTAAATTGCCTCAGCTGCAATGGCGAGAATTGAACTCAGGTCTTGGGAGCATGCGCCTGGGCGCCTGGAAAACCCATCCAGTTACATTTCCATTATGCTACTGTTCCTTCACTGTGCTGAGTTAACAATCTCAACTTGCACTGGCATAAGATCTGGGTAGGGGCATTCATCATTACGTTGCTGTTACAAGCTAAAAACTGGAAAACATATTGTCGGTGGCTGCCAACTATCTTTGCCACAAGAGATGTGTCATCGATTCCCTACAGTGCAGAAGGAGGCCATTCGGCCCATCGAGCCTGCACCAACAACAATCCCACCCAGGCCCGAGCCTGCAAGTCCCCCTGACACTAAGGGCAGTTTAACACGGCCAATCAACCTAACCCACACATGTTTGGAGTGTGGGAGGAAACCGGAGCACCCGGAGGAAACCCACGCAGACACGGGGAAAATGTGCAAACTCCACACAGTGACCCGAGGCAGGAATCGAACCCGGGTCCCTGGCGCTGTGAGGCTAAACACTGTGCCGTCATGTCGCCTGAATTTGCAAAACCTATTTGAACAAAAAGACTTGGAAGAGAAAGATTCTTAACATGAAAGCACCTAACTCCTTGTGTGAAAATGTGGAATTTCTGGTTATATTCTTTTGTTTGTCTTCTCACTGGGTAAATTTAAAATTGGCATCAGGCACAATATCTTGTAGGGAATCTCTTTGCTTTTACGTCTGTTCAGTACACCTTACCAACCAGATCTATGCGCAGATTCAGTAAGAAACATTTGCCCTGAAAAGCTTGTTCTATTATTTTCTTTGCTTGTTTTCTGGAACTAGTTAACTGTTTGTAAGATGAGGAGGACAATTTCTTTGAAATGGCTCTAGATGTGGATCAACAGACGAGAGAACAGATAAATTTAATATATCTGATGGCTGAATCACTAAAGGAAATGTTTGGGAGGAAGGCAGTAAGGTCCCAGCATCAACAGCTTCCCTTATAAGGTGCGGATCTTACTGAATGTTTAGGTTACTTTTTAAGAGCGGTTATAAAATGAGACGCTTCCCATGTGAATAAATTGCAGCCATGTACTACTTAGCTCCAGTTTTATCTCAAAATCTGAATGATTTGGATTGCTCATTTGCGCCACTGATGTTCAAATTCATGTTATAAAGCTTCACAAAAGCCTGTCCCTTACGAGAGGTTGTAAAAGCAATGCTCCAATTCATTGTGAATCGATTGTATCTTTATTGTAGTTGTACGTTAAACTTTAAAGAAGCACACTGTGTTTTACTGCTCTGTGTTATTCTGCTTGTAAATAAATCAATGTGTTTTTTGCCTGTATGACTTGGTTCCTTTCACAGAAGAATGGGGTCTTTGGCGGGGGCATCCCACGTGAGCTTCGGTGGCCAATATCGCAACATAAAGGGTAATGGTTAACCCTCGGCACTCAGGCACAGCAGGTACAAAAGAAGCTGGATTCAATTTATAGGCTGTTTGGTCTGCTTATGGAAACCACATTTTTTTTTACAGTGAACACAAAAGTGCTGGAAGGGAGCCTGAACTGTGACTGTAACCACGGTTGTTTTTTTTTATTATTAATATTATTCTAGTTTCTGACAGCTGTTACTGGAAAATATTTCAAGGCAAGTTTGCGATTTCTAGGCCCAGAAGAAGCTTGTGAATTCCCTTTCATCTTTGCGCAGGACAATTAGGGATGTTCTCGGCACTTTGCAAGAGATTGGTTTTGATCTGTTTCAGCTGCCCTGGCCTCTGAGCGACTACCTTTTGTGAAAGTAAAACTCGTCTGCGTGCGTGCTGGCTCTCTGACAGCCCTTGTGCAGAGCTGCCAATCTTTCCAGCATTTAATACTGAGCATTTTGTTTTTACACTCTCCTGTTAGAACCGAAAATGTAAATTTTAACAATCCAAAAACCCTCAGAGAAAAAAAGCAAAACAGTAAGAGATGTGATTCTTTTATTTTACTTTTCAGTTACACAATGCAGGTGTTCAGGAATATTTCAGCCTACCTCCCACCCTGCGTAAACTTGAGTTCATCCCAAACTGTGCTGCCCATTACCGACTAGCACGGTTGCATAGACATATTGAAAATAGGTACAGCACGAGGCCATTTGGTCCTTCGAGCCTGATGGGACTGGATAGGCTAACTGCGGGAGGTCCTTTGAGACTGCACCACCATTCACTGTGATCATGGCTGATCATTCACTTTCAGTATCCCACTCCTGCTTTCTCTCCGTACCCCTTGATCCCTTTAGCCACAAGGGCCACGTCCAGCTCCCTCTTTAACATATCTAACAAACTGGCCCCAACAGCTTTCTGTGAACGAGAATTCAACAGATTCACAACTCTCTGAGTGAAGAAGTTCTTCCTCATCTCAGTCCTGAATGGCTTACCCCTTATTCTTAGACTGTGACACCTAGTTCTGAACTTCCCCAACATTGGGAACATTCTTCCCACATCTAGCCTGTCCAGTCCCGCCAGGATTTTATATGTTTCGATGAGATCCCCTCTCATCCAGCTGATCCAGTCTTTCTTCATATGTCAGTCCTGCCATTCCGGGAATCAGTCTGGTAAACCTCCGCTGGACTCCCTCAATAGCAAAAATGTCCTTCCTCAGACTAGGAGACCAAAACTGCACACACAATACTCAAGATGTGACCTCACCAAGGCCCTGTATAACTGCAGCAAGACATCCTTACTTCTATACTCAAATCGCCTTGCTATGAAGGCCAGCATGCCATTAGCTTTCCTCAGTGCCTGCTGTACCTACATGCCAACCTTCAGCGACTGTTCCACCATGAGTCCCAGGTCACGTTGCACTTCCCCTTTTCCTAAACTGCCACTCACCCATCACTGAAGTGCTCGCTGATCTGAACCAGAGTACGGTGAATCTGTGGAATTCACTACCACTGAAAGTAGTTGAGGCCAAAATATTGTCTGATTTCAAGAAGAAATTAGACTGATATATGAGGAGAGATTGACTAGGTTGGGATTGTATTCGCTGGAGTTCAGACGAATGAGGGGGGATTTCATAGAGACTTATAAAATTCTAACAGGACTCGACAGGGTAGATGCAGGGAGGATATTCCCGATGGTGGGGGAGTCCAGAACCAGGAGTCACAGTCTGAGAATTCAGGGTAGACCATTTAGGACGGAGGTGAGGAGACATTTCTTCACCCAAAGAGTGGTGAGCCTGTGGAATTCATTACCACAGGAAGTAGTTGATGCCAAAACATTGAATGTATTCAAGAGGCGGCTGGATATAGCACTTGGGGCGAATGGGATCAAAGGTTATGGGGAGAAAGCAGGATTAGGCTCTTGAGTTGGACGATCAGCCATGATCGTGATGCATGGTGGAGCAGGCTCGAAGGGCCAAATGGCCTCCTCCTGTTCCTATCTTCTCTGTTTCTATGTTTCTATTTAGCTCTTGGGGCTAAAGGGATTAAGGGATATGGGGAGGAAGGGGGGAATCAGGATATTGAATTTGATGATCAGCCATGATCAAAATGAATGGCAGAGCAGGTTCGAAGGGCCGAATAGCCTAATTCTGCTTCTAGTTTCAATGTTTCTATATGAATGTAAGTTGCTGTATGATGTGGCTCTGTCAACATAACTTCCAACTATAGCAGCCCCATTTTATGGACAGTGTTGATCTAGTTGATGAAATGATGGGTAGGAAGATCATTGCAGCATGTAAAAAATAACAGCTAACTTTCCTTCAATTTAGAGTTTTTTTTGTTCCAAAACTAGAGAAACTCAATTTAGGGCTGGATTTTATTTAGGTGGCACAGTGGTTAGCTCTACTGCCTCACAGCGCCAGGGACGAGGGTTCAATTCCGGCCTCGGGTCACTGTCTGTGTGGAGTTTGCACATTCTCCCCGTGTCTGCGTGGGTTTCTTCCGGATGCTCCGGTTTCCTCCCGCAGTCCGAAGATGTGCGGGTTAGGTGGATTGGCCATGCTAAAATTGCCCCTTAGTGTCGGGGGATCAGCAGGGTAAATGCATGGGGTTAGGGGAATAGGGCTTGGGTGGGATGTAGTCGGGACAGACCCGATGGGCCGAATGGCCTTTTTTCTGTACTGTACAGATTCTATGAACTCTTGGGGGACTGATTGGGAGGTAATGGGGCCTTTAAAACCGAGAGTGAAGGCAGGGCTGGCATGCCTGTTGTCATCCACCATCATGTCACCTTGCCAGCAGTGGGGATTGTTCAAAGATTGTTCAAATCATAGAATCCCTACACTGCAGAACGATGCCATTCGGCCCATTTACTCTACACCGACAACAATCCCACCCAGTCCCTATCCCTACAACCCCATACATCCACCCTGCTAATCCCCCCCGACACTAATGGATAACTTTAGCATGGCCAATCCACTGAACCCGCACATCTTTGGACTGTGGGAGGAAACCAGAGCACCCGGGGGAAACCCACTCAGACACGGGGAGAACGTGCAGACTCCACACAGACAGTGACCCAAGCCAGGAATCGAACCCGGGTCCCGGGCACTGTGAGACAGCAGTGCTAACCACTGTGCCGCCGTGCTGTGTGGAGGATGACCCTCTTGATCGGAGGCCAATTCAGCTAATTAAATGACCAATCAAGGGATATCTTCCCAGGTGGCAGCATATCGATAAGATGTGGCATTGGAATCTTGCAATAATCTTATTGAGGCCAGTCTTCCGTCACCACCGCGCTTTATTACAATGTACTCAAAGTGCCGTTCAACAGCTACAGAGTACAGGTCAAGACTGGAAGTCTTTTGAATGCCAACCTGAGTGGAACCAGCTGGTTTTAAACCCCCTGCTGCTTAGCGATCGTCCTGTGGTCATTTGGAGGCAGGACCAGATCAGGGATTTCTTCCTGAGGTCTTGCTTCAGTTGGTGCGCTGGTCTCTTCCGCTTCTATCTTGGAATCCGTGTCCTCATCACCGACCGATGAAGGCCAGCATGCCATATGCCTTCTTGACCACCTTGTCCACCTGAAGTTGCCACCTTCAGGGAACTGTGGATCTGTACGCCTAGATCCCTCTGTATATTAATATTTCTAAGGACTCTACCATTTACTGTATACTTTCCTTCTGCAGTAGAACTTCCAAATCGCATCACCTCACATTTGTCCAGGTTAAATTCCATCTGCCATCTTTTGGCCCAGGTCTCCAGCCAACTTATATCCTGCTGCATCCTAAGGAGGATCGTCCTCCTTACTATCTGCTACTTCCCCCAATTTTTGTATCATCTGCAAATTTACTTATCAGACCACCTACATTTTCCTCCAAATCATTTATATATATTACAAACAACAGAGGCCCCAGCACTGATCCTTGTGGAACACCACTTTCCCAATCTGGGAATATCGCCGCTCAGCGTCCGAGAGGGCCCTAGATGCATATACAAAAGACTCTCTCTCCAATGATGTACCAGTACCACCCCAAACCCAAAGGAGAGGCTTCGCATGGCAAGATCAGATCCTTTTGTCAAAATGGGCCAATAAATTCGAGGGCAAATGTCACAGTTTAATGCTGTTGAAAACCTTCAGCCATGGCGCCCCCCCCCCCCCCCCCGCCCCCCCACTCCGCCCCACCCACCACCTTTGATGTTTTTGTAGTAGGGTATGCAAGGGGGCCAGCAAAGAAGCTAAATTTGGAATAAACCTCCCGTAATAGTTCACTAACCCCAGGAATGATTTGAATTCTGTGGCGATCCTTGGAGTTGGCACCTACTGAATGGCCCTCACCTTGTCATCCACTGGAGGAAGACCATCCAACCGATAGCCCAAATAGATCACGGCACACACATGAAAGGCACATTTTTCCCTTTACAGTTGCACCCCGATCTCCAACAATCGCCATAAGGCCTCTTCCAGCTTTGCTACGTGTTCATATTCCGAAGTTCCCGTGACCAAGACATCATCCAGGTACACCGCTACCTTTGATAACCCTTGGAGTATGTCCTCCATGACCCTTTGAAAAATGCCACTTGCAGATGAGATCCCAAGGGGCCAGTGAATATACTTGTATGGGTCCTAGTGCGTATTACTTGTCACATACCTTCAGAAAGGCTCGTCTAATTCAAGTTGGAGATACGCATGGATCATGTTCAACTTCGAAAATGCTTGGTCCCCAGTTAACCTGGCAAACAGGTCTTCAATCCAGGGCATGGAGTATCTGTCAAGTTTACAAACTCTATTGACAGTAAGCTTATAGTCTCCACAAAGTCGGACTGACTTACCCGGCTAAAGGGCAGGAACAACAGGTGCGGCCCACTCTACAAATTGATTTGATTTATTATAGTCACATGCATTTGTATACAGTGAAAAGTATTGTTTCTTATGCGCTGTACAGACAAAGCATATCGTTCACAGAGAAGGAAAGAAGAGAGTGCAGAATGTAGTGTTACAGTCATTGCTAGGGCGGAGAAAAAGATCAACTTAATGAGAGGTAGTTCCATTCAAAAGTCGGATGGCAGAAGGGAAGAAGCTGTTTTTGAATTAGTTGGTACGTGACTTCAGACTTTTGTATCTTTTTCCCATTGGAAGAAGGTGGAAGAGAGAATGTCCGGGGTGCGTGGGGTCCTTGATTATGCTGGCTGCTTTTCCGAGGCAGCGGGAAATGTAGACAGTATCAATGAATCGTAGAATCGTAGAATGGATGGGAAACTGGTTTGAGTGATGGACTAAGCTTCATTCATGACCCTTTGTAATTTATTGTGGCCTTGGACAGAGTAGGAGCCATACCAAGCTGTGATATATCCAGAAAGAATGGTGCGTCTATCGAGGTTGGTGAGAGTTGTGGCGGACATGTCAAATTTCCTTTGTCTCCTGAGAAAGTAGAAGTGTTGGTGGGCTTTCTTATAGCGAATTGTACTGGTCTTATTATGCGCAGCTTTTCCAGACATTCCAGTTCCGACTATACATTTTCCAATCGGGAGTGTAGAACTGGTCTCGCTCTCAATGCTCTGCAGCATTGGGATGTAGATCTTAGCTTTGGCTCCCCTTATTTTTTCAAGTCCTTCCTGGAAAACTCTGGGGTTCTTAGTGGTGACTTTGTACAGTCCCCCAGACCCAACTTGAAGATCTCCAGTTGGTTCAGTCTGATGTGTTAGGGCCAATCTCCCCCCATAGGTCTAGGCCCTTGTCCCCATACAATGATGAGTGGAAGTCGAGCTGATTGCTGCCTGTAAATCATTAGGGTGGCCATGGTACCCTTTATCTGCAATGGTTCTCCCACGTAGGTGACCAGCCGGGTCTTTGTACTCTGTAAGTTCAGGTGCTGAATACCAGCCCAGGGATAAGAACATAAGAACATAAGAAATAGGAGCAGGAGTAGGCCATCTAGCCCCTCGAGCCTGCCCCGCCATTCAATAAGATCATGGCTGATCTGAAGTGGATCAGTTCCACTTACTCGCCTGATCACAAAACCCCTAATTCCCTTACCGATCAGGAATCCATCTATCCGTGATTTAAACATATTCAACGAGGTAGCCTCCACCACTTCAGTGGGCAGAGAATTCCAGAGATTCACCACCCTCTGAGAGAAGAAGTTCCTCCTCAACTCTGTCCTAATGATGATCATAAGTCTGCTCTCTGATAATAGAGACCACAGCCCCTGTATCATAGAATCATAGGATCCTACAGTGCAGAAGGAGGCCATTTAGACTATCGAGTCTGCACTGACCACAATCCCACCCAGGCCCTAGCCTCATAACCCCATGCATTTATCCTAGCTAGTCCCCCTCACACTCAGGGGCAGTTTAGCATGACCAATACACAAAACCAGTACGTCTTTCGGACTGTGGGAGGAAACCAGAGCACTCGGAGGAAACCCACGCAGACACGGGGAGAATATGCAAACTCCACGCAGACAGTGACCCAAGCTGGGAATCGAACCTGGGTCCCTGGCGCTGTGAGGCAGCAGTGCTAACCACTGTGCCACCGTGCCGCCCCACTATCATTTTTAATGGGTGGCCATTTACTAACAATTCCACGATGATGGGGGCAACCTTTGTCATCGAGATGCGATTTAATCACATCACTGTTCCCGATTGTGGGGTAACTACAAGGTACAATTCAATACTGACCTTGGAATTTTTCCAAAATAGCACACGTTTTGATTGTCCCTATCTCTTGGCCTTGATTGTGGTCTTCTGAAGCACTTGCAATAGCTCACCATCTAGTTTGGGGGCGTTTAAGAGATCCGTAGATAGGTTCATGGACGAAAAGAAATTGGTTTAGGTTGGAGGGTCACAGTTTTTTTTTTAACTGGTCGGTGCAACATCGTGGGCCGAAGGGCCTGTTCTGCGCTGTAATGTTCTATGTTCTATGTTCTATCTGGCATCTACAACCTTCTGGAATAAGCTCCCTAGTGATCTAAAGGCTGTCCCTACCCTTGCTTGACTGCTTGGTGATATGACTCAGGCTCCACCACTGTAAGGGATTCTGTGATATTTTACCGACCCTATTGGTCTCTCTGAGGAATGGATTACATGAGGCCCCTCCCCTCAATCGGAGGACATTGCTGTCTGTCGTCCCCTGTAGTCCCTGAGCTCCTTTCTCTGCACTCTCCAATGATAGAACTATCTCAATGACCTTCCTTAAATCCAAATCACGTTCTGCCAATGTATTTTTTTGGACTGCCACATTGTTAATGCCACAGATCAGCCTATCTCATAACATGTCATTCAGGGGTGGCCCAAATTCACAATGCTCTGCCAATTTTCATCACCTGGTCAGATGCTCAGTGACAGATTCTTCAGGAGTTCACCCTGCCATATTAAAGTGATATCTTTGGAGTATTATGGAGGGTTTTGGGTCAAAATAGCCTTTAACCATGTCCACCAATTCATTGAAGGTTTTAGAGTCAAGGGTATTTGGGTAGATCAGGCTTCTTATTACACTGAAGGTTGGGACCCTGCATGACATCAACAGGATCACTTTCTGCTTCTCAATGCCCTCAATGTTGTTGGCCCGTAAAAAGCAATGTATGTGCTCTGCATATTGGGCCCAGTCTTCTCTGCTTGCATTGTAGAGTTCACGTTTATCAAAAAGAGGTATATTTCTTGCCAGGGGATTACTTGTCTTTTATTCATTCGTGGGACACGGGCATCACTGACTGGGCCAGGATTTATTGCCCATCCCTAGTTGCCCTTGAACTTGGTCATTTCAGAAATAGTTGAGAGTCAACCACATCGCTGTGGATCTGGAGTCATATGTAGGCCAGACCAGGTAAGGACAGCAGATTTCCTTCCCTAAAGGACATTAGTGAACCAGATGGGTTTTTCCGACAATGGTTTCACGGTCATCAGTAGATTCTTAATTCCAGATTTTTTTTATTGAATTCAAATTCCACCATCTGCCGTGGCGGGATTCGAACCCAGGTCCCCAGAACATTAGCTGAGTTCCTGGATTAATAGTCGAGTGATAATACCACAAGGCCATTGCCTCCCCTAGTATTTGACTTGACAGTAAAGATGGTGCGGAGGGGAGAAAAAAAGTCTCTTTATTCCTTGTCGCCAATGTAGTAATCTTACCGAGGCCAGTCTTCCATCACCATCACCCTTTATTTACAAATGCTCAAAGTGCCGCTCAGTGGCTGCAGTGTACAGGTCAGCCCCAAAGTCTTTCGACTGCCGGCCTGAGTGGAATCAGCTAGCTTTAAACCAACCACTGCTCCTTCCCTATTGGCGAGCCTCCACTCGTCTAAAAGGGGAGCTCATATTCTACATATTCCACAGGGAGGTCCATCCTTGGTCACCATAACAGACCAGGATCAAAGTAGTATCACCCACTCTTCAGTTTCGTGTTTGATGACAGCACTCCCACCATGATGACCAAATCCAGCTTCAGAATATTCTCATTCCACCTTGAGGAAATCTTTCCCATTAAAAAAGATTTGATTTGATTTATTATTGTCACATGTAATGGCATACAGTGAAAAGTATTGTTTCTTGCGCATTGTCCAGACAAAGCATACCGTTCATAGAGAAGGAGAGAGTGCAGAATGTAGTGTTACATTCACAGCTAGGGTGTAGAGAAAGATCAACTTAATTCAAGGTAGATCCATTCAAAAGTCTGATGGCAGCAGGGAAGAAGCTGTTCTTGAGTCGGTTGGTCCGTGACCTCAGACTTTTGTATCTTTTTCCTGACGGAAGAAGTTGGGAGAGAGAATGTCCAGGGTGTGTGGGATCCTTAATTATGCTAGCTGCTTTTCCAAGGCAGCGGGAAGTGTGGAGAGTGTTAATGGGTGGGAGGCTGGTTTGAGTGATGGAATGGTCTACATTCACGACCCTTTGTAGTTTCTTGCGGTCTTGGACAGGGCAAGAGCCATAAAGTAAAAGTTGGGTTCTCATTAAAGAGTAATTTACCCCCCGATCCGCTCACCACCATTAACAAAGCTCAAACCTAGAATGTGATAGAATACTAACCATTCACATTAATGGATCTGCCACAACATCACTCAAGAAGATCAAATTTACCTTCAGGGCAGACGACTTCGTTGGTTGCCATGCCAATGGATTCAATATTCCAACCTTTGTGCAACTAGCACAGTCAACATTCAGTACTACCTCCAGGAGATACTGCAGCAACTCACCAAACATTATCACCAGATGACCAAGCGGAGAAACATCATGGGAACTCCATCTCCTCCAAACCACACGATGTTCTGACTTGGGCATATGTCAACGTTCCCGAGTTGTTGTAAGATTCCAATCTTGAAATTTCCTACTTAACATCATTGTGTGAGCACCAGTAGTATTTAATAGAAGGCCAACCGGCAATCACTCAGGGCCATATGGAATAGTCAATGAAAGCAACTTTACAAATCTTCAACATCCTCTAAAATGAATGAGACACTGGGAACCAATATCACCGGAAATGGCACATCTGGATCGGGATGGCTGAACCAGCTGTGTTTCAGGTAAGCTGTCGTTTACATCCTATGGACTTGAGGGCGTAAAGATGGTGGAGGGGAGGGGTGGGAAAGTGAAGAAATACCAAGGGGAATGAACCTGGATTGGAGACGTTGAATGGATAGTTAAAGCCTGTTTTGCTGAAACAAGGATGGGGAACAGTTCCTAATACCACAAATTGTTTGTAAGCTTATAATGCGCCTTATGTGGGGACCACGATCTGAATCTGATCCCTTCACAATAACATGTTGCAGGCTTTCATAAGAACATAAGAACATAAGAAATAGGAGCAGGAGTAGGCCATCTAGCCCCTCGAGCCTGCCCCGCCATTCAATAAGATCATGGCTGATCTGACGTGGATCAGTACCACTTACCCGCCTGATCCCCATAACCCTTAATTCCCTTACCGATCAGGAATCCATCCATCCGCGCTTTAAACATATTCAGCGAGGTAGCCTCCACCACCTCAGTGGGCAGAGAATTCCAAAGATTCACCACTCTCTGGGAGAAGAAGTTCCTCCTCAACTCTGTCTTAAACCGACCCCCCTTTATTTTGAGGCTGTGTCCTCTAGTTTTAACTTCCTTACTAAGTGGAAAGAATCTCTCCGCCTCCACCCTATCCAGCCCCCGCATTATCTTATAAGTCTCCATAAGATCCCCCCTCATCCTTCTAAACTCCAACGAGTACAAACCCAATCTCCTCAGCCTCTCCTCATAATCCAAACCCCTCATCTCCGGTATCAACCTGGTGAACCTTCTCTGCACTCCCTCCCATGCCAATATATCCTTCCTCATATAAGGGGACCAATACTGCACACAGTATTCCAGCTGCGGCCTCACCAATGCCCTGTACAGGTGCATCAAGACATCCCTGCTTTTATATTCTATCCCCCTCGCGATATAGGCCAACATCCCATTTGCCTTCTTGATCACCTGTTGTACCTGCAGACTGGGCTTTTGCGTCTCATGCACAAGGACCCCCAGGTCCCTTTGCACGGTAGCATGTTTTAATTTGTTTCCATTGAGATAGTAATCCCATTTGTTATTATTTCCTCCAAAGTGTATAACCTCGCATTTCTCAACGTTATACTCCATTTGCCATATCCTCGCCCACTCACTCAGCCTGTCCAAATCTCTCTGCAGATCTTCTCCGTCCTCCACATGATTCACTTTTCCACTTATCTTTGTGTCGTCTGCAAACTTCGTTACCCTACACTCCGTCCCCTCCTCCAGATCATCTATATAAATGGTAAACAGTTGCGGCCCGAGTACCGATCCCTGCGGCACGCCACTAGTTACCTCCCTCCAACCGGAAAAACACCCATTTATTCCGACTCTTTGTTTCCTGTCGGATAGCCAGTCCCCAATCCACTTTAACACACTACCCCCAACTCCGTGTGCCCTAATCTTCTTCAGCAGCCTTTTATGGGGCACCTTATCAAACGCCTTTTGGAAATCCAAAAACACCGCATCCACCGGTTCTCCTCCATCAACCGCCCTAGTCACATCTTCATAAAAATCCAACATGTTCGTCAAGCACAACTTTCCCCTCATGAATCCATGCTGCGTCTGATTGATCGAACCATTTCTATCCAGATGCCCTGCTATCTCCTCTTTAATAATGGATTCCAGCATTTTCCCTACTACAGACGTTAAGCTGACCGGCCTATAGTTACCCGCCTTTTGTCTCCTTCCTTTTTTAAACAGCGGCGTAACATTAGCCGTTTTCCAATCAACCGGCACTACCCCAGAATGCAACGAGTTTTGATAAATAATCACTAACGCATCCACTATTACCTCTGACATTTCTTTCAATACCCTGGGATGCATTCCATCCGGACTTTCAACAGGAAAGGATTGGAGAATATATCATGAACTTGAGTCGATTGGCAGGAACCCTTCCATCGTATGTTATTTTCCAAGTAGATGCATTGAATGGAAAGGTGACATCGGAATACATTATACGCTCAGCAACTAGAGAAATGGAAAGGATTGACCCAAACAAACTTTGCTGTACACTCGGAAGCTGTCAGTTCCACATTACTAACATTGAAACCTCTGACATGCGATGAGCTCCTTATTACAATTGTGATGTTTAAAAGTTTTAAGTCTTGAACGTGTTCCTTTAGGTTTGGGGCCAAACTTGTGTCATGCCTCTCAATAAAATATTCCATTGATGATATAATGAGTTGAGTCAAAGCCAAAGCCAATATGAACTCAAGGTGTTACCCAGTGGAACAGCTTATAAAGAAAAGAGGGGGGCTGCTATTTTTGGCATTAGAATTTGCAATATGGGTTTAAGATTTTGAACTTCTGAATGAGTTAGTCAGTCAGTCAACATAAGCAGCATAATCAGGAAGATCACAGATCTCTTCAAATCTTTCATTATTCTCTACCTCTCCACTCACCCCCACTCCGACCCAGCCCTGCCTGGTGTCTGCCTGTTGTCGCTCTTCAGTCCATTCTTTCCAAACACAGAGATACAATGTCATCTTTACCCTCCCATGGACTCTTGTCTGAGCTGGGATCCTTCCATTACTTTTTGAGTGTATTGACGTTCAGCTGTGATTTTTGATTTGATTTATTGTCACATGTATTACTTTACAGTGAAAAGTATTGTTTCATGCGTGCCAGACAGAAAGAAGGAAAGGAGAGGGTGCAGAATGTAGTGCTACAGTCATAGCTAGGGTGTAGAGAAAGATCAACTTAATGCAAGGTAGGTCCATTCAAAAGTCTGACAGCAGCAGGGAAGACTTTTTCTTGAGTCGGTCGGTACGTGACCTCAGACTTTTGTATCTTTTTCCCAAAGGAAGAAGGTGGAAGTGAGAATGTCCGGGGTGCGTGGGGTCCTTGATTATGCTGGCTGCTTTTCCAAGGCAGCGGGAAGTGTAGATAGAGTCAATGGATGGGAGCTGGTTTGCGTGTTTTGTCTGGGCTTCGTTCATGACCCTTTGTAGTTTCTTGAGGTCTTGGGCAGAGCAGGAGCTTAACCAAGCTGTGATACAACCAGAAAGAATGTTTTCTATGGTGCACCTGTAAACTTTCATGAGAGTTGTAGCTGACATGCCAAACTTCCTCAGCCTCCTGAGGAAGACAGGGCATTGGCGGGCTTTCTTAACTATAGTGTCGGCATGGGAGGACCAGGACAGGTTGTTGGTGATCTGGACACTTAGAAACCTGAAGCTGTCGACCATTTCCACTTTGTCCTGTTGATATAGACAGGGGCGAGTCCTCCACTACGCTCCTGAAGTCGATGACAATCTCCTTCATTTTGTTGACATTGAGCGAGAGATTATTGTCGTCGTACCAGTTGACCAGATTCTTTATCCCTTTCCTCTCATCCATCTCAAAATTGTTTGAGATCCGACCCCCTACAGTGGTGTCATCAGTGTACTTGAAAATGGAGTTGGAGGGGAATTTAGTCACACGATCATAGATGTATAAGGAGTATAGTAGGGGGCTGAGGACTTAGCCTTGTGGGGCTATTGAAATTGATCGTGGAGGAAGCGTTGTTGCCTATCCTTACTGATTGCAGTCTGTGGTTTAGGAAGTCTAGGATCTAGTCGCAGAGGGAGGAGCCGAGGCCCAGATCACGGAGTTTGCAGATGAGTTTTGTAGGAATAATGGTGTTAAAGGCTGAGCTGTAGTCGATAAATAGGGGTCTGACATAGGTGTCGTTGTTATCCAGGTGTTCCACGGTTGAGTGCAGGGCCAGGGGGATGGCATCTGTTGTAGACCTGCTGCAGCGATAGGTGAAATGTAGTGGATCCTGGCAGTCTGGGAGGCCGGAATTGATTCGTGCCATGACTAACTTTTCGAAGCACTTCATAATGATTGATGTCAGAGCCACCGGACGATAGTGATTAAGGCACGCTGCCTGATCTTTCTTTGGTACAGGGTTGATGGTTGTCATCTTGAAGCAGATAGGGACCTCAGATTGCTGTAAAGAGAGGTTGAAGGTGTCTGCGAATACATTGCAGACAATGTGTTCCGCGCAGGATCTGAGTGCTTGTCTGGGTACCTCATCTGGTAAGAAGTTTAACAACACCAGGTTAAAGTCCAACAGGTTTATTTGGTAGCAAAAGTGTGGCATTTGCTACCAAATAAACCTGTTGGACTTTAACCTGGTGTTGTTAAACTTCTTACTGTGTTTACCCCAGTCCAACGCCGGCATCTCCACATCATACCTCATCTGGGCCAGTCGCTTTCTGTGCATTGACTTTTGAGAAAGCTGCTCTGACGTCTGCGATGGTGACCTCGGGTATGAGTTCGGCCAAGGCTTCCAGGGTGGAGGGCATGCTCTCGCTGACCTCTTGCTCAAAAAGGGCATAGAATGCATTGAACTCATCAGGGAGGGGTGCATTGGAGCTGGTGATTTTACATGCCTTCATCTTGTAATCTGTCATGTCTTGCAGACCTTGCCATAGTCGGCGGGGGTCGGTGTGGCTAGCCTGGGACTCTAGCTTGGTCCGGTACTGTCTTTTGGCATCTTTGATGGATCTCCTTAGATCGTATCTGGATTTCTTGTATAGGTCAGTGTTGCCTGACTTGAACGCCTCAGACCTGGACTTCAACAAGCGTGGATATCCCTGTTCATCCATGGTTTCCAGTTGGTGAACACACGGATTTGCTTCTTTGGCAACAATCTTCTACAAACTTATTAATGAAGTCAGTTACTGAAATGGCGTACTCGTTCAGGTTGGTCACTGGGTTATGCTTTTTGAATTATGTTATTGACATTTTTCCCGATATTTTGCAAACACTGATTGCTATTAAGTTCATCAATTCAATCTATCGAGTAGAATTGATGGAAATTCTTCATTAAGATCCCAGATGGCCTGATAGGTTGAAGCACCACCTGCTGTAAAATTAATCCAGAAGATTCCCAAGACTTCAGTTGTAATTTGAGGTCTGTGCTGAGTAAACTAACCTCAACCGGTGGAAATGGTTTAACGCATTTCGACTGGAGACAATGAAAGAAAACAGTTCCTAATCATAGAATCCTTACAGTTCAGAAGTTCGGCCATTCGGCCCACCAAGCTTGCACCAACAACAATCCCACCCAGGTCCTATCCACAGGCTTATATGGTAGAGAATTCCATGGGTTCACCACCCTCTGCATGAAGAAATTTCTCCTCCTTTCAGTCCTAAATGGCCGACCCCATATCCTGAGATCATGACCCCTATTTTGGCCCTCTATTTTTAGACTCCCCTACCTTTGGAAAAATATGTTGACTATCTAGCTTATCTATATCCCTCATTATTTTATAAACCTTTATAAGGTCACTCCTAAGCTTCCTACACTCCAGGGAAAAAAGTTCCAGTCTATCCAGCCTCTTCTTATAACTCAAACCATCAAATCCCAGTGGCAAACTGGTAAATCTTTTCTGCACTCTTTGTTGTTTAATAATATCCTTTCTATAATAGGATGACCAGAACTGTACACAATATTCCAAGTGCGGCCTGACACATTAAACACAATGTTCCCTCCACCCACATTGTCTGTACATTTAAGACCTGGCTGGCTGTAGGATTCGCATTCTAATCAGTATTCTGCAACTTGATTCTGTCTGTTTGCACTGTTTGAGAGCAGATTTCCACTCCATCTGACGAAGGAGCAGTGCTCCGAAAGCTTATGGTATTTGCTACCAAATAAACCTGTTGGACTTTAACCTGGTGTTGTGAGACTTCTTACTGTGTTCACACCACTGGTAACAGGCCTCCAGTTTGAAAAAACAACCCTCCACAACCACCCTCTGTCTTCTGTCGTCAAGACAATTTTGTATCCAATTGGCTACCTCACCCTGGATCCTGTGAGATTTAATCTTGTGCAACAAGCTACCATGCGGTCAGTACCTTGTCAAAGGCCTTATTCAAGCCCCCAATCCCTTACAGCTCTAGTTAAAACGCTCATGCACAATATTAATGAATGCCCCTGTGAGGATATTGGCCCCAGTCCTGCTGGGGGCAACCAGTCAGGCTTGTACAGGTCCCAGCTTCCTCAGAATCGGTCTCACTGCCTCAGGAATATAAATCTCTCCCTCTGACAGCATGTCTCCAGCTATGCAATCATCTGATCTATTCTCCTAATCCTGACCCGCTATCACGTGACCCTGGGAGTAATCCCGAAATGACTAACTTTGAGGTCCTGCCTTTTAATTTATTTCCTGACTCCCTATAATCTGCTTTCAGGACCTCATCCCATTTTTTTCCCGATGTTGTTGTTGGTACTGACGTGGACACGACCTCTGACTGTTCACCCACCCCCTTCAGGATTTCCTGCAGCCTCTTAGTTACATCGTTGACCCTGGCACCAGGAAGGCAACAATACAATCCTTGTGTCATGTCTGCAGCCACAGAAATGTCTAATTCCTGCCCTTACAATAGTATCCCCGGTCACTATTACTCTGCCACTCTTGTTTCTGTCCCACATTTCCACCCCCCCCCCCCCCCCCGCCACCCCGCCCCCAATGCAGCTGAGCCAATTGTGGTGCTATGGGCTTGGCTCTCACTGCATTCCCTTGAAAAAGCACATTCTCAGGAGTATCGAAAGTACAAAATCCATTAGAGAGGGAGATGGACTTAGGGTACTTCTGGATTAGTGCCTATTGCTTTTCCTCTGTCTGTTGGTCACCCAAATTCCCTTTTCGCCTGTACAGTCTTTAACTGCGCTGTGACCACCTCACTGGACATAATATTCACAAAGATCTCAGCCTTGCAGATGCTCCACAGAGATTCCAGCCGCTGTTCCAGATCCGAAATACCAATTTCAAGTAGCTGCAACTGGAGACACCTCCTGCACATGTGGTCAACCTGTGACCCTCACTTCCCACATCACACAGGAGGAGCATAGGACTCTATGTTTCAGCTGAAGTTGAAGCAGTGTTTAATGAAGACTGAGCATAACACCCTTGCTTTTGTACTCTCTGCCTCTATTTATAAAGACCAGGACCCCACTTTCACAATGTACCCTACAACTTGTAACCATTTGTGCACATGCCCTCTGGTCTCTCTGTTCAGGCACCTCTTTTGGAATTGCAGTTGTTCAGATTATCACTCATTGTTTTTCCTACCAACATGTATCAGCACACAAAACCAAAAGAGAAAATGCTGGTAAATCTCAGCAGGTCTGGCAGTGTCTGTCAGGAGAGAACGAGCTGACCCTTTGAGTCCAGATGACACTTCAGCAAAGCTTTGACAAAGGATCATCTGGACTCAATATCAGCTCTTTTCTCTCCTTACAGATGCTGCCAGACCTGCTGAGATTTTCCAGCATTTTCTCTTTTGGTTTCAGATTCCAGCATCCGCAGAACAAAGAACAAAGAACAAAGAACAATACAGCACAGGAACAGGCCCTTCGGCCCTCCAAGACCGTGCCGCTCCCTGGTCCAATGAGACCATTCTTTTGTATCCCTCCATTCCCACTCCGTTCATATGGCTATCTAGATAACTCTTAAACGTTCCCAGTGTGTCCGCCTCCACCACCTTGCCTGGCAGCGCATTCCAGGCCCCCTCCACCCTCTGTGTAAAATATGTCCTTCTGATATCTGTGTTAAACCTCCCCCACTTCACCTTGAACCTATGACCCCTTTTGAATGTCACCACCGACCTGGGGAAAAGCTTCCCATCGTTCACCCTATCTATGCCTTTCATAATTTTATACACCTCTATTAAGTCTCCCCTCATCCTCCGTCTTTCCAGGGAGAACAACCCCAGTTTACCCAATCTTTCCTCATAACTAAGCCCCTGCATACCAGGCAACATCCTGGTAAACCTCCTCTGTACTCTCTCCAAAGCCTCCACGTCCTTCTGGTAGTGTGGCGACCAGAACTGGACGCAGTATTCCAAATGCGGCCAACCAACGTTCTATACATCTGCAACATCAGACCCCAACTTTTATACTCTATGCCCCGTCCTGTAAAGTCAAGCATGCCATATGCCTTCTTCACCACCGTCTCCACCTGTGACGTCACCTTCAAGGATCTGTGGACTTGCACACCCAGGTCCCTCTGCGTATCTACACCCTTTATGGTTCTGCCATTTATCGTATAGCTCCTCCCTACATTATTTCTACTAAAATGCATCACTTCGCATTTATCAGGATTGAACTCCATCTGCCATTTCTTTGCCCAAATTTCCAGCCTATCTATATCCTTCTGTAGCTTCTGACAATGCTCCTCACTATCTGCAAGTCCTGCCAATTTTGTGTCATCCGCAAACTTACTGATCACCCCAGTTACACCTTCTTCCAGATCGTTTATATAAATCACAAACAGCAGAGGTCCCAATACAGAGCCCTGCGGAACACCACTAGTCACAGGCCTCCAGCCGGAAAAAGACCCTTCCACTACCACCCTCTGTCTTCTGTGACCAAGCCAGTTCTCCACCCATCTAGCCACCCCCCCCCTTTATCCCATGAGATCCAACCTTTTTCACCAGCCTACCATGAGGGACTTTATCAAACGCTTTACTAAAGTCCATATAGACGACATCCACGGCCCTTCCCTCATCAACCATTCTGGTCACTTCTTCAAAAAACTCCACCAGGTTAGTGAGGCATGACCTCCCTCTCACAAAACCATGCTGACTATCGTTAATGAGTTTATTCCTTTCTAAATGCGCATACATCCTATCTCTAAGAATCTTCTCCAACAACTTCCCCACCACGGACGTCAAGCTCACTGGCCTATAATTACCCGGGTTATCCTTCCTACCCTTCTTAAATAACGGGACCACATTAGCTATCCTCCAATCCTCTGGGACCTCCCCTGCGTCCAGTGACGAGACAAAGATTTGCGTCAGAGGCCCAGCGATTTCATCTCTCGTCTCCCTGAGCAGCCTTGGATAGATTCCATCGGGCCCTGGGGATTTGTCAGTCTTTATGTTCTCTAACACACCTAACACTTCCTCCCTTGTAAATGGAGATTTTCTCCAACGGTTCAACACTCCCCTCCGAGACACTCCCAGTCAACACATCCCTCTCCTTTGTGAATACCGACGCAAAGTATTCATTTAGGATCTCCCCTACTTCTTTGGGCTCCAAGCATAATTCCCCACTTTTGTCCCTGAGAGGTCCGATTTTTTCCCTGACAACCCTTTTGTTCCTAATGTATGAATAAAATGCCTTGGGATTCTCCTTAATCCTGTCTGCCAAGGACATTTCGTGACCCCTTTTTGCCCTTCTAATTCCCCGTTTGAGTTCCTTCCTACTTTCTTTGTACTCCTCCAGAGCTCCCTCTGTTTTTAGCTGCCTGGACCTAACATACGCCTCTCTTTTCTTTTTGACCAGTCCCTCAATTTCCCTGGTTATCCACGGTTCTCGAATCCTACCCTTCCTATCCTTCTTTTTTACAGGCACATGCCTGTCCTGTAGCCCTAACAACTGTTCCTTAAAAGACTCCCACATGCCAGATGTGGATTTACCCTCAAACAGCCTCTCCCAATCAAGAGCTGCCAATTTCTGCCTAATCCCACTAAAGTTAGCCTTTGCTTTTATCCAGTGTTTAACTCATTGCCACTTCTCTGCTAGGAATGCCTACCCTGAAGAAGTATTGCTCTTCTCTCCGATAAGCGTTCTGCCTGTCTCTCCTCCCCTGTCCAACTTCACTGCATTCCACTTCTCTCTTAGTGTTTGTCAAGGTATTTACGAAGACTCGCTTCCACAGCCAGCTTTGACAAAGGGTCATCTGGACTCGAAACGTCAGCTCTTTCCTCTCCTTACAGATGCTGCCAGACCTGCTGAGATTTTCCAGCATTTTCTCTTTTGGTTTCAGATTCCAGTGTCTGCAGTAACTTGCTTCTCCCAGTATATCAGCACACACTTGTCTGTATTGAATTTTACCTGCCCCATTCAGCCTATGTTCTTTAGATGACACGGTGTCACAGTGGTTAGCACTGCTGCCTCACAGCGCCAGGGACCCCGGGTTTGATTCCCAGCTCGGGTCACTGTCTGTGTGGAGTTTGCACATCCTCCCCCTGTCTGCGTGGGTTTCTTCCCACAATCTGAAAGACATGCTGGTGAGGTGCATTGACCCGAACATGCGCTGGACTGTGGCTACTCGGTGAATTTCACAGTAACTTCATTGCAGTTGTAATGTAAGCCTTACTTGTGACTAATTATAAATAAACAAAAAAAACCTCTATCATTATTCTACTTAGTGTTCTCAATATTTCAAATTATGGAGTACGTTGAGGAGGCAGGCCATAGGTCTACCTCATCTGGAACAAGAATCAAACACATGCTGTTGGTTTAGTCTGAATCCACCCAATTATTGAGCAACTCGCTTTGTTTCCACGCACTCAGCTCACTTTAGATCCATGCTGCCACCTCTGCTGTTATTCAGCTTTGACAGTGGGTGCACTTTAACAGTGAGTTATGCTTCACTGTATGGGTGCAGGGTCTCTGAGCTATGCTGCATTGTGTGAACTGTATGGGTGCAGTGTGTGACTGAGCTATGCTGCATTGTGTGAACTGTATGGGTGAAGTGTGTCACTGAGCTATGCTGCATTGTGTGAACTGTATGGGTGCAGTGTGTCACTGAGCTACGCTGCATTGTGTGAACTGTATGGGTGAAGTGTGTCACTGAGCTATGCTGCATTGTGTATAGTGTATGGGTGCAGTGTGTGACTGAGCTATGCTGCATTGTGTGAACTGTATGGGTGCAGTGTGTCACTGGGCAATGCTGCACTGTGTGAACTGTATGGGTGCAGTGTGTCACTGAGCTACGCTGCATTGTGTGAACTGTATGGGTGAAGTGTGTCACTGAGCTATGCTGCACTGTGTGAACTGTATGGGTGCAGTGTGTCACTGAGCTACGCTGCATTGTGTGAACTGTATGGGTGAAGTGTGTCACTGGGCTATGCTGCACTGTGTGAAATGTATGGGTGCAGTGTGTCACTGAGCTATGCTGCATTGTGTGAACTGTATGGGTGCAGTGTGTCACTGAGCTATGCTCCATTGTGTGAACTGTGTGGGTGCAGTGTGTCACTGGGCAATGCTGCATTGTGTGAACTGTATGGGTGCAGTGTGTCACTGGGCAATGCTGCACTGTGTGAACTGTATGGGTGCAGTGTGTCACTGAGCTATGCTGCATTGTGTGAACTGTATGGGTGCAGTGTGTCACTGAGCTGTGCTGCACTGTGTATAGTGTATGGGTGCAGTGTGTCACTGAGCTACGCTCCATTGTGTGAACTGTGTGGGTGCAGTGTGTCACTGGGCAATGCTGCATTGTGGGAACTGTATGGGTGCAGTGTGTCACTGAGCTATGCTGCATTGTGTGAACTGTATGGGTGCAGTGTGTCACTGAGCTATGCTGCATTGTGTGAACTGTATGGGTGAAGTGTGTCACTGGGCAATGCTGCATTGTGTGAACTGTATGGGTGCAGTGTGTCACTGAGCTATGCTGCATTGTGTATAGTGTATGGGTGCAGTGTGTCACTGAGCTATGCTGCATTGTGTGAACTGTATGGGTGCAGTGTGTCACTGAGCTATGCTGCATTGTGTATAGTGTGTGGGTGCAGTGTGTCACTGAGCTATGCTGCATTGTGTGAACTGTATGGGTGCAGTGTGTCACTGAGCTATGCTGCATTGTGTGAACTGTATGGGTGCAGTGTGTCACTGAGCTATGCTGCATTGTGTGAACTGTATGGGTGCAGTGTGTCACTGAGCTATGCTGCATTGTGTGAACTGTATGGGTGCAGTGTGTCACTGAGCTATGCTGCATTGTGTGAACTGTATGGGTGCAGTGTGTCACTGAGCTATGCTGCATTGTGTGAACTGTATGGGTGCAGTGTGTCACTGAGCTATGCTGCATTGTGTATAGTGTGTGGGTGCAGTGTGTCACTGAGCTATGCTGCATTGTGTGAACTGTATGGGTGCAGTGTGTCACTGAGCTATGCTGCATTGTGTGAACTGTATGGGTGCAGTGTGTCACTGAGCTATGCTGCATTGTGTGAACTGTATGGGTGCAGTGTGTCACTGAGCTATGCTGCATTGTGTGAACTGTATGGGTGCAGTGTGTCACTGAGCTATGCTGCATTGTGTGAACTGTGTGGGTGCAGTGTGTCACTGAGCTATGCTGCATTGTGTGAACTGTATGGGTGCAGTGTGTCACTGAGCTATGCTGCATTGTGTGAACTGTATGGGTGCAGTGTGTCACTGAGCTATGCTGCATTGTGTGAACTGTATGGGTGCAGTGTGTCACTGAGCTATGCTGCATTGTGTGAACTGTATGGGTGCAGTGTGTCACTGAGCTATGCTGCATTGTGTGAACTGTATGGGTGCAGTGTGTCACTGAGCTATGCTGCATTGTGTATAGTGTATGGGTGCAGTGTGTCACTGAGCTATGCTGCATTGTGTGAACTGTATGGGTGCAGTGTGTCACTGAGCTATGCTGCATTGTGTGAACTGTATGGGTGCAGTGTATCACTGAGCTATGCTGCATTGTGTATAGTGTGTGGGTGCAGTGTGTCACAGACCCTCGCGGGCTGCAGCCTGCCGCGTGCCACTCGCCACGAACTGCCCCGCCCACTGTCGGGCTGCTATCCAGTGACCTGAAGCGATACTTGGACACGCGGGTTGCCAGGGCCGCCCGGGCAGCCAATTGTCAGGGCGGATGGTGTTGCTGGGGCCGCGGCGGCTGGTTGTCAGGGAGACGAAGGCCCGGACGTGATGCCTGGGGCTGCCCTCATTCTGCCGCCATGGTCAAACAGACCATTCAGATCTACGCGCGGCTGCGGCCCACCAAGAAGCCGGTGGCGGTGAGTGTTATGGAGCAGGCGGTGTGGGCGGATCCCCGGAGGTGGGGAGGAGGAGCAGGGTCAGGCCGCCCAGCAATGTGGCCCATCTATCCCCATTGCAGCGCCCTCCTCCCGTCCTCAAGCTCCTCCCGCTCTCCTGGTGGCACAGTGATTAGCACTGCTGCCTCACAGTGCCAGGGACCCGGTTCGATTCCCGGCTTGGGTCACTGTCTGTGTGGAGTCTGCACGTTCTCCCCGTATCTGCGTGGGTTTCCTCCGGGTGCTCCGGTTTCCTCCCACAGACATGCTGATTCGGTTGATTGGCCATGGTAAATTCTCACTCAGTGTACCCAAACAGGCGCCGAGTGTGGCGACTCGGGGATTTTCATAATAACTTTGTTGCAGTGTTAGGAGCTTCGTTTCTGAGTGAGCGCAGACATCAGCATCAGCTGCATGCTCATTGATTGAAGTTGGATTCATTTTGGTTTTGGATTGGTGCCCCTTGGTGACATCAACTGACTGCATATGTATGCTGATGGCACTCAGCTCTACATCGCACCCCGTCTTTCAATCCCGTCCATTGCCTCTGATTTGCCATGCTTGTCTGACATCCAAAATTGGCTGAACAGAAATCTCTCCAATTTAGCATGCAGAACCACTGGTGAAGGACGTCGGACTCTGTGAATTGCACAGTTCCAACAGAATGAGTATTCTATGATAAATATCAGCGAGATTGTAGTTATTCTCTTCGGTCCCTACTACTGTTCCCTTCCTATTGACTCCATCCATTCTCTCAGGTTGAACCAGAATATTTGCAACCTTGGTGACCTATTTGACCTGAGCTGAACTGCCAGTTTCATGTCAGGAAGCTCCTGTTCACCTCTGTTACATCGCTGGTCTCTGCCCCTGGCTCAGCTCACCTGCTGTAAGGGGAGCGGGATTGGTCCAGTTCTGTGCGTTAGTGTTCCAGAAGTGTTGTGACTGGTCCCTGGGTGAGGTCCCCCAATTTGTGATGATTCCGGTCAGAATACCCCCAATTTGTTATGCTCCCAGAAGGATGAACTAGCTCTTCATTCAATCACCTTGGTTGGTTGCAACAAGGTTAATTTAAAAAGAAAGATCCCTTCCCTCTGCTTTCCCAGTCCAAATGCATTTATGTTTTAAATGGAGCCAATTTAACCAGGCTTTGTTGCGTTAAAGAAGGAGTGAGTTTATTACTTACTAAAACATGAAGAAAAATAATAAAAACCTACCCATGTACATCCAGATTAGAAATGAGAAGTGAGTCCAAAAATAAAGGTTAAAAAAGATGCACAAAGCAGTCTTTAGCTTGTCCATGAAGAATAGATGGTGAAATGTTGCGGCTGTTAAGTTGGGTGATTCCAGTAATGCTGGCTTTGATAGTTGATCAGTTGTTCTGCAGGTTAGCTGAAAAAAGCTTCTTTTTTGTCTCTGGCTTTGCTGACTTGAGACTTGCTTTCAGCATTCAGAGTACTCGGGCCAGTGGTTTTAGCTGGGGGAAGGGTAATTATGAGGCTATTAGGAGAGAATTAGGAAACATAGGTTGGACTAGGAGATTACAGGGACTGGGAACGTCCGACATGTGGAGTTTTTTCAAGGAGCAGCTACTGCGAGTCTGTGATAGGTATGTCCCTGTCAGGCAAGGAGGAATTGGTAGGGCTAGGGAACCGTGGTGCACCAAAAAAGTTTCTTTGTTGGTTAAAAAGAAAAAGGAGGCTTATGTTCGGATGAGACGTGAGCACTCGGGTAGTGCACTAGAAAGCTTTAGATTGGCTAAGAGGGAGTTGAAGAGCGAGCTTAGAAGGGCTAAAAGGGGACATGAGAAGACTTTGGCGGATAGGGTTAAAGAGAATCCTAAGGCGTTCTATAGGTATGTCAAGAACAGAAGGTTGGTTAGGGCAAGTTTAGGGCCAGTTATAGATGGCAGAGGGAAGTTATGTGTGGAACCGGAGGAGATTGGTGAAGCATTGAACCAATATTTCTCTTCGGTGTTCACGCAAGGGGACATGAATATAGCTGAGGAGGACACTGGGTTGCAAGGGAGTAGAATAGACAGTATTACAGTTGATAAGGAGGATGTGCAGGATATTCTGGAGGGTCTGAAAATAGATAAATCCCCTGGTCCGGATGGGATTTATCCAAGGATTCTCTGGGAGGCAAGAGAAGTGATTGCAGAGCCTCTGGCTCTGATCTTCAGGTCGTCGTTGGCCTCTGGTATAGTACCAGAAGATTGGAGGTTAGCGAATGTTGTCCCATTGTTTAAGAAGGGGAACAGAGACTTCCCCGGGAATTATAGACCGGTGAGTCTCACTTCTGTTGTCGGCAAGATGTTGGAAAAAATTATAAGGGATAGGATTTATAGTTATTTGGAGAGTAATGAATTGATAGGTGATAGTCAGCATGGTTTTGTGGCAGGTAGGTCGTGCCTTACTAACCTTATTGAGTTTTTTGAGAAAGTGACCAAGGAGGTGGATGGGGGCAAGGCAGTGGACGTGGTATATATGGATTTTAGTAAGGCGTTTGATAAGGTTCACCATGGTAGGCTTCTGCAGAAAATGCAGATGTATGGGATTGGGGGTGATCTAGGAAATTGGATCAGGAATTGGCTAGCGGATAGGAAACAGAGGGTGGTGGTTGATAGTAAATATTCATCATGGAGTGCGGTTACAAGTGGTGTACCTCAGGGATCTGTTTTGGGGCCACTGCTGTTTGTAATATTTATTAATGATCTGGATGAGGGTATAGTTGGGTGGATTAGCAAATTTGCTGATGACACCAAAGTCGGTGGTGTGGTAGACAGTGAGGAAGGGTGTCGTAGTTTGCAGGAAGACTTAGACAGGTTGCAAAGTTGGGCCGAGAGGTGGCGGATGGAGTTTAATGCGGAGAAGTGTGAGGTAATTCACTTTGGTAGGAATAACAGATGTGTTGAGTATAGGGCTAACGGGAGGACTTTGAATAGTGTGGAGGAGCAGAGGGATCTAGGTGTATGTGTGCATAGATCCCTGAAAGTTGGGAATCAAGTAGATAAGGTTGTTAAGAAGGCATATGGTGTCTTGGCGTTTATTGGTAGGGGGATTGAATTTAGGAGTCGTAGCGTTATGTTGCAACTGTACACAACTCTGGTGCGGCCGCACTTGGAGTACTGTGTGCAGTTCTGGTCCCCACATTACAGGAAGGATGTGGAGGCTTTGGAGAGGGTGCAGAGGAGGTTTACCAGGATGTTGCCTGGTATGGAGGGGAGATCCTATGAGGAGAGGCTGAGGGATTTGGGATTGTTTTCGCTGGAAAGGCGGCGGCTAAGAGGGGATCTTATTGAAACATATAAGATGATTAGAGGTTTAGATAGGGTGGATAGTGATAGCCTTTTTCCTCTGATGGAGAAATCCAGCACGAGGGGGCATGGCTTTAAATTGAGGGGGGGTAGTTATAGAACCGATGTCAGGGGTAGGTTCTTTACCCAGAGGGTGGTGAGGGATTGGAATGCCCTGCCAGCATCAGTAGTAAATGCGCCTAGTTTGGGGGCGTTTAAGAGATCCGTAGATAGGTTCATGGACGAAAAGAAATTGGTTTAGGTTGGAGGGTCACAGTTTTTTTTTTTAACTGGTCGGTGCAACATCGTGGGCCGAAGGGCCTGTTCTGCGCTGTAATGTTCTATGTTCTATGTTAAGTGAGACTTTGAGCAGGGTGCCTTGATGCTCTTCAGCTGTGACCCTCAGCACACAATAGCACAGTAGAGCTAGAACACCAAACAAGCGCACACAGACCAGTGTTGCAATGCTTTGTAACCCCTTTTCTTGTGTATTGCTGGAAGAGTAAAACACAAACATGTCTGGGATATAATTCACAGGAGATGGTGTCTGCTGAGATGGTAATAGGCATCCATAACAGTTCAATTTTTAAAAATTGTATCTCTTCCTTTGAAATGTCTGTGTCTGGAAAAGGGTGTGCAACAATCTGCTGTCTCTCTTGGGACTGAGTATAATTCACATAGAAATTCCAGCAAGTGGTTATTTTGTAGTCCCAGCCAGTGTTTTCTGAGATGTCCGTCTTAAAATAACGCATGGTGGCCCACTGGTAGTTCCGTTGCCTCACAGTGCCGGGGGCCTGGGTTCGATTCTGGCCTTGGGTAACTATCTGTGTGGAGTTTGCACATTCTCCATTGTCTGTGTGGCTTTCCTCCGGGTGCTCCAGTTTCATCCTGCAGTCCAAAGGTGGATTGGCCTTGCTTAATTGCCCCTTAGTGTACAAAGCTGTGTCGGTTAGGGGGATTAGCTGGGTAAATGCATGGGGTTGTAGGGATAGGGCGTAGGATGGCCTGGCTAAGATGCTCTGTCAGAGAGCTGATGCAGACTCGATGGGCCGAATGGCCTCCTTCTACATTGTAGGGATTCTATGTCTTATTTAAAAGTTCAATATGTCCAAATGTAATTCGGGAGCTATGATCCATTGTCATGACAGCGGGTAATTATTGATTTTTTAAATTTGATTTGATTTATTGTTGTCACATGTATTAACATACAGTGAAAAGTATTGTTTCTTGCGCGCTGTACAGACAAAACATACCGTTCATAGAGAAGGAAACGAGAGAGTGCAGAATATGGTGTTACAGTCATAGCTAGGGTGTCGAGAAAGATCAACTTAATGCAAGGTAAGTCCATTCAAAAGTCTGACAGCAGCAGTGAAGAAGCTGTTCTTGAGTCGGTTGGTACGTGACCTCAGACTTTTGTATCTTTTTCCTGAAGGAAGAAGGTGGAAGAGAGAGTGTCCGGGGTGCGTGGGGTCCTTAATTATGCTGGCTGCTTTGCCGAGGCAGTGGGAAGTGTAGACAGAGTCAATGGATAGGAGGCTGGTTTGCGTGATGGATTGGGCTACATTCACGACCTTTTGTAGTTCCTTGTGGTCTTGGGCAGAGCAGGAGCCATACCAAGCTGTGATATAACCAGAAAGAATGCTTTCTATGGTGCATCTGTAAAAGTTGGTGAGAGTCGTAGCCGACATCCAAATTTCCTTAGTCTTCTGAGAAAGTAGAGGTGTGGGTGGGCTTTCTTAACTATAGTGTCAGCATGGAGGGACCAGGACAGGTTGTTGGTGATCTGGACACCTAAAAACTTGAAGCTCTCGACCCTTTCTACATTGTCTCCGTTGATGTAGACGGGGCATGTTCTCCTTTATGCTTCCTGAAGTCGATGACAATCTCCTTTGTTTTGTTGACATTGAGGGAGAGATTATTGTTGCCGCACCAGTTCACCAGATTCTCTGTCTCATTCCTGTACTCTGTCTCATCATGGTTAAGAACCATCCAAAGTTTGTCATTTAAATTGCACTTTTTGATGGTTCCCAGTGTAGGGCAATTGCCCAGGGGAAGCTTGCACTCTGGGCAATTACTGTGCAAACCTTGCTGGATTACCAGCGCACCTTTGGAGTACCCTGCCAATACGACGACCTGAAGCTCTGAAGTTGCGGCCCATTTTTATCTTCTGTCAGGAAGACAGATGCAAGAAATCCATTTAAAACCTTTATCCTGGGAGTCGACTCTGATCTGCTCTGAGGAATTGTTTAATGGTTCTTTGATTCTTAAAATAGCTGGAAAAGATCTTTATTACTACAGCAGTAATCCACTCCAGTGTCCAAATGGTTGATTGATACTATTCTCCAGAGGAATATTTTCTTTAAGGTTGTAAAATATTTCTGCGCAAGTCTGATTTGTCTTTGAACATGATCAGTGAGCCTATTTGGTTTTACCATGTCACGTTTTAACTCTGGCGATGTACAGAACTTTCTTTTCCCTGTGAAGGGCTTTGCTGCTGATATTTACCACACTGTGAAGCTGCCTAATTGACTTGAGGGATGGGGGGACGTGGTTCATTCCCTTCAAAATCTAGCCATCTTAAAGCCTTCTGCTGGCATAACACTTTGGCTGTGCTCAAGTTTAAAGAGGGATGTGGTCTGTATCCAACTGTTCCATTAAAAATCATTAACAATTCTGAGGAACACAACTGTTCAGGGTCAGTGTAGATCCAGTCTTCTTTTGCATTGGTTTGATCCACTTGATTGCTGTGCTATTTTATCCTCCCTATATCTTTCTTTCTTCTTCCCTCATTGTTCCTGTCCCCTCTCTGTCAGCACTTGTGCATGTTCTTCTTTCTTCACACCTCCACCCTTCCTACTTCACGGTGGCACAGTGGTTAGCACTGCTGCCTCACAGCGCCAGGGATCCGGGTTTGATTCCTGGCTTGAGTCACTGTCTTTTCAGAGTTTGCCCGTTCTCCCTGTGTTTGCGTGGGTTTCCTCTGGATGCTCCGGTTTCCTCCCACAGTCCAGAAGATGTGCTGGTTAGATTCATTGGCCATGCTAAATTCTCCCTCAGTGTATCCGAACAGGCGCCGGAGTGTGGCCACCAGGGGATTTTCACTTCATTGCAGTGTTAATGTAAGCTGACTTGTGACACGAATAAATAAACTTTAAAACTTCTTTCTACTTTCCTCTTCACCTCTTGAGGCTTCAAGATTCACTGTAGAATTTGAATGCTTCACTGCCAATGAAGTACTGCTTTTTATGCAATGCAGTTGCCAATTGACTTTCAGCATGACCCCAACGTGTTGAGTAACCTTAAACCTAATCGCAATGTTGCAATTACCTTTGGTTTGAAGTTTTGGTGCAGATGGGCTCGGGGGAGTGAACCTTTATTTGGTGCGTTTGTCGAAAATAGGAGGGTGGGGCATATCATTGGCTGTGAAGTGCTTTACATTTCGAAACATAGAAGATAGGAGCAGGAGGAGGCCATTTGGCCCTTCGAGCCTGCTCTGCCATTCATCACGATATGAACTAGGAGCAGGCCATTTGGCAGCTTGAGCCTGTTCCGCCATTCAGTAAGATCTGACGGTTAATCTGATTGCGGTCTCAACCATATTCCACCTATCCCTGGTGACCTTTGACTATCTTATTCGTCAAGAATCTATCTTCTTCTGCCTTAAAAATATTCAATGACCCAGCCTCCACCGTCCGCTGGGGAAGAGAGTTCCATAGACTCACGACCCTCTGAGAGAGAAACTTTCTTCTCATCTCTGTTTTAAGTGGGAGACCCATGAATTTTAAACTGTGTCCCTTGCTTTACGATGCCCCGAGGACCTGGAAAGCATAAGGACAATACATGTTGTATGCTGATAAATATCCTCGAACTGAGATTTTCCAGTGTCTGTTTTTTTGCAGCTTTACTCGTTAGCTGAGGATGGTGGAGGTCCAGTGCTGGAGTTTGTCACGCCACATGATGTTGCAGATGGATTTATAAATAACAAACGGGAAAGCTATAAATTTAAGTAAGTACCATGTATTATTTATCTTTCCTGTATCATACCATTAAGTAGCAATCATCCTTATAAACTGGAAATAAAGGCTTTTATTGACTGAGATGAGGGAAAAGCTTTAGCCTTTTAGCTTTATGCTTACATTTGTAGCTGAATTAACCACAGGAATTTTTTTTATTTAGGTAGATAAACTGTCTATTTTTGTTCCCTCTCTTACTCTTGAACTGGCCCAAGCTGTTGTGTGGTAGCTGGGTGTAGCGTTTCTTTTTGTGATTTAAATATCCCCTTGTACCTACGTTCTGGTGTGATGTCTCTGTCAGCTGGATCCCTTAGTCATCATTATCATTGAAAGACAGATCTTGGTAAGTTGAAAGTTTTACAGTAATGTCAGATTGTTTAAAGTTTATTTATTAGTGTCACAAGTAGGCTTACATTAATACTGCAATGAAGTTACTGTTAAAATCCCCTAGTTGCCACACTGAGGGAGAATTTAGCATGGCCAATGCACCTAACCAGCATGTCTTTCAGACTGTGGGGGGAAACTGGAGCACCCGGAGGAAACCCACGTAGACACGGTGAGAACGTGCAGACTCTGCACAGACAGTGACCCAAGTTGGGAATCGAACTCTGGTTCAAGGCGCTGTGAGGCAGCAGTGCTAACCACTGTGCCACCGTGCTGCCCCAAATTGCGTGACAGACTGTGTGTTTGCCTCTGCATTGCTGCACACTCTGGCTTTTTTTGATCATTGCTGCACTGCTGGGCAGATGTTGAGTGCAGGACAGATGGTTTCTTAGAGGTAGAGTTGTTACTGGCCACTCCTAGCACTTGTTTCCAAAGCTACGTACCCTGGGAACCAGTGAAACAGAAGCACTGCCTGGCATCTGGGAACACATTCTCTGTCTGCTTCGCTATCCTGGATTGGTGGATGAGGCTCTGAAGGTACATGCAAAACATTGGAGGACAATTTGCTTACACTCCTGTCACAACGTGTGGCTGTGAATGTCGCTCCCCTACTTGTTTTAATATTATTCAGCCTCACAAAAGCAAGCTTGCAGATGATGGAAATCTGAAATAAAACCAGAAAATGTTCTAAATAGTCAGCCAGTCAGGCAACATTTAAGGCTGCACGACTCCTGGCTTGGGTCACTGTCTGTGCGGAGTCTGCACGTTCTACCCGTGTTTGCGTGTGTTTCCTCCGGGTGCTCCAGTTTCCTCCCAAAGTCCAAAAGGCATGTTGGTTAGGTGCATTGACCTGAACAGGCGCCGGAGTGTGGCGACCATGGGAATTTCACAGTTACTTCATTGCAGTGTTAATGTAAGTCTTACTTGTGACTAATAAATAAACTTTTACTTTATGAGTAGGGGTGACTTTCCTCTTGGACAAGCACCTTTCATTATGGGCCCAAATGAACATCAGCCCGGCTCTCCCTCTCATTTCAACCACCGCTCCCATCAGAGAGTGAGCACTTAAACATTAGGCTCACATTGTCCTGTTGCTTTGAAGGATGATGAAGCCTCAGGGGCATGTGACCTCGCTGAGGTAAGGTCCTAACTGGAGGAGGTGTTCCAGCATCAGACGTCAGAAGGTGCCACCTCTTCAAGCATCTCTGCAGCTTGCTCTTTGCTATGGCAGCCTAGTAGAGACAGGAGTGAGGCACCAGTGAGCTCACAGCGTGGTGGATGAATCAGAGGTCACCTGCCTGTGATCCGATGTTTTTTCCGTATCCACACCATTAATTAATGAGGCAGGTAGCGGACAATAAGGTGTTAAAATCTGACCATGTGGCTATCAGAAAAAACACCGATTTTTTTTCCATGCCAATCACTGCACCTGGATGGGAAAATCCCGTCTGTAGAAGGAGGCCATTTGGCTCATTGTGTGCATGACAGCTCTCTGGAAGAGCAGCTCAGCTGGTCCTACTTCCCCACCTCATCCTGCTAGCTTTGCAATTTTTTTACTTTTTAGATAATTATCTAATTCCCAGGATATATAAAAGTTTTGATTGCCTATAGTAGGGGAAGTGTCAATGTTTGGGATTTTCAGAATTTTCAAAAACCAGTCAGAAGAGAAGGATTGGGCGGCACGGTAGCACAGTGGTTAGCACTGCTGCTTCACAGCTCCAGGGTCCCGAGTTCGATTCCCGGCTTGGGTCACTGTCTGTGTGGAGTTTGCACATTCTCCTCGTGTTTGCGTGGGTTTCCTCCGGGTGCTCCGGTTTCCTCCCACAGTCCAAAGATGTGCGGGTTAGGTTGATTGGCCAGGTTAAAATTGCCCCTGAGATGCGTAGGTTAGAGGGATTAGCGGGTAAATATGTGGGGGTAGGGCCTGGGTGGGATTGTGGTCGGTGCAGACTCGATGGGCCGAATGGCCTCCTTCTGCACTGTAGGGATTCTATGTTATGTCTATGATTGTTATTGTGAATATACTCTATCACTGATCATATAATTTGGTTAAAACAACTTTTTTAATAGATTCCAGAAGATCTTTGATCAAGGTGGAAAACAGGAGGACATTTTTGAAAGTATTGCCAAGCCTGTGGCTGAAAAGTGAGTGTTTATTTTAATTTATGTTTTTCAATCTGGGATTGAGAGTTTAGATTGAATTTTATTGTTCTGGGCTAGAATGCCTATGAGTGCCCCAAACTTGTCCATTTACACGGCTTCAGTCGCAATTTCTGGGGTCAAGCAACTAATTAATTGAGCCTGCCACCTCTTTAAAGGTTTGCCAGACCATCAGATGGTCAGCAGCTCAGTGGTCTTGACAGCGCCACCAGAATCAGTGGCCACTGCTGGGACTGCACTTGAAAGAAGAGGACACTGAAAGGATGTTGTCCCCTTGACCAGACAAGTGGGGTTTGGAGACAATGGGATCTCGCTGATTAGCAAGGGGATGGCTTTGGGGAGGTTGGCTGACATTGCCGCAGGGACCCCTTTATGGGCCAGTGTGTTGAATAGGGCGCCCCCTCCACTCCTGAGCTCAAAGAGAGCACATCAAAATTCATCAGGTGGCCACCCCATGGGGTGGAGTGTGCACTCCTTGCTGATGACATGTCAGTGGCAGCAAGAAGAATCCCACAATTGGCCACTTAACTGATTCAGTTGGCTTCTAGCAGGCTGCCCACCCTCCACCTTTCCCTGCTGCGAGTAAAACTATATAATGGCGGGAAGACCATGCCAGTTCTTGCCCCGCTTCTGCCAGCGCATCCCTAGAGGGTGAGTAAAATCTAACCTTTAGCATTCCCCTTCACAAATCTGAAATTCCAGTTTTAAAATGAAAATGTTTTGGGGCAGGTGACTCACAATTATGCAAAAGTAGTTAAAATGATGAAAATCCGCTAAACTTTCAGTTTTCCATTGAGTACTGTAATCCAATGCATTGTTCGCAACTCCATCTGAAAGGTGAGCTTCTTGTTGTGCTGTCATAACATTTAAAATGTTGAAAAATTACAGCAAACAAGCCAGCATCGAAGCCTGCAATTACACGACAATTGCTGCATTTATGCAGCATTCTCACATCACAAGAAGACTCATTGTGGAAGCAGGCAAGGTCCAGGTTCAGATTTGTGCTTCAACCTTATAACTGTGTTACAAACTGAAACTGCTTCCTTCAGGGAAGGGTCCGTTTGTCTCACTTCACAGTTAGGTCAGACCCAGATTTCAGCTTTATACTGCAGCTGCTCCATGTTGGTGCAAAGCAAAATCCAACCTGACACAACTTGCAATAACTCCCTGGTTTCCTGCTCTCTTTTTAAAGTTTAAAGTTTATTTAGTAGTCACAAATAGGCTCACATTAAGACTGCAATGATGTTACTGTGAAAATCCCCTAGTTGCCACACTCGGACGCCTGTTCTGGTACACTGAAGGAGAATTTAGCATGGGCAATGCGCCTAACCAACATGTATTTCGGACTGTGGGAGGAGTACCCGGAGGAAACCCACGCAGACACTGAGAGAACGTGCAGACTCTGCATAGTGACCCAAGCCAGGAATGAAACCCGGGTCCCTGGCACTGTGAGGCAGCCACTTGGCTAACCACCGTGCCACCGTGCAGTACAATGATCCCACTGGATTTCAGCAGGAGTCATTCCATGAAGGTGGCAGTTATTCCCAGTGGTTAAAAGTAAGATGATTCTCCAGTCAGCATGGCTATGTGAGCTTGTTGCACCCTCTGTATCATCTCCCGCTACCGCTCAGTTGCACTCTCTAGTTAAAATAGGGTCTCTGTAAGTAGGGTCCCCATGAGATTCATAATACAGTGTGACTTTGATCCGCCTTTTGGTCAGTGCTTATTTTTGGTTGGAAAATGACTCATGGTGCAAATTGTTCAACTATGGGGAAATAGAAGTTTGTGGTTGATCATGGATGGTGAAAAATAATGTTCAACCAGTCAATGATCAACTGTAGATGTTCAAATAAACTCTCAGGGCAGCAGATTTTGCGTGTTTAGTTGTTTTGGTTTGCTTATTTATTTTTGTGTCCTCAATTTATTTTGCATCTGACAGTATTCGTTTGCGAAGAATATTTTATGTTCCATTTTACCCTTAAGTCGTAAATTTGTGAGTCAGTTTCAGAAGCTTCTTTGTGAGTAGCTAGAAGGCTAGTGTCAGGGAAGATCTTTGGAAGTACCTGAAGGATTGCAACACTTCAAGCATTTCACCACCACCTTCTCAAGGCATCTTGTGATGAGCAATAATTATGACTTGCCAGCTTCACCCTTGTCTGCATAGCAAAATTCTAAAAATTCAGTATTTATTCTTGGTGAACAAATTGTCTAAATATATTATACCAATTTAGAATATAATAGAATACCAAATCATGGGCCCAAAGGGAGCCATTGGCCTATTGGTTTGCCTTTTCCGAAGCACCCAGACATGAACTCTTCTTCCACCTTTTAAATTACCGAGGGAAAAATCTGGATAACTTATCCAGAGGGTCTGGCAGATGGAGTACAATGTTGGTAAATGTGAGGTCATCCATTTTGGTAGGAATAACAGCAAAAATGGACCATTATTTAAATGGTTAAAAAATTGCAGCATGCTGCTGTGCAGAGGGACCTGGTGTCCTTGTGCAAGAATCACAAGGAGTTGGTTTGCAGCATGCAGCAGGTAATTAAGAAGGCAAATGGAATTTTGTCCTTCATTGCTAGAGGGATGGAGTTTAAAAACAGCGAGGTTATGTTGCAGCTGTATAAGGTGCTGGTGAGGCCACACCTGGAGTACTGTGTACAGTTTTGGTCTCCTTACTTTAGAAAGGATATTCTGGCACTGGAAGGGGTGCAGAGGAGATTCAATAGGTTGATTCTGGAATTGAGAGGGTTGGCTTATGAGGAGAGACTGAGTAGACTGGGGCTATACTCATTGGAATCCAGAAGAATGAGGGGAGATCTTATAGAAACGTGTAAGATTATGAAGGGAATAGATAAGATTGAAGCAGGGAAGTTGTTTCCACTGACGGGTGAAACTAGAACTAGGGGGCATAGCCTCAAAATAAGGGGGAGCAGATTTAGGACTGAGTTGAGGAGGAACTTCTTCACACAAAGGGTTGTGAATCGGTGGAATTCCCTGCTCAGTGAAGCAGTTGAGGCTACCTCATTAAATGTTTTTAAGGCAAGGATAGATAAACTTTTGAACAGTAAAGGGTTATGGTGAGCAGGCGGGTAAGTGGAGCTGAGTCCATGCAAAGATCTTATTGAATGGCGGAGCAGGCTCGAGGGGCCAGATGGCCTACTCCTGCTCCTAGTTCTTATGTTCTTGTCTTCATAGCAAAAATGTAGTATTTATTCTTGGTGAACAAATTGTCTAAATATATTAGACCAATTTAGAATATAATAGAATACCAAATCATGGGCCCAAAGAGAGCCATTGGCCTATTGGTCTGCCTTTTCCAAAGCTCCCAGACATGAACTCTTCTTGCACCCTTTAAACTTCTGAGGGAAAAATCTGTATAACTTGTCCCTGACCCCCCCAAAATGAAAATGATAATCCTGCCCCAGTTTTGTCCCATTGTTCTCTACAGACAATATTTCACTCTGACTTTCCTCCAAGCCGTCAGTATATGAATTGTCAGTGGGGTGTACTACATGAAGTAATTTACACCATAGATGCTGTCTCTACTTTTGCAGCTGAGCCAGGATACCCTTACCTCATTTCACTTTCGGTGTAAAATCAAATAGGAAGCTGATTTGACCATCCAAAAAAGGAAGAACAGAAAATTAAAAAAGAATGTTTGGAGGAAAAAAAAATAAGGAAGAGAATTAAAATCAGCAGAAATAGTGAAATATTATAGCCCCATGCTCAGCAGTGATCGAGACAATCAAGACAACAGGGCTACCATTCTTATTCTGGGGGTTTTGGGGAACCTCCGCCCTCCCATCTGACACTGGGGCAGCACGGTGGCACAGTGGTTAGCACTGCTGCCTCACAGCGCCAGGGACACGGGTTTGATTCCCAACTTGGGTCACTGTCTGTGTGGAGTTTGCACATTCTCCCCGTGTCTGCGTGAGTTTCCTCCAGGTGCTCCGGTTTCCTCCCACATGCTGAAGTTGTGTGGTTTAGGTTGATTGGCCAAGCTAAATTTCCCCTTAGTGTCAGGGGGATTAGCAGGGTAAATATGAGGGGTTACGGGAATAGGGGCTGGGTGGGATTGTGGTTGGTGCAGACTCGATGGGCAGAATGGCCTCCTTCTGCACTATAGGGATTCTATGAACCCTCACCCGTTTCTCTGGGTTGTACTTCAGGTGTACTCAGTTCAATCACTGTGACTTGGTGTAAAATCCTGACAGTGCTGCAGCATCAGTAGATCCAGGAGCACCAGTGGAGGGGCAGAATTTGCTTGAAGATCGTATCAGTAAAGGCCTCAGCGCAGATTGAGATGTGAGGAAAGCTGGGGTGTAATTGAGGTGCAAGACTTCTCCCCCTGGGACTTAACACACAGCTCATGATGGAAAAGAGAAAGGCATTAAGCAGGTTGGTAGGAGGGACATCTGCGAGGAATTTGTGCTCTGCATCCCTCATCTCTCTCTGGCCCACTTCCAACCTACTGCCATTTCTATGGTGTAGATGGTGAAGGAGAGATCAGTGAAAGGCCCAGTGAGAGGTGAGGAGAAAAATATAGATTGGGCAATGAGTGGCTATAGGTTTGATTTTCACTTATTGGGATTGCAGAGGTGAATCCAGCTCTAAGAGTCTTCCTGTTTTTCTTCAAACAGTGGGAGAAGACTTTTCATGTCCATCAGTGCAGCCAGTCTGAGTGTCAGCATCTCATCTCACTCAAACAGGACATTAAATTAATTCAAAACAATTGACTTGTAAAGGAGCTTTAAGGATTTGCAATAAGGTATTTTAAGATATTCTCAAAAGAGCACAATTGATGCATGTTGCTGAAGTTTTCCACATTGCACTCATCAGGAATAGCATATTTCACAACAGTTTAGACTGTATGTTCTTTCAGTTGTTTGGAATAGGTAGAGTACAGACCAAATTCAACCAGGCCCAACCAGCCCATGCTTCCAAAACCCAAAACAAAACAGATACTGTCAGATGTGATTCTGTGATTGGGCAGCACTTGCTGAACATTGAGTGCGCTAATAGCTACACTAACGTCCAATTAAAGATAATGAAGCTCATAGTGTGGCTCATTTACACTTGCTGCAAGTGACATAAAAGTACTCGCAGAGCTGTTCTTTGCAAATAACAGGAATATGTTCGAGCCTCGCATCAATTTTAAATTACCTGGGAACTTGGGCCATTGCTTTCTCCAGGGCAATGCCTCAGCCAATTGGAATCAATTTAGCAACCAATCAGCATTCTTTTTCCGATTGCTGCGATCATGTGAAATTTGGCACCCTTGTGTTTGTTTTGATGAGTGCAAGACACAAAGCTTCGGCAACCAGGCTCCCTCTTTTCAGCACAATTCAAGTTTTGTTCTACCAAGTGGCAATTGATGCATTTTGGTCAGGCCACTCCTTACAAAGGATAATCTCACTGCAAGAAAATGTAACCTGATAAAGACACAGCTTGGGCATCTAAAATTTACTTATCCTGATATCCGAGGTGGTAGGGAAACTAGATGGTGCAGTGTATTAAACATCTCTCCTTTAGTCAGAAAATAGAAAAATTGGACTCATGATCAGATTAAGATATAGATGAATCAAAACCTCTACCAGCTGAACATTGGGAAGATTAAAGCGGTTGCTTTTGGTTTGTACCAGATCCACCTGCCTTGTCACTTACGTCCCTGCCCTCCCCACCACATGAGATCGAACTGGAGCACGTGAACCAAAAAACAAAGAAAATTACAGCACAGGAACAGGCCCTTCGGCCCTCCAAGCCTGCACCGACCATACTGCCTGTCTGAACTCAAACCCCCTATCCTTCCGGGGACCATATCCCTCTATTCCCATCCTATTCATGTATTTGTCCAGATGCCCCTTAAAAATCACTATTGTATCTGCTTCCACTATCTCCCCCGGCAGCGAGTTCCAGGCACCCACCACCCTCTGTGCAAAAAACTTGCCTCGTACATCTCCTTTAAATCTTGCCCCTCACACCTTAAACTTGTGCCCCATAGTAATTGACTCTTCCACTCTGGGGAAAAAGCTTCTGACTATCCACTCTGTCCATGCCACTCATAATCTTGTAGACGTCTATCAGGTCGCCCCTCAACCTCTGTCGTTCCAGTGAGAACAAACCAAGTTTCTCCAACTTCTCTTCATAGCTAATGCCCTCCATACCAGGCAACACCCTGGTAAATATTTTCTGTACCCTCTCCAAAGCCTCCACATCCTTCTGGTAGTGTGGCAATCAGAATTGAACACTATATTCCAAGTGCGACCTGACTAAGGGTCTATAAAGCGTCAACATGATTTGCCAATTTTTAAACTCAGTGTCCCTTCCGATGAAGGCATGCATGCTGTGTGCCTTCTTGACTACCTTCTCCACCTGCGTTGCCACTTTCAGTGAGTGACCTGTGTACCTGTACACCCAGATCCCTCTGCCTATCAATACTTAAGGGTTCTGCCATTTACTGTATATTTCCTATCTGTATTAGACCTTCCAAAATGCATTACCTCACATTTGTCTGGATTGAACTCCATCTGCTATCTCTCCGCTCAAGTCTCCAACTGATTTATATCCTGCTGTATCCTCTGATGATCCTCATCAGTATCCGCAAAACAACAAATCTTTGTGTCGTCTGCAAACTTACTAATCAAACCAGTTACATTTTCCTCCAAATCATTTATAGATATATTACAAACAGCAAAGGTCCTGGCACTATTCCCTGAGGAACACCACTTGTCACAGCTCTCTATTCAGACACTCACCCTTCCACTGCTACCCTCTGTCTTCTATGACCGAGCCAGTTCTGTATCCATCTTGCCAGCTCACCTCTGATCCTGTGAGACTTCACCTTCTGTACCAGTCTGCCATGAGAGACCTTGTCAAACACCTTACTGAAGTCCATGTAGACAACATCCACTGCCCTACCCTCATCAATCATCTTCGTCACTTCCTCAAAAAACTCGATCAAGATAGTGAGACACGACTTCCCCTTCACAAAACCATGTTGCCTCTCACTAATACGTCCACTTATTTCCAAGTGGGAATAAGTCCTGTCTCGAAGAATCCTCTCCAATAATTTCCCCACTACTGACATAAGGCTCACCGGCCTGTAATTACCTGGATTATTCTTGCTACCTTTCTTAAACAAAGGAACAATATTGGCTATTCTCCGATCCTCTGGGACCTCCCCTGTAGCCAGTGAGGATACAAAGATTTCTCTCAAGGCCCCAGCAATTTCCTCCCTTACCTCCCTCAGTATTCTAGAGTATATCCCATCAGGCCCTGGGGACTTGTCTGCCTTAATGTTTCTTAATACCTCTAATACCTCCTCCTTTTTGATCTCAATATGACTCAAAATCCTTGATGTATTGTTTTATCCACAATGGTTCCTTGACCAGCAATTTCCAGTAGATGCTGGTTTGGCTGTCCAATAATATCAAGCCTTAGATTTTGAGCAGTATGTCCTATAGAAGAATCCTATTGCGTTTGCTGCATCTATTGACGAATTACAAGCCTGTTAATGATTGCAAAATCTGAGTTCTAATCCAATTTCATAAGGTATCCAGAGCACCTAATGTTACACCTGCTTAAAGAAGGCCGCATTATTTAGTTTATTGTTCTCTTTGGTCTATTCTGAGGTTGTTCAATAAGATGAGTCCAGCAGCCTTTATTATTGCTGTTTGTGGGAACTTGCTGCGTGCAAATTGGCTGCTGTTTTTTCTACACAATAAGGAATTTGATTATTAATTCAGCACTTGTTAAGCACTTGTAAAGAGTTTGGAATGTCCCGAGGTCATGAATGGCGCTATTTAAATGCAAGTTCTTAATCTCTTTTTCCTGATGCATTTGTTTATTTTGTAACCATCAGTAAGTTCTTCAAAGGGTCCAAAGTGCTAATTTGGACTCTTTTAATTATTTTTAACTTTCTGCTTAAAATATCTATTCCATTTTGATAAATGTAAATGTTTGTATTCTGTCTTTGATATTGGTTATTTTTTTATTTGGAAGTACTTGTTTAGTAAATTGCAATTGGATGGAATGATAATGAGAGCATAAGTTGAAGGCAAAATCATAGAATTCCTACATTGCAGAAGGAGGCTATTCGGCCCATCAGGCCTGCACCGACAACAACTCCACCCAGGCTCTAGTCCGTAACCTCACATATTTACCCTACTAATCCCCCTGAACTAGAGTCAATTTAGCATGGCCAATCGATCTAACCCGCACATCTTTGGAGTGTGGGAGGAAACCGGAGCACTCGGAGGAAACCCATGCAGACATGGGGAGAATATGCAAACTCCACACAGACAGGCATCCGAGGCTGGAGTTGAACCCGGGTCCCTGGCGATGTGAGGCAGTGTCATTGCGAAATAGAGGATGTTTCTTTCATGTGGAAAGAAACTATAACTATAAAATAACTGTGGCTGTAGACAACTAAAAATATTGCATACTGTCTAAAGGCAAGATGTTTTTGAGTCTGAGGTTATCCTGACCGCCACAATGAAATTTGTTTTTTTTAAATGAATAAATGCCAGAACAGTGAGTTGCCGTCCTGATTTCATTAATGTCCAATGTACTCTGCAGTGTGTGGGTTTGAGTTACTTTTGCATGTAATTTTACATCATGTTTTAAAGCTTCATGCTTTTTTAAGTGTGAATCGTAGTAGTTTGTGGAAAATTGGCTTAACAATTTGGGTTCGTCCAAATGCTAATGCTATTTTAAATCAGTGTTAAACTATGAGAAAAAGGTTTTTGAAATATCCCTTAGAAGATAAGAAAATAACTAAAACTTTCAGTGAAGCACTGAGAAGGATATCAGTTGGCGGAAATATTTGCTCATTCTGTGACTGCATAATGTCATTTTTTTTTTTCATTTTCATAAACGTTACTATTTAGCCTTTCGCTAAGTGTGGCTAATGGGGAAGTACTCTGGAATTACAAGCAATTACCTGTAATTCTATGTGATATATTATGCAGCAACTGAAATTTGGCAGAAAACCATTTTGAAATTATAGAAAAGATCTGTGTTTTTGAAGGCAGCAACGGAAATTCAGTGTTTGAGTTAAGTTGGGACAATTATCAGAGGAAAATTATTTCCAAACTTGCAGAGTGTGGAATCAATTGTGGGATGGGAGGAGACGGAGGGAATGAGGGTTTCATGTATGTGTTATGGGCAAGGTCAGGGTGACTACATCTGGAGACTTGACACTCAATGCCTTGTTGCCCTGTTCATGGCACATGTTTCAAATTGGGCATTGTAAAGTGCAGTCAAACTGGCATGGTTTACCTCCAAAATACCTACCATTGGAAAAGGAAATAGGACAGTGTGTAAAATAAACTGTCGATTTGTTTTTAGGCGCCGTTGCTGAAGAGGAATTCTTAAACAAAGTTTAAAGTTTATTTATTTGTCACAAGTAGGCTTACATTAACACTGAAATGGGGGAAGGCGATGGCCTAGTGGTATTATCGCGAGACTATTAATCCAGAAACTCATCTAATGTTCTGGGGACCTGGGTTCGAATCCCGCCACGGCAGATGGTGGAATTTGAATTCAATAAAAAGTATCTGGAGTTAAGAATCTATTGATGACCATGAAACCATTGTCAATTGTCGGAAAAACCCACCTGGTTCCACTAATGTCCTTTCGGGAAGGAAATCTGCCGTCCTTACTTGGTCTGGCCTACATGTGACTCCAGAGCCACAGCAATGTGGTTGACTCTCAACTGCCCATGGGCAACTAGGGATGGGCAATAAATGCTGACCAGCCAGCGACTCCAATGTCCCACAAATGAATAAAGAATAAAATGAAGTTACTGTGAAAATACCCTAGTTGCCACACTCCAGCTCATCTTTGGTACACTGAGGGAGAATTTAGCATGGCCAATGCACCTAACCAGCACGTCTTTCGGACTGTGGGAGGAAACCGGAGCACCCAGAGGAAACCCACACAGACACGGGGAGAACGTGCAAACTCCGCACAGTGACCCAAGTCGGGAATTGAACCCGGGTCCCTGGCGCCGTGAGGAAGCAGTGCTAACCACTGTGCCACCGTGCCGCAATAAGTGAATGAACAAAGAGTTTAGTGACACATGGACTGAGATAGGGACGAAGCTTGTTTGTTATGCAGAAAGAATGTGACCAGAAGCTTGGCTGCCAAAATTTGAACACCCTGAGACTGTGGCCAGGGAAGGGTTTGCCATTGGTGGCAAGGGTTTGTGGCAGGGACCAAAGGGAGTGGCTTTGGCCTTCCGAACGTTTAATTGGAAGAAATCTGAGTTTCGTCCAAAACTAGATGCTGGATGAGAAAGATGGTGCTGGGTATTATTGCAACACAAACAGTAGTTGATCCCATGACTTTGAATTATGTTACTTGAGGGGGAAGCATGTGAATGTGGTAGAAAATGAGGCCATAGATAGACTGCTGGTCTCTTGAAATGATGATATGGGAGTTGGAAGAGAGGTTATTGTTAGAGGGCCTGTGGTTCAGACTGAATAATGGATGAGAGTGGAACCAAGTGAGGGTTGTCCCTTAGGCTGGACTGTGGGAGTTGAAAATTGTACAGTCAACATTGCTGAAGACTACAAATACATCATCTGTAACTTCTGTTTGTTTTGGTGGTTTGAATTCATTGGACGGATTCAAACAGTTGTGAGATGAGGATATTGTGAGACAGTTGTGAGATTTAGATATCTAGGATTCTCAGGAGTTTGACAGAGTGAATGCTTAGAGGTTGTTTCCCCTTGTGGGAAAGTCTAGGCATAATCTCAGAGTAAGGGGTCACTCAGTTAAGACAGATGAGGAGGAATTTCTTCTCTCAGAGGATAGTGTATTTGTGGGATTCATTACTGCAGAGAGCTGAGCGGCTAGGTCATTAAGTATGTTCAAGGCGAAGATACAGATTTTTAATCAACAAGGGAATCAAATATGAGGATAAGGTGGGAAAATGGAGTTGAGGGTTATATCAGATCAATCATGATTTCATTGAATGGCAGAGCAGACGCGATGGGCCAAATGGCCTATTTCTGCTCCTATGACTTCTGGTCTGATATGATGTGGAATCAGTTGCATTCTTGGACACACGCATTTCCATTAAGGACGGTCACCTCAGCACTTGACTGTACCGCAAGCCCACGGATAACCTCACGATGCTCCACTTCTCCAGCTTCCACCCGAAACACGTTAAAGAAGCCATCCCCTACGGACAAGCCCTCCGTATACACAGGATCTGCTCGGATGAGGAGGATCGCAACAGACACCTCCAGACACTGAAAGATGCCCTCATAAGAACAGGATATAGCGCTGAACTCATCGATTGACAGTTCCAACGCGCCACAGCGAAAAACTGCACCGACCTCCTCAGAAGACAAACACGGGACACGGTGGACAGAGTACCCTTCGTCGTCCAGTACTTCCCCGGAGCGGAGAAGCTGCGACATCTTTTCCAGAGCCTTCAAACATGTCATTGATGAAGATGAACATCTCGCCAAGGCCATCCCCACACCCCCACTTCTTGCCTTCAAACAACCGCACAACTTTAAACAGACCATTGTCCGCAGCAAACTACCCAGCCTTCAGTAGAAGAGTGACCACAACACCACACAACCCTGCCACAGCAACCCCTGCAAGACGTGCCGGATCATCGACACGGATGCCATCATCTCACGTGAGGACACCATCCACCAGGTACACGGTACATACTCTTGCAACGCGGCCAACGTTGTCTACCTGATACACTGCAGGAAAGGATGTCCCGAGGCATGGTACATTGGGGAGACCATGCAGACGCTACGACAACGGATGAATGAACACCGCTCGACAATCACCAGGCAAGAGTGTTCTCTTCCTGTTGGGGAACACTTCAGCGGTCACGGGCATTTGGCCTCTGATCTTCGGGTAAGCGTTCTCCAAGGTGGCCTTCACGACACACGACAGCGCAGAGTCGCTGAGCAGAAACTGATAGCCAAGTTCCGCACACATGAGGACAGCCTCAACCAGGATCTTGGGTTCATGTCACACTATCTGTAACCCCCACGACTTGCCTGGGCTTGCAAAATCTCACTAACTGTCCTGACTGGAGACAATACACATCTCTTTAACCTGTACTTAACACTCTCTCCGCTCACATTGTCTGTACCTTTAAGACTTGATTACCTGTAAAGACTCGCATTCCAAACATTATTTTGTAAATTGAGTTTGTGTCTTTATATGTCCTGTTTGTGAACAGAACTCCCACTCACCTGACGAAGGAGCAGCGCTCCGAAAGCTAGTGGCTTTTGCTTCCAAATAAACCTGTTGGACTTTAACCTGGTGTTGTGAGACTTATTTCTGGTCTGATAGTCATGGGTCTGGGTGGCAACAATATGGTCAAAATCTGTGGAAAAGGAAGGGAGGCTGGAAATGAGCAGTTAGGACACTGAAAAAAGAGATGTTTTGTTTTGAAGTGATGCTGAAGAGCTGTACCAATACTGGGGGGGGGTTTGTGCAGAATAGGTGATGCAAGTTATAGCCAGATAGGGAAGCCTTGGGAAGGGGCAAGATGTCGCTATCCATTAGCTAGCTTTTACTTCAGTTGATGTCAGTATGATCATCCACAATGGTTACCATATAACCATGTTCCTGTAATGCTGGTTCCAACAAAGAACAAAGCAAAGCAAAGAAAATTACAGCACAGGAACAGGCCCTTCAGCCCTCCAAGCCTGCACCAACCATGCTGCCCACCTGAACTAAAACCCCCTACCTTTCCGGGGACCATATCCCTCTATTCCCATCCTATCCATGCATTTGTCCAGACATCCTTAAAAGTCACTATCGCAGCTGCTTCCACTACCTCCCCCGGCAGCGAGTTCCAGGTGCCCACCACCCTCTGTGTAAAGAAAATTGCCTCATACATCTCCTTTAAACCTTGCCCCTCGTACTTTAAACCAGGCACCCACCACTCTCTGTGTAAAATCAGACTGAATGATTTATCTTAATGTGTGCCACTATGACTATGATTTTGTGCAGGTAGATTCCCCCCTTACATAATTGAGTCTCTAATTGGTGTTTTCACCTTCAGAATAAACGCACAACATTGACTTGAATCCCCATGACCAATTTCTTATGGTTAAGGGAAACATTAAAATCCTTTTTGGAGCTCATCCAGGGGGGAGAAAAACAATGATGTCCTGCACATTGGTTGTCAGGGTACTTGGATGAAGCATGCAGCAACACTTTACTTTCCGCATGTATATTACTAATTCGGTCTATCAATTCGAAGTTTCCAGAGTTTAGCGAACTTGGTTAGCTGGATATTCTCCAGGTGGAATTGCTGCGAGAGTGCGACAACTTCCATTGGAGGAAAATGCTGCTACAGCAGTACAAGAGTCAGATGTGGCGTTACAAAGGCAGGATTGAGTAGAGGACTTGGGGAGATATATTCCATTGAAAGGCAGTCTCCTTCGATTGGGCACTGTGGGCTGAGTATAAGCACTTCTCAGGGGCTACCACTCTCTTTCCATGGCAGGGAAGTAGCGGGTAATAGATGGACATGAGAGAAATCAGTTGGATTTCAGAGTTCATTCCTCCACCTCCCACCATGCCATTTGCTTCGGCCGGCAGGCAGACAGGGCAATATCCAGCAGTGTTACCAGTCAGGATCAGGGAGAGAAACACAAATTGGGTGGTGAAGACCTTATAAATACATTTGCGAGAATTTATAACGCAACAAAAACAGAAAATGCTGAAGAAACTCAGCAGGTCTGACAGCATCTGTGGAGAGAGAATAGAGCCAATGTTTCAAAGTCTGGATAACCTTTTTTTGACTTGATTGTCATATGTATTAGTGTACAGTGAACAGTATTGTTTCTTGCACGCTATACAGACAAAGCATACCGTTCATAGAGAAGGAAATGAGAGAGTGCAGAATGTAGTGTACAGTCATAGCTAGGGTGTAGAGAAAGATCAACTCAATATAAGGTAGGTCCATTCAAAATTCTGGTGGCAGCAGGGAAGAAGCTGTTCTTGAGTTGGTTGGTACGTGACCTCAGACTTTTGTATCTTTTTCCCGACGGAAGAAGGTGGAAGAGAGAATGCCCAGGGTGCGTGGGGTCCTTAATTATGCTGGCTGCTTTGCTGAGGCAGCAGGAAGTGTAAACAGAGTTAATGGATGAGAGGCTGGTTTGCGTGATGGATTGGGCTACATTCACGACCTTTTGTAGTTTCTTGCAGTCTTCGGCAGAGCAGGAGCCATACCAAGCTGTGATACAACCAGAAAGAATGCATCTGTAACGGTTGGTGAGAGTTGTAGCTGATATGCCAACCCTTCGAAAAGTTTGCTCTATTCTCTCTCCACAGATGCTGTCAGACCTGCTGAGTTTCTCCAGCAGTTTCTGTTTTTGTTTCAGATTCCAGCATCCGCAGTACTTTGCCTTCATCTTTGTGAGAATTTATACTTGTGGACAATCATTCCTTATAAAATAATGTTGAACTTAATAATTGTAGCACAATGGTTAGCACTGTTGCTTCACCGCGCCAGGGACCCGGGTTCGATTCCCGGCTTGGGTCACTGTCTGTGTGGAGTTTGCACGTTCTCCCCGTGTCTGCGTGGGTTTCCTCCGGGTGCTCCGGTTTCCTCCCACATTCTGAAAGTCGTGCTGATTCGGTGCATTGACCCGAACAGGCGCCGGATTGTGGCGACTGTGGGAATTTCACAGTAACTTCATTGCAGTGTTAATGTAAGCCTTACTTGTGACTCACAAATAAACAAACTAAACTTTAAAAAACTTATTTGGTGTTTTATTTTATGAGAAAGAACATGACATTGATTGTGATGAATGGGCAAGGAAAAGATTTGTTAATTGATGGAGGCGGGATGCTTTATGAATTAAATGGTCTTTTCTTGTTCTGGACTACATGCTCATCTTCTTGAGACTTGAGATTATCTAGGCCAGTTTGCTGTGATTTATAACAAAATGTTGATCCTGAGAAAAGCGTAAACTCTATTTGTTTTTGGATTAGCTGTACATCTATCATATCTTACTATATGCCGTAGGAAAGATGAACAGTGTAAGTGGCACATGAAATGATTTCAGTTTCCTAGTTTAATTACTTTAATATTATTCTTAGACGTAAAACTGAAGCTGTTTACATGCTTCAGCCATCCAACAGATTATCATCAAATCCTACATTTTATTTATCTTATTTTTTTTCTTGTACTTTCTCCCCAATCCTGCACCTTTGCTGCTGGCTGTTAGCCCTACATATAGTTTTCTTATAACATAGTGCTATTCCTATTCACCACAGGGTGGCTCTTCGATCTTGGACAGGTTGTGGATGAGGGGGGACGGGGGTGGGGGGCATGGTTGGAGGGAGAAGAGTGAGGGCGGGGTGAGGCAGGGTGTGGAGACGTTGAGTATTTCCTCAAGAATTTTGCTTTAAAGGACTGTGAATTATCTTAACTTGCTGTTTGGCATTTCTGATCGCTTCTCCAGCCCACTTGTTGGGAAGGGTGTGACCCTTGCAGGCAAGATATAAGTAGTCTTCAAAATGGGACCGCATCTATTGCAATGCTATGGCGAAGGAGTGGGACTGATCGGGTAGCTGTTTCAAAAACGCAGCACCACCATAGCATGTTGGGCTGAATGGGCCTCCTCATGATTTCAGCAGAATCTGGATTTATCTTGCAAAATGTGATTTAACTTTCAGGTCCCATGTCTTCTTCTCCAGTTATTCCATATTTATTTGGTTAATGAGGAAAAGGCATCTGGATTAGATTTTGGATTCCACTCATATCTTTGAGGTGATGCAGCAACATCTGATGGCTGGTATGGGAAATTTCTAGTGTGTGGGAGAGCAATTCAATATCAAGACTACCCAAATATTAATGTTCTGCCTTTTAAAAAATTGACATGATGAATGGATTAAAGGACGGTGTGTATTTAGAGAGATCATAACCATAATGAATTGATAATGACCATTATTTGTTTAAACTACTCAGTTATATCAATAATGATTTGATTCTGTTTTTTAAAAAAATCCTTTAAATCGTTTCCATATGAACGTATAGTGACCCTGATGGAGCGATCTTAAAGCTGCAATCTTCCAAACCTTATTTTCCTGAGGAATATGTTCTCTCAGTTTGTTGGCTTTCACTAATTTACAGAGCTCTAGATGCCCGTGGTTCTACCAAACACAAGATTGAGGTTCTTTCCTTGGATTGATGTTGAAGGGTTATTATGACGCATTTTCTTTTCATAGTTTGACCATAAAACAGCCTGAACCAGATGTCTACTGGTGGACTGGTTGGTTGATTTGGAACTCCCTACTGATTAGGCTAACAGACTGTGAAATTATGGGTTTTCCTTCTGTGGCCATGCGCCCATTGGGAAGCACATTGACATTATCCACGCTGTCTAATTAACGCACACAATTATTCACTTAGTACTGCGAGTGCGATGTGCCAACCCAGCCCTGCGTTCAAACTGTCATTTTGTAGAGAACAATTTTTTAGTTTTTAAACTTTTTGACTGGGGAAAAGTGGAGTTGAATTTCTGGGTGCAAGTGGATGGGATTAATGTTGACTATTGAAGTCTTATTAATAACACCATTTACCCCCACATGAAATCGGGTAAGAGATTCCAGTGCTTTATAAAATAAGAAATGGGCAAGTATGGGGTGGAAGTTGGCACACGATTGAATGATCACATGTGGACTCTGTATTAGATGAGGCTTGATGCCAAAAATGGTGAGATATTCTTAGTTACTGACTACTGCTATTACTACAATGACTTCTCTGTGTAAATGTTGGTTAATTGACATTTTGGGCTGAAGACTCTACTATATTTCCAGTAGGTTCCCATTTCAGCTGCTCAGAAGAGCAGGTCAGAAACCACGGGATGATAGTTAAGTTCATGTATTAGTGTCACAAGTATCTTTCGGTCACACTGCAATGACGTTGCTGTGAAAATCCCCTAGTCGCCACCCACCGGCGCCTGTTCGAGTTACACTGAGGGAGAATTTAGCATGGCCAATGCACCTAACCAGCATGTCTTTCGGACTGTGGGAGGAAACCGGAGCACTCGGAGAAAACCCATGTAGTAACAGGGAGAATGTGCAGATTCCGCACAGGCAGTGACCCAAGCTGGGAATCGAAACCGGGTCCCTGGCAATGTGAGGCAGCAGCGCTAACCACTGTGCCACCATGCCGCTGATAGGTGAGCTATGGTGCGTATGTCTTATGGATGATCAAGATTAAAACTGCCCCCTGGATCTTCCTTGATCTTAAATCTACCTCTTTACTGTCATTAAGTGGAGGGGCTAAAGGTATGGAGAAAAAGTGACAAATTCTATCAGAAACTATTTTTAACAGCATTGATAGATTTACCTTTGTTTAATCGGTATGTTTTCTTGGTTTTTCAAGCAGGACTTGTTTCCAAAAGTCCTTAGTCGTTTTTTGTTATTTTTCTTGTTTCAAGCTTCAAGTTTTTAGGTGTCCAGATCACCAACAACCTGTTCTGGTCCCCCCATGCCGACACTATAGTTAAGAAAGCCCACCGACGTCTCTACTTTCTTAGGAGACTAAGGAAATTTGGCATGTCAGCTACAACTCTCACCAACTTCTACAGATGCACCAGAAGCATTCTTTCTGGTTGTAATCACAGGTTGGTATGGCTCCTGCTCTGTCCAAGACCGCAAGAAACTATAAAGGGTTGTGAATCATAGAATCCCTACAGTACAGAAGGAGGCAATTTGGCCCATCAAGTTTGTACTGACTACAATCCCACCAGGCCCTATTCCCGTAACTCCACGCATTTACTCTGCTAATCCCCCTGACACTAGGGTCAGTTTAGAATGGCCAGTCAACCTAACCTACACATCTTTGGACTGTGGGAGGAAACCAGAGCACCCGGAGGAAACCCACGCAGATATGAGGAGAATGTGCAAACTCCACACAGACAGTGACCCAAGCCGGGAATCGAACCCAGGTCCCTGGAGCTGTGAAGCAGCAGTGCAAACCACTGTGCTACTGTGCTGTACCATGAGTGTATTCCAACTCTAATTACTTCTTTAATTATCTCTTGTGGCAGTTATATGTTTGCCAGAGTTTGTTTGATGTTCATCCAGGCTAAAGACTTCTGGTAGCAGTTTGAAGTGTGACACGGGTGTACTGATGGCTGGCTCCTCAGTTGTTCTGTAATTATCTTGAGTGCTGTTTGAGGCTATGTTGGCTCTCTGTCTTGATCTCTATAACTAGTTTGTGGTTGAGACTGATTTTTTTTCCCCTCTTTTCAATCATTAGAGCCGACTTGCATTCTCCTATTGGTTGTAAGTTTAACTTGCCTACAACTATTGCTGGGATGTTTTGTGTGGAGCGGACAGTATTGCTGTTTTCTGGGATTTGTGGTGGCTCTTTCGAATCATAGAATCCTACAGTGCAGAAGGAGGCCATTTGGCCCATCGATTCTGCACCAACCACAATCCCAACCTATCCCCATAACCCCATTCATTTACCCTGGTAGTCACCCGACATTAAGGGGCAATTTAGCATGACCAATCAACCTAACCCGCACTTCTTTGGTCTGTGGGAGGAAACCGGAGGAAACCCACACAGACACGGAGAGAACGTGCAAACTCCACACAGATAGTGACCCAAGTGGGGAATCAAACCCAGGTCCCTGAAGCTGTGAGGCAGCAGTGCTAACCACTCTGTCACAACACCCCTGAATTAGTTTTGAAAGTTTTCCTGTTGCCAGTCTGCAGCTTGTTACCATTGTTTTACTGTCATTTTGCAACTGAAAATACTTTTAATTTTACTGATTTAGCAACTATACCAGGAGGCACAGTATTGTCCAATAAACACTGCTGACTAACTAGAGAGGTGACTGTGACAAAGTAAGTACAGAACAAGCTGGAAAAATTGAGCAGCTTGGGCAGTATCTGCGTAGAGAGAAACAGAGTTAGGCTGGGATTCTCCCAAACAAATCTAAGTCCCCAATTCGCGTGAAAATGGAAGTAACTCCGGCTGGCTTGTTTTTAGCTTGATTTTCAGAATGAATCTCCCACACACTGAGTACTGCAGAGTGCCCTAGTGGGATGCCCTCTGAAAATCAGTGGGTGGGGCCTATTCCCGCCCGAGAGGCCAGCAGCATAGTACTGAGTGAGCCACTGCGCATGCGCAGAGATCGGGGCATGCACTGCCAGCCTCCCGATTGCTGGCCAGTCTGATTGCTGGCCTTCCCGTCACTCTCCAAGCCAGCCCCGATGCCTCTCCCCACCCCGTCAGCGCTGATCTCCTGATTTTCAACTGCCCCTCCCCCCCGACCTCCTGGGTGTGGGGAGTGGCCTCCATGGCCTTCCCTCCAGCGGGATCGGCCGCCTGTTCCCTGTTCGAAGAGAGTAGTAGTAGACCCCGCTGGAATGAACCATGCCTTGGGGTGGGGTGGGGGTGGGGGGGGGGGCAATCTAGCGGGCCTGGAGACTTCAGTCCCGGGCCCGCTAATCGGATGTAAATCTGGATTTAAATATTGAAATCAGCTCTGGCGTGGAGCTGATGACACGACAAACCTTGGCCCTGGAGATGCGTGGAGGCTGTGGCATCTTCAGGAAGCCCGTTGAAACGGCCTCCACTAATGTCTTCCGGCCCATTGCACTGCGAGAGTAGCACAACGGGCTGGGAGAATCGCCCTCTTCATGTTTCAAGTCCATTTTGACTCATTTTCAGAACGAGGGGAGATAGTGGCGTAGTGATATTATTGCTGGGCTCGTAATCCAGAGACGCAGGGTAATCCCAGAGTAATCCACTGGGGGCCTGGTTTAACTTTAAAAAATTTAGAATTAGAAGTCCAAGGACCAAGACCATTGTCGAAAAAACTTACCTGATTCACTCTTGCCCTCCTGCTCTCCTTACGTGTGACTCCAGATATGACTGACTCTGAAATAGCTTAGCAAAACCACTCAGTTGAATCAAACTAAGTCTCAAAGGAACAAAATGGGTCAGACTGCCTGGCATCGAAATAGACATGATGTGGAGATGCCGGTGTTGGACTGGGGTGGGCACCGTAAGACGTCTCACAACACCAGGTTAAAGTCCAACAAGTTTATTTGGCAGCACAAGCTTTCGGAGCGCTGCTCCTTCATCAGGTGAGTGAGGTCTCGTGTTCGCAAACAGGGCATATACAGACACAAACTCAATTTACAAGATAATGGTTGGAATGTGAGTCTTTCCAGGTAATCAAGTCTTAAAGGTACAGACAATGTGAGTGGAGAGAGGTGTGTATTCAAGAGGTGTGTACTGTCTCCAGCCAGGACAGTTAGTGAGATTTTACAAGCTCAAGCAAGTCATGGGGGTTACAGATAGTGTGACATGAACCCAAGAACCTGGTTGAGGCTGCCCTCATGTGTGCGGAACTTGGCTACCAGTCTCTGCTCAGCGATTTTGCGTTGTCGTGTGTCGTGAAGGCCGCCTTGGAGAACGCTTACCCGAAGATCTGAGGCTGAATGCCTGTGACTGCTGAAGTGTTCCCCGACTGGAAGGGAACACTCTTGCCTGGAGATTGTCGAGCGGTGTTCATTCATCCGTTGTCATAACGTCTGCATGGTCTCCCCAATGTACCATGCCTCGGGGCATCCTTTCCTGCAGCGTATCAGGTAGACAACATTGGCCGAGTCGCAAGAGTGTGCATCTGGTGGATGGTGTCCTCACGTGAGATGATGGCATGCGTGTCGATGATCCGGCACGTCTTGCAGAGGTTGCTGTGGCAGGGTTGTGTGGTGTCGTGGTCACTGTTCTCCTGAAGGCTGGGTAGTTTGCTGCGGACAATGGTCTGTTTGAGGTTGCGCGGTTGTTTGAAGGCAAGACGTGGGGGTGTGGGGAAGGCCTTGGCGAGATGTTTGCCTTCATCGATGAAATGTTGAAGGCTCCGGAGAAGATGTCGCAGCTTCTCCGGAGACTTTAAAACTTCAAAAGTTTTTCAAGACCGTTAAGACTTAATTACCTGTAAAGACTCGCATTCCAACCATTATCTTGTAAATTGAGTTTGTATCTGTATATGCCCTGTTTGTGAACACAAGTCCTCACTCACCTGATGAAGGAGCAGCGCTCTGAAAGCTTGTGCTGCCAAATAAACCTGTTGGACTTTAACCTGGTATCGAAATAGACGCCAGAGGCGACAATGGCAAACTCAGCCCTGCTGACCCTGTCCTTTTTTTTATGTGGGTAGACCAGCTAGCCTACTGGTGGACAATTAAGCAACTAACTGGAGGAGAAGGTTCCTCAATCATTAATGTTTGTGGATATTTGTGGAGCCTACTTACAAATGGTCCATCAGTAACTGTGGTTATGCCACGCTGGGCTGCTGCTTGTGAAGTTCTGCACAGGTCTCTGGCCGCACCATGGAATGAACGGGTTGCAAAAACACTTAGGATGGGTATAACCTTGACTGCTATTGGCAATTGTCGGCTGCTGGCTTGAGGTGCCTGCTGAGCCTGTGCAATGGCACAGATATCTGTGAACATCTGTCAAAATATTCTCCGTCTTCACCTACACATGCACACTGACATGTCCAGATAGCTGTGTCTAAAATGAAATATCCTATGCGCTCCATCACCACCTCCCAAACTATGAACAATTTAAAGTTTCCTCACCTTCTATCCACCCTTAAACACCGTCCATGGCTGCTTGCGAAGGATATGTTTCTGAAGTCCTCCACTGCAGTCTCGGGAATGATTAAAATTGGGTCTGAAAAGTTTGTCCATTTCAAGTAACAGCTCCTACAACTTCTCTCTGATCTTGCGTGCCCCCTTTCCCATGCTGATGAAAGTCGGCAGAGCCTGAAATGGGGGCAGGATTTCTGCGCCCCATCCACTATTTCTTTCCTTTGGTTCAGCTCCGTTCTGACACTTGACAGTGGTATTAAAATCTAGGCCACCAACTCCAGGTGAGATGGTAAATCTGCCAGTGTAATTGAATGACTATATGTGAACAGCTACGTCTCCCTGTGCTCCCCTTCAGCTGGAAAGTATTTAATATTCAGTTCCTTTCCCTTAGTCACATCAATCATTCGCAGGATATTAAATACAAAGAAGTGAAAGCAAATGAATTGGTAAGATCTTTGCATAAAATAGACTGGGTGGAATTTTACCACCGCGTTGCGCCCATTTTCAGGCGCGGAAAAGTCGTAAATTCGGTCATGAAGCGAATAGCGCGATCTGCGCCCATTTTTGCGCCAGTTCTCACTTTACGAACGGAAAAAAATTGGCGCGATCAGAAGCCCGCCCAAAACGGGCCAGGGAGAATTTAGCATGGCCAATGCACCTAACTAGCACGTCTTTCGGACTGTGGGAGCAAACCGGAGCACCTGGAGGAAACCCACACAGGCACGGGGAAAGTGCAGACTCTGCACAGACAGTGACCCAAGCTGGGAATCGAACTGGGGTCCCTGGTGCTGTGAGGCAGCAGTGCTAACCACTGTGCCACCATGCTGAGTGGCTTGCCTTTTTTAGAGCCAACCACATGGCTTGGTTAACTTTGTTAGCGTGGTGCACCCACCTGAATGGTGAAAATTGCTTCACTTCAGTGTTGGAATTCACCCTTGTTACTTATTACTGGCCGACTCAAGAACAGTTTCTTCCCTGCTGCCATCAGGCTTTTGAATGGACCTATCTTGCAAAAATTGATTTTTCTCTGCACCCTAGCTATGACTGTAACAGTCATTCTGCACTCTCTCTTTTCCTTCTCTCTGTACGGTATACTTTGTCTGTATAGCGCGCAAGAAACAATACTTTTCACTGTATACTTGATGCGCGACAATTAAGCACGTGGAACCAAGGCTTCGATATTGAAGGCTTTTATTGTGTAACAATGGAACTACTAACACGAATACACCAGTTCAGACTGAAGGGGTCCTGCCGGAGCAGGGGGTCTTATACCTCGCCACCGGAGGCGGGACCCCACTGGAATGTGCCATGATAACACTTATAACAGGTAAACACCCTAACCCAACAACATTGTACAACCCCCACAGTAACAACACCCTAGCCCAACAGTAACATAATAACAACCCCCAGTGGTGAACCAACGATGGTTCACCACATTCACCCCTCCTTTAAGAACAAAAGATGGCGGGGTGCAAGAAAAAAACAGGTCATATAAACAGAATTCACAAGTCCAGACGGTCTGGAGGACCGCACCGACGCTGTGATCTCCTCAACACCGGTTGCGAAACCGGAGCAGGTGCTTGCGGTGGCGTTCTTTCCAAAACAACGTCCGGCTGTCCCCTCAAGGACTCCCGGGCCGGCTGGCCCTGGTGAGGCGATGGTGCAGGGGATCCTGGAACCTTTGGTGGTAGTGGTGGTGGTGATGGTGGTGGCGCCGATCTCCGAGTCTCAGGCAAGCTGTACATGGGAGTAAAAGCGTTATGCACTGGTCCCGGTGCTGACCGCGCCACGTCTGGGGAAGCAATGAGGAGTAGGGGATTCGTGACTGGGGGAATAGGAGCGACAGGAGTTGCTACGTCCCCTGCGGGCGCCAGGTCTCTAATGGAGACAGTGTCCTCTCGCCCGTCAGGATATGCCACATAGGCATACTGAGGGTTGGCGTGGAGGAGTTGGACCGGTTCGACCAAGGGGTCGGACCTGCGAGCCCTCACATGTCGCCGCAGAAGGACGGGTCCTGGGTACGTCAACCAGGCTGGCAATGAGGTTCCCGAGGACGACTTCCGAGGGAATGAGAACATCCTCTCGTGGGGAGTAGCATTGGTTGCCGTACACAGGAGGGAGCGGATAGAATGGAGCGCATTTAGAAGGACCTCCTGCCAACGGGAGACTGGAAGGCCCCTGGATTTCAGTGCCAGTAGGACAGCCTTCCAGACTGTAGCATTCTCCCTTTCCACCTGTCCGTTACCCCTAGGGTTGTAACTCGTGGTTCTACTAGAGGCAATCCCGAATGAGAGCAGGAATTGCCTCAAGTCGTTGCTCATGAACGACGAGCCCCTGTCGCTATGAATGTAGCAGGGGTACCCGAACAGGGTAAAAAGCTCACTGAATGCCTTGATGACGGTGGCAGTCGACGTGTCCGCACAGGGGACAACAAACGGAAACCGGGAATACTCGTCTATTATGTTGAGGAAATAGACATTCCGGTCCGTTGAGGGAAGGGGGCCCTTAAAATCCACACTCAGCCTCTCAAAAGGGCGAGTGGCCTTGACCAATTGTGCCCGGTCTGGTCGATAAAAGTGTGGTTTGCATTCTGCGCAAATCCGACAGCTTATCGTCACTGACCTGACATCCTCCACCGAGTAGGGCAGGTTGCGGGCTTTGACGAAGTGGTAGAGTCTGGTGACTCCAGGATGACACAGATCATTGTGGAGAGCCTTCAAGCGGTCCTCCTGCATGATGGCGCATGTTCCGCGCGAGAGGGCATCCGAGGGCTCATTGAGCTTCCCTGGACGATACATAATATCGTAATTATAGGTGGAGAGCTCAATTCTCCACCGCAAGATCTTATCGTTCTTGATCTTGCCCCTCTGCGTGTTGGTGAACATAAACGCCACGGATCGTTGATCCGTGATCAGGGTGAACCGCTTCCCTGCCAGGTAATGGCGCCAGTGTCTGACTGCCTCCACAATGGCCTGAGCCTCCTTCTCCACCGCTGAGTGCCGAATTTCGGGGCCTTGAAGGGTGCGGGAAAAGAACGCGACGGGCCTGCCTGCCTGGTTTAGTGTGGCGGCTAGGGCGAAATCAGATGCATCACTCTCCACCTGGAAAGGGATGGATTCATCCACCGTGTGCATCGTGGCTTTCGAGATGTCGCTTTTCAAAGCCTTGAAGGCCAATTGGGCCTCCGGCGTAAGTGGGAAGGTCGTGGACTTAATGAGCGGACGAGCTTTGTCCGCGTAGTTGGGGACCCACTGTGCATAATACGAAAAGAACCCGAGGCATCTCCTCAGTGCTTTCGTGCTAGCGGGCAAGGGAAGTTCAGTAAGTGGGCGCATACGGTCTGGATCAGGGCCAATGACCCCGTTTTCCACCACGTATCCGAGGATGGCTAACCTGCGCGTACGGAATACGCACTTCTCCCTGTTATAGGTCAGATTCAGGCGAGATGCAGTGCGCAGAAAGTGTTGGAGATTCGTGTCGTGGTCCTGCTGGTCATGGCCGCAGATGGTGACGTTATCCAGGTACGGGAAGGTAGCCCGCAACCCGTTCTGGTCCACCATTCGGTCCATAGCACGCTGGAAGACCGAGACCCCATTGGTGACACCAAATGGAACCCTGAGGAATTGGTATAGACGACCATCCGCCTCAAAAGCCGTATATTGTCGGTCCTCTGGGCGGATGGGGAGTTGATGGTAGGCGGACTTAAGGTCTATGGTAGAAAACACTCGGTACTGCGCAATCTGATTGACCATATCAGAAATGCGCGGGAGAGGATAACCATCTAGCTGCGTATAACGATTAATGGTCTGACTATAGTCGATGACCATCCGAGGTTTGTTCCCGCTTTTGACTACCACGACCTGCGCTCTCCACGGACTAGCACTGGCCTGTATGATCCCTTCCTTGAGGAGCCGCTGAACCTCAGATCTAATAAAGATCCGGTCCTCAGCGCTGTAACGCCTACTTTTAGTAGCGATGGGCCTGCAGCCAGGTACCAGATTTTTAAAAAGGGATGGTGTAGTGATTTTCAGGGTGGATAGATTGCATGCGGGGCGCTTTGGGCAATTTGGAGGCTGCAGCTGATTCCCTACTGCCAGTGAAGGGAGTGGCCCACCGTACTGTAGGATCACACTCTTCATGTGGACCATAAAGTTTAGTCCGAGGAGAATAGGCGCACAAAGGTGAGGTAACACAAGGAGCCTGTATTGCTCGTAAATTGTGCCCTGTACCTCAAGAGTTACCATACATCGTCCTTGGATCGGTACAGACTGGGACCGTGATGCCATGGAAATTGTCTGCTTGGCAGGGAGAACCCGGAGTCCACACCTTTTAGCAGTTTCAGGGTGTATGAAACTTTCGGTGCTCCCACTGTCAAACAGACAATTCACAGTTCGACCACTAACCTTTATATCCATCATGGAATTTTCAAGTCTGTAGTGCCTGGTCTGGTCCAGGGAGATCGACGCCACCGTTGGCCCCTGGGCGTCACTGCATGCTGCCGATGTGGATGCTGAGGACCCCTGCTGGTCGCTCCTAGTCGTCGTGGACCATGATGGCCGCCCCCATGAATCGCACGTGGGCGAGGGCGCCAAACGCAGCGACTCCTGGTGGTCTTCCTCCTCCTCCGTCAGCCACGATGGCGCCGTCCTGGGTTCGCACGTGGTCGGACCTCGTGGGTACTGCGACGCCGAAGGAGATTGTCTCCGTTCTGGAGGGTTACAAGCTGCACTGCCGTTTTTAGGCTTGGACCTGCAGACTTTGCCGTAGTGGCCTTTTTTACCGCACTGGCTGCAGACTGCCGTTCTTGCCGGACACTGTTGCCGTGGATGCTTGGCCCCACCACAAAAATAGCATCGCTGGCCACCTGGAGCTGCCGCCGTCGTCGGATCGATCTGGGAGCGCGGGTTAGCAGGGCGAGGAGGGAGCTGAGCTTGCTCCAGCCACGTTGACTGCACGTGGTCCTCGGGGTACAGCGCCAAGCTCTTCGACGCCGCTTCCAGCATCACAGCCATCTCCATTGCTTGGGTCAAGTCGAGTTTCCCCTTTTCCAGCAATTTAAGCCTGATGTACGAGGACCCTACCCCTGCTACGAACGCGTCTCGGGCGAGGTCGTACATATATTGTTCGGCTGATACGTCTTTACAATCGCAACCCCTGGCAAGCTGCAGGAGCTCATTGGCGTAGTCCTCCATGGTTTCGCCCGACTGCCGACGTCGTGTAGCGAGGAGGTAACGAGCGTGTATCTCGTTGGGTGGCTTCGTGTATCTTTTTTTTAGGAGCTCGACGGCACCCGAGTAAGTGGGAGCTGCACGAATGGCGAGATAAATCGTGTCGCTTACCCTTGCGTGGAGGACCTGGAGTTTATCACTGTCTGTAGTGATAGCTACCGAGGCTGCCAGGTAGTCCTCGAAACACTTCCACCAATGGTCGAATGTGTTAGCGGCACCGACCGCACGTGGGTCCAGTGTCAGACGATCCGGTTTTAAGATCTGTTCCATACTCTTTTTTTTTGTACAGCAGTGAGTTTTCTGTTACACAATAAAATTGATGCGCGACAATTAAGCACGTGGAACCAAGGCTTCGATATTGAAGGCTTTTATTGTGTAACAATGGAACTACTAACACGAATACACCAGTTCAGACTGAAGGGGTCCTGCCGGAGCAGGGGGTCTTATACCTCGCCACCGGAGGCGGGACCCCACTGGAATGTGCCATGATAACTCTTATAACAGGTAAACACCCTAACCCAACAACATTGTACAACCCCCACAGTAACAACACCCTAGCCCAACAGTAACATAATAACAACCCCCAGTGGTGAACCAACGATGGTTCACCACAATACTAATACATATGACAATAATAAATCAAATCAAAGATCAAGAATTATCTTTTCTCTTCATATTGATTTAATTCTTGAATTTTAGAACACTGGAGAAAATCAGTTTCACCCAAGTGCAGTAATGAAACAAGAATTGACTGAAATATTTGGCTGTGTGAACTCTTGGCTTACAGGGAGCTGCTTTAATTTGAATGCAAGAAGATCCTTTTTGGTCTTAAATCTTTGGGTCTGAAATCGTTAGGTCTGTAGCCAACATTTAACACTTTCAATTGCAGGCATCACATTCCAGGCAGCTTATTTGTTTGATAATGTGAGGGACAGTGTTCTATCTGTTAAAAGTGACAGCTATATTTGAATTAGAAAAAAAAAACTTGTATATTTGAAAGAGAGAGATAAATAGTTCTATACGTTTCACAACCTTAGAATGTGACAAAGTGCTTTACTGCGATCCAAGTACTTTTTTGAAGTATTGTAATGTAGGAAATAACAGCCCAGCATTACAGTAGAATAAACTATAGCAGCCTCCCATCCATTGACTCTGTCCACACTTCCCGCTGCCTCGGCAAAGCAACCAGCATAATTAAGGACCCCACGCACCCCGGACATTCTCTCTTCCACCTTCTTCCTTCGGGAAAAAGATACAAAAGTCTGAGGTCACGTACCAACCGACTCAAGAACAGCTTCTTCACTGCTGCTGTCAGACTTTTGAATGGACTTACCTTGCATTAAGTTGATCTTTCTCTACACCCTAGCTATGACTGTGAACACTACATTCTGCACTCTCTGGTTTCCTTCTCTATGAACGGTATGTTTTGTCTGTATAGCGCTCAAGAAACAATACTTTTCACTATATGTTAATACATCTGACAATAATAAATCAAATCAAATCAAATCTGAATCCAGCTCCTAATTGTGAACAGAAACTGTGACATTGGCAATCATATGAGATATCCATTGTCTGCCAATATCTTTGGTGACAAATGACTACATCAGAGCATATCTTCAGGCTGAAACTGTAAATTGGATTTATTGTGAAATGCTCTGCGTGTTCTATATAACCTTAATTGGTGGCGGTTCTTAATTGCCACCTCAGGTTATTTGCTTCATCATCCTGAGCTAGATGTGGCACTGCATCTTTCTTTGTAGAGATATTCTGTTTAAGAAAACATAAATTGTGCAAAACATTCATTAAGGAATGCTTTCTAAAATATTCTTAAAACCCCCTCCCCATTTTTTCTCAGAAATTTCTGCCACAGTTAATCTCAGGTTGTTTAGTGTCCCTGCACAATTATACTTTTTCCCTGCTGGAAACCTCTCCAAATTGCCTATAATTTTCATCCTTGATTTCTTTCCCATATTTGGTGATCCATATGTATTCCCGATATGGTTTGGTCCCTTACTAGTTTTTAACCTATCCCAGACACTGTCTGAGTACTACCATCAAGTGATCCTTTTTTTTAAACTGTGGCTGGAATTATATCTTTAATAACATTGATTTCTTGCATGCATTTTACTTTTTTGTGTCTCTGTAAACTTTTAAAGCTGGGAATATTTAATTTCAAGGCATCAATATTGCTGCCATGCTTTTTAATTGAACTCTAGTTCCCTAACATTTTCTCTAATGTCTAGGTGTCAGCCTTGGCTCGGTGGTAGCAATTTTGAACCAGAAGGTCCAAGCCCCATAGCAGAGACTCAAGCACATGATTCAGACTAACACTTTAGTGCAATACTAAGGGAGTTATTGTCTTTTCAGATGAGATATTAAACTGAGGCTCTGCCTTATCTTCTCAATAAAGGAATCCATGGCACTATTTAATCTCCGGTTTCCTCCCACAGTCCAAAGATGTGCGGGTTAGGTTGATTGGCCATGCTAAAATTGCCCCTTAGTGTCCTGAGATGCGTAGGTTAGAGGGATTAGTGGGTAAAATATGTAGGGATAGGGGGGGTAGGGCCTGGGTGGGATTGTGGTCGGTGCAGACTCGATGGGCCAAATGGCCTCTTTCTGTACTGTAGGGTTTCTATGATTTCTATGACTATTTGACAAAGCTTGCAAATAGATGATGCAAAGATGGTGTAAGTTTACTTTTAGAATGCAGTAGACATAAAGTTTTAAAAAAGGAGGATTGATCAGTTCTGGGAAGAGGATTTTAAAGGATTATAGGAAACGATAGAGAGTAAGATCAAAGGGAAAAAGCAGATTTCAGAAACTGTTGGAAGCTGTGTGTGTGGCAGGTGGCAAGATCTCAAGGAAGACAGAGTGTAAACAAGGTCAGATCTGGAGAACTAGTTTCCCGTCACTCTCAGAGAACATGCTAAGAGCAGCAGGGCATTGTGTAGTAAAATTAGTGGAATTTTATAGATTAGAAAATCTATAAGGATGTCACCCCTAAGAGGGGGTTAGCTCTAAGTTATTTCAGCCAAGATCCATTTGGAAAAGTTTAAAAAATACTGTTAACTGTGTCAAGGTGTTCTTAAGTGTAATTCTTTTTGTTTATTTTATTAAACATTTAATTTTAATATAAAATCGTCACAATTGGTCTGAGAAGTTACTTCCTGATTTCAGAAAACCTCCTCAGACTATATAAATTGCAAACCACTCTGGCAGCTGTTTCAAGTTTTGCTTTGGGATTTGGGCACCTCGGTACTTAACACCTGCCATGTCATAACACTTTATTCATATTGCTCTGTGGCCTAATTCTCCTTGTCTGTAACCTGCTTCAGCCCTGCAACCCTGAGGGATAATACATGTGTTCTTTAATTCTGGCCTGTTATGCACCCTCAGTTTCCTTCGGAACAACATGAGCAAATGTACCCTCGGCTACTAAGTCAAAGGTTGGCAAACATGATAACAAGAAAAGCCATTTTTCAAAATTTATCCCAAAACGCTGTGGGCGGAACTCTCTGATGTCCTCCGTTCCTGCCCCGCTGCCAGCAGGAACAGAGAATTTGGTGCTCAGCCAAAACTCTATTCACTGCAGCGGCGCCAGAGAATCCCAACAGCGAATGAGGTCGGAGGCTTCGGTGTTTATTGTAAGAGCTACAATGATGTTACTCATTGACAAAAAAGTCACAGTTCAACAAAATTTTGAAGGTTTTTACAAAGATGTTAATTTATTGATCCGTTCTCACAAGTGTAACGTTGATGAAAGTTTAAGGTAACTGAAGTGTACCATTTTCTCATTACCATTGATCAATCAAGGTCAGGACGGCAAATAAATCCTTAATGAGCTGCAGGATGTCGACCCCTGGCCCTTGTCCTAAACTCTGCAATTATCCTCCCTGAACTTCTCCATCTCTCTATTGTATCTGGCATTACCCAATAATCTACATAAGATCCCTTCCTTTTCCACATCTGATCTTGACCCTTTACTGGCTCTGTGGTGGCAGGTTATTTGCCCCTATCCAATCTGCTTAGTTTCATCAGTTAAACACAGGGAAGAGCAAAGCCATCGTGATCAGATCCAGTCCACGCAGTTCATCCTCTTCCCAGTGATTGCATCTCCCCTTCGGCTGCTGTCTTCAGTTAAACCAGAGATTTAGGGCGGCACAGTGGTTAGCACCGCTGCCTCACAGCGCCAGAGACCTGTGTTCGATTCCCGGCTTGGGCCACTGACTGTTTGGAGTCTGCACGTTCTCCCCGTGTCTGCGTGGGTTTCCTCTGGGTGCTCCGGTTCCCTCCCACATGTTGGTTCGGTGCTAAATTCTCCCTCGGTGTACCCGAACATGTGCCGGAGTGTGGCAACTCGGGGATTTTCACGATAACTTCATTGTAGTGTTAATGTAAGCCTACTTGTGACTAATAAATAAACTTTAAAGAGGTTTTCATTTTCAAAACCCTGTTCAGTTCAGACTTGAGTATTCAACTCCATGTCCTCTCCATCACAAACGCTGCCTACTTCCACCTCTATCAGTGTCGTCTTCCATCCTTAAATCAACCTATCTGTTTTTGGAACCCTCATTCAGACTTTCATCACCTCCATAACGGCTCCAATGTGCCCCCAGGACAACCTTCTGTCGAACTTGTTCAACATTCTGCTGCCCATATCCTATCACTGCCTCCTGTTACCCTAATTCTCACTGACCTATATCTTCCCATGCACTTTCAACACCTCAAACTGAAAATTCTTATTCTTATGTTTAAATCCTTTCATGGCTTTGCTCCCACCATATCTCTGACTGCCTACGACCCTTCTCCTGAATTCTCTGGCTCTGACCATTTGTGCACTCCCGCCTCCCTTTCACTCCACCATTAGTGGCCATGTTCTTAGCTAGGCCTCATGATCTGGGATTCCTCTCCTGCTATCCCTCATCTCTCCATCTGTCCTTCCTCTTGTCACATTCAAAATCCATGCAATTTAAATCCCTTTGCGCAACCTCAGCATCTATTTCTGAAATAAGCTTGCTGTGTCTTTTCGGATTTTTTTCAATGTTTAAGATGCTGTATAATTGCAAGTTGTCACTGTGAGCACCACACTGCTTTATGTTGGGAATCTTGCATGTCCCTGGTGCCCAGAGTTAAGGCACGAAGGATGGACTTCATATTTTACATAATGGGCTGATTGGTTACATTTCTGGACCCACTCAGTTTTAAAGAATTTGTAAGATTTGGCCGTTCGCTTCAGCTGACTAACTCTTCAAGGCTGCAGAACCTTCACCAGCCTCATTTCACTCTTTCCTACGGTGAGCCTGTGACCACAGTCGGGGATAATGCTGGAAGGCTGGCAAAAATATTATTGTGTGGCTCGACTGATAAACTGATAGTCAATGCAGGACTAAGCATCTGAGTAGAAATTTTGACTGGCTACAGTTCTGGCAGGATTCCACCAGCGAGGAAAACCATAGGCCTATTACATGTTACCTATTTGTTTTTGATTTGATTTGATTTATTATTGTCACATGTATTGGGATACAGTGAAAGTATTGTTTCTTGCGTGCTATAAGGACAAAGCATACCGTTCATAGAGTAGGAAAGGAGAGGGTGCAGAATGGAGTGTTACAGTCATAGCTAGGGTGCAGAGAAAGGTCAACTTAACATAAGGCAGGTCCATTCAAAAATCTGATGACAGCAGGGAAGAAGCTGTTCTTGAATTGGTTAGTAGATGATTTCAGACTTTTGTATCTTTTTCCCGATGGAAGAAGGTGGAAGGGAGTATGTTCGGGGTGCGTGGGGTCCTTGATTATGCTGGCTGCTTTTCCGAGGCAGCGGTAAGTGCAGACGGAGTCAATGGATGGGAGGCTGGTTTGCGTGATGGATTGGACTACGTTCACAATCCTTTGTAGTTTCTGGCAGTCTTGGTCAGAGCAGGAGCCGTACCAAGCTGTGATACATCCGGAAAGGTTGCTTTCTCTGGTGCATCAGTAAAATTGGTGGCCTATGCATGATTGGGATAATAAAGATAAACTTCATGTTAAAATACGTGGTTAATAATCAGCAGCCCTGCAGTATGTTTCTAGTTCTGCACATTAATATTGTTTGTTTCTCCTTGCAGTGTCCTTTCAGGCTACAACGGCACTATTTTTGCTTATGGGCAGACAGGCAGTGGGAAGACATTCACTGTTACAGGAGGTGCTGAACGGTACAGTGACAGAGGCATCATTCCCAGAACACTCTCATACATGTTTGGGGAGTTTCAGAAGGTAACGTGTTTCGTCTGTTAGCTGCTAACTTGTGTTTCTAATGCTAAAGTAGTAGGGGGTTTTGGTTACAATTTCAAGGGAAGTAAGTGTTGTCCAAATATTGAAATTTATATAAGTAGTGATGTGGAACTCAAGTAAATCTGTTACTGCCATATAACATAAATTAGCTTGTAAAGAAAATATTGTGAATAGAGAGAACGAATTACGACAGGAATTCGGAGCAACTGGCCATGTGCATACATTTAGCTTGGTTTAGATTTTTATTTTTAGATTTAATGTCATGTGTCTCAGCCTCAAACTCCAACAGTCTCTAAAACCACATCTGAGTTTCATCGGTTAAGACAGCTTGCTGGTTGGGGCAACCCCATCTGGAAGAGGAAAATTATGCAAGTCCGACTAACAGTCCTGTTGCGCCTTCATGTTTTGTTCTTTACCTGGATTAGGTGTCTCAGCAGGAGCCATAGGAAACTTAACAAAATCAGGACTGGCAGACGCTTCCTCCTATGGGGCCTCAGTTTAAGCTACGGAAAAGTCATTAGCTGTTGTAATTATCCCTGCGGCAGTATCTTAGTCCTTCACTAATTTCCTGGCAACCAGAGAAGTCCAGTTTGTTCCCTTTTGTTTTTAGTGCAGCATTTCCAATATCCCTGAAGAAAACAAAATCAGTAAAACTTGGAACTGACTGATACTGTTCCAAATTGGAGTTCCATTTTGAGGAATATATGTACCTTAATGACAATATATACAACATTTTGTGAATTGTTTGTGTTGGATACAACCTGCAATGGAGATGCACACCATTTTATAGAACTATTGCACTTGTTCAACATGCCGGTAAATTCTATTTGTTCTCCAGTACCAACCAGCATCTTTGTTGCTATTTTAATCTCAGCTCCTTTGTCACAATAGATTAGCAATTTCAAGCTACACAGTTGATTAAAGGTGACAATTCACTTCTGCTTTATCTTGTATGACTTTCATGCACCACTGCAGCTGAAGATTCTCATTCGAAGTGAAGCATAGGTGAAATTTCACATTTAAACGGGTGTGCACTGTACACTTCTAGGTACCTCATTTGTCCTCCTTCTCCCCCTTGCTTGCGCTCATCTGCTGTGGGATTGCTCCCAACTGAGAAAGCAGATAGGTAATCATCTCTGGATCTACCTTTACTGCACTGTACTACAAATGCACTGTTGGGTCATCAGCAAGGGAAGCACCTTGTCATCTGATGTCCTCGCTGCCACCAGAACCTCATTCTTTCAAGAACCACTGACGGGAAAAAGCACAAGAATGCAGGAAAATTTGATTTGATTTATTATTGTCACATGTATTGGGATACAGTGAAGAGTATTGTTTCTTGCGCGCTATACAGACAAAACATACCATTCATAGAGTACATAGGGGAGAAGGAAAGAAGAGGGTGCAGAATGTAGTGTTACAGTCATAGCTAGGGTGTAGAGAAAGATCAACTTAATATAAGGTAGATCCATTCAAAAGTCAGGCTCAAGAACAACTTCTTCCCTACTGCCATCAGACTTTTGAATGGACTTACCATATAATAAGCTGATATTTCTTTGCACCCTAGCTATGACTGTAACACTGCATTCTGCATCTTCTCCTTTCCTTCTCTTCTATGTACTCTATGAACGGTATGTTTTGTTTGTATAACGTGCAAGAAACAATACTTTTCACTGTATCCCAATACATGTGACAATGATAAATCAAATCAAGGCTTCATTGCGCGAGACAGCAGCATCTTGTACTGTCTGAAGCCGGCTATCTGAAAAAAATCAGTTTTGGTTCTTTTTCCCCTTGTTGCCTAATCTGAGATTTGAAAAAAATATAATTGTCACAGTAAAGTGCTGAACTAAAAGTCAAAATGTGAAAATATGGGCGGGATTTTATGGCCTCGCTCGTCCCAAAACCGTAAAATCCCATCTGAGGTCAGCGGACCTTCCCATTGTCCGCCCCTTGCCCACTGTGGTTCCTGTGGCGGGCGGGGCGGTAAACTCTGGCCTATATTTATACACCTAACCGTCTGTATCTGGGCTCAGCTGTTTTATTGACTTTGTTTCATTTCCTTTGGAGCAGGACAGCAGCAAAGTCTACACAACCCACATTTCCTACTTGGAAATTTACAATGAATGTGGTTACGATCTCCTCGATCCACGTCATGATGCCTCCAAACTTGAAGACTTGCCGTGAGTTCAGTTAATTTCAGTTGCCCTTTCCCTTGATCTGCTCCCTTTTTTCTCTCTCTCAGAAGTAGTTCATTTGAGGAAAAGCATTTATAAATTGCCAAAGAATGAGTTGAATAGGTTATTTAACATATTTACTGTCCGCAACATCAGTTGCATATTTATGACATTAAAATCCTTCATTGGCTCATTATTTCTGAAGCGTTCTGAATGTGGCTTTGTACATTTTGTGGCCATGTGTTTTTGTTTGAAGCCCGCTTTTGTTTATTTCTAACATTTCTTTGAAGTTAACTTCTGGTTTCTCCCAGAAGGATGAGCAGCCACCAAGTCATTGTAAAAAAACTACTTGAGAGTGAATCTGGAGAGTGATAATCACTTTCGAAAATTAAACGTTGCCGCAAAACTAAGGGTTATGGGGATCAGGCGGGTAAGTGGTACTGATCCACGTCAGATCAGCCATGATCTTATTGAATGGCGGGGCAGGCTCGAGGGGCTAGATGGCCTACTCCTGCTCCTATTTCTTATGTTCTTATGTTCTTATAAAACACAAGTGTTGCTAAACAAAGAACAGAAAAAACTCAGCAGGTCTGACAGCACCTGTTGGGAGAGAAGCAGAGTTAATGTTTCGAGTCCGCCTGACTCTTCATCAGAATTGAAGGGAGAGAAGTGTGTTGGATATTGAACTGTAGCTGGCAGAGATTGCAACAAGACGTAGCAGTCTTAAGAACAAAAGACAGATGGCCTGGTATTGGAGCGGGAGGGAGGGTTTTTGGATTGAGACGATAAATGTCAGGGATATTTTAAAACAAAGGGTTTAGGATGGAGGAGAAAGGTCACAGTTTAAAGTTGTTGAATTCAGTGTTGAGTCTTGAGGGCTGTAACGTGCTTAATCGGAGGATGAGATGAACAAAGAATAAAGAATCAAGGAAATTACAGCACAGGAACAGGCCCTTTGGCCCTCCAAGCCAAGATGTTGCTCCTCCGGTTTGCGCTGGGCTTCACTGGAGCATTGCAGCAGGCCAAGGACAGATATCTGGGCAAGATGGTGAGCTAAAATGGCTAGCAACAGGCATGTTGGGGTCTTGCTTGCGGAGACTAAACACAGACTCGGTGACCCGCTTTGCGAGTCTGCGTTTAGTCTCCCCAGTGTTGAGGAGACCGCATTAGGAGCAGCAAATACAGTAGACCAAATTGAAGGCAGTGCAAGTGAAGTGCTATTTAACCTGAAAGGAGTGTTTAGGACCATGAATGGTGAGGAGGAAGGAGTAAAGGGTATTACACCTGAGATTGCAAGGAAAGGTGCTGGGTTGAAGGGGATGGAGAGCTGGGCGTGATGGAGGAGCGGACCAGGATGTTATGGAGGGAGCAGTCCCTGCAAAACGCTGACGGCGTGATGGAAGATGTGTTTCATGGTAGCATCATGCTGGATTTGGTGGAAATGGAAATCTTTTGAATCCAGAGGCTGGTGGAAAGTGAGGACAAGGAGGTTCTGATCATTGTTATAGGAAAGAGGGCAGAGGTGCAGGGTGGGTCAAACCCAATTGAGTGCCCTGTCACCACAAGGGGAGAGGGGAAACCTCAGTAAGGAGAAAAGGCAGACATGTCAGGAGTGTCATTTTCAAATGCGGCATCATTAGAACAGATGCAATAGAGGTGGAGAAACTGGGAGAATGGGATGGAGTTCTTACAGGAAGCAGGGTGTGAGGAGCTGTAATTGAGGTAGCTGTGGGAATCAGTGGGTTTGTAATGAATATTGGTGGTCAGTCTATCACTGGAAATGGAGACAGAGTGGTCAGGGGCTGGAAGGGAAGTGTTGGAAAGGACTATATGAAGGTGAGAGGGGGTGGAAATTGGAAGCAAAATCAATACATTTTTCCAGGTCCAGATGAGAGTACAAAATGGCATCAATGCGGTCATCAGCATAATGGCAAAAGAGTGCGGGAGTGGGCCTGAGTGGATCTGGATGTGCTTTGCATAATCCACAAAAAGACGGGTATAACTGTGGCATATGCAAGTACCTATACCCATACCTTTTATCTGCAGGAAATGAGACAAGTTAAAAGAGAAATTATTGAGTGACAGAACAAGTTCAGCCAGACGGAGGGGTGTGATGGTGGACGGGTATTGTTTGGGTCTCCATTTAAGAAAGAGGCAGAGAGTCCTCAGACCCTCCTGGTGCGGGATGGAGGTGAAGAGAGATTGGGTATCCACAGAGAAGAGCAGGCAGTTAGGGCCACAAAACTGGAAATTGTTAATATAATGTAAGGCATAGAGGAATCATGAATGTAGGTGGGAGAAGATTGGACAAGGGGATAGAGTCAAGATAGGAAGAAATAAGTTCCGTGCGGCAGGAACAGGCTGGTACGATGGGTCTAACCAGAACAGCCCTGTTTGTGAATTTGGGAAGGAGATAGAAGCAGGCTGTGTGGGTTTGGGGGACTATGAGGTTGGAAGCTGTGGAGGGAAGATCTCCAGAGAAAATGAGTTCATTAGCAGTGCTGGAAACAGTGGCTCAATGTTTGGTGGTGGGGTCATGGTCCAGGGGGAGGTAGGTGGAAGTGTCTGAGAGCTGGCGCACAGCCTCTGAGGTAGAGGTCTGTAAACCAGACAAGAACAGCACCACCCTTGTCACAAGGTCAGCGTTGTACCTAAGAGAATGGAATGCAGCAAGTTCAGAGGGAGGGAAATGGGTCTCAGTGGGAAACAGGTTGGAGTGGGTGTGAGAGCAGAGAAATTGAGATGGCTGATGTTGCGCCGACAGTTCCCGCTAAAAAGATCAAGAGTAGGTAGGAGGCCAGTGGGTGGGATCCAGGTAGAGGGGGAATACTGGAGGTGGGTGAAAGGATCCATTGGACTCTGCCCAAAGAAGTGAGCATGGAGGCAACGGAAGAGTTCAATATCATACCAAGCCCCAAATTCAACGAGAGGAGGACGGAAGGGGATGAAACTGAATCTGTTACTGAGTACAGAATGCTCAACATCAGGGAGGGGAAGGTCAGAGGGTACAGTGAATACATGGCAAGGGATGGGATTAGAAGAAGGAATGAGGTCAGAGGGACGGGAAGGTGTGGAGGGTCTGGATGGGCCTTGGTGTCAGTAAGTTGTTGGAGCTTGTGTTCTTGAAGACCTGAAAGGAAGAGGAATGGCTTCTTGTTAAGGTGTCAGATGAGCCGAAGGATAAAATGGGGACAAGGACAGCTTTGAGAGAGGGTGAGTCTGTGCTGCTGGAGATTAAGGTCGCATGTGTACATTTAGTGGCTCATGGCACTGAATGTGGATTTCAGAATGTGATGAGAACAGCTGTCTGAGCAGCGTTGTATATCTCAGAGATACCTGTAATCCTGAGTGGATTCTAAACATGAGGGATAGACCTTTAGTATCCACGTGGGATAAGTCAGAGACTGAGGAAGCAAATGTGGCTGTGGAAGTGAGTTTTGGTAAAAGCTTCGTCAAACACCAAGAGGGAAATGGTTGCAACATCTTGTTGAAATCTCTCCTGGCTACAGTTTAATATCCAACACATTTCCCTCTCTTTAGCTCTGACGAAGTGTCAAACGGACTCGAAACGTTAGCTCTGTTTTTCTCTCTCCTGACAGGTGCTGCCAGACCTGCTGAGTTTTCCCAGCATTCTCTGTTCTTGTTTCAGATTCCAGCATCTGCAATATGCTTATTAAGGGGTTTGCTATGTTTGGTTGCAGACAAATTCAAACTTTCCCCTCTTTTGGTCGCTGTTTCTTGTGACTCACAACATACATTTGCTAAAAATAGCGCACTGCCAGTATTTATTTAAGGAAATTAATAGATTTCTCTGGTATTGCTCATGATGAGGTAACTTGCCTCAAAGCCCTTTCTTGTGGTCTGGAATTGTTCCCCATAGACACTAGACACATAACAATGGCCATTTGGATCTATCACAAAACTGTTTAGATGGAAGACCTTTGATTAATTGCACTGCAGTTGTATTAAAAAAAGAACGAGGAGTTTGCGAGGGAGATGTCGGGATGAAATCTGTCTTGGGCTGCCGTGCAAACAGGTGATAACGCAAATGAGAGATTTTTCTTTCTGTTTACATCAGTTTCATCCAGATAGTTTTGTTTATGGCAAAGAGTGATTGCAATGTTTCAATCCACACAGAGCCAGGAGCACTTTGCATTCTAATGAATCCTCCATTCCGGCTCCTCTCTTTCTCAGGAGAATTTAAAAATATTCTGAACATATATTACAGTTGAATTCAACATCCTTAGCTCTGAATGTGAAATAATTAAAATTTAATTGGTGTTTTTGATATGAATGCGTTTCTTGTCTTTGCATTAGGATTGACTGGAATAAGTTGTCTTCCTCCAAATGCCTGTGTTTCTGTAGAATGGAAATCTATTATCCAATCCAGTGCTCATGGATATAAATGGCTGCAATACCATTCCATATGCATTGTTTATTTCTCTGTATTCTAATGCTATAATATTATTAAATGTAATAGCTGTCATCTTTTATCATATTTTACCAGTGGTTATTGATAAAACACAAACCCACAAAGGCTACCTCATTGAATGTTTTTAAGGCAAGGACAGATACATTTTTGAACAGTAAAGGAATTAAGGGTTATGGTGAGCGGGTGGGTAAGTGGAGCTGAGTCCACGAAAAGATCAACCCATGATCTTATTGAATGGCGGAGCAGGCTCGAGGGGCCAGATGGCCTACTCTTGCTCCTAGTTTTTATGTTCTTATGTTATTCTATTCCTTTACACATTGCCTGCCAATCTGTGTTTGAATCCCTTCGGTTCAGTTTCATCCTGGTCCATAGGGCTGAGAGGTCATGATCAGAGTTATCAATTGCATCTTCTGTGTTTGCGGCCATGGTCTGTTATCTCTTCAAGAGTGTTCAATGTGAATTGAAATGCTTCATCTCAGAGTCACAGAATTGTTACGGTGCAGAAGGAGACCATTCAGCCCATCATGTCTGCACCGACTCTTCAAGTGAGCACCACAGCTTCGTGCCATTCCCTGCCTTTTCCTCATACCCCTGCACAATGCTTCTATTCAAGCAATCACCTAATGCCCTCTTGAATGCCTCGACTGAACCTGCCTCGACCACACATTCCAGAGCCGAACCTCTTGCTCTGTGAAAAAGTTTTTTCTCACATCATCTCATTTGCTTCTTTTCCAAATCACTTTAAATCTGTGCCCTCTCATTCTTGATCCTTTTATAAGGGGGAATAATTTCTCCCTATCTACCTTGTCAAACCCCCTCATGATTTTGAACACCTCTATCAAATCTGCTCGTTGCTGCCTTCTCTCCAAGGAGAACAGTTCCAACCTTTCCAATCTATCCTCATAACTGAAGTTCTCATCCCCGGAACTATTCTTGTAAACCTCTTCTGCAGTCTCTCCAATGCAGTCACATCCTCCTTATAGTGTGGCACCCAGAACTGTACACTATACTCCAGCTGAGCTCTAACTAATGTCTTGTAAAAGTTCAGCATAACCTCCTTGCTCTTGTACTCTCTGCCAGCATTAATAAAGCCCAGAATACTATATGCTTTATTAACTGCTCTCCACTGCCCTCCTAGCTTCAGTGATCTATGCACATGAACACCCTGCACCCTGCTCTTGCGCCCCCTTAAGAATTTCCCCCCTTATTTTTTATTGTCTGTCCATGTTCTTCCTACCAAAATGCATCACCTCACATTTCTCTGCTTCATCTGCCACCTCTCTGCCTACTCCGCTAACTTGTCTATGTCCTTTTGAAGTTCTACATTATCCTCTTCACAGCTTACAACACTTCCAAGTTAAGTAACATTTGCAATTTTTGAGATTGTCCCTGCACACCAAGATCTAGATCATTAATATATATCAGGAACCGCAAGCTTCCGAATGCCGACTCCTGGGGATCACCACCACAAATCTTCCTCCAGCCTCTTCCCCATTTTGATCAAGTCAAATGTGTCTTGTTGTATGATATGAACGAGTCATTGCAGAGTGTAGTGGCAGAGGGTTAAGTTTAATGAAAAATCAAATCAATTCTTTGTCAGCAGTTTGACAAAATGTTAGACTCTGGCCAGATGAGTAACCTTAGTATTGTTAAAGTGTGCCTCAGATCAAAGTCATGTTTTTACATTTATACTGTTTGCTGTTATGAGAGAGTAGTGTCACTAAAAATGAAAAGTTCTGGCTGTAAGTAGTTTAGTTTATTTATTAGTGTCACAAGTGTGCTTACATTAAGCATTCGGGTACACTGAGGGAGAATTTAGCATGGCCAATGCACCTAACCAGCACATATTTTGGACTGTGGGAGGAAACCGGAGCAACCGGAGGAAACCCACACAGACACAGGGAGAACGGGCAGATTCCACACAGACAGTGACCCAAGCTGGGAATCGAACCTGGGTCCCTGGGACTGTGAGGCAGTAGTGCTAACCACTGTGCCAAAGTACTTTATGCACCAGGAAACAATCTTTGTTAAAGTTGAATGAATATATTTTAACATCCTCTAATTCATGATACTTCACTGCGATCATGTTCACAGCTGATGAAATGGAAGTGTCCTCTGTCTGCTGACAGTAATGATTTTATGTCAAATGAGTTTGCGCTTTTTCAATCTGGTTCCATTTGGGCATGAGCTCAAAGCCGAAACCAATCTGTAAATCAGGAGTAATTGGTATGGTCAGGATGGTTGATGTTGGAAATAGAAATGTTCCACAGGTGCAGTAGGGGTGCTTTTCTGAAGTTAAGGCTGCAGCACGTTTTTGCGCAAAGTAAACTAAAAATCTAGTTATGCTATAGTTGACCCGGGATACTTGCACTGGATTTCCATGATGAGAAACTCTTCTGTTCCTCCACAGCGCATCTCTGGTTGTGAAATGTATTAAATGCATCAAAGTATTAAAAGAGAAAGCACGAATGTTTGGAAACATGTGCTTGTGCACATTTCTAAAAGTAGAAGTTTTACTCTGCTGAAAATGATGCTTAAATGGTTCATGACTTTCTAATTCTTGAACAGTTGTAATTTTGGTTCATTTACCCTTGAGCTAAGGTTTAATTGGCTTCTCCTGGCTGATGATCAAAGAACCCTAACATGGAACTATTTTGAAAAAAAAACACAGCAAAGTGGGCATCTGCAACTTTAAAAGAAATCTAACTGCTGCTTGTACCAAATTCACCATGACACAATTCCAATAACTGACATAGAGTCATAGAGGTTTACACCATGGAAACAGGCCCTTTGGCCCAACTTGTCTATGCCGCCCTTTTTTTTTAAACCCCTCAGCTAATCCCAATTGCCCGCATTTGGCCCATATCTCTCTATACCCATCTTACCCATGTAACTATCTAAATGCTTTTTAAAAGACAACATTGTACCTGCCTCTACTACTACCTCTGGCAGCTTGTTCCAGACACTCACCACCCTCTGTGTGAAAAAATTGCCCCTCTGGACACTTTTGTATCTCTCCCCTCTCATTTTAAATCTATGCCCTCTAGTTTTAGACTCCCCTACTTTTGGGAAAAGTTATTGACTATCTAGCTAATCTGAGCCCCTCATTATTTTATAGACCTCTATAAGGTCACCCCTCAGCCTCCTACGCTCCAGAGAAAAAAGTCCCAGTCTATCCAGCCTCTCCTTATAACCCAAACCATCAAGTCCCGGTAGCATCCTAGTAAATCTTTTCTGCACTCGCTCCAGTTTAATAATACCCTGTCTATAATAAGGTGACCAGAACTGCACACAGTATTTCAAGTGTGGCCTTACCAATGTCTTGTACAACTTCAACAAGACATCCCAACTCCTGTCTTCAGTGTTCTGACCAATGAAACCAAGCATGCCGAATGCCTTCTTCACCACTCTGTCCACCTGTGACTCCACTTTCATGGAGCTGTGAACATGTACCCCTAGATCTCTTTGCTCTGTAACTCTCCCCAACGCCCCACCATTAACTGAGTAAGTCCTGCCCTGGTGCAATCTACCAAAATGCATCACCTCGCATTTGTCTAAATTAAACTCCATTTGCCATTCGTCAGCCCACTGGCCCAATTGATCAAGATCCCGTTGCAATTGAAGATAACTTTCTTCACCATCCACTATGCCACCAATCTTGGTGTTATCTGCAAACGTACGAACCACGCCTCCTGTATTCTCATTCAAATCATTAATATAAATGACAAATAACAGTGGACCCAGCACTAATCCCTGTCAAGTACTAAGCATTTGGTAATGTGACAGTTAGTTCATTGCATTCTTGGACATTTGTCTTCATCAATTGAGGCATAAATTACAAAAGCAGGGAGTTGTATCGAACTTTGGTGAGGCCACAGCTGGAGTACTGTGTGCAGTTCTGGTCACCACATTATAGGAAAGATGTGATTGCACAGGACTGGGCGCAGAGGAGATTCACCAGCTTGCTGCCTGTGATGGAACTTTTAAGTTATGACGAGAGGATGGATAGACTTGGGTTGTTTTCATTGAAACCCATCCTGAAACCCATTGTACAAAGAACCCTCAGCTTTTGTCGCGACACTACAGACTTCCTACAGAAACTCAGCACACATGGAGCAGTTGAACCAGGAGCACTCCTCGTCACAATGGATGTCTCGGCACTCTACACCAGCATTCCCCACGATGATGGCATTGCTGCAACGGCCTCAGTACTCAATGCTGTCAACTGCCAGTTTCCAGATGCAATTTCCAACATCAACCATCCTGACCATACCAATTACTCCTGATTTACAGATTGGTTTCGGCTTTGAGCTCATGCCCAAATGGAACCAGATTGAAAAAGCGCAAACTCATTTGACATAAAATCATTACTGTCAGCAGACAGAGGACACTTCCATTGGACCACAATGTCTTCACCTTCAACAACCAGTTCTTCATCCAGACACACGGAACAGCCATGGGGACCAAATTCGCACCTCAATATGCCAACATCTTCATGCACAGGTTCGAACAAGACTTCTTCACCGCACAGGACTTTAAACCGATGCTATACAATAGATACATCGATGATATTTTCTTCCTTTGGAGTCATGGTGAGCAATCACTGAAACAACTATATGATGACATCAACAAGTTCCATCTCACCATCAGACTCACCATGGACTACTCTCCAGAATCGGTTGCATTCTTGGACACACGCATCTCCATTAAGGACGGTCACCTCAGCACCTCACTGTACCGCAAGCCCACGGATAACCTCATGATGCTCCACTTCTCCAGCTTCCACCCTAAACACATTAAAGAAGCCATCCCCTACGGACAAGCCCTCCGAATACACAGGATCTGCTCGGATGAGGGGGATCGCAACAGACACCTCCAGACGCTGAAAGATGCCCTCATAAGAACAGGATATGGCGCTCGACTCATCGATCAACAGTTCCGACGCGCCACAGCGAAAAACTGCACCGACCTCCTCAGAAGACAAACACGGGACACGGTGGACAGAGTACCCTTCGTCGTCCAGTACTTCCCCAGAGCGGAGAAGCTACGGCATCTCCTCCGGAGCCTTCAACATGTCATTGATGAAGACGAACATCTCGCCAAGGCCATCCCCACACCCCCACTTCTTGCCTTCAAACAACCACGCAACCTCAAACAGACCATTGTACGCAGCAAACTACCCAGCCTTCAGGAGAACAGTGACCACGACACCACACAACCCTGCCACTAGCAACCTCTGCAAGACGTGCCGGATCATCGATACGGATGCCATCATCTCACGTGAGAACACCATCTACCAGGTACACGGTACCTACTCTTGCAACTCAGCCAACATTGTCTACCTGATACGCTGCAGGAAAGGATGTCCCGAGGCATGGTACATTGGGGAAACCATGCAGACGCTACGACAACGGATGAATGAACACCGCTCGACAATCACCAGGCAAGACTGTTCTCTTCCTGTGGGGGAGCACTTCAGCAGTCACGGGCATTTGGCCTTGGATCTTCAGGTAAGCATTCTCCAAGGCGGCCTTCATGACACACGACAGCGCAGAGTCGCTGAGCAGAAACTGATAGCCAAGTTCCGCACACATGAGGACGGCCTCAACCGGGATGTTGGATTTATGTCACATTATCAGTATCCCCCACAGCTTGCCTCCTGGGCTTGCAGAATCTCACCAGCTGTTCTGTCTGGAGACAATACACTTTAACCTGTGTTTAATGTTCCTTCCACCCACATTGTCTATACCTTTAAGACCTGGCTGGTTGTAGGATTCGCATTCTAATCAGTATTCTGCAACTTGATTTTGCCTGTTTGCACTGTTTGAGAGCACATTTCCGCTCCATCTGACGAAGGAGCAGTGCTCCGAAAGCTTATGCTATTTGCTACCAAATAAACCTGTTGGACTTTAACCTGGTGTTGTGAGACTTCTTACTATTATTGTTTTCATTGGAGCAGAGAAGACTGAGGGGCGACCTGAATGAGGTGCACAAGATTATGAGGGACACGATCACAGTGGATAAGGAGCAACCGTTTCCCTTAGTTGAAGGGTCAGTCACAAGGGGACATAGGTTTAAGATAAGGGCAGGAGGTTTAGGGGGGGATGTGAGGGAAAACCTTTTTGCCCACAGGGTGGTGACGGTCTGGAATGCGTTGCCCGGGAGGGTGGTAGAGGCAGGTCGCCTCACATCCTTTTAAAAAGTACCTGGATGAGCACTTGGCACATCATAACATTTAGGGCTATGGGCCAAGTGCTGGTAGATGGGATTAGGTGGGGGTTCAGGTCTTTCTCATATGCTGGTGCAGACCTGATGGGCCGAAGGGCCTCTTCTGCACTATGTGATTCTATGATTCTATCTATGACTTTAATCATAAGTGCACCCCTAGTTTACGTTTATTATCAAGTGTGGGGCTGATATTCTTTAGTTTAACTTGCTGGTTTCTGGGCATTGGGCAGAGAAAATTGAAGCAGCAACCCACGATCATAGAATCCCTAAAGTTCAGAAGGAGGCCATTCGGCCCATTGAGTCTGCACCGCCAACAATCCCACCTTGGCCCTGTCCCCGTAACCCCACACATTTACCCCGCTAATCTCTCTAACCTACGCTCCTGGGTCACTAAGGGGCAATTTAGCATGGCCAGTGCACCTAATCCGCCCATCTTTGGACTGTGGGAGGAAACCAGAGCACCCGGAGGAAACCCACGCAGACACAGGGAGAACATACAGACTCCACACAGACAGTGACCCGAGCTGGGAATCGAACCCAAGTGTAAACCCCCTTTTGCACTCGACATGCATTTGCAGGACCATCCTTTTGAATTGGCTAGGGAACACGCACCAAAATAATTGGAACTATTTTAATTGCATGGGAGTGTCTCAGGAGGGATGTCAAACACTTCCTCAGTTAGTTACCCAGCTTTCAACTGGCACCCGCTGAAGAACGTGACCAGCGACAGGTTGCAGGAAAACTTTGAGATTTTATGATCGAATGAAATTGGTGGCAGCAACCTCCTAACACGACTAGAAAAATAAACAGCAAATTGTAAAGGGCTAGTGGGGCCAGAGGTAATCTGATTGCTACTTTTAACCCTGGGACGGATTAGCCAGGCGTGCTTCTGCACCTGGGTGACGGTCAGGCCAGAGCGTGGCAACCTGCTGAACCCAGAAATGCATTCACACTCAGCTGTAATCTAATAGGGTGCTACGTGGCAGCGTAATGTCCAACCTACAGTGACAGAATGGGAAGGAATGGTAACCATTATAGATTTTGATAAATATTATTATTCCACATGAATATTCCAAACAGCTAACAATTAATTAAAACCAGCTCAAGAAGAGTTGGTGTGTTCAACAAATAGTTGCAATTTGTCTTGTGACAAACCCTCTTCAAGGGGAAAAAAAACTTTCTGAATCTTGTATGTATTATTAGAACAGACTGTTTCTTTTCCAAACTAGCTGCTGGCATGGTGGCACAGTGGTTAGCACTGCTGCCTCACAATGCCAGGGATCCGGGTTCAGTTCTGGCCTCGGGTTACTGTCTGTGTGGAGTCTGCACATTCTCCCCGTGTCTGCTTGGGTTTCCTCCGGGTGCTCCAGTTTCCTCCCATAGTCACAAAGATGTGCGGGTTAGGTCGATTGACCATGCCAAATTGACCCTTGGTGTCAGGGGGATTAACATGTGAGTTTACAGGGATGGGGCTTGGGTGGGATTGTTGTTGGTGCGGGCTTGATGGGCCTCCTTCTGCACTATAGGGATGGTATAATTAGCTTTTTCAATTCTTGGGTACCATACCTCAAAGTGGTGTGAGGTCAGGTAGCCTGTATTCAGTTGAATATAGAAGATAAGAAGTAATCTAATTGATATGTTTAAAATTATTATTATTTCAAAACTAAGATTAGATTTTTGTTAGGCAAGTGAATTAACCAAGGTGGGTATTTGAAGTTAAGATTCAGATTGGCCAATCTTAGCTCTCAGCAAAGATTGGGTAGGTTGGAGTTAATTATTTTGGAACAAAAACTGAGCAGAGATTTAATTGAGATGTATAAAATTACAAGGAGCTGGACGTAGTGGGTGCGATCGTACCGGTCGTTCACGCCCCCGCTGCCGCTACAAGTGAGGACGGAGAATTTGGCGCCCAGCCGAATCTCTGTTCACTGCAGCAGGACCCGAAAATCCCATTTACCATAATTTTTCTGTATCTAATTTGAATTCAATTTGTGGTCTTTCTTTTTATGTTGTTACTTGTATTTTTTTCTCATCTTTAAATCTTACTGGAGTGGAATGTTGGTCTGATCATTTGCCAAGGTCCCAGATGTTCTGTTGACCTTGTCATGCTGTTATCAGAATATATGTAGACTAAGTGTTTCCAATTTTGGGGCATACACAACGGCTGGCAAACTACACAATAAGTAGGTGAGACACTTGAAGGGGAGCTAGATAAACACCTGAGGAAGAAATGAATAGTTGGTTCTGGTGATCAGGTTAGAGGGTGGGACGAGACTTGTATGGGGTAGCATGGTGGCACAGTGGTCAGCACTGCTGCCTCACAGCGCCAGAGACCTGGGTTCAATTCTTGGCTTGGGTTACTGTCTGTGTGGCGTTTGCACGTTCTCTCCCTGTCTGTGTGGGTTTCCTCCGGGTGCTCCGGTTTCCTCCCACAGTCTGAAAGACGTGCTGGTTATGTGCATTGACCCGAACAGGTGCTAGAATGTGACGACTGGGGGAATTTCACAGTAACTTAATTGCAGTGTTAATGTAAACCTTACTTGTGACACCAATAAATAAACTTTAAACTTAAACACGGACATAGACTTGTTGGGTGAAATTTCTTGTTTCTGTGAAGTAAAAGCTGAACTGAAGTGGGGGGAGAAAATAACCTTAACAAATGGGTCGTTGCTTTAGCAAAATCTCACAACTGTCTTGGATTCAAATAATATCTAGAATAGCTTTCTGGTTGGCATGTAAAATGTCACTCATAGGTTGGAATTTTCCCGTCCCGCCTGCCAGAGCCAGTGAGGGTGGACCATGTTGAGGCCCATTGACCTCAGATGGGATTTTCCGGTCTTGGGACGAGCGTGGCCGGAAAATCCCGCCCTTAGCGTTCGTCTTTTTCTATTGTTGGTGATCAAAGTATGTTTATGTGTGAAGTTGGTGTGTGTCCTTACCCTCAGAGTGGCTTGTCCCAGTTTAAATAATTTCCAGCAATAAGCTTTTGTGAATTTAAAATTAAAGATTATTTATTATCGCGCTCGTGTTCCAGAGCTTCCAGAAACAATTTTCTATTGCGGGTCTGTAGTTCCAAAGTTGAATTGATGTTGTAGCTGCATTGGAGGTCGGATAAAAGCAGAGGATTCTTAGTAAGCAGCACGGTGTCTTGTAGTTGAATTATCAGGAGGTTGATTCTCAGATGATATTGTAGCTGGGACATGTTGGGGAGATTCCTTCTCCCTCTTTCAAGGTATGACTGTTTTACCTTGGCTGCATTGTCCTGTAGATGGTTTGAAGACTTTTCAGACGGAATCTCTGTCACAAAATGTTAGGATGCTATTAAAATTAAAACCCTGGAAGCCCTGGATGAACCTGTATCTGGGGTCACCATTGCAGATGTCAGAGCAGCTTTCTCGAAGGTCAACCCACGGAAAGCGACTGGCCCAGATGGGGTACCCGGACAAGCACTCAGATCCTGTGCGGATCAGCTGGCAGGGGTATTCACAGACATCTTCAACCTCTCTTTACAACAATATGAGGTCCCTATCTGCTTCAAGAAGACGACCATCATCCCGGTACCTTAGAATAACCAAGCAGCGTGCCTTAATGACTATTGGCCGGTGGCTCTGACATCCATCATTATGAAGTGCTTCGTAAGGCTAGTCATGGCACGAATCAATCCCAGATTACCTGGATCCACTACAGTTTTCCTATCGCCGCATCAGGTCCACGGCAGACCTGACTCTGCACTCAACCCTGGAACACCCAGATAACAAGGTCACCTATGTCAGACTCCTATTTATTGACTACAGCTTAGCCTTCAACACCATTATTCCCACAAAACCCATCTCCAAACTCTGTGGCCTGTGCCTTGGCACCTCCTGCGACTGGACTCTCAGACCACATCAGTAAGGATAGGCAACAATACCTCCTCCACGATAATCTTCAGCACCGGTGCCCCACAAGGCTGTGTTCTCAGACCCCTACTATACTCCTTGTACACCTATGACTGTGCGGCCAAATTCCCCTCCAATTCGATTTTCAAGTTTACTGACGACACCACTGTAGTGGGTCGGATCTCAAACAATGGCGAGACAGAGGACAGAAAGAGATGGAGAATCTGGTGAACTGATGCAGCAACAATAATATCTCCCTCAATGTCAACAAAACGAAGGAGATTGTCATTGATTTCAACAAGCATAAAGGAGAACATGCCCCTGTCTACATCAAGGGGATGAAGAAGAAAGGGTCCAGATCACCAACAACCTGTCCTGGTTCCCCCATGCTGACACTATAGTTAAGAAAGCCTCTACTTTCTTGGGAGACTAAGGAAATTTGGCATGTCAGCTACGACTCTCACCAACTTTTACAGATGCACCATAGAAAGCATTCTTTCTGGTTGTATCACAGCTTGGTACGGCTTCTGCTCTGCCCAAGGCCGCAAGGAACTACAAAAGGTGGTGAATGTAGCCCAATCCATCACGCAAACCAGCCTCCCATTCATTGACTCTGTCTACACTTCCCGCTGCCTCGGCAAAGCAGCCAGCATAATTAAGGATCCCATGCATCCCAGACATTCTCTCTTCCACCTTCTTCCGTCGGGAAAAAGATGCAAAGTCTGAGGTCACGTCGCAACCGACTCAAGAACAGCTTCTTCCCTGCTGCTGTCAGACTTTTAAATGTACTTACCTTGCATTAAGTTGATCTTTCTCTACACCCTAGCTATGACTGTAACACTACATTCTGCACTCTCTCCTTTCCTTCTCTATGAACGGTATGCTTTGTTTGTAAAGCGTGCAAGAAACAATACTTTTCACTGTATGTTAATACATAGCCATAGAAAGTCATAGAAACCGTACAGTGCAGAAACAGGCCATTCGGCCCATCGAGTCTGCACCGACCACAATCCCACCCAGGCTCTACTCCCATATCCCTCCGCATTTACCTGCTAATCCCTCTAACCTACACATCTCAGGACACTAAGGGGCAATTTTAGCATGGCCAATCAACCTAACCCGCACATCTTTGGACTGTGGGAGGAAACCGGAGCACCCGGAGGAAACCCACACAGACACGAGGAGAATGTGCAAACTCCACACAGACAGTGACCCAAGCTGGGAATCGAACCCAGGTCCCTGGAGCTGTGAAGCAGCAGTGCTAACCACTGTGCCACCGTGCTGCCCCAAATACATGTGACAATAATAAATCAAATCAAAATGAGGGTACAGTTTTTTTGCACAAGTAAAACCAAACTGCCATGTATTTTTGTAAACCATGTCTGGGCAGCACCTAACAGAAAGAAAAGAATAGGGAACAGGGTGATCTTTGCAATTGACATAATTAGTAATCCGAATGCTGTGAGCCCATGGAACAGTTTAGACACAGATGGGGTGTTGAAGAAGCAGCAGCAAGAAAGAGAAAGAGAGGCAGCCTTTCTCTGCTCAGCTGGAGATGAAGTGCTACAAGATCATTTTCTTCACTGAACTGAAGACCATTTCCAAGTCCTGGTCACTTATGCTGTACAGTGTGGTAATCACTGGCTAGATTTAGTCAATAGTTTATGGTTGCTGTTTGGGAAACAGGGAGAGTTTAGATAGGGGGGGAAACTGATATTTTGGGGTTTTCGTTCTTGGAGGGACTAAGTGCTTATTGTTAATTTGCTGAGGTATAGGATTGTTCTTTGTGGTATTTTATTATCTTTCTTCTACCTAATAAATTCTTGTATTTGTTTGTTTAACAACAGAAATGTCTGAGTTCTCACTGTTTCCGTAAACGTTTCTCACTAATATCCAAAAAGAAATAGACCTTACGAAGCCAGTGTTTCGGTTTGGAACTCTCACGCACAGCATCAGCGGGGTTTCATAACATCCCTCATGGTGTTACAGCTTCTGCTATAACTTTAAAAAAGTTGACACAGGCATGCCTGCCTTAACCTGTGCAATTCCACAGAACTTTCCCGAATAAGTTAGTGGGTAGGGCCAAGCACATCCTATGTTGTGGCCATTTGCACTTAGTGTTTTAAGGTGAGAGACCAGACTCTTTTCATATTTGTCGAACGCCCATTGAGTTTTGATATTTTTATTGCCCATGGTGAGGCAGGAAGACTGATCATAGCCCTGGTTCTTTATAGCTCATCTTTAACAGCAGGACTTGAGTTTCACAAGTGGCTAGGAATTCATAATTTAATGAGGTATTTGCTCGAGTTTCATGTCTTGATTCGAGCTGATATTGTCAAAGTCACGTGATGCTGTCAGCTATGACTCTCACCAACATTTACGGATGCACAATAGAAAAAAATTCCTTCCGGTTTTTTCACAACTTGGCATGGCTCCCAGAGTCATAGAGGTTTACAGCATGGAAACAGGCCCTTTGGCCCAACTTGTCCATTTTTTTTTAAACCCCTAAGCTAATCCCAATTGCCCGCATTTGGCCCAATATCCCTCTATATCCATCGTACCCATGTAACTATCTAAATGCTTCTTAAAAGATAAAATTGTACCCACCTCTACTACTACCTCTGGCAGCTCGTTCCAGACACTCACCACCCTCTGCGTGAAAGAATTGCCCCTTTGGATACTTTTGTATCTCTCCCCTCTCACCTTAAACCTATGCCCTCTAGTTTTAGACTCCCCTACCTTTGGGAAAAGCTATTGACTATCTCGCTGATCTGTGCCCCTCATTATTTTATAGACCTCTATAAGATCACCCCTCGGCTTTCTACGCTCCAAAGGAAAAAAGTCCCAGTCTATCCAGTCTCCCCTTATTACGCAAACCATCAGGCCGCGGGAGCATCCTAGTAAACCTTTTCTGCATTATTTCTAGTTTAATGATATCCTTTCAATAATGTGGTGACCAGAATGTACACAGTATTCCAAGTGTGGCCTTATCAATGTCTTGTATAACTTCAACAAGACGTCCCAACCCCTGTATTCAATGTTCTGACCAATGAAACCAAGCATGCTGACTGCCTTCTTCACCACCCTGTCCACCTGTGATTCCACTTTCAAGGAGCTATGAACCTGTAGCCCTAGATCTCTTTATTTTATAACTCTCCCCAATGCCCTACCATTAACTGAGTAAGTCCTGCCCTGATTTGATCCATCAAAATGCATCACCTCGCATTTATCTAAATTAAACTCCATCTGCCATTCATCAGCCCACTGGCCCAACTGATCAAGATCTCATTGCAATCCTAGATAACCTTCTTCACCATCCACTATGCCACCAATCTCAGTGTCATCTGCAAACTTACTAACCATGCCTCCTAAATTCTCATCCAAATCATTAATATAAATGACAAATAACAGTGGACCCAGCACCGATCCCTGAGGTGACAGGCCTCCAGTTTGAAAAACAACCCTCTACAACCACCCTCTGCCTTCTGTCATCAAGCCAATTTTGTATCCATTTAGCTACCTGACCCTGGATCCCATGCAATTTCACCTTGGGCAACAACCTACCACGTGGTGCTTTGTCAAAGGTCTTAGAACAAAGAACAAAGAACAGTACAGCACAGGAAACAGGCCCTTCGGCCCTCCAAGCCTGTGCCGCTCCTTGGTCCAACTAGACCAATCGTTTGTATCCCTCCATTCCCAGGCTGCTCATGTGACTATCCAGGTAAGTCTTAAACGATGTCAGCGTGCCTGCCTCCACCACCCTACTTGGCAGCGCATTCCAGGCCCCCACCACCCTCTGTGTAAAAAACGTCCCTCTGATATCTGAGTTATACTTCGCCCCTCTCAGCTTGAGCCCGTGACCCCTCGTGATCGTCACCTCCGACCTGGGAAAAAGCTTCCCACTGTTCACCCTATCTATACCCTTCATAATCTTGTACACCTCTATTAGATCTCCCCTCATTCTCCGTCTTTCCAAGGAGAACAACCCCAGTCTACCCAATCTCTCCTCATAGCTAAGACCCTCCATACCAGGCAACATCCTGGTAAACCTTCTCTGCACTCTCTCTAACGCCACCACGCCCTTCTGGTAGTGCGGCGACCAGAACTGGACGCAGTACTCCAAATGTGGCCTAACCAGCGTTCTATATAGCTGCATCATCAGACTCCAGCTTTTATACTCTATACCCCGTCCTATAAAGGCAAGTCTTGCTAAAGTCTTGCTAAAGTCCGTGCAGCCAACGACTGCCCTCAGAGTATGGGTAGAAGATTTTTTTAGTTTAGTTAGGGCATCATGACCAGCACAGGCTTGGAGTGCCGAAGGGCCTGTTCCTGTGCTGTACTTTTCTTTGTTCTTTGAGAGGCCTGATTGAGCCCTTGTTTAATGTTTGATCCAATGGACAACACCCTGAACAGCGCAGCATACTCATTACTCTATTGAGGTGACAACCTAATCTTGTTTCTCTCTGCAAAATTATAATATAGGTGGTGTTTGGATCCCTGATAATTCTCAGGGAATGCAGGCTTTAGCTGATGATGGGTTCTCTGTGACCTATACTGGGAAGCAAGTAAACATTTAACTGAGCACTAAGTCTGAGCACTAACATTTCAACAGTGACTGCACTTTAGAAGTACTTTACAGTTTGTGAAATGCTTTGAGAATGTGTAATGTGCAATATAAATGCAAGTTATTTTGTTAATTTCAACATTTGGAGTTGTTTGGAGCACTGTTCATGAATTTTCCATACAGCAAAGCTACTGAATAGAGGGATTCTTGTCCCATATCTCTACCTCCACTTTTCTTTTCCCACCTCCTGTATCATTGTTCCGAGTATTTGTTTGCTGCAACCTGATAGTCATTGTGTGATAATATTGGAAGCAATGAAAAAGAAAAATAACATACAAATTTATATTCAGTTTTGCTTCCCATTTCCAGTAATCAAATTGCCACACTACCAGAAGGATGTGGAGGCTTTGGAGAGGGTACAGAAAAGATTTACAAGGATGTTGCCTGGTATGGAGGGCATTAGCTATGAGGAGAGGTTGGAGAAACTTGGTTTGTTCTCACTAAAGCGACGGAGGTTGAGGGGCGACCTGATAGAAGTCTACAAGATTATGAGAGGCATAGACAGAGTGGATAATCAGAAGTTTTTTCTCGGGGTGGAAGAGTCAATTACTAGGGGGCATAGGATTAAGGTGTGAGGGCAAAGTTTAAAGGAGATGTATGAGGCAAGTTTTTTACACAGAGGGTGGTGAGTGCCTGGAAGTCACTGCTGGGGGAGGTACTGGAAGCAGATATGACAGTGACTTTTAAGGGACGTCTTGACAAACACATGAATAGGATGGGAATGGAGGGTTTTGGTCCCCGGAAGGGTAAGGAATTTTAGTTCAGTCGGGCAGCATGATCGGTTCAGGCTTGAAAGGCCGAAGGGCCTGTTTCTGTGCTGTAATTTTCTTTGTTCTATGTTCAAATGCATTCCTCATCAACTTGTAATTGATTGAGTTATGATTATAACTGGTGCCAATTCTAGGCGAAATGTTTTGTAGCAGTAAACTCTCCAGTTCTCCATTCTCCTGGGTGGTATAAATACCCACAAAAAACTTGTGCAAATGCTGAATCTGTGTGGCATTCTGTGACTGAAATGCATTTAGAACAGATGCATTGGAATCATCATTTCTTTTTCCTGTAAGCTCTAAATGAAATGAGAAACCGTAAATTAGAAAGAAGGATTTGAACGTGTCTTTGTTTGCCTGCCATCAAGTTTTGTTGGACTTAATTGAGGTTCTGCAGGCGTTCCAAGTTGCTCAGCCTCACCAAGTAATGTATTAATTATTCAAATCCCTTGCATTTTATGCATGCCCCAAGACCAAGAACTATATCACTGTTCCTTCATTGCCACTAGATCAAGATCCTGGAACTCCCTTCTTAAATGCACAATGGATGTACCTACATCAAAAGGTCTCCAGCAGTTCGAGAAGGCGCTCACTACCACCTTCTCAAGGACAATTAGGAATGGAGAATAAAATTGCTGACACATCCTGGAAAATTATTCTTAAAAATTACCAAAATTCGACGAGGGTAGAGATTGCACTTGGATGTACGGTTCAGGAACAGCTTATAACCACTTAGCCCATGGAATCATTTGTCTACCTCCTTACTGATCACAATATTAGAAGGAAACATTGATCAAATTAGAATCATACAGAACGGTCACAGAACAGAAGATGGTCATTCAGTTTGTTGAATCTATGCCAGCTCTCTGGAAGAGCAATTTAGCAATTCCACTCCCCCGACCCTTTTTTGTGGTCCTGCAAATTTTTCACGGCAGGTTCTTCACCAATTTTCTTTTGAAAGCCATGATTGATGTGGTCATTGCCACTCTTTCAGGCAGTGATTGAAAGGTCTGTAGACAATAGCGGAAGATATTGACTAAACTAATAGGATTTTCTGTTTGTTATGAACCCTAGATCCACATGATATTAGTTGCAACTGGTGTTTGTATCTATGATTATGAGAACAGTCCTATTTGCAGAGAAGATTTACATGAATGGTTCCAAGGACGAAGGATGTCAGTAATGTGGATGGATTGGAGAAGTTGGAACTGTATTCCCAAGAGAAGAGAAATTGAAAGGAGATTTGCTTGAGGTGTTCAGAATAATGAGGAGTCGAGACAGAGTGGGTAGAAATTGTTCCCACTGGTGTAAGGGTTGCGAAGCAGAAGACACTGATTCAAGGTGAATGGCAAAATAATCAAATGCGACTTGAGGAACACTTTTACATGCAGCAAGTGGTTACGATCTGGAATTCACTGCCTGAAAGAGTGGCAATGAGCGCATCAATCATGGCTTTCAAAAGAAAATTGGCGAAGAACCTGCTGTGAAAAATTTGCAGGACCACAAAAAAGGGTCGGGGGAGTGGAATTGCTAAATTGCTCTTCCAGAGAGCTGGCATAGATTCAACAAACTGAATGACCATCTTCTGTTCTGTGACCATTCTGTATGATTCTAATTTGATCAATGTTTCCTTCTAATATTGTGATCAGTAAGGAGGTAGACAAATGATTCCATGGGCTAAGTGGTCATAAGCTGTTCCTGATACATCCAAGTGCAATCTCTACCCTCATCGAATTTTGGTAATTTTAAAGAATTATTTTCCAGGATGTGGCAGCAATTTTGTTCTCCATTCCTAATTGTCCTTGAAAAGGTGGTAGTGAGCGCCTTCTCGAACTGCTGGAGTCCTTTTGATGTAGGTACATCCATTGTGCATTTAAGAAGGGAGTTCCAGGATTTTGATCTGGTGACAATGAAGGAACAGTGATATAGTTCCAAGTCAGGGTGTTATGTGAATGGAGGGGAATTTGCAGATGGGTGGTATTCCCATACATCTGCTGCCCTTGTCCTTCTAGGCATTCAATGTGGCAGGTTTGGAAGGTGTTGAAAAAGGAATCTTGGTGAGTTGCTGCCAAGGATGTTTCTGGCAAGGCCAGAATGCATTGACCATCCTGAATTGCCTTTGAGAAAGTGATGATGAGCTGACGTCAACTGCTGCGATCATTGTGGTGAAGGTACTCCCATGGTGCTTTTAAGGAGAGGGTTGAAGGATTTTGACTCTGCGATGATAAAGGAACGGCGATATATTTCCAAGACAGTTTGGTGGATGAGTGGGAGGGAAACCTGTAGCCGATCGTACTTTCATGTTCTTGTAGTCCTTGTTTTTCTTGGTGTGTTTGGAAGAAAATTAAAAGAAACTTATTTGTTTCGGAAAAATTGCTTACCAAAAATGCAACAATGCCAAACACACATCTATCTGCATGTATAAGTTTGGTAGAAATCCCCTGCATTTTGAATAACACCATTATATTAAGTATATAGCCAAATATGAAGCAAATACAAAGACTTGAATAACATGAAAATGGCTGTTTTTACCTTCGAAATGTTTGGTTTCATCTGTGCTTTAAAGGAGATTTTATTTTATTATTCATTCATGGAATGTTGCTGGTTAGGCCAGCATTTGTTGCCTATCCCTAATTGCCCTTGAGAAAGTAGTGGTCAGCTGCCTTCTCGAACCACTGCAGTCCATGTTGTAACGCCGGCATCTCCACATCATGTGTAGGTATACCCACAGTGCTGTTAGTAAAGGAGTTGTGGTATTTTGAACCAGCGACAGTGAAGGAACAGTGACATATTTCCAAGTCAGGATGATGTGTGGCTTGGAGGGGAACTTCCAAGTGCCGATGTTCTCATGTGCCTGCTGCCCTTGTCCTTCTAGATGGTAGTGGCTATGGGTTGGAAGTTTAAGTTTATTTATTAGTGTCACAAGTAGGCATGGCCAATGCACCTAACCAGCACGCCTTTCAGACTGTGGGAGGAAACCGAAACAACCGGCGGAAACCCACGCAGACGCAAGGAGGATGTGCAGGCTCCGCACGGACAGTGACCCAAGCCGGGAATTGAACCTGGATCCCTGGCGCTGTGAGGCAGCTGTGCTAACCACTGTGCCACTGTGCCGCCCTTAAGAGGTTGTCTACGGAACCTTGGTGAGTTCCTGCAGCGCATCCTGTAGATGGTGCACACTCCTGCCACTGTGCATTGATAGTGGAGGGTGTGAATGTTTGTGGATGGGCTGCCAATCAAGCTGCCTGCTTTGTCCCAGATGGATTTGAGGTTATTGAAGTTCATTCCATTATATGGCTGGGACCCCTGGGCGCAGGCCTCAAACTTCAAGCACTGACAGCAGCAAACAAACTTTACCTGTAGTCTATTCTTAAATCAGAATAGACTACAGGCAAAACAATAATTACTCATTGTTAATTGCCCAGTATTCATTTTTCAGTTTCTGACACATGCGTTCACTATTGTGCAGCACTGAGTGAGATTGCAGTCAAGTGCATTTTAAGCTCAGTAAAATCTAGCTTACAAGTTCTCATGGCAAAGAAGGGTTCTTTGTACCAGTCATCTAGAACAAAGAGCAAAGAACAAAGAAAATTACAGCACAGGAACAGGCCCTTCAGCCCTCCAAGCCTGCACTGACCATGCTGCCCGACTGAACTAAAACCCCCTACCCTTCCGGGCACAATATCCCTCTATTCCCATCCTATTCATGTATTTGTCAAGACGTCCCTTAAAAGTCACTACCGTATCCGCTTCCACTACCTCCCCCGGCAACGAGTTCCAGGCACCCACTACTCTGTGTAAAACATCTGCCTCGTACATCTCTTTTAAACCTTGCCCCTCGCACCTTAAATCTATGCCCCCCCCTAGTAATTAACTCTTCCACCCTGGGAAAAAGCTTCTGACTATCCACTCTGTCCATGCCTCTCATAATCTTGTAGACTTCTATCAGGTCGCCCCTGATGTATCTAGGCAGGGTACAAATCCAGAGACCAGAAGTAAAAAGGCAATCCAGAAATTTTGGGGTGGGTTTAACTTCCAGTTGGGAGGCCAAGGGGAGGTTTCAATTAATTTTAGTGGCACAGTTTCATTTATATCCTGCCTCCTGATTTCATGCCTGGAATGGGTGGAAAGAAGCTCGTGGCTGGCTTTGGCTAGATCAGAATCGCACACCCAGATAGAAACAGAGAAACATAGAACAGTACAGCACAGAACAGGCCCTTCGGCCCACGATGTTGTGCCGAGCTTTATCTGAAACCAAGATCAAGCTATCCCACTCCCTATCATCCTGGTGTGCTCCATTTGCCGATCCAATAACCGCTTAAATGTTCCTAAAGTGTCTGACTCCACTATCACTGCAGGCAGTCCATTCCACACCCCAACCACTCTCTGCGTAAAGAACCTACCTCTGATATCCTTCCTATATCTCCCACCATGAACCCTATAGTTATGCCCCCTTGTAATAGCTCAATCCACCTGAGGAAATAGTCTTTGAACATTCACTCTATCTATCCCTTTCATCATTTTATAAACCTCTATTAAGTCTCCCCTCAGCCTCCTCCGCTCCAGAGAGAACAGCCTTAGCTCCCTCAACCTTTCCTCATAAGACCTACCCTCCAAACCAGGCAGCATCCTGGTAAATCTCCTCTGCACTCTTTCCAGCGCTTCCACATCCTTCTTATAGTGAGGTGACCAGAACTGCACACAATATTCCAAATGTGGTCTCACCAAGGTCCTGTACAGTTGCAGCATAACCCCACGGCTCTTAAACTCCAACCCCCTGTTAATAAAAGCTAACACACTATAGGCCTTCTTCACAGCTCTATCCACTTGAGTGGCAACCTTTAGAGATCTGTGGATACGGACCCCAAGATCTCTCTGTTCCTCCACAGTCTTCAGAACCCTACCTTTGACCCTGTAATCCACATTTAAATTAGTCCTACCAAAATGAATCACCTCACATTTATCAGGGTTAAACTCCATTTGCCATTTTTCAGCCCAGCTTTGCATCCTATCTATGTCTCTTTGCAGCCTACAACAGCCCTCCACCTCATCCACTACTCCACCAATCTTGGTGTCATCAGCAAATTTACTGATCCACCCTTCAGCCCCCTCCTCTAAGTCATTAATAAAAATCACAAAGAGCAGAGGACCAAGCACCGATCCCTGTGGCACTCCGCTAGCAACCTGCCTCCAGTCTGAAAATTTTCCATCCACCACCACCCTCTGTGTTCGATCAGATAGCCAATTATCTATCCAATCTGCCAACTTTCCCTCTATCCCACACCTCCTTACTTTCATCATAAGCCGACCATGGGGGACCTTATCAAACGCCTTACTAAAATCCATGTATATGACATCAACTGCCCTACCTTCATCAACACACTTAGTTACCTCCTCAAAAAATTCTATCAAATTTGTGAGGCACGACTTGCCCTTCACGAATCCGTGCTGACTATCCCGGATTAATCCGCATCTTTCTAAATGGTCGTAAATCCCATCCCTAAGGACCTTTTCCATCAATTTACCAACCACCGAAGTAAGACTAACCGGTCTATAATTACCAGGGTCATTTCTATTCCCTTTCTTAAACAGAGGAACAACATTCGCCACTCTCCAGTCCTCTGGCACCATCCCCGTGGACAGTGAGGACCCAAAGATCAAAGCCAAAGGCTCTGCAATCTCATCCCTTGCCTCCCAAAGAATCCTAGGATATATTTCATCAGGCCCAGGGGACTTATCGACCTTCAGTTTATTCAAAACTGCCAGTACATTCTCCCTCCGAACATCTATTTCCTCCAGCCTATTAGCCTGTAACACCTTCTCTTCCTCAAAAACATGGCCCCTCTCCTTGGTGAACACTGAAGAAAAGTATTCATTTATCACCTTGCCTATCTCTACTGACTCCATACACAAGTTCCCACTACTGTCCTTGATCGGCCCTAACCTCACCCTGGTCATTCTTTTATTCCTCACATAAGAGTAAAAAGCCTTGGGGTTTTCCTTGATCCGACCCGCCAAGGAGTAAAAAGCCTTGGGGTTTTCCTTGATCCGACCCGCCAAGGACCACAGGTGAGGTCCCAGAGGATTGGAGGATAGCTAATGTGGTCCCGTTATTTAAGAAGGGTAGAAAGGATAACCCGGGTAATTATAGGCCGGTGAGCTTGACGTCCGTGGTGGGGAAGTTGTTGGAGAAGATTCTTAGAGATAGGATGTATGCGCATTTAGAAAGGAATAAACTCATTAACGTTGGTTCATCAGCATGGTTTTGTGAGAGGGAGGTCATGCCTCACTAACCTGGTGGAGTTTTTTGAAGAAGTGACTAGAATGGTTGACGAGGGAAGGGCCGTGGATGTCGTCTATATGGACTTTAGTAAAGCGTTTGACAAAGTCCCTCATGGTAGGCTGGTGAAAAAGGTTGGATCTCATGGGATAAAGGGGGAGGTGGCTAGATGGGTGGAGAACTGGCTTGGTCACAGAAGACAGAGGGTGGTAGTGGAAGGGTCTTTTTCCGGCTGGAGGCCTGTGACTAGTGGTGTTCCGCAGGGCTCTGTATTGGGACCTCTGCTGTTTGTGATTTATATTAACGATCTGGAAGAAGGTGCAACTGGGGTGATCAGTAAGTTTGTGGACGACACAAAATTGGCAGGACTTGCAGATAGTGAGGAGCATTGTCAGAGGCTACAGAAGGATATAGATAGGCTGGAAATTTGGGCAAAGAAATGGCAGATGGAGTTCAATCCTGATAAATGCGAAGTGATGCATTTTGGTAGAACTAATGTAGGGAGGAGCTATACGATAAATGGCAGAATCATAAAGGGTGTAGATACGCAGAGGGACCTGGGTGTGCAAGTCCACAGATCCTTGAAGGTAACGTCACAGGTGGAGAAGGTGGTGAAGAAGGCATATGGCATGCTTGACTTTATAGGACGGGGCATAGAGTATAAAAGTTGGGGTCTGATGTTGCAGATGTATAGAACGTTGGTTCGGCCACATTTGGAATACTGCGTCCAGTTCTGGTCACCACACTACCAGAAGGACGTGGAGGCTTTGGAGAGAGTACAGAGGAGGTTTACCAGGATGTTGCCTGGTATGGAGGGGCTTAGTTATGAGGAGAGATTGGGTAAACTGGGGTTGTTCTCCCTGGAAAGATGGAGGATGAGGGGAGACTTAATAGAGGTGTATAAAATTATGAAAGGCATAGATAGGGTGAACGGTGGGAAGCTTTTCCCCAGGTCGGTGGTGACGTTCACGAGGGGTCATAGGTTCAAGTGAAGGGGGGGAGGTTTAACACAGATATCAGAAGGACATATTTTACACAGAGGGTGGTGGGGGCCTGGAATGCGCTGCCAGGCAAGGTGGTGGAGGCGGACACACTGGGAACGTTTAAGACTTATCTAGATAGCCATATGAACGGAGTGGGAATGGAGGGATACAAAAGAATGGTCTAGTTTGGACCAGGGTGTGGCACGGGCTTGGAGGGCCGAAGGGCCTGTTCCTGTGCTGTATTGTTCTTTGTTCTTTGTTCTTTGTTCTCGTGTCCCCTCCTAGCTCTCCTAAGCCCCTTTTTCAGCTCATTCCTTGCCAACTTGTAACCCTCAATCGAGCCATCTGAACCTTGTTTCCTCATCCCTACATAAGCTTCCCTCTTCCTTTTCACAAGACATTCCATGTGGCCCATGGCACCAAGATTTGTCATGGGGGTGGAAATTGGGAAGATTTTGTGGATGAACAATGGGAAGGAGCCTGGAGCAGCATATGCCCAGAATTTCGGAGTTGGGTCCAGAGAAACACTGCTGTTCCAACTGAACTAACTGAGGAAAGTTTTTGATTCGCCAGTGCTCCCTGTCAGATTTTACTGAGTGAGTTGCTCATGGAGGGAATCCCTCCTGAGTGAATGGCTAAAATGTCAGCCTGCTGTGTGTGTCAGAGGACCCTGATTACGTAGAAACATAGAAACTAGAATCAGGAGTAGGCCATTCGGCCCTTCAAGCTGCTCTGCCATTCATTGTGATCATGGCTGATCATCAAATTCAATATCCTGATCTCCCCACCCGCCCTCCCCCCGTATCCCTTGATCCTTTAGCCCCAAGAGCTATATCTAATTCCTTCTTGAAATCAGATAACGTTTTGGCCTCAACTACTTTCTGTGGTCGTGAATTCCACACATTCACCACTTCTGGGTGAAGAGATTTCTCCTCACCTCAGTTCTAAAAGGTTATCCTCAAACTATGACCCCTAGTTTTGGACTCCCCCACCATTGGGAACATTCTTTTTGAACCTACCCTGTCGAACCCTGTTAGAATTTTATAAGTTTTTATGAGATCCCCTCACACTCTTGTGAATCCGAATGAATACAATCCTAACCGACTTAGGTCTCTCCTCATATGACAGACCTGCCATCCTCGGAATCAGCCTGGTAAATCTTCACTGTACTCCCTCTATAGCAAGGACATCCTTTCTCAGATAAAGAAGATTAGCATAGGTATTGAAGCCTATCCAGTCTTTGGCACCTTGATGCTTATCAGAGGTGGTGGCAGGCAGGAATCTTGTCAGAAAGGGGCGGAAAGTTTTTTTCTAAAGCTGTTCTTCCACTGCATTCTCAACAGAAGGCATGGACTGAAACTGCCCCCTTCTCTCAGTTGGGAGAAATAAAAAACAAATGCAATGTTTAAAGAAGTTAAGACTCAGTTTCATCAATCCCTCTGCTGTTTGCCAAGACTAACCCCAAAGTAAGAGGAAAATAGTTGCAACAAGCTGTTTCTACCCCAAACCACCACTTCTAACAAGGAAGCTGAAAATTGACTGCAGCATTTAATTTGGTTCTGGTTACTTCTTCCCCTTTAATCATTTCAAGTCTGCTTTAATAAAAATGAAAAGGTTCATTTTTATTTTCTGTTCACAGACGTATCAGAGGCAAGTGGCACAGTGGTTAGCACTGCTGCCTCACAGCACCAGTGACCCGGGTTCAATTCTGGCCTTGGTTCACTATCTGTGTGGAGTCTGCACGTTCTCCCCCGGCCTGCGTGGGTTTCCTCCAGGTGCTCCGGTTTCCTCCCACAGTCCAAAGTTGTGTGGGTTAGGTTGATTGGCCATGATAAATTGCCCCTTCGTGTCAGGGGGATTAGGAGGGTAAATATGTGGGGTTATGGGAATAGGACAGGACCTGGGTGGGATTATTGGCGATGCAGGCTCGATGGGCCAAATGGCCTCCTTCTGTACTGTAAATTTTATGATTCCATGAGATGTTTTCTTGCCTCTCAGCATTTGCATCTTAAAAAGCAGTTGGAATTTACACACAAAAACATTTTTGGACAATAAGAAGTAGGCCTGAAGTCTCACGGTTACCAGTGGGGTTTGCATGGTGTAATAATTTTGAGGCAGAATGCAAACCATATGTTAAATGGGAATTGTCTATTTTTAGAAAGCTTCATTTATGGTAATTAAAAGATTGAGTAAAACATTGCACCACAAATGAAGATAGCCACCGGGAAAAAGACAGCATAAGTTGCGTAAGTGCAAGGAGAAATCCATCACTTATGTTTTCCGGGCATGTTCTTGTTTTTGTTTTGTGGAGGCAAACCCCTAGAGCGCAGTGGAATCTACAAATTACATCATAACTGAGAGAGCTGAATAACTTCCAGTTGAGCTCAACACTGGCAAAATTCTTTCTGGTTCATAGACACGGGTAGACCATTCAGCTTCTCAGGTCTGTTCTGCTGTTTAATCAGATCACGGTTGAACTCTTCCTCGACTCCATTTACCTACATTTGCTTCATATCCTCTGATACCCTCAAGCAACACTAATTTAGTGATTTCAGTCTTGAAGGTTTCAATTCGCCTAGCAGCCACAGCCTTCTGGAAGTGCACACTAACTGCTTTTTAATTTTATTTCTAAATGGCATTTTTTAAATTTTAAACTGGCCTTTGTTCCCAATACCTTACTGAAGGAAATAGTTTAGCACTGCTGCCTCATAGCACTGTTGATCGATGTTGGTTCGATTCCCGGTTTGGGTCACTATCTGTGTGGAATCTTCACGTTCTCCCCGTGTCTGCGTGGGTTTCCTCCGGGTGCTCCGGTTTCCTCCCACTGTTGGAAAGACGTGCTGGTTAGATGGATTGGCTATGCTAAAAATTCCCCCTCAGTGTACCCGAACAGGCACAGGAGTGTGATTAGGGGATTTTCACAGTAACTTAATTGCAGTGTTAATGTAAGCCTACTTGGGACACTATTTAAATAAAAAATAAATAAAGGTTTTTCTGAACTTACCATACTGCATTTTATAAATTTTTAAAAGTGCAGTTAGATCATTCCTCAACCTGCTAAACTCAAAGGAATGCAAGGCAAGTTTATGCAACCCATCTTCATAATATAACCCTTGAAGTCTCTATTATTATTGAAACTGTACCTCATCCAATCCAATGATCGCAGTATCACAGATTGGGGTCTGAGCCACGCTCTGTACAATTGAAACATACCTTCTTCCCCTTTCTGTTTAAGCCCCTTGACTTAATGTCCACCATTCCATTAGCCTTTTTGATATTTATACCTGTGTAAAATATCTTCTAGTCATTTACATACATGATACTGGAAGCCTCTTGCTCTTGCACAGTTCCTAGTCTCTCAGCACTGAGAGAAGATCCTGATGTGTCATATTTTTCCACATTGAATTTCATGTTTCGTAGTTTTGGTCAATTCATTAATCTGTTTGTATATTTTAAATTTCCAGTTCCAAGCTGTGTTTCCCATTACAGACCTGAGTTTTCACTGAGTTGGAAGGACTTTACGCCTTAGTCAAAATAGCACTAAGTGCCTTAATCGAAATAGCACTGAGCGCCTTAATCGAAATGGCACTGAGCCCCCGTCACAGAAATTCCACCCCTGAATGTGGCATCCACAATTTTCACTGGGGGGGGGGGGGGGGGGGGATGAAATTGAGGGAGGAGGCATTTCACACATCCACAGTTCACAGAAGCAGCAGCATATTTAAGAGTGCAGCTGCCTTGATGCTGAAGAAATATTCATTAACTAGGTTTCTGAAGTACTGCCTGTGGACTTTAGGAAAAATTTGAGGGAAAGGCCTAAACCAGTCAGTGTCCTTTTGGAAAGGTCATGTCAGAGGCTGTGGGTTCACAGTGTGATTGATCATTCCAAGTGGTTCCAAAAGAATTTCCTGGCTACGATGTGGGGCCATGAATACAAATGTTTGTTTTTATAAGAGATTAAGTACTTGAAAGAGTTTAAATATATTGAATGGATTTTTATCAATGAGTGTTTTTGATATAAATGATGTTTGTAAATGATGCTTCGAGCTTTATTTTATTCATTTCACCATTGCTGCTAAGACTTGTTCATGGTGGTGTGAGGACAAAGGTGTTGCCTGGGATATCATGGGTCAGCATGAGGTGGCACTAATTTTGCATAGGGGCTGGAACAGGTTATGGGATAGAGTTGGGGGACGGGATGTGTATTGGCATGAGTTGACACTCATTTGACATTCAGAGTTTGAGGGGCTGTGGGGATGGGAGAGGGTCATGAGGTGGCATGGATGTGGTATGGGGAGTATGGGGGCTTTGAGGGATGAGGGTTCAAGGACCTTACTATTATTATAACTGGCACAAAGTCTCAGAGGACCCAATTAGCTTTTTTTGACTCCCTCCCCCATAGTACTCAGCAGCCACTGTGATACATCCACATTGTTTCCAGGGACAGTAGGCCTGATTTCAGTTAATGCCCCCTCTCCCAGAGCAAAATTAGTCCATTCAGGGAGGTTTCTCCCAAGTCAGGTTTGGGGAGTCGGAAATTTTCCCATTTCTGTGCACCTGACTGGAAGCCCAAAGTCAGCCCTTCCTTTCATCAGCACGTTGGATATGTGACCCTCTATTCCTTCATCCAAATCATTCATTAAAACCGAGAGCTCTTGGAGCACCTTTCAAAGCATGTAGCCCAAATTCAGCATTTCAACTCAGTCATTTATTGCATATGGTGCTGCTTATGGTGAATGAAAGGTGAGAACAGGAATATACCAGATGCTGTACAATATATTATTCCTCTGCTAATGTGTTGAGACACATCTTCGTAAGGATTTGTCTAATTAGTAAGCATACACTGGGTGATTTCATACACATGTCTTTTAAAAGGTCACAAACGTTGAGGTAAAAATGTTTCAGAGGTTGTAGTACAAAGCAAGCGAAGTGGATCGGTAGCCAGATTACATTAGGGCGGCACAGTGGTTAGCACTACTGCCTCACAGTGCCTGGGATCTGGGTTCAATTCCCGGCTTGGTTCACTGTCTGTGCGGAGTCTGCACGTTCTCCCCGTGTCTGCGTGGGTTTCATCCGGGTGCTCCAGTTTCCTCCCACAGCCTGAAAGACGTGCTGGTTTAGTGCATTGGCCATGCTAAATTCTCCCTCGGTGTACCTGAACAGACACCGGAGTGTGGCGACTAAGGGATTTTCACAGTAACTTCATTGCAGTGTTAATGTAAGCCTGTTTGTGACTAATAAATTAACTTTACTTTACTTTAAGTCAAGACAAAACTAAACCAGGACGAGTGCAATTACGATTTTGCACTGCCTCTGCCTCTCTGCATGAATTTATATTCAATTCTTACTGCATTGCTCTTTACTCATATTAAATGTTCTTCGGTCCTTTTTCTAAGTATGAACTATCCAGCAAAATGGGATGACTGAAGTGTAACAGATAGGACATGTGTAAAGTTTGTATACATCTCTGGAATAGAAATTTGTCTGACCCTGCTCACTTCCTGCCTATTGTCCCACGCTTCATTTGCCAGATCTCAGGATCGCACTTTCTCATTCAATTAAATTTCACATTCATCAAATGAAAACTCAGTAGCAAGATACGCAGCCAAAATCTCCCAGTAATGCAAAGAAAAATCTGCAGCAGTCAAATCACTGAATTCCATTCAAATCCTTTTGTTCACAATGAATCATGTCCAAACAGCCATCAAAGACTGAACAAAATCTATCAATAAATAAAACAAGCTGGACCAATAAAATTGCACAAAACAAGGATGCTGCCATTGCTCTTGTACTTCTTGAAACTAATAGTGCGTTCCATTTCTCCCCTTCATCAGCTGACTACACACAGGGAAGAAACACAAGCTATAATCAAAATCAGTTTTTGTTTTTTGGACTGTTTGATCAGACAGATGTTGTTTCAGTGAAAGTTTGCACCAGGTAGGATGACAGTTTGCTGAATGGATATCGGGCTGGATTCCCCGACCTCGCCCATGGCTGGGATTCTTTGATTCTGCTATTGGGAAGGGAAATTTGGCAGAGTGCCAAATTCTCTGTTCTCACTAACAACGGTAGCGAGGTGTGCGAGACTGGAGAATTACGACCAGCATTTCACCGCAACGCTAAGACACTGAAGTCACAGAAAACTAGCGTGCAGGTACAGCAGTTAATAAGAAAAGCAAATGGAATGTTGGCATTTATAGCTAAAGGAATAGAATATAAAGGTAAGGAAGTATTGTTGCAACTATACAAGGCATTGGTGAGGCCGCACCTGGAGTACCGTGCACAGTTTTGGTCCCCTTATTTGAGGAAAGATGTAGTGGCATTGGAGGCAGTTCAGAGAAGGTTCACTCCATTGATTCCAGAGATGAGGGGTCTGTCGTATGAAAAGAGATTGAACAGTTTAGGCCGATACTCTCTGGAATTTAGAAGAATGAGGGGACATCAAATTGAGGTATACAAGATGATAAAAGGTATGGATAAAGTAGACATGGAGCGGATGCTTCCTCTTGTGGGGCATTCTCGGACGAGAAGTCGTAGTCTTAGAATAAGGGGAAGCAAATTTAAAACAGAGTTGAGGAGAAACTACTTCTCCCAAAGGGTTGTGAATCTATGGAATTTGCTACCCCAAAGTGCGGTGGATGCTGGGACAGCGAGTAAATTTAAGGAGGAGTGAGACAGATTTTTAATTGGTAATGGGTTGAAAGGTTATGGGGAGAAGGCAGGGAAATGGGGATGAGCAGCATATCAGCCATGATCGAATGGCGGAGCGGACTTGATGGGCCGAATGGCCTAAATCTGCTCCTATATCTTATGAACTATATCTTGCGAACATCCTCTCCCATCTGACTTTTCCTTCTTTCTATGCCTTTCCACCCCTTAAACCCTGCCCTATTTTGGAAAACATTTCGACTTCTTTCAATGAATGTCGACCAAGAAATCAGAAAGTGTGAGGAGCAGGACTCGAAGTTGTATCTGTCCACCTGCTCTTTAATACTCTCTTGGTGGGGGTTGTGTTGGAAGAGGCAAGGGGATGGGATCGCATGTGAGAGTTGGGATGGAAATGGCATAGGAAGAAGAGATGGGAGGGGGGATGCGATGGGGATGATGACATGAAAGTAATGGGATGGACATGACATGAGAGGGATGGTATGGAAAGGATGAATGGCATGGAATGGGGATTTAAAGAAGTGCTGTTGCAATAAAAATACTAATTTCATGAAGTGTTTTGGTCTCTGCTAATACTTTAAAAGGAAATAATTAATATATTTTTGGGCTATTTTTACTTTTTTGAACTCAGAAAGTTCTCCCAATCCAGTTGTAAATACATCTATTAATTATTAAACCCATTGGAGCATGTTTTTGCCATGTGCAGCTCTTAGTTGCTATCCATTTATGGCCCAGTAATACGTACCCTAGCCTTCAACCATTAGACCTTGAGTCTGCTCTTGACTCAGTTCCACCCTTTTAACATTGTTTCATTCTTATTCTGGGCCCTCGAAGCCTAGTACCAATGGAAAACAATTTTCTTCCAATGCTGAGCTTTATTTCTGCTAACATACAGGTGAGATTTTCCCAAAAATTTACTAAATATCACAACAATGAGAAAACAGGAGCACAGGAGGAAAACAGGAGTGGGGCGGCATGGTGGCACGGTTGTTAGCACTGCTGCCTCAGCGCCAGGGACCCAGGTTCAATTCCTGGCTTGGGTCACTGTCTGTGCGGACTCTGCACGTTCTCTCTATGTCTGCGTGGGTTTCCTCCCACAGTCCGAAAGACGTGCTGGTTAAGTGCATCGGCCATGCTAAATTTTCTCTCCCAGTGTACTCGAACAGGCACCAGAGTATGGCGATTCGGGATTTTCACAGTAACTTCATTGCAGTGTTAATGTAAGCCTACTTGTGACTAATAAATAAACTTAAACTTAATCCACGCTGGTCTCTCAGGCTCGCTCCGCATTGCAGTCTTTCCACATTGAGTGCAATGAAAGAGCAAATTGGTCCGGCAAGGCAGCCTGGGAAATGGCGGCAGCAACTGTCAGTCCCCATACACTGACACAGAGGACTGACGGTCAGTGCAGAAAATGAACAACCTCGTTTGGCAGCAAGGGTGCGTGTCCATCCCGTCCTGGCATCAGTCCCATCCGTTGCGCCTGTAATGTCCATGTTGATCCACTCCCTGACACCCCGCGGCCTTCTAGCACCTGATCCCCTAGCATCTTCCACCAACCCCTTTAGCACCTCCTGTCACAACCCCTGCCTGCCAAGGCATGGCCCTGACATACGCCACCTGATTGCCCCCACACCTAACACCCCCGACACCCCGCGCCCTTCCAGCCATCAGGGTTTCAATCCTCCCCTTTTATTCCCACAGCAGAAGATGGCCTACAACAACAGGGAGCGGGAGAAGACTGGCGGCGGGTCCCCGAGTTGCGTCTGCTGTCTCCCTTTAAGGAATGTGCTATGGAGGTCTCGGGGAGGCTGAGGAGTGACCCTTGACTCATAGCCAGATTGGCGTGCCCCACAGAAGTGAGGAACCACAAAATCTTCGTTGGTATGACCTATCTCAAGTCAGTTGCAATCTGACCAGATATTTGTCCCTCCCTTGCACTGACTCCCCCTCCCCCCACGACCCCCGCTGTGACATCTGTTGATACCTTGGAGGTCCGAGGAAACCCTGGAGGAAACCTCTGAGGAAAGCACCTACCAGTCGACACAGGCATCACATGTACCATCCTTCAGCGTAGATAATAGCTCCTCAGTGGGACATTAGCGGTGAGGCTTCTGGGACAGTTTCTGTGTCGATGCACGTCAGGTGAAGGTGGGAACAAGGGCTTGGGCAGGCGGAATTCTCCAGCAGCCAAGGAAAGAGCTGGCCCCCAGCCAGGTGCCGAGCCGCAGGGATCATTCTTCTGAAGCTGTTGGAGATGCAGAGCAGAGGGTTGCAGGAGGGGTTGTCAGCAACATTCCAGCACTGAATGTTGCTGTTAGTCCCTCCTGTAATTCCTGGTTCTTTGGGGAAGTCGCACAGCCTTCAGGTAAAGGAGATGATGCTGGTGTTGCATAGCACTTAGGTCAACACTGCAGGGATGGCATCCCCAGTGGAAAGCCTGGGGCAGGAAATTGTCACCATGGGTGGCACGGTTAAAGGCACAACCAAGTCACAGCGGGCCATGGCTGCTGACCTCAAGAGCTTGATCCAGTCTCATAGTTTGAAGTTTATTTATTGGCGTCACAAGTAGGCTTACATTAACACTGCAATGAAGTTACTGTGAAAATCTTCTAGTCGCCGTGCTCCGTCGCCTGTTTGAGTACACTGAAGGAGAATTTTTAGCATGGTCAATGTACCTAACCAGCACGTCTTTCGGGCTGTGGGAAGAAACTGAGCACCCGGAGGAAACACACGCAGACACGGGGAGACTACACACAGATAGTGACCCAAGCTGGGAATCGAACACAGGTCCCTGGTGCTGTGAAGCAGCAGTGCTAACCACAGTGCCACCATGCCACCCCCATAGGGTTATTGTTGAGAGGCTCCAGAGCTTGGTCCAGACATGCAGGGCCATCGCTGAAGGCTTGCAAATCATGGTGCAGGCACAGTTGGGCCTCCAGGACTGGCAGTGCTCACTCCAGTTTCCCCGCCATCCCATGGAATGTCCTGGGTCTTTGGCGCTGTGAAGCAGCAGTGCTAACCGCTGTGTCACCGTGCTGCTCCAAATAGTTACAAATCTCAGATAACAAAGACACGAATGGAGGCAGATGAGTGCAATGTAAAACTGATGAAGGTAGAGAAGGAGAACAAGTTACTGGACAATGATGTGAATAAGGAAAGTGAACAGATACGGAGACAGCTGCAACAAAAATTGACTGATTTGAAGCCTGTTTCTGAGTTGTTGGAATTAACTGAATGTAAACTGCAAGACTGTCAGCAACAGCTCATTATCTATGAGGAGAAAAATGTAGACAATCAGCAGACATATGTAATCTCAAGATGGAGATTGAGGAGCAGAAGTGTTTTACTACCACAGACCGGAAAAAAGGACAACAATTTGAAGTAAGGCTGTTTGATGAAACTCTACCATCATTCCAAATGAACTATGGGATAATGAATCTATGCAGCTTGCACACACAGGCATACCCAGAGAAGCAGTATTGTTCATAGCTGATGTTCAAGTAAATTACAATGATTTGTGCAACAGCATGACTGCCACAATGATAGCTAAACATAATACAACACATTCTGACACCAAAGAAGACAATCTGCAATGTATCATTGCCAAAGAATAGGCAGAAAATTATGATGAAGATCCAGAAAAAACAAAGAAATTCATAAACTATTTTGGGACAGAATGGTATATAGTTGGAGACTGGAAAGAGTGTTGAGTTTACCATTTCGCAACAGAAGATGGAGTTGGACTACTTGACAGAGGAACTAAGGCCAGTTTACAAGAAAGGGGACAGAGATAAAATGACCCTACTGGACGACCCTGAACAAACTTCATGTTGAGGTGGTGTGCAAAGGGACAGGTTCTCTGACAACGTTTGTGAACAGCTCAACATTCTGAAAAAGATTACTTTGGTTTGACATTTCATGACTCTCGAAATTGAACAAACTGGATGGACTCAGTGAAGGACATTGAAAAACAAAATCCAAAGTGGTTTGTGTCAGTCTGCATTCAGTGTAAAGTTTTACCCTGCTGATCCTGCCCAGCTCTCTGCATTGATTTATAATCATGGCAATGGAGTTGAGCTCTGGCTTGGAATCAAAGCAGGATTGAAAACTGAAGGAGGTCTCTGAAAATAAAGAGGAAACAGCTGAATAACAGCAGCTTGTTGAGAAAAGTAGGAAGACAGCATAATTGCCGTTGCTTTATCACAACTTTGATGAAAGAAGAAGGAATGTTCAATGTTGGAAGACTGTACTGTACTATATTACTGTTATATTTGCATGCTGAGATTTAATAAAAAGATTACGGTACACAGAAGATTTAGGGTACACGGAGTTGGGGGTAAAGTGTTAGCGTGGATTGAGGATTGGCTATCTAACAGAAAGCTGAGAGTTGGAATAAATGGGTGCTTTTCTGGTTGGCAGTTGGTGACTAGTGGCGTGCTGCAGGAATCGGTGCTGGGGCCTCAACTTTTACCATATACATAGACGATCTGGAGGAGGGACCGAGTGTAGGGTAACAAAGTTTGCGGATGATACAAAGATGAGTGGGAAAGCGAATTGCGTGGAGGATGCGGAAAGTCTGCAGAGAGATTTGGATAGGCTAAGTGAGTGGGCGAGGATCTGGCAGATGGAGTATAACATTGACAAGTGTGAAGTTTTCCACTTTGGAAGGAATAATAGTAAAATAGTAAAACTATTATTTAAATGGCGAAAAATTACAACATGCTACTATGCAGAGGGACCTGGGGGTCCTTGTGCATGAATCGCAAAAACTCAGTTTGCAGGTGCAGCAGGTGATCAAGAAGGCAAATGGAATGTTGGCCTTTATCGCGAAGGGGATGGAGTATAAAAGCAGGGAGGTCTTGCTGCAACTATACAAGGCACTGGTGAGGCCACAACTGGGGTACTGTGTGCAATTTTGGTCCCCTTATTTGCGGAAGGATATATTGGCCTTGGAGGGGGTACAGAGAAGGTTCACCAGGTTGATACCGGAGATGAGGGGGTTAGCTTATGAGGAGAGATTGAGTAGATTGGGCCTGTATTCGTTGGAGATTAGAAGGCTGAGGGGAGATCTTATAGAGACATATAAGATAATGAAGGGGCTAGACAGGGTAGAAGCAGAGAGATTCTTTCCACTTAGAAAGGAAACAAGAACTAGAGGACACAGCCTCAAAATAAGGGGGAGTCAGTTTAGGACAGAGTTGAGGAGGAACTTCTTCTCTCAGAGGGTAGTGAATCTCTGGAATTCTCTGCCCATTGAAGCAGTGGAGGCTACCTCGTTAAATATGTTTAAGTCACAGGTAGATAGATTTCTGATCAATAAGGGAATTAAGGGTTATGGGGAGCGGGCGGGTAAGTGGAACTAAACCACTATCAGATCAGCCATGAGCTTATTGAATGGCGGGGCAGGCTCAAGGGCTAGATGGCCTACTCCTGCTCCTATTTCTTATGTTCTTATGTTCTTAAGGATATGTATATTGTAGAACAGTAATAGGATGAAACTAGAAGTTTTGAAAAATAAAGCCATCTTTAAATATTGCTGATTCATTTTTTTAAGGGGGGGAGGTGTGATGATACTATGCCTTTAAGAAATGTATTTTTTATTATGTTTCTTATGAGGGGCATGTTTAAAATTCAGCTTTGCTTTACACTGTGCCGATTTGTCTGCACCAGGCAGCTCACATGCTGAGAATGCAGGCTAATGATTGATTTTAATTTGGGATGTGTTTGTTTTAATCTGAGTTAATGCATTTTTGTTTATTTTGGTTTTGTCTTGGGGTTTCAGAGTGGAGTTTTGATTAGGTTGATTGACAGAGACAGTCATGTGAATGGGTGGAGCTAAGCTTGCAGGGAAAACACAAAAGTTCTCTTTTATTTTAAAACAGTTTCTGCCTGGTTCTGAAGGAAGGAAGAGGTTTCTTTCTCTCCATTTCTCTCTCTGAAGACGGCTATTTGCCGCTGTCAGAAGACAGGTGACTCTCTGTCATTCTCTCCCTAGATGTGTTCAAGTGCACTTGGACTTTTAACAAGTACAAGCACTTAACCTGAGGGTTTGCTAACTGATTTTGAAGTAGGATTTTAAGTCTGTCAGAGGAATATTGCTTGAATTGGTACTAATAGAGATAGATTAGCAGTTAAGAATTGTATCTTGTCATGTATAAGTATTTCATTTGGTAAATGTTAAGCTAATTCATTTGTTATAGTTAAACTGTATTGTTAAATAAAATTCATTTTGATTAAAGCTTTCTAATGTGTCAATAGAATCACACCTGAAGTTCCTCACACCAATGCCAAAATAAAAAATACTATTGGGGTCTAGTTGGGCTTCATAAGACACTTTGGGGTTTCTGCTTTGGTACCCTAACAAAAATTTATTTAGAAAAGTATAGTATGATTAGCACAAGTCAAAATGATTTCAGAAAAGGAAAGATATGGGGAAAGTGGAATTGAAACCCAAGGTCAACCATGATCGCACTGAATGGCAGATCAGGCTTGATGGACCCTATAGTCCTCTTCTGCTGCCGTTTGTTATGTTCTTATCCCACAGTGTAACTCCCAACATCCTAATCCGATTAAATCCTAACCCTTGTATCGGACGTGTTGTCCAACTGTAATTGGAACTAATGATGTTGCGCTGGGCACCATTAGAATTCAGTGTGAGAAGAATCAGGCCCTTGAGCAGAGTAATGCAGTTTCAGATTGAGAAAGTAAGTTCCCCAGTCACACTTGCATAACTGACATGAATGGAACTAGAGGGATTTTGGGCAGTTTTCGATACCAATGTTAGAGCAGTACATGGAGATTAATTGATTGCTCTCGCACAAACTTTATTATGGACCATTAATGATCTGGTTGTATCACAGCTTAGTACGGCTCCTGCTCTGAACAAGACCACAAGAAACTACAAAGAGTTGTGAACGTAGCCCAGTCCATCACGCAAACCAGCCTCCCCTCAGCTGACTCCATCTACACTTTCCGCTGCCTCGGAAAAGCAGCCAGCATAATCAAGGACTCCACGCACCCCTGACATTCTCTCTTCCACCTTCCTCCGACGGGAGAAAGATACAAAAGTCTGAGTTCACGTATCAACCGACTCGAGAACAGCTTCTTCACTGCTGCCATCAGACTTTTGAATGGACCTACCATATATTAATCTGATCTTTCTCTACACCCTAGCTATGATTGTAACATTATATTCTGCAACCTCTCCTTTCCTTCTCCCCTATGTATTCTATGAACGGTATGTTTTGTCTGTATAGCACGCAAGAAACAATTCTTTTCACTGTATCCCAATACATGTGACAATAATAAATCAAATCAAATCAATTGAGCCTTTTATAAGGCTGGTCCCAGACTGGACCTGCTGAAAGGCTGTTCCAGTGAGTGCGTGAGCATCACGGCAGTTTTACTTTGCAGCCTAATAAACTATGTTCCTTTCCTATCGGGCTTCCTCAATCATTACAATTTTATCGAAGGGTAAAGAGTTTATTTAGAAGAAACTGTAATGATCGTTCTCATGGATAATTTACAGTGAAATGGTTTTAGCTGAATTGGGAAGTATTAGTGAATATAAAATTGCATTTAGTGGTCTTTGGAGAGAGATGTGCTGTTCACATATCAGTTTGGAAATTGATGCTGAGTAGTCTTATTTCCCTGTGTGGTGCACAATTGACTCTACTTAAATAAATCGCTGTTCAGTGATTTGAAATTGAAAGCAAATAAACTGATCAAGATCACACAGAGGCACAAGTTGCACAACGTATGTATTTTCAGCAGTCTACAAGATTACAGCACATTAAAAGTAATGAACACATAAAAATACTCATTACAGTAAAAAGCCTGCGAGAAATTGTGTAACACCTGCGTCTTGCTAATATTTTGCATACTGCTTCTGTCTGAATGAATTAAGTGCTCTGGGAGACATTTGAGAATAGCCTAATAATCTTCCACTGCTAATATTGAAAGGCCGCGAGGAGGTATACTTTAGAATTAAGACATATGGCATGCTTGCCTTTATTAGCCGGGGCATTGAGTACAAGAGTCAGGATGTCATGTTGTAGCTATATAGAACTTTGGTTAGGCCGCACTTAGAGTGTTGCATTCACTTTTGGTCGCCACATTACAAGAAGGATGTGGAGGCTTTGGTGAGAGTGCAGAAGTGGTTTACCAGGATGCTGCCAGGGTTAGAGGGCATAAGTTATAAGGAGAGCCTGGACAAACTAGGGTTGTTTTCTCTGAAATGGCAGAGGCTGAGGGGAGACCGAATAGAAGTCTATAAAATTATCAGAGGCATAGATAAGGTTGACAGTCAGACTCTCTTTTTCCCAATGTTAAAATGTCTAATACTAGGGGGCACACACTTCAGGTGAGAGGGGGAAAGTTTAAAGGAGATGTGAGGGGCAAGTTCTTTACACAGAGAGTGGTAGGTGTCTGGACTGTGCTGCGAAGGGTGATGGAGGCAGATACGATAGGCGCGCTTAAGGGACTTTTAAATAAGCACACGAATATGCAAGGAATAAAAGGGCAGGCAGAAGGAATTAGTTTAATTTGGCGTCATGTTTGGCACAACATCGTGGGCCAAAGGGCCCGTTCCTGTGCTGCACTGTTCTATGTTCTGTGTTCTAATCCAAAATTCAAACATGGAAGAAAGCCATATTGCTTTTCATTTTTCCTGAACTGGTGCCAGCTTCAAATAGAACACACTAATTAGGAGCAGGGGTAGGCCATTAGGCTTCTTGGGCCTGCTCTGCCATTTGATAAGATGATGACTGATCTGCTTGCGGCCTCAACTCCATCTTCCTGTATTGCTCCCCCAAGCCCTTGACCACTTTGCTGACCAAAAATCTATCTAACTCAGCCTTGAATATATTCAATGATCCAGTCCCCAATGCTCTGTCGGGAAGAGAATTCCATAGACTAATGACCCTCTGAGAGGAAAATAAATGTCTCCTTATCTCAGTCTTAAATCAGAGATCCCCAATTATTCAATTGTGCCCCCTGGTTCTAGATGGCCTCACAAGGGAAAACATCCTCCCACCGTCCACCCAGAAGTCACCTCAGGATTTTAGGTTTTTCAATCAAATCACCCCTCATACTTCTAAACCCCAATGCTTATAAGCTCAACCTGTTCAACTTATCCTCATCCATCCCAGTGAATCTTCTCTGAACTTCCAATACAGTTATATCCTTCCTCAGGCAAGGAGGCCAAAACTGTACACAACTCTAGTTATGGTCTCACCAACGCCCTGTACAACTGCAACAAAACATTGCCACATTTATATTCCATTTCCCACGCAATAAATGCCTGCATTCCTTTTGCCTTCCTAGCCACTTTCAGCGCCTGCACACCAACCTTTTTGTAATTCTTGCACCAGGACTCTGTCCTGTTGAGTTCTACAATCTCTCTCCGTTCAAAGAATATACTGCTTTTCTATTTTTCCTGCCAAAGTGGGCAAATTCACAATTTCCCACATTATACTGCATCTGCCAGATTATACTCAATTAGCTACAGTGATCTGTGCCTATACCACTGACTATGCTGACCTCTAATGCGGTTACATTCCTATTTATTCCACCCCACCTCCGCTTGAATGACTTTCTGTACTGCCGTGCCATGGTTAATTTTCTCATCCCCCCCCCCTTTAGCTCTTGCCCTCATCCATGCTAGCTGAAAGAACGTCGAACCTGTTGAATAATTGCAAAGACTCCTTCACTTCTACCTTCTTGAGCCCCATGCATATTTCATTCACAGTTGCACCCTTCTGTTCCTGACCATGGACCAAATTAAACTGTAGAATAAAAGGTCTGGACAATTTTCCCCCTTCCTTAATACAGCACAGTGTCCATAGCTCAGCCTCCAGCTCATTGACTTTGAGCTAAAGCTCCTTGAGCCACATATGCTTAATGCAGATATGTTTGCCCTGGATTGCACTGGTGTCCACTAGTTCCCACGTACTCAGTTGCAACACGTCACCTGCCCATTGTGGTTTAATTAACTAATTCATAAATTTCTTACTTTTGAAAAAATAATGCCTCTAGTCTTGCTTGTGCTTACAAATTTATTCTTTCAATTTATGTTCTGCTTACTCCAATTTTAAATTCAATAGTTGAGATAAGATAAATAGGAAATACCCAACAGACTTTTTTCTTACCAAAAGCTGTTCACTTTGATCCCATTTCCATGCTTTCTTTCTGTAGGGAAAAATAATTTTTTTCCTTACATCCTTTGTTTTTCTTCCCAAAGTGCTCATCTAACTCACTCCTGAATATTGTGTTTGACACAGGTTCAATTGCCACCGTAAAAAAAATTCCAATAATCAATGTTGGGTAAAAAAAATTCTTCAAACCTTTTTTTCAACACATAGAACCATAGAAAAGTTACAGCACAGAAGGAGGCTATTTGGCCCATCTTGCCCATGCCAGCCCAAGGACACCCAGGTGTCTTTTCTAATCTCACCTTCCTGCACCCAGTCTATAGCCCTGTAGCTTACAGCACTTAAGGTGCAGATCCACGTACTTTTTAAAGAGTCTCTGCCTCCACCGCCAACTCAGGCAGTGAATTTCAGACAACTACTATTTGCGTAAAAAAAATTCTTGCTCATATCCCTGCTACACCTTCTGCCACTTATCTAGAATCTATGTCCCCTCGTTCTAGAATTCTCCGCCATGGACAATTTGTATTTTTCATTGACTTACACTGATCAAAGGAAATAGTCTTTCCATACATATTAACTTTTCAAACCCATTGATAAATTTGGACACCTATTAGATCTTCCTGTTCCTGTGTTGGTGAATCCTGCCCTAGTTTTCCAAATGTGTCAAAATTGCATGCAATGGGCAGAATTTTCCACTGACGCCAATGGCGGGAATCTTGGTGGGCAGGATTGCAAAATTGGGTGTGAGGCTAAAAGTCGATATCCGCTTTGGGAAAATAAGTGTGAATTTTCTCTTCAGAACTTTCATGTACAACTAATGGCAGATCAGCTATCCTGCTGATTCATGTTGAGAGTCTCATTGACATGCATTGGCATGTCATGTCTACTCGTTAAATTCACAACTTGCTGGAATGATTTTCTCCCTCCTAATTTGATGCCATGTCAGCGGCTGATTACACTGGTCTGATTTACAACCGGATAAAAGCACTGTAGCCAGAGAGACTGTTGTGGGGCACAGGCAGTGCTGCACTGTACCCAGAGGGACTGCTGTGAGGTTGTCTAGCACAGCTAAGGAGGTGAGACCCATCCCAATGAGGCAGCTGGTGTGACTAAAGGTGTGAGAGTGTTGCAGACGCCCTATGTTGTCAGGGGATGTGGTGGCTCACATCTGGTACATTTTGCATGGAAGATCTGGCTGTAAAGGTGTGGCCCCACTCCATTTATTTGTAAGAGGCTCGTTCCAGTGATCCGCAGGGGGACCTATGTGGCATATCTCATTCCTCCACACATAAATGTATAATGGATGTTATGAATGCTCTTTGCAGTAAAGCGCATCATCATGTCCAGTTCACAATGGATGAAGCCAGCCGGCCTATAGATTTCTGGGATTTGCTGTGATCTTTGGCTTCCCATGAGTGCAGGCTGCCATACATTGCTTTAAGAGCAGCAGCCAGTGATCTTCATCAGCAGGAAAGGGTTCCACCTCTCAGCGTACAGCTGGTGTGTGATCCCTATAAATCATGCAAGTTTGTTCAGGTTCCCACGATTACAGTATCCTGAGTCACTCCCAGGTGCCGCATATCTTCAAGGGCCTGTAGTTCTTACAGGGTTGTCAGCTAGGTACTCGTAGGAGACTTGGCCAATGACACCTGTGTGGGAGAGATACAACCAGTGCATTCTGTGACAAGCCCCATCATAGAGAAAACCATTGGCATTCTGAAGATGCGCTTGTGATGTTTAGACTGTTCAGATGGGGTTCTACAAATGCTCTCTGAAGATGTTGTCCCATATCATCATGGCCAGCTGTGCACTGCACAGCCTGGTCCTTCAAAGGGTCAGCGGGAATGATGACCTGCCATTGGGTGTTCATGAGGGGAAAATACCCACTTACTTTTATTTTGTGCCTCATTAAACCAGCATTGCATGTATGTATCTTTATTTATCTTCAGCTTTGCTGGGTGTCCTCAGACTGGTATGGACAATTTGGGCCAAGTGGCCTTCTTTTTGTGCTGTAACCTTTCTATGGTTTGATGAAGGAGTGCCACATTGTCAGCAGTGCTGACCTTCAAATGAAACATTAAGGATCTTCACTCCCAAATCTCTGTTCCTCTATATTAAGAATTTTACCTTTTGATATATTTTCACTTTCTCTATTTTTCCCAAATGGTACCTCATCTATCTCTGTTGATTTGCATTTGCCATAGATCTGCCCCATCCCATAACTGTGCACGGAGGCAGCCCATGGTGATTTGACCATTAACTTCCAATTTCTTTTATGAAAGCCTGCTGTTTTCGGCTGCTTCAAGATAAGGAACATGATCGGGTTTGGAATAACAGCTGTGAATCCACAGCCTGCTAGACTTTGTGACCCAGCATGACTGAGCTACAGTCTGCTGCTCTAGTAGAATGTCTTATTCCTCACCCACAAGCAGAAATCTTCAGCTCTATCAAAGCTGCAAATTGCAAGTGCTTGTAGCGTGAAAATCAACAGTCAGGATTGAATAGTATAACTTCTGATGTTGGAGGAGCGCTCCGAAAGTTTGTGACTCCAAATAAACCTGTTAGACTTTAACTTGGTGTTGTGAGACTTCTTACTGTGCCCATCCCAGTCCAACACCAGCATCTCCACATCATAACTCCTGAGGAATTGCTGTGCTTCATTCTGTTATCATTTAGAAGTGTCAGATTATATAAAGTAAATTGCATTCCATCTGCCGTTTGACTGCCGGTCATGAATGTTATCATGGTGTTGCCTCGATTTGAGGTAAACTGTGTCAGCCGCGAGGGACATTCCTGGTCTGACGTTTTCATTTGTTACACATTGTGGATAATCTATCCATCTGCGACCTTGCCCGTTTCTGTCGCACTTAGCAAATGTCATGCCTGAAAGGAGTACGTGCGCAAAGTGGATATCGCACCCTACAAGACTGACATAAAAATCATATAAAAGAACAACAGATTGCAAATGAGAGAGTAGGGTTATTTCCAAGAACAAACAGCAGCCAGCTACGACAACTACTAACCAAGAGTAAAAAGATTCAATCAACAGCTACCAGGAAAGTAACTAGAATGAAGAAATCGCATTTATATCATATCTTTTTGCACACTGGCACAGTGGTTAGCACTGCTGCCTCACAGCGCCAGAAACCCCGGTTCGATTCCCGGCTTGGATCACTGTCTGTGTGAAGTCTGCACATTCTCTCCGTGTCTACATGGGTTTCCTCCGGGTGCTTTGGTTTCCTCCCACAGTCCAAAGATGTGCGGGTTAGGCGGATTGGCCATGTTAAATTGCCCCTTAGTGTCAGGGGGACTAACTAGGATAAACGCATGGAGTTATGGTGATAGGGCCTGGGTGGGATTGTGGTTGGTGCAGACTCGATAGGCTGAATGGCCTTCTTCTGCACTGTAAAATTCTATGATTCTATGTGTCTTTCATATCCAACTCTTTGAAAAATGGATAACACATGAGCTGATTTTTTTTTTATTCGTGGGACATGGGTGTCGCTGGTTGGCCAGCATTTATTGCCCATCCTTAGTTGCCTGAGGGCAGTTGAGAGTCAACCACATTGCTGTGGCTCTGGAGTCACATGTACACCAGACTGGGTAAGGACTGCAGATTTCCTTCCCTAAAGAACATTAGTGAACTAGATGGGTTTTTCCGATAATCGACAATGATTTCATGGTCATCATTAGATTCTAAATTCCAGATTTTTTTCATTGAATTCAAATTCCACCACCTGCCTTGGCGGGATCCAAATGCGGGTCCCCAGAACATTAGGTGAATTTCTGGATTAATAATCTAGTGATAATACCACGAGGTCGTCGCCTCCTACTTGCACATAGCAAAGGTCCACAATCTGCAAATGAGATGAATGAAAGCAAAAAAATAAAGGTTTGCATTTTTGTAGCACTTTTCATGGCCACCATATATCTCAAAGTGTTTTAAAGCCAATTAAGCACTTTTGAAGCATGTTCAAATGTCGGAAATTCAGCAACCACTTTGAGGATAGCAAACTCCTACAAAATGTGATAATGACCAGATAATTTGTCTTTATGATGTTGATTGAGGGATAAGTATTGGCCAAGACACTAGGAAGACTCCCCTGTTCTTTCAGAATAGTCATGATGTGGAAATGCTGGCGTTGGACTGGGGTAAACACAGTAAGGAGTCTAACAACACCAGGTTAAAGTCCGACAGGTTTATTTGGTAGCAAACGCCACTAGCTTTCGGAGCGCTGCTCCTTAGTCAGATGGAGTGGAAATCTGCTCTCAAACAGGGCACAGAGACGGTCTCTGTGCCCTGTTTGAGAGCAGATTTCCACTCCATCTGACGAAGGAGCAGCGGCTCCGAAAGCTAGTGGCGTTTGCTACCAAATAAACCTGTTGGACTTTAACCTGGTGTTGTTAGACTCCTTACTTTCAGAATAGTGCCATGGGATTTTTACATCCACCTGAGCAGGCCGATGGAGCCTCTGCTTAATGTCTCATTTGAAGGTCAGCGTTGCTGATAATGTGGCACTCCTTCATAGAACCATAGAAAAGTTACAGCACTAAAGGAGGCCACTTGGCCCACCTTGTCCATGCCAGCCCGAGGACACCCATGTGCCGTTTCTAATCCCACCTTCCTGCACAGGGCCCAAAGCTCTATAGCTTACAGCACTTAAGGTGCAGATCCAGGTACTTCTAAAAGAGTCTAGGGTCTCTGTCTCCACCACCAACTCGGCAACGAATTCCAGACACCCATTACTCTCTGCCTAAAAGAGTTCTTCCTCATGTCCTCTCTACACCTTCTGCAGTTTATCTTGAATCTTTGTCCCCTGATTCTAGAATTCTCCGCCAAGGGAAACAATTTTATCCTGTTCACTCTCTCTCTTCCCCACATAATTTTGTACACCTCAATCAAATCACCCCTTAACCTTCTTTGTTCCAAGGAAATATCCCCAACCTGTCAAATCTCTCCTCATAGCTACACTTTTCTAGTCCTGCAAAGCTTCTCTGCACGCTCTCCAGAGCAATCCTGTATTGTGGTGACCAGAACTACATATCATACTCCAGTTGTGGCCTTACCAGTGTTTTATATATTTTTATCCTTACTTTCATATTCTATGTCATAGAATCATAGAATCCCTACAGTGCCGAAGGAGACCATTCGGCCCATCGAGCCTGCACCAACAACGATCCCACCCAGTCCCTATCCCTGTAACCTCATATATTTACCCTGCTAATCCCCCTGACACTAAGGGGCAATTTAGCATGGCCAATCCACCTAACTCGCACATCTTTGGAGTGTTGGAGGAAATCGGGGCACCTGGAGGAAACCCACACAGACATGGGGAGAATGTGCAGACTCCGCACGGACAGTGACCAAAGCTGGGAATCAAACCCGTGTCCCCGGCGCTGTGAGGCAGCAGTGCTAACCATTGTGCCACCGTGCCGCCCCATCTCTGCCAATGAAGGAGAACATTCCATATGCCTTCTTTACAACCTTGTCTACTTGAACTGCTGCCTTTCGGGATCTGGGTACTTGCATCTAAGATCTCTCACTTCATCTACCCCTCTTAAAATATTCCCATTTATTGTGTATTTCCCATAGCTGTTTGACCTCCCTAAATGCATGACCTCACTTTTCTCTATGTTAAAATCCAGCAGCCACTTTACTGCCCACTCCACCAACCTATCTATATCGTTTTGGAGATTATAGCAATCCTCTACACCATCCACTACTCAGCCAATCTTTGTGTCATCTGCAAATTTCTCAATCGTGCCCACTTTCTATATGACAGCTAATCCTATCTCAGGATTGATTCCACTAATTTGCCGACCAGTGATGCAAGACTAACTGGCCGATAATAGTTTGGCATTTCTTTTGATCCCATTTTAAACAATGGAACTGCATTTACATTTCGCCAGTCCTCCGGCACCTCCCCTGTATCTCGTGAGGATTGGAAAAGTGTCCTCACTGCACCTGCTATCTCCAGCCTGACCTCCTTCAGCAGCTTTGGAAACAATCCATCTGGCTCTGGTAACTTATTAACTTTTGTGCTGGGATTCGAGGATTCCAACCCTTTGAGTACCTACTCTCTCTTTACGATTATCCCGTCCAATATCTCAGTGTTCCTCTTGGACGAAAATGTCTTCACCATCATCAGTACTGCACTAGAGTGTTAGCCTGGACTGGTTCCAGGATTTGAACCTGGAATTTTGTGATTCAGAGATGAGATGCTACCAACTGAGCCATAGCTGACCAATTGTTCTATCTTTGGTGGTGTTGGCTAAGGAACTAATACTAACCAGGATATGAGGAAAAGTCTTCGCTCTTCTTCAGAGAGTCCCATGGGATAAAGTATGTTTGGCTGCATCACCACAAGAAGCCTCAGCTGAAGCACTCATTCAGAACGACACTGAAGTGTCAACATAGACCCTGTTCTCAAGTCCTGGAGTGAGATGTGAATTCAGCAACTTTCAAACACAGCGTTGTGAAATGATTTGAGGAGACACTTGCCAAGATGAGGTGCGAAATAATAAAATTGTTTTGTTTTGGCAGTATTCCATGGATATACTAAAAATAATACTTGTAACTTAATACACAGCAGTATAATTTCTTGACAATATGTAGGCAGGTAAACAAAGCCACAAAAAAAGAGACAGTTTGGTTTTATAGGTCATAGATTCATGGAGGTTTATAGCATAGAAACAGGCCCTTCAGCCCAACTTATGCATGCTGCCCCTTTTTTAACCACCAAGCTAGCCCCAATTGCCTGCATTTGGCCCATATTCCTCTATACCGATTCTACCCATGTAACTGTCTAAATGCTTTATAAAAGACAAAATTGTACCCGCCTTGACTACTGCCTCTGGCAGCTTGTTCCAGACACTCACCACCCTCTGTGTGAAAAGATTGCCCCTCTGGACCCTTTTGTATCTCTCCCCTCTCACCTTAAACCTATGCCCTCTAGTTTTAGACTCCCCTACCTTTGGGAAAAGATGTTGACTATCTAGCTGATCTATACCCCTCGTTATTTTATAGACCTCTATAAGATCACCCCTAAGTCTCTTATGCTCCAGAGGAAAAATGTCCCAGTCTATACAGTCTCTCCAGAAGAAACGATCTGCATTTATAAAATACATTTCACACCTCTGGATGTCCCAAGATATGTCAGAGCTAATTATGTACTTTTAAAGTGTAGGTACTGTTTTAGTGAGGGCAATGTGACAATCTGCACCCAGCAAGATCCCACAAACTACAGCAAAAGCCAAAATAAATTATTTTAGTGGTGTTGGTTAAATGATAAATATTGGCCAGGAGAAATAACTTGCACTTCTTCAGATAAAGTCATGGGATCTTTCACATGCACCAGAGAGTAGGTGAGGCCTTGATTTATTATTTGACCCTGCGGATGGGACCTCTGACAATGCAGCATTCCTCAGTACTGCACTGAATCACCAACCTAGGTTATGTGTTTGAATCTCTGGAAAAGAACAACCGTGCAGAAGAGATGTGCTCCAGTACTCTGCTTAATCTTGATCGAACCTCGTTGCCTCTGTGCAATGCAACACTTTCAGCCTGAAGACCAGGAATGATTCTGGCTTTGTCACCCAGCATTTAAACATGCAAGTGTAGTGGACGGTAATGAAGGCAAATGGCATGTTGGCCTTCATAGCTAGAGAATTCGCAGGAGGAGGGATGTTTTGCTGCAATTACATAGGGCCTTGGTGAAAGCACGCCTGAATGTTGTGTGCAGTTTTGGTCTCCTTATCTGAGGAAAGATATTCTTGTTATAGAGGGAGTCCAGCGTAGGTTTACCAGACTAATTCCTGGGGTGTCAGGACTGATGAATGAGGATAGGTTTAGTCGGGTAGGATTATATTCGCTGGAATTCAGAAGAATGAGGGAGGGGGAATCTCATAGAAATCTATAATATTCTAACAGGACTAGACAGGGTCGATGCAGGAAGGATGTTCCCGATGGTGGGAGTGTCCAGAACCAAGGGGGTCATAGTCTGAGTTTAAAGTTGATTTATTAGTGTCACAAGTATGTTTACATTAACACTGCAATGAAATTACTGTGAAAATCCCCTAGTCGCCACACTCCGGCACCTGTTCAGGTACACTGAGGGAGAATTTTCAAACTGTGGGAGGAAACCGGCGCACCCGGAGGAAACCCATGCAGACACAGGGAGAACGTGCAGACTCCGTACAGTGACCCAAGCCGGGAATCAAACCCGGGTCCCTGGCACTGTGAGGCAGCAGTGCTAACCCACTGTGCCACCATGGATAAGGGATAAAGCTTTTAGGACTGAGATGAGACATTTTTTCACCCAGAGAGTGGTCAGCTTATGGAATTCACTACTACAGGAAGCAGTTGAGGCCAAAACATTGTCGTCAAAATCTTGCTGGTGTTTATGCCGGTGGGTCCCGCTGATGGCACCACCCTTGCCGTGGGATTCCCGGTGATGAGAGGTGTTTTCAGTGGGAAACCCCGTTGACAACGGTGGGACCATAAGATCCCGCCGCCAGCGAGCAGTACACCAGCTCCCATTGCCATGAAATGCACCATGGAGGGGGAGGAAAGACCCACCCTTTATGTTTTCAAGAAGCAGTTGGATATAGCTCTTGGGGTGAAGGGAATCAAAGGATATGAGGGGAATGGGGGATCAGGCTGTTGAGTCGGATGATCAGCCATGGTCATAATGAATGTCAGAGCAGGTTCAGAACGCCAAACAGCCTACTCCTGCTCCTATTTTCTATGTTTTATGTTCCTTCACCATCATGCGTATAAAATACATTTTAATACTTGTAAGTATACAGAACTAGAAAGTATAAACTTATTAGAACAATTTTTAAAAAAATGTTGAATTGCTCAATTTGATTTTTGGAGCCTCAACCTGCGTTCTCTGACTCTCAGTTCCTGAGATTTCTCCATTCATAGAAACATAGAAGATAGGAGCATAAGAACGTAAGCACGTAAGAACTAGGAGCAAGAGTATGCCATCTGGCCCCTCGAGCCTGCTCCGCCATTCAATAATGGCTGATCTTTTTGTGGACTCAGCTCCACTTACCCGCCCGCTCACCATAACCCTTAATTTCCTTACTGTTCAAAAATTTATCTATCCTTGCCTTAAAAGCATTCAATGAGGTAGCCTCAACTGCTTCACTGGGCAGGGAATTCCAAAGATTCACAACCCTTTGTGTGAAGAAGTTCCTCCTCAACTCAGTCCTAACTCTGCTCCTCCTTATTTTGAGGCCATGCCCCCTGGTTCTAGTTTCACCTGTCAGTGGAAACAACTTCCCCGCTTCCATCTTATCTATTCCCTTCATAATCTTATTTCTATCAGATCTCCCCTCATTCTTCTGAATTTCAATAAGTATAGCCCCAGTCTCTCCTCATAAGCCAACCCTCTCAACTCTGGAATCAACCTAGTGAATCTCCTCTGCACTCCCTCCAGTGTCAGTATATTCTTTCTCAAGTAAGGAGACCAATACTATACACAGGACTCCAGGTGTGGCCTCACCAGCACCTTGTACAGCTGCAACATAACCTCGCTGTTTATAAACTCCATCCCTCGAGCAATGAAGGACAAAATTCCATTTGCTTTCTTAATTACCTGCTGCACCTGAAAACCAACTCCTTGAGTACACAAGTACACTCAGGTCCCTCTGCACAGCAGCATGCTGCAATTTTTTACCATTTAAATAATAGTCCATTTTGCTGTTATTCCTTCCAAAATGGATGATCTCACATTTACCAACATTGTACTCCATCTGCCAGACCCTTCCCCTTGCAGGAGGAGGCCATTTGACCCTTCGAGTCTGTTCCGCCATTCATCACGATCATGGCTGATCGTCCAACTCAGTAGCCTAATCCTGCTTTCTCTCCATAACCTTTGATCCCGTTTGCCTCAAGCGCTATATCCAGCCGCATCTTGAATGCATTCAATGTTTTGGCTTCGACTACTTCCTGTGATAATGAATTCCACCGGCTCACCACTCTTTGGGTGAAGAAATGTCTCCTTATCTCCGTCCTAAATGACCTACCCCGAATCCTCAGAATGTGATCCCTGGTTCTGGACTCCCCCACCATCTTCCCTGCATCTACCCTGACGAATCCTGTTAGAATTTTATAAGTCTTTATGAGATCCCTTCTCATCCATCTAAACTCCAGCGAAAGCAATCTTAACCTAGTCAACCTCTCCTCATACATCAGTTCCGCCATCCCCAGAATCAGCCAATTTCAAAATAACTGGAAATAGTAAGTTTATTGTAGCTTAATGAATTTAAGTTATTCCAGAGTGGTATGATCAATAACCGAATCATTGGGATACAACTTTCAGTTTCTAATCTGAAGTGTACAAACTGTTTTGTTTTTGATAATATATGTTTCCATCCATTAGTAAGGTGACCATCATGGAAGATACTGACCAGCACATTCACCTGAGGAATCTCTCCCTTCACCAGGCCAACAATGAGGAAGAATCCCTCAACTTACTCTTCCTGGGAGATACAAACCGAATGATTGCAGAGGTGGGTACTTGTAAAACCCAGTTTCGATGAACCCCAATAATGCTTCTGATGTAATCACAAACTCTGTAACCATGGGATGGGGCCACAGGTTGAACTTTGGAAGATTGAAAATGAGCAGGTAGTTCCACCTTAACTACTTTATTCAGAGTATAGTTAGAGGAAGAAAAAAGCATAAAAAACTGGTTGGATATTTGACAGAGAAAGTAATGTTTGAAACTTTCAAACTGGGACAAGCCAAATGAATCTATCTACATCTTCCTCTCCCTGTTCTCCTAGAACCCCTTATTTTCATAATTTCCTTTGCATCCCTTAGCCACTTGCTGTTGTGGTAGAAATGGGAAATGCTGGAAACGCTCAACAAGTTCTGTGGAGAGAACATACACATTGATATTTCAGGTGTGAATGCGACGGCAAGACTAGAAAAATGAACAGCAACCTCCAGCATACTACATATATACTGATCACAGTGCAGCCTTTGTTATACAAATAGACCAAATTTCAATTAGTTGACTGCTTTGCAATATGGCTCTGAGCTCCCTGTGATTTCAAAGAACAGTGCAGCACATGAACAGGCCCTTCGGCCCTCCAAGCCTGGGCCAATCACGTTGTGCTATCCAGACCAACCGCCTGTATCCCTCTATTCCCCGTCTGTTCATGTACCTATCCAGATAAGCCTTAAATGTCACCAACGTGTCTGCCTCAACCACCTCACTTGCCAGTGCATTCCAGGCCACCGCCACCCTCTGTGTAAAAAACTTCCCCCACACATCTCCACTGAACCTTTCCCCCTTTATCTTGAACTTGTGCCCCCTTGCAATTGTCATTTCTGCCCTGGGAAAAAGTTTCCAACTGTTCACCCTATCAATACCCCTCATAATTTTATAAACTTCTATCAGGTCGCCCCTCAGCCTCCGTCTTTCCAGGGAGACCAATCCCACTGAAATTTTTGGTCCCAGCCCAATTCTGACCTCTCCCTCTTTGGACTGAGGAACACAGCATAAATTTCTGGCACCAAAAGGTGAGGGGTAAAGTGTAACCAGTGGAGCACATGTGAAATGCCCCACTCCAGGTCTGTGATTTACTGAAAGAAATCAATTTAATATGCATTTGAATAAGTAACTTCTACTGCCTCCCTGTCAGCATAAGATTAAGGAATGGCATCTTGTCTTTCTCTTCGGCACTTGGCAGCTGTCAGGTATTAATAATTAATACAGTAAGTTCAGCCAGCGCTGCCAGTGTGGGATGGTTGGACTACCATTTCTTGAAGGGGGGGGTAAAAGGATTGGTGCTTGAGTGAGGAGGTAGCCAGTTCTGCTTTACACATTTTTTTTGCTTCATTTCTGCTTAATTCTACAACCTCATATTTTAAAAAATTTTTTAGTTCTCAGATGAATTGGAACAATTTCTCTAATTATACCTCCTGTTGTCTCACACTAACATCACTTCTACCATTTAAATATCTTATATTACTTTGAAGCACTTCACAGGCCATACTATCGCTTTATGCAATTGTGCTTGGGTGTTTCACTACATTGCCTTGTCCAGTTCCTTTTTTAAGTGCTGTTCGTCTGTAATATCTTCTAATTCTGACCAAGCTTCAACACTGAAACATCTACTTGCCACTTCTCTCCTTAGATGCTGCCTGACCTTATGAGTTTCTGTTTTTGATTTGATTACTACCAGCATCTGCAGCGTTTTGTTTTTTGTTTATAACATCGATGACAGAGCAGATGAGTAACTTATTCCCAAACCTCAGACAGTATTGCTCTTAAGAGACAGCTGTGTTCAACGGGGACGTGGGCTAGGTCAGGTTTCTATGAAATTCATTGTATGAAATGTATTACAGAACTCTGGGTATCTCTGTAGATCTCTCTCATGTATCGAATTTCTTTGTATGGTGTGTGGGGAAGAGATGAGAAAATATTGTAAGAGTTATTCATCCTCTCTGCTTCCACTGTGTGGTGCAGTGTATTCCAGTTCTGCCTCTATTAGTGCTAACTTTGAAAGGATTAAAGTAGAGAAAGATGCGTAACCATTTTCAAGAAGAAATCCAGATAAGTGCAAGGAGATTAAAGGTGTCTATTATCCAGTGCACAGTGGTTAGTGCTGCTGCCTCAAAACACCAGGGACCCGGGTTCGATTCCCGGCTTAGGTCACTGTCTTTGTGGATTCTGCACGTTCTCCCCGCGTCTGAATCGGGTTCCTGCGGGTGCTCTGGTTTCCTCCTACAGTCTGAAAGACGTGCTGGTTAGGTGCATTGGCAGTGCTAAATTCTCCCTCAGTGTACCCGAACAGGCGCCGGAGTGTGGCAACTAGGGGATTTTCACAGTAACTTCATTGCAGTAATATAAGCCTACTTATGACAGTAATAAATGAACTTAAAACTTAAACAAATATTCTATTAATAGAGCTCTGCGTCTATTGATGCTAACTTTGAAGGGTTCAAAGCAGAGAAAGATGTGTAACCAGTTTCAGGAAGAAATCCAGGTTAAGTGCGGGAGATTAAATGTGCCTATTACCTAATTCATAACCCAATAATGCAACTTCTGATATTGGAAAGACTGATCCTCTGGTTGACACTTACTTTAGAGGGGGTGGTTTTGGGTGGGATAATCAATAGCTAAGCTATTTTACAACATCCATGTTTGTCTCCCAATAGCTTTGAAACCTAGACATACATATTTCAGCAACTCTTGTTTTTCCTTGACCTTACTTTGACTTCTCTGTGTCATGCATGCTTCCGCCACAAAGCTGTGCAACCACTCCGATTTTTGCCAAAACTGCTCTGTGACAATCATGAGACTGGCCTGGAGTGACTCATCTTTTGATGGTGAGATGGTAAGATGGTGTGTAGGAGAGATATAAGCTTCCAAACCTGTGTATCTGCCTCATGGCACCTCTCCTAGCATAGCAACAGAATGTAAAACGGCATTACAGCAAAGGCTTGAGGCCTTACATTTTAACGTGGTGAGTTTGGATCGAAGCTCCTCGGTTAGAGAAATCACGACGAGAGTGGAAAAATCATTCAGTATTCCCACAGAGTAACCAAAAAAGTGACCTGGCTGCAGGACAAATGTGCAGATGATGCAGGACTGGAGGGAGTAGGTCGATCAAGTACACAAGCACTTGGTTAAGATTGGAGAGCTGTGATGCTGATTGTCAGAAGTTATTCAATTTGATCAAATGCTCAATTGGGATTCACTCAGAAAGAACAGTCACAGAATCATAGAATCCCTACAGTGCAGAAGGAGGTCATTTGGTCCGTCGGGCCGGCACCTACAACAATCCCACCCTATCCCGGTAACCCCGCGTGTTTACCCTGCTAATCTCCCTGACACTAAGGGACAATTTAACATGGCCAACTCGCACGTCTTCAGAGTGTGGGAGGAATCCGGAGCACCCAGAGGAAACCCACGCAGACACGGGGAGAATGTGCAAACTCCACACAGACAATCACCCAAGGCCTGAATTGAACCCGGGACCCTGGAGCTGTGAGGCAGCAGTGCTAATCACTGTGTCATCCAATGAAATGATTGTAGAAGCTAAATAGTTATTCTACACATGTAACCAAGGATAGGGGTTACATGTGGATGCTGGGGGATGGACTGCTGTAACAATCAACATAGTGTGAAACAGTGAAGAGAGGAAATGGGATCTTGGGCTCCATTGCTGCAGGAATAGAACACAAATTTCAGGGAATTATTCTGTACATTGGACCACCAGCGGTGGCTCAGCTGGGGTATTGTGTACACTTCTGGTTAGTAAGTTGTGAGAAAGAAATAAAAATTTACTTAATTGGCAGCTGTGATTAGACTTCTAAGTGAAGAGGTTGCATTGCTAGGAATGTTTACAATGGAGAACAAGACAAGATAATAATCAGTATATTTCAGCACAGTCACACATCATAGTGCAAGAGGGTGAATGGATGGAATGGACTGTCAAGGGAGGCAATGGGGATTGATTGTACTATCAACTTCAGGAGAGAGCTAGGTAAGAGTTTGGGGAAAAATAGTGATGACAAAATATAAAATGCCTTGTGAAGTTCCTAGTGCAATGTATTAATACTGATTCTTGGTTGCTGCACTAAGCACCGTGTATTAATATATTCATGTATTCGCCGGGAGTGACGTCACAAGTCGCTAGCGCGGGGAAACTGCCAGAGCGAAGAAACAGCCCTGTAGTGAACAACACCCTGTAAATGGAGCTCCGTTATTTTTAACCCTCCGTGCTTCCTTGTGTTAATTCTCCAACATACAACGCTGAGAGACTAAGTCGGCAGATGGACTACAGTGGTCTGCCCTTGTCCTGCACATTCCCGTCAAAAGCACATGCAGGTGGTTCTATCTCCACCATAAAATGTGGTTTAATATGAGGCAGAACAAAACAGCTTAAATAGAGATGAGTGTCTTTTTAAAATTTCTGCTGCCAGATTAATCAAATTAAACCAAGTAAGAAGTCTCACAACACCAGGTTAAAGTCCAACAGGTTTATTTGGAATCGCGAGCTTTTGGAACGCTACTCCTTCATCAGGTGAGTGACCTGATCAGGTGACTCACCTGATGAAGGGGCAGCTCTCCGCAAGCTTGTGATTCCAAATAAACCTGTTGGACTTTAACCTGGTGTTGTGAGACTTCTTACTGTGCCCACCCAAGTCCAACACTGACATCTCCACATCAAATTAAACATGAGTAGAATGTCAAAACAAAGGCTGAGTAATATGTTAAATAATGATCCTTGCCAACTGAATGCTGCTGATTATTTAAATAGTGACTAATAAAACTGAACTATCTGCTCACAAGTTTTGAGTTTGGATTGTCAGGGTTCTTGCTGAAGCGATATGAGAATGGTTAATTTAAGAAAATCATTGCCTATGTTCAGCACCTTCTTTCTTTTATTCCTTTCATTGTACAATCAACATTGGAATCAACACTGAGTTCAGTAATTTCAGATTCTAACCTCTCTCATTTTTTGAGTCAGCACGTGCTGGCAATGACTCTGCTGTTACCATTTACCACACCATATGATTGATGCGATTAAGAAGATAGTGAGGAGATTACAAGGATGGTGTCTAGACTGGAGAATTTTAGTTATGAGTTATGAATTTTAGATATTTCCTGATAGAAGTCTACAAGATTATGAGGGGCATGGACAGAGTGGATAGTCAGAAGCTTTCTCTCGGGATGGAAGAGTCAATTATTAGGGGGCATAGGTTTAAGGTGCGAGGGGCAAGATTTAAAGATGATGTACGAGGCAGGTTTTTTACACAGAGGGTGGGGTGCCTGGAACTCACTGCCGGGGAGACAGTGGAAGCAGATATGATAGTGACTTTTAAGGGCGTCTTGACAAATACATGAATAGGATGGGAATAGAGGAACATAGTCCCCAGAAGGGTAGGGGGTTTTAGTTCAGTTGGGCAGCATGGTCAGTGCAGGCTTGGAGGCCGAAGGGTCTGTTCCTGTGCTGTAATTTTCTTTGTTCATTGTCCTTTGAAAGATTGGATAGGCCAGGGTTGTTTTCTTTGCAACAGAGGGGGCTAAAGAGAGACCTAATTGAAATGTGTAAAGTTATGAGGAGCTTCTCAGTACTTCTTCTAGATTAGCTGAGTGTTCTTCTTTGGTTACATTAGTAATCAATACGTCATCCAAATATTCAACATGTGGCAAGTCCTGTGATAACCTTTCCATGGTTCTTTGAAATATGTTACAAGATGATGAGAAACTGAAAGGGAAGCATATTTACTGATATAATCTTTTATGAGTGTTAATAGTCAACGTAGCCTCTGGAAGCACCATCCAACTCCAACTGTTGATATTAGTGGCTCATATCTTATTTTGTATATGACTATCTTCCAGCCAGTCTTGCATATGAATCCTCGATCTTTGGGATAGGATTATTGTCCAGCTGGTTTACTGACAATTTATAGTTGTGAATTGTTTTATCTGGTTTCACCACAGGCACTATGGGCGCTGCCCATTCTGCAAACTGAACCAGCTGTATGATACCCGGTTCTTCTAGCCTTTTTAGTTCAGTTTTGACTTCCTCCAACAAAGTCTCGGGCACAGGTCTAGCCCTGAAAAACTTTGGAGTAGCTTCTGGACCTATGTAAATTTATGTCTTCAAGTCTTTAATCTTTCCAAGTTCATCTTGAAAAATGTCCTGGTACTTCTGGATTACTTCATGCAGGTTTCCTTCCTTAATTCTGAAAATCTCCAACCAGTTGAGTTTAATTTCTTGGAGCCACGGCGCATTAGACTTGGTTCATGCCCAAACCCCATGACCAGCGGAAGTTGAGCAGATTGTTGCTGATAGCTCATGGGGGTTTCACTTATACCCACAATCTTAACCTTCCCCGTGTAGGTTGCCAGTCTGGTAAAGGTGTTCTTTAATTTTAGCAGTTGGAGCCCTTCTCGTAGATATTTGTAGGTCTGCTACAGTAGCAGAGGCTCCCACCTTAACTTCCATTCTCAATAGTCTTATTGACGAATAGCACCACTGTGATGGGGGCTACCTTGCCTGCCTTTGCATTATTTAAGGACCAGCTGTTCCACTCACCCACAGGAAAATCATCCACTTTACGTACTGGTGCTGAGCTGTTCACTCTACCGCTACCAGGCAGACTCTTCTTACTCTTACATCTGTGCCTTAAGAGGCCCTTCCTGAGGCACACAAAGCAGTCTGCAAATCTCTGGGGAGGGGTTTCCCCCCACACCTGTAACACCCTGTAATGATTCTAGGCTTTTGACTCATTCTCCTGAATCTTCTACTGCTACCAGCTTCTGTATTTGTTTTTCAGTTTAAACTGGCATCTTTGCTTTTGGCATCACGGCTGCTTGCAGCTTCCCACCCTAACTGGTGGACCATACCATTCTGCGCACTCTGAAGTCCCTGGACACCTTTCTCAGCGCCCTCCATCATTAAAGCTATATCCAGTGCCTTTTTAAAGTTAATCTCAGTTTCTGCCAGCAACTTCCTCTGCATAGCCTCAAAATTTATTCCACAGACTCGTCATTTAGTGTTGTCCTCAAGTTACAATGTTCCGCAATTTTTTAAGCCTTGCTACGTAAGTTGCAATGGTCTCCCCTGGGGCACTCCCCATGGAATTTGATTTAAATAGTTGCAAAATCACGGAGGGCTTGGGTGGCAGTGCCCTTTTACCAAATCCACGATCTCTGCAAATGAGCTTGCATTGGATGTGTTCGGGGACTTTAGACTATGGATCAACTTATAGGTTTGTGTCCCACATGCACTTCATAATATCGCCCTCTTCTCTCCCTCCTCCTCTATTCCACTTGCTTTGAAGAAATATTCTAATTGCTGAACATACTGTACCCACTGTTCAATGGAGGCATCAGTGGGATCCACTCCACCCAATACAGGGATCTCTGCAGCTCTGTTCTACTTTGCAAGCTTGACTTCGACTGAACCATATTGTAACCAATGGAACCACTATCTCCGACACCACTTCCTTTAAGATGCTAGGATGTAGGCCATCAGGCTCTGGAGGCTTGTCTGCCTTCAATTCCAATAGTTTACACAGTACTTTTTCCCCTAGTGATGATGATAGTTCTAAATTCCTCTCTTTCTATAACCTCTGCATTTTCTGTTACTATTGGGATAATACTCATGTCCTCCACATGAAAACTGGGGCAAAACATTAATTTAGTGTCTCGGCCATTTCTGCATTTCCCACTATTAACTGGACATGGACTATGCGGTTCAAGAAGGCAGCTCACTACCACCTTCTCAACAAATGCTGGCCTAGCCAGCGATGCCCACACCCCATAAATGAATTTTAAAAATGAGAAATGCATGTTGCTCTGGTGATAAACTCCCTCCCCTTATTTTGGGCTTTCCTGTGTCCTTCAGGATCCTGCCTGCAAACTCCCAGTTCCAGCTGCCCCGGATCATTAAAAGTCCTGGGCTGGAGGGCCCAATCAGAGCCGCAGAACTACAATGTAACACTTTCCACTCAGAAGTGAAGCAGCCATGTCATATCGCCAGCCAGTGGAGTGTCTCAGCGTTCGGTGGGCATTGAAGATGCAGCCACTAGCCCCCACACATGCACACGCAGTCAGTTACCTGCATTAAAGACAGTGCAGACCAAACCAATACAGGTGCAAGAAAACAAACTCTGCCTTGGCAAGTCTGGTCTGCACACTTGCTCCCTTCGCCAGTGATGTTGCAGTTTAAAATCTCCTGGAGGGCTTTCTTTGGAGGGTGATTAATGTTGATTCCCAGCCTTTCTAGCAGGGTTAGCAGCCCGAATTAGAGGGCATTAGGGGAAACCTTTCCACCCAGAGGGGATCAGGCTCTCACTGCCTGAAAGAGTTGTAAAGACAAATCCTCAACAGGAACTATCTTCAATGAATCACTGTTAATGATTGAGCAATGGAGAGGGAACTTGGGGAAATAAATAGTGATGTCTTGAGGAGTGTACATGTTACAGAGTAGGAGGTGCTGGAAGTCTTAAAGCGCATCAAGGTAGATAAATCCCCAGGACCTGATGAAGTGTGTACCAGGACATTGTGGGAGTCTAGGGAGGAAATTGTGGATCCCCAAGCAGAGATATTTGAATCATCGATAGTCACGGGTGAGGTGCCTGAAGATTGGAGGGTGGCAAATGTTGTGCCTTTGTTTAAAAAGGGCTGCAGGGAGCTACAGGCCGGTGAGCCTCACATCTGTGGTGGGTAAGTTGTTGAAAGATATTTTGAAAGACAGGATCTACAGGAATTTAGAAACACAAGGACTGATTAGGGACAGTCAGCATGGCTATAAATCATGTCTCACAAATTTGATTAAGTTTTTTGAAGGGGTAACCAAGAAGATAGATGAGGGCAGTGCAGTTGATGTTGCCTACATGGACTTTAGCAAGGCCTTTGACAAGGTACCGCATGGTAGGTTGTTGCATAAGGTTAAATCTCATGGGATCCAGGGTGAGGTATCTAAATGGATTCAAAATTGGCTTCTTGAGGGTGGTTGTAGAGGGTTGTTTTTCAAACTGGAGGCCTGTGATCAGCGGTGTGCCTCAGGGATCAGTGCTGGGTCCACTGTTATTTGTCATTTATATTAATGATTTGGATGAGAATTTGGGAAGCATGGTTAGTAAGTTTGCAGATGACACCAAGATTGGTGGCACCGTGGACAGTGAAGAAGGTTATCTCCAATTGCAACGGGATCTTGATCAATTGGGCCAATAGGCTGATGAATGGCAGATGGAGATTAATTTAGAGAAATGCGAGGTGATGCATTTTGGTAGATTGAACCAGGGCAAGACTTACTCAGTTAATGGTAGGGCGTTGGGAAGAGTTACTGAACAAAGAGATCTAGGGGTACATGTTCATAGCTCCTTGAAAGTGGAGTCACAGGTGGACAGAGTGATGAAGAAGACATTCAGCATGCTTGGTTTCATTGGCCAGCACATTGAATACAGGAGTTGCGACATCGAATACAGGAGTTGTACAAGACATCGGTAAGGCCACACTTGGAATACTGTGCCCAATTCTGGTCACCCTATTATAGAAAGGATATTATGAAACTAGAAAGAGTGCAGAAAAGATTTACTAGGATGCTACCGGGACTTGATGATTTGAGTTATAAGGAGAGGCTGGATAGACTGGGACTTTTTTCTCTGGAGCGTAGGAGGCTGAGGGGTGAACTTATAGAGGTCTATAAAATAATGAGGGGCACAGATCAGCTAGATAGTCAATAGCTTTTCCCAAAGGTAGGGGAGTCTAAAACTAGAGGGCATGAGTTTAAGGTGAGAGGGGAGAGATACAAAAGTGTCCAGAGGGGCAATTTTTTCACACAGAGAATGGTGAGTCTCTGGAACAAGCTGCCAGAGGTAGAAGTAGAGGCTGGTACAATGTTGTCTTTTAAAAAGCATTTAGACAGTTACATGGGTAAGATGGGTATAGAGTGATATGGGCCAAATGCGGGCAATTGGGATTAGCCTAGGGGTTTAAAAAAAAAGGGCAGCATGGACAAGTTGGGCCGAAGGGCCTGTTTCCATGCTGTAAACCTCCATGACTCTATGACTCTATTTAAAAGGTACTTGGAAATGCATTTGAAGTGTTGCAACCTCCAAGGCTGGAAAGTGGGATTAGGCTGGATGGCTACTTGGTGGCTGGTGTGTAAATGATAGGTTGAATGGCTTCCTTCCTTGCTGTAAATTTGTCTGATTCTACAAGTCTATGATTTATGGCTTACTGAACCTCTTTTGATTATTTACTTGCCTCATTGTCACTCCCTTTTGCTTTGCACCCTCATCCCTTTTGACACATAATCATGCTGCACTCCAGCTAATGTTCTGGGGACCCCAGTTCGAATCCCGCCATGGCAGATGGCGGAATTTGAATTCAATAAAAAAATCTGGAGTTAAGAATCTACTGAAGAACATGAAACCATTGTTGATTGTCGGAAAAACCCATCTGGTTTACTAATGTACTTTCGGGAAGGAAATCTGCCGTCCTTACCTGGTCTGGCCTACATCTGATTCCAGAGGTACAGCAATATGGTTGACTTTCAACTGCCGCAGACAAAGAGGGATGGGCAATAAATGCTGGCTAGCCAGCGATGCCCATGTCCCATGGATGAATAAGAAAAAAGCCTGATTTCAACCCTGCCCTTGTTTATTTACCCCCACCCTACTCCACTCCGCCCTTTTCCCCTGGCTCTGCACTTGTGTACAAACTGTTTGATCACTCACTTCTTCCAGCTGCAATGAAAGGCCATTGAGCTGAATCATTAACTCTGGTTCTTTCTCCACAGGTGCAGCCTGAACCGCTGAATATTTCTAGAATTCACTTTTTATATTCCTGGTTTCCAGCATCTGCAGTATTTTGTCTTTGTTTGTCTCCCAGGCTAACAAAATGACTCCCATCTGTTCCGAAGACTTTCTGGTTATCTTGTCGGATCTTTGCCTGTGTCTGGCTGTTTTTTTTTCAAATTACTATCTTAAACCACAGTCAGCCCATACTGTGGCCCCTGAGCCGCACACTTTTGTTTGATGTTCTTTTGTATGACATGATGTAATGTAGGGGCTGGAATGTCAAACCACTTTCAGACAGTTGTTTACCCATGTAATGTTCCAGTGTTGATTTTAATTGACCCAACTTTGTTTCCACCTCGTGGACTCGAAATTCAGCAGGTTTCTGTAAACCAGACTATCACACACTCAAACTTTTCCCAAGAGGAATGATGGGCAGTTGCTAGACATGCTTTGCAAATTGCTTAAATTGGGTTTAAAAGCAATAATGGGTACATTTTGGAAAGTGTGTTTTATCATTGTGACTGAAAAGCCTCCCTATTTCAGTCTGTGATTCTGTTTCCTTGAGAAATGACCTGAGACGTTTTCTACTTGAGGAAGGCTGCATTAATACAAATTGTTAATAGTGTCGTTTCGTAGAGATAAACAGGAAATTTGAAAGAAAAGTGACGCTGCATGATAATTAGGATTCAGAAAGGAAAGACATATTTCCTGGTATGACTCTTCAGAACTTCAGAGTCATCATAGAATCATAGAAACCCTACAGTACAGAAGGAGGCCATTCGGCCCATCAAGTCTGCACCAACCACAATCCCACCCAGGCCCTACCCCCATATCCCTACATATTTTACCCGCTAATCCCTCTAACCTACGCATCTCAGGACACTAAGGGGCAGTTTTTTTTTTAGCATGGCCAAACAACCTAACCCGCACATCTTTGGACTGTGGGAGGAAACCGGAGCACCCGGAGGAAACCCACGCAGACACGAGGAGAATGTGCAAACTCCACACAGACAATGACCTGAGCCGGGAATTGAACCCAGGTCCTTGGAGCTGTGAAGCAGCAATGCTAACCACTGTGCTGCCAAGAAGTAATGTGAGCACAATCATTCTAACATACAATCCTGTTTTCGGGGTTGTTGATGCTGTGCCTTTTCAACATTTTCTGATCTCTTAAAGAATTGAGTTGAATGACTATGTCATCATTGGATACGCTGCATAAAAATCTGCAGTTTCAAATATTCAATCATTTCCAGCGCCGGATTGGAATTTTGTATGGAAGTAGCATTTCAACTGATGGTATGTCATGGTACTGGCACCAATTGAGTTGACCTGTGAAAATCCTTGTTTTGTTAGCTGATTGTACTGAAAATAGATTATGAGAGTACCAAAATATTGGCAGTGAGTCGATCTGTCACTGATGGAAGTGCTAATTTGAAAGAGCAGACTGTCTATTTTGAAATCACGGGCGGAATTTTCCCATCCCACCCACCATGGGAGTTGCAGCAGGCAAGACACAGATCATGCAAAGGTTTGTTGAACTTGGGCAGGATTTTCCGGCTTTGGGCCAAGCGCGGCCGGAAAACCCCGCCCCATGAGTTAGCGGCTTTTTATCGGTTTCTGAGTTCTATGCTGAGTGCCATCTCCAGGGCTGCAAAGTATCTGAGAGAGATAGGCATTGTGGTCTTGCTTCTGCTGAAAAGATGTGCACTCATTGCACTTTCAGATTTTATAACATGACTAATTATTAGCTAAGTACATGCCTGCCTGGATGCTGTGCTTCTGCGTTGTATGCTCATTCTGCCAACCACCCAACCTACAATTGGACCTAGACTTTAAATGCACAATGACATTTGAAGACAGCTGTGTCCTTATTGAATCATGCTATCTTTGAGGTCCAACTGAAGTGACTTTTCTCCTGCGTTTACGAGCTCGTCATGTAGCATGCTGGCATATACTGAGGGCTCACTCACTCTGGCCATCTTCATTAGGTCATTGAGCCTTTTCTGTCATTGGTGCCATTTCATTCTGACCGGCCCAATATTGCAGACCTTCTTGACCACCTTCTCTCAGGCTGCATTTGCCTGGCTTAATTTCCTCCTCTTACCAGGGGCAGGCATCAGCTGCTCATGTCGATCAGAGTCAAGGAGGGCTCTGATGAAGTCCTTGTTCAATCTAGGAGCTGGTTTGACTGTTCTCCCTTGCCTCTCCACCTGCTCCAATGGGGCAGACATCTCTGGACGGAAACATGCAACAACTGGACAACTCCTTCATGCAAATAACTGGCTAACTTCAGGCTAGAAGTGATTGCCATCCTCTGATCACCTTTGATCAGTGCCAAGGTTTGGAGACAGCGGAACACAAAGTGCACTCACCTTAGAAGCCTGCAAATGACTCATTGGCAAATTATTCTGCGGAGTTTGAAGCGATCCTGAATTTGCTTGGTTCTGTACCAGAGAACCCTTTTTCCGTGCCATGGTCAATGACTGGCGGTTAATCCAACACTGTCATCCAACACTGATCGAATGGGATGATGTACTCAAACCCACCCTGTAAATGAACAAGCTCCAACTGATGTCTTATCAGGCTTGATCCACGGGCAGGAAAGGCTACTGACTTCCATGTGCAGAACCTGCCCAAGGTGCCCCAGCGTATCATTTAGCCCATGGCTCTGGGGATTCATAGAACATAGAACATAGAACATTACAGCGCAGAACAGGCCCTTCGGCCCACGATGTTGCACCGACCAGTTTAAAAAAAAAAACTGTGACCCTCCAACCTAAACCAATTTCTTTTCGTCCATGAACCTATCTACGGATCTCTTAAACGCCCCCAAACTAGGCGCATTTACTACTGATGCTGGCAGGGCATTCCAATCCCTCACCACCCTCTGGGTAAAGAACCTACCCCTGACATCGGTTCTATAACTACCCCCCCTCAATTTAAAGCCATGCCCCCTCGTGCTGGATTTCTCCATCAGAGGAAAAAGGCTATCACTATCCACCCTATCTAAACCTCTAATCATCTTGTATGTTTCAATAAGATCCCCTCTTAGCCGCCGCCTTTCCAGCGAAAACAATCCCAAATCCCTCAGCCTCTCCTCATAGGATCTCCCCTCCATACCAGGCAACATCCTGGTAAACCTCCTCTGCACCCTCTCCAAAGCCTCCACATCCTTCCTGTAATGTGGGGACCAGAACTGCACACAGTACTCCACTAGAATCCCTACCGATGAAGCAGGGTAAAAGAATTATCTGAGTATAACTGCTCTACTTTGAAAGAAACAAAAATCCGAGCAAAACCTTTGTGGCACACGGCTCCATTCAAGAATCTATGTATTAGTTAATAACAAGTTTCCATTTTGGTAGATCAGAGACAATGATTTATTTTATGCAGCCTGGATCAGATATTCAGAACTTTAAAAATGACTCTCATCTTGGGTTTGACCTCAACTTTTACATAGTTTCAATTAGGGCAGCACAGTGGCACAGTGGTTAGCACTGCTGCCTCACAGCGTCAGGGACCCAGGCTCAATTCCGGCCTCGGGTCACTGTCCGTGTGGAGTTTGCACTTCCTCCCTGTGTCTGCGTGGGTTTCCTCCGGGTGCTCTGGTTTCCTCCCACAGTCTAAAAATGTGCGGTTTAGGGTGATTGGTCGTGCTAAATTGACACTAGTGTCGGGGGATCAACAAGGTAAATGTGTAGGGTTACGGGAATAGGGCCTGGGTGGGATGCGGTCAGTACAGACTCGATGGGCTGAATGGCCTCCTTCTGCACTGTAGGGATTCTATGATTTCTGAATTATTTGGAAATGTGTGTGATCCCATTCAGCAGGTGTTCCTCCCTCAGTCCTGTAATTAGAAGATTGCTGGTGAAAGTAGTGTCGCTGATGGATTTTTCTCCACAGACCCAGGGTCAAAACAGCCAAGTGAACTCTGGCGCCATTTCCAGCCATGCACGATAAGTAGCTGCTTACCTTGTATGTTACAGGCAGATTTATCCGAGACGCCAGAGAGCGGGTGGAGCAGGTGGCAGGACATTTACTTGAAGAATGTGGTCATCCGTTACCTAAACGTAGTGATCCCATGTCACAGCTGCACATGTCTGTTCCAAATCCAGTGGAGGGAACTGTCTCATGTCAATCTTCAGGCATTTGGATTCTTTCAGAAGAAAGAGAAAGAGTGTGACTTACATGCAGAGATGAGGAGGAATTTCTTCAGCCAGAGAGTGGTGAATCTGTGAAACTCTTTGCCGCAGAAGGCTGTGGAGGCCGGGTCATTGAGTGTCTTTAAGACAGAGATAGATAGGTTCTTGATTAATAAGGGGATCAGGGGTTATGGGGAAAAGGCAGGAGAATGGGGATGAGAAAAATATCAGCCATGATTGAATGGCAGAGCAGACTCGATGGGCCGAGTGGCCTAATTCTGCTCCTATGTCTTATGTAATACTTATTATGATATTTTATTTGGAGTTGATGCAATTTTCTGGCCTGGAAAACACAGATGATCAACAACTGGTCATAGGAAACACGAAACTGAAGGTAGAACCTGGAGCATGGACACAATATACAACAGGGTAGATGGAGCAAGACTACCAGGGCGCAATTCTTTTTGAAAAGACTGTGTTCAAATAATTCATGGTTATTTATATATGTCAAAGCTAAAGTTCCTTTTTTCCTTAAAGGAATGAGAACCCCTCTAATAGTGAGGGGGGCAACTAATATTTGCTCTTTTTGTTTTTGTCAGACTCCTATGAACCAGGCCTCGACTCGTTCCCACTGCATTTTCACCATTCATGTTTCTAGTCGGGAGCCAGGCTCTGCCACTATCCGTCGATCGAAATTACACCTGGTGGACCTGGCTGGCTCAGAGCGTGTCACAAAGACTGGAGTCGGAGGACAGCTACTGACCGAGGCTAAATACATTAACCTGTCTCTGACATACCTGGAACAGGTATAGTTGGGTACCACGCCAAGAGAAATGAAAAAGAAATAGAAATTGTTCTCTACATTAACCAGCTGACTGGTGTATTATCGATGAATAACATCATTGGAACTATATATAATATGTAACATTATGAATAAATGAAATGGATTAGTATAGAATTATAAACCAAGTGAGATTGAGGACAAGAAGTCATTTTCATGGGGTGGATTTTACAGGGATGGATGACCTGCCCCATGCCTATCTCCACCGAGCCAAATGTTGTTTGGCACTGACCAGAAATCCGGCTGCCCCACAGCGTTAGTACGCAGGGGCAACCTTAATTAATGAGGATTGATACTTCTGCCCCTCAAGGACAACCAGAAGACAGGAGGGGCTACTACTGGGACCAGAAGCAGTCCCCAGGAAGGAAGAAAATATCTCCTGGATTTGAACTTAAGTCTGGCATTTTGTACGGGCATTTTTAAAACAAGTATTCTTTCATGGGATGTGGGCATCGCTGGCAAGGCCAGCACGGCGGGCACAATGGTTAACACTGCTGCCTCAGTGCCAGGGACCCGGCTTGGATCACTGTCTGTGTCGAGTCTGCACGTTCTCTCTGTGTCCGCGTGGGTTTCCTCCAGGTGCTCCGGTTTCCCACAGTCCAAAGAAGAGCAGGTTAGGTGAATTGGCCATGCTAAATTCTCCCATCAGTGTACCCGAACAGGTGCCAGGATATGGCGACTAGGGGATTTTCATAGTAACTTCATTGCATTGTTAATGTAAACCTTCTTGTGACTAATAAATAAATAAAATAAATAGATAAAAGTTTGCTGCCCATCTCTAATTACCCAACGGCGTGCTCGGCCATTTCAGAGGGCAGCCTTTGAGGGTGAAATGGCAGAGCAACAAGCCCAGAGAACCCTTGATATCTTGGAATATTCAGGACCGAATAAAAAAGAAAAGAGAGGCCTTTGGGAGGTACAAAGGGAGCAAATCAGCTGAGGCCTTAGTGGAGTGTAGAGAATGCAGGGGGAACTCCAGAAAGCAATTAGGAGAGCAAAGAGGGGGGCATGAAAAAGCATTTGTGGGTAAAATTAGGGAGAATGTCAAGATATTCTCCAGGTATATTAAGCGGAAGAGGATAACCAGGGAAAGAGTTGGGCCCATTAGGAACCAAGGGGGGCAACCTGTGCATTGGAGCTGGAGAACATTGGTAAGGTGTTAAACGAGTACTTCACATCTGTCTTCACTCGGGAGAAGGAGGATGTAGGTACAGAATTTGGGAAGAGGGACTGTGAGGCTCTTGAACAGTTTGACATAGGGAATGACGAACTATTCATGGGTTTAAAAGTGGACAAATCCCCAGGGCCGGATGAGCTGTATCCCAGGCTGCTTTGGGAGGCAAGAGTGGAAATTAGAGGGGCTCTGAACCAAATTTTTAATTCCTCCCTGGCCACCAGGGAATTGCCAGAGGATTGAGGACAGCTGATATGGTTCCACTTTTCAAGAAGAGTGGTAGAGGTAAGCCAGGAAATTGCAAACAAACGAGTCTTACATCAGCGCTAGAGAAACTATTGGAGAAAGTTCTGAAGGAGAGAATCTATCTCCACTTGGAGAGGCAAGTCTTGATCAGGGATAGTCAGCACGGTTTTGTTAGGGGGAGGTCATGGCTAACAAATTTGATAGGATTTTTCGAGGTGATGATTAGGTGTATAGATGAGGGTAGTGCAGTTGATGTGGTTTATATGGATTTCAGCAAAGCTTTTGACAAGGTCTCTGTAGTAAGTCTTTGGAGGCAGAAGTCCCTTCACCATAATCCCTTTATTTACAAACTCTAACACCGAGTGCTAGTAGTTAGCAGTCTACCTCCGGGGTGTGTCAGAGGAACTGACACTCCCGGTTAAGTACAAGGCAAAGACTCCCTGATTGGCTCATCAAATGGATCCTTAATTATGGAGTTCATACTCCAATAGGCCAACCTCAATGGCCTGATTGAAGTCATTACAGTCCCACATGGGAGACTGCTAAAGAAGGGAAAAGCAGATGGGCTCCAGGGTAACCTGGCAAGGTGGATCCAAAACTGGCAGTTAGTGTGACTGGAGGCCGGTGTCCTTTGGCGTACCACAGGGATCAGTGCAGGGTCCCTTATTGCTGGTGATATATAAACGATATAGATGAGAATGTGGGGGAGGGGTGGGGTGGGGGGATAATAAGTTAGTTTGCAGATTACATGAAGATTGGCAGGGTGGTTAATAGTGAGGAAGAAGGTCTTCTTGCAGGAAGATATAGATGGATTGGTCAGATGGGTAGATCAGTGGCAGATGGAAGTTAACCCTGAAAAGTGTGAGGTGATGCACTTTGGAAAGTGTATTAAGACAAGGGGGTACTCAATGAATGGATGGACACTGGGAAGCTCAGAGGAATTCGTCCACAGATCCCTGAAAGTAGCAGGACAGTTTAATAGGGGAGTTGAGAAGGCATCTAGGACACTTGCCTTTATCAGCCATGGCGTAGCTTGTAAGAGCAGAGGTTATGTTGGAGCTGTACAAAACTTTGGTTAAGCCACAGCTGGAGTACTATGTGCAGTTCTGGTGGCCTCACTATAGGAAGAACGTGATTGCACTGAAGAGGGTACAGAGGAGATTCACCAGGATGGGCAGAATCGTGGCACAGGGGTTAGCACTGCAGCCTCACAGTGCCAGGGACCCGGGTTCAATTCTGGCCTTGGAGTATGGAGTTTGCACATTCTCCCCGTGTCTGCCTGGGTTTCCTCTGAGTGCGTTGGTTTCTTCCCACAGTCCAAAGATGTGTAGGTTAGGTCGATTGGCCATGCTAAATTGCCCCTTAGTGTCCAAAGAGGTGTAGGTTAGGTGGATTAAAGCTGCAGGGTTGCAGGGGCTGGTGGACATGGGTAAGATGCTCTTTTGGAGAGTCGGTGCAGACTCAATGGGCTGAATTGCCTCCTTCTCACTGTAGGAATTCTATGGTTCAATTCTGTGGTTGCCTTGGATGGAGCATTTGAGTTATGAAGAGAGGCTGGATAGGCTTGGGTTGTTTTCTTTAGGGCAGAGAAAGCTGAGGGGGGTGGACCTGATTAAGGTGTATAAGATTATGTCAGTGCAGACCCGATGGGCCGAAGGGCCTCTTCTATACTGTATGATGCAAGAGCCAACCACACTGATGTTGGCCATAAGTCAGATGTAGGCCTGACCAGGTAAGGATGGCAGATTTCCTTCTCTAAAGAACATTAGTGAACCAGGTGGGTTGAATAACAATTGATAGTTTCATGGCCACGATGACTGAGACTAGCTTTAAGTGCCCAGTTTTTATTAATTTAACTTATGTTTCCACCAGCTACCATGGGGGGTACCATGGATACTTTGTATTCCAGAACATTAGCCTCTGCCTCTGGATTACTAGTCCAATGATGTTGCCACTGTGCCACTGTCTCCCACCCACAAGTGATAGATTGGAGCGCCCAGCGAGGTGGGTGAGAGATTGGGTTTAGAGGCCAGGAGTGGGACCAAATGGGGGAGGTAATCATCTTGAGGTTAAGTGACCCCGATTGGTAAAGGCACCCACCAAAGAAGATAACAACTCCCTGTTCCTTCCCAATAATCTTCCTTCCACCTTCACCCGCTGGCTGGAAAATTGTGATTGGAGATGCTGGCGTTGGAAAATTGTGACACAGGTGAAATGAGGCTCTTAAATGGCAGTTCATCGTCTGTTTAAGGGTCTTAATAGGCCTAAGGTCAGGCAGTCTATCTATCGCCTTACCCCACCCCACCACTGTTTAATATGAGGGACTCGTCTGGGGGTGGACGGAGATCGGTGGGCTGGCCACACAGTCTATTTCACATGTCCCCCTCACCTTCAAACACTTTGGTGGCTTGCTGCAAAATTTACCCGCTGTATTTCTGAAAAAGGTCTACACCTGCTTCGCAACCATGTGGTATAAATGGAAGTAGAGTATGATGTCCTGAATCTTTCTGCTCGGGCAGCTGCCTATAACTGAGGACTGTCACAGTCAGATAATCTCATTTGTACAGGTATTTCTCATAACTTTCTCCTGGGCTTGACATTTCCTTCTAACCTTTTTTTTTACATCAAGCTGCTGACGTTAAGTGTCACCCGATTACTTTGTGACACGAGTCTTCACTATTGCTGCATTCGATTGATGGTCTTTCCTTCTCTATCAGGTCTTGCACTGGGCCATTGTTACATGTATCATCCTTTTCTGGCACAAAATGGAACCAGTCTTAAAATAAGTTGACACAGAAATACGACAAAAAAAGCAACCTGCCTTTTCCAATTTCCTCCATTGAATATGTTTGTTGATTCTATGCATTAAGGAGCAAATTTGAAATTGTTTGTTTAAATTCCAGGTGATTATCGCACTTGCAGAAAAGAATCGCGCCCACATTCCTTATCGAAACTCGATGATGACATCTGTTCTGAGGGACAGCCTGGGAGGAAACTGTATGACAACTATGGTTGCAACATTATCTGTGGATAAGAGGAACCTGGAGGCACGTTCATGTTGTTTTCATTCCAATTCTATATAGAGTTCAGAAAATAGGTTTGAAGGCGGGCCTTTGATCCATGTGTCTTCATATTTTTGAAGTAAGAAATATAACTTCACAACACGCTTTGGTTGTTCATCCTGTGGGTAAAGAAAGTACTTTTGGCATATGCCCAAAGTTTGTTCTTCATGACCATGAACTTGTGTTCTGTTGTTCTGCTGCAAAAGAGTATCTGAAAAGATTTTCCTGGGACTATTCCTGGGGCGGCACGGTGGCACACAACGCCAGGGACCCAGGTTCAATTCCAGCCTTGGGTCACTGTCTGTGTGGAGTTTGCACGTTTTCCCCGTGTCTGCATGGGTTTCCTCCGGGCGCTCCGGTTTCCTCCCACAGTCTAAAGATTGACCATGCTAAATTGACCCCAGTGTCAGGGGATTAACAGGGTAAATGTGCGGGGTTATGGGAATAGGGCCTGGGTGGGATTGTGGTCGGTGCAGACTTGATGGGCCGAATGGCCTCCTTCTGCACTGTAGGGATTCTATGATTCCATGACTCTATGATTCTATGAATATGAGAAATTTTGTTTGCAATTTTTGTGTGTTAGATTCCACCCCCACCTCCCCCAGAATGTGATTTATTGTGCTATGCTGAATGCAGTAGTTTACTAATTGATATCATATCTTAATTGTGCTTAATTGATATCAATCTTATTTTTCCAGATCTGGTCCAAGCTCCATCTAGGGCCTAATTTTACCATTTTCATTCTAAGTGCTGAATCTGGGCGCAATTCAGATCTGACTTGGAAATCTGTTCCCAGGCGCCCCCATACGCACTCAGCCTGAAAAAAAATCACGAATCTGAATTGCGCTGTGGGAGGGGCTTAATGCGCCCGAAATGATTGGAGCTCTGAACTGCGCATGCGCAGTTAGAAAAAAATTTGAAAAAGCGCGCTGCTGTCACATCGCTCCCGGGCCGCAGAAAGCAGAGAAAGCGGCTCGGGAGCGCAAAGCAGGAGCAATGGCTCCCACAGACATCACTGACCCCCTTATCCACCCACTCCCCCGCTACCCAGACCGATCACGACACCCGCCCCCTTTCCCCCCACTGATTGCCCGCAGAGTGGCAGCGGACCCCCCTGCTCCCCCCCTTGTTCTCCGCCCCCCCCCCCAACAGAGATACATCTTACCCCCCTCCCTCCCCACCACCCCAGAGATACATCTGACCTCCCCCTCCCCCCCCAGAGAATGATCTGGCCTCACTCCCCCCTCCCCAGAGAATGATCTGGCCTCTCCCCCGCCCCAAAGAATGATCTGGTCTCACTCCCCCCCCCACCCCCCCAGAGGATGATCTGGCCTCACACCCCTCCCCTCCCCCCCGTCCCCTCCCCCCCAAGGTACATCTGGCCCGCCTTCCTCCCCCCCCCCCAACCAGACAACGATCGGGCCTCCCTCCTCACTCCCCCCACTTCAGTAAAGTGGCCATCTTCGCGGACGTGGGCGCCGATCGCGTTAATGGCCTCACACCCGACTTTACCATGTTTCCGCGCCTGTTGCAATGGTAAAATCGGGCCCCTAGTTCCATATTTTAAAATTCGTTGGCATTGAGCTGTCTGGTTGTGATGAGCTTATTGGTGATCAATGGCGTTGAAATAGATGTAAATCAATCCAAAAGAAAGGTTAAGGAGTTACAGATGCACATGAATATGGATATTAATAGAAGAGGGATACACTGAATGGGTGCTTGCTAGAAAACATTTTTTACATATATTATTAATCATTCATCAAGTTTTCAGTCAATGTAAAGCTGTTATCACCAAGGCCAATCTAGTACTGGAATGTATCTCAAGGGCATTTCACTATGGAAGAAAAAAGGTAATTTAATCTTGCATTCACCATTGCTGAGTTGGACTCTGTTTGTTTAAGGGTTGTGAGCGTCAGTGGCGCGGCCAGAATTTATTGCCCATCCCCAATTGCTCTTGAGAAAATGGTGGTGACGTGCCTTCTTGGATTGCTGCAGTCCATGTGCTGTGGGTACACCCACAGTTCTGTTAGGGAGGGAGTTCCAGCAACAGTGAAGGAACAGCAATTTATTTCCAAGTTGGATTGGTGAGTGGCTTGGACGGGAACTTTTAGGTGGTGGTGTTCCGATGTGTTTGCTGTCCTCCTACTTCTACATGGTAGCAGTTGTGGGTTTGGAAGGTGCTGTCTAAGGAGTGTTGATAAGTTCCTGCAGTGCATCTTGATGGTACATACTGCTGCCACTGTGCGTCAATGGTGAAGGACTGAACGTTTGTGGATAGGATGTCAATCTAGCGGACTGCTGGATGTTATGAAGCTTCTTGAGTGTTGGAGCTGCACTTATCCAGTCAAGTGGAGAGTATTCCATTGCACCCCTGACTTTTGTTTTGTAGCTGGTGGACAGGCTTTGGGGAACCTGGAGGTAAGTTACTTAGAATCATAGAGTCGTGGAGGTTTACAGCATGGAAACAGGCCCTTCGGCCCAACTTGTCCATGTCGCCCTTTTTTTAAAAAACCCCTAAGCTAGTCCCAATTGCCCGCATTTGACCCATATCCCTCTATACCCATCATACCCATGTAACTATCTAAATGCTTTTTAAAAGACAAAATTGTGCCCGCCTCTACTACTACCTCTGGCAGCTTATTCCAGACACTCACCACTCTCTGTGTGAAAAAATTGCCCCTCTGGACACTTTTGTATCTCTCCCCTCTCACCTTAAACCTATGCCCTCTAATTTTAGACTTCCCTACCTTTGGGAAAAGATATTGACTATCTATCTGATCTGTGCCCCTCATTATTTTATAGACCCCTATAAGATCACCCCTCTGCTCCAGAAGAAAATAGTCTCAGTCTATCCAGCCTCTCCTTATAACTCAATCCACCAAGTCCTGGTAGCATCCTAATAAATCTTTTCTGCACTCTTTCTAGTTTAGTAATATCCTTTCTATAATAGGGTGACCAGAATTGCACACAGTATTCCAAGTGTGGCCTTATCAATGTCTTGTACAACTTCAACAAGACGTTCCAACTCCTGTATTCAATGTTCTGACCGATGAAACCAAGCATGCCGAATGCCTTCTTCACCACTCTGTCTACCTGTGACTCCACTTTCAAGGAGCTATGAACATGTACCCCTAGATCTCTTTGTTCTGTAACTTTCCCCAATGCCCTACTATTAACTGAGTAAGTCCTGCCCTGGTTCAATCTACCAAAATGCATCACCTCGCATTTCTCTAAATTAAACTCCATCTGCCTTTCGTCAGCCCACTGGCCCAATTGATCAAGATCCTGTTGCAATTGGAGATAACTTTCTTCACTGTCCACTATGCCACCAATGTTGGTGTCATCTGCCTCCTATATTCTCATCCAAATCATTAATATAAATGACAAATAACAGTGGACCCAGCACTGATCCCTGAGGCACACCGCTGGTCACAGGCTTCCAGTTTGAAAAACGTGCCACAGGACTCCTTGCCTTTAACCTGTTCCTGTAGCCACAGTATTTATATGGCTAGTCCAGTTCTCAATTTCCAGTCAATGGTAACCTCCAGGATGTTGATAGTGGGTGCTGCAGTGATCGTAATGCCATTGAATGTCAAGCTGCAATGGTTAGATTCTGTCTTGTTAAAGATGGTCACTGTCTGGCATTTGTGTGGCACAAGTGTTACTTGCTGCTTGTCAGCCCAAGCCTGGATATTGTCCAAGTCTTGCTGCATTTGGACATGGGCTGCTCTCTGTGAAATCACGAATGGTGCTGAACATTGCGTAATTATCAGTGAACATCCCCAAGGTCATAGTTGAAACAGCTGCAGATGTTTGGGACGAGGACACTACCCTGAGGAACATCTGCAGTGATGTCCTGGAACTGAGATGATTGAGCTCCAGCAACCACAATCATCTTCTTTTGTGCTAGGTATGACACGAGTGGAGTGGAGAGTTTTCCCCCTAATTCCCATTGACTGCAGTTTTGCGAGGGCTCCTTGGTACTCCTACATTCAGTCAAATGCTGCATAATGTAACATGTGTACTGAATTTCTTTGACTTTTTTTGGCAGAACCTTATTGTAACAATGGTGGCAATCAGCCAGCTCCTGGATTTGCTGTGTCCTTCTTTAAGTGGGAATTCGGAGCACAGAAATAGCCGATCTGGACTATAATGCCTTTGAAAAAGCCATCCAATTATTTTGACTGTTCATTTCCTTGTAGCTTTTTCCACTTCAGATAGTTATTCAAGTCCCCTTTACCAGCCTATCAAACCACGTATTGTAAATCATAAAAAGGCACTGTGCGTTTTTTTCTTCTCCCCGCATCACCAGTGATTCTTCTGCCAAGGCATCTTAAATTAGTGTCCTCTTGTTATTGAGCTATCTGCCACAGGAAATGGTTTCTCCTTACAAGTTTGAATTTATTTTATAGAAAAAGAATTATTCTAACTTTGCAAATAATAATTTAACATAGTTAATATCCACTACAATAATAAAAGCAGATATAACATTAACAGGGTGTATTATAAAATAAGTTGTTTTTTCATGCCGCAGTTAAGTGATCTTTAAAATCATTGAACAGTTTCAGATGCAGATAGGCTGAACGGGGATCAAAGCTCAAAGTGGTGGTGGAGGAGTGGGCAGTGTGGCATATTGCCATTTGTTTTAAAAATGCCATAAAATCACTTTTCTAATCCTACTTGAGCCAGTCAAAAAATGTCGCTACATCAGTCTGCACCCATGCTATCCTTGTTTGCAATGCTTGAAGTTAATTCGTATTAAATTCTATTTATCCACTCTGGCCAACAAGTTGAGACCTCAGTCCATCTCCAACAAGGGTTGGAGATTGTGTGCGTGTGTACGTGTGCGGAGGGGAGCTTCATAAAGCAGTGCAGAGGGAGGGGAGATTTCATGTTAGGAAAACAAAGTACTTTTCAGGAATTTATATTTGTACTGGTAAACATCAGAATTCAGATCTCATTTTAAGTGGGTTTAATTCAATGTTTCTGTGGTAGGAATGATAAAACCTGTAGTGAGATTCATGCTGGGCAGAGATGTTTATATGTGTGGGGTTGACTCAATTCAAACTCTTCTTCTATTGTGCTTAGAGAGGGTTACGCTATGAAGAGTAAATAGAGGCTGGCAGAAGTAGCTGTGGTCGCTTAGTTTTTAGGGGCCTTTCAAGGTAAGCTTTTGAATTTAGCTCTTAGCTGAATTTGTTTGCAGTTGAAGATGGGGAATGAACATCTCGCAACTCTGCCAGGAGAAGAAAGACTGGACAGGACAAGGGAGCTGCCAAGAGATAGACTTCCCAAAGAACCAGATAGGCCGACAAGAGGTGAGGCCACATTGGATTTGGTACTGGGAAATGAACCGGGCCAAGTGTTAGATTTGGTTGTGGGAGAGCACTTTGGAGATAGTGACCACAATTCGGTGTCTTTTTGTTATTGCAATGGAGAGGGATAGGGCCATACGGCAGGGCAAGGTTTACAATTGGGGGAGAGGTAATTATGATGCGATTAGGCAAGAATTAGGGGGCATAAGATGGGAACAGAAACTGTCAGGGAAAGGCACTAATGAAAAGTGGAACTTTTTCAAGGAACAAATACTGGGTGTCCTTGATAGGTATGTCCCTGTCAGGCAGGGAGGAAATGGCCGAGTGAGGGAACCACGGTTCACGAAAGAGGTGGAATGTCTTGTGAAAAGGAAGAGGGAAGCTTATGTAGGGATGAGGAAACAAGGTTCAGATGGCTCGATTGAGGGTTACAAGTTAGCAAGGAATGAGCTGAAAAAGGGGCTTAGGAGAGCTAGGAGGGGACATGAGAAGTCCTTGGCGGGCCGGATCAAGGAAAACCCCAAGGCTTTTTACTCTTATGTGAGGAATAAAAGAATGACCAGGGTGAGGTTAGGGCTGGTCAAGGACAGTAGTGGGAACTTGTGTATGGAGTCAGTAGAGATAGGCGAGGTGATGAATGAATACTTTTCTTCAGTGTTCACCAAGGAGAGGGGCCATGTTTTTGAGGAAGAGAAGGTGTTACAGGCTAATAGGCTGGAGGAAATAGTTGTTCGGAGGGAGGATGTACTGGCAGTTTTGAATAAACTGAAGGTTGATAAGTCCCCTGGGCCTGATGAAATGTATCCTAGGATTCTTTGGGAGGCAAGGGATGAGATTGCAGAGCCTTTGGCTTTGATCTTTGGGTCCTCGCTGTCCACGGGGATGGTGCCAGAGGACTGGAGAGTGGCGAATGTTGTTCTTCTGTTTAAGAAAGGGAATAGAAATGACCCTGGTAATTATAGACCGGTTAGTCTTACTTCGGTGGTTGGTAAATTGATGGAAAGGGTCCTTAGGGATGGGATTTACGACCATTTAGAAAGATGCGGATTAATCCGGGATAGTCAGCACGGATTCGTGAAGGGCAAGTCGTGCCTCACAAATTTGATAGAATTTTTTGAGGAGGTAACTAAGTGTGTTGATGAAGGTAGGGCAGTTGATGTCATATACATAGATTTTAGTAAGGCGTTTGATAAGGTCCCCCATGGTCGACTTATGATGAAAGTAAGGAGGTGTGGGATAGAGGGAAAGTTGGCCGATTGGATAGGTAACTGGCTATCTGATCGAAGACAGAGGGTGGTGGTGGATGGAAAATTTTCAGACTGGAGGCAGGTTGCTAGCGGAGTGCCACAGGGATCAGTGCTTGGTCCTCTGCTCTTTGAGATTTTTATTAATGACTTAGAGGAGGGGGCTGAAGGGTGGATCAGTAAATTTGCTGATGACACCAAGATTGGTGGAGTAGTGGATGAGGTGGAGGGCTGTTGTAGGCTGCAAAGAGACATAGATAGGATGCAAAGCTGGGCTGAAAAATGGCAAATGGAGTTTAACCCTGATAAATGTGAGGTGATTCATTTTGGTAGGACTAATTTAAATGTGGATTACAGGGTCAAAGGTAGGGTTCTGAAGACTGTGGAGGAACAGAGAGATCTTGGGGTCCATATCCACAGATCTCTAAAGGTTGCCACTCAAGTGGATAGAGCTGTGAAGAAGGCCTATAGTGTGTTAGCTTTTATTAACAGGGGGTTGGAGTTTAAGAGCCGTGGGGTTATGCTGCAACTGCACAGGACCTTGGTGAGACCACATTTGGAATATTGTGTGCAGTTCTGGTCACCTCACTATAAGAAGGATGTGGAAGCGCTGGAAAGAGTGCAGAGGAGATTTACCAGGATGCTGCCTGGTTTGGAGGGTAGGTCTTATGAGGAAAGGTTGAGGGAGCTAGGGCTGTTCTCTCTGGAGCGGAGGAGGCTGAGGGGAGACTTAATAGAGGTTTATAAAATGATGAAGGGGATAGATAGAGTGAATGTTCAAAGACTATTTCCTCGGGTGGATGGAGCTATTACAAGGGGGCATAACTATAGGGTTCATGGTGGGAGATATAGGAAGGATATCAGAGGTAGGTTCTTTACGCAGAGAATGGTTGGGGTGTGGAATGGACTGCCTGCAGTGATAGTGGAGTCAGACACTTTAGGAACATTTAAGCGGTTATTGGATCGGCACATGGAGCACACCAGGATGATAGGGAGTGGGATAGCTTGATCTTGGTTTCAGATAAAGCTCGGCACAACATCGTGGGCCGAAGGGCCTGTTCTGTGCTGTACTGTTCTATGTTTCTATGTTTCTATCTGGGTGTGCGATTCTGATCTAGCCAAAGCCAGCCACGAGCTTCTTTCCACCCATTCCAGGCATGAAATCAGGAGGCCTGTTCTGTGCTGTACTGTTCTATGTAACCAGATGATGTTCAGATAACCAGGGTGTTGGGACAGAAAGGATGTCTTAGGAAGATTGAAGTTTGGAGAACAGAGACCAAGGTATTGTTCACAGGACAATTCAAAGGGAGAAGCAGACAAGCTGCTGTGAGTGAAAGAGATAACTGCAGTCACCAGAGCTAAAGTGGGAAAGCAGACTTTAGAGGTAAATCAAAGGTTTGATGCCATTTAATAGAGTCTTGGAATCGAGAGTTGAAGCAATTATGAGCAGTTTGAACAACAGTTAGGACAAAGATATCCTCAAGATGGAGGTGAACCTTGGATTTGTTGTTAAAAGTGGAGCGAAAGTTTTGTTTAAGATCGTCATTTGGAATACCTGGACTGGATTTTTGAATGCAAACCAGACCAAGAATAGTAATGACTAATATGTATAAGTGGCTTTGAACAGAAAACCACCTTTATTAAAATTTGGGGGGAAAAGACCACAAGTAAACACTTCACAAACAATTTAATGGTGAAATTTAAGAAGCATTGATATGTTTAACACTATCCAATGTTAGTTTTTAATGATTGATAATGAGAAATTAAAGCATCGGAAAGATGCTTGTGAAAGAAGATTTTAAAGCGTATTTTTTGGCAGTGGAGTTTGGAAAGCCATTGGCAATCATCTGGAGGGATTTTGAGGAGACATCCACAGACATTCACTTAGGTTCAGGGTGGAGAGTATATTTAACCACAGCCAGTTTGTCAGCCACTGGGAAACCGGAGCACCCAGAGGAAACCCATGCAGACACGAGGGGAACATGCAAACTCCACACAGTGACCCAAGCCGGGAATCGAACCTGGGTCCCTGGCGCTGTGAAGCAGCAGTGCTAACCACTGTGCTACCGTGCCACCCCTGTGGATGGTGTCAAAGTTCTTGAGTGTTGTTGTCGCCATTGGAGCTGCAGCTCGTCCAGACAAGTTGAGAGTATTCCATCACACTCCTGACTTGTTAGTTGTAGATGGTGGACAGGCTTTTGGGACTCAGGAGATGAGTTACTTGCAGGATTCCAAGTCTCGACCTGCTCTTGTAGCCACAGTATTTATATGGCTGGTCCAGTTCAGTGAATTCGCTTCCCCAGAAAATAGTGGAGGTTTGGCCCTGGAATTTATTGGAAGCTAAATTAGATTTTTGATCAGCAAGGGAGTCGAGGGTTATGGAGGGTTGACAGAAAAGTGGAGTTGGTAATAGAAACATAGAAACATAGAAAAAGTACAGCACAATACAGGCCCTTCAGCCCATTCCACACGCCCACCACTCTCTGAGTGAAAACTTACCGCTGACATCTCTGTACCTACTCCCCAGCACCTTAAACCTGTGTCCTCTTGTGGCAACCATTTCAGCCCTAGGAAAAAGCCTCTGACTGTCCACTCGATCAATACCTCTCAGCATCTTATACACCTCTATCAGGTCACCCCTCATCCTTCGTCTCCAAGGAGAAAAGGCCGAGCTCACTCAACCTATCCTCATAAGGCATGTCCCCCAACCCAGGCAACATCCTTGTAAATCTCCTCTGCACCCCCTTTCTATGGCTTCCACATCCTTCCTGTAATGAGGCGACCAGAACTGAGCACAGTACTCCAAGTGGGGTCTGACCAGGGTCCTATATAGCTGCAACATTATCTCACGACTCCTAAACTCAATTCCTCGATTGATGAAGGCCAGTACACCATACGCCTTCTTAACCACAGCCTCAACCTGCACAGCTGCTTTGAGCGTCCTTTGAACTCGGACTCCAAGATCCTTCTGATCTTCCACACTGCCAAGAGTCCTACCATTACTATTATATTCCGCCATCCTATTTGACCTGCCAAAATGAACCACCTCACACTTATCTGGGTTAAACTCCATCTGCCACTTCTCCGCCCAGTCTTGCATCCTATCAATGTTTCGCTGCAACTTCTGACATCCCTCCATACTATCCACAACATCTCCAACCTTTATGTCATCAGCAAACTTACCAACCCATCCCTCCACTTCCTCATCCAGGTCATTTATAAAAATCACAAAGAGTAAGGGTCCCAGAACAGATCCCTGGGGCACTCCACTGGTGACCGACCTCCATTCAGAATATGACCCATCTATAACCACTCTTTGCCTTCTGTGGGCAAGCCAGTTCTGGATCCACAAAGCAATGTTCCCTTGGATCCCATGCCCCCTCACTTTCTCAATAAGCCTTGCATGGGCACCTTATCAAATGCCTTGCTGAAGTCCATATATACTACATCTACTGCTCTTCCTTCATCAATGTGTTTAGTCACATTCTCAAAAAATTCAACCAAGCTCGCAAGGCATGATCTGCCTTTGACAAAGCCATGCTGACTATTCTTAATCATATTATACCTCTCCAAATGTTCATAAATCCTGCCTCTCAGGATCTTCTCCATCAACTTATCAACCGCTGAGGTTAGACTCACTGGTCTATAATTTCCAGGGCTATCTCTACTTCCTTTCTTGAATAAAGGAACAACATCCGCAATCCTCCAATCCTCCGGAACCTCTCCCGTCTCCATTGATGATGCAAAGGATGTTCGCAGGGCTCTGTATTGGGACCTCTGCTGTTTGTGATTTATATAAACGATCTGGAAGAAAGTGTAACTGGGGTGATCAGTAAGTTTGCGGACGACACGAAAATGGCTGGACTTGCAGATAGTGAGGAACATTGTCAGAGGCTACAGAAGGTTATAGATAGGCTGGAAATTTGGGCAAAGAAATGGCAGATGGAGTTCAATCCAGATGAATGCGAAGTGATGCATTTTGGTAGAACTAACGTAGGGGGGAGCTATACGATAAATGGCAGAACCATAAAGGGTGTAGATACGCAGAGGGACCTGGGTGTGCAAGTCCACAGATCCTTGAAGGTGACGTCACAGGTGGAGAAGGTAGTGAAGAAGGCATATGGCATGCTTGCCTTTATAGGACGGGGCATAGAGTATAAAAGTTGGGGTCTGATGTTGCAGTTGTATAGAACGTTGGTTCGGCCGCATTTGGAATACTGCGTCCAGTTCTGGTCGCCACACTACCAGAAGGACGTGGAGGCTTTAGAGAGAGTGCAGAGGAGGTTTACCAGGATGTTGCCTGGTATGGAAGGGCTTAGTTATGAGGAGAGATTGGGTAAACTGGGGTTGTTCTCCCTGGAAAGACGGAGGATGAGGGGTGACCTAATAGAGGTGTATAAAATTATGAAAGGCATAGATAGGGTGAACGGTGGGAAGCTTTTTCCCAGATCGGTGGTGACGTTCACGAGGGGTCACAGGTTCAAGGTGACGGGGGGGAAGTTTAACACGGATATCAGAATTTTACACAGAGGGTGGTGGGGGCCTGGAATGCGCTGCCGGGCAAGGTGGTGGAGGCGGACTCACTGGGAACGTTTAAGACTTATCTAGATAGCCACATGAACGGAGTGGGAATGGAGGGATACAAAAGAATGGTCTAGTTTGGACCAGGGAGCGGCGTGGGCTTGGAGGGCCGAAGGGCCTGTTCCTGTGCTGTATTGTTCTTTGTTCAAAGATCATCGCCAGAGGCTCAGCAATCTCCTCCCTCGCCTCCCACAGTAGCCTGGGGTACATCTCATCCGGTCCCGGCGACTTATTTAACTTGATGCTTTTCAAAAGCTCCAACACATCCTCTTTCTTAATGTCTACATGCTCAAGCTTTTCAGTCCGCTGCAAGTCTGCACTACAACCACCAATATCCTTTTCCATAGTGAATACTGAAGTAAAGTATTCATTAAGTACCTGTGCTATTTCTTCCGGTTCCATACAAACATAATATTATTGAATGGCTTAAAGAGTTGAATGGTCTACTGTCCCAAAGCCATATGTTCCTAGCTAGGGCGTTCAGAGATGATGTCTCATACATTAGGCACATAAAGGCAGCATGGCAGCACAGTGGTTAGCACGACTGCCTCACAGTGCCAGGGACTCAGTTTCAACTCCAGTCTCAGGTGGCTGTCTGTGTGGAGATTACACGTTCTTTCGGTGTCTGCGTGGGTTTCCTCCGGGTGATCCGATTTCTTCCCACAGTCCGAAGATGTGCGGGTTAGGTGGATTGGCCATGCTAAATTGCCCCTTCGTGTGAGGGGATTGGCAGGGTAATTATGTGGTGTTATGGGGAGAGGGCCTGGGTGGAATTGTGGTCAAGGCTTGATGGGCCAAATGGCCTCATTCTGCACTGTCGGGATTCCATGGTTCCATGACATTGGACAATTGAATTCTGGAACTCGGTCCACCAAAACGCTCAGATATCTCGGCCAATTGAAACTGTCAAAGCATGTTAATAATTCTTTGGAAATGGTATTAAGGATTACGAAACTAAGACTAATAAATGGAGTTGCGATACAGATCACCTGTGTTTTGGCATCCAGGAGTTGAATGGTCTAATCCTGTTCCTGTGTGCCTAATGACTTTTTGGTTTGAATGATCAATTATTTAAGTATCTTTTTCCTCTAATGCAGGAATCGATTTCAACATGCAGATTTGCACAGAGAGTTGCGCTTATCAAGAATGAAGCTATTCTCAATGAAGAAATTGATCCGAGATTAGTAAGTAAAGTCTGATATTGGCTTTTTAAGATGTTTAAAATTTGTATTTTAACTGAGAGAGGTAGTAACATAGCAAGATAAATTTGTCAATCCGATGTTGCCACTGTGAAATGTACACGCAGGGAGTTTGGGTGCTCTGTTCTAGCTCTATGTTGAGTGGTGTGCCACAAAGAACAGTGTTGGGGCTTCAAATTACTGAATGAAGGGACTGAAGGTGTGGTTTCTAAATTTTGCTAAGGACACACCTTATCACATTCCCTCTTACTCCCACCCCACTTTCTGCCTTCCTGTTTTTTTTCTCAGCTAGTGCTCCATGCCTTCCAATCCTTGACTTTCTAATGCTACATCCTGGTTCCCGCCTTGCAGAGAAGTTGTTAACCATCCGTTAGCTTCCCCGCCGGAACATTGGTCCTGATTCTGTTGAAGTGCCAGCTATCAGTTCTGTATCGGTCACACTTCCTCCAAAACCAGTCTCAATGTCCCAGGAATCAAAAGCATATCTCCATTCACCTGATTGGTTACTTAGATCGTCAATCTAAAAACATGCAAGCTCTCAGTGTTGTAGATGCATCTCAGTGACATTAACAAATGATCAAGCTCTGGAACCTGATAAGATGATCAGAAGGCACACTGGATATTTTGCCTTTGTTTGCCGAGGCCTACAGTACAAGAGCAGGGAGATTATGCAAACATTAATAAGACATTAGCAAAAGTACTGTGTACAGTTCTGGTCACTATTACAGGCAGGACGTGATCACATCAGAGAAGGTACAGAAGAGATTTACAAGGATGTTGCCAAGAATGATCACTTTTAGCAACGAAGAAAGATCAAATAGGCTGGCTTTGTCTTCTTTTGAACAGAGGAGGCTGAGGGCAAATTTAATTGAGGTGTATAAATGAGGGACCTAGAGTGGACAGGAATGACATATTTCCATTTGCAGAGAGGACAATAACTAGAGGACAGAGATTTGATGTAATTGGATGGGAGTTGAAGTGTAATTCTTTCACTCAGAGAGTGCAGGTGTTTGGGACTCCCTGCCTGAAAGAATGTAGTGGCATAAGCCTATATTGTTAAAAAAATATTGGATATGTACTTGAGGTGCCTAAACCTGCAAGGCTATGGACCAAGGATGGATGATGGGATTAGATTAGATAGATGTTTTGCACTCCACATGGGCACAGTGGGCCGAATGGCCTCCTTCTGTGCTGTTAATCTTTTAAAATTTCTTTCTATATCGGGAAAATGATACAAGAGTCTGAAAACACATACCAACCAATTCAAGAACAGCTTTTTCTCTGCTGCCATCAGACTTTTGAATGGACCTACCATATATTAAGCTTCTCTTTCTCTACACCCTATCTGTAATTGCAACACTATATTCTGCACCCTCTCCGTTCCTTCTCCCCTATGTACTCTATGGATGATATGTTTGCCCGGATAGCGCGCAAGAAACAATAATTTTCACTGGATCCCAATACATCTGACAATAAATCAAATCAAAGAAATGATTTTTTGGCCTTCATAGCGAGAGGATTGAAGAACGGGAGCAGGGATGTTTTGATGCAATTATACAGGACCTCGGTGAGGCCCCATCTTGAATATTGTGTGCAGTTTTGGCCTCCTTATCTGAGGAAGGATATTCCTACTCTGGAAGGAGTGCAGAGAAGGTTTACCAGACTGATTCCTGGAATGGCAAGACTGACGTATGATGAAAGATTGAGTCAGTGAGGATTGTATTCGCTGGAGTTTAGAAGAATGAGGGGGGACCTCATAGAAACCTATAAAATTCTACCTACCCTAGACAGGGTAGATGCAAGGATGATGTTCCTGATGGCTGGGGTGTCCAGAACCGGGGGTCATAGTCTGAAAATATAGGGTAGACAGTTTAGAACAGAGATGAGGAGACATTTCTTTGCCCAGAGAGTGGTCAGCCTGTGGAATTCACTACCACAGAAAGTAGCTGAGGCCAAAACATTGAATGTTTTTAAGGGGCAGTTAGATATAGCACTTGAGGCGAAGGGAATCAAAGAATATGGGAGAAGGTGGGATCAGGCTGCTGAGTTGGATGATCAGCCATGATCATAATGAATGGTGGAGCAGGCTTGAAGGGCCAAATGGCCTCCTCCTGCTCCAATTTCTATGTTTCTAAAGCCAGTGTTGTTGCATGGTAGTTGTATTTGAGACTTGACTAAATTAAATGAGAGATACACGCCAGTAATCCAGCTGCTATAACCATCTGAGGTGCTAGACAAGTGAAAGCTGGTTTCTTCAACTCAACACAATATTTCTGTGACATGTTTGCACCTTCTCTTTATTGGACAATCATTTTTACAAATCTGCAAAGAAGATCTGACACTAGACATATGGGAATGATACAGCATTGGATTTGGGCGACTGTTCATGTATATTTTATATTGTAGGCTTAAAAAATACTATGAGGTTTGCTTTCTAAAATAAACACACAATCAAGTCACCCCATAAATATATTTAAAAGACAAGTAGAGAAGTGTGCAAAAATAGACACATCTTCCTGAGTGTCTTCTCATTCATTTTGTGGTTTGGAAATGAAAGAATGCGTTGGATTATTTAAGAAGTTTTGGTGTTGTATATGTCGCAGTAAAACCAGAGTGGATATGTTGCTAATTTCAGTAAATTGCAGTTTTGTGCCTGCTGGCAAAATGATTCTTGTTGCGATCCTTTTAAGATGTCACTAGATTTCAACTGATAGTATGTCGCGTGCCAACTCTGGAGTAACAATGGTATTTTGCTCAACATCTTCATAAATATTTTAATAAATTTTGCTGGGGAAATAATGGCTGAATGATGCACATAATGCACAAATCAGTCATCAACTTATGATGAGAAAGCGATGAGTTGCTGGTTGATTTGTGACTGCCTGAGCCTTGCAAAAAAATGGCATCTCATGCTTAACCTCCCTCAATTTTCATGAAACTGCATGTTTTCATTTAATTAAACTCGTCACAGCAACTTAATTCTAGTAATTTTCAGCCCAAACGCTCTTTTAGCAACATGATAATTATTGATGACTGACAATCATCCTCTCTTGCCCAGAAAGTAAACATCTGCAACTTATTCCCTTATATTAGTTCACTCACCATGTACTAAAAGCTCAGTCTGGCAGTTGTTTCATTCAAGACTTAGCCAGCTCGGTCAGTGGTGGTACTACCAAACCATTCTTGGTGATGGACATTGAAATATTCCACTTGGAGTACATTATGTGCTATTACTATCTTAATATTTCTTCCAAGTGGTGTTGCACACTTGCTATAGGACGACAGGGTAACCTGTCTATTGAGTAACCTGTTGAGGAAGAATGATGGATAGTTTTCTTGCCATGTATGACTTGAAGCCATGCAACTTCGTGGGCTCAGGAGTCAATGTTGAGGACTTCCAGGTCACCCTCACTTTTCTGTATGCCATTGTATCCCCACCTCTGCTATAACCATCTGAGGTGCTAGACAAGTGAAAGCTGGTTTCTTCAACTCAATACATTGTTCTGTGACATGTTTGCACCTTCTCTTTATTGGACAATCATTTTTACTGGTGGGTCATATCCATGGATGGTGCTGGTGGAATCTGGAAAGTTGGCTTAAGATATGGTTTTGTGAATATTGCTATGTCAGATAGTCTGTAGGACAGTCCCACAACTTTATCACCAGTCACCAGATACGAATAACGAGCACTTTACAAGGTTGGCTGGGCCTTTGCTCAATGGGGAATAATTGCAAATCATTTAGACACGATACAGCAACTGGCTCTAAAGCAACACTAGCAGAGATTAAGAAGTGTGATTACTTTGTGTTATCTGATCCACAAAATGGTACATGGATCAGGATAACCGGATCATTATATCAGAATAATTATACACAGCACATTCCCACATTTATCTGTTTTCCCCTTATTCTTTTTGTTTGAAGGCATTTAATCCTTACTAGGGTACATTGCTGTGGGAAACAGACACCTTACAAAAGTGGCTGTGCTCCAAGCAGTAAATCTCTGCAGACAAGTGGAGATGGACGAGGAGGGAAAGTTTTGTCACAGTCATGTAGGGCGTCATTTATGACATTGATAAGAGCCAGTTTGGGACTGTGGAATGGAGAGAAAGCTGATGGGGAATTCGAACTTGGAGTTGAGGGAAAGATGACAACAGGTTTGGGTGGTGACATGTTCAAGGACTTTGGAGAGCAAAGGGATAGGGATTTGCAAGGATGGTGGAAGTTAGGGATTTTTAAAAAATGAGGATAGGAATGATAATATCAGGTATAAAGGAGAAAGGGACAACACCCTGAATGGAGGTGGCTACGTTAGGACGAGTTCCAGCTTTCCAACTGATGACTGAAGCTATCCCCGTGGAAAGTTCTGTTCCCCACCGACCACTCCATTCCTCTCCCTGACAGTTGGTTCACAACCTTGACCCTAATAAGACCATAAGACATAGGAGCAGAATTAGGCCACTCGGCTCATCGAGTCTGCTCCGCCATTCAACCATGGCTGATTTTTTTCTCATCCCCATTCTCCTGCCTTTTCCCCATAACCCCTGAGCCCCTTATTAATCAAGAACCTATCTATCTCTGTCTTAAAGACACTCAGTGATCTGGCCTCCACAGCTTTCAGCGGCAAAGAGTTCCACAGATTCACCACTCTCTGGCTGAAGGAATCCCTCCTCATTTCTGTTTTAAAGGATCTTCCCTTTAGCCTGAGGTTGTGCCCTCTGGTTCTAGTTTTTCCTACTAGTGGAAATATCCTCTCCATATCCACTCTCTCCAGGCCTCGCGGTATCCTGTAAGTTTCAATAAGATCCCCCCTCATCCTTCTAAACTCCAAAGAGTACAGACCCAGAGTCCTCAGCCGTTCCTCATACAACAAGTTCTTCATTCCAGGGATCATTCTTGTGAACCTCCTCTGGACCCTTTCCAAGGCCAGCACATCCTTCCTTAGATATGGGGTCCAAAACTGCTCTCAATACTCCAAATGGGGTCTGATCAGAGCCTTGTACAGTCTCAGGAGTACATCCCTGCTCTTGTATTCTAGCCTTCTCGACATGAATGCTAACATTGCATTTGCTTCTAACTGCCGACTGAACCTGTATGTTAACCTTAAGAGAATCTTGAACAGTGACTCCCAAGTCCCTTTGTGTTTCCGATTTCCTAAGCATTTCCCCATTTAGAAAATAATCTATACCTCTATTCCTCCTTCGAAAGTGCATAACCTCACACTTTTCCACATTGTGATGTAATGTGAGTTTATGATTATATTTTTGCCACCCCCAATACCATCTATTTCCACCTCTGTAACATTGCCTGACTCTGTCCCTGCTTCTCATCTGCTGCTGAAATCAATCATCCATGCCTTTTGTTACCTTAGACTTGACCAGCATAATGCACTGCTGGCCAGCCTACCTGGTCTAACTGTTCTAAACTTGAGAACATCCAAATGTCTGTTACCTAAATCCTAACACACCAAATCCAGTTCACCCTTCACCCCTATGCTCTCTGATCTACTTTTACTCCTGGCTAAGACTTTAACATTCTCATTCTTGTTTTAATTTCCTCCGTGGCCTCGCCCCTTCCTATCCTCTAGCCCCACAATTTTCCAAGGTATCTGCACTTCTCTAACTTGGCCTCTTGAGCATCAATTATTTTAATTGTTCCAACATTGATTCCTAGAATCCTGCAGTGCAGAAGGAAGCCATTCATCCCACCCAGAGGGGTACCAATATCTTGGGGGGGAAATTTGCTAATGTTCTTTGGGAGGGTTTAAACTAATTCAGCAGGGGGGTGGGTACCTGAATTGTAGCTCCGGTGTACAGGAGGTTGAGAGTAGTGAGGTCATGGATGAGGTTTCAGAGTCGCAGGAGTGTACTGACAGGCAGGCAGGCAGTTTGAAGTGTGTATACTTCAACGCCAGGAGCATCCACAATAAGGTGGGTGAGCTTGCAGCATGGGTTGGTACCTGGGATTTCGATGTTGTGGGCATCTCGGAGACATGGATAGAGAAGGGACAGGAATGGTTGTTGCAGGTTCCGGGGTTTAGATGTTTCAGTAAGTGCAGGGAAGGTGGTAAAAGAGGGGGAGGTGTGGCATTGTTAGTCAAGGACAGTATTACGGTGGCAGAAAGGACATTCGATGAGGACTCGTCTACTGAGGTAGTTTGGGCTGTAGTTAGAAACAGGAAAGGAGAGGTCACCCTGTTGGGAGTTTTTTATAGACCTCCAAAAAGTTCCAGAGATGGAGAGGAAAAGATTGCAAAGATGATTCTGAATAGGAGCAAAAGTAACAGGGTAGTTGTACTGGGGGACTTTAACTTTACAAATATTGACTGCAAAAGCTATAGTTCGAGTACTTTAGAGGGGTCGGTTTTTGTCCAATGTGTGCAGGAGAGTTTCCTGACGCAGTATGTAGATAGACCAACAAGAGGCGAGGCCACATTGGATTTGGTACTGGGTAATGAACCAGGCCAGGTGTTAGATTTGGAGGTAAGGGAGCACTTTGGTGACAGTGACCACAATTCGATTACGTTTACTTTAGCAATGGAAAAGGATAGGTATATACCAAAGGGCAAGAGTTATAGCTGGGGGAAAGGAAATTATGATGCGATTAGGCGAGACTTAGCTGGCATAGGTTGGGGAAGGAAACTGCAGGGGATGGGCACAATTATAATGTGGAACTTGTTCAAGGAACAGCTACTACGCGTCCTTGATAAATATGTACCTGTCAGGCAGGGAGGAAGCAGACGTGTGAGGGAACTGTGGCTTACTAAGGAGGTTGAATCTCTTGTAAAGAGGAGGAAGGAGACTTATGTTAAGATGAGACGTGAAGGCTCAGTTAGGGCGCTTGAGAGTTACAAGTTAGCCGGGAAGGACCGAAAGAAAGAGTTAAGAAGAGCCAGGAGGGGACATGAGAAGTCTTTGGCAGGTAGGATCAAGGAAAACCCTAAAGCTTTCTATAGGTATGTCAGGAGTAAAAGAATGACTAGGGTAAGATTAGGGCCAGTCAAGGACAGTAGTGGGAAGTTGTGCGTGAAGTCTGAAGAGATAGGAGAGGCACTAAATGAATATTTTTCGTCAGTATTAACACTGGAGAGGAACAGTGTTGTCGAGGGGAGTACTGAGATGCAGGCTGTTGGACTGGATGGGATTGATGTTCATAAGGAGGAGGTGTTAGCAATTCTGGAAAGTGTGAAAATAGATAAGTCCCCTGGGCTGGATGGGATTTATCCTAGGATTCTCTGGGAGGCTAGGGAGGAGATTGCAGAGCCTTTGGCTTTGATCTTTGTGTCATCATTGTCTACAGGAACAGTGCCAGAAGACTGGAGGACAGCAAATGTTGTCCCCTTGTTCAAGAAGGGGAGTAGGGACAACCCTGGTAATTATAGACCGGTGAGCCTTACTTCTGTTGTGGGCAAAGTATTGGAAAGGATTATAAGAGATAGGATTTATAATCACCTAGAAAGGAATAATTTGATTAGGGATAGTCAGCACGGTTTTGTGAAGGGTAGGTTGTGCCTCACAAACCTTATTGAGTTCTTTGAGAAGGTGACCAAAGAGGTGGATGAGGGTAAAGCGGTTGATGTGGTGTATATGGATTTCAGCAAAGCGTTTGATAAGGTTCCCCATGGTAAGCTTTTGCAGAAAATACGGACACATGGGATTGAGGGTGACTTAGTGGTTTGGATCAAGAATTGGCTAGCTGTAAGAAAACAAAGGGTGGTGGTTGATGGGCAATATTCATCCTGGAGATCAGTTACTAGTGGTGTGCCGCAGGGATCTGTTTTGGGGCCACTGCTGTTTGTCATTTTTATTAATGACTTGCATGAGGGCGTGGAAGGATGGATTAGTAAATTTGCGGATGACACTAAAGTCGGTGGAGTTGTAGACAGTGCGGAGGGAAGTGGCAGGTTACAGAGGGACATAGATAGGCTGCAGAGCTGGGCTGAGAGGTGGCAAATGGAGTTTAATGCGGAAAAGTGTGAGGTGATTCACTTTGGAAGGAGTAACAGGAATACAGAGTACTGGGCTAATGGTAAGATACTTGGTAGTGTGGATGAACAGAGGGATCTGGGTGTCCATGTGCATAGATCCCTGAAAGTTGGCACCCAGGTTGATAGGGTTGTTAAGAAGGCGTACGGAGTGTTAGCTTTTATTGGTAGAGGAATTGAGTTTCGGAGCCAGGAGGTCATGCTGCAACTGTACAAAACTCTGGTGCAGCCACATTTGGAGTATTGCGTACAGTTCTGGTCGCCATATTATAGGAAAGATGTGGAAGTGTTGGAAAGGGTGCAGAGGATATTTACCAGGATGTTGCCTGGTATGGTGGGAAAATCGTATGAGGAAAGGCTGAGGGGCATGAGGTTGTTTTCGTTAGAGAGAAGAAGGTTAAGAGGTGACTTAATAGAGGCATACAAGATGATCAGAGGATTAGATAGGGTGGATAGTGAGAGCCTTTTTCCTCGGATGGTGTTGGCTAGCACGAGGGGACATAGCTTTAAATTGAGGGGTGAGAGATATAGGACAGATGTTAGAGGTAGGTTCTTTACTCAGAGAGTGGTAAGGGCGTGGAATGCCCTGCCTGCAGCAGCAGTGGACACGTCAACATTAAGAGCATTCAAATTGTTATTAGATTAACATATGGATGATATTGGAATAGTGTAGATTAGAGGGGCTTTAGATTGGTTCCACTGGTCGGTGCAACATCGAGGGCCGAAGGGCCTGTACTGCGCTGTAATGTTCTATGTTCTATCGAGTCTGCACCAACCACAATCCCATCCAGGCCCCATCCCCATAACTGCATGTATTTACCCTAGCTCGTTCCCCTGACACTAAGGGGCAATTTAGCATGGCCAATCCACTTAACCCACACATCTTTGGGAGGAAATGGAGTACCCGGAGGAAACCCACCCAGACACGGGGAGAAGGTGCGAACTCTACACAGACAGTGACCCAAGCCAGGAATCGAACCCGGGTCCCTGGCGCTGTGAAGCAGCAGTGCTAACCACTGTGCCATGCCTTTAGTTGTCAAGATCCTAAGCTTTGGAATTTCCTCCCTAAATCTCTCCACCTCTCTATCTCTCTTTCCTGCTTTAATGAGCTCATTAAAACCTACCTCTTTGACCAAGCTTTTGGTCACCTGCTCAATTAACTCCTTATGTGCCAGGATGACCCTCAAAACTTTGGCCCTATTCTCTTTCCACTAATGCTGTCAGACCTGCTGAGATTTTCCAGCATTTTCTGCTTTTGTTTCAGATTCCAGCATCCGCAGTACTTTGCTTTTAGTTCCTTCTATGACTTGGTACCAAATTTTGCTTTATAATGCTCCTGTGAAGCAACCGGGACTTTTTATTGCATTAAAGGTGCTACGTAACTGCAAGGTGTTCCTGCTTGAGCAAAATGGTCTGCTGCGACCAAGCGCTGAGCTGATCTTTTGGGGCACGCAGGCTAAAGGAAGATGGCTCAAGGTCAGAAATCTTTGAAATCGAATGAATGTAGGGATATGAGAACATGAGGTTCAGAAATTCTGAGCACGGGCATGACTTTACTTGTGGGAAACCCGTCTATAGTTCTCAGTCAGTGAATGAAACACAAACTCAGCCGTGCAGCACTTTTCAGGGTGGTTTTGTCCTTCACACTGGAAAGTGAATAACAGCTGACCCCAACTAATCTTTGGTTGTTAATCTCAAAGAATGTTTTTGTTATGAACTTCAACCACCTTGTCCTGTGGTTGCAAAAGTATTCTATGATCATCACTGGTAGCAAAAAGTATGTTAATGAACGTTGACAGCTGGGCCTGAAAACATGTCCATTTTCATGCTGTGCGCTTGGGTTACAGCTACTCACTAATTACTGCTTCATTGAGGAGCCTGCAGTTTGGAGAACATTTTAAATTCCCTTTTGAAGTCCAACAGACTTTTCCATAATTGCATGGCAAATGACCCACCCTTGTTAATGTTTTCTGACTCACAGCCCGAAACTATCTCTTTTCTTCAGTTGCGTCTTACATTATTACTGAGACGGTTGCAGACGTTTATTCTAGCCGAGGTAAAAAAGTGGGTCTGATTAGCTGTTGGACCACTAACGGCTTGAGTGAAGTTATGACTTGAATGTAGACACAAACAAGATTTCTTGAGGCTCCTCTTGTACTGAACTACACAAACATTCCAAGCTTTTTAACTTGAGCTGAAATAGCAGACCGCCAGCAGCATTGACAGATGTGTCGGTGTTAGGATATTTGTGAGTGGTAAAGGAAAGATCAGGTTGGGTGTGATAAGAAATGGACAATCCAGCAGTGCAAAAGATAAATATTTCAGGTGGGTTTCTTAACCTTTTCCTTGCTCGAAATAATTTCACTGCCACCCAATCATGGACTGAAGTTTAAGTTTTTCACTGTAAATAAAAAAAAAATGGCGCTGGAGCGAGGTGACTTCTTGCGAACTGTCCCCAGCATATCCTCTAATTCCATCTTTTACTCTCGTTCTATGCTCTTAAAACTGAACTCTAATTCTTTTAAGCTTTCTAACAATGCCAAACACGTACCAACCAGCTCGAGAACAGCTTCTTTCCTGCTGCCATCATATTTTTGAATGGTGAAAGCAAATTACTGCGGATGCTGGAATCTGAAACATAAGTAGAGCATGCTGGGAAATCTCAGCAGCTCTGACAGCATATGTGGGGAGAGATTAGAACCAATGTTTCAAGGGCGGCACAGTGGCTAGCACTGCTGCCTCATATTGCCAAGGACCCAGGTTCAATTCTGGCCTCGGGTCACTGTCTGTGTGGAGTTTGCATGTTCTCCCCGTGTCTGCGTGAGTTTCCTCGGGAGCTCCAGATTCCTCCCACAGTCCAAAGATGTGCGAGTTAGGTGCATTGGCCATGCTGAACTGACCCTAGTGTCGGGGGGATTAGCAGGGTAAATATGTGGGGTTACGGGAAAAGGACCTGGGTGGGACTGTGGTTGGTGCAGACTCGATGGGCCGAATTGCCTCCTTCTGCACCGGAGGGATTCTGTGATTCTAGATGACCCTTCGTCAGACTTTTGAATGGTCCCATCATATATTAAGCTGCTCTTTCTCTTCACCCTATCTGTAACCCTCTCCTTTCCTTGTCCCCTATGTACTTTATGAATGGTATGTATTGTCACACAGCACTCAAGAAACAATTCTTTTCACTGTATACCAATACATGTGACAATAATAAATCAAATCAAATAAATTGCTAATACTATGGCTTGGTACTTCTAGTAGGAAGTCTAACAACACCAGGTTAAAGTCCAACAGGTTTATTTGGTAGCAAAAGCCACGAGCTTTCAGAATAGGTTGTCCCTTCGTCAGGTGGGTGGGAGTTCTGATTACAAACAAGGCACAAAGACACAAACTGAATTTACATGAATAATGATTGGAATGTGAGCCTTTACAGCTAATCAAGTCTTAAAGGTACAGACAATGTGACTGGAAGGAGATTTGCATTCTAATCAGTATTCTGTAATTTGATTTCTGTGTCTGTTTGTGCACTGTTTGAGAACAGATATCCACTCCATCTGACGAAGGAGCTGTGCTCCGAAAGCTTATGGTATTTGCTACCAAATAAACCTGTTGGACTTTAACCTGGTGTTGTGAGACTTCTTACTAGGAGCATTAAGCACAGGTTAAAGAGATGTGTATTGTCTCCAGACAGGACAGCTAGTAAGATTTTGCACATCCAGGTAGGTTGTGGGGGTTACAGATAGTGTGACATGAACCCAATATCCTGGTTGAGGCCGTCCTCATGTGTGCGGAACCTGGCTATCAGTCTCTGCTCAGCGACTCTGCGCTGTCGTGTGTCATGAATGCCGCCTTGGAGAACGCTTACCCGGAGATCAGAGACTGAATGCCCGTGACTGCTGAAGTGCTCCCCAACAGGAAGAGAACACTCCTGCCTGGTGATTGTCGAGTGGTGTTCATTCATCCGTTGTCGTAGCGTCTGCATGGTTTCCCCAATGTACCATGCCTTGGGACATCCTTTCCTGCAGCGTAACAGGTAGACAACGTTAGCCAAGTTGCAAGAGTATGTACTGTGTACCTGGTGGATGGTGTTCTCACGTGAGATGATGGCATCTGTGTCGATGATCCGGCACGTCTTGCAGAGGTTGCTGTGGCAGGGTTGTGTGGTGTCGTGGTCACTGTTCTCCTGAAGGCTGGGTAGTTTGCTGCGGACAATGGTCTGTTTGAGGTTGTGTGGTTGTTTGAAAGCAAGAAGTGGGGGTGTGGGGATGGCCTTGGCGAGATGTTCGTCTTCATCAATAACATGTTGAAGGCTCTGGAGGAGATGTAGCTTCTCCGCTCCAGGGAAGTACTGGACGACGAAGGTACGACGAAGATGACATTGGTACTTCTAGACCAGTCTTCTGTTTTGAAGCAAACTAAATTTATACTGACATCTGAAACAAAATTTCTGTTGCATAGCATTAAAAATGATGTCTTGCTTTATAATATTTGGTATTGCAACATTCACAACTCGGGGTCTAATTTATGCTGAAAGTTAGTTAGTGGCAGCTGGCTTGCTAAGTATGCACTGGGGCGATATTTTTGAGTTGAAATACAGTGAGTTGAATTTAGTGCACACACACAAAATGAATTTTGCGTGTAAAATTAGTTAACTGACAGATCCTCTAAAAAGGCAACAAGCGCAGGAAAACCTGGAAATGCTGCACAGTTTGCTCGTTTTAACACAGGTTCTAATATAAAAGCAAAATACTGCGGATGCTGGAATCTGAAACAAAAACAGAATATGCTGGAAAATCTCAGCAGGTCTGACAGCATCTCTGCAGAGAGAACAGAGCTGACGTTTCGAGTCTGGATGACCCTTCGTCAGAATGTTCTCTGCAAGGCAGAAACTGGCCACACGTTTTATGTCCCAGCCAGTTTACATTGGAACAGTCAACCAAAGTTAAATATGTTTCACAAGTTATTATTTCTCAGTATCCTAAGGTCTGCTCTGTGGTACTGACATGCTGCAACAACTATAAGCAATAAACTCCACTAAAAAGGCAGCGCTTCTTGGTCACGCATTGTTATGGTCAGACTTAGGTTTGGTCTGTTCCTAATTTTCCATTCAGAATGAAGTTTGTTTTTGCAGCTGAACAAGTAAGTCAATATTTCATTCCCCAGTTTCAAATGAGATGGAGTTTTAAAAAATATTTCACTTAACACAGGAGCTATTGTGGACGGCGGCAAGGTGAGCAGTATGGCCTGTAGAGGGAGCTCTTAAGTGCTTTTTCGGCAGGAACAAAAGGCCCTGGGCTGCACTTCGGAGGCTGATAAAATACTGAGTACACTGGGACCCTGGCACATCACGAGACTGCGTTAGTAGCCAGAATAATAAACCAAACACAATGAACACTATCAATTCAATTCAATTAAATGATATTTATGCTGGTGACAGAAATGTGAATATCTATAAAATTGGTTGTTATGGAACAGACTGATGTGTGTTGGAGATATCAGTGAATCTTAGCTGTTCACATTCACTCTCCTCATCTGTCTTTGCGAGATGTAGAATTTTCCGAAGTTGTCTCACAGCAGCAGTTGATCTTTCATTAACTTCCAACCGTCTCAGTGATTCTTCTAAGATGACTGTATGGGATTATGGCATTAACTTGGTTTCTGTGCATTTCTATACCATCATCTTCTTCCACTTGCTGGATGTCTTGAGGGTTTTGATCTGTTACACTGGCCAATACTTTATCATCTTTTTGTTTTATTTGTTCATGGGATGTGGGCATCTCTGGCTGGGCCAGCATTTACTATCCATCCCTGAGGGCAGTTGAGAGTCAACCACATTGCTGTGGATCTGGAGTCACATGCAGGCCAGACCAGGTAAGGATGTCAGATTGCCTTCCCTAAAGGATATTAGTGAACCAGATGGGTTTTTACAACAATCGGCAATGATTTCATGGTCATCAGTAGACTTTTAGAACAAAAAACAAAGAAAATTACAGCACAGGAACAGGCCCTTCGGCCCTCCAAGCCTGCACCAATCATGCTGCCCGACTGAACTAAAACCCCCGACCCTTCCGGGGACCTTATCCCTCTATTTCCATCCTATTCATGTATTTATCAAGATGTCTCTTAAATGTCACTGTCATATCTGCTTCCATTACCTCCCTCGGCAACGAGTTCCAGGCACCCACCATCCTCTGTGTAAAAAACTTTTAATTCCAGATTTTTATTGAATTCAAATTTCACATCTGCCCTAGTGGGATTCGAACCTGGGTCCCCAGAGCATTTTTTTTATTCATTCGTGGGACATGGACGTCGCTGGCTGGCCAACATTTATTGCCCAGCCCTAGTTGTCCTTGAGAAGGTGGTGCTGAGCTGCCTCTTGAATTGCTGCAAGTTCATGTTCTGTGGCTTGACCCACAATGCCGTTAGGGAGGGAATTCCAGGATTTTGACCGAGCGATTGCGAAGGAACGGCGATATATTTCCAAGTCAGGATGGTGAGTGGCTTGGAGGGGAACCGGCAGGTGGTGATGTTCCCACGTATCTGCTGATACGGATGTGGTCGTGGGTTTGGAAGGTGCTGTCTAAGGATATTTGGTGAATTGCTGCAGTGCATCTTGCGGATAGTACACACTGCTGTTATTGAGCGTCGATGGTGGAGGGAGTGGATGTTTGTGGATGTGGTGCCAATCAAGTGGGCTGCTCTGTCCTGGATAGTATCAAGCTTCTTGAATGCTGTTGGAGCTGCACCCATCCAGGCAAGTGCAGAGTATTCCATCACACTCCTGACTTGTGCCTTGTAGATGGTGGATAGGCTCTGGGGAGTGAGGAGGTGAGTTACTCACCGCAGTATTCCCAGCCTCTGACCTGTTCTTGTAGCCGCTGTGTTTATGTGGTGAGCATTACTCGTCCAGCAACAGTACCACGATGCCACCGCTTCCCCCGTCATCGTCTCGTTGGTAACTTTTTGGCTGTCGACATTCAGCCATGCATTGATATTATTAGTATCTAATTTTGGCTCCCAAGTACAAATCTGGCATTTTTTCAATTATGGGCACTGACTTCATCCACTTCTAATTGCTTTTTAACAGTTGTTGATGACCTCCTTCTTGAACCATGGAGCATAGGTGCACCTACAGTGCTGTTAGGGAGGGAGTTCCAAGATTTTAACCCAATGAATGTGAAGGAACGGTGACATATTTCCAAGTCAGGATGGTGAGTGGTTTGGAGGGGACCTTCCAGGTGGTGGTGTTCCTATTGTCTGCTGCCCTTGCCCTTTTAGATGAGAGTGGCTGTGGGTTTGAAATATACTCTCTAAGAAGCCTTGGGGAGTTGCTCAGTACTTCTTGTAGATGGTACATACTGCTGCCACTGTGAACTACTGGTGGAGGGAGTGGATGTTTGTGGATGTGGTGTCAATCAAGCAACTGCCTTGTCCTGGATGATGTCAAGCTTCTTGGGTACTGTTGGAGTTGCACCCATCCAGGCAAATGGAGAGTATTCCATAACTGACTTGTGCCTTGTGAATGATGGACAGACTTTGGGGACTCAGGAGGTGAGTTCAGCCTCGGACACTAGCCTGAGGAGCTCCTGCTGTGATGTCCTGGATGATTGATGATTGACTTCCAACAATAAAAATCATCTTCTTTGTGCCAGGTATGACTCCAACCAGCGCAGTTTCCCCCTGATTCCCATTGACTCCAGTTTTGCTCGGGCTCCTTGATGCCACACTCAGTCAAATGCAACTTTGATGGTCAAGGGCAGTCACTCTCAACGCACCTCTGGAATTCAGCTCTTTTATCCATGCTTGAACCAAGGCTGTAATGAGGTCAGGAGCTGATGGAACCTAAACTGAGCATCAGTGAGCAGAATATTGCTAAGCAAGTTCACTTGATAGCACTGTTGATGACCCCTTCTATCACTTTACTGATGATTGAGAGTAAACTGATAGGGTGGTAATTGCTGGCTTGGATTTGTTCTGCTTTTACCAGGACAATTTTCCCCACTGCCAAGTAGATGCCAGTGTTGAAGCTGTGTTGGAACAGCTTGGCTAGCAGTGTGGCTAGTTCTGGAGCTCAGGTCTTCAGTATTATTCCTGGAATATTGATGGAGCCCATAGTCTTTGCAGTATTCAGTGCCTTCAGTGGTTTCTTGATATCATGTGGAGTGAATTGAATTGACTAAAGACTATCATCTGTGATGCTGGGGACCTGTGGCAGAGGTTGTTGTTGTAACAAGGGCAGTCTGTCAACCTTGTCTTTATCTGTTTAAATCCGGACATTTTGTTGGTGTTGTGTTCTGTAGTTAATGTCGTCTCTGGTAACATCTAGAAGTATTGGGCCAGCTCGTTGCAGTTGTGGCTTTGTTATTTGTTGTATCCTCATTCTTGTAAAATGTTCTTTAATTCAGTGGGAAATTATGTTGTGGCTGTTCCATTTGCAGACTTTTGTTCTCTCATAGTAATTTGTGAAAGGCCATTCTGGTTGTTGAATCTTGCTAACCATCTATTGCTGGCTCTAAATTTGATTGGGAAATTGGTATTTCCATTAATTTGGTGCCAAGACTTGATTTGGGTATGCACTTGGCTCTCTGCTGCATGAACCGCATGTAACGCTTTGTCAAGAGTTGTATTGCTGGCATTCTTGGATTCATTTCTTGCTTGAATTCCAGAGATCCCTCATGGCAGACTGGTGCAGAAGGTGAAGTCGCATGGGATCAGAGGTGAGCAGGCAAGGTGGGTACAAAGCTGGCTTGGTCAAAGAAGACAGAGGGTTGCAGTGGAAGGTTGCGTTTCTGAATGGAGGGCTGTGACAAGTGGTGTTCCTCAGGGATCAGTGCTGGGACCTTTGCTGTTTGTAATATATATAAATGATTTGGAGGAAAATGTAACTGGTTTGATTAGTAAGTTTGCGGACGACACAAAGGTTGGTGGATTTGCGGATAGCGATGAGGACCATCAGAGGATACAGCAGGATATAGATCAGTTGGAGACTTGGGCGGAGAGATGGCAGATGGAGTTTAATCCGGAGGTAATGTGAGGTAATGCATTTTGGAAGGTCTAATACAGATAGGAAATATACAGTGAATGGCAGAACCCTTAGGAGTATTGATAGGCAAAGGGATCTGGATGTACAGGTACACAGGTCACTGAAAGTGGCAATGCAGGTGGAGAAGGTAGTCAAGAAGCTTGCTTTCATCGGCTGGGGCATTGAGTTTAAAAATTGGCAAGTCATGTTGACGCTTTATAGAACCTTAGTGAGGCTGCACTTGGAATATAGTGTTCAATTCTGGTTGCCACACTACCAGAAGGATGTGGAGGCTTTGGAGAGGGTACAGAAAAGATTTACCAGGATGTTGCCTGGTATGGAGGGCAGTAGCTATGAGGAGAGGTTGGAGAAACTTGGTTTGTTCTCACTGGAGCGACGGAGATTGAGGGGAGACCTGATAGAAGTCTACAAGATTATGAGAGACATGGACAGAGTGGATAGTCAGAAGCTTTTTCCCAGGGTGGAAGAGTCAATTACAAGGGGGCATAGGTTTAAGGTGCGAGGGGCAAGTTTTAAAAGAGGTGTATGAGGCAGATATTTTACACAGAGAGTGGTGGGTGCCTGGTACTCGTTGCCAGGGGAGGTAGTGGAAGCAGATATGGTAGTGACTTTTAAGGGGCGTCTTGACAAGTACATGAATGAGATGGGAATAGAGGGATATGGTCCCCGGAAGCGTAGGGGGTTTTAGTTAAGTCAGGCAGCATGGTCGGTGCAGGCTTGGAGGGCCAAAGGTCCTGTTCCTGTGCTGTAATTTTCTTTGTTCTTTGTCCTCTTCACCTTAAAGCCACCCTTGATTCAATGACTCACATTCTTTACAAAACGGATGCTTGCTTCGCACCTTCCTTGATCTATATGATGTTTTTTAACTTATTGGCGATGATTTGATTGTTTGATTTGATTTATTATCGTCAGATTTATTGGGATACAGTGAAAAGTATTGTTTCATGCGCTATACGGACAAACCTTACCGTTCATAGAGTACATCGGGAAGACGGAAAGGACAGTGTGGAGAATATAATGTTGCAGTTACAGATAGGGTGAAGAGAAAGATCAGCTTAATTTATAATAGATCCATTTAAAAGTCTGATGACAGCAGGGAAGAAGCTGTTCTTGAGTCGGTTGGTGCGTGTTCTCAGACTTTTGAATCTTTTTCCTGACAGAAGAAGGTAGAAGAAAGTATGTCCAGGATACATACATACTTGATTATGTTGGCTGCTTTCCCGAGGCAGCGGGAAGTGTAGACGGAGTCAATGGCTGGGAGGCTGGTTTGATGATTCTCTGATTTGCTTCCTTGTAACTCAGTATATTTGATTTCAAATGACTATTGTATGGGTGTCAGTGTCAGTTTGACCAGTATTTATACAGAGGGATCTGGTGCCTCAATTAGTCGTGGGGCTGCCATTTTATTCATTGATTCTAAGTGATTTGTGGATTTACATTTCACCATGTTTTGAAATGATAAATTTGCACAAAACCTTAGGGTTCCATAATGAACTTGCATTAAACTGAGTTCTGCACCATCGCAGACTGGGTTAAAGGGGGTTGCAGAATAGTTTTACACTCAAATTCATTGGAACTATCCTGCTGTCAAAACTGTGAAGGACATGTCAAAGCTGTCAAGGAGGTATCCAAGGATATTAAGTCAATTGGCATGGAGGGGGTCAGGACAATGTGTGCTGAACGGGGGCATGGGTTGGCATGAGTTAACACTAAGTTGGCATGGGGTATGGAGGACGGTGGACGCACGCCCCAAGACCGGACGTTCCCGCCCAAGGTTCACGGACTTTTACATGGACCGCCGAATTTTCTGTTCTACCTGCTACGATTCCCAAGGTGGGTGCGATAGGAAAATTCCACCCCTAATTTTTAGGAATGTCTTGGCTGCGGTTTTCCGTCCCTGCCCGCCACCGGGATCGTCCCGCTGAATATTTTGGCCGGCCCACCACATCCCCCGCATTGGGTCCTGCCACAGTGGGGCTGGAAAAGTTTGGCCCTCGTGTGGCACCTTGCTGAATACCTTTTGAAAATATGTTCTATTTTGCATATCTTTCAACGTTAGGAATCGTTGCCTTACCCTTCTACTCCCACATATTTTTTTATTTAAGAGACACTGAAAACAAAATTTTAAATGGATGGTTTTTCAGTCAAGTTGGAAGTCCATGGGTGGAGCTTTCCCGTCCCACCCACCATGGGAATTGTAGCGGGCAGGGGTGGACATGCAAAGGTCCATTGACCTTGGGTGGGATTTTCCGGTCTTGGGGTGAGCGTGGCTGGAAATTCCGCCCAAAATTTATTAAATAATAAATGCAAGACAGTTATTCTTTGACGTATAAACCATGTCAAAGATTGGAACAATGGCAGCTTTCAGCCTGACAAAAGGTGAGATGTTAAAGTCACCTCTGTGGTGGAAGAATTATAAACAATGATTGCAGTTTTTTATAGAATCATACAGTGCAGAAGAGGCCATTTGGCCCATTGAGTCTGTACCGATACATGAGAAACACTTGAACTCCCACCTAACCCCATCTACCAGCACTTGGCCCATAGCCCAGAATGTTGTGACGTGACAAGTGATGCTGTGATGTGACAAGTGCTCATCCAGGTAGTTTTTTTGTTTTTATTCTATAAAAACAAGGATATTTCAAAAACAGAAAATGCTGGAAAATCTCAGCAGGTCTGACAGCATCCGTGAAGAGAGAGAATGGAGCCAACGTTTCGAATCTGGATGACCCTTCGCCAGAGCTTTGTTTCAGATTCCAGCATGCGCAGTATTTTGCTTTTATATAAGGATATTTCATTTGTTTCTGAAGTACAAAAAGGTTTTCTTTTTAGGGTGGCACGGTAGCACAGTGGTTAGCACTGCTGCTTCACAGCTCCAGGGACCTGGGTTCGATTCCCGGCTTGGGTCACTGTCTGTGTGGAGTTTGCACATTCTTCTCGTGTCTGCGTGGGTTTCCTCCGGGTGCTCTGGTTTCCTCCCACAGTCCAAAGATGTGCGGGTTAGGTTGATTGGACATGCTAAAATTGCCCCTTCGTGTCCTGGGATGCGTAGATTAGAGGGATTAGCGGGTAAAATATGTAGGGATATGGGGGTAGGGCCTGGGTGGGATTGTGGTCGGTGCAGACTCGATGGGCCGAATGGCCTCTTTCTGTACTGTAGGGTTTCTATGATTTCTTTCGTTCTATGACATCATCATTTGTGACTCTGTGGACTGTTTCTCAGTGTATTGAGATTGCTTTTGGAAAGATTTCCCAAAGCTGATCGACCGATACTGCTCACTTTCTGGTGCTTTCTTGTTCAAAACGTGGACTAACCATTAATGCTTCTTAACACGGTTGACTCCAGATAAAAGGCACCCTGCCAAGAAAGGTTCAATCTGAACCATGACTTCTGAAAACTGCAGATGTAAACAGTCAGTTGCCAAAGCTTTGTACCACAGGTCATTCAGCAATTTAGCCTCAACTGAGACCTCAGAACAAAAACTTGTTTTACACAGCAGTGATCAAATTTCTGTCTGCAGGTGAGGTTTGGCAGTGGAGATGGTGTATTTTATCATGCAGAGCTTAAAAACAGGATGATGGGGAACATTTTGTGTGTGGATCAGGATTTTGTACTTCAGTTATTGTACTTGGATCAGGAATTGAATATAATAAGAACGAATGGGAAGTTTTGATTCATTTGTTATTTCATACTTGGATCAGTAGATTTTTTGTCTGGAATCAGTTGCATTTATGACTTGAGTTGTTTGCAGGTTTCAGTAAGAAGATATTTGCCCCAACATCTTTACTTTTACAAAAGTCAGCAAAACCCAAGGGAAATTTTAAGCATTAGGGCACTGGGGAGATGGTGGCATTGTGGTAACAGTGCTGGATTAGTAATCCAGAGACTAGGATATTGCTCTGGGGACCTGGATCCGAATCCCAACATGGCAGATGGTGAAATTTAATTTCAATTATAAAAAAAAAATCCAGAATTCAAAGTCTAACCACGAAACCATTGTCAATTGTTGTAAAAACCCCTCTGGTTCATTGATGTCCCTTCCTTTAGGGAAGGAAATCTGCCTTCCTTACCTGGTCTGGCCTACGTGTGACTCCAGACCCACAGCAATGTGGTTGACTCTTGTCATGAACCCAGCTGACGTTACCTGCGAGTGTGTCCCAGCCAGTTCATGGTGATTTATAGTTCTGTTTACAAGAATGGTGTAAGGAGACACGTGTGAGATCCATTGAAAACAGTCTTAACACTGAATAAAGATGATGTATTACAATAAAAAAAGACAAGTATGAACAAACAGGACTTTAATAACCCAAGACAGTTACGTATGAACAACTAAACACATCCACAAATTTCGAGTAGAAATTACCCTTTTTGTTTCAAAGTACATTTACAAGATCTGAACTCTTTCAGGACTTCCCTCTTCTCAAACAACATCCAATTCAATCGATCTATAAATCAAGGCCAGCTTACAGTTAACACACTGTTGAGGGGTTATTCTGGGGAACATCTCTTTGTTCAGCGAAGATATAGTTTCAGCTGCCTTCACAAAGGTTTCTGCACTCTTTCTTCTGGTCTGCTTACAGGCTGCTAGATGGGATACGGCTTCTGCTTCCATGAAAAGGTTGCCAATGATACAATTGTTTCCCTTTGAAGATTCTCTCTGTATATTTGGCTGTCTGTCCCCTCAGTTGTTGTTAGTACTAAAAGATTAACTATGTATGTCTTCCCTGGATGGTGCAATTGTTTACCCAAAGTGATTCCTATTAGCTGGACGATGCATTTCTTTTGGTGTCTCTACAACTGCTAATCTCGTTATTGGGATTCACATCCTGCGAAATACCTTTTGAAATGCTGGTGGCTTTGTACCTGCGGGCACATTCATGACACTCTTAAAATGCCCTCTGAATAAGGACAATTAGGGACAGGCAATAAACGCAGGCCTAGCCAGTGGCGCCCACATCCCGTGAATTAAAACAAAGCCGTTACCACTCATTGGAAAAATCTAGGGCCGGAATTTCCTGACCATTCATGCCGGCGGGATTGCCCCATTCCGCGGTGGTGAACGGAGATTTGGCTGGACGCCAAATTCTCCGTCTTCGCTGCAGCAGGAGCATGGCGCGAACCGGTGGTGAAATCGCACCCGAGATCTTTGCCCCCAGTTGTTTTCATTTTTGATCTAAGTGTCCGACTCCAGACATAAGAAAGTAAGAACTGGGAGCAGGAGTAGGCCATCTCGAGCCTGTTCTGCCATTCAATAAGATCACAACTGATCTTTTCGTGGACTCAGCTGCACTTACCCGCCTGCTCACCATAACCCTTACTCCCTTTACTGTTCAAAAATGTATCTATCCTTGTCTTAAAAACACTCAAGGAGGTAGTCTCAACTGCTTCACTGGGCAGGGACATCTCACTGTTGAAGATACAAAACATCTTAGACACCTCTGTACAAATTATATATTAAATAACTCACAGTTATAGAACATTCCAGAGTTTGGAACCTGCTGCACTGAGGTCAATGCAAACCATTTAAGAGGGGAATTTAAAAATTGCCCAGAGTATTGCTTTCATTTCAGCTTCCAATGCCGAACATATGGAGCAGGTGTCAGTTACTGTTGGCCCCTCATCATTTTTGCTATTAAAGTATTTTCTATGTAATCCCTATAATTTAGCTTTCAAGAAAGTATATTACGTGTCCTGTCTGCAAAACCGTTAACTGTCAAACGGGTCCACATAGCAATATATTCAAGTTTAAGACTAAATGCTGGTTCTGTATAATTCTAAATAAGTCTGAGAGCCTGTCGAATTGTGTTTATTATTCAAGTTGCTGACAAGTTTAGTTTATTATTCCAATATTTTGTCAAATAAAAATTGGAATACTTAAATTACAATGTTTACATTAAAGATTAGAATTCAGATTGTAAATGAGCTAATATCAAACCATTATTAAGTACACAGTAGGGAGAGATTGAACTATGTTGTGCCTGTTTTGGGGCACAATTTGGAGGCAAGGTGACCAGTTTTACGCTGCTAGAATCCACACCTGAACTATGCCCGAAGCATGTCCAGTGCCACATTTCTGCCAGTGATTTTTAGGTATCACTGGTGGTTGCTTGAAACAATCATAAGATTCCTTGTATTGGCGAATGGGGCTATTAAAACATGCCACGGCCCATTGCAAGTCCAGCAGAACTCAGCAGAGTGCTGTTATTTTGGCTGCTTCTGAGAAGAAAGGAAATTTGATTTGGGGAAAATAATCAAGAAGCTCATTATCTGGCCGGTGAAAGCAGCACTTTGAAATAATGGTATATTCAGTGGAAATGTTTCGTTATATGGAGATCGGTCCCTGAATTGTAGTTGACCTGCATTTAACAGAGTTGTAAGCAAAGTTAATATCATTCATTTGATGATTTCTGCCTGGCTCATTATTTGATCACTTGGATTATTCAAATGATTAAAGAGATAGAGAGATTGGATTTTATAGAACCATAGAATCCTACAGTGCAGAAAGAGGCCATTCAGCCTGTCGAACCTGCACCAACAACAATCCACACAAGCCCCATCCCCATAACCCCATGTATTTACCCTGCTTATCGCCCTGATACTAAGGGTCAATTTAGCATGGCCAATCCACGTAACCTGCATATCTTTGGACTGTGGGAGGAAACCGGAGCACCCGGAGGAAACCCATGCAAACATGAGGAGAATGTACAAACTCCACACAGACAGTGACCCAAGGCCGGAATTGAACCTGGGTCACTGGCACCAAGGTAGCAGTGCCACCGTACCGCCCTAAAGGAGTGGACATGTAAATTGAGCACATTCGCTCGAGGAAAGAGATAGTTGAGAGGTGGTATAATAGTTTTTAAAGGCACTAGAAAATATAGGCCATGAAAAGCCCCTTGTACCCCCTTACATACAAAATTGGGATACCCCAATGACATTGTATTAAAGATTAGAATTCAGAAGGCCAGCATAATAAAAGGGAGGACAAAATTAAGCTGATGACTAAGTTGGACAGGGTAGAGTACTGGCCGTAAAGGCTGGATGAGCTGAAGTTTACGGTGTCAGCAGAAAGCGAGCCTGTCTAGTAGAGCAGTGGGGTAGTCAGAACCAAACGTGATGAGAGTTTCAGCAGCAGTTAAGTGAAACCGGCATGGAAGAGAATTATGTTACAGAGATGGATGCAGGCGATCTTCACAATGGTTAGGATGTAGAGTTGTAAGCTCAGTTCAGGATCAAATGAGATGCTGCAATTGTGATCAATCTTCTGCATTGTCCAAAACTAGAGATGGAATCAGTAAGCACTCCCCTGTCAAAACCCAAATCTTCCTAATGGTGAAGATCAGGAGAGTTCTCCCAGTGTATCGGCCAACATTTATCCCCTAATTAAACCCCCCCCAGAAGATATTGCAAGAGATCAAAATCTGAAACAAAATCCCTAATTTTAATCTAACTCAGTTGTGATGGGGTAGCTTTGGGTCAGATGCCTAGTGTATGCCCACCCAATTATTTGCTGCGTTGACTCTGGGCAGGACCTCAATTAGACATCTGACCTGAACTTGCTCCATGCTGATTGGGTGGGTTAAGTTTAAATTAATACTAAAAGCAGAAAATTCTGCAAACACTCAGATATCATCAGTGGAGAGGACAGACCAGGTAACATTTTGGATGTGGACCCTCTCCTCAGAGCTGGGAGAATCAAAGATGAGAAGCACCATGACTCCTTTTTACTGAAGCTTAAAAGTGGGTAATCTGTCCTCTTCTCTGATGTGGAGATGCCGGCGTTGAACTGGGGTGGGCACAGTAAGAAGTCTCACAACACCAGATTAAAGTCCAACAGGTTTATTTGGAATCACGAGCTTTCGGAGCGCTGCTCCTTCCTCAGGTGAGTGATAGAATCATAGAATCATACAGTGCAGAAGGAGGCCATTGGGCCCATCGAGTCTGCACTGACCACAATCCAACCCAGGCCCTATCCCCATAACCCCATGCATTTATCCTAGTTAGCCCCCCTGACACGAAGGGGCAATTTAACATGGCAATCCACCGAACCCACACATCGTTGGACTGTGGGAGGAAACCGGAGCACCCAGAGGAAACCCACGCAGAGACGGGGCACCCAGAGGAAACCCACGAAGAGACGGGGAGAATGTGCAAACTCGACACAGACAGCAGCCCAAGCCGGGAATCGAACCCAGATCCCTGGCACTGTGAGGCAGCAGTGCTAACCATTGTGCCACCGTGATGAAGTAGCAGTGCTCCGAAAGCTCATGATTCCAAATAAACCTGTTGGACTTTAACCTGGTGTTGTGAGACTTCTTACTGTCCTCTTCTCGACTAAGAGGGATGAATGTCTGGGAATCAGATGTAGACCCAATACACTTGTTTTATCTTTTGGGCTCGCAATTGATCTGAACAACTGCGGAATTGGACACTGGCTAATGTATACTTAAATATCCACCAATGTTTGGGCCTTGAATTGGTTGGAAATTATACAGAGATCTAATATCCACTTTGTGTACTCAATAAGATTTGAGAGTCTCAAAAACTAGGGTATTAAACATAAATAAACTTAAAATACAAAGGAGGAGAGGAGTGTTGGCAAGGGTAGATTGGGAAATTAAAGGGTATGATGGTAGATAAACAATATATGGCAAACATTTAAGGCAATAATTCTCAATGAATGTGCATTGTTTTGCGAAATTAAATGCTCCATGGGGAAAGAAATTCATCCGTGATTAATTAAAGAGGTTAAAGATAGTTTTAGATTAAAAGATGTGTCTTCTTGCCAAGAAGAGTTATAGATAGAACATAGAACATTACAGCGCAGTACAGGCCCTTCGGCCCTCGATGTTGCGCCAACCTGTGAAACCAATCTAAAGCCCATCTAACCTACACTATTCCAATATCATCCATATGTTTATCCAATGACCATTTAAATGCCCTTAATGTTGGCGAGTCCACGACTGTTGCAGGCAGGGCATTCCACACTCTTACTACTCTCTGAGTAAAGAACCTACCTCTGACATCTGTCCTATATCTATCACTCCTCAATTTAAAGCTATGACCCCTCGTGCTAGCCATCACCATCCGAGGAAAAAGGCTTTCACTGTCCACCCTATCTAATCCTCTGATCATCTTGTATGCCTCTATTAAGTCACCTCTTAACCTTCTTCTCCTTAATAAAAACAGCCTCAAGTACTTCAACCTTTCCTCATAATACCTTCCCACCATACCAGGCAACATCCTGGTAAATCTGCTCTGCACCCTTTCCAATGCTTCCACATCCTTCCTATAATGCGGCGACCAGAACTGGACGCAATACTCCAAGTGCGGCCGCACCAGAGTTTTGTACAGCTGCAACATGACCTCATGGCTCCGAAACTCAATCCCTCTACCAATAAAAGCTAACACACCGTACGCCTTCTTGACAACCGTATCAACCTGGGTGCCAACTTTCAGGGATCTATGCACATGGACACCGAGATCTCTCTGCTCATCCACACTACCAAGTATCTTACCATTAGCCCAGTACTCTGTATTCCTGTTACTCCTTCCAAAGTGAATCACCTCACACTTTTCTGCATTGAACTCCATTTGCCACCTCTCAGCCCAGCTCTGCAGCTTATCTATGTCCCTCTGTAACCTGCAACATCCTTCCGCACTGTCCACAACTCCTCCGACTTTAGTGTCGTCCGCAAATTTACTAACCCATTCTTCTATGTCTTCATCCAGGTCATTTATAAAAATGACAAACAGCAGTGGCCCCAAAACAGATCCTTGCGGTACACCACTAGTAACTGAACTCCAGGATGAACATTTCCCATCAACCACCACCCTCCGTCTTCTTACAGCTAGCCAATTTCTGATCCAAACCGCGAAATCACCCTTAACCCCATGCCTCCATATCGTCTGCAATAGCTTACCATGGGGAACCTTATCAAACACTTTACTGAAATCCATATACACCACATCAACTGCTTTACCCTTATCCACCTCTTTGGTCACCTTCTCAAAGAACTCAATAAGGTTTATGAGGCACGACCTACCCTTCACAAAACCGTGTTGACTAACCCTAATCAAATTATTCCTTTCGAGATGATTATAAATCCTATCTCTTATAATCCTTTCCAAAACTTTGCCCACAACAGAAGTAAGGCTCACTGGTCTATAATTACCAGGGTTGTCTCTACTCCCCTTCTTGAACAAGGGGACAACATTTGCTATCCTCCAGTCTTCTGGCACTATTCCTGTAGACAATGACAACATAAAGATCAAAGCCAAAGGCTCTGCAACTTCCTCCCTAGCCTCCCAGAGAGTCCTTGGATAAATCCCATCCGGCCCAGGGGACTTATCTATTTTCACACTTTCCAGAATTGCTAACACCTCCTCCTTATGAACCTCAATTCCGTTTAGCCTAATAGCCTATATCTCAGTATTTTCCTCGACAACATTGTCTTTTTCCTGTGTGAATACTGACGAAAAATATTCATTTAGCACCTCTCCTATCTCTTCGGACTCCACGCACAACTTCCCACTACTGTCCTTGACTGGCCCTAATCTTACCCTCATCATTCTTTTATTCCTGATGTACCTATAGAAAGCTTTAGGGTTTTCCTTGATCCTACCTGCCAAAGACTTCTCAATTCCCCTCCTGGCTCGTCTTAGCTCTCTCTTTAGGTCCTTCCTGGCTAACTTGTAACTCTCAAGCGCCCTAATTGAGCCTTCACGTCTCATCTTAACATAAGTCTCCTTCCTCCTCTTCACAAGAGATTCAACCTCCTTAGTAAACCACGGTTCCCTCACACATCTACTTCCTCCCTGCCTGACAGGTACATATTTATCAAGGACGCGTAGTAGCTGTTCCTTGAACAAGCTCCACATTTCAATTGTGCCCATCCCCTGCAGTTCCCTTCCCCATCCTATGCATCCTAAATCGCGCCTAATCGCATCATAATTTCCTTTCCCCCTGCTATAACTCTTGCCCTGCGGTATGTACCTATCCCTTTCCATCGCTAAAGTAAACGTAATCGAATTGTGGTCACTATCACCAAAGTGCTCACCTACCTCCAAATCTAACACCTAGTCTGGTTCATTACCCAGTACCAAATCCAGTGTGGCCTCGCCTCTTGTTGGCCTATCTACATATTGTGTCAGGAAACTCTCCTGCACACATTGGACAAAAACTGACCCATCCAAAGTACTCAAACTATAGCTTTTCCAGTCAATATTTGTAAAGTTAAAGTCCCCCATAACAACTACCCTGTTACTTTTGCTCCTACCCAGAATCATCTTTGCAATCCTTTCCTCTACATCTCTGGAACTTTTCGGAGACCTATAGAAAACTCCCAACAGGGTGACCTCTCCTTTCCTGTTTCTAACCACAGCCCAAACTACCTCAGTAGACGAGTCCTCATCAAACGTCCTTTCTGCCACCGTAATACTGTCCTTGACTAACAGTGCCACACCTCGCCCTCTTTTACCACCTTCCCTGATCTTACTGAAACATCTAAACCCCGGAACCTGCAACAACCATTCCTGTCCCTGCTCTATCCATGTCTCCGAAATGGCCACAACATCAAAGTCCCAGGTACCAACCCATGCTGCAAGTTCACCCACCTTATTCCGGATGCTCCTAGCGTTGAAGTAGACACACTTCAAACCACCTTCCTGCCTGCCGGTACACTCCTGCGACCTTGAAACCTTATTCATGACCTCACTACTCTCAACCTCCTGTACACTGGAGCTACAATTCAGGTTCCCATCCCTCTGCTGAATTAGTTTAAACCCTCCCGAAGAGCATTAGCAAATTTCCCCCCCCCCCCGGGATATTGGTACCCCTCTGGTTCAGGTGTAGACCATACTGTTTGTAGAGGTCCCACCTACCCCAGAATGAGCCCCAATTATCCAGGTATCTGAATCCCTCCCTCTTGCACCATCCCTGTAGCCACGTGTTCAACTGCTCTCTCTCCCTATTCCTCTCCTCGCTAGTGCGTGGCACGGGTAACAAACCAGAGATAACAACTCTGTTTGTTCTAGCTCTAAGCTTCCACCCTAACTCCCTGAATTTCTGCCTTACATCCCCATCCCTTTTCCTACCTATGTCTTGGGTGCCTATGTGGACCACGACTTGGGGTTGGTCCCCCTCCCCCTTAAGGATCCCAAAAACACGATCCGAGACATCATGGACCCCGGCACCTGGGAGGCAACACACCAACCGCGAGTCCCTCTCGTTCCTACAGAATCTCCTATCTGTCCCCCTGACTATGGAGTCCCCAATAACTAATGCTCTACTCCTCTCCCCTCTTCCCTTCTGAGCAACAGGGGCAGACTCTGTGCCAGAGACCTGTACCCCATGGCTTACCCCTGGTAAGTCCCCCCCCCCCAACAGTATCCAAAACGGTATACTTGTTATACAGAGGAACGGCCACAGGGGATCGCTGCACTGACTGCTTCTTACCCCTTCTAACAGTCACCCAAGTATCTTCATTTCTAGGAGTAACTACCTCCCTGTAGCTTTTATCTATAGCTATCTCTGCCTCCCGAATGATCCTGAGTTCATCCAGTTCCAGCTCCAGATCCCTAACACGGTCTTCAAGGAGCTGGAATTGGGTGCACTTCCTGCAGGTGTACTCTGCTGGAGCACTAAAGGTGTCCCTCACCTCAAACATCACGTGTTCAACTGCTCTCTCTCTCCCTATTCCTCTCCTCGCTAGCACATGGCAGTTATAAGCCTGAGGATTGAGAGAGTTTTAGAAATCAGCAAAATGACATCGATAAAATGGGAGAGAATAGAGTAAGGGGGTAAACGAGCAAGAAATATAAAAATTGATTGTCAGAGCTTCCATGTGTATGTAGAAGGGGAATGAGTAAGGAAAATAATCGTGGGTCTCTAGGATGTTAAAACTTAAGTTATTAATAATCTGTATTAATGACTTAGATGAAGGGACCAAATGTAATGGTCAGGACCCCTCAGCGATGTGCATCTCAGCGGCTGGAGGCAGCCTGCTGTTGGCCGACAGTGGGATCTTCTGGTCCACTGTTGCCAATAGGATTTCCCATTGAATCCACTCTCCCACCGCTGGGAAACCCAACTCTTTGGAGATTGTATTAATGAGGAGCAGAATGATCTGACCTGAACTTGATCCCCTTTACAAGGCCTTACAAGGGAGTCTTCGCTCAAAGCTAATCATGAACTTAATTCTCAAACCAATGTGTGCACTTGCATCTGTTCTTCATTAGAATTAGCATGAGAACCCCATCAGGCGTTTTAGTGGCCTGTTGTGAGTCTCTGACTTTCTACCCTAGATCTGGGCCAAGGAGGTTGGATTCTACACTCCTGTGCAACGAGGCAATTGGTGCCTATTTCTGCCAAGTTCACGAACAGCAGTGATCGCGGAAATAGTGATCAAGTTAAAAAGGCCTAACTCATATGAAATGACCTAAATAACTGTGAAGCCGTGTTCATGCTAAAAAGACACTAACTGCCTTGCTTTATTGATTGTTGTGGGGAAAAGTCAGAGTGGTAATGGTACCCCATTGCAGACAAATACATCAACGTGTGTGTCTGTTCAATGAGTCCTGACAGGTGAACAAAATCTTCAGCAAACGGGTTTATGTTAAGTTAATAGGAATTGACTGTACTTGCGGTTCCTCCATACAAGGAATGTAGCTGTCTTGCAAGTCAGATGAAAAACAGGAATTTATGACATCAAACAAGATTTTCATAATGCATATTTTTTTATAACCTCAAAATGGATTTATTTTGGGAACAACAATAGTAATTTTTGTATAAAATATCATTTTAATTTATAGCTTTGCTGATGAGGCAAAAATTTGGCTCAATGCAGAGAGAGCCCAAGAAAACATACATCAGGAAACTGATTCCAGCTGTCCTTTTTTTCAAATTCCCTTTTTATTGTCCCCATTTGCAGATGATTCTTCGCTTAAAGAAGGAAATCCAGCAGCTAAAAGATGAGCTTGCCCTGGTCACTGGGCAGACAAGGACTGATGATCTCTCCCAGGAAGAAAAACAAAAGTACCTATTGCCTATTAAGCTTTTATTTAACAGAGTGACCAATGTTTAGAAATGTAAAATAAATGAGTTTACTTGCTTCTGGTAAAATATTGGGACGTAAAAATGCATGAAGCACTCTTCCTTCTCAACGTACAATATATCATTAAAATCCTAAGTTAGAGTGTTTCTTGGACTTCGCTGATATTGGAATATCGCAACCAGAGAAAATATGTTCCCTTAATAGGATGTATCGTTCTTTCGGGCTGATTCCGGGGATGGCGGGACTGATGTATGAGGAGGGATAGACTAGGTTAGGATTGTTTTTGCTGGAGTTCAGATGAATGAGGGGGGCTCTCATAGAGACTTATAAAATTCTAACAGGCTCGTTGGTCCAGTGGTATGATTCTCACTTGGGGGGATTTACTGATTGAGTGGACGAGAGGCCCCGGGTTCAAATCCCAGACGAGCCCTTGCTTGATTCCCGTTTTGATCCCAACTGCCGATTGTTTATTTCTATATAGACAGTTACATGGGTAAGATGGGTATAGAGGGATGTGGGCCAAATGCGGCCAATTGGGACTAGCTTAGTGGTTAAAAAAGGGGCAAGTTGGGCCGAAGGGCCTGTTTTCATGTTGTAAAGCTCTATGACTCTATGACTAGACAGGGTAGATTGCAGCGAGAATAATCCCGATGGTGTGGGAGTCCAGAACCAGGGGTCACAGTCTGAGGATACAGGGTAGACTATTTAGGACAGAGATGAGGAGATATTTCTTCACCCAAAGAGTGGTGAGCCTGTGGGATTCATTACCACAGGAAGTAGTTGATGCCAAAACATTGAATGTATTCAAGAGGCGGCTGGATATAGCACTTGGGGTGAATGGGATCAAAGGTAATAGGGAAAAAGCAGGATTAGGCTATTGAGTTGGATGATCAGCCATGATCGTAATGAATGGCAGAGCAGGCTCGAAGGGCCAAATGGCCTCCTCCTGCTCCTATCTTCTATGTTTCTATGTTTCAATGGTACCGTGGTGAAATAAGAAACAGAAAATCCTGTAAGTATACAGGAAGCAGGTAGCATCTGAAAAAGAACATTAACCTCAACATTTCAAATGTGAACCTTCATCAGAATCAGAATAACAAAGAACAAAGAAAAATGCAGCACAGGAACAGGCCCATCGGCCCCCCAAACCTATGCTGATTGTGATGCCCTAACTAAACGAAATAAAAAACTTCTGCCCTTACTCGGTCCATATTCCTCTATTCCCTCCCTATTCATGTACCCATCCGGATGTGAGGTAATGCATTTCGGAAGGTCTAATATAGATAGGAAATATACAGTAAATGGCAGAACCCTTAAGAGTATTGATAGGCAGAGGGATCTGGGTGTACAGGTACACAGATCACTGAAAGTGGCAATGCAGATGGAGAAGGTAGTCAAGAAGGCATACGGCATGCTTGCCTTCATCGGCTGGGGCATTGAGTTTAAAAATTGGCAAGTCATGTTGCAGCTTCAGAGAACATTATTCGGCTGCACTTGGGATCGCCACAATTGTGGTCGCCACACTACCAGAAAGATGTGGAGGCTTTGGAGAGGGTACAGTAAAGATTTACCAGGATGTTGCCTGGCATGGAGGGCATTAGCTATGAGGAGAGGTTGGAGAAACTTGGTTTGTTCTCACTGGAGCGACGGAGGTTGAGGGGCGACCTGATAGAAGTCTACAAGATTATGAGGGGCATGGACAAAGTGGATAGTCAGAAGCTTTTTCCCAGGGTGGAAGAGTCAATTACTCGGGGGCATAGGTTTAAGGTGCGAGGGGCAAAGTTTAAAGGAGATGTACGAGGCAAGTTTTTTACACAGATGGTGGTGGGTGCCTGGAACTCGCTGCCAGGAGAGGTAGTGGAAGCAGATACGATAGTGACTTTTAAGGGGCGTCTTGACAAATACATGAATAGGATGGGAATAGAGGGATATGGTCCCCGGAAGGGTAGGGGGTTTTAGTTCAGTCGGGCAGCATGGTCGGTGCAGGCTTGGAGGGCTGAAGGGCCTGTTCCTGTGCTGTAATTTTCTTTGTTCTTCGTTCAGACGCCTTTCAATTATTGCTAATGTGGCTGCTTCCACCATCTCCTCTGGCAGCGCGTTCCAGGCACCCACCACTCTGCGTGAAAAACTTTCCCCGCACATCTCTGTTTAACTTTCCCCCTCTCATCTTAAACCTGTGCCCCCTTGTAATTGACACTTCCACCTTGGGAAAAAGCCTCTGACTATCCACTCTGTCTATGCCTCTTATAGTTTTGTAAACCTCTATCAGGTCTCCCCTCAGCCTTTGTCTTTCTAGTGAAAACGATCCTAGTTTATCAACGGTATGCATTTCCAGATTTCTTCGTTTGAATTGCAGATTTCTATCATTCACACTTTTATCTATCTCTTCCGCGCCCTCCATTCAAAGGGTATGGGTGGTGGAAATCTGAATATCGAATTCAGTGGCAAGGGTGCCGATCCACTGACACATATGCTTTTGTTCTGAATGATCGAACTTTGCAGTATTCACAACAATCTCATGACTTTGACTGCTGGTTTGACGACTCGACTCCTGTTTGCCATTGTAAACATGGTAACAGCAGAAATCTTTGCATTCCATCTAATCTGATTTGCACCTGGGTTGGGAATGCTCATTACTGACCCTGGTTGAAAAATGTGGAATAGTTTTTCTGTTCTAAGCACTTACATCTTTAATCGCTTTGGGCACAAAATTCCCTTCCTTGCACCGTAAAAAGAAACTTAATTTTTACAATATTATTTCAAGTGTTAGCGCTGCTGCAAGAATTGGTCGCAATAACATTTCCTTCTTGGGAGCAGCACCATCGAGAGAGAGAGAGAGAGAGAGGCCAGAGACTTGCTTTTCCATATCCCAAATGGGCGATATATCTCTCTCTGCAGCAGCTGCATTTTTCAGCTTTGCATGTTCAGAAACTTGCCAAAGAAATAGATAGGAGTTACAACACAAACAGGCTATTCGCCCTGTTGTGCCTGCTGCCGCTCAGTGTGTTTTAACCCTCACACGGTGGATAGGGTTAAGTCGACTTGACTTCTCGTTAATATTTATTCACACACACAGTTAATATTAATCACCCACATAATCAATATAAGTTATTTACAGAATACTAAAGTTCAAGTTCAATATGAGACCTTGACTTAATGTTTGAGTGACTGGCAAATACCCAGGTAGGTATTGGCCTTTATCCGCATGTTGGTCTCTGTAGTCCTTGGTGTCGTCTGGTCCTTCGGTCTGGTCTGATACTCTGGTTCTGATCTTCCTTCCGTCGTCGGTGTGGTGGCTCTTCTCGTGGTGGTAGTTGCTGATGGTGGTCACCGTTGTTCCTGCCTCTTCTTCGTCCTCGTGGTCATTTTGTTCATGAGAGAGAGAGAGAGAGAGAGATCCTTCCGTGGTGCAGCACCTTTTATCCCTCATTGGCTTCACGCCCTTTAGGGCGATCTCTTCATTATTGCCAATCAGGGTTTGACCACCCGGGTCGATAGAGTCCAATCAGGTGCTGCCACACCGATCTCTGCGTGTGTACTCAGTGGCCATGCTGGAGGCACATAAGTCGCATACCTCCCTCCCCAAATAAAGGGTTAAGGTGCCCTTGTGTCTGGTAAAGAACTCTGTTTGACCAGAAAGTGTCCATTGTCTTTGAGATGGCCTATGTCCTGTGTATTCTGTAGTCTGGAGCTGCAGCCTGTTTCGTCTGTCCAATATTCATTTAAGGCTGCAGCCTGTCTGTTTCTGTACTTGGCCAATTACCCCAGCATGCTTTGTAAATCGCCATCTTAGGTGGCCTGTTTTGCTGCAGCCCTAATTAGTTTGCGCGCATGTACCTTTCAAAGAAAAAAATAAATATTTGCACTCATTTAGTACATTTCATGAACTAAAGGCCTCCCAACATTTTACAGTCAGAGGTACTTTTGAAGCATAGATGCTGTCGGAAATGCGACAGCTAATTTGCACATAGCAAGCTCCCACAGTCAGCAATATGATAATGGTTCAATTATCTCCTTTTAGTGAGGTGGTTGAGGGATAAAGTATTGTTCAGGACACTGAGAAGATTCACCTGGTCTTCACTGAAATAGTGCCAAGGAATCTTTTAACGTCCATGAGTGCCTTCATCTCATGTCCTGTAAAAGATAGCTTCTCTGGCAGTGCAGCACTCCTTCTGAAGTATCAAAGTAGAATATGTGCTCAAGTTATCGAGTGAGACTTGAATTTACAACCTTCTGGCTTCAGGACGAGAGTGCTACCACTGACCCAAAGTTGACAATTCAGCCAAGAAATTAGTGGTACCATTTACTCTCCCTGTTTAGATATTGATTCAACCCATTTTCATTCATCCAACTGAGGTCCATCTTCAACAGCTGTTTCCTTATGTTTTTCCGCTCCAAAACACAATGGGCAGTGACATGGATCTCACCTGCTCATTGGAGACCAGGCGAATGCCCTATGTAGCCTTCTTTTGGTAAGGCCTGCGTTACTCCTGCATGAGCCCATCCTGCCCTCACCTGTGACCAAAAGAGAAAATGCTGGAAAATCTCAGCAGGTCTGGCAGCATCTGCAAGGAGAGAAAAGAGCTGGCGTTTCGAGTCCAGATGACCCTTTGCCAAAGCAAACTCATCCGTGGCCTGGGTCTGCGGCACTGAGTGCCTTTGTACAAGGGATCCCCTTCTGTTTTTGGACTTCCCAGGTGGAAGTCCCCCTGATTGAATACCAATTAATTGCCCACTTAAGAACCTTAATTGGTGGCAGAGTGGCGTGGCAGTCCACAATCTTCCTGCCCCGGTATTAATTGGAAAGAAAGCAGGGTCCCAAAAGGTCACCCTCCTGTCTGATTAAATTCCCCCCCCCCCCCGCCCCCCTTCCAAACTCACCTCAGGGGATGTCATTAAACTTCCAATTAGTTCAATATTTCAAGAGGTGGAGAAGGATCTGGGAACATGGAGGTCCTGCGGAGTTAAACAGCAGGAACTTGTTATAATAAATTGGCAGGCAGCTGGCAGCTGGAAGCCTGGTAGGGAAACCAGTGGCAAGAGATTTGCTGCCAGGACGCTTTGGGAAGCAGAGAGATTGGGGGCTTTGGGGTGGGGTTATCAACCACAGCAGGGAGAAGAGAGAGAGAGAGAGAGACCCAATGACTGGAAGAAAGGAAGCCAAAGGCTTTATTATATGGCTGGAGGCAACTCTTCTGTTCCTGCCAATAAGGAGTGCTGTTTAAGGAAAAAAAGGCATTTACCATCTAGAGCTGGCAGTTCCCATCTCCTTTTCACTGGAGCTCTCTGAAACCCGGCTGGCCATTGTTAATTTTAGAACAGGTCCCCAGGTGAAGTTTACGAACCAGGTTTAAATATATTAATGAAGTGTCCTGCCTCGCCAGAAGAGGGACTAACCCAGCATGCTTCTCCTGCCATAAAAATGTCTCACCTATTTTTAAACTGCTTTCCCCCCTGCATTGCCTCTCTCTCTCAATCTCGAGGAGGGTGTTGATATGACTGTCAAGGAATCAACTGCGTTAACGAAGCACTGATGAAAGGTCGTCCTGACTCGAAACGTTGTCTCTATTCTCTCTCCACAGATGCTGTCTGACCTGCTGAAATTTTCCAGCATTTTCTGCAAGTGCTTTAATGTTTGTCCTACTTAAGCACAATCTGAATAAAGAACAAACAAAAATACAGCACAGGAACAGGCCCTTCAGCCCTCCAGGCCTGTGCCAATCATGATACCTTAACTAAACTAAAACAAACCTTCTGCCCTCACTCGGACCATATCCCTCTATTCCCTCCCTATTCATGTACCCATCCAGATGCCTCTTAAATGTTGCTAATGTGTCTGCTTTCACCACCTCCTCTGGCAGCGCGTTCCAGGCACCCACGACTCTCTGCATGAAAAACTTCCCCCGCACATCCCCCTTAAACTTTCCCTTTCTCACCTTGAATCTGCACCCCTTTGTAATTGACATTTCCACGCTGGGAAAAAGCCTCTGACTCTCCACCCTGTCTATGCCTCTCATAATTTTGTAGACCTCTGTCAGGTCTCCCCTCAGCCTCTGTTTTTCCAGTGAAAACAATCCCAGTTTATTCAACCTCTCCTCATAGTCAACACCCCCGAGACCAGGCAACATCCTGGTGAACCTTCTTTGCACTCTCTCCAAAGCTTCCACGTCCTTCTGATAATGTGGTGACCAGAACTGCATGCAATTCTCCAAATGTGGCCTAATCAAGGTTTTATATAGCTGCAACATGATTTCCCAACTCTGTACTCAATGCCCCGGCTGATCAAGGCAAGCATGCCATTTGCCTTCTTAATCACCTTGGCCACCTGCGTTGCCACTTGTGGGGAACTGTGGACTTGCTAATGGTATGTTAATGTTCCTAAGGGTTATGCCATTGACAGTATTTTACACTTCACATCTCACTATGGATTACATCATGACCTGACCTTTGTATGTATGACATAAAAACAGAAAATGCTGGATGAATTCAACAGGTCTGGCAGCACCTATGGAGAGAGAAACATTGTTAACCTTTTGAATCCATATGACTCTTCTACAGAGATGTATGACATTGGCAATCTCAAAAAATCAAACATAAGTAGATCTTATAAACTGTTTCCACATGTCTAACAATTATTATGCATTATAGTTTTATGATGCAAAATCCTAATATCCTCCTTCCTCTAAATTCTAATCAGGGTGGTTTTGTACAGCATTTTACTGCAATATTAGGCAACGGGGATGAGTGACATTGCCAAGACTTCTTTACAAAATCTAGCTGACACCAACACAAATCTCAGGAAGTGCTGTTTGTTGGAAGCGTATCATTTGGATGATAAGTTAAGCCAATCTGCCTGCTCAGGTTGATTTCGAAAGAGGTTCCATCAAACACTTTCCAATTGTGTTTTCCACATTCTTCCCTCAACCAATACCAGCAAATAGATTAAAAGCAAACTACTGCGGATACTGGAATCTGAAACAAAAACAGAAAATGCTGGAAAATCTCAGCAGGGCTGACAGCATCTGTGGAGAGAGAATAGAGCCGAAGTTTCAAGTCAGGATGATCCTTTGTCAGGGGGTCTGTCGAAGGGTCGTCCAGACTCGAAACGTTGGCTCTGTTCCCTCTTCACTGATGCTGTCAGACCTGCTGAGATTTTCCAGCATTTTATGTTTTTGTTCCAGCAAATAGAGTAACTGGAGTCATCCCATATGTTGTGTGTGAGACCTTGTGTGTAAATTGGCTGTTACTTGTGTCTACATAATGCCAGTGATGGTACGTTGAAAGTAATTATTAGCTGTGAAAAGCGTTTGGATTACCTGAAGATATGACAGGACAGTTTGTTTGCTTCTCTTCCCTGGTGCTGCACACGCAGGCTTTCATCTGTTCCCAATAGCGAGATTTTATCTGGAACAGGCTGCTCAGGCTAATTGCCTGAGGGGTGCCACTTCACATCAAGCATGTCTGACCAGGAATCTCTCCTGCTTTTACCATCTGCTACTGATGTGCGTTGGAAAGATTTTGCAGGTTGATACTCAACCCGTTGGTCACATTACGAACGCACCTTCCTTGGCCTTCAAGCCTTGGGGTGGGACTCAAATCTGGACTTCTGGCTCAGAGGCAGGGATACTACCACTGTGCCACAAGACCTCCTTGATTAGACACAACGTAAATGCAAATATGCTCATTCTCTCTCTCATTCTCTTTCCCGCCCACCCCCACTGACCCCACACACACCTCCTGCCTTTTTTCATCTCACTGGCTGTTCAAACATTGCTGATGCTGTTTAGGAAAGGTAAGGCATTTTGTAGAAAGAATACTGAATATATTTGATTGACAGTTGCTTTATAATCGCATCAGCCACACAAAAAGAGGCATCATCCAGTTTCTAACAGAGCCACCTCAGAGTTAAAGATCTGTGCAGGAATTTAGCAGAAAAACAAGAGTAGACATTTTGTAAAGATGTGCCAATAACCTCCTAAAGACTGGCCAGCTTAGTGTTTATACAATTTGTGTAAATCATGTCCACAAGCACGTGGATGTAAAACACGTCAGCTTGCTTTCGGGCTTAATTGAAGACAGGTTTTCCTGTAAAATAGCAGATAAGGCTGAAAGCTTTGCAAACAGCAAATTCCTCACAATCCTGCCTTTGCAGTAGAGACACTGTTGAAATATTGAGCTATGTGGGTAGGTGCTGATGCAAGACATTACTAAGCAGAAGAATTATGGCTTAGAAGAGCTAAGCAGTGCGCATGACAAAATAATTGAACACAAAAAGTAGGCCGCTTTGGTCATATAACGAATTAATAACTATCATTGTTATTTGGGGTAAATATAGTAACATCAAAGACATTTAAAACTCATCGGCTGGAATTTTTTGTCTATCGGACACGCGCACCCATGGAAGTGGGCGTAAAAGGTGGCTTCTGGCTGCAGCGTTCCCTGAACATGACTTGATGCTGGCTGGCTAATTAACAGGCAGTCAGCGTGAAATGAGCGTTGGGAAAGGCCCAATGCTGCTGGGGAGGTCAGGAAGAGGGTTGAGAAAAGGGAGGGAATGTGTTGGCGCTTCCAATGTGCTCCCTCAGGGGACAGCCAAGAGCTGTCTGGGAGCTGCAGACCTGTAAATATTATAATACATTGTGAAGGAAATGTTATGCCAAGGGTGTCCAGGCACCACATTCTAACACAGACCTCATTCCCCAAACATCTTGTCAAATTTATTTCATCCCGGACAGTTCGTCCGTGGGGGAGGCAATGGCCTAGTGGTATTATCACCAGACTATTAATCCAGAAACTTAGCTAATGCTCTGAGGACTCGGATTCGAATCCTGCCACGGCAGATGGTGGAATTTGAATTCAATAAAAAATATCTGGAATTAAGATTCTACAGATGACCATGAAACCATTGCCGATTGTCGGAAAAGCCCATCTGGCTCACTAATGTTTTTTAGGGAAGGAAAGCTGCCGCCCTTACCTGGTCTGGCCTACACGTGACTCCAGAGCCACAGCAATGTGGTTGACTCTTTAATGCCATCTAAAATGGAGGGCAATTAGGGATGGGCAATAATTGTAGGCCCAGCCAGTGTTGCCCATGTCCCATGAATGAATATAAAAGATTGAGGTTGAAACTTAAAACGTAAAGTTCACCTGGCTATTCAGCCCATCCGCCAACTGCAAAAGCAAACAGACAGCGTAATATTGCATTCAACTTGCCCCTTTATGGACTAAATTGCCTGATTGCTTGTCAGCTGGCACGCTTCCCACTCTTGCATGTACCCAGCGACCAAAATATTATGCAAGTGCGTGATGATGTTGGGACGCATGCACAAATTTTGGGAGAATCCCACCCTAGGTTTCTCGCAACGGGGGAGTCACTGTAGATTTTTAAATTAATTCTGACATTGCAGTTGATACTCTCCATAAAACTGGTGGTGCCTCATGGCGCTGTCGACTTTACACAACAGCAGGCACTCTCACAGTTTTGGGACAACGAAGATGATTTTGAAAAAGGAGCCGAATGATTATGTACCTGCACTTCCCGAGTTAAATATTTGCTTTTCAAACAAAATATGCTGATTCACATCTCCCCTTCCTTACTGGCTGACAAAGATATCACTGATGCTCCCCCTTCCTGTTGCTAACTGAAAAATCACATTCTTTTGACTATTCTGGATTGAACAACATCTCTCTCTTGGGCATTCTTGAAAAGTTTATTTATTAGTCACAAATAGGTTTACATTAACACTGCAATGAAGTTACAGTGAAATTCCCCTAGTCGCCACACTCCGACGCCTGTCCGGGTCGGTGCACCTAACCAGCACGTCTTTCAGAATGTGGGAGGAAACCGGAGCTCCCGGAGGAAACCCACGCAGACACAGGGAGAATGTGCAAACTCCACACAGACTGTGACCCATGCCGGGAATCGAACCCGGGTCCCTGGCGCTGTGAAGCAGCAGTGCTAACCACTGTGCTACCGTGCCGCCCCTCTGAACTGATAATTGTGGTGAATGTTAGGGTGGGGTGTGAAGAGGGCAATGCTAAGATCTTTTCCCAGCCATTCATTGATTTGGAGGTGCTGATAATGTCACTGGACTCGTAATGCACAGGCCCAGGCTAATGCTGTGGTGACATGGGCTCACCATACTCTACCACAGCAGCTTGTGACATTTTAATTCATTAAATAAACCTGGAAAATAAGGCTGGTCTCAGTAATGGTGAACACGACAACGATCGTCAATGGGCTTTCGATCACCGGCAGCCTCGGTTTAATTGAGTCAAGTCCAAACACAAAAGGCTGGAACTGCCTTGACCCCCGTTGGTCGTTATTTTAATGTCTTTTTAATGCTCCTCCGGAGCTTCCTGAACGGTGTCCCATTAGTGGGATGGGTCTTCTTGTCTTCTGTGGATGGGCCGATTTCCGTGGCCATTGTCTCCCTGCTGGTCTGTTTACTGTTCGTCTGCTGGTCTCCATCTCCCTTTGTCCTTCTGATGATTAGATCACTGGTGTGTCTGCCTTTCTGCCGCACCTGGCCACTTGCATATTCAGGGGGCTCACACCTTTCCTTAGCACAGTCCACAGGCAGGTTATAAGAACATAAGAAATAGGAGCAGGAGTAGGCCATCTAGCTCCTCGAGCCTGCCCCGCCATTCAATAAGATCATGGCTGATCTGCAGTGGATCAGTTCCACTTACCCGCCTGATCCCTATAACCCCTAATTCCCTTACCGATCAGGAATCCATCTATCCGTGATTTAAACATATTCAACGAGGTTGCCTCCACCACTCCAGTGGGCAGAGAATTCCAGAGATTCACCACCCTCTGAGAGAAGAAGTTCCTCCTCAACTCTGTCCTAAACTGACCCCCCTTTATTTTGAGGCTGTGCCCTCTAGTTCTAGCTTCCTTTCTAAGTGGAAAGAATCTCTCCACCTCTACCCTATCCAGCTCCTTCATTATCTTATAGGTCTCTATAAGATCCCCCCTCAGCCTTCTAAATTCCAACGAGTACAAACCCAATCTGCTCAGTCTCTCCTCACAATCAACACCCCTCATCTTTGATATCAGCCTGGTGAACCTTCTCTGCACTCCCTCCAGGGCCAGTATATCCTTCCGCAAACAAAGGGACCAATACTGCACATAGTATTCCAGCTGCGGCCTCACCAATGCCCTGTACAGATGCAGCAAGACATCTCTGCTTTTATATTCTATCCCCCTTGCGATATAGGCCAACATCCCATTTGCCTTTTTGATCACCTGTTGCACCTGCAGACTGGGTTTTTGCGTCTCATGCACAAGAACCCCCCAGGTCCCTTTGCACAGTAGCATGTTGTAATTTTTTTCCATTTAGATAATAATCCAATTTGCTATTATTTCCTCCAAAGTGAATAACCTTGCATTTGTCAACGTTATACTCCATCTGCCAGATCCTCGCCCACTCACCCAGCCTGTCCAAATTTCTCTGCAGACCTTCTACGCCCTCCACACGATTCACTTTTCCACTTATCTTTGTGTCGTCTGCAAACTTTGTTGTCCTACACTCAGTCTCCTCCTCCAGATCATCTATATAAATGGTAAATAGTTGAGGCCCCAGTACCGATCCCTGTGGCACGCCACTAGTTACCATCTGCCAACCAGAAAAGCACCCATTTATTCCGACTCTCTGCTTCCTGTCGGATAGCCAATCCCCAATCCACGTTAACACCCTACCCCCAACTCCGCGTGACCCAATCTTCTTCAGCAACCTTTTGTGAGGCACCTTATCAAACGCCTTTTGGAAATCCAAAAACATCGCATCCACCGCTTCCCCTCCATCAACCGCACTAGTCACATCTTCATAAAAATCCAACAAGTTCGTCAAGCACGACTTTCCCCTCATGAATCCATGCTGCATCTGCTTAATCGAACCATTCTTATCCAGATGGCCTGCTATTTCTTCTTTAATGATGGATTCCAGCATTTTCCCAACCACAGACGTTAAGCTAACCGGCCTGTAATTACCCGCCTTTTGTCTATTTCCTTTTTTAAACAGCGGCGTAACATTAGCCGTTTTCCAATCCACCGGCACTCCCCCAGAATCCAACGAATTTTGATAAATAACCACTAACGCATCCACTATTACCTCTGACATTTCTTTCAGTTCCCTGGGATGCATTCCATCCGGGCCCGGGGACTTGTCCACCTTCAGTCCCGTTAGTCTACCAAGCACTGTCTCCCTGGTAACATTAATTGTATTGAGTACCTCTCCTCCTACCAACCCTCGATCGTTAATATTCGGTAAACTATTTATGTCTTCCACTGTGAAGACCGACACAAAAAACTTATTTAAAGTTTCAGCCATTTCCTAATTTCCCACTATTAAATCCCCCCTCTCATCCTCCAAGGGTCCAACATTCACTCTTGCCACTCTATTCCTTTTTATATATTTGTAAAAGCTTTTACTACCATTTTTTAATATTTAGAGCTAGCCTAGCTTCATAACCTATCTTTTCTTTATCGCTTTCTTAGTCGTTCTTTGTTGTTTCTTAAAGTTTTCCCAATCTTCCGATTCTCCACTATTTTAGGCCACTCTGTACGCATCGGTCTTTAATTTAATACTCTCCTTAATTTCCTTCGTTATCCACGGCTGGTTATCCCTTTTCTTACAGTCCTTCTTTATCACCGGAATATATTGTTGCTGAGTACTGAAAAGGATCTCCTTAAAAATCCTCCACTGTTCCTCCGCTGTCCTACCTACCAGTCTGCCTTAGCCAATTCAGCCCTCATCCTATCGTACTTCCCTCTGTTCAAACAGAGGATACTGGTATGGGACCCTACTTTCTCCTCTTCCATTTGTATCAGAAATTCGACCATATTGTGATCACTTGACCCAAGAGGGTCCTTCACAAGAACATCCTTAATTCTACCTACCTCGTTACACATTACCAGATCTAAGATAACTCGTTCCCTCGTCGGTTCTGTAACATACTGTTCAAGGTAACTATCCCGACAGCATTCTAAGAACTCTTCCTCCATCCCACCCCTTCCAACTTGAGTCCAACTTATGTTTGTCCTGCCGAGCCTTCTGGGAGGTTTTATCAGCCAGCAGCCAGAGTTGGCCACTTTTAAACTGTCAGGTTTCTCCTGAGTCCTTTTAAAATATTGAGGATTGCCCTGAAACTTACATACAAAGGTTGTGAATGTAGCCCAATCCATCACGCAAACCAGCCTCCCATCCATTGACTCTGTCTACACTTCCCGCTGCCTCGACAAATCATCCAGCACAATTAAGGACCCCGTGCACCCCGGACATTCTCTCTTCCACCTTCGTCCGTCGGGAAAAAGATACAAAAGTCTGAGATCACGTACCAACCGACTCAAAAACAGCTTCCCTGCTGCCATCAGATTTTTGATTGGACCTACCTTGCACTAAGTTGATCTTTCTCTACACCCTAGCTATGACTGTAACAGTACATTCTGCATGCTCTCGTTTCCTTCTCTATGAATGGCATGCTTTGTATAGCGTGCAAGAAACAAAATACTTTTCACTGTATGCTAATACATGACAACAGTAAATCAAATCAAATCAAATCAAATTGACATAATTATTGCCATGAGAAACCACTGACCAAGTGTCAATGAAAAGGGAATGAACCCGAACAAATAATATAGCTTGGTGTTGATATGAAATTAGGAAGAGAATAAGGAATATTCCAAAAGATCACAGGCCAAGATTCAGCAGGTAAACAAATGGCAAGATAAGGCGTGGTTGGCTGGAGATGGAGAGGCAAACATACTGATGTTGCTCACATGCTGATGAGTCAGTTTGTTTTTCATCTCTACCGCAGGAATTTAGTCCAACCTGATGCGCAACAGTGAGCAGAATTTTCCAGCCTGACCCAGACTGAAGTAGCTTGAGCTATCAGAATCTGCAATGTAGCGAGCTATGCTGGAGAATTTATCCCGCCTCAAGTTTTACATGAAAAACAGAGCCCGAGTGAATGAGCCCCATGCTAGGTTATTTGGCATCAGTAGTGAAGTAGACCACAAAATGTCCCTTCTGTATTGACAATGTTATATTATACCTGACTTGCGCCTGACAACCTGGTTGCCAAAATGCTGACTGGTTCAATGATCCAGGGACAGGAAGTCAGGAAATAACTGTGCAAAAGAGAAGTACAAAATAGGCTCTTAGCAGAGGTAACAAAGAGGCTTTACACAGACGGAAGAAAGGTCCGCTTTGTTTAGAGCTGTGACGGGAGCAATTTTTACTAAATGTTTTCTCATTTCGATGAAGGAACAGTTTAAGAGATTAAAAAACACAAGCAAACACAAACCAGCATTTTCAGCAGGGTGCCTGTTGCTGAACTAATTACTTGGAAACAAAAGCAAAGTAATATGTCTTGGAGACATGCCAGGAGCTGTTTTTGTATCTGATGGTGTAGGAAGATTCAGCTTGTATAGATTTAAGTAGATAATGATTGCGTACTGGGCAGCAACAATTGGCCTGGTTGGTAATTTTTTAAAAAATCAGTATTTAAAAGTACTGTTTGGAAATGATGCAGGTGGGGCAAAGTAACCTGCAAAATCACCCACACATTTTATCCCATGTTTAATATAACTAACCTAGAGTGAGATAGAGAATCTGGTGAACTGGTGCAACAATAATGGCAGCAAAATGAAGGAGATAGTCATTGACTCCAGGAAACGTAGGAGAGAACCCTGTCTACACCAGCAGGGATGAAATGGAAATGGTCAAGAGCTTCAAGTTTCTAGGTGTCCAGAACACCAACAACCTGTCCTGGTCACTTCACGCCGATGCTATAGTTAAGAAAACCCAACAACGCCTCTACTTTCTGAGGTTAAGGAAATTTGGCATGCCTGCTATGACTCTCACCAGCTTTAACAGATGCACCGTAGAAAGCATTCTTTCTGGTTGTATCACAGCTTGGAATGGCTCCTGCTCTGCCCAAGACCGCAAGAAACTACAAAGAGTCGTGAATGTAGCCCAGTCCATCACGCAAACCAGCCTCCCATCCATTGACTCTGTCTATCTACACTTGCCGCTGTCTCGGCAAAGCAGCCAGCATAATCAAGGACCCCATGCACCCTGCACACACACTCTGCCACCTTCTTTTGTCGGGAAAAAGATACAAAAGTCTGAGGTCCCGTACCAGTTGACTCAAGAACAACTTCTTCCCTGCTGCCATCAGACTTTTGAATGGACTTACCTTGCATTAAGTTGATCTTTCTTTTCTCCTTAGCTATGACTGTAACACTACATTCTGCACTCTCTCCTTCTCCATTCCTACGAACGGTATGCTTTGTCTGTATAGTGTGCAAGATGTGGAGATGCCGGCGTTGGACTGGGGTAAGCACAGTAAGAAGTCTCACAACACCAGATTAAAGTCCAACAGGTTTATTTGGTAGAAAATACCATAAGCTTTCGGAGCGCTGCTCCTTCGTCAGATGGAGTGGTCTCTGTTCTCCAACAGTGCACAGACACAGAAATCAAGTTACAGAATACTAATTAGAATGCAAATCTCTACAGCCAGCCAGGTCTTAAAAGGTACAGATAATGTGGTTGGAGGGAACATTAAACACAGGTTAAAGAGATGTGTATTGTCTCCAGACAGAACAGCTGGTGAGATTCTGCAAGACCAGGAGGCAAGCTGTGGGGGTTACTGATAATGTGACATAAATCCAACATCCCGGTTTAGGCCGTCCTCATGTGTGCGGAACTTGGCTATCAGTTTCTGCTCAGCGACTCTGCGCTGTCGTGTGTCGTGAAGGCCGCCTTGGAGAATGCTTACCTGAAGATCAGAGGCTGAATGCCCATGACTGCTGAAGTGCTCCCCCACAGGAAGAGAACAGTCTTGCCTGGTGATTGTCGAGCGGTGTTCATTCATCCGTTGTCGTAGCGTAGTGCAAGAAACAATATTTTTCACTGTAATCTAATACATGTGACAATAATAAATCAAATCAAAAATCGAAGATGTGGGATACAACGTAAGATTCATTTCTAATTAGATATCGGAAATACATCGAGCACTGAAATTTGTGGACAGCTTTGTGAAGCTCTAGTTCAGACAGGGAAATTTTTAAAAATGTGAATTTGTATTCCACCTTTTGTAGCCTTGGCACATTCTAAAGTGCTTTAAAACGAATTATGTACTTCCTTTTTGAAATGGAGGTAATGTTGTAACACGGAAAAAAAACAATTAATTTTCCCACAATAGGGAGGAGAAGGAGGCACATTCCCACAGAAAGAGGCACATCTTTCGGACTGTGGGAGGAAACTGGAACAGCCAGAGATAACACGCAGACATGGGGAGAACGTGTAGACGCGCAGTCACCCAAGCCAGGAATCGCACCCGGGTCCCTGGTGCTGTGAGGCAGCAGTGCTAACCACTCTGCCAACGTTCTGTCCCATCTTTGAAGTGTGGGAGGAAGCCGAAGCACCCGGAAGAAATCCACGCAGACATGGGGAGAACGTGCAAACATTCTCTTTTAGAGGGCAAATGGGCATGGGAGTGCTGGTCCAGCCGACGCAACAAGCAGCTCTCGGATGAAATCCAGAGGGGACATCTCCGGCGAACCCTTGCAGCCGGAGATGCTGGTGGTTCCTGCCCAGCCATCAGCACATGCTCCTCACTCCTCCCAACGCAATCTCACATTTCATTAAGCTTTCTATTGTCTCATGAGAAATATCACTTCAGCCATTTAACCATCTCCTGCTTTCTGCTTAAGTGCTTCTCAAGCCATTCAACTCCTCAAGAGTGTAATTCATCCCTATGGATGGTCTCTTTGCACTTTAACTATCAGTTTCTTGTAACAGACGGAGTGAGCTGCTGAGTGTTTCCTGTATTTTTTATTTTTGATTCCTCACCAAGTGTATGCACGGAGAGACAGAGACCGAGAGTGACAGTACATAGAATCATACAGCGCAGAGGAGGCTCTTTGGCCCAACGAGTCCGCACCGACACATTAAAAACACTTGAACTCCCACCTAATCCCATCTGCCAGCACTTGGCCCATATCCTTGAATGTTATGGTGTGCCAAATGCTCATCCAGATACTTTTGAAAGGATGTGAGGCAACCCGCCTCCACCACCATCCCAGGCAGGGCATTCCAGACCGTCACCCCCTGGGGTCAAAAGGTTTTTCCTCACATCCCCCCTAAACCTCCTGCCCTTCACCTTAAACCTATGTCCCCTCATGACTGACTAAGGGGAACAGCTGGTCCTTATCCACTCTGTCCATGTCCCTCAGACTCTTCTATACCACGATCAGGTCACCCCCCAGTCTTCTCTGCTCCAACAAAAACAACCCAAACTTACGCAACCTCTCTCCATAACTTAAATGTCCCATCACAGCCAGCATCCTGGTGGCCATGGCGTGGAGATGCTGCTGTTGGATGGGGTGGTCACAGTAAGAAGTCTCACAACACCAGGTTAAGGTCCAACAGGTTTATTTGGAATCACGAGCTTTTGGAGCGCTGCTCCTCCTCTCTACTCACCTGAGGAAGGGGCAGCGCTCCGAAAGCTCGGGATTCCAAATAAACCTGTTGGATTTTAACCTGGTGTTGTGAGACTTCTTACAGCATCCTGGTGAATCTCCTCTGCACCCCTTCCGATAATGTGGTGACCAGAACTGCACACAGCATTCTAGCTGTGGCCTCACCAAAGTTCTACACAACTCCAACATGACTTCCCTGCTTTTGTATCTATGTCTCGATTGATAAATTGGCCATGCTAACTTCTCCCTCAGTGTATCTGAATAGGCATGGAGTGTGGCGACTAGAGGATTTTCACAGTAACTTCATTGCAGTGTTAATGTAAACCTACTCGTGACTAATAAATGAACTTTACTTTTATAAAGGCAAGTGTCCCATATGCCTTTTTCACCACCCTACTAACATGCCTTTCTGCTTTCAAAGATCTGTGGACAAACACGCTAAGGTCCCTTTGTTGCACATAACTTCCTAGTGTTCTACCATTCAGTGAGTACGTTTTTGTCAAATTACTCCTTCCAAAGTGTATCACCTCACACTTTTCAGGGTTAAATTCCACTTATCTGCCCATTTGACCATTCCGTCTATATCTTCTTGTAGCCCAAGACACTCCACCTCACTGTTAACCACCCATCCAATCTTTGTGTCATCCGCAAACTTACTAATCCTACCCCGTAATAGTCATCAATGTCATTTATATCAATGACAAATAATAGGGGGCCCAACACACATCCCTATGGTACGCCACTGTACTCTGGCTTCCAGTCACGAAAGCAGCCTTCTGGTATCACCCTCTGTCTCCTACAACATGGGAAAAAATCGATCACTGGCCAGCCCCGCGAGCTCCACAATGTCGGCCCTCCGGCCCTCCCCCACCGGAGCCCGCCCCAACCCGGATGGCTAGCCCCGATCGCTGGCTTCCCTCCCTCCCCCACCAATCCCGACTGCAGAGAGTGGCAGCGGGACCCCCCAACCGCCTCCGATCGTCCTCCCAGAGGCCCTGCCCCATCAGGCCCCACCCCAATGAGGCCCTGCCCATTGGCAGTGCCCCATGCTCAGTGGGCAGCGCCAAGGTGCTCCCTGGGCATTAGCACTTTGCCCCTTGGGCAGTGCCGGGGGCCCAGGCTGGCACTGCCAAGTGCCACTGCCCAGGGGGCATCCCCCGGCACCCAGTCCTGGTGGGGTGGTGGGGTGGGGAGAGGCGAGCGGGCCCAGAATCTTCAGCCCTGGGCCTGCTAATTGCATTTAAATTATATTGAAATGTCCTCTTGTAGCTCCGCACCTATTTCCGGTTTAGAGCTGATGGCGCCGGAAACCTGGTGCTGGGAGGTGCACTCGGGGCCGGACGCCCAGCACAGATCACGCTAATCTGGCCCTGCTGCAATCTCCCCGCCTGCTGTGCTAAAAGATTAGATTTCTTAGAGTCTGGACTGCTTGAGAGGGGGGTAAATTCAAATGAATCTATGGAAACAATGGGGGGAATTCTCCTGTTCCACCGGCCATGGGAATCATAGCGGGCGGTCCGTTGACCTCGATGGGATTTTCCGGTTTTGGGGTGAGCACGGCCAGAAAATCCCGCCCAATATCTCAGTTGTCTTTAAACTGCAGCCAGTTTCTGCGACATCTCCCTGAATGGGGAGAAATGACTGGTGTGGCTGCATTCCCGGTTGAAGGGGTGCTGCAGTGACAGTTGGGCCTGGTTGGGTGGCTTGACGTCAGGGGGTGTGCGCAGGAGTGCTGGCTGCTGCAGTACAGCTGCACCTTTTTCAACCAGTGTGTTGCGGCACAGCAGTTAGGAGTCCAGAGCATCCATTTTGAGGACCCTTCAGTCTGCTATTCTGACAATATGCCATGGCTGATGATTATCATCTATATTGACACATCCCGGAGGACCCTCCTAAAACTATCAGATTGATATCACAACTCACCTGGTTTACGAAGGTATTTAGGTGAGCAAATTTACCGCCTTGATCTGTTCTGGAAGAATTCCAGGCCAACAGCAATGTGGTTAACTCTTAACCCTTAACTCACCCTCTGAAATGACTCAGTTGAATTCAGAAGGGTGCCTGACCACCATCTTCTTGAGGGCAGCTAGGGATGGGCAATAAATACCAGCCTTACCAACAATGCTCATATCCACCAAATGAAGCTAGAAAAAACAGCCGGCCTGTCCAAACAGCAGTAAGATAATCACGAGGTAACCTGTTCTAATGATGTTGGCTGAAAGGTAAATAGGGAAAGGCAGGGAACTTGGAAACCCTGCTGATTGTAATGCAGGGTCTAATTTAACGAACTTGCTGCAGCCTTGCACCATATAGCCAGTCAAATGCACCTTCTGGCGAGTGGGTGGAAGGGCAAGCCAGCAACAGGAGGCTGCACAATGATGCCTAGCAGTTTGTGTGAGGCTCTGCTGCAATTTAGGCAACAGGAGGGTGTGTCTTGCCATGATTGGGGATTGGGGAAGAAGTCTGGTTGCTATCGGACAGAGGGGAGGGTAGACCAGAGGAAGGAGGCCCCAAGGCTTCCATGTGAGACTCAGTAGACCCCCTCCTTGCCCATGAGGAAATTTAAAAATAAGCTTAAAATTTGGCTTCTGGTCTTCTTTGAGTCTGGGATCTGGTTCCCAGATGCCTGCTGGTGTGCTGAGACCGCTTAAGGCTCAGTTTGAAATTGCACGTTGGGTCTTAATGATATAATCTGCAGATTTAAAACAGGACCCTGGTTTCTTCCTGTCAGTGTCATGGTCGGCTGCTCAAATGGTAGAATAATATGGAGACAAAGGGGAGGAGGATAAACTGGTAGATGTAACATTTCTATATTTATTCATGGGACGTGGATGCCACTGGCAAGGTCAGGATTTGTTGCCCACCCCTATTGTCCTTGAGAGCAGTTAGACATTGCTGTGGGCCTGGACATGGGCAGTATGGTGTGGTGACTTGGGAAGTTTCACAGTAACGTCATTGCAGTATTAATGTAAGCCTACTTGTGACACTAATAAATAAACTATCAGATAGGGTTGGCAGATTTCCTTCCCTTTCGTGAATTAGATGGGGTTTTACCACCATCAATAATAATTTCATGCTTCCTGTCACTGAGCTAGTTCTAAATTCCAGATTTTATGAATTGAATTTCAATAGTGAGATTCCCAGAGTGTGAACCTTTGCTCAGTGACACTGTGCCACCATCTCTCCTGCATTTGTTGCTGATTATTTTAACCACGCAGCCTGGTCTGGCTTCCGTCAGGTTGATGGGATGGAGCAGTTAAAATCAGGGCCATCCCTTTGGTAATCCAGATTAGAGCATGTTAGTCATATTACAGAGAGACGCAGTAAGCCTAGGACACTCGTCTCAGACTAGGGTGGCACGGCGGCACGGTGGTTAGCACCGCTGCCTCACAGCGCCAGGGACCCGGGTTTGATTTCCAGCTTGGGTCACTGTCTGTGTGGAGCCTGCACCTTCTCCCCGTGTCTGCGTGGGTTTCCTCTGGGTGCTCCGGTTTCCTCCCACAGTCCGAAAGACTGTGGTTAGGTGCACTGGCCATGGTAAATTCTCCCTCAATGTACCCGAACAGACACCGGAGTGTGGCAACTGGGGGATTTTCACAGTAACTTCATTGCAGTGTTAATGTAAGCCTACTTGTGAAACGAATGAATAAACTTTAAAAAGATGGTAACCAAAATCTTTATATTTATTAATTAACAAAAATAAGCTTTTTATAAAAGCTTTATATTATCCTGTATCACTTCGGAAATCAAACTCCCTTTCTACCTAAAGTTAAAGTGGAAAATGTCTTAACTGTTACATAATTTCTAAAGTTATTATGAATCAATCCTCTCTGAAATGTACTTCTTGCTGCACCTTTGGGAAAATTGGGAGTTTGAATTTCCAAGCAATACAAAAGAATTTTCAATATTGTTTTTATATTTTTAGAAAAATATCTCAATAGGTTGTATTTAATTGCTTGGTCTTGAATGTACTTTGTGTGTATTCTGGGGCCACTGGGACCAAACATAAAACTTAGCTCAGCACTCCCCTTAATCTGCATACATCTCAATATGGATGCTGACAGATGTTACTCCTCGGAGTAAGGTTTAAGTCGCGTTAGGGACGGCACGGTGGCACGGTGGTTAGCAATACTGCCTCACAGTGGCAGGTTCAATTCCTGGCTTCGGTCACTGTTTGTGTGGAGTCTGCATGTTCTCCCCGTGTCTCCGTGGGTTTCCTCCAGGTGGTTTCCACCCACAGTCTGAAAGACGTGCTGGTTAGGTGGATTGGCCATGCTAAATTCTCCCTCAGTGTACCCGAACAGGCGCCTGAGTGTGGCGACTAGGGGATTTTCACAGTTTCTTCATTGCAGTGATAATGTGAGCCTACTTGTGGGCAGTGTTGGGGGCAAGGCCAATGGGGATGGGGCAAATGGGGATGGGGCCTGTGGATGGACGGGGCCTGTGGGGGCAGTGTCAGGTCGTGGGGCCTGTGGGTGGGCAGGGCCAATGCGGGTGGAGTCTGTGGGGGAGGTGCCAACGTTGAACGGGGCATTTGGGGGAGGGAGGCCTGTGGAGGGAGGGGGTCCTACTGCCACCCTCCATGTGATCGGTGGGGGACGGTGGCAAGGTCGAAATCGATGGGGGAGAGATGAGGTCTGCGATTGGAGGGGGAGAGAGGGGTCTGCGATCAGTCTGGGCAGCGGGGGGGAGGGGGCGGGGGGGGGGGTGTCTGCAGGAGTTGCATCTCAGGCTGTGGGTCCTGTGATTGATGGAGGGAGGAGCTCTTTGAGGCTGCCTGCAGTAGCAGAGGCTTGACAGATCTCTCTCTGTCTGCCAGACCCCTGCTACTGTTAATGCGCATGTGCAGCATCAGAGGTCTCTCTCTACAGGCTGGAAACACTCCCAAAAAACGGATCTGGAACTCTCCCGGTTTCATACCCGCCTGACACATGTCCTAGAAACATAGAAACATAGAAAACTACAGCACAAAACAGGCCCTTCGGCCCCACAAGTTGTGCCGAACATATCCCTACCTTTTTGGCCTACCTATAACCCTCCATCCCATTAAGTCCCATGTACTCATCCAGGAGTCTCTTAAAAGACCCTATTGAGTTTGCCTCCACCACCACTGACGGCAGCCGATTCCACTCGCCCACCACCCTCTGTGTGAAAAACTTACCCCTAACATTTCCCCTGTACCTGCACCCCAGCACCTTAAACCTGTGTCCTCTCGTAGCAGACATTTCCACCCTGGGAAAAAGCCTCTGAGAGTCCACCCGATCTATGCCTCTCAACATCATATATACCTCTATTAGGTCTCCTCTCATCCTACGTCTCTCCAAGGAGAAAAGACCGAGCTCCCTCAGCCTATCCTCATAAGGCATGCCACTCAATCCAGGCAACATCCTTGTAAATCGCCTCTGCACCCTTTCAATCTTTTCCACATCCTTCCTGTAATGAGGCAACCAGAACTGAGCACAGTACTCCAAGTGGGGTCTGACGAGGGTCTTATATAGCTGCATCATTATCCCCGGACTCCTAAACTCAATCCCTCGATTGATAAAGGCCAGCAGACCATACGCCTTCTTAACCACCTCCTCCACCTGCGGGGCCGATTTCAGAGTCCTATCGACCCGGACCCCAAGGTCCTTCTGATCTTCTACAGTACTAAGAGTCTTTCCCTTTATATTGTACTCCTTCATCCCATTCGACCTTCCAAAATGGACCACGACGCATTTATCTGGGTTGAAGTCCATCTGCCACTTGTCCGCCCAGTCTTGCATCCTATCTATGTCCCTCTGTAACTTCTGACATCCCTCCAGACTATCCACAACCCCACCAACCTTTGTGTCGTCGGCAAACTTACCAACCTATCCCTCCACTTCCTCATCCAGGTCATTTATGAAAATGACAACCAGCAAGGGTCCCAGAACAGATCCCTGGGGCACACCACTGGTGACCGACCTCCATTTAGAAAAAGACCCATCTATACACACTCTCTGCCTCCTTTGGGCAAGCCAGTTCTGGATCCACAGGGCAGCAGCCCCTTGGATCCCATGCCCTCTCACTTTTTCTAGAAGCCTTGCATGCGGGACCTTATCGAACGCCTTGCTAAAATCCATATAAACCACATCTACAGCCTTCCCTTCGTCAATGTGTTTCGTCACATTTTCGAAGAACTCCACCAGGCTTGTAAGGCAGGATCTGCCTTTGACAAAGCCATGCTGAGTATTCTTGAGCATACTAAACCTCTCTAAATGCTCATAAATCTTGTCCCTCAGGATCTTCTCCATCAGCTTACCAACCACTGAGGTTAGACTCACCGGTCGGTAATTACCTGGGCTATCCCTATTCCCCTTCTTGAAAATAGGAACCACATCCGCAATCCTCCAATCCTCCGGCACCTCTCCCGTCTCCATCGACGATGCAAAGATCATCGCCAGAGGCTCTGCAATCTCTTCCCTCGCCTCCCACAGTAACCTGGGGTACATCCCATCCGGACCCGGCGACTTATCTATCTTGATGCCATTCAAAGATTCCAGCATAACCTCTTTGTCAAAGTCCACATACTCAATCTACCACTAAGAAGAAAAGGGGCAACATGTGATTGGGGACACCAACACCTGTGAGTTCCTCAAAAAGTCACACCCCACCCTAACCTGCAAATATATTGAGTCTCCTTTATCATCACTGGGTCGAAATTCTGGAACTCTCTCCCGGGCAACAGAGCACGACATGAACCGCAGTGGTTCAAGAAGGCAGCTCAACACAATCCCTGCATGGGAATTAGAGATAGGCAATAAATGTTGGCCACATACACTCCCCATGAAAGAATGCAAAATAGTCTTGGTCTGGACATTTACAAAACTTGTTTATCATTTTATTGGTGTAGAATCATAGAGTTTTACATCACGAAAGGAGGCCCTTCCGCCCATCGTTTCCACACCGACCATCAAGCACCTATCCTAATCCCATTTTCCAGCACTTGGCCCGTAACCTTGTATGCGATGACATTTCAAGTGCTCATCTCAATGTTTCCTACAGGCAGCGAGTTCCAGATTCCCACCACCCTTTGGGTGAAAAAGTTTTCCTTATATCTCCGATAAACCCCAGTCCCTTAACTTAAATCTATGCCCCCCTGTTATTGACCCCTCTGCTAAAGAGAAATGTTCCTTCCTACCTATCCTATCTAAGGCCCTCATAATGTTATACACTTCAGTCAGGACCCCCGCTCAGCCTTCTCTGCTCCAAGGAAATCAACCCCAGCCTATCCAGTCTCTCTTGATAGCTGAAACGCCCCAACCCAGGCAACATCCTGGTGAATCTCCTCTGCACCTTCTCTTGTGCAATCATTTACTTCCTATAGTGTGGCGACCAGAATTGCACACAATTCTCCAGCTGTGGCCTAACCAGCATTTTATCCAGCTCCATCATCGCCTTGCTCTTATATTCAATGTCTCTGTTAATAAAGGCAAGTATCCATATACCTTTAACCACCATATCCACCTGTGCTACTGTCTTCAGAGACATGTGAACATGCACACCAAGGTGTGTTTGTGATTATATTGTCATTTCTTTGTTTTTAATTTGGGTGACACGATTTGATGCAATTGTAGTTAATATTAATAGTCAATCCCAAAGAGAAAGCTACAGTTGCTGCTAAAATAGATTCCATACAGCACAAGTGTAACCTAAACTTTCATTAGAGGTTTTGGTTGACCACAGCCCACATGGGTCAATGATTTGTATCTGATCCGTAGAGATTTGCACAGTCTAAGTACTTGAAGGATGATGTTTCAACACTTCTAAACAATAGTACTCAAGTGTATTTTTAAACAAGTCATCTTGTGGCCAAAGGGTGATGAGCAGTCGTAACTTAGCCAAAACATCAGATTGAATATTTAGGCCTGAAGAAATCTAAACTTTACTGTTTAAAAGAAGGGCAGAGTGGGCAGCCCTACTTTATCTGTGGTGCCCAAAACTGTCTGCAATTTTATTCAACCTGATGATGTGATCTCTAGTATACCATCAGAGTGGGGACTTGGTGCTCCCATCCATTGACTCTGTCTGCACTTCCCGCTGCCTCGGAAAAGCAGCCAGTATAATCAAGGACCCACGCACCCCGGACATTCTCTCTTCCACCTTCTTCCGTCAGGAAAAAGATACAAAGGTCTGAGGTCACGTACCAACAGACTCAAGAACAGCTTCTTCCCTGCTGCCGTCAGACTTTTGAATGGACTTACCTGGCATTAAGTTGATCTTTCTCTGCACCCTAGCTATGACTGTAACACTACATTTTGCACTCCTTTTCTTCTCTATGAACGGTATGCTTTGTCTCTATAGCGCGCAAGGAACAATACTGTATACTAATACGTGACAATAATAAATCAAATCAAATCGAATCATAAGGGTATGTGTGTTTGCATACATCCACACATTTATGCGTGAAGAATAAACATGAAGATGTGAAATAGGAAGGATGCGTGTGCATCCACACATTTCTGTGTGGAGAATAAACATGAAGATGAGAAATAGAGGGGTGGGTCAATGATAGATCCTTGAGGGGCAGAGTTCATGGTGTGAGAGAAGAAAGAGAAGCACATTGCAGTAGCATACTGCTTATCGTTAGATAGATAAGAATTGAAGCAGTTGAGAGCAATCCCGTTCAGCTACATGGCTGTGGAGAAGCATTGGAGGAGAATGATGTCGTCAACCTCAGGTCAAGGCTGAGTTATGTGGCCTGATGGGTATTCATAAAGGCACCAGCCAAGTGAAGACACCAGCAAAGCCTGATGGTTAAAAGAGCTAACTCTGCATCAGGCCGAGGACTGTAGGAGCAGAAAAGAACAGGATGTGTGCCATGGAACAAGCACGGGAATTAATTGGACACACAGTGATTGAACAGAGAGTGACTGAACACAGACCCCTGTGTGTTGTGCTCCTGAGAGAAATGCGACCCTGAGAGAGGCATGACTCTTCAGCATTCGGGACCAAAAAGACAGTGATTGATTCAAATCTGTCCTCTGAGCATGTCATTGAAAGCATAATCAGTGTCAGCAATATCTGCATAAGAAGGAGAGATTCGGAGACATTGACAGTAGTAACCCGGGGTCAACCAATGCAGAAGAAGCAGCAAGACCCCTCTGCCTGGCACTTGGAAATTTGGAACAATGTGCAACAGAAGGCAATCCGATCACTTCACCTCACCACGGCTAGTATCTAAGTCAACGTCGTGAGTTTGGATATTTTGTGAAGCTTTTGATACTTTTTGAATACTTTGTGTATAATGGAGTAAGTCAGAGGTTAGATCCTTTGTATATAATCAAGTAAAGACAGAGGTTAAATATTTTGCGTATGACAAAGGGTTGAATACTTTGTGCATAACAAAGTTTGATGCCTGGTGTACCAAAATTTATGTGGTAGAGTTTGATACTTTTGTGGTAACTTGATAGAGTACATTCAAGGCCAAGTTTAAAGTTTATTTATTAGTGTCACAAGTAGGCTCACATTATCACTGCAATGAAGCTACTGCAGAAATCTCCTAGTCGCCACACTCCGGTGCCTGTTCGGGTACACTGAGGGAGAATTTAGCATGGCCAATGCACCTAATCAGCACGTCTTTTGGATTGTGGGAGGAAACTGGAGAACCCGATTTTTGATCAGCAAGGGAATTAAAGGTTATGGGAGCTGTCAGAAAGTGGAATGGAGGCTACAATGTAATCAACCATGATCATTTTGAATGGCAGAACAGGCTTGAGGGATAGAATAGTCGACTCCTCCTCCTAATTCTTGTGTTCAAACATGCCAAAGGCTGCAAACGGACCGAGAAGGACGAGGAGGGAAAATTTACTTTTGTCAAAGTCACAGGATGTCATTTGTGACTTGATAAGAGCATGTTCAGTACTATTGTGAACCTGATTGTAACAGTTTGAAAGTGGAGGTCCAGGAATGCTGGGAACATATTTGGGATGCAGCAACATAGAAAAGGAATTTTAAAAATTCATTTGTGGGACATGGGCGTCGCTGGCTGGCCAGCATTTATTGCCCATCCCTCATTGCCCGAGGGCAGTTGAGAGTCAACCACATTGCTGTGGCTCTGGAGTCACATGTAAGTAAGGACGGCAGATTTCCTTCACTACAGGACATCAGTGAACCAGATGGGTTTTTATAACAATCGGCAATGGCTTCATGGTCATCAGTAGATTCTTAATTCCAGATATATTTTATTGAATTTGAATTCCACCATCTACTGTGGCGGGATTCGATCCAAGGTCCCCAGAACATTAGCTCAGTTTCTGGATTGGTAGTCTAGTGATATACACTAGGCCATCTCCTCCCCTGAGGAAAGGGAGGTTGGAGATGGTTTGCAAGGACAGCGGGATGAATATTATATTTGAAGAGAAGCATGATGACAGCTAATTGAAAGGAGAGGAACAATACCTGAAGCAGGAGAACCTTTACAGCTTTGGCTAACCTGGTGTCCTGGAATCCAAGTTGTGAGACTGGCAATGTAGTGGCAATAGCATCAAGTAGCATTGGAATAGGAGATGTGTCTCATGAGTTCAGAGAGGTGAAGAAAGATATGAGTCCAGAGGCGGGGTGGGTGGATGGAACATTGAAGGAAGTTTGGCCAGATAGGCTGGTGAAAGGGAGGGATTTGGCAGAGCTATGTGATAGGATTGTCTGAATCATAGAATCATACAATCCTGACAGTGCAGAAAAGGCCATTCGGCAACTACTCCCCAAAAGAGCATCTAACCCAGGCCCTCTCCCCTACCCTATCCCTGTAACTCCACACATTTACCGTGACCAATCCCCCTAATCTACACATTTTAGGACACTAAGGGGCAATTTAGCATGGCCAATCCACCTAACCTGCACACCTTTGGACTGTGGGAGGAAACCGGAGCACCCGGAGGAAACCCACGCAGACATGGGGAGAATGCAGACTCCGCATAGCCAGTCACCCAAGGCCGGAATTTAACTAACGCGGAACTACCTAACGTGGGTCCTTCGTGCTGTTAGGTAGCAGTGCTAACCACTGTGTCACTGTGCCACCCCTTCTGATTTTAGTGACAAAGAAGTGCATGAGCTCTTCGTACATCTTGTTGGAGGTGAGAATGGAGGGTATCGGTGAACAGCTTAAGAAATGGTTTACAGTAAAGCAAAGAAGCCGAGGATTATACAAACACAGAAACTAGGGGCAGTAGTAGGTCATTCGGCCCTTCAAGCCTGCTCCGCCATTCAAAATGATCTTCTCTCCCAATGTCAGACTCTCATGCTCTCCCCATGTGCCATAATGCATTTAGAGTCTAGAAATCTATCTATTTTCTTCTTAAATTTATTCAGTGACTTGGTTGCTACAGCTTTCTGTGATGGAGAATTCCATTGGTTCATCACCCTCAGAGTGAAGATGTTTCTCCTCACCTCAGTCTTAACTGCCTTACCCTGTATCCTGAGATTGTGATCTCTTGTTCTTGGACACGTGTAGAGGAGAGTATGTCCAGAGTGTGTGGGGTTCTTGATTATGCCGGCTGCTTTTCTGAGGCAGCGGGAAGTGTAGACAGAGTCAGCGGATGGGAGGCTGGTTTGATTGATGGACTGGGCTTCGTTCACGGCCCTTTGTAATTTCTTGCAGTCTTGGATAGAGCAGGAGCCATACTAAGCTGTGATTTAACCAGAAAGGATATTTTCTATGATGCATCTGTAAAGGTAGGTGAGAGTCATGGTGGACATGCTGAATTTCCTTAGTCACCTGAGAAAGTAGAGGCATTGGTGGCCTTTCTCAACTATAAGCTTAGCGTCAAGGGACCAAGACAGGTTGTTGGTGATCTGGACACCTAAAAACTTGAAGCTCTCGATCATTTCCACTCCATGCAATGCTGCATCTACCATGCATTTGCCCACTCACTCAACTTGTCTAAATAATCTTGAAGCCTCTTAACATCCTCATCACTCACATTCCCATCAAGTTCCATGTCATCAGCAGGAATAGGAGAATAGATCAGATAACTGTGTGGCTGGAGGGATGCTGCACGTGGAAGGGATTTGGATTCCTGAGGCATTGGGACTGATTCTGGGGAAGATGAGACCTGTACAAACTGGACAGTTTACACACATGCAGACCGGGACCAATATTCTTACGGGGGGATTTGCTAGTGCTGTTTCGGAAAGTTTAAACCCGGGTGACAGGGGCGTGGGAACCTGAGCTGGGTGGCACAAGAGTGGGAAACAAATATAGAAATGAAAGTCAGAGAAGTAGAAAGCAAAAGTAGAAGGCAGAGGATACAAGGGCTGGCATCAAATAGTTTTTAGTCCTGTGGTCCTCTGTACAAAAATGCTAAGAAGACAATTATATAAGCCTCTGTATCACAGGGGGAAATAAAGTTACAGAACCACAGGAATGGAGCGGAGGAATGGGACCGAGTGGATTGCTGGTGCTGGCCAGTTTCACCAGGGTGGGCTGTCAAAAGGTCATGTTCAATTCATCACCAAGGCAAATTAGATTGTTAAAGAGCGAATGAAGAGCTCGAGGTCTTTAAGGGGCATGTTCTGATTTCCACAGGGGTGCAATGGCAACTCTCATTGTTTGGGACAGTCCAGCTAAATGGAGGTGGACATATATTGGGGACCAGTCATGGGAAGCCAAAAATTAACCTGACCCCGTGAAATAGTGAGCGATGCAGACCATTGGGAGACAGGTGACATAGCTTATCACTGGTAATGGAGAGGGAGGGCAGTAAGTGCTCAGGCAGTGCTTGGGGTTGTTGACATCTTGAGTCTTGAGATTGTAGAGACATAAGAGGAGAGGTCAATGCTGTCAGACACAACTGGGGGGACCATTTAGCAAATGGAAGGCAGCAGCTGGTAATGGGGGTCCAGTGGCTATGAGGAGAACTATCCTTCACAGGAAGGGCAGAGCCCCAGGCATCAATTGGGGGAGAAGGAACAGGAAAGACCTAGGGGCCATTTCCTCAGCATAAGGCTGACGGCGGAAGACCTGCAGATGTCTGAGATCCAATGCTATAGGAGATTGCGACTCTCCAGGCAGATGGTCAGAAACATCTGTGCCCACATCACAGGAGATCATGTCTCTCAGCACTGGTCGCCACGCTCTGCTAGAAGCTGCCAAAATCACTGCGGCCTTAACATCTATCGTAGGGAAAGTGTTAGAAGCTATTATTTAAGAGGTTATAGCAGAGTACTTGGATGTGTTCAAGGTAATTGGGCAGAATCAACATGGTTTTGTGAAAGGGAAATCATGTTTAACCAACCTATTGGAGTTCTTTGAGGAAGTAACATGCTGTACATAATGGAGACTGGTGGATGTACTGTACATGGATTTCCAGAAGGTATTTGATAAAGTGCCGCATTCAAGATTATTATTATGCTGCCATTCCCCATAGTCCCAAGATAGAATTAAGGTCCTGTTTTTTGTCTCTCAGATGTTGGTAGATATGCCTCATGACTTGAGTGACCAACAGTAGCTGTGACTAATCACAAAACTGAAGTGTGGCATTATCCTGATGTGGTGCGTTTGAAGGGCAAGGACGTGAAATAAACTATTGTCCCTCTTCTGTTTCTGGTACTCAACAATTGCTTCAACAAAACTAAGGAGGGCAAAAGGTGGGAGGCAAGCCACCAAAACCTGATAGATTTTTAAACTATTCTTTGACTCAGGTTGGAGGAGCAGCTCAATATTTTTCTGGAGGATACTGACCCCGAGGCCTCACTTGAAGTCGGGGCTGACATGAGGAAGATTCAGCACTGCTTCCAGAGATTAAAGGTCAGTATGTAGTTTTTTTTTTAAGTTACACCCACTGACTGTAACTCATAATGCTCAATGGGGCTATAGCACATGACACTAAATTGTGAGGATTATTACTCGTTTGTCATTTCTACTGAGTGACATCAATAGTTAATAATACTAATATCAAATAAAATATTGTGCCCAAATAATTAGGATATGTCTGACACTTCCAAAGAAGAAATCTGTTTCAACAGTATTACTAGGTGTCAGTCGTATCAGTTCTTTTTCCTTCTCTTGAATATCTTGCTTCAAGTTTGAAGGCTGACTACCATGGGGTGAACTGCTGGCAGTCCTCCAGTACCTTGACCATGAAACTATTCTTTCACCTGGAAAGTGTCGATTCAGTTGAAAGGTGGAATCACAGACAAACCTGATACTGCCTCACACAGCACTTGTACATGGCCACTTTCTCACAGGAGTCTCTGGAAAGCCACGAGGGGCAGGAACCCACAATATTTTCCTCCTCCCAGTTGCCCAAGAGCTCGTTGACTAATTGTAACATGCTTATCATAGAACATAGAACATAGAACAGTACAGCACAGAACAGGCCCTTCGGCCCACGATGCTGTGCCGAGCTTTATCTGAAACCAAGATCAAGCTATCCCACTCCCTATCATCCTGGTGTGCTCCATGTGCTTATCCAATGACCGCTTAAATGTTCCTAAAGTGTCTGACTCCACTATCACTGCAGGCAGTCCATTCCACACCCCAACCACTCTCTGCGTAAATTACCTACCTCTGATATCCTTCCTGTATCTCCCACCACGAACCCTATAGTTATGCCCCCTTGTAATAGCTCCATCCACCCGAGGAAATAGTCTTTGAACGTTCACTCTATCTATCCCCTTCATCATTTTATAAAACTCTATTAAGTCTCCCCTCAGCCTCCTCCGCTCCAGAGAGAACAGCCCTAGCTCCCTCAACCGTTCCTCATAAGACCTACCCTCCAAAGCAGGCAGCATCCTGGTAAATCTCCTCTGCACTCTTTCCAGCGCTTCCACATCCTTCTTATAGTGAGGTGACCAGAACTGCACATAATATCCCAAATGTGGTCTCACCAAGGTCCTGTACAGTTGCAGCATAACCCCACGGCTCTTAAACTCCAACCCCCTGTTAATAAAAGCTAACACACTATAGGCCTTCTTCACAGCTCTATCCACTTGAGTGGCAACCTTTAGAGATCTGTGGATATGAACCCCAAGATCTCTCTGTTCTCCACAGTCTTCAGAACCCTACCTTTGACTGCTCAAGTTAAAGTTATCACTGCTCAAGTTAAAGTCAGCAATATCAGCCTGATACAGGTTTCAAAGCTGGGACCTTCAGGCATGTATATCCTAGTAAGAAGTCTCACAATACCAGGTTAATGTCCAACAGGTTCATTTGGAATCACGAGCTTTCGGAGCACTGCTCCTTCATCAGGTGAGTCAGTCACCTGATGAAAGAGCAGAGCTCCGAAAGCTCGTGATTCCAAGTAAATCTGTTGGACTATAATCTGGTGTTGTGAGACTTCTTACTGTGCCCTCGCCAGTCCACCGCCGGCATCTCCACCTCATGTATATCTTAGACTGATCAACTGAGACAGATGGAAGAATTTAACCTCATGACTTCAAAGCCAGTCAGAGGCATGGGTTATCTCCTCAACATACAGAGTGGGAGGCTGCTCCATTTTAATGGCATGGCCCCATTAACATTCCACTGATCATAAGACCATTAGGAAGAGGTCATTTGGCCCATTGAGTCTGCTCTGCCATTCAGTGGGGTCATGACTGATCGGAAATGATAATCCTGAACTCCACTTATCAGATCAGTGGGACAGCTACCTGGCAGAAACAGGAAACCAGTTTGTGGTCTGAGAGGATTGTGCAGTTCGGAAGGTATCAGGCTGGCGAGTAGCTTGGGGTGTGGGGTCATGGGAAGAGATTAGGAGGATTTTGTGTGGAGAAGGGAAGGGATGCCCTGAGCAGCATGAGCTAGGGAGCCTGAAATATCACATCTGCTCCAGTACCACAAGTGCAAGTTTGAAACAAATTGAGTGGTGCTACTGAGCATTGCACCGACAGTGGACGCCTCATTCAGTGGGCAGTTAACATTGCATCAGTGTCTGGAAAATATCATGGGACTTTAATTATTCATTTATTCATGAAGTTCTAAATCAGATATGTGTCTCAACTGCCCAGAAGAGGAAATGGGTGGAAAATAAGCAAGATGTCCCACTTTTTGATTTTACCATAGAATCTTTGATTTGATTTGATTTATTGTTGTCACATGTATTTACAGTGAAAAATATTGTTTCTTGCGCGCTATACAGACAAAGCATACCGATCATAGAGAAGGAAAGGAAAAGGTGCAGAACATAGTGTTACAGTCATAGCTCGGCTAATCATAGCTAATCATAGTGTAGAAGGAGGCCGTTTGGCCCATCAAGACTACACCGACAATAATCCCATCCAAGCCCTATCCCTGTAACCCCATGTATTTACCCCGTTAATCCCCCTGACAATAAGGGGCAAATTAGCTTGGCCAATCAACCGATCCTGCACATCGTTGGAGTGTGGGAGGAAACTAAAGCACCCGGAGGAAACCCACGCAGACATGAAGAGAACGTACAGATTCCACACAGACAAATCACCCAAGGCCAGAATCGGACCCGAATCTCTAGTGCTGTGAGGCAGCACTGCTAACCAATGTGCCACCCCATTTTAATACCCTTTCCATCCACTGCAAGCATGCTTTACAACTATTATTAAACATGATTGATTTTGCAGCCAGTGGTGTTCGTTATGCTCGCGCGCGCGTGTGTGTGTTAAACTTAACAAATGTTCGCTGTGGATTATTAGTGAATTAGATCACGCAAACCAAGGGATTGGGAAACCGTGCCACCGGATATTACAAAAATAATTTCAAACACCTTCTGCTTACAACAGTTGGTGAGAAGAGATCGGTGCAGTTTGTCTATTTCTCCCCTGTCTGTAACAGATTAATGAATTTTTACTGAGACATGCAGGATATAAACCAGGAAATATGAAGCAAAATATTTTATTTGATGTAAAATGATGTTCAGAAAGTGAAATAAAGTGAGTGAAAGAACTATGGGATTAGGAGAAAGATGAAATAGAAATTACTTTAGTTTTCATTTTTTTAACCTCCAACAATAATTACCTGATGGAATGGAATTCCATACTTGTAAAAATTAATTTATCGGCACAAGAGAGTTGGTTGGCAGTAATTAATTCTTGCTATTTAAATAGCTGAATGCGCCAGCCATATTTTTCTCTGCCCAGTTGAGAGAATGTATTATGGATAAATACAGCAACCTCATGTCTTTTGTGCATTTTAATGTTTTTTTAAGTTTAAGTTTATTTGTTGGTGTCACAAATAGGCTTGCATTAACACTGCAATGAAGTTAGTGTGAAAATCCCCTAGTCGCCACACTCCGGCGCCTGTTCGGGTGCACTGAGGGAGAATTTAGCATGGCCAATGCACCAAACCAGCATGTCTAATGTGAAGTCTTATCTAATGTGAACTCCTGTTGATGGAAAGTTAGTTGAGGAGGAGGATAAATAAGATGTCAACCTCCAGATTTTTCATGTGTAACTGCCCCTTTAATCAACATTAGTAGATGCTGTCTAGTTTTCTCCTTCAAAAACAGTGATTGCTGATAGTCTTACTTTTTTCTACAGCAAAATCTGCACCCATGTCATGTACATTTACAAAGCAGGCTGCGGGCCTTTTGTAATAAAGCACTGCTGCTGAACTTAAACTGCTCTTTGGCCTCACGATTCCAATGCTGCAAATTACATCGGGGCATTTGAACACCCTTGATTTTCATAATGGAGAGAATTTAACCAGTGTCACCAGAAATAAGCCCTTTTGGAATGAGTGGAAATGTTCCCCATTTCAAAAATATTGTCCAAATGTATAATGCACAAATATTGGCTTCACTTATGAACTATAATTGTCCAAGGATTACAAAAGGCATGCTTTGACTCCTCACTGCCTTTTGACTCACTGCATTATAACATGCTGTCACGGTATACCATATCATGTTTACTGCGGGGATGTGGCATAACACGCAAGTGCTGTTCAAACCATGCAAACCTGCAATTTTTTAATTCTGATGGAGACAGAAACCAATCAACTTCCAACAACTATATGTCTAGCAAATGGAGAAATATTTATAATTATCTCTCCTTGGAATGTGCAAAGTCAATCTTTAAAACATGTGACATCATCAGAATGTTTACCTACTTACTTCTCTGTGCCAGTGTTTAGTAAAAGAGCTGAAACAGTTTAGACCTGAGCTTCAGACAGAGAATGGACTGCCATCCCCTGATCTACATGGAGATGATATCATGAACACAGAGAAGAAATTAAGAGATATTATACAGCAACGAGATAATGAAATTAGTATCCTTTTAAATTCACTTGAACTAATGGTTATGATGGCAGTATTCACAAGTGTCCAACTTTGGCCCTCTTATTTTCTTAATGTGTTCCTTTACCCTTCACAAATCTATGCCAGCTCCCTGATCAGCTTATACTTGTCCAAGTGCTCACTCACTCCAGCCCTAGTGATAGGTTTCAGTAACTTCCCCACAACTGATAACCGATAGGTCTGTTGTTTTCTGGTTTCTCCCAACCTTTTCCTTAAGTGATGGAGTGGCATGTTCTGAAAGCTTAAGGAAATGATGACTAAATCCAGAGAACCTTTGAAAATGATGACATTCCTAACCACTTTCGCAGAATCATAGAATAGAATCCCTACAGTGCAGAAGGAGGACATTCGGCCCATCGAGCCTGCACCAATCACAATCTCACCCAGGCCCTATTCCCGTAACCCCACTTATTTACCCTAGCTAATCCCCTGATACTAGGGTCAATTTATCATGGCCAATCAACCTAGCCCACACATCTTCGGACTGTGGGAGGAAACAGGAGCATCCGGAGGAAACCCACGCAGACACGGGGGAACGTGCAGACTCCTCACAGACAGTGACACAAGCCGGGAACCGAACCCGGGTCCCTGGCTCTGTGAGGCAGCAGTGCTAACCACTGTGTCACTGTGGCGCCCTAAGTTTCTTCAATAACTTAGGGTGGAAATGCTCAGGTCCAGATTTGTTTAATTTCTGTTTTTAGTGCCGTGACTCTTTTCTTACTTAAATTAATTAAGATCCTTGATTTAGTTTTAAGTTCCCTTAAACTACTGGCATCTTGTCCTTTTCCTGTACTCGAAAACTACTTGTGTATGTGTATTTCCTATACTTGTGTATGAACGCAGGTAACAGGTATATTAATTGCCATTTCCTTATTGTCCATTATAGTAAAGCAAAGATTGTTTTCACTGTTTACTTCCTTGAATGGTTACTTCAGATATTCTAGTGAACATGTTAAAGAAAGAGAAGAAGAGGGCACAGGATGCAATCAGCCAAATAAACTCAGAAAACTGTGGGAAAATACCTCCCTCTAGTGCCCAGTCTTCAAAGGAGTTCCGCTCAAGGCAGGGATCAAGACAGTTTTCTGAATCAGGATTTTCTAGCAATATAAGCTCCTCAGGATCTGAGTCTACCTTCAGTTGCAGGAGATTGGGTAAGCACCTTAACATTCATCTAGAAACTGAACATCATCTGTTAGAAATTGAATGATATCTGCATTCATTCCTGAGGTTCCATTGTGGTGAATAAGAAGGTGCAATGCATGCACTGGTTGTAATTCATCGATGACTGACTGCTTCTGAGATGGGTAACAAGCCAACTTTTTGAATGCAACGACATTCAGTCATTCAGAGTGATAAGCTTTGGATCAGACTGACATTGTTTATTGTGCATATTGTGATGGCTTTTTATGATTTTGTATGGTGCCACCTAAGCCGGAAGGTGTAGAACATTTTTCTAATTTTAAGCTCTTCTTTTCCTTCAATGCACTACGTAGAATATTGTAAAAATTATTATTTGGGAGAGAATGCTGGTCAACTTTCTAAATAAAAGCTGGATACAGTAAGATACTTAATTCATAAACATCAAGCTACACCTCATGCAACATGGAAACTGGCCATTCAGCCCAATTGATCCATGCCAGTGTTTATGGTCCACATGACCCTCTTACTACCCTTCTTCATCTAACCGTATGACCATATCCGATAATTGCTTTTTATCACATATTTATGCAAATATGTCTGAGCTACTTATCTCAACTACTCTATGTGACAATGAGTTCTACATTCCAACCCCTCGAACTAAGAAGGTTCCTCCTGGGTTTCTCATCGGATTTATTATTGGCTGTCATATTTAAGATTGCCAGCTTTGTACTCATGGATAGAATCATAGAATCCCTACAGTGCAGAAGGAGGACATTCAGCCTATCGAGCCTGCATTGACAACAATCCCACCCAGGCCATATCCCTGTAATCCCATGTATTTACCCCACTAATCCCCCTAACCTTGGGACATCTTGGGACACTTAGGGGCAATTTAGCATGGCCAATCCACCTAATGTGCACATCTTTGGAGTGTGAGAGCCTCCCACAATTGAAAACATTTTCTCCACTTCCACCCTGTTGAACCCTTTCATTACCTTAAAACCCAAGAGAAATGTTTCTAACCATCAAGGTACAGTTACCATCAGTGACACATTCACACAAAACTGCTAACTCATGAGTTAGCGGCAGCCTAACAAAGTAAAACCAATTAAGATAGCTGGCTTAAAAGCAGTAATACGTGAATTTTTGATTCAGTAGTGAGTAGACAAATATGGGTTAAGTGAGAAAGGATGTAAACTTTGGACGAAGGTCCATGAGACAGAAAGTTGGATTGACTGGACATGACTGAGCTGTTCCCATATTCTTGCATGGCAATTATCTTTCAGCTCCGTCACTCCTGTTTTGTGCAATTTAAAAAAAAATTTCAATTGTTTTTCCAGAGGGAACATATTTGAGTGGGGCGGTGGGGTGGATTCAATAGGAAGAAATTTAGAAAAGATCCTGAAATGAACGATAAAAATAAACTTAAAAGATTATTAGGGCACTTACTAAGTTTGAGAGTGCAGAGAAATAAGATGGAATGTTGCACAATCCAAAGGACCGTAAGGAAAAAGGATAGTGTGCAGTTTGAGCAATTTGTTCAGTTGTTGGGATCTACCATAGAATCCAACAATGCAGAAGGAGGCCACTTGGCCCATCAAGTCTGCACTGGCCACAATCCCACCCAGACCCTATTCCTATAACCCCAACCTGAGCTAGTCCCCCTGACACTAAGGAGCAATTTAGCATGGCCAATTCACCTAATCTGCACATCTTTCGGACGGTGGGAGGAAGCTGGAGCACCGGAGGGAACCCACGCAGACACGGGGAGAATGTGCAAACTCCACACAGACAGTCACCCGAGGCCGGAATTAAACCCGCATCCCTGGTATTGTGAGGCAGCAGTGCTAACCACTATGCCACTGTGCCACCCGTACCAAGTTGAAGAAGCCATAAGCAAGAAAAGAAAAAGTTGCCCTGCTTGTCACCCAAGGCTACTTTTATACAACAACTTGCAGATGTCTATTGAGAATCATTATTAAAGGGCTGTGAGGTGGGCTACACACAACCACGCTGGCACAGTGGTTAGCACTGCTGCCTCACAGCGCCAGGGACCTGAGTTTGATCCCTGGCTTGGGTCACTGTCTGTGTGGAGTTTTACCCGTGCCTGTGTGGGTTTCCTCCGGGTGCTCCGGTTTCCTCCCACAGTCCGATAGAATCATAGAATCCCACAGTGCAGAAGGAGGCCATTCTGTCCATCAAGTCTGCACTGACCACAATCCCACCCAGGCCCGACCCCTACAACCCCATGCATTTACCCTAGCTAGTCACCCTGACACTAGGGGGCAATTTAGCACGGCCAATCCACCTCACCCACACATCTTTGGACTGTGGGAGGAAACCGGAGCACCTGGAGGAAACCCACGGGGAGAATGTGCAAACTCCACACAGACAATGACCCAAGCTGGGAATCGAACCTGGGTCCCTGGTGCTGTGAGGCACAGTGCTAACCACTGTGCCACCGTGCCGCCCGATTGACATGCTGGTTAGGTGCATTGGCCATGCTAAATTCTCCCTCAGTGTACCCGAACAGGCGCCGGAGTGCGACTAGGGGATTTTCACAGTAACTTAATTGCAGTGTTAATGTAAGCCTACTTGTGACTAATAAATTAAATATACTTTACAACCTGTTCAATCAAGACACTACATAATACAGGATGATGCCACTTTGGAAGGGAAGAAAATAAGTTACAGAAAAAGTTGCCAGATTTCAGCTTTTGGGCTCCGCACTTATACCCTCTATTCCCTGTCCCAACTTTTGCTGGTTAATTAAGAAAAACTCTTCAGGCGTGTATGCCCTTTACACCAGAATTTATGGTGCATGGAGACAGGATTATAGTTAGGTTAAAGTGGAAAAGGCACAGAATGTTCAGTGCTCCTCAGAACCTTGTTTCCCAACTGTGAATTTGGTATTTTAGTCTAAGTGACTATGTAGCTGAACGGGACAGCTTCTGTCACCCTGCGTGTGCTGCAGGGGTTTTGATCTTTCATCCCAATAAGCATAAAGTTTGCTCTGACAATGAATTCTTCCTGTGGATATTATAAGAACAAAGATCAGTACTGCACAGGAACAGGCCCTTCAGCCCACCAAGTCTGTGCCGACACAGATGCCTCTCTAATCTAATATTTTCTTGTCTTTATGTGGTTCATATCCCTCTATTCCCTGCCTATTCATGTATCTATCCAGATGTCTCTTAAACGTTGTTATAGAATCTGCTTCCACCACCTCCTCTGGCAGCGCGTTCTAGACATTCACCACCCTCTGTGTGAAAAACTTGCCCCTTACATCTCTATTAAGCTTTCCCCCTCTCACTTTCAACCTATACCCCCGAGTAATTGACCCTTCAACCCTGGGAAAAAGACTCTGACTATCCACTCTATCCAAGCCTGTCAAGCTTAATCTTGCTTAACATTTAACCTTAATCTTTTTTAGCGCATGTACTCTGAAGACCAGCCTAATAATATAACTGATGTTAATCAGTGTAGTATATTGAATAGCTAGAGCTCTATTTTATTTCATTTGGTTTTGTTATCCATTATACGCCCCTAATCTCCTCTCAGATCTCTTGGTTTAACAGTTTAGTTTGCAGGCTGAGAAAGATGGAAATCCTGACTCTCTGCCAGTTTACAAAATTGTATTTGTTCATGGGTGCGTGCCGCTGCCGAGGCCAGCATTTATTGTTCATCCCTTATTGTCCTTGTAAAGATGGTAGTGTGATGCCTACTTGAACCATTGCATTTCTAGGTGTTGTAGAAACAATCACAGTGCTGTTCGGATGGGAGCTCCAGGATTTTGAAGGTGTGACAGTGAAGGAACGGTGATATAGTTCCAAGTCAGGATAGTGCGTGGCTTGGGGTGGAACTTTCAGGTGATGGTGTTCTGCTGCCCTTGACCTTCTTGGTGATAGAGGTTGTAGGTTTGGAAAGTGCTGTCGAAGGAGCTTTTGTGGGTTGCAACAGTGTATCTTGTTGGTGCACACTGTGCGTTGGTGGTGGAGGAAGTGATAGTTGAAGGTGGTGGATGGGGTATCAATCTATCAGGCTGCTTTGTCCTAGATGGTGTGGAGCTTCTTGAGTGTTGTTGAAGCTGCACTCATCCAGGGAAATGGAGAGTATTTAATTTCACTCCTGACTTGTAGATGTTGGACAAGGTTTGGGTGAGTTTCTCAATTCAGAATTTCTAGCCTCTGACCTGCTGTTGTAGCCATAATATTTATATGATTGCTTCTGACATTTTAACTGCAATAGTGTGTTTAACAGCAGCTTGAGGCAGTAGTCTTCTTGATTTCATTCATCCTTCCCCCTCCTTTATCTTTAAAGGCATTTTTGTCTTGTAATCTATTCTCTCGATGAAGTTTAAAAATGCTGTATTGGAGGGTCATTGATACTCCTGCCTTTTTGGTGTCGTGCGTTTTTACCCTCAATTAGCCCACTGAAGGAAAATTTATTTTAGCCTTTATTATTTCAAACCGACCAGCATCCATAAGACATAGGAGCAGATGTAGACCATTTGGCCCATCGAGTTCTGCTCTGCAATTCAATGAGATCATGACTGATCTGATATGATAATCCTCAACTCCACTTCCCGCCTTATCCCCATAACGGTTGATTCCCTTACTGATTAAAAATCTATCTCAGTCTTGGAACATACTCAATTACCCAGCCTCTACAGCCCACTGTGGTAATGAATTCCATACATTCACTACCCTCTGAGAGATGAAATTCCTTCTCATCTCCGTCTTAAATGGCCGAGATTATACCCTTTGGACGTAGACTCTCCACAAGAGAAAACAACCTCTCAGCATCTGGCCTGTTTAGCCCCCTGAAAATTCTATATGTCTCAATAGGCTGCCTCTCATTCTTCTAAACTCCAATGAGTACAGGCCCAAGCTACTCAACCTCTCCTCATAAAGAAATCCCTCCATTCCCGGGATCAACCTAGTGAATGAACCTTCTCTGTATTGCCTGCAATGCCAGTATACCTTTCCTTAGATAAGGGGATCAAAACTCTTCCTAGTCTTCCAGCTGTGGCCTAACTAGCCTTGTTTAGTTTTAGCAAGACTTCCCTATTTTTATACTCCATTCCCTTTGAAATAAAGGCCAACATTCCATTTGCTTTCCCTATTACCTGCTGAACTTGCATGCTAGCTTTTTGTGATTTATGCTCGATGACTCCCAGGTCTCTCTGTGCTGCAGTGTTCTGCAGTCTTTCTCTATTTAAATAATACTCAGCTCCTATATTCTTACTGCCAAAGTGCATAACGTCATATTTTCCAACATTATATTTCATCTGCCAAGCTTTTGCCCCCTCATTTAACCTGTCCAAAGTCCTCTGTTGACTCTTTGGACAGGACTTCCTGGCCTCGCTCATTCTGAGATCAACAGATCTTCCCATTGTCTGCCCCTCGCCTGCTCCAATTCCCGTGGCGGGCAGGGAATTCCGGCGTTTGTGTCATCCTCACCACTTGCCTTCCCAGCTTCCAACTGGAACATCCCTAAAATCTGCATCCTCACTACTCAAAAGAACAAAGAAAAGCAAAGAACAAAGAAAATTACAGCACAGGAAGAGGCTCTTCGGCCCTCCAAGCCTGCACTGACCATGCTGCCTGACTGAACAAAAATCCTCTCCCCTTCCGGGGACCATATCCCTCTATTCCCATCCTATTCATGCATTTGTCAAGACCCCCCTTAAAAGTCACTATCGTATCTGCTCCCACTACCTCCCCCGACAACGAGTTCCAGGCACCCACTACTCTCTGTGTAAATAGTCTGCCTCATGCATCTCCTTTAAATCTTGCCCCTCGCACCTTAAACCTGTGTCCCCTAGTAATTGACTCTTCCACCCTGGGAAAAAGCTTCTGACTATCCACTCTGTCCATGCCTCTCAACCTGGCAGATATTGCAGAGGTTCATTATACCTCACATAAAAAATAACTTAATGAATTTGGGAGAAATGGCTAGCATCAGTCAGGCAGAACACTAAATTAACTAAATATGACAAAAATTACTGGAAGCACGCAACTTTGCAAGAGAAAATAATAAGGTCAAATTTGATTGAATACCTTTCAGTTCAGTTGCAAAGCTAAGCATCACTTGATTCTGAAGACCATCAAATCTCGGTATCAACATTGTCAATTATAGACAAGATCTTATTATAGCAGACTATTTGCAAGCAATTGAGTCTTTGTAGACATGCATGCCAAGTCACAAATCCAAGGGGATTCAATGAATTCAGGGATATGGGTCTGATCCAAGACAACAATTCCTCGGAAGAGACAGGATCCTTTCCAGAAAATCTGGGAAACATTAGGACAATTTTTTGAAATGTTCAGAAAAGGCTGGATTTAGAAGTTAATGTTAATGATAGTAAGTTACAGTCTGCTTTTTAGAACAACCATTTTAAGCTAAGTTTACCATAATATGGCAAGAGACAAGGTGGATTAAAAACCCCAACAAGAACAGTTTTCTTTCTCTTTCTACATCTCAAATTGTCAAATAATTATTTGGCTCTGAAATTGTGGAGAAATAGGTGTAGCACTGTTAGTGAAGCATTGGTTTGAGAAATTGTTGTGCCAGGGTCCTATAACATGAAAATAAATCCAACTGGCTCTGATCTTCAGGTCGTCGTTGGCCTCTGGTATAGTACCAGAAGATTGGAGGTTAGCGAATGTTGTCCCATTGTTTAAGAAGGGGAACAGAGACTTCCCCGGGAATTATAGACCGGTGAGTCTCACTTCTGTTGTCGGCAAGATGTTGGAAAAAATTATAAGGGATAGGATTTATAGTTATTTGGAGAGTAATGAATTGATAGGTGATAGTCAGCATGGTTTTGTGGCAGGTAGGTCGTGCCTTACTAACCTTATTGAGTTTTTTGAGAAAGTGACCAAGGAGGTGGATGGGGGCAAGGCAGTGGACGTGGTATATATGGATTTTAGTAAGGCGTTTGATAAGGTTCACCATGGTAGGCTTCTGCAGAAAATGCAGATGTATGGGATTGGGGGTGATCTAGGAAATTGGATCAGGAATTGGCTAGCGGATAGGAAACAGAGGGTGGTGGTTGATAGTAAATATTCATCATGGAGTGCGGTTACAAGTGGTGTACCTCAGGGATCTGTTTTGGGGCCACTGCTGTTTGTAATATTTATTTAATGATCTGGATGAGGGTATAGTTGGGTGGATTAGCAAATTTGCTGATGACACCAAAGTCGGTGGTGTGGTAGACAGTGAGGAAGGGTGTCGTAGTTTGCAGGAAGACTTAGACAGGTTGCAAAGTTGGGCCGAGAGGTGGCGGATGGAGTTTAATGCGGAGAAGTGTGAGGTAATTCACTTTGGTAGGAATAACAGATGTGTTGAGTATAGGGCTAACGGGAGGACTTTGAATAGTGTGGAGGAGCAGAGGGATCTAGGTGTATGTGTGCATAGATCCCTGAAAGTTGGGAATCAAGTAGATAAGGTTGTTAAGAAGGCATATGGTGTCTTGGCGTTTATTGGTAGGGGGATTGAATTTAGGAGTCGTAGCGTTATGTTGCAACTGTACACAACTCTGGTGCGGCCGCACTTGGAGTACTGTGTGCAGTTCTGGTCCCCACATTACAGGAAGGATGTGGAGGCTTTGGAGAGGGTGCAGAGGAGGTTTACCAGGATGTTGCCTGGTATGGAGGGGAGATCCTATGAGGAGAGGCTGAGGGATTTGGGATTGTTTTCGCTGGAAAGGCGGCGGCTAAGAGGGGATCTTATTGAAACATATAAGATGATTAGAGGTTTAGATAGGGTGGATAGTGATAGCCTTTTTCCTCTGATGGAGAAATCCAGCACGAGGGGGCATGGCTTTAAATTGAGGGGGGGTAGTTATAGAACCGATGTCAGGGGTAGGTTCTTTACCCAGAGGGTGGTGAGGGATTGGAATGCCCTGCCAGCATCAGTAGTAAATGCGCCTAGTTTGGGGGCGTTTAAGAGATCCGTAGATAGGTTCATGGACGAAAAGAAATTGGTTTAGGTTGGAGGGTCACAGTTTTTTTTTTTTTTAACTGGTCGGTGCAACATCGTGGGCCGAAGGGCCTGTTCTGCGCTGTAATGTTCTATGTTCTATGTTCTAACACTGTATATATCAAAACGTTATTCTTCTTGCTATCTTTAAAATGGACTTTCTGTTGAACCAAAAAGATGGCTGTGCCAAGTCACATGACCACCGGATTGGCCTTTTGTTCTGGAAGCTCCCAACAGCACCTAAAGGAACAAAATAATTCCTCTATCAGCCTGTAGAATCTGATACCTCATTGTAGAGATCCCTTATAATCATGAAACTTGCACATTGAAATGCAGAGCTGCTAACAGACACATCTCATGTCTAGGACTATCCAGGTCCAGTTCAAAAGGGAACCAATGAGGGAATCAATGGATGCCTTTGAAAACTGAGAAATCCTCAGACTGCGGTTTCAACATCAACTGGAGAGGATTCCATCAGATTGTCTGAGCAGTTGGTTACCAGCACTCAAGTCCACAAACACTGCTTGATTTGAAAAGTTTCTGATCACCAACTGCCTTCAAAGTGGCAGAGATTGCCAGTGCCAAAGTCCCAGAGATTGGAAGATGCTGTCGAAGGAACTTTTGTGAGTTGCTGCAGTGCATCGTGGAGATGGTGTACACTGCTGCCATTGTGCGACAGTGGCGAAGAGGATGAATATTTAAGGTGAGGGATGGAGTGCTAATCCAGCTGGCTGCTTTTTCCTGGATTGTGCCAGGAGTGTTGTTGGAGCTGCATTCATCCAGGCAAGTGGCGAGTATTCCACCACACTCCAGACTTGAGGCCTGTAAATAGTTGACAGGTTTTGGGGAATCAGGAGGTGCAATACTCTCTGCAGAATTCCCAGCTTCTGACCTGTTCTTGTAGCCACAGGATTTATATGGCTGGTCCAGTTCAGTTTCTGGTCAATGACAACCTCCAGGGTTAGTAGGGGATTCAGCGATGGTAATACCATTGAATGTTATGGGGATGAATTTGGCGATGGCCATTGTTTGGCACTTGTGTGTTGTGAATGTTTTACTCCTCGTATCAGCCCAAGCTGTAAGTTATCCAGGTTTTTCAGCAGATGGACATGGACTGCTTCAGTATCTAAGGAGTGGCGAACTGTGTTGAACATTATGCAATCATCAGCCAACATCCTAATTCTGATCTCATAATGGAGGAAAGATCCTTTATAAATTAGCTAAAGATGGCTGGTCCTAGGACACTAGCTTGAGGAACTCTTGCAGCGATGTCCTAGGACTGAGATGATTGACCTCCAAAAACCACAAACATCTTTCTTTGTGCAAGCATTAGCTCCAACCAATGGAGTGTTATCCCCCTGATTCCCATTGACTCCAGTTATGCTAGGGCGTCTTGATGCCACATTCAGTCAAGTGCTGCCTTGATGTCAAAGGCAATCGCTCTCACCTCACCCTGGAATTCAACTCTTTTGTCCATGTTTGAACCAAGACTGTAAGGAGGCCAGGAACTGAGTGGCACTGGTGGTACCCAAACTGAGCATCAGCAAGAAGGTTAGTGCTGAGTAAGTTCCATTGATAGCATTGTCGCCGACTCCTTTCAATAATTTGCTGATGATCGAGGGTAGACTGACGGGGTGGTAATTGGCTGGATTTGCCCTGCTTTTTATGGACAGTGCATACATGGGCAATTTTCCACATTTTTCATACATGGGCAATTTTCCATCACATCCAGTATTGTGATGGAACAGCTTGGTTAGAAGCATGGCTTGTTCTGGAGCACAAGTCTTTGGTATTAATGCCTTGTGGCATTTATTTGGACAAAATTTACATAGATTCACAATGGTAATACACTGAAACACCACAATTGGAAAACTTCTTTCTTGGTTTGCATTGTTCCTGAGGTGAAGGGTGGGATTTTCCGGCTGCGCTCGCCCCAAGGCCAGAAATTCCAGCCCAAGGTCAGTGGACCTTTGCATGGTCCGCCCCTACCCTCTACGATTCCCGTGGCGAGCAGGACAGGAAAATTCTGCCCAAGTTTTCAGAATTCCCTGACACTCCCTTCTTTCAGTCCACACACAGCAAGAGACCAACTCGCATGGGCTTTCTGGATTATGTGAATGAGCATAGAGCACAGCCCAAAGATTCATATTGATATAGATATGATTTACACAGTCTTGTATTGATTTTTTTTTCAAATTCTGAAAGAAAAGGCAATTGGTACTGCGGCCTGCACGAAACTAAAATGCTCTCAATCTTGTGCATCTGACCATTTTTAGAAGTCGTATTCCTCATAATGATTCCCCTTAGAAGGGTTCCTCTTGGTATGGGTGCTGTCTAGATTTGTAACCAGTGTTTTACCTCAGAAGAGTTGCGTCTAAGATATCATTCCAAGGTAGCCTTAAGATTCAGGTATTTGAATAACCTCCCTGATGCAAAATGTTTCTTCATACTCTGGATGAAAACTTTGGTAACCAACTTCGACAATCATTACAAATTGGAGAGCAAACCACACGCTGGCTCTTTAAACCCAAAGCTTCTGGTCCCCAGTGGAATACAGATTGTCTATGACCAGGCTAGAACCGAGGGGTACAATTCATTTCAACTGTAGAGAAAAATGGATGACTAGGTGGGTAAAAAACAACACTTATGAATAAAAATTGAAGGACTACCTTCTAAGGCTTGTTGAGGTAAATGTTGAGAATATGTTTCCCTTCACTGGAGAATCTAAAACATGGAATCACAGGGCAGGACTTCCCGGCCGCGCTCACCCCAAAACCGGAAATCCCCTCCGAGGTCAACGGACCTCTCCATTATCCACCCCTCGCCTGCTACAATTCCTATGGCGGGTGGAAGAGGAAAATTCGCCCCAGTACAGTCTCGATATGTATTTGGCCACTTACGACAGCGATGAAGACAGATTTCTTCATTCAGAGGGGTGCGATCTCTGGACCTCTGTACCCAACAGAATGCTCAATCGCTGAGTATGTGCAAGACAGTGATTGACAGTTTTTGTGTACTATGGGAATTACAGGATATGGGGATAGTGCAGGAAGGTAGAGTTGAGGTAGAAGATTAGTTCATGATGTTGTTGAATGATGGAGTGGGCCTGACGGGTTAAAATGGTCTACTCTAGCTGGTATTTCTAATGTTCTCTAATTGGTCAATTGTTGCCACAATTAGTCAGTTGCTGCAATTGGAGAATCTGATTGGACTTTATTTTGATAACTGTGTTATTGAAGAACAGATATTTTTTGAGGAAGTAATAGCAATCAGGCCCCATGCTATTCTTCATCAAGCCAGGGCAACAAGGCATGAAAGTTATCTATTTTGGTGCTCTCATTGAAGCAAATTTGTTCTCATGAATTGCTTCCTCCCCTCCCCAATTCTTTAAAGTATTGCAAAAGTTAAAAGGTGTTGAAAGGAACAGTCATTCTGATGCTCCTTCAAGGCCTCAGAAGCGTTAGATCCTAAACATATAGGTACTGAGTGATGGTAATCTGATCTGTCTATCCCACTGTAATGTTCCAAATGTCCAAAAGATTTTTCCGACAGGCTTCTCTTTGATAGCCTTTTTTCTGGAGGGAATGGCGGCCAGCCAAAGGATTACTGCCTTCTGAATATGATATTTGATACTTCTGGGTGTACAGATATCTTCCCTGTTGTGATGCAGAATGGAAGATGCTTGCACTCTGGTGCACATCCAGTAAGTAGGATTCCTTCTCATGACATCCCCTATATTTAGGGTATTTACAAAACTTCTCCAAAGAAAACATTCCCTTGTATTCTGTTTCATCAAAAACCTTAGTAAAGGTTTTATTTGTTCAAGGCAAGGCCAGCAATAATTACCCATCCTTATTTGCCCTTGAAAAGGTGGTGGTGAGCCACTTTCTTGAACTGCTGCAGTCCATGTGGTGAAAGTTCCATTGTGCTGTTAGGAAGGGAGCTTCAGGATTTTGACCCAGTAACGACAAGAGAGGTGACAAATTTCAAAGTCAGGATGAGGTGTGGCTTGGAGGAGAACTTGCAGGTGGTGTTCTCAGGAGCCTGCTGCCCTCCCCTTGTAGGTTTGATTTGATTTGATTTATTATTGTCACGTCTATTAACATACAGTGAAAAGTATTGTTTCTTGCGCGCTATACAGATAAAGCATACTGTTCATAGAGAAGAAAATGAGACTGTGCAGAATGTAGTGTTACAGTCATAGATAGGGTGTAGAGAAAGATCAACTTAATGCAAGGTAAGTCCATTCAAAGGTCCGACAGCAGCAGGGAAGAAGCTGTTCTTGAGTCGGTTGGTACGTGACTTCAGACTTTTGTATCTTTTTCCCAAAGGAAGAAGGTGGAAGAGAGAATGTCCGGGGTGCATGGAGTCCTTAATTATGCTGGCTGCTTTGCCGAGGCAGTGGGAAGTGTAGACAGAGTCAATGGATGGGAGGTTGGTTTGCATGATGGATTGGGCTACATTCACGACCTTTTGTAGTTCCTTGCTGTTTTGGGCAGTGCAGGAGCCATACCAAGCTGTGATAGAAACAGAAAGAATGCTTTCTATGGTGCATCTAGTAAAAATTGGTAAGAGTCATAGCTGACATTCCTTAGTCTTCTGAGAAAGTAGAGGTGTTGATCGGCTTTCTTATCTATCGCTCCGGATGGGGGGACCAGGACAGGTTGTTGGTGATCTGGACATTTAAAAACTTGAAGCTCTCAACCCTTTCTACTTCGTCCCCATTGATGTAGACAGGGGCATGTTCTCCTTTATGCTTCCTGAAGTCGATGACAATCTCTTTGGTTTTGTTGACATTGAGGGAGAGATTATTGTTGCTGCACCAGTTCACCAGATTCCCTATCTCATTCCTGTACTCTGTCTTGTCATTGTTTGAGATCCGACACTCTAATGTGGTGTTGTCAGCAAACTTGAAAATCGAATTGGAGAGGAATTTGACCGCACAGTCATAGGTGTATAAGGAGTATAGTAGGGGGCTGAGAACACAGCCTTGTGGGGCACCGGCGTTGAGGATGATCATGGAGGAGGTGTTGTTGCCTATCCTTACTGATTGTGGTCTGTAAGTTAAGAACTTCAGGATCCAGTCGCAGAGGGAGGTGCCGAGGCCCAGACCACAGAGTTTGGAGATGAGTTTTGTGTGAATAATGGTGTTGAAGGCTGAGCTGTAGTCAATAAATAGGAGTGTGACATAGGTGTCCTTGTTATCTAGGTGTTCCAGGGTTGAGTGTAGGGCCAGGGAGATGGCTTCTGCTGTGGACCTGTTGCAGCAATAGGCGAACTGTAGTGGATCCAGGCAGTCCGGGAGGCTGGGATTGATTCGTGCCATGACTAACCTTTCGAAGCACTTCACAATGATGGATGTCAGAGCCACCGGACGATAGTCATTAAGGCACGCTGCCTGGTTTTTCTTAGGTACCGGGATGATGGTCGTCTTCTTGAAGCAGGTAGGGACCTCAGATTGTTGTAAAGAGAGGTTGAAGATGTCTGTGAATACCCCTGCCAGCTGATCCGCACAGGATCTGAGTGAACGTCTGGGTACCCCATCCGGGCCAGTTGCTTTCCATGGGTTGACCTTCAAGAAAGCTGCTCTGGCGTCTGCAATGGTGACCCCAGATACAGGTTCATCCAGGGCTTCCAGGGTGGAGGGCATGCTCTCACTGACCTCTTGCTCAAAACGGGCATAGAATACATTGAACTCATCAGGTGAGAGAGGTTGTGGGTTTGGAAGGTGCTGTCCAAAGAATCCTGGTGAATTGATGTAGAGCACCTTGTAAATGGTGCACAATGGTGTTACTGTGTACCAGTACTGGAGGGAGCGATGTTTTCAAGTGACAAATGGGGTTCTAATAAAGGGGACTGCTTTGTCTTGCATGCTGTCATGTTTCTTGAATGTTGTTGGAGCAACAAGCAAGTAGAGAATATTTGACTACATTCCTGACTTTTGCTTTGTAAATGTAACATGGCTTTGGGGAGTTTGTAGGTAAGTTGCTCATCGCAGAATTCCTAACCTCTGACCTGCTCCTGTAGATAGAGTATGTGGGGCCAGCCCAGTTCAGTTTCTGATCAGCGGTAACCCTCAGGATGTTGATGGATGCCTGTCCCAGCAACGGTAATGCAGAATGACAATTGATTCTCTCTGGCTGGCAATGTTCATTGCCTGCAACCAGTGTTAATTGCTACTTATCAGCCCGAGCCTGAATGTGGTCCAGGTTTTGTGGCATGTAAGCATGGACTGCTGGTTAGAAAACTAATTTGGCCTTCTTCCATCTGGCACCTTTTGAGACCCAAATCTGCTCTTTGATATTTTGTGTACTTATGAACAGATGCATTTGGCTGGATTTCACTATAGGCTGCAAGACCTCGGGTTGAAAAGTAGGTCCTGAGATTGCACTTGCTGGCAGTGCGACTGCTTTGGCATTGTTACCACAGGCGATCTCCCAATTGTCCATTCCCCTGGTCCACCGTCCAATTCAGGATGCTCCCATCACAATCAGAGGGCTGGCAGCTCTGAAGCCTCAGCAGCACCACTGGGAGAGGTGGGCACCGCTGAGACAGGTACAAGACCTCGAGGGCAACTCAAAATCAAGGTGCCCTGAGACAGGTATGTAAAAATGAAAAGAGCTGAAGGTGTTAGGCTCTGCAAGGTGGAGTGAAAATTCCTCTGGGCGTGGCAGGAAATTGTGATGGGGAGGGTTGCCTTTCGTGTCTGTGGACTCTCTGTGGGCCATGAGTTCACTACTACAGAAAGCAGTTCAGGGCAAAGCATTATGTACATTTAAATGTACGTTGGAGGGACAGAGGCACTTCAATTTCCTGCTCTTACATTTGCTAACGTTTCAAACCTGGGTGACCCTTTGCCAGACGCTCTGGTGAAGGGTCATCCAGGTTCGAAATGTTGGCTCTATTTCTCCACAGATGCTGTCAGACCTGCTGAGACTTTCCAGCACTTTCTGTTTTTGTTTCATTGGAACATAGGAATTAGGAGGTGAAGTAGGCAAATTCAGTCCTTCGAACCTGCTCTGCCATTCAATCAGGGCATTGCTGATCTCTCCCTGGTCTCAAATCCACCTCCCCACCTGTTCCCCATATCGCTCTTTCCCTTTTGTTATTTGAAATATATCTATCTCCTTCTTGAAACCATTTCATGATTTAGACTCCACCGCGCTCTGGGGCAGCGAGTTTCATAAATTCACTGCCCTCTGCGAGTAGTTCCTCCTCATCTCAGTTTTAAATCTATCGCCTCTCAACCGATACCTGTGACCTCGTGTTCTAGCTTTCCCCTGAAGAGGAAACATTTGGTCCACATTTACTTTATCAACCCCTTTTAAAATTTTATATACCTCGATCAGATCCCCTCTCACCCTTCTAAACTCCAGCGAGTACAAGCCCAAACTGTTTAATCTCTCCTCATACGTCAACCCTTTCATCCCCAGAATCAATCTGGTGAACCTCCTCTGAACTGCCTCCAATGCCGTAACATCCTTCCTCAAATAAGGAGACCAAAACTGGACACAATACTCCAGATGTGGTCTCACCAACACCCTATACAATTGCAACAACATTTCTCTACTTTTGTACTCCAGTCCTTTTGCAATAAATGCCAACATCCCTTTTGCCTTTTTTATTACAAGCTGCACCTGCATACCGACTTTCTGCGATTCATGAACACAGACACCCAGATCCCTCTACCTGGACGCATTTTAAGTTCCTACCAATCGAAGCAGAAATGAATGAACTGTTAAGACAGCTGTTGAGATGAGGTCAACAGTGCTGGCTTGTATATCAGGAAAAGGCTTTTGACAAGGTCAAAAACTTTCTAATTTCTTCAGAAATTAGAGCACAATAAGATCCAGAATTGCCAATATTTATAGAACATAGAACATAGAAAGCCACAGCACAAACAGGCCCTTCGGCCCACAAGTTGCACCGATCACATCCCCACCTCTAGGCCTATCTATAGCCCTCAATCCCATTAAATCCCATGTACTCATCCAGAAGTCTCTTAAAAGACCCCAACGAGTTTGCCTCCACCACCACCGACGTCAGCCGATTCCACTCACCCACCACCCTCTGAGTGAAAAACTTACCCCTGACATCTCCTCTGTACCTACCCCCCAGCACCTTAAACCTGTGTCCTCTCGTAGCAACCATTTCAGCCCTTGGAAATAGCCTCTGAGAGTCTACCCTATCCAGACCTCTCAACATCTTGTAAACCTCTATCAGGTCACCTCTCATCCTTCGTCTCTCCAGGGAGAAGAGACCAAGCTCCCTCAACCTATCCTCATAAGGCATGCCCCCCAATCCAGGCAACATCCTTGTAAATCTCCTCTGCACCCTTTCAATGGCTTCAACATCTTTCCTGTAATGAGGTGACCAGAACTGCGTGCAGTACTCCAAGTGGGGTCTAACCAGGGTCCTATAAAGCTGCAGCATTATCTCCCGACTCCTAAACTCAATCCCTCGATTAATGAAGGCCAGTACGCCGTACGCCTTCTTGACCGCATCCTCCACCTGCGAGGCCGATTTAAGAGTCCTATGGACCCGGACCCCAAGGTCCTTCTGATCCTCTACACTGCTAAGAATGGTACCCTTCATATTATACTGCTGCTTCATCCCATTGGATCTGCCAAAATGGATCACCACACACTTATCCGGGTTGAAGTCCATCTGCCACTTCTCCGCCCAGTCTTGCATTCTATCTATGTCTCGCTGCAACTTCTGACATCCCTCCAAACTATCCACAACACCACCTACCTTGGTGTCGTCAGCAAACTTACCAACCCATCCCTCCACTTCCTCATCCAGGTCATTTATGAAAATGACAAACAGCAAGGGTCCCAGAACAGATCCCTGGGGCACTCCACTGGTCACTGACCTCCATGCAGAGAAAGACCCCTCCACAGCCACTCTCTGCCTTCTGCAGGCAAGCCAGTTCTGGATCCACAAGGCAACAGCCCCTTGGATCCCATGCCCTCTCACTTTCTCAAGAAGTCTTGCATGGGGGACCTTATCGAACGCCTTGCTGAAGTCCATATAGACCACATCCACCGCTCTTCCTTCGTCAATGTGTTTGGTCACATTTTCAAAGAACTCAACCAGGCTCGTAAGGCACGACCTGCCCTTGACAAAGCCGTGCTGACTACTTTTGATCATACTAAACTTCTCTAGATGATCATAAATCCTGTCTCTCAGGATCCTCTCCATCAACTTACCAACCACTGAGGTTAGACTCACCGGTCGGTAATTTCCCGGGCTGTCCCTGTTCCCTTTCTTGAATATAGGGACCACATCTGCAATCCTCCAATCCTCCGGAACCTCTCCCGTCTCCATCGACGATGCAAAGATCATCGCCAAAGGCTCCGCAATCTCCTCCCTCGCCTCCCACAGTAACCTGGGGTACATCCCATCCGGTCCCGGCGACTTACCAACCTTGATGCCATTCAATAGTTCCAACACATCCTCTTTCTTTATGTCCACATGCTCGATCCTTTCTGTCCACCGCAAACCAGCAGTACAACCACCCAGATCCCTTTCCACCGTGAATACCGAGGTAAAGTATTCATTAAGCAGCTCCGCCACTTCTAACGGTTCCGCACAAACTTTTCCCCCTTCACCTTTTAAGGGTCCTATGCCTTCACATCTCATCCTTTTACTCTTGACATATTTGTAGAATGCCTTGGGATTCTCCTTAATCTTACCCGCCAAGGCCTTCTCATGACCCCTTCTCGCTCTCCTAATTTCCTTCTTAAGCTCCTTCCTACATCCCGTATACTCCTCTAAATCCTTAACACCTCCTAGCTCTCTGAACCTTCTGTACGCCTCTCTTTTCTTATTCACCAGGTTCATCACAACCTTCGTGCACCACGGTTCCCGTACCCTACCAACACCCCCCTGTCTCATCGGAACGTTGTCATGCAGAGCTCCAGACAAACATTCCTTGAAAATCCTCCACTTTCCTTCGGTACTTTTCCCCAAGAATGCCTCCTTCCAATTTACCCGTCTAATTTCCTCCCTGATGACACTGTATTTCCCTTTACTCCAGAGAAACACTAGCCTGCCTGATCCTATCTCTTTCCAATGCTATCGTGAAGGAGATAGAATTATGATCGCTTCCAATGCTATCGTGAAGGAGATAGAATTATGATCGCTTCCAATGCTATCGTGAAGGAGATAGAATTATGATCGCTTCCAATGCTATCGTGAAGGAGATAGAATTATGATCGCTTCCAATGCTATCGTGAAGGAGATAGAATTATGATCGCTTCCAATGCTATCGTGAAGGAGATAGAATTATGATCGCATAATTGCAGTGGGCACCTCATCTACAGCTTAGGGTGGAGCTTTTTTTCAAGTTCAAGAAGATGGAAAGACAAGACTAGTGTATTACCCCTCAAGATCACTCAGACTCAGAGGAAAGGAATACGACCATTGAGAATGAAGCATTGGCTGTCACATGGGCATCGGAGAAGTTCTCCAATTACCTATTGGGATTAAAGTTTAAAATTGAATCTGACCACAAACCTTTGGTTACTCTTCCTAACTTAAAGGGGATAGCAAAAATGCTGCCAGACATTCAGACTCGAAACTATGCGATACAATTCAGTACCAGACGACAGCAGGCGCACTACCAAGAGTACCTGTGGAAGGAATCAAATGAGAAGATTTGATTTCATTGAGGAAGAAACTTCACTCATTACCAAAGCATATCAGCCATTGAGAGGAGACTACATGATTTGAATGCATCCAAATTAAATAATATTGCCAGAGAGAATGGCCAGATCATGTTCCAAACAGCCAAGTACTGCACCAGTACTTCAAGCAGAGAAAACATCTCACAATCATTGATGGGTCCTTAGTTTTTAAAAAAGGCTAGTCATTCCTAAACACATCGGGTGGGATTTTCTGGCCGCGCTCGCTCAAGGCTGGAAATTCCTGCCCGAGGTCAACAGACCTTTGCATGCTCTGCCCCCGCTCGCTATGATTCCTGAATTTTTTTTGTTAGTCACAGCTAGGCTTACATGAATACTACAATGAAGTTACTGTGAAAATCCCCCAGTCACCACACTACGGCACCTATTTGGGTACACTGAGGGAGAATTTAGCACGGCCAATGCACCAAACCAGCATGTCTTTCTGACTGTGGGAGGAAACCGGAGCACCCGGAGGAAACACATGCAAACACAGGGAGAACGTGCAAACTCCACACAGACAGTGACCCAAGCTGGGAATCGAACCCAGGTTGCTGGCGCTGTGAGGCAGCAGTGTTAACCACTGTGCCACAGTGCAGCCCCGTGGTGGGCGGGACAAGAAAATTCCGCCCTTCAATTTGAAAGTCTCAAAAAAAAATCAAGATTGCATGGGGCTAGTGAAATGCCAAACAAGAGGCCAGCAGTCAATCTGTTGGCCAGGCGTTAGGCATTCTACGAATGAGTTCATCTTGAATTGCCTCACGTGTCCAGTAAATAGCCAACAGCAGAGTGAATCGTTGGCACCCTTCACTTTCCCTTTGGGGCCATGGGAGCACCTGAGGATAGATAAACACACAGAATTCATCATCATCATCATTGCTTACTACTCCAGAGAGTTTGAAGTGAATAAATTACATAGCAGCATGGCAAACACAGTTGTTAAGTTACTGAAGAGAATCTTCATGACACATGGCAACCCGGACATTGTTGTGTCAGACAATGGTTCTCAGTTTGCTGATGAATTATTTCATTATTTTGCACAGGAATGTGGTTTCATGTTTGTGACTAACTCACCTAGATATCCTCAGTCGAATAGTATAGCAGAGCAACGGACTGCGTGAAGCCTCAGACTTTGGGGGGAGATGTAGTTGGGTGTATATAATTGGGATAATGATCTGGGGAGGGCTTAACATCAGAAGCACTTGATACTGATGTAACTGCCGATGTAATAATGATGCAATGTCATATGATTAAGTGACTGAGATCTGAAGATCTGAAGAAGTACAGCCTTGTGTAGACTGAGTTGTACACATATCAGTAAATAAACAGGAAAAGGTTTTAAAAATTACAATCTAAAATAGTTTTGTTAGGGAAACCAATTTTTACAGATGCACCATAGAAAGCATCCTTTCGGATGTATCACAGCTTGGTATGGCTCCTGCTCTGACCAAGACTGCAAGAAACTACAAAGGGTTGTGAACATAGCCCAGCTTCCCATCCATTGACTCCGTCTACACTTCCCGCTGCCTCGGAAAAGCAGCCAGCATAATCAAGGATCCCACACACCCCAAACATACTGGCCGAAAATCTATCACCTCACCCGCCCCGGAATTGGGGCAGGCGAGGTTCCCATAACGGAAATCTCCATTGGTCTCTGGCGGGATTTTATGATCCCACCCAAGCGAGGCCATAAAATCCTGCCCACTCTCTTCCATCTTCTTTCGTCGGGAGAAAGATACAGAAGTCTGAGGTCACGTACCAACCGACTCGAGAGCAGCTTCTTCCCTGCTGCCATCAGACTTTTGAATGGACCTACCTCATATCTTTCTCTACACCCTAGACTGTATCACTATATTCTGCACCCTCTCCTTTCCTTCTCCCCTATGTACTCTACGAATGGTATGCTTCATCTGTATAGTGCACAAGATGCAATACTTTCACTTTATCCCAATACATGTGACAATAATAAATCAAATCAAATCAATAGCCAGACCTGAAAAATCCCACCTAAATCCCAAATGTGGGACAAAACAACTACTTCTCCAGCTAGCCTTGGATGTACCTCCTTGCTATGCTCCACACTTGTGGAAAAGTGCCCAAGCTATTCATCACCAATCGTTTCTCTCTCCTGGAGAGAGATGCCTGTAGTCTTTTGCAGACTGACTAATTACTTATTACCCATTACTTTTATGAAGCCTTTTATTTCCTCAAGGTAATTCGTATTCATTTAGAAAAATAAATCACAACTCTCACTGTTTACCGTTACTTATTCACCGTTCTAACTTTGAATCTAATATTGCAATCTGCCTCACGCCTCATAGTGCCGTGAAGGGCTTTGTTTAAATTTAAGGCCGCATCACTCTTAAACTTTCTATGAAATCTGGCCCAGTGGATGCTTTATTGCCAGATTACTAATTAACCCTGTCTTATTGCAAACTGTTAAATGTAAAATAGCCTGTCCCCTGGCTCAGTTCAGATGCTGTAGAAAGGATGTAAAGTTAAGATGGTGGTTAGACATCTTGTGAAATCATTTTTGCTGTTTTGAGTGGAAGCATCCAAAATTTTCCAGATTTATAGGAAAATATTGTAAAGGTTACTTTGCTCCTGTGCTGTTGTAAAAATGTGTTACTTATTATGTTTCTATATTCGGTCTCCTTTGGAAAGAAATAATTGAGTGAGCTCGGCCTTTTCTCCTTGGAGAGACAAAGGATGAGGGGTGACCTGATAGAGGTGTATAAGATGTTGAGAGGTATTGATTGAGTGGACAGTCAGAGGCTTTTTCCTAGGGCTAAAATGGTTGCCACAAGAGGACGCAGGTTTATGGTGCTGGGGAGTAGGTACAAAGGAGATGTCAGGGGTAAGTTTTTCACTCAGAGGGTGGTGGGCGCGTGGAATGGGCTGCCAGAAAAGGTGGTGGAGGCGGATTTGATTGGGTCTTTTAAGAGACTTTTAGATAAGCACATGGAACTTAGTAAGATAGAGGGTTATAGGTAAGCCTAGTAATCGCTAAGGTCGGGACATGTTCGGCACAACTTTGTGGGCTGAAGGGCCTGTATTGTGCTGTAGTTTTTCTATGTTTCTATGTTTCTAATAATCTGCCAGTAAGGCAAGATGCATGAATACACAATGCAAGCAAAAGATTATGGTAGATAATCTTAGGATTCCTACAGTGCAGAATGAGGCCATTCGGCCCATCGAGACTGCGCTGACTCTCTGACAGAATATCTTATCCCAGGCCATCTCCCTCGCCGTATCCCCATAACTCCGCACATTCACCATTGCTAATCCTTCTAACCTACACATCTTTGGACACTAAGAGGCAATTTAGCAAGGTCAATCCACCTAACCTGCACATTATTGGACTGTGGGAGGAAAGCGGAGCACCCGGGGGAAACCCACGCAGACACGGGGAGAATGGGCAGACTCCTCACAGACAGTGACCCGAGGCTGGAATCGAACCCAGGTCCCCGGCGCTGTGAAGCAGCAGTGCTAACGACTAATAATGTGATTTCTAATATCAAAATTTCTCGAAGGAGTGATGCCCTCACTGACCTTGCCTACTGTTGTATTCATGAAAGAATGAAGTCTCTCTTTATGAGGTTAACTAAACTTTTATGTTTATATATCACATAAAATTGTGTCTTTGATATAGATGTGTGCACATGTGGGGTTTGCAGGAGGGAGGCTTGTGCTTGATCTCCTGCTGCAGAAAAAGTTTAAAGTTTATTTATTCATGTCACAAGTAGGCTTACATTAACACTGCAATGAAGTTACTGTGAAAATCCCCTCGTCACCACACTCCGGTGCCTGCTTGAGAAGGAGAGAAAGCTGCAGCAAGTTTCGCATGTATTTAGAAATTGCAATCCAGATTTGGAAATATGCGACCTTTGTGAAAATCTGTTGGATTTTACACTATTGCTGAAACTACTGGAGTCTTCCTTCAATTCTATTTTCTGGTATTTGATCTTTCCAATTTCACATCTGCAAACCTGACACAGAACAGCGAGCAGATCTAAGGTCAGACAAAACTATTTATTTTGGTTTCAGGAGAGTTCTTTTGGCCTAACTGTATTGGAACTGATATCACAGCCTGTCTCAGCACGATAGAACATAGAACATAGAACATTACAGCGCAGAACAGGCCCTTCGGCCCACGATGTTGCACCGACCAGTTAAAAAAAAAACTGTGACCCTCCAACCTAAACCAATTTCTTTTCGTCCATGAACCTATCTACGGATCTCTTAAACGCCCCCAAACTAGGTGCATTTACAACTGATGCTGGCAGGGCATTCCAATCCCTCACCACCCTCTGGGTAAAGAACCTACCCCTGACATCGGTTCTATAACTACCCCCCCTCAATTTAAAGCCATGCCCCCTCGTGCTGGATTTCTCCATCAGAGGAAAAAGGCTATCACTATCCACCCTATCTAAACCTCTAATCATCTTATATGTTTCAATAAGATCCCCTCTTAGCCGCCGCCTTTCCAGCGAAAACAATCCCAAATCCCTCAGCCTCTCCTCATAGGATCTCCCTTCCATACCAGGCAACATCCTGGTAAACCTCCTCTGCACCCTCTCCAAAGCCTCCACATCCTTCCTGTAATGTGGGGACCAGAACTGCACACAGTACTCCAAGTGCGGCCGCACCAGAGTTGTGTACAGTTGCAACATAACGCTACGACTCCTAAATTCAATCCCCCTACCAATAAACGCCAAGACACCATATGCCTTCTTAACAACCTTATCTACTTGATTCCCAACTTTCAGGGATCTATGCACACATACACCTAGATCCCTCTGCTCCTCCACACTATTCAAAGTCCTCCCGTTAGCCCTATACTCAACACATCTGTTATTCCTACCAAAGTGAATTACCTCACACTTCTCCGCATTAAACTCCATCCGCCACCTCTCGGCCCAACTTTGCAACCTGTCTAAGTCTTCCTGCAAACTACGACACCCTTCCTCACTGTCTACCACACCACCGACTTTGGTGTCATCAGCAAATTTGCTAATCCACCCAACTATACCCTCATCCAGATCATTAATAAATATTACAAACAGCAGTGGCCCCAAAACAGATCCCTGAGGTACACCACTTGTAACCGCACTCCATGATGAATATTTACTATCAACCACCACCCTCTGTTTCCTATCCGCTAGCCAATTCCTGATCCAATTTCCTAGATCACCCCCAATCCCATACATCTGCATTTTCTGCAGAAGCCTACCATGGTGAACCTTATCAAACGCCTTACTAAAATCCATATATACCACGTCCACTGCCTTGCCCCCATCCACCTCCTTGGTCACTTTCTCAAAAAAGATGGTAGCATTTTGCATCAAAAACCTAAACAAAAAGAGAAATCTTTGCTTGTGTTACATTGCAGGTGAAGAAAAGCTCTAAGATTGAATACAGTTAAATTATTCTTCTTTATGTACGTTACTTCCTCTTAAATAGCGTTATAGGGTCTGAAATCTTATACATGGGCATTGAATATTTTAAAAATGTGGTGTTGAATTGATATTCTACTTTATTTACAACAAAGTTATAGTATTAGAACCCATTGTAGGAAGAAACGTTAGAACCATGGAAAAAAAATTGAAGTTTAATTGGAATGCTGTAAGGAATGAAAAGCTATAGATATGAGAAAAGACATGAAAAATTAGAGATTTTTCAATGAGAATAAGAAGCACTTAATTGGGGATCTGAAAAGGGTCTTAAAAGTTAGCGAGCTTAGGGAGTTTAAACTGTGGTTGGTGAAGCAGTAACAGAGGGCATAGATTTGGGATGATCATTAGGAAAGGGCGGCACGGTGGCACACGGACGGCATGGTGGCACAGTGGTTAGCACTGCTGCCTCACAGCGCCACAGACCTGGGTTCGATTCCCTGCTTGGGTCACTGTCTGTGCGGAGTTTGCACATTCTCCCCGTGTCTGCATGGGTTTCCTCCGGGTGCTCCGGTTTCCTCCCACACTCCAAAGACGCGCTGGTGAGGTGCATTGGCCATGCTAAATTCTCCCTCAGTGTGCCCGAACAGGCGCTGGAGTGTGGCAACTAGGGGAATTTCACAGTAACTTCATTGCTTTGTGACTGTAAGCCTACTTGTGACTCATAAATAAACAAACTTTATAAAACTTTATAAAAGGGGGAGCATTTAGAAGAATTATTTTCTGCATAGAGGCTATTAGAACATGGAATGCTTTATCAAAAGTGACAATTAAGGCAGGACGAAGAAAGGAAGGGCATGAAAATACAGAGAAAGAGAATTAGGGTCAGAGCAGGCAGCTTAAGCTCAACAACTGATCTTCCAAGTGGTTCCTTCTGAGCAATGATTTCCATATTAAACTGAATACTTTGAATGAGAAATTTGTAGACTTTTTTTGTACCTTTTGGTACTTTATTTCCAATTAAAAATCCAATTTGGCCCAAACAGAGTCCCTACATTCGAGACATTACAGATCCAAGCTGACAAGACAGTCCATACTCCTGTCTTGAGCTCAATCCAAGCTGATAGGATGAGGCATTACACCCCTCCCGGGCTTGATCTGAGCTTCATCTTAGCCAAAAGGCCGAGATGGCTTTTCAAAAAATTGCTTCAAGTGAAGCCTCAGTGGAACCCCATTGGCTTCAGCCAAGCACAGGATCAAAAACGACACTTGATCTGAGCCAAAGGGCCATGAAGCAAAATTTAAAGATTAGCATTTTTGATGGTCTTCTGAAACTGTTGTTGCAGATGCATGTTCTAGCTTCCAATTCCCCATGTGTCTCTGGTTACTGCATGTTGGAAATCATGAGTGAATTTTCAAAGATTGATGCTGTTTGATATTTCCTGGAAATCTGTGAATACATTCTGAAGAAGTGTATAATAAACACAAGAGGCTGAATTTTCATCTGGGTGTGGAGGCACATTTAGATTTTTTTGGAACAAACCCGATTTTCCTCCACATTCCTGACCGCCTGTCATTTTTCTCTGGCCTTTTTTGCCTCCCACACTGTGAGGACTGTACGTAGTGCAGATGGGGTGAGTATCTATGGAGGATATATGGGGGGGGGGGGGCATAGAAGTGACATTTGGTGGTATGGTAATCTGAAGGGCATGGAGGATACCTGCAGGGCTTAGAGGTGGAATTGAGAGAAATGAGTGATCTAAGGGGGTAGGGCTGACGTGAGGGTTGGGTGGGGGATGTATAAGGTGAGGTGGAGAGGTTTAGGAGTCCTTTAAACACTGTTGGGAGCTGGGATTGTGCATTGGAGAACTGAGGTAAGACTTGTGACCAACCCTCCTCTGCACTTCTCACGCACTGCAGCTCACTGTGAACTTACCCCCCATGTGAAAAGACAAAAATGGCATATGAGGTCAGTCACACATGGGCTTGCGAGCCACAAGAGTGTGATAATTGGGTTTTCCTGCACCCAGCGGAAGATTCTGCCGAAGAAATCTTCACAGATATATTTGTGATCTCACTATGCATGTCAACCAGAGGAATGCCTACTTCATTGTGAATTCCCCACCTCGCTTACACATTAAAGGAAGCATCGAAAGAAGGGCAGATGCTGACTTAAGTTTAAAGTTCATTTATTAGTGTCACAAGTAGGCTTACATTAACACTGCAATGAAATTACTGTGAAAATCCCTTTGTCACCACACTGTGGCGCCTGTTCGGGTACACTGAGGGAGAATTTAGCATGCACCTAACCAGCACGTCTTTCAGGCTGTGGGAGGAAACTGGAGCACCCAGAGGAAATCCACACAGACACGGGGAAAATGTGCAGACTCCGCATAGACAGTGACCCGGAATTGAGCCCGGGTCCCTGGCGCTATGAGGCAGCAGTGCTAACCACTGTGCCACCAGGCCTTTAAACACTGAGTGAAGCTGACAAGATGTTTGGGAGCAGGTTGCCTACCAATACAGGTTCAGTTGATCTCAAGATAAAAGAACAAGATTTTGTTTAAATCTGGAAAAGAGAACTAGGAAGTTATTTTTTAATAATGGGCTAAATGCCACTATATGTTTTGTCACATTTGTTGAATATAGATTTGACATCAACCTTTATGAATTGCTTCACTGGTCTCTTCCAACTCTGTGTTATAAATGGTAACTAACTTGTGAATATTTGGAAGAAATAATTATTCAGAATATTTAATATCTTGAGCTCAATCTCAGTTTTAAGCCTTTTCAAAGTTTATTTATTCGTGTCACAAGTAGGCTTACATTAAACTGCAATGAAGTTACTGTGAAAATCCCCTAGTCGCCACACTCCGGCGCCTGTTCGGGTACACTGAGGGAGAATTTAGCATGGCCAATGCACCTAACCAGCACATCTTTCGGACTGTGGGAGGAAGCACATGCAGACAGGAGGAGAATGTGCAGACTCCGCACAGACAGTGACCCAAGCCGGGAATTGAACCCGGGCCCCTGGCGCTGTGAGGCATCTGTGATGCTGGGGACCTCAGGAGGAGGCCAAAGTGGATCATATACTCAACACTTCTGATTGAGGATGCCTGTAAATGTCTCAGCCTTGTTTTTTGCACGGACATGCTGCACTCCACCAACTTTGAGTGTGAGGATGTTGGTGGAGCCTCCTCCTCCAGTTATTTATTTACTTGTCCACCAGTATTCATAATTGGATGTGACCGGACTGCAAAGTTTAATCTGATCCATTGATTGTTTGTCCTCTTAGCTCCATAGCATCCTTCTTCCGTTCTCTGGCATGTCCTGCGTTGTAGCTTCACCAGGTTGGCATCTTACATTTAGGCATGCCTGGTGTCTTCTGCACTCCTCATTGAACCAGCCCATAAAATTGTATTCTTGCCAATGGCACTTTTCGACAGTTTCGATTACAACCTCATTCATTGACCAAATGGATCAAGGCACTGCTGAGATTTGAACTCAGGATCACCGGTTTGTGAAGCAGGTGCTTTAACCAACTAAGCCACAGCACCTATTTGGTGAATGGATGTTCTCACCTCTTGATTGACAATAATCTTCCGATTGTAGTATTAAAATGTTTTTGTTCTGCACGCGCATTTTCTTTCTCTGTGTCCAGTTGCTCCTCTGATCTGACTTCTTTCTGTGCAATTTTATTTATCCGAGGTATCATAGATAGAAACCCTACAGTGCAGAAGGAGGCCATTCGGCCCATCGAGTCTGCACCGACCACAATCCCACCCAGGCCCTACCCCCCACATGTTTACCCGTTAAGCCCTCTAACCTACGCATCTCAGGATTCTAAGGGGCAATTTTTAACCTGGCCAATCAACCTAACCTGCACATCTTTGGACTGTGGGAGGAAACCGGAGCACCCTGAGGAAACCCACGCAGACACGAGGAGAATGTGCAAACTCCACACAGACAGTGACCCGAGCCGGGAATCGAACCCGGGACCCTGGAGCTGTGAAGCAGCAGTGCTAACCACTGCGCTACCGTGCCGCCTGGTTGCAGTACAGTAGAAGGCCATTTGGCCCATCAAGCCTGTACTAACCACAATCCCACACAGGTCCTATTCTCGTAATCCCACACATTTAACCTGCTAATTCCCCTAACACTAAGGGGCAATTTAGCATGGCCAATCAACCTAACCGGCACATCTTTGGACTGTGGGAGAAAACCGGAGCACCCGGAGGAAACCCATGCAGACATGGGGAGAACGTGCAAACTCCGCACAGTGACCTGAGGCCGGAATCAAACCCGGGTCCCTGGCGCTGTGAGGCAGCAGCACTAACCACTGTGCTACCGTGCCACCCTAACATTAGCTGAGTTTCCTGGATTAATAGGCTAGCGACAATACCATTGGGCCATCACCTCCCCCTGTTTATAGAAATCATAGAACCCCTACAGTGCAGGAAGAGGCCATTCAGCCCATCGAGTCTGCACCGACCACAATCCCACCCAGGCCCTACCCCCATATCCCTACAAATTTACCACTAATCCCTCTAATCTACGCAGGTAGATCCATCTCCTTTCTGCAGAATATGTAGAGCTCATTTTTTCTCTTTATTTCACTTGTGATTTCTTAATCTATCTGGGTCATGCTTGTTTAGTCTGAGAATGCTAATCCTACGCATGTACTTGTCTTGCATGTGCATCATTACTTCAACAAGTTTTATTTGCTTTCCACTGAAATGTTATTAAATATCCTCCCTAACCCATTTGATTTAACTCCTTCCTCATCTTCCCACTGTGCTGTTTTATAATGATAAAGCTGGTTTCTGGTCTTGTAGTTAATTGGATCCCAATTCACACTGATCTGGGTCATTCTGTATCCTTGTCTACTCAGAGGTGGTTTGACTTTCCTCAACATTTAAAAGTCTCACACCTTTAAAAAAATATTTTGCTTTTCTCTTCTTACTAAAGTGAATAACCTCACACTTGTCCACATTATAGTCTATCTGCTTTATTTATTATCCACTCGACCTGTCTATTGCTGAAAAAAGAGACATGCAATTGAAGCTTTTCATCCTGCACTCATCAGGATAGCTTTGCAAGATCAATAAAGAGAACAACAATTTATACTGCATAGAAGAGAGTCCTGATTGGTTGGCAAGTGGACTCTGATTGGTAGAGGAGTTGCCCTGGAGAATGCAACAGAGAAAAATTAACAGCTACCAGCTTTTGTTTCAGATTCAAAGCAGGCCGGTTGGCTCTGGTCATGGCATTGCCACAGAGAATGAACCAGAGAACGGCTGGCCCCAAGCTGTTGTTTAGTTGGAAAAGTTTTGCCATATCAGCTGTGAATGGATAAACAACTGACTGGAGGAGGGGGCTCCACAAATATCCCCATCCTCAAAGATGGAGGAGCCCAGCACATCAGTGCGAAAGATAAAGCCGAACAATTGCCCTTGAGAAGATGGTGGTGAGCTGCCTTCTTGAAGCGCTGCAGCCCCTGTGGCATGGGAACACCCATCGTGCTGTCAGGGAGGGAGTTCCAGGATTTTGACCCAATGACTGTAAAGGAATGGTGAGTGATTTGGAAGGGAACTTAGAGGTGGTGGTCTTTCCATGTGTGTGCTGACATTGTCCTTCTAGATGGTAGAAGCTATGGATTTGGAAGGTGCTGCTTAAGGAGCCTTGGTGAGTTCCTGCGGTGCATCTTATAGATGGTACACACTGCTGATACTGTTCATTGATGGTGGAGGCAGTGAATCTCTGTATCTCTGCATCCTCCTCACAGCTCACCCTGCCACCCAACTTTGTATCATCCAAATCATTATATATAATGTGAACAGTTGGGGTTCTAGCACAGATCCTGCGGTACACAACTAGTTACTGTCTGCCAATCGGAAAAAGACCCATTTATGCCAACTCTTTGCTTGCTATCTGATAACCAGTTTTCGTTGCATCTCAAGACACTATCTTTCTGAAATCCCATGCGTTTTAAGTTTACATTGTCCTGCCACATTGGCAGCATCCTCTTCTCTAATGAAGACAAATGCAGTGCACTCATTTTGTACTTCAGCCATGCACTGCCTCCGCAAACGATCTGCTTTTGGTCCATCCTTCCATTGACTACATTTTTTACAATTTATGGGCTTACCAAAGAGACTGTAGCCCAAATCGTCTGATCAACATCAGACACACTGGGCCCGATTTTACCATCAAGTTGTGCCCGTTTTCGTGCGTGAAAAATTGGTAAAGTCGGGCGTGAGGCGAGTAGTGCGATCTGCGCATGCCTCCGCGCCGGTTCCCCCTTTACCAAGGCCTTAAAATGGCCGCAATCGGGACTGCGCACAAAACAGGCACGACGGCCATTTAAATGCATTTACATGCGTTGAAACTGACTTAATGAGCTGCACATCCAAACTTCACGGCACTTCCCCCTTTACCACCGCATTCGCCCATCCAGAATTGGCACGAAACAGACATGCTCCACAAAGTTCAATTCGGCACTCCAGTTAGTGAGGAGGTCGGTGCCGAGTGTCTGACGGCTTTCTGCCTGAGATTGGTGAGGGGAAAGTGGGGGTCCGCTGCCACTCTGCCTGAGATCAGTGAGGGGGATGGGGGGGTCCGCTGCTACCCAGCCTGAGATCAGTGAGGGAGAAGGGGGGTCCGCTGCACTATGCCTGAGATCAGTGAGGGGGAAAGGGAGGTCTGCTGCCACTCTGCCTGAGATCAGTGAGGGGGATGGGGGGTCCACTGCCACCCTGCCTGAGATCAGTGAGGGGGAAAGGGAGGTCCGCTGCCACTCTGCCTGAGATCAGCGAGGGAGAAGGGGGTGTCCACTGCCACTCTGTCTGAGATCAGTGGGGAGGAAGGATGGGGAGGGACCCACGATTAGTCTGGGTGGCAGGGGGAGTGAGGGGATAAGAGCGTTAATAATGTTGTGGGGATGGGGCAATGTCTGTGGGGGCCAGTGGGAGGCATTATCCGGACCGGGAGAGATGTGGCAGGGGAGCAGATCCTATAATTTTTCTCTGCGCATGCACAGTTGGAGGCGTCGATCGGAGCCAAAGGAATTTGGGCGCAATAAGCCCCATCCACAGGCTTGTGCAGTGCAATTCAGGCTCGCTGATGTTTTTTCAGGCAGAGTGCATTTGGGGGCACCTGAGAACAGGTCTAAAAGTTGGATCTGAAACACTCCCACTTTCAAGTCCACGCGGCACTTAGAATTAAAATGGTAAAATAGGGCCCAGTGGCTCCAAAGCCAGACCGAAAATTACCCATTTACCTGGATATGTTTTTAAAAGACTAAATCCAATCCACAATGCTGAAAAACTCACCCAGCGCAGAAATCCTCGCAAAGAGCTCCGAAGAGAAGCAGTGCAGAAGTCCTACTCAATTATTGCAGCATTAGCTGCTGGCACAGTGGCACAGTGGTTAGCACTGCTGCATCACAGCGCCAGAGACCTGGGTTCGATTCCCAGCTTGGGTCACTGTCGGTGCAGAGTCTGCACGTTCTCCCTGTGTCTGTGTGAATTTCCTCTGGGTGCTCCGGTTTCCTCCCACAGTCCAAAAGACATGCTGGTTAGGTGCATTGGCCGTGATAAATTCTCCCTCAGTGTACCCGAACAGGCGCCGGAGTGTGGCGACTAGGGGATTTTCACAGTAACTTCAGTGCAGTGTTAATGTAAGCCTACTTGTGACACTAATAATTAAACTTAAAACTTTAAATGTCTAGTGTTAAAATTAGTGAATGGGTGAAGTGGGTTGGGAGACAAGTGGGTGAAGTGAGTAGATGAATCAGGGTGGGCTTGTTGGGGTTGTCAGGTTGGGGGCTAGGCAGGTCGGTTCAGGTGGGATTTAACTGGAGGGTCTGGCCGGCAGAGCAGTTGGGGGTTAGTCAGGTTGGATTGGAGGGGTTGGGGTGGTAGTCAGTTGGTTGGGGCTATTCAGGTTGCGTCACAGGGATAGTCAGAGGTTCAGTGTGAATCATAAAATCCCTACACTGCAGGAGGCCGCTAGTCAGCCCATCGAGTCTGCATCGATAACAATCCCACCCACGCCCTATCCTCATAACTGCGCATATTTACCCTAAGGGCAATTGAACATGGCCAATCCACCTGACCAGCATTTCTTTGGAGTGTGGGAGGAAGCACACTCAAAGGGTGTGGGAGCACCCGAGGGAAACCCACGCAGACACGGGGAGAACTTGGAACCTCCACACAGACAGTGACCCAAGCCGGGAATTGAACCCGGACCCATAGAACTGTGAGGCAGCAGTGCTAATGACTGTGCCCCCATGCCACCGTGCCCCAATGCCTAGAGGGGCAGGGTACAGTTACCCAGAAGTTATACTCAAGAGTTTTTTTGTCCAACATTTCCTGGGAAACTATCCAGATAACTACATTGGAATGGTCCAAAGTCTCCATTCTAAAGTGCTTTGGAGGATCCCAGGGAGCAGGGAAATGGTTCATTGTTGAAACTTTTCCCATGGAGTCAGCGTGCTAGAATTTCTGTGCGGTCTTGACGCATTTCTTGGGTCATATGTCTGGCTTCTGATGATCTGGAGATCGGAAGATCTGGGCCTCTCTCTTTGCCCCCTTATTCCCTTTACGAGATCACCCCTGAACTTTTCATTTCGCTAGTAGCTGTTTTTGTTACATTTTTAATTTCTAGAAATATTAGGTCTGTCGGGTGAGGAAACCCTGACTTGCCTGGGCCCCCGTTGTTTTACTTTAAATACCTGTGGTTTGGGGCGCATTCTTTGAGAGTGCGTATCATCCAAGTTGGCACCTGGAAGCAGTAAAAAGAACCCTGAAAAACACAAATATTTTAAAGGCACTTCTCTGACTCATTGCATAGTTTGACTGGTTATCATACTACTGTAACCAGATCATTAGGAATTCCTTAAAACATAGATTCTATAATATTCTTCTGTCTGTGACAGTGCTTCCCAGACGGTTTCCCGTTGACCCCATTTTAAGGCTTGAAAGTTGCCATGAGCACTGAGTGTGGGCTAAGTGAGGGAGGTAGAGTGGGGAGATGAGATGAGTGAAGCTGCGGGAGTAAGGTGTCGGGGAGAAGACTATCAAGCTCCGGATGAGTGGAGAGCTATGAGACCACGCTATTTAACCTGTAAGGTTTCCAAATAAAAGACCATAAGACATAGGAGTAGAATTAGGCCACTCGGCCCATCGAGTCTGCTCCGCCATTCAATCATGGCTGATAATTTTCTCATCCCCATTCTCCTGCCTTTTCTCATGAACCCTGATCCCTTATTAATCAAGAACCTATCTATCTCTGTCTTAAAGACACTCAATGAACTGGCCTCCACAGCCTTCTGCGGCAAAGAGTTCCAGATTCACCACTCTCTGGCTGAAGAAATTCCTCCTCATCTCTGTTTTAAAGGATTGTCCCTTTAGCCTGAGGTTGTGCCCTCTGGTTCTAGTTTTTCCTACTAGTAGAAACACCCTCTCCATGTCCACTCTATCCAGGCCTCGCAGTATCATGTAAGTTTCAATAAGATCCCCCCTCATCCTCCTAAACTCCAAGAAGTACAGACCCAGAGTCCTCAGCCGTTCCTCATATGACAAGCTTTTCATTCCAGGGATCATTTTTGTGAACCTCCTCTGGACTCTTTCCGAGGCCAGCACATCCTTCCTTAGATATGGGGCCCAAAACTGTTCACAATACTTCAAATGGGGTCTGGCCAGAGCCTTGTAAGCTGCAGTGCTGGGCTGAGAGGTGGCAAATGGAGTCCAATGCGGAAAAGTGTGAGGTGATTCACTTTGGAAGGAGTAACAGGATTACAGAGTACTGGGCTAATGGTAAGATACTTTGGTAGTGTGGATGAGCAGAGAGATCTCGGTGTCCATGTACATAGATCCCTGAAAGTTGGCACCCAGGTTGATAGGGTTGTTAAGAAGGCGTACGGAGTGTTAGCTTTTATTGGTAGAGGGATTGAGTTTCGGAGCCAGGAGATCATGTTGCAGCTGTACAAAACTCTGGTGCGGCCGCACTTGGAGTATTGCGTACAGTTCTGGTCGCCGCATTATAGGAAGGATGTGGAAGCATTGGAAAGCGTGCAGAGGAGATTTACTAGGATGTTGCCTGGTATAGTGGGAAGGTCTTATGAGGAAAGGCTGAGGGACTTGAGGTTGTTTTCGTTAGAGAGAAGGTTAAGAGGTGACTTAATAGAGGCATACAAGATGATCAGAGGATTAGATAGGGTGGATAGTGAGAGCCTTTTTCCTCAGATGGTGATAGCTAGCACGAGGGGACATAGCTTTAAATTGAGGGATGAGAGATATAGGACAGATGTCAGAGGTAGGTTCTTCACCCAGAGAGTAGTAAGGGTGTGGAATGCCCTGCCTGCAGCTGTAGTGGACTCGCCAACATTAAGGTCATTTAAATGGTCATTGGATAAACATATGGATGATATTGGAATAGTGTAGGTTAGATGGGTTTTAGATTGGTTTCACTGGTCGGCGCAACATCGAGGGCCGAAGGGCCTGTACTGCACTGTAATGTTCTATGTTCTATTGTACAGCCTCAGAAATACATCCCTGCTGTTGTATTCTGGTCCTCTCGACATGAATGCTAACATTGCATTTGTCTTCCTAACTGCCGACTGAACCTGCACGTTAACCTTAAGAGAATCTTGAACAATGACTCCCAAGTCCCTTTGTGTCTCTGATTTCCTAAGCATTTCCCTATTTCGAAAGTAGTCTGTGCCTCCATTCCTCCTTCCAAAGTGTATAACCTCTCATTTTTCCACATCGTATTCCATCTGCCATTCTTTGCCCAGTCTCCTAACCTATCCAAGTCCTTCTGCAGCCCCCCCGCTTCCTCAATATTACCTGTCCCTCTACATTCCTTTCACTGGCCGTTCTGGAGCAGGCCTCAGACCTCAAAGATCGACCAGTTAGGCCCATCCACCATTAAAGAACGTGAAGATTTAAAGGGACCTCACAGCTGTTAACATTTGGCCCGAACCCTGAGGCAGCCTTGGTTGCTTTGGAGCTCACGACTCCACAGTCTTGTCTCACAACCCCACTATGACCTATAGTTTGGGAAGCCGTGATTTACAGAGTCTGCTCAGGTAAGGAAAATGTTAATTTTATCAAGAAACAACTTACTGGGGCTTCCTTGCTAGGCGGTCTACAAGAGAGGAAGATCATAAGACATTGCATCACTTTCGGTGATGATATGTACAGTCTCCAATTAGCAGGTCACACAGTTCAAATTAATCCTTCATAGTACATCTTCCCCAAGTCTGATTCTCCCCATTATACTACATTTTTAAAGTTAAAAGTTTATTAATTCATCACAAGTAAGGCTTACATTAATACTGCAATGAAGTTACTGTGAAATTCCCCTAAAATTCCCATTCAGAGTTCACATGGTGTTCAGCCATTTAAGTGTGGAGGTGAATGATAGCCCAGAAGTGCAAGTTAGATGCCATCGTTCTTCTTTAGCTTGGCTTTCACTGTATGCACTCCTCTTTCAGCTTCACTGTTGGCTTGAGAATATCTTGGCGAGTTGGTAGTGTGGACAAATCTATATGATGTCATAAACTCTTTAAAGTATTTATTGGCAACTAGTCCATTGTTTGAGATTAAAATATTTAGGATTTGGCGGGTTGTCAAAATCTTTTTCAACGATGTTGTCGCTGCTTTGGAAGTGGGATCCTGCTGTCGCTTGACTTCTAGTCATCTTGAGTAGTAGTCTACCACAATCAGGAACATTTTATTCAAAAAGATCCATCTCAAGACATCGTGATGGTCTTGATGGAAAAGAGTATGACACCAATGGTTCTCTTATCTCCTGACCATGAATAGCACAAGTGATACATTTTGATATAATCTCTTCCAATGGCTTTGAGAGACCCGGCCACGAGACAAAACATCTTGCTCTCGCTCAATATTTTGTGATGTTGAGATGTCCTTGGTGCAATTGTTGCAGAATAAGGCATCTCAGAACAACTTGTCACTGTTGAATAAATCGTCAACTACACTGAGGTTTCCTCTCTGTTCATAGCACTGAAAATGAAATTGTATGGCATGCCTGCTGGCCATCCTTTGACACAGTGCTCTTTGATCTGAGAACATCCTTCATCAGAGTTTTGTGCACCTTTGATTTTATCATCCATGGCGGAATTCGAACTCGGGTCCCCAGAACTTTAGCTGGGTTTCTGGATTAATAGTCTAGTGATAATACTACTAGGCCATCGCCTCCTCTAGTAACCTTTCTCAAAAGACCCCTGGGTTCCTCCCAGCTTCATGTGCCTTGTAAACAGCTGATATAGTGACTCATCAACAACAGCTAGATTGGGCAATAACTTTGCAAATTGGTTTACTGTACCCATGAATCTTTGGAGCTCAGTCTCATTCTGAGGAGCTGGAAACTCCTTGATTGCTCTTGTCTTCTGTGGATCAACTCTGACACCGGATGCATCCACAATATACACAAGGAACTAGACAATCGGTTGCACAGATTTGCATTTGTTGTTGAGTATACGTCTCACTCCCTGTAGGCGTTACAGCACACTTGCACTGCAGTCTCATATGCTGTCTGAGGATATTCTTGGATCAAGAGATCATCCATGTGAACTATAACTTCATTCACTCCTATGTTTAATATTGTCCTCCGGATGGTTTCTGGTGCTGATGCGATGCTGAAGGGTAATCTGTTGATACAAAACCCCCCCCAAACAGTGTAATGAAGGTTGTGAGCAATTTTGACTCTTCATTGAGGGGGAGTTGCCAAAAAACACTATTTGTGTCGAGCTTCATGAAGTTTGAACTCTTTCCCAATTTTGCTAAGCCCTCATCCACAGATGAACAGGAGCAACTGGATAAGAAATCTCTGTTGTGTTTTGGCACTGGGACCATCCCCAAGGTTGTTGGTTCTGTCACAAGTGAATTAACTCTTTGTTTTAAACATGGAGTCAATTTCCACCTTTATTTTTGGCAAAAGTGGATGAGGAACTTGCCTGGATGTAAATCGACACACTGGTTTGATTTCTGGTTTATGTGGTAGACTGACTTCAGCTTTCCAAGTCCTGTGAACAGCTGTAGAAATTGAGCTCTGCAGGTTTTAGGCTGATCTTCTCAGTTTTCTATTTTTTTTCTCCGATAATCAGATGCAAGTTGGTGTAGGCTTTCACGTTTAAGCATGAATATCTGTTTCAGGATCACATATGAGGTTTCAGTGATTTTTTTTCTCTCTGTAAAGAAGGGTTACATTTAAATAAAAGCAAATTACTGCGGATGCTGGAATCTGAAACCAAAAGAGAAAATGCTGGAAAATCTCAGCAGGTCTGGTAGCAATTGTAAGGAGAGAAAAGAGCTGACGTTTTGGGTCCAGATGACCCATTGTCAGTTCTGTATCCCCTGGTCTATGTAATTTTATGCCTGATAGCTGGAGAGAACTTTTCTCCAACCATACTTCAGTACCGGAAAGAAGTGAAATTGCTGCACCTGTGTTGAACTTAATGCTGTTTTGTTTCTGTTAGCACTGCTGCCTCACAGTGTCAGGGACCCAGGTTCAATTCCCAGCTTGGGCCACTGTCTGTGTGGAGTTTGCACGTTCTCCCCTGTCTGCGTGGGTTTCCTCCGGGTGCTCCGGTTTCCTCCCACAGTCCAAAGATGTGCAGAATAGGTGGATTGGCCATTCTAAATTGCACTTGAGTGTCAGGGGGACTAGCTAGGGTAAATGCATAGGGTTATGGGGATAGGGCCTGGGTGGGATTGTGGTCGGAGCAGACTCAATGGGCTGAATAGCCTTCTTCTGCACTGTAGGATTCGACGATTCTACCAGCACTCCAATAATTTCTGCTTGGTTCCTGGAACTGGGTAGCAAGGTCCCTGAGTGTTGTGATCTTTTCTCTGGGTCAGGGAAAATGGCTATGGGACAGAGCCAGGGCCGCTGACCCTGGAGGCAGAGCGGAGGGGACAGCTTCTTGGTTACCATTACTGAGATGAATTTTATAATTCCTGATTTATTAATGCTACCGTGGTGGGATTTGAACCTCAGAGCATTAGCCTGGGTTACTAGTTTAATGACATCACCACTATGCAATCATCTCCCCATATTTATGTTATTACAACTACTGCCCTCAGTAAAATAATTTTAGCCTGTTAACATGAACAGTAAAAAACAATTCTGTGTTACAAGGAGCATTATGACATAGATTAAAATTCACTGTAAACTTCATTCACATTGTTTATATATTTTAGTGTATTTTATATACTTTTTGGTTTACAAGCACTATCTCAGTAGATATCACCTTCCAGGAGATAGCTAAAACGTATATGCGCCAAGTTTGAGGTTACAATATTAAGGTCCCTCAATAAGGGGGTGATGTTATGATTCTCTTGGAAATGGGATCATTTGACTGGATAAAGAGCTGTAAAAGCAAACTTCTGATTGTAGAGTGTGTGAGGCCGATCTATGGGATATTTTAGTGACATTGAAATGTGTAACAGTGGCACGGACATGAAATTAATGACCCTAGTCTCAAGTAATTTGTTTGTGGAAGAAATTTGAACTTACACTGTTATGTAATCAAGTTTTGCAATTTTCTTGTTCTTAGTTGTACTGTTTCCTCAGAATTGTTGACAAATTGCCATCAGCATTCTCTGCATGAGAAATTTCTGTGAACTCTTTTGCTATTCTAGATCTTCAAAATTAATAGAATTAAATAAATTAAACTAATTACATCGAATGACCCATGTCAAGTAAGTATATTCGTCATCTTTTTCCTTCCTCTCATGCAACTATAGCCTGATTTCCTAAAAAGATGGCAATAATTTATAGGGCAATTTTACGACTGCACTATTCCAGGTTCACGTGGAATTTTAAAGTCATCGAGGTTTACAGCATGGAAACAGGCCCTTCGGCCCAACTTGTCCATGCCGCCTTTTTTTTTAAACCCCTAAGCTAATCCCAATTGCCCGCATTTGGCCCATATCCCTCTATACTCATCTTACCCATGCAACTGTCTAAATGCTTTTTAAAGGACAAAATTGTACCTGCCTCTACTACTACCTCTGACAGCTTGTTCCAGACACTCACCATCCTCTGTGTGAAATTTTTTTCCCTCTGGACACCTTTGTATCTCTCCCCTCTCACCTTAAATCTATGCCCTCTAGCTTTAGACTCCCCTATCTTTGGGAAAAGATATTGACTCTAACAAGCGTGGTAGTTTCATACTGAGAAAAGTAAACTAAAGCCACATTCATCTCAGAATCTACTCCTCTTAAGAGTGTTCAGGTTTTCTAATGGTACATGTGTGAGTTATTGATGGTTGTTCATCTGGTGCCTGCTGGCTCCCAGGATGACATTCCTTCTCCAGGGAATGTGGCTGTTTTTGATTTGATTTGATTTATTATTGTCACATATATTAACATACAGTAAAAATGATTGTTTCTTGCATGCTATACAGACAAAACATACCATTCATAGAGAAGGAAATGAGAGAGTGCAGAATGTAATGTTACAGCCATAGCTAGGGTGTAGAGAAAGATCAAGTTAATGCAAGGTAAGTCCATTCAAAAGTTTGACAGCAGCAGGGAAGAAGCTGTTCTTGAGTCGGTTGGTACATGACCTCAGACTTTTATATCTTTTTCCCGAAGGAAGAAGGTGGAAGAGAGAATGTCTGGGGTGCGTGCGGTCCTTAACTATGCTGGCTGCTTTGCCGAGGCAGCGGGAAGTGTAGACAGAGTCAATGGATGGGAGGCTGGTTTGCGTGATGGATTGGGCTACATTCACGACCTTTTGTAGTTCCTTGCGGTCTTGGGCAGAGCAGGAGCCATACCGAGCGGTGATACAACCAGAAAGAATGCTTTCTATGGTGCATCTGTAAAAGTTGGTGAGAGTCGTAGCTGACATGCCAAATTTCCTTTGGTGAGTGTTGCTGCTGATCTGTTAAATTTGTTGGGGAGCAATTGACCTCTGGGACTGTTTCGTTCCTTCTTCAGATGGTGAAATCAGTTCTTCTTTATCAGCGGTCTGCTGTGAAGGAGCAGCTTCTTCGGTTGCATGCATATACTTGCAGTTGCAGCAGTATATCTGGTTGTTCCCTTTCACCATGGCTGATCGTGGTGAAAACAGCTTTACACAGGTACAAAGCTCTGAAGAAGAGTCATACAGACTCAAAATGTTAACTTAAACACAGATGCTGTCAGACCTGCTGAGTTTTTCCAGCATTATCTGTTGTATTTGCTAATTCCAGCATCTGCAGTATTTTGCTTTTATTACCAAGTTGTCAGGTGAGCTGACTTTTGTTGAATGTTTGCAATCTGACCCCTCTCCAACTCTCAACTTTGGCAATAACTCGGCCACTTTATCGAAGCGAACTTTGCCTTCCTGTTGTTTCACCTTGATTTTGTCACTCACTCCTGTTACTACTTCTGGTTTCGGTTGTGATTTAGCTATTGGAAGAGTAGCTACTGAACTGGACTACTTTCCTTGCCTTTAGTTGATATGTTTTTCTCGTCTAAGATTGCCTTGTATTGGATCTACTCAATTTCTGTCACTACTTCAGCCTTTTTATTTGACTAAGAATAGTGTGACAATGATGTGTAGTATTGAATTTGTAAATAATTCATGAAGTGCCTGAATTCTTCACTCATGAACTGAGGACTATTGTCCCTCATCACAATGCCAGGAATACTATGATGACTGAAGTGTAAATATTCTACGATCTCACTAGCAGTTCTTGATGTCAACTTGTCTAACTCCTGGTAGTCTGAAAATTGGCTTCTGCATTTTGTTTCTAAATTTGTTTCACCTAAGATGACCTTGGAGGTCACATGACAATAACAAGCCACAGAACAGGCAGCAGTGCACAAAACCATTTCTCCAAACACCACCACCTGGAGGTTCCCCTCCAAGCCACTCATCATCCTGATTTGGAAAAATATCACCATTCCTTTGCAGTCGCTGGGTCAGGATCCTGGAATTCCCTTCCTAATGGCATTGTGAGTCAACCCACGGCGTGTGGACTGCAGCGTTCCAAGAAGGCAGCTCAACACCACCTTCTCAAGGGCAACTAGGGATGGGCAATAAATCCTGGCCAGCAAGCGACGCCCATATCCCATGAATGAATAAAAAAAAAGCTCTGCAGAGAAGGAATCACCTAACTACTTGTGTCAAACTGAACTGGCATTCTCAGTACAGTTGTATGTAGAAATATTTCCTGGTACAATGGACTGTTGTGTGGAACTGTTCGTGCTTGCAATTGTCTGTTTCTTAATACAACCAACAGTCCACTAAATGGTTGGGGTGGACGTGGGCATTTGGATGCTTGATTTTTTTCCATAACTGATTGTCTTGCCAATTGGTGGTTTCCCTAACTTCAGTTGTTCTTTTGTTAGGATGTTCTTTAATTTGGCCATTTAAACTTCAAGCAGAATGTTAAAAATTGCCCTGTTTATAACCTTGCCCTGTCGCATTAGTTGGCTTTTACGTTAGCCCTGAGGCAGGTAACTTTCTTCAGCTTATTTCATAGATCCATTTTGCTACCTAGACAGGAATATAGATTTACCTTTTTTTGTTAATTGACATGTTGAGTGGTCACTTTCGGCATTCCTCCAAATCGTGCCAACTTATAATTATAAGCATATTTTGAGAATATTTTGAAAAGGAAAATAGCAAGAGATATTTAGGAATCTTATTGTATCAGTACGATCAAACATGTCAATGTAATTTTAGTTGCAGGCAGTGTGTGACGCAGGTGTGTTTCACATTATGGTCTGGGCAGCAACTCCTTTAGCATTTCATAGTAGTTTAAAGTAGATTGTATGTTGGAAATAACATATACAAAATTATGAATGTTCCAGTTTATTGTGAAGTACCTTCTATATCTTGGTATTTAAATTCTTTTGACTTACATTTGGTATTGCTCAGACTATATGATGCCGAATCACGAAGCTTCCAAATTTAACTCAGTCTGTATAGAAACATAGAAAATAGAAGCAGGAGGAGGCCTCTCGAGCCTGCTCCACCATTCATAATGATCATGGCTGACCATCCAACTCAATAGACTGATACAAATACATGGGAACCCCACCACCTGCAAGTTCCCCCTCCCAGCCACTCACCATCCTAACTTAGAAGTATATCGTCGTTCCTTCACAGTCACTGGGTCAGAATCCTGGAATTCCCCAACGGCATTGTGGGTCAACCCACAGCACATGGACTGCAGCGATTCAAGAAGGCAGCTCACCACCACCTTCTCAAGGACAACTAGGGATGGGCAATAAATGCTGGCCTAGCCAGCGACGCCCATGTCGCACAAATGAATTTTTAAAAATCCCACCTTCCCCCCATATCCTTTGATCTCCTTCGTCCCAAGAGCTATATCTATCTCCTTCTTGAAAACATACAATGTTTTGGCCTCAACTGCTTTCCGTGGTAGTAAATTCCACAGGCTGACCACTCTCTGGGTGAAGAAAATTTTCTTCATCTCAGTCCTAAAAGGTTTACCCCAAATCATTAGACTATGACCCCTGATTCTGGAGACCCCCACCATCGAAAACATCGTTCCTGTATCTACCCTGTCTCGCCCTGTTAGAATTTTATAGGTTTCTATGAGATTCCCCCTGATTCTTCTAAACTCCAGCGAATATAATCCTGACTGAATCAATCTCTCCTCATACATCAGTCCTGCCATCCCAGGAGTCAGCCTGGTAAACCTTCTCTGCGCTCCCTCTATAGCAAGAAAATCCTTCCTCATAAGGAAAGCAAAACTACACACAATGGCCGGAACTCTACCATCTTACCTGCCACGGAATCGGCGCAGGCGAGAGCCCGACAACAGAAATCTCCGTTGACCTCGGGCAGGAATTTTTGATCTCGCCCGAGCAAGGCTGTAAAATCCCGCCCAACATTCCAAGGTCCTGTATGTTGTGCATATAACTCAATGAAAGTGCATGAAGGCCCTATTCAATGAATAGCTGTTGAATAGGAATTAGTCTGAATACTAATTATGATTATGGAAGGATTAACAGTTCTGTTCCATTTTCAGTTAGTTAGCTTATACCAACTTCGAATCATACAGCTTAGAAAGAGGCCATTCTTCTCATTGTACCTGTACTACATCTTTGAAAGAAGTCCCCAATTCACCCCTTTTCCCATCGGCTTGATTTATTTTCCAATTCCTAATTGGCAGTTTAGAAGTGAATTTTTTTTTCGACCAAGTATTCCAGATCATAAAACGCATGAGATTTGACACAGGAGGGAAGATACAACAAGCAGAATCAGTGAGGGACCCTGGCACAGATGAATGATGGCGGGAAGTGGTTTGTGGGTGGGGGACGTGTGGGAGGGAGAGTGAGGTGGGTGAGGGGGGTGGGGGACGGCAGAGGAATAATTTCCAGCCTTCCTGATGTCAGTTCCCTTGATCAGGCACTGAGGGACCTCCCTTCCCTGGGAGCCGACAGTAAACATTCCAGGGCTTCTTGTGCCCCCTGCATGATAAGCCCTTCCTCCGCCCTCCCTGAACAAAGAACAAAGAAAATTACAGCACAGCAACAGGCCCTTCAGCCCTCTTTGTGGCTAATAAGGACCTTGATTGGTGGTGGGGTAAGAAGGCTGTCCACGGGCCTTCCTGCACAGACTTTATGAGGTGGAATTAGGCAGGAAGCAGGCAGAGTCTCCACTCTCTGCCATTCCATCCAATTAAATGTCCCCCCAGCACAACGGAGGGCACAAAATTCCACCCTTCGTATTTCTCTGCTTGCTTTGCCTTTCTTTTTAGTAATTGGGGGTTAGAACATAGAACATAGAACAGTACAGCACAGAACAGGCCCTTCGGCCCACGATGTTGTGCCGACCTTCATCTGAAACCAAGATCAAGCTATCCCACTCCCTATCATCCTGGTGTGCTCCATGTGCCTATCCAATAACCGCTTAAATGTTCCTAAAGTGTCTGACTCCACTATCACTGCAGGCAGTCCATTCCACACCCCAACCACTCTCTGCGTGAAGAACCTACCTCTGATATCCTTCCTATATCTCCCACCATGAACCCTATAGTTATGCCCCCTCGTAATAGCTCCATCCACCCGAGGAAATAGTCTTTGAACGTTCACTCGATCTATCCCCTTCATCATTTTATAAACCTCTATTAAGTCTCCCCTCAATCTCCTCCGCTCCAGAGAGAACAGCCCCAGCTCCCTCAACCTTTCCTCATAAGACCGACACTCCAAACCAGGCAGCATCTTGGTAAATCTCCTCTGCACTCTTTCCAGCGCTTCCACATCCTTCTTATAGTGAGGTGACCAGAACTGCACGCAATATTCCAAATGCGGTCTCACCAAGGTCCTGTACAGTTGCAGCATAACCCCACGGCTCTTAAACTCCAACCCCCTGTTAATAAAAGCTAACACACTATATGCCTTCTTCACAGCTCTATCCACTTGAGTGGCAACCTTTAGAGATCTGTGGATATGGACCCCAAGATCTCTCTGTTCCTCCACAGTCTTCAGAACCCTACCTTTGACCCTGTAATCCACATTTAAATTAGTCCTACCAAAATGAATCACCTCACATTTATCAGGGTTAAACTCCATTTGCCATTTTTCAGCCCAGCTTTGCATCCTATCTATGTCTCTTTGCAGCCTACAACAGCCCTCCTCCACCTCATCCACTACTCCACCAATCTTGGTGTCATCAGCAAATTTACTGATCCACCCTTCAGCCCCCTCCTCTAAGTCATTAATAAAAATCACAAAGAGCAGAGGACCAAGCACCGATCCCTGCGGCACTCCGCTAGCAACCTGCCTCCAGTCCGAAAATTTTCCATCCACCACCACCCTCTGTCTTCGATCAGACAGCCAGTTACCTATCCAATCGGCCAACTTTCCCTCTATCCCACACCTCCTTACTTTCATCATAAGCCGACCATGGGGGACCTTATCAAACGCCTTACTAAAATCCATGTATATGACATCAACCGCCCTACCTTCATCAACACACCTAGTTACCTCCTCAAAAAATTCTATCAAATTTGTGAGGCACGATTTGCCCTTCACAAATCCGTGCTGACTATCCCGGATTAATCCGCATCTTTCTAAATGGTCGTAAATCCCATCCCTAAGGACCTTTTCCATCAATTTACCAACCACCGAAGTCAGACTAACCGGTCTATAATTACCAGGGTCATTTCTATTCCCTTTCTTAAACAGAGGAACAACATTTGCCACTCTCCAGTCCTCTGGCACCATCCCCGTGGACAGCGAGGACCCAAAGATCAAAGCCAAAGGCTCTGCAATCTCATCCCTCGCCTCCCAAAGAATCCTAGGATACATTTCATCAGGCCCAGGGGACTTATCGACCTTCAGTTTATTCAAAACTGCCAGTACATCCTCCCTCCGAACATCTATTTCCTCCAGCCTATTAGCCTGTAACACCTTCTCTTCCTGAAAAACATGGCCCCTCTCCTTGGTGAACACTGAAGAAAAGTATTCATTCATCACCTCGCCTATCTCTACTGATTCCATACACAAGTTCCCACCACTGTGCTTGACCGGCCCTAACCTCACCCTGGTCATTCTTTTATTCCTCACATAAGAGTAAAAAGCCTTGGGGTTTTCCTTGATCCGACCCGCCAAGGACTTCTCATGTCCCCTCCTAGCTCTCCTCAGCCCCTTTTTCAGCTCGTTCCTTGCTAACTTGTAACCCTCAGTCGAGCCATCTGAACCTTGTTTCCTCATCCCTACAGGGTTGAGTTAGGATTTTTGCTTTTCTACAATTCTATTCAGCGGGTGACGGTGAAGATGTGGAAGAGTTTAGGTTGGAACTTCTTAGAGTTAGGCGTCAGCAAACATATTTTTTCCTTACACGTAGACAATCACTCATCGAGATCTATATGCCAAGAAGATTTTTGCTTTGGCATCCACGTAGCATAGGAAGTATGGACAATGAGAGGATGGTGTAAAGTAAGATAGAAAGCTGTCAGGGCAAGGAGAACACAACTGATAATCACAACTTTCAATAAATAAAGGTTAGTGCATCCAATAAAATCCCTTCACAGTCTCCTCTGCTGTCCCCTCACCCTCAACATTAATTCTAATTTTTTGAGACCTCTGTCTATGGACTAAATTTATGAAGGTCCATTTTGGGGCTGTGGATTGCAATTCACATTCGTTCCCGTTGAGGCAGGCAGCATGCAAACCTGCTGCTGCTTCCTCACTTATTTGAGTGTAGTGTTGGCTCCAGTGCTGCCTGCATTGTTGGCTGTCTAATCGGACAGGAGGGGGCTTAGCAGCATGTGCTAATACCTCTCAGTGCAGCCAGTGTGCCCCTTCTAAAGGGAAGCTTTTCTCAGTGGGTGGAAGCTACTGCTGACTGTCTGTACTGATGCTGACCGCAAAAAGAAGCTGCAGAAATGGGAGAGAGTGGGTGCTAGCTTCATTGATTCAATGCTGGAAGCTAAAGGACAGTTTGTGAGCCAGATGTTCTGCTATGAGGGACTCACATGAGGACTTGTGCAGGGCAGCAGACTGGAGATCACTGATGGGAATGCATTGTAAGATGTTGGCAGGTCTGCCAGAGAACCTCCTGTCACTGGTAAGGAGCAAGGCGGAATCCAGCAGCTTCTGCACCATCTCCCTGTTGTGTTGCAGACCCGGAGGCACAACTGCAGTGTCTGTGACCTGTTGCAGCCTTTGTGCAGACAGGTCACCAAATCTGCTTCCCTCCATGTGAGGATGCAGCAATATCTCCCTGACAAATCCAGGGACTAACCACAACTCCTCCAAAACACTTCACGGTACTTCCACAAACATTTCATTTGCTAAAGTTAGTCAGAATCACTTATCTGCAAGTTGGGTGTTCTGAGATGATTAACACGCGAATGCATTCTGTGGATTTGTAGAGTCAAAGTTAGAAATAGATGCATCAGATTGGCCGGAATGGCTGTTATTGTATTAGTTGCCCACGAATGTTTATTCGGTGTTGATTTTAGTTTATTACAATAAAAGTTATAAAACATGAAATCTTGTTTGATCCTTTGAGTTGCTTTGGGAAATTTATATCTCTTTAAGAGAAGTGCTTCTCTACTGGGATTGTAACACATTATGATTATCTTTTGTGCCAACTAACATAGTGTAGTTTGTATTCTACTATTTATAGGAGGTGCTCCCCTAGTGAAATCAGAGTGAGCAGTGAGTGAGTGGCTGGGATGGTTTCCCTGTAGCCATAGAAATCCAAGGTAATGGTCATCCCAGTGGGACCAGCTTCTGGTTGCCTGGTTCTTAAAAGGTGTGCGTGGCTTTTGTATGAAACTCCTTCATGTGAAGGCATTGGAAGGACCATTAAGAAAATGGTTCCTTTGCACTCACTTCTTGCGGTGCATTGATGCAAGATACAGTTTCTGAAATGGTACTGGTGGCCAGTGTCAACACAGACTGAATAATCCCTGTTCAAAGTGTCTGTTGGCGCAAGATTAGCTGCCACTCTGGAAGCTTGTAATCTGAGAAGCTGTTCTTGATGTCTCGTTGTTGTAACAGCCTTCCATGCTGCTATAATCTCCGGGCCATTCAGCAGTTGTGAGCAACTTCCGAATCTGTTGCAGATGCGGATAGTGGACTCACGCTTTAGATATTTAAATTCATTGAAGAGTAGTAGAAACTTGAGGCAGGCAGGGAGAGTTGAAAGAAATGGTCTTGAGTAAAGAAGGTGCTTGAATTTTCACAGAGGTGTTTCCCTGGCACCTCGGTGCAGAGAGAGAATTTGTTTGATGGGTGAGGAGGGAGTGAAGCTCTTCAGGATGGTAGAGGATTTTTATTCTTTATTTATTCATGGGACATGGGCATCGCTGGCTGGCCAGCATTTATTGATGTGGAGATGCCGGCGTTAGACTGGGATAAACACAGTAAGAAGTCTAACAACACCAGGTAAAAGTCCAACAGATTTATTTGCTCGTGGCTTTTGCTACCAAATAAACCTGTTGGACTTTAACCTGGTGTTGTTAGACTTCTAACAGCATTTATTGCCCATCCCTCGTTGCCCGAGGCCAGTTGAGAGTCAACCACATTGCTGTGGCTGTGGAGTCACGTGTAAGCCAGACCAGGTGAGAATGGCAGATTTCCTTCCCTAAAGTTCATTAGTGAACCCGATGGGTTTTTCTGACAATCAGCAATAGTTTCATGGTCATCAGTAGGTTCTTAATTCCAGATATTTTTTATTGAATTCAAATTCCACTACCTGCCTTGTCAGGATTCAAACCCGGGTCTCCAGAACACTGACGAAGGGTCATCCAGACTCGAAACGTTGGCTCTATTCTCTCTTCACAGATGCTGGTGGACCTGCTGAGTTTCTCCAGCATTTTCTGATTTTGTCCTCAGAACATTAGCTGAGTTTCTGGATTAATAGTTTAGCGATAATAACACTAGGCCATCCATCACCTTTCCAGTGTTTCAGACAACCTTGAGTGGCTGGTGAAGGTTACAGTGAATGGCTCTGCCTCTTCCCTGTAGAAAGCCTGCATCACCTACACCGGTGCCACTGCCAGATGTTACCGTAGATGCATCTGATAATCTGGGGGCTTAGTGCCCTGGTCTTTTTCTGAAAAGCGAGGATGTCCTGTTTCTTGTTGCCGTATCTTTTCATGCCTACACCAGAACTGTATATTTTTTTGTCTGCAAGTGTGGTTAAGAAATGGTGACAGGTTAATGCCGATTTAGTATTGGTGGGCATGAGCATCAGCATGTCCCAAGCCTGCCAATGGGAGGAGTACCTGGACGCATTAGTTACTAAACTAAAGAGAGTTTGGCAAGTTGGTGAATGTCTTTTGTCATTCAGCAGATTCTTAATTTGACAAAACAGATTTGTCCAGCATTTCTCCACATAAATAGTTGGGATTGCGATATCACATCACATTTTGTACATACTGTGTTCACAGAAACATTTTTTGTGCTGCAAGTTGCCAAGCTATTTCCCAATTGACCTGTTAGAGTGATGTGGTATGTTGGTATTGATGCTCCAAGCATGTAATTTAGGAGAATTTGAAATGATTACGGTTTGGGCTAATGGGAACTATTACTTGCTGATGCACACCAAGGAATTTTGTAGGCTGTTCATATTGCGTGCAATTGCATGTGATTTCACTGGTGACTGGTGGCTTGTGTAGCTTTGTCCTGGTGGTTGGTTTTCATGGTCCAAGTTGTCACTCCTTTCAGACTGTTGCATTTTCTATGTCATGGTCTCATAGTTTTCCCACATTTGAGATTACAGAGATAGGGATTGGTGAGGACATGGAATTGCTCGTAAACCAGGGATCAGAATTTTAAATCAGTTTGTTGCTCGACCAAGAACCAATTCAGGTCAGTGAGCACAGAGAGAATGTGAGAACAATTAACACCAAATTTGCTTTGACTGCATGGGGCGGCATAAAAGAACAAAGAACAAAGAAAATTACAGCACAGGAACAGGTCCTTTGGCCCTCCAAGCCTGCACCGACCATGCTGCCCGACTGAACTAAACCCCCCCCCCACCCTTCCGGGGACCATATCCCTCTATTCCCATCCTATTCATGTATTTGTCAAGACGCCCCTTAACAGTCACTACCGTAACTGCTTCCACTACCTCCCCCGGCAACGAGTTCCAGGCATCCACCACCCTCTGTGTAAAAAATCTGCCTCGTACATCTCCTTTAAACCTTGCCCCTCGCACTTTAAACCTGTGCCCCCTAGTAATTGACTCTTCCACCCTGGGAAAAAGCTTCTGACTATCCACTCTGTCCATGTCTCTCATAATCTTGTAGACTTCTATCAGGTCGCCCCTCAACCTCTATCGTTCCAGTGAGAACAAACCAAGTTTCCCCAACCTCTCCTCATAGCTAATGCCCTCCATACCAGGCAACATCCTGGTAAATCTTTTCTGTACCCTCTCCAAAGCCTCCACATCCTTCTGGTAGTGTGGCAACCAGATGAACACTATATTCCAAGTGCGGCCGAACTAAGGTTCTATAAAGTTGCAACATGACTTGCCAATTTTTAAACTCAATGCCCTGGCCAATGAAGGCAAGCGTGCCGTATGCCTTCTTGACTACCTTTTCCACCTGCATTGCCACTTTCAGTGACCCCTGTACCTATACACCTAGATCCCTTTGCCTATCAATACTCATAAGGGTTCTGCCATTTACTGTATATTTCCTATCTGTATTAGACCTTCCAAAATGCATTACCTCACATTTGTCCGGATTAAACTCCATCTGCCATCTCTCCGCCCAAGTCTCCAACCGATCTATATCCTGCTGTATCCTCTGATGGTCCTCATTGCTATCTGCAAATCCACAAACCTTTGTGTCGTCCGCAAACTTACTAATCAAACCAGTTACATTTTCCTCCAAATCATTTATATATATTACAAATAGCAAAGGCCCCAGCACTGGTCCCTGAGGAATGCCACTTGTCACAGCCCTCCATTCAGAAACGCACCCTTCCACTGCTACCCTCATGGATAGTGGAACAGTGGTGGAACATGGTGGAACAGTGGTTAGCACTGCTGCCTCACAGCGCCAGGGACTCGGGTTCAATTCTCGTCTTGGGTCACTGTCTGTGTGGAATCTGCATGTTCTCCCCGTGTCTGCATGGGTTTCCTCCGGGTACTCCGGTTTCCTCCCACAGTCCCAAAAATGTGCTGGCTAGGTGTATTGACCCGAACAGGTGCCGGAATGTGCTGACTAGGGGAATTTCACAGTAACTTCATTGCAGTGTTAATGTAAGCCTCACTTGTGACTAATAAATAAACTTTAACTTAACTTTCCAAGCATGATCCGTTACTCTGAACGGTGGGACAAGCAGATCATGGGAACATCCAGCACCTCCAGGTTCCCTTCCAAATCAAGAACAGAGAATGCTGGAAAATCTCAGCAGGTCTAGCAGCATCTGTAAGGAGAGAAAAGAGCTGACGTTTCGAGTCCAGATGACCCTTTGACAAAGCTTTGACAAAGGGTCATCTGGACTCAAAATGTCAGCTCTTTCCTTTTTGGTTTGAAAAAAAACCTTTGGCCCTTACTCGGACTGCATCCCTCTATTCCCTCCCTATTCATGTACCCGTCAACTCTGTTTCTCTCCTGACAGACGCTGGCAGCAGTGGCGGATTAACCATTAGGCTGAGTAGGCTTAAGCCTCGGGGCCCGGAAGGGAGGGGGGCCCGAGAGCAAAAAAAATCACTAACTGTTCAGGTGAGCGTTCATTTTCGGCACTGAAGAGGATCAAAATCTATTTGCGCTCAACAATGAGCGATGAGAAACTTAGTCATCTGGCACTCATGCACATTGAATCAGACATGCTTCGATGTTTTGATTTATCGACACTTTTGTAAACCAAAAAACACGGAAGCTTTTTAAAGTACAAATGTAAAGAAAATGAAAAATAAATGAATAAAAGGGCTGTAATTGATTCATTTAAATTTATGATATTATACATGTAGTACATTATACATAGTACAACGATATAAGTTATCTAACGTCACTTAACGTCACTTTATTCTATTCAACGAAGGGTGGGGCAGGGGGGAAGGTCAGGGGGCCTTACTAAAGCTCAGCCTAGGGGTCCGGGTGGTAGTTAGTCCGCCACTGGCTGGCAGACCTGTTGTGTTTTTCCAGCGTCCTCTGTTCCTGTTTCAGATTCCAGCATCTGCAGTATTTTGCTTACTTCCCCTTCTAAATAACATGCCTTCCTTACTTCAGCATTGAACGCTGCTCCTCCAGTGTAGCTGAGTTAATATCCTGGAATTGGCTTCGGGTGCTTGAAGGATGAGGCTCTCTGCCACCTTTTTAGAAAAGTTAAGGATGTGCAGTACAATGCTTTGCCAGCATCACACATGTCCTGAAAATATATTAAAGAAAAGCTTAGGAAGTGTGTCTCAAGGAGCAGAGTGGTTGAAAAAATAGAATACTCCAGAAACAAAAACTTGCATTTAACACAGCACCTCTAACATAGTACAACATTCCAAGGCACTTCAAACAAAGTGTGACACTTGGCCATAGGAGGAGATATTTTGACATGGTCAAAAAACGGACTCAAAAGTAGCTTTTAACAGCGGAAAGTGAGCTGAGAGGCGGAGAGGTTCAGGGAGGTAGTTCCAGACCTTGGGGCCTGGGTAGGTGTGGGCATGGCCAACAAAGGTGGAGCAATTAGAGTCATGGATGATGAAGATTCCAGAATGGGAGGAGCGCAGATACTATGCAGAGTTATCTGACTGGAGGAGATTACAGAGATAGGGAGGGGCAAGGCCATGGAGGGAGTTGAGAATTTTAGTGATGATTGGATATGTAGTCGGGGGCTCTTCTTGGGGTCAAATATGACACCAGTGCTATAAATAACCTGGTTCAGCCTCAAACAGTTTCCAGGAAGAGAGATGAAATGAGTATCTCGGGAGCAGTGTTTGTTGCGGGGACTGAAGCAATTACACTGGCACTACATGGTGTTGCCCAGTGATTACACTGGACCATGTGGTGTTGCCCAGTGATTACACTGGACTATGGGGTGTTGACCAGTGATTACACTGGACCATGTGGTGTTGCCCAGTGATTACACTGGATTATGTGGTGTTGCCCAGTGATTACACTGGACCATGTGGTGTTGCCCAGTGATTACACTGGCACTATGGTGTGTTGCCCAGTGATTACACTGGCACTATGTGGTGTTGCCCAGTGATTACACTGGCACTATGGTGTGTTGACCAGTGATTACACTGGACTATGTGGTGTTGCCCAGTGATTACACTGGACTATGTGGTGTTGCCCAGTGATTACACTGGACCTTGTGGTGTTGCCCAGTGATTACACTGGACCTTGTGGTGTTGCCCAGTGATTACACTGGACTATGTGGTGTTGCCCAGTGATTACACTGGACTATGTGGTGTTGCCCAGTGATTACACTGGACCTTGTGGTGTTGCCCAGTGATTACACTGGACCTTGTGGTGTTGCCCAGTGATTACACTGGCACTATGGTGTGTTGCCCAGTGATTACACTGGACTATGGGGTGTTGACCAGTGATTACACTGGACCATGTGGTGTTGCCCAGTGATTACACTGGCACTATGGTGTGTTGACCAGTGATTACACTGGACTATGTGGTGTTGCCCAGTGATTACACTGGACTATGTGGTGTTGCCCAGTGATTACACTGGACCTTGTGGTGTTGCCCAGTGATTACACTGGCACTATGGTGTGTTGCCCAGTGATTACACTGGATTATGTGGTGTTGCCCAGTGATTACACTGGACCATGTGGTGTTGCCCAGTGATTACACTGGATTATGGGGTGTTGCCCAGTGATTACACTGGACTATGTGGTGTTGCCCAGTGATTACACAGGCACTATGGTGTGTTGACCAGTGATTACACTGGACTATGTGGTGTTGCCCAGTGATTACACTGGATTATGTGGTATTCATGATGTGGAGATGCCGGCGTTGGATGGTGGTAAACACATTAAGAAGTCTCACAACACCAGGTTTAGGTCCAACAGGTTTATTTGGTAGCAAAAGCCACAAGCTTTCGGAGCGCTTGCTGCTCCTTCGTCAGGTGAGTGGGAGTTCTGTTCACAAACAGGGCATATAAAGGCACAAACTCAATTTACAAAATAATTTGGTTGTAATCCAGGTCTTTCCATTTGGTTGACAGGTAATCAAGTCTCAAAGGTACAATGTGAGTGGAGAGAGTGTTAAGCACAGGTTAAAGAGATGTGTATTGTCTCCAAACAGGACAGCTAGTGAGATTTTGCAAGCCCAGGCAAGTCGTGGGGGTTACAGATAGTGTGACATGAACCCAAGATCCTGGTTGAGGCCGTCCTCATGTGTGCGGAACTTGGCTATCAGTCTCTGCTCAGCGACTCTGCGCTGTTGTGTGTCGTGAAGGCCGCCTTGGAGAATGCTTACCCGAAGATCAGAGGCCGAATGCCCATGACCGCTGAAGTGTTCCCCAACAGGAAGAGAACACTCTTGCCTGGTGATTGTCGAGCGGTGTTAATTCATCCGCTGTCGTAGTGTCTGCATGGTCTCCCCAATGTACCATGCCTCAGGACATCCTTTCCTGCAGCGTATCAGGTAGACAACGTTGGCCGAGTTGCAAGAGTATGTACCGTGTACCTGGTGGATGGTGTTCTCAGGTGAGATGATGGCATCCGTGTCGATGAGCCGGCATGTCTTGCAGAGGTTCCTGTGGCAGGGTTGTGTGGTGTCGTGGTCACTGTTCTCCTGAAGGCTGGGTAGTTTGCTGCAGACAATGGTCTGTTTGAGGTTGTGCGGTTGTTTGAAGGAAAAAAGTGGGGGTGTGGGGATGGCCTTGGCGAGATGTTCATCTTCATCAATGACCTGGTGTTGTGAGACTTCTTATTATGTGGTGTTGACCAGTGATTACACTGGACTATGTGGTGTTGCCCAGTGATTACACTGGACTATGTGGTGTTGCCCAGTGATTACACTGGACTATGTGGTGTTGCCCAGTGATTACACTGGACTATGGTGTGTTGCCCAGTGATTACACTGGACTATGTGGTGTTGCCCAGTGATTACACTGGATGATGGGGTGTTGCCCAGCAATTACACTGGACTATGGGATGTTGACCAGTGAATACACTGGCATTGGAAACAAATTCCCTCTTCAAAAAATGTAAGAAATGCCATGAAGGGACCTAATGTACTTGACTTGGGCTGTCACCAAACATTGTGGTTGTAGTGAAATGAAAATTGACGCTGCTACCTTTTCTTCCAACGCAATTAGTGTTATGTTTATCTGCTTGCTAAAGAGCATTGTTAAGCCTCACAAACAACTGGTGAAAGCTCACAGCTCCTTTTAAATGGGAAGACCTGGATCACTACCTTGTGCGGGTGAACCCAGCAGGTTATGCTGCCCTTCACGCTCCTGAACAAAAAAGTCAGCTAATTGTTACACTAGTTAGAATAAAAATGACCGTCAGTAATTTTCTGTCTTTCCAAAGGCATGACTTAGAAAACGATGTGTATTTTGGAGGGGAAGGGTTGACATAATGTTCTGTAGGCAATGAGGCGTTCCTCACAAGTATCACAGGTTTCCACGCAGAAAGATCATATTATATTCTAATTTTGACTTTTCTTCAGAACTATGGTGGAACAGATCATCTTGCTACCAGCTGTACAGGGCTTTGTGCACCAGTTTAATTTGGAAAATATTTTAATTCAAAATATTTTATTGTGTGGTAAACCGATTATTTTTAACTTGCGACATCTGAGACCAATTTATTAAATATTATATAATTCCGAGTGTTGGTTTCATTTTAGGTTTATTTTATGCCAGTGACTGCTCTTTAGCCTCAGCCGGCTGCCAAGAGACATGAATCCACAAACAAAACTGTTCAAGTAGCTTTACTACAAGAGGACTGAGTGAGTGTGCGGCAGAGTATGAATCTGAATTGGCCATGCTAAATTCTCCCTCAGTGTACCCGAACAGGCGCCGGAGTGTGGCGACTGGGGGATTTTCACAGTAACTTCACTGCAGTGTTAATGTAAGCCTACTTGTCACGCTAATAAATAAACTTTAAACTTTAAATAAACTTTAAACTTTGAATGTTTGCTGCTCCCAAAACTTTAGGTTTCTAACTGTTCAGCATATGTTAATCTCTCCCTCCTTTCATTCCACATCAAATTGGCTCGTAGTATCAATCCCCTACCTCGCTCCAATTCAACGAAGGTGACAAATCGCTAAAAGCAATTGCTTATTGTTGTATGTCGAATATTTATGAGCGGCATGTCGGCACAGTGGTTAGCACTACTGCCTCACAGCGCCAGGGACCCGGCTTCAATTCCGGCCTCGGGTTACTGTCTGTGTGGAGTTTGCACATTCTCCCCGTGTCTGCGTGGGTCTCCTCCGGGTGCTCCGGTTTCCTCCCACAGCCCAAAGATGTGCAGGTTAGGTTGATTGGCCATGCTAACTTGACCCTTAGTGTCAGGGGGATTAGCAGGGTAAACACAAAGGGAATAAGGCCTGGGTGGGATTGTTGTCGATACAGGCTCGATGGGCCGAATGGCCTCCTTCTGTATTGTAGGGATTCTATGATTAGTGTTTCAAGGGGCTTAGGTCCAAGTGAAATGACAAACAACACAAACTGAATTGATTCTGTCTCAGAAATTACTGTTACTGATATTTGTAAATGATAGTGGAAGGACATTTAATCCCTTCACAAGCCTACTGAAAATAAATGAGTTCATATGGGCGGCACGGTGGCACAGTGGTTAGCACTGCTGTCTCACAGCGCCAGGGACCCGGGTTTGATTCCCAGCTTGGGTCACTGTCTGTGTGGAGTTTGAACATTCTCCCCGTGTCTGCGAGGGTTTCCACCGGGTGCTCCGGTTTCCTCCCACAGTCTGAAAGATGTGCGGGTTAGGGTGCATTGACCCGAACAGGCGCTGCCGGAGTGTGGTGACTAGGGGAATTTCACAGTAACTTCATTGCCGTGTTAATGTAAGCCGACTTGTGACTAATAAATAAACTTTTAAAAAAATCTTTAATCTGAGTTAAAATAGCAGTTCGAATGATATCATATGAATGTATTTGGCATTTTTCCACTACTGTTTGCAATGACCAATCCTGAGCTTAGGTGAATGAAGAATGATTCAGCACTTGAATGATAACAACTGCCTTAACGAATGATGAAGCCAATTCCCCCCTTCTCCAAATAATGTTTTTTTTTACTCAAAGATATCTGTAGAACACAGGTGAGCTGCAGTGTGAGGGAGTGAAATTTGGAACGACTCTACTCATTACTCTAACCTTGCTATTCAATAAAAATCTAATAGCACCTGCCACAATTTCAGGATTGCTGATCCTCCGACAAGGAAACATATTCAATGCTCTCCTTATATTTTTTACACGTTGATGAATTTACTTCTAAGGTTCAGTCGCAAACATAATGCATCCATGAAATTCTGTGGTACTTAATTACAGACCACAGTTTGATATTCAGTTGCATTTTTTTGATAATGATTTTCAGATCTGTGCTAATTTTTAGAGTTTCTATGGTTTGCAGAATGTGACATTGCTCTGTGGTTATTGGCATTGCCTGCCCAAGGACAGCAATAAGCATCCTACTGAGTGTGGCGGTGACCTTGAGGGACACCCTCTAGGGCGGCACGGTAGCACAGTGGTTAGCACTGCTGCTTCACAGCTCCAGGGACCTGGGTTCGATCCCCGGCTTGGGTCACTGTCTGTGTGGAGTTTGCACATTCTCCTCGTGTCTGCGTGGGTTTCCTCCGGCTGCTCCGGTTTCCTCCCACAGTCCAAAGATGTGCGGGTTAGGTTGATTGGCCATGCTAAAATTGCCCCTTAGTGTCCTGGGATGCGTAGGTTATGGGGGTAGGGCCTAGGTGGGATTGTGGTCGGTGCAGACTCGATGGGCCGAATGGGCTCTTTCTGTGCTGTAGGGGTTCTAAGATTTCTAAGACACTGGTAGGGGATGGCCTCCCAGTCCAGTGGTCTCAGACCCCCTCACAGAATGTGGCAAATATGAGCCACCATATCACTCGACAAATGTAGACATGCACAGCACTGTCTCTCACTCACTGTGGGGTGGCACGGTGGCTCAGTGGTTAGCACTGCTGCCTCACAGCACCAGGGACCCGGGTTCGATTCCCGACTTCGGTCACTGTCTGTGTGGAGTCTGCACGTTCTCCCCGTGTCTGCGTGGGTTTCCTCCGGGTGCTCCAGATTCCTTCCACAGTCCAAAAGATGTGCTGGTTAGGTGCATTGGCCATGCTAAATTCTCTCTCAGTGTACCCGAACAGGTGCTGGAGTGTGGCGACTAGGGGATTTTCATAGTAACTTCATTTCAGTGTTAATGTAAGCCTACTTGTGACAGTGATAAATAAACTTTTAAAAATAAACTTTTCATCTCCAAATAGGTGAGATGTTTTCGGTATCTTTTATCGTACCAGTCAATTCCTTGGGATGGGTTCATCCTTTCTCACCCTCTGGTTCTTCCTGGGCCACCCCCGGACCATGCACCACGGGCAGGGACTTTACTCTAAGCTGTGCTAGACAGGCCAGGCCCATCTTCTCCTCCTCAATCTGAGCACTGCCATCAAGAAGACAGCATTGACTGCAGCTTCCAATCTGCAATTCTTCCTTTTCCCTGTGGATAGATAGATCCGTGACCCAGCCGACCCAACAATGACAAACCTCCCACCCTGAGCCAGAAAGCCACTGTCATGTTCTTGTGCTACCCTTGCTCTACCTGTCTTTCCTAGTAGCTGATGGCCCCCTCAAAGATGGTAGGCGTCTTAAGAAGCCACCCAAAAATCTGACATCTCAATCCCCTGGAGGATGGAAGAGGGTTGAACATTGCTGTGTAATTTTGAGCCTCCCCAAAGGCAATTATATGTTGCTGAATTTGGATTTGAGAATGCCCTCGCCTTTCACTTTTGGAACAATTAGCTCCTTTATGCCCTGTGTTTCATGTCTTCATGCGTTCTGTCAGCTGAGCCTTCATCTCCATTTGAAATTTAACTAAGTACAAGCCTCCCCCTGAAAGTCCAGCTGCAGACTGCTCCCAACACTGCCTCGTTGCTGGCCAGCCATCGACAATCAGTACAGGGTCATTGCACATGCGGTGATCTTGGCACTGACAGATCGGCACATGCGCCGTGGCCCCCTCAGCACGCCTCTCCAGCGGGAATACGCACCGCCCCCTGCAATTTAATGATATTCATGCTGGTGATCTCTGCAGTGGACAGAGTGGGGGAGATTCTTCTCTGAAGTCCACTTTTTCACGCAAATTCGACACTTAGAACTTTTTGGGAGAATTCCGGCCTGTAACTTTTACTTTTTTTTAATCAAATGTGGAAGAATAAAGTCACAGGACTGCTAATTGGTTTTAACAATGGAAAACAAAATAGTAAACATGAAAAAATGGACTAATGGAGTTGATGATAGCACTGTGGCACAGTGGTGAGCGCTGTTGTCTCACAGCAAGAAGTCTCACAACACCAGGTTAAAGTCCAACAGGTTTATTTGGTAGCAGATACCATGCTCGGGGGTCGCGTAACTATTTAGCATGGAGAAGTCTCGTTCGTTATCGGAATTAACCAGACAAATCGCTCCACCAACTAAGAACGTCTCACAGCACCAGGGACCCGGGTTCAACTCTGGCCTCGGGTCACTGTCTGTATGGAGTTTGCACATACTCCCTGTGTCTGCGTGGGTTTCCTCTGGGTGCTCCGGTTTCCTCCCACAGTCCAAAGCTGTGTGGGTTAGGTCGATTGGCCGTGCTAAATTCACCCTAGTGTCAGGGGGGTTAGCAGAGTAAATATGAGAGGTTACAGGAATAGGGCTTGGGTGGGATTGTGGTCGGTGTAGACTCGATGGGCTGAATGGCCTCCTTCTGCACTATAGGGATTCTATGATTCTATGATTAAGTTCCTGGTTGGAACTTAATCAACCCCCACGCATACAAACACCTTTGTGCAGCATGAATCTAACTTCCAGGCACAAAAAGATTAAACTAAACTAACCTAAAACTATACCTTATTTCTAATGTTTACCAATACAAATATAAATCCCTTAAAACTGTCTTTTGTTTCAATATCATTCTTAGTTCTGCTGGGCTTATCTTTGCACCCTTTTTTGAGCAAGGCTGTAACTTTTGCAAAACTCCAGTCTTCTGGCACCACTTGAGACTAAGGAAGACCGGAAAATTATGGCCAGTGCCTCTGTAATTTGCACCTTTACTTCTCTCAGTATCCTTGAATGTACCATATCTGATGCATGTGTATTATCAACTATAGCCTAGCCAATATCTCCTCCTTATCCATTTTAAAACTTTCTCGTATATTAATTACTTCCTATTTTACTATGTACTCCATAGCATCTTCTTCCATGGTAAAAATAGAAAAATAATCTTTTACTTCCCCCAAGCTGAACAAATGCAAGGTTTAAGATTAACATGGATGACAAAGTACATTTGAAGTTACAATGGTCCCCGTAACACACAAAGACCTTTGTAAACACACACAAGATGGCTGTGGTCAAATACACTCTCCATTCTGAACCCACGTTAGTGTCTGTGGATTTCTCCTCAGATTCCGCCCCCCAGATTATTGTCAGATGAGAGTTTCAAAACTCCACACCTAAAACATGCTTTAAAACTTTCTCTCATTATTAAAGTTTCCATTAGAAGGTTGCATTTCAAAATCCAGTCCAGGTTTTTCAAATGATACATTTAAACAAAGCTTCTGCTTCACTTTGACCAGTGAATCCATCTATGGATTTTGCACCAACCCCTTTAGGATTTCTTTGTCTTGACTGATTTTACATACACATTCCAATGTCCAGCCACCTATTGTTCCACAAAGTATTTCAATTGCCGTCTGACAAATTATAATAAGTTATCACAAACCTTAGAACCACTTGGACGTCTTTCTAACTTCTCATGAGCTAGCTCCTTTTCACTGCTGTGACTTGAATGAACAGTACCCTCTTCTCTCCCAGTTCCTCTTTGTTCTTTTAATATCAGGCTCCCTGGAAATTCCTCTTCATTTCTCTAGTTTCCTTAAGAAGCTGTCCTTTAGACTTTAGGCACTTACTTTCTTAACCATTACTCCATTGTATGACTTTTCTTCCAGCAAAGCTGAGAGAGGTGTTCCCCCTCTTGCTGCCTGTCACAGCTGCTCTGGCTTCTAGCTAAAAACGGAAGGAAAGCTCTCCTTCTCTGTGGGCATCATGTTGCTAAATAATGCCTGCAACTATATTTATTTTTCATACCGTAGCTCTCTCTAAACAGGCACGGTGGCACAGCAGTTAGCACTGCTGCCTCATAGCGCCAGGGACCCGGGTTCGATTCCTGGCTTGGGTCACTGTGTGGAGTTTGCACTTCTCCCCTGGTCTGTGTGGATTTCCTCCGGGTGCTCTGGTTTCCTCCCATAGTCTGAAAAACGTGCTGGTTTGGCGCATTGACCCGAACAGGCGCCAGAGTGTGGCAACTAGGGGAATGTAACAGTAACTTCATTGCAGTGTTAATGTAAGCCTTGAGCTTTGACAAAGGGTCATCTGGACTCGAAACATCAGCTCTTTTCTCTCCTTACAGATGTTGCCAGACCTGCTGAGATTATCCAGCATTTTCTCTTTTGGTTAATGTAAGCCTTACTTGTGACTAATAAATAAACTTTACTTTAAAAGAATCCCGCACATACAAACACCTTTGTCCAGCATGAATCTAAAGGAAGACTGGAAAATTATGGCCAGTGCCTCTGCAATTTGCACCTTCACTTCTCTCAGTATCCTTGAATATATCATACCCAATCCATGTGCATTATCAACTATAGCTTAGCCAATATCTCCTCCTTGTCCATTTTAAACCTTCGAGTATATTAATTACCTCCTATTTCACTGTGTACTCCATAGCATCTTCTCCATGGTAAAGATAATTACAAAGTATTAATTTAATGCCCACTGCCTCAAGGTAATTACTGTAGCTGTAAATACTGTGACATAGAATCATAGAATCATAGAAACCCTACAGTGCAGAAAGAGGCCATTCGGCCCATCGAGTCTGCACCGACCACAATCCCACCCAAGCCCTACCCCCACATATTTACCCGCTAATCCCTCTAACCTACGCATCTCAGGACTCTAAGGGGCAATTTTTAACCTGGCCAATCAACCTAACCCGCACATCTTTGGACTGTGGGAGGAAACCGGAGCACCCGGAGGAAACCCACGCAGACACGAGGAGAATGTGCAAACTCCACACAGACAGTGACCCGAGCCGGGAATCGAACCCGGGACCCTGGAGCTGTGAAGCAGCAGTGCTAACCACTGTGCTACCGTGCCGCCCCTGACCACAAGAACAGGTCGGAGGCTGAGAATTCTGAAGGAAGTAACTCATCTCTTAACTCCTCAAAAAATGTTCACCCCAAAGCACAATTCAGGAGCGTGATAGAATACACTCCACTTGCCTCGATGTGTGCGGTGCGAAAAACACTCAAGAAACTTGACACCATCCAAGCCACAGCAATCCACTTGACTTGCACCCCAACCACCAATTCAAACACTCACTGCCACTACTACTGGCACATAGCGGAAGCAGTGTGTGCCATCCACAAAGTACACTGCCCAATCTCACCAACCTCTCCTTTGACAGCACCTTCTAAACCCACAACTTCTAACACCTAGAAGGACAAAGACAGCAGGTGCATGGGGACACCTCAATCTGCAAGTTCATCTCCAAGTCACATACCATCCTGACTTGGAACTAAATTGTCGTTCTTTCACTGTTGCTTTGCCCATAGACCAAACTTAGAACCTGCTCTCGAACAACATTGTGGGTGTACCTACACCACGTGGACCGCAGTGATTCAAAAAGATGGCTGACCACCATCTTCTCATGAGCATGATGTGGAGATGCTGGCATTGGACTGGGCTGGGTACAGTAAGAAGTCTCACAACACCAGGCTAAAGTCCAACAGATTTATTTGGTATCATGAGCTTTCAGAGCGCTGCTCCTTCATCAGGTGAGTGGAGGTTAGTTCACAAAAATGGCATATATGCCATGTTTGTGAACTAACCTCCACTCAACTGATGAAGGAGCAGCGCTCCGAAAGCTCGTGATTCCAAATAAACTTGTTGGACTTTAACCTGGTGTTGTGAGACTTCTTACTGTTCTCAAGAGAAGTTTGTGATGGCCAACAGATGCTGTCCTTGCCAGCGATGCTTTGGTTATTGTATCAAAAATGTGGCTGTGAAGTAGTTATTCTGAGTAATCAAAACAACACAACTCAAAATACCATTTGGAACTGCTGTCAAACTTCATCATGGAACCATCCAGGAAATGTGTTACTTGTCCCCACTTTCAGGCTTCTCTTCCTTTCAATGAAAGGTACTACTGTATGATTGAATTTGTAACACAAGCCAAGGTAGCAGTTGAAAGCAGTTGAACAATTTCGGTTGATTTTATGGTTTGACAGAATTCCAAACCTAACCTTATAAATTTACAGATAGTAACTTACTCTATGAAGGGACTGCACTGGTTATAATATTCATACTTTAATAATTGCTTTTACTCTGCCCCTGTGTTTATCTAATATAGCACAATGAGTTTAAACACTTAATAAAGAGACACATATGGTTTTCATTTGAAGGATTTTACACGTTAAAAAAAACATTTTGTCTGCATGTTTTTGTCACTAATAAATTGAATAATGACCAAGTGAAGTTGAGTAAGAGGTGAAAAATTTAGCCCTCACCAAAGATTTTGCATCAGCACATACCATTAAACTTCATTAAAACACAGTGGTGAAAATATTTAACCATGTGCTGCCAAGACCACGTCCAAGCACATTCATTCAGCTGAAAGTCTGCACTCCGTCTCTGAGTGAAAACATGTTTGCAGCATCTTCAGTAATGCGTAGGCTTGGCGTATGTCGCAATCGTTGCTGTCCTGTGATTGGAATTTGACTATTTTCAACATAAACATCCATTTGCTTGAATGTCATTCATTCCAATGTGACTTACTGTCGGTGCAAGAAATAGAATTTCTTTCTGAATTTGTGTTCACCAGCTTGTGTTGGAGAATGCAAGTCTTTTCTTTTTTGTTGCCTTCATCAATTTTACTTAGAAGGACCGCTTTACACACAGAGCCCTGCTTTCCCATCTGTTGACTTCAAGAGAAAGGAAAACTAGGTATGATATGTAATGGTTAGCTCATTCAATATCACCCAATCTATATAGAAAATAGGAGCAGGAGTTGGCCATTCCGCCCTTCGAGCCTGCTCTGCCATTCATTATGATCATGGCTGATCATCAAACTTAATAGTGTTATAATTCAGGTCAAAAACTCCAAAGTGTTTTATGAACTCTGCCGGGATCATAAGTTTTGCAATTTGAATTTGGCTAGGGTAAGCATGAGATGTTTCACTTCAGGTATAATTCAAATGACCCACTCGGGAGGTTTTATCAAACAAAGTTTATTTTAAAATACAGTTAACATACAGCAATAACTTTTACCAATTACAAATAAGAAAAAAAAAACATAATATTGTATAAACCTTAACAGCTAAATACTGTTCCAACCAAACAAATCTCATAAACAAAACCTGTGCCACAGGCTTAGCACAGAAAATTCAAATGCTCACGTGACGCTGGAACTTAGTCCTTTGGTTGGATGCTGCAGTTCTCACAGACAACCTTGATGTCAGAACAGCTTCCCAAAACACCATGGAGAGAGAAAGAAGCTCCAGGTACGAAGGAAGGCAAGGAGACCTGCTTCCAGCTAGCCAGCAGAATTTCCAATACCAGGGAGAGAGAGATAAGAACGCTGCTTTTCAGTCTGATGTCCAAACTACTTCTAAACTAAAACAGCAATAGCAGCCCAAAACTGAAAATGTCGCCTGACCTGTCAATCATTCTTCCCCCTAACAATGCAAGGCCATAAAAAAATCCCAGAAAGTACCTGAGGCCCAGAGTAAAAATAAACAAAACTCCACTTAAACCATTGAAGCAGCAATAAAAAGTCATCTAAGCAGCCAGCTGGTGCTGAAACCAAAAGGCCTGCTTACAAACTGCAGAGAACATGATTTTAAAAAAAAACATTTCTTAAAGGTTCACCAGTGCCACAATAGCCTGATCTCGCATTTCCTCCATATCCTTTGATCCCTTTAAAGTTAAATTTAGTTGTTAGTCGTGAGTAGGCTTACATTAACACTGCAGTGAAGTTACTGTGAAATCCCCTAGTTGTCACACTCCAGCGCCTGTTCGGGTACACTGAGGGAGAATTTAACATGGCTAATCCAGCTAACCAGCACGTCTTTTGGACTGTGAGTGGAAAGCAGAGCACCTGGAGGAAACCAACGCAGGCACAGGGAGAACGTGCAGACTTCGCACAGACAGAGACCCTAGCTGGAAATCAAGTCCGTTCTTTGGTGCTGTGAGGCAGCAGTGGTAACCACTGTGCCACCATGCCTATAAGAGCTATATCTAACTCCTTCTTGAGAACAAACAATGGTTTGGCCTCAACTTCCTTCTGTGGCAGAGAATTCCACAAGCTCACCATTCTTTGGGTAAGGAAATTTCTCCTCATCTCAGTCCTAAATTGTTTACCTCGTAATCTTAGATTATGACCCCTGGTTCTGGACTCCCCTATGATCAGGAACATCCTTCCTGCATTTATCCTGTCCAATCCTGTTAGAATTTGATAGGTTTCTGTGAGATCTCCCTTCATTTTTCTGAACTCCAGTGAATATGATCCTAACTGACTCAATCTCTCCTCGTATGTCGTTCCTGTCATCCCAGGAATCAGTCTGGTAAACATTCTCTGTGCTCTGCCCAATTGCAACAACATCCTTCCACAGATGAGGAGAACAAAACTGTGCACGATATTCCAGGTGTGGTCTCACCATGGCCCTGTGTAATTGCAGCAAGACCTCCCTGTTCCTGCACTCGAAACCTCTCGCTATGAAGGCCAACAGACCATTTGCTTTCTTCACCTGCTACCGCACCTGCATGCTTGCTTTCAGCGACTGGTGTACAAAGGCACCTCAGTCTTATCGCACATCCCCCTCTCTCAATTTATCAGATAATAGCCATTCAAATGATAATCTATCTTCCTGTTCTTGCTACGAAAGTGGATAACCTCACAATATACTGCATCGGCCATGCATTTGCCCATTCACTCAGCTTGTACAGATCACACTGAAGCATCTTTGCACCCTCTTCACAGCTCACCATCCCACCCAACTTTGTGGCATCTGCAAATTTGAGGATAATCCATTAAGTTCCCTCATTTAAATCATTAATATACATTGTGATTTGCTGGGATCCTCGCACTAACCGTGGATGAGTTTGCTTCCTCTTTTAAAATGACATCTTTACTTTTGGCGCCACTGCTGACTGCAGCTTCCTGCTCTACCTCCATAGTTCAGTCACCCCCCCTTTGGGATTTCACTTTTAGTCTATGGGTCAGAGTACGTGTGGAACATGAGTGTCCTGGCAGTTCACTACCATATCTGGCTTTCAAAAGCAAAATACTGCAGTTGTCGAAAATCTGAAGTAAAAACAGAAAATGTTGGGAACCTTTAGCAGGTCTGGCAGCATCTTTGGAGATTGGAAAAAAGTTACACGGTGGAATTCTGCACTCCACCAGGGAGCGGGCTGGGAGGTGAGAAGTGGGTGGGAGAGCACTGAAATGGGCAGCATGGTGGGGTGCCCATACCTGTCACCTTCCCACCTTCGCTGGTATTTTATCAGCAGTGAGAAAGCTGACTGGCAGCCTGTCCTCTCTTTGGGCCAAAGGAGGTCTTCAGTGGTCACTTAATCTCCCCCTCCCACCACAGCTGGTGTCTTACCAAAATGTGGAGGCTTGCCCACACCACACGATGAGGGCACCAGGTGACCCCTGATAGACTTGATGCCAGCTGAGGAGGTCCCTCCTGTTCAGGCATTCTGTGCCCTTTGGAGCACCGCCCCCCCCCCCCCCCCCCCCCGTCTCTTGCCAGGTCTGGTCAGCCTGGCCCTCGTGGAACCTCTGTATCCACTCTGTAATTTGGCTCCAGCAACACTCTTCGTTGGGGACTGGTTGTAATCTCAGCAATCGATGGTGATGCTGGGACTACAGTGCTGCTGACCACTTGATCTTGCCAGATGGGAGGGGGAGTCCTAAGCCAGTTAGCAGCCTAACGGCTGTAAAATAAACTCAGTACCTCCTGGTCAGACAGAGGTGGAATGTGCCCCCGGTGTTTAAGACATTGGAGTAGGACAGTTGCCTCCACGTAAAATTCCACCCGATGTTTCAGGTCAATTAACTTTTTTCAGAACAGCTTAATCAACTTGAGTGTTGCCACCCAATGAAAGTCATTCTGATGCATAATAAAATCAGCCTGTGAACTAAAGGTACAATCAAATACTGTGTTAGATTGTCACATGCATGATATACTTTCATTGTTCACGTATTTTGAAGTGCCGGACATTGAAAGTGAAACTAGAAAATCATTAAAAGGAAATTTAATAATTGCCACCAATCATAAACCACTGATGAGGAAAAAAACCTGCAATGGGAATATAAATGAAATAAAGCCTAAAATACATAGTATTTTAACAGTGGAACCATTGGGTATAAGGCCTTTAGACATGGCTCAGTTGGTCTTGATTCTGAGTCCGTGGGTTCAAGGCCCGTTCAGGAATTAAGCACGAAAATCAAGGATGGCACACCAGTGCAATATTGAGGGAGTACTGCAGTGTTGGGAGCTGCCATCTTGCGGATAAGATGTTTAACTGAGGCACTGTCTGCCCTCTCAGGTGGATGTAAAAGATCTCGTGGCACTCTCTGTGTGGAGTTTGCACGTTCTCCCCGTGTCTGCGTGGGTTTCCTCTGGCTGCTCCGGTTTCCTCTCAGCCCAAAGATGTGCGGGTTGGGTGGATTGGCCATGCTAAATTGCCCCTTAGTATCAGGGGGACTAGCTAGCTAAGTGCATGGGGATATGGGGATGGGGTCTTGGTGGGATTATGGTCGGTGCAGTCTTGATAGGCCGAATGACCTCCCTCTGCACTGTAGAATTCTGTGATTCGCCTTTCTATGAAAATAACAGAGGTTATTTAATACAATTTTCAACCCTCTTCTAAAAGCATTGACTTTGTTGGACTGCAGTTCCATAGTCAATCTTTCTGTAACCTGTTCAACGAGCTATTGTTGTGAATTTTTTTCCCAGATAGTGACTGTTGGCAAGCTGGTTTTCTAACAAAGGCATCACAATCAACCCTGCTCCTCTTCTCATCCAATTCACTCACGTACACAAGCACGCATACCCAGTTTCCAGTTAGAATCACTAACACTGATCTGAAACAAGAACCTTGGCTGATTTTACCACCCCCTGAGCAAAGGAATCACAGAGGCTGGAAGTTTACCGGGACGCCCGCACCGATTCCGGGGGCGGGCGATGCTCGGAGACCGGTATTCTCCGTTGGCCTTGTGTGGGATCGTACGAACCTCCGGCGGACGTGCCGGTAAAATTCTTCCCTCTTGGCATGCCCCTCTTGCTAAGATTACCTAACTCAGCATAGACCAAGGATCGAACCTGGAACTCTTGCTTTGCACAGTTTAGGGTCAGTGGGGGAACTTGCAGTTTTGTTTTTAAATTTTTTGACTTACTGTAGTAAAAACTGACAATGGAAAATGTGACTTCTGAATACTTGTCATGTTGGCTTTTATTCTTTGTTGTTCTAGTTAGTCACAGAGTCAGGAACCAGGGAGGGTTGAAGGCTGAAGGCCACATTCCACAAGTGAACTGTTCTGTGCCGATGAGTTTGCATCTTTGCTAGTTAGTAGCTCAGAACAAGACAAATCATATAGCTGCACTTCCTTCATCACAAACCCTCCCAAATAGTAAGCTGCCTGGACTTGAAAGAAAAAAATACAATCAAAGACTTTGAACTGTACTTGTTTACATTCCTCATGTTTAGTGGGGAAATTGATATTTTTAAAAATCAGCAACATTATACATATGTGACAGTCAGAAAGTTTTCATGTACATCGTGATTTGTTCCGATGATCCCCAGTCAGTTGACATTGGTTGTTTCAAATGAATATCATTTCTTCCTCTGCCAGCCAGCCATCGACAATAACTCTTGCTTGCTCCCTTCTTCTCTTCACGATGGTGGGTTAACATTTTTGAGATATTTTTCAGTTATTTCAGGACCATTAATCTGTTAGTGACAGAACACTCCATTAACCCCATTATCCCAGAAGGAGGAATGGACAGGAAGCATGCTGGGAGCCAGCAGTTTTGGATTCAGACAGAAAAGCAAATGTTCTGTCTTAGAGCTGTGAATCATAGAATGGTTAGAAAAAAGTAGGCCATTTGGCCAATTGTGTCTGTGCCGACTATATGCAAGAGCAAATCAGCTAGTCCCACACTCTTCTCCTTTCCTCATAGTCCTGCAATACCCCCACCTTGAGGTGCTTACCTAATTTACGTTTGATTGAATGTGCTTCCATCACTCTTTCAGCCCTTTACATCTCTGCAAAACTAGCTGGAGGATTAAAATATACCAAATTGGACCTTAGTCATGCCAACCAGCAGTTGGAATTGGACAAGGACTCACAGAGATTGGTAACCATCAATACTCAGAAGGGTTTATACCGATACAATGCAACACCTAGTATTTGGTGTCTCATCAACCTGAGCTATTTTCCAATGAACAATGGAAAGTTTTTTACAAGGCATCCCAAATGTAGTGGTTTATCTTGATGAAGTTTTAATTACAGGAGCCACACCTGAACAACACAGTAAAAACTTGGAGGAAGTTTTGAAGTGATTTAAAGAAGCAGGTCTGAGGCTTATTCGGGAGAAATGTACCTTATAAGCAGACAAAGTTACCTCTTTAGATTTTAGGGTGGACGCAAAAGGTTTGCACCCTTTGGAAGTCAAAGTAAAAGCCATAAAAGAGGTCCCACAGACATCAAGCGTCTCTGAATTAAAGTCATTTCTGGGAATGGTACAGTATTATAGTAGATTTCTACAAAATGTATAATTGTAGCCCCACTCCACCAATTGCTGAAGAAACATCAACGATGGAGGTGGGGAGAAGACCTAAAGAAGGCATTCAGAAAAATCAAACAGGCTCTGTAGTCAACAGCATTATTGGCGCTCTATGATACAACTAAGCTCTTATTGGTGACGTGTGATGCATCACCACATGGAGTGGGAACAGTTTTGTCCCACAGAGTGCTTGATGGAGCGAAAAGGCCAATTGCCTTTGCCTCCAGGACGTTGTCTGAATAGTCCCAAATAGATAAGGAAAGCTTGGCAGCACTATACGCAGCTAAAAAGTTCCATCAATACATTTCTGGTCGGCATTTTGCAATTATTTCGGACCACAAGTCATTGCTGGGCTTATTCAGAGAAGATAAGTCAATGCCACCAATAGCTTCGTCAAGAGTGCAGAGGTGGGCTTTTTTATTGGCTGCGTGCAAATATACTTTTCAGCATTGCCCAGGAACATTGATATCAAATGTGGATGCACTCAGCAGGTTATTCGTGCTATAGACAGTGGCATCACTGTCTGGGAAGGGTTTTTATTTTAACTTTAAAAGTCAGTTACCTGGGAGGTTCCCCCTCATTGATCCACTGGAGCAAGCTGAGAGGGGTGATTGAAAAGCAGCAGTGCTGGTAAGAGATTAATTGGATTAATTGAATTGTTTATTTATTTAATTAGTCAGCTAGTGTGTGTATTTTTTTGGCCTTTACTTTAACAGCAGTTTTTCAAGTTTAAAGTGAAAACTAGAAGTGGGCAGCAAAGGAGTCTGGGAAGGGTTTTTATTTTAACTTTAAAAGTCAGTTACCTGGGAGGTTCCCCCTCAGTAGTAGTTTTTTTTTTTCTCTCGGGCCCCTAGCCCTATAAATTGGTGCAGAGGAGATACCCGATCCTCTACACTGGTAGAGGATCCCACCCTTCCATCCTCCTCTAACCTAATTATAAGTGTGGGGAAGTTTTTTGTTTTCTTTTTTTCTTGCTGGTAATGGCTTCAGGGATGGCAGTTCAGGCAGTATGCTGCATCTCCTGTGGGATGTATGTGGTGAGGAAATCCAGTAGTGTTTCAGGAGATTTTAGTTGTAAGAAGTGCATTAGATTGCAGCTTCTGGAGGAGCGTGTAAAGGAGCTGGAGGGGGAGGTAGAGGAACTCCGCATAATTCGGGAGGCGGAGGTGGAAGTTGATAGGAGTTATAGAGAATTAGTAACTCCTAGAAATGAGGCTTGGGTCAATGCCAGGAGGAGGGGTAAGAAGCAATCGGGAAGACAATCCCCTGGGGCGGTTCCCCTCCATAATAGGTTTTCGGTGCTGGAGGCTACAGTTGAGGAGGAATCAACTGAGCATAGAGAGCAGATCTCTGGGGGTGAGCCGAGTGAGAAAGCTCAGGTGGTTAGGGGCTGTAAAAGACTGGGCCTTGTGATTGGGGACTCCACAATTAAGGGGACAGATAGGAGGGTCGGAACTAAAGGTAGGGACTCAGGGTTGGTGTGTTGCCTACCAGGGGCTGGGGTCCGGGATGTGTCTGACAGGGTATTCAGGACTCTTAGGGGGGAGGGAGATAAACCACAAGTTATTGTACATGTGGGGACACACGACATAGGGAGGATAGGGGAAGGGGATATTAGGCAGGGATTTATGGAGTTGGGGTGGAAACTAAAGGCCAAGACTGACAGAGTGGTTATCTCTGGACTCTTGCCTGTACCACGGGATAGTTTAGAGAGGAATAGGGAGAGGGAAGGTTTGAATTCATGGCTGAGGGGATGGTGCAGGAGGGAGGGGTTCAGGTACTTAAGCAATTGGGGCTCGTACTGGGGAAGGTGTGACCTCTATGAGAAGGATGGTCTACACCTTAATCAGAAGGGGACCAATATCCTGGGGGGTAAATTTGCTAAGGCCATGCAGGGAGGTTTAAACTGATTCGGGGGGGGGGAGGGATCCTGAGTAGTGGGGCTGAAAGTGAGGGATGCATGGATGGGGACTGCAATGCACGGCATTGCAGAGGTGGGGTGGAGCAGGGTTTGAAATGTGTATACTTCAATGCCAGGAGTATTCGCAATAAAGTGGGTGAACTTGCAGCGTGGATCAGTACCTGGGACTTCGATGTTGTGGCTATTTCAGAGACATGGATAGAGCAGGGGCAGGAATGGATGCTGCAGGTCCCGGGGTTCAAATGTTTTAGTCGAAGTAGGGAAGGAGGTAGAAGAGGGGGAGGGGTAGCATTATTGGTCAGAGATTGTATCACAGTGTCAGAGAGGAGGTTTGATGAGGACTTATCTGTTGAGGTAGTATGGGCGGAGATTAGAAATAGGAGAGGAGAGGTCACCCTGTTGGGAGTCTTTTATAGACCTCCTAAAAGTTCTAGAGAGGTTGAGGAAAGGATTGCGGAGTCAATCCTGCTTAGGAGTGAAAGTAATAGGGCAATTGTTATGGGGGATTTTAACTTGACTAATATTGACTGGAATTGTTATAGCTCTAGCTCGTTAGAGGGGTCAGTTTTTGTTCAAAGCGTGCAGGAAGGTTTTTTGACTCAGTATGTAGACAGGCCAACTAGAGGTGAGGCTATATTGGATCTGGTGCTGGGAAATGAGCCAGACCAGGTGCTAGACTTGGAAGTTGGTGTGCATTTTGGTGATAGTGACCACAATTCGGTTACGTTCACCTTAGTGATGGAAAGGGATAGGCATGAACCTCGGGCCAGTGGTTTTAGCTGGGGGAAGGGTAATTATGAGGCTATTAGGAGAGAATTAGGAAACATAGGTTGGACTAGGAGATTACAGGGACTGGGAACGTCCGACATGTGGAGTTTTTTCAAGGAGCAGCTACTGCGAGTCTGTGATAGGTATGTCCCTGTCAGGCAAGGAGGAATTGGTAGGGCTAGGGAACCGTGGTGCACCAAAAAAGTTTCTTTGTTGGTTAAAAAGAAAAAGGAGGCTTATGTTCGGATGAGACGTGAGCACTCGGGTAGTGCACTAGAAAGCTTTAGATTGGCTAAGAGGGAGTTGAAGAGCGAGCTTAGAAGGGCTAAAAGGGGACATGAGAAGACTTTGGCGGATAGGGTTAAAGAGAATCCTAAGGCGTTCTATAGGTATGTCAAGAACAGAAGGTTGGTTAGGGCAAGTTTAGGGCCAGTTATAGATGGCAGAGGGAAGTTATGTGTGGAACCGGAGGAGATTGGTGAAGCATTGAACCAATATTTCTCTTCGGTGTTCACGCAAGGGGACATGAATATAGCTGAGGAGGACACTGGGTTGCAGGGGAGTAGAATAGACAGTATTACAGTTGATAAGGAGGATGTGCAGGATATTCTGGAGGGTCTGAAAATAGATAAATCCCCTGGTCCGGATGGGATTTATCCAAGGATTCTCTGGGAGGCAAGAGAAGTGATTGCAGAGCCTCTGGCTCTGATCTTCAGGTCGTCGTTGGCCTCTGGTATAGTACCAGAAGATTGGAGGTTAGCGAATGTTGTCCCATTGTTTAAGAAGGGGAACAGAGACTTCCCCGGGAATTATAGACCGGTGAGTCTCACTTCTGTTGTCGGCAAGATGTTGGAAAAAATTATAAGGGATAGGATTTATAGTTATTTGGAGAGTAATGAATTGATAGGTGATAGTCAGCATGGTTTTGTGGCAGGTAGGTCGTGCCTTACTAACCTTATTGAGTTTTTTGAGAAAGTGACCAAGGAGGTGGATGGGGGCAAGGCAGTGGACGTGGTATATATGGATTTTAGTAAGGCGTTTGATAAGGTTCACCATGGTAGGCTTCTGCAGAAAATGCAGATGTATGGGATTGGGGGTGATCTAGGAAATTGGATCAGGAATTGGCTAGCGGATAGGAAACAGAGGGTGGTGGTTGATAGTAAATATTCATCATGGAGTGCGGTTACAAGTGGTGTACCTCAGGGATCTGTTTTGGGGCCACTGCTGTTTGTAATATTTATTAATGATCTGGATGAGGGTATAGTTGGGTGGATTAGCAAATTTGCTGATGACACCAAAGTCGGTGGTGTGGTAGACAGTGAGGAAGGGTGTCGTAGTTTGCAGGAAGACTTAGACAGGTTGCAAAGTTGGGCCGAGAGGTGGCGGATGGAGTTTAATGCGGAGAAGTGTGAGGTAATTCACTTTGGTAGGAATAACAGATGTGTTGAGTATAGGGCTAACGGGAGGACTTTGAATAGTGTGGAGGAGCAGAGGGATCTAGGTGTATGTGTGCATAGATCCCTGAAAGTTGGGAATCAAGTAGATAAGGTTGTTAAGAAGGCATATGGTGTCTTGGCGTTTATTGGTAGGGGGATTGAATTTAGGAGTCGTAGCGTTATGTTGCAACTGTACACAACTCTGGTGCGGCCGCACTTGGAGTACTGTGTGCAGTTCTGGTCCCCACATTACAGGAAGGATGTGGAGGCTTTGGAGAGGGTGCAGAGGAGGTTTACCAGGATGTTGCCTGGTATGGAGGGGAGATCCTATGAGGAGAGGCTGAGGGATTTGGGATTGTTTTCGCTGGAAAGGCGGCGGCTAAGAGGGGATCTTATTGAAACATATAAGATGATTAGAGGTTTAGATAGGGTGGATAGTGATAGCCTTTTTCCTCTGATGGAGAAATCCAGCACGAGGGGGCATGGCTTTAAATTGAGGGGGGGTAGTTATAGAACCGATGTCAGGGGTAGGTTCTTTACCCAGAGGGTGGTGAGGGATTGGAATGCCCTGCCAGCATCAGTAGTAAATGCGCCTAGTTTGGGGGCGTTTAAGAGATCCGTAGATAGGTTCATGGACGAAAAGAAATTGGTTTAGGTTGGAGGGTCACAGTTTTTTTTTTTAACTGGTCGGTGCAACATCGTGGGCCGAAGGGCCTGTTCTGCGCTGTAATGTTCTATGTTCTATGTTCTATGTTCTATCACTGCTGGTTTAGCAAGAATCGTGCTGCTGCTGCTTGTGTTAGAGTCGTTGCTGGTCTCAGCGAAGCACATAAGGATGTGGACAGACAGAGGCCCAGTATTGTCGAAGGTATTGCAAGGGTGGAGATGAGAGAATCTGAGCTGTTAAAGCCCTACCAACAAAGGAGGATGGAGGTAATTTGTGAAGAAGAGGTATTGTTGTGGAGGGCTAGGGTTATAGATCCACCCCAAGGATGACAGCTATTGTTACAGGAGCTACACAACTCACATCTGGGTCAAAGGATGAAATCACTAGCCAGAAGTTATGTCTGGCGGCCGGGCCTTGATACAGAGATAGAGAGGGTGGATAGTCAATGCCCCAGTTGTAAAACTCAACAGGCCCTGCTGCCCCCCCTGGCTAATCTGCACCCTTGGCAGTGGCCAGGGAGACATTGGGCAAGAATACATATCAACTTTGCAGAACCCTTTATGAGCCACATGTTTCTGATTGTAGTCAACATGCATTCAAAGTGGCTGGATGTCCACCTGCTAGAGTCCACAATGGTTTCTGCCACCACTGATAAACAGAGACAAATCTTTGTCATTCATGGGATCCCAGGGGTCTTAGTGTCAGAGAATGGTTCATCTTTCAGAAATTTGTAATATCAAATGGCGTTCGTCATGTTAGGTCAGCACCTTACCATCCAGCACCAAACGGGTGAGTGGAACAGGTCATGCAAACTTTCAAGGCCTCAATGAAGAAACAAGTAAATAGGCCTCTTCATCTTGATGGATCACCAGCTTTCTGTTGTCATATAACACCACGCAACGTGTGACCACATGGTTACGCCAGCCGAACTGCTCATGGGACATCGTCTCAGGACATGGTTGTTTATGAAATTTCCAAATTTGGCAGGAAGGGTGGAGGGTAGGCAAGCCTCTCAGAAGGAGAATCACGACTCAAAGAAGAATGACAGTCTTCAGAGACGAGGGTTTAGTCACGGTCTGAAATTTTGCAACTGTGCCAGCTTGGGTGGCTGGGAAGATTGTGGAAAGGACAAGGTCAGTCTCCTATCTTGTAGAGATGCAAAGATATTGCATCAAGAAGCATGGATCACCTGAGAAGGAGGGTAGTACCTGATACAAGGGATGAACAGGTGACTCCAGCTGTACAGGTAGATCCGTTGATGGGGACCATACATGATCTCACAGTGAGGCCGCTTAGGCAAGTGAGCCTGGACGATTGCATCCCGGGCTTATTGTAATATTTAAATTCTATTTAACGTAGAACTTAAATGTTATAATCAGCCTTATACCCTTTTCGGGCGCAAGGCTGATCTCGCCGGATATCCAGGGCTGGTAAGATTGTGAGGGGCGAGAAATCGCGCGCAAACCCGTTTTCTCGGCTCTCGGATCTTACCGGCTTGTCCCGTACATCGACCAGCAGTGCGAGAAGGTAATAATGCCCCTAATACGAGAGTCTGGACCAAAATAAGTCCTGTGTCGGGAGGTTAAGAAATGTGACTGTTCCCTCAGCCTGGTTTGCTGTGCTCCTTGGAACATCAAAACAATCTCTTTTATCATGTGTTTTGCTAACTTTTTGTACCTCTCAGTAGTACTGTGGTATACATTCCACAAAAGTCCTTGGAATATTTACTATGTTAGAAATGCTGAACAGATGCAAATTACACAGCACAATGACAGCCTGGAATAGCAAGCAGTGGAATCTCATTCCCATTCCATTTGACAAGTTGTGATCCAGCATCTATTCAACTTTGGTTTAAAACTTACCATTGATGATAGGGCTATTTTTGTTATGGTATGTCTGTTTTAAATGGGAACATAATTTGGGTTTTCCGCAAGTTACGCCACCCACTGTTTGAACCATTTTGAACACGTTAGTTTACAATTTTTACATGGAAAAAGGACAGGTAGTTTGGACTAATTTCAGGGCCTTATTTTGTGGGTCAGCTTTATTTGGCATTTACTCAGATTCTTTTGAACCAAAGGTCTCAGATGCATTTACTTCAGGAAATTGCTGTCCCGCTATTTTGTCCACAAAGTCAAAACCGGGACACTAATTTGCCAACGTGGATGCCATAAATTATTGTGCCTCAGGCACTGAGCAAATTCACGTTCTGTGGTTTAAGGACTCAAAGGAAACTAAAACCTGGTAGCCAGATATTTGGTTTAGTGCATTCTACACACCTACCACCTTGCTATGGAAGAAGCCCAAGTAGCAATCATTCCACCCATTCCATAGCTGCTTTCTGGGCATCTCTCAATTAAGTTCTAACTGATAGCATATGATAAACATACATAAGCAATACTCATACACATGCTAAGTATTGCTGTCCAGATTCAAAAGAAACCCACAACATCTTTAGCTGATCACGCTTTCAGCCGGTATTGGGGCTGTAGTACAGTGGTGTTTTTTACCCTGTCTGATGTGCTGATATACTTCAATGCATGGAGGATTCCAAATGGGAAAATTAAACAGATGACTGATGTTGTACAATCTTCTCTCATTCTACATTTATGCTCTGCACACCATCATTTTTTTCTGTTTCTCCAGGTGTATAGTTTGGGAAAAGTGACTAGTAAATTTCAAATTAATTTTAAGTGAAATCAAGTTGATGCTAATGTTAAAAATAAGATTTGCATTGATTTAGGTTCATGAGAATGATCCTGGGAATGGAAGGCTTGATGTATGAGGAGGATTTGAGGACTCTAGGTCTGTACTTGATAGAGTATAGAAGCATGGGGGAGGGGTGTAGGATCTCATTGAAACTGACAGAATAATGAAAGGCCTGGATAGAGTGGATGTGTGGAAGATGTTTCCATTAGTAGGGGAGACCAGGACCCGAGGGCACAGCCTCAGAGTAAAGGGATGACCCTTTAGAACCGAGATGAGAAATGTCTTCAATCAGAGGGTGATGAATCTGTGGAATTCATTGCCACAGAAGGCTGTGGAGGCCAGGTCATTGAGATAGATAGGTTCTTGATTGGTAAGGGGATCAAAGGTTACGGGGAAAAAGCGAGAGAATGGGGTTGAGAAACTGATCAGCCATGATTGAATGGCGGAGCAGATTCGACGGGCCAAATGGTCTAATTCTGCTCCTATATTTTATAGCCTTGGTGCCTTTTATCACCTCAGGGCATCCTAACATACTGTGCAGTCAGTGAAATGTAGGGCACAATCCTTCCGGCTCCTCATGCCAGCGGGATCTTCTGGTCCGGCTGACTGCCGTATGTTTTCCGATGGTGTGGGGTGGAATCAATGGGAAATTCCCATTGGCATCATCCGCCAAGAAAAACGTAGAGAAGCCAGAGAACCCTGACAGGAGTTACTGTTGTAATGCAGGAAATGTGGAAGTAAATTTTCATGCAGTAAGGTCCCACAAACAACAATGTGATAATGATCAGATAATCTATGTTTGCGATGCTGAGGGATAAATATTGCCCAGATACTGGAGTGACTTCCCCTGAACTTCATTAAAACAGCGTCATGGAATTGCTTACATCCACTTTGGAGGGTCTCAGTTTAACGTCTCACCTGAAAGATAGCACCTTAAGAACATAAGAACATAAGAAATAGGAGCAGGAGTAGGTCTTCTAACCCCTCGAGCCTGCCCCGCCATTCAATAAGATCATGGCTGATCTGAAGTGGATCAGATGCATTTACCCGCCTGATCCCCATAACCCTTAATTCCCTTACCGATCAGGAATCCATCTATCCATGATTTAAACATATTCAACGAGGTAGCCTCCACCACTTCAGTGGGCAGAAAATTCCAGAGATTCACCACCCTCTGAGAGAAGAAGTTCCTCCTCAACTCTGTCCTAAACTGACCCCCCTTTATTTTGAGGCTGTGCCCTCTAGTTCTAGCTTCCTTTCTAAGTGGAAAGAATCTTTCCACCTCTACCCTATCCAGCCCCTTCATTATCTTATAGGTCTCTATAAGATCCCCCCTCAGCCTTCTAAATTCCAACGAGTACCTTGGGCAGTGTTGTATTCCCTCAATGCTGCGATGGACTGTCTGCCCAGATTTTTTGCTCAAATCTCAATCATCAACCAGAGGAGAAATTGTGGCCATTGCTGCAGCTCAAGGAGAGGGCACCTCAGTGACGGGGAAGGTTGTGGGAAATGGGGGCCTGGTCGCCAGATGATTGAAGGGGTTGGGGGAGATTGTGGAACATCAGCAGCACTATTGCTATTGAGGGTGGAAATTGCTGCGGGGGAATCCCTCCGTGGGCAATGGGGCCCCACCCCATTCCCCTGGATTATCCTGGGAGACCATGAGGGTTTACCTGGCGGTTGCCCCTTTTAGTGGGAGGCGCCCCCAACATGGGAGATATGGTCGTCAACTGGCCACTTGAGTAACTCAGTTGGCCGCCAGGTGGGCGGTAAAGCTGGCATGTTTCCTAGCGGTGATAATATCCCATGGCGGTTGAAACTGTCGGGCTCCCCCCCACCCAACCCCCACCCCCCCAGCTCCCCCACCAACATCTCTCCCTGCCATGTTGCCAGTTTGTTGCCAATATGCCAACAAATTTCAGCCCAATTCAGTAGAATTTCCCAGAACCTATTAATTTAGTGTGTGCATAGGGTCAATATCATTTTAAAAATGAGGAAAGTTGCTTCAAGACTGTCAGGAGGAATATTTCTCACCTGTCTAGGCTATGCAGACAGCAGTAATTTAGGGAAACAAGTGTAGTGGCTAAAACAGCAGCGACATCATAATGGGACGTTAAATAGCAGATTCATGAATATTAAAGAGAAAAATTGTGGCTTAACCTTCAACGCCCTCCTTCAGAGGCCAGCTCCTTCCCTGTCCATTTATTCATTATGGGTGCAACCCATTGCTAAATAATTAAATTTAATATCAGAATGTAATTTCAGAGCTATAATTTAATCTTAAAGGTTCAAATAGTTTTTCCAACTGCTCTCGCATCCATTTAAGAGAGATACTCAGGATAAAAGAACAGAAAACGCACATCTGACTTTTATCCCAAGGGAGGTGGAGGTGGGGGTGGGGGGGTGGTGGGGAGGGAGAGAGAAATGGGAGGAGGGATAGTTGGATCCCAACAGTGGAACAAAACTGAATTTCTGGGGGAAATGCACAATTACTCATCACGACAAAAGACATGTGCTGGAACAAAACACATTACTTGAGAGATTGGCCCGAGATTGGATATGAAATATGCCAGATGCACAATACAGAGTTTTTGCTGCATTGTTTCGACAGTATGTAACATGCACGCACTTCCCCAGTGTAACATTTACATTTCATGCACTCTTGATTTTTCTGGCCTCTTTGAATTTGATCCACTCAGTGGCAGTTGGAGAGCAGTTTTGTGCTATGTACTTCGAGTCTTTTGGGAACTGTGTTAAGAACTGTCCAATTTAACTTTAGTCCGGAAAAGACTATTTATATCCCTTTTATCTGCTGAATTCAAACATAAGTCAAATCAGATCCCACGAGTGGAATATTTTAACACATAGCTTCTTGTAAATCTGAGTCAAATTGGCAAAATTAATCCAGTACAATATATATTGGCTGTAGGGTTTCCTGGTAATCAAACACAAGCACTTTGATGATCTCCCAGTGTTTCACTTGTAACATAAGCTTCAGAAAGCACATGAAGGTCACCACAAACCCAAAATGAAATAAAATTACTTCATTAAATTGAAGCATCTATATTGTAGAAAATATCAACCATTGTGGATCTTGGAATTCAAATCTTTTATAAATCATCTGTAGCTTCTTTGGCATACTTCGATATTTTCTAACCTTGATTAGTTTGCTGCTTTGTAGATGCAGTATATGCTAGTTATCCGTTATTTTCTATACAAACATCAGAATCCCTTTGAATATTACCATTTCATTGCTCCTTGGCATTACGCATTTTGCACAAAATGAGAGAATCATGATGTAAAGGGTGTGCAGAATGGGCAAGCAATATAAAATAACAGGTATGGAGAGGGGTTGCAGAAGCAAAGTGCCCATATATGTACATGCACACATCATCGAAGGGCAGATTGACAAGAATGGTTGAAGCATATGGGACCCCAGCATTAAAAATAGTCGGGAAAAAGATACAAAATTCTGAAGTCACGTACCAACCAACTCAAGAACAGCTTCTTCCCTGCTGCTGTCAGACTTTTGAATGGCCTTACCTTGTATTAAGTTGATCTTTCTCTACACCCTAGCTATGACTGCAACACTCCATTCTGCGCTCTCTCCTTTCCTTCTCTATGTATGGTATGTTTTGTCTGTATAGCGTGCAAGAAACAATACTTTTCACTGTATACTAATACATGTGACAATAATAAATCAAATCAAATCAAAAGGAGCACCTGTATACGATACTGGTTCAGTTTTAGCTGGGATATTGCATGTAGTTCTGAACACCATGGCCGGAATTCTCCGGCCGTTCACGCCAGCGGGATTCACCGGTCCAGCTGGCAGCGCACCCCCGCCAGCATGGGGTGACGTCAATGGGAATTGTCATTGACAGCGAAGGGACTTGAGACTCCCGCCATTAGCAAACAATGTGCCACCTCCTGCTGGCGGAAAACATGCGGCTGGGAGGCTGGAGAGTTTCGCCCAATAGTTTTGGAAGGATATGAAAGCATTAGAGAGTACGCATAAAAGATTCACAGGTATTATTCCAGGAATGGGGAACTTCAGTTACATACATAGATTGGAGAAGTTGCAGGGTTGTTCTCCTTGGACGAAAGGTTGAGAGAAGATTTGACAGAGTTATTCAAAATCATGAGGGGTGTGGACAAGGTAGACAGGGAGGAACTGCTCCCATTGAAGGAAGAGTCAGCAACCAGAGGGCACCAATTTAAAGTAGTCATGGAGAATGCATCAGTTAACTGAGAGCTGACAGTTAACTGCCCAGATTTGTTTAAATTCAAACCAGGCAGGTTGACTTTGAGTGGTCAAGGCATTGCCTGGGGATTGAACCAGGGAATAGCTGACGCCTATTTTGTTCATTTGAAAAAGATGCCTTGCGTGTACATGTTCCATCTGTCTGCAACCTTTACAATGTGGTATTCTTGTGAATTGCACTGATGAGTGCAAGACAAAAAGCTTCAACAAAATCTGTCTTTTTTCAGCAATAGGAAAAATCACGTTATCAGCCTTACATTGTGTGAGCAATTTTTGGACTAATTTCAATTGCAATCACCAAGATCTATCACAGAAACCTCATAGCCTTTGATCAATATAACATCAGAGGAATCATGAACATAACTTTCATTATATTAGAACCTCGGTGAGTGTTGTAAAGTAACGCTCCCTACATTAGAACATTGACTCAGAAGGTACTTGGGTGGAAAGTGCTTTGGGATGTCTTGGAGTTGTGAAGGATGTTATATAACAATGAATTATTTCTCTACTGTAGATGCTGATTAATAGCCATGATGTGGAGATGCTGGCATTGGACAGGGGTAAACACAGTAAGAAGTCTCACAACACCAGGTTAAAGTCCAACAGGTTTATTTGGTAGCTTAGCACAAGCCACGAGCTTTCGGAGCGCTGCTCCTTCATCAGGTGAGTGTGAGCTCTATTCACAAACAGGACATATAAAGACACAAACTCAATTTACAAGATAATGGTTGGGAATGCGAGTCTTAAAGGTACAGACAATGTGAGTGGAGAGAGGGTTAAGCACAGGTTAAAGAGATGTGTATTGTCTCCAGCCAGGACAGTTAGTGAGATTTTGCAAGCCCAGGCAAGTCATGGGGGTAAACGATAGTGTGACATGAACCCAAGATCCCGGTTGAGGTCGTCCTCATGTGTGCGGAACATGGCTGTCAGTCTCAGCTCAGTGACTCTGCGTTGTCGTGTGTCGTGAAGGCTGCCTTGGAGAACGCTTATCCGAAGATCAGAGGCCGAATGCCCGTGACCGCTGAAGTGTTCCCCAACAGGAAGAGAACACTCTTGCCTGGTGATTGTCGAGTGGTGTTCATTCATCCATTGTCCTAGCGTCTGCATGGTCTCCCCAATGCACCATGCCTCGGGACATCCTTTCCTGCAGCGTATCGCAACAGACACCTCCAGATGCTGAAAGATGCCCTCATAAGAACAGGATATGGTGCTCGACTCATCGATCGACAGTTCTGACGCGCCACAGCAAAAAACCGCACCGACCTCCTCAGAAGACAAACACAGGACACGACGGACAGAGTACCCTTCGTCGTCCAGTACTTCCCCGGAGCGGAGAAGCTACGACATCTTCTCCGGAGCCTTCAACATGTCATTGATGAAGATGAACATCTCGCCAAGGCCATCCCCACACTCTCACTTCTTGCCTTCAAACAACCGCACAACCTCAGACAGACCATTGTCCGCAGCAAACTACCCAGCCTTCAGGAGAACAGTGACCACGACACCACACAACTCTGCCACAGCAACCTCAGCAAGACGTGCCGGATCATGGATTTATGACCATTTGGAAAGATGCAGCTTAATCTGGGATAGTCAACACGGATTCGTGAAGGGTAAATCTTGCCCCACAAATTTGATTGAATTCTTTGAGGAGGTAACTAAGTGTGTAGATGAAGGTAGAGCAGTTGATGTCGTATACGTGGATTTTAATAAGGCGTTTGATAAGGTTCCCCATGGTCGGCTCATGAAGAAAGTAAGGAGGTATGGGATAGAGGGAAATTTGGCCGATTTTGGATAAGTAACTGGCTATCTCATAGAAGACAGAGGGTGGTGGTGGATGGAAAATTTTCAGACTGGAGACCAGTTACCAGCAGTGTACCACAGGGATCAGTGCTGGGACCTCTGCTATTTGTGATTTTTATCAATGACTTGGAGGAGGGGGCTGAAGGGTGGGTCAGTAAATTTGCTGATGACACCAAGATTGGTGGAGTAGTGGATGAGGTGGAGGACTGTTGTAGGCTGCAAAGAGATTGATAGGATGCAGAGCTGGGCTGAAAAATGGCAGATGGAGTTTAACCCTGATAAGTGTGAGGTGATTCATTTTGGTAGGACAAATTTGAATGCGGATTACAGGGTCAACGGCAGGGTTCTAAGGAATGTGGAGGACCAGAGAGATCTCGGGGTTCATATCCACAGATCTCTGAAGGTTGCCACTCAAGTGGATAGAGCCGTGAAGAAGGCCTATAGTGTGTTAGCGTTTATTAACAGGGGGTTGGAGTTTAAGAGCTGTGGGGTTATGCTGCAACTGTACAGGACCTTGGTAAGACCACATTTGGAATATTGTGTGCAGTTCTGGTCACCTCACTATAAGAAGGATGTGGAAGCATTGGAGAGAGTGCAGAGGAGATTTACCAGGATGCTGCCTGGTTTGGAGGGTAGGTCTTATGAGGAAAGGTTGAGGGAGCTAGGGCTTTTCTCTTTAGAGCGGAGGAGGATGAGAGGCGACATAATAGAGATTTATAAGATGACGAGGGGGATAGATAGAGTGGACGTTCAGAGACTTTTTCCTCGGATGGACGTAGCTGTTACTCGGGGGCATAACTATCAGGTTCATGGTGGGAGATATAGGAGGGATGTCCGAGGTAGGTTCTTTACTCAGAGAGTGGTTGGGGTGTGGAATGGACTGCTTGCTGTGATAGTGGAGTCAGACACTTTAAGAACTTTCAAGCGGTTATTGGAAAGGCACATGGAGCACACCAGCATGAGAGGGAGTGGGATAGCTTGATCTTGGTTTCGGACTGAGCTCGGCACAACATCAAGGGCCGAAGGGCCTGTACTGTGCTGTACTGTTCTATGTAACCATTATTTTGTAAATTGAGTTTGTGTCTTTATATGCCCTGTTTGTGAACAGAACTCCCACTCATCTGACGAAGGAGCAGCGCTCTGAAAGCTTGTGGCTTGTGCTACCAAATAAACCTGTTGGACTTTAACCTGGTGTTGTGAGACTTCTTACGATGCTGATTAATACCAGGATCAAATTAAATTTTCCCTTTTTGGAGTATGAAAATATGTTTCCCCAGACTATTTAAACTCTACAGTGCATTGGAAGTGGAAGGGAGTTAGAAGAGCAAATATATGGACGGATTTCTGAGTGCCAAGGCAACAATAGTTGGAACGCCTGCCCCTCCTTCCTCCTCACCATTCAGGGCCCCAAACACACCTCTCAGGTTGAGCAACATTTCACTTGCTCTTCTTATAATTTGATCCCCTGTATTCGCTGCTCCCAATGCATTCTCTTCTATATTGAGGAGACCAAACACAGATTGGGTGGCCGCTTTCACCTTCGCTCAGCCCACAAGCATCACCCCAACCTTGCAGCTTCTTGCCATTTTATCTCAGCACCGTGCTCTCATGGTCACAGAGCCACCCTTGGCCAGCTGCAATGCTCCAGGATAGCCCAAAGCAAGCTGGAGGAACAGCATCGCATCTTCCAATTCGGCACGTTTACAACCCTCACGACTCAACATTGAGTTCAACAGCTTTAGACTGTGACCTTTCTCCTCCATCTTAAACCCTTTTTAAAATATTTATTGATTCCGTAACCTTCCCTTCCCTCCCGCACTGGGCCATCTGTCTCTTGTTCTTCAGGTTGCTACATCTTGTTGCAATTCTCCTACTCATTACTTCTGATGAAGAGTCAAACCAACTTGAAACAGTAATTCCGTAATCTTTCCCCACTGATGCTGCCAGACCTGCTGAGTCTTTTCAGCATTCTCTATTATTGTTTCTGATATTGAGAGGAGTCGAGGAAGTGAAAGACCTTGGAGTGCATGTCCACAGGTTCTTGAAGGTGACAGGACAGGTTGACAAGCTGGTGAAGAAACATATGGAATGCTTTCCTTTACAGGACGAGGCACAGTGGTTAGCACTGCTGCCTCACAGCTCCAGGGACCGTGCCGCCCACCCCAAAATGTATTACTATATTGATGTTTTTGGCAGAAACTCAGCAAGCACTGGTTTCGTAGTCTGGGCAGACACTTGTAATCTTAGCTGGATAAGTGCGTAAGATAAACAAAATGTAATGTACATATTAGCAAAATTTATAACAAACAATATGACTTAATTAATGTGGCAAGGGATAACTGACCATTTTAGTTCCAAAACAATTTGTCCCATGAATCCAAATCGCACACTGGGTGTAATTAACCCCAATTTCTGTACAAGACTTTGGTTGGGATGCAGACTGGATGGCTAATTCCATTTAAATAACCAGGTTTAAATGATCACCAAAAATAGAACTGGTGACAACTCCACTGTGACCAGGAAATTACTAACATATTAGTCAACACTTGTAGACTTGCTTTCAATTGCAGATGTGAAAACCTCAACATGGGTCTATCTGCATTTAATAAGGGGAAGGAGAATTCTGCTTGCTGTGCAAGATGATCCATCTCATTTGGATTGCACGTATTAACATTCCAGCAAACTGAGTACAGTGTGGCCTTATCTGCATCTGATCAGCTGTAAGTTCCATGTTTCAAAAAAAAATCAGTACTCAAACTGAGCGCTTAAGTAATATAATAAAGGATCATTTGCTTTCAAATAATAAAAACATTTTTTCTGTCCAAACCATGCCATTTGATACAGTGTAAGTGAAGGATGGAAGGAAGATAAATCTCTTGTTGAAGTGACCTTTCAGAAAGAAAATAAATGTAAAAGATTTTAGGTAGCTGGTTAAATAAAAAGATTCTCTTTGTATCTCACCTACCCCTCTCCTCTAAACAATCTTATCTGTCTCCCCACCCATGCTCCCCCCCAACTCCCAAGAAAGAATAAGATGGGATCAGACTCTTCTAAGATGGGCACATTGTCAAGCAGCAGTAACATGTTGTTGATTTGCTTTCGGGCTGATCCCAGTGGCATCTTGCCCACTAAACAGGCCTAGTGATGGATTGGAATTCAGATAGTATTTATATTTTGCACATGGCAGGACGTTTACAGTAATAATGCTTGCTGCTCTCTCAAATAGCAGTTTTAAATCAGCCCTGCTCCCTTATTTTTATTGAGGAGGCTATGGCCTAGTGATATTACCGCTCGACTATTAATCCAGAAACTCAGCTAATGTTTGGGGACCAGGGTTCGAATCCCGCCACGGCAGATGGTGGAATTTGAATTCAATGATAAAAATCTGGAATTAAGAATCTACTGACGACCATGAAACTATTGTCGAATGTGGGGAAAACCCACCTGGTTCACTCATGTCCTTTAGGGAAGGAAATCTGCTGTCATTACCCGGTCTGGCCTACATGTGACTCCAGAGACACAGCAATATGGTTGACTCTCAACTGCCCACCAGGGCAACTATGGACAGGCAATACCTGCTGGCCAGCCAGTGATGCCCATGTCCCACAAATGAATAAAAAACAAAGACAGCCTTCCTCTTCAAAGAGGAAAATGTACCATTGAAAACCTTTACAGAAAACCAAATTGTGGTTAACTTAGAAATTCCCTCCCCCTCATTTCCGTAAAATTTCTGCGAAACAGACATGAATTTAAGGATAAAAACAAGTACTGACAAGAAATATGATGGGTTCCAAAAGAGAAAATACTGGAAGATCTCAGCAGATCTGGCAGCATCTGCAAGGAGAGAAAAGAGCTGACGTTTCGAGTCCAGATTCCAGATTCAATCCGCAGTCATTTGCTTTTATCCAGTTTTAAATTCACTGCCACTTCTCTTCCAGGAATCCCCATCTGGATCTGAAACGTCAGCTCTTTTCTCTACAGATGTTGCCAGACCTGCTGAGATTTTCCAGCATTTTCTCTTTTGGTTTCAGATTCCATCATCCGCAGTAATTTGCTTTTATTAATATGGTGGTTTCAATGGCTTCCTTCTGTGCTGTAATGACTATATAAGTAATGGCTTTAAAAGCATAGATGGACAAAGCATTACGCCACATGGTTATGCTCGCAAAAACAAAAATAGGCTGAAGTGTATATTGGCTTGAATACGTACCCTTTCAGAGCTCTGGAACTTCTATTCATAATCATCCCACTCACTGCTGTACTTCCTTAGAATCAAAGTTTATTATATCATTCTCTGGAGTGGGCTTAGCTTCATGCTGCCAAAAGGTCTGATTTGGTCAATTTCTATTAGGTTTCTTTTGGATAAGCTGTGAAAGCTCAGAATACCAGGGGTACAGGCTGTGGAAAGTAATTGAGCGCTGGCAGTGTCAGGAAGCTGATTCAATATCAGAGGAAATAGCTGTTCACCCCAGGCTGCTTTGCTCATTTTCCCATTTTAACTGTGTGCCTTAAATCATAATGCTCAACTGACTTATCCCCCCAAATAGTTCCCCACATCAGGTCACCTCCGCTCACAGCTTAAAATCTGGGGGTCGGGGGGGGGGGGGAGTATCAGCCGAAAATGAGAAAAGAGGCATCGTGAAGTTTCACTCCAAAGGCATCTTTAATGGACAGTGAGGCTCAACAGCCAATCTATTCCTTCTCTGATTTCATGGGAGAATGTTAAATAAGTGGAGGATTGCAAAAAAGAGATAAAATTAGGCTTTGACAAATAAAAAGACTGCACTTTTTTCTTCAAAATTAATAACTGACAACTGCCCCCTCAGCATTCATAACAAAAACAGAAAATGCCGGAGAAACTCAGCAGGTCTGACAGCATCTATGAGGAGAGAATGGAGCCAACGTTTCATAGATCATAGAAGTACAGTACTCATAGAATCATAATCATACAGTGCAGAAGGAGGCCATTCAGCCCATCAAGAATGCACCGACCACAATCCCACCCAGGACCTATCCCCAGAATCCACACATTTATCCTAGCTCGTCCCCCTGACACTAAGGGGCAATTTAGCATGGCCAATCCACCTAACCAGCACATCTTTTGACTGTTTCGAGTCAGACTGACCCTTTGTCAGGGCAGCACGGTGACACAGTGCTGTTGGCACTGCTGCCTCACAGCACCAGGGACCCAGGTTCAATTCCAGCCTCGGGTCACTGTCTGTGTGAAGCTTGCACGTTCTCCCCGTATCTGCGTGGGTTTCCTCCGGATGCTCCGGTTTCCTCCCACAGTCCAAAGATGTGCAGGTTGGGTGGATTGGTCCCTTAGTGTCAGGGGGATTAGCTGGGACCTGGGTGGGATTGTGGTCGGTGCAAGCTCGATGGGCTAAATGGTTTCCTTCTGCACTGTAGGGATTCCATGAAACGTGTGTTCTACTTTCTCCCCTCAGATGCTGAGTTTCTCCGGCATTTTCTGTTTTCGCTTCAGATTCCAGCATCCGCAGTATTTTGTCTTTATCCTCAGAATTCATACCTTACAAGGCTGCAGGTTTCTGTATTTTTATCAGTGCCCATTAAACATGAAAAAAAAAATCAGATATTCTCCATTTTATTATTTTTGGGAGAGGTTTTACCCAAAAAGGGGTTCTGGAGTTGAGAGAGTGGATATGAAGCCACAATGCGATCAGCTATGATCCTGTTGAATGGCAGAGTAGGCTTGATGGACTGAATGGTCTCCCCCTCATACTTCTTATTTGCTTACATTCACTCTCTAAGGAGAGTAGTAGTCTCTCAACTGGGCTGCAACTCTTCACAGCCTTGCCAGCTTGTCAGTTTTACTTAAGAAGCACTCCCTGATTGACCCTGGCGAGTTGCAAACAGCTCCGGAGATAAGTCCAGTGGCAGCCAAATGCTGAAGGGTCGGTTAAAACAACAGTTAATGACCTGTTTACATGTGGCAGTTACTTATCTAACAGCTCCAAGAGCTATCCCCATTCACCTACAAAACCACATAGCTGAAACCTGGAAGAGTGCAGGATCCTGGCCCAATTACTAATGGGTCAGGATCCACTAATTACCCGATTCGCTAATGTCCTTTAGGGAAGGAAATCTGCCTTTCTTAGCTGGTCTGGCCTACATGTGACTCCAGAGCCACAGCAAAGTGGTCGATTCTCAACTGCCTTCTGAAATGTCCGAGCAAGCCACCCAGTTTCAAGGGCAACTAAGGATGGGCAATAAATGTGCAGAAGCAATTTTACAACTCGTCCGCTTCATCCTGGACCACAAGGTCTTCACCTTCAACAACCAGTTCTTCATCCAGACACACGGAACAGCCACGGGGACCAAATTCGCACCTCAATATGCCAACATCTTCATGCACAGGTTCGAACAAGACTTCTTCACCGCACAGGACCTTCAACCGATGCTATACGCTAGATACATCGATGATATTTTTTTCCTTTGGAGTCATGGTGAGCGATCACTGAATCAACTATATGATGACATCAACAAGTTCCATCCCACCATCAGACTCACCATGGACTACTCTCCGGAATCGGTTGCATTCTTGGACACACGCATCTCCATTAAGGACGGTCACCTCAGCACCTCACTGTACCGCAAGCCCACGGATAACCTCACGATGCTCCACTTCTCCAGCTTCCACCCTAAACACGTTAAAGAAGCCATCCCCTACGGACAAGCCCTCCGAATACACAGGATCTGCTCGGATGAGGAGGATCGCAACAGACACCTCCAGACGCTGAAAGATGCCCTCATAAGAACAGGATATGGCGCTCGACTCATCGATCAACGGTTCCGACACGCCACAGCGAAAAACCGCACCGACCTCCTCAGAAGACAAACACGGGACACGGTGGACAGAGTACCCTTCGTCGTCCAGTACTTCCCCGGAGCGGAGAAGCTACGGCATCTCCTCCGGAGCCTTCAACATGTCATTGATGAAGACGAACATCTCGCCAAGGCCATCCCCACACCCCCCACTTCTTGCCTTCAAACAACCGCGCAACCTCAAACAGACCATTGTCCACAGCAAACTACCCAGCCTTCAGGAGAACAGTGACCACGACACCACACAACCCTGCCACAGCAACCTCTGCAAGACGTGCCGGATCATCGACACGGATGCCATCATCTCACGTGAGAACACCATCTACCAGGTACACGGTACCTACTCTTGCAACTCAGCCAACGTTGTCTACCTGATACGCTGCAGGAAAGGATGTCCCGAGGCATTGTACATTGGGGACACCATGCAGACGCTACGACAATGGATGAGTGAACACCGCTCGACAATCACCAGGCAAGACTGTTCTCTTCCTGTTGGGGAGCGCTTCAGCAGTCACGGGCATTCAGCCTCGGATCTTCAGGTAAGCGTTCTCCAAGGCGGCCTTCATGACACCCGACAGCGCAGAGTCGCTGAGCAGAAACTGATACCCAAGTTCCGCACACATGAGGACGGCCTAAACCGGGATGTTGGATTTATGTCACATTATCAGTAACCCTCACAGCTTGCCTCCTGGACTTGCAGGCTGTCCTGTCTGGAGACAATACACATCTCTTTAACCTGTGCTTAATGCTCCCTCCACCCACATTGTCTGTAGCTTTAAGACCTGGCTGGCTGTAGGGATTCGCATTCTAATCAGTATTCTGTAACTTGATTTTGTGTCTCTGTGCACTGTTTGAGAGCACATTTCCACTCCATCTGACGAAGGAGCAGCGCTCCGAAAGCTTATGGTATTTGCTACCAAATAAACCTGTTGGACTTTAACCTGGTGTTGTTCAAACTCTTACTGTGTTCACCCCAGTCCAACGCCGGCATCTCCACATAATAAATGCTGGCCAGCCAGCGACGCCCACGTCCCACGAATGAATAAAAGCAAACATCACTTTTGGGGAATTTAACTCCCTGCGTGCACTCAAACCCACCTCGTGTTGCTTGTTAAAATTCTGTCCTTTTAAGTCAGTTTTAATTGCACCGCTTTGTGAAAGGCCTTTTTCTATCATAGAGTACTCCATCTGCCAGGAGGACTAAAAAACATCTACAGACGAATGCATTGAAAATAGTCAGTGAAACACCTGATGGAAGTGTATTATAGAGCACTGATTATTAAAGATTCTTATTCTTGAATCCTAAGGGAGCTAGTTGATAATGTGTTAATTCGCTGACATATATCCTGCTGTTTTCTCATTATATCCTTGGATAGAAGTGAAATAGCAGTCAGGTTTCCATTTCAGGGGATTCTGTGCACATGTCGGTGATTTGCTTTTGTGGTCTGCTTTGAATATTGTATTCCTGCTTTCCCATTTAATATGAAAAACAGTTCTTGCGCGGGGGAAAAAAGAATAAAACCTTCCTTGACCAAATCAGTGATCAAAGGCCAGAATACCAGATCTGTTGCTATTTTCCTCTCTCATTTTCAGCGGTCTTTTTTGCGTGAAGCAGTTGAAGTCACGTCAGAAAAAAAAGGGAGTTTGTTCTGCTAACATTCAGATCAGGCAGGGTGCCTGCACTTTGGCGGACCGTAACAGCAGGTAACCAAACAGCTTAGCTGTCGGGTGCTCAGCCAGTACCAAGGTTTCCCAACTTGGATGCCTCGGTACCAGCACACAGTTTGAGAACACTTGCCAATCGGCACACCTTTCTCCATAAAGGAGCTAGTTAACAGGTCACTCTGCTGAGCAACTCCCCACTGAGTGCAGAGATGCGACTTTGTTGGGAAAGATAAATCATAAGATCATAGGAGCAAAGTTAGGCCATTTGTCCCATCAAGTCTGCTCCGCCATTCAATCGTGGCTGATAAATTTCTCAACCCCACTCCTCCGCCTTTTCCCCATAACCTTTCATCCCCTTACTAATCAAGAACTGATGTATCTCTGTCTTAAGTACACTCAATATCTTGGCCTCCACAATCTTCCATGGCAATGAATTCCTTTTTGATTGATTCGATTTGATTTTGATTTTATTTATTATTATCACATGTATTGGGATACAGTGAAAAGTATTGTTTCTTGCACGCTATGCAGACAAAGCATACCGTTCACAAAGAAGGAAAGGAAAGAGTACAGGATGTTGTGTTACAGTCATAGCTGGGGTGTAGAGAAAGATCAACTGAATGCGAGGTAGGTCCATTCAAAAGTCTGACGGCAGCAGGGAAGAAGCTGTTCTTGAGTCGGTTGGTACGTGACCTCAGTCTTTTGTATCTTTTTCCCGATGGAAGAAGGTGGAAGAGAGAATGTCCGGGGTGCGCGGGGCCCTTAATTATGCTGGCTGCTTTGCCGAGGCAGCGGGAAGTGTAGACAGAGTCAATGGATGGGAGGCTGGTTTGTGTGATGGATTGGGCTACATTCATGACCTTTTGTCGTTTCTTGAGGTCTTGGGCAGAGCAGGAGCCATACCAAGCTGTGATACAGCCAGAAAGAATGATTTCTATGGTGCATCTGTAAAAGTTGGTGAGAGTCGATTCCATTGATTCACCACCCTCTGGCTGAAGGAATTCCTCCTCATCTCCATTCTAAAGGGTCGTCCCTTCACTCTGAGGCTGTGCCCTCGAATCTTAGTCTCTCCTACTAATGGAAACATCTTTTCCATGTCCACTCTATCCAGGCCTTTCAGTATTCTGTAAGTTTCAATGAGATCCTCCCCTCATCTTTCTAAGCTGTATCAAGTACAGACCCAGAGTCCTTAAATGCTCCTCATACGTCAAGCTTTTCATTCCCGGGATCGTTCTCATTCAAATCAAATAAACCTGTAAGCAGGAAAGGTCTTTTCATATTGCCTTGGAAAAAATAGGATGTGGATGGAGCAAGGTTAGAGTTGACCGTCTGCTAATTACTCAGCCCATGACATTTGCATTGAAGGAAAGGTTGCTTGTGCATGTTTGAACTTATTAATGCAAATATAAAGGCCTCGATTTTCGCGACTCCATTTAAGTCAGAACAAGGTTAGATGGAATTAAAACCTGTTGGGTTGGACCAAATTCTGGGATTCTTGTTCCCATTCTTATGGGAGTTTTAAGGCTCGGGATAAGGATGCAGATAGTGAGTCCACATGCAGCAATCCAGTCCTTGCCTACTCCACTGCGAGTGTGGGCATTTTATCTCCCACCATTTCTGTGGAGTCCAGCTCATTTTGACAGGCAGCATGGCTCTCAGCATCTCAGGGCAGTCTTGAAGCATGGGGAAGCCTAATCTGGGGTCAGGGATATTTTTACAGGTAAGTTCAAAAGGTTTTGTCAATTTCACATGTCAGAATGGGCAATTTATGCCATAATGGAATGGTGTATAATAAGCTGAATATACCTAATTAATGTTAGGACTTTCTTTAGAAAAGGTAAGTGATCATCAAATTGACCAGTATTCTAGAATGTGCATTACAGTATTTTATCCAGTAGATAGTTGCTGTTCTGTATTCAAGAATATTGAGATTAAGGTTTTAATTTGTCAGTCTTCCCCTGTGATTTTTTTTTCACTGACAGCCCAGTCATTTGAGCATTTTAATGTATTCAGCTACAGAAGCTTTATTAACTCAAATGTTTTTGGAATTCCATTATGAATGCTTGGTTAAACTCCAAGCCCAACTCAGCAATGGTTCATGATACAGCTATCAAGGGGACTGTGAGATTTGTTTTGACCAACACTTTTATGAGCAATTAATAGGATTAAAGTTTTTTGAAGAGGATTTAAATTGGCTTTTAGTGTTGACAGTTTTATTAGCACTTAAGATGATTGCTTTTTTTCAAATCGGAAATGAATGGATGTGCATTTGATTGACAGTTTTATGAACTCATAAGAGGACGGAAGTCTTTTAACAAGATTTTTGAATGACTGTCTATTTTGAAAATATCATGAGCATTCCAAAGATTTCCCAATGTTATCATTGGGCCCACAAATGCTGTCTATAGTGGATACTGGGTAAGTGGGCATGGAAAATATAGAACAGGCATGGGAGATATGAGGGAATATGGGGAACATGAAGGGGGCATGGGAGTTGTGTGGAGTGTGGTTGGGGGTTGGGGGCTGTGAGGTGTAAGGGCTAGCTAGTAGGTCACCTAACTTGTGGGCCTTGGCATCTGCCACCTTGTACGAGTGTTGGGCCTGCTTTTGAGATGGCAGTTGTGACTCTAGCCTGTTCCCACCCAACCTTGAAAATTGTGTGTGCGGGCACTGCCAGGTAGGAGGCGTTGATCCCTGACATCAGGAGATGGCTCAACTCATGATTCCTGACCCTAACATTATAATCCGGTCTGTAGACTCCAAAGCTGATTAATCCAATGCCCTCCTAGCCTCCTTGTCACATTCTACACACCATAAACTCGAGGGCTTCCAAAACTCACACCCGATACTGCTTTTCATCCTCCTGTACTTCCTGCCTTCTGACTAAACAAGCCTCAATTTTAAAATTATCATTCTTGTTTCCAAATCCATCTCTGGCTGGCCCTTCTATCTCTATAATCTTCAGCTCTGCAGCCCTCCAAGATATCTGTGCTTCTCTAATTCCAGCCTCTTGAGCATCCTATTTTTAATTGTTCTACCATTGGCAGCCAGGCCTTTAGCTCCCAAGGCTCGATGCTCTGCAATTCCCTGCGTAAACCTCTCCAACCCGTTACCTCACTTCTTCCTTCAGCAAACTCCCTAAAATCTATCTCTTTGACCAGGTTTCTTGTCATCGGTCCCAACACCTCTTTGTGTGGCTTGGTGTCGTATTTTGTCTCATATTGCCGCTCCAAAATGCCTTGGACATTTTTATGATGTTTTCGAAAAAAATCTGCTGCATTTATTTTTGAATTTGGACCCCTTTGCCCCTTCATCATCTGAAGTGCTTTGGGATTTTTTTTTTGCAGCATGTGGTCACTTAAGTAGAGAGATGCTTTGCATTGCAAGTGGCGTCTCTCCACATATTTTCTCCTACTGAGCAGTTTTAAGAAAGTTGTTTGGAGAACACAGTGGATAAATGCCACCATCTGGAATAGAGTATCCCTGAGTTCATGCACATTTAGCCTTTGCGAAATGTAACATTAGGCTGACAATGGAAAAAAGCCACTTTTTCAGAAAGCGGTGAACATATAAACACGCTTATAATGCCTCTTTTCCTCTTGGCCTTGCTTTAGGATATACTTAGCCTTTATAAGATCATGCTACCAATTGAGGGGACTGAGCTCATCCCTCAATCAGCATGACTTTTGTTCTGAAAGCTAATCTGCATCTGTTTGCAATTGTTTGTTTTTCTTCCATTGATTCCAAGCAAACCCAGCAAAAATTATCCACCACCTACTGTGGCTGGTTTTTAAGGTCAACCACTTGTGGCCATTTAAGGCCATTTATTTATGACCAAGTACTTTGAGAAAATGAACTTAGAAATATTATACAGCTGTGACCTTCTACTCGGTCCAAATACGGCCGTGTATTTGAAAAAGCTGCGCCATAGTGGGTAAACGCATTCATTTTTCAAAAAAAGAAGCAGCAGCGTAAAATCAGGCTTTTGCCATCGTGCCTTCATATCTCCAGCTATCATGTGGCTGCCCCCAAAGTCAGAATAAGCTCGCAAAGAAGTCTTCTTTACCTGTGAATCAACAGATTTAAAGTTTATTTATCAATGTCACAAGTAGGCTTACATTAACACTGCAATGAAGTTACTGTGAAAATCCCCAAGTCGCCACACTCCGGTGCCTGTGCGGGTACACTAAGGGAGAATTTAGTATGGCCAATGCATCCAACCGGCACATCTTTCGGACTGTGGGAGGAAACCAGAGCACCCGGAGGAAACCCACGGATGTAGTAAAGGAATAGGAGTCAATGCTGATGTAAAGAGCAGCCATTATGCAATAGATCACGCATTCTAGTCAATAACAGATAGTTTCCGGCCTTGGTTACCATTTATTGGCTTATTTTTTATGTATTTCTGGTATAACTTTGTATTTGATTTGATTTATTATTGTCACATGCATTGGGGTCCAGTGAAAAGTATTGTTTCTTGCGCACTATACAGACAAAACATTCCATTCATAGAGTACATAGGAGAGAAGGAAACGAGAGGGTGCAGAATGTAGTGTTACAGTCATAGCTAGGGTGTAGAGAAAGATAAACTTAATACAAGGTAGTTTCATTCAAAAGTCTGATGGCAGCAGGGAAGAAGCTGTTCTTGAGTTGTTTGGTACGTGACCTCAGATTTTTGTATCTTATTCCCGACGGAAGAAAGTGGAAGAGAGAATGTCCGGTGTGCGTGGGGTCCTTAATTATGCTGGCTGCTTTTCCGAGGCAGCAGGAAGTGTAGACGGAGTCAATGGGTGGGAGGCTGATTTGCGTGATGGATTGGGCTACGTTCATCACCTTGTGGTGTAGGCACACTAGGGGAGTCATGGTCATTTTCTCCACGAGTGTAGTATCAAATTTCTGGCAGTGGTGTTCAGGCGATTCGGAATCTCCAAGCCGATTACTCATAGATCTACAAATTTTCAACTTGTTTTGCCAGTGAAGCTAATAACAACTCTCACTTCTGAGTCAGAGGGTTGTGAGTTCAAGTCACACTGCAGAGCTTGCACACACAAAATCCAGTACACCCACAGTACTGAGAGAATTCCCGTGTAGACGAGAGCGGAGACTGTAGGGAGGATGAGCAAACTGATCATGGCACTCTGGTACAGGGAGCCTTTCAAGTGGGGGGGTGAGAAGAGAAATGAGGGGTAGCAGATTTAAAACAGAACTGAGGAGAAACTCAATTCTCAAAGGGAACCTCTTTCCCTTTGAGAAGTTCTCTCAGAGGGTTGTGAATGTGTGGAACTCACTACCTCAGGGTGTGGTGGATGCCAGGACATTGAGTAAATTTTGAGAAACAGATTTTTAATTAGTAATTGGTTGCAGGGTTATGGAGAATTGGCAGGAAAGCGGTGTTGAGGCCGAGATGAGATCAACCATGATCGTCTTGAATGGTGGAGCAGGTTCGATGGACTGAATGGCCTCCTCCTGCTGTTATGTTCCTTATCCTGCACTTTTGGATATTTTGTTTCTTCGGATGAGAAGTTAAGCCAGGACCCAGCCTGTTCTCTCCGATGAACGTAGAAGATCCACAACTACTGTTTTGAAGAAGAGCAGTGGAGTTTTCCCCGCGCGTGCTGACCAATAGTTATCCCTTGATCAGCAGCACAAAAACAGATTATCTGATCATTAACGCATTGCTGTTTGTGCACAAACTGACCAATCTTAGACATCCTGAGGATGTGAAAAGCCACATAGAAATGTAAGTCTTTCCAGTTTTTAATCAGGTTTACATTACCAGCAGTAGGCAGCAGCATGTAGGGCAATAATAACACCTTCGCCACTTGGCCTTCCTTTCCCATATCCAATCATTTCTGAGTACTTCAGACACTGATTGTATTGATGCTCCAAATATAGCATCCAGTAACAGAACGCATTGTATAATAATTGAAGGAATGTGGTCTGTGGCCATAAAAAAGTGTATTCCAGTTAAATTCCCTAGTCGCCAGACTCCGGCGCCTGTTCGGGTACACTGAGGGAGAATTTAGCACGGCCAATGCACCTAACCAGCACGTCTTTCGGACTGTGGGAGGAGACCGGAGCACCCGGAGGAAACCCCACGCAGACAAGGGGAGAACGGGCAAACTCCACAAAGAGTGGAGATAACAGGCAAGCTCGGAATCGAACCCGGGTCCCTGGCTCTGTGAGGCAGCAGTGCCACCGTGCTGCCCCCTTGTGGTGGGAGGGGGCGGGAGAATTGGGGCAAGAAGGATAATCTGACCGCCAGGCCTCTCTTATGGAATATTTGCAAATTGGTAAATGATTGTTTCCTTTTTCAGTTGTTTTACACCAATAGATTTCATTACACACCAATTACATTACACAAGGTTTAGTCTGCTGTTTTGGCTTTATATCCATCACACATATACCTGGCCTTAGAGTAAAGGAGCTCTCTTTACCCAATGCTTTTGTTGTTTATGAATCGCTTGATTACAGTAGAAAGAAAAATGTAATGTCGTCCTTGGTACTTTGTTTACTGGTTGGATCGCATTTTGTGACTGTGTTGTTTATGCCAGGAATCTACTCAGACAACCCAGTTTTTCCAATCCTAAGGACAAGACGCAGCAAATTAAAAATCTTGTGCAATTTTGCCCTATTCTGAAATGTTTCCATCCAAATGATTTAACCCCATGCAGTTCTGTAACTTGGAAAATATAAGCACATTTATAAACAGACTGTGATTGCTGCTGCACAGTGGAAGATGCCTCTAATTGCTGCATTCCCCCTTAAGGCCTGGGGTCAGATACAGAGCGTGCCCATGGACGACAGTGGTTAGCACTGCTGCCTCACAGCGCCAGGGACCCGGGTTCAAATCCAGCCTCAGGTCACTGTCTGTGTGGAGTTTGCACATTCTCCTTGTGCCGTCGTGGTTTTCCTCCGGGTGCTCCGGTTTCCTCCCACAATCCAGAGATGTGCGGGTTACGGGGAGTAGTGAGATAAATGCCTGGGGTTCTGGTGATAGAGCCTGGGTAAAATGCTCTGTCGGAGAGTCGGTGCAGATCAATGGGCCGAATGGCCTCCTTCTGCACTGTAGAGATTCTATGGTTTCTATGATTCAGGAGTCACCAATGTGTAGTATTAATGTTGCATGATACTGGGCAGCCTTACAGAGGTAAATCTAAAAATGAACAAGGAGCCACGAGTACCGCATGTCACTCTGTAATTTATGACAGCTTTGGTCGTGGACCATTCTCACTTCAAATATGGCTGCCACTAAGAATACTGAGAAGCAGTACAACTGTTCGTGGGAGGTGGGCAGAACTTACCAGCTGATATTTCTGATATACAATTTCCTATGGTTCTTAAAGAAAGAATTTACATTTGAAGACAATGGCACTGAGAGAATACTGCATCTTTGAGAAACAGTTGTTCAGATTTTATATTGAAACCTGGCCTCATCTGCTTAATAAGAAGTTTCACAACACCAGGTTAAAGTCCAACAGGTTTATTTGGTAGCAAAAGCTACTAGCTTTCGGAGTGCTGCTCCTTCGTCAGGTAAGTGGGAGTTCTGTTCACAAACAGGGCATATAAAGACACAAACTCAATTTACAAAATAATGGTTGGAATGCAAGTCTTTACAGGTCTTAAAGGTACAGACAATGTGAGTGGAGAGAGCGTTAAGCACAGGTTAAAGAGATGTGTATTGTCTCCAGACACGACAGTTAGTGAGATTTTGCAAGCCTAGGCAAGTCGTGGGGGTTACAGATAATGTGACATGAACCCAAGATCCTGGTTGAGGCCATCTTCATGTATGCGGAACTTGGCTATCAGTCTCTGCTCAGCGACTCTGCGTTGTGTGTCGGTAAGGCCGCCTTGGAGAACGCTTACCCGAAGATCAGAGGCCGAACGCCCGTGACTGCTGAAGTGTTCCCCAACAGGAAGAGAACAGTCTTGCCTGGTGATTGTCAAGCGGTGTTCATTCATCTGTTGTCGCAGTGTCTGCATGGTCTCCCCAATGTACCATGCCTTGGGACATCCTTTCCTGCAGTGCATCAGGTAGACAACGTTGGCTGAGTTGCAAGAGTATGTACCGTGTACCTGGTGAATGGTGTTCTCACGTGAGATGATGGCATCCGTGTCGATGATCCGGCACATCTTGCAGAGGTTGCTGTGGCAGGGTTGTGTGGTGTCGTGGTCACTGTTCTCCTGAAGGCTGGATAGTTTGCTGCGGAAAATGGTCTGTTTGAGGTTGTGCGGTTGTTTGAAGGCAAGAAGTGGGGGTGTGGGGATGGCCTTGGCAAGATGTTCGTCTTCATCAATGACATGTTGAAGGCTCCGGAGAAGAAAGGTACTCTGTCCGCCGTGTCCCGTGTTTGTCTTCTGAGGAGATCGGTGCGGTTTTTCGCTGTGGCGCGTCGGAACTGTCGATTGATGAGTCGAGTGCCATATCCTGTTCTTATGAGGGCATCTTTCAGCGTCTGGAGGTATCTGTTGCGATCCTCCTCATCTGAGCAGATCCTGTGTATTCGGAGGGCTTGTCCGTAGGGGATGGCTTCTTTAACGTGTTTAGGGTGGAAGCTGGAGAAGTGGAGCATCGTGAGGTTATCCGTGGGCTTGCGGTACAGTGAGGTGCTGAGGTGACCGTCCTTAATGGAGATGCATGTGTCCAAGAATGCAACCGATTCCGGAGAGTAGTCTATGGTGAGTCTGATGGTGGGATGGAACTTGTTGATGCCATCATTTCGTTGTTTCAGTGATTGTTCACCATGAGTCCAAAGGAAGAAAATGTCATCGATGTATCTCGTGTATAGCATCGGGTTGAAGGTCCTGGGCGGTGAAGAGGTCTTGTTCGAACCTGTGCATGAAGATGTTGGCATATTGAAGTGCAAATTTGTTCCTCATGGCTGTTCCGTGTGTCTGGATGAAGAACTGGTTGTTGAAGGTGAAGACACTGTGGTCCAGGATGAAGCGGATGAGTTGTAAAATTGCATCTGGAGACCTGCAGTTGTCGGCGTTTAGTATTGAGGCAGTTGCAGCAATGCCATCGTCGTGGGGGATGCTGGTGTAAAGTGCTGAGACATCCATTGTGACGAGGAGTGCTCCTGGTTCAACTGCTCTATGTGTGCTGAGTTTTTGTAGGAAGTCCGTAGTGTCGCGACAAAAGCTGGGGGTTCTTTGTACAGTGGGTTTCAGGATGCCCTCGACGTAGCCGGAGAGGTTCTTGCACAGGGTCCCATTGCCCGATACGATGGGACGGCCGGGTGTGTTTGTCTTGTGTATCTTCGGGAGGCAGTAGAGATTTCCAACGCGGGGAGTACGTGGGATGAGAGCACGGAGGGTGCTCTGAAGGTCCGGATCAAAGGTCTTGATCAGTCTGTTGAGTTGACGGGTGTGTTCTTTGGTTGGATCTGTGGGTACTATCTGTAGTGTTCCTCGTTGTTCAGTTGTTGGTACACTTCTTTGCAGTAATCCGTTCTGTTCAGTATGACGATGGCCCTCTTTGTCTGCTGGTTTGATGACAATGTTGCGGTTGGTCTTGAGAGCGTGGATGGCGTTGCGTTGTGCTTGGGTGATGTTCGGGGCTGTCTTGTGAGTGCGGCTGATGAATCTGGTGTTGACGCACCTCCTGACGGCTTGGGCATACATGTCAAGTCGAGGGCAGCGGCCTTCCGGAGGAGTCCAATTCGACTCTTTCCTCTTCGGTTGCTGCACTGCGGATCTCTCTGTTGGCTGTTCTGGTTCATTGGCTGTCTCATTGTGTTTGCTGTTGGCCTCTTGGGGTTTGTGAAAGAACTCCCGCAGCCTCATTCGCCTGATGAATTCCTCTGTGTCCGCTGCGAGACTGATGGGGTCTATTTTGGTGGTGGGGCAGAAATTGAGCCCTCGGCTGAGAACTTCGATTTCATCTGGTTGAAGTGTGAAGTCCGACAAGTTGACAATGGACTTTCCTGCATTGGTACTGTTTTCTACTGTGGTACCGGGGGAGGCTTGGTTCCTGCTGGTGGTGATGCCGAGTTTCTCAAGTTTCCTGTTCTTGGTGTGCATGTAGATGGTGTAGTTCCTTTGTCTCGTCTGCTTGGCAGAGTTTCGCAGCTGGTCTGCGACCTGAGCGCAAGTTGAGAATATGGATTCGATCTTGGTTTCCAGGCTGCGGCGTTTGCTGTAGAGTTGGTGTATGAGGTGTTTGAGGAGTGTGAGAGAGGTGCGACGGCAAAGTCTCTCAGCGTAGTCTGTGTTAAAGGTTGACCTGAGTGGGTTCGTGATTTGTAGTCCTTTCGGTATCTTGTCTGCTTTCTTGCATCTTTGTAGAAACTTGATGTCTGTGTCGATACGCGCGATCTTCTTGGAGATCCTCTCCACTTAGAGCCGGCAGTTTGCGGTGTCGATGGTAGTCATGATGTGGAGATGCCGGCGTTGGACTGGAGCAAACACAGTAAGAAGTCTCACAACACCAGGTTAAAGTCCAACAGGTTTATTTGGATTTTGCTACCAAATAAACCTGTTGGACTTTAACCTGGTGTTGTGAGACTTCTTACTGTGTTTACCCCAGTCCAACGCTGGCATCTCCACATCATCTCATCTGCTTATTCCAGTAAAAGACTCAATGTGCTTTGAAGCATCAGCTTCGACAATGAGACTAAATCTGTAGATTAACTTAGAGGCAAGAGTGTTACCAACTGAACTATGTGTGTGCGATACTGCTTTTGACAAATAGCAGAAGTGATGTCACTTCCTGTCCTGCTATTGGGAGAAATGCTCTTCTTATTAAATACTTCCCTTTCAATTTAGTGCATCTTTGTTGCCCCCCTCTCATAAAAGTATATCCTTCCTCATGTATGAAAATCAAAATTGCTGTGGTGTGGTCTCGGCAAAGTCTCGTTCACTTTCAATAAGATTCATTTACTATTGCATTGTAACCCTCCTGTAATAAATCCAAATATACCATTTCCCTTCCTTGTTGTTTCTCTCCCTACATGTTAGCTTTCTGTGTTTTGTGTACAAGGATACCCAAATCCCTCTGAATAACAACATTTATTAGTTTCTCCTATTTAAAAAAATAATCTGTTTTCCTATTCATACTACCAAGCCGATTTCTGTTGTCTTACAGTTTTTTACATTGTACCTCGTTGTGGTGAACCATAGTTGGTTACCACTATGAGTACTGAACCATAGTTGTTCAGCACTATGGGTGTTTGTAGATATGTTACTGTTGTCACTGTTGGGGTTAGGGTTGGGGGTGTTCTACCTGTTGATATTGTTCTGTGGTACACTCCAGTTGGCTCCACCTACCTGGAGGAGTATAAAGGTCACTGCACTGCCTGGTGACCCTTTAGTCTGGGATTGTATATTGTATATAGTAGCTCCATTCTTGTTAGTAATAAAAGCCTTTATTTCCCGGGTACAATCCAGCCTCCCGAGTGATTTAATCGCGCATCACTCGTGTTAATGCATTTCTCAGGATTTTTTTCTGTAGCTTCCTGACAACAATGTTGGTATATAAAGCCGCATTAATTTTAGGGTACTGTCGCATTAATTTTGAGATATTTTTTATGCATAACTAATGTTGCAAATTTCTTGCTTAATTAAGCATGTAGGTGAAAGTTGTAGATTTTGCTTTCGTACCAAGGAAAATCAGCAGGAAGTTCACTTGTTTTTGCTGCTTTTGACAGTGGGCAGAAACCCCGATAAATGCTTTGCACCTCTTTCATTAATTGACAGGTGACCTTTCACTTTTTATTGTGTAGCCGAGAGATTTCCACAATCAACACGCCATATTGGTTCTCCAATGTTTACAAAGAATGTATTCACTCAGTTGTTCTGCCTTCCCATCTATTCCACAGCAGGGGAAATGTCACTTGGACGTCAGGAGGCTTTTGAGATCTTCAGGAGGGACTATGCTGACAGTGTGACCATTGAAGACAACAAACAGCTTCTGAAGCAGAGGTGAGTCACTTCTGAAAGATACCTGATGAAGGACTAAAAAGAAAGACTGCGTGTTGTTTGAAGATTAGTCACTGGCTGCTTGACGCATTAAGGATCACACCATGGTGAATGCAGTGACAGCTTTCAGAAAAGTATTGAGACGCCCTCGTCTGTAGATGTATAACCATTGAAAGATCACCGGCCCCGACATTTCCATTATCATTAAGTAAGCAGCAATACATTACAGATGATTATCGTTGTTTTAGAACCTTGGTGAACCGCAAGCAAAGCCAGTCAAAAGTAATCAGGAACTGACCTGCAAGTCATTGCTAAGCCTGTTAAATAGCACTGGTGACCTGATGCCCTTTGTGCTGCTGCTTGCATGCTCGGCCATGCATGTTGAAGAAGAAATACTGAAAGGCTAACATTTATATAGCACCTGTCACAACTCCCGACTACTCCAAGATGCTTTACAGTGAATAAAGTGCTTTTTATGAAGTGTAGTTACTGTTGTAATATGGAAAATGTGACAGTCAATTGCACACAGCAAGATGCCATCAACAGGAATGTGATAATGATCAGTTCATTTGCTTTGCTGGTGTTAATTGAGGGATAAATGTGGGCCAGGACACCATCTTGCTCTTCTTCGAAACAGTGCTGTGGGATGTTTCTGTCCATTTAAGAGGTGGGGGTGGGATCTCGGTCTCATCTGAAAAATGGCATCTCAGACACTGCAACACTGCAGTCCTGCAGTGATACTTGAACACACAAGCTCTTGACTCAGAGGCAACTGTGCACCCAATTGTGCCAGGGCTGATAGCTATTAAAGTTAAAATTTATTTATTAGTCACAAGTAAGGCTTACATTAACACTGCAATGAAGTTACTGTGAAATTCTCCTAGTCGTCACATTCCAGCACCTGTTCGGGTCAATGCACCTAACCAGCATGTCTTTCAGACTGTGGGAGGAAACCGGAGCACCCGGAGGAAACCCACACAGGCATGGGCGAACGTGCAGACTCCAAACAGACAGTAACCCAAGCCGGGAATTGAACCCGGGTTCCTGGCGCTGTGAGGCAGCAGTGCTAACCACTGTGCCACCGTGCTGCCCCAATTAATGCCGGGTCACTAGCTAGCGTGATGAAGTCCACAATGACTAGTTGGGTATTAAATCAACAGACGTCACAATCTACACACTTCTGGCACATGGAAGTAGACTCACTCATTGCATTTGGTGCGTTAACTACTGGTACCACAGAGCTGAATTTTGCAGCACTAGCTTATACGGTCGTGTGGTATAGTATTCACACTGGAGAAGACTCGCATATATACATACATGCCCATACCCGCTGTACTCATCCAAATGGGAAATAAAAATGGGAGAGTGGAACAGTTTTTATTTTTGTACTATGAAGTGCTAGCTCCAGAGAAGTAGCATTTTGTATCTGGAATGGATTTATTTATCTAAAAATGAATGTACCAGACTTTCCAGTCGAAGAACTTGCAGCATTTTCTGTCCAAACCAAAAGAAGAATAGCCTCTTGGGTGAGGTACTTACAGCTCCCAGGAACATACAAGTGGGCCTTCAGGAAATGAAGGAAGAAGAGGGCCAAATTTGAAAAAGAAAAGACAATATTTGAGAAAGTACAGAGAAAGGAAAACAATTGTAGCAGGCGGGGGTGGGGGTGGGGTGGGGGGGGGGGGGGGGGGGGTGGGTGGGGGTGGTGGCGGACCTCGCAAAGGTCCATTGACCTCAGGCGGGATGCTCCAGTTTCGGGGCGAGCGCGGCCAGAGAATCCCACCCGAGATCTGCCGGAATGATGAATGAAAAACAAAAGCTCATTTTTTAAGGCTTAACAGTGGAGGAAAGCTGAACACTGCAGCTTCTCAGGAATTTTAACAGTTTTCAGTCTATGAACTGCTTAAATTAGATCCAGCCCCCCAAAAAATTGAGGGGCTCTTTGCAATGCTAAGATCCACAACTTGCCAGAACCTCTGTCTTTAAGATCCTAAGGTACCAGACATGTTATGAATTACGACAGTAATCAAGGGGGCCTATTTCCACTGCTATATTTTGATTAATGCAGACCATATTTGAACCGAAAGACAAGTGCTGAAATCTTGCTGCCGTTGACGCCAGCAGGATCTATGGTCTTGCCGATGGCACAACCCCACCGCAGGTTTCAACAAAATGCAATCAGCAGCAATTCCTGATTGTTGCCGATTTTAAAAGGTAATTTTTGCCCTTTTACTGTATTCTACGGCTCATTTGACTCTATGTTCTCACAGGTTTTTCTTTTCAGCTGCACAGTGGATTCTTCTGCCTTTCAGCCTTTCTTTTTTTCACATTTTGCTCAGCTTTCTGTAACCTGGGTGTTGACTCTGCGTTAACTCGGATCTGGCCATTGAACCTTGTTAGACAATCTCAAGCTGTGATCTCTAAAGGCAATGCTGTGAAGCAATAGTCAGAGTGAATAATATAAGATGATGCAGAATATTTTAATTTTATTTCTTTCCTATTTTCTTCATTTTGCTTTTGCTTTTGCATCATATAGATGTTAGTACCATCTGCAAATTTGGGCCTCCGGCAATGGACTCAACAACAATCCCAGTGCATTCTTGACCCGAATCACTCATTGGGCGGGATTTTCCAGCCGCTTTCGCCCTGAAACCCAAAACATCCCACCCCAGGTCAACGGACCTTTCCATGGCCCGCTCCTCACCTGTTACGATTCCCGTGGCGGGCGGAACGGGAAAATTCACCCCATTATGTTTCAAATCAGATCTGGGTCTTGAATGGGAATGCAAGTCCGAATGATGGAACGGGTGAGAGAGTTAGACAAGGAGCAGGTGATTTGGGAAGGGGGAGAGACCACAAATTGTGATCAGGAACAGGAGAGGCCAGAACATGGAGCGTCGGGGATGGGGAGAATCCACAATCAGAGGTTCATGAGTGGAGTGAGGCAGATCGAAGGCAGAAACAAGAAGTTGCCGAGTGCCAAGGTGAGCTGGTTAAAGGTCTACCTCGGTTCTCTGGGACCTTGTAGCTCTTTGGTCCTCACACCCACACCCATTCTACATGTCCCAGCCATTGTCAATTCATGTCAAACCTTACCCCTACCCATTCCCGTCCATCCATGCCCCTTATCGTGCCAATGGCAACTTCACCCCAACTTATCCCAGCTCATTCCTCCTCACGCACTACACTTTGCCTTTACACCTGTCAACTCATTCAATATCCACAATGGGCAGACCTCAGGAGCCATGCTGAGATCAAATAAAATAAAGTTCTAAATATCTCTTACAGACTTCACTTCATAACAAAAAAAAATGCATTGATAAAAACCCATTTAATACATTTAAATTCCATCAAATACTTAATCGCTTATAAAAATTAGCATATGTATTCATAACCCCACATCAAAGACAGCTAATCCCTTAATAACTTCCAAGAAGTGTCAGTCAAGCTGTGAGTATATAATTCCACAGTGTGATAATGACAAGTTTTGGAAGCAGTCAAACAATAATAATTCTATAATGGATTCTATAATGTCAACATCAACAATTAAAACTGCAAACATTGATTTTTTTTACCACAGAGACACTTGCAGGCTGTTTTCTTTTCCCTCAAAATTTAAAGGGCTGAGCATTTAAATAGCGTTATAGGTCCAAAGATTTCACCCGCCTTTTATGAGCATTTATGTCTACTCTAAAAAATCCTTAAGTCACACACTGCGGGATAAGGCCCTCGCTGCACTGAAAATGAAGCACTGAGTTCAAATGACCCTGCTGGTTTCTTGGTTCCACCATGTGTGAGTCACATCCTGTCCCCATTTCTGTACTGCCGGAAATAAGATCTGTTGGAAATGGGGGCAGGGACTTCGAGATCCGGAATCTAAGAAAAATCTAGGCCTGTGATTCTGTTCCTGAAGCAGATGTCATGTGTGCTCAAGTTGGACACAGACAAGTGAAAGTGCAACTTATTGCTTAACATATCGCATTCAGCATAAAGACACCAGAGACTAGTTGCTGGAGATATTGCAGCGACAAAACCAAATGTGTTCATGTTACTGTAAAGATGGCACCTGGAATAACTATAGCATGGATAGTCGAATAAATTGGATCAGGTTTCAGGATACAGACCAAAGCGAAATCTAATATTGGAAATGATCCTAGAAAAAGTGCACAAATCTATCAATCTCAGCTTTCAAAATTACAGTTGACCTAGCCTCAGTAGTTTTTTTGGGGAGTCAGTTTCCACTATCAGTCATAGCTGAGGTACCAAATCATAGAATCCTACGGTGCAGAAGGAGGTCATTTGGCCCATCGAGTCTGCACTGACCACAACCCCACCCAGGCCCTGTTCCCATAATGCCATGCATTTACCCTAGCTCGTCCCCTTGACACTAAGGGGCAGTTTAGCAAGGCCAATCCACCTAACCCGCAATCTTTGGAATGTGGGAGAAAACCGGAGCATCCGGGGGAAACCCACGCAGACACGGGGAGAATGTGTAAACTCCACACAGACAGTGACCCAAGCTGGGAATCGAACTCGGGTCCCTGGTGCTGCGAGGCAGCAGTGCTGACCACTGTGACACCGTGCTATGTTCCATAAGATCTTGATGTGGAGATGGCGGCGTTGGACTGGGGTAAACACAGTAAGTGTTTTAACAACATCAGGTTAAAGTCCAACAGGTTTATTTGGTAGCAAATGCCATTAGCTTTCGGAGCGCTGCTCCTTCGTCAGATGGAGTGGAAATCTGCTCTCAAACAGGGCATACAGAGACACAAAATCAAGTTACAGAATACTGATTAGAATACGAATCTCTACAGCCAACCAGGTCTTAAAGATACAGACAATGTGAGTGGAGGGAGCATTAAGCACAGTTTAAAGAGATGTGTATTGTCTCCAGACAGGACAGCCAGTGAGATTCTGCAAGTCCAGGAGGCAAGCTGTGGGGGTTACTGATAGTGTGACATAAACCCAACATCCCGGTTTAGGCCGTCCTCGTGTGTACGGAACTTGGCTATCAGTTTCTGCTCAGCGACTCTGCGCTGTCGTGTGTTGGCAGCGCTCCGAAAGCTAATGGCATTTGCTACCAAATAAACCTGTTGGGCTTTAACCTGGTGTTGTTAAAACTCTTACCATAAGATCTTTACAGCCACCTGAATGATAGATATAGCCATGTTGCATAGGAGCACTGGCATTTCCAACAGCATGCAGTTGAATAGATTATATTTAAGCAATATTTGTACTTGGAGACACTTGGAAGATCAAAGATTAACACAAACTAGAAGGGATAAGTAAAAGTCAAGTGGCCTATCAATGCTTATCCCTCTAGTACACGATACACTATCAATGAGGTGTCCAGTAGAAGTTTAATAGCCTCAATAATTCTTGTTTAATAGATAATATTTCAAGCATTTGTCACTCATTGACTAAAGAAGTTCAGTAGCGAATCGAAAAAGAAATACGCCAGCCTGTGGTAATTTCTTCCATACACTCAGAATTCCTCGGACTTGTACTGAATAATAGCAGTGTGAGACCTGGCAAAACCTACCAGGTTAATTTCCAACTTTCACAAGTCAACATGCTTTCACGCATTTATCATGACATTGAAAATAAAATCCCAACCGTACTGTGTTTGTAAATGAATGCGGTCAGTTTCTCATGACCACAACTGCATTGCAAAGCTGAATTAAGGTTGATTAATCACGCTCATTAAAACCCTGGGAAATAAAATATTATTTCTGACTCATCTGTAATTCGTAGCACAGTTGAAAGTTAAATCTGTCCATGTGGTACTTAGCCAATGAGTAAATTGATATTCCTTCCAGTTTGACCAAACTGTTGAAGTATTTCTGGCCATGTCCAATGGCAATGTATAGGATACTAAAAGGATGAATTTTGATGGGCTAATTACAAACATATATACTAATGTATCCACATGACCTTTGCTTATCCTTTCCAGATTTTATATTAATCTTTAATTTTCCTAGTGTCACCAAGCTTAAAAACGTTTCAATCTAATCCACTCATCTGTACCATACTGTTTTCTGGTTGCATTGTAAGAATCTCTGTTCTCCCTTTATAATGGAAACGATGGCCACAGGGTGAAGTCAGCCTTGTTGGCTTCCTGCACCAGAAGGTTGCGTGCAAATGGGATCTGGTGTCTCAGAGGTATGCTGGTAAATTGAGTTGTACAGGCCTCCACATGATAAATAAATGTCACTTTTAGGGAACCAGGGAACCTAAACTGGACCGAGGAGGATAATTCAGCATATGGTATTCGCTGCTCATGATGTGGCATCCTCCACACTGGCAAGACCAAATGCATACTGGGTGACCACTTTGCAGAACACCTCTGTTCAGTTCAGAAATGTGGCCCCAAGCTTCCAGTCATCTGTCATTTTAATTTTACGTCTTGCTCCTACTCTGATTTTCCTGTCCTAATGATGTGGAGATGCCGGTGTTGGACTGGGGTAAGCACAGTAAGAAGTCTCACAACACCAGGTTAAAGTCCAACAGGTTTGTGACTTTAACCTGGTGTTGTGAGACTTCTTACTCGTTCTGTCCTAGGCCAGCCACATTGTTTAGGTGAAGCTCAAAGAAGAACACCATGGCCGGAATATTGTGGCCATTCATGCCAGTGGGATTTGGCTGGACACCAAATTCTCCGACCGCGCTGCAGCGGGAGTGTGGTGTGAACGGCCGGTAAAATTGCGCCCCTTATCTTTCGATAGGGCACAGTACAGCCTTCTGGACTCAATGCTGAATTCAACAATTATAAATCAATACCTCTGTTCCCACTTTGTTTTCTGTTTCTTTGCTGGTTTGCTCTCATTTCTTTCATATTTCCTTTGCTTTGGATTTGGATAGCAACTGTACAGGATTGTGCCATTCACACCCCTTCTACACACATGTTTTGTTTCTTTACCTATCCCATAGCACACTCTTTCCACCATAATACCCTGTTATTTAATCTCTTCTGCTCTCTACCCTATCACAGAACTTCCCTTTTGTTCTTCTTCCACTTCTACCCTGCAACTTGCTCAAAACTGTTTCTGCTTGGGCTGGATTTTTAATTAGGGATAGAGAATCAAATGTAGCTGCTAGTTTGGGTCCTGTCCCCACACAGTATGATTTAGGTTTGCCCACCAGAATTTTCAAATCATCATCTAATTAAAGGCGAGGGAGCAGCTTTGCTGTCCGATCAGGATCAGTGGGTGAGCTCTCAACATTGGTGATCCAATGAGAGGCTTTCCAGCATTCGAACATACAAATTAGGAGCTGGAGTAGGCCATTTGGTTCCTTAGAGATTTACAGCATGGAAACATGCCCTCTGTCCCAATTCGTTCCACGACGCCCTGTTTTTATCACTAAGCTAGTCCCAATTGCCCACATTTGGTCCATAGCCCTCTATACCCATCTTACTCATGTAACTGTCTAAATGCTTTTTAAAAGACAAAATTGTACCCCCCTCTACTACTACATCTGGCAACTCGTTCCAGACATTCATCACCCTCTCTGTGAAAGAATTGCCCCTCTGAACCCTTTTGTATCTCTCCCCTCTCACCTTAAACCTATGCCCTCCAGTTTTAGACTCCTCTACCTTTGGATCATTTTCAGAATGGCAGGCAGTGACTAGTGGGGTACCACAGGGTTCAGTGCTGGGACTCCAGTTATTCACAATATACATTAATGATTTGGACGAAGGAATTGAATGCAATATCTCCAAATTTTCAGATGACACTAAGCTGGGTGGCAGTGTGTGCTGTGAGGAAGAGCCTGCTCTGCCATTCAATAAGATTGTGGTTAATCCGATAGCTGCTTCAACTCCACATTCTACCTACCCCTGATAGCCTTTGACTCCCTTGTTAGTCAAGAATCTATTTACCTCTGCCTTAAAAATTTTAATTGACTCTGTCTCCACTGCTCTTTGCAGAAGAAAATTCCAATGGTTCACAATCCTCGGAGAAAAAAAAATTCTACTGATCTCCGTCTCAAATGGAAGACCCCTTATTTTTAAACTGTGTCCCCTATTTCCTGTCTCTCCCATGTGGGGAAACATCCTTTCAGTATCCATCCTGCCAACTCTGATCAGGATCCTATACATTTCAATCAGCACTCAGTGGTTGGCAATCCCACTAACTGGGGTGAGATCTGTCACTGTAACCATGGCGACAATGAGGGATAAATGGAGATAGGTTTATTTTTATAAAGTCACAGCTGCCTGATCATTATCCTGGAGGGACGCCCCCTCCAGGAAATGGCCTGCTGATGTCGCTTTGGCCCAGTGGACGTTCTGGATCTGGCAGGGGGTCTCCCTAAAGCGATTCCTTAGGGCCCCCACATACCCGACTGCACTCTGAGACCACATGGTTTAGGCCAACGGGCTGTCTGGAAGATTAACTGGAAATTCCAGTCAGTGCGCAGGCAGGGCATTAATAGGCCCTGTAATTAGCAATAATTCTCCCCAATTACTTGCCTGGCCCATGATCTCCAGTCCAATTCACCCTCATTCAAATAGGTTTAAGGATCATGATTGTGGCAGTGAATAGGCACAGAGTTCAGCAGTGCCAAATTGCATGTCGACATCTCAGTCCTGGCCCTGACCCTTTTAAAAATCTAACCCATTAACTCTGTCTGTCTCCAGGTACTGAGAGACCTGCTGTATGTTACCAGCATTCTCTATCTTTTGCCTTTGACTGAGGAAGATATAGGCAGGGTAGGCTAGAAACCTGGACTGTGCTGAAGGACGGAGGGCAAGAGGTTTCCAGTTGGCCAACCATTAGAACAGGCTGTATATGCACCCAAAGTTGCACTTGCTGTTACTTTGCCCCATACTGATCAGGTGCTCTCCCAGTGACCCCACAAACTCTGGCAAGGCCAACACTTGTGGATGAGTCCCTGTGTAAGTGCCCAGATCACGCCTTTGTATTTTCATCCACCACATGGGATGGCAGCCTTTTCTTTCAAACAAACAACCGCTTTTTAATAAGAAAAATCTTTGTGGATTTTCAGAATTGTGATGACTTTGGCCAGGTACTCATTGTTCTGGTTTTGGTTACTTTTCCAGATGGCTTTGGGGATTAAAAGGTCGGGTTTCCTTTTATATCCAAGCTCTCCTATTGTTCTATGTGGAAAGAAAATCTTAAATCTCTCTTATTGAAAAAAATCCTATTTTAACAGCTTCTCCACAGAGCCCTGTTAGAGTTCTATTGACTGCGGAAAGCACTGAAATTAATTCATGTTGGAAACGTCAGCCAAGAGTTGAGCATTTGTGAAGTGTATCTGGTTCCTACCACATGACAGCTCATCAGAAGTTGAGGTCGACCAGAGGAAGCTTGTGATTTGTCTTGATAACAGTTCAAATACATTCATTTTTGTAGCACCTTTAACATAATAAAATGTCCCAAGGCACTTCACAGGACCGTTATCTACAAGAATTGCCACCGAGAAACATGATATATTGGGACAAATGAACATAAGTTTGGTTTAAAGAGCGTGTTGAAGGAGGAGAGAGCGATGCAGAAGTTTTACTGAGGAATTTCCAGAGCTTTGGGGATAGCCAGCTGAAAACGTGGCTGCTAATGGTTAAAATCAGAGTCGTGCAAGGGCTCAGAACCAGAGGAGTGCGGAGATCTCGGGGTTGTAAGGCTGCAGAAGATTAAACGAATATGGAAGGGCATGGCCATTGGAAGAACCCGATGATGATCAGGTGTGCAAAGTTCCCAAACCAACTGTGATAATTTATCTGATCTTGGGCCAACGGTTTAAGCACTTCTGAGCTTAGGAAGGGAAAAAGAAAAATCATGCATTTTACTCCCGATTGCGATCTTTTGACTCTTTGTTGGTCATTGCGAGTAGAAAAACGTTTGTCTATTATACGCTCATCTGCTCTCCTTGTTAAGATTCACATGAAGAATGGCCAATTTTAGTGAGTAGGGGAGCATTTAGGGAAAACATTATGGAGCCAAATCTTCCGGCAGTCCTTGCTTAGGCAGGGGTGGACACAGTGCACTCAAAGCGTGCCTCAATATAATGACAGATCTTAACCATCAGTATTGTTTAGAAACATAGAAACCCTACAGTGGAGAAGGAGGCCTTTTGGCCCATCGAGTCTGCACCGACAACAATCCCACCCAAGCCCTATGCCCGCTTAGTTAACCTGCTAACCCCTCTAACCTATCACATCCTGGGACACTAAAGGTTAATTTAGCATGTCCAATCAACCTATCCGCACATCTTTGGACTGTGGGAGGAATCCGAAGCAACCGGAGGAAACCCACACAGACACAGGGAGAATGTGCAAACTGCACAGTGACCCAAGTCAGGAATCAAACCCGGGTCCCGAGGGCTGTGAGGCAGCAGTGCTAATCACTGTGCCACCGTGCCATTTGTAGCCTCATGTTCTACAGTGATAGGCCCTTACCCACCAGTACCCACTGTGTTATACACTGACTGACCTGTACTCACTAGCACTGCACCCCAAATGTTAAGCAGCGGCAGGCCTGTATTTGTAAGCCCAAATTTGGGTCTGGTCATAGCCCTGATGACGGCATTCCTTTTGGCAAAGTTTTGTGCTGATAGCGGGTCACAAAAAGACAGTAATCCACAGGGCCACTAGTATGGAGGGCCAGGGAGAACTAGCATGAGGTTAATGCAAACTGGGTGAAGACTCGGGATGGAATTTTCCCATCCTGCCCGCCACAGGAATCGTAGCGAGTAGGACAGGACCATGCAGAGGTCCGTTGACCTCGGATGGGATTTTCCGAACTTGGGGCGAGTGCGGCCAGAGAATCCCACCCCAGGTGTCACTGGCGTCCAACCCGGTTTTCTGCTACTTATACCCGGGACTAATTAAGTATTCTCTTGCTGCTTTTTTGCAGAAAGGTTGGCTTCCGTGTTTAACTTAGAATGACTGTAGTCCAGGGAAGTCTGGACCTCCTATTGTTGACTGGAGAAACTGAAAATATAAAAAGTGAGAATTATCAGTTAAAGCATTGAGATGAGAAAATAATCAAAAATAATATGGTCCATGTTTGCAAGTGAAGACCTACTAATCATTGACCTTTCCTCAGAGGGAACTTTGGCCCTTTCCTATTTTCACTTTGTCCGCTTTATTTTGTTTTCACCAGGTTCACTGAAGCAAAATCACTTGGAGAAAAAGTGAATCAGTCCAGGAATAAGATCAGTGAGTACCCATGTCATGTTCAAATGGTATAACATTACAAAAATACCTCACCGTGTATATAATCATGAAAAGCAAAGGAAGGAATTCTTTTTTTGCAAAAATATACTTTATTCATATATGATCTGAAAGACACATGAGAAGACGTTTCAAATTGTTATAACAGTAAAGTGTAATGATATTCACAATTTCTTGAGAGATCAAGATGCACGCTGAAATGCTTCAGTTCAGTAATGAGAACATTGCATATATTTCAATATTTTCATTACAGGGTGTACAATTCTGCTCAAACTATATACTTCGGTCAGGTTGCGCTCTGAAGTGCTTCAGTCCATTTGCACAGAGTTAGGATTAAGCACACATTCCAAGGGGTTTTACCCCATTACTAGCCCCTTGGTGTACATTGGCTGAAAGGCCTTACACGGTAAACCTTTCACCATTGGGCCTTGGCAGCATCTGCCCACACGTGCATGCGTTCCTCAGCATTTAGTCCTGGACCTTGGACTGTGCCAGTCTGCAACACTCGGTCGAGGACAATTCTTTGCAATGGATGATCAACTAGTTTTGGACAGAGCAAAGACAGTCTTTCATCGAGTTGATGATCCTCCAGCAGCAGTTCATGTTTGAGTGAAGGGAGGAAAATTGGTTAAACCCTGAAAATGAGGGTGCGTGTTGAGGTACATAACTAATCCATGCCCATCCATGTTAAATTTGTGCTGCCTGCTGTTTTAAATAATTACTACATTCTGTTCGTAGGCTGCATGCATTAGCATGGGGACCAAAAACATAAACTATTTACACTAGTTAAATGAAACTCTTAAAACGAAGGTGCATTGTGGTTCCAAGAAATGTTGGCTGGTCAGTTGAAAACTGAATGCATTCTGATGCTTTAAACAATGGACGGGGTTCTCCATCTCCCAGCACAATCTTTCCTGGCATGCTGAGACGGTGGAATTCCCTGGTCCCGCTGCTGTCAATGGGATTTCCCATTGAAGTCACCGTATGCCGCCATGAAACCCGCAGGCTGGGGTGTGCTCCCAGTAGGACCAGAAAATCTCGCTGGCGTGAACGGCTGGAGAATCCCACCCAATGGCTAAACATGGGACGGCACGGTAGCACAGTGGTTAGCACTGCTGCTTCACAGTTCCAGGGACCTGGGTTCGATTCCCGGCTTGGGTCACTGTCTGTGTGGAGTTTGCACATTCTCCTCGTGTCTGCGTGGGTTTCCTCCGGGTGCTCCGGTTTCCTCCCACAGTCCAAAGATGTGCGGGTTAGATTGATTGTCCAGGTTAAAAATTGCCCCTTAGAGTCCTGAGATGCATAGGTTAGAGGGATTCGCGGGTAAATATGTGGGGGTAGGGCCTGGGTGGGATTGTGGTCGATGCAGACTCGATGGGCCGAATGGCCTCCTTCCGCACTGTAGGGTTTCTATGATTTCTATGCAGGAAATTGAACACAAAGGTTTACGTTAAATGCACTGCAGGCTTTGACAGTGGAAAGAAGGGGACATGGTCTATATCTACTGTTACCAACTCAGACAGGCTAAGATAGAGGTGGAGTCTGCATATGATGAGGTACTCGGCACAAGTGCATAGGAACTGGGGCATATAGGAAAGGATTGCTCAGGTGCCAGCTTGTCGGAGAGCAAAGACGAGGGACAGAATTTTCCTTTTTTTATGCGGAGTGTGGCAGTGGCGGGAAAAAGCGGCATTGAAGCCACCGGCCTTAACAATGACTTGCTCCGCTGTATTGTTAGGAGAGATTGAAAACAAAAACCAAGGGACAGGTTCCACATTGTCATACTGGTGGGTCAGCTTCTGAATGAGCCTGCGCCACCAGAAATTTAGGTTTTTAAAGATCAGAGCGCCATTTTTAAAGGCTACCTTGGTACACAAAAGTAAGAATGGAACCACCACTAAGGGATCGACATGCGGAGGGTGTTGTTCTGGCATCAGCCGTGGTGGCACAGAGGTTAGCACTGCTACCTCACAGCGCCAGGGATCCAGGTTCGATTCTCGGCTTGGGTCACTGTCTGTGCGCAGTCTGCATGTTCTCCCCGTGTCTGCGTGGGATTCCTCTGGGTGCTCCGGTTTCCTCCCACAGTCCGAAAGACTTGCTGGTTAGGTGCATTGGCCATGCTAAATTCTCCCTCAGTGTACCCGAACAAGTGCTGGAGTGTGGCGACTGGGGGATTTTCACAGTAACTTCATTGCAGTGTTAATGTAAGCCTACTTGTGACACTAATAAATAAACTTAAACTTAAACATCTCCAAGGCACTGCTGAGTGCAAGAGCCGGCGGCCTATGATTGGCCAGTCGTTCTTGGCGAGTGGGCAGTTGTCTTCTGATTGGAGGAAGATCCGCTGCTGTCCAGTTTACTGCCTGATGGGAAGAAGATACAATGGGCCTTCCTCCTAAGAATTGGCACTTGGCAATTGGCACAGTAATTGGTGCATTGCCACTTCGCAGGCAGCGAGCAAGGCACCCTACTGAGACCAGAGGTTTCCGCCCATATTTTGTGGTCAGATTTGTACTCTGTTTAACTTCTGTGAAGAGTAACCTCAAAAAAAAAATTTCAGTGTTTATCCAAGACTTCATTTTTAAATGGAGCATGAACTAGAAACATAGCATGTAAATGATGAAGTGTCTTCATGGCGTCTGCTTTTCAAGTCTGCTAAATCACAGCGGCTGAAGGAGGCACTTTAAAATCTTAAATAAAATTAGCCAGCGCGCCTTTAAAAAAAATAGATTTTCCATTGTTTAGGCCATTGGCAGTATTATATATGGGAATCTATTGCCTGGGTTTTGTCTGTGCCTGTATCTTAATGTAATCACATAGAATTCTTTTAGAGAGCTAGAGACTCCTATTTGTGTGGCCCTATAGGTTGTAGATAGAAGTTGCTGAGAAATTAAATTAACTCTCATTAAACAGCCACGGCAATGAGTACTCATAGAATCCCCATGTGACACAAGTGTTGACAGATAATAGTGAGTTTGGAAGTGATTCAGAAAGCAGTCCAAATCTGATGAGAGTGGACCACACGCTAATATTGCTGCAAATGGAAAAATCTTTCTTTGAGTAAATAAGTCAGGCTATTCTGTAAACATTTAAGATGTTGAAGTATTAAGGTGTCATTTTCATGGTCATTGATGGACAGATGAATAAAATGTCAGTTCCCAGACTGACTGTTTGTGTAAAGAGTTATGTCTGGGGATTGAGGCGGGGAAGGGAACGTCGGTGCATGCAGAAGGATGAAATCCGTACCTGCATTCATCTGAGACAAAATAGGCCGGGATTTTCCAGCCGTTCACACCCCGCCACTGCTGCAAGCAAGGACTGCGCTCAGTCAAATCTCTGTTCACCGCAACGGGACCGGAAAATCCCACCGGCATGAACAGTCGGAAAATTCCTGTTTTTTTTCTTATTCAACATTTTAATTTAATAAAAGATAAGAAATATTTAATTTTGCACTAAAGTGTTAATTTTTATCAAATGAGAAACCTGAGTAAAGGACTACTTTCCATGGTACAGGACACCACTAAGTTTGGAAAGAAAAAATGGTTAGCAGATCTTTTCAATGCGCAAGGTTATTGTGATTGGGAATGTGCTGATTTTTTTAAAGAGACAAACCCTGAGAAGTTCAACCACCTAAAAGCGCGTTATTCATATCACACCTTTAACACCACAAATGGAATAAAACAGGAACTATTTCTAACGAAATATGATACTCGGCCAGATAAGGAGATTTTAAGTCAGATGGCCAAAAGCTTGGTCCAAGAGGTAAGGTTTTAAGGAGTGAACCCTTATTGAGCAGTCCATTGAATCACTGGAGATGTGTTTTGTTCCCTAGGCCTTACAATATTCACCTGCACTGTTCCTCACATGATTGTGGTCCGCTGTATGCATAACCTAGCAAAGGGGAGTGACCCTTGAAGAGGTGGAGAGAGTGTGGAGGTTGTGATGTCTTTCAGAGGAAGTGGATAAGCAGGATGTGACAGAAGGTGGGGGACAGGGGACATGGAGAGCCTTCTACTGCACAAAAGTAGAGAGGTGGCCAGGCCCAGAAGTCTGTTGAGGAAGCCATTATTGCGAGAGACGGTCTGAGTCAGCAAAGATTAAACAGGTGAACCTTGAGGCACTAACCACAGGCCTCTCACAGGAGAAACCAACCATGTATCCGGTCTAAGCAATCTCTCAGGGAGAGGGACTGCTACCTTCAGTCTCCAATGTCACCAGTGAGAAGATTTTTTCTTTACACATTGTTACTACTTTTAAGTTTTTTTGGTGGCCTGATGCCATTGACAGGTTTGGAAGTCATCAATTTGGGACAGATCCGGTAGATCCTGGGAGGGCAGCGAAAGTGACTGGGGAGGAGAGAGGGAAGGGGCAAAGGTGTGGTCACAGTCGGAAACATAGCAGCCAATTTTCACATATCAAGTTTCCGCAAACAAGAATAAAATAATAGTAGAATCATAGGATGGTTACAGTACAGAAGGAGGCCATTCAGCCTCTAATGTCTGTGCTGACCCTGTGAAGGATTCACCTAGTACCAGTCCCCTACCTTTTCTCCTTGACCCTGCAAACCCTTCCCCTTTAGAATGGCCCAATTGACCCTGCCTCCAATACACTCCTCAGCAGTGCATTCCACATCCTAACCGCTTGCTGCATGAAAAACTTTTTCCCCATGCTGCCATTGTTTTTTTCACTATTATCTTCAATCTGTGCGCTATGGTTCTCGATCCTTTTACCAATGGGAACAGTTTCTCCCTGTCCAGATTGCGCATGATTTTCAATATCACTATCCAGCTTAATTCTCCAAAGAGAATAGTCCCAAATTCTCTCATCTGTCCATGTAACTGAAATTCCTCATCCTCTGAATTATTCTTGTGAATCTTTTCTACACCCTCTCTCCTGAAGTGACCAATCTCTTTTTTTCAGTGATGTTCTTTGAGGGATTTGAATTTGGTGATCAGCCATGATCAAAATGAATGGCGGAGCAAGCTTGAAAGGCCGAATGGCCTACTCCTGTTTTTAGTTTCTATATTTCTATGAGGGATGAATATTAGTCAGGAAAGCTGATCTGCCCTTCTTCAAAATGGTGTCCATCTGAAAAGGCAGATGGGGCCTCAGTCTTATTTAAAAGATGGCTTGTTGGACAGTGTGGCACTCCCTCAATACTGCACTGGAACATCAGCCAAGATAATAGACCCTGTTCTCCCGTTTTCATTCTAAGTGTTCCCACTGGCGTCAAAACGGGAGTACTACACTTTAGCGGTTTTGCATAATTTTCAGGGATACAATTCGGGACCGGTGGGGTAGGTCGGGTGAATCCCAATTGTCTTCACACCCAGGGGGAAACCAGATATTTTCCTCTACTTTCTCAGAAGACTAAGGAAATTTGGCATGTCAGCTACGGCTCTCACCAACTTTTACTGATGCACCATAGAAAGCATTCTTTCTGGTTGTATCACAGCTTGGTATGGCTTCTGTTCTGCCCAAGACCGCAAGGAACTACAAAAAGTCGTGAATGTAGCCCAATCCATCACGCAAACCAGCCTCCCATCCATTGACTCTGTCTACACTTCCTGCTGCCTCAGAAAAGCAGCCAGCATAATTAAGGACCCCACACACCCCGGACATTCTCTCTTCCACCTTCTTCCGTCAGGGAAAAAGAAACAAAAGTCTGAGGTCACGTACCAACCGACTCAAGAACAGCTTCTTCCCTGCTGCTGTCAGACTTTTGAATGGACCTACCTTGCGTTAAGTTGATCTTTCTCTACACCCTAGCTCTGACTGTAACACTACATCCTGCACTCTCTCCTTTCCTTCTCTATGAACGGTATGTATTGTCTGTATAGCGGGCAAGAAACAATACTTTTCACAGAATGCTAATACATGTGACAATAATAAATCAAATCAAAATATTTGGCTGCACCCATTCAATGGGGCATCGGGCTTCCTGCTGGCTGTCCAACGGGGCTGGAGAATTCCCCCCCCTTTGTGATTAAGTCTCCAGAGCGCAACTTAATTGCTCAGTCTTCTGACTCAGGATTGAAGAGTTTACCACTGATCTATCTCCCCAGGGAAGCGGGGGGCCTGATGAAATCAGACATTCAAACCCAATGAACCAAGAAGCAAAACCGCTTTTCTCGATCATTTCCTTGAGCGAGCAACACTAATCAATTCCAGCAGAAGCAACGACTAGTTTTTGGGAGACTCGCTTTGAAGAGCAACTGGAAAATGTTGCAATTGTGAAGTGAATTTCCAACAATGACAATGTGGGCAGGCAGTCAATGGCAATTTTTCAAGGTTAGAAAACATTTTTAGCAGCAGTTACTGTCTTTGACTGAACTTTTCTGGTAAACAGCTGCCCTGAGTAGTTGCCACATCTCAGAGCTGGCAAGTTGTAGGTGAAGCTAAATAGGGTCCGACCAGGCCAATCGGCCAGCGGGACGAGCCAGTAAAATCACCCGCCCCCCCTTAGTAATGTTTTGGGAGAATTCCACCTCATATTTCTGAGAATTCCACCCCATATCATACTGCTGCCACTTTCATTATCAGTCCCAATGGTTTTGCTTAGAAATTCAGCTGAAGGTAGGAAAGCGAAATGTCTCCAATTGGCGGCACTCCAGAAATATAAACATGTTTTAAGCAACGCTGTCAGTACAGACATGCTGGACAGCTTCAACCACTGCACTGTACATGCTGATCTTTTTATGCACAGGCATTTAAAGCAACCTGAGGTTTGTGTTTGATTATGTTTTAATGTTGGATTGCAGCGATTCAAGAAAGCAGCTCACCACCATCTTCTCAAGGGCAACTAGGGATGGGCAATAAATGCTGGCCAGCCAGCGACGCCCGTGTCCCACAAATGACTAAAAAAAGAATGCAAATTTCTTACTGAACTGTCTTATAGAAAGCTCACGGCATTACCACTTATTTGGGCTCACAGTGACTCTATAATATTTACATTACCAATTAAGCGAAAGACTCCAATTTTGTCCATTCCTGATCACCTTGAGAAACTTTTGTTCCGTCTTGAATTGTGACAGAATGAAAAAGTAAACCCAGCAGTATTTTGTATCCAAACAATTAGTAAATGTTCGCCTGAGTTTGGTTCAGATGTTGCGAAGTGAACCGGCTAGAGAAATAGGATGGTGTAGCAGCTCGTCTTGTAATATTTCTTGTGATCACTAACAGCTTCATAACATCCAAGTCTCCTTTGAGCTCTGCTGTCAGTATTACATAGGGTCTGGGTGGGATTGTTGTCAGTGCAGGCTCAATGGGCTGAATGGCCTCTTTCTGCACTGTAGGGATTCTATGACTCTTCTATGACTCTTCTGTTACATGCCGTCCATCTTATGCCACCATGCACAGCCTTCACCTATTTCTTCTGCAGTATGGGTTGAACTTATTCCATAGCTGTATTGTTTCTTATTTCAATATCATTTCTTATCTACTCTTTTAGAAACATAGAAGATAGGAACAGGAGGAGGCCATTTGGCCCTTCGAGCCTGCTCCTCTATTCATCACGATCATGGCTGATCGTCCAACTCAATAGCCTAATCTTCCCATAACTTTTGATCCCATTTGCCCCAAGTGCTATATCTATATAAGCGTAAAAATATCTTTAGAAACATACTTTACCGTATGCTTTCCTGAAAAGAAACTTCTTCCTTCCAGGTTACACATTTTGAAAGCTCCAGCAACACTTGGATGCCAGCCAATTCCTATCTGAACTCACCTACTCTACAGACATAGAGTTCTGCCCAAATACCCTCTTGCTAGGCTTGCACCATCCTTTACAACTTTCTAGTTTCTGACTTTAAAATGATCTGTCCCCTGTGAGGGCCTTACCTACATAACACACCTCAACAAATTCCAAGGTAGATATAGGGCGGACTTTTCCTGTCCCGCCCGCAGCGTAAATCGTAGAGGGCAGGACAGAAAAGTTGGCAGACCACTGAAAGGTCCATGGCGGGAATTTCCGGTCTTGGGGCGTGCACGGCTGGAAAAATCCCACCTGTAAAGTCACGTTTATCTACTATTGTCATCTTTAAACTTTTCTTTGCCAAGAAATCCTCCCTTATGACTCTAAACCCTTCTCCAGTCTCCTTGATGCCTTTCCCTATTTCTTGCCATTTCTCCAAGATCCTAACTGATTCCAATCTAGCGGGTCCATTTAAGTGCATCGTAGCATGGTGATTATATCCCTGGACTATGCCCACTCGATTAACCAAACTATATCCCATTGTAGCCTCCTTATGGCCTCTTCACAACATTTTTTTCTACCTATCTTTGTGTTATCAACAATTTTAGCAAGCGTACCTTTGGTCCCTTCATCCAAATCATTTATATAAACAGTTGAGGTCTGTTATACATCTTTAATTTAAACACTTCCCAAACATTCCAGTTTAAAGAGACAAACAAGGACAGTAAATCAATTATTTCTTTATTTCACACTTCAAGTACCAACTCGAACATAAACAATTGCAACTCATTAACTTTTTACTGAACTTTGACTCTAACTGAACATCAATTTTCAACTGAACTTTAACTCTTAAACTGCACTTTAACTCTAACTGAACATCAATTTTAACGACTTAACCGAAAATAGATACTACCGAGTTAGGAAAACCTTGGCCAAGAAATATCCTTGATGTAGGATCAATTTTCTTCTCTCTGAAGCATTCTTCAGGGTACAAGCTTTGTTGCGATGGTTGGTATCTTCCGAATTATCGCTGCCAAACAAAGGACTCACATGCCTTTTATCCACAATTCTCCACTTGCTTCCAGAAGATTCTCTGCTACCCAGCCAATTGTGTAACCAGAAATCGATCACACGGCTTGAACATCCAGTGAAATTAATTTTCAACGAAGCCATGACGTTGAGCGTCTTCAAGACAGAAATTGATAAATTCTTGATTTCTCGAGGAATTAAGGGCTATGGGGAGAGAGCGGGTAAATGGAGTTGAAATCAACCATGATTGAATGGTGGAGTGGACTTGATGGGCCGAATGGCCTTACTTCCGCTCCTATGTCTTATGGTCTTATGACGCTTAGCTCATTTTACATGTCCCATGCATAGCAGCCATAAAAATTGGAGCCACACTGTCTCAGTTAATGTAAAGAACTTCCCTGATCTGACCAACACAGGAAGCTTCAGATCCCTGTCTGAAGGTCCCTATCTGCTTCAAGAAGCCAATCATCATCCCGGTATCTAAGAAAAACCAAGCAGTGTGCCTTAATGACTATTGGTCGGTGGCTCTGACATCCATCATTATGAAGTGCTTCGAAAGGTTAGTCATGGCACGAATCAATTCCAGCCTCCCGGACTACCCGGATCTACTACTGTTTGCCTACTGCCCCAACAGGTCCACAGCAGATGCCATTTCCCTGGAACACCTCGATAACAAGGACACCTATGTCAGACTCCTATTTATTGATTACAGCTCAGCCTTCAACATTATTATTCCCACGAAACTTATCTCCAAAGGAGAGGCCTGGGCCTCGGCACCTCCCTCTGCGACTGGATCCTGAACTTCCGAACTCACAGACCACAATCAGTAAGGATAGGCAACAACACCTCCTCCACGATCATCCTCAACACCGGTGCCCCACAAGGCTGTGTTCTCAGCCCCCTACTATACTCCTTATACACTATGACTGTGCGGCCAAATTCCCCCCCAATTCGATTTTCAAGTTTGCTGACGATACCACCCATAGTGGGTCGGATCTCAAACAATGAAGAGACAGAGTACAGGAATGAGATAGAGAATCTGGTGAACTGGTGCGGCAACAATAGTCTCCCCCTCAATGTCAGCAAAACAAAGGAGATTGTCATCGACTTCAGGAAGCGTAAAGGAGAACATGGCCCTGTCTACATCAACAGGGACGAAGTAGAAAGGGTCGAGAGCTTCAAGTTTTTAGGTGTCCAGATCACCAACAACCTGTCCTGGTCCCCCCATGCTGACACTATAGTTAAGAAAGCCCATCAACGCCTCTATTTTCTCAGAAGACTAAGGAAATTTGGCATGTCAGCTACGACTCTCACCAACTTTTACAGATGCACCATAGAAAGCATTCTTTCTGGTTGTATCACAGCTTGGTATGGCTCCTGCTCTGCCCAAGACCGCAAGGAACTACAAAAGGTCATGAATGTAGCCCATTCCACCATGCAAACCAGCCTCCCATCCATTGACTCTGTCTACACTTCCCCCTGCCTCAGAAAAGCAGCCAGCATAATTAAGGACCCCACGCACCCCAGACATTCTCTCTTCCACCTTCTTCCTTCGGGAAAAAGATACAGAAGTCTGAGGTCACGTACCAACCAACTCAAGAACAGCTTCTTCCCTGCTGCTGTCAGACTTTTGAGTGGACTTACCTTGCATTAAGTTGATCTTTCTCGACACCCTAGCTATGACTGTAACACTACATTCTGCACGCTCTTGTTTCCTTCTCTATGATCGGTATGTTTTGTCTGTATAGTGTGCAAGGAACAATACTTTAACTGTATGTTAATACATGTGACAATAATAAATCAAATCAAATCAAATCACAGCTCCCAGACCAGAGCCTCTTTACGACCTGCATCTGGTTTTAATCTATAAGTTGACCAATATTCCCAGCATGCTTAGCTCTCAGCCAGAATAGTCATTTTAAAGCCACTATTGCCATTATTGTTGTTAAATCATTGTTGCGGCCGTTCGTTCTTTGCCACAGGTCCTGTGAGAGATGTTCAGCTAATAAGCCTATAGTTTCCTGCTTTCTGTACCTCTCTCTTTTTGTATAAGGAGTTACATTTACTATTTTCCAATTTAACGGAACCCTTCCTAAATCTAGAGAATTGTAAAAAATTAAACCAACGTTTCAAATATCTCACTAGCCACTTCACTAAGACTCTGGGATGAAGTTCATTTGGACCTGGGAATTGTGAACCCCTAACCCTAGTAATTTGCTCAGTACCACTTACTAAACGATTGTAATTCTCTGGAGTGGCTTCCTCCCTTTGAATTCATGATTTCCGACTGTTTCTGAGATGTTACTTGTATCCTCTGTAGTGAAGACTGATGCAAAATATCTGTTCAATTCACCTACCTTATTTTCCATTATCAATTCCCCAGATTTACTTTCTATCGGACCTATGCTCACTTTGTTAACTTTTATTTTTAAAATAACTATAGAAATATTCCCAGCAACTTTCTCACCTACTCTTATTTCTCTTTCTTATTAATCTTGCGGTCATTCCTTGCATTTTTTATATTCTGCCTAATCTTCTGACCTACCACACATCTTTGCACAATTATATGCTTTTTCATTAAGTTTGATCTACCTACGGATGGTGTGTCCTTCCCTTGAATTTTCTCATTATCTTCTGTGTATTATGAAATATCCCCTTAAATGTCTGCCATTGCATCTTGTTAGGCCAGAAACTCCAAGGTTTTTTATGAAGATAGCCTAGACCCTAAGTTTTTACATTTGACTTTGGCATTAGGGTGAGCATAAGGTGTTTCACTCCAGGTATGATTCAAGTGACCCACTAGGAAACTTTTATCAAACAATAAAAAGAAATAACATAACTTTTACCAATTGCAAGAATCAAACATGATACAGTATAAACCTTAACAGCTAGCTATCTATGTTGTTCCAAGTCAAACAACATCTCACAAGCATACACCGCTTTCTAGACTTGGCAAAAAAGCAAGAATGCTCACGTGATGCTGGGTTTTCAGCTTTTTAACACCTGCTGTGAATTGCTCCTTTGAATGTTGGATCAATTTTCTGAGGCTTCCCAATCCGGGAACTTTCCAAAAAAACTCTGGAGAAAGAGAGAGACAGAGACACTGTCTTCTTCCACCAGCTTCTAACAGCAACTCACAGACAGCAGATTTTCCAACTCCAGAGAGAGGGGAAAAGCATTGTTGCTGCTCTCCACCTCAGGCTATTAATGAAAAGCAAAACTAAAAACCTCAGAACACTGCATTTATCCAGATTAAAAATAAACATGATGTCCATTATATTGCTTCAGTAACAATTAAAAGACACCAGCTACAGACAAAGCAGTGCCATTAAAATGCTAGGAGCTGCTTGAAAAACCTGCAAAGAAACAGGATTAAAATACATTTCTTAAAGGCACAGTATTGTCACAATCTCTATTGACCTATCCCTGTTGGATAAAAGAGGGGCTGAAGCTCCTCCATCACTGCATACTGGTTTACCTTACCTGCCTGACTTGCAGTCACATCCTCCTGTCCTTGACCAGTGACCAACTCCGAAGCTTTGCCTCACCTAAGGGGAGTAACTGCCTCCTCAAACAAAGTTTCCAGGTAACTTTCCCATTCCCTAGTGCCCCACAATGTCTGCAACTCAGACTCCAGCTCAGCAACCCAGAGCCGAATTTGCATAAACTGCAGACATTTTACAGATATGGATGCCTGGGTTTGCAGTGCATTGCAGATTCCCACATGCTGCAGTCATAACCAGCCCCACCATTTCCATCCATCCTTATTTATTTAATTGGTCAATTAGTTAATAATTTACACAGATAAATTAATAGAACGTTGCCTCACCGAGCTTGGAGAGAAGTGGGGAAACTAACCAGCCACTGTGTATTGATACATGTGGTGTGGACGACAAAGTTAGAGTGGCACAGTGGTTAGCACTGCTGCCGCATAGCGCCAGGGACCCAGGTTCGATTCCCGGCTTGGGTCACTGTATGTGTAGAGTCTGCATGTTCTCCTCATGTCTGCGTGGGTTTCCTCCGGGTGCTCCGGTTTCCTCCCACAGTCTGGTTAGGTGCATTGGCCATGCTAAATTCTCCCTCAGTGTACCCGAACAGGCGCTGGAGTGTGGCGACTAGGGGATTTTCACAGTAACTTCATTGCAGTGTTAATGTAAGCCAACCTGTGACTAATAAATAAACCTTAAAACTTAAGTTGATAAATTTGTCCTCAGATGTCGACTAATCTTGAGTTAGTCCCCAGTTTAGTAATGCTCTAACATTGGACGTATCGGGCTGAATTTAACAGCCAGAAAACCCTATGGTCTATGCTGGCCTCAGTGAATTCTGAGCATGTTCACCTGGCACATGAAATTCTATATCAGAAGTGTAATCTACCCCTGCATAGGGACCACCGCGTGTTTCGTAACTGATCTAAGAACAAGACGACTCCACAACAGAATGGGGAAGAAAATGCTCCAAGAAGAAAATGAGTTGGAAAAAAGTAGTTTTAAAAAGACTTCTCTCGAAAAAGTACTGGAAACACAAATCAACAGCCAGCTCAGTGCAGGTAGCTTTCATAACATGCTTCCACCAGTGCGCTGGAACATCAAGTTATTTTAACAAGCAGTTCCTGATTTTAGTGATCTCACTGCACTTCCCATACACAGATCTCAGCTCCCTTATGAATTGAAAGACGTATTCCTGTGGTTTGTTGGCGTCATACCCCTCAGAACTTGCATAATCCTGGATCGCGGGTATTTACCTCAATATATTCCTCTTCCAGGTCTTTTCAGAAGTTTGAACAAGGCAACACACAGGGGTAATCTTCAGAGTCTGAATTATTAAACCAACATCATTGACATAAATGAAGCAAGTGGAACATTTAAAACAGCATACACCATAAACAGCAGCAAATGTCCTGTATTTTTACAACTATATTCTGTTGCTGACAGCAGTCAATGCAGGGAGAATCTCTATATCCAAACACATGTTAGCCATGGCTTAGTGGTGGCACTTTTGCCTCTATATTAACACTTGTAAATCTATTATAGCAATAGAAAATTGTGAGGAGTTCAGACAGAGTAGGTAGTAAAACTGTTCCTGTGGTAGCGTGGCCCCTTTAAGGGGGTGTCCCCTGTGGGCCTGTGATCAGGCCAGACCCTATGGAGTGTCAAGGTGGGAAGCTGAGCCAATTGGGTGCAAGGGCATGTATTCCGGGTTGGGGAGGATGCTCAGATGCAGCCAGAGAGGAGTGTTGTACAGTCGCATTGTTAATTCTCTCTGACCCTCTTAGTGTAAATACCTGTCAATTTTTGGCAATAAATCCTTTTGTTATTTTGAGCCACATTGAGTCGCCCTCAATTTGTTATAGTTCCCATTGGTGGAAGACCAGAGGGCACAGATTTCAGTACCAGAAGTAAGGAGCCGGTGGTTAAAGACTCGATTACACCGCTTGAGAGGGTGGTGGAGGCAAATTTAGTTGTGACTTTCAAATGGGAATTGGACAAGCACCAGATGGCTGAGTATCTGAAGGCACCTGAAGGTAAATAATTTGCAGGGAAATGGCAGGGAATGGAGCCAGTAGAAACTCACAAAAATAGCCTCTTTCTATACTGTCACCATTCTGTATATCTTAAGTTGTTCTTTCTTTCCAGTCTTTATCTGGAGCACACTCCAGCACTCGCTTACAGTTCTGTTTCACCCAACGTTTCTCAAACTTTCTAATTCAGTCTCTCACTTTGGCTCACAGACTATAGCTGAAATTATCATCAACCTTCGAATGCACAGGCGGGCATATTCATAGGTTAAGTTAATGAGAGAAATATGTCCTCTCGAATAATTTCCCTCATTGTTGCCTTAGCAAAACTAGACATGTGGAATGCTTTTCCGTACCACTCCTAGGGTTGGATTTGCCCCAACAGTGTGGCCTGTGTCCATATAATTGATCTCGGCGCCTACTGTTTTCCCTTCAAGGATGTGGAGATGCTGGCGTTGGACTGGGGTAAACACAGTAAGACGTTTAACAACACCAGGTTAAAGTCCAACACGTTTATTTGGTAGCAAAAGCCACACAAGCTTTCGGAGCTCCAAGCCCCTTCTTCAGGTGAATGGGAATTCTGTTCACAAACAGGGCATATAAAGACACAGACTCAATTTACATGAATAATGGTTGGAATGCAAATACTTACAGCTAATCAAGTCTTTAAGAAACAAACAACGTGAGTGGGGAGAGCATCAAGACAGGCTAAAAAGATGTGTATTGTCTCCAGACAAGACAGCCAGTGAAACTCTGCAGGTCCAGGCAGGCTGTGGGGATTACAAATAGTGTGACATGAACCCAATATCCCGGTTGAGGCCGTCCTCATGTGTGCGGAACTTGGCTATCAGTTTCTGCTCAGCGACTCTGCACCATTGTGTGTCGTGAAGGCCGCCTTGGAGAACGCTTACCCGAAATTCAGAGGCCGAATGCCCGTGACCGCTGAAGTGCTCCCCAACAGGAAGAGAACAGTCTTGCCTGGTGATTGTCGAGCGGTGTTCATTCATCCGTTGTCGCAGCGTCTGCATGGTTTCCCCATTGTACCATGCCTCGGGACATCCTTTCCTGCAGCGTATCAGGTAGACAACGTAGGCCGAGTTGCAAGAGTATGTACCGTGTACCTGATGGATGGTGTTCTCACGTGAGATGATGGCATCTGTGTCGATGATCTGGCACGTCTTGCAGAGGTTGCTGTGGCAGGGTTGTGTGATGTTGTGGTCACTGTTCCCCTGAAGGCTGGGTAGTTTGCTGCGGACAATGGTCTGTTTGAGGTTGTGTGGTTGTTTGAAGGCAAGAAGTAGGGGTGTGGGGATGGCCTTGGCGAGATGTTCGTCTTCATCAATGACATGTTGAAGGCTCCGGAGGAGATGCCGTAGCTTCTCCACTCCGGGGAAGTACTGGACGATGAAGGGTACTCTATCCACCGTGTCCCGTGTTTGTCTTCTGAGCAGGTCGGTGAGGTTTTTCTCTGTGGCGCGTCGGAACCGTTGATCGATGATTCGAGCGCTATATCCTGTTCTTATGAGGGCATCTTTCAGCGTCTGGAGGTATCTGTTGCGATCCTCCTCATCCGAGCAGATCCTGTGTATACGGAGGGCTTGTCCGTAGGGGATGGCTTCTTTAACGTGTTTAGGGTGGAAGCTGGAGAAGTGGAGCATCGTGAGGTTATCCGTGGGCTTGCGGTACAGTGAGGTGCTGAGGTGACCGTCCTTAATGGAGATGCGTGTGTCCAAGAATGCAACCGATTCCGGAGAGTAGTCCATGGTGAGTCTGATGGTGGGATGGAACTTGTTCTTCACCGCACGCGACCTTCAACCGATGCTATACACTAGATACATCGATGACATTTTCTTCCTTTGGACTCATGGTGAACAATCACTGTAACAACAAAAGATGACATCAACAAGTTCCATCCCACCATCAGACTCACCATGGACTACTCTCCGGAATCGGTTGCATTCTTGGACACACGCATCTCCATTAAGGACGGTCACCTCAGCACCTCACTGTACCGCAAGCCCACAGATAACCTCATGATGCTCCACTTCTCCAGCTTCCACCCTAAACACATTAAAGAAGCCATCCCCTACGGACAAGCCCTCCGTATACACAGGATCTGCTCAGATGAGGAGGATCGCAACAGACACCTCCAGACACTGAAAGATGCCCTCATAAGAACAGGATATAGCACTCAAATCATCAATCAACAGTTCCGACGCGCCACAGCGAAAAACCGCACCGACCTGCTCAGAAGACAAACACGGGACACGGTGGACAGAGTACCCTTCGTCATCCAGTACTTCCCCGGAGCGGAGAAGCTACGGCATCTCCTCCGGAGCCTTCAACATGTCATTGATGAAGACGAACATCACGCCAAGGCCATCCCCACACCCCTACTTCTTGCCTTCAAACAACCGCACAACCTCAAACAGGCCATTGTCCACAGCAAACTACCCAGCCTCCAGGAGAACAGTGACCACGACATCACGCGACCCTGCCACAGCAACCTCTGCAAGACGTGCCAGATCATCGACACAGATGCCATCATCTCACGTGAGAACACCATCCACCAGGTACACGGTACATACTCTTGCAACTCGGCCAACGTTGTCTACCTGATACGCTGCAGGAAAGGATGTCCCGAGGCATGGTACATTGGGGAAACCATGCAGACGCTGCGACAACGGATGAATGAACACCGCTCGACAATCACCAGGCAAGACTGTTCTCTTCCTATTGGGGAGCACTTCAGTGGTCACGGGCATTAGGCCTCTGATATTCAGGTAAGCGTTCTCCAAGGTGGCCTTCACGACACAGGACGGAACAGCGTCGCTGAGCAGAAACTGATAGCCAAGTTCCGCACACATGAGGATGGCCTCAACCGGGATATTGGGTTCATGTCACACTATTTGTAATCCCCACAGCCTGCCTGGACCTGCAGAGTTTCACTGGCTGTCTTGTCTGGAGACAATACACATCTTTTTAGCCTGTCTTGATGCTCTCTCCACTCACGTTGTTTGTATCTTAAAGACTTGATTAGTTGTAAGTATTCGCATTCCAACTATTATTCATGTAAATTGAGTCTGTGTCTTTATAAACTCTGTTTGTGAACAGAATTCCCACTCACCTGAAGAAGGGGCTTGGAGCTCCGAAAGCTTGTGTGGCTTTTGCTACCAAATAAACGTGTTGGACTTTAACCTGGTGTTGTTAAACTTCTTACTCCCTTCAAGGAGGCAGGGGTGGGATCGGGAAGGGCCTGCCGATGCTGAAAACATTTAGGAGATGGCCACAGAGGTGTCTGAGTGTTAAGGCAACTGGTTAGAAGGCCCACTTTGTTTCTCTGGAACGTTGGCCCGGTTGCATTAAAGGTCATTATGCCCCTCTAGCCCCTAGCACCACAAATACCCTCAGCCCCTCACCCACTTACCATTCCCCATTGTATCTGCCCATTCTCCCTCATATCTCCCCTTTCCCTCTCATATTTGCTACACCCTTTCTACGTTCACTCACCTCGTATGCGTTACACATCAAATCAATGAGAAAGTCTTGAAGTGCTCATGAATAAAGCACCCTTGAAGAAATCTGCTTTTAAAAGATCTGCCGTGCTTACAGGCTAATTAAAATGCTACTCAGTCACTGCCTTTCATATTTCAAAAATGGAAACTCGACTTCACTTTGCACCTCTTAACCTTATTCAATTAAGCATACAGACTTTGAAAAAAGCAGATTAAAGAAAGAATAACTTACTATTACCCCATAAAGATATCAATCAATCAAAGATAACACTCTGCTTCAGACCGTTGCTGAGCTAAGCTATTGAGGAGTCTTGGAGCTCTGGCCACCTGTTTAAGTTGATACACTTCTCAACTCAAACATGCCTTGTGGAAGGCCTTATCCCACACTTGCGAAAATTGCCAGCACCAGAATTGGAGGCCAAAATCCTGTCCCCTCACTTTTAAAGGCCCCCAGAGTAGAGCCAATTCTGAAAGTCTGGCCGCTGGTATTTAACACTGGCAAAGAGGTAACACGGGACTTAAGATTTAAAGAGCAATTAATTGCAAGTGCAAAACAGAGTTTTTAATCAAGTTAAAAATATCTGTTTTTCCTTCAGCTGGAAGGCAAACCATGCTCTGTCTGATCTTTGATTCAATAATCAACAGTGGCACAGTGGTTAGCACTACTGCCTCATAGCTCCATGGACCTGGGTTTGATCCCCAGCTTGGGTCACTGTCTGTGTGGAGTTTGCATATTCTCCCCATGGTTGTGTGGCTTTCCTCCGAGTGCTTCGATTTCCACCCACAGTCCAAAGATGTGCAGAGTAGGTGCATTGGCCATGCTAAATTATCCCTTAGTGTCCTGGGATGGGTAGGTTAGAAGGATTTTCAGGGTAAGTATGTGAGGTTACGGGGATAGGGCCGAGGTGGGATTGTTGTTGGTGCAGACTCGACGGGTCGAATGGCCTCATTCTGCACTGTAGGGTTTCTATGATCCCCACTACCAGTTCCCAGGTGGTAGGGAAGTAACACTGGGGGCCAATCACCAATAACTCAGTGATTCTAACCCTGAGCTGACTTGCCAGGGTCAGGGTGGAGGAAGACATGTTGGCATAATACTAATGTTCTTTGTTTCTGTAATGTACTCATGTCAGTGTAGTTCTAATGTGATATGTTTGTATTTCAAATGACGGAAAATCTTCAGATTATGCTTTTTTTAAATGCTTGGCTCATTAAGTTTGTATGAAAGTCTGCACAAAATTTGTAAAATTCTGATGTATTTAATTTGGCAGTACAGCCAAGCCACAGGATTTTTTGAGTAGAGTTTTACAGAAGTATTTGTGTAAACTCTTTGAATTGCGGTATTTTTAATACAGTCAGATGACAGTGACATCGTTCTAGAATTCCAATTATTCCAAATTTTCACTTATCAGATGCTGGTAACACTCAAAGCGATAGCCTGCTTTGATAAACTGAGTCTGGCTTCTATTAAAACGTCAGCACTCTCTCTGCTTTTTTCTTGTTCCTTTCCTCACTCTTTCCTTCTCTCATGTTCTCTCATGATCAAGAGACGGAGTTGTGATGAGAGACTAGTTAAGGTTGGGTTACACTACCTTCAGACAATGATTGTAAAATACTGAAAGTAATTATCCAGAAATCACTTTGCAATCATAGAATCACTATAGTACAGAAGAAGGCAATTCGGTCCATCATGTCTGCACCCAACTCTCCGACAGAGCATCTTACCCAGATCCTATCCCCGTAACCCCACGAATATACCCTGCTAATCCCTCTAACCTACACATCTTGGGACATTAAGGGGAAATTTAGCATGGCCAATCCATCTAAACTGCACATCTTTGGACTGTGGGAGGAAACTGGAACACCCCGAGGAAACCTATGCAGACAGGGGAAGAATGTGCAAACCACTGTGCTACGATGCCACCCTCAAGGGAAATCCAGAAAAAGATGGAAAAGAACTGGATTATATGGATCCTGTTCCTGGAAGGCCAGGCCAGTGACTTACCTCTGTATAAGTGGAAGCCCATCAAGAATGATCAAGGCAGCCCACCAGCACCTGGAGAGGTGGAGGCAATATTAAAAGGCATTGATACACTGAAAATCAGAACTGCACGTTGGTCAAGATTGAGGCTTTTTGGCATGTATTTGGGAGGAGTGAAGGCCTTTACTTGGCCTTGCCCTCCATTTCGCAGTTGAGGCTATTTTTGCTGCATCTCAGGCCTACTACCTGAATTCCTGCAAAACAGCAGGCACGGGGTGGATGGCAGGGGAATGGCTTTAAAACCTGAGCCTTATACTTTTCCCTTACATTTGCAATGGGAAACAAACAATCTCGAATGGAGCAGATTCAGATAAAATGACAGTAGGCCTGACCACCCAATTTCAATTCCTTCTATGGTAATCTATGTCCGAATCTTAGAACTGGAGCTAAGGTGGTTACGAATAGATTCAAGAGCGCTTCTTGATTGAAGAACGTGATATGACTAGATAATCTGTTTTAGTGATGGTGATGCAAGACAAATAAAGACCAGGACAGTACATGAAGAGAACCAGGATGTGCATTTGGTTTTCTGGGGGACACAGAGTTGTAATGCTCTGGGGACCCAGATTTGAATCTCACCACAGCAGATGGTGACATTTGAATTCAATAAAAATCAGGAATTAAAATTCTACTGATGTCCACGGAACCATTGTCGATTGTGGAAAAACCCATCTGGATTGCTGAGGAAATCTGTCATCTTTACCTGGTCTGGCCTACATTTGGCTCCAAAGTTTTAAAATTTAAAGTTTACTTATTAGTGTCGCAATGTAGTTGACTCCAAAAATGCCCTCTGAAATGGCAGAGTCAGCCTCTCAAGGGCAATTAGGGATAAGGAGCAAATGCTGGCCCAGCCAACAATGTCCACATCACATTATTTTAAAGAAATTCTGTCAATATTCCTCCTTCAACCATTGCCATCAAAAACAGTTCAGCATTTTTATTGTTGCTTTTGCTTCTGTACGTGAAGTGTCTCCAACACATGATTACGAAACAGGATAAAGTACAATAGAATGCAAGCTGATCAGTTGTTCTCCTTAATATGTTGTTGCCACTTGGTTTTCATAGTATTATGAGCTTTTAAATCCAAGCTATCACCACTTGACAAATATGGAAGCTTTACCTCAGACATGCTGAGCTTCACATTAAACCTGGGCACTGCAAGCCATAAATAATATCATGTCCAACATGGCAGCTTTAAGATGTTTGACAAATAAGCAATCTTGAATTGTTTGCGACCCTTATTTGGCTGCAGTAAGGTGCGTTTTTTTGGGGATCTATGCTCTGAATGTGGTCATAGCAACCTGAATGCTGTCCCCTCCTGCCAAAGCAGTGGAGTGTTTTGGAGTTTTAGGAAAGACTCCATTCCATATCCTGAAGTTTTGTTTTATTTATCTAGTGTCCAAACTGAGGAAAAGCAGCCCTCAGGCTAGGAACTTACCACATAGGGATTTGCAGTCACGTATCTGTGCCCTGACATTTTTTGGCAAAGCCGCCAGTTATGTTTTTGTGATGACACCCACTTCTCTCTCCCTCTTACAGAATACTCTTAAGAATGTAAGTATGCTATGTAGTTATAAAACTTAAGTTGAAGTAGACCTTTTTTTGCTTTTCATTCAGAATGCAAGATTGAATAAATTGACATAGGGAAGATATTGGAGGTGTTGGCAGCCTTAAAACTGCACAAATCCCCAGGTCTGGGTGAATTGTGTCCCAGACTGTTGTGGGAGGCAAGGGAGGAGATTGCAGGGGCTCTGACCAAATCTTCAATTTCTCTCGTCTCTCCACTCACATTGTCTGTACCTTTAAGACTTGATTAGCTGTAAAGACTCGCATTCCAATCATTATTCATTATTCTGTAAATTGAGTTTGTGTCTTTATATGCCCTGTTTGCTGTTTGTTAGCAGATCTCCCGCTCACCTGATGAAGGAGCAGCGCTCCGAAAGCTAGTGGCGTTTGCTACCAAATAAACCTGTTGGACTTTAACCTGGTGTTGTTAGACTCCTCACAGCAGGAGGGCCAGACGACAGAAGAACAATTGATGTGGTTCCGCTATTTAAGAAGCGTTGTAGAGAAAAACCAGGGAACTACAGACCAATGAGTCTCACGTCAGTGGTAGGGAAACTATTGGAGAAACTTCTGAACGAGATTATCTATCTCCACTTGGAGAGGCAAGGCTTGAGCAGGGATCGTCAGCATGGCTTCGTCAGAGGAAGCTCATGCCTAACAAATTTAATTGAAGTTTTTGAGGAGGTGACCAGTATGTAGACAAGGTTAGTGCATTTGGTGTAGTTTATATGAATTTCAACAAAGCCTTTGACAAGGTCCAACATGGGAGACTTGTAAAGAAGGTAAATTCACATGGGACACAGGATAATTTGATAAAGTGGATTCAAAATTGGCTCAATTGCAGGAAACAGAGGGTGACTGGAAGCCAGTGTCCAGTGGCGTACCACAGGGATCTGTGTTGGCCCCCTATTATTCACCATTTCTATAAATTACATTAATGACTATGTGGGGGGTAGGATAAGTAAGCTTGCAGATGACAAAATGATTGGCCGGGTGGCTAACAGTGAGGGTGAGTGTCTTGAGCTACAAGAAGATATAGATGGAATGGTCAAATGGACAGATAAGGGGCAGATGGAATTTAACCCTGAAAAGTGTGAGGGGATACACTTTGGAAGGAGCAATTTGACAAGGAAGTATTCAATGAATGGTAGGACACTAAGAAGTTCCGTAGAACAAAGGGATCTTGGCGTGATAAGGGCGGCATGGTAGCACAGTGGTTAGCACTGTTGCTTCACAGCTCCAGGGACCTGGGTTCGATTCCCGGCTTGGGCCACTGTCTGTGTGGAGTTTGCACATTCTCCTCGTGTCTGCGTGGGTTTCCTCCGGGTGCTCCGGTTTCCTCCCATAGTCCAAAGATGTGTGGGTTAGGTCGATTGGCCATGCTAAAATTGCCCCTTAGTGTCCTGAGATGTGTAGGTTAGAGGGATTAACGGGTAAAATATGTAGGGATGTGGGGGTAGGGCCTGGGTGAGATTGTGGTCAGTGCAGACTCGATGGGCCGAATGGCCTCCTTCTGCACTGTAGGGTTTCTATGATTCTATGATTCTATGATTGTCTACAAATCTCTGAAGCGGTAAGGGCATGTTAGTAGGGTGGTGAATAAGGCATATGGGACAATTGCCTTTATGAATCGAGGCATAGATTACAAAGGCAAGGAAGTCATGTTGGAATTGAATAGAACGTTGGTGAGGCCACAGCTCGAGTACTCTGTGCAGTTCTGGTCGCCACATTATATAAACGATGTGAATGCACTGGAAGGGGTGCAGAGGAGATTCACCAAGATGCTGCCTGGGATGGAACATTTGTTATGAAGAGAGGTTGGGTAGGCTTAGATTGTTTTTGTTGGAGCAGAGAAGACTCAGGGTTGACCTGATTGAGGTGTTCAAGATTATGAGGGACACGGACAGAATGGGTAAGGAGTAGCTGTTCCCCTCAGCTGAAGGGTCAGTCACAAGGAGTCATAGGTTCAAGGTGAGGAGCAGGAGGTGTAGGGGGATGTGAGGAAAAACCTTTTTACCCAGAGGGTGGTGATTGTCTGGAATAACCTGCCTGGGAGGGTGGTAGAGGCAGATTGCCTCATATCCTTTAAAATGTACCTGGATGAGCGCTTGTCATGTCATAACATTCAGGACTATGGGCCAAGTGCTGGCTGATGATTAGGTGGGAGTTCAGGTGTTTCTAATGTGTTGGTGCAGACTCGATGGGCTGAAGGGCCGCTTCTGTGCTGTATAATTCTATGAGCGGAACGTTACGACCTCATTGCGCCCATTTTGTGGTGGGAAAATGTTGTAAAATCAGGTGTGGTGCGACTAGCGGGAATGGTGCCCGTTTTTGTGCTCATTTCCATTTTACCAAGAAAAAAAAATTGTCGCGATCAGGACCCTGCCAAAAACAGTCGAAACGGCAATTTGAATTTTTTTGCATTCATCACAATGTAATTAGTGAGTTTCACTCCCAATCGTCCCAGCTCACCGGCCTTAACCACCTCGTTCACTGCAACTGGATCGGTCAGGAAAACACCTCCTGTATAAAAGTCACATTCAGGGGCTTGAGCAGAGAGGGTGAATGAGGAGATAAGTCTCTGCTTTCAAACTGCTCCCTGCTGCTCAGAGGGGGCTGTTTCGTGGTGGCTATGTTGCATTTTGTGTCCAGGGGGGAGGGGCGGGGGGGCTGCCAGTGTGTGGAGGGGGGGGGGCGGCGTTGGGGGGCTGCTGTTGTTAATGGGATCTGAATTCAGACTCTCAGCACGGACTCGGCTCAGAGCGCTGACCTCGGGTCTTTGTGCTGACTCTGGGTCCTAGTGCTGGCAGCAGCAAGCACTGTTACAGGTGTGGGATGGGTTGGAAACTCTCTGAAGTGGCAGTGCTGCTGCCTCAGGGCTTGTCCAGCAGCACTGTCTGTGGGCCACTATTGCTGGGTGTGTGTTCATGGGTGTGGGGGGGGTGGGGGGGGGCGGGGAATGCGGTTGGAGGGAGGGCTGTGTTGCCATTCTGGGATCTGTGGAGGGGGGGGGGTTAGGTGTGTTGTTGCTGGGTGACTGTGGGGGCGGTTAAATGGGGAGTGTGTGTTGCTGGGGGTCTGTGGGGGGAATGGGGAGTGTGTGTTGCTGGGGGTCTGTGGGGGGAATGGGGAGTGTGTGTTGCTAGGGGTCTGTGGGGGGAATGGGGAGTGTGTTGCTGGGGTCTGTGGGGGGGGGTATGCGTAGAGTTTGTTGCTGGGGGTCTGTGGGGGGGGGGTATGGGGAGTGTGTGTTGCTGGAATTGTGTGGGGGGTATGGGGAGTGTGTGTTGCTGGGGGTGTGTGGGGGGGTATGGGAAGTTTGTGTTGCTGGGGGTCTGTGTGGGGGGGTATGGGGAGTGTGTGTTGCTGGGTCTGTGTGTGTGGGGGGGGGTATGGGGAGTGTGTGTTGTTGGGGGTGTGTTGGGGGGGGCATGGGGAGTGTGTGTTGCTGGAATTGTGTGGGGGGGATGGGGAGTGTGTGTTGCTGGGGGTGTGTGGGTGGGTATGGGGAGTATGTGTTGCTGGGGGTGTGTGGGTGGGTATGGGGAGTATGTGTTGCTGGGGGTGTGTGTGGGGGTATGGGGAGTATGTGTTGCTCGGGGTGTGTGGGGGCTATGGGGAGTATGTGCTGCTGGGTGTCTGTGTTGGGTGGTATGGGGAGTGTGTGTTGCTGGGTCTGTGTGTGGGGGGGGGGGGGGGGGCTATGGGGAGTGTGTGTTGCTGGGCTGGGGGTGAGTAGAGTTCTTTAACCTCTCCATCTGTCTCTCCCCTTCCCCAAATTCTAACCCCACCCTTTAGATTGACAAGATGGCTTTTGCAATGCAACCCATTAATCTTCACAGAAAGCATCATAGAAACCCTCCAGTACAGAAAGAGACCATTCGGCCCATCGAGTCTGCACCGACCACAATCCCACACAGGCCCTATCCCTACATCCCTACATATTTTACCCACTAATCCCTCTACCCTACGCATCTCAGGACACTAAGGGGCAATTTTTTAGCATGGCCAATCAACCTAACCCGCACATCTTTGGACTGTGGGAGGAAACCGGAGCACCCGGAGGAAACCCACGCAGATACGAGGAGAATGTGCAAACTCCACACAGACAGTGATCCAAGCCGGGAATCGAACCCAGGTCCCTGGAGCTGTGAAGCAGCAGTGCTAACCACTGTGCTACCGTGCCGCCCTTGCTGTTCTGTTGGTTGCTGCTGGAGCTGAGGAGGAGGAGCAGGAGGGTGAATTGTGGGCACAGGAGGCCCAGGCCTTACCACTTGCAGGAAGAGAGGGAGATGGCCGCCAGAGGCAGGATGTGGGTGCCATTCGCTCCAAAGGGAGGGTGGGGGGGGGTGGGCAGGAGAAAGAGGGAGTGGAGACTCTGGCAGTTCCGCACGCGTGTCCTTCGAGCAAATATCGGACATCGTGTGCTGCCGGCTCCGGCTCCGAAAGGAAACAGTGCGACAGCTTGCTTATTCCTTTCCCTGCAACTAGGAACCTGAAAGGGTTAATCATTGTAAATCTTCAGCTGTGCAGTCGTTTTGTGCTCACGTCGAGTGAACTCAGTTACTCCTTCTGCTTTTTCACTTTAATTATTTATAACCGATAGTGCCAGCTTGTTTGAGCTTGGATGCTGAAGCCAAGGTCTGGATCAGTTTATCGTGAATCTCAGCTTTCTGATCAGCCAGACTTATTAGGTATCCCCAGTGAGTCTGACTATTTGGAATTCTTTTATGACAATCCCACCGGCATTTTATTTAGACAGTCCCGAAGGTCTATCAGAAGCCAATGCAGACACTTAGTGGTTCTGTTTAATAAGACTATCTGTCATTCTCTCTCTTGTTACCCACACATCCGATTGTGATTTTTTAAAAAAACGTCTTCAGTTAAAAAAAACCCTCTGACAATGCAGTAATCCTTCAGCAGCACTGCACTGAAATATCAGTCCCGAGGTGGGGCTTGAATTCTCAACGTTTTGCCGGGGAAGGAAGCCCCACTTCAGAATTTCACCACAGTGCCAAAGTTGCATTTAACTATTTGGCCATCTTTTAGATGAGACATTTAACCAGCTGTTTGGGTAGCTATTAAAGATATTATGGCACCTTTTTGAAGAAGAGCATGGAATTATCTTCTGTCACGTTTTCAATCCTTAACCAACAAAAAAGATCAATAACAGAGTAATGAATATCTATCTCATTGCATTGGGTGCTTGCTGTGTGTGTGGGAAGGGGAGATCTGGGCAATCCTGGCCCTCAGAGGCCAACAGTACAACAGGAAGGAGCACCACTACCTCTCCTCACTCTGCGTAAGCTTTGTTTCAAAGCTTCAATTGACCTTCTTGGCTGCATCCGTGCACAGAAATCTCAGGGCAGCCCAATCTCTCAGAGGAAGCTTAAATAAGAACAAAGAAAAATACAGCACAGGAACAGGCCCTTCGGTCCTCCAAGCCTGCGCCGATCATGATGTCTGCCTAAACTAAAACCGTTTGCACTTACGGAGTCCATGTCCTTCCATTCCCATCCTATTCATGTATTTGTCTAGTTGCCCCTTAAATGCCGCTATCGTACCTGTTCCCACCACCTCCCCAGGCAGTGCGTTGCAGGCATTCACCACCCTCTGTGTAAAAAGCTTGCCTTGCACATCTCCTCTCAACTTTTCCTCACGCACTTTAAACCTATGCCCCCTAGTACTTCACTTTTCTACCCTAGGAAAGAGCATCTGACTATCCACTCTGTCCATGCCCCTCATAATCTTGTAATCCTCTATCAGGTCATCCCTCAATCTCCGTCGTCCCAGTGAGAACAAACAAAATAGGCATAAGACTTCTTAGTCTTGAAGGGTAGGGGGGTTTTAGTTAAGTTGGGCAGCATGATCGGTGCAGGCTTGGAGGGCCGAAGGTCCTGTTCCTGTGCTGTAAATTTCTTTGTTCTTTGTTCTAGCATAAGTAAGGTGCTTAAAACCATTTTAGAAAGCCACTCTAGACACAATTGAAGCCAATAAGTCATCAGTTGGCCTATATTGCGAAGGGGATAGAATATAAAAGCAGGGATGTCTTGATGCACCTGTACAGGGCATTGGTGAGGCCGCAGCTGGAATACTGTGTGCAGTATTGGTCCCCTTATATGAGGAAGGATATATTGGCATTGGAGGGAGTGCAGAGAAGGTTCACCAGGTTGATACCGGAGATGAGGGGTTTGGATTATGAGGAGAGGCTGAGGAGATTGGGTTTGTACTCGTTGGAGTTTAGAAGGATGAGGGGGGATCTTATGGAGACTTATAAGATAATGCGGGGGCTGGATAGGGTGGAGGCGGAGAGATTCTTTCCACTTAGTAAGGAAGATAAAACTAGAGGACACAGCCTCAAAATAAAGGGGGGTCGGTTTAAGCCAGAGTTGAGGAGGAACTTCTTCTCCCAGAGGGTGGTGAATCTCTGGAATTCTCTGCCCACTGAGGTGGTGGAGGCTACCTCGCTGAATATGTTTAAAGCGCGGATGGATGGATTCCTGATCGGTAAGGGAATTAAGGGTTATGGGGATCAGGCGGGTAAGTGGTACTGATCCACGTCAGATCAGCCATGATCTTATTGAATGGCGGGGCAGGCTCGAGGGGCTAGATGGCCTACTCCTGCTCCTATTTCTTATGTTCTTATGTTCTTATGTTCTTATCAGGCTCATGGAGCATAGCCCTGCTAAATTGGACATTGTTTTCCCTCATTTCCGTCCTGACCTCAAGCTAGTTGCTATAAAAGGGTGAGCTGCCTGCTGGAAACTCAACCAACGCCCGGCAGCTTGTCCACATTGTTTAAAGGAGGCCCATTTTCAGCTCCTCGATTCAGCTGTGCATCAGCATATCTTTGTGCTCAAAGTTGGGTGCTGAAAAAATTTCACGCTACTCTCTCCTGCTTGCAGTGTACCTCACTGATGCCCCTAAATATGAAACTAAGAATGATTTTTATACTATTTATAGATTTTTGCACATACAACTCTATCCTCGAATGTCAGCATTAGTGGATGGAGGTAAGGAAAACAATTGTGATGGGTGTAGAAAGCTACCAAATAAACCTGTTGGACTTTAACCTGGTGTTGTTAAACTTCTTACTGTAGAAAGATTGCCAGTGGAGGGTAAAGAAATGTTAGCTTGCACTGGCAGATTTGCGGGATGGGGGGGCGTATGGAGGGAGGAATGTTTGAAAAGGAAGGTAGGTAGATGTGATCTGGACTGGCTGGGTTGAACCTATCAGCATGTTCCTATTTCTAAAATAATGGACTATAACTTCCTCGGAATAGCACTCAGCAGAGATTATCTCACCAAACTCATTTAGCTGCGCCATATTTCTTCCCTGCCTCTCCCGCTCAACCATCTTGACTCAGGCCAGCTGAGATCCAGGCAGCATTTGTATCCACGAAGCCCAGCACTGAAACCTAAAAGAGACTGAATGAAGGACGACACGCCACCTTTCCCTTGGCACTAGTTGCCATATAGCAGGGATGTTTAAAGGCCTGATAGAAACTGATAGGCCAGGTAAGTATCTAAGGTAAGTGGGTGAGATTTGGGGGGTGTGGGAGTTGGATGTCGGGGTGGGGGGGCAGGGGGGAGTGTGGTAATGGAGGGGTCGGACATCTCTGGACAGCGGTGGAGGTGGAGGGGTTGAACATGGGGTGTTGGGGTGTTAGATATGCAGCAGTTTGTTGGGTCTGGGGGTTGCGGGGGGAGGGTGGGCGTCGTCGGCCTGACAGTGGGGTGGGGTCCAGTCAGGGTAGGGTGGAGGGATTCAGGTCAGGGTTTGAGACGGGAGGTCAGGTCAGTTCGAGTGATGAGAGGGTGATGGTGTCCAGCTGGATTGGGTCAGGTCAGGGGAGGATGGGTGGGGCCAGATCGGGGAGGGGTTCAGGTCAGGTCAATGGGGCATGGGCTGGAGGTCTAGCCGATTCAGGTTGGAGGAGAGGTCCAGTTGGATTGGGTAAGGGGGTCAGTTTGGGTGTGAAGATTGTCAGGTCAGATCAGATTGGATTGTTCCAAGTTTCGGCGGGGGGGGGGCGGGAGAGGGGTGGGGGTGGCAGGGGACCAGGTTCCAACTGGATTGGGTCCGATTGGGGTGTCGGGTCGGTGGTTGGGGGGGCGGGGGGGTTGGAATCAGTCCGGTTATTTAAAATAGGCCAAAGTTATAAGTACTTTTATTTATTCTAACTCTGATAGAGTAACTATTAGCGTAACACAGGTAGAACTATCCGAAGTTAGCGATTTAAATTGCTTTAGTCAGATGGTTCCCTGTGCAGTGCGATTGTCCAGGCGAAGTTAAAGCTTCTGGACAATTGCAGTGCAAATCCTCAGCTGGGAACATCGGAGAGAGATTCCTAAATATCTAACAGCGAAGAGCCTGGATGTAATGGCCCATTATATTTTTTGTTCATGTCTAATCCTAAATAAACTTACAATATCTCAGTGATGACAGTCAGCACTATAACAAAGATGCACACGTAATTGACAAAAAATGTTTGAATCACATGGAAAGTACTAATGAGATGTTTCTGTTCAGTAGGGTGCGGATTACTCTATTCAAATTGGCAATCCTCTCTGTTGTGTCTCTGCAACTATTCAAGGCATTTACTTTATTCTTCCAGATGTGAATGATGAGTCACCATTTGCCACTTGAGCAGGGGTCGGTGGTTGGTAACTTTGCAATTCGTGGCATTGGCTCAGAACCAGCATGCCGAGCATAAGAAAGGGGATATAACCGCTTAAGATTCCGAAATGTGCTTTACGCATGAAATTTCTATTTGTCATGTCCCAGTGAAGTAATTTGATTTTTATGAGGTCAAGTTTTATGACCGACAGTTCAGTTTTAAGACTGTCATCTCTGGGTCTGCCCAAGTCGGGGGAGGCAATCGCGTACTGTGGAAATATTTCCCTTGCGTGCTTAATGATCTTTTTCTATAGGATTTTATGATTCACAGCTGTATGAACGGCATGAACAGTTCAGTCTGGCCCTCAGCCCCACAATTAACTATGTTGCATGGTAATCTGTACAAAGGATGTACGTAGACTGGAAAAGGGCAAAATATCTTAGATTCTATGAATGGACATTTATTCAATGTTTTACACCTTTTCCAATTCATGTGCTTACCTTTGACCCTTTCACACGTAATTGTTGTGAAAAGGTCACTGCCAATTATTGTTACTTTAGTTTACTGGCCGTTCACGAGGTGGGGCTGAAATGCCACAGGGGAACCAGGAAGTGAGTTGTCAGTGTAGTGGGTAATGAGAACATAAAAACTAGGAGCAGGAGTAGGCCATCTGGCCCCTCGAGCCTGCTCCGCCATTCAATAAGATCATGGCTGATTTCTCGTGGACTCAGCTCCACTTACCCGCCCGCTCACCAAGACCTTTAATTCCTTTACTGTTCAAAAATTTATCTATCCTTGTCTTAAAAACATTCAATGAGGTTGCCTCAACTGCTTCACTGGGCAGGGAATTCCACAGATTCACAAATCTTTGGGTGAAGAAGTTCCTCCTCAACTCAGTCCTAAATCTGCTCCCCCTTACTTTGAGGCCATGCCCCCTAGTTCTAGTTTCACCTGCCAGTGGAAACAACTTCCCTGCTTCTATCTTATCTATTCCCTTCATAATCTTATATGTTTCTATAAGGTCCCTCCTCATTCTTCTGAATTCCAATGAGTATAGTTAGAGTATAATGGAGGTAGAATCATAGAAACCCTACGGTGCAGAAAGAGGCCATCTGGCCCATCGAGTCTGCACCGACCACAATCCCACCCAGGCCCTACCCCCATATCCCTACATATTTACCCGCTAATCCCTCTAACTTACACATCTCAGAACACTAAGGGGCAATTTTAGCATGGCCAATCAACCTAACCCGCACATCTTTGGACTGTGGGAGGAAACCGGAGCAACCGGAGGAAACCCACGCAGACACGAGGAGAATGTGCAAACTCCACACAGACAGTGATCCAAGCCGGGAATCGAACCCAAGTCGCTGGAGCTGTGAAGCAGCAGTGCTAACCACTGTGCTACCATGCCGCCGGTGTATAAAATGATTGAAGGATTCAATAGGGTGGATAGAGAAATAATATTTACTCTGATGGAATGGTCAGAAAGAGAGGGCAGATCCTTAAAATTAGGGCTAGGCTGTTCAGATGATGTCCGAAAGCACTTCTTCACAAGGGGGGTAATGGAAAGTTGGAACTGTCTCCCCAAAAGGCTTTTGTGACAGGAAGTCAATTGAACATTTCAAAACTGAGATTGATGGATTTTTATTAGGCAAGGATAACAAGGATTATGGAACCAAGGTGGGTAGATGAAGCTAAGGTTCAAATCATAATCTCCAGGAATGACAGAACAGGCCCGAGGAGATGAAAGGCCCACTCCTGTTCTCATGTGCCTTTGCAAGAGTGACTCACCTGATGAAGGAGCAGCTCTTCGAAAGCTTGTGGTACCAAAAAAACCTGTTGGACTTTAACCTGGTGTTGTGAGACTTCTTACTGTGCCCACCCCAGTCCAACGCCGGCATCTCCACATCTGTGCAATGGGTGTTACCGACTAATTGGTTGTCAACTTTAGGGAATTCTCAGTTACAAACTGTTCATCAAGTCAACAAAAAATGGCTGACTAATGTCAGCATGTTTTATAAAATGATAACTTTTGGGAACTAATTGCTAAACTGAATTTTGTTTTTGTCAGACATGAGTTGTTGGTTTTCTGGTTTCCTGCCTACACCAGATGTTGGCAAAGAACAAACCAGCCTTTGATGTGTTTTTTTTTCTAATTCTATTCTGTGCACTTCTCTGCTCTGAAGAAGGCATTCTAATAGTCTACAGGCAGTGGTGGTGAAATAGGACTCAGTACAATCTCTTCAATGAATTAGATGAAAGGGCAGAGCTTATCCAAGTTTGCTAATAATCGCGAGGAGATCGAACTGAGGTATATAAATACTGGAGCGGATTGACAAGGTAGCCGTATAGCAGATGTTTCCCCTTGTTGAATATTCTAGAATGAGAGGCCATAGTTTTAGGATAAGAGGTGGCAGATTTAAAACAGAAATAAGGGAATTACTTCACTCAAAGGATCGTGAATCTGTGGAATTCTCTATCCCAGAGTGCAGTGTACGCAGGAACAAATTTAAGGAGGAGATAGATAGGTTTGTAATTAGTGACGGGATGAAGGATTATGGACAGCAGGCTGTAAGATGGAGATGAGGCCCAGATGAGATTTGTTATGATCGTATTGAATGGCAGAGCAGGCTCGAGGGGCTGAATTGCCTACTCCTGCTCCTTATAAAGTCATAGGAATATACAGCACGGAAACATGTCCTTTGACCCAACTCGTCCATGCTGACCAGGTTTCCTAAACTGAATTAGTCTCATTTGCCTGTGTTTGGCCCATATCCCTCCAAACCTTTCCTATCCATGTCTTTCAAATTGTAATTATACCCACCTCTGGCAGCTCATTCCATATACGTACCACCCTCTGTGTGGAAAAGTTGCCCCTCGGGTCCCTTTTAAATTTTCCCCTCTCATCTTAACCCTATGCCCTCTAGTTTTGGACTCCCCTCCCCTGTGGAAAAGACCTTGTCTATTCACCTTACCTATGCCCCTCACAATGTTATAACCTCTGTAAGGTCACACCGCTCATCCTCTTGTGCAGCAGGAAAAAAAGTCCCAGCCAATCCAACCTCTCTTTATAATTCAAACCTTCCAGTCCCAGTAACATCCTTGTAAACATTTTTTGCACCCTGTCCAGTTTAATACCATCCTTCCTGTAGCGGGGAGACCAGTTCTTATGTTCAAAGCTAGGTGGGAAAGTGGTGAAGAAGCTATAAAAGGCTGCAAAAAGATATAGACAGGTTAAAGAAGTGGGTGCAAATGTGGTAGATAGACTATAATGTGGAGAAATGTGAAGTTACCCGTTTTGGTAGAAAAAATAAAAAAGAATAATATTTTATAAAATGTAAGAGACGAGGAAATATTGGTACTCAGAGGGACCTGGGTGTCCTTGTAAACAAATTACAAAACATTGACATGCAGGAAAGCAAATGAAATGTTAGCCTTTATGACAAAGGGAGTGGAGCTATTTACATCTACTTGATGAAGGGACAGAGAGTAATGTATCAAAGTTTGCTGATATACCAAGGTGGGTGGGAAGGTAAGCTGTAGGAAGGACACTGAGAGGCTACAAAGAGATATAGACTGGTTAAGTGAGCGGGCAAAAAGACGGCAGATGGGGTATGGCATGGGGAAATGTGAAGTTATTAACTTTGGTCGCAAGAATAATAAAGCAGAATATTTTTTAAAGGTGTGAAACTTGTAAGTGTTGATTTTCAAAAAGACCTGGATGTTTGTACAAGGGACACAGAAAGTTAGCATGTGGGTGCAGCAAGCAATTAGGAAGGCAAATGGCATGTTGGCGTAAATGGCATGTTGGCCTTCATTGCAAGGGGATTCTGGAGTTTAGGGGCGATATCATTGAAACCTACAAAATTCTGAAGGGGCTTGATAGGGTAGAAGCTTAGGGATTGTTCCTGCCAGTCGGGGACTAAAACATGGAGGGCACAGTCTCAGGATAAGGAGTGAATCGGTTCGGATTGAGATGAGGAGAAGTTATTTCGCTCAAAGGGTGAATTTACTATTTGGAATGCCCTCCTCCAGAGGGTTGTGGATTCTCTATCATTGAATACATTTATGGCTACGATAGGCAGATTTTTCGTCCGTCAGAGAATTAAGGGATGTGGGGAGTGGGCAGAAAAGTAGAGTTACAGCCCAAGATCTTATTGAGTAGCAGAACAGGCTCGACGGGCCATATGGTCTACTTCTGCTCCTGTTTTATTTGTTCTTGTGTTCTTATGATTCATTTCACACTTTTCTGCAGTACATTTTATCTGCAACTTGTCTGCCCATTTCACCAACCTGTCAATATCCTTTTGAATTTCTACACTATCCTCCTAACAGTTCACAAAGCTTCCAAGATTCTTATCATCTGTAATTTTCGTAATTGCACCCTGTACACCGAGGTCTAGATCATTAATATATGTCAGGAAGAACAAGAGTCCCAGCACTGGGGAACTTCACTACAAACCGTCCACCAGTTCAAAAAATACCCATTAACAACTATCCTCTGTTTCCTGTCACTCAACCAACTTCGTAGCCATGTCCTTTTCATTCCATAAGTTATAACTTTGCATGTAAGTCTGTTGTGTGGTACTTTTATCAAAGGCTTTTTGGGAATGTTGGCAGGCAAGGCAGGAGCATATTTAATCAGGGACTGGACAGCCTGCAGTGCCCCATTGTGCCCAGGCAGGGAGTCAATGGTTTGACGACAGGAAAACTACAAAGCAAGAATCATCTGACAGTGTAACCACTGTCAGTAACAAGGTGTTAAGATCCTTGACCAGACCGCCATGTTTTTGGTAAGATTCAACTGGAGACCAATAATGTTTTGTTTAGAGTAGACGAAGTTTAAGATTTAGAATAAGAGAATAAAGCCAGAAGATTCCATGGGTTTTGAGCAAGCACAAATTAACTTTACTATACCAGATCAGAAAACATAAAACAATTGACATCTTTATTGAATACTCAAACATTCAGGGTTAATATGAGGTACAGGCAAACTGTGCTCGGACACATCTCCCGACCCAATAAGTGGCAGATATGAATACTGTGGACAGTTCTGGTCACCCGATTTATGGTGGCACAGTGGTTAGCACTGCTGCCTCACAATGCCAGGGACCCGGGTTCAAGTCCGGCCTCAGGTCACTGTGTGGAGTTTACACATTTTCCCCATGTCTGCGTGGGTTTCCTCCAGATGCTCTGGTTTTCTCCCACAGTTGAAAGATGTGCGGGTTAGGTTGATTGACCATGCTAAATTGACCCTAATGTCAGGGAATTAGCAGGGGAAATATGTGGGGTTGCAGGAATAGGGTCTGGGTGGGATTGTGGTCGGTGCAGGCTCGATGGGCTGAATGGCCTCCTTCTGCACTGTAGAGATTCTATGATTATAGAAAGGATATTATTAAACTAGAAAGAGTGCCAAAAAGATTTACTAGGATGCTACTGGGACTTGATGGCTTGAGTTATAAGGAGAGGCTGGATAGACTGGGACTTTTTTCTCTGGAGCGTAGGAGGCTAGTTGATCTTATAAAGGTCTATAAAATAATAAGGGGCACAGATCAGCTAGATAATCAACATATTTTCGCAAAGGTAGGGGAGTCTAAAACTAGAGGGCATAGGTTTAAGGTGAGAGAGGAGAGATACAAAAGTGTCCAAGGGGCAATTTTTTTACACAGAGGGTGGTGAGTGTCTGGAACAAGCTGCCAGAGGTAGTAGTAGAGGCAGGTACAATTTTGTCTTTTAAAAAGCATTTAGACAGTTACATGGGTAAGATGGGTATAGAGGGATATGGGCCAAATGCGGGCAATTGGGATTAGTTTAGGGGTTTAAAAAAAAAGAGCGGCATGGACAAGTTGGGCCGAAGGGCCTGTTTACATGCTGTAAATCTCTATGACTCGAAGATCATATTCCTGCAATTTCTTTGGGCCTTATGTGCCTAAGAAAAATAGTAGGAAAATCTGGGGCAAGTGACTGGGAGCAGAGCACCATCAAGAATCAGAATCCCAGGCAGGGGACACTGAGAGGGAGTTGGGAGCTTCTAAAAGGAGTTGCCCCAAAGAAAAAGAGTCCAGAGAAGGGGATAGGGACATTTCTCAACAACCCATCCAGTCATCAGTACTATTGTTAATCAGCCAATCTTTTTGAAGCTGTCCGTCTCATGTAGAATTCCAATCTTCGCCTTCGAAAATCTCGCTTTGGAATTCTCTCCAAAAGTCGCTCCAACTCGGGACGACATCAACAATGGTTCATTTTGCAGCATTTCAGTCTCTCCTCCTGAGATTACATTCCCCTGGATCCCCGAGAATGCACTCAAGCATCAACTCACAAGCACAACTTCAGCTCTTCAGCTTCATCAAACAGAGCCCCACTGCTTCAAAGGATTACCTTTGCTCAACGTCCGGCATTACCCTTTGGTCACCTTGATCGTCAAGGTTTCTTCTGAGCTCTCTTCAGCTACCAGGGCTTCCCTTGAGCCCCCTTCACTTAAAAAGTGCTACGCACATCCTTTTTCCTTTTTGGAGCCTTTTTTCTCTGCTCCTCCCTTTTTTAACTGAATTGGGATCTCTTCCTGTCCCTATCCCCTTCTCTGGACTCTTTTTCTTTGGGGCAACTCCTTTTAGAAGCTCCCAACTCCCTCTCATTGTCCCCTGCCTGGGACTCTGATTCTTGATGGTGCTCTGCTCCCAGTCACTTGCCCCAGATTTTCCTACTATTTTTCTTAGGCACATAAGGCCCAAAGAAATTGCAGAACTGTGCGGGTGCAGTCTGCTCCTGGTCAGCGCATGTGCAAAAACTCCAAGGTCCATCAGGAATTGAAGTTCCCAACCTCTGCCCTCATTATCAAGGTAAGTTTGGTTTTCATAACAAAGGGGACATGTAGGGCCGAATCTTCCAAGGAGTGGCAATCGTGATAAGGTTTATTTCTTGTTCATTCAAGGGATGTGGTTGTCACTAGCTGGACATCTCGGATTACCCTTGAACTGACTGGCTTACCAGGCCATTTAAGAGTCAACCACATTGCTGTGGATCTGGAGTCACTTGTAGGCCAGGCCAGGTAAGGATGGCAGATATTCTTCCCTATAGGACATCAGTGAACTGGGTGGGCTTTTAATTTTTTTTATTCATTCATGGGGCATGTGCGTTGCTGGCTGGCCAGCATTTATTGCCCATCCTTAGTTGCCCGAGGACAGTTGAGAGTCAACCACATTGCTGTGGCTCTGGAGTCACATGTAGACCAGACTAGGGTAAGGCGGCAGATTTCTTTCCCTAAAGGACATCAGTGAACCAAGTGGGTTTTTCTGACAATCGACAATGGTTTCATGGTCATCAGTAGACTTTTAATCCCATATTTTTATTGAATTCAAATTTCACCATCTGCCGTGGTGGGATTCGAACCCAGGTTTCCAAAGCATTACACTGGTTCTCTGGATTACTCGTCCAAAGAACATATCCTTACGCCATCGTCTCCCATTACTTGCCATCGGAGCTCCGTATTTCTTGTCCAGCTTTCAAACCAGCCTCTCCGAAAGGAAAAGCAGGTCTGTACTCAGAGTCCCTCCTTATAGTACAAGATCACCTGGGGAAGCTGAGCTCAGCTGAGTTTTTTATGGCACCAGCTGCCATATTTTGGTAAATCTTCATTCACAAACATAATAAGAAGCTTTGGGACATTTAAACAGCTTTTCAGTGTGTTAGGTGGCGGTAAGTGGCAAGCTGGCAGAGTGGTGGGGCGATAAGTGGCAGGGTGGTAGATGGGTAGGGTACCAACTGGGTATGGTGACAGGGTGGTGAGGTCAGGCTGGGTTTGGTGGGGAGTCTTAGGGTGGGGAGAGTATTTGGATGTCCAGGAGGTGGGGGGACGGAGTTGGAGGAGCGTGAGAGTTGGATGTCGGGGGGGGGGTGAGGAGTTAGAGGGGTAGTCTGGGAATTGCGTCAAAAGGGATGGTGGTGGTGGGGGAGGAGGGGGAGGAAGGTTGTATCATTGTTTAGAAGTTAGATATGTTTTTTTCTTCCTGCCTAATATTTCCCGGGTAACTATTCAGATAAGTAAGTTGGAACATCCAAGGGGTCCCCAAATGCACATTCCAGGATACCTCCAGGTTTCGACTATCCAGAGACCAGCAGATCTGGGCATACTGTAACCACCTATTAGAATCAACAGAGATTTTTGCCTACTTACATAATCTGCATAGTCAAAAAACAAAGAAAAATACAGCACAGGAACAGGCCCTTCGGCCCTCCAAGTCAAGTACAGTATGCAGCCCATGTACACACACATGATTATCATGTGTATAGTTGGTCTTAGGACATATGTGGTTGTTCTATTGTGACAGTTGTGTTCAGTAAGCCTTCTGGTGAGTCTTTATGACTGTCCTATCAGTATTTACTTTTTGTGAAAACATTTTGTTACGGAGACAAATAGCCACCAGATTGTAACCTTCCAGCTCAACTCAAGTAAACAATGGACAGCTAGTTGTGATATAAATCCGTATTTCATAATGAAAGTGAAAAAGACAAACACGTCGTATTGGCGACGATCATGAGTGGTTCATAAAATAATCCATACAGAAGACTCAGTGATGGACAAAGTGAGTACCCAAAACTTTCTTCAGTGAATTTGCAGTCTCAAATATGAGACCCTTCAAATGCGAAATATGTGCATTTGCAACGACATAAAAACAAAAACATGGCAGCAGTATAAGATGTTTGTGTCAGAACATTGTGATAAAGGTTCGAACCCGCAGCACTATCTAGTCTGCAAAGTCATAACTGACGGCTTATTTTTTTACTGTTAAATAACAGATGGGTTATTTTTTATTGCCAAGCAGTTTAACAGAGGAACAAAGATGTAACCTGTCAGGCTGGGTAATGGTACGTCTTGGATTTGTTTCCTATTTTGGTTCGGTGCAAATGGAGGTCTCGGAATCGAAGCCTTTACAGAACCCACTTGTCCATTTATCCTCCAAGAGGGGCATGCAAGTTTATTCCATAAAAACAAATTGGACAGAGCTAAATTGTAAAAAAAAAGTCACAAGAGCCCCCTGCGCTCCTAACTTATACAAACTAGAAATAGATTCCACATTTCCTTTCCAGTTTCCCTGTTACATTTCCTATGTTTCACTGGTGTTTTCGATAATGCTTTCTTCTTGATGGATGGATGTTCTCCTCATGCTTCTCCCATCAGTGCTGATGAGGTCATTGATCTTTCCAAACTTTATAATGCAGCTCAGTGAAGCCAAAAGCGAAAGCCAAGTTCAACAAATATATTAGTTTAACTGCAGACCTGCCTTGTGTTCCAAGACAAGTGATTACGAACCGAAGAATGTGGCGAATCTTTACATAAATGACTAACTGAAGGTGGTATTATGTCTTCTTCTGTGCTATTCTTAAATATTATATGAGTACTTTTCCATCTATATGCTCCAAACAAAGAATCTTGCCCATTAAGAGCACATGCGGCAGCACGGTGGCACAGTGGTTAACACTGCTGCCTCACAGCGCCAGGGACCCGGGTTCAATTCACGGCTTGGGTCACTGTCTGTGTGGAGTTTGCACGTTCTCCCCATCTCTGCGTGGGTTTCTTCCTGATGCGCCAGTTTCCTCCCACATTCTGAAAGATGTGCTGGTTAGGTGCATTGACCCGAACAGGCGCCAGAGTGTGGTGACTAGGGGAATTTCATAGTAACTTCATTACAGTGTTAATGTAAGCCTGACTTGTGACTAATAAATAAACTTTTGCTTTACTTTAAATTCAGTAATTTGGGAGCAGTGATTAAGCACTGAACTATCTATCTGTTTGGACTGTGGGCGGCACACTGGCTCAGTGGTTAGCACTGCTGCCTCACAGCGCCAGGGACCCAGGTTCAGTTCTTGGCTGAGGCTACTGTCTGTGTAGAGTTTGCACTTTCTCCCTCTGTCTACGTGGGTTTTCTCTGGGTGCTCTGGTTTCCTCCCACAGTCCAAAGATGAGCGGCTTAGGTGGATTGGCCATGCTAAATTGCCCCTTAGTGTCAGGGGGACTAGCTAGGGTAAATGTATGGGGTTATGGGGATAAGGTCTGGGTGGGATTCTGGTCGGTGCAGACTCGATGGGCCAAATGGCCTCCTTCTGCACTGTAGGCTTCTATGATTCTATGATATCAATGACGAGTTTAATATAGAAGGGGCTAAATTAGATAGAACCCAAAAATAGAGATAGGGATTGCAATTGGCACTTATCTCAGTCCACTTCAGTAGAATACAGGCAACCCACCAACTTGGTGTTTCTGCTCACATGACTGACTGTTCCCTGCAGCCATTACTACGTGCACTTTCATTGGCTATGTGCATCAAGAATGGCAGGGGTGGGGGGGGGGGGGTGCAATATAAAAACCTTCACTTCCTAGCACCAGTTAAAGATAGCTTGCAGCTCTTAAGGAGTGTTGCATGGTGGCTGGAGCAGGTGCTGGATGTTTTGTAGGAAGTGCATCTCACCAGAAATACAGTGAAGAAGGGCACACCATGAGGGCAGGTGCCTCTGAGATACTGCATTGCAGTCCTTGGTCTAGAAGGTGTAAACTAGGAGAGATGTCAAGGAGGGAGGCAGGAAGCTCCTGGAGCACCCGAAGCAGAGATGCTCTCCAGCTGAGGGTCTTTCTCCACCTCCTTCCCCATTTGGCAGGTTATCATAGAACCCCTACAGTACCGAAAGAGGCCATTCGGCCCCTCGAGTCTGCACCGACCACAATCCCACCCAGGCCCTACCCCCATATCCCTACATATTTACCCACTAATCCCTCTAACCTATGCATCCCAGGACACTAAGGGGCAATTTTAGCATGGCCAATCAACCTAACCTGCGCATTGTTGGACTGTGGGAGGAAACCGGAGAACCCGGAGGAAACCCACGCAGACACGAGGAGAATGTGCAGACTCCACACAGACAGTGACCCAAGCCGGGAATCGAACCCAGGTCCCTGGAGCTGTGAAGCAGCAGTGCTAACCACTGTGCTACCGTGACGCCCCAGGGCGTCTATGTGACCTCTCCAGGCCGTGCTGTAATCCAGGGAAATGCCTACTCGTGCATTCATGTCTGGGATTGTGTCGAAGCCTTGAAATCAGCAAGAAGTCAAAATCCCGGACTCCCTTCCTCACAGCACTGTGGGCTTACCTACATCACAGTGACTGCAGCGGTTCAAGGGCAGCTAGGGATGGGCAATAAATGCTGGCCTTCCAGCGATGTTCACATCCCATGAACGAATAAATAAATGCCAGCCACACCATTTCCTGTGGATGTTTGCAACTTGAGCTACCTGTACAAAGCACCAAACACAGGTAAAAATCACAGCGACAGCCACAAGTTCAAAACACCAACTAATCTCTGAATGTATGTTCAAATGATGATTTGAACCTTGCCGTCTAGCTGTGTTCAGTTTAATTAAGTCAGTCACACATGCACAATAATAAACACAGTCCTCACAAGCCTGTTTCACGCCATTCCACAGAAATATTGGAAAAATTGATATTTTCTTTACAACAGTTAAAATTAATCTTACAGATCCTTCCCCCCAAAATTTCTACTTGGTTAGATCCACAAAGAAACACCCATCTGGATAACAGTCCCCATAGGTATCTAATCTATAAGAATTCCAGTAACATTACCACAAGACACACCGCACTGTTGCTCTAGAGAAGAGATGTCACAGCTTCTCTCTCTCTCTCTCTCTCGCATTCCACTCATTATGCAAATTCCAGACGTGAAAACACAACTCTGTTCGATGTAAAAACAGCCACTTTGCTGGGTTACTGCAAACTTCTCATTTTACTTCTTTTCACAGCACTGTCCCAACACAGGAGGTCTTACATGACTACTCCCAACTCAGCACCCAACCTCGCTGTAAATATGTTTTTTCCCTTTCACCTTTTCCCATTGTCTTCTTTGAAATTTACCTTTCCCAGGAAATAAAAATCTTTTATATTTTCCTTATGGCCACCATTTTCGAGTAAAATAAAATTGAATAACTTGGCCTCATTTATTGATGATGTTTTCCCAGTTGTAAACTCCTTCTTGCTTCCCTTTGAAATTGTACAGCTAAACCTCCAAATCTTCCCTTATCTCCTCATGCAAATTTCCATCCAAGTTGTGTTTACTTGTAGCCCACCTGATGTTCTAAACGTCACAGGCATTTAGTCCCCAGCTTAATTAAATCAGGCATGCACACACAAAATACACACACACACACACACAGACTCCACAATCCTGCTTTACAGGAGATCCTTCACAGTAGATCCCAGAAATAATAATAAATAAAATTTTCTTCACAGAACATACTGAATTGTTGCTTCTGATAAACCAAATATGCAGAAGTTTACACCTTACGTTAGCTATTCAGAAGAATAAAGCCACATTTAGTGCCTAATATACAGTGCAATTAAAGTTTATTTATTAGTGTCACAAGTAGGCTTACATTAACACTGCAATGAAGTTACTGTGAAGATCCCCTAGCTGCCACACTCCGGCGCCTATTTGGGTACAGTAAGGGAAAATTTAGCATGGCCAATGTGCCTAACCAGCATGTCTTTCCGACTGTGGGAGGAAATTGGAGCACCCGGAGGAAGCCCACGCAGACACGGAGGGAACGTGCAGACTGCACACAGACAGTGACCCAAGCCGAGAATTGAACTCGGGTCCCTGGTGCTGTGAGATAGCAGTGCTAATCACTGTGCCGCAGTATCTTATTATTAGTATCTAGTTTGCCTCACATTAAACAAGCTAAGATGCCTCCTTGTTGAAGGCATTTTGTTACAAGGTGAATCAATCACTTCATAATTGAAATAAATAAGCTGAATTTCTTTTATCCTTTTGCAGACCAACTGAAAGGTCAACTGGAACAGAGAAGAATGCAAAGGGCTGCCTGTAGTAAGTGTGCACATGGTTCTGAGTCCATATTTGACATCAATAGGTTGTTTAAAAAGTGAGATGAACAAATAAAACAAGTCAAAAGGAATAGTGACGATTATTTAGCTTCACAATCCCAAATGGCAGTGATGAACAGTGCTGACTTTGATTTTGATTTGATTTGATTTATTATTGTCACATGTTTTGGTATACAGTGAAAAGTATTGTTTCTTGGGCGCTAATTAGACAAAGCATACCGTTCATAGAGAAGGAAAGGAGAGGGTGCACAATGTAGTGTTACAGTCATAGCTAGGGTGTAGAGAAAGATAAACTTAATACGAGGTAGGTCCATTCAAAAGTCTGCCAGCAGCAGGGACGAAGCTGTTCTTGAGTCGGTTGGTACGCTCCTCAGACTTTTGTACCTTTTTCCCAACGCAAGAAGGTGGAGGAGAGGAAGCGAGTATGTCTGTGGTGTGTGGAGTCCTTGATTATGCTGGCTGCTTTTCCAAGGCAGTGGGAAGTGTAGACAGAGTCAATAGATGAGAGGTTGGTTTGCGTGATGGACTGGGCTTCGTTCACAACCCTTTGTAGTTTCTTGCAGTCTTGGACAGAGCAGGAGCCATACCAAGCTGTGATACAACAGAAATAATGTTTTCTGTGGTGCATCTGTAAAAGTTGGTGGGCTTTCTTAACTACAGGGCGGCATGGGGGGACCAGGGCAGGTTGTTGGTGACCAGGACATGTAGAAATTTGAAGCCTGCGACCATGTTGATGCAGACTTGGGCATGTCCTCCACTATGTTTCCTGAAGTCGATGACTATCTATTTTGTTTTGAGATTGACATTGAGGGAGAGATTATTGTTGTCGCACCAATTCACCAGATTCTCTATCTCTTTCCTGTACTCCGTCTCATCATTCTCTGAGACCTCATCATTGTTTGAGAGTGTCATCAGCAAATTTAAGATGGATATGGTGGGATGTGGGCCAAATGCAAGCAACTGGGACAAGCTTAGTGGTCAAAACTGGGTGGCAAGGACAAATTGGGCTGAAAGGCCTGTTTCCATGCTGTAAACCTCTATAACTTGAAAATCGAGTTGGAGGGGAATTTGGCCACACAGTCATAAGGAGAACAATAAGTGGCTGAGGACACAGCCTTGTGGGGCACCGGTGTTGGGGATGATCGTGGAGGAGGTGTTGCCTTTTATGTGGGGCTTTTTAGACAATGTGGTAGTTTCATGTAAGTTTTCATATTATCATTATTGATACTGGCTTATTCTTCCCAATTTGATTTAATTAACAGAATTTAAATAGGTCATCTACCATTGAAGCATTCAAACTCTGGTTTTTGCATCATAAGTTTGGATTTCAGAATTACTGTTCCAGTAATATAACTATTCTTTTCCCGCATCTGGATAACTTGGAAACATATCAGCGTTCCTTCATCAACTCTGGATCAAAACCATGAAACTCCTTAACTAATGGCACCGTGGGAGTACCTTCACCACGCATACAGCAGCTTTTGAAAAAGATAGTTGAACACAGCTTTCTCATGGGCAATTAGAGATTAGGGACAATAATTGCTGGCCTTCCAACATGTTCACATCTCGCATATGAATAAATAATATTTAAAAAAAGTTTTTTACAGTAAGTTAGATAAATATGTGAAGAAAGGAATAGAATATGTTGCTTGGATGAGATGTAGAATGATGGGAGGAGGCTCATGTGGAACATGAATAGCTACTTTGCCAGATTAACTGCTTCTGTATTGTTCGTTCTATGAATAGTTATGAGAGTAAATTTATTTTTATTCATTCATGCAATCTATATTACAGGGCCATCATTTATTGCCCATCCCTAATTGCCCTTGAGAAGGTGGTTGTGAGCTGCCTTTTTGAACTGCTGCCATCCATGCGGTGTAGGTACACCCACCGTGCTGTTAGTGAGGGAGTTATGATCCAGCAAGTGAAGGAATGGTGATATATTTCCAAATCAGGATGGTGAGTGACTTGGAAGGGAACTTGCAGGTGGTGGTGTTCTCATGTGCTTACTGCGGCGGCACGGTGGCGCAGTGGTTAGCACCGCTGCCTCACAACGCCAGGGACCCAGGTTCGATTCCCGGCTTGGGCCACTGTCTGTGTGGAGTTTGCTCATTCTCCCCGTGTCTGTGGGGGTTTCCTCCGGGTGCTCCGGTTTCCTCCCACACTCCAAAGATGTGCGAGTTAGGTGGATTGGCCATGGTAAATTGACCCTAGTTTCATGCGGATTAGCAGGGTAAAATTGTAGGGTTAAGGGCTTGGGTGTGATTGTGGTCGGTGCAGACTCGATGGGCCGAATGGCCTCCTTCTGCACTGTAGGATTCTATGATTCTATGCCCTTGTCCTTCCACATGGTAGAGGTCATGGGTTAGGAAGATGCAGTCTCTCAAAGCAGCCATAGTGCAGTGCATCTTTGAGATGGTACACACTGCTACCACTGTGCGTGGTGGGAGAGGGAGTGGACGTTTGTGGATTGGGTGCCAATCAAGCAGCCTGCTTTGTCCTCGATGGTGTCGAGCTTCACTCATCCAGGCAAGTGGAGAATATTTTCATCACACTCCTGACTTGTGCCTTGTAGATGGTGGACAGGCTTTGAAGAGTCAAGAGGTGAGTTACTCGCTACAGTATTACTAGCCTGACCTGCTCTTGTAGCCACAGTATTTATATGGCCAGCCCAGTTCAGTTTCTAACCAATAGTAACCCCCCCCCCCGCCCCAACCCCCAGGATGTTGAAAGTGGGAGATTCAGTGATGGTAATTCCATTAAATGTCAAGGGGGTGCTGGTTAGATTCTCTCTTGTTGGAGATGGTCATTGCCTGGCATTTCTGTGGCACGAATATTATGTGCCGCTTGTCCAGGTCTTGCTGCATTTGGACATGAATTACTTCAGTATCTGAGGAGTCATGAATGGTGCTGAATCAGTGAACATCTCCACTTCTGACCGTAAGATGGAAGGAAAGTCATTGATGAAGCTGCTGAAGATGGTTGAGCCTAGGACACTACCCTGAGGGACTCCTGCGGTGATGTCCTGGAACTGAGATGACTGACCTCCAACAAACCACAACCAATCGTCTTTTGTGCCAGGTACAGGTGGAGGGTTTTCACCTGATTTCTATTGACTCCAGCTTTGCTCAGGCTCCATGATAACACTCTCGATCAAATGCTGCCTTGATGTCAAGAGCAGTCACTCTCATAGAATCATAGAATCGACAGTGCAGAAGGAGGCCATTTGGCCCATCGAGCCTGCACCGACCACAATCCCACCCAGTTCCTATCCCCATAACCCCACCCAGTTCCTATCCTGATAACCCCACATATTTACCTTCCTAAGCCCCCTGACACTAGGGTCAATTTAGCATGGCCAATCCACCTAACCCGCACATTTTTGGAGTGTGGGAGGAAACCGGCGCGCCCGGACGAAACCCACACAGACACAGGGAGAATGTGCAAACTCCACACAGACAGTGATCCGAGGCTGGAATTGAACCCGGGTCCCTGGCGCTGTGAAGCAGCAGTGCTAACCACTGTGCCACCGTGCCGCCCAGCCTCACCTCACCTCTGGAGTTCAGCTCTTTTGTCCATGTTTAAAACAAGGCTGCAATGAGGTCAGCAGCTGATTGGCCCTGACGGATTCCAAACTGAAGATCAGTGAGCAGGTTATTGATGGTAGAGTGATAATGGTAGTGTGGGGAATATGCCAGCCATGACATTACAGATTATGGTGAGTACAATTCTGCTACTGCTGATGGCCCCATGGCCGCCCAGTCTTGAGTTGCTGGATCTATTTGTAATCTATCCCATTTAGCATGGTTGTAATGTCACACAACACGATGGAGAGTATCCTCAATATGAAGACAGGACATCGTCACCACAGGGACTGTGTGGTGGCCACGCCTACCGATACAGTAGAGCCAGTTATAGTAGCGCTGCAAGAGCAAATTTCACCCCCAGGGTGCGTTCCACCTTATTAAGGTGCAGAGAACACCTCATGGAGTTTCCCGCAATCAAAAACACGTTGGTTTGTTCGTGCCTTTGTTATTATTTTAATAATGTTGGTTTTTAATTCTGTATATATTAGTCCATCATCTTCGCCCGTTTAACCAGCTACCCAGCAGAAGCATTGTAGTCCTACCTTTCACCCATGTGCTGGGTGGCTGGGTTCCTGCCATCACTCAGCGTTCTGAGACCGATGTTTCCCATTTAGCTGGAATTGGATTATCGACAGTGGGAGCACTGATTAGAATCAGACACTGGTGCCTGAGCTCTGTGAAGCTACGAGTGTGTGAGGTGCATTTACAGTAAGCCTGTTACTGATTTTAGCATGTGCCCCACTCAGATTCAGAAGCCTTTTAAATGCAGCATAAGGCAGGAAGGAATTTGGATAAACCAAACCTCTGTCACTCTCATCAAGAGGAGATACCAATCAGTTTAGTTGACAGATGCCAAAACGTTTCACACATATGATGATCAGATTAGGATACGTGTGAAATATGTTGGCATCTGTCAACTAATCTGATTGGTATCGCTGTTCTGGATCTGAGTTTAATCCAAAATGATGTTGTTAAAGGATGGGTTTGTTCTAAAGAGTCATCATGCAGAACAGGTGAACATGGCCTTGGCTCCCACAGGTTCCACTTGACAGTGCTTTAGGTCAAATGCTCCTTTTGCACCTTTCTTCATTTGGAAGTTAAGCACAGATTTGAACAAGCATGCCAATCTGATAATCAGTAGTGTGCAAAGTTTATCTCCATTCTTTGGATGATCGGTACATTTCATGCAGTTACCCAGTGAGCCCAGAGAAATGAATATGATTCATTAACAGCTGAGGATACTTTGATGGTATTATTCTGAGAGACTGCAATAGCAGAACTGAGGATTAGAGAAAGCTTTCATTTTCCCCCATTGTCAGCTTGCAGTTTTACCTGCCATTGTGCCCTTCTATTCCAGTTATGCTAGCACAACAGGCATCCTTGTACCTACTATGCCAGCACGAATTCATCTCTGCTGGGAGGAACTCTTTCCTGTTTTTTCTTTCAGCTAAGATTGAGTAGTGAGACTACTGCTGCAAGAACTTGTTTGGCTTTTCCAGCCTGGAGTAGAGTAGGAGCTTTTTTTATTCAATCCTGGGACATGGGCATCGTTGGCTGGGCCAGCATTTATTATCCATCCCTAGTTGCCCTTGAAACTGAGTAGCTTGCTAATTCATTTCAGAGGGCAGTTGAGAGTCAACCACATTGCTGTGACTCTGGAGTCACATGTAGGCCAGACCGGGTAAGGACGGCAGATTTCCTCCCCTAAAGAACATTAGTGAACCAGATGTGTTTTTCTGACAATCGACAATAGTTTCATGATCATCAGTAAATTCATAATTCCAGATTTTTTTTATTGAATTCAAATTCTACCATCTGCCGTGGCGGGATTCGAACCCGGGTCCCCAGAACATTCGCTGAAGTTCTGGATGAATAGTCTAGCGACAATACCGCTAGGCCATCGCCTCCCCTTTGAAGTTAAAGGTAGTTTTTTCAGAACAGGTAGAAATAGTGTGATATTGTCCCACCAGTTTTAGTCCCAGGATCATTCTTGCTCTGTGTGCACACTGTGATTGGATTGAGTTGATTTATTATTGTCACATGTCATGTAATACAGTGGCAAGTATTGTTCCTTGCGCACTAGACAAACAAAACATACTGTTCATAAAGCAGATGGAGGAAAAGGAAAATCAATCAATGATTATTCATGGGCTTTGAGGGAGTGGTTTCAAAATTTGCAGATATTACAAAAATTGGAATTACTTCTCAAGAAGAACAAAGGAAAGTGCAAAGGGATGTTGATGAGATGGGGGAGTGGCCTAAAAAGTGGCAGATACAATTCAATGCCATTGTGTGAGTCAATGCATTTTCGTTAAAAAGAAGTAGTTAATGGAATACAGTGAATGAAGATAGGCTTTATGCTGTAAAAGCATGGAGGAACTTGGGAGGTGCAGATTCGCAGAATATAAAAGTAAGTGCGTCAGGTTCATAGGGCCATTAAAATAACTACTTGATTTCAGGGTTTTAATTCAGGAAATATAGGGTTGAATTTTACACGGAGACCGTGGCTCTCTACTCAGATTTAAAAGTTGGGGGCAAGTCCTCCCCGATGTGGTCGCACCATTAATTGGCTCAGGATGTGTCTTCCGACCCCATCTGGGATAAAGGCCCACTTCTGAGAGCTGCCAGTCAACTAAATGACTGTCGGTTTTCACCACCAGGAGTGCTGGCCAGTGCTTTGTCTGCTTTGATGGATACAGGAATGAAATAGAGAAACTGGTGAACTGGTGCGACGACAATAATCTCTCCCTCAATGTCAACAAAACAAAGGAGATTGTCATCGACTTCAGGAAGCGTAGTGGAGAACATGTCCCTGTCTACATCAGTGGGGATGGAGTAGAAGTCGTCAAGAGTTTCAAGATTTTAGGTGTCCAGATCACCAACAACCTGTCCTGATCCCCCCATGCCGACACTACAGCTAAGAAAGCCCACCAACGCCTCTACTTTCTCAGAAGACAAAGGAAATTTGGCATGTCAGCTACGACTCTCACCAACGTTTACAGATGCACCATAGAAAGCATTCTTTCTGGTTGATTCACAGCTTGGTATGGCTCCTGCTCTGCCCAAGACTGCAAGGAACTACAAAGGATCGTGAATGTAGCCCAATCCATCACACAAACCAGCCTCCCATCCATTGAACCTGTTTACACTTCCTGCTGCCTCAGAAAAGCAGCCAGCATAATTAAGGATCCCACGTACCCCGGATATTCTCTCTTCCACCTTCTTCCATCGGGAAAAAAATACAAAAATCTGAGGTCACGTACCAACCAACTCAAGAACAGCTTCTTCCCTGCTGCCATCAGACTTTTGAATGGACCTACCATATATTAAGTTGATCTTTATCTCCACCCTAGCTATGATTGTAACACTACATTCTGCACTCTCTTCTTTCCTTCTCTATGAACGGTATGCTCTGTATAGCGCGCAAGAAACAATACTTTTCACTGTATACTAATACATGTGACAATAATAAATCAAATCAAATCAGGCAGCACCCAGTAATGTTCGTTACTGGAGCCGGATAAGAAGGTGAATGGTGGAGGGGGTTCCTAACACTAGGCTGCCAGACCCTGGCAAGAGGGGTGTGAAGGGCCAGGATCGAGTGGACGGGCACCCAGGGGCAGGTAGTACGATAGTGGACAGTTTCTGTTGGACAAACAGGAGGGAAGATATTCCCCAGCCCACAACAAGGTCGCTGTGGTTCACCTGCATAACAGCTTCGCATGGAAGCCCTCCCCATTAGCAGTAGGAACATGCAAACATAGGAAATAGTAGGCCACTTAGCCTTTCAAGCCTGTGCTGCCATTCAATAAGATCATGGTTGATCTGAATTCAACTTCAACTACACATTTCTGCCTACCCCCAATGATATTTCACCCCTTGCTTACCAAGAATCCATCTACCCCGCCTTAAAAATATTCAAGAACCCTGCTACCACCGCCTTTTGAGGAGGGGAGTTCCAAAGACTCATAAGTTTCTGAGAGAAAAAGTTTCTCCTCATTTCTGTCCCCTTATTTTGAAAGGGGGATCTCTCGAACTAGATTCTCCCACAAGAGGAAACATCCTCTCATGCCCACCCTGTCAGGACTTCTCAGGACCTTATATCTTTCAGTCAAGTGTAGGGGGCTCTTAAGTTGCCATTAATTAGTCATTTACTGGGCGGCACGGTACACAGTGGTTAGCACCGCTGTCTCACAGCGCCAGGGACCTGGGTTCGATTCCCGGCTTGGGTTACTGTCTGTATGGAGTCTGCACCTTCTCATCGTGTCTGTGCGGGTTTCCTCCGGGTGCTCCGGTTTCCTCCCACAGTCTGAAAGTCGTGCTGGTTAGGTGCATTGACCATGCTAAATTTTCCCTCAGTGTACCCAAACAGGCACCGGAGTGTGGCGACTAGGGAATTTTCACAGTAACTTCATTGCTGTGTTAATGTAAGCCGACTTGTGACACAAATAAATATACTTAAAACTTTATTTACAGGCCCCAATTGGCCACAAAGATGGGCAGGCTGCCTGACACCACTTCCCACCACTGGTAAAATACCAGTTGTGGCGAATAGGCATGGGTATAGTATCACTAATGTGCCACCCATTTTACACCGCCCCTGTGGAGGGCCTGGGGTAATGTAAAATTCCTCTCACAGAGCATCAAAGCCAAGAAATAAGAGGTAACAAGGAGCCTGTATAAAACATTCATCCCTGTTAGAATGCTGTCTGCAACATTAGGCTCCACGTTATAGAACACAACACAAGGAACAGGAGCTGGAATCGAATATACTCCGGTCCATTGAGCCTGCTCCACCATTCAGTAAAATCACGGCTGATCTTGAGCTTCAAATCCACTTCCCTACTGGGGTGGCATGGTGGCACAATGGTTAGCACTGCTGCCTCCCAGTGCCAGGCAACCTGGGTTCGATTCCCGGCTTGGGTCACTGTCTGTGTGGAGTTTGCACATTCTCCCTGTGTTTGCATGAGTTTTTTCCCACAGTCCAAAGATATGTGGGTTAGATAGATTGGCCATGCTAAGTTCTCCTTCAGTGTACCCGGACAGGTGCTGGAGTGTGGTCGGGGATTTTCACAGTAACTTTATTGCAGTGTGAACGTAAGCCTACTTGTGACTAATAAATGAACTTTAACATACTCACTTCCCATTTCCTTTCATTCCCTGAGAGACCAAGTTGAGTTTTCAGAGGTGTACAATGCAGAGTAACTAGACTTTGTGTGGAGTGAGGAAATAAAATGACAAAAAAAACTTGAAAAAGTGATTCTTTCATCATTGGAACATTGTAGATTAAAAAGCGCAATAAAACATTTAAAATGATGAGAAGATGGGGCAGGGTAGAGGGAAGGTGACTGTCTCCAGCAGTTCAGGGATCAAAAGCAAGGTGCCGCCAATACAAGCATAAATGTAAGCGGAGGCCAAGAGAAGCCCCTTCACCCAGGGTGGGATTCTCCGGCCGCGCTCGCTCCAAAACCGGAGAATCTCGCCCGAGGTCAATGGATCTTTGCTTGGTCCGCCCCTCCCCCACCCTCTACAATTCCCGTGGCAGGCGGGACAGGAGAATTCCACCCCCGCCCCCCCCCGCCCCCCCCCCCCCCCCCCCCCCCCCCCCCCCCGTCCACTCCCAACAAAATCTGTGAAATTCACTTCCAGGGTTAGTGGCTGAGACAGAAATCAAGTCAAGATTCAGCATTATATTGGATAGGTCTTTCCAGGGATTGCTCTCCCTGGAAAGACAGAGACTAAGAGGCAACCTGATAGAAGTTTATAAAATTATGAGGGGTATAGATAGGGTGAACAGTTGGAAGCTTTTTCCCAGGGCAGAAATGACAATCACAAAGGGGCACAAGTTCAAGATAAGGGGGGAAATGTTCCACTGAGGATGGTGGGGGCCTGGAATGCACTATCAAGTGAGGTGGTTGAAGCAGATACATTAGCGACATTTAAGGCTTATCTGGATAGACACATGAACAGACGGGGAATAGAGGGATACAAGCGGTTGGTCTAGATAGGACAACATGATTGGCCCAGGCTTGGAGGGCCAAAGGGCCTGTTCCTGTTCTGTACTGTTCTTTGTTCTTGGTGGATGTAGGAAAAGGGGTTGACGGTATACAGGAATGTGGGTGAATGTGGAGAACTACCAGCTTGCATGCCAACATGGACTGATTGAGCCAAACGGCTTGATTCTGCACTGCAACTTCTGTGTATTTCCACAAGTGCCACACTGCACTACCTCAGCCAGCCTGCTACTTCCTGCTCTTTCTGCCTGCTTGTCGAAGTTTGATGACAAGCCCACTGTGGCCAAGAGCATCACTAGTGCCTGACCCGAGGCACTCCTGATTTAATAGTAGGAAAGATTCAAAACTGTGGTTGGGAGTCTCATAGTTTTAGACAAATCCTTCCAATTTTTGGCCCTCATCTCTCATCTTAATGAGCAGATGTATCGTAAAGGTAAACATTTGGATTCAGCGATTCCTTTCCACTTCACTGTTACCCTGATTTACTGCGTCTATTCCTCTGGCTTCTCACAGACCGTGCAAATCCATGATGGTGTCTGACCTGAAAAACTGCTCCAGCAGACTTGAAGTAATTTTCAGACTTGGTAGTTGCTGTATAAGATAAACAGTTTCAACTCTCTTTGTGACAGGGGGGGGGGGGGGGGGTTAGTGAGAGAGAGAAAGAGAGAGAGAGAGAGAGACACTGTTATTGACTGCCAAAGTTGCATTCCTGAGGCCCAGGTTTTGCTTCCCAGATTTTCTGCTATCTCCTCATCTGATTTGAACTTGGCAGGATTTGAATTTGCAAAGTTTTTCTTTTTAAAAGAAGGGGGAATTTAAACAAGACTTTGCTGTAAAACGCATCAAGCGAAGGGGTTGTCTGGAGAGTAGTGAAGTGAAACAGAACGTGTAACCAGATCTTGTGGCTGCCCTCAGCTCCATTGCCGTGCACGTCCCAATGACCCCAAGTTCAAAGCTAATTCAGCATCATTCCCAAGCTGACTTATTTTAAAATGGTAAAACCCACTGTTTATACAAGGAGTAGAACATTCCACCCGTAACCAAATTACATTTTAACTTTGGTCGAACTGGACAAGAGACAACTCGGATTGAAAGAGTAAATAAATTACAAGTGTGGAAAAGCTGAAATGGAAATGAAAAATGTTAGAAGATGACAGTCCGGGCAACAGCATTCTTAGAGAAAAGGTATCAAAATGGTGGACCTTCCAGTTAGGATTGGAAATCAAAGCAACTTGCCAACTTCCAAATATCATTGTGCAAGGGGTTTTGGCCCATTCGCATGTGTTGGTGACTTAATCGAGGCGATAGCCTAGTGGTATTATCACTAAACTATTAATCCAGAAATTCAGTTAATGTTCTGGGGACCCGGGTTCGAATCCCGCCACGGCATTTGGTGGAATTTGAATTCAATAAAAAGTATCTGAAATTAAGAATCGACTGATAACCATGAAATCATTGTTGGAAAAACCCATGTCTTTCACTTATGTCCTGTAGGGAAGGAAACATGCCATCCTTACCTGGTCTGGCCTACATGTGACTCCAGAGTCACAGCAATGTGGTTGTCTCTCAACGCCCCGGGCAAATGTTGGCCAGCCAGCGACACCCATGTCCCACGAATGAAGAAAAAAAAAATCAGCATGAGTGTTAAACAAATTTCCTCATTTTATTCTCACACCAACTCATTTATTCAATGCTGAATGAGCAGAAATTTCCTTCTTCAAAAGATTAAAGCCATTATTAGCAGTCCAATCTCTAGTTATCGATTCCATTTCTTTCCCTGGCATTTGTCCAATACTGAACCAGGCTGTTTACAATCTTAGTGTTATATATAGCCCAGAGATAAGTTGCTGACTACAGATCTGCTCTGTTACCAATACTACCACCTGTCAGCTGACTCCATTCACCCCTACCCCATTCACCTGCTCCTGAAATCTTCATCCTTGCCTTTATTATCTCTCTCTCTCTCCCAGCTTTCCGCACCCTGACGGTATGTTGGTCAGACTTTCATCTATTTCTGTAGCTAATTATTCCTGGAACAGGTCGTTAGTCTGTGTACAGCTTAAGGGGTATTACACCACATCAAGCGTAGCCACACTAACACACACACAAGCTAAGGCTCAATTTAGCATGGCCAATCCATCCAACCTGCATGTCTTTGGATTGTGGGAGGAAACCAGAACATCCGGCAAAAACCCAGGTGGACACGAGGAGAACGGACATACCCCAGGCTGGAATGGAACCCGGGTCCCTGGCGCTGTGAGGCAGCAGTGCTCGCCTCCTCGCCAGCATGCCTCGTTTTATTATCGCTAAACATGACTACTTAAATGCTCTCCCAGCTGGCCTCCCATCTCCCAGATAAACTTAAGTTCACCCAAAACTCTCCTGCTTATATCCTGTTTCACGCCAAGTTCAGCCACCCATCACCCCTTGTGATGTGGACCCACACTGGCTCACAATTTGGCAACTCCATTTTAAAGTTATCATCCTCACCTTCAAGTCCATGGCCTCAAACCTCCCTACCTCAATAACCTTCCAACCGACCTCCTATATCGCTGCATTCCTCAATTCTAGCCTCCTGCGCATACCTGATTTTAGTGCTCCACCATTAATAACCTGCCTCGGCACAACAGCCCATAATTACATCAATAAACCTCTTTGTTATTATGCATCTCTCCTCCTGTGAGACTCCCCTTAAAGCCTACATCTTTTGGTCACCCATTCAAATATATCCTTATGTGGCAGTGTAATATTTAACTTGATTACGCTACTGTGAAATGCCTTTGGACATTTCACCATGTTAGAGGCATTATATAAAATGCAAGTTGTTGTTGTTCACTAGGGAAATCTGTATAACACATTATGCTGCTATTGTCTTCAGTTTCTCTGCTTTAGTATTTTTCCTTTTGCTCCATTTCTGAATCGGAGGCTATCTTGTCCGTGACAATTCAACTCCGACTAATTCCTCATCCCTATAAAAATGGTGATATATCCCTTTTTAAAGGATTAAATTCCTCTTGTTGAATTTCCAGATTTTGCTGAACACAAAGTACAAAATAAATAGCTTGCGACAGCAGAGTATGCAAAATAATTCATTGCTGACAACAGGCTGCATAATTCACATACCCTTTAGACTCGAGTGATGTAGTCTCTCTCACAGTGCACTATGTTACATATTATGCAACTCTAACACATTTATTATATCTGTGAAGCTCATATTTCTTCAGGAGTTCATTAAACTAAGTTCGTTGAAAGCCTGCACATTTAAATAAAAAGCACAGAAGATTTACTATACACATATATTTGACTTTTATCTGATCCAGTTCAATTTTGTCTACAGTCATATCGATGATGGGGGCGGCACAGGGGCACAGTGGTTAGCACTGCTGCCTCACAGCGCCAGGGACTTAGGTTCGATTCCCAGCTTGCGTTACTGTCTGTGCAGAGTCTGCACATTTTCCCCGTGTCTGCGTGCGTTTCCTTCGGGTGCTCCGGTTTCCTCCCACAGCCCGAAAGACGTGCTGGTTAGGTGCATTGGCTATGCAAAGTTCTCCCTCAGTGTACCCAAACAGGCGCTGGAGTGTGGCAACTAGGGGATTTTCACAGTAACTTCATTGCATTACATTGCATTAATGTGAGCCTACTTGTGACACAAATAAATAAACTTTAAAAATGCTGGGTAAATAGTTGGGAGCAAATATGCCAATTTTGTTAATAAGAAAGAACATAAGAAATAGGAGCAGGAGTAGGCCATCTAGCCCCTCGAGCCTGCCCCGCCATTCAATAAGATCATGGCTGATCTGACGTGGATCAGTACCACTTACCCGCCTGATCCCCATAACCCTTAATTCCCTTACCAACTTGATTCTGTCACTGAATGATCAGCATTGATTCAAAGAAGGTTGCAGATTTCCTACTGCTTTGCTCTTTGTGTAAGAATGATTTACACCATGCACCTTGCAAGGTGCTGTAGGCACTGCTTTAAATTTTAAGCTGGATGAATTATCAGAAACTCAGGCCGGAGTTAGCAGTAAGAAAGAAGAGATCAGAGCTTGATACTGGATGGGGAGGAGTGAAGCCTGGGTGAAGTTCTCCTAAGCTAGAGGACTAGGTTCAGGTTTGTGAGTGGGGAAAGGGCAGATGAGTTGAAGCATGAACAGATCGAGAAGCAGGCCACCAGGGCCCAAATGGGGAACGCAGTTTGAATGCAGCAGTGTGGTGTGGTGCACACTGAGAAAAGATAAAGTCGCCATAGTCCCAGATGACCATAGGCTGCTGTGCCCTTTGAGAAGGAGAGTTGATTTAACCTGAGCTCACCACACCACAGGCGAGAGGCAACGTTGAGGAGGTGGACAACATGAATAACCTAAAACTGAGCCTACGACCTTTGGAGGTTCAGAAATGTCACCGTAGTGTGCTCTAAATGGAGATACATGTTTTGCAGACCATCACCAGAACTCTACCACCTCGCCCGCCACAGAATCGGAGCGGGAAAGGGGGGACACGGAAATGTCCGTTGACCTGGGGTGGGAATTTCCGGTCTTACTCGAGCGAGGCTGTAAATTCCCGCCCACAATATTCTTTAATTTATCCCTCACAGCTTTCTTTTTAATGAGATATGGGCATCACTGGCTAGGCTCATCCCTAAATACCTTCGAGAAGGACAATCTACTCAAACGTTTGCAACCAGCTAAGTGACAATTAGTAATAAGGAAAATCTCGCCCGTGACAACCAATTTGTGTACAGCAAGCTCCCACAACCTACAATGTGATAGTTGCTAGATAAAGTATTTTTGTGATGCTGGTTGAGGAATAAATATTGGCCTTAAAATAATGTCATGGGATCTTTGACATATAAACAAGAAGGCACACATAGCTTCAGTTTAATGGCTTAACATCTTTGACGTTGTTTGTTGCCAGCATCAGTGTTCTGATAAAAGGTCATCGAATCTGAAACATTAACTCCTTCCGTCTCCACAGTTGCAGTTTTTATACCAGGGAGAACTCTCCTGATCTTTTTGAACAGCGCAATAGAAGCATGAGGTGATGCATTTTGGTTGGAAGAAGCTGGAGAGACAACATAACATAAAGGATAGAATTCAAAAATGGGTGCAGGGGCAGAGAGACCTGGGTGTATCTGTACATAGATCAGTGATGGTGGCAGGACAGGCGAAGAGAGCAGTTCATAAGAACATAGAACATAGAACATTACAGCGCAGAACAGGCCCTTCGGCCCACGATGTTGCACCGACCAGTTAAAAAAAAAACTGTGACCCTCCAACCTAAACCAATTTCTTTTCGTCCATGAACCTATCTACGGATCTCTTAAACGCCCCCAAACTAGGCGCATTTACTACTGATGCTGGCAGGGCATTCCAATCCCTCACCACCCTCTGGGTAAAGAACCTACCCCTGACATCGGTTCTATAACTACCCCCCCTCAATTTAAAGCCATGCCCCCTCGTGCTGGATTTCTCCATCAGAGGAAAAAGGCTATCACTATCCACCCTATCTAAACCTCTAATCATCTTATATGTTTCAATAAGATCCCCTCTTAGCCGCCGCCTTTCCAGCGAAAACAATCCCAAATCCCTCAGCCTCTCCTCATAGGATCTCCCCTCCATACCAGGCAACATCCTGGTAAACCTCCTCTGCACCCTCTCCAAAGCCTCCACATCCTTCCTGTAATGTGGGGACCAGAACTGCACACAGTACTCCAAGTGCGGCCGCACCAGAGTTGTGTACAGTTGCAACATAACGCTACGACTCCTAAATTCAATCCCCCTACCAATAAACGCCAAGACACCATATGCCTTCTTAACAACCTTATCTACTTGATTCCCAACTTTCAGGGATCTATGCACACATACACCTAGATCCCTCTGCTCCTCCACACTATTCAAAGTCCTCCCGTTAGCCCTATACTCAACACATCTGTTATTCCTACCAAAGTGAATTACCTCACACTTCTCCGCATTAAACTCCATCCGCCACCTCTCGGCCCAACTTTGCAACCTGTCTAAGTCTTCCTGCAAACTACGACACCCTTCCTCACTGTCTACCACACCACCGACTTTGGTGTCATCAGCAAATTTGCTAATCCACCCAACTATACCCTCATCCAGATCATTAATAAATATTACAAACAGCAGTGGCCCCAAAACAGATCCCTGAGGTACACCACTTGTAACCGCACTCCATGATGAATATTTACTATCAACCACCACCCTCTGTTTCCTATCCGCTAGCCAATTCCTGATCCAATTTCCTAGATCACCCCCAATCCCATACATCTGCATTTTCTGCAGAAGCCTACCATGGTGAACCTTATCAAACGCCTTACTAAAATCCATATATACCACGTCCACTGCCTTGCCCCCATCCACCTCCTTGGTCACTTTCTCAAAAAACTCAATAAGGTTAGTAAGGCACGACCTACCTGCCACAAAACCATGCTGACTATCACCTATCAATTCATTACTCTCCAAATAACTATAAATCCTATCCCTTATAATTTTTTCCAACATCTTGCCGACAACAGAAGTGAGACTCACCGGTCTATAATTCCCGGGGAAGTCTCTGTTCCCCTTCTTAAACAATGGGACAACATTCGCTAACCTCCAATCTTCTGGTACTATACCAGAGGCCAACGACGACCTGAAGATCAGAGCCAGAGGCTCTGCAATCACTTCTCTTGCCTCCCAGAGAATCCTTGGATAAATCCCATCCGGACCAGGGGATTTATCTATTTTCAGACCCTCCAGAATATCCTGCACATCCTCCTTATCAACTGTAATACTGTCTATTCTACTCCCTTGCAACCCAGTGTCCTCCTCAGCTATATTCATGTCCCCTTGCGTGAACACCGAAGAGAAATATTGGTTCAATGCTTCACCAATCTCCTCCGGTTCCACACATAACTTCCCTTATAGAATATCTTGGGATTTTCCCGGCTTTTACCCGCCAGCGCTTTCTCATGTCCGCTCTTTGCTCTCCTAATTGCTTTTTTAAGCTCCACCCGGCACTTTCTGTTCTCCACTAATGCCTCTGCTGATTTGTTCCCCTCGTACCTGCTAAAAGCCTCTCTTTTCCTTCTCATCATATCCTGAATATCTCTGATCATTCATGGTTCTCTGGGCTTGTTACTCCTTCCTGTCACCTTGAGGGAACATGCTGGGCTTGTACCTTCCCCATTTCCTTTTTGAATGCCCCCCCCCACCACTGCTCTTCTGTAGATTTTCCCACTAGTGGTTACTCCTAGTTTACCTTGACCAGATCCTGCCTCATTTTACTAAAATCCACTACCCTCCAATCCAAAATGTTTTTTTACAACTTGTCCATTTGTTTTTGAATCTTTTGCAAATCACCTTAGAACCACAGTCACACAGTTTTGCAACACTCTCTGGGGGCGGCACGGTGACACAGTGGTTAGTACTGCCGCCTCACAGCGCCAGGGTCCCAGGTTCGATTCCCAGCTTGGGTCACTGTCTGTGTGGAGTTTTGCACACTCTCCTCATGTCTGTGTGGGTTTCCTCCGGGTGCTCTGGTTCCCTCCCACAGTCTAAAGATGTGCGGGTTAGGTGTATTGACCATGCTAAATTGCCCCTTATTGTTGGGGGGACTAGCAGGATAAATATATGGGGTTACAGGGATACGGTCTGGGTGGATCGTTGTTGGTGCAGGCTTGATGGGTGGAATGGCCTCCTTCTGCACGGTAGGGATTCTATGATTCTAACACAGCAAGAGGCCATTCAGCCCATCGTGTCTGCACCTACCTATTCTAATCCCATGTTCCAGCACTTGGTCCATAGCCTTGTATGCTATGATGTTTCAAATGTTGATCTAAATGCTTCAGACAGTGAGTTCCAGATTCCCACCACCCTCTGGGTGAAAATGCTTTACCTCAAATCCCCTCTAAATCTCCTGCTCATTACATTAAATTTATGCCCCCTGGTTATTGACCCCTCTACTAAGGAGAAAAGTTCCTTCCTATCTACCCTAACTACCCCCATAATTTTGTAAGCTCAATCAGGTGCCCCCTCAGCCTTCCCTGCTCCAAGGCAAACAACCCCAGATTATCCAGCCTCTCTTCATAGCTGAAACGTTCCAGCATAGGCAACATCCTGGTGAATCTCATCTGCACCCTTTCTAGTGCAATCATATCCTTCCTATGATGTGGTGACAAGAATTGCACACAGTGCTCCAGCTGTGGCCTTATAAGGCATATAATATCCTGGGCTTTATTAATAGGGCACAGAGTACAAGAGCAAAGAATGGGGGGCGGGGGGAATGATCAATACGTTCGCAGACAACATAAAAATTGGTGGTGTGATAAATAGCAAGAAGGAAAGTCTTAGATTACCGGACAGTATAGACGGGTTGGTCAGATGGGCAGAACAGTGGCAAATGGAATTTAACCCTGAAAAACGTGAGATGATGCATTTTGGGAGGACTGACAAGGCAAAGAAATATACAATGAATGCTCAGATGCTGGGAAGGACCAGAGGGACCCTGGGGTGGACGTCCAAAGATCCCTGAAGGCAGAAAGACAGGTTAAAAAGGCACATAGGGTAGTTGCCCTCATTAGCTGAGGCACAGAATATAATAGCAGGAAGGTTATGACTGAGCTGTATAAAATGCTGGTAAGGCCACAGCTGGAGCACTGTGTGCAATTCTTGTCACCACATCATAGGAAGGATATGATTGCACTAGAAAGGGTGCAGATGAGATTCACCAGGATGTTGCCTATGCTGGAACGTTTCAGCTATGAAGAGAGGCTGGATAATCTGGGGTTGTTTGCCTTGGAGCAGGGAAGGCTGAGGGGGCACCTGATTGAGCTTACAAAATTATGGGGGTAGTTAGGGTAGATAGGAAGGAACTTTTCTCCTTAGTAGAGGGGTCAATAACCAGGGGGCATAAATTTAATGTAATGAGCAGGAGATTTAGAGGGGATTTGAGGTAAAGCATTTTCACCCAGAGGGTGGTGGGAATCTGGAACTCACTGTCTGAAGCATTTAGATCAACATTTGAAACATCATAGCATACAAGGCTATGGACCAAGTGCTGGAACATGGGATTAGAATAGGTAGGTGCAGACACGATGGGCTGAATGGCCTCTTGCTGTGTTAGAATCATAGAATCCCTACCGTGCAGAAGGAGGCCATTCCACCCATCAAGCCTGCACCAACAACGATCCACCCAGACCGTATCCCTGTAACCCCATATATTTATCCTGCTAGTCCCCCCAACAATAAGGGGCAATTTAGCATGGTCAATACACCTAACCCGCACATCTTTAGACTGTGGGAGGGAACCAGAGCACCCGGAGGAAACCCACACAGACATGAGGAGAGTGTGCAAAACTCCACACAGACAGTGACCCAAGCTGGGAATCGAACCTGGGACCCTGGCGCTGTGAGGCGGCAGTACTAACCACTGTGTCACCGTGCCGCCCCCAGAGAGTGTTGCAAAACTGTGTGACTGTGGTTCTAAGGTGATTTGCAAAAGATTCAAAAACAAATGGACAAGTTGTAAAAAAACATTTTGGATTGGAGGGTAGTGGATTTTAGTAAAATGAGGCAGGATCTGGTCAAGGTAAACTAGGAGTAACCACTAGTGGGAAAATCTACAGAAGAGCAGTGGTGGGGGGGGGCATTCAAAAAGGAAATGGGGAAGGTACAAGCCCAGCATGTTCCCTCAAGGTGACAGGAAGGAGTAACAAGCCCAGAGAACCATGAATGATCAGAGATATTCAGGATATGATGAGAAGGAAAAGAGAGGCTTTTAGCAGGTACGAGGGGAACAAATCAGCAGAGGCATTAGTGGAGAACAGAAAGTGCCGGGTGGAGCTTAAAAAAGCAATTAGGAGAGCAAAGAGCGGACATGAGAAAGCGCTGGCGGGTAAAAGCCGGGAAAATCCCAAGATATTCTATAAGTATATCAATGGGAAGAGATAACCAGGGAAAGAGTAGGGCCCATTAGGGACCAAGGGGGAAATCTGTGGGTGGAGTCACAGGACATCAGTAGAGTGTTGAACGAAAACTGCATATCTATCTTTATCCAAGAGTAAGAGGATGAAGGTATGGGAGAGAGATTGTGAGGTTCTTGAGCAAATTGACATAAAGGGTGACAAGGTACAGAGGTACTCACAGGCTCAAAAGTGGACAAATCTCCAGGTCCGGATAAATTGTGTGTCCCAGGCTGCTGTGGAAGGCGAGGGAGGAGATTGCAGGGGCTTTGATCCAAATTTTTAATCCCTCTCTGGCCACGGGGCAGGTTCCAGAGGACTGGAGAATAGCTAATGTGGTTCCACTATTTAAGAAGACCAGTGAGTCTTATGTCAGTGGTAGGAAAACTATTGGAGAAAATTCTGAAGAAGGGAATCTATCTCCACTTGGAGAGGCAACGCTTGATCAGGGATAGTCAGCGTGGTTTTGTCAGAGGGAGGTCATGCCTAATAAATTTGATTGAATTTTTTGCGGAGGTGACCAGGTGTGTAGAGGAGGGTAGTGCAGTTGATATTGCCTGTATGGATTTCAGCAAAACCTTTGACAAGGCCCCACATGGGAGACTTACAAAGAAGGTAAATGCACATGGGATACAGGGATTTTTGAGGAGGTGGATTCAAAATTGACTTAGTTGTAGGAGACGGGGTGATGACAGAAGATTGCTTTAGTGACTGGAAGCCAGTGTCCAGTGGCATACCAGAGTGATCTGTGCTGGGTTTCCTATTATTCATCATTTATATAAACGACATAGATGACTATGTGGGGGATAGGATTCGTAAGTTTGTGGATGACACAAAGATTGGCCGGGTGCTTAACAGTGAGGCTGAGTGCCTTGGGCTACAGGACGATATGGGCAGATAAGTGGCCCATGGAATTTAACCCTGAAAAGTGTGAGGTGATACACTTTGGAAAAAGTAATTTGACAAGGAAATATTCAATGAACAGCATGGCACTAGGAAGTTCTGCGGAACAATGGGACCTTGGTGTGTTTGTCCATAGATCTCTGAAAGCGGAAGGACATATTAGTATGGTGGTGAAAAAGGCACTTGCCTGCACCAATCAAGGCCTAGATTACAAAGGCAGGGAGGCCATGTTGGAGTTGTATAGAACTTTGGTGAGGCCACAACTGGATACTGTTTTTTTTCATTCATTCGTGGAATATGGGCGTCGCTGGTTGGCCAGCATTTATTGTCCATCCTTAGTTGCCCTTGTTCAGAGAGCAGTTGAGAGTCAACCACATTGCTGTGGCTCTGGAGTCACATGTAGACCAGACCGGGTAAGTACAGCAGATTTCCTTCCCTAAAGGATATTAGTGAACCAGATGGGTTTTTCCGACAATCGGCAATGGTTTCATGGTTATCAGTAGATTCTTAATTCCAGACATCTTTTATTGAATTAAAATTCCACCATCTGCCATAGCAGGATTCAAACCCAGGTCTGAGTTTCTGGATTAATAGTCTAGCGATAATACCACTAAGCCATCACCTGCCCTGTAGTTCTGGATGACCACATTATAGGAAAGATGTGATAGCGCTGGGGGCGGTGCAGAGGAGATTCACCAGGATGCTGCCTCGGATGAAATATTTAAGTTATGAAGAGAGGTTGCATAGGCTTGGGTTGTTTTCATTGGGGCAGAGAAGACTGAGGGGCGACCTGGTTGAGGTGTTCAAGATTATGAGAGACATGGGCAGAGTGGGTAAGGAGCAGCTGTTTCCCCTTGTTGAAGGGTCAGTCATGAGGGGACATAGGTTCAAGGTGAGGGGCAGGCGGTTTAGGGGGGATGTGAGGAAAAACTTTAATTCCTGCCTGGGAGGGTGGTAGAGGCGAGTTACTTCACATTCTTTAAAAAATACCTGGATGAGCACATGGCACATCATAACATTCAAGGCTATAGGCCAAGTGCTGATAAATGGGATTAGGTAGATCAGGTGTTTTTCACGTGTTCAGATTCGATGGGCCAAAGGGCCTCTTTTGCACTGTGAGATTCTGTGATTCTATGATATGAGGAAAAGCTTGAAAGTGTAGTGGGGGCAGGTTCAATTGAGGTATCCAAGAGGGTAGTAGATGATTACTTGAATAGAAACAAGATGCAGGGGTATGGGGAAAAGGCAGGAGAATGGCACCAAGCCATAATGCTCTTTTGCAAAGCCAATGCAGACATGATGGACCAAATGGCCTCCTTCTGCGCTGTAACAATCCAGTGACCCTGTGGTGGCACCTCTGACAATGCAGCACTCCCTCAATTCGATCATAGACAGTGTGACTGGTAATACACTTGTCTGACAGAAAACTATGAATCACAGTTTTTATATTTCCAATTGACCTATAGCCTTTTAGAGGGAAGGGTTAAATGGATTCAAGGATGAAATGATTTACTGTGGTGAATGAATGGGGGGCTTCTGTTCTTTCTCAAAGAGGTTAGTGGGGTTATCGCAATTGTCTTCTTGATCCACATCAGCATCATTAACCTCGGACTTTTAGCTTTTAGTTTCTGGTTATCTGACATCTCTGTGGTTGTTTAAGCAAAACATTGTTTGGGCTACCTTTATCTTGAAACTGTCCTTGAGGTGAAAACATCATTTTCTTTGCTGCTTGTGCATTGTGATGCCTGGGATTCCTTTTGTGTTGCTTATGTGTTTTTGTGCTTACAAGTTACGGAATGAACTTCACCAATATGTTTAGTGAACTCAGAGGATAGGATTACTCCAGTCCCATCTAGTGGACAAGATCATTAAACACGCTATGATTTCATAGAAAATACTCCAGATTAGTTGCTGGATGGTCAAATGGGTTTGATGATTGCACAATGGTTAGCGCTGCTGCCTCACAGCGCCAGGGACCCGGGTTCAATTCCTGGCTTGGGTCACTGTCTATGCAGAGTCTGCACGTTCTTCCTGAGTCTGCCTGGGTTTCCTACGGGTGCTCCGGTTTCCTCCCACAGTCTGGAAGACGTGCTGGTTAGATGCATTGGCCATGCTAAATTCTCCCTCGGTTTACGCAAACAGGCGCCGGAGATTTTCACAGTAACTTCATTGCAGTGTTAATGCAAGCCTACTTGAGACACTAATAAATAAATTTAACGTTACATTAGACTGGCTTCAATTTAAGTTAGGGGGACACAAAACATCGCTCTGGCAGCGCCATCTGTAGGATTCTGCAACCACAATTTTTAAGTATCTCAGAGATCATTTTGCTACTTAACATATCGCTTGACAGTTATTGGGATTGATTGTTCTTGGCTCACTTGAATCAGATCACTTAATATGGTTGATAATATTATTTGAGTCACTATCTTTTGTTATCATGACACTGTAACATGATAACAGTCTCTGAGTCTGAAGATTGCAGACAGAAGTTGCAACCCAGGCTTTGGATAGAACATAGAACATAGAAAAGCTACAGCACAAACGGGCCCTTCGGCCCACAAGTTGCGCCGAACATGTCTCTACCTACTAGGCTTACCTATAACCCTCTATCTTACTAACTTCCATGAACTTATCCAAAAGTCTCTTAAAAGACCCTATCGAATCCGCCTCCACCACCACTACCGGCAGCTGATTCCACGCTCCCACCACCCTCTGAGTGAAAGATTTACACCTAACATCTCCTCTGTACCTACTCCCCAGCACCCTAAACCTGTGACCTCTTGTGGCAACCATTTCAGCCCTGGGTAAAAGCCTCTGAGAATCCACTCTATATGTGACCAGGCTTGACATTTCAGTGCTGCATTGTGAAGGTGTTAAATCAATTCACCTTTCTGGCAGTTCAGGTGAATGTCAAAGATTCCCAAGCCACGATTTTTAAATTATCAAGATATTCTTCTGATTAATAGTCAACCCCCCAACCCCCACCCAATCCAACACACCACCAGATTAGAATTCATTTTAATTTATTGGTAGTTGTTCCTCCATTAAATACCTCTTCCAATTTGCCTTTCTGCTATCTCCAATGGAAAGCAAGAACAGATAGGATTCCACGTTTTAAGTAAAAACAAACTTTAAAGTATAAAAAAATTAAACAAAGCGAGTACTACTAATTTAGTATTGTCTTAAATCATTACTTTGTTATGACCAGGTGAGGAGAGTTTTAAGTTTATTTATTAGTGTCAGAAGTAGGCTGACATTAAGACTGAAAATCCCCTGTTATTGGGTGTTCTGGACTGTATTTTCCTTCCCTATTACCTGCTGAGCTTGCAGGCGAACTTTTTGTGATTTATGCACAGGAATCCCTCAAATCCCTCTGTGCTGCAGCTTTCTGCAGTCTTTCTCTTTTTAGATCTGGGATCTACATAAATAATTTATCTTCTTATTGAGGTCGGTGTAAAACTCTGGCTCGATCAAAACTCAAAGATGGATTATCCATTGTTTAATTTTTCTCGCTTCCAACCCTGACCTTATTAACCGTACACAGGTCACCCCTTGAACTACCATTCCTTGAGTTGCTCTGGCAATTTCTAAAGTTCATTAATTTAATTACCCTGCCTAAAACTAAAAATTACCACAAAAATATGAAAATAAACCATGAAACTGGATGATGATGACAATATCTTGCATGAAGAAGCAGAAAAAGGGAGAAAACAATTAGCGATAACAATGCCCAAAGGCAGCCAGACTGACTCAGAGGAAAGGGGAGAAGCAGGTTGGAAGAGATTTGATTTGATTTATTATTGTCACATGTATTGGGATACAGTGAAGAGTATTGTTTCTTGCGCACTTTATAGACAAAGCATACCATTCATAGAGTACAGAGAGGAGAAGGAAAGGAGAGAGTGCAGAATGTAGTGTTACAGTCACAGCTAGGGTGTAGAGAAAGATCAGCTTAATATAGGGTAGGTCCATTCAAAAGTCTGATGGCAGCAGGTAAGAAGCTGTTCTTGAGTCGGTTGGTACTTGTCCTTAGACTTTTGTATCTTTTTCCCAATGGAAGAAGCTGGAAGAAAGAATGTCCAGGGGTGCATGGGGTTCTTGATTGTGCTGGCTGCTTTTCCGAGGCAGTGAGAAGTGTAGACGGAGTCAATAGATGGGAGGCTGGTTTGCGTGACGGACTGGGCTACGTTCACAACCCTTTGTAGTTTCTTGGGGTCTTGAGCAGAGCAGGAGCCATACCAAGCTGTGATACATCCGGAAAGGATGCTTTTCATGATGCATCTGTAAAAATTGGTGAGAGTTATGGAGGACATACCAAATTACATTATCCTCCTGGGAAAGTAGAGGCTTTGGTGGGCTTTCTTAACTATAGTGCCGGCGTGGAGGGACCAGGACAGGTTGTTGGTGATCTGGACACCTAAAAACTTAAAGCTTTCGATCATTTAAGAATAAGAAATAAGTTTAAGGGAGAGAGACAGAAACCAGTGAGCTCAGATAGAGAACATCACCGTAAACTTTATGAAAATAAGCAAGTGAAGGGGAGATAAAAGGGCTTAAAAACTGACGCTTGGGAGGTAAAATATACTGTAAACTGGATAAAAGGGAGGCATATGCACCAGCAGTTTAAAGTAAACCAAGCAGTGCCATGTCATTCCCTTAAACCATCAAGTACAGACCACAACTTCTGCAATATACTATTACAAAATCTCTTTAAAGGAGATCTCTGTTTCTTTCTCCATTTGAAATCTCAGCCATGTTAACATCTGATCAGAGTTATAGATGGATGGAAACAATTAATAAAATATGCACATTTTAGCAGCAAGAACCTTAATTGCCTGCAATTGCCCAAAATAAAAATACCATGTGGGGTTACGTTGTCCAGGCAGATTATACTTGCTGTCTCCATGCTCAGGATCGGTGGCAAGCAGAATGCAGCCATTTCAACTTCTAAGTAACCATTACAACACTTGTTTTCTTGTCGAAACAAAAATGAGCTGCGAGAGCCTTGGAATTTTTGGAACTTTAGGACTGTTGAAAATGTTAATTAGAAAATAAGTTAGAATCATAGAGGTTTACAGCATGGAAACAGGCCCTTCAGCCCAACTTGTCCTTGCCGCCCTTTTTTTTTAAACCCCTAAGCTAATCCCAATTGCCCGCATTTGGCCCATATCCCTCTATACCCATCGTACCCATGTAATTGTCTAATAATATCCTTTCTATAATAGGGTAACCAGAATTGCACACAGTATTCCAAGTGTGGCCTTACCAATGTCTTGTACAACTTCAACAAGATATTCCAACTCCTGTATTCAATGTTCTGACCGATGAAACCAAGCATGCCGAATGCCTTCTTCACCACTCTGTCCACCTGTGACTCCACTTTCAAGAAGCTATGAACATGTACCCCTAGATCTCTTTGTTCTGTAACTCTCCCCAGTGCCCTACCATTAACTGAGTAAGTCCTGCCCTGGTTCAAGCTACCAAAATGCATCACCTCGCATTTATCCAAATTAAACTCCATCTGCCATTCGTCAGCCCACTGGCCCAATTGATCAAGATCCCGTTGCAATTGGAGATAACCTTCTTCACTGTCCACTATGCCACCAATCTTGGTGTCATCTGCAAACTTACTAACCATGCCTCCTATATTCTCATCCAAATTATTAATATAAATGACAAATAACAGTGGCCCAGCACTGATCCCTGAGGCACACCACTGGTCACAGGCCTCCAGTTTGAAAAACAACTCTTTACAACCACCCTCTGGCTTCTGCCAAGAAGCCAATTTTGTATCCATTTAGATACCTCACCCTGGATCCCGTGAGATTTAACCTTATGCAACAACCTACCATGCGTAGGTTGCTGCTCTTTTACAACTTCTGTTTCATTCAATAATACTTTAAAGGAAACATGTGCATGGAGGAGAAACCCTTTAAATCCAGATTATGTTACCTTCTCCCCTCACTAACATGGATATTTTGCTCATGTGTTAGTCAGATTCCTTCTTCTACCTCTGTGTTAACATCCTGCTCCCATTCTCTAGGTTCCATGTATTGTGAACAAAGACTTGCATTCATTTAGTGTCTTCATAACCAGGATGTCCCAAAGCCAATTCAGTACTTTTTGAAGGATAGAAACATAGAAAATAGGTGTAGGAGTAGGCCATTCAGCCCTTCGAGCCTGCACCACCATTCAATATAATCGTGGTTGATCATGCACTTTCAGTATCCCACTCCCGCTTTCTCTCCATACCCCTTGATCCTGTTAGCCACAAGGGCCACGTTCAGCTCCCACTTGAACATATCTAACGAACTGGCCCCAACAGCTTTCTGTGGTAGAGAATTCCACAGATTCACAACTCTCTGATTGAAGAAGTTCTTCCTTATCTCAGTCCTGAATTGCTTACCCCTTATTCTTAGACTGTGACCCCTAGTTCAGGACTTCCCCAACATTGGGAACATTCTTCCCACATCTAGCCTGTCCAGTCTGATCAGGATTTTATATGTTTCTATGAGACCCCCTCTCAATCTTCTAAATTCCAGTGAGTACAAGCCCAGTCGATCCAATCTCTCTTCATAAGACAGTCCTGCCATTCCAGGAATCAGTCTGGTGAATCTTCACTGGACTCCCTCAGTAACAAAAAAATCCTTCCTCAGACGAGGAGAACAAAACTGCACACAACACTGAAGGTGTGATCTCACTAAGGCCCTATATAATTGCAACAAGACATCTTTACTCCTATACTCAAATCCTCTTGCAATGAAGGCCAGCATGCCATTAGCTTTCCTCACCACCTGCTGTACCTCCATTTCAACCTTCAGCGACTGTTCCACCATGACACCCAGGCCACATTGCACTTCCCCTTTTCCTAAACTGCCACCATTCAGATAATAATCTTCCTTCCTGCTTTTGCCACCAAAGTGGATAACCTCACATTTATCCATATTATATTGCATTTTCCAAGTATTTGCCCACTCAGCCAGCCTGTCCAAGTCACCCTGCAGCCTCTTAGCATCCTCCTCACAGCACACACTGCCACCCTGCGTAGTGTTGTCTGCAAATTTGGTGATATTGCAATTCTTTCATCCAAATCATTAATGTGTATTGTGAGTAGCTGGGGTCCCAGCACTGAACCTTGCGGTATCACACTAGTCACTGGCTGTCACTCTGAAAAGGACCTGTTTATTCCCACTCTCTGCTTCCTGCCTGCCAACCAGTTCTCTATCCACGTCAATACGTTATCCCCAATATCATGAACATTAATTTTGCTCACTAATCTCTTGAGTGAGACCTTGTCAAAAGCTTTTGGAAGTCCAGATACACAACATCCACTGGTTCACCCTTGTCCACTCTACTAGCCAGCATTGTAAAGTTGAAATTGGCAGCCAGTTCATGCAGAGCAATCCCTAACAATCAGCAATGAATGCCCAGATCAGCTGTGTGAGGTATCGTTTTTTTTCTCTTTGTTCATGGGATGTGGGTGCCACTGGCTGGGCCAGCATTTATTGCCCATCCCCAAAGACGTTTAAGAGCCAACCACATTGCTGTGAATCTGAAGTCACATATAGGCCAGACCAGACTGGGTAATTAAGACAGATTTCCTTCCCTAAAGAGCATTAGTTGAACCAGATGGGTTTTTACAACAATGGTTTCATGGTTATCATAGACCTTTGATTGTACTGTGTACAATTTTGGTCCCTTTATTTAAGAAAGGATATATTAGCTTTGGAGGGGGTACAGAGAAGGTTCACCAGGTTGATTCCAGAGATGAATGGGTTAGCTTATGAGGAGAGATTGAGCAGACTGGGCCTGTACTCATTGGAGTTTAGAAGGTTGAGGGGAGATCTTATAGAGATAATGAAGGGGCTAGACAGGGTAGAAGCAGCAAGGTTATTTCCACTTACAATGGAAACAAGAACTAGGGGGCATAGCCTCAAAATACGGGGGAGTCAATTTAGAACAGAGTTGAGGAGGAACTTCTTCTTCCAGAGGGTAGTGAATCTTTGGAATTCTCTGCCCAATGAAGCAGTAGAGGCTACCTCGTTAAATGTGTTTAAGTCATAGATAGATAGATTTCTAACCATTAAGGGAATTAAGGGTTATGGGGGGCGGGCGGGTAAGTGGAACTGAATCCACTATCAGATCAGCCATGATCTTATTGAATGGCGGGGCAGGCTCGAGGGGCTAGATGGCCGACTCCTGCTCCTATTTCTTATGTTCTTATGTTCTTATTGATTGCAGATTTGTATTGAATTCAAATTTCACCATCTGCAATGGTTGAACTCGGGTCCCCAGAGTATTACCCTGGGTCTCTGGATTAATAGTCCAGCGACAATACCACCACACCTCTGCTTCCCTCTCAAGTTAAGGGAGAAATATTGGATAGGATAGCAGAAAAATGCACCTACTTTTCTTCAAACCCTGCCATAGAATATTTTAAGTCTCCCTGACAGGGAAGCACTCTCTCAGTACTGTGTTGGAGTGTCAGCCTAGAGTATGTGCTCAAGTCTCGAGAGCTACTGAGCGACAGCTGAAACCATTAGGCAATATTGTTAGTTGTGGGTTAGTTATGTTGTAAAAACACAAAAGGAAGCTCTCCGCTGATTACAATTTTCAGCAAAATTAGTAGCATATTCCAAAGTAATCCACTTGCAATTTGGCAAAATGTCCCCACACATTCACTTGGCAACTAGAGAAATTGTTCCCCTAAGATAACAGAAGGTGGCAGCTGTCATTGGTGCTAAATTTCTTTTCATCGCAACATGACTGAGATCATGTGTGCGTACAGCAAATAAATTGTACAAAGGGACTTTAGTAAATGATCCTTTATGCTGCACTTGCTGAATATCTCACCAGGTGTGACCAGTGAGCCATTAGATGTCACAGAATCAGACCACTTAGAAGATGATCTTCGAGAGAAAATTGAGGAAGAAAAAAAGAGGTAGGTGGATTTGCTTTATTTAATATAATCTTGTTATGTACATCGCCTACGAAAAATGTAGTACAAAACAGTCGAGTGAGAAGGTGGAAGACTGTTCCTGCTTAACCCTGTATTAACTTGAATTCATGTTTTTGCTTAACTAGCAGTTGTTATTATTACAATTCTGACAGTTATTGCTTTATTGCTTACTAACCTAGCCTTCCTTCTACCCAGACGAGGGTGACGCTTTCAAAATGGATGATTCCCAGGATACTGTGCCATTCCATCTGTTTCTCAGCTGGCCAGCTCTGCTGTAAAAATGCATTCCCTTTTCTAGTGAGGGCGTGATCCAGTGTGGTTCAAAATTAACCAAGTGTGGTTTTTTTTTTGCTTTTCAACCACTCCAGACACCCCTCTCCACCCAATTTCAACCACTTTGTTAGGGAGTGTATAGAGTTAGGGTAGCCCTAATGGAGGCCCAGAATCAGGACAACTGCAACAGTTAATGACCTGAACAATGCATGCAGAAAAACTAAATGCGGATATTATGGACTTTTTAGAAATGGTGGACTGGAACCAGATCTGGAAGTCCCACCCATTTCTGACAGATCCCATTTTCACTGGGAGGGGAAAGGGAGCAGGACATGAAGTGCTTTTAAACTTAGTGCACAGGACAAACAGATCCAGTTTTCCCCTCCAGGAATGGACTCAACCCACACTGTGTTCTCCACAAATTTGTAGAAATGTAAATGTTCTTTAAAGGTGGATGAGGTATATAGTGCTGTTGAGTTATTTAAATCCCCTGCCCCATAAAATTGGAAAACAAAACTGCCTACTTGTATCCGTGGTGGTAAAGTTATTGGTTCTAGCAGTTTCAATTGATGTTTGTTGACATACACCAAAATGTTACCATTGTAGTATTATCATCATTTGACAGCTTCCGCAACCTGTCATTATCACGGTGGGGAACTGTAAGTTATGCCTTGGTCGACAGCTCAGAGAGGTTATTCAAGGATTAAAGGATCTTTAGCTCTGAAGAAGAGTCATATAGACTTGAAACGTTAACTCTGCTCCTTTCTCCACAGATGCTGCCAGCACTGCTGAGTTTTTCCAGCATTTTCTGTTTTTATTTCAGATTTCCAATATCCACAGATGTTGCTTATATTAGACCATAAGATATAGGAGCAGAATTAGGCCATTCGGCCCATCGAGTCTGCTCTGCCATTCGATCATGGCTGATATGTTTCTTAATTCCATTCTCCTGCCTTTTTCCTGTAACCTTTGATCCCCTTAGTGATCAAGAACCTATCTACCTCTGTCTTAAATACACTCAGTGAATTGGCCTTCACAGCCTTTTGTGGCAATGAATTCCACAGATTCATCACTCTGGCTGAAGAAATTCCTCCTTATCTCGGTTCTTTTGCTCTGAGGCTGTGCCCTCAGATCCTAGTCTCTCCTACTAATGAAACATCTTCTCCACGTCCACTCTTTCCAGGCCTTTCAGTATTCTGTACATTTCAATGAGAATCCCTCTCATTCTTCTAAAAGAAGGCAAATGGTATGTTGGCCTTCATAGCGAGAGAATTTGAGTATAGGGATAGGGATGTTTTGCTGCAATTGTATAGATGTTGGTGAGGCCACATCTGGAATATTGTATGTAGTTATGGTGTCCTAATCTGAGGAAGGATGTCCTTGCTATGGAGGGAGTACAGCGAAGGTTTACCAGGCTGATTCCTGGGATGGCAGGTCTGTCATATGAGGAGAGACTAAGTCGGTTAGAATTATATTCACTGGAGTTTAGAAGAGTGAGAGGGGATCTCATAGAAACTTATAAAATTCCAACAGGATTGGACAGAGTAGATTCAGAAAGAATGTTCCCAATGGTGGGGGAGTCCAGGACTAGGGGTCATAGTTTGAGAATAAGGGGTAAACCTTTTAGAACTGAGGTGAGGAGAAATTTCTTCACCCAGAGAGTGGTGAAAGTGTGGAATTCACTACCACAGAATGTAGTTGAGGCCAAAATGTTGTCTGATTTCAAGAAGAAATTAGATATAGCTCTTGAGGCTAAAGGGATCAAGGGATATGGGGGAAGGGGGGAATCAGGATATTGAATTCGATGATCAAAATGAATGGCAGAGCAGGCTCAAAGGGCTGAATGGCCTACTCCTGCTTCTAGTTTCTATGTAAACTCCATCGAATACAGACACAGAGTCCTCAAACACTCCTCATATGGCAAGTCTTTCATTCCCGGGTTCTTTGATGTGGGGTTATGAAAAACAAATGTTTGTTTTTGTAAGAGATACTTGAAATGCAGATGTGCTGAGTCACCTTCCTTTACCAGACATGCCAATCAAGACATTATTTCCTCCAAAGACAATTTCCTTGCTTGAGAGACTCACATTCTCTTGTGAATGCTCAGCAGATTTAGCAATGGACCAATCTGGACCCTGTTCTTTCTTAAGGGCAGCACGGTGGCACAGTGGTTAGCACTGCTGTCTCACAGCGCCAGGGACCCAAGTTCAATTCCGGCCTCGGGTCACTGTCTGGGTGGAGTTTGCATTTTCTCCCCGTGTCTGCGTGGGTTTCCTCCGGGTGCTCCGGTTTCCTCCCACAGTCCAAAGATGTGCAGGTTAGGTTGATTGGCCATGCTAAATTGACCCTAGTGTCAGGGGATTAGTAAATGAGGGTTACGGGAATAGGGTTTGGGTGGGATTATGATCGGTACAGACTCGATGGGCCGAATGGCCTCCTTCTGTACTGTAGGGATTCGATGATTCTATGATTCTAGATGAAGAGATTCCTTAGGTAGGTTTGGCGTACGGTTATAGGAGATGATAAATTGAGAACATTTACAAGGTGGAAAGTGTGCAGAATGGTTGTATCCTTTGGGGGTCCAGAGTGGTTGTCCCACCCCCTGGTCATTCACAAGTCTTGGATGAAGTTTGTGAGGCTCACCCGGGTCGTGGTTGTTATTTATATGGACCAGGACTAGGAGAACAAGGTGAAATCCTTGTCTGCAAGTCAGAAGATAGTGCCACCAGTACCACTACATCCGTGGGAGTGGCCTGATCGTCTGTGGTCTGGACTTTATGTGGACTTTGCACGGCCTTTCATGGGTCACATGTTCCTAGTCATCTTGGAGACGCATTCTAAGTGATTAAAAGTACACATCATGAGCAACATCACAGCTCCCATTGCGATAGAGAAGCTACAGCACATTTTTGCAACTCCTGATTTACCAGATTCTCTTCTTTCTGATAACAGTACAAAGTTTACGAGTGATTTGTTCCAAGAGTTTATGCAAAGGAATTGAAAATGCATGTGCATACTGCAACTTTTCATCCAGCTTCAAATGTTTTAGCAGAACGAGCTGTTCAGACACTGAAAGAAGGATTGAGGAGAATGGCAGACAGTACTTTGGGAACCAAACTCTCACGGTTTTTGTTCCAGTATCGTATCACGCCACAAACAACAACAGGACTCTCACCAGCTGAATTATTGATGGGTGGGAAACCAAAGTCTCACCTGGATCTGCTACGTCCAGATGTCAAAGCGAGAGTGGGAAGGATACAAGAAAAGCAGAAGGAGAGACATGGCTACCATGTTAAGGAGAGACATTTCAACCCCAATCATTGTGTCCATGTAAAGAATTTTGGCAGTAGCCAACGACGGATGCCTGGAGTTATTCTCAACCAAAGTGGTCCAGTATCTTTGGGAGTGAAACTGACCAATGGTAGAGTTATTCGCAGACACCAGGATCACATTCGTCTATGCCATGACTCAGAGACAGCAAAAGTTCCAGTTAGAAGTTCCACAGTAGATGGAAATCCTATGGACATTTGACCGGAAGTGTTGTACAACTGTTGTACAAAGATTTCCAGTGGACCCTATTCCAGGAGAGGATAAGGGACCTTCATTCACAGATGCTCAACCTACTCCTGTGCCCACAAGACCAGCTCAACTGAAACAAGCCTCACCAGTGTCTACAGAGTCACCAGTGGTACTGCACAGGTTACAGCGTAGTTGCAAAGCTCTGGAAGACTGATGTATAATTGAGACATGAGTTTTCATTGTGTTTCTTTCCTTAGGGGGAATTTAAATAAAGGGGGGAGAAGTGTTATAGTAAACATCTACCTATTTTAATGTATATACTGATGTCTTTAGTGGTAACGTGGGCTTTCACAGGTTTAGTCTTACCACAAGGGACCTGTGTAATGAGCTGCCTCCAGTTCTGAGTCCCCACTATACTTTATTTCAATATTTTTATAAGTAGACAGGTTTGAACACACACCTTTGATTACCTTTTTGTGGCCAAATAACCACATAAAGATACTTAGAACTTTATTTTTTCATCTTAGTACGATCCCTGAGGTCTACTCATTGCTGGATACTGGGTGCAGTGGCATGGAGGGCATAAAGGCAAATGGTGGTAGGTGGTGGGAATATTTGGCATCAGATGGCACTAGCTGGCATAAGGAAGCTTGGGGATGATTGGCATGAAGGAATAGGGGGCCATGCAGGAGGCTGAAGCGGCCTGGATTCGGATGGAGGGTATGAAGGGCCATTGGGGATTGGTGGGCAGCATGAGTTAGCATGGAGAGATGAGGAGAAGTGAACACCATAAGGCCTAATATTTAGCAAAACAAGTTGGAGATGAAATCCCAGACAAACAAGGCAGGGCTTATAACCAGCCTGCCTCAGCGCTCCACAACCCCTGTGGCTGCCTCCGATTTCACCTGAGTGGTGCAGGCCTAACTCAATGCTGCATTTCCACCTCACCAGCGCCCCCCCCCCCCCCCCCCCCCCCCGCCCCCAACCCGTTCCCTTACTCTTACTGCATCCCACCCCGATCCACCTAGACGCCAACTCCCACCCCAACTCTCCTTCCTTCTCCTTACCTTTCCGCTTGCTGCCCCCCCCCCGCATCCTTATGCTCACCCCTTCCCTTCCCTGACCCGCCACCCTCCACTCACCGCTTCTTTTCCCCGACCCTCCCTCTTGCTGGTTCCCTCCACCGACCTTCCCACTTGCCACCTCCCTCCACCAATTCATTGGCTCTCTGCCTCTTTCCCCTAGCCCTCCTGCTCAACTGCCTCCCTTCCTGACCTTTTTTACTTGTCGTCTCCTTAACTCAACCCTTGTCCTAATAGTTGAGTCAGGAGGTAACACAGGAACGGGTGAGAGTTTCAGCAGCATTTGAGTTGAGCAGGGTTAGAAACATGTTAGAGGTAGAAGCAAGCTATCTTGATTATGGTGAGGATATGAGGTTAGAGGCTCAGCTCAGGGTCAAATAGGACAGAAACATGAAACAGTTACGTTTTTATGACCATATGGAAGCCTTTCTGATGCTAGGCCTGATTTATGGAATTGAATATCACAATTTGCATTGGTGGAATTTCAACTCACAGCAACAATGGGCTGCATGGTGGCATAGGAGGGTATGAAGGGCACAGTGATTAGCACTGCTGCCTCATGGCGCCAGGGACCCAGGTTTGATTCCCGGCCTGGGTCACTGTCTGTGTGGGGTTTGCACGTTCTCCCCGTGTCTGTCTGGGTTTCCTCCGGGTGCTCCGGTTTCCTCCCACAGTCCAAAGATATGTGGGTTAGGTGGATTGGCCATGCCCCTTAGTGTCAGGAGCATTAGCTGGGGTAAATGCATGGGGCTATGGGGATAGGGCCCTGGGGGGAATTGTGGTTGGTGCAGACTCGATGGGCCGAATGGCCTCCTTCTGCACTGTAGGATTCTATGATTCTAACAATAATGCTACTTATTGTAAAGTGACATTGGCTAAGATCTGGCTGCAGACCACTTATCCATACTCAGTTGGAGACATTGCGTCTAGCAGTAAGATAATTAAAGCAAAAGAGAAAAATCAATTAATATCTTGATAATGATATAATGAATAATTGCAGTAAATAATTAGCATTCTAGTTGGACTATATGGAAAAGGTCCAAACAGCCTTTGCCAGGCCATCTGTTTCAGCCGGGACTGGCTACCCCTTTTTTTTTACACATTCATCACCTTTTTAATCGAGTAAAATCTCAACTGTCTGTGCAAATTCTCTCTTTGAACTACAGTTTGTTCTCCCTAGTTTCAGCCGCTGTGGTTACATCAAACAATTTATTAGGGTTCAGTTCAATCTGTACCCAGTTGGATTTTAAAAACTTTATTCAGGTCTCCCCCTGGAGGTGTCTTTTCTCCTGTCTCCAGTGTAAATGTTTCCAGTTCCAGGTTTGACCACAACACAGCGCAGTCCCCTGAATCATCTGTGTGCTATTGATTGAGCATACTTATAGCACATAAAATTAAGACTTGTACATCAGCGCAATTTATACTTTGGTTTTTAGGTATGGCCTCCAAACAGCTGAGTTAACTTCTCCCTCAACTCTGACAGCATCAAAGTGATTGCTCTACTTTCATTCCTGTACAGTTACAAAATGACCTTCAATCGGCTGAAAGCGCTGAAGACAGAGATTGAGCACTTACAGCACCTCTTAGAAAAGGCTAAGGTGATGATGCAAAAAGATTTCGAGGTCTGGTGGTCTGAGGAGGCAGTGAGGCTGCAGGTAATACAACCTTTCCGACTGCTGCTTATTCTCTGTGCCAAAGTTGAAGCTGATGTCAAATGTGCGGTGTCAAATGCCATTGGTGATGCTAAAGACTTACATACAATCCAAATTTAAATAGGAGCAGGAGTAGGACGTTCGGCCCTTCAAGATGCTCTACCATTGATTATGATCATTGCTGATCATCCAATTCAGTAACCTGTTCCGGCTTTCCCTCCCGCCGCCCAACATATCCTTTGATCCCTTTAGCCCAAAGAGCGATATCTAACTCCTTCTTAAAAGCAAGCAATGTTTTGGCCTCAACTGCTTTATGTGGTAGTGAATTCCACAGGCCCACCCCTGTCTGGGTGAAGATATTTTTCCTTATTTTGATTTGACTTTATTTATTATTGTCACATGCAGTGAAAATTATTGTTTCTTGCGCGCTATACAGATAAAGCATATCGTTCATAGAGAAGGAAAGGAGAGAGTGCAGAATGTAGTGTTACAGTCATAGCTAGGGTGTAGAGAAAGATCAACTTAATACGAGATAGGTCCATTCAAAAATCTGATGGCAGCAAGGAAGAACCTGTTCTTGAATCGATTGGTACGTGACCTCAGATTTTTGTATCTTTTTTCTGGTGGGAGAAGGTGGAAGAGAGAATGTTGGGGGTGCGTGGGGTCCTTAATTATGCTGGCTGCTTTGCTGAGGCAGCGGAAAGTGTAGACAGAGTCAATGGATGGGAGGCTGGTTTGCGTGATGGATTGGGCTACATTCACGACCTTTTGTAGTGCCTTACGGTCTTGGGCAGAGCAGGAGCCATACCAAGCTGTGATGCAACCAGAAAGAATGCTTTCTATGGTTCATAGAATCATAGAATCATAGAAACCCTACAGTGCAGAAGGAGGCCATTCGGCCCATCGAGTCTGCACCGACCACAATCCCACCCAGGCCCTACCCCCACATATTTTACCCGCTAATCCCTCTAACCTACGCATCCCAAGGGGCAATTTTTTTAACCTGGCCAATCAACCTAACCCGCACATCTTTGGACTGTGGGAGGAAACCGGAGCATCCGGAGGAAACCCACGCAGACACGAGGAGAATGTGCAAACTCCACACAGACAGTGACCCGAGCCGGGAATCGAACCCGGGACCCTGGAGCTGTGAAGCAGCAGTGCTAACCACTGTGCTACCGTGCCGCCTGTATCATCTGTAAAAGTTGGTGAGAGTCGTAGCTGACATGCCAAATTTCCTTAGTCTTCTGAGAAAGTAGAGGCGTTGATGACTTTCTTAACCATAGTGTCGGCATGGAGGGACCAGGACAGGTTGTTGGTGATCTGGATACCTAAAAACATGAAGCTCTCGACCATTTCTACCTCGTCCCCATTGATGTAGACAGGGGCATGTTCTCCTTTACGCTTCCTGAAGTCGATGACAATCTTCTTCATTTTGTTGACATTGAGGAAGAGATTATTGTCGCCACACCAGTTCACCAGATTTTCTATCTCTTTCCTGTACTGTATCTTGTCATTGTTTGAAATTTGACCCACTACAGTGGTGTCATCAGCAAACTTGAAAATCCAGTTTGAGGGGAATTTGGCCACACAGTCATAGGTGTATAAGGAGTATAATAGGGGGCTGAGGACACAGTCTTGTGGGGCAATGGTATTGAGGATGATCGTAGAGGAGGTGTTGTTACCTATCCTTCCTGATTGTTGTCTATGGGTTAGGAAGTTCAGGATCCAGTCGCAGAGGGAGGAGTCGAGCCCCATGAAGTTTGGAGATGAGTTTCGTAGGAATAATGGCGTTGAAGGCTGAGCTATAGTCGATAAATAGGAGTCTGACATAGGCATCTTGTTATCCAGGTGTTCCAGGGTTAAATGCAGGGTCATGGAGATAGTGTCTGCTGTGGACCTGTTGCAGCGGTAGGTGAACTGTAGTGGATCCAGGCAATCTTGGATGTCGGAACTGATTTGTGCCATGACTAACCTTTCGAAGCACTTCATAATGATGAATGTCAGAGTCACTAAGGCACACTGCTTGGCTTTTCTTTGGTACCGGGATGATGGTTGTCTTCTTGAAGCAGATAGGGACCTCAGATTGTTGTAAAGCGAGGTTGAAGATGTCTGCGAATACCCCTGCCAACTGGTCCGCGCAGGATCGGCCGGTTACCCATCTGGGCCAGTCACTTTCCATGGGTTGACCTTCGAGAAGGCTGCTCTGACATCGGCAATTATCTCAGTCCTAAATGGTTTATCCCGTATCCTCAGACTGTGACCTCTGGTTCTAGACTCACCTGCATTCGGGGACATCCTTCCTGCATCAATTCCATCAATTCTTTATAACCCTGTTAGAATTTAATTGGTTTTAATGAGATCCCCCTTCATTTTCCGAAATTCCAGTCAATGTAATCTTAACCTACTCAATCTCTCCTCATAATCAGTCCTGCCATCTTAGGAATCAGTTGGTAAACCTTCTCTGTACTCTCTCGAGAGCAAGAACATCCTTCCTCAGATACGGAGACCAAAACTGCACACAATATTCCAGTTGTGGTCTCACCAAGGCCTTGTATAACTGCAACACACCCCTGCCCCTGTACTGGAATCCTCTCGCTATGAAGGCCAGCACACCATTTGCCGTCTTCACGGCATGTTGCACCTGCATGCTTATTTATGATGACTGGTGCGTGAGGATTTCCAGATCCCCTCTCTCAATCTATAGCCATTCAGATAATAATCTGCCTTACTGTTTTTTCTACCAAAGTGGATAAACTCACATTGGCAGATGGAGTTTAATCCAGCCAAATGCGACATGATGCATTTTGGAGGATCAAATTTAAGTGTGAATTATACTGTAAATGGCAGAATGACGTAGGAACATTGACATACAGAACAATCTGGGTGTGCAGGTCTACAGTTCCCTAACACAGGTGGCCAAGGTGATTGAGAAGGCATATGGCATGCTTGTCTTCATTGGCTGGGGCATTGAGTACAGGAATTGGGAAATCATATTGCAGCTATATAAAACCTTTCACTGGAAAGACGGAGGCTGAGGGGAGACCTGATAGAGGTCTACAAAATTATGTGAAGCATAGTCAGAGTCTTTTTCCCAGGGTGTAAGTGCCAATTACAAGGGGGCACATGTTCATGGTGAGAGGGGGAAAGTTTAAGGGAGATGTATAAGGGAGAGATTGGGGAAACTGGGGTTGTTCTCCTTGGAAAGACGGAGGATGAGGGGAGACTTAATAGAGGTGTATAAAATTATGAAAGGCATAGATAGGGTGAACGGTGGGAAGCTTTTCCCCGGGTCGGTGGTGACGTTCACGAGGGGTCATAGGTTCAAGGTGAAGGGGGGGAGGTTTAACACAGATATCAGAAGGACATATTTCACACAGAGGGTCGTGGGGGCCTGGAATGTGTTGCCGGGCAAGGTGGTGGAGGCGGACACACTGGGAACGTTTAAGACTTATCTAGACAGCTATATGAACGGAGTGGGAATGGAGGGATACAAAAGAGTGGTCTAGTCTGGACCAGGGAGCGGCGCGGGCTAATTGTTCCTTGTCTCTCGTTTCAAGGCTTCATTCTATGATCATCTTGCTGGTGCCAGTACAGAGCGAGACTGCGGATAGTTGGGAACCTGTCTCGGGGGCAGGGAATTCATACGGTGTTCGTGGAAGTGGAAATGACGAGGGTTGGGAAGCATTTTCCGATCAGGGCCATTGTGATCTCCTGGACTCGTTTCAATCGCCTCAGGGGGTCGGAGAGGAATTTCCCAGATTTTTTTTCCCCATATTGGCCCTGGGGTTTTTCACTCTGGGTTTTCGCCTCTCCCTGGAGATCACATGGTCTGGAATGGGGGGGTGGGGGTGAGTTAATAGGTTGTAATGAACAAAGCATCGTAGCTGTGAGGGACAGCTCGGTGGATAGGATATTGGTGTGTAGATAGGCTGGAAAATTGGGCGGGGATCCTGGATTCAGGATTCAATCCTGGACCGGGGAGCGGCGCGGGCTTGGAGGGCCGAAGGGCCTGTTCCTGTGCTGTATTGTTCTTTGTTCTTTGTATAGAGGACGTTTTTCACACAGAGAGTGGTGGGTGCCTGGAATGCGCTGCCAGAGGTGGTGGTGGAAGCAGGCGCGTTAACAACATTTATGAGGCATCTGGATGGGTACATGAATAGGGAGGGAACTCACTCAACCTGTCCAAATCATGCTGAAGCATCTTTGCATCCTCCTCACATCACATCCTCCCACCCAGCTTTGTGTCATCGCCAATTTGGAGATATTACATTTAATTCCCTCATCTAAGTCATTAATATATTGTGAATAGTTGGGATCCAAGCACCAATCCCTGCGATACCCCATTAGTTACTGCCTACCATTTGGAAAAAGACCCATTTATTCCTATTCTTTCCTATCTGCCAATCAGTTTTCTATCCATCTCAATATACTAATATAGCGTAAAGGAGAACATGCCCCTGTCTACATCAATGGGGACGAAGTAGAAAGGGTCGAGAGCTTCAAATTTTTAGGTGTCCAGATCGCCAACAACCTGTTGTGGTCCCCCCATGCCGACACTATAGCTAAGAAAGCCCACCAACGCCTCTACTTTCTCAGAAGACTAAGAAAATTTGGCATGTCAGCCACGACTCTCACCAACTTTTACAGATGCACCATAGAAAGCATTCTTTCTGGTTGCACCACAGCTTGGTATGGCTCCTGCTCTGCCCCAGGCCGCAAGGCACTACAAAAGGTCGTGAATGTAGCCCAATCCATCACGCAAACCAGCCTCTCTTCCATTGACTCAGTCTACACTTCCCGCTGCCTCAGCCAAGCAGCCAACATAATTAAGGACCCCACACACCTCGGACATTCTCTCTTCCATCTTCTTCCTTTGGGAGAAAGATACAAAAGTCTGAGGCCACGTACCAACCGACTCAAGAACAGCTTCTTCCCTGCTGCTGTCAGACTTTTGAATGGACTTACCTTGCATTAAGTTGATCGTTCTCTACACCCTAGCTATGACTGTAACACTACATTCTGCACTCTCTTGTTTCCTTCTCTATGAACGGTATATTTTGTCTGTATAGCGCGCAAGAAACAATACTTTTCACTGTATGTTAATATATGTGACAATAATAAATCAAATAAATCAAATCAAATACCCCAATCCCATGTGCTTTAATTTTACACAATAATCTCTTATGTAGGATGTTGCCTTCTGAAAGTTCAAATAAACCATATCCACTGCCTCCCCAACATCAACTCTGCTGGTTGCATCCTTGAAGAATTCCAGTGAATTTGTCAAGCATGATTTTCGTTTCGTAAATCCATGCTGAATCTTTCTGACCCTGCCAATATTTTCCAACTGCTCTGTTATCAAATCTTTGATAATGGACTCTAGAATTTTCCCCACTACTGATATCAAGGTGACTGGTCTATAATTACCTGCTTTCTCTCTGCCTCCCTTCTTAAATAGTGGGCTAACATTAGCTACCCTCCAATCTGTAGGAAATGTTCCAGTTTCTATAGAACCTTGGAAGATGACCAGCAATGCATCAACTATTTCCAGGGCCATTTCCTTAAGTACGCTAATATGTTGATTATCGGGCCCTGGGGATTTATCCACCTTCAAACCCATCAATTTCCCCAATTTTGATGATCTGGAATCTGTATGGGTAGAGCTGAGAAACACCAAAGGACAAAAGATGTTAGTTGGGGTTGTATATAGATCCCCCACTGTAGTGATGATGGGGATGGCATTAAACAGGAAATTAGAGATGCATGCGATAAAGGAATATCTAATAATAGGTGACAACTCCATTTCTCTACTAATACTGATTTCCTTCAGTTCCTCCCTCTCGCCAAACTCTGTGTTCCCCAATATTCGCCATTGCCTATCCACTTTGCCTATTCGCCATTGCCTATCCCTTTAAGTAACATCCCCAATCCATTATAACCAACTTGTGCCTCATATTGTCGTTTCCTTTATTCGAGTCAGGACTGTGGTCTCAGAATCAACTACGTCACTCTCCACCTTGATGAAAAAATCTATCATATTATGGTCGCTCATCCGCAAGGGGCCTCACACAGCTAGACTGCCAATTATTACTTTCTCATTACACAATATCCAGTCCAGGATGGCCTGTTCTCTAGATGGTTCCTCAATGTATTGGTCCAGAAAACCATCCTGTATACACTCTAGGAATTCTTCCTCTATGGTATTGTTATTAAATTGTTCTGTATGCTGGTCTCCTGGAAGTTGTATTGACTTGCTGCCAGATTCAAATTGAAACCCCCGCCACACAGCTCACTAGATCTTGTCGACAGCTTAGATTCAGGCCAATAGCGAATGTGGCTACTTCGCATTTAACCACAAAATCCAAGCTATGGTGTTGTTTAGAGTCAAGATTTCTTTACCTGTGGAAAGCTCGCAATCTTGTCAACATTTTCTTTAATTTAAAAAGATACTCAACTCCAGGAACCTGCATTAGTGTTATTTGATTTGGCATTGAGACTGGGCTATCTTTAGTCATCACCCTTGGTTCCAGACTTAAGTAAATCCTGAACTTCACCTGCAAGAGGAAATGACTATTCCAGCATTTGTTCATTACCACACAAATTGAATATGAAACACAAATTCCAGAATATGGATGCCAGATGAGGTTTATCCCATTGCATTGAGAGACTAATTTTCTATATCCAGACGGTTTTCTTTGTTTCACATGGGATATGTCACCGGCTCTACTGCTTCCAAATGGAGACCGACAAACCAGTTAACTGAATATATTTTACGTTGTTTTCATGTTTAATAAAGGAAACTTCAGGTTATGTCCATTAGGTCCACTTTTGCAATTTGGATTAGTTGGAAGCAACACAGTCTAGACATCATCTGGAGGGCTGTGTTAAGAGCAATCCTCATACCTGCACAAAATATTATTTGAGTCCATCAGCCAAGGATGATCTGTACACAGAATCATAGAATCGGGACGGCATGGTGGCACAGTGGTTAGCACTGCTGCCTCACAGCGCCAGGGACCTGGGTTCAATTCCCGACTTGAGTCACTGTCTGTATGGAATCATAGAGTCATAGAGGTTTACAGCATGGAAACAGGCCCTTCGGCCCAACTTGTCCATGCCACTCCTTTTTTTAACCCCTAAGCTAGTTCCCAATTGCTCGCGTTTGGCCCATATCCCTCTATACCCATCTTACCCATGTAACTGTCTACACGCTTTTAAAAAGACAAAATTGTACTCACCTCTACGACTACCTCTGGCATCTTGTTCCAGACATTCTCACCACCCTCTGCCTGAAAAAACTGTCCCTCTGGACCCTTTCGTATCTCTCCCCTCTCACTTCAAACCTATGCCCTCTAGTTTTAGACTCCCCTACTTTTGGGAAAAGATATTGACTATCTAGCTGACCTGTGCCCCTCATTATTTTATAGACCTTTATAAGATCACCCCTAAGCCTCCTACGCTCCAGAGAAAAAATTCCCAGCCTATCTAGGAGTTTAAACGTTCTCCATGTGCCTGCATGGGTTTCCTCCGGGTGCTCCGGTTTCCTCCCACACTCCAAAGATGTGCAGATTAGGTGGATTGGCCATACGAAATTAATTGCCCCTTTGTGTCAGCGGGGACTAGCTAGGGTAAATTCAAGGGGTTATGGGGAGAGGGCCTGGGTGGGATTATGCTCAGTGCAGACTCGATGGGCCGAATGGCCTCCTTCTGCACTTTAGGATTCTATGATTCTATGAAATATTATTTGAGTCCATCAACCAAGAATGATCTGTAAATGGACAAGTCAGCACTGGTTTATAGGTATCTTGCTTAAACCAAAGAACTACTTGCTTTCTGTCATGCACTGTTCCTCAAAACTTATCTTGCAACTTTTTATAAAATATGTATTGTTTTCTCTCCTTATCCTCTACAAGTACAATATACAACATTTCAGGATATAGGCAGCAGGCAGGAACATGGATTTGGAGCCATGATCATATTAAATGGCAGCGCAGGCTCAACTGGCAATATAATCTACTCCTGCTCCTATTTCTTGAGTTCTCGTCATAGAGTGATAGAGTACAGAAGAGGCCCTTCAGCCCATCGACAGAACTACACTGACTGAACTACATTAAATCTACACTAATCCCACTTTCCATTACTTAGCCAAAAGCCTTGAATGTTATGACATTTCAAGTGCTCATTCACATACTTTTCAAAGGTTGTGAGGTTTTCCGTCCCGCTACCCTCCTAGGCAGTGCATTCCAGACTCCCACCACCCTCTGAGTGAAAAATACTTTCCCCTCTAAACAGATAAGTGTTGGCACCGAGCAGCCATTAATTTATTTTGGTCCAGAAGGAGATGAATTGAGTTTGTGCTTGAAATATGGCTTTTTGATGCAAATCCAATCTCCAGCTTCAAATCATGATTTCCTTGCTTGTTTCGCACATCAAAATGTGCATTTTGTGGCTTCTTTTGCTTTCACTCTGACATTCTGAATAGTCAGTGGCATGCAAAAGTTATGACCTATCATCTCTCCAATCAGAGAGTATGGGATGAATCAATATTTACAAAGTAGGATAATTGTTCAAACATTTTCCCCTCCAACAACACTCGCTCTCAGACTCTCCTTTAACACCCTGTTATTGCAATGTCACATGATGGTGGGTTTGATAACTTGGAATATGACCACAAGACCATAAGACATAGGAGCAGAATTAGGCCACTCGGCCCATTGAGTCTGCTCCACCATTCAGTCATGGCTGATATTTTTCTCCTGCCTTTTCCCCATAACCCCTGCCTCCCTTATTAATCAAGAACCTATCTATCTCTGTCTTAAAGACACTCAATGACCTGGCCTGCACAGCTTTCTGCGGCAAAGAGTTCCACAGATTCATCGCTCTCTGGCTGAAGAAATTCCTCCTCATCTCTATTTTAAAGGATCGTCCCTTTAGCCTGAGGTTGTGCCCTCTGGTTCTAGTTTTTCCTACGAGTGGAAACATCCTCTCCACGTCCACTCTATCCAGGCCTCGCAATATCCTGTATGTTTCAATATGATTCCCCCCTCATCCTTCTAAACTCCAACGAGTACAGACCCAGAGTCCTCAACCATTCCTCATATAACAAGCTCTTCATTCCAGGGATCATTCTTGTGAACCTCCTCTGGACCCTTTCCAAGGCCAAGATATGGGGCCCAAAACTGCTCACAATACTTCAAATGGGGTCTGACCAGAGCCTTGTACAGCCCCAGAAGCATATCCCTGCTCTTGTATTCTAACCCTCTCGACACAAATGCTAACATTCCATTTGCCTTCCTAACTGCTGACTGAACCTGCACATTAACCTTAAGAGAATCTTGAACAATGACTTCCAAGTCCCTTTGTGTTTCTGATTTCCGAAGCATTTTCCCATTTAGAAAATAGTCTATGCCTCCATTCCTCCTTCCATGAACTGACTGGAAACATACGTCAAGGGACGTCTTGACAAATACATGAAGAGGATGGGAATAGGGGGATATGGTCTCCGGAAGGGTAAGGGGTTTTAGTTCAGTCAGGCAGCATGGTTGGTGCAGGCTTGGAGGGCCAAAGGGTCCGTTCTTGAGCTGTCATTTTCTTTGTTATTTGTTATACTGTGGTCCTTTGCCTGTAGTAATTGTCTCCGGCAAACCCCATTTTGTAAACAAATTGTCTAAAATGGTAATAACTGAAACAGTGGTTATGGGATTTGTTGCAATGATTCCCGGCCATTTGCTATGGAGGTCATGATCAATGACATTGATTGTTCGGGCCTGCTTTCACTTGTCCAAAAAATCTACTTGGAGTTGCTGCTATGGCTCTGTTAGCCTTGGGGTCAGTTGTAGAGGTGCGGAACTCGGTTTAACATATTTTTTACTTGAGTATGTAAGCCACACGCAGTTGCTAACAAACTCTTCTATGTGATAATCTATTGCTGCCCACCAGACTGCTTCACAGGATCTTTGTTTCATCTTAACAACACCCAGGTGTCCTTCATAGGCAAGATGAAATAAATGTTTGTTCTGAGCCTAAACCAGACCCCCAAGGTTTTGGAAGCTCTGGTGAGGGAGCAATAACATTTTGTTTAAATTAGGCAAGTTTTGAGATTCAAGACATTTGCTGAGAGATAAAGCCACAGGATTCTATGCATTTTGAACAAAAAGAAACTTTATTATTCATGGTCAGAAAGATAAAACTATTTACAATATCTGTCTTATAATATGAGGGTAAATATGAGGTATATGTGAATTAACAGACAACCTGACGCCAAACACATCACATTGCATAATAAATGGCAAATGCGACCAAGACAGAGTTCATGGATTTCTCAACAAGCCATCCAGACATCAGTAGACACTGAGAGTCAACCAACAAATTTCTCTAACCCAAACAGCCTCAACAACAGCCTAGATTCCTAGACTAACACCAGGAATTAGGGGGTTTACTTCATGAGGAAAATTTGGAGAGGTTATGTTTCTATCCACTAGAGTTTAGAAGAGTAAAGGCGACTTGATGGAAACCTTTAAGATCCCTAGGAGTATTGACAGGGTGGATGTGGAGAGGACATTTTCTCTTGTCTGAGTATCTAGAACTAGAGGTCACTGTTTAAACGTAAGGGGTCACTCATTTAAGACAGAGTGAGGATAATTTTTTTCTCGTGAGGGTTGTGAGTCTCTGAAATTCTCTTCCTCTAAAGGCAGTGGAAGTAGAGTCTGTGAATATTTTTAAAGCAGAGCTAGATAGATTCCTGATCAACAAGGGGGTGAAAGGTTAGTGAGGGTAGGCAGGAATGTGAGGTTCAGGTTATAAACAAATCACCTTATTGAATGGGAGAGCAGGCTTGAGGGGCCAAGTGGCTTACTCCTCCTTCTAATTCCGATGTTCATATGTTCCCAAAACCAGAATAATCAAGTAAGTAGGAGTGAAAGTTACAAAAGTAAGGATGGTAGAATTTGTCACTCAATATAGATTCCTTGTGTCCACATCGATGAGGAGCAACAGTGAGATGCCCAAACTTTTGACTGAGCAATAGAATGATCTGTTTTTTACCATCCATGGTGACATACACAAAGTTACTCCTAAGAGACACCCGCCCCCCATCCATCAACTCCCCCACATATTGAAGCAATGAAGACCTTTTTGAAGTGGTTCCGCTTTAAGGAGAACTTATGCTTTTTCCCCTCAAGATGAATATGGTGTTGGGAACTGAGGAGTGGCTCCACAATTTGGGCACATATTTGAGGGTATCTGGTTATGATGGGCTGTATGGCATCTCTGACATAATGCGTATTGTTCAATCACCCATCACACCTTTGTTTGGCCCAAAGTGCTTTTCGAGAGCGCTTGTCGCCATATCACAGATGCGTCTTTTGTGAGCCTCTCGAATATTTGCTGTCCTTCTGCTCTGATGTGGAGATGCCGGCGTTGGACTGGGGTGAACACAGTAAGAGTTTTAACAACACCAGGTTAAAGTCCAACAGGTTTATTTGGTAGCAAATACCATTAGCTTTCGGAGCGCTGCTCCTTCGTCAGATGGAGTGGAAATGTGCTCTCAAACAGGGCACAGAGACACAAAATCAAGTTACAGAATACTGCATGTTTGTAGAAACTTGCTGTCTGTGTCGATATGCGCGATTTTCTTGGAGATCCTCTCCACTTGGAGCCGGCAGTTTGCGGTGTCGATGGTAGTCATGATGTGGAGATGCCGGCGTTGGACTGAGGTGAACACAGTAAGAGTTTTAACAACACCAGGTTCTGCTCTGAGACAGTGCAGGCGTATCATCATCTTGTAGGTCGCTGCTGCATCTGAACTTTCCGTCCCCGTGGTGAACCCTGAAATCCAACGATCCCACAGCATGGGTGGAGTTCCTGGTGGAAAAAGGAATGTTGCTGGAGGTAGTAAATTTAAATTATCCTCCGTCTCATCACTAATTGGTGTGTTTTCTGCCTTGGAGATGTGCAGAGATGACTAAACTCTCTGTCTAAACAGGGCTTAATTTACAAATTCTTTTCAAATGTCTGCCCTCTCATGCTTCCAGCTGTTTCTCTCAGTTTAGTTTCATTGGTCACACTACAACCACACTGACACTTGACTAACTGCAAACAGTGAGCAGTCAGCAAGCACTGAGCAACCGAACAATTGAACCGCAGTAAAGTTAAAAATTAAAGTTAAAGTTTATTTATTAGTGTCACAAGTAAGGCTTACGTTAACACTACAATGAAGTTACTGTGAAATTCCCCAAGTCGCCACACTCCGGTGCCTGTTCGGGTCAATTCACCTAACCAGCACGTCTTTCAAAATGTGGGTGGAAACCTGAGCACCCGGAGGAAACCCACACAGACACGGGGAGAGCGTGCAAACTCCGAACAGACAGTGACCCAAGCTGGGAATCGAACCCGGGTCCCTGGTGCTGGGGGGCAGCAGTGCTAACCGCCGTGCCACCGTGCCACCCCGCCCCGGAAGTAGCCCTTCCAGTCTGCTGGACGGAACCACTGATGCGAAGAAGCAGCTCAGGCCACGCTCCAGAAAGAAGCACAAAGCAGGGGAAGCACAGTACAATCCAGATCATGAGTTAATGATGTGTTGATACACCATCAGCCACCCTGCTGGTATGGGCACAGACCTGATTGCTATACCACGCGGCTGTTCAGCTTCTGGACCAAGATGCAGTTACACTTCAAAGCCCCAGTGTTCCAGACATAACATCTCTGCCCAAAATGACTGCTGGGACGATGAGGACCTTTAAAAAGGTCTGTTGGCAACGTTCCTTACAGTCATTTCTGTTTGGTGCATTTCAAGATAAATGCTGCCATATGTTTTTAATGCCCTGTAATTAAACATAGAGGCTGATTTCTGCACGATTGCTAACAGATTAATGTATAGTAAATTTCATGGCATGGCCTGGTCAGATAAAGGACATTTCATTAGTTTATACAAAAGGTACTGCTCAGCCTACCCGAAGAACAGTCAATCTCAGCAGAAATCAGATAATCTGAGCCACTGCTGTATTTCCCAGTGTCAGAGTGTTAAAAATAGATTTGTATCCTTGCCAAGTGATGTGTATCAATACTCAGAACATGCCGCACCACACAGAGCGTAAAATGCATGAAAGTTTTCTCTAATGGCTGTTCTGAGTTTGATTTTGTCAAAATGCTAATGGGAGTTCACATGCTTTCCGGTAAAGTTGAAGGTCTGGACCATAAATTTTCCTGGGCCAGTTTTGAACAAGTTGGCTTCAGCAGTGCACTTCCAGAAGCTTGGAGGAGGTCTGGCCAATAGATTGTGGCAGGTTTGGATGCAGTCAACTTAGTTCCACCCTGCTTGAACAGCAACCTTATCATCTTCCCATTAGGGGTTCCACAAATATCCCCATCGGTGCAAAAGACAAGGCTGAAGCACTTGGAACCACTGTAAGCCGTAAGTTCCAAGTGGATGACCCAACGTGGCCGCCTTCATCGGTCCCCAGCATTGTAGGGGATTCAGCCAATTCAATTCACTCCACGTGGCATCAAGAAACAGCTGAAGGCACTGAATAATGCAAAGGCGATAGGCCCTGACACTATCCCGACAATAGTACTGAAGACTATTTAGTTGATCCCCTAGCCAAGCAGTACAGCTACAACACTGGCATCAACTCAACAGTTTGATTTGATTTGATTTATTATTGTCACATGTATTAACATACAGTGAAAAGTATTGTTTCTTGTGCGCTATGCAGACAAAGCATACTGTTCATAGAGAAGAAAACGAGAGAGTGCAGAATGTAGTGTTACAGTCATAGTTAGGTTGTAGAGAAAGATCAACTCAATGCAAGGTAACTCCATTCAAAAGTCTTGACAGTAGCAGGGAAGAAGCTGTTCTTGAGTTGGTTAGTATGTGACCTCAGACTTTTGTATCTTTTTCCCGAAGGAAAAAGGTGGAAGAGAGAATGTCCCCTGGGTGCGTGGGGTCCTTAGTTATGCTGGCTGCTTTGCCGAGGCAGCGGGAAGTGTAGACAGAGTCAATGGGTGGGAGGCTGGTTTGCATGATGGATTGGGCACCACATGGAAATTGCCTCGGTATGTCCTGTCCACAATAAGCAGGACATATCCAACCTGGCATCAAGGACCCCTGGCAAAATATAAGTCAATAGAAACAGAAGAAAAACTCTTCACTGCTTAGAGTCATACCTAGCTCAAAGAAATATAGCTGTGTTTGTTGAAGACCAATCATCTTCATCCAAGGACATCACTGCAGTAGTTGTTCACGGTAGTGTCCTAGGCCCAATCATCTACTGCTGCTTTATCAATGACCTTTACTCCATCATAGGATCAGAAGTGGCATGTTTGCTACTGACTCTATAATGTTCAGTGTCGTTTGTAACTCCTCAGATACTGAAGCAGTTTGTGTCCATATGCAGGAAGACCTGGACAACGTCAGGCTTTAGCAAGTAACACACCAGAGGTGTGGGCCATCAGCAGTGGTAGAATTGTATACAACCACAATCTATAACCATGTGGCCCAGCTTATCCCCAACTCAACATTACCATCAAGCCAGGAGATTAACTCTGGTTCAATGAAGAGTGCAGGACAGCATGTGTTATGATATAGCACTTGGTAATTGCCAGGCTGTCTAAATCCCAAAGGGAAACTTGATCAAGCTATCACAACTATTTGCAATTTATATTTTGTTATGAGAAGCTATGAGTACTGAAGTCAGGAATAAAAATTCCAATATCACTTTTGGAGTTTTTAAATATTAAATGAAAACATTTACTTAACAAAAGAAAAGAAAACTTAAGCACAGGATTACATTTACACAGTTAAATTAAACTTATAAAGACTTCCTAAAAATCCAAAGATGTGCGGGTTAGGTTAATTGGCCATGCTAAATTGACCCTAATGTTAGGGGGATTAGCAGGGTAAATGTGTGGGATTGTGGGAATAGGGCCTGGGTGGGATTGTGGTCGGTGCAGACTCGATGGGCCGAATGGCTTCTTTCTGCACTGCAGGGATTCTGTGATTCTATGATTTCCACTTAGTTCGACTCACAACTAAACACCCCTTTTCAGGCAATAACCCCGATAGATTCTTAATCTACAAATATTCCAATAATGCACCTAACCAGCATGTCTTTCGGACTGTGGGAGGAAACTGGAGCACTCGGAGGAAACCCACGCAGATACAGGGAGAAAGCGCAGACTCTGCACAGACAGTGACCCAAGCTGGGAATTGAACCCGGGTCCCTGGCACTGTGAGGCAGCAGTGCTAACCGCTGTGCCGCCCAAAATGAGAAGTAAGAGGATTGGTTCATTATTACACACACATGCACGAGGAGGATCTTGCAATGTCCACCCATTTTTATACTCACACAATAAATGGGATTTAAGAAAAAAGGAAGGGATTACAGGGCACGATATATTAATTTTACACGTGTCCAGATCATGAGTCATCTGGAATGTTCCTTCTGAGGGAAGGTTCCTGATGCGCTATCAATAAGGCGAAAGACTACTTGTGTGCCAATACAACTGTAGGCTTTTATTCACAACAGAATCAGGAGCAGATCCCAACAAATAACCAACCTGGACTGAACAAGGGGGAGGAGACAGCCACCTTTATACTAGGTGCCGAGGGGAGGAACCAAACCGGGAGGGGATGTGTCCAGGTATGACAAACACACAACGGTGGTCCGTATAGGACAAAGGCACAACTGAGGTCCAGCACAGTTCCATAGAATCATAGAATCCCTGCAATGCAGAAGGAGGGCATTCGGCCCATCGAGTCTGCACCTACAACAATCCCACCCAGGCCCTAACACCATAATCCCACATATTTGCCCTGCTAATCCCCGTGACACGAGGGTCAATTTAGCATAGCCAATCAACCTAGCCTGCACATCTTTGGACTGTGGGAGGAAACCGGAGCATCCGAAGGAAACCCCCGCAGACACGGGGAGAATGTGCAAACTCCACACAGACAGTGACCTGAGGCAGGATTGAACCCAGGTTCCTGGCACTGTGAGGCAGTAGTGCTAATCACTGTGCCACCGTGACGCCCTTATTTTCTTTTGGTCCACTATTAATGGATACCTGCCATTCCTTTAAATGTGGAAGCCGTCATTGTGGTCAATGTTATAAACTACCAGGCGCACCATCATCACCAATGCTGGTGTTAGCTGGAAGTGTTATGTGCATCACTTTCTACTTTTGTGGATTCCCAATCCTGTAGATTTGATTTTTCAGAATGTTCATAAAAGCAACTCTTAGACGTTCAACAGATACCCTTATTTTTATTTTACTGATGGTTGACTGATGTTAGAATGCTTCATCTTTCAGGAATGAGGCGGGCATGACAGGAGAAGGCATTTAGAATGAGTCAGTCAGGAGGCACAATTCCTGAGTTTCCAACAGTTAGCAGGGTTGATGAGGGTCTGAGGTCTTTCTGCTGCCACTGGCTTTGATGGTAACAGTACAGGCTGTTGCCTGTGTTCTATTCAGTTTGGAAACAGGAACTGCTGGAGTTAAGTTCCAACAGACATTACCACAGTGTGGCTTTGGGGAGGACATATGAGATATTGCCTAGATGTTGGACACAGGATGTATATTCCCAAGGCTGGAATCTAGTTATTTAATTGGAGTTTTGTTTTTAGTGACATTGGTGTCGGTTAACTAGCTCCTGTTTTGACCCTGTGCTGTGAGTATTGCTAACACTGTGGCCCTTATGAAGGTTCTTGTGAAGGTTCTCCTTTGTCCGGAGTTAGCTGGTCCAGACTCCTCATTGCTGTGCCATTGGTACCTTGAAACTGAGACATCAGCTGACTGATATTTCTCCATTTATAACAGCACAGAAAAAAATGTGACTTTTTAAAATATTTCAGTTGATGAATAAATATATATATATATATATATACATTTTCTGTCAGTTAACTTCAGTTAAGATTTTGGGCCAGGTTTTCCACACCTGTTACCCACCCCTCCATGGTGTGTTTTCCTCATCATTGGTTGTCAGTGGGATCTTCTGGTCCCGCTGATATTTACAGCATTTTGCGTAGCTCACCTGTCTCGCCGCTGGGGCCTGATGGGGAACCCACTGTGGTGGTGGGGGTGGGGGGGGTGGGGGGGGGGGGGGGGTGCAGGGTTGCCTTCAGTGGGACTGGAAGATCTGCCGATGGGAAGGGCTGGAAAATTCCCGCCAATAATTTTGGTCCTTGTCCAGCCATCACAAAGACTATGTGCAACGAACTGTTACAGATTAGAAAGGGAGAAACGTGGGCAAAGGTTTAAGAGAGTGCTGAGATTTTGTTTTTGGTCAAAGCTTACCCTTGTTCTGCTGGAAGTTTCAGTTTAAAATGAGACACATTGGTGCAATACTGATTCGATCTTTGTCCAGTGTCAGCCCTAGTGACAGCGATAGTCACATCAAAAAAAAATCTGTTCCCTGCATGGCCTTTTGGCTAAGATCAAGTGTAGTACTGACATGCTGTACTTGGTTGAAGTCATGAGGTTACGTTGTGGCTTCATTTGAAGCAATTTTTAAAAGCGGCATCTCGGCCTTTTGGCTAAGATGCAAATGAGATCAAGCCTTGGAGGAGGTGCAATGCCTACTCCAATCAGCTTGGATCATGTAGATCAAGCCCAAGACAGGAGGTGAGAGGCCTGTCTTGTCAGCTTGGATCTGGAATGTCTCAACTTGCTGAGACTTTGAATTGGACTTTAATTGGATTGAATTGGATATATAAACAAAAAGAAATCTGTCCACTGCACCGTGATGGCCAGACAACCTTTCCATCTGTGGTCTGCTCAGTTTACCCACATTAATTAGCAGAGGTGTGACTGTAATTTCTTCATCGATAATAGCTCGAGTTTGAGGTTAAACTCTTCCAAAAGGCTCTGAGAAGATTAAAGTGCATGTGTATTGGAGTGTGTGTCTGACACCTGCATCTGTTAATTGGAAGACTGAGACCTAAGAGCTGCAGTTCCAATCTGGCACCTCACACTTCTATTAGCAACATCTGTGTTTTTTAATCATAGCCGCAACCGAGCTTTAATTTTCAAAGAAAAGATCACATCGGTGTTTTACCATTTTGCATTTATTCTATCACTTTAGGCCCAACGGGACCAGTTGTCTGAGGCCATCTGTCAGGGTACCCCTTCTGTGACCCCAACAGCTTCCCAGAGGAGCCTCCACAGCAGCAGGTGAGACATAACACCGCAACATCTGTCCACTATAACGTGATGTCCAAGCAACCTTTCCATCTGTGGTCTGCTCAGCCGACCCACGTTGATTAGCAGAGGTGTGACTGTGATTGCTTCACCGACAGTAGCTCAAGTAATTTTAGTTTGAGGTTAAGGCAAGGATAGATAAATTTTTGAACAGTAAAAGAATGAAGGGTTATGGTGAGCAGGTGGGTAAGTGGAGCTGAGTCCACGAAAAGATCAGCCATGATCTTATTGAATGGCGGAGCAGGCTCGAGGGGCCAGATGGCCTACTCCTGCTCCTCGTTCTTATGTTCTTATGTTAAATTCTTCCAAAGGGTCTCTGAAAAGTTTAAAGTGCATGTGTCTTGGAGTGTGTCTGACACCTGCCTTGTGCATTTCCAGGATATACTGGTTTTAAATGATTCTTAATTATGTAATATCCTATTTATTTTGTGGAACATTTATAACTAACATGACCTAATTTGGTAAATTCAAAGGGGCGAACAATGCACAAACAGATCAGAATTTTTCTTAGTCTGAATGAGTTCAGATTTGAAAATGTTACACACTAATTGCTGAGTGTTGTAATTGGTTAGACATTGGCCGCGATTCACCGATTTCAGACTAAGTGCTCCCGCTGGCGTGAAAACAGGAGTAAATCACATGGCACTGGGAGCATCTGTCAGGGATAATTCACCCACTTGATGGATGCAAATATATGCATCCTGTGATTCACGCAGGCCAGCCATAGCAACATTTAGAGGTATCTGGATGGGGATAAATAGGGAGGATATAGAGGGATACGGACCGAGTAAGGGCAGAATGTTGTTTTTTAGTTAGGGCATCAAGATCAGCACAGGCTTGGAGGGCCGAAGGGCCTGTTCCTGTGCTGTACTTTTCTTTGTTCTTTGTATATATCCATAGAATTCCTAGAGTGCAGGAGGAGGCCATTCAGCCCATCAAGTCTGCATCAACTCTTCTGCAGAGCATCTTATCCAAACCCACCCCTACACCTACTCCCTTGACTCTACGCATTTAGAATCATACAGCGCAGAAGAAGCTCTTCAAGTCTGCACCGACACATTAGAAACACCTGAACTCCCACCTAATCCCATCTGCCAGCACTTGGCCCATAGCCCTGAATGTTATGGTGTGCCAAGTGCTCATCCAGGTACTTTTTAAAGGCTGTGAGGGAACCCGCCTCCACCACCCTCCCAGGCAGCGAATTCCAGACCATCACCACCCTCTGGGCAAAATCGTTTTTCCTCACATCCCCCCTCAATCTCCTGCCCTTCACCTCAAACCTGTGTCCTCTCGTGACTGATCCTTCAACTAAGGGGAACAGCTGCTCCTTATCCACTCTGTCCATGTCCTCATAATCTTGAACACCTCAATCAGGTCGCCCAAACAGCCTTCTCTGCTCCAACGAAAACTACCCAAGCCTATCCAACCTCTCTTCATAACTTAAATGTTCCATCCCAGGCAGCATCCTGGTGAATCCCCTCTGCACCCCTTCCGGTGCAATCGCATCCTTCCTATAATGTGGCCTCACCAAAGTTCTATACTACTCCAGCATGACTTCCCTGCTTTTGTAATCTTGATTGATAAAGGCAAGTGTCCCATATGCCTTTTTCACCCTTTACCATAGCTAATCTACCTAACCTACAGTCATGACTGGGGCAGGCTTGAGGGGCTAATTTGCCTACTCCTGCTCCAATTTCTTATGTTCTTATGTTCAAATGGAATTCTGGCATTTATTGCTAAAGGAATAGAATGTAAAAGTAAGGAAGTATTGCTGCAACTGTACAAGGCATTGGTGAGGCCGCACCTGGAGTATTGTGCATAGTTTTGACCTCCTTACTTGAGGAAGGATGTAGTGGCATTGGAGGCAGTTCAGAGGAGGTTCACTAGATTGATTCCAGAGATGAAGGGTTTGTTGTATGAAGAGAGATTGAACAATTTAGGCCTAAACTCTCTAGAGTTTAGGAGAACGAGAGGAGAGTTAGTAGAACTATCTAAGATGCTAAAGGGGATTGACAGGGCAGACGTAGAGAGGATGTTTTCTCTTGTGGGGAAATCTGTAAAGAGAGGTCATAGTTTTAGGATAAGGGGTAGCAGATTTCAAACAAAGATGAGGAGAAATGTCATGAATGTGTGGAATTCACTCCCCCAGTGTGTGGTGGATGCCGGGACATTGAGTAAATTCAAGGTGGAGATAGACAGATTTTTATTTAGTAATGGGTTATGGAGAAATACAGTAAGAAGTTTAACAACACCAGGTTAAAGTCCAACAGGTTTATTTGGTAGCAAAAGCCACACAAGCTTTCGAGGCTCTAAGCCCCTTCTTCAGGTGAGTGGGAATTCTGTTCACAAACAGAACTTATAAAGACACAGACTCAATTTACATGAATAATGGTTGGAATGCGAATACTTACAACTAATCCAGTCTTTAAGAAACAAAACAATGGGAGTGGAGAGAGCATCAAGACAGGCTAAAAAGATGTGTATTGTCTCCAGACAAGACAGCCAGTGAAACTCTGCAGGTCCACGCAACTGTGGGAGTTACAAATAGTGTGACATAAACCCAATATCCCGGTTGAGACCGTCCTTGTGTGTGCGGAACTTGGCTATCAGTTTCTGCTCAGCGACTCTGCGCTGTCGTGTGTCGCGAAGGCCGCCTTGGAGAACGCTTACCCGAATATCAGAGGCCGAATGCCCGTGACCGCTGAAGTGCTCCCCAACAGGAAGAGAACAGTCTTGCCTGGTGATTGTCGAGCGGTGTTCATTCATCCGTTGTCGCAGCGTCTGCATAGTTTCCCCAATGTACCATGCCTCGGGACATCCTTTCTTGCAGCGTATCAGGTAGACAACGTTGGCCGAGTTGCAAGAGTATGTACCGTGTACCTGGTGGATGGTGTTCTCACGTGAGATGATGGCATCTGTGTCGATGATCCGGCACGTCTTGCAGAGGTTGCTGTGGCAGGGTTGTGTGGTGTCTTGGTCACTGTTCTCCTGAAGGCTGGGTAGTTTGCTGCGGACAATGGTCTGTTTGAGGTTGTGCGGTTGTTTGAAGGCAAGAAGTGGGGGTGTGGGGATGACATCAACAAGTTCCATCCCACCATCAGGCTCACCATAGACTACTCTCCGGAATCGGTTGCATTCTTGGACACGCGCATCTCCATTAAGGACGGTCACCTCAGCACCTCACTGTACCGCAAGCCCACGGATAACCTCACGATGCTCCACTTCTCCAGCTTCCACCCTAAACACGTTAAAGAAGCCATCCCCTACGGACAAGCCCTCCGAATACACAGGATCTGCTCGGATGAGGAGGATCGCAACAGACACCTCCAGACGCTGAAAGATGCCCTCATAAGAACAGGATATGGCGCTAGACTCATTGATCAAAAGTTCCAACGCGCCACAGCGAAAAACCGCACCGACCTCCTCAGAAGACAAACACGGGACACAGTGGACAGAGTACCCTTCGTTGTCCAGTACTTCCCCGGAGCGGAGAAGCTACGGCATCTCCTCCGGAGCCTTCAACATGTCATTGATGAAGACGAACATCTCGCCAAGGCCATCCCCACACCCCCACTTCTTGCCTTCAAACAACCGCACAACCTCAAACAGACCATTGTCCGCAGCAAACTACCCAGCCTTCAGGAGAACAGTGACCAAGACACCACACAACCCTGCCACAGCAACCTCTGCAAGACGTGCCGGATCATCGACACAGATGCCATCATCTCACGTGAGAACACCATCCACCAGGTACACGGTACATACTCTTGCAACTCGGCCAACGTTGTCTACCTGATACGCTGCAAGAAAGGATGTCCCGAGGCATGGTACATTGGGGAAACTATGCAGACGCTGCGACAACGGTTGAATGAACACCGCTCGACAATCACCAGGCAAGACTGTTCTCTTCCTGTTGGGGAGCACTTCAGCGGTCACGGGCATTCGGCCTCTGATATTCGGGTAAGCGTTCTCCAAGGCGGCCTTCGCGACACACGACAGCGCAGAGTCGCTGAGCAGAAACTGATAGCCAAGTTCCGCACACACGAGGACGGCCTCAACCGGGATATTGGGTTTATGTCACACTATTTGTAACTCCCACAGTTGCGTGGACCTGCAGAGTTTCACTGGCTGTCTTGTCTGGAGACAATACACATCTTTTTAGCCTGTCTTGATGCTCTCTCCACTCCCATTGTTTTGTTTCTTAAAGACTGGATTAGTTGTAAGTATTCGCATTCCAACCATTATTCATGTAAATTGAGTCTGTGTCTTTATAAGTTCTGTTTGTGAACAGAATTCCCACTCACCTGAAGAAGGGGCTTAGAGCCTCGAAAGCTTGTGTGGCTTTTGCTACCAAATAAACCTGTTGGACTTCAACCTGGTGTTGTTAAACTTCTTACTGTGTTTACCCCAGTCCAACGCCGGCATCTCCACATCATGGAGAAATAGCAGGAAAGTGGAGTTGCGGCCAAGACAAGATCAGTCATTATCATATTTAATGGCGGAGCAGGCTCGAGGGACTGAATTGTCTACTCCTGCTCTTTATGTTGTTTGGACACTTTGGACCCTCAGGGGCAATTTAACATGACCAATTCACCGAACCTGCACATCTTTGGACTGTGGGAGGAAACCGGAGCACCCGGAGGAAACCCACATTGACAGAGGGAGAACGTGCAAACTCCACACAGACAGTCACCCGAGATTGGAATTGAACCCGGGTCCCTGGAGCTGTGAGGCAGCAGTGCTAACACTGTGCCACTGTGCTGCCCTTCAGTTCTTTTCAGAGATCAGGACGGTGTTTTTAAAGGGTGCCCCGATCTCCATGTTCGTGGACAGGTCCCCCAATCCCCCCAAAAATCAAAATGGTGCCTCCTCCCATCCCACTGACTGGGGGAGCACCACAAACCCCTCAGCAAAGAGGGGCATCCTCCATCCTTCCCCATACCTCTCAAATAATGGGTCACCCCAGCTCCTCACGCTATGCAAGCATGCAAGCACGAGGGTGACCTGATCACACCCACCTGTTCAGGCCCCTTCCTACACACACACACCCACCCCCCCCTTCCCCCTCCCCGGAATTATTGAAACAGACTGTGGAGTACTGACTCCATCCTAGATATGATCAGTTAACTCAAGACCCACGATCAGGCATTGCTCCTGGTATCTAATGCCCGGTTCAAGGCAAGCTGTTACCAATTGAGCTATCAAGGCGCTCCTCTCTGAATAAGTCATTAACACACGTTATAAGACTGACTTTTCAAATGGGGCTCCAGTAGTTTGTCTGCTTTTTTAAGGAGTTCATTAAATTTGAAATCCAAATAATATTTGAGCAGGAAATGTGTAGGAATGGAACTTTTGTAGATTAAATAGTTTCAGGACTTGAAATGAGCTTTTGATTGAAGTTCTTGGTTGAAGTATTTCCTCATAAATGTAGCAATCAGTATTGGTTTGTGTATGTAATTATTTAATATTTAAAAGTAGTCGTAGAATGTGTAAGAATGCTTTTGGTCTACATTATGAAAAAACACCATTTTTTAAAGCTACTGCTCACTTCAGCGGAACTTGCTGTGTTCTGAGCCCTTCTGTACGTCTATGGCTGAGTAAATGCTGCTTGATTGCACTGTCAACAACACCTTACATCACGTTTCTGATGAGCAAGAACGGACAGATATGGCGGTAGTTGGCCAGATTGAACTTGCCCTGTTTTGTGCGGGCAAGACAGTTCTGGGTAATTTTCACATTATCAGGAAGATTGCAGAGTTGTAGTTCCAGTAAGAAGTCTCACAACACCAGCTTAAAGTCCAACAGGCTTATTTGGAATCATGAGCTTTCGGAGCACTGCTCCTTCGCCTGGTGAAGCTCGTGATTCCAAATAAACCTGTTGGACTTTAACCTGGTGTTGTGAGACTTCCTACTGTGCCCACCCCAGTCCAATGCCGGCATCTCCACATCAGAGTTGTAGTTGTTCTGGGACAGCCTGACAATTGTTTCAAACTTACTCAGGTGTATTGTTAGACATTTTGGTTGAAGTTAAGTACTGACAAGTGAAGAGCATTGATTAGATGGTTACCTGACCACATATAAAGCAACACTGACTGATACAGAAACAGAAAATGCTGGGGAAACTCAGCAGGTCTGATAGCATCAGTGGAGAGAGAATAGAGCCAATGTTTCGAGTCAGGATGACCCTTCGTCAGAGCTCTGATTCAGACTCCAGCATCCGCAGTATTTTGCCATTAACCTACTGATAGAGGAGTGGAGTAGAGTCAGGAGATATATTCCTGTAATGATCCACTCTGAATAAATCTGTTCCAAGAAAAGTTATTTTAGCAACTGGTTATCAGGGGTATAGCTTGCATATTTGTCATTGACGCTTCAAACTTGATAGAGCGTGCAGAACCAAAATACCATCGCGCTTCTTTACAGATGTTAACTGGCCAGCCATGTACTCCTGTTTTCATTTTCTTGTTGAGAGGTTGTTGTCATCACTGTGCACACTTCTGGGTTTACTGAAATAGCTGCTACCTTGGCTCTGTTGCTGATTCTGGCCGGAATTCTCTGGCCCCCCACTCCCCACTACCGCTGACAGCAAGAATGGAGAATTTGCTGCTCCGCCAAAACTCTATTCCCAGCAGCGGGACCGGAAAATCCCAGCCATGGGCGAGGTAGGAGAATTCCGACCCTTACATCACCTCAGGGCAGAGTTTAACCGGCACATCCGCCCAAGGTTCGTACAATCCCACCCAAGGCCAACAGAGAATGCCATTCTCCGAGCCTCGCCCGCCCCCGGAATCGTGCCGGTAAAATTCTGGCCTAAGTGTTGAATTCGCATGAAAATTGGAGTAATTCACACTGTTTGTTTTCAGTGGGATTTCAGAGGAGAGTCTCCCACACTCTGTGCACTGCAGAGTGCACGTGCGTGATTCATTCCAGAAATCAGGGAGTGAGGCCTATTCCTGCTGGAGAGGCCGGCAGCATAGCGCTGAGCGGGCCACATGCCCCGATCTGTCAGCGCCGAGATTGGTGCATGCGCAGTAAACCCGCACTGCCGGCCTCCCGATTGCAGGCCAGCTAGATTGCTGGTCAGCCCCGCATCCCCCACGTCACTGCCCCTCCGACCCCCATCCCCATCCCCCGATCTGCCAGCGCCGAGATCAACGCATGCGCAATGCGCAGTGGCTCCTGTCTGCCAACCTCCTGATTGCTGGCCAGCGATCGCGGCCCCCACATCGCTGGCCTCCCCAAGCATGTCCGGGCCAACCTTGACTCCCCCTGCAGCCCCAATCTCCCGTACAACCCCCCCCCGCCGCCCGCCACACCACGATCCCTCCCCACCCGACCAGTAGTCCCGATTCCCCCCCTGCTGTCCTGAACCCTCCTCCCCCGCAGTCCCGATCCCGCCACCTGCAGTCCCGACCCCCCCGCCCCCACAAGCAAGCTGCCCCCCCCCCACCCCAATGGGCAGTGCCAGGAGGGAGAGGTGGGCACTGCCAAAGTGCCAATGCCCAGGGGGGCACCACCCCACCGTCTAACCCTCTGGTGGGGGCCCCTCACGCCAGAGGGGTTGGGCCACTAGCTCTCTGAAAGTGGGAAGCCATTGTAAACCCCGCTGGAGTGAAACATTCTGGCGGGGGGTGGGGAATGGCTGGCGGGCCCGGACCCGGGCCTATTAATAGCATTTAAAATGTATTTAAATTAGGCAATCCAGTGCTGGAAGACGCTATCGGGGTGGGATGCCCAGCGAGGATCCCGCAGATTGGGCGCCACTGGAATCTCCCGGTCCGCTGTGCTGATGGGGGAATCACCCCCTCTGTCTTTTGAGTGTGATATTAAACGAAGATTCTGTCTCCTTGCTCGCATAAACATGAAAGACCCCTTGTGTCTTATTTGTAGAGGAGCAGAGGGTTATCTTATTGCTCCAGAAAGTAAACCTCCCATTTTAGTTCATTTGTTTGTTGCGTGGAAATTAACTTCTGTGATTGCCAACAGCAATCAGAGGGATTACAGCTCGAAGTTAATTCACTGACATTAAACCACGTTGGATTATCTTGAGAACATGGAATTTCTTGTGTAAGAATCATTGAAATTGTTACCCAGAGGAAAGCCCACGCACCTTTACAAGTGCCAACTCTAATGGGAGCTATTTCTACTACTTCTCATTTCTCGTTCTGTCTGAATCCTTTCCAAATACATATTCAATTCCCATGTTAGTGTTTTCTGTGTTACTATCCTCTATTTATGTCAGAAATAATAGTCCCGTAGTCCTGGGAGCTGGAGTGATTCAGTGGATAGCTGTCCCACTTCAGGGTTGCAAGGCCCTGGGTTCAAGCCCCACTCCAGGACTTGTTAGCTATGAAATAATGCTGTCACCTGCGCAGGTACGCCAGTGTGTGTGAGTCCTGACCCCCAGCCTGGGTAAATGGGGAGAGCTGACCCCCAGGGAGGGCATCTGGTTAAAATAAAAAGCATTTGCCAAATCCAAAGAAATGAAAGTGATCAACCGGCATTGTGATGACCACATGGGAAAAGCTGGAGTTTATGTCGGTGTACATCCCTGGGAAGAATACAGCACGATGGGGAGATACTGGCGTTGGACTGGGGTAAACACAGAAGTCTAACAACACCAGGTTAAAGTCCAACAGGTTTATTTGGTAGCAAAAGCCACACAAAAGAATAAAGAATATAGCACACAGCCTTGTGTTATGGAGCAACTGTGGATGGGTGACAAAAATCACTGCATCTCTTTCCTGATCTGCTTTGTAAAGGTACATTCCAAAAGGAGATGGGTAACAGTGTGAGGGGGTTGTGACACTCGTGTATGCTGGAAAGATCTGACAGCCAGCACTTAGTGCTTGGTTGAAAGTTCTGGCACTGAGGCATTCTGCACATTTGAAGGTTGCTACAACCTGCACCTTATCCAGATCAGGGCAACGTCCTTTCACAGCCAGTACCTGACCTGCACACTACATTTACCAGGATGTTGCCTGGCATGGAGGGCATTAGCTATGAGGAGAGGTTGTAGAAACTTGGTTTGTTCTCATTGGAACAACGGAGGTTGAGGGGCGACCTGATAGAAGTCTACAAGATTATGAGAGGCATGGACAGAGTGGATCATCAGAAGCTTTTTCCTAGGGTGGAAGAGTCAACTACTAGGGTGCATAGGTTTAAGGTGCGAGGGGCAAGAGTTAAAGGAGATGTATGAGGCAGGTTTTTTACACAGAGGGTGGTGGGTGCCTGGAACTCGCTGCCGGGGGAGACAGTGGAAGCAGATACGATAGTGACTTTTAAGGGGCGTCTTGACAAATACATGAATAGGATGGGAATAGAGGGATCTGGTCCCCGGAAGGGCAGGGGGCTTTAGTTCAGTTGGGGAGCATGGTCATTGCAGGCTTGGAGGGCCGAAGGGCCTGTTCCTGTGCTGCACTTTTCTTTGTTCTTTGTTCTACACTTCAGTTATCGTCAGTTGCAATCTTTTGTTTTGTTGATCTGGCAAGCTCTCTCTTGCCAACTCACTATATTCTGATCATGATCAGCAATGGCCCCATACATCATCTCTCCAAATCCACAGACTAGCAGATCACCTTTGCTTCCTCTCCTGGAAGATCATTCACTATCTCATGCTGTCAGCAGTGATGCTCTTCCAGAGCAGTCAAAATGCCAAATGGCATGCGCCGCCATCTGTACTTCCCAAATGGCGTCCAGAAGGTTGTCAGGAAATTGACACTTCCATCCAACTTCACTTGCCAGTATCCGTCCTTCTCATCGAGGGTAAGTTGCAGCAAAATTTCTTCAGTGGTTGGCATGGGCAAGTGAGATCTCTTCAGAATTTTGGATCAGTGCACACTCTCAATCTTCCCAGTTTCTTTCACTGTCACTGAGTCTGTAGAAGTTGTCACTTTCCAGGTTGCTCCCATCCTTTCACCGTCCTCTATCCTGTCTTTCAAGTTGGACTAGAGGTCAGCTGGAAGTCTCCTTGATCTCACACTTTGGAGCGGCATGGTGGCACTGCTGCCTCACAGCTTCAGGGACTCAGGTTCAATTCCTGGCTTGGGTCACTGTCTGTGTGGAATTTGCACATTCTCCCTGTCTCTGCGCAGGTTTCCTCCGGGTGCTCCGGTTCCGTCCCACAGCCCGAAAGACGTGCTGGTTAGTTGCATTGGCCATGCTAAGTTCTCCCTCAGTGTACCCGAACAGGCGCTGGAGTGTGGCGACTAGGGGATTTTCACAGTAACTTCATTGCAGTGTTAATGTAAGCCTACTTGTGACACAAATAAACAAACTTATGTATAAGAAGAACTTGAGTAACCACATTTATTCCTATTAGCTGCTGGACAGGAGGCTGATCCGTTGAGCCTGCCCCATCATCTCTGAAACATCATGATTCACAACACTTGCCACTTAGTCATAGCCACCTAACCTTCTGGGAGATTCTTATGAGAATACTTGCAGTCAAATTGTGACCCCGAGTGTAATTGGAGAGAATCATCCCCCACAGATTGCACGCAGTGGTATTGGAAGATGGCCTTCAAAGATTCCTGTAAGAAGAAACTCTGTGATACAGAGAACTAACTTTGTGTGGTTTCAATTTTAGGTAGATTATCAGAGAAGCCAGTAGGGGGCAGCGGCACAGAACCTTTTGTAACAATCCCATCAAATGCTCCACACAAGTGGGGTAGCAGGTTACTAAGCAGTAGTCCTTTTTGGCATGTTGTGAATTATATAATTCATTAGTAATCCTAAGTGTTTGCAGATGGACTTCAAAAAGCTCCTGTATTTAATTATATTTCAGTTTGCTGCACACTTGACTGCGAGCAGAAATGTATTACAGTATTTAATAGTTAAGTACATTTTAATGGATCTAAGATCTAAGAAAATTGGGTTGCTGTGCAAAGTCTACTTTTTTTAATCCTTCTGACGACATGTTTCTCAGTTGCTCTGTGGTTTTTTGTGAAGCACATTCTGCCTCTGTAATTCATCGAAGCCGTTTATTTCTCTGAACCAAAATGATCTGGACTAATTAAGATTGAAACGAACGTAATCTAACACATCGCCCAAAATCACCCCCAGTGCTTCACTTGCAAGGTGAGGAATTATTCTGAAGTGCAATAATCTTTTTCATGTCGGCAAAAGGGTGTCACAAAAGGAATTTTCTTTATTTATTTGTGGGACATGGGCTTTGCTGGCTGGCCAGCATTTATTGCCCATCCTGACTTGTCCTTGGAGGGCAGTTGAGAGTCAACCACATTGTGGGGGAGGTTTAACACGGATATCAGAAGGACGTATTTTACACAGAGGGTGGTGGGGGCCTGGAATGCGCTGCCGGGCAAGGTGGTGGAGGCGGACACACTGGGAACGTTTAAGATTTATCTAGATAGCCACATGAACGGAGTGGGAATGGAGGGATACAAAAGAATGGTCTAGTTTGGACCAGGGAGCGGCGCGGGCTTGGAGGGCCGAAGGGCCTGTTCCTGTGCTGTATTGTTCTTTGTTCTTTGTTCATTGCTGTGGAGTCACACATAGGCCAGACCAGGTAAGGACGGCAGATTTCCTTCCCTAAAGGACATTAGTGAAGCAGATGGGTTTTTCCGACAATCGACAGTGGTTTCATGGTCATCAGTAGATTCTTAATTCCAGATGTTTTTTATTGAATTCAAACTCCACCATCTGCTGTGGCAGGGTTCGAACCCGGGTCCCCAGAGCATTAGCTGAGTTTCTGGATTAATAGTCTATTAATAATACTAGGTCATTGCCTCCCCATACGTAATAGTAATCAGTAATAGTTAACAAATTTGTTTGTGATGCAACAGAAGATGCTTCATTGAATAGACATTGTACTGGACTCGTGCAACCTAAACGTTTGGTTTTCCCTCCCGCCATCCAAAGAGTCAAGGCAGAGAGGATTGTGGGTAGAGAGGCCCGGGGGGACCTGCAAGGGCCAAGCTTTATGAGGGATGGGGGGTTGGGCACTGCCCAACGTTAAAAGGAAACTGTTGATGGAGACCCCTTCTCCATCCTTCCCATTCGAGGCATGACCACGGTTAATTTTTGGCCTTCCCCCTTGTCCCTGAACCCCCAGGGGAATTTCACAGTAACTTCATTGTTAATGTCAGCCTTACTTGTGATTAATAAATAAACTTTATACTTTTACTCTCCCTGGCCTGAAAATTGAGACCAGGCAGGAAACAACCCTTAACTTGTCAATAATTGGCCACTTAAAGGCCTCAATTTGGGGCTGGATTTTCATTGAATTCAATATTACAAGGGTTCCTTGATGTCACATACTGCCCTGATATCAAGAGCAGTCACTCTCACATCATCTCTGGAATTCAGTTATTGTGTCTATGTTTGGACCAAGGTGATAATGAGGTCAGGAGCCAAGTACACCTGGTGGAAACCAAACTGGACATCAGTGAGCAGGTTATTGTTGCGTAAGTGCTGTTTGATAGGACTGGCAATGACACTTGCCATCATTTTGCTGATATTTGAGAGCTGGATCGGATTTATGGACAGGAATACCTGGGCAATTTTTCACATTGCTGGGTAAATGCCAGTGTTGTAGCTGTGCCGGAACAGCTTGGCTCAGGATGTGCCTAGTTCGGAGTACAAGCCTTCAGTACTCCTGCTCGACTGTTGACAGGGTCCATAGCCTTTCCTGGACCCAGTGTGCTCATCCGTTCCTTTATCATCATGTGGTGAGAATTGAATTGGCTGAAGGCTGGCAACTATAAAGCTGAATATCTCAGGAGGAGGGTAAAATGGATCACACAATCTGCACTGCAGGCTGAAGATGCTTCCGCCTTGTTTTACACTTGTTTGCTGGTTCTGTCATTATTGAGGGCAGGAATGTTCATGACCCAAGTCCTCCCTCCCTCTGTGTCTGGATCCTGAACTTCCTAACTCACAGACCGCAATCAGTAAAGATAGGCAACAACACCTCCTCCACAATCATCCTCAACACCAGTGCCCCACAAGGCTGTGTCCTCAGCCCCCTACTATACTCCTTATACACCTATGTCCGTGTGGCCAAATTCCCCTCCAACTCAATTTTCAAGTTTGCTGATGACGCCACCGTAGTGGGTCGGATCTCTGACGAGACAGAGTACAGGAATGAGATAGAGAATCTGGTGAACTGGTGCGGCAACAATAATCTCTCCCTCAATGTCAACAAAACGAAGGAGATTGTCATTAACTTCAGGAAGCATAGTGGAGGACATACCCTTGTCTACATCAATGATGATGAAGTGGAAATGGTCGAGAGCTTCAATTTTCTAGGTGTCCAGATCACTAACAACCTGTCCTGGTCCTTCCACGCTGACACTACAGTTAAGAAAGGCCACCAACACCTCTACTTTCTCAGGAGGCTAAGGAAATTCAGCATGTCCACTACAACTCTCACCAATGTTTACAGATGTACCATAGAAAGCATCCTTTCCGAAGTATCACAGCTTGGCATGTCTCCTGCTCTGACCAAGACCGCAACAAACTACAAGGGTTGTGAACATAGCCCAGTCCATCTCACAAACCAGCCTCCCATCCATTGACTCCATCTACACTTCCTGCTGCCTCGGAAAAGCAGTCAGCATAATCGAGGACTCCATGCACCTCAGACATTCTCTCTTCTATCTTCTGCCGGAAAAGGATACTAAAGTCTGAGACCACATACAACCAAGTGCTGCCATCAGGCTTTTGAATGGACCTATCATATATTGAATGATCCCTGGAATGAAGAGCTTGTCGTATGAGGAATGACTGAGGACTCTGGGTCTGTACTCGTTGGAGTTTAGGAGGATGAGGGGGGATCTTACTGAAACTTGCAGGATACTGTGAGGCTTGGATAGAGTGGATGTGGAGAGGATGTTTCCACTAGTAGGAAAAACTAGAACCAGAGGGCACAACCTCAGGCTAAAGGGACGATCCTTTAACACAGAGATGTGGAGGAATTTCTTCAGCCAGAGAGTGGTGAATCTGGAACTGTTTGCCGCAGAAGGCTGTGGAGGCCAGGTCATTAAGTGTCTTTAAGACAGAGATAGATAGGTTCTTGATTAATAAGGGGATCAGGGGTTATGCGGAAAAGGCAGGAGAATGGGGATGAGAAAATTATCAGCCATGATTGAATGGCGGAGCAGACTCGATGGGCCGAGTGGCCTAATTCTGCTCCTATGTCTTCTGGTCTTATTGAGCTGATCTTCTTCTACAGTAGGTAACAGTATATTCTGCACCATCTCCTTTCCTTTTTCCCGATGTACCCTCTGAACGGCATGTACAGGGCGCAAGAAACAATACTTTTCACTGTATCCCAATCTATGTGACAATAACAAATCAAATCAAATCCATTAGCTGTTTAATGGTCCACCATCATTCCACTGGCTGTGTCAGGACTGCAGATCTATGATCTGATTGGGTGGTAATGGGATTGTTTAACGCTCGTGCTGCTTCCGCTGTTTGGATTGTAAGTGTTGTAGTTTCCCCAGGTTGACACCTCACTTTCAGGTACACCTGCTCCGGCTCCTACACTCCTCACGGAACCAGGTTTGATCTTCTACTCAATGGTAACGATGTGTCTGAGCCATGAGGCTACAGAGTGTAATTCTGCTACTGCTGGTGAGGAAGTCACCAGGCATAGAATATTTTCCAGATTGGTTCCTCCTGTAATAATGAAATAATCTGTGAAAATCAAACAGCTCATTGTCTGGAACGGTTCCTTTACTAATCTGAGCAATACAAATCTTAATCCTAAATCTACAATGTTCCTTCCCCAGCACTTCAAAAAGCATCCGAATTCCTGACCTCTGGTCTGTCCTCCATTTGACCTCCAGTTTGGTACAACACTTCACCGGTTCAAATAAAGTCTGGGCTTCAGAATAGCTGTGGCCTGTTCACACCGGAACAGGCCAGTGTGCTCTGCCATTTACCCAGTGCCCTCGCTCACAGTCACACACTGCACTCTGGCAGCCGATGGTTGTGTTTCTGCAGTCTCCCCATTTGCCCAGCACACTCTCACAGTCTTCCCATTCAACTGCCACATTTCCACAGTCTCTGCTGTTCACCAAGGGCGCTCCAACATTCCCTCTGTCCGGTTCCAGAAGACCATAAGACATCGGGGCAGAATTAGGCCACTCGGCCCATCGAGTCTGCTCCGCCATTCAATCATGGCTGATATTTTTCTCATCCCCATTCTCCTGCCTTTTCCCCATAACCCCTGACCCCCTTATTAATCAAGAACCTATCTATCTCTGTCTTAATGACACTCAAAGACCTGGCCTCCACAGCCTTCTGCGGCAAACAGTTCCACAGATTCACCACTCTCTGACTGAAGAAATTCCTCCTCATCTGTTTTAAAGGATCGTCCCTTTAGCTTGAGGTTGTGCCCTCTAGTTCTAGCTTTTCCTACGAGTGGAAACATCCTCTCCACATCCACTCTATCCAGGCCTCGCAGTATCCTTCAAGTTTCAATAAGATCCCCCTCAGCCGTTCCTCATACAACAAGCTCTTCATTCCAGGGATCACGCTTGTGAACCTCCTCTGGACCCTTTCCAAGGCCAGCACATTCTTCCTTAGATACGGGTCCAAAACTGCTCACAGTACTCCAAATGGGGTCTGACCAGAGCCTTATACATCTCTGCTCTTGTATTCTAGCCCTCTCGACATGAATGCTAACATTGCATTTGCCTTCCTAACTGCTGACTAAACCTGCATGTTAACTTTAAGAGAATCTTGAACAGTGACTCCCAAGTCCCTTTGTGCTTCTGATTTCCTGAGCATTTCCCCATTTAGAAAATAGTCTATGCCTCCATTCCTCCTTCCAAAGTGCATAACCTCACACTTTTCCACTTCTTTGCCCACTCTCTTAATCTGTCCAAGTCCTTCTGCAGCCCCCCTGCTTCCTCAATACTACCTGTCTCCCTACATATCTTTGTATCATCTGCAAACTTAGGAACAGTGCCTCCAAATCGTTAATGTATATTGTGAAAAGTTGTGCACCAACCCGAGGCACATCACTCACTAGTCACCGGCTGAAAGTAATCTCTTTATCCCCACTCTCTGCCTTCTGCCAGTCAGCCAGTCCTTGAGCTTTGACAAAGAGTCATCTGGACTCGAAACATCAGAGCTTTTCTCTCCTTACAGATGCTGCCAGATCTGCTGAGATTTTCCAGCATTTTCTCTTTTGGTTTCAGATTCCAGCATCCGCAGTAATTTGCTTTTAGCCAGTCCTCTATTCATGCCAGGATCTTACCTTTAACACCATGGGCTCTTAACTTATTGAACAGTCTCCTGTGCAGCACAGTATCCCATTCAACCAAAGCACTTGCCCATTTGCCCAACATGCTCCCACAGTTTCCCCAATTCTCCCAGTGTACTCTGCAAGTAACCCAGCAAGCTCACTGTCCGCTGTGTTACCCATTTGCCCAAAGTGCCCCCATAGTATCTACCCAGCGCTAAAGTTAAAATCTAGTCCTTTGCCGGTACACCCACCTATGTACCAAAGACACATCTATAAATGTTTCTCCTCTTTTCAGTGAACCTCACTCATGTAAAACAGTTTAAAACATTTATTGAATTTTTCAAGATGTGGAAAGAATCCTGCTGGTTTTGGGAGTCTCGGACAAGGGGGAATAGTATAAAATGTAGAGCAGGAAACACTGCTACATGCAAAGGCCGGTAGATAAACACAATTGATACTCGGTCAATTGCTAATTTAAAATCTGAGATTGATAGATTTTTGTTCGCCAATGGTTTCAAGGGATATGAGGCAAAGGGAAGGTCTATGGAGCTAGGAGTGGAGGAATAGATTGAAGGGGTTATCTGACCTCTTCCTGTTCCTTGGTACCTTTGATATTTGATTTGATTTATTATTGTCACATGTATTAACATACAGTGAAAAGTATTGTTTCTTGCGCACTATACAGACAAAGCATACCATTCATAGAGAAGGAAAGGAGAGAGTGCAGAATGTAGTGTTACAGTAACAGCTAGGGTGTAGAGAAAGATCAACTTAATGCGAGGTGGGTCCATTCAAAAGTCTGACAGCAGCAGGGAAGAAGCTGCTCTTGAGTTGGTGACCTCAGACTTTTGTATCTTTTTCCCGATGGAAGAAGGTAGAAGAGAGAATGTCCGGGGTGCGTGGGGTCCTTAATTATGTTGGCTAATTTTCCGCTGCACTCCTCTAAAACAATGGGGGATGAGAGCATTTTTGTTGTCCCCACTGACTGGAAGTCACCAGCGTACTCTGTGTCCTTTGTCCCTCCCCTCAATAGCAAACTGAATACTTTTACATGGAACCAAACAGCGGCTGAAGTGGATGATTTTCTTTGGGTAGCAAGTGAATTGGGAACGATTGGGGAACAGAAACACCAGGAGCTGGCTGTGACTCAGTGGCTGGCATTCTCGCCTCCGAGTCAGGAGGGCATAGGTTAAGTCCCACTCCAGTAACCTGAACACATATCCAGGCAGGCACTTCAGTTCAGCACCCTCCCAGTTACTGCCCTGAAGTGGGAAGCAATGTCCTTCACTTCTGTGAAACTGAGGCCTTGTCTGCCATCTCAAGTGGACATAAAATATCCTCCCAGGCACCAGTTTGAATATTGTCCTGGCCAATATTTACCACCTCACCAACATCACACAGAAAGATATCACATTGTTGCTTGTGGGACCCTGCTGTACAGAATTAGCTGTGGCATTTCCTTATTACAGCAGTGTCTCTGCCTATATGTGCCGTGTTTGTGAACCCACCTCTCCACTCACCTGAGGAAGGGGCAGCACTCTGAAAGCTCGTGTGACCCAATAAACCTGTTGGACTTTAACCTGGTGTGAGACTTCTTACGGTGCCCACCCCAGTCCAACGCCGGCATCTCCACATCATATCTTTCAAAAGTAGTTAATTGGCTGTAAAATGCTTGTCATAGTAAATGAGTGGTGTCCTTCTTGAATGTGGTCAGCCTCACTGGAAGTTCCACACCCGCTGCGACATGAGAGATCAAGAGTGTGCTTGCACTGCCATCTAGTGACTGTTTTATTGCTTGCATCCGACTGCTGTGCAACCAGAAGGTGGCCAATGCTTATCTCTGATGTGGAGATGCCGGTGTGGACTGGGGTAAACACAGTAAGAAGTCTCACAACACCAGGTTAAAGTTCAACAGGTTTATTTGGTAGCACAAGCCACAAGCTTTCAGAGCGCAGCTCCCTCATCAGGTAAGTGGGAGTTCTGTTCACAAACAGGGCATATAAAGACACAAACTCAATTTACAAAATAATGGTTGGAATGCGAGTCTTTACAGGTAATCAAGTCTTAAAGGTGCAGACAATGTGAGTGGAGAGAGGGTTAAGTACAGGTTAAAGAGATGTGTATTGTCTCCGGCCAGGACAGTTAGTGAGATTTTGCAAGCCCAGGCAAGTCGTGGGGGTTACAGATAGTGTGACATGAACCCAAGATCCGTGGAGAAGGCGGCCTTCACGACACACGACAGCGCAGAGTCGCTGAGCAGAGACTGATAGCCAAGTTCCGCACACATGAGGACGGCCTCAACCGGGATCTTGGGTTCATGTCACACTATCTGTAACCCCCACGACTTGCCTGCACTTGCAAAATCTCACTAACTGTCCTGGCTGGAGACAATACACATCTCTTTAACCTGTGCTTAACCCTCTCTCCACTCACATTGTCTGTACCTTTAAGACTTGATTACCTGTAAAGACTCACATTCCAACCATGATTTTGTGAATTGAGTTTGTGTCTTTATATGCCCTGTTTGTGAACAGAACTCCCACTCACCTGACAAAGGAGCAGCGCTCTGAAAGCTTGTGGCTTGTGCTACCAAATAAACCTGTTGGACTTTAACCTGATGTTGTGAGACTTCTTACAATGTTTATCTCACCAGAGGAGTAAAAGCATTTATTTTCGATAAGTTTTCTAAATTAGCAGCTGCATTAATTCTTTGCCCCTCAATAATAGTTCCTGGTGCGGTTGTTTGACATCTCTTGTGACACCGGTGGATACAAACAGTTTATCTGGATACCAGGGTGACTGCAGGCTCAGCGCCGCTGTGATTTCCCCATTGGCCAAACAGCTGGTCGCCACTGTTGTACCTGTTAATTCTCAGATACTTTCGACCAGTTTACTTACTCCAAGGTTTTACCCCAGTATCCTTATTTGCAAGTTGGACAAAGGACAAACACAAGTAAAGGTTCAACAAGTTTATTAATAATAACACTATTAACCCTTAAATTACCCACATAAAACAAGAGGATACCCCAGATTCAAGTATACTACCCATAAAGATGGTTTGGTTGAACTGCAGGCCCGATTCTCTGAGTCCCTCACGAAGGTGAGTCACTATGGCAGCTTCTTCCTTCCTTCCTTCTTCGTCAGTCTTCCGAATGGGCAAGGCCGTCTCCTTAGTCGAGTCTTCGCTCCTGTGGTGTCTCACAGTGTGTCCCTTTATCCCCCAGCCTGCTTGCCTTTCCAGAAACTTCTCTGGCTTCCGGCCAATGAGGTTCCAGGAGGGGGTTCCAATACCCAGTGGGTTTCTTGATGTCTGCCTGACAGGACACCAGGGTCCGCCCCCCAGGTGTCCATCTCCATGTTGTTGCTTATGTACAACTTGTTATCAGATAAGGTATCTACAGGAACTCTTGGCGACAGAAAGTCTGGCCCGATCTGGGCATCTGACAATAGGCCGGTGCATTTCAATGAGGTGCAATGATCTCCTGAATGACCTTTGATGGGTGGTTGATGGGTCAGACCCAGACATGTTTGTGTATTTGTACAATTAGCCTGCCTGAGGTTTGACTGTGTTTGATTTTAATATGCCCAATTCTTTAATTTAGGATATCCAATTTTATCAGCCTTAAAACTGGGCCCTGTTTATATCACCACACCACAGTGCCCAGGCTCACACACAAAGAGTGGGCCTTTGGGTGAGATACAGAGTGCAGCTGCCTGTGGGAACTTTACCATGCAGATCAGCACCCACAGACAATGAGGACAACAAACAGCTGAGGAAAGGCTGATTGTAAACGAGAGTAACAGAACTAAAAAAAAGCAAAAGACTGAGTGCTGGAAACTTGGTGTAAAAACAGAATGTTAGAAATGCTCACCAGGCCAGGCAGTGTCTAGTGAGAGAGAAACAAGAGTTAACGGCCGCAACAGGGGCGGCACAGTGGCACAGCGGTTAGCACTGCTGCCTCACAGGGTCAGGGACCCGGGTTCGATTCCAACCTCGGGTCACTGTCTACGTGGAGTTTGCACGTTCTCCCTGTCTGCGTGGGTTTCCTCTGGGTGCTCCGGTTTCCTCCCACAGTCCAAAGATGTGCAGGTTGATTGGCCATGCTAAATTGACCCTTAGTGTTAGGGGTATTAGCAAAGGAAATATGCGAGTTTATGGGGATAGGGCCTGGGTGGGATTGTGGTTGGTGCAGGTTTGATGGGCCAAATGGCCTCCTTCTGCACTGTAGGGAATCTACGATTCTATGAACAGTGGCGCTGTCCACTGGCCAGAGAGTGGGTGGCAGCTATATGTGACTCTTTTCAGGGGCCCTGATGGTTTTAAACCCCAATCAGGCACACACTTGTCTGCCTTCAGATTTCCCAGGGTCTTCAGGATGAGGATCCCACCACTAATCAGAGGACCAGCAGCTCTTCAGTTGCAGCAGTGCCACTGGGAGCGGTGGCTAATGCCTGGACTGCAGGAGGCCCGAGATGAGGAGGAACAGGGTGGCCAATTAGTCAGTCTCTGACAAAGGGGTTGGCAGGAGGGGGTGGTTGTTCTCTTCCTACAAAGGGGCAGGTAAAGGCCTTTGCTGGAACCAGGACATGAGGCCTTTTTTAGTGGTAGTGGGTGGGGGGGGGGGGGGGGGGGGGGTGTGTGGGGGCGGGGAGCTAGGATGGGAGTGGGTGGCATGGGGAATGAGACAAAGAATGGAGTGTAAGGGAGTACCCAGGTGGTTAGAGGCCCCCAACCAGTAAAGGGGGCCCTTGAAGGAAGCACTAACAATCTCCCCCGCCCCATCGCCTGACTTTCCCGCCCAAGGCCGGGGCAGGTTCAGTCGTCAGGCCTCCCCCTCTGCCGCTGACCTCCTCTCACCAAACCGTAAATCGCGGCCAGGGCAGGAAGTAGCTATGAATAGGCAGCCTAACGCCTCGAATGGGCCGAGTGCGGTTGGACCCCCAGACCTGGCCTAATGCCCTTCAAGCACAGCGAGGTCAAGGGCGGGTGGACCCCACTACATACAGCGGTGTCGCAGGTGGGCTGAGAGGCAGAAGGAAAGTCACCTGCAGAACCTTACAGAGTCTCAGAATGATGCAAAGATGCTGGCCCAGCTTTGTGGTGTGAGGTTAACCAGTCTGAACAGATTTAATCCAAGGGTGCAGTGGTTTCATTGGTAACACGTGCTGGAGGGTTGGGGGATTTGGGGTGCAGCAATCGCCCAGATACTAATTGTTTCTCTGGTCCTCTCTCTCACGGTTTACAGCAGTGTTGAAACAAGCTGTGGTTATCTGAGCGCAGACTCTGCTGCCCGAAACAATGTCAGGACCTGCAAGCTTTCTTCACCTGAACTCAGGTAAGACTTTCTTTGCTACTCTGAGAATAGATTATAAAAGTTAAAGTTTATTTATTAGTCACAAGTAAGTACATTAACACTGCAATGAAGTTACTGTGAAATTCCCCTAGTCGCCACATTCTGGCACCTGTTTTGGGTCAATGCACCTAACCAGCACGTCTTTCGGACTGTGGGAGGAAACCGGAGCACCCGAAGAAAACCCACGCAGACACGGGGAGAACGTGCAGACTCCGCACAGACAGTGACCCAAGCCGGGAATCGAACCCAGGTCCCTGGCGTGTGAGGCAGCAGTGCTAACCACTGTGCCACCGTGCCGCCCCGATTATAAAATCAGAAAACACAGAAGGAGGCCTTTTGGCCTGTTGTACTCACAGATCTTTGAAAGAGTTATCCAGTCCCCTGTTTTTACCCCATAATCTTGTAACATTTTTTTCCTTTTCAAGTGACTTTTGAATCTGCTTCTTTTTCTTTATTCTTTCATGGAATTTGGGCATTACTGGCAAGGCCAGCATCCCTATTGCCCTTGAACTGAGTGTTTGCTATACCATTTCCAAGGGCAAGTAAGACTCAACCACATTGCTGTGGATCTGGAGTCACTTTTAGGCAGATTTCCATCCAAAAGGCATTAGTGAATCAGAGGTTTTTACCACAATTGGCGATAGCTTCGTGGTCATCATAACTGAGACCAGCTTTCAATTCCAGATTTATCAAATGAATTTAAATGCCAAGGTGGGATTTGAACTCACATCACTAGACCATTAGCCCAGGCCTTTGTATTACTTGTCCAGTGACATTACCAATACACCATCCTCTCTCCCATGCTTTTAGTGGATTCCAAATAGAATCACACAGTGCATAAGAGGCCCTTCAGCCCATCGAGTCTGCAGAGAAACACCTGACCCCCCACCTAATCCCATTTACCAGCACTCGGCCCATAGCCGTATTACATAAAAACACAAATGTTCTCCTCGTCTCACCTGTGGACCAGCACATGACAGAGCACATGATCCGAATGTTTGCTTCACCGTCTGTTTCAAGCAGACTAAACTGCAGCAAGTCGGCCTGGCTAGTCACAGGGTATCTGTTACAGTTTCAGCTGAGCCACTGCACTGGAAATAGTGCACAATTCGTCTGGGAGGAATCTGGCCCACAAGGCCGAGGGAACATTCGGTCTGAAAATTAGCCTGTAAACGCCATGGGAAACGGAGTAGGCAATCTGGAACCCTCCTGGACATGGATGAGCAACACCTTTCAGGTGTAAAACAGCAGCAGTGCCGCAGTGATGTTTCTGCATTAGAACACGACACGAATGGAGAAGAGGTGCAAAGAACGGGACGAACAGGCCTGGCCTGGGCTGCAGACAAAACCTCACCCTGTGTGATTGAGCAACTAAAGAAAAGGGCAGCTGTAACTGACCACAGATCCATGCATTAAAGCCAGTCGGAAGTGAAGTCAGTTAAGAAGAAAGATATTTACATAATTCATGTGGTGCATTCAACATGTTTGAGTTTGCTGACATTATCATCCAGGAACGCTAGCTAGCTGTGACCATAGCAGCTTCATCACCACAGCCTGCCATGGTACGTGTATTACTCATTAGTGCCCCCAGCACAACACACAAACTGAAACAAACAGCAGTCAATAAGATAGTCCCAAGCAAAGCAATTACCAAACAGCAAAGTTATCACCAAACCTGTGGAGAAATACTCACCCCAGCATCCCCGCAAAAATCATTCTCCAATCCTTAACTCCTCTGACCCCATCCCAAGAGAAAAATCATTGTTGCTATTCTGTTATTTTGCTTTCATTTTGTATGTGCACTTTCATTTATTCGGTACAAAAATGTGAAGATAACAATTCTTCAAAGTCTCCAAAATGCCAGCTCAGCCTCCGACCCACTGGGGGAAAGGGTATTTATTTGACAGCAGCATTTTAAAACCCGAGACTAAGATCATATTTCCCTGGCAGCTGAGATCCCCGTACTTGTATAAGTCTTGGAAACTTCAACAACCTACAGCAGACACCTCAAAGCACTGGAAAAATACCGCCAGCAGTGCCTTCGCCAATTCTTCCAAATCTGGTGGCAAGAAAGGCAGTCCAACAACAGCATCCTCTTGCAAGCCCGCCTTACCCAGTATCGAGGAGCTAATCACTCAATGTCAGCTCCACTGGGCAGTTTGTATGCCTGAGTCCACATTTCCGAAGCAACTGCTCCACTCAAATCTCAGTCACGGCAGGAGACTCCCTGGAGGACAATGTTTTATGGATATCCCCAAAGCATCCCTAGAGAAGTTAAACATCCCTGCCGATCCATCAGAGGTCCTGGCTTGTTGATCTTGGAATCCATAGAATCCCTACAGTGCCGAAGGAGGCCATTCGGCCCATCAAGTCTGCACCGACCACAATCCCACCCAGGCCCTATTGCCATATCCCCATGTATTTACCCTGCTGATTCCCCTCTGACACTAAGGTCAATTTAACATGGTCATTCCACCTAACCCGCACATCTTTGGACTGTGGGAGGAAACTGGAGCACCCGGAGAGTGGGGAGAACGTGCAGACTCCACGCAGACAGTGACCCAAGCCGGGAATCAAACCCGGGTCCCTGACGCTGTGAGGCAGCAGCGCTAACCACTGTTCCACCGTGCCGCCCTTATGAGACAAGTGCTGTCCTTTAGGGAGGAAAATCTGCCATCCTTACCTGATCTGGTCTACATGTGACTCCAGCAATGTGGTTGACTCCTAACGTCCTCTGAAATGGTCAAGTAAACCACTCAGTTCAAGGGTAATTAGGGATGGGCAATAAATGCTGGCCTTGCCAGCGGCACTGGTATCCCATGAAAGAATAAAGAAGTTGGAACGCGGTAATAATGTCCACTGATTCTACGGTGACAATCAATGTGTCAGGGCCCAGATGGGGGTTTCCAACTCTCGAACAGCATCAAACAGCCCAACCCTGCCATTGATTCAACTTCTTGACACTGTGCCTTCCTATACCAATTGGGAAAGTAACATGTTTTTTGTTATCCAATTGGGCAAACCTTGTCATCAAATTGCTTTTTGTCACCATCTCTCAGGTTTACCTCCTTCGCCTTAGGCAGTCCCTCGAGTTTGAGGGTGACTTGCTTCCACTCCGGTTCGATGGGTTCTGAGATGGTCGATAAGTCCAATCCAAAGCCAATGCACCAAACTTACCCAGGTCACAAGCTGACCCAGTGAAAAGACAGGAGCTAATCAAAGCGGTTTGATCTTTCTGCTGTGCATTTCTCGCACTCCCTGCACCAGAAGTTGCTGCATTATGGATATTCCACTTGTGAAAACCTGAATCACACTGAGTTCTGCAGTCCCTTTCACTCAGGAAATAAAATAATTATTTTCAATGGCTTCATGGACTCACTGCTCCACATTAACTTCCTTATTTCATCTACTTTTTAGGAAGGTAATAAACTATATTGAATTTTTAATGTTTGAATATTCTTTTCACCCAGCTTGCCTCCAAGCGTTGGTTCATCCATTCCTCTGACTGGTGATGGACAGACTGATGCCGACATTCTGGCATTCGTTCGAGCAAGACAAAACCTCATGCAGAAGAAAGGTGAGGCTAAGGTGTGAGTGTAACTTTCAGGAAAAGGGTAGAGAGCGAAGGGGGAGTGGAGCCACACAACGGGTGGGAGATTACAGCCACGCTCGCCCCGAAACCGGAAAATCCCGCTCAAAGTCAACAAACCGTCCCATGGTCCGTCCCTCGCCCACTCCGATTCCCGTGGCGGGCAGAACGGGAATATTCGCCCCAGTGTCAACAAAATGCAGAGGTTGTTCATCGCGGTGTTACGTTTGGGACGGCACGCTGGCACAGTGGTTAGCACTGCTGACTCACAGTGCCAGGGACCCGGGTTCAATTCCGGCCTCGGGTCACTGTCTGTGTGGAGTTTGCACATTCTCCTCGTGTCTGCGTGGGTTTCCTTCGGGTGCTCCGGTTTCCTCCCACAGTCCAAAGATGTGCAGGTTAGGTTGATTGGCCATGCTAAATTGACCCTAGTGTCAGGGGGATTAGCAGGGTAAATATGTGGGGTTATGGAAACAGGGCCTGGGTGGGATTGTGGTCAGTGCAGACTTGATGACCTCCTTCTGCACTGTAGGGATTCTATGTTAGAGGGGGTGCTCACCTGCGACTTCTGGTGCTAACCCTTCCCAAAGTAAGCAGAGTGAATGGGAGGTGACCGAACCAATAAACTGGGCAGGCAATCAGACCAACAGTGGTATGTCTCAGGCTCCCACCAGAGGGAGCAGGCTGTAAAATACAGCAGAAAATGCTAGTAATGCAGGGTCACTGAGTTCTCTCTCCCCACTGGAAAGATTGTGCTCATCCACTGCCTATGGAGAGAATCTGATAAATGTTCAGAACATTCTTCAGATGTTCACTAACCCAGACCACGGCCTTCATATATTCTCCAATTGAGCAGGACACCAGATCCAAATGCCTGGTGTCGCTGATCTCGCACCTCTGTCCCATAGCAGCTGCCGGGGACAGCCAGGACCCAGCTCATTAGTGGTCTTGCTGTTCAAGAGTATTTTTTTATCCTTTCATGGGACATGGGCGTCGCTGACTAGCCAGCATTTATTTCTCTAGTTGGAGGGTAGTTGAGAGTCAACCACATTGCTGTGGCTCTGGAGTCACATGTAGGCCAGACCAGGTAAGGACGGCAGATTTCTTTCCCTAAAGGACATTAGTGAACCAGATGGGTTTTTCCGACAATCAACAATGGTTTCATGGTCATCAGTATTTTCTTAATTCCAGATATTTTTATGTTGTATAAACTGTGGATTATCAGTCCCCCACCTCTTGTCAAAACTTATAGTTTGAATGGTTTGTTTGACAGTAACTCATAGAAATCATAGAAATCATAGAAACCCCACAGTGCAGAAGGAGGCCATTTTGGCCCATCGAGTCTGCACCGACCACAATCCCACCCAGGCCCTACCCCCACATATTTACCCGCTAATCCCTCTAACTACGCATCTCAGGGACAATTTTTAACCTGGCCAATCAACCTAACCCGCACATCTTTGGACTTCAGATGTTTAGTTTAATTCATGATTTAAAAAAATACTCTATGTTGTTCATTTTCCAGCACTTTAGAAAAGGTATAATAGAGTCATAGAGGTTTACAACATGGAAACAGGCCCTTCTGCCCAACTTGTCCATTTTTTAACCCCTAACTGTGCCAATGATTTCCCACAAAGTGCATCCCATTATACCTATTTCACACAGAGGGTGGTGAGTGTCTGGAACGAGCTGCCAGAAGTAGTAGTAGCTTAGACAGTTACATGAATAAGATGGGTGTCGAGGGATATGGGCCAAACGCGGGCAATTGGGACTAACTTAGGGGTTAAAAAATGGACAAGTTGGGCAGAAGGGCCTGTTTCCATGTTGTAAACCTCTATGACTCTATTATACCTTTTCTAAAGTGCTGGAAAATGAACAACATAGAGTATTTTTTTAAATCATGAATTAAACTAAACAACGCCCAAAGAAAACTACCTAATCCCCCTCTTCATAGTTCATTAAAAATCCAATGCAGTGCATCTGTGTAACCATGATCATTAGCTCTAACTCACCTTATAAAAATATACTCTTAATTAATTTCTAACACACGTTTGGCAGGCTTTGCCCCTTCCTCCCTTGTGATTTTGTTTGTCTTTCCCACTCTTTTTATCACATTATGACTTGGTTTATTGCCTTAGATATTAACTGTACGGGTTGTTAGCAAATCAGTTTAGTCTGTTGCCATATCAGATCACAACTGAGTATTAATGTAGTAAGTTTAAATTAGTCATGCTGAAATGGCAAGGAAGCATCCACTTAAAATATTGTTTTATATGTTGAGGTGGAGTTTGAATTTTTTTTCTGTTTAAAAGCAGAAAAATTGGCAGCATTTTTCTTGCTCAGTTTTTTGCTGTGTTGTTTTATTTTCTTGCCATTATTGTTACACAAGACTTGACAATGACAGGCTATTCAAGCCCGGGGGTGGGGGACATCGCAGCTAAAACCAATGCCACCCTCACCCCCAATTGGACTCTCCAACTGAAATCAGTAAATTTAGCACCAGTCTTCACCCTCACTGACTCCAATCGTAATATACGTACCTTTGTCCTAGCTGAGGTGACATAAGTCAGCACAGACTGGTGACCTCCTGCTGGTTTGTATGGCTCGTTTGCACTTTGCCTTTTCCAACCGAGCCATTAGGGACTGGCAGTAACAGGATGGAGGGTGGTGGTTGTGAGTGGGAGTGTGGGGGAGCTTGCGGGGGAGGTGGGGGGGAGTTTCTTTTGCAAGGGTTGAATCTCTTGGAGATCACCGAAATGGGGTTTGATGAAGCTTGTTAGTCTGCAGCATTCAGACCGTTGCATTCAATAGCACTGCAGTGTGAATTCCCATTAGGCACATACTCAGGATTGATAGGTCAGGAAGTGAGGCAGCAATCAGGTTATTCATACATTGAGGATCTGAATTTTCCATTTGCCCAGCTGATATCTGTCTGAGAACAGATGGTGCTATCAGGAGTATGCTTCAGTGCTTTGCTTTCTAATTTGTCACAAGCCTCCAGCACTCAGTAAACATTGGTGTGTTATTAAAGAGATGACAAATTTTAAATAGGCAACAAATATATTAAAGGACTGCACTGCACGGTGGCACAGTGGTTAGCGCGGCTGCCTCACAGCGCCAGGGACCCGGGTTCAATTCTGGCCTTGGGTCACTGTCTTTGCGGAGTTTGCACATTCTCCCTGTGTCTCCGTGGGTTTCCTCCGGGTACTTTGGTTTCCTCCCACAGTCCAAAGGTGTGCAGGTTAGGTTGATTGACCATGCTAAATTGCCCCTAATGTCAGGGGGGGTTTAGCAGGGTAAAAGAGGGTTACGGGAATAGGGCCTGGGTGGGATTGTTGTCGGTACAGGATGGGTTGAATGGCCTCCCTCTGTACTACAGAGATTCTATGGATTATATGGATAAATTGCCCATTAGTGTCCCAAACTCTGTAGGTTAGGGAATTAGCAGGGTAAATACATGGGGTTATGAGGATAGGGCTTGTGTAAGATGCTCTGTCGGAGACTCGGTGCAGACTAGATGGACCAAATGGCCTCCTCCTGCACTGTAGGGATTTTATGACATTCTAACATGACAATTCTTTTGAATTTGACGGATTTTTTCCCACTATATTCCCTGATCTTTTCAACTTTGGCCAACTCCCCGCCCTTGTGGAGAGCTAAATGAGGGATTTCGGGGGCCAGATTGGCTCCAGGGTGATGTGCCTGCTTAAATTTGGAATCAATTTGAAGCTCTGTCACGCAGACTATAATCCTATAGTTTAACTGTACATGTCAACAACATGTAGTCAAATGTTCCAAGGCAATTCTCGAGCACAATCAGGTAAAAACTGACACCATCCCGAAGAAAGAGATGATAGGCAGGTGACTCAAAGCTGGGTCAAAAGGTAGAACATAGAACAGTACAGCACAGAACAGGCCCTTCGGCCCACGATGTTGTGCCGAGCTTTATCTGAAACCAAGATCAAGCTATCCCACTCCCTATCATCCTGGTGTGTTCCATGTGCCTATCCAATAACCGCTTAAATGTTCCTAAAGTGTCTGACTCCACTATCACTGCAGGCAGTCCATTCCACACCCCAACCACTCTCTGCGGAAAGAACCTACCTCTGATATCCTTCCTATATCTCCCACCATGAACCCTATAGTTATGCCCCCTTGTAATAGCTCCATCCACCCGAGGAAATAGTCTCTGAACGTTCACTCTATCTATCCCCCTCATCATCTTATAAACCTCGATCAAGTCTCCCCTCAGCCTCCTCCGCTCCAGAGAGAACAGCCCTAGCTCCCTCAACCTTTCCTCATAAGACCTACCCTCCAAACCAGGCAGCATCCTGGTAAATCTCCTCTGCACTCTTTCCAGCGCTTCCACATCCTTCTTATAGTGAGGTGACCAGAACTGCACACAATATTCCAAATGTGGTCTCACCAGGGTCCTGTACAGTTGCAGCATAACCCCACAGCTCTTAAACTCCAACCCCCTGTTAATAAAAGCTAACACACTATAGGCCTTCTTCACAGCTCTATCCACTTGAGTGGCAACCTTTAGAGATCTGTGGATATGGACCCCAAGATCTCTCTGTTCCTCCACAGTCTTCAGAACCCTACCTTTGACCCTGTAATCCACATTTAAACTCGTCCTACCATAGAAACCCTACAGTGCAGAAGGAGGCCATTCGGCCCATCGAGTCTGCACCGACCACAATCCCACCCCACATATTTACCCGCTAATCCCTCTAACCTACACATCCCAGGACTCTAAGGGGCAATTTTTAACCTGGCCAATCAACTTAACCCGCACATCTTTGGACTGTGGGAGGAAACCGGAGCACCCGGAGGAAACCCACGCAGACACGAGGAGAATGTGCAAACTCCACACAGACAGTGACCCGAGCCAGGAATCGAACCCAGGACCCTGGAGCTGTGAAGCAGCAGTGCTAACCACTGTGCTACCGTGCCGCCCTGTGCTAACCACTGTGCTACCGTGCCGCCCTACCAAAATGAATCACCTCACATTTATCAGGGTTAAACTCCATTTGCCATTTTTCAGCCCAGCTTTGCATCATATCTATGTCTCTTTGCAGCCTACAACACCCCTCCACCTCATCCGCTACTCCATCAATCTTGGTGTCATCAGCAAATTTACTGATCCACCCTTCAGCCCCCTCCTCTAAGTCATTAATAAAAATCACAAAGAGCAGAGGACCAAGCACTGATCCCTGTGGCACTCCGCTAGCAACCTGCCTCCAGTCCGAAAATTTTCCATCCACCTCTGTCTTCGATCAGGTAGCCAGTTATCTATCCAATCGGCCAACTTTCCCTCTATCCCACACCTCCTTACTTTCATCATAAGCCGACCATGGGGGACCTTATCAAACGCCTTACTAAAATCTATGTATATGACATCAACTGCCCTACCTTCATCAACACACTTAGTTACCTCCTCAAAAAATTCAATCAAATTTGTGAGGCACGACTTGCCCTTCACGAATCCGTGCTGACTGTCCCGGATTAATCCGTAACTTTCTAAATGGTCGTAAATCCCATCCCTAAGGACCTTTTCCATCAATTTACCAACCACCGAAGTCAGACTAACCGGTCTATAATTACCAGGGTAATTTCTATTCCCTTTCTTAAACAGAGGAACAACATTCGCCACTCTCCAGTCCTCTGGCACCATCCCCGTGGACAGTGAGGACCCAAAGATCAAAGCCAAAGGCTCTGCAATCTCATCCCTTGCCTCCCAAAGAATCCTAGGATATATTTCATCAGGCCCAGGGGACTTATCGACCTTCAGTTTATTCAAAACTGCCAAGACATCCTCCCTCCGAACATCTATTTCCTCCAGCCTATTAGCCTGTAACACCTTCTCTTCCTCAAAAACATGGCCCCTCTCCTTGGTGAACACTGAAGAAAAGTATTCATTCATCACCTCGCCTATCTCTACTGACTCCATACACAAGTTCCCACTACTGTCCTTGACCGGCCCTAACCTCATCCTGGTCATTCTTTTATTCCTCACATAAGAGTAAAAAGCCTTGGGGTTTTCGTTGATCCGACCCGCCAAGGACTTCTCATGTCCCCTCCTAGCTCTCCAGAGCCCCTTTTTCAGCTCATTCCTTGCTAACTTGTAACCCTCAATCGAGCCATCTGAACCTTGTTTCCTCATCCCTACATAAGCTTCCCTTTTCCTTTTCACAAGACATTCCACCTCTTTCGTGAACCATGGTTCCCTCACTCAGCCATTTCCTACCTGCCTGACAGGGACATACCTATCAAGGACACCCAGTATTTGTTCCTTGAAAAAGTTCCACTTTTCATTCGTGCCTTTCCCTGACAGTTTCTGTTCCCATCTTATGCCCCCTAATTCTTGCCTAATCGCATCATAATTACCTCTCCCCCAATTGTAAACCTTGCCCTGCCGTACGGCCCTATCCCTCTCCATTGCAATAACAAAAGACACCGAATTGTGGTCACTATCTCCAAAGTGTTCTCCCACAACCAAATCTAACACTTGGCCCGGTTCATTTCCCAGTACCAAATCCAATGTGGCCTCACCTCTTGTCGGCCTATCCACACATTGTGTCAGGAAACCCTCCTGCACACACTGCACAAAAACTGCCCCATCCGAACTATTTGACCTACAAAGGTTCCAATCAATATTTGGAAAGTTAAAGTCCCCCATGACAACTACCCTGTGACCCCCACACATATCCATAATCAGTCGATTATAAATAAGTAGCGTTGCAAAGGAGGAGAGAGGTGGTGAAACGGGGAATTCCAGGGAAAGAAATTGGAAAGAAATGCGCGTGGCCAAATGTGGAGAAATGCAGAGTTCCCGGAAGGTTGTAGGATTGGAGACGTCTACAGCAATAGGGAGGGGCAAGGCCCTGTAGGGCTTTGAACACTGGGATTACAATTTTTTATTTGATTTATTATTGTCACATGTATTGGGATACAGTGAAAAGCATTGTTTCCTGCATGCTACGCAGACAGAAACATACTGTTCATAGAGTACCTAGGGGAAAAGGAAAGGAGAGGGTGCAGTCACAGATAGAGTGAAGAGAAAGATTAACTTTATATGAGGTCGGTCCATTCAAAAGTCTGACGGCAGCAGGGAAGAAGCTGTTCTTGAGTTGATTAGTACGTGACCTCAGACTTTTGTATCTTTTTCCTGATGGAAAAGGCTGACAGAAAGTGGGCAGAACTTTCCCATCCCGCCCGCCATGGGAACTGTAACGGGCGGGACACAGACCATGCAAAGATATGTTGACCTCGGGCAGGATTTTCTAACCTTGGAGCGAGCATGGCCAGAAAATCCCGCTCAGCATGTCCGGAGTGCGTGGGAGCCTTAATTATGCTGGCTGTTTTCCCAAGGCAGCGGGAAGTGTGGACGGAGTCAATGGATGGGAGGCTGGTTTGCGTGATGGACTGGGCTTCTTTCATGACTCTTTGTAGTTCCTTGCGGTCTTGGGCAGAGCAGGAGCCATACCAAGCTCTGATACAACCAGAAAGGATGCTTTCTATGGTGCATCTGTGAAAGTTGCCGTAGCTGACATGCCAAATTTCCTCAGCCTTCTGAGAAAGTAGAGGCGTTGGTGGGCTTTCTTAACTATAGTGTTGGCATGGGGGGACCAGGACAGGTTGTTGGTGATCTGGACACCTAAAAAATTGAAGCTCTCGACTATTTCCACTTCATCCCCATTGATGAAGACAAGGGCATGTTCGCCACTACGCTTCCTGAAGTTGATGACTATCTCTTCGTTTTGTTGACATTGAGGGAGAGATGACTATTGCCGCACCAGTTCACCAGATTCTCTATCTCATTCCTGTACTCTGTCTCGTCATTGTTTGACATCTGATCCACTACGGTGGTGTCGTCAGCAAACTTGAAACTCGACTTGGAGCTGAGTTTGACCATGCAGCCATCAGTGTATAATTTTAATCAGGAGCCAGTGTAAGTCAGCAACCAGAGAGGGACCTGGTACAGCAGCAGAGGTTTGGATTTTACAAAATGTTTAGGATGAGAGGCTGAGCAGGAGAGTATTTCAATTGTTGAGAGTGGAGGCACGAGAAGCATAGCTGAACTGCAAGACTGGGCGGAGAAGTGGCAGATGGACTTCAACCCAGATAAATACGTAGTGGTCCATTTTGGCAGGTCAAATGGGATGAAGGAGTACAATATAAAGGGAAAGACTCTTAGTACTGTGGAGGATCAGAAGGACCTTGGAGTCCGGGTCCATAGGACTCTAAAATCGGCCCCGCAGGTGGAGGAGGTGGTTAAGAAGGCATATGGTGTGCTGGCCTTTATCAATCGAGGGATTGAGTTTAGGAGTCCGGGGATATTGATGCAGCTCTATAAGACCCTTGTCAGACCCCACTTGGAGTACTGTGCTCAGTTCTGGTCGCCTCATTACAGGAAGGATGTGGAAAAGATTGAAAGGGTGCAGAGGCGATTTACAAGGATGTTGCCTGGATTGAGTGGCATGCCTTATGAGCATAGGCTGAGGGAGCTCGGTCTTTTCTCCTTGGAGAGACATAGGATGAGAGGAGACCTAATAGAGGTATATAAGATGTTGAGAGGCATAGATCGGGTGGACTCTCAGAGGCTTTTTCCCAGGGTGGAAATGGCTGCTACGAGAGGACACAGGTTTAGGGTGCTGGGGGGTAGGTACAGGGGAGATGTTAGGGGGAAGTTTTTCAAACAGAGGGTGGTGGGCGAGTGGAATCGGCTGCCGTCAGTGGTGGTGGAGGCAAACTCAATAGTGTCTTTTAAGAGACTCCTGGATGAGTACATGGACTTAATAGGATGGAGGGTTATAGGTAGGCCTAAATGGTAGGGATATGTTCGGCACAACTTGTGGGGCCGAAGGGCCTGTTTTGTGCTGTAGTTTTTCTATGTTTCTATGAACATTTCAGCCACAGATGGGCTCAGGCAGGGTGGAGGTAGATAGTTATACAAAGGTGGTCTTTGTGATGGAGAGGATATGTCCAAGAAGGTAACAAGAGAAAGACAATATAGAATATGAGTATGAACTAGTCTGGTCTATAAAAATGACTGTAAAACAGTTTCCAACGATATAAAAAGGACGAAAGCGGCATGGTAGCACAGTGGTTAGCACTGCTGCTTCACAGCTCCAGGGTCCCGGGTTCGATTCCTGGCTCGGGTCACTGTCTGTGTGGAGTTTGCACATTCTCCTCGTGTCTGCGTGGGTTTCCTCCTGGTGCTCCAGTTTCCTCCCACAGTCCAAAGATGTGCGGGTTAGGTTGATTGGCCAGGTTAAAAAAATTGCCCCTTAGAGTCCTGGGATGCGTAGGTTAGAGGGATTAGCGGGTAAAATATGTGGGGGTAGAGCCTGGGTGGGATTGTGGTCGGTGCAGACTCGATGGGCCGAATGGCCTCCTTCTGCACTGTAGGGTTTCTATGATTTCTATGATTTTTTTCTATGAAAGGAGCTAAAGTAAACTTTTGTCCCTTAGAGGCAGAGACATTAGACTGAATGAGGAAATTGCGGACACATTGAACAAATATTTTGCACACTCAGACACAAATTACAGACCAGAAATCAAGGGAACCCAACAGGTGAACAAGAGTGAGGAACTTGAGTGTGTTAATCATTCTTTAATGCGATGTCAGCATCACTGACTAGGCCAACATTTGTGGCCCATCCCTAATTGTCTTTGAGAAGATAGTGAGCTGCCTTTTTAAACAACTGCAGTCCATGTGGTGTAGGTACACCAGGTACACCAGGTGCTGTCAGGATAAGAGTTCAAGGATTTTGACCTAACGACAGTGAAGAAACACTGATATAATTCCAAATCAGAATAGAACCATAGAATCCCTACAATGTAGAAGGAGGCATTCGGCCCATTGATCCTGCACCCACTCTCCGAAAGAGCATCCCACCTGTAACCCCGTGGCCAATCCACTTAACCTGCACATGTTTGGACCGTGGGAGGAAACCAGAGTACCCGGAGGAAAGCCAAGCAGACACGGGGAGAACATAAGAACATAAGAACTAGGAGCAGGAGTAGGCCATCTGGCCCTTCGAGCCTGCCCCGCCATTCAACAAGATCATGGCTGATCTGAAGCGAATCAGTTCCACTTACCCGCCTGCTCCCCATATCCCCTAATTCCCTTATGAACCAGTCAGTCACGCAAGGCTGGAATCGAACCGTAGCACGGTGAGGCAGCAGTGTTAACCACTGTGCCACCCTCAAATGGCGTGTCCCTGAGAGGGGATCTTGCAGATGGTGGTGCTGCCATGTGTCTGCTGCTCTTGTCCTTCTATGTACAAGATCCAAATTGGCAAAATGCTACAACCCTTCCTTGCCCTTAGCACCTGAGACTTTCGATGACCCCATCGCCCACCCATTTAATTGTTCCAGTCTCTAATTATCCCTCCCAATCACTGGATAATTGATCCTGATCCTGTTCTTCCGTAGCACATGCTCAGCTGAGCTTATCACGGTGTAATGTAGACAGAGTTAATTGAGATGTACGGCAATCATTGTACATGTTATACTGTTGGTTTACAATGTTTACCAGAATAGATACTTCTCATAGCCTGGAGGAAGTGACCCTGAGCAACAAGGGCATTATGTTGTGTAAGGTGACAGAGGTTATGTAATAATGTTGCAGAAAGTGCAGTTTGCCAGAAACAAGTTCTTCATCGAGATATTTACTGTGTATAACAAAGGCTACGTTACACAGAAGGAAATTACAGACACTTAATTCAGTGTAAGCTTCACTGAAAACTGTGCCCTTATTGTACTGAACAGCATTTTTACATCTTCAACCCTTTCATAATGTTCTTTTAAATGGAGACTTCTGAATTCATTCCATTTAGTGCTAAAATTAGCACGCTCTTCTTGCTTACACCTTGACCAATATCCAAAAGTTAAAAAGATTACCTTTAACTCAGCAAAGCTCAATCAACCACTTACTTAAATACATAGTTAAAATAGATGGTCCGTAAAATGCATTAGTGACTCAGTTATAATGTTAACTCATTAAAATAGACTGCCGAAATAGACAACCCGCTCTTTCAGCAGGAATTTAAAAGCAAATTAACAGGGTAAATCTTGACTTGGTGCCCTAGTGTAAGAAGAATGAAAGTGATTCAGCAGCATATATCGTGATATTAATTTCCATTGACCTCACTGGAGAGAGATGTCAAACCGGTTGCCATCTCTCTCTCTCCTGACTCTGCATCCTGACTCGGAACATTGGCTCTATTCTCTCTCCACAGATACTGTCAGAATTTCCAGCACTTTCTGTTTTTGTTTGAGCTCATTTTATTCGGTCTCCCACCTCCGTGCTGCCCCGATTCGGCGTGGGAAAATCCAGCTCAGAATATCAAGAAAGCTCACACTGCTCTCCTGTGCCTTCTGGTAGTTAGGTATGGATTGGTTTCCTTCCTGAGGGAAAGTCACTTGCCTGCCGTCTCTGAGGTGGTAATGTAGAAGTTGGGGAATGATCTATAATATAATCGTTAAAATGGGAAAGAGATATAAAAACAGCAGATTGAGGAACAAATTCACCCATCAAAGTGAAAAGAACACAACAACTTATATATATAAAACTGTCTATATAAATGCTGGTGATAACAAAATAATTTTACTTTGCAGGTCTGGGAAATAAATAACTCCCAGCGGAATTCAAAGCTATTTGTTCAACTGTACTGATGCTTAGAAGACTCTGGGATGCTTCATTCACACTTCAGAATCAAGGAAAGAGCACAGAAATTTTCAAACTGTTGATGAACACATTTCATAAAATTTCATAGTATCCCTACAGAACAGAAGGAGACCATTCGTCCCATCGAGTCTGTACCGACCACAATCCCACCCAGACTCTATTCCGGTAGCCCCACACATGTATCCTGCTAATCCCTGACACTAGAGTCAATTTAGCATGGCCAATCAACCTAACCCGCACATCTTTGGACTGTGGGAGGAAACCGGAGCATGCGGAGGAAACCCACGCAGACACGGGGAGAATGTGCAAGCTTCACACAGACAGTGAGCCAAGCCGGGAATCGAACCTGGTTTCCCGGCGCTGTGAGGCAGCAGTGCTAACCACTGTGCCATCATGCCACCCTTTTCCTTTCAAAAAGGAATAGGTCACAATTTTTACTGAAAACCTTTTGGTGATGAGTTGTCATGGAAATTCCACTATCACAATGACCTTTGACTCATATAGCCGCAGAGACTTTTTTCTGACCATCCGCAGTCATTTCCATCGTGTATGCTTCTGCCTACAACGTACAGAGTTTGGAAAATACAAGAGCCAATACTTCAAGCTATCTAGTACGTCTCAATTCCCTCCTGTCATTTTAAAACTTGATCCTGCCCTGTTCTTTTGGCCTGTTCATTTTTCAGCATCCTTTTCCTTATCGATGCCTTTCTGCGGCTTTTTACACATAATGAGCATTGACGCGGTTAACAGCGAAATGATGTTTGGTACGGCAGCCCATTGGTTTTAATACAGGAACAGCAACTCACTGGTCATGATTGTATGTTCCATCGTAGCAAGTGTTGATATAGAATCAAGGGCCATAAATATGAGATAGTCACTATTAACTTCAATAAAGAACTCAGGAGAAATTTACTTACCTAAATGGAACAGTTGAGGTGAATAGGATAGATGCATTTCAAGGGAAGCTTGGATACAGAGATGAGGGAGAAGGAATGAACAGATATGCAGAGATGAAGAGAATGTGTTTCTCCCAACGGGTAGTTAGTATGTGGAATTCTCCTCCCCAGAAAGCAGTGGAGGTTGAGTCATTGAATTTATTCAACGCTAAGTTTATCAGTTTTTTGATGGACAAGAGAGTTGTGGATGGGTGGAGGCGTCAGGGGGGCAGGGGAGAGGTAGGAGGTGGCAGGATGTGGGGAGGGTGGTGGTGGTGATGTGTCGATGGTAAAATTGAGTTGAGCCATAGCCAGATCAGCCATGATCTTATTAAATGGCAAAGTAGGCTTGAAGGACTGAATGGCCTACTTATACTTGTAAATCCTATGATCTGATATAAAGTGAGATGAAGTAAGGTGGTAGGTACTTGTTTGGAGCATAGACATTATCTTGGGCCTGTTTCTGTGCTGAACATTCTCTGAAATTCTATAATTTCAGCAAATTCAACAATTTTTGACAATTTTCAACCCAGGCCCCATTTTTGAATTACCCAGAGGCTTAGGGAGCCTATAGTTCCCGATTGCTTTTTCCATGACCTCAGCCAATCAGAGTTGACTTGCCAGCCAATCAGCACCCTTTTCTCCTTGAGTATAAACTGTCATGATCATTTGAAATTCTTGTGTTTGTCCTGATGAGTACAAGATTAAAAACTTCAGCAATATGTGTCTCTTTTCAACAAAATTCAATCATTCATGGACTAGCACATTAAATCTTCAGTTTTGTAGCAAAACCTCAACTGGTTCACCGCTGTCTTTCAAAGTTGGCAACCTGTAACCCCTATTCAGCTGGCTCGAGCCCCTATGGTTGTATCTTAATGCCCTCAGGGAAACTGGGATGACTGGGACCTGGGAAGTAAAAACAACGCAAGAGTCATCTTTTATCCCAAGGACAAATAAAAAACAAACCAGCCTGCAGCTCCAGGTAGACACTTTGAGCTTATCAGCGAGCAGGTGAGCTGTATAGAACGGGAAACTGTGAAGCACACAAAATCTGTATTGAGCCAGCTAGTCTCCGATAGGGCAGGGTTTCTGCAGCTGCTGGAAAAGCACATGGATATAGAATCAGGGTCAATGATGATGCCTGTGCACAGCCTGCTGAATATCCATTATAATGGCTGACAGCTGAATAATGGATGAGATATAGGATGGAAACGGGTGTCAGTGAACCCACACCAAATCATTTGCAGTGTTAAGAAAATTGGCAAAACAGTTAGTTGAAGCTGAAGCAATATTGTCTACTGGATTGAAAATGTTGAATGTTTTGAGTCTGTCACAAGTCACCCAGATTACATCCTCAGCAGTTTCCATTATTGGCTGGCATCCATACCCCACCATCAAGAAAACTCCTACTTCTCCTCTATCGCTGGTGCTGGCTCTGGGAAGCTCTTTCCTCTTTCCTTTCTCCTCAGCAACTGTTAATTGTCTAGAAAGCTCAAGGCTGACCAAGGCTGGAGGCTGCTGTTCTCTCGAGCCCCTTCCAGCAAACCTCACATTACTGGATACGATACAAGAAAAAACTTGATACTTGATGACATTCCATCACCTTCAGCCTGAAGACTCTTTTAGAACCATCCATGTTCCTCTATTGAGTCCATTCTGGAACTTTATTCTCTCTTAATATAGCTTACAGTTCACCCTAGTCCCTTGTCATGAGTGGCACGGTGGCACAGTGATTAGCACTGTGCCTCACAGTCGTTCAATTCCCGGTTTGAGTCACTGTGCGGAGTTTGCACATTCTCCCCGTGTCTGCGTGGGTTTCCTCCGGGTGCTTCGGTTTCCTCCCACAGTCCAAAAGACGTGCTGGTTAGGAGCGTTGGCCATGCTAAATTCTCCCTCAGTGTACCCGAACAGGTGCTAGAGTGTGGCAATTGGCGGATTTTCACAGTAACTTCATTGCAGTGTAAGCCTACTTATGACACTAATAAATAAGCTTTAAACTCCTATGAGCTTTAGCTGTTTGAATTCAAGATTAACACAGGAAGATGGAGAGTAGCTGCCGGGAATTCATTGTTTCCCGTTGGCTTTGCTTTCTTTTACAGTTTTTACATTGTTAAATATAACCCCGGCATCAGCTAATTATCACTTTCTGGACATCTCGAACCCTGGAGTTTCCTTTGCTGTTTTTAACCTTGGCCCAGATTGTACATTCACCTAATGTCAGTTGCTTTCAATGTTATTGCTGGAATTTGCCACCAGGAACATTGAAATAAACAAAAAGGATAATGAAGTTCATGAGAATTTTTACTTTTGTAGCTAACTTCTGGGAGTTTTGACTGTTTTTAAATTGTGAATAAATGTCTTCTACTTAGCATCCTTGTCTCTGTGTGTGAAGGTTGCGGGTTTTATCCCCACTGTGGAATGAGCACAAAATCTAGGTTAACACTTAGAATCAAAGAACAAAGAACAGTACAGCACAGGAAACAGGCCCTTCGGCCCTCCAAGCCTGTGCCGCTCCTTGGTCCAACTAGACCAATCGTTTGTATCCCTCCATTCCCAGGCTGCTCATGTGACTATCCAGGTAAGTCTTAATCATAGAATCCCTACAGTCCAGAAGGAGGCCATTCGGCCCATTGAGTCTGCACTGACCACAATCCCATCCAGGCCCTATTCCCGTAACTCCATATATTTACCCTGCTAATCCCCTGGCACTAGGGTCAATTTAGCATGGCCAATCAACCTAACCTGCACGTCTTTGGACTCAAGTACTGAGCACAGAGTTGAAGGAGTTCTGGTCCCTTTCTGGTAACAAAGAAGCGCCCGTGATTTAGTATCTCCCAATCTAATTTATGTACACGGTGCAAGCTGCATGGCACCAAACAACACATCGCAACACAGCTCACCAGATTCAGCGAAGGAAGATGCATCTCGCAAAGTAAATCAGTGAGAATGGGTTGTGATTGGAGAGGGTAGGAGTATCTCGGGCAACAGCAGCAACCCAGATTGTATTTATGGGCCCTCTACGTTTACTCCTCAGAGCCTACAATAATAATTAGATTTAATAGAAATGTAGGACATAGAAGCAGGAGGAGGCCATTTGACCCTTCAAGCTTGCTCCACCATTCATTTGGATCATGGCTGATCATCCAACCAAATAACCTTATCCCGTCGTCCCCCATATCTATTGATCCCCATTCACGCCAAGAACTATATCTAACTCCTTGTTGAAAATATATAGGGCGGGATTTTATGGCCCTGCTTGTCCTGAAACCATGAAATCCCGCCCAAGATCAACAACCTTCCCATTGTCCGCCCCTCGCCTGCTCCGATTCCCGTGGCGAGCGGGGTGGTAAAATCCTGGCCACAATGTTTTGGCCTCAACTGCTTTCTGTGGTAGCGAATTCCACAGGCTCTCCACTCTCTGGGTGAAGAAATTTCTCCTCATCTCAGTCCTAAAAGGTTTACCCCGTACCATTAGACTATGACCCCTGATTCTGGAACGCTCCCACCATTGGGAACATCCTTCCTGCATCTACCCTGTCTATATTTTCTCCACCATCACTTTGGAAGTGTGCACGCTCTGACCAATTCTTTGCTAAAATAGCAAATGAGGTTCTATTTACATCATAAGACCTTAATCGTTCGTCTTCACCGTAGCTTTAGTGAGGCTGTTGGCATCACATTATTTCTTCCCTGGCTTTCTTCAAGCCTCCTTCAGCCCACATCTCAATGTTATTCGCAAATGATTGTTCTTCTCTTGTTTTCCCCTCAATTTTTCCTTCACTTTTTGCCGGGACAAGGTTGTCGAGTCTTCGTGTCTGTACTCGGCTAACTGTACTTAGCAACCCTTTTGATCCCTGAACTTCTGCTCGTGATCTCACCCAAGCATTTGTCTTTCAGGCTATCCAGCTCATTTCCATATTACCTGAAACAGGTGAGCACTTAGGACAGTCAGAAATAGATCCTTTGCTGGCGTTACCAATGTGGTGAGAACATCAATCCGATCTTAGGGCCATTATTGGCCTTTTAATATTCAGCACTGGGAGTGAAAATCGATCCCGAGATCCAGAGTCAGTCATGCAGATTCTACAGACCCTGTGACACTACTGGGGAGATAAAGTTTTCTCCATAGAACCATAGAAAATTACAGCTCAGAAACAGGCCTTTTGGCCCTTCTTGTCTGTGCTGAACCATTTTATGCCTCGTCCCACTGACCTGCACTTGGACCATATCCCTCCACACCCCTCTCATCCATGAACCCGTCCAAGTTTTTCTTAAATGTTAAAAGTGACCCCGCATTTACTACTTTATCCGGCAGCTCATTCCACACTCCCACCACTCTCTGTGTGAAGAACCCCCCCTAATATTCCCTTTAAACTTTTCTCCTTTCACCCTTAACCCATGCCCTCTGGTTTTTTTCTCCCCCAGCCTCAGCGGAAAAAGCCTGCTTGCATTCACTCTATCTATACCCATCAAAATCTTGTACACCTCTATCAAATCTCCCCTCAATCTTCTACGCTCCAGGGAATAAAGTCCCAACCTATTCAATCTCCACATTAGTCAAAACTGCCACTTAAAATATAATTAACAAGTGATTCAGCCAATTTGTGGGATCTTGCTGTGTTTAATTACCTGTCACATTTGCCAACACAATAATTGACTGAACTTTGAAACATAGAAAATAGGGGCACGAGGAGGCCATTCGGCCCTTCGAGCCTGCTGCTCCATTCATCACGATCATGGCTGATCATCCAACTCAATAGCCTAATGCTGCTTTCTCCCCATAACCTTTGATCCCATTCACCCCAAGTGCCATATCCAGCTGCCTCTTGAACATATTCAATGTTTTGGCGCCAACTACTTCCTGTGGTAACGAATTCCACAGGCTCACCACTCCTTGGGTGAAGAAATGTCTCCTCAATGGAAAGTAATCCATTGGTTATGAGGTCGTTCGGCTTGTGGTCAGCATGTGATAGTTTGTAATATAACTGCAAATTCCTTCTATATTTAACATTTTAATTTTTAAATTTTAGTTTTTGATCAGATGGCCAGATCCAAAACATGTAGTCAGAGGAGCGAACTTCACAAGTAACTGCGGGGTGTATATGAACACTGAGTCAGAGGGGCTTCTTGGTTCAATTCCGACATTGCCACTTAATAACCCACCTAATTTTTGATGTCGTGTGTGGCCAGTTCATCTCAGTGCGCGGGACCTTTAAATATTTTTGAGCAGTATCTTGAAGGGGACAACTTGTGAATGGTCTATGCCTTACAAGTTGCTGCAAGCGCAGCATGCAGGAAACTTCGCTGATACTCCAGTCCAGCACAGTGGGAGGGCTGTACTGTCCGAGATGCTGTCTTTCGGTCAGAACATTCAACCAAGTGAAAGGTCCCACAGAAAATTAGGGAGATCTCCTGTAATGTCTGAGTCAGCATTCAACCCCTTCAACAGACAGCGCACTGAAAATCTGCCCACTATCACATTGCTGCGTATTTATTACCTACTGTGTTTCCTACAGCAGTGACCACACTGCAAATGTGCTTATTTAACTGTAAAGCACTCTGGGATGTTCCTGAAAGGTGTTATATCAATGGAAGGTTTAAGATGCAAACTTCAATGCACTGTAATTTTATACATTATACCACTGCAAAATTAGATGCCATTAAAAAACTTTGTGTACCTCAATGTTTAATGAATATATTCCTAAAGTTGAATGATGTAAGTATATATTTAGGATCTTAGACTGTTTCTTACATCTATATAGTACCTTCTAACAGAGAAAACAACCCAAAGGGCTTCACAGAAGCAGTAAGGTATAGAAACGAGCTATTATGCAAACATTTAGAAGAGATTTCTGGAAAGCATCTAAAAGATTGGTTATGGGGTAGCTTTTAAAAACGGAGAGGAGGAGCAGGTCATGAGAGTTCAGGAGGTGGGGGAGAAACAGGCTGACGCTCTGTCAACAATGGCACATTAGAGGGTTGGAAGGCAGCACAGCAGGCTGGAGTCAGGCAACGGCGTGGCTAACAGCAAAAGAGTGGGGTGAGGTGATGGAGGGTTTTATGTCAAAGAAAATTTCGAATCCAATACATTGTGGGATGGAGACACCGGAAATGGCTAAAGATGGGACTGATGGGTTAGTGGGACAAGAAGTGGAACTTTTGGATGGGTAGATTTTTTCCTGCTTCTAGTTTCTATGTTTCTATGAATCATCCTGGTAAATCTTCGCTCTACTCCCTTTCTAGCACAGACATCCTTTCTCAGATAAGGACACCAAAACTGCACACAATGCTGCAGGTGTGGCCTCACCAACACCCGAGACAATTTCAGCAAAACATGGAAACTAGAAGCAGGAGTAGGCCATTCGGCCCTTCGAACCTGCTCCACCATTCATTTTGATCACGGCTGATCATCAAATTCAATATCCTGATCTCCCCTTCCCCTCATATCCCTTGACCCTTTTAGCCCTAAGAGCTATATCTAATTTCTTCCCTATTCCTATACTCACATCCTCTTGCTGTGAAGGCCAACATACTATTTGCCTTCTTTACTGCCTGCTGTACCTGCAAGCGCCAGGTAAGCGTACTTTCAGCAACTGATGCACGAGGACACCATGGTCTCACTGAGTATCCACCTCTCTCAACTTACACCCATTCAAGTACTAACCTGACTTCCTATTATTGAGAAAGAACAGGCCCATCGGCTCTCCAAGCCTGCTCCGACTCATCTGAACTAAAACCCCTGACTCTTCCGGGGACCATATCCCTTTATTTCCATCCTATTCATGTATTTGTCCAGATGACCTTAAAAGTCACTATCATTTCTGCTTCCACTACCTCCCCCGGCAGCAAGTTCCAGGCACCCACCATCCTCTGTGTAAAAAACCTGCCTTGTACATCTTTAAATCTTGCCCCTCGCACCTTAAACCTGTGCCCCCTAGTAATTGGTTTTTCCACCCTGGGAAATAGCTTCTGACTATCCACTCTGTCCATGCCTCTCATAATCTTGTAGACTTCTATCAGATTGCCTCTCAACTTCCTTCGTTCCAGTGAGAACAAACCAAGTTTCTCCAACCTCTCCTCATAGCTAATGCCCTCCATACCAGGCAACATCCTGGTAAATCTTTTCTGTACCCAGTCCAAAGCCTCCACATCCTTCTGGTAGTGTGGCGACCAGAATTGTACACTATATTCCAAGTGCGGCCTAACTAAGGTTCTGTAAAGCTGCAAATGTCTTGCCAATTTTTAAACTCAATGCCCCGGCTGATGAAGGCAAGCATGCCACATGCCTTCTTGATTACCTTCTCCACCTGCGTTGCCATTTTCTATGTATACATAGATCCCTCTACCTATTAATACTCTTAAGGATTCTGCCATTTACTGTATATTTCCTATCTGTATTAGATCTTCCAAAATGCATTACCTCACATTTGTCCGGATTAAACTGCATCTGCCATCTCTCCGCCCAAGTCTCCAACCGATCTATATCCTGCTGTATCCTCTGATGGTCCTCATCGCTATCTGCAAATCCACCAACCTTTCTGTCATCCGCAAACTTACTAATCAAACCCGTTACATTTTCCTCCAAATCATTTATATATATTACAAACAGCAAAGGTCCCAGCACTGATCCCTGAGGAGCGCCACTAGTCACAGCCCTCCATTCAGAAACACACCCTTTCACTGCTACCCTCTGTCTTCTATGACCGAACCAGTTTTTATCCAGCTTGCCAACTCATCTCTGATCCCATGCGACTTCACCTTCTGCACCAGTCTGCCATGAGGGACCTTGTCAAAAGGCCTTCCTGAAGTCCATGTAGACAACATCCACTGCCCTACCCTCATCAATCATCTTTGTCACTTCTTCGAAAAACTCGATCAAGTTAGTGAGACACAACCTCCCCTTCACAAAATCATGTTGCCTCTCACTATTTCCACTTATTTCCAAGTGGGAGTAAATCCTATCTCGAAGAATCCTCTTCAATAATTTCCCTACCACTGACCAGGTAATTACAGGCTCACCAGCCTGTAATTACCTGGATTATCCTTGCTACCCTTCTTAAACAAAGGAACAACATTGGCCATTCTCCAATCCTCTGGGACCTCCCCTGTAGCCAGTGAGGATACAAAGTGGATAACCTCACCTTTATCCACATTATACTGCAGTATTCCCCAGACTAACTGGCTCGAGGACCAACACTAGTTTTAGTCACTCTTCTCCTATTTAAATACTTACAAAAACTCTTCCTATCTTTTTATATCACTAACTAGCTTTTTCTCATAATCTACTTTGTCGCTCTTCATTTTAGATCATTCTTTGCTGGTTCTTAAAATCTGACTAATCTTCTGACTGCCCAATGTTCTTTGCAGACTTGTAAAAAGTGCTCCTTTCAATTTCATACAACCCATAATTTTTTTATTCAGCAATGGACAATGGATCCTTCTCATTGGGTCTTTCTTTCGTACTGGGATAAACCTTTGCTGAGAGTTAATGGCCGGAATTTTACCGCCCTGCACGCCATAGGAATCAGAGCGGGTGAGGGGCGGACAATGGAAATGTCCGTTGACCTCAGATGGGATTTTATGGCCTCGCTCGTTCCAAAACCATAAAATCCCACTCAGTATCTCCTTAAAGGTCTGCCACTACATCTCTACATGTTAATCATGTTTCCCAGTTCACTTTAGCTCAAACTGCATTTTTACCCATATAATTACCTTTATTCAGGTTTAAAACACTAGTCTTAGACCCACACTTCACCCCTTCAAAGTGAACATGAAATTCTGTCATGTTATAATCGCTGTTACCTAAAGGTTGCATGTGGAAAACGGTGGTGTCTTGATAATGTCACTGGATTAATAATCCAGAAGCCCAGTCTAATGATCTGGGAACATGGGTTCAAATCCCACCATGGCAACTGATAGAATTTAAGTTCAATTAATTAAATCTAAACTTGCTAACTTAATGCCTTATACAGAGAAGGAAATCTACTGTCCTTACCCTGCCTGGCCTAATGTAATTCCAGAGCCACAGCAATGTGGTTGACTCTCAGCTGCCCTCTGAAATGGCCCAGCAAGGCACTCAATTCAAGGACAATTCGGGTAATAGATGCTGGTCTTGTCAGTGATCCCCTCATCCCATCAAAGAATGAAACAAAGTATGAGATTATTGATGAATCCTGTGTCATTCCCAGGTCTATAATAGCCTGCTCCCTGGTTGGCTCTCGAACATAGTGCTCTGAGGAAATTGTCCCACACACTCGATTCACTCATTTTCCAGGCTACCTTTGATAAGAGTGCCAGAGATGATCATTAGGCACGGAGGGTGGCGTGGGGATGGGGGGGAGGGGTGTGCTAATATTACTGTGGATGGGGGTGCTGCAAGTTAACTCTCTGCTTGGATCAGAGCACCCTTGAAATGGGGGCCCCAATCCCTGTATAGCTAGCATTGCTGGGTCTAAGAGTCCCCGTCCTGCCAGAGTGACGGCGCAAACCCCACTCATTATATTGTTTAGCTGTCAAAATGTGAATATTCGGGAGAAAAGAGGCCATTCGAACTGCAGAGCTCAACATCCATATTCCCTCCCGAACTGACACTTTGCAACTTTGGTAAGATATCCCCGATTAACTATATCCCCATCTACAGTTGTCGCCACACTCCGGCGCCTGTTCGGTTACACTGAGGGAGAATTTAGCATGGCCAATGCATCTAACCAGCACGTCTTTCAGACTGTGGGAGGAAACTGGAGCACCCGGAGGAAACCCATGCAGACACGGGGAGAACGTGCAGACTCCGCACAGACAGTGACCCAAGCCGGGAATTGAACCCAGGTCCCTGGCGCTATGAGGCAGCAGTAGTTAATTAATTAATTAATTAACATTCTTGTTCCAGGCCTACCCAGGTCCCCTCCCACAACTCCTTTACCGGTCACATCGAAGACTATTTTGGTGCCACTTCATGCTCTCGTCCAGACCTCAAAAAATTCTTCAACTTCGCTTCCAGTTTCCACCCGCCCATCGCCTTCACCTGGTCCATCTCAGACACTCCCCTTCCCTTCCTTCACCTTTCTGTCTCCATTTCCAGGTCTAGACTATGTATCAATATCCATTACAAGCTCACTGACTCCCACAGCTCTTCACACCCCACATCCTGTAAGGACTCCATCCCTTTCTCTCAGCTCCTTCGCCTCCGTCACATTTGTTCCGATGATGCCACTTTCCAACGTGGTGCTTCTAATATGTGCTACTTTTTCCTCAATTGTGGATTCCCATCTGCAGTTGTCGACAGGGCCCTCAACAGCGTGCGGTCCATCTCCCGCGCCACGACCCTCACCCCTTCCCCTCCCTCCCAGAACAAGGATAGAGTCCCCCTCATTCTCACATTTCACCCTGCCAGCCTCCGCATGCAAAGCATAATCCTCCGCCATTTTCACCAACTCCAGCGTGATGCCACCACCAAACACATCTTCCCTTCACTCCCTCTGACAGCATTCTGCAGAGACCATTCCCTCTGGGATAACCGAGTCCACTCCTCCACTATACCCAACACTTCTCCCGTCACTCATGGCACCTTCCCATGCAATGGCAGAAGGTGTAACATCTGTCCCTTTGCCTCTTCTATGCTCACCATCCAAGGTCCA